>NC_140589.1:92188921-94588921 GCF_964204655.1 Triturus cristatus | reverse complement strand
GGTATGGCTAACGGATAGGGCAGTGGACCTCGAAACTGGGAAACCCGGTCAAGTCTCGGCAGCGACGCTTTAAAATTACATGATTGACCGATGGTATGGATTAAAATATTTCCTGTGAAGTAATGCCTTATCCACTAACAGACCCAACAGACATTTCTGCAGATTGTCAGGTGGATTGAATACTTCTAACTGCAGATTCCTCATCTTCAAAATATACCCAGACGCCAGATGGGATCTGGACAATTCGTCAGCAGTGCTTCTGTACACCACCTGGTATCACTATGAGGCTATAAGGTGACTCCGTACCACCCTGAAAGTGATGAAGCGGAGCTGCATGTAAACACCGCCTGTGCACTGATATCAGTTTTTTTCTTTCCACAAACTTCAATGTAGACCTGAAGCTCCGCCTCCATCTTTGTCAATCTTTGGATGACTTCCAAAATTCATAGTGTGCTAGAGAAGATATGTCCCAACGAAACTGCAGGAACTAGATGTCAGTCAGGGACTCGCATGATGTGTATTTGTTGTGTTTGAGCTCTGCCCATGATTCGAAGATGAGTGATAAATCAATCTTCATGCATCTGAAGGTGATCTGGGAGTAGAAAGCAAAGTTTACACCACTACACTGAGCACAAGAAGAGTTCATGGTGAAAGCACAAATCCTGCTCTCTCTCAGGGTCATGGGGTCACTCACAATCTTGTCCAAAAGGCCTCCTCCACATATTTCCTACTCAAAATCTTCTGGTTAGTTGAAGTAGAAAATGCTCTATAGAAAGTAGAAAGCCAAGCAGGACTCAATCCCATACTGCTACCCAAAACCTGGTGTGAACTCTCAAGGGCATCAAATAATTTCTACCCTTCCCACGCCAGGATGTTCCCACTGGCCCCCAGTTAGAATTCCACCGGCAGACAGTTGCTCGAACATGAAAAACCTTGAAAAATCAAGAGAAAAGAAGGGTTCAGCAAAACAGGAACAATTTGTTTAATTAAACAGAGTGTCTGGGAGAACAGTTACAGATGCAGGGTCTGAGGACTGTCTCAAATTACAATTGGTCTGCGACCTCTGTTTATACAGTTCATTGTAGGTAGTAATGAATTTCCGGTGATCGATGTTTGGTAAAGAAAGTAAGTTGCTGCCTTTGGATTCATAAATTAATTGTCTAATGGATAATACAGGTGGGCCTCGACCTCACCTGAACACTATGTGGCCATTGAGTAATGGGTCCAGATGTCCGGCATGGGGAGCATGTGATCACTGCACGTGCTGTGCTCTAATTGGCTCGATGTTCCTACCTAATGTGGCATCTGACTTTATGGTGTTTTAGGAGCGCGCATACCCCTCCGGCCATATGTGCTTTATTAGGGCCAATCTCCCTCGACCATTGAAGTGTTGCAGCGCCTATCTGTGGGTTTCATCTTAGGTGTCCTGTTTGTATGTTTGTCTGCCAGCTATGTGCCACCCTATCAATCAGTGACCTAGGTCTCAAAGCCTGTCTGACTACGTATTTGCGAGTCGGGTTTATGTGGAGTTCACAACGGGCGAATTAGTTAATAAATATGCAATTTCGTTCTCATAAATGAATGTATGGTTTTTCATATTATCATTGACGTTTTGCATATTAACAGGGCCCTCACTCTACGCTAACTGATCCCTTTGGGACCAGTTTTCTATAGTGTACCAACACTGATCCAAACTGCTACCAAAGCTCTTTAGACCATGCCAGTGCCTCTGTGTCGACACTGGTCCCAGACCCAATCCATACACCTGTCTCAAACTCCAAAACAACATCTGCTTGCACCAGACTTACGTTATGCTATTAAATTACAAATGCGCAGCCATTCATTATGCACCAAGACACTCATCTCTTTCAGTTTCTTCCTCAACGCCAGTACTACCAAAGGCTAGTGACCTTGTTCAAATCTGATTCTGACGGGGTTGAAGGCATAGCCAATGTTTCCCATGACACTAAATGACAAGCCAGACAAACTGCTTTCCGCTCACTATACAGATGAGGTTTGAAAGCGACTCTTCCTGTGGGCTAAATACATCCCCAAATGACATTACTAGTTTTCCTGCCAAAACTGTCTTTAAAAGAAGAAGGCAAGCAAGCAATTTCCCATCACCCATCAGCATAGTAAGTGACATCACAGGATCTCCCATTATTCACCTGCACAGGAGGTAATATCACATCACTGAATGTCCCATCATCCATTTGGAGAGGAAATTACAAAACTGACTTTCTGCCAAAATTGTTTTTAAAAGAAGACGCCAGCGACAGCACTTTATTTCCCATCACACATCAGCACAGGAAATGACATCAAGGCACCCTGCACTCCTCCCCCCTCCCAGGAGCTATTTAATGACAGCTGCAGCACAAACACACAGCGGACTCAGCGCTGGGGCACCAAAGGCAAGCTCATTTGCGCTTGTCCAGTGCCAGGAACTCTAATCCGATTACCGCTCAGTGATGCTCTGCAGCAGTACTTAGATCGCTAGACCCCAGACACCGTTCCCCCGCTGCCACTGTGCCTCACACAATGTTAGCAGCTTTCACCTGCACCCACTGCTGGTTCTCCAGCAGACATCCACCCACACTCAAATACTAACAACGCTTCAAGCTGCAAATCTCTGAAAACTTTACCCTGAACTCAACCCTCTCTAACGACCACCCAGCCTATGAGCTACCCTTACCAACCTCATCACCGACTTCATCACTCTGCTCATCATTGAATAGACACCCTATATTTTCCTTGTTGACCTCAACTTTCACCTGGAAGACCAAAAGGTCTCCTGCTCCACAGCACACCTTGAAAGCTTGAGCAACATTGGACTCACCCAGATATCACAACCAACACACACTGCAGGACACATACTGGAGTCCATCTTCACCACAAGCAACAGCATCAAATACAACTCCTCCTCACCCTTCACATGGAGGCACCTCAAGTAAACACCCTACTAGGTTCAGCATTTCAAACCGCAGCTGGGGCAAGATCACAAAAGCAGACTGGCTCAGTGCCCCCAGCATGGATCAACCCTGTCCCACAGACAACATCGACAATGATATCAACAATTTCAGCAACTGTATTAAGAACTGTGCGGGCTCCCTCACACCCATCAAACTCAAAAAGCATAGCAGATCAAACATGCAGGCCAGCTGGTACTCAGAAGACCTCCGAGACACAAAACAACACTGTAAATAGCTACAAAGGAAATGGAGAGCAATCCATGACACCACCTGGCCTCCAGTGAAAGAAAGTGCCTCTTTTGCACTGGTAGTGTGAAGAACAGCTGTAGAGCTGGACTTCAATAGCCTTTAATTGATGCTAAGGTTATTTGGTTAGATGAAATTCTTCAAGGAGGCCCAACCGCATCTGAACCACTGTTGCCCTTTAATGGGGCCCCAGTCAGACCACCCAAGGCCAGGCGACACAGACCTGCCCTGGTGACGCAGATTTTTTGACAAAGCATACTGTTCCTGAAAGCCTAGTAATAGAGGCGTCCACTAGTGAAGTTTAGCCTTTCTGACTAATCACCTGGATATAAAGTTGAAATGTATTAGTGCCTTTGGCAGGAAGTTAGTTTAGCCCTCCTACGCTTAAATGCAGTGTGTTTTCTGGTTAGATACACACTTGCTTTAGAGAAGTAGCCAGCAAGATCTTGCTGATCATCCTGGTGGACTTGGGCCTCGCCTCATTGGTCCAAACGATACAGCATGGATATTACATTGCAAAGTATATTTTGTCCGCTGGTCTGGATACCACAAATTGTATAGGCAAAGGTAGTGTCACTAGTGTTGTGCACACCTGGGTGGGGGCAGCTGAGTTCTCAGGAGCTGTCCCAAGCGTCCTAATGGGCATGTCCCTCTTTGATGGTTCCAGGTTGTCCAGAGAAAAAGCTGATGTGGTGGTCAAATGACTTGAATACCGTAGCACCACAACACAATCTTTGGGATTACCAACTGTAGTCAAGCAGTTACCTCAGCATTATTAAAGCTTCAGGGATTATTTGAGAATGCTAACCTATTGACCACATCTGTTGTCCCACTCGGCACAACAACAGAAATCTGTGTAATTCCGAGACTGAGGTCGTTTGCACCATTAGAGATAGTAGTTTTCTAACTTCTTTGATTTCCCCTCACACATTCATGACCAACCAGTAAATACCAGGACACAATTTTTCCTCCTCAGCTCTGAATCCATAACGTATGGGTCTTGGCATTTTTCCAAAGGTTTTGCGCGTATCTTCCATTTTCTCCTTCCTCCCCCCACCTTCGTCCCACATCAGAACATTTTGTGCAAGATGATACAGCTCTATTGATGCAAGAAGTCAATCTCCTACTGGCTAAAGTGCCATCAAGAGTGCCTCAGATTTGCAAAGAGTCAAATGTGCTTATCATGCTACTTCCTTATACTGAAGAAGGACGGGAGACTCAGGCCTATACTTAACCTCCAAACATTGAGAGCCTTTCTAAGGAAAGACCTATTCAAATTGTTCACTATGGCTCAGATCCTCCCTGTTCTGGTTTGAGGAGGCTGGATGGTATCTCTGGACTTGAATGTCGTGTATTTTCATTTGACTATCCTGCAGTCCCACAGACGGTATCTGCAGTTCACTGTGGGCTCTCTTTGAACCTCACCTTGGCCACTTCGTATTCGCAAAAGTAATCTTTGGAGATTTCTAATACATGTATTCCCAAACCTCTCCAACTCAGATTAGCTGCTCAAGGAGGTCTTGCCGCAGTAAATAGTATACTACGTGCGGATGACATTTATGGGTGGGGGGGGGGTAGAGCAGAGGCCTCTGGTGTGTGGCAGAGAGCCAGCTCCACATTAGCCTTCTGAAGCTTAAGGGGATATGTCTGGCCCTGAAAACCATGGGGGGGGGAGAGCAGAGGCCTCTGGTGTGTGGCAGAGAGCCAGCTCCACATTAGCCTTCTGAAGCTTAAGGGGATATGTCTGGCCCTGAAAACCATCGGTGGAAGGCCAGTGCATGTCCTTATGAACAAATGAATATCACGTTACCAAACAAGCAGGATAGAGTGAGATCCTGGATCCTAGGCTAGGAGGCTTTATGGCTCTGGAGATGGTGGACCAGCAGAAGTACTTTTTTGGCAGTCAACCACTTTGCAGGGTTCCTGATTGCTAGGGGTGACGAGCTGAGCAGGGATCAGCTGGCAGACCACGTGTGGCGTTAATACCTTGAGTTGGCATGAGACATCTTCGATCAGTGGGACATGCACTGGCTAGATCTATTTGTCACTGCTGAGAATGCGCAGTGTCAAAACTTCTGCACTTTGGAATTTCCTTCAAGAAAGGCATCAGCAAATGCATTCCATCTGTGACGGTATCTATTCTGAAGTATCCATCGGAAAAACAAGTTAATTAACTTTGATCGCACTGGTTCTGGGAGATGATCTACCTAACTGCTGATTCCACACAACCGTCCCACCTCCCATTATGTGGAGTGGATTTGTGTACATTGTAATAAGGTCCCACTTTACAATTTAGCACACTGTCACCTACAGTTTGTTCTAAGTTCTCCTCAAATGAGGGCACAGATGGAGAAAAATTAAAAAACTGATGTCGGTGCTCTTGGTGGTGCTTATTTGTGGCTCCACTCCCTCACATCTGGAGTGGTACAGATTTACCAAGGAGCCATACGGTGCATTTGGTGAAGAATTCAGAGGATGCAGCCTGCCTTCTGGGAGATTCAAAAAGATGAGGAGTCAGCAGTTAAGAGTATAGAAAGAGTGTTATTGAATGTAAATCACATGTCCAATAAGCCTACTCCAAGAGATACAAGGGTAGTGCTCACATTGTCCAAGCCGTACATGAGTAGGCCACTCTATCCGAATTTATTACTAGAAAAAAGAAAAACCTGAATAGATTATATACTCATACCTCAGCCTGTGATGCTTGTGAGTTCTAATGTTCCAGGCAGCTGGATCTTGTAGCAAGTGTGAGGAGCACTTCAGTCACATCCCCAGCTCCAACAGCAACACAATATCAACGGTGTCCTGACCACTGGGGGACAGAGTTTTGGTGAGGAGGTGGTCTGAGGCTTCCTGGGGCTCTGCTTTCGATCGGAGGTGCACCTGAAGTGGCTGCTGGAATTATTAGCTATTATATAACAGTAGTATCATTAATAATTAAATTATTAACATAACTATATCACAAAAAATATGCTTTCTCTTTTTTTATTGTTTCTTTCCCTTTTTTTTCTTTCTCTGCTAAGTATTATAAAAATGGCTATTAATGTTTTTTTTGTCATTGGACTGGGAGGGATGGTACATTCCCAGTGTATAGTCATGGTCCCTCGCCACATATTATGTGATGAGTGACACAGATACCATTAGTGGGGTACTCAAAACTGGTCACGAGCACTCAAACCCTTTCATTAACAGTCACACATTACTCATGATGCCTGTGTTGGATGGGTGTGGGTAGGAGTAAAGGCCAGCCTTCAAGGGAGTGGCTTGTAAACTTGTACATGCTTAGAACACTAGAACATATCAAGCAGGACACTACATTACTCCTACACTTTGTTTTTTTAAATTTATTTATTCAAAAAGTTTTATAAAGCTCGAACAAAACCCAATAGGGTATCAGAGCGCTGTACATATAGGCAAAACCATAAAGGAAGTTAAACAAACATAAAGTGATCATATTAGGTATAAAGAATCAAAGCATTATATAGTTGAGAGGTAGATCCATGCTGTATACATGAAGCAAAAGTTAGTTTGGTGACGTCTGGTCTATAGTTGCAGGAAGTTTGTTAGGAATAGACCTTTGACTTGTTTTTTTAATGTGGTGGTCGAAGAGTTAGCTCTGATTTCGGGCGGAAGAGCGTTCCAAATTCTTGGAGCAAGACCAGAGAAGACACGGTTTGTAAGTGTTCTTCTTCTTGAATTCTTGTGGTTTCAATAACAGAGTGTTAGATTTTAATAGGGTCCGAAACAGACCAGATAATTCGAGTTATTTTGCCAGGTAAGTTGGAGTGTTGTATTGAAGCACTTTGTGCGTCAGGCAGGCTATCTTGAATTGGATCCCTGCTTTGAGAGAGAGTTGGGGATTGACTTCTCTGGTGGTTGCACTAATGTGGTCTAGCATATTTAGGTATTTGTCCAAAGTCAGGCCTAATGATTTAGTGGAGTCCACAATGTTTTCAAAAAAGTTAACAGTTTTGATATCATCCGGTGAAGAGATTTTCAAGTATAGTTGAGTATCGTCCGCATACATGCGATATTGTATGTTAGAGCAGTTCAGAATTTTAGTGAGGATTCTATGAATAAGTTGAAAAGTGTGGGCGAGAGTGTGGATCCTTAAGGCACTACAATTGACACCAGTGTACTCTTAGACATGTAATGGTTTACTTTGATTCTTTGCGTTCTGGTATGTAGGAATGAGGCAAACCAAGCTAAAACTGGGCCAGATAACCCCATCCTTTTTTCGAGGAGATAAATTAAGTTCTCATGTTTGATTGTGTTGAATGCTGAGTAGAGATCAATAAGTATTAGTAAGCAGGATTCGTTCTGGTCAAGTAATCTCAAGGCGTCATCAACAGTGTGTGTTAAGGCGGTTTCAGTACTATGACCAGATCTAAAACCAGATTGGAATTGGTCCAGGAGTTGAAACTATATGCTTACAGAGTTGTGTGTGAACACATTTTTCTAGCGGTTTGGTTAAAGGCATGCTTTTAGAAATAGGGTGGAAGTTGTTAGAATCAGATAAGATTGCATTAGGTTTCTTAGGGATGGGAGTAACTTGACCTATTTTGAGGTGGTCAGGAATTAAGCCCTGTGTGAGTGATTCATGGACTATCTTAGACCAGAGTGGGAGCGCATAAGATCTAAGCTCTTTGAAGCACTTGGCAGGCAGAGGATCATTGAAATGATTGAAGATTTAGGTGAAGTTATCATTTTGAATTGTTCAGTATCCTCTGGTAGCGAGAAGGAGTTCCACAAGTGTAGAGTGCAGGTTAGTTGTGTGGTTTGCTTGTTGTTTGACAATTTTGAGGAGTTTTTTCGGTCTGTTTTTGGCATTGTCTAGCTGTGATTTAAAGTAATTGCCTTTGGCGCAATGGATGTGTTTGTTTTACACACTTCTTGTCATCCTCAACTGCTTGAGATTTGTTGTGGAAGGAGAGTTTCTCTCTGATCTCTCTGCCACTCTTAGTTTGCATCTTTCCTCGTTAAGGGAGCAGTCAAGCCAGGGATTGGAGTGCTTGTTGGGAAACCTTTTGAGTTATTTTGGAGCAATTTAGTCAAGCAAATTTGTCAAGGAGGAGATGTGAAGGTCAGTAAGGCCATCTAGATTTGTAATAGGGGGCTGAGAAAGGAGGTTATTGCTGATGTAGGTGAGATCATTAGCGTTGATGTGCCTCAGATCTCTTGACCATTGTTTGGTCTTACGAGGTTATCCCTGTCTGATCATCACCCTTTTCCATGATGCGAGAAGAGATAAGGTAGTGGTCTGACCAGTCACAAGGTGATATGTCATCCAGTTGTATAACGTTGTCTTTGGCATTGATTAAATCAAGGGTGAAGTCTTTTTTGTTGCTAGGTCTGTCGCAGGATTAGGTGAAGTTTAGGTCTGCGAGGAAAGCATTAGAAGGGCACAGGAGGGAATGATTTACGTCGTTCCAGTGTAAATTGAAATCCCCAAGGAACATATGGTTATGGTGTTGCTCAGAGTTAGAGTAAAATGGTCTCCATTAATTGTTCAGCAACAAGAAGATTATCACTTGGGGGTTGATAGATCATGTAGCATGAATCTGTGGGAATAAAACACAAACACACTAGACACCACTTAGTCTCTCAGCCTCAAGAGGCAGTCCACAGGACAGCAGTGGACAGGTGAAGCTGGGAGCGTGCGGGTATCTCAGCACGTGTCCATGGTTTAGCCAGCTACCACTGGGCATGAACACTGTGTAGAGTATGGATTCTTTGACAGGATGCCAGTTGGATCAATGTCCACTTACACACTGTTGGTCGGTTCTGCGCAATCTTGTGGTGGGTTAGTTGGTGTCAAACAGTCCAACTTTGGTGCATCAGGGGCATCGGTGGAGTCCACTGCAGAGCTTACTCTAGGGGGCATCTAGACTCTGTGAAGGTAAGTCTTATCAGGAATGGGATGGTATCGACAATGTTTGGGACATCTTTCTCTGAGGCCCCCAGTAGCCTGTCGGGGGAGCAACTTCCAGACAATCTCTCATGCGGGGATTCCCTTGAAGCCCATTCCAATGGGTTGCCACTGGACTGTGCAGAGCTGCTTGTAGGCCACCTGACAGCCGCTGCAGGATCGCTGACAGAAACCACAGCCAAGTCCTTTGTATAACCGCATGGGTGAATGAATCATGGTCGGTGTCCTTGTCAACAGGACTCAGGTACTGGTGGGCTATCAAATAGTCTCTAGACAATTGGTATCTCACGTTTCCAGGAATGCTTCGTTAGTCTCTGGATGCTTCACAGGTGTAAGGCTCCACCCTGGTGATGAGATATTCCTTCATTGTTTCAGTGATGCAAATAGCAATGATGGTGTGTTTGCCATCAAACGACGTTGACGACAGGTGATGTAGACTTTCAGGGAGTGAGGGTGACTATTGGGACGTCGCATCCACGTTGCTTGGTGTATTTTCTGGTGCTGATCTTCTCCTTACAGCATGTGCAGTCGTTAGCAAGGATGCCGTCTCTCACCAAGCAGCTAATGCCTGAGAACAGACGGGAGGCATGGGGCAGAGACATGGTTCGCTCTTGCTGGCAGCTTACATTTACGGCCAGATGTACGAAGTATTTTTGCATGCGCAAACAGGTTTGCGATCTGTTTGCGCATGCAAAAATACCTAAGAGCCATGTACAAACCTTAATTAGCAAGTCGCAATTTATTTGTGACTTGCTAATTAGGGTTTGCAACTAGCTACTAGGAAGGGGCGTTTCAGGGACGTACCTTCCTAATAGCGAGTCTGAGCCCAATGTATGACTGTTCTGCGACCGCAATTGCGGTTGCAAAACAGTTGCAATTTACCACCTACTTCACGTAGGTGGTAAAGCATTCACAAATGGGAAGGGGTCCGCCCTTCCAATTTGGGAATGCATGAGAAAATATTTTTTAAGGGCAGACAGTGGTCCCAGATCACTGCCTGCCCTTAAAAAAATGAAACGAAAATATTAAAAAAAATATAAGGAAACTGGGCTGCATTTTTAAAAAACCTGCTTTATTTAAAAGCAGTCCCAG
The DNA here is from genome assembly GCF_964204655.1 of Triturus cristatus. Lineage (NCBI taxonomy): Eukaryota > Metazoa > Chordata > Amphibia > Caudata > Salamandridae > Triturus > Triturus cristatus. Next base: position 94,578,685 of record NC_140589.1, on the reverse strand, counting down.
AAATGGAGGTCTGCTGAGCCCATTAGGCCACCATCTCTGGGAGGGCCAGCCAATCCCAATAGGGTCGCAAATAGGGAGTGGCTCATTAATATTCATGAACCTTAGATTTTGCGACTGTAGGAGAGTAGGATCTGCTTCTTATAGTTACCCCCACTTTTTGCTGATGTTTCACTGTTTTTCGACTTTAGACTGGCTGGGGCCCTGCTAACCAGGACCCCAGCCCAGCTGCTCCCTCTCTAAATTGATTACCAGTACTTTAGGTACACTCCAGATTGGATTCTGGGTAACCCTTATAAGTCCCTAGTATATGTTATTCTAAGTACCCAGGGCATAGGTACCCCAGAGGCCTACCAAGGGCTGCAGCATGTATTATGCCACCCCTGGGAAGCCATCCAAAATGACACAACAGGACTGCTACAGAAGCCTGTGAAAGGTGGTGCATGCACCCCTTACTGAGATATAGGTTCACTATATCTCTCCATATCACTGCACATACAGTCACCCCATATGGCAGTCCTTACCAATCCTGAAGGCAGGGTGCTGGCTTTTATGTGAGAGGGTGCCCAGGCATGAGCAGAGTCCCTCTGCAGCCTTCGGAACCTTTATTCTAGGGTTGTTTGTGATGCAGCCAAACCAAATACTCTTAAGTGTATTATAACCAAACGGTAAATGCTAACTTTGGGATGGCTGCATGGAAACATGTCGTGTTTGGTGTCAAACACCTTTGAATCATATCCCCACACCAGTAATTGATGTGGGAGTATGATCCCACCCTTCTAGAGGGAGAACCATGACAGAACCGGTATACCAAGTACCAGCTTAACAGAGTACTGGCATCACAAAATGGATGCTGCAAGCCACAGACATGAGTCTGCCCTCCTGCTGCTGGACGAAACTCTGTCAGGGGAGGCCTGGACAATAGGTTTCCTGTCACAGGGAGGTGTGACCACCTCTCAGACAGGCTTTAGTGTATTGGGGCTGGGGGCACATTTGGTGTCCCTGTGCATAGTCCAGCTCAAACCGGTTGCAGGGGCTACCAGCCCCTGCTCTGGTGCGAAACTGGGCAAAGGAAATGGGTGTAGCCATCCCTCTTTCCTGACCCTCCCATAGGTGGGTCCCCAGAGTTTGTCTCACCCCTTCCTTGGGTATAAAGTAGGAACCCCTGGCAACAGGACATTAGATTTACCTGGACTAAACTCTGATACATAATCCTGGAACTTAGACAATCTACAAGGCGCTAGATGACTGAAGAATCTCCCTTGGAGTAAAGGAGTTACTCCCCTGCAAGGCAGGCACCTAAGACGCATTTGACCGCTTTGCATCTCCGAAGCTCCCGCCGGACTCTGAAGAATTTGAAACACAGGAGGTGGGTTCCCAGACTTCCCAGAGGCCGACCCGAGCTCCCGGCAAAGCTGAGACCTGTAGCCCTCGTGGGGACCGTGGAACTGGAACCCCTGGACACCGTGTACATTTGCAAGTGCATATGCTTCTTGGAAATCCTTGATGCTGTACTTTGGGCTACTTGTAGTCCACGCCCCGAACAGTGTTTCCACCGAAGATTGCCGGCCTACACTCACCGAGTTTCCGTTGGGCTGGTATTGTGTGATTCCTCTTGAGGTCCCTTTGCGATCCCTGATCTGTCGACTGGTGGATCCCTGTGAAGGCAACTCTAAGTTTAATTGGGCTTACCTGGTTGCTCCAGATGTGCCCTGACTCTCCATTGCTTGGGGAGTCCCCGGGATCTTGCTGGCTCGCACCGAAGCATCTTTACTTTTCCTGCGTGGGTTGCTGTTGCCAAGGCTTGTTGGGTTCAATCCGAGCACCGACACCGCAGCATTCAACATCCTTTGTGGGACAGCTTGACTCCAGCTCCTGGTTGTCGTGGACACCTCCTGGTCCTCGTGGCTGCAGAGTGAAGCTTCACCTCTTCGCACCTGAAGCATCCGACATCGGTGGGCATTCGTCTATCGTGCCCCTGATCACTGGCAAGTGTCCCAGACTCTGTCCCCTCTGCTTTCACGTTCTTCTGATCTTTGATCCAGGCTTGGATCGCACCGGACACTTTTCTTCTTCCCGGCAGCAGCACTTTGCAGCAGATCGCCATTGAAATCAACGATTCCCGACACCATTTGACACCTATGCCCAACGGCTTCCCTGGGTGAGGTAACTCGAGTACTCCGGTGCTCCCATGGGTGTTGGCCCTAGAACCCCCTACGTCTAAAGGGGTTTGCTCAAAGTCCTCTCCTGAGTGTCCTTTACCTTTAAATTTCCCAACCGCGACTTTCCCATAGAATAGTACGCGGCTCGCGGCTGTGTTCTCACACTGCACGCGTCCCCCGTGGGTCTCCTGTGTCACTACCTTGGGTGGTTCCTTTGTGTCCCAGTGATTCTACATGCTCTAGGCACAGTGTCTAGTCAAGTCGTGGTTCTTATACCACTTTCTTAATATATGGTTTTGTCCCCCCCGGGGCCCATTGTATATTGTGCTATTTATTGTTGTTTTAGAACTGTATTATTAACTTGGACGCTAATCTCAGAAAGAGATTAGTAGTGAGTGTTTAGAAATAAATACATATATTTTATATATACCTTGTGTGGTTCTCCTTTCATTTAGTTATTCAAGAGGTTATAATCTGGTAAACCAAGCTCCTTTACATTCTTTCAAGACTTAGCCTGAAGTCTGCTCTCCATAGCTACCACTAGGATAGCTTTCAATAAAGGTTGTCTTAAACCTAATCATCAATAAGGGTTGTTTGGACTGGTGCAAGGTGCCCACTATAACAAGTGGACAGCATATGCCAGGCCAACTTCTCACATTGGTGTACAGTGGTTGGATTCAAGCTTGCTATTGCTTTACCAGATAATCTCTTTGAGTGACTAACTGAAAACCACTATAGGTACATAGGTACATATAAATCAAGTCTAGAATACAGTAAGTTCAACTGAACTTAGGGTTGTGTGTCAAGGGCTTAGCACACCCTTTCTACAACTCAAGAAAGTTTAGTAGGCCTCACTAGAGTAGGTAGGTGCATACTCCACACCACACTAGTCATGTCTTCAAGGGCAGAAGCCAGTAGGCCTCTCCCAACTAAGTATGACCATGTCTCATACCAAGAATTGAGGACTATGTGTGCCTCTAGGAAATTGAAGACAGGGAAAAGCCCAACCACAGAACATCTCATAAAGTTGTTGCTTGCAGATGACCTCAGAAAGACCCCAGGGTCTGATGAGGTACGCAGGGTGGGTGGGGCAGCAGAAGAGGAAAGGCCAAGAGGTGACAACACCTATGACCTAGAATCTGACGCTGACCAGGAGGATCAAGATGATTCTAACTTGGACAATCCAATCTTTCCTGAAAGTGAGGAAGAAGGGCCCAGAGGGCCCATTGTCACTCCACCTGGAAGGGTTAACAGTTTACCAGGAAGGTCTAGATCTCCTTCTTAGGAATGTAATCATTCTGGTACATCTGTAGGGACCTCTGTCTCTCAAAGGACTTCCACTTCTCAGAGAAGGGAGTCCTCTTATGAGAGAAGAAGCCAACTGCTTGAGTTTGAGAAAGCTAAGCTTAGGATCAAGAGAGAGCAATTGGCCTTAGATAGGGAATCCCTGGAGCTCCAGAGAGCTTTAAAAAGGTTGGGGCTAGAGCCCCATGGTAGCAGCAACAGTGTCCCTAGAGGTAGAGAACATACTCATGGCCATAGGAACCTGAACAAGATTGTTCCTCCCTACCAGAGTGGGGATGACATCCACAAATGGATAACTGCATGAGAGAGGGCCTGTAAAGTACAGAGGGTCCCTCAGGAGCAGTGGGCAGCAATATTTTGGCTTTCCTTTGCAGACAAAGAAAGAGACAAGCTCCTCACGGTTAGAGAAGAGGATGCTGATAATTACAAGGTCTTGAAGAGTACACTGATTGATGGGTTTGGCTTAACCACTGAACAGTACAGGTTGAACTTCAGAGATACCCAAAAAGCCCAGACTCAAGACTGGGTTGACTTTGTAGATTGTGCTACTAAGGTTCTGGAGGGCTGGTTACTTGGCAGTAAAGTGTGTGATTTTAAAGGATTGTACAATTTGATTATGAGGGAGCAGATCCTTAATAATTGTCAAAATCAGCTGTTGCATCAGTACCTGGTGGACTCTGATCTGACCTCTCCCCAAGAATTGGGCCAGAAGGCAGACAAATGGGTCAGAACCAGGGTGAGGCAGAAGGTTCAGAACCAAGAAGCAAGATTTTAAAAAACTCTGATAAGGGTGGGGAGAAGGGAAAAGACCAGAAGTCTTCTCAAGGGCCCCAAAAATCTGCATCTGGTGGGGAGTCACAAAGCAACCAGGGTAAAGGCAAGAAGAAACCATGGTGTAAAATCTATACACAGAAAACCCATTGGACAAGTGATTGTACCAAGTCCAAAAACTCAACTCCAGCCACCATTGCCCCTAAGGCAACTCTTCCCCCTAGTTCAGCTCCAGGTGGTGGTACTCAGAATAAGGGTGTAGTAGGGCTAACCCTGGGTTCTGAGGTGGACTCTGGCCTAGCCAGAGGTCCAACTCAGGCTGTACTGATCTGTGATGGAGGCATGGATATATCCTCCTTTGTGAGTCCCAGTAATCTGGGCAAATACAGACAGCGGCCCTTGATTAATGGGAAATAGGCTTTGGCATTCAGGGACTCAGGAGCAAGTGTCACAATGGTGACAAAAGATCGTGTGGCTCCTGAGCAGATCATACTTGGTGAGAAGTACCAAGTGCCAATGCTAGCAATGTCAGGACAGACCATTCCTTGGCAGTTCTTAATTTCTCCTGGGGAGGGGTAACTGGCCTTAAGAAGGTTGTGGTAAGTGCAGACCTCCCTGTTGAATGCTTGCTTGGCAATGATTTAGAAACTTCAGCTTGGGCTGAAGTGGAGCTCAGGACTCATGCAGAAATGTTGGGAATCTCTGCACATCTGTTTGCTGTGACCAGGTCACAGGCAAAAATGTCAAAAACTTAACAGGCCCTGGATCCTGGAAGAATGGACCAGGTGCCTCCCTAGAAAAGGAGCAGTAGGGGTAAGGCGGTGTCTTCCCCCCTGACTCAGAAAGCAGATCAGTCTCTTGAGGGAGATGATCTCAGTTCTGAAGAAGGGACTGTCCCAGATGAGCTTGAATCTGATATTGTTGAGTTCTTGAGGACAGGGGGCCCTTCCAGGGCAGATCTGAGCCAGGAGCAGCTGAGCTGCCCTTCTCTTAAACCCCTCAGAAAGCAAGCTGCTGATGAGGCTGCTGGGAATGCTAGTAGGACCCATATTATATATTGGGATGATGGACTCCTGTACTCAGAGTGTAGAGACCCCAAGCCCGGTGCCTCCAGGAGGTTGGTTATACCTCTGACGTTCATGGGCTTCCTATTAACACTAGCCCATGATATTCCCTTAGCAGGACACCTAGAACAAAACAAGACTTGAGTCAGAGTTGTCCCTCACTTTCATTGGACACACATGTCTGAAGACTCAAAGGAGTTTTGTCACTCCTGTGTCACCTGTCAAGCCAGTGGTAAGGCAGGTGGTGCAACAAAGGCCCCCTGATACCACTACCTGTGGTGGGGGTTCCCTTTGAGAGGGTTGGGATTGACATAGTTGGTCCCATGGATCCTCAGAGAGCATATGGGCACAGATTTATACTGGTGGTGGTGGACATGCCACTAGGTACCCAGAAGCCATTCCCCTTAGGACCAATACAGCTCCAGTGGTGGCAAGGGCCCTACTTGGAATCTTTTCCAGAGTGGGTTTCCCTAAGGAGGTAGTATCAGACCGAGGTGCAAACTTCATGTCTAGTTACTTGACTGCTATGTGGAAGGAGTGTGGAGTAAACTACAAAGTTACCACCCCTTATCACCCACAATGAAATGGGTTAGTTGAAAGGTTCAACAAAACCATCAAGGGCATGATTGGTCTCCCAGAAAAGCTTAGGCGCAGATGGGACATACTTTTGCCCTGCCTTCTCTTTGCCTACAGAGAGGTTCCACAGAAGGGGGTTGGTTACAGCCCATTTAAGCTTCTGTTTGGACATCCAGTTAGGGGTCCATTGTGTCTAGTGGAGAAGGGATGGGAGTTACCTCTCAAAACCCCTAAACAGGATATTGTGGACTATGTACTTGGTCTCCGCTCCAGGCTGGCTGAGTACATGAAGACGGCAATTAAAAACCTTGAGGCAAGCCAGGAATTACAAAAGGCCTGGCATGACCAAAAGGCTGTGCTGACTGTTTACCAGCCAGGGCAGAAAGTATGGGTGTTAGAACCTGTGGCCCCAGCCGCCCTCCAAGATAAGTGGAGTGGCCCTCATACCATAGTTGAACAGAAGGGAGAGGTTACCTACTTGGTAGACCTTGGAACTCCCAGGAGCCCACACAGATGAACACCATATGTTGATAGGGCTGACATGGGCTTGCTCATGGCTACTGATGAGAGACAGGAGGAAGAGAGTGATCCCCTCCCTGACCTGCTCTTTCAGAACCCTGACTATGGATCAGTAGATGGTGTAGCCTTGGCAGGCAACCTCACTGTCCAGCAACAAACTGACTGTAGAAAAGGCCTCAGCCAGTTTAGACATATGTTTTCTCTGACTCCAAGTCAGACCACCTGGTGCACTCAACAAGTGGACACTGGGGACAGTCTGTTAAAAATAAGGGGGCAGATTTACAAGCCCCTTGCGCAACTTTTGCGTCACTTTTACCATGTTAAATAAGATTTACAGGCAACCTGACAATGTCAGGGACTGTATCCGGACTGAAGTCCAGAAGATGTTGGATTTGGGAGTCATTGAACCCTCAGAGAGCCCTTGGGCTAGTCCAGTAGTCTTAGTGCCCAAACCTCACAACAAAGATGGCAAGAGAGAGATGAGGTTTTGTGTAGACTATATGGGTCTCAATGCAGTCACTAGGACTGATGCCCATCCAATCCCTAGGGCAGATGAGCTTATAGACACGTTGGCCTCAGCCAAGTTTCTGAGCACATTTGACCTGACAGCTAGCTACTGGCAGATCAGACTAGCTGACGATTCAAAGCCAAAGACAGCATTTTCTACCCCTAGTGGGCACTACCAATTTGTGGTGATTCCCTTTGGTTTTAAAAATGCACTTGCCACTTTTCAAAGATTGGTGAATAAAGTCCTTACAGGCCTGGAAGCCTATAGTGCAGCTATCTAGATGACATTGCTGTCTTTAGCTCCACCTGGGAGGATCACCTGGTCCACCTGAGAAATGTTTTAGAGGCCCTGCAAAAAGCAGGACTAACTATCAAGGCCACCAAGTGCCAGATAGGGCAGAGTCAGGTTGTGTACCTGGGCCACCTTGTGGGTGGAGGCCAGGTTCAATCATTGCAGAGCAAAATCCAGACCATAATGGACTGGGTTGCTCCAACCACCCAGACTCAGGGCAGAGCTTTCTTGGGCATGACTGGGTACTATAGAAGATTTGTCAAAGGTTATGGATCCATAATGACCCCTTTGAATGACTTAACTTCTAAGAAAGTTCAGTGGACAGTCAGCTGTCAAAAGGCATTTGATGACCTGAAGCAGGCCATGTACACTGCTCCCATTCTGCAAAGTCCTAACTACTCCAAAGAATTCATTGTTCAAACAGATGCATCTGAAATGGGGGGTTGGGGCTGTGTTATCACAATTGAATGATCAGGGTCAGGATCAGCCAGTAGCTGATCCCCAGAGAAAAACGTTGGTCAGCTATTGAGAGGGAGGCCTTTGCTGAGGTTTGGGCTCTGAAGAAGTTGAGGCCTTACTTGTTTGGCACTCACTTCATTGTTCAGACAGACCATAAGCCCCTGTTATGGCTAAAACAGATGAAGGGTGAGAACCCCAAACTTTTGAGATGGTCCATTTTCCTACAGGGGATGGACTATACAGTGGAACATAGACCTGGGAGTAACCATGCCAATGCAGATGGACTCTCCAGCTATTTCCACTTAGAACATGAATACTCAACTGGTCAAGGTTAGTTTAATGTCCTTACGTTTGGGGGGGGGGGTTGTGTAGGAGAGTAGGATCTGCTTCTTATAGATAACCCCACTTTCTGCTGATGTTTCACTGTTTTTCGACTTTAGTCTGGCTGGGGCCCTGCTTACCAGGACCCCAGACTAGTTGCTTCCTCTCTAAATTGATTACCACTACTTTAGGTACACTCCAGATTGGATTCTGGGGTACCCTTATAAGTCCCTAGTATATGGTATACTAAGGGGCTTGCGCCACTTTTGCGTCACTTTTCCCATGTTAAAAGTGACGCAAAAGTGGCACAAGGGGCTTGTAAATCTGCCCCTAAGTACCCAGGGCATAGGTACCCCAGAGGCCTACCAGGGGATGCATCTTGTATTATGCCACCCCTGGGAAGCCATCCAAAATGACACAACAGGACTGCTACAGCAGCCTGTGTGAGGTGGTGCATGCACCCCTTACTGAGATATAGGTTCACTATATCTCTCCATATCACTGCACACATAAACCTATCAGTCACCCCTATGGCAGGCCTTACCAATCCTGAAGGCAGGGTGCTGGGTTTTATGTGAGAGGGTGCCCAGGCATGACCAGTGCCCCTCTGCAGCCTTCAGAGCCTTTATTCAGGGGTTGTTTGTGATGCAGCCAAACCATATACTCTTGAGTGCATTATAACCAAACGGTAAATGCTAACTTTGGGATGGCTGCTTGGAAACATGTTGTGTTTGGTGTCAAACACCTTGGAATCATACCCCCACACCAGTAACTGGTACGGGAGTATGATCTCACCCTTCAAGAGGAAGAAACATGACATAACCGGTACACCCGGTACCAGCTTAACAGAGCCCTGGCATCACAAAATGGATGCTGCCAGCCACAGACAGGAGTCTACCCTCGTGCTGCTGGATGAAACTCTGGCAGGGGAGGCCTGGACAATAGTTTTCCTGTCACCAGGAGGTGTGACCACCTCCCAGACAGGCTTTAGTGTATTGGGGCTGGGTGGGTGCACTCCAAGAGTGCTTTGAAGTCTGTACTGAGGGCACATTTGGTGTCCCTGTGCATATTCCAGCTCAAACCGGTTGCAGGGGCTACCAGCCCCTGCTCTGGCGCTAAACTGGACAAAGGAAATAGGTGTAGTCACCCCTCTTTCCTGACCCTCCCATAGGTGGGTCCCCAGAGTTTGTCCCACCCCTTTCTTGGGTATACAGTAGGAACCCCTGGCAACAGGACTTTAGATTTACCTAGATGAAACTCTGATACATAATTCTTTAACTTTGAAGATCTACAAGGCGCTAGATGACTGAATAATCTCCCTTGGAGTTAAGGAGTTACTCCCCTGCAAGGCAGGCACCTAAGAAGCATCTGACCGGCTTGCATCGCTGAAGCTCCCGCCGGACTCCGAAGAATTTGCAACACAGGAGGTGAGTTTCCAGACTTCCCAGAGGCGGACCCGAGCTCCCGGCAAAGCTGAGACCTGTAGCCTTCGTGGGGACCATGGAACTGGAACCCCTGGACACCGTGCACATTTGCAAGTGCATATGCTTCTTGGCAATCCTTGAGGCTGTGCTTTGGGCTACTTGTAGTCCATGCCCCGAGCAGTGTTTCCACTGAATATTACCAGACTACACTCATCGCGTGTCCCGTGAGCTGGTATTGTGTGTTTCCTCTCGAGGTCCCTTCACAATCCCTAGTCTGTCGACTGGTTGGTCCCTGTGAAGGCAACTCTAAGTTTAATTGGGCTTACCTGGTTGCTCCAGACGTGCCCTGATTCTCCATTGCTTGGGGAGTCCCCAGGACCTTGCTGGTCCGCACCGAAGCATCTTTACTCTTCCTGCGTGGGTTGCTGTTGCCAAGGCTTGTTGGGTTCAATCCGAGCACCGACACCGCAGCACTCGACATCCTTTGTGGGACAGCTCGAATCCAGCTCCTGGTTGTCGTCGATGCCTCCTGGTCCTCGTGGCTGCAGAGTCAAGCTTCACCTCTTCGCACCTGAAGCATCCAACATCGGTGGGCATTCGTCTATCGTGCCCCTGGTCACTGGCAAGTGACCCAGACTCTGTCCCCTCTGCTTTCAGGTTCTTCTGATCTTCGATCCAGGCTTGGATCACATCGGACACTTTTCTTCTTCCCGGCAGCAGCACTTTGCAGCAGATCGCCATTGAAATTAACAACGATTCCCGACACCATTTGACAGCTATGCACGCGGCTTCTCTGGGTGAGGTAACTCGAGTACTATGGTGCTCCCGTGGGTGTTGGCCCTAGGACCCAGTAAGTCTGAAGGGGTTTGCTCAAAGTCCTCCCCTCAGTGTCCTGAACCTTTAAATTTCCAACCGCGACTTTCCTATAGAATAGTACGGGGCTCGCAACTGTGTTCTCACTCTGCACGCATCCCCCGTGGGTCTCCTGTGTCATTACCACCTTGGGTGGTTCCTTGGGGTCCCAGCGATTCTACGTGCTCTAGGCACTGTGTCTAGTCAAGTCGTTGTTCTTATACCACTTTCTTAATATATGGTTTGGTCCGCCCCTAAGGCCCATTGTATATGGTACTATTTATTGTTGTTTAAGAACTGTATTATTGTGTATCTTGGACTCTAATCTCATAAAGAGTTTAGTAGTGAGTGTTTAGAAATAAATACATATATTTTATATATACCTTGTGGGGTTCTCCTTTCATTTAGTTATTCAAGAGGTTATATTCTGGTAAACTAAGCTGCTTTACGCTCCTTCAAGACTTAGCCTGAAGGCTGCTCTCCATAGCTACCACTAGGATAGCTTTCAATAAAGGTTGTCTTAACCCTAATCATCAATAAGGGTTGTTTGGACTGGTGCAAGGTGCCCACTATAACTAGTGGACAGCGTATGCCAGGTCAACTTCTCACAGCGACCCTATTGGGAATTGCTAACAGTGTCTCTGACACTGTTGTGCATTTGCTTTTGCGACTCACAAAAGCAAATGGTCGTACATCTGGCCCTTAGTTCTCCCGCAGAGCTGTCGCCAGGGACATCGCTCCACCTTTGTGGCTTTCTTGTGTCTGAGGTGCACTCTGTGGTAGTGGCACAAGTCCTCAGCCTCTTCATCCTGTGATCTTTTGCTCTTGCTTATCTATGGTCACCAGGTCTTTCAGTGTGACAGGCCTGATCACATGCTCTTCTCTCTTCCATAACTCTTGCTTGCTGTGTGGCGTCCTGCCACGTGTCGCACGTGTTCTGCTCTTCAGTTTGTGCAAGGTGGCGTCAGTACACATGTCATCGGTTCCCTTCACCTGGACCTCCTGCAAGCAGGAGTGGCTACCCCATGGGGGGCTGGAGTGTCGCCCCATGGGGGGCTGGGGTGTTTCCCCACTCAACTTTTTGTCCCCTTGTCTCCAGCAGTAAATGAAGCTAGGATTGACTTAGCTTAGGTTGTATTTTGCCCAGCCAGGCAGCCGCAATGTTTTCATTTCAGGGCAGGTAGCAGGTGCCAATAAAAGTTAGAGAAAGCGCAGGGTGGGCAGGTGTGGGTGGGGCTTCACAACAGGCTTCGTTTGAAGTAAAGTGCGCATGTCGGGTTGGACCAGTGCCTTTCTGCATCCAACCCGACATGCACACTTGAGGCTTCTAATATGTACAATGTTAGTGAGTGTGGGGAGTGGGGTGTCGGAGGTGCAACCTCTTGGTCTCCTGAGGAGCACTGGGTTTGCCTGCTCCAGTCAATCCTAGCACTGCTTCCATGCTATTTGATAACATAAAAAGCAAGTAAGCAGCATCTGGATTGACACAGGCGATGCAGGCCTCTTCTATTGCATGATGGAGTTTAGCAGTGCCTGAAATTGTCTTCCTTGTTAGGCTCGGAGACTGAGAGACAAAAGGAATGGGTCCCAAACTAAGCTGTCAGTGTCAGAAACGCACTGAGGACTTATATATTCATTCTTAAAAAGGTATGCTTTTAATATTTAGATAGCAAGATCCTTACTCGAGATCAATAAAGCGTTGCATATTGCATAATGGAGGAGCAGAGTTTTGTAACGTGCCAAAGCTGGGATTGGAAACTAACCTAGGTTTTTTATTCCAAGGCACATTGTCAGTACTTTCTTCAGTTTTAAAGCTTTCCTAGTAGGCACACCCAATGTGTGAATCATTCTTGTATTATCGCTGAGACCTACTGTTAAAATGCATGTCATGTTTGGAACGCGTTAGCAAGATATTGCACTCGACTGCCATTGATAAACCAAGACTCATAGTCAACATCTCTCTGGGCATATGTCAGTATTTTACTTCAGCGCTGTGCAGGGAGCATAGTGGGGTTCCCATCTGGATGGTTTGTCACTGGCCTGGCCTATGTTTTCAAGTACAGGCCGGTAAAAGTATTGGGAAGAGCAGTGAAATTAAAATTCTGCAATTTGCACTATAGCATTAACATGGAGAGAGTTATGCGGCTACTGTTTCAGGTTTGTGTCTCAGAGGAGTAAAAATGCTGGTTTCAAAAGCATTGAAACCCTTTCATGAAGCTTTTGCATTTGACTCGAGAGGGACATCTAGTAACGACTAGTGGAACTGCAGCTTGATGTAATGATAATTTCAAAGCTTTTGCATTTGACTCGTGAGGGACATCTAGTAACGACTAGTTGAACTGCAGCTCTTTGTAGAATTATTTTGATATTGGATACTATGGGGCAGATTTATGAGGCCCGTTGCGCCATCGGAACGTCACTTTTTGTGACGTTCCGTGGCGCAGAAGCCTGCGTGATATTTATCAGGCAGCACTGAGCCACTTTTTTTGGCTTAATGCTGCCTCATAAATATCAGTCCCTTTAACGCAGTGTTCTGCGTTAAAGGGGCGTGCAATGGGTGTTGCTGGGGGCGTTCCCAGCAACATCCATGGCCTTTTGACACTGCTCCAGATTTACGAGAAATCGTAAATCTGAGGCAGCGCCAAAAGCTTCCGCCTCCCCAGGGGAGGCGTAAGGGAGGCGCAACGGGGAGAAATATCTTTATTTCTCCTCGTTTTTCCTTTTTCTATGTGTGCTGCATTCTGCAGCACCCATACAAAGAGGAAAAACCTCTTGTGATTATTTTTGTACAGAAAGGTTTCCTTTCCTGTACAAAAATATTCATCCCCGTAACGCAGACACCCTTGCACCATGATGCAGAGGTGCCTGCGTTGGCGCAGGCAGCCAATTGTGCGCCGGCGCAGGGGAAAAGGACAGGAATGCGCCGCATTTCATAGATACGGCGCATCCCTGCCCTTTTCTTTTGCCGTAGGGAAGCGCAGCAGGAAGGCCTGCTGCGCTTCCCTACGGTAAAACCTCATAAATCTGCCCCCAAAATATTAACTGCCCACTGCTAACCTCGTCACATAATGCTTTGCAGGGCCTTTGGTTGAGATTGTATTTTTGCTCATACCTGTCCTCGGGGTGATCCTAAGAGGATGGGACGACCACCAAATTGTTCAAGATGTGCTTTTTGTTTTCAAGGCATCCGCTTGGTTCTCTCCCTACATTAGGGATGTTCCCAAAATCATCACCTCTCTCACTGCTTACTAATATATAATTTTCACTTTTGTGAAATGACTGTATGCATTTTAGCATATAAAGACAGAGATACTTATTTTATCATAACTTGCACTGTGCAAGATGCTGTTTGCAATTATAGCTCAGAGCAGAGAAGCACACAGTGCTTACAGCTTCGCACTATGCAGTTTGCTTACGTAGCTGAGTGTAGTTCAAAGTGTATTTTGTGTAGCTACGTGTAGTGCTACTACGTAAACTACTCCCAGGGTTGCTTTTGATTCGTGGTGGAGGATGAAGGGCTGTGCCTTTAAATAGTAGGACGAGCGGTTGGTTGTCGGTGACTAAACAAAATAGGTGGCAGCTGAATTAGAGATGGAAATTACCGCACGCCCATCTTATTGCTAGCGCTTTCCTCTCAATTTAGGAGTACTGTGTTTTCATGGGTGTGAGGGCCTTGCTTGCATAGGCGAGGGGTGCCCACTTGCCTGGTTCCACCTCTTGCATGATCACTGCCCCCACTCCTATGGGACTCGCATCCACGAGCAGTTCCGTGCTCCTTGTGGCGTCGAAGTATGCCATTGTGGTTTTGCTGAGCAATGCTTCCTCGACACTTTGGAACGCGGCTTCTTCTTCATTACCCCACTTCCATGCAGCATCCTTCTTGGTCAAAGTCTGGAGGGGTTCAGATATCGTGGCTAAGTTGGACATGAAACACCCACAATACTTGGCCATCCCTAGGAAACTGCGTACTTCAGACACGGTTGTTGGTGCCTGTGCCTGTTGTATCATGTGAGATTTTCGTGGCTTCCCTTGGACTCCTTCTCGGTTAAAAATGTATCCAAAGAACTCGATGGAGTTTTTGAAAAAGGAATATTTGTCCTTGTGGAGTGTTACGCCGTGATCTGCCAGTCGCTGTAAGGCTGCTTTGAGGTGCATGTGGTGTTCTTTGATTGATGGGGAGTGAATCAGGATTTCATCACTGACGTTCAGTACCCCTTGTAGGCCCAAAAGAGTTTCTCGAACTGCATCTTGGAAGCTTTCCGCAGCAGATGATATGCCGCAGTTGTGCCGTTTGTAGCGGAGCATCCCAATGTAACCCTGGGCATAGTTGACGTAGTAGTGGTACGCATAGCTACGCGAAGTGCACTTCGCACTACGCAAGCTACGCGTAGCTACGTGAACTGCGTAGTGCACTGTGCAAAATACTGTTTGCACTGATTGCACAGTGCCGGATGCTTGTCTGCAGTGTGCAATCATTGCAAACGGCATCTTGCACAGTGCAAGAGGTCGTTTTCTGCCGCTCGAGTAGATTTGCACTTGAGGGGCAGCTTTCTCAACGTGAACTGGTAGTTTCTCATCGCGAGCGGTCGCGAGCATACGCGACCACTCGCAATGAGAAACCTGACCTCCCCGCGTTGAGAATCTCGCCTGGAGGTTTTTTTTCCACGCTCACGATCGACAACTTAATGTTGCTGATCGCGAACGAGGAAAATGTCTCGCCGGGATGTTATTTTGCTCGCTCGCGGTCGCCAACTTGACGTTGAGGGCCGCGAGCAAGCAAAAAATGCCCGCTACGCATTTTTGCACTGTGCTACGTACAATTCGCGTAGCGCGCAGTTGTGCAAACTACGCAAGCGTAGCGTCGTCTTATGCCCAGGGTTAGTGTCTAGAAGGTTGTACCGTCTCTCCTCCGCTAGCCTTAGCTGATGGTATCCCACGTTAAGGTCTAGCTTGGTGAACCATTGGGTGCCATTGAGGTCAGCTATAATATCATCCATCATGGGCGTTATGTGCCTCTTTCTTTTGATCGCCTGGTTGGGCAGACATGTCGATACACAAACGTATTTTGCCTGGTTGTTTTGACTTCACCGCGATCACCATAGGTGAGACCCACGGTGTCGGGCCAGTGACTTTTTCGATTACTCCTTGTTGTTCTAGGTCACTCAGTTATTGTTCGACAAGGGGTGAAGATGGAACGGTATCCGCCGGTGACGGAGTGCCACTGGTTTGACTGATTGGTCAATGTGGAGCTTGACAGGCAGTCTTGTAATGCACCCTAGCCCAGTGAAAATGTGTGGGAATAGGTCAAATATCTCCTCTGTCTAAAGGGCTTGGACCGCACGGGCAAAGGTGACTAGGCCAACTCTTCTGCGGTGTGGTTCCCTACGAGGATCTCAGCCTCCCTGTCGACCACGTGGAACATGATTGTAATTTCCCGGTTTTCTGCTTTCACTCTCACAGTCATCTTCCCTTTCAGGGGCAACGGTGTTTGACTTCCATTTGTGAAGATCTTAACATTTGTTGGAGCTAGCTGAGGGGGTGGATGTAGTTGCTTATGTTGTTGAGTGCCCATGACGTTGATGGATGCCCTGGTGTCTATCGAGGTTGTGACTCAAGATCCTGCTATTTCTATTACGCACTTGGGCTGGGAACGACTTTAAGTAGCTGGCGAATGATATGAAAAAATATTCTAGCTCATCTTCAGTGGATGAGTCTTCGAGGCGGTGGCGCTGCCGTTGGGATCCTGTACTTGTCTTAGGGCTGTCGTAGTCTTCTAGGGACAGTTGCCTCATGGATTTGGATGGTGGCCTCCTCCCACGGGCACCTCTGTTTCTGGGCCCTCCTCTGCAAGCTGTGGCAAAGGGGTTGAGGGTTCCACATTTGGAGCAGGTTTGCCCTTGAGCAGGGAACTCCTCCAGAAGGTGATCTTCCTGTCCACAGTATCCACACTTGGGACCAGATGTTGCTTTTGCCATTGGTCTTCCTCTGCCGCCTCCTCTTCCTTGTGTCCTAATTGCATCTACTCGCTCCATTTTGACTGGGATGGGTCTCTCTGGTTGCTGCGTGATGGCGGTATCCATCTCTGTAGCTCTGGCATCTGACAGGTCATGGGATCGTGCCATGACAAGAAAATCCTCCAGCAAGATCCCTGGCTAGCAGAGAATGAGGCTTCTAAGGGTTTTATTGCGGCACCCCTTCTATCACTTGTGCTCTCACTTCTTTGGCTTGGTCGTTCACTGTGCACTTGCTAGCTAGTTCCATCAGGCATGCGTGGAACACGTCCATGGATCCTCCTTCCCTCTGGTGGGCTTGGTGGAGCTTGAACCATTCGTAGTCTGGATTAAGTTGCAGGTCAAAGTGTGAATCCAGAGCTCTGACCACCGCGTCATAGTCTTTGGCGGCTCCCTTGTTTGGCAAGTGTGCAAAGAGTTTTCTATATTTCCTCCCCTGTGAAATGTAGTAACAGAGACCTCTTGATGATGTTGTCTATTTCCCTTGCCGCGATGAACTAGTTGTTCAGGCAGCTAATCCATATCTTCCACCTAAGGGAGGCGGTAGTGGGGTCGGCGAGTTCACTAAACCGTGGCAGCGTGCTGACCTGGGAGTGCTGCTTTGCTGGTGCGACGGGGAGTCGCCCCATTGGTGGCCTGCTTGTGATGCGTTGTCTGTCATGGGTATTGATTGGTGTAGGCACAGCGTGACCTGACCTGTACAAGATGGTGCCAAATAATGTCCTCTTTGTGGTTATATGTGAAGCTATTATACGGTGGTGGGAGTGTCCTGCCCCTGTTTCTTTTATCTGTCAGCTCCAGTTGGTTATCAGTTGTGGCTATTTAGTATTTATTTTTGTTTTTATTTTCCCCAGTGGCCTGGCCTGGACAGCCATTGGAGGCTATGTGTAGCTGCTGGCACAGTCGCTGCTTAGCTCCCTCTCCCCGTGAGGGTGACACATGCTTCTCTCCTCGGGCTCCCACGTGGTACCTGCACCATGGGTGTGGTCCTCCAGTGCCTGCTCTCTGGGGCCGCTCCGGCTGATATGCGGCAGGGCGCTTGTCTTAACTTTGTGTATTGTCCACTGGCCGAACTGCAGAGGTGGAGAAGGGTAAATGATCTAGGCTCATGTACATGTGATATTTTCCCCACCCAGGACACTATGCACTTTACAATGTTTTGTGACAATTTTAGCGATATGCGTAGAAAGTATTTAGTACATATTTTAAAGGGAAAAGGCTTTACTCAGGTCAGACCTGCACTATTATACCTGCAGATGCTGAATGACTCCTGGGAGACTTTTGATATTGCAAGTTTTTTAGTTGCCGCTGCTAGGCAAAGGAAAAGAAGGCACATTATGTTAGGTACTTCAGTTGCTTCTTCATGAACAGATGAACTTTGTTTTAATGTTTGCCATTCTACCTGAGGAGTCTCGCTGTATAGCACGTGTAAAGCAAAAATCGTCTTGTAATATGGATTCTTCGCTCGCTCCAGATATCTTATAGACATTTTTATCTAGATTTTCCCTTTTAATGCTAATTAGTGGACGCTCTTTTGAATTGCATTTTCATGAGTTTGGTGATGAACTGTTATATGGTGCCTAAGATTATTTATGATATTTTTATTTTCATTGTTGTGTTATATGTTGTATGTAATGTACTTTTATGGTTTTTACTAACCGAATAAAGGGGTTTTGACTGACCAACTGAGGTAAGTACTAGCAGCTCTTTTTGTGGCAGTGTAGGTGAGCAGTTAGGCTTATCCAGAGGATGTGTTAAGCATTTATCGTATTCATGGAATCAAGGCCTGATACACAGACTCAGAGACTGAAACCAGACCAATAGGGTAAGTATAAAAAAAGATATACTTATTTTAGAACCAAGCAGGACTTGGCACAGGAGAGTAAAATATACTTCCAAATGCAAAACTGTTCAAGGAAATGCAGTTGTGTTTGAAATTAAAAGTCTTACAGGTTTGTATTCCTTTTAAATGCAGTTTGTATCATACAGTAAATACTTTAAGATTACTTTTGAGTTACTTTAGATTACTTTGATTACTGGAGTTAGTATGCCTTGCTACCACAACCTAAGAGTTCTATATACAGGGTAAGGATGACTTTTTGTACTTGGCAATTGAATTCACTTTTCCCCATACATTAGCAAGTCCACACTCAAAAAATGTTAGGCCCAAAATCTTATAACATGGGTTCCTACCCGGAAAAATGGTTATTGTTTTTGGAGGTAAGTCCTCGACTCACGAGGGTGAGTTTTAGGGGTTAGTACCAAGGTTCTTCAAGGTCAAGGAGGGTACTCAAGTTGCACCACCAGTGCCACTGGGGCGGCTGGGTGCAGAGTGCAGGGGCCCAATGTTAGCCAATGGGGCTAAGGGGGTCTCCGGTTAGGGCCTGCTGACAAGCAAGCCACTTGGTTGTGGGATCCAAGCTCCTAGAGTTAAGGTCAGCACTGCAGGAGCCAATAACCAGCATAGGAGCTGCACCACCAGCGGCAATGGGTTGGCCGGGTGCAGGGTGCAGTCGGACGTCAGGAACCCTGTGGTTTCAAATGGAGACCCTTGGTTTTGAAAACTTGCTGCAGGTTATGGCATGGAGACTTCCTGAAGGTGACCACTGGCTGGAGAGGTAAGTTGGGATCTTGGGGGATGCCCGGTTGGGTGTCGGGTGCAGGGGTGTCTTCTGGCATTGTGTTTTTCTTACCAGCTCCGGTCAGGGGGACCCTTCAGGTTGAGGCTGCAGGCGTCATCAGGAGTCTTGAGGGAGGTTGGGGATCACCAGATCCCAGGTCAGGATCGCTTTGGAAACCTCCTTAGGGTGTTGGGCCACTCGAACTCGGGCCCTGGGCTTTGGGTGCAGAGCAGTGCAGAGTCGCAGAGTCAACGGAATCCGGATTCTGGAGGTGTCTTGGGTTGAGCAAATCCAGAGCTCACGGGATACAGAGTCTGTGGGAAGGTAGCAGGGCAGATCCTCTGGGCTCTGGGGGTTGCTGGCTGTTGGACTCACTGGGGTTCTTGCTGTAGGCAGGCTGTATGCAGGGAAGGCGGTAGGGCTGGGGCCAAGGCCGTTGGTATCCTCTTATTCGTCCTAGGACAGCTTGGCCCTTCAGGCCTTCTTCTTTCTTCCTCGAATCTGAGAAGGCAAGGTTCAGGTTCGCCCCTGAATACTAGGGGCCCGATTCACAAAACAAACTTAAGACTAAATCCTAAACTTAGTACCATTCTGGTATTCACAGAATGCACCTAGTACTTCTGGTATTCACAGAATGAACTTACTACTTTTGCTATTCACAGAATGAACTTAGTACTTTTGCTATTCACAGAATGGATTTACGACTCCTAAACTTACGTCCGCACTCGGGCCGGAAATTCCGGCCCGGAGGCGGAGCTTCCGGCCCGGAGGCGGGGCTTCCGGGCCGGAGGCGGAGCTTCCGGGCCGGAGGCGGAGCTTCCGGCCCGGAGGTGGAGATTTCGGCCATAGCTAAATCGGCCGGAATCTCCACCTCCGGGCCGGAAGCTCCGCCTCCAGCCCGGAAGCTCCGCCTCCGGCCCGGAAGCCCCGCCTCCGGGCCGGAAGCTCCGCCTCCGGGCCGGAATTTCCGGCCCGAGTGCGGACGTAAGTTTAGTAGTCGTAAATCCATTCTGTGGATAGCAAAAGTACTAAGTTCATTCTGTGAATAGCAAAAGTAGTAAGTTCATTCTGTGAATAGCAGAAGTACTAGGTGCATTCTGTGAATACCAGAATGGTACTAAGTTTAGGATTTAGTCTTAAGTTTGTTCTGTGAATCGGGCCCTAGATTTAGGGGCATTAAAGGGGTGTGCAGGTTGGGACCAATAGGTCCCTTCTTTGGGGTGGGTACACCCCCTATTTTGCCATCCTCCAGTGGTAGAGGGCATGAGGCTCTTCCTAATTGGCTGAGTCCCCTCATCTTCAAGAAGGAGGGACTGAGATGTGTGCTTCCCCCTGCCTCCCCCACCTGAAGGGTGGGGTTGGCATAGGTGCGCACACCCCTCTACCTAGCTTGGATTTCCCGCTGATTCTCCCGCCCAAAGTGGGGGGTCAGAACAAGTGGGGGCCAGTTGCTGGGAGCAGCAAAAGGCATGGTTAGCATCCAAAGGAGGCAGGCCTTTGAGCTATCCCTTTTGTGCACCCAGCCCATCCTTGGGAACGAGGCATAATACCTCTGCCCAGTATGGCCTTTGTTTATGGACCCAGAGAGCTGAGGCACTCTACCCAGGGTTCCAGAAACGAGTCTGGTGGTGGCAAATGGCCGGCAACCATTCAGGAACCACACCAGTGCTAGTCAATATTCAGGGGACATCTTAGAGTGCTTTTTACATTAAATCCCACACTGGCATCAGTGTTGGTTTAATGTGCTGAAAAGTTTGCATCCATAACTTCCCAGTTTTTAGTAAAGCCATTATGTAGCTGTGGAGTTCGTGGTGACCAACTATCCGACCATATACTCTTTATGGCTTTACTACACTTACAATGTCTAAGAATGGACTTAGGGACTGTAGGGGTACAGGCTCATGCCTCTGTACCCTCACCTTAGAGCTAGTGCACCCTGCTAAAGGGGTGACTTACCTAGGCCTTAGGCAGTGGATTGCAGGCATGGCACATAAAGATGTGTGCCATGTTGATTCTTCACTTTTCTTTGCACCAAAACATGCAGCCTGCAGTGGCAGTGTGTGAGTGTTAAGATGCAGGGCCCCTAAGGGTGGCACAATAGGTGCTGCAGCCCTTGGAGGCCTTCCCGGGTCACGGTGCCCTTGGTACTGATGGTACCTTTTACCAGAGGCTTACCTGTGACCAGGGAGGTGCCTATAGTGGATACAAAGGTACAGTCTTGGGAAAGAACACAGGCCCTGGGAACCTGATTGGCAGGGACCCAGGGCACATCAAGGCAGGTTGCATCAGATGTCAGGCAAAAAGTGGGGGTAACCATGAAAAAAGGGGCGCTTTCCTACACCTCTGTTTTTCATTTACCGGAATAAAGACGGCAGGTAGCGGCAGCAGGAGGCCTCAGCAATAGGTGTTGGCAAGTCGACGTGCAGGAGCTGTCACTGCATGCTGGGTGCATTCCCCTTTGTTGGGAGAGCGCTTCTCCCTTTTTTTGCTAAGGCAGGTGGAGGCAGGCAGGGCCAGCTTGCTGACGGCTATCAGGTAGGGGCATCTTTCCATCTTTCAGTGCCAGTGCAGCCGCGGGGAGCTGCTAGTGAAAGCCAGCAGAGGGTATTGACGGCAGAGTGCCGCTTTCCAGGCAGTCGTATCTCCTACCTGCACCGTGTGGTGCACATCAGGCAAGTGAGGTAGAGGTTCTGGGAGCACTAAGACCTGTTGGTGGTGAGTGGCAGCCACACCGCGAGGGGGCTTGTATAAGAGCCTCGCTGGGTTATGGCATCTCAGGTACCCGCTTGGGTGGGAGTGCACTGCTCCTCTCATCTATTGCCAGGGCAGATGGGGGCCGGCTCGGGCAGGTTTCGGGTGCCTCCCCAGGTTGAGCATTGGATGGCATGGGTTCGGCAAGGCATGTTCTTCATCGGCATCCTGCCGATAGTGCTGCTATTGCTTCTCCATGCTACTGGCTGAATGCCTTCCGTCACAGAGCAAGCGGACAGCAGCAGTTGCAGCGAGGTGTTGGAGACGACCAGTCTTCATTTCCTCTCCTCCTTCTAAGTGACTAAAGGGTCCTCTTCTTGGGGCAACGTGACCACTTTCCCAGGCAGGTTGCAGCTGCAGTGCTGAACCCAATCACCTCCTCAAGCACGGAGATGAACTGCCGGGGGGCACAGCTTAGGTAATAGTCCTAGTCACCATTGTAAAGTCGTGGGCCCTAGGCCCATAAACTAAGTAATGGGTGACACGGACACCATTAGAGGGGTTCTCACAACTGCCCACAAGCTTAAGCGCTCGGCCCATTTATTAATAGGCACACATCACACATGACGCCTATGTTGGATGGGTGTGGGGTGAGAGTAAAGGCCAGCCCTCAAGGGAGTAGCTAGTAAACTTGTACATGCTTAGAAAACTAGAACATGTCCAGCAGGACGCTACACCCAGGACCACTGACCCCTCTTTGCGCTGTGATATGTTTTTCATCTTTTAACCTGTGCAGGCAGGAGGCATCCGGCCTGTGCGGGCTGGCCCACAGATGTGCTCCGTATCAATGCTGCCCACCCTTTTGAGTCATAAATAAGGCTGTTTCAAGGTCTCACCACAGCAAGGATGCAGATGGTGCTGGTGCAGTTGTATTTAAATAACATGATGCTTTTTTGTCCTTTCTCCCTATGCTGGCGCCATTTCAGCAGCCTAGCGCCAATGTAGGCACTATCGTACCATCGTGCAAGAGTGCCTCCACTGCATGCAGGTTGGTTTTTGTGCAGGAAGGGGAATCTTCTTACATATAAACAATCGTAGGAGTTGTTTTTCTCTTTCTATGTGTGCTGTAGGATGCAGCACACATAGACAGAGGAAACAATGAGGAGAAATTAGGAGAAATAAAGATATTTTCCCTTGTTACGCCTCACCTCAGGAGGTGTTAGGATTTGGCGCTTCCCCAGGTTGACCTCATTTTGTAAATCTGGGGCAACGTCAAATTACAGAGGTGTTGCATAGGAAAACCCATTGTAATGCCCATAGAATGCCTCCTGAGCGCGGAGTAAGGTGGCGCAGCGATTTGCACTGCGTTGACTTACTCATGATTTATGAGGCCACTCAAAGCCACGCAGGGTGGTTTTGCATGGCTTCATAAATCTGATACAGAGCCCTGCATCACGCATGTACCACTTTGCGTGGTGCAAAAGTGACGAAGGGTTCTCATAGATAAACCCCTTGGTGTGTCCGTCCGTTATGTGCAGATCAAAGGCTATACCAAATTGTGCTTAGTCAACCCTGCGTTTTCCTGTTGTCTCATGATGGTGCTTCTGGAACAAGAGCCCGGTAGGGAGGTTGCTTGAACCACATGGCACTAAGGTTTTAGCAGGTGCTGAGATTAATCTACTTTCCTTTGGTGTTTTCCAGGGTTGAAGCTAAATAATAAAATCATTCAGGTGCTGGTGGCTCGTTATTCTGACACCGAATTGGGGGTGGACTTCGATAACTTTTTCTGCATCCTGGTGAAGCTGGAGGCCGCGTTCAGTGAGTCTTTTTTCTGGATGGTCTACCTTGGGCACAGAAGGACATTCTTTGTTCTGCTAACCCTCTTCTCGCCTCCTCATTGATGTGTCTTCTCACACTCTGCTTCTATATACTTCTGTATTGTAATTCTTCATAGTTGAGGTGCTTCTGGCATTCTGTGCCCATATGGCCTGTGAATGTATTGGCAGTGATGTCACTGTATACAATGTTGAACAAGCTCTTGACCTGCATTTACATCAAAACTAATTCTTCCCTGTTTGCTTCAGAACTCTACAACTCAAAAGCCAAAGATGACAGTGAAACATCCGCCATGGGCCTGGCCAAGGTGAGTCACTCATAGCACCCACTTCTATTTCCACTTGAAGGCAATGATAAGTGGCATTTGGTGCCTAACAGCAGTAGGCAGAAAAAGTTGTGCATGGCCGTGCCTTTGAATCAGACGCAGTTCTCCCAAGTACCACGCATCAGGCATCAGAGTAACGCAGTTCAGTGTGGTGATCCGCATCACCGCACTGAAATGCAAAGCAACGCTTTAAAGCTCCTTCTTAGCTGTCCAGCTGGAGTGCTGCTAATGCACCATACTGACTGAAAGCTGGAGTGGCAGTGCATGGTGCGCACTTTTCCTGGCACGCTTGGGGGCTGGCTTAGCGGCTTGCACCGCTAGTTGCTACTCTGCTACAATGAAACATATAATAGGATTCACCCGATACCACGTAGCTTTACTGATATATTCACTGGCGTCAGGAGTCAGTGCCCAATGGCTACCACTGATACAATGTCATCCAGGTGAGGTCACAACATGAGTTTGTCAGACACACTTTAATAGGTGGGTCCTCCGGCCCGTGGTACAGGTGTGAGGCAGTTTATGAGAATAAAGTTTTGGCTTCGGGCAATGCAGATGACCGCTACTTGCACTTAGGTGGTCATCTAAATGATCCTGCGACCGGACTCGTCCCCACCGGTGGCTGAAACTGAGTCAACAACGGACCGCAGTAGCCGCCTGGGTGGTTCCTCAGCAGCCCAGAGCACACCAGCCCACTATGCAGCTGAGCCTCAGAATCATGCCTGGTGTTGCTGCGGGAGTCTGAGTTGTTGCAGCCACCAGGCCGTGCCGAATTGCCTCTCACCTCACAAAGATGTAAGTGCCTGGAGTGAAGTATCTCCTAGTTGCTTCCTAATAAAAATTTGCTTTTTTTAGGAGTTAGCGCGCGGTCATGATCATCATTCATCTATCTTCTGAGCTGCCTACCCTGTATTACAGCTGCTCACTTCTAGGTTTCAGCGTTACTAGTCAGTTGCACAAACTCATTTACTGTGTCTGCATATGTGCACAGAACTTTAATAAAGTACTGCCGCTGAAAAAAGTTGTTTAATATCATGGTTACTCAGCATGATCAGGTTACAAGGGCACTTGTTTGGTGTCCTTCCATTTCTAGTGCTTTGCAGCAGTTTTAAGAACTTCATAGGGTTTATCGTTGCTCAAATGGGTCTAATTTCTGATATTTATATGTTTTCTTCGTCTTCATTGCTTGATTTTGCTTGTGAGAAAGTGTCACTCATAGTCGTTGAATGTCACAAATAATTACACTGAAATTATGAAAGTGTCACACATAACCAATCTAAAATCTTGGCAGCTATGCAGACTGTTTTCTGTCAAATGTCTACTGTAGATCGAGGAAGGCTGGGTACATGCCAGGTTTTCAGGATATCCACATAAGATGAATTGACATACATTGAGTCAAAATGCACATTCAAGTTGAATCCACTGCACGCTTACATTAGATGTGGCTACAAAAGGAGCCCTTTTATAAACACTGCTTAGAACATACATACAGGAGTGAGTCTGCACACACATAGAGGAATCAAGTTCTTTTTAACCTCTTCCATGCGCATGACGGCCGGGAGCCGTCACGTGTCACAGTGGGCGTGTGCGCACGACGGCTCCCGGCCATCCGAATCCCCGCCCACTAATAGAAACGCCCGCACAGCGCGGGAATTGCGCGCGCATGGAAGGGGTTAGGTATAACATAAGACTGCAATAGGATCCTGTAGGCCAAGAGTGCCCAGGCTCTGTCCAGGAGCGCTAGGTCCTTGCCAGATATTCACAACAGTAAACAGCAATTCCATTTTTACTTTACATATATCTATTTCTTATACAAATTTCCTGAAAGCATGGATCGGGATCGTCTCACTTATGAGAAACAAGAAACTGACTAAATGTAAAGGATATCAGGCTCCTGTTCCTATGCATTGACAAAGCCTGATGTCTAGGTGTCCCTTATAGTCTGGGTCACTGGGCTTATGTAGCACTAAAAAACCACATTATGTGACATAGTTGAGTAAATTATGCAGAAACAGAAGGCAAATTAGGTGGCATATTGTGACGCCTTCTTTGGCAGAATTATTTAGCTGTTTTTGCATTTAACACAAAATAATACATGGGAAAATGTTTCACCTCAGTTGTACCAGACTACAGCAAGCACTAACTGGACGATGAGCAGTTAACCTTTTCAAAGGATCTGTCCCTGTGCGACACCACCTATGGGGCTTTTTTTTCAATATCTTTTGACGCATTTGAGCCAAAAATATCCCCAAAACAAATGCATTATATGGTAGATTATTAGCAGATGCTTCAGATCTTTATCCGGGAAATGCTGCAGCAGCACCATTGCATAATTCCACTAGCCCTGCATAAAAGACACAAAGATGAGGCATCTGAGAATACCCAGTGACAACATTGAACTGAGCCACATTCTTAGACAAAGTATGAAGTCCACCATAGGTATAATCCCTCAGGCCAATGGGGTTACAATTGTGCTATTTACCACTGTTCTGGGTGAAGGAGGATTTATATTGGGTAAAGAGATCACATCTTTGAAGAACACTAGCTATCAGACAATGTGGATGGGGGTAGGACACAGTCACAATGATTGCAGATATTTAAAAGTTGCTCCATTATATTGTGTCCTCCCTATTGGCCTGTGGCGTTGTGTTTGCTGGTATACTGATCAAATGTTGGTGTGTTTTTGCCTTCTCAGTGGCTGACATTGCAAATGAGTGGTTGAAAAGCGGGAAGTGGTTTGCCTGCCAAGACCCCGCCATGGGGTTGGCCCATGCATCCTTCAAGTGCCTCCCTCCTCCTCCTGAAAACAAGAAGAGAAAAATATTATTTTCACTATTGCAACCACTATTTCTTTCCCTATTCGCCTCATTCTGCTGAACCCTTGGGAGATGAATGTGATGCCCTTTACATGTCTAGTTGTTTGACAGACTTCTGAACTTAATAAAAGTATGAGCTTACTTCTTTATCATCATTGAAATTTTATTTCTGGTTGAGCACCATGAAAAATAAAATCTTCATAATAAAAAACAAAAACATAAGTATTCACTTTCTCTTAAAAATATAGAAATACATCTTTTTTTTTTTAATAACTGTATGTCATGAAATTTATTAGCACATAAAAAGTAATCCAGAATTCCATAGTACTCATCATTCCAACATTCACAGGTACACCTGGAACAAAATGAACATTCTATAATCCTATCTTTTTGACGAAAGTATTTAGCATATTAAAGCCTTTCTTAAAAATAAATCAAATTGTTTTTAGATCAAATTGTTTTTACGTGTACGTGTGTGTGGTGCATGTATTGCTGTATATACACACGTTCGGCATCATTCTGCCATCTGGTGTTGGGCTAAGACATTTGCAGGTTGTTATTGTTCGAAGACAGGCTTCTAGTCACAAGGCATAGTATGACTCCTCTCTTAGTTGGCAATGCGCATGGGCACCAACTCCATATTAGATTCTTTTTTTCTGCGATCAGGTTCAGATTTATACCACCAGGAATCATCTAAGTACAATGTATTCCAAAGGCTCCCATTTGGCCGCGGAATTCGACTCCAATACTTGGGAAAATATCTCTTCATTCTTCATGTTGCTCAACGACATCCCTGGGACACTGACCCACGTTTGACTCCAAACTGCCAGAGCCTCGAGCCCTCTTCAAGGCCATGGGCCCCTCATCTAAGATGACTTCTTTGCAGAGACTGCACACAGGGTGATGGAAGGGATGCCATTCCAAAACTGTACCCAATGTCACGCGAGGTTCCCATGGGCTCACCACCATGAGGTGTGTAACTTCTGCCTCTCCACCTGACCACATTGACACCACATGCGAGGCCTGCCTCACCTTGCACTAGGAGACAACTCTTTGGTATTGACAAGAGAGAAGATGGGCACATCAGAGAATGCAGCAACAAGCTTCGGAAGATGCCTCAGACATTTTCGAGAAACATTCCTCACCCAGCATCAAGTATCGGGAAGAAGCAGGTCCTTTGGGCATTCTACCCCACCAGCCAAAGCTGTGCCCAGATGCAACATTTTCCTCCCACTCTGATCCACAGGAAGAAGTTCAGGAGGATTCCCCTCGCCTCTATGCCGTGAGGTCCCTAGAAAAGACCTGGACAAAGACCGTGAGTATGGTCTCCACCGAAAAACACACCCATCCCTACAAAAGACCCGAGTTGGTCTGGAATGGGTAGCTTACTGGACCTCCACCTGGCTCAGGCTCTGGTCGGCATGAGCACAAAGGCCTCAGAGCCTGAAATGCTACTGCACAGCTGACGAGCCCAAAGGTACTCCATAGGCCTCCCACTCATCGAGGCTTAAGACCTTTTCGATGACTGCACTGAAACCAGTCTCGAGGTCGCAATGTTGCCAAAAATGCCATTTGTGGCAAAGGCTCCTTTGGTGCTGAAGACTCCTTCACTGGTAGGCTTCGACAACTCAGAGCAACCCATCCTTCAGTGGCACCAGGAGGAGCTGGATGCGAGTCAGAAAACACTGTTCACAAACTTACAAACAGGGAAAAATTAAACAAGGCTTCCTCCGCCCAAGCCTATGGAGACTTTACATTGTAAGAAGACGTTGACTTCCGAGGAAGAGCATCCTTTGCATTCCCTCTCAGCTTTGAAGCATAAAAGACATAAGGGAGGAGATACCAGAAGCCCTCTATTCCTCCCTTCTCCTGCTCCTCTTTCACGACTTTCTCCACCCCACCTCCTACATCACCACCTCCACACTCTTCCCTCGGGGAACGCAGCTCTTTCCATACCACCGACCCTTATGATGCAACGTTTGATCCAGTGCCCACTGATGACCCATGGGTTGACTATAATGTTGATCCCCGGGAGATTCAGACCTAGATCACTATCTTTTAAGGGCATGTCCCCAGACAACACCACCTCTAGCCGTGAAGCATTCCAAAGCACGGCACCTTTCACATGTCTCCAGGGGTTCTGACACAGGAGAAAGATGATTTCTTGGTGGAGACATTGTCTAGGTCAGAGAGGACCATACAGTTCGTCCCCATGCTGAAAACAATGTTAAAATCAGCCAGAGACACCTTTAAAGAAAGAGTTAAGCATAGGATGGTTACCCCACTGGTCAAGAAAAATACAAGTCCTCCTTTAATTACCTAGCCTACATCAGGGGTCATGTCCCTCCTGACTTCCTGTTAGTCCATACCGCATGCAAGTGGGCTTCTGTTCAGGCCATGGGTAACGCTCCACCATCCAGCAACGAGAGCATTAAGATTGATGCTGCTGGGAAAAGAGTAGAAGTAGGAGCCACCACCCATTGGAGCCTAGCCATCTCAGTGGGCCTTCTCTCCTGGTATGATAGGCGTCAATGGGATGAGATGCAGAAGCTAGTTAAACATCTCTCTTGTAAGTTAAACGCAAGGGGTGTGAAGAAACAGTGGCAGAAGGAAAATACCAACTCCAATACCTCTATCTGTTGCACCCCAGACACCACAGACATGTCACCTCAAGAGGTCAACACTAGAGTTCTTATCAGATGCCACCCATGGCGCCATATCCAAAACTGAACAACTCTGCTCCACCTGCCCTTTGATGTTGAACATCTCTGTGGCCCACAGATGGATCAAATGTCAGAAAAGATCAAAAAGGACACTGATATCGCTAAAGCCATGTGTGCCCTCCAGACTTCATCCCATAGAGATTCCTTTCTGAGACACCAGTGTAGGGCCGGTTCCAGAGACTCCTCGCCAGACCCTACACCCTCCTACCAGAGGCAGAAGAGTCATACCACCAGCAGACACCAAGTTATCCCAGGGGTGCCTACAAGAGCAGAGGCAAAGGCGGTTTCAGCAAAGGGTTTGCCAACTCAAAACACTGACTAACCATCCCTGTGTCCTTATCAAACTACACCTGTCAGGGGCACACAGCAAGATTTCATTCCTCACTGTCAGGAAATCACATCACACAAGTGTGTATTAGCAGATGTTGGCACACAGATGCAGCCTAAGACTTCTCACATCACCTCTCAACACCTCACCCCTCAAACATTCCCTCAGCCAAGAACATCTCAACTGTCTCAAGGAAGTGCTCCTTCAAAAAGGTGCCATAGGGCCAGTGCACCCCCCCCCCACCAGCAGGACAAGGGGGCTTATTCTCCCTGATTCTTCATCCCCAAGAAAGACAGTTCCCTCAGGCCCATTCTGGGCCCAGGCCTCTCAACTGGAAGATCCTTTCCGATATCTTCCATATGGTAAAGCTGTAGGATGTTGTCCCACTGCTTTAAAAAAATGACTACATGACTGTGTTAGACCTCAAGAATGTCTACTTTCACATCCCATTCTTCCCGCCGACTGATGCTACCTATGCTTTGTGATAAGTGGCCATCACTATTAGTTAAAAGTACTTTCATTTGGCATCAGCCATGCCTCAAGAGTCTTCACCAAGTGCCTAGCAGTGCTGGTCGCCCACTTAA
Organism: Triturus cristatus; assembly: GCF_964204655.1. NCBI lineage: Eukaryota > Metazoa > Chordata > Amphibia > Caudata > Salamandridae > Triturus > Triturus cristatus. The sequence continues at coordinate 94,548,501 of NC_140589.1, read as the reverse complement.
GGAGGAGGACAATCCATATCTTTCTCTACCTCGAGGATTAGCTGATCAAGAGCACATGCAAGAACCACACTCTCCAAATTCGCCCTTCTTAGGAGTGGTAAAGAACTGCAGAGTATCATGGCATTCTAGCAGCTCTTACCGCTTTTTCAGCAAATCGCCATCTCATGGTAAATCTTTATGCACCTTCTAGGCATCATGGCCTCATTTATCACCATAGCTCCCCCAAGCCCAGCTACACATGCACCCGCTACAACAGTGCATTTTGGTTCAGTGGTCGTATGCGGAAGGTCAATTGGATGATCTAGTGTTGGTAAAGGCTCTCTGCAGTGATGGAACAACAGCAATCTGTTGCAGGGCAGTAATTTCCTAGATCCCATTCTGTAAGTTACCATTACCATGGATGTCTCTCAAGCCAGTTGGGAGGGGGGACATCTGAAACATACCATTGTATAGGGAGTGTGAACCCCTCATCAACTGGGGCTCCACATCAACTGTCTCCGGCTCCTCACCATACAGCTCACCTTCACAGCCTTTCTACTGCCCATTCAGGGAAAGGTAGTTCTCATCAGGATGGAAACATGACTCCAATATACTACCTACAGAACACCTGGAAGTAGAAACTCTGCTACCACATTCACCTGATGGCGAAGTACCTTCCAGGGTGGACAGTGACCTCACGGACCTGCTCAGCAGGACACATCAACAAGCCCACAAGAGTGAACTCCACCACAACTCCTGCACCAGTATTTCAATGCTGGAGCACTCCACAAATAAACCTATTTGCCATCCTTGAAAATACAAAATGCCCAAGCTTCACCCCCAGTCCAATTCACTAAGGGTAAAGTGGTCAGGGATCTTTGCTTACGCTTTTCCACCTCCTTCAATTTGTGGTACTGAAGATGCAGTAGAATTCTGAGACTTTCATTCTTGCAGCCCTCCCCTAAGCCAGACAACGTTGGTACTCAGCACTCCTTAAGATGTCAATCAGTACCCAAGTACCCACGAGAAGCTCCCCAACAGACTGGACCTTCTCGCCTGGGGCCAGAGTCAGCACAGGCACCCAGAACCCAAACATTTCAACATAGCGATTTGGCACCTGAAGTTCTAGAGTCTGGCTACCTGCGTCTTCTGCAGGAATACATGGACATCTTACGACAATCCCACAAACCTACCACACGAGCCTGCTCTGCAGCAAAGTAGAAAATATGTGTTCACAACTGCATCCATAAACACCGGGAACCCTTAATGCCTGCATTCCAGGTTTGTATCTGCTACCTGCTCCATCTGCAAAAGTCCAGCCTAGCCTACAACTCCATACGGCTCCACTTAGCAGCCGTAGCAGCTTCCATAACCAACAGAAAAAAATGGGCCCTTTTCCCTATACCCGTCATTAAGACTTTCATGAAAGGGTGGTGCTGGCGAAATTCTATTTGCCCACAGACTAGGGTGGACTTGCAGTCCAGCACCTGGAACAGTATTACCTTGACTTTCAAATTCAGTGGGTGTCCAAGTGGTTGAGAGGTCTGCACCTGTCTGACACTGCCTGGACTCTCCCAGTGGTTCTTCAACTATTTCACCCATGCACTTGTGGGAGGCCGCCGGAGCCACTGCTGCTTGGAGTCACGTACCATTGTTAAAGTCCTTGGGCCGGATTCACAAAAGTAATCTGAGACAAAATCCTAACGTTACAACTTTCAGTATTCACAAAGGGCATTTAGGAGTAGTAAAGTTAGGATTCCTAGAGGCAGTTGCTCCCGGTATGGGCCCAGACTGAGAGCTCTGTGCTACATCGGGAGGAAAATTTAGGGCTGCGTAAATACCCCATCGCTGCCAACAGGGATGCCATACTGCATGATTTTCAAAATGAGGACATTCTACTCCATGTCACCCAGACGATGAGGTGGGGGAAGGCAATGAGGATGCAGAGACCAGAAGTGGCATTTCATATTGGGCACAGTGCAGTGACTAGCCTCTCCTCGCTCACTCCACACCAGGATTAAGACTCAGTGGGTTGATCTGTAGAACCATGTGTGTCATTGACAGTCACAGGCGATTGGGTGGAGTATGGGGGCATGAGTGACACAGTGTATTAAGTATAGACCTTCCCCAAACATTGCTGGCAGATTTACAAGAAACTGACACATTTGTAGAGATGCTTCAGTTTACCAGCGCCTCCTTGCGAGACCCTTGCGTCAATCAATCAATCAAGGAATTGTATGTGGCGCTACTCACCCGTGAGGGTCTCAAGGTGCTGGGGGGGAGTGGTATGCAGCTCCGTTCAGCCGAATAGCCAGGTCTTGAGAGTCTTCCTGTAGGTGTTCAGGGAGGGGGCCCGCCTGATGTCTGCCGGTAGCTCGTTCCAGGTCTTGGCTGCAATGTGAGAGAATGATCTTCCACCTGCTCTGGTTCTGTGGATGCGTGGGGTTTCAGCCAGTGCAAGGATGGCAGATCGGAGGTTTCTTTTGGGTACGTGGAAGTTTATTCTGTTGTTGAGGTATTTGGGTCTGTTGTTGTGTAGGCATTTGTAGGCGTGAGGATTTTGAAGGTGACTCTTTTCTCCACGGGGAGCCAGTGGAGTCTCCGCAGGTGTTGGCTGATGTGTTCCTGCCAGGGGATGCTGAGGACGAGTCTGGCCGCGGTGTTCTGTATTGTCTGGAGTTTGCGGAGTAGGGAATTGTTGATGCCCGCGTAGAGCACGTTTCCGTAGTCCAGTCTGCTGGTGATGACTGAGTGGGTGACTATCTTCCTTGACTTCGGGGGGATCCATTTGAAGGTCTTTCACGGGATGCAGAGGGTGTTGAATCAGCTGGAGGTGACGGTGTTGACCTGTCGGTTCATGGCGAGTGATGAGTCAAGTACGATGCTGAGGTTTTTGGCATGATCTGTGGGGGTAGGTGGGCTTCTGAGGGCGGTGGGCCACCAGGTGCTGTCCCATGCTGAGGGGGTGGTTCCAAGGACGAGGACTTCTGTCTTCTCGCCGTTGGATTTTAGGCAGCTGTTGGTCATCCAGACAGTGACTTCTTGCATTCCCTTCTGGAAGTTGAGTTTTGTGATGGTGGGGTCTCTGGAGAGGAAGAGGATTAGCTGGGTGTCGTTGGCATAGGATACAATGTTGAGGTCGTATTGTCGGACGATGGCTGTGAGGGGGGCCATGTAGATGTTGAAGAGGGTCGGGCTCAGTGATGACCCCTGTGGGACTCCACAGGTGATTTCCGTGGGGGTGGAGAGGAAGGGTGGTAGGCTGATCCTTTGGCTTCTTTCGATGAGGAACGATCGGATCCAGTCCATGGCAGTTCCTTGTATGCCGACTTGGTGGAGTCTGGCGACTAGTGTGCGGTGGGAGACGGTGTTGAATGCTGCAGACAGGTCAAGGAGGATGAGGGCTGCGCAGTGGCCTTGGTCAAGGAGGGTGCAGATGTCGTCTGTGGCGGCTAGTAAGGCAGTCTCTGTGCTGTGATTGCTTCGGAATCTGGATTGAGACGGGTCGAGGACAGCGTTTTCTTTGATGAATCGTGTCAGTTCCCTGTTGACTGCTTTCTCTGCTACTTTGGCTGCAAAGGGGAGGAGCGTGATGGGCCGGTAGTTCTTGAGGTTGGTGGGGTCGGCCGTGGACTTCTTGAGCAGGGGCCAGACTTCTGAGCGTTTCCAGTTGTCGGGGAAGGTGCCTGTTGTGAAGGTGGTGTTCATGGTCCATTGCAGTTCAGATGCAATGAAGTTTGCGGCTCTGTGGTAGATGTACGGGGGGGCAGGGGTCGGTGGATACCCCTGAGTGGATGCGTCTCATGGTCGTGGCGGTGTCCTTGGTCATGATAGGTGTCCAGTTGGAGATGATGAGGAGGCGGGGGGCCGGTTGTGGCGTCTTGTGGGTGGCCGATGAAGTTGTCATAGAGTGCTCTAATTTTGAGGTGGAAGTAGGTTCCAAGCTTGTCGCAAAGGTCTTGGGAAGGTGTGATGTCTGTGGCTTCGCTGCATGGGTTGGTGAATTCCTGAATGACACTGAAGAGTTCCTTGGAGTTAGTGGAGTTGGCGAGGATTTTGTTGGGGAATAATTTTTCTTTTGGGTGTTCTGATTTGGTTGTGGTAGTCTGTCATGGCGTCCTTGTAGGTGGAGTTGTTGTCCGTTGTCTTGGTGTTCCACCAGTTCTTCTCCAGGCGTCTGCAGGTGCTCCTGGCTTCTTGGAGATCTGTGGTGAACCAGGCGGCTTTCCTGGGGCGCTGTTTGCCGGGGTTGCGTAGCGGGCGAACTGGTCTGCGCAGTTGGAGATCCAAGTGTGGAGTCCTTTGGCTGCGGTGCTTGCATCGGATGTCCAGGTGGGATTGTCTCGGGTGAGGGTAGAGTGCAGTTGTTCACCAGTAACCTTGCTCCAGTTCCTTTGTGGTGGATGGGGGGTGGTTTCGTTGCCTTGGGTTTGTCGATGGTGAAGTGAACGCAGTGGTAGTCTGTCCATGGCGGCTGCATTTTGTGGCTGAAGTGAACACTGCTACCTGCCGCAAAGATGGGGTCGAGGGTGTGTCTGATGCAGATGAGGGTGTACAAAATCTCCCTACTTCCACGGATAGAGTAATTTCATAGTTACACGCACATACACTCATCATACACTAGGGCCCATTTCACTAACATACACTCAAATACTCTACCAGCATTGAACCTGTGGAAAGAAAAACTCCTAAACACCCTGCATCTACACTGAGGTCGATAAGACCTAGTTATTGTAACTGTCCTGAATCATGATCTAAACAATCTATACAACAATAATCAAAAATAGAGTACTCAATAATTGACAAGAAATAACCACCAACACCGTATTTAAAATTATGATGCTTTATCTAAAATTAGTCAAAGAAAATCAATCAAAAGAAATCATTTTTCTCATAATTACCTATTCTAGCTAAACGTCAGAATGGGTCAGGACAGGTCTTTCAGTAGAAGTCTCCCAAGTCGCCGTCCTCACAGCGTAGATCCTCACCAATGCAGGTTTGGGAAGAAAATGGCATGCGGCAAAAACCCTCTCTAGGCTAACAATATTTATAGTATTTTAAACAAAAGAAAGCAACAAAAAGTGTTCTTTACGTCCGCCGAACTACTGAGCAGAGCGAGAAGGAAAGGATGTAGCATTGCTACATTTGGAAAATCTCTGCTCAGGAAAATCACAAAACATAAAAAGACAGAACAGGAACCAAAAATAAAAAAGTAACTTTCGGCATCCACATTTCCTCGGAACTAACATGATGAGCTCAGAGTTCATTCATTATGGCTCCTTTGTCCTCCAAGGTTGTTCAGATGCATCTGGAGACTTGCCCAGAACTGCTGCTGTCCTCACGGAAAATTTTAACCAAGCGAAGACTGTGGTCAGATGATTCTCGACCATATTCAGCAAGGCCCTCTCATCACAAATCTCTCACTCGAGGCTAGGCTGCAAACGGCAGCCATTTTATGTTAGGCCAAAACGGACCATCTTAATTAAAAGAAACAAAAACAACATTACCACAGCATAATGATTAAACAGTGTTAACCCCACTAATACCCTTATGTGTATGTAATTATCTAGCCTTTGCAACACAGAAAAGCATTAATTCATAAGCGTTTTGTGCTTTAAAATAAACAGCACTCAGCAACGTTTACTTAATAAAACATGCACATCATCTAGTAAGCTACACAAACGCGTTCCCACGTGTAGTTTTTCTCTTGTTAATTCATGTTGGTTAGTCGGAACATTTACACAAAACAATTAATTAGTAATTAATAATTAATAATTTTAATTATGACAAATAGACAAACCAGAGCCTAATCATAATTCAACTGGCAGTAGATATCTTACTGCATTAAAAAAGGGATACTCTTTTCGCACGTTCCCCTGGAGCAACCCCTTTTTCCTGTATCCCTTTTTTAATGCAGTAAGATATCTACTGCCAGTTAAATTATGATTGAATTGTTCAACTTTGGAATTTTTTTCGGTTGATGCACATCATTATATTGTTTGTTTTAATTACTGTGAGCTGACATCGTACATGCTCTAAACTGCTCAAAAGATTACTGTAGGTTTGATTTATATCGTTCTAATTGCGGTTTAGGACCATTGTTTTTCATATCAACCTTTTACAAGTAGCATTTTATGAATAGTGACTTAAAATTTAACGTCACCTTTAGGGAGGGTTGTAAATTATAATTCTTTACAAAAACACTCAACATTTCTACCTGCTCCTTATTGAAAGGTATCACTTATTCAATTCAATAAGGTATACCTATGTTATCCTATGAGAGAGGCAGGCCTTGCAGTAGTGAAAAACAAATGTAAGATTTGTTCACTACCAGGACATGTAGAAGTTAAAAGTACATGCCCAACATTTTTAAATACACTGCACCCTGCCCTATGGACTGTTTAGGGCACATACAAGCTGCACTGGGACTCCTGAGACATGTTTAAAAGAGCTACTTAAGTGGGAGGCACAATCAGAGCTGCACGCGCACTAATAGCATTTAATTTAAAGGTCCTGGGAACAGGTAGTATGACTTTGCTAGGGGTTTACAATAAATTAAATGGACCAATTGGGGTTATGCCAAATATTATCATGTTTAGAGTAGAGGGCACAAGCACTTTATCACTGGTTAATAATGGTATATTGTGCAGAGTCCCATGGTGAGCAAAATTAAGTCAGAAAAAACAGGAGGTCTGAAGGCAGAAGGGTAGGGGAAAACTATGGCAAGGATGCCAGGTCTAACAAGCTAAAAGTGGGGAGAACTACCCAACGTTATAAACTTAAGAACCAAAAAGGAGGTCCTTACCAGGTCCAGAGAGTTGAGAGGAGCCTTCGTAATTGAAGGGGGTAAAGGGGGATACGTCCTCCCTGGTATATCTGTTTTAACAAAAAAAGTATGCCACCTAAGACCACAGGAGTGGTCCTTTCCAAAACAGAGGGGAAGAGGATAGACGGGTAGGTCACTCCAAGTGGGTACTGTAGCTCTGTGTGACTAGTGGACCATACAATGCAAGAAAACCTCAAAAAAATTGACAACACTTTTTTGGGAAAAAGGTCAATCCGACATGGATGCGAAATAGATAGTAATAGAGAAAATGGACACCGTTCGGGCTCTAACACACAAGTTACTGAACAAAGAACAACGCTGGGTATACAAGGTAGAAACATATAAATCAGGATTGAACGATGAAATACCATGGGGGTAATTGTTGAATTAACCAACAGGAATTCCAAAAATATTACTATAACATACATTTAAACAGGAGTCCCCCGGCTTTTCTCCGCCATAAGCTGGGAAAGGCAGAGAGAAACTAGGCTTATAGCCGGGGCAGGACCCTTAATGAAGTGAGTAGCTCTACCCTACGAACTGGAATCTGTAATAAGTCTCATATGATTCTCAAAGGTAGGATGACCGACAACCTTTTTAAATTGCCGCTCCCTCTTTGTTTTTAGGTCTCGCCTACGTAGCGCGCATGCGCTGAGAGACCTTTAGTCATCGGCACAGCTTTGGGGGCAAAAACGTGCATGCGTTCCATTGCCTTCAATGGCAACACGTGCACTTGTGACGATTAACTTGCGGGAGCGAGCGGCTGGTGCCATATGTTATCAATTATCGCGGCGCCAGCCGTTCGCTCCCGCAAGTGCAAGTGAATCGCGCAGGCCCCCTCCTCTCTCCCCCTGCTGCCGTGTGAGGCGCACGTGCTTGTGCTTGTTTATGGTGAAGTCCCCACCTTTAAGTAATTGGATACCATGTTGAAAGAGTCACAGTACACAATATATCTCTTTCTGCTCTGTATACCTAGGAATTAACTGTGCCCGTTTGTTTAGCAACATATGTCTGGATCATCATGAGTGTTGCCGTAGGAACTACCATGTACTGGATTAGAAGGCAAATGTTTATCAAGCCCCTATAACATTCTTTTAATTCAAAAGTCAACAAGGGCAGATATTTTCTTTCATCAGAAATTCGGAGCAACAAAACATGTCGATTTTGTCATAAAGTCCATTTTAGCTGGTGGTATTAGCTATTCATCTTTCTCAGTTCTCCTTTTCGTGCACCTACTACACTTTATAACACCTAGCTGTGTATTTGGTTTCTACAGCTGGGCAGAAGTATGTGTTTTCTGTAGTTATACAGTGCCCGCTATGTATTCATTTAAATAATCTAACCAGGAGCTCTTCTGGACTGTGATTCTTAGTCGCAATCCTGTGACTTTAATATTGGTTGCAAATGGTACTGTTGCAACCATTCTGAACCCCTCCCTCTCAACCCCCCAGAAAATCACATCTGTTAGAATTCTGGCCTTGGACATCATGCAGGAAGGGCTGTTTCTGAGTTAAATATAGAGGGGTTTGCACACTGAAAGCCTTTCAAAGCTGGATGGCTTAAGTTAAGCCCACTCGGTAAGAGGGCTGTTGGAGAGCAGCTACTCGAACACTCTTCAGAAATCTATCCTCCTTTAAGGACGGGTCGATAATCTGGCAGAATTATGGGGCATATTTACAAGGCAGCGATAGAAAATTATCGCCGCTTTTGCGGCCGTTTTCGCGCAAAAAGCGGCAATAATTTTATCGCCTAATTAGCAAGGTCACGCTAACTCGTGAAACCTTGCATTAGCGCACCTATTCTTAACGCCCAGCTTTGCATCAATGAGATGCTAAGTGGGCCTTCCTGACATGACAGGAGAAATGTCGCCAAGCGACATTTCTAATGAGATGCTAAGTGGGCGTTCCTGACATGACAGGAGAAATGTCGCTAAGCGACATTTCTCCTATCATCAAGCCCCACACTATGAAGCATAGCGGCAGAAAAGTAGCGATAACCCCTGTTAGCGCTACTTTCCTTACGCCTGCTTCAGGACTGACTTAGCCATGATATCCTATGGAAGGTGGATATCATGGCTAAGTTTGTGAGTCCCTATCAACAAGCTAATGCCACATTTCGTGAGATTATCGCTGGGTTTCCAGCGATAATCTCATGTTAGGCAGTTAGCGCTAGGATTTTTATCGCTTTTGAGATAAGCGTTGCTAATAGCACGCTATCTCAGCGATAAAAATCCACGCTAGCTGGCGATAATTATCCTCCCGCTAAGAGCGCTGAGCGATAATCATCACTGGCCCTTGCTGATATGCCCCTATGTGACCCAGAAACACGAGGGAAAAGTTTCGTTTCAAAGGCTTCAGGCCCCTGTTTAGCCGGATTTAAAGTACACGGGCTTTGCAAAACTCTTTAGTTCACAAAAGAAAAGTAAACTGAATATACTCCTCACATTTCTTGTCCTCTGATTCCATTTTGTCACACATGATGGGTTTGGTGGATAGGGGTGTGGCTCGGCATCAAGCCTCAGTAAGTACATTTGTCCACCTCAAGGCTTAACAAAGAGACTGCTCCTCTCTTCAGACACTGTACTCTACATGAGTTCATCAAGTCTTGCCTGCTTATTCTTCTAGAACTTTCCTCAGCCTTCGCTACTGTCAACCACTGCTCCCTGCTTAAGGTGCTGAAATACCGACTTGACTTTGAGGGAAAAGTTATTACCTGATTTACCTCCTATCTCTCGAACCACTCTTAGGGAGTCCGAATAGGGATTTCCCTATCCAGCGAATCCAAGCGTCTACAAGAGGTCCCACAGGGATCAATTCTGTCAACTTTTTTTATTTTACTGCAACTTGGTGCCATTTGGAGCAATCCTCTAAGAGATTCTGATTTATTATCACCAATGTGTGAATAATATCCAAATCTAATTTAGGATTATCTCCCTGAACTACATCTTCCTGTTCTACAACCAGATCAGAAGTGAATGTCTGACCATCACCTAAATAAAACCCAATAAAAAATTAATTCCTACTAATCTTTCAAAAAAATGCAGCCTAGTTGATTGCCCCTTCTCCTTGGAGTTTCAAGGCGGATATTTTGGAGAATGCCAAATCACTTGGATCCCTACTTGACAACTGGGTAAACCTATGTAGCCACATCTTCAAGATGGTCAAGAATGCACAATACTTTGGGGCATCAATATTTCTTTCACGACCAGCATCTAAAGTCTGTCGTCCAAACTTTCCAGAGTAAATTACGGAAACTCTCTTCCCACCAGACTCCTCAAAATATACCCCCACCCAAGAGTTGTTTCATACAGTCGTCTGCTTTGTCGGGTTACACTAACTTTTACCACATCTCTCCCACACTGCTTATCCTTGAATGGCTCCACATTGATGCAAGAGCACAATTGAAGACTGAATGAATTACTCACAGAGCCCTTTATAACCCCACACCTGCCTATCTGTCAAAAAATAAAGAAAATCTCAGGTACCCATTAGGGGTCAAGGAAAGTAGAATCTGTCCTCCTACAGACTCACATTCAAGCAAGATTGATAGATGAAGCAATCATTCTCTGGCAATATAACTGTGATGTGACGCTCTCTTTCAGACATTCACACTAACCCATGTCTTTCTCCCTTAAAAAACAACAAGCAGTGGCATAGCCATTAGGTCTCGCCTTTGTGACCTTACAAGTGTTTAGCCATGCAACAGTTGATGTTGTTGCACCAAGTATATTGTGCTGGATAACTAAACACTTATAAGGTCCCAAAGGCGAGACCTATTGGCTATGCCAATGCTTGTTCCTGTATGGCACCTTCAGAGTGTGACTACAGGGCGCCCTGTTCCGTACCTGAGATACATGACACCCAACAATTGTGGATGAGTATTTCCAAGTGGTTAAATTTGCTTTAATTTTCCCTTCCTGTTTTGACACTAATCACTCAAAGAACAAATGTTTTTAAGATTGATGGTTACTGCTTGAATGGTGACAGATGAATTTTCTCATATCAGTGAAATATGCACGAGAGAGAGAGAGATATATGAAATATTACACGGATGAGTAATATGTGATTGCAAAAGAAAAAATATGCTTTTTGCGCACATACACAATGAGTGTGGATGAATGATGGAGGTAAAGGGAGGGACCTCATAATAGACGTCCTTACCACTTAAATCTAAGGTGACTTGCACAGAGTGACAGTGAGTGCCAGCAGTCTCAATTACACACTATGGGGCATATTCTCAAGAACGTGTGATAATCATCGCAAAAGTAACTTAACGCAACCCACAACATCGCAGTCTATCGCGGGAAATGTACTTCTTGTTAACCAAGTATTCACAACACGGCGGTACCATGCGATAGTCACCAGATAACACGTCAACTGACCGCGATGAAATCAACGCAACGTCGCAAAAATGCGAAAAACGAACACAAAAAAAGCTGCAATGAGGCCAATTGCGATACAAAAATCAGCGAAAACAAGCTACAGGCCTGCAATTCATACGCGTCAGGCGGGAACAATCACCATAAAAGTAGAAAAAAACTTGAAAAACAAATGCCAAACAACAGCCAAGCACAATGGAAGTTGCCAGAGCAAGTATGGAGGAGAACCAGAACCCCACAAGCCCCCCGGAGGACCTGCCTGGGACCTCAGGGTCAGGGAAGGGCAAGGAGAAGAAGAGTAGGAAGAAGCACTTCAGTCCGCAAGAAAACAGGATCCTGATAACGGAGGTGGTCAAGCACCATCAACTACTGTTCGTCACCTCCACTGTGTCATTGGCAACAAAAAATGGACTATGGCAGACCACCGTGGACGAGGTGAATGCAGTCGGACTGTTGAAGAGGACAATGGAAGAGGTCAAGAGGCGCTGGAATGATGTCAAGCGCAAAACCAAGCTGAAACTTGCCAACAACCAGAAGGCAGCAATGCAGACTGGGGGTGGGAGTCCTGCGCCACAGGAGGAGCTGGACGACATGGAGGAAATGGTGTCCATAGTCATCAGTGGGGAGACGGTGGCTGGAGTCGGGGGACCTGACACTGCTCAACAGGACCGGACACAACTGCACCAGGATGAGTGATGACCAGGGACTGGGGGGACAGGGGAGATGGGCACAATGGCACACATGCACAAGTAAGCACAGCTCATCTGCGGACAAACCATGCCTCAGACCCCAACTCTCACCAAGAGAACAATGTACCCAAGTATGCTACATGTCAGCACTGTACAAACACAGAAGTCAAAGGCATACCGCATAAAAGGGATAAGGGGCAGCAAAACAGAGCAGCCAGGGCCACCCCGCCCCAATGCAGCACACACACATAACATGCAGAGCACATCAATACTGACAACAAAGTGGAACAAACCCCAACACGTCCACACCAGAACACAGGACACAACTGGTGCCGACTGGGTGTAGACACTGGCCAATCACAAGTGGCATTGCAGGGAAATCTGAGTTGCTATTGCACAAGTACAAACACACATCCGTGATGTCGAAATGTCCACTGTCCCGCAGCAAATGGGCAGCCCCCCGAAACAGCCACGATGTACACAGTCATGCAGTCTGTATGTAAACATGTACAATGTGACAACACACATGTAAACAGATTGTTAAACTGCATCTCCCCTTTACATTGCAGAGGGGGAATCAACACCTCCTGCAGAGCAGCCCAAACCTCTCTTCTCTGATGACGAAGAAGACAACCACAGCTTCGACTCCGACGCCCTCCAAGAGTTCATTAACAGTCCCCGCAGCCCACCTCCAGAAGTGGGGCAGCCCAGCTGCAATGGGGACACCCCACCCCTGCACAGACCACACAGCAGGCAGCACCCACCACCACGGCTGCCTCCCAGGACCCCCACGAAGAACACATGACCTTCCAACGCAGTGTGTTGGGATGCCAGGAGCAGCTGGCTGAACAGGTGCGGGTGGGATTCGACCGCATGGCAGACAAACTAGATGCCATACGTGGCTGATGGGACCACTCACAGTCCCTAACGGACACCGACAGTCTGCTCCATGCCCTCCAACGAACCATGGCTGACATCGCCAGAGTCCTGATTATGCGACAAGAATGACTGTCTAGTCAGGGTGGCTCCAGCTAGCTCGCCCGGGAGTTGGGACTCATCCGGAGGCTCATAGAGACCATGGAGTGGGCCAATGCGGAAAGAGCGGCTGCCACGGCTGCACACCAGCGATAGGTAGCTGGGTTCCACAATGACCTCAAAACCATCCTCATGGCATTGCTGCCACAGATGCATGCTGCTGCTACCACTACATCCACATCTCTGCCCCCTGAGGTGTCACTGCCACACAGTGCTGGAGAAAGGCCAGCACCACCCACACGTGAGGCACATGAAACAGCAGAGAACGAAGATGCGGATGAAACTGCCTTACTGGTACGGAGAAAACTGTAGCATTCATCTCTGCCATATGGCGGGTTTCAGCTTGGTTCTGCCCTCTGCATCATCACCTTCCACTGTTCCTCGATTCACTCTGCGACACTTATCTTGGACCTCGCAATAGACTGCCATATTCTGTTTAATTGCCAATGACACAGCTAACAGACTGCGGACTGAACTCTTCCACTTCCTTTGGACTTGTCATTCCCTGAATGACTCTGGCTGGCCCTCCACGGGCCAAGATTTGAAAGTGGGGTTTGCATGGCCCTGTACTGCTCCAGATGCAACATTCCACTGAATGTGCATTAAACATTCCGAGTCACACAGATGTGTCGTCTCTATGGTCTTTCAAGTGTGGTAGTATGGATAAATTATAGGGTTAGTGAATTCCTCTTACGTCCATGTGGCTCATGTCGTTGGACTTGGGTCGCAGGGTGACACATTACCGATTGTCGTCCGGGTGGTGCCGAAGCAACAACAGCAACACACGCATTTGTTACTTCCTTGTCCAGCCCCGTACGGAACTACGCCCAAAGCCCCGGGGTCATTGTTCAAACCATTACGCTGGACCAGCATACGCCAGGCCAGCCCACTACGCTTACGCTCCAGGGGGGCACAACAATGCCACATGTGCCAGGACTCCCCTGTAGTGATCTGCTGCTCACAGGTCTATTTGTCAGCATGTCACGGCCACTCCCTCATGGCTGGTTTACACCCACACCACACCCATCCAGCACACGCATCACAGCACGTGACCCTGCCAATAAATAGGGCCGGGCGCACGTGCATAATGCCATTTCCAACCTCTCTAGGGGTGTATCCGTGTGGTGTGCATGTAGGCATGGGGGCCCAGGGGCCTGCGACATCACATTCCGCAGGCCCAGAGGTGACATGATGGCCTCCGCACCATGATACCCAATCATAGAGGGTCCATGACTAGCGGGGCACAGACTTGGTGGCACCGGATACACTGCGGCCGGCACAGGCACACTGCCACAGCCCGTTGACTTTCGGTGCACTGAGGTAGGGGCACCTTAAGTGCTGAGCAGGTGTGCAGCCTGCGATGATGCCCCGTCCCAGCGGTCCGGATGGCTCAGGTTTTGTGTGCCCTGCTGGACCACAGTGTAAGCTTGAGCCAGCGGGTAGCGCAGGCCTACCGCCACGTGGCATCACCTCCTGGATCACAGAGTTAGTGGCACCTATGAGGCTGAGCGGGTGTGCAGCCTGCGATGATGCCGGGTGCACTGGTATGTCCTCTGCCATGGAGTAATCAAGACCCAGCATCAAATGTGAGTCCTGGTGGCCTGTGGAGTGGGGCTGCATGATGTGGAGTGTGCCATGCCCGTGGGCCCCAGGCTTGTGGCTTGCAGCGTTACGTGGTGGGCCATCTTTTCTACACGCCGGTGGCAGAAGACGAGCATTGAGGCCTGCGAGCGCAGAGGCAGGCATGCACCGCTGGGCGGTGGGAGGGGCTGGGGTGCAGCTGCCTGAGTGCGCATGGGCAGACAGGCGATGATGTTGCATGCAATTGTATGTACTTTGCCATTCAGGTATCTGGACTCTGTTTCAGATGACGGGTCTGTCTCAGATGTGGGACCTGTGAACTGCACTACATACCGGCACGTGGTTGGAGACACACCGGTGGCAGCAGGTGAGAAGTGTGGCCTGGGTGCACAGTGTCAGCACTCTCCCCCCTCTCTTCTTTTCTCTCTCTCTCTCCCTCTCTCTGTCCGTCTGTCTCTCTGTCCCTCTCTCTGTCTGTCTATCTCTCTCTTCCCCTCTCTGTCCGTCTATCTCTCTCTCTCCCTCTCTGTCCGTATGTCTCTCTCTCCCCCTCTCTGTCCGTCTATCTCTCTCTCTCCCTCTCCATCCGTCTATCTCTCTCTTTCTCTCTCTCTTCTTCGCTCTCTCTCTGTCACTTGATGTGCGCAGGACACAAATCCTCATCATGATTTTTGTTTTGCAGGCTGTGACCTACGGATTGTCCCGAGGGGAGCCGCCATGTGTCTTCATTTCTGTTCTGTGTTTATTTTAATAAATTATCATTTGTTGCTTCGAAGGTGAATGTGTGATGCTCATTTTTGTGACGACACATGCATGTCACCAGATGTGATTGTGAGATATCATGCAGGTTATTTGGTACATGATTGCGTGTAGTTGATGTGGCATGTCTTTGGCCAGGGGGGAGGGTGCCGGAGAGGGGGGGTCCTGGGGGTGGTTACAGTGGGTGTTGTGGCCCTCTTGGGTGTCCGGCATGCATGTTCAGTGGCTCCATGGCATCTGTTGTTCTTTGGGTGTGGCCCTGGGCTGGGTTCTCTTTTCTGGTGCAGGTTGTAGACCGACTTTGCACCAGGTCGGAGCTGGTGTTAGTTTCCTGGTGCCAACGTGCCTTATCGCCTGTTTTGTGATTTTATCGCAGATCTGACATTGAGAATGCTGGGGTGTGGTGTTGTCACCGGTTTTTGCACAGGAACCCCTACTCTGCATCTCATTAGCGATAGTTGCTGGGGTCATCTGTGGTGATGTTTTTCGCGGCTGCTATCGCCGGAAAACTGGTGATATGGGCTGTTAGCACCAGCTTGCGAATGGGGCGGTAAATTTATCGCGACTTTGGCTGCGTTAAAGTGCCGTTAACTCGACGATAGCTCCTTGAAAATATGGCCCTATATGATATGAATGCAGTGGGAGATACATGCTGCTATTGATACCTTTTGCCTTAACACGTTGTTGGTTCTGCGCAATGTTTGCACAAAATGAGCATGAGAAATGTACGCACACTATAATATGGATAATGATGTGCTCCCGTTCTAGGCGATTCGACAGAAAGACTACACGTGAGCAAGTATTATCACTGCCCCATTTCACCTTTTTGGCACAAACTAGCCACCTATTAAGTTTACCAATAACCCAGGGAGGTACCACTCCATAACCCTGATGAAAGCTCCGGACCTTTTTGGGCCTTAGAGTAGGGCTGAAACATGTCGGTTTTGAAACAGGATTATAGGACCATAACAGTCCACACTATCCTCTAGATATTGTTTTTTCTTTCCCCACCTTCTCTGCTAATAAAGGGATACCTTGAAGAAGGTGAGGGACTTTTAATATCTAGTTAAGCCCCCTGGTCTTTCTTCACAGAACTGCTCCCTGGAATACGGTTGAGCCAACGCTGACCTTCAGGAGTCGGGTGAACCCAATGATGAAGCATGACACTACTAAAAAATGGAATTGTTTCCTCCCCCCACTAGTCATGCGGAGCTATTGTACCCACTTTGGGTGACCTATCCCTCTATCTTCTTCCCCTCTGTTTTGGAAAGACCACTCCTGTGGTCTTATATGGGATACGTTTTTTGTTAAAACAGTTCTCTTCATTATGGTGGAAGAACCTGGAGAGACCATCATCATTGGTGTGGTCTGTTTCAGGACAGTGTTCCATCGTAAAGTTTATTCATTGTAGGACGATGGACCACCTCAGCAGTTTGGGATCTTCCCCCCTCATCTGTATTAGCCATCATAGGGGTCTATGGTCTGTCTGCACCACTTAGTGAACCCCAAACAGGTATGGTCTCAACTTCTTCAGTGCCTAGACAACTGCAAATGCTTCCCTTTCTATTGCATTCTACATCTGTTCCCTAGTAAGAAACCTCATGCTGATGAAGGCAACTGGTTGATTTAGGCCCTCTTCATTGACCAAGAGAGTACAGCTCCTATGCCATGCTCCGAGGCATGGTCTCCACGATAGACTCTTGCGAGAAGTTATGGCCCTTGAGCACGGGTGCCGTGCACATGGCCGCCTTCAGGGTGTTAAAGGCGTTTTGGCATGCCTCCGTCCAAATACCCTTTGACCCATCATCTGCACTTCCCGGTAAGGCCCAAAAAGGCCTTCACCTCTGTCTGCGTATTGGGGGGTTCCGAAGCCATAATGGTTTACATTTTGGTCTGGAGGGGTTGTGCCTTGCCCCCTCCAGCTTGGTGACCCAAATAGACCACAGAATCCCGCCCTATCTGACACTAACTGGCCTTGCTAGTCAGGTCTGCCCTTCGCAGAGCCTGAAGCACTTCCCTGAGGTGGCCTTCCCAGTTGCAGCCGAAGACCGGAATGTGGGCTAGGAAGGCTGCACTGAAGTACTCCAATCCTGCCAGGACCTGATTGACCAATCTGGGGGAATGTGGCAGGGTGCACTTCAACCCGAAAGGGCATCACCCAAAACTGGAATTTGCCCTCTGGGTTACAAATTTCAGACCTATCTTTGGCCTGCTCAGTCGAGGCAATCTACCAATACCAGACGCCAGTTCAAACATACTGAATAACTTGGCAATAAGCTCATCCATTCGGGGATGGGGTAAGCACTGGTTTTAGTGACTACATTGAGCCTACGGTAATCCACACAGAACCAGGGTTGTACTTAGAGATGCAAACCTTGGGACTAGCACCACTGGGCTGGACCAAGGGCTGATTGAAGGCTCGGTTACCCCCAGTTCAAGCTTCTTGGCGAGTTCCTCCTTTCTAATGGCTCTCACCTTGTCAGATAGCCTGTAGATCTTATTACTCATGCATACTGTCCCCAATGCCAATATAATGGTACACAATGTAGTAACCTCTGGGGTTAAGGAGAAGAGGGAGGCAGACTTCCCCAATTATTGGCACTAAGGTCAGGGTGGGGGAGAGGCTGACACCTTCCACTGACCCATCCTGCCACTTGGAAGAGAGGATGTTGGAGGTTCACTCTCATCCTCCAAAAAGTGAGGTTTGAGAGGATTGACATGTAAGACCAGTAATGGGGTCCTTGCGCTCCCTCACCATATATGATCCAGACCTTAGGTGTTGTAGGGCCCAGAGCTCCATGTGCTCCATCACTCACACTTTTTTGGCAGAGCTCAAACATGACCAGAGTGGCTTTCAGGTCATTCCAGAGCTTCACAACCTCCTGGCTGACTCTCAGATTCTCTTTCGCCTCTTTCCAAAAGTGCTTCATTTGGGTGCGGGGGACAAGCATAATGCTGATCACATCCTGAAGGGCTTTCTTGGAAGCTTGCCCCCAGCCCTCCTTTACCAGCCTGAGAGGACCACTGACAGGGTGACCATACAGAAGATCAAAGGGGCCAAACCCAGCCCCCTTCTGCGGTACCTACGTGTAAATGAACAATAGGCATTGCAAAGTAGACATCCCACTTCTTCCTCAAGGGCTCAGATAGGCACATTATCATGCTTTTCAGGTTCTTCTTGAATCTTTCCACACATCCACTTATCTGGGGATGATAGATTGTGGAGAACTTGCATGTTACCCCACACTCTGACATGAAGTCATCTCAGTCAGATACTACCTCTTTCGGAAAACCCACACAGGTAAATATCACTCTCAGTGCTCTGGCCACTGCAGGCACAGTTACTGTCTTCAGAGGGATAGCCTCTGGGTACCGGGTGACATGATCCACCAAGACCAGGATGAACCTGTTGCCTAGGGCTATCTTGGGGCCAAGAGTTCCAAAAATGTTGCTGTTCACAATTTCATAGCGGGAAAGGGAACTAGCTGACCCCTGTGCTTCCCTTTTGACTTTCCACTGGCCTGGCAGGTGGGACATGACCTACAGAAAGCATCTGGGGTCACCTTTACCTGTGGTTAATGAAAGTGGAAACCATTCTCCCAGTAAATCAGGTGATTACCAAAGGTGTCACCAGCTGCCTGGGCCTAAGCCTGCCGCTGTAGCCCCTCCAGAGTGGGACACTCCTTCTGAGCTGTGCAAAACTTTTCCTTGATGGGTCCTCCTTCCTTGAGACAAATGGCCTGATCAGGTAAGTTTCCAAGTGTGGCAAAGTCCTCTTCTGTTGCAGCGTGGAACATCAAATTCCCCCTTCGTCACAGACCAAATACCTCAACAGCAAATTCACTCAAAGACATTCATTGGTGGGGCCCATGACACCAATATTCACACTCCGATGATCTGCTTCCCTAGAGGAATAAGCTTCCAAATGCTGACATGAAAGGAATACCTTTACCTTACTCTAAATACGTTGACATCAATCCTAAAATATTCCCCTCATAAGGCAATGAATCATTTAGTTGTTTTATAGGTTTAGTGTCACAATCATTTATTTACACTTTTCATACTAAACTAAATTCTCTTCTTTAAATAATCGACACAACACATTTGTCAATTAATCAAATATTCTTTATCTAAGAAATAATGCAAAAATCGTTAGAATCATCACCAGTATTGCAGAAAATCATATTTACCTAATCTGGCTAAAAGTCGTCCTCTAAGTCAGTCAGATCGGGGAAAAATCCTTATTCAGCAAAATTAGGCCGCAATTCAGTCTCTCAAAGATTCAGGATAACAGCTGTCCAGCAGTGTCTCCGTCCTCTCCGTCAGCATAACGTCAGGAAATCGAGTTCGTCAAAGAAGAGCGAGTTTTTTAGTTCAATTCCCTACCTACTTTTATAATGAAAATAATGTCAAAAAGTATCAAGATTGGGGTTTTAGAAAGTTCTGATTGGTCGTCTTGGGGTCGAGGGGTAAAGTTCTCATGAAGTCGGTATAGTGAAGACATCGCACTTGCTGGTTCCGGTTTTTAAATTGTCCATTGTGTTGTTGCTGGCGAAGTTCCCGGGATAACCTTGAAGGGTACATCTTCTCCCGGGGTCAGAACTAGGCCACTGATGCTGGGGGTGACGCCTGCGCATTTCACCCAGAACCTCGTGTTGTCAGGGGCAGTCACGTTCAACGTCTCGTTCAGCCATCTTAACTAGGCCGAAATGGGCAACTTAAGCAAAACAAACAGAAAAACGTAATTAAAACATAGAAATGGCTAATAAAATGTTAATCCCCCACTAATACCCATATGTGTGAGTAATTATCTAGCAGAAAGCAACACTCAAAGCGTTTTATACTCACTTAATAAAGCACAAATCACAATTACATCACAAAAGCAACATATATCATGCAATATTCTACTTTTCTACTATTAATATGCGTACACAAGTTAGTTTACAATTAGTTTAGCCATGCAAAGTGCAATTCCCACGTGTAATTCTTTTGTTAATATGATTGATAAGTATTTCACTGCAAACACATTATTAAGATTACTATTAGTTAATTATTCAGATTAATATAAACATGCAGAATGGGGGGGTATACAAAATTTTGTACTACCCGCTCCAGCAATCCCCCCTTTGGTGATTATATCACCACACCAACCAAAAATTTTGCATCCCTTTTACGGAATTTGAAATTGATTTCTTGTTTCATTCATATTTCAGTTTCCCCTGTTTCCTCTCTTTTTGCTGTTTTATACATATTTTCCTTGATCTCTTCCAATTCTATTTCTTCAAATTCTCTTTCTTCTTTCTTATCCCTTCTCCTTAAGTTTTCTCTTTTTATTCTTTTCTGGGTTTAATTCTTTCTACAACAAATACATCCTAGTCTAATTATTAATACTAAGGAAATCACGCATGTTAATGGAAATAATATTTTACCTATAAATGTACTACCTAGTTTTACTACAAAGTCTTTAATAGCTGATATTTTCTTACCAATCTTCTCCCAGACACCTTCAACCTCCAGAGGTACAATTTCGTCATGCAATTCTGTAATATTCTTAATATAAATTTTCAAATCTCTACTTTCGTCAGGAATATAAGTACAACAATGTTGAACTTTCAGCATTCCACAGACTCCACCCTCTTTTCCCAATAAAATATCAAGGGCAAGTCGATTTTGCATTACCATTGCACGCATGGCAACCATTTCAGTATTTACCAATAAGAATCCTCCAGCAGTGCTTGTTGACAAGCGATCCACTACTGTTGAAAGCTTTCTAATTTTGTTTGCATTCAGAGATATTCCCACTGCGGATATCAGTGCTCCAAATATGTCACCCACAATTTCTGTCCAAGATTCTCTCTTACTACGTGCTAAATAACTACCTAAACTATGTGCACCATCTTCTCCTCTATCCATGTGAAAAATCTTTGGAAAAACCAGGCTAACATAACATGTGCCATACCAATGGTCTGGCAAACGATAATATGCCCTGTTCCCACAAATAAAATACAGTCCTGAAAAGACTGGATCTCTTCCACCTTTAAATCCCCATCATCCCATGATTCGGTATGTATCATGGCACTCACTATTCCCTACAAAATAATTGTCATACGCCGTCTGATTCCTTCTTATACAGAACTTCCCTTTCTGAGGCCAATCTAAAGCCAAAGTGTGACTCGTTTCCCCTCTCAAGTGTTTTTCCGTTTCTACATCCCAAACTGTTTTCTCCACTTTCCCTTCTGAAACCTTTCTTTGCATTTTCAATCTCCTTTCTTCAACCATATCCAAAATGTCTTCTCTTCTTTCTTCAAACTACAAGTCAAGTTATTTCTAAATATGTATTCTAGTGTTAATTCTTTAGTCTCTAACAAAAATTCACCTAATACCTTTGCAGGTTTTACCTTGTTTAGTTTGTTAATTGCTGGAACTTGTGAAAATATAGTATCTACATCTGAAAAGTAATACTCTAATTTACCTGTTTGATAAAATAAACTAGCTATTACACTACATGTTATTCCATAGGTTACTGGAAGGTGATGATAAGTCACTCCTTCAGATTCAGATGCAGGTAATTGCATACAAACGTAGCAATCCCTTACGTCCATAGATTTTACATACTCATACAACAATTTTGAAAACACGTTGTTAGAAAAATCTGTTATAGACCTGTCTTTATGTAAATAATTTTTATCTATTCTAGTCGGAACTACTTTTTGAACTTCCCCAATATTAGTTATGTTATCACTATGTCCTAATGTATCTATAGTAACTTTAAATTAAATTAACAGAGCAAGAATACTCCAAAGAAGCATTAATAATCCTGTACAACAACAACACATTTTGCACCATCTTCTAAGGAAGGTACATCTACTTTTGCTACTTGTTATGTTTGCCATTTTTCTAAAATGAGCCGTGTCTTTTGACTTGGCCTCTTCTACTTCACAACTAGTTTCTAACCCAAGGTTCTAAGCACCTACGTGGTTCTACCAGTTTTTGTCTTTTTCAATGTTTTATTGTCTTTCCATCAGTAATTTTTCTTGTCTCATTCAGTTTGGCATCTCATCATCTTTCACCTTCCCTTCGTTTTCAGCACACAGGTTGTCCTGAACATCCGCTTCTTCTCCAATATCGGACAAGATAACTCTCAGGATTTCCGATTCTTCGTCTTCCTCAACCACTTCCGGTACAACCACCTCTGGATTTCCTTGGCTATCCGCCTCTTCCTTCACTTCAGGCAGAGCCATATATGTCCATTCTGGTGATTTATACTTCTGGTTAGGTTTCCTTGTTCTTTTGCTTTCTTTAACCACTGTTGGTTCTTTTCCTTTTGATTTTTCCTGACTCGTTACTTCATTCACCTGTTCAGCCCATGGCGAATTTACACGTGTCAGTCGATATGTCAGTCTCTTTATTTTGTTTGGCCACACCTCATCCTTTGCCGCTCTTTTCAATTTACTCCCTTTATCATTCTTTTCAGTTCTCCAAGCTCTCTTTCTCAGAACTCGGCCTTCTGGTATTTCATCTTCGCTTTCCTCAGACTCTGTTTCAACTTGCTTTTTACTCTCAACAGTTTCTTTTTCCACCACTTCTTTTGTTTTCCCTACTTCTGTCCCTCGTCGAATCTCTGACACGCAATCTTCCTGCTGACTACTTGTCCTTGCTTCTAACTGGATGTTGGAGTTCCCTACACCTCCTCGGGGGTCTTCCGCAATAATCTTTCCCTCTCTCTCTATATCTGGCACCTGTCCATCTAAAGGTGTTGTTTCAGGTGGAATTTCTCTTAATCTTTCATCTGGCACTTCTTTCTCATGGATTTCTTTTATTGTCTCTCCACTGTCCTTTTCCTTGTTTGTTCCTTGTTCTTTCTTGGAAGAATGTGCTAATTGTTCTGTCTCTGAATCTGAACAGGTATCAGAAATCTGTAATCTTCTCCTCAGGGAATTACTTCTGGGGACCAAAGTTAAACTTGGCTCTGTCTCCCCCCTTTCAGGGTTTTCTTTGTCTTTTGGCTCTCCGTCATCCGACTCAGTACTGGATTCTGATTCATCAAAATACTCATTTTCTTTACAGTCAACAGGATTGGGAATTCTTAAATTATGACTTGCATGGATCCAATTCTTCAATCCAGCACACTTTACAGCTGTTGTTGTGGTCAAGATGACTTGCCTTGGTTTTCCCCACCTTGAAACCAAACAATTTCTTCTTCTGTGTACTTTTATCCTTACCCAGTCCCCTGGGCTTAGATCATGGGCTGGCTTCTTTTCAAGAGTGGTGGCATCCGCTCCAACCTGATGAAACACAGAATGAACTGCGTCAGCCAGGCTTTTACAGTATTCCAACACCATGTCATCAGTTATTGTCATCAGCTTGTTGACTGGTATAAACACATGCCGCATGGCGCGTCCCATGATGATATCATGTGGACTCAAACCAGTGCTTCTGTCTGGAATTGATCTAATAGTCATGAGTACTATAGGCAAGACATCGGGCCATTTCATACCTGTGGCTAAACACATTTTCCCTATTCTGTTTTTGATAATACCATTCATTTGTTCTTCTACACCAGAAGCCTCTGGTCGATAGGCACAATGCAGTTTTTGTCGTACATTCAATGCTTCACAAATCAGGTTTATGATCTCATTATGAAAATGTCCTCCTCTGTCTAATTCAATTGTCACTGGGAACCCAAATCTAGGTATAAATTCCCTCAACAGTAATTTTGCCACTGTCATTCCATCATTTCTTCTTGTTGGGAACGCCTCTACCCACCTGGAGAATAGGCATACCATCACCAAAACATACCTCAACCTGTTACAAGGAGGCATTTCAATGAAATCCACTTGCATTCTGGTAAAAGGTCCTCCTTCTCGACCTATTGTCCCTAGACTCACTACTGTCTTTCTTCCTGGTTTGTATTGCTGACAAATTAGGCCTCTTTGACAAATACTTTCTGCTACAAGTCTGAACTTGGCATTATACCAAGTTTGCTTAAAAGACCTAATCATGGCGTCTCTCCCTATATGTCCCTGTCCATGATACATCCGTGCCATGGCAGACATCATGCTATCAGGCATAACTGGACTTCCATCTCGATAGACCCACACATGATCTTTCTCTCTTGGTGCACATCCTGCTTTTACCCACTGTTTTATTTGTTCCTCTCCTGCTTCCTCCTGCAATTGTCTTACTTCTTCCCATGTTCCCACAGTGTTAGTAAACATTGGGAAACAAGAAATCAATTCCTTTTCCTTTGCCCGATTGATTGAATTCTGATTTCGGGCACAGTATTGCGCCATTTCGTTTGCGAACTTATTTCCAGTGGCAATGTAATCACCACTGCGACTATGAGCAGCACATTTTACCACAGCCAATTGCCTAGGCAGCTGTATCGCCTCAAGCAACTTTTCAACCACCTCAGCATTCTTAATGGGAGTTCCACTTGAGGTTAGGAAACCTCTCTGCAGCCATATTTGGCCGAAATCGTGGACCACTCCATAGCCGTATTGGCTATCAGTTATCACAGTCACTCTCACACTTTTCCCAATCTTACATGCTCTGGTCAGGACGACAAGTTCAGCTACTTGGGCCGATCTTACTCCTTTCAAATAGGATGCTTCCATCACTGCTGCAACTGTACATACCGCATATGCTGCACTCAGCACTCCATCATCTGTCCTCAAACAGGATCCATCAACAAACATGACAAAATCACTTTCTGGTAAAGGCTCATCTTTTATGTCAGGTCGTGGTTTTGTACAAAAATCAAGTACATCCAAACAGTCATGATCTGCTTCATCTCTTACTTCCACATGCTCTACATCTGGCAACAGCGTTGAAGGATTCACATTCACACATCTCACAAGACTCACATTTGTTGCACCCAAAATGACCTTTTCATACTTAGTCAGTCAGCTGTGCGTCATATACTGAGTGTGACTCCTTGGTAAAAGGATCGCCACATTATGAGGTACAAACACTTTCACAGGATATCCCATCACAATTCCCTCACTCTGTTCCAAATTTAAACATGTAGCAGCTACTGCTTTCAAACACCCAGGAAGGGCTACAGCTACTGGGTCCAACATGGATGAAAAATATGCAATTGGTTTCCTCAGTTTTCCATGCTTCTGTACTAGAACAGAGAGTGCACATCCATTTCTCTCACTGCAATACAACTCGAACTCCTTGTCGTAGTCAGGCATTCCTAATGCAGGTGCTTCACACAATCCTTCTCTCAATCTTTTGAATGCTGCCAACTCCTCTTTGTTCAAATCAATTGGATCTCTCACATCGTACCAAAGGTTTTGCAATCAATGAAAAATTCCCTATCCACTGACGACAATATCCAACCATTCCCAGAAACATTCTCACTTCTCTTTGGGTCATTGGTGGACTCATTCTTTTTATGATCCTGATTCTGTCTATGGTTATTATCCTGTGTCCTTTCTCAATGCTATGTCCCAAATATTGGACTTCTTTCTTACAAAACTGTAATTTTGATGGTGACACTTTTAGTCCTCCATCTGTCAAATGATTCAGTAAAGCTACTGTGTCTACCTCACAAGCTTCACAAGTTTTCGATGCCACAAGCAGGTCATCGATATATTAGACTAATACAGAATTTTCAGGCATTTCTAAACTTTCCAAAAACTCAATAGCTGATTAAATATTAAGGGGTTTTCTGTATACCCCTGTGGAATTCGGCAACACGCCAAAATACGCTCACCAAACCGAAATGCAAAAATGTGCTGACTGTCATGGTGCAATGGGATGGAAAAGAAAGCATGGCACAGATCAATCACTGTATACCATTCTGCATCATGAGGGATCAGATACAAAATCACAGATGGATTCGGTACAATGGGACAACATGGTACAACAATTTTGTTTATCTTTCTCAGATCTTGTACTATCCTGAACTTCCCACTAGGCTTCTTTAGTCCCATTATTGATGAATTACATGGGCTACTCATTATTTCTCTCAAAATTCCTTGTTTTATCATTTACTCATTCACAGGAGTAACTCCTTCGATTATTTCAGGTGTCAATTTATATTGTGGGACATTTGGGTAACTTACTCCTTCTTTTACAGTTATTTTTACTGGATCTACATTTCTCATCAGTCCTACGTCTTCTCCTGTGAAATCCCACACTTCTGCTTTTACAGATTGTTTTAATTCTTTTGGTAGTTCATCAGGGTTAAATACAGCATAGGTTCCTGTAACCTCTTTCTCCCTGTTTGCCATTGTCATTTTATACAGCACATCATCATCTGGTGTTTCAAAAGCTATTCCATCTGGAGTACAAAATATGGTGCAGTTCATCTTGCACAATAAATCTCTACCTAACAAATTCACAGGACTGGTGTCGCACACGACGAACCGGTGCATTTCAGAAAATTTCCCTATACTAACTTTCACTGGTTCTGTAAGGTACGTTTTAATCTGTCTGTTGGATACACCAACTACTTGGATCGTTTCATCCGAGAGAGGAAGATTCTTAACATCAGCTGATCTAATAGTTGATCGAGTAGCACCAGTATCAACTAGGAAAGTAATATTTTCATTCTTAACTTTTCCATCTACAAATGGGCCTGTCTGGTCTACTTCTAGAGTTGCGCCAAGTACGCACTCCTCTTCCTCCCTTCGGCACTGTCAATAACCCTCTTCTGAATCACTTTCATCGCGTTGCAGCTAATACTGCGAAGCAGCGCTAGCGCGTTGCAGCTTATTTACCTGATCTTCGTAGTAGAATCCATTCTCCTTACTATACTTCTGGCAATTTTTGTTCTGTGGAAAAGGTGGTTTTGGCACCTGATTCTGTTGTGTTACACCCTGCTGTTGTCGTTGCTGTTGACCACTCACCTCATTCTGCACCTGTGGATTCAATGATGGATTTTCATCGTTAGTACTTGGAGGAAATTTACACTTGGATTTCCAATGCCCTATCCTACCGCAATTATGACACGGAAATTTCTTTTTAGCTTCCTCAATATTCCCTTTATTTTTCCCAGAATTAAATTTTTGTCTTGACCCAACTTGTTCTGCTAATTGTGCTTCCTGTCTCTCTGCTATCTTTACCTGTGACCACATAGCCTTTTCTTTCAGTTTTCGCTGTTTTGCTTCGATTTCATCACTGAAATACTTAGCATGTCTCAATACTTCGTCTATTTTCTTATTTTGCCAATCTACCATATGCTGTTTTATCATTTCACTAATTTCTGGACGAAGACCATATACAAATCTGTATATGAAATGACTCAGATCCTTGTCACTTAGATTTTCATCTCCACTGAATTGTTTGAAGGCTAAAATTAACCTCTCATAATAGGCATGTACTGACTCTTTGCTTTCCTGATGTGTTCTGTCAATTTTTACCCAATCTGTCTCTTTAGGGGGTACTTTGTTTTTCAAAAATGCCATAACCTGTTCATATTTCTTCATT
Organism: Triturus cristatus; assembly: GCF_964204655.1. Classification (NCBI taxonomy): domain Eukaryota; kingdom Metazoa; phylum Chordata; class Amphibia; order Caudata; family Salamandridae; genus Triturus; species Triturus cristatus. The sequence continues at coordinate 94,520,813 of NC_140589.1, read as the reverse complement.
ACCTCGGGGTCTGGAGCTCCTGTTTTTGGATCCCTTGGATATTCCTGTGTCGGCCAATCTATTACGATTTTACATTCTGTCCATAGATCTGCCGGTACTATTATGTCGAACAAGCTATTTAGATCAATCCACAATACTTTGGACAATTTTACAAATCTATCCACCTGTCTGTACCACTCGACAGGTTTTTCACGCAGTCGAGGGAAGTCATTCGTAAATGACAAAATATCCTGTCTAGTCCATGGGACATGTACATATCCTCCTCCTGGAATCTCTCTCATAGGGCATTCTGTCACAACCTTCTCTTTCTCTCTCACAGGATAAGCTGAAAACGTTTTGTCTGAAACTTCATCTCGTTTACAATACCATCTGCTCTTCCATTTGTCCACATCTCCCCATTTTCTCAACAAAATAATTATCTCTTTTATCTGACCTATTCGTCTTGTGGTATTTATGTTTTCAATGTCTTTCTCAGTGAAATCAACTCGATAGGGTTTTTGTAATGCTTTTACCTTTTCAATATCAATACCCATTTCATTTGCCACTTCTTCTAGTCTTTCATGAAAACTTTTTGCTCTCCATGTTACGCTTTTACACAGAAATAACAACTCCTCATCTTGGTAAGCTTTTAACTTTTCTGTCGGGGTAGTGCCTACTATTAATTCTTCCAGTACCATTCGTAGTTTGGCTACATCTATTGACTGGGATTCTTTGTCTTTCTTTTGCAAGCTTCTCAACCATTCACTCAACTCCTCTGTTGATGGTCCTACTGGCTTTTCTACATGTCCTTGTCCAAAATCTTTTTGCGTTTCCGACATTGTCTCTATTATCGTCATACGCTTTTCTGCACAGTTTTGACCTAAAAACGGGTTATTTGAAAAATTCGGTTCAATCATACTCATTGTCTGTCTCCATGGATTCTCACTCTGACTCATTCTTGGATGTTCAGCCGATTTGTTACTTTTATAAGGGACTGTCAAACAATGTTCGCTATCTTTCTGTTTATCGAAAATGGGCTTTACTGGACCTATTATTACTGGAACAGTTACCGCTTCCAGATTTTTAGTCAATTCTCTTATTTTCTCGGTTAATTCTAGGGTCGTTTTTGCTAATTCTGCTGAATTTTCTCCATCTAATTTTCCTCCGGACTTCTTTTCTACCTCTCTAATGGAATTGTTTCTTCCCAAATCTTGGAACTCTGGTTCCGATTTTATGATTCGTACTGTTTCTTTCATTTGGGCACTTGGGTTTAATATTTCTGGTTCTGGTCGATATGGTGGTGGATTCTTATAGAACATATCATCAAGAACATCATCCTCTGATTCATTCATTCCATACCCTCTCGATTCCACATTATGCCTCTTTTCTACACACTTTCTTCCTTCATTCTCTCCTGCAGTTCTTACGGGAAACAAACCCTCAGTCATACTCGCATTCCGCCACCTTCTCATTCGATCATCATGCGTCCCATGTCCGTATGATCTGCCAAACAGGTACCTATATCCTCTACCATTTCTCTGTCTTTCTCGGTCATGCATCTCGTCTTCCCACTCCGTCAATGCTTCAAATTGTGTCGGTCTAGGTCTTGGTTCTAAATTCATCATTCTCTCTCTCAAATTTCTCAAAACAGCCACATTAAATGAACCATGCTCTGGAAAAGCCAACACTCCGTCCTTCTCGGTATACTTGACCCAGTTATCTAACCAAATACAGGTGTGATATCCATATTTCGCAACCATAAAGGATGCAGGGGTTTTCGGTGGAGGAAGTAACTGTCCTTCCCTAGTTACAATCGGTTTGTCCTTCTTAAACCACTTTTTAATTCTACCAAACCAAGACTTTTTCTCCTTTTCTGGTGGATCGTAATACATTTTCCTTTCTTTCATGTCTCACTAGTTTCTCCTTACGACTGTACCGCTATTCTGTCCAATCGCAGCGCGACTCACACTAACGCACTAATCCGGAGCGTCTACGTCACTGTCACAATTCTCAAATCCCAGCACGACTCACACTAATGCACCAATAGGGAGCGTCTACGTCACCCTGTATGTCTCCACTCCTAGCGCGGCGCACACTAACGCACCAATACGGAGCGTTTTACGGTTCTGACCGACTGTCCAATTCCAGCACGGTCGTTCTGACGTCAGCAGTACTGATTCTGGTCTATATTTATTGTTCTCACACCTAAGTAAATTTGAAGGACCAATTGTTTTTCAAAATAGTCAGCAGCCGCTGCGGCAGCTCCTGCTCCTGTCTACCCCTCCTCCTTCGTACGACTCGTATCCGTAATTATTTCCGTATGAATCGTACAAGTCCCGTCCGACCCGTGAAGTACGATTCGTACGGGAAAAATACATACGGATCGGCCCGATCCATACGAATCGGATCGGGAAAAGTTGTACGCGACGGACCTGGACACTTTTCCGTACGAATTGTGAAAATACAGTCCGACCGTACAAGTACGATCCGGACCGGCTTTCCGATTTATGAATCGTAAGGAAAACGTCCCGTACACGGGGAATTACTTTACCCGCTACGAAGCGAACTTTGTACGACTCGTATCCCGGGAAAAGTTGTTCCCGGGGTGCGAGTCGTACAGGGGTACGAGTCGTACAGGCCCCCCCAGGCATATGTACGCACCTTACAACAACATCGCGTATGTACGCACCGTACATACGCAATGATGGGGTACGCACCATACATACACAACGCATGGGGGTGTATGCCTGTACGCCTCGTATCCCAAATGTACTGGTGCCGTATGGGTACGTGTGAAACGCACCGTACATGTCCACTTCCGTTGTTGCGGTACGCAGGGATTGCTGGACACGCCCCCCCAAGTGACCAGAGCCTGGTGGTAATGTATGGGCTCCATATTATAGGTTTGGCTTTGGGTATGGGGTATGTTTCCTGCCCCTCACCCCCACCCTGGCCCCTGGGTGTTGTTCTCACCTTCTGCGGCGTGTGCGCCGGTTTCGGTGCACCAGGTCGTAGGCTAAGAGGACCGAGATGACACGTACGATGGGGTTCATGGCGAGTACGTCGCGTACCAGGGCTCCGTTTGTAAGACTCTGCTTTTACGGCTGTTTTTGGCTCCCTGAAGAAAAGAGCCGTACGGAGTGCCGTAGGGACGAATCGTACTTGCTGGGCCAGAAACCGCTGCTTAAATACGTCCGGACGTCACGTACAGGCTGTTCCGGATCCGAATCGTTTTTTTTTTACCCGTACGGTCTTTTGTACGATTCGTACGGAAAGAGGCTTTCTGTATGAATCGTACTTCCTAGGTTGTAAGGAAAGTTTACCGGGTACGAGTCGTACAGAGAAAACGCTCCGTACAACAATTCGTACAGCCTTTTTCCAGGATTGGAATCGGCCCCAAAGTGTTAATGAGAGTTTAATGTCCAGTATGATAGTAGACGCCAGGATGTGTTAGTCCATCAGGCAGAATCCAGGGCCACCAAACATTAGTCAATAAGGCCCCAAATGGTTGAAAAAAATATTTTGATAAAGGGCATATAAATATACAGCTGGTAAATTTGCTTTAGATTAATGTTATTAATATAGCACCTAAAACGAATGTTTTGGCATGTTTATAAATACATCACATTAATCTAGAGAATTTATGGGGGTCATTAGATAAAGGAATGTTTGTATCGGATGTATAGCTGTCCTGTGACAGGGCTAATACAATATGCTCTTTAACTGATCAGCTAAAACCAGTTGGGTCTGAACTTTTCAGATGGATGCCGTGTGAGTCACTTGATTACTGCTCACGGAGCCCACTCCTGAGCATCAGTTGTTTATTACAATGTTATTTATCTGCGATCAAATATTTTCTAATTCTCAGTTGGAATCCAAGGAGAAACTTACGTCCTGGCTTCATTCCGCCATCTGTTATCGCAATCACTCATCGTAATCAGCGTAAACATGCCTCTTCTTGGGGAGAAGGAATAAAGAGAGGAGGCCATTTTATTTCAACTACTTACATCTCTGCACTCTTCTATTTTTATCCTGCAAGTCTGCCACTCTTCATCAGCATGCAGAGAAGAAGCACATTTAGTGCGGTTTCAACAAAGGCATTGAAGCAGGGTGCCAGTCCTGAGCACCTGTCACTGGTTCTCACAGAGGTGTGATGCCCCCGCGTAGTTCCGCTGAAATTTCTCAATGAATGACCGCCCCACCCGCTAACGCTGCCTGTCAGCCGTGCAAAGGCAGGGGTCATGCGCAAGAAGCATAAGGGACGGAAGGGGAATCTTGCTTTTTGCGCTTCATTCCAAGGACGGGCGATCTCGTGCCAGGGAGCTGCCAGTGTGCCAGCCAAGATGAAAGTGAAGGGTTCTCAAGGCAGCTCTCCACACGGAGGGCTCTTCCCCGGAGGGTGCTGTAGTCTGTCGTGGTGTCACTTTGATGCTGTTTTATTTTCTTTGCATGCTACTAAGGGACTCGCAGGCATTTGGCTCCTTTAATGTGCAGTATTTAATGTGCTCATTTATTCCTGACACGCACAGCGTTACTGTACCAAAGAGCAACACAGTAGATTAAAGGCGGTGCGCGCCAGTGCGGATCAGACGAGCAGAGTCCTGGGAAGGGAAAAGCAGGTGAAAAAGGGCGGGCACCTTAAGGAAGCCAAATAGAAGAATAGCAAAAGATGAAGCAAAAGGCAGGGAGCTGGCCCTACCAATAGACTGGGTAGTGGTAAAAAAAAAAAAACAGTCCATGGGAAGATAATACAACCGCGCGCGGCAGCAGGGGGAGGGGCGAGAGGAGGGGGCCTGCGCCAGATTCCCTGGAGGGAGCGAGCAGTAAGGCGTGATAATTGCTAACATATGCCACCGCTGCTCGCTCCCGCAAGGGAATCGCCAAATGTGCACGCGTTACCATTGAAAGCAATGCAACATGTCCACGTTTTTGGCTTCAAAACTGACTGGATTGCTAAAGGTCTTTTTCCTATGCAGCGCATGCGCGCGGCGTAGGCGAGACCTAACAAAGGCTATTTACGCTTTTGATTCCTAGAAACCCAGCATGCAGCCAGCTTTGCATGATTCAACAGTGCATGGAAAGTAGTCCTACACCCATCAAGATGGCACGGTTTCTGCTCCTCTCCAGGGCACAGAACAGGTTCCTGCATTACCAAGAACAGGCCTAGGCATCTGTAAACATGCCAGCTTATTATTAAGCCTGGGCCAAAATAAAGCAGAAATACTAACTTCACATACAGTCAAGCTCCAGGACTGGGTGGTGCCTGTTTATCACGAAGGGGACATTCCCATCACAGCAGTTAGTAATCTTTACACCAGGCAGATTTCGGGAGAATGAACCAACAAGGTTCGACCCAGCCATGATGCACAAACTTTCTAATGTAACAGTACCATCAAATTGGATGTAGATATCCTATTGTGGATGCATGTAATACCCTGATGAATGAATGGAGGATTTTAATTTGCCGTAGAGCACAGCGACAATGCGGTTGAAAATGGGAGCAACGTATCTACATTTTTTTTTGTGTAAATGAAAACTTCATTTTTTAATTAATCGGATTTAAATTTGTGTCACTAAAGAAGAACTCATTCTACAAGGTGCACAGGACACCATTGCAGTGGGTTGAACGATGTGTCAGCAGGCGGCGGTGCATTCACTCTCTTCAGGTTTATGACTAACACCTTGCTGGGGAATTAGCCCAGAGCCTGACTAAACATTGGTCTGAATATTTCAACACTAGTGATTACTATTTGCAAAGCCAACATTCCCATATTTTTTCTGCACATTCTCGTCAACATGTTTCTCAAATAATGTCCAATAGAAGTTGGTCTTGTTTTCTGTGACAAGAAACTTTGAATGTGCTGGCGTCAAATTCAGGAAAGCTTTGGAAAGTGTGGTGAATGAGATTACTCATGCAACACACTCATTTACCTTAACACTTTTTTATCATCTTTATGGCTTTATGAGAAAAAACACTCAGTGGTGGCTCCCTATTGGGGCGTGGGGGCGTTGCCCCACTGCTTTCAAGCAGTGCGAGAAGGCAGAAACATAAATAGTCCGGTCACTCCACTCCGCACGGCCCCCGTGTGCCCAGATTCTGCTGCTGCTGCCTTCTTGGCCTCTCTTGCTGCCGCCTCTCCTTAAGGCCCCTGCTCTCCAGGCTTGCCCAGGCTTGCCCTTGCTCTCCCGCTCCGTCTTCCTGCTCTTTCTACCCCCCCTTCCGCTCCCCGCCGCTGCTCTCCTGCGGCCCCGCCCCCTTCTCTTGGCACCCGCTCCCCATTCGCCGCCCCGCTCCTGCCTCCCAGCTGCTCCTCCCTCCCACTTCGCCATATATGGCGGGGACCGCGCGTACGCGCAGCGGGCACGTGCAGCGGCCACGCGCAGCGGGCGCGCCGATTGCGCGCCGTGGGCACGCCAAAGGCAAGCCCGTCTACGCCCGTCCACACCTGAACCGCGCCCAGCTCCAGAACCCCTGGACCCCGCCGGAGCCAGCCAACCCGTCAGAGATACGACGCCACCACCCTCCACGCACTCAACACCGGCCGACAGCCAGCCTGCTACCAAGCCAACCCGAAACACACCCACGGAGCATTCACCTGCCACGCCTGCAACTTCACCTGCACCCGATCCTGCACCGCACCCACCAAGCCAGGCTCCAGCAATGACCACCTCAAGTGCATCTTGCTCAACACGCGCTCCATCCACAGGCACGCCGTCGAACTCTGGAACCTTCTCGACACAACATCACCAGACGTCGCCTTCCTCACAGAAACATGGATGATCGCCTCCTCAGCTCCCGACATCGCCATAGCCATCCGGATGGCTACAAGATCGCCCGGAAGGACCGCGTCAACCAAGCCGGAGGAGGCATCGCCATCGTCCACAGAAACACCATCCGAATCACGACCAACTCCGACGACACCCTCACCGCCGCCGAACACCTTCACTTCCAGATACACACCGACCCCAAGACCACCCTCAGAGGCACCCTCGTCTACAGACCCCCGGGACCACGCACACAATTCAGCGAAGCCATTGCAGACTTCGTCAGCCCGCACGCCCTTACCTCCTCAGACTACATCCTCCTAGGAGACCTCAACTTCCACCTGGAGAACAACAATGACAGCAACACCGCCACCCTGCTGGACAACCTCGCCAACCTCGGACTCAAGCAACTGGTGAACACCCCCACCCACATCGCCGGCCACACGCTTGACCTTATCTTCTCCTCCAGCAAGCACATCTCCTTCAGCCACTCCACCGGACTGCACTGGACAGACCACAGCTGCGTCCACTTCAACTTCAGGAGAACCACGACCCACAACCACCCTCAACAGGTTCCCCGCAGAAGCTGGAGCAAGATCACCGCCGACCAGCTCACCACCTCCCTCAGCCAGACCCCCCCTACCAACACGACGGACCCCAACGAAGCAGCCCGCAACCTCACACAGTGGCTCACCAACTGCGCCGATGACCTCGCACCACTGAAGAACCCCCCCCAGCAGACACAGCAGCAAGAAAGCCTCCTGGTTCACCAACGACCTCAAAAACTCCAAGAAAACCTGCCGTACCCTCGCGAAAGCCTGGCGCCACGACCAGACTACAGAAAACATGACAGCCCTCAAGAACGCCACCCGTAAACACCACCAACTGATCCGCACCACCAAAAGGACCACATTCAAAGAACGACTGGACAACAACTCCCACAACAGCAAGGAACTCTTCAGCATCGTCAAAGAGCTCTCCAGCCCCAGCGCCTGCAACAACAACATCACACCCTCGCAGGACCTCTGCGACTCACTCGCCTCGTTCTTTCACTGCAAGATTGCCGACATACACAACAGTTTTGGCGCACAGACCGCGCACCCTACCACTGATCCGGCGCCCCCCCCCACCACCCTCCGCACCTGGACGACGGTCAGCACCGAAGATACCACCCACACGATGAACACCATCCACTCCGGCTCCCCAACCGACCCCTGCCCACACCACATCTTCAACAAAGCCGACTCCATCATCGTACCCCAACTCTGGAACATCATCAACAGCTCCTTCGCATCCGCAACCTTCCCAGAGAGCTGGAAACACGCCGAGCTCAGCGCCCTCCTGAAGAAACCCACCACGGACCCCACGGACCCCACGGACCTCAAGAACTTCCGCCCCATCTCGCTCCTCCCCTTTCCGGCCAAAGTCATCGAGAAGATCGCCAACAAACAACTCTCCGCCTTCCTCGAGGCCAACAGATCCCTCGACCCCTAGCAGTCCGGCTTCCGAGCAAACCACAGCACAGAGACCGCCCTCATCGCAGCCACCGACGACATCAGGTCCCTGCTCGACAACGGGGAAACAGCTGCCCTCATCCTCCTGGACCTCTCGGCAGCCTTCGACACCGTATGCCACCGCACCCTGATACAGCACCTCAGCAACATCGGAATCCAAGGAAAGGCCTTGGAATGGATCATCTCGTTTCTCGCCGGCAGAACCCAGAGAGTCCGCCTTCCCCCGTTCCGGTCCGTGGCCACCGAAGTCATCTGCGGCATCCCGCAAGGATCCTCGGTAGCCCCACCCTCTTCAACGTCTACATGAGCCCCCTCGCATCCATCGTACGCCAACACAACCTCAACATCATTTCCTACGCCGACGACACCCAGCTGATCCTCTCCCTCACCAACGACCCCGCCACAGCCAGAGCCAACCTCCAGGAAGGAATGAAAGACGTTGCGGAATGGATGAAGCTCAGCCGGCTGAAACTGAACTCAGATAAGACAGATGTCCTCATCCTGGCAACATCCCCCTCCGCCTGGGACGACTCCTGGTGGCCCCCTGCCCTGGGCTCTGCTCCAAAGCCAACGGACCATGCTCGCAACCTGGGCTTCATCCTAGACTCCTCCCTCACGATGACCAAGCAAGTCAACGCCGTCTCGTCATCCTGCTTCAACACCCTGCGCATGCTCCGAAAGATCTTCCGGTGGATCCCCACCGACACCAGGAAGACGGTCACCCAGGCCCTCGTCACCAGCCAAATGGACTACGGAAACACCCTCTACGCTGGAACCACAGCCAAACTACAGAAAAGACTCCAGCGCATACAGAACGCCTCTGCATGACTTATCCTGGACACCCCCCGCTTCAGCCACATCTCTCCCCAGCTGAGAGACCTGCACTGGCTCCCCATCAGCAAGAGGATCACGTTCAGACTCCTCACCCACGCACACAAGGCTCTCCACGACATGGGACCCACATACCTCAACAACCGCCTCACATTCTACACACCCACCCGCCACCTCCGCTCCGCCAGCCTCGCCCTCGCCACTGTCCCACGCATCCGCAAGACCACCGCCGGAGGAAGATCCTTCTCCTACCTGGCTGCCAAGACATGGAACTCCCTCCCCACCCACCTACGACTGACCCAGAACCATCTCTCCTTCAGGAAACAGCTCAAGACCTGGCTCTTCGAGCAGTAGCGGATCCCCCCAGCACCTTGAGACCCTACGGGTGAGTAGCGCGCTTTACAAATTCATTGATTGATTGATTGTTTGATTTAATGTTTCTGCTTCTCGCACTGCGAGAAAGCAGAAGTGCCTGGTTGGGGGGTGGGTGGTCCTGCTCGAGGGCAGGGGGGGGGGGAGTGGCTTGCCCATTGCTGTGAATGCTGACTGTTTGGTCGGCCCTACGTAGGCATGCAGCATCCTACATAGAGAAAATGGCCCGGCTGGGGTGCTCTCCGATGCGCCTCAGCAATCACAACGCTGCCATTGCAGAGTTGTGATTGGCGGAGGGGAGGGAGGGAGGCTGCCTATCCTCGCTGTTGACGATGCAGCAATTCGAAAAGGCAGGACGGCGGAAGTCGGGAGTCGGACCCATCCAGAAGCTGTGGTGGCAGCGGCGCAGGACGGTAAGTTAAGTTTTATTTTATAAATATTGTTTAATTAAACAAACCCCTACCACCTTCCCCCCCCCCCCCCCAGGACGACCCCATTTCCACCCCTTCTCCCCCCAACTGCCCGTAATGCCGGCCGTGACTGCAAATTTCAAAGTTTGCGCCTAAATTGAATGTAATTGGACTGTAAAAGCTGATTTGGGAACTTGGTATCAATCGAAAACTACTGATTGGCTCCAATAAAGTTATTTCACTTGTGTTCATCTGGCCAGTGTATCCCATACTTCAAATGTTTTCTCGCGCAGCATTTCCAGATTAATAGGTTTAGGTTTGTCTTGTACAAAAGTCCAGTTGTAATCCTACAAAGCACGGCGTGTTTCCTCAAATGTTTGTTCCTGCCTGCTAATCCAGGCCCCCGGCGCCAACAAAGGTTGAGCCAGCCTGCCCACTTTGGTTGTTGGTTGAGTCTTCTTGCCGAATCTGTGAAACCTTCACTGGAGTTAAAGCAGTGGCAGTTTTGGGTGGAGTGGTTGCTGGTGGAATGGTTTGTTTTGATACGTGTGTTATTTTATTATTGCATGAGGTGTCATTACTACTGTAGCGTTCGGGGGAGCAGGACTGAGGTACAGTGACTGGGTTGGGTGTAAAATCTTACTGCAATAGCCTGGTGCTCTGGGTGAGCAATTAGGTGAATTGGTAGAGCCTTGTTTCGGCCTCTGAACTGCAGGGGTTGGCGCAGATCAGAGATGCTTTTACATAGTTGTCTGTGGCATCTTAGTGCGGCTCCAAATGTAATAATAATAATAATAATCCACATTTGTAAAGCGCGAACAATCACCCGTAAGGGTCTCTAGGCGCTGGGGGCCGTCGGGAAGATTAAGCAAGCTATTGCCCAGAGTCACATGGTGCTGGGCTAATCTGCCTCCGGCGCCGGGGACCGAACCTCGATCCCCAGATTCCGGAGTCAGTCGCCCTGGCCGATGCGCCACACCTCTTCTGATAGCAGCAGGCGTTGTGGGTTAAGGCTGAGGTGAATTAGCAGAGTTTTGCAGATTTGAGAATCGGCGCGCCTGCGTGTGTCTCTGTGCAGGTGAAGTATGTCTGTCCTTAGTGTCTGTCTTCCCATAAGTCTAGCTGTGTTGGCCGAACCATAGCAGGCGGGCCAGAGGGGGCTGAGAAAAGATGTTGCCAGGGCCTGACCTTGCGCCTATTTGTTACTCTATCCTTTACAACTAGTAATTCATAACTGGATGTTCAAGTTCTGCGTGTGCACCTACGGCAGGTAGACCAAAAACAAAATCCTACTCGGATATACAACACACGCTGTTACTCTGCCCCACTAAATGCACAAATAAGAGCAAATCGCTCGCCAGGAAGCCAGGAAGCAGGCTTAGATATTCTGCTTTTTGATGCTGAATTTCCCCAGGGGCTTTTTGCTGCTGAAACTTGTCAAAACAACGAATAAATGAAAACGTATGTTTTCAGGGAGGTCCACTAACTCTAAGGCTAGCTAACAATAGTTATAATAATGATAATAATTTTCCTGTTTCCTCAAATTTGCTTGAAAATGCACCGTTTGTCCACTCTTCTTTCAAAATTTTCTAGGGGGGATAACCGCCAAACCTACGCTCGCTCGCCGCCGTGCAGTACGACAATAATGTTACGCCTCACCACTTTCAAATGTCACCAGGCACCACTGAAAATACTACAATCCAAAACATCTTACTGTATCTGATGCAATTAAAATGTGTTATTCCCATCTTTTCTCAGAGCTCTGCTATTACTCTGGAGTTGCAGATCATATGTATAAAGGGTCCCTGCATTTTGGACAAGAGGATTTCCCACACTGTTGAACAGACAACACCCGTTCGTGCATATAAGGTTCAGATCCTTCCAGCCCCAACTATAAGAAATCCTGTTTACTCACATAAAACTTAACATTTTGTAGTAACCAGACAAATACTTGTACTAGTCAGAACAGTGTTTATTTGGCATCCAACTCCACAGCTTCCACAAGATCCACTAATTCAAACTGTAAACCACCAATTCTACAATCCATTACAGAATGCTCTATGTCATAAGGACTGACATAGAACTGAACCAACCATACAGAAGAACAGCATACTACATATTTGTTGTTCCAAACTTGACGTTGAATTGCAGGGCTGACATCTGATGAGACTACTGCTGGAACTCAGTGGGCACATTTACTATTATTTCATGCAACGCATTGCAGCAAGAGAACTTGCACAGAGGCAGAGGGCTGAAATGTTCCATATTTACAAAGATAATGGAGCATTTCTGCTCGCTCCTTGTACTGACCCATTGCATGTAGCCTAGCACCAAGGCAGGGACCCTTGTACAATAGTGCAGGGGTGCCTGTGTTACGGGCACAATTGTTTTTGTGTAGGAAAAGCACAAAAACAATCCAAAGAGGAATTTGCCTGTTTCTACATGTGATGCGCAAAAAGTAAATAACAAGGAGAAAATTGTTATTCCATCCTCTGGGAGGAGTACTGATTAAACAACATCCCAAGTGTGCAAATATTTTTTCGCTGAAATTGCATCAAATCCATGGGTGGATACCACTTGCATAGGGACCTAGGGAAGCTGGAAGACGAGGACTGGCAGGAAACCCTTGGTTCCCCTATAGAAGTGGCCATATCCTCGAAACTACGACTGATCCAACTCAGAATACTACATAGATCTTATCTCCCGAGGGCTACGATGGTCAAAATGGGCAGGGATATCACCGCAACATGTCGAAGAATATGTGGTGCAACAAGGTACATTTTCCCATATCTTGTGGGAATGTTCAGGATCGGACTATACTGGGAGGCTGTTATGAGCATAAAGACGCAGGTGTGTGGCACGGAACTACAGCCTGAGCCACAACGGTGTCTCCTTAACATACAGGAGACAACGGATATGAGTCACAAAGACCAAACATGGGTAATATTAGGAATGACACTAGCTAAACGAAATGTGGCTCGACAATGGGGGAACAAGTCACAAAAACCCCAGAGGAGTGGAAAAGAGATATGGATTGGTGCTCATCGAGTGGGCGGTGTATGAAAGTAAGGGTTGCCCTAGGAAATGGGAACAAGTCTAGGGAAAATGGAACGCTCGTAGGGGTGGAATCTGCACTGGCCCCTTGGTGCGATCTTATGGACGATCTTGAGAATGAGACAATGGGGATTAATTAAACTTAAGGTTAAACAAGGAGCATTTTATTGTGTCTTAACTTGTGGAAATACTCTGCTGTTATGTTATAATGACTGCAACCTACTTCATTGTATACTTCATAAAATAAAAAATATAAAAAAATAAAAATCAATGGGTGGATGCACGGATATGCCCATTCTCTAGCCACGGAATGCCTCACAGCCCGAAATGTAACACAGCACAAGTAACTGCGTTGCATTACATTTCTTTTCAAAGCCATGCAAGGCGGTGCAAATCACCCATTGCATGGCTTCATAAATCTGAATTAACCGCTTGCATGCTCATGACGAGCCCAGCTCGTCATGAGGCACAGTGGAGCTGTGCTCATGACGAGCTAGGCTCGTCATAACGGCCGCGGCCCGCCCACGCGCGAAAGATTCTCTGCCTGTGTGGGAGAATCAATCAGTGGGCGGGGTCGTGACGAGCTCAGCTTGTCATGAGCACAGCTCCACTGTGCCTCATGACGAGCTGGGCTCGTCACGAGCACCGCGGCGCCGCGTGCCCCCGCGCAATGGGGGAATTACCCCCGTGGCAAATGGGTTAAGAAGTCACACTGCCTTGTGTCACCTTGCATGATGCACAGATAACGTAATTTATTAATAAATCTGGCCCTCAGTTCTCAAACATTTTTCTTAATACCGGTGAATGGACCCTGGAAGCACAAATAACAGCAACTGCTTTCCATTCAAATTAACTTTGCATATTGGCTTGTCTGGTAACTTGCTCCCTCTACCAACACACTCGCTCCATTACAGACGTGCACAACTTTCTTCACTATTCACTAATAAAGGAGGGTAGTGAAAAATCTAGTATCAATGAGGAAAAGTCAGTTTCCACTACGGATGATTTTCGTGATTATGCATAGGTTTGTCCCATCCCTGTCCGTCCGTAAGGAGTGTGCGCGAGCAGCTCACCCCCTTGGTACCCTCTTGTGCCCGGTGGATTTGCAGTGTGGAAGGGTGAGTCCAGGGCTTTGAATGGGCCAAGTCCATCTAGGTCTCAGACCTATTACTAATTAAAAACGGACATTGAAATGGGTCCCTATCCCATACATGCCAACAGACCCGATTCAGGTGAGAGACTCCCGGTCTTTGAAGCAAAAATTGACTTTATTTTGTCTGTCTCCCGCCTGAAATTACCTCTGCTTCCATGGAAGTCAATGGGGAAAATACAGCCTCTGATATTTTGTTTTTAACTCTCCCACTTTCCTTTTCTAAAATGTTGGCATGTGTGCTAATGGGCCCTATTTTCATGTCCTCAACTTTACTCGCAAATAACACTGATCGATTTCTGAACAATTAACGTAAAAGAAACATTAAGGCAATCCATATCAGCCAATATGTTCCTGTTTCTATTTAGCGTATCTCTTAATCTTGCACTAAAAAATACTGGTCAGGTGGCACACAGTAAGGATCACAAAAATTGTTATGTGTTTAAGGCATGCCTTTGATTACACAGGTCACGCCTCTTTTAGAGCCCCTCACGTTTTGCCTCTCACTTACAGCCCTCGGTAACTCCGTTGTCAGGGACAGCAGCGCCCACAGATCCCTGGAACAGTGTTTTGCCCTGATGACGTAGGTGCTGATAAATAAATGGGTTTAGCATGTGCGAGGTAATGGAGCGTACAAGTCGAATCAGATAACTAGTGCGTGTGTGTAATTCATTAGGTCGAGCGTAAACGTACAACTTCTTGTAATACTTTAGTATACTTCTCCTGTGGGCTTAAATACATCCCCCTGCTTTTGATTTGTTTGTTCCAGTGTCCTGTAAAAATCCTTACTTGCAAATGGTCAGTCCTGCCTCTTTGCCCCTCCTTTTCTCTTTCGTTCCTCCCACAGACCAGGGACTAACTACTGTATCAGTACACTTTGGAGGCCTTTCTTTTTTGGTTTCCTGTTTGGCAAAGCGTCCCTTTTCAGTTGCAGAGCATTCTTGCTCTGAGCTTAGCTGTGCTGCAAGGTTGTTTCTGTAAACTGAGCTGTAAATCATTCTGTTATCAGAAGGGCGGGGGCTATCGCTAGCGCTGACAGCTTCCTCGATCCTGTCCTGTGCCTCTCATAGCGCGGTTGCGCTATCGTAACTGTTTTCAAATTGCTTTTAACTTAAAGATAATGGTGTTTTAACTTACTTTTTGCTGCTAAACATACAAAGTGTATTTTTCTTGTGTGCCTTTGTTGCGGTATCGCTGCTGAGCAGGATACTGTAACCTTCCTCTTCTCTTCAATATCGACCTATTTGGCGGCCATCTTTCCCTCTCGGTAGTGCCTTTCTTGGACGCCATCCTCGTGGGCGCTCTAGTTGTGCAACTACTCTGGGCCTCTTCCATACTTATGGCCAATGCTTCACGGACGCGCGTCTGCACCCATCCGCGCCCGTCCGCGTCCGGACTGCAGCCAGCGCTAGCCATGCTGCTTCAATAGGCTCCGGTTCAACAATTACTTGGACTAGTAAGCAGCTAATGGATCTGAATGCGCTGCACCAATCCTACTTGCCCTGACTCCCGCCTGGAAACCTGGGATGAGGTTTTTTATTTTTTACAGAGTTTTATATAGCGCGAACTTGACCCGGATCGGGTATCAGAGCACTTTACATAGCATAACTTGCATTACATGAGGACACATTCATTTTTGTTAGGCACGGGGAGATTAAGTGATTTGCCCAGAATCACAGGATGTTCAGCGTCATTGCCGAGACTCGAACCCAATTCCCCAGATTCGTGGTCGACCGCCCTAGCCGTTAGGCCAACTCCTCTCCCCGTTTACCAATGCAAGTCCTGTTCCTATGTGTTAGGAGGGGTCGGAGGTGCCACAAGAGGCAGAGGTAGCTGGTGCCAAGTCATCTGTTCTGGGTATTGGGGATGAGAAGCCTCTTATCAGAGCCTGCTTGGTAAATTGCAGGTCGCTCCCCAAACACTCGGAGGACATTTGGCTCTCCCTTGTGTCCAATCACTGGGACCTCATGTTTCTAACAGAAACCTGGTTAACAGAAACATCTTACCCTGATATCTCGCTTGCGATACCTGCAGGTTTTAAGATCTCAATGGTTAACCGTGCGGACAATAGGCGGGAAGGGGGCTTAGCGATTATTTTGAAAGACAGTTGGGAAATCTCATGCAAAAAAATTGAGAACTTGGGGTTAATTGAGGCCATGTCTTTTTCCATTCAAATTTCACCAGGGAACACTCTTGCGGGATCTTTGGTATACCGACCACCGGACTCAGCAGCTACCCACCTTTTAAAATTGTGTGACACTATAGCTGGTCTCTCGCTAAGATATGCTAACCTTACGGTTCTCGGCGATTCTAATGTCCATATGGACGATGCGGATTGTGCTTTGGCACTCCAAGTGGCTGATATGTTGGGGGGACTAAATTTGACTCAGCTGGTTATGGCCCCCACACATCGTGCGGGTCATATGTTGGACCTTATCTTTTTAAACGATCCCACAATCAAGGTAGAGGCTACCCTGCCACTAACGTGGTCAGACAACTGGCTGGTTCCGTTTAGCCTATTAAATAGTGGTGGGAAACACGGCTCAAGACCAGAGTCTGTGAAGAAGAGAAACTGGAAGAGGGTTTCTCCTGAGTCCATAGGTCCTGTCCTGCATAAAAACCCACTTCTGCTGACAGGTGATCCCAGTATGAATGCAACCTTCTTCAACGAGTGGGTCACTATAGCCCGATTCACAGAACTAACTTAAGACAAAAACCTAAACTTACTACAATTTTGGTATTCACAGAAGTTAGGATTCCTAACTTTAGGACCTCCTAAATGCCTTCTGTGAATACCGAATGCCTTAAAGTTTAGATTTTTCTCAGTTTAGGAGTAGTAAAGTTGGAAGTCCTAACTTTAGGACTCCTAAATGCCTTCTGTGAATACCGAAAGTCTTAAAGTTAGGATTTTTCTCAGTTTAGGAGTCCTAGAGTTTTGGATGAGCTTGAAAAGCATTTTTAGGTCGAGCCTGGGCAGCGCATGCCCTGGTCTGCAAGGCATGCTGTATTCAGGTAGGCCCCTGAAGCTCTGCCCACTTTCCGCCCATATTTTTCATTGGCTTTTGTAATTGTCCACTGTAAACTATGGCTGTTCATTGGTCAATAGGCTTAGTAGTCCCTACTTAGAACCGCCTTGTCTCATTTTGTAACCTCCCATGGCAACACCCCCCCGCTGCGTGTGTTGTTACTCGGTAGGATTTGATTACAGCCTCCAAGCACTATTTTCTCAAATAGCTTTGTCGTGCCTGCTCTTGCAGGCAGGACACGCTCTCTCCTAATGCTTTTTAAAAATTTAACATGACGAACGCATTAGAAAGGCAACAGGTCTCGCCGACTTTTCAAGCAAGCGTTTCTTTGACGAACGAACAGACGGCTTTGACTTGCCGGTCAGCATATAGCGGATATTGTCCCCCAGAACTGCGTATTTCTTGTTCTAAAGTCTATACAACTTTCGATGACCTAACTCTAAACATGATACATCTGGTCGATCCGCTTCTTTAAGTCCCAAATTATTGGGACCACCAAGTCTTTTTACATGCACCTTGATGGGTCAACTATATTTTTTAACAGTCCTGAAGAAAGTCTAGTGGACAAAAGCCTTAATTAGACCGAAACGTCGACAATTACACCCTTTTCTCTCTTTTGTTATTGTATGAAAAGGTGTTCACAAGTGTCACTAGGAAGGACATTTATTTGTATATATTTGTAACTTCTGGTTTCACTGTGTCATGATTTTGTACCCTTTATATACAAAAATTATCTCTGCAACAATATAAAACTCTTTTGAATTTATACACCTGTGTTTCTTTTATTATATACTTTATCTCAATGAAAGAGTTCTGTATGGAGAAATAACTAGAAATTTGTTTTTGATAAAAAACGTTTATTGACAAGTAAATTATGATAGCTTATCAACATTTAATGTTTGAATCTATTTAAGTGTTTAGTGGAATAAATCCCTTGTTGGTACTGTGTGTGCCGGCAGCCCTACGATGTCAGCCGCTTCATGATCGAGTGCGACATCTGCAAGGACTGGTTCCACGGCGGACTGTGGTGAACTTACCTGACGCCCTGCTTATCTCCTGCCATTCCTTCTGGGTTGCTGTCGTTGTGGTCTCCCCCGCCGCCATCACCTTTGCTGGCCGCTGTGGGGGGGGACTACATCCCCCAGAGTCCTTGGCGGCACTTCCTGGTCCCGCCTTCTAGCGCGCCCGGAGGCGCTTAAAATCGAGAGGCTCCCTCGGTGGAGCGGGGGCATTTTGCAGACTGTGGTGAACTTACCTGACGCCCTGACGCCCTGCTTATCTCCTGCCATTCCTTCTGGGTTGCTGTCGTTGTGGTCTCCCCCGCCGCCATCACCTTTGCTGGCCGCTGTGGGGGGGGACTACATCCCCCAGAGTCCTTGGCGGCACTTCCTGGTCCCGCCTTCTAGCGCGCCCGGAGGCGCTTAAAATCGAGAGGCTCCCTCGGTGGAGCGGGGGCATTTTGCAGACAGTGGTGAACTTACCTGACGCCCTGCTTATCTCCTGCCATTCCTTCTGGGTTGCTGTCGTTGTGGTCTCCCCCGCCGCCATCACCTTTGCTGGCCGCTGTGGGGGGGGACTACATCCCCCAGAGTCCTTGGCGGCACTTCCTGGTCCCGCCTTCTAGCGCGCCCGGAGGCGCTTAAAATCGAGAGGCTCCCTCCGCGTCGCGGGACGCGCGCGGGCGGCGCCGGGCCAAGCCCGGGCAAAGGGTGGGCCCTCTGTGGCCCTCAGGGGACCGAGGGAGACGGGACGGGCCACCCCCCCTTTTTTTTTATTCATCACCCTGGACCTAAGCATTGAGGTGACTTTGATATTACCTTTATAGGTCGTATGAGAGTTTGTGTATGCTCTTATAGCTGTTAAAGTGGTGCTTTAATCACGTCTCTAGTGTTATAACCATTCCTTCGGTCACTCCGTATAGAATGACTAAAGCAAGAAAGACTCCCGTGGCTACAAGATCAATTACCAGAAACAAAAATGTATCATCTACACCATTACCATCACTTACAGCTATAGACCTAATGCTACAAAAAACTATAGGTGTAGTTGCTGACGCTATTCAAAACACGGAGAGGCGCCTGTCACTAACCCCAAATATGTGCTTCCCAAATCTTGACATGCATACAACTGTTAACAATAATACTATGGAGTCCCTTTCTAATGCGGAGGATTCACTCTTGTTACTATCTTTTACAGGGCTACCTAGTGGTAAAAGTTGTTTAAATAATACATCTTTAACTCCACTTGTTCCACCGATTAGTATTGAAGGAAGCCCCTTGTTTGTTCCTAATTGTGGGGATAATTCGCGTCTATCTTATCCAGGAAACATCCCATCAAATCCCCCAGGGGAAGTACTTGCAGAAAGTTCTCCCCTAGTTAACAACACAACAGTAGATAATTCATCTCCCCCCAAAAAGCTGAAACGGCGTTACGGTAAAAAAACAAAATCAATTGTGCGGAAAACCTACAGACCGCTAGGTAATCATAAGCCCTCAGCAAAAGACGTTTGGCAAAACTTTAAACTGGCTAAATCAACTAAAAAAACATCTAACGAGATTGCAAAACCTTCAAAGCAAGATGTACTATTGCTCAATGAAAAACAGCCAGAGAATATTAAAACCCTAATAGATCAGTCAAGCCAAACAGAAAGGGTGGGTATATTAGATAAATTATACTTAACAGATATGGAACAGTTATTTCGCTCTCTCCTTCAGCCTACAAGTGAAAAAATATTTAGCATTGAGCAATTTTTGGAGAAGTTTGAGAAGCTTCAGAGCAAGGATTCCATTAGCATGCCCAAATCTTCCATCACATCTATACAGATTGACAATCTAGAAACTGTCGATCCTAACTTGGCATATCTCTCTCCTTTGGGTGTAATAGTTCATAATGACCCAAAACCGCCCATAAGTGAACACAACGAAATAATAGTAGCGTCGACTATGCCTACTACCTCAGATGGCCTATTAGTGGGCAGCGATGAAAGCGAATGGGCCACGGAAGGTTTATCTCCTGTTTTATCTGATGACCAGGCTGAACCTGAAAGGCCCATATTAACAACAAATACAGCTATTAACCCCTTCAGCGCTGCGCGGATTCCCCCGCGGTGCTGAAGGGTTCGAGCGCGGGCGGGGCCATGACGGAACGGTTCCGTCATGAGCACAGCTCAACCGATGCTCATGACGGAATCGTTCCGTCATGAGCATGGAAGGGGTTAATGCGCGATCAGCACAATTACCTACGCTGCCACAACAAAATAAAAAACCCAATCATATTAATCTCCCTCCTGAATCTCACCCATACACCATAGTAATGATAGGTGTACCACAATTAGAAGAGGGTAAGGTAGAGAGATATGGGGATTTGAAAAATAAAGTTAGTCATTGGCTAACCGCACATAGACCGATCCCTCGCCACATTAGTGGTAAAATACCAAACGTTAGGAGGGTCGATTGGGTGGGTCACAGATTTAAATCCACCGAAGGTGATTGTATCATTGTTACCTTTAAGGATAACCGTGTAGTAAAGCACATTACCAGCTGGAAGGAAGGCTCGATTAATAGCTTGATTCGCACTATGGATCTAAGTTATTTTTATCCCTCAAGTGCTTATAGTTCTAATAAACTGTTTACAAACCCTAACAGAGAACAGGAGGAAAACTATGTTAATCACAATTTATATTATGACGATGTAACACCAACAAACTATGGCCCTTATATCACAAGAAACCATATACAGTATAGGAGTGATATATCAGGGGAGACTAGACAGGGTAACCATCCAGTATCTTATTATGAAAAATGGGAGGCCCCACACGGATTGCTTCATCACCTAAATCATTTTCAAATAAAATACCCTGACATCTACTACAACGTACCTACTTCAAATAGGTTTGATGTCTTTTATGAGCAGAATGGCCTAGAGGGTGTTGATTGACTGCATGATATACCAGCCTTATCCACGTATACTGATCATAAGCCTAGCACTTCTGTCCATGGCGAAATTGAGTTCACACAAGTAGCAATCGTTCCCCCTTTAAACGCTGAATTAGTTAGTAATAATCATGTAGAGCCAGATATAGATTTTTTAAGAGATTGCCTCGAATCAGTTGAACACGAGCATATTAGCACATTGCATTACCCGTCTGAAACTTTTAATCTTCATCCAGCCCATGTAGAACCAATTCCTTCTACTACGGAAAACACAGGAGTTATACATGTTGATCAATTAAATTGTTTATTAGAACCTACTCATACTGAAGTTTTCAATGGTATTGAGACTGATGATGTTTATAATGTGAGTTTAGTCTCCTGGAATGTAGCAGGTTTGGCTGATAAAATAAGTGATCCCACATGGTTGGCATTTGTTAAAAAACATGCCTTCATATGCCTTCAAGAGACATGGATGGAAGATAACAATGTTTTCATTGAAGGATATCAAAGTTTCATTAGGCCAGCAGCCCCCTCAGCTAGTGGTAGAGCAAAGGGGGGCCTGGCCATTTTTATAAATTTGGCTATTTCTTGTCTTATACGTAATCGACATAATGCAAATAGAAATGTGCAAGTACTCGAACTGAAGAGAGGTAAACATGCTCTGACTCTGGTTAATTTTTACAACGCTATATCCAGTCAAGGGGAGTGTAATATATTGTCTCTGAAAGAACTGCTGAGAGAAGGTGCAGGTGTATTGTCATGTAATCTACTGATAGTAGGAGACTTTAACGTACACCCTTGTGGTAACCCACGAGTCACTCCTATGGGGTCTCTGGGATGTAACAATGTGAATGGTTTTCATTTCAACCACACTAGGTGTGGACTTCTCCTAAATGATTTGCTAAATGAAAACAATTTGTCTGTAGCTATGTCTATGGTGCCTGAGTCTAAGGTTCATGATGTTCCAACATTTAAAGGATCAGGCTATGGGTCTTTTATAGAACATATATTTCTATCTGCAGACCTTGCCAATCAGGCTTCTAGTTTTACTATCCAAACGAATATTTACAGTGATCATAACCCCCTAACTATTAGATTGGGTGGGAGTGTATTTGAACAGCGAAAGCACTGTGAAGATCGGGGAACCTTAAAATGTATAAATGGTAAACGTCGTCTGAAATGGCACTTGGTAAATCATGTAAACTTTTATAATGAAATTAATAATTTATGTGGCCAAGAACTTGCGGCTTGTGTATCAACATCCACATCCCCAGAGCAAATTATAGCTATTTTTGAGGATGTGGTGTCCACAGTAGGCTCATTGCTGCTAGTCTCAGTGAAGGGACAAGTCAGAAATAACCCTAAATGGTTTGACCATACTTGCTCTAAGGCAAGCAAAGACTTAAGAAAAGCATTAAAAACTAAACCCAGAGACTCAGGTCTAATTAAAAATCTTCGATTGATTTACAAAAAATCACTTGATAGACACAAAAAGGAAATAAAGGCCTGTACCTGGGAATCTTTGCTTGACCCTTTAATTCTGGGTAACAGCAGCAAATGTTGGGAAATTATCAATAAACCTTTGTTTGATAACCCCAGTGATACTGCATTAGGTACTAACATCCCAGAGGAGGATTGGATTAATCATTTTAGCTTAATCTTTAAAAGCAACGAGCAACAGGCAGAACATGAATTTTTAATTCCCAAGGAGAACTCTCTGTACATTTTGGTCAACGAGGTAGAAAAGGCCATCCATGGGCTAACCGGTAATAAGGCACCAGGGCCGGATGGTCTACCACCGGATCTTTTTAAATCTTGTACCCTACTTTGGGCCCCTGTTCTCACCAATGTAATAAATGCAGCTGCGACCTCTGGTTGCCCAAAGTCATGGGGGCAATCGACTATAGTTCCTGTGTTTAAAAAGGGTGATCGTAGTAGCCCATTATGCTACAGGCCAATTTCATTAATCAACTCTGTAGCAAAAGTAGTAGGGGGTGTAATCTTGAACAGGTTAACAACATGGGCACACGAGAATAATGTTATATCCCCAATACAATATGGCTTCAGACCTGGACACTCAACAGTAACCCAGTGTCTGAACCTATATTTGATCGTAGGCAAATATACTTTGGCGCGACAGGGAACCATTCATATGGCTTTTATGGACTTATCATCTGCTTTTGACTGCGTGGACAGAGGTAAATTATGGGACATTATGTCAAAGATGGGCGTTGAGCAGAATCTAATTCACTTACTGGCTGATCTGCACTCTGATACAAGAGCTAATGTTCGCTATACTCAAGATTTGAAAGTGACAGGGGACATTAGAATCAATCGGGGTGTTCGACAAGGATGTATCCTGGCCCCATTCCTCTTTAACCTGTATATTAATGAGTTAGAGGATTATCTGTTAAGAACAGGTGCGGACTACCCTTATGTAGGCCGAAGAGGTGTTCCAGTTCTGCTCTACGCAGACGATGCTGTCCTGGTTTCAAGGACAGCAATTGGTCTCCAGACACTCTTAAATTCATTTTATCTTTTTATGGAGTCTCGAGGCCTTAGTATTAATAACTCTAAGTCCTTTGTTATGAAAATTGGCCAAGGGTCAAGAAAACCAAATTCTTTCATCATAAACGGGGAAAAAATTCCATCGTCCAAAACCTTCTCATACCTCGGGGTCCTTCTTGATGATCAATTATCTTGGGGCCCTGCTGTCCTTAAAAAGAAGGGCGAGGTAACTCGCGTTAACACAGCCATACTTGGTTTTGCGAGAAAAATGGGCAATAGCCCGGTGGCTGCCTTGCTTAAACTATATCAAGCCAAGAGCGTTGCCGTTGCTTGCTACGGTAGCGAGCTCTGGGGCTATAGCCAGATGCGAGACCTAGAGGCTACAGAAAACAACTTTCTAAAGAAGGTCTTGAGGCTGCCAAGGGGAACCGGTAACTTCTCGGTTCATGAGGAGTTAGGTGTACCCTTTCTTAGTGATAGAATAGCAGCAAACCCCTTATTATGTTGGATGAACTCTTGGCTAAACAATGACATACCTCTTACTCACGATATATTAACCCCTTCGATGCTCATGACGGAACGGTTCCGTCATGAGCATCGGTTGGGCTGTGCTCATGACGGAACCGTTCCGTCATGAGGACAGCCCCCGGGGGAAGCGCTGGCGCTCCCCCCCTTGTGCCTCGATCTTGCCCCCCTTTACGGGGGTGGCAGCGGAAGAGCTTCCGCTGCCACCCCCGACCCCCCCCCCGAGCCCCCCCACGCTTTCTGATGACGTCAGCGCGCACAGCGCGCGCCGGCGTCATCAGGAAGCGTTGGACGCGCTGGAATCCATTTCTTCCAGCGCGTCCAAGGGGAGCAGAGGTAGGTGTTTGTCGTCTGGTGGGGGCCGCGGCGGTGAAATCTGTAGTATTGAGGCATCGGGGGAGAGGAAAGAGTATTTCCTCTCCCCCGATGTCTCAATACAGGGCATTCCTGCTCCACGATCGCGCACAGCGTCGCGATCGTGGAGTAGGGATGCCCCACTAGACACCAGGGATTTTGTATTTTGAGTTTGGGAAGCGACCCCTTAGGCAAGGGTCGCTTCCTTGGGGATGAAAATTTGGCAAAGTCTTTTCTGCCCCCCCTGGGGGCAGATCGGCCCGCTTTCTGCGCGTTTCTGCCCCCAGGGGGGCAGAAAAGCCCACTAGACACCAGGGATGTCGTTTTTACTATGTAGGAAGCGACCCCTTGGGCAAGGGTCGCTTCCTTGGGGGCAAAATTTGTGGAAGTCTTTTCTGCCCCCCCTGGGCAGATCGGTCCGCTTTCTGCGCGTTTCTGCCCCCAGGGGGGGCAGAAAAGCCCACTAGACACCAGGGATGTCGTTTTTACTATGTAGGAAGCGACCCCTTGGGCAAGGGTCGCTTCCTTGGGGGCAAAATTTGTGGAAGTCTTTTCTGCCCCCCCTGGGGGCAGATCGGTCCGCTTTCTGCGCGTTTCTGCCCCCAGGGGGGGCAGAAAAGCCCACTAGACACCAGGGATGTCGTTTATGCTATGTAGGAAGCGACCCCTTAGGCAAGGGTCGCTTCCTTGGGGGGCCAAATAATTTGAAGACTTTTCTGCCCCCCCTGGGGGCAGATCGGTCGTCTTTCTGCCCGTTTCTGCCCCCAGGGGGGGCAGAAAAGCCCACTAGACACCAGGGATGTCTTTTTCTTTATGTAGGAAGCGACCCCTTGGGCAAGGGTCGCTTCCTTTGCGGCCTAATTATTTAGAATACTTTTCTGCCCCCCCTGGGGGCAGATTGGTCGTCTTTCTGTCCGTTTCTGCTCCTTGGGGGGGGGCAGAAAAGCCCACTAGACACCAGGGATATAAATATTATTGTAGGAAGCGACCCCTTGGGCAAGGGTCGCTTCCTTGGGCCCCTAAATGTTTTGAAGACTTTTCTGCCCCCTCTGTGGGCAGATCGGTTTTATTTTTTTGCCGTTTCTGCTCCCATTGGAGGCAGAAAAGCCCACTAGACACCAGGGAATTAGTTCAATTAGAAATAGAAGTGACCCCTCGCTTCCAGGGTGCAATTTGTTATATGTATTTGGCTCACCTGCCCCGGGACTGAATAGCCTTTTTTTTCCTGCTGTTTTCTGCCTGACCTGGCACACAAACCGATTGACCATTTGGGTAGTGACATGGCATGTTATAATGTTTATTGTTATATTTTTTGTGATTTCCAATTGTAATGTTTTTTTTGTTTACTTTTTTGTTCTAGGTGAAGGCTTTTCTTCTGTTCACGGTGACGTTTTGGTTCTGGTGGTTTTGCTGTTTGTGTAGTTTGGTAAGAGACTGTTTTTTTGTACAATGCAAATGTGTTTGATTTCTCTGCCTGTTTTTTTTTGCAAATGGTGTAATAATAGCAGTATGTTTGGTTTTTGAGTTTCAAAAACTTTTTGCATTGGTGCACGATGTGTATTTTGTTGTCTTGTGAGTAATTTGTTTTTTTTTCTTCTTTCTAGTTTGATATCGTTGGTCTTTGCTGTGTCACTGCAGAGTTTGTTTCTGGTGAGTGTAGCTGTCTCTTTTGATTTTGGATTGTATAGTTTTTGAGTACATTGATCTTATTGATATAAGGTACACATTTCTTTACTTACTTGGTTTGCACATTGTTGGTTGTTGTTGACTTGTTTGTGCAGTCTTCCATCTTAGTAGGTATAATGGCTAGCCGCAGGATGACTGCTCAGCAGGTTGTTGGTTTGCTGTTTGAGTCTTCCTCTGATATTGGGTCAGAGACTGACTCTGCTTCTGAGGGAGAGGGGGCAGGGGACGATTCTGGCAGTGAGTTTTCTCTCCGTATGGGGTCATCGGATGATGAAGATACTCTTAGTGCGGATGAAGTGCCTGTGTTAGAGGAGGAGACTGATGTGCCGATAGTGCGGCAAGAGGCATCTGGGCTGCAGCCTGCGGCTGCAAGGCTTCCCGTTGGTGTAGTGCGGCAAGAGACATCTGGGCTGCAGGCTGGGACTGCAAGGCTTCCCGTTGGTGTAGTGCGGCAAGAGGCATCTGGGCTGCAGGCTGGGGCTGCAAGCCTTTCCGTTGGTGTAGTGCGGCAAGAGACATCTGGGCTGCAGGCTGGGGCTGCAAGTCTTCCCGTTGAAAGTGATGACCTCTGGGTTGCCCCTGGCATGGTGCAGCCGGAATTTCCTGAGTTTACTGGTGTTCCAGGGTCTAGAGTGAATACCGAGAACTTTTTGCCTGTAAATTTTTTTCAGTTGTTTATGGACGATGTGTTTTTGGCAGAGATTGTTGAGCAGACTAATTTGTATGCCGAACAGGTTTTGAGGGACAACAGTGCCAGTCTTAAGCCACACTCTAGAGCTACCCGGTGGACTCCCACAAATGTTGAAGAGATGAAGAAGTTCTTGGGTTTAACTTTTTTGATGGGCTTGCTAAGGAAGCCATCATTGGCTTCATATTGGTCTAGCAGTCCCTTGATGGCAACGTCTATTTTTCCGGCAGTCATGAGTCGTGACAGGTATTTGCTTCTGCTTCGGATGATGCACTTTGTAGATAATGGTTTAGCGTTGCCACGAGATCACCCTGATTGTGACCGTCTTTTTAAGATTAGGCCTGTCCTTGATCACTTTGTTGATCGATTTTCTGAGATTTATGCCCCTGGTAGAGAAATTGCAGTGGATGAGTCTTTGGTGTTGTTCAAGGGCCGCTTGGTTTTTAGGCAATACATTCCTAGTAAGAGGGCACGCTATGGAATAAAGCTGTATATGCTGTGTGACAGTAGGACTGGATATGTCTCTAATTTCAGGGTGTACACCGGTAAGGAATCTAGGTTTAACCTCCCTGGTTGTCCGTCCACTTTTGGAGTGACTGAGAAAATTGTTTGGGAACTTGGAAGAGGATTTTTTAACAAAGGCCACCATTTATATGTAGATAACTTCTACACTGGTGTACGGTTGTTCAGGGAATTGGCCAAAGTGGACACTTTTGCTTGTGGCACAGTCCGCTGTAACCGTAAAGGTTTTCCGAAAGAACTTGTTTGTCAAAAGCTTGTGCGGGGACAGTGCAGTGCGTTGCGTTGCCAGGAGCTTCTTGCTGTGAAGTTTACAGACAGGAGAGATGTCTACATGCTGACTTCCATCCATGATGAAAGCACTGCACCTGTGACTGTTTGGGGTCAGGTCGCTGAAGCGCGCAAACCTGTATGTGTTTTAGACTATAATAGGTACATGGGTGGTGTTGACAGAGTAGATCAGAGGTTGGAACCTTACACTGCTCTTCGTAAGGCTTACATTTGGTACAAGAAGTTGGCTATCCATATTTTCCACTTGGCAATGTTTAATGCTTTTGTTGTGTTCCAGGATTCTTGCCCTGAGTCAAAGATGACTTTTGCTAAGTTTCAGGAGTCTGTAATAGGCAGCCTTGTTGTAGTGGAACAGGCAAGTGTTCCTAGAGTTGGACTGGTGGAGGATGTTGCTAGATTGAAAGAACGCCACTTTCCAGATCACATTCCTCCCACACCCGCAAAAGATTTTCCCAGTAGGAGATGTAGAGTCTGTTGGCGAAAAGGTTTGCGGAAGGAGAGTCGTATGTACTGCCCCGATTGTCCCTCTCATCCTGCACTGTGTCTCTCTGCTTGTTTTAGAGCGTACCACACGCGAAAGAATTTTTGGGAGGATTCTTGAGTGGTAAAGTGAACTGCCTGGTCTGTATTCTTTGGATAATTTGATTCTGTTTCAATGTTGGTGTTAGTGCAATGTATTTAGTTGCTGATTTTCTGTTAGAAGATTTGTATCTATTTGCAATTTGTTTGTGTTTTTATTTTTTTCTAAAAAAAATCCAAAATGTGATGGCGGTGTGTGTAGGCTTGCGCTTGGCTGTTGGTGTGTGTGGACTGGCACTTGGTTGGTGGTGTGCGTGGAATGGTGCTTGGCTGACGGTGTGCGTGGACTGGCGGTGTGCATGGACTGGCGGTGTGCGTGGACTGGTGCGTGGCTGGTGGTGTGCGTGGAATGGTGCTTGGCTGGCGGTGTGCGTGGACTGGTGCGTGGCTGGTGGTGTGCGTGGAATGGTGCTTGGCTGGCGGTGTGCGTGGAATGGTGCTTGGCTGGTGGTGTGCGTGGAATGGTGCTTGGCTGGCGCTGTGCGTGGACTGGTACTTGGCTGGCAGTGTGTGTGGACTGGTGGTGTGTGCGGACTGGTGTTTGGCTGGTGGTGTCCGTGGACTGGAGCTTGGCTGGTGGTGTCCGTGGACTGGAGCTTGTCTGGTGGTGTGTGTGGACTGGAGCTTGGCTGGCGGTGTGCGTGGAATGGTGCTTGTCTGGTGGTGTCCGTGGACTGGAGCTTGGCTGGCGGTGTAGGTGGATTGGCGATTGGCTGCCGGTGTGCCTGGACTGGCGATTGGATGGCGGTGTGCCTGGACTGGCGCTTGGCTAGCGGTGTGCGTGGACTGGCGTTTGGCTAGCGGTGTGTGTCGACTGGTGCTTGGCTGGCTGTGTGTGAGTAGTGACTTTCTGCTGGTCACTACACACACTGCTAGCTGAGTGCCACTCCACGCAATCCTTCAGCCTGTGTAGTTGCTGTGTCTGGATTGTGGGCGTGTGAAAGTGATGGGCCCTTGAATGGCGCTGTGTGCTGGTGTGAGTTTTGTTATGTGATGGGCCCGCGGCTGGCGGTGTGAATGGTTTTGTATGTCTCACACGTATGAAAGGTGTATGAATGGCCTGTAAAGAGGTTGGTGCCTTGTCGTGGCTTTACAGCTCACGAGCTGTGAGTGAATGGTTCAGTTTCTTGCCCTTTCAATTATTACCAGTGCATTTCATGTTTTGTGAAATCACTTGGTAATACAATTTTATCTACTGAACCATCACTCACCCTCGTGCCAAATCCAACCAGTATGTGTGTGTGCTTGCGGGTTAGATGACTGTGCAGTAATATTTGTCTTTCTGAAGCAGGGTGTACCTTGTCCCTTTTTGGTGATTTTTGTACTGTGTTGCTTTTGTACCTGGTGGTGCGAATGGTCTTGTTTATATCACGTATGAAAGGTGTGTGAATGGCCTGTAAAGCGGTTGGTGCCTTGACGTGGCTTTACAGCTCACGAGCTGCAAGTCATTGGTTTGGTTTTTTGTGAATTTAATTATTGACAGTGCATTTCATTTTTGTGAAATCTCTTGTTAATAAAATTTAATACACTGAACCATGACTTGCCCTCGTGCCAAATCCAACCAGTATGTGTGTGTGTTTGAGGAATAGATGGTTGTGCAGGAATCTTTGTTTTTTGTTTCTCTGCCAAGGTACACTTTCCATGTAAGAATAACCCACCAACTGTAGATATTGTCGAAAACCTTTGGGAGTTCATGGTGATGTCTCTCTAGTGATTTGAAAAATATTTTTTATCCCCATTGTCCTGTAAACCTCAAATTGTCTGCCACATTTTCTTTGCAGTATTATTCCTAAATTCTCACGCTGTAGTAACAATAGGTAATCTGGTTTTGCAAGGGGGGTTACTTTGGTTTTTTGCCCAGGGCTCGGCGGCCATCTAGGGAAACCTTTCCAACCCACGCATTTCTGAAAACTAGACACCCGGCGGCTTCCAGGGAGGTATGGCTTGCGTGGATCCCCCAACGTTTCCTTACCTAGAATCCCCTGCAAACCTCAATTTTTGCCCAAAAAATCACTTTTTTCACACATTTTGGGGTGGGAAAGTAGTGGCATCACCGGGCTCACACAAATTTACCACCACCCAGCGTTCCCCCAGGTCTCCCGGTAAAAATGGTGCCTCACTTGTGTGGGAGGCCCAAGTACCCGCGGCAGGCAAGGGCCCCAAACGTAGTGAGGCGACCTCAAGATGGCCTATCGCCAAACCACCTGGTTTTGCAAGGGGGGTCACTTTGGTTTTTGGCCCGGTGCGCGGCGGCCATCTAGGGAAACCTACCAAACCCAGGCATTTTTGAAAACTAGACACCCGGCGGCTTCCAGGGAGGTATGGCTTGCGTGGATCCCCCAACGTTTCCTTACCCAGAATCCCCTGCAAACCTCAATTTTTGCTCAAAAAATCACTTTTTTCACACATTTTGGGGTGGGAAAGTAGTGGCATCACCGGGCTCACACAAATTTACCACCACCCAGCGTTCCCCCAGGTCTCCCGGTAAAAATGGTGCCTCACTTGTGTGGGAGGCCCAAGTACCCGCGGCAGGCAAGGGCCCCAAACGTAGTGAGGCGACCTCAAGATGGCCTATCGCCAAACCACCTGGTTTTGCAAGGGGGGTCACTTTGGTTTTTGGCCCGGTGCGCGGCGGCCATCTAGGGAAACCTACCAAACCCAGGCATTTTTGAAAACTAGACACCCGGCGGCTTCCAGGGAGGTATGGCTTGCGTGGATCCCCCAACGTTTCCTTACCCAGAATCCCCTGCAAACCTCAAACTTTGCCCAAAAAATCACTTTTTTCACACATTTTGGGGTGGGAAAGTAGTGGCATCACCGGGCTCACACAAATTTACCACCACCCAGCGTTCCCCCAGGTCTCCCGGTAAAAATGGTGCCTCACTTGTGTGGGAGGCCCAAGTACCCGCGGCAGGCAAGGGCCCCAAACGTAGTGAGGCGACCTCAAGATGGCCTATCGCCAAACCACCTGGTTTTGCAAGGGGGTCACTTTGGTTTTTGGCCCGGTGCGCGGCGGCCATCTAGGGAAACCTACCAAACCCAGGCATTTTTGAAAACTAGACACCCGGCGGCTTCCAGGGAGGTATGGCTTGCGTGGATCCCCCAACGTTTCCTTACCCAGAATCCCCTGCAAACCTCAATTTTTGCTCAAAAAATCACTTTTTTCACACATTTTGGGGTGGGAAAGTAGTGGCATCACCGGGCTCACACAAATTTACCACCACCCAGCGTTCCCCCAGGTCTCCCGGTAAAAATGGTGCCTCACTTGTGTGGGAGGCCCAAGTACCCGCGGCAGGCAAGGGCCCCAAACGTAGTGAGGCGACCTCAAGATGGCCTATCGCCAAACCACCTGGTTTTGCAAGGGGGGTCACTTTGGTTTTTGGCCCGGTGCGCGGCGGCCATCTAGGGAAACCTACCAAACCCAGGCATTTTTGAAAACTAGACACCCGGCGGCTTCCAGGGAGGTATGGCTTGCGTGGATCCCCCAACGTTTCCTTACCCAGAATCCCCTGCAAACCTCAATTTTTGCTCAAAAAATCACTTTTTTCACACATTTTGGGGTGGGAAAGTAGTGGCATCACCGGGCTCACACAAATTTACCACCACCCAGCGTTCCCCCAGGTCTCCCGGTAAAAATGGTGCCTCACTTGTGTGGGAGGCCCAAGTACCCGCGGCAGGCAAGGGCCCCAAACGTAGTGAGGCGACCTCAAGATGGCCTATCGCCAAACCACCTGGTTTTGCAAGGGGGGTCACTTTGGTTTTTGGCCCGGTGCGCGGCGGCCATCTAGGGAAACCTACCAAACCCAGGCATTTTTGAAAACTAGACACCCGGCGGCTTCCAGGGAGGTATGGCTTGCGTGGATCCCCCAACGTTTCCTTACCCAGAATCCCCTGCAAACCTCAATTTTTGCTCAAAAAATCACTTTTTTCACACATTTTGGGGTGGGAAAGTAGTGGCATCACCGGGCTCACACAAATTTACCACCACCCAGCGTTCCCCCAGGTCTCCCGGTAAAAATGGTGCCTCACTTGTGTGGGAGGCCCAAGTACCCGCGGCAGGCAAGGGCCCCAAACGTAGTGAGGCGACCTCAAGATGGCCTATCGCCAAACCACCTGGTTTTGCAAGGGGGGTCACTTTGGTTTTTGGCCCGGTGCGCGGCGGCCATCTAGGGAAACCTACCAAACCCAGGCATTTTTGAAAACTAGACACCCGGCGGCTTCCAGGGAGGTATGGCTTGCGTGGATCCCCCAACGTTTCCTTACCCAGAATCCCCTGCAAACCTCAAACTTTGCCCAAAAAATCACTTTTTTCACACATTTTGGGGTGGGAAAGTAGTGGCATCACCGGGCTCACACAAATTTACCACCACCCAGCGTTCCCCCAGGTCTCCCAGTAAAAATGGTGCCTCACTTGTGTGGGAGGCCCAAGTACCCGCGGCAGGCAAGGGCCCCAAACGTAGTGAGGCGACCTCAAGATGGCCTATCGCCAAACCACCTGGTTTTGCAAGGGGGGTCACTTTGGTTTTTGGCCCGGTGCGCGGCGGCCATCTAGGGAAACCTACCAAACCCAGGCATTTTTGAAAACTAGACACCCGGCGGCTTCCAGGGAGGTATGGCTTGCGTGGATCCCCCAACGTTTCCTTACCCAGAATCCCCTGCAAACCTCAATTTTTGCTCAAAAAATCACTTTTTTCACACATTTTGGGGTGGGAAAGTAGTGGCATCACCGGGCTCACACAAATTTACAACCACCCAGCGTTCCCCCAGGTCTCCCGGTAAAAATGGTGCCTCACTTGTGTGGGAGGCCCAAGTACCCGCGGCAGGCAAGGGCCCCAAACGTAGTGAGGCGACCTCAAGATGGCCTATCGCCAAACCACCTGGTTTTGCAAGGGGGGTCACTTTGGTTTTTGGCCCGGTGCGCGGCGGCCATCTAGGGAAACCTACCAAACCCAGGCATTTTTGAAAACTAGACACCCGGCGGCTTCCAGGGAGGTATGGCTTGCGTGGATCCCCCAACGTTTCCTTACCCAGAATCCCCTGCAAACCTCAATTTTTGCTCAAAAAATCACTTTTTTCACACATTTTGGGGTGGGAAAGTAGTGGCATCACCGGGCTCACACAAATTTACCACCACCCAGCGTTCCCCCAGGTCTCCCGGTAAAAATGGTGCCTCACTTGTGTGGGAGGCCCAAGTACCCGCGGCAGGCAAGGGCCCCAAACGTAGTGAGGCGACCTCAAGATGGCCTATCGCCAAACCACCTGGTTTTGCAAGGGGGGTCACTTTGGTTTTTGGCCCGGTGCGCGGCGGCCATCTAGGGAAACCTACCAAACCCAGGCATTTTTGAAAACTAGACACCCGGCAGCTTCCAGGGAGGTATGGCTTGCGTGGATCCCCCAACGTTTCCTTACCCAGAATCCCCTGCAAACCTCAATTTTTGCCCAAAAAATCACTTTTTTCACACATTTTGGGGTGGGAAAGTAGTGGCATCACCGGGCTCACACAAATTTACCACCACCCAGCGTTCCCCAAGGTCTCCCGGTAAAAATGGTGCCTCACTTGTGTGGGAGGCCCAAGTACCCGCGGCAGGCAAGGGCCCCAAACGTATTGAGGCGACATCAAGATGGCCTATCGCCAAACCACCTGGTTTTGCAAGGGGGGTCACTTTGGTTTTTGGCCCGGTGCGCGGCGGCCATCTAGGGAAACCTACCAAACCCAGGCATTTTTGAAAACTAGACACCCGGCGGCTTCCAGGGAGGTATGGCTTGCGTGGATCCCCCAACGTTTCCTTACCCAGAATCCCCTGCAAACCTCAAATTTTGCCCAAAAAATCACTTTTTTCACACATTTTGGGGTGGGAAAGTAGTGGCATCACCGGGCTCACACAAATTTACCACCACCCAGCGTTCCCCCAGGTCTCCCGGTAAAAATGGTGCCTCACTTGTGTGGGAGGCCCAAGTACCCGCGGCAGGCAAGGGCCCCAAACGTAGTGAGGCGACCTCAAGATGGCCTATCGCCAAACCACCTGGTTTTGCAAGGGGGGTCACTTTGGTTTTTGGCCCGGTGCGCGGCGGCCATCTAGGGAAACCTACCAAACCCAGGCATTTTTGAAAACTAGACACCCGGCGGCTTCCAGGGAGGTATGGCTTGCGTGGATCCCCCAACGTTTCCTTACCCAGAATCCCCTGCAAACCTCAAATTTTGGCCAAAAAATCTCTTTTTTCACACATTTTGGGGTGGGAAAGTAGTGGCATCACCGGGCTCACACAAATTTACCACCACCCAGCGTTCCCCCAGGTCTCCCGGTAAAAATGGTGCCTCACTTGTGTGGGAGGCCCAAGTACCCGCGGCAGGCAAGGACAACAAACGTAGTGAGGCGACCTCAAGATGGCCTATCGCCAAACCACCTGGTTTTGCAAGGGGGGTCACTTTGGTTTTTGGCCCGGTGCGCGGCGGCCATCTAGGGAAACCTACCAAACCCAGGCATTTTTGAAAACTAGACACCCGGCAGCTTCCAGGGAGGTATGGCTTGCGTGGATCCCCCAACGTTTCCTTACCCAGAATCCCCTGCAAACCTCAATTTTTGCCCAAAAAATCACTTTTTTCACACATTTTGGGGTGGGAAAGTAGTGGCATCACCGGGCTCACACAAATTTACCACCACCCAGCGTTCCCCCAGGTCTCCCGGTAAAAATGGTGCCTCACTTGTGTGGGAGGCCCAAGTACCCGCGGCAGGCAAGGGCCCCAAACGTATTGAGGCGACATCAAGATGGCCTATCGCCAAACCACCTGGTTTTGCAAGGGGGGTCACTTTGGTTTTTGGCCCGGTGCGCGGCGGCCATCTAGGGAAACCTACCAAACCCAGGCATTTTTGAAAACTAGACACCCGGCGGCTTCCAGGGAGGTATGGCTTGCGTGGATCCCCCAACGTTTCCTTACCCAGAATCCCCTGCAAACCTCAAATTTTGCCCAAAAAATCACTTTTTTCACACATTTTGGGGTGGGAAAGTAGTGGCATCACCGGGCTCACACAAATTTACCACCACCCAGCGTTCCCCCAGGTCTCCCGGTAAAAATGGTGCCTCACTTGTGTGGGAGGCCCAAGTACCCGCGGCAGGCAAGGGCCCCAAACGTAGTGAGGCGACCTCAAGATGGCCTATCGCCAAACCACCTGGTTTTGCAAGGGGGGTCACTTTGGTTTTTGGCCCGGTGCGCGGCGGCCATCTAGGGAAACCTACCAAACCCAGGCATTTTTGAAAACTAGACACCCGGCGGCTTCCAGGGAGGTATGGCTTGCGTGGATCCCCCAACGTTTCCTTACCCAGAATCCCCTGCAAACCTCAAATTTTGGCCAAAAAATCACTTTTTTCACACATTTTGGGGTGGGAAAGTAGTGGCATCACTGGGCTCACACAAATTTACCACCACCCAGCGTTCCCCCAGGTCTCCCGGTAAAAATGGTGCCTCACTTGTGTGGGAGGCCCAAGTACCCGCGGCAGGCAAGGACAACAAACGTAGTGAGGCAACATCAACATTGCCTATCCCAAATGTCGCCTCACTACGTTTGTTGTCCTTGCCTGCCGCGGGTACTTGGGCCTCCCACACAAGTGAGGCACCATTTTTACCGGGAGACCTGGGGGAACGCTGGGTGGTGGTAAATTTGTGTGAGCCCGGTGATGCCACTACTTTCCCACCCCAAAATGTGTGAAAAAAGTGATTTTTTGGCCAAAATTTGAGGTTTGCAGGGGATTCTGGGTAAGGAAACGTTGGGGGATCCACGCAAGCCATACCTCCCTGGAAGCCGCCGGGTGTCTAGTTTTCAAAAATGCCTGGGTTTGGTAGGTTGCCCTAGATGGCCGCCGCGCACCGGGCCAAAAACCAAAGTGACCCCCCTTGCAAAACCAGGTGGTTTGGCGATAGGCCATCTTGAGGTCGCCTCACTACGTTTGGGGCCCTTGCCTGCCGCGGGTACTTGGGCCTCCCACACAAGTGAGGCACCATTTTTACCGGGAGACCTGGGGGAACGCTGGGTGGTGGTAAATTTGTGTGAGCCCGGTGATGCCACTACTTTCCCACCCCAAAATGTGTGAAAAAAGTGATTTTTTGAGCAAAAATTGAGGTTTGCAGGGGATTCTGGGTAAGGAAACGTTGGGGGATCCACGCAAGCCATACCTCCCTGGAAGCCGCCGGGTGTCTAGTTTTCAAAAATGCCTGGGTTTGGTAGGTTTCCCTAGATGGCCGCCGCGCACCGGGCCAAAAACCAAAGTGACCCCCCTTGCAAAACCAGGTGGTTTGGCGATAGGCCATCTTGAGGTCGCCTCACTACGTTTGGGGCCCTTGCCTGCCGCGGGTACTTGGGCCTCCCACACAAGTGAGGCACCATTTTTACCGGGAGACCTGGGGGAACGCTGGGTGGTGGTAAATTTGTGTGAGCCCGGTGATGCCACTACTTTCCCACCCCAAAATGTGTGAAAAAAGTGATTTTTTGAGCAAAAATTGAGGTTTGCAGGGGATTCTGGGTAAGGAAACGTTGGGGGATCCACGCAAGCCATACCTCCCTGGAAGCCGCCGGGTGTCTAGTTTTCAAAAATGCCTGGGTTTGGTAGGTTTCCCTAGATGGCCGCCGCGCACCGGGCCAAAAACCAAAGTGACCCCCCTTGCAAAACCAGGTGGTTTGGCGATAGGCCATCTTGAGGTCGCCTCACTACGTTTGGGGCCCTTGCCTGCCGCGGGTACTTGGGCCTCCCACACAAGTGAGGCACCATTTTTACCGGGAGACCTGGGGGAACGCTGGGTGGTGGTAAATTTGAGTGAGCCCGGTGATGCCACTACTTTCCCACCCCAAAATGTGTGAAAAAAGTGATTTTTTGGGCAAAATTTGAGGTTTGCAGGGGATTCTGGGTAAGGAAACGTTGGGGGATCCACGCAAGCCATACCTCCCTGGAAGCCGCCGGGTGTCTAGTTTTCAAAAATGCCTGGGTTTGGTAGGTTTCCCTAGATGGCCGCCGCGCACCGGGCCAAAAACCAAAGTGACCCCCCTTGCAAAACCAGGTGGTTTGGCGATAGGCCATCTTGAGGTCGCCTCACTACGTTTGGGGCCCTTGCCTGCCGCGGGTACTTGGGCCTCCCACACAAGTGAGGCACCATTTTTACCGGGAGACCTGGGGGAACGCTGGGTGGTGGTAAATTTGTGTGAGCCCGGTGATGCCACTACTTTCCCACCCCAAAATGTGTGAAAAAAGTGATTTTTTGAGCAAAAATTGAGGTTTGCAGGGGATTCTGGGTAAGGAAACGTTGGGGGATCCACGCAAGCCATACCTCCCTGGAAGCCGCCGGGTGTCTAGTTTTCAAAAATGCCTGGGTTTGGTAGGTTTCCCTAGATGGCCGCTGCGCACCGGGCCAAAAACCAAAGTGACCCCCCTTGCAAAACCAGGTGGTTTGGCGATAGGCCATCTTGAGGTCGCCTCACTACGTTTGGGGCCCTTGCCTGCCGCGGGTACTTGGGCCTCCCACACAAGTGAGGCACCATTTTTACCGGGAGACCTGGGGGAACGCTGGGTGGTGGTAAATTTGTGTGAGCCCGGTGATGCCACTACTTTCCCACCCCAAAATGTGTGAAAAAAGTGATTTTTGGGGCAAAATTTGAGGTTTGCAGGGGATTCTGGGTAAGGAAACGTTGGGGGATCCACGCAAGCCATACCTCCCTGGAAGCCGCCGGGTGTCTAGTTTACAAAAATGCCTGGGTTTGGTAGGTTTCCCTAGATGGCCACCGCGCACCGGGCCAAAAACCAAAGTGACCCCCCTTGCAAAACCAGGTGGTTTGGCGATAGGCCATCTTGAGGTCGCCTCACTACGTTTGGGGCCCTTGCCTGCCGCGGGTACTTGGGCCTTCCACACAAGTGAGGCACCATTTTTACCGGGAGACCTGGGGGAACGCTGGGTGGTGGTAAATTTGTGTGAGCCCGGTGATGCCACTACTTTCCCACCCCAAAATGTGTGAAAAAAGTGATTTTTTGAGCAAAAATTGAGGTTTGCAGGGGATTCTGGGTAAGGAAACGTTGGGGGATCCACGCAAGCCATACCTCCCTGGAAGCCGCCGGGTGTCTAGTTTTCAAAAATGCCTGGGTTTGGTAGGTTTCCCTAGATGGCCGCCGCGCACCGGGCCAAAAACCAAAGTGACCCCCCTTGCAAAACCAGGTGGTTTGGCGATAGGCCATCTTGAGGTCGCCTCACTACGTTTGGGGCCCTTGCCTGCCGCGGGTACTTGGGCCTCCCACACAAGTGAGGCACCATTTTTACCGGGAGACCTGGGGGAACGCTGGGTGGTGGTAAATTTGTGTGAGCCCGGTGATGCCACTACTTTCCCACCCCAAA
This sequence comes from Triturus cristatus, assembly GCF_964204655.1. Taxonomy (NCBI): domain Eukaryota; kingdom Metazoa; phylum Chordata; class Amphibia; order Caudata; family Salamandridae; genus Triturus; species Triturus cristatus. Next base: position 94,482,258 of record NC_140589.1, on the reverse strand, counting down.
ATGTGTGAAAAAAGTGATTTTTTGAGCAAAAATTGAGGTTTGCAGGGGATTCTGGGTAAGGAAACGTTGGGGGATCCACGCAAGCCATACCTCCCTGGAAACCGCTGGGTGTCTAGTTTTCAGAAATGTATAGGTTTGCTAGGTTTCCCTAGGTGCCGGCAGGGCTAGGGTACAAAATCTACAGCTAGTCACTTTGCCAAAAAAAGGGTCATTTTTCACTCCAAAACCACGTTGCGTTTTGCGCCATTTCCTGTCGCGGGCACTAGGCCGACCCGCACAAGTGAGGTACCATTTTTCTCGTAGGACTTTGGGGAACGCGGGGTGGGTGGAAATTTGTGGATCCACGCAGATTCCAGAACTTTCCATCACAGAAATGTGGGGAAAATGTGTTTTTTTTGTCAATTTTTTACGTTTGCAAGGGATTCTGGGTAACAGACCATGGTGGGAGGCAGTCAAGTCACCCCATCCTGGATTCCCCTGGGTGTCTAGTTTTCAGAAATGTATAGGTTTGCTAGGTTTCCCTAGGTGCCGGCAGGGCTAGGGTACAAAATCTACAGCTAGTCACTTTGCCAAAAAAAGGGTCATTTTTCACTCCAAAACCACGTTGCGTTTTGCGCCGTTTCCTGTCACGGGCACTAGGCCGACCCGCACAAGTGAGGTACCATTTTTCTCGTAGGACTTTGGGGAACGCGGGGTGGGTGGAAATTTGTGGATCCACGCAGATTCCAGAACTTTCCATCACAGAAATGTGGGGAAAATGTGTTTTTTTTGTCAATTTTTTACGTTTGCAAGGGATTCTGGGTAACAGACCATGGTGGGAGGCAGTCAAGTCACCCCATCCTGGATTCCCCTGGGTGTCTAGTTTTCAGAAATGTATAGGTTTGCTAGGTTTCCCTAGGTGCCGGCAGGGCTAGGGTACAAAATCTACAGCTAGTCACTTTGCCAAAAAAAGGGTCATTTTTCACTCCAAAACCACGTTGCGTTTTGCGCTGTTTCCTGTCGCGGGCACTAGGCCGACCCGCACAAGTGAGGTACCATTTTTCTCGTAGGACTTTGGGGAACGCGGGGTGGGTGGAAATTTGTGGATCCACGCAGATTCCAGAACTTTCCATCACAGAAATGTGGGGAAAATGTGTTTTTTTTTGTCAATTTTTTACGTTTGCAAGGGATTCTGGGTAACAGACCATGGTGGGAGGCAGTCAAGTCACCCCATCCTGGATTCCCCTGGGTGTCTAGTTTTCAAAAATGTATAGGTTTGCTAGGTTTCCCTAGGTGCCGGCAGGGCTAGGGTACAAAATCTACAGCTAGTCACTTTGCCAAAAAAAGGGTCATTTTTCACTCCAAAACCACGTTGCGTTTTGCGCCGTTTCCTGTCGCGGGCACTAGGCCGACCCGCACAAGTGAGGTACCATTTTTCTCGTAGGACTTTGGGGAACGCGGGGTGGGTGGAAATTTGTGGATCCACGCAGATTCCAGAACTTTCCATCACAGAAATGTGGGGAAAATGTGTTTTTTTTGTCAATTTTTTACGTTTGCAAGGGATTCTGGGTAACAGACCATGGTGGGAGGCAGTCAAGTCACCCCATCCTGGATTCCCCTGGGTGTCTAGTATTCAGAAATGTATAGGTTTGCTAGGTTTCCCTAGGTGCCGGCAGGGCTAGGGTACAAAATCTACAGCTAGTCACTTTGCCAAAAAAAGGGTCATTTTTCACTCCAAAAGCACGTTGCGTTTTGCGCCGTTTCCTGTCGCGGTCACTAGGCCGACCCGCACAAGTGAGGTACCATTTTTCTCGTAGGACTTTGGGGAACGCGGGGTGGGTGGAAATTTGTGGATCCACGCAGATTCCAGAACTTTCCATCACAGAAATGTGGGGAAAATGTGTTTTTTTTGTCAATTTTTTACGTTTGCGAGGGATTCTGGGTAACAGACCATGGTGGGAGGCAGTCAAGTCACCCCATCCTGGATTCCCCTGGGTGTCTAGTTTTCAAAAATGTATAGGTTTGCTAGGTTTCCCTAGGTGCCGGCAGGGCTAGGGTACAAAATCTACAGCTAGTCACTTTGCCAAAAAAAGGGTCATTTTTCACTCCAAAACCACGTTGCGTTTTGCGCCATTTCCTGTCGCGGGCACTAGGCCAACCCGCACAAGTGAGGTACCATTTTTCTCGTAGGACTTTGGGGAACGCGGGGTGGGTGGAAATTTGTGGATCCACGCAGATTCCAGAACTTTCCATCACAGAAATGTGGGGAAAATGTGTTTTTTTTGTCAATTTTTTACGTTTGCAAGGGATTCTGGGTAACAGACCATGGTGGGAGGCAGTCAAGTCACCCCATCCTGGATTCCCCTGGGTGTCTAGTTTTCAGAAATGTATAGGTTTGCTAGGTTTCCCTAGGTGCCGGCAGGGCTAGGGTACAAAATCTACAGCTAGTCACTTTGCCAAAAAAAGGGTCATTTTTCACTCCAAAACCACGTTGCGTTTTAAGCCGTTTCCTGTCGCGGGCACTAGGCCGACCCGCACAAGTGAGGTACCATTTTTCTCGTAGGACTTTGGGGAACGCGGGGTGGGTGGAAATTTGTGGATCCACGCAGATTCCAGAACTTTCCATCACAGAAATGTGGGGAAAATGTGGTTTTTTTGTCAATTTTTTACGTTTGCAAGGGATTCTGGGTAACAGACCATGGTGGGAGGCAGTCAAGTCACCCCATCCTGGATTCCCCTGGGTGTCTAGTTTTCAAAAATGTATAGGTTTGCTAGGTTTCCCTAGGTGCCGGCAGGGCTAGGGTACAAAATCTACAGCTAGTCACTTTGCCAAAAAAAGGGTCATTTTTCACTCCAAAACCACGTTGCGTTTTGCGCCGTTTCCTGTCGCGGGCACTAGGCCGACCCGCACAAGTGAGGTACCATTTTTCTCGTAGGACTTTGGGGAACGCGGGGTGGGTGGAAATTTGTGGATCCACGCAGATTCCAGAACTTTCCATCACAGAAATGTGGGGAAAATGTGTTTTTTTGTCAATTTTTTACGTTTGCAAGGGATTCTGGGTAACAGACCATGGTGGGAGGCAGTCAAGTCACCCCATCCTGGATTCCCCTGGGTGTCTAGTTTTCAAAAATGTATAGGTTTGCTAGGTTTCCCTAGGTGCCGGCAGGGCTAGGGTACAAAATCTACAGCTAGTCACTTTGCCAAAAAAAGGGTCATTTTTCACTCCAAAACCACGTTGCGTTTTGCGCCGTTTCCTGTCGCGGGCACTAGGCCGACCCGCACAAGTGAGGTACCATTTTTCTCGTAGGACTTTGGGGAACGCGGGGTGGGTGGAAATTTGTGGATCCACGCAGATTCCAGAACTTTCCATCACAGAAATGTGGGGAAAATGTGTTTTTTTTGTCAATTTTTTACGTTTGCTAGGGATTCTGGGTAACAGACCATGGTGGGAGGCAGTCAAGTCACCCCATCCTGGATTCCCCTGGGTGTCTAGTTTTCAGAAATGTATAGGTTTGCTAGGTTTCCCTAGGTGCCGGCAGGGCTAGGGTACAAAATCTACAGCTAGTCACTTTGCCAAAAAAAGGGTCATTTTTCACTCCAAAACCACGTTACGTTTTGCGCCGTTTCCTGTCGCGGGCACTAGGCCGACCCGCACAAGTGAGGTACCATTTTTCTCGTAGGACTTTGGGGATCGCGGGGTGGGTGGAAATTTGTGGATCCACGCAGGTTCCAGAACTTTCCATCACAGAAATGTGGGGAAAATGTGTTTTTTTTGTCAATTTTTTACGTTTACAAAGGATTCTGGGTAACAGACCATGGTGGGAGGCAGTCAAGTCACCCCATCCTGGATTCCCCTGGCTGTCTAGTTTTCAAAAATGTATAGGTTTGCTAGGTTTCCCTAGTTGGCGGCAGGGCTAGGGTACAAAATCTACAGCTAGTCACTTTGCCAAAAAAAGGGTCATTTTTCACTCCAAAACCACGTTGCATTTTGCGCCGTTTCCTGTCGCGGGCACTAGGCCGACCCGCACAAGTGAGGTACCATTTTTCTCGTAGGACTTTGGGGAACGCGGGGTGGGTGGAAATTTGTGGATCCACGCAGATTCCAGAACTTTCCATCACAGAAATGTGGGGAAAATGTGTTTTTTTTGTCAATTTTTTACGTTTGCAAGGGATTCTGGGTAACAGACCATGGTGGGAGGCAGTCAAGTCACCCCATCCTGGATTCCCCTGGGTGTCTAGTTTTCAGAAATGTATAGGTTTGCTAGGTTTCCCTAGGTGCCGGCAGGGCTAGGGTACAAAATCTACAGCTAGTCACTTTGCCAAAAAAAGGGTCATTTTTCACTCCAAAACCACGTTGCGTTTTGCGCCGTTTCCTGTCGCGGGCACTAGGCCGACCCGCACAAGTGAGGTACCATTTTTCTCGTAGGACTTTGGGGAACGCGGGGTGGGTGGAAATTTGTGGATCCACGCAGATTCCAGAACTTTCCATCACAGAAATGTGGGGAAAATGTGTTTTTTTTGTCAATTTTTTACGTTTGCAAGGGATTCTGGGTAACAGACCATGGTGGGAGGCAGTCAAGTCACCCCATCCTGGATTCCCCTGGGTGTCTAGTTTTCAGAAATGTATAGGTTTGCTAGGTTTCCCTAGGTGCCGGCAGGGCTAGGGTACAAAATCTACAGCTAGTCACTTTGCCAAAAAAAGGGTCATTTTTCACTGCAAAACCACGTTGCGTTTTGCGCCGTTTCCTGCCGCGGGCACTAGGCCGACCCGCACAAGTGAGGTACCATTTTTCTCGTAGGACTTTGGGGAACGCGGGGTGGGTGGAAATTTGTGGATCCACGCAGATTCCAGAACTTTCCATCACAGAAATGTGGGGAAAATGTGTTTTTTTTGTCAATTTTTTACGTTTGCAAGGGATTCTGGGTAACAGACCATGGTGGGAGGCAGTCAAGTCACCCCATCCTGGATTCCCCTGGGTGTCTAGTTTTCAAAAATGTATAGGTTTGCTAGGTTTCCCTAGGTGCCGGCAGGGCTAGGGTTCAAAAACTACAGCTAGACTCTTTGCAAAAAAAGTGTAAATTTTCAGTGTGAAAATGTGGTGTGTTCACCTTAGGTTTTGAGCCACTTCCTGTCGTGGGCACTATGCCTACCCACACAAGTGAGGTACCATTTTTCTCGGGAGACTTAGGGTAGTTCAAATTTGTAAAGCAACTGTTATTACCTATTGATTTTTGATGCATTTCTCCCTTCCAAATGAAAGACTTTGTGTAAAAAAAAAGTCATTTTGAAAAATGACCAATAATTGTCATGCAAATATGAGTATTCCCAATTTCGAAAATGTGCAAATATGCACTGTTTCTGAACTCTGTAATTTGTTCCCATTTCAGAAATACATAGGTGACTTTCATACCGATTTTTCCAAGTATACATTTTCCCACAATAATTGCTATATACCCGGACCAAAAAAAAAAAACATTACAAAATGCTGCTCATTTTTCTACTCTGGGTTCGTTGGGCTCTTGATGAACCTACAAGTCCTATATGTCCCCACAACCAGGAAGGTCTACCGGATGTAACGGTACATTGCTTTCAAAGAGATGTCATAATTCGAAGAAGTTACAGGTAAAAACGTTGACTCAAGAGGCTGCTTTTTTCAACAAATTTTTAATTTTTCCTATATTTGCCTGTAAATTTCTATAGAGAAACCTTGATGGATCTACGCAAATGACCCCTTGCTGAATTCAGAATTTTGTCTACTTTTCAAAAATGTATAGCTTTCCAGGATCCATTATTGTTTTGTTACCCTTTTCTACCGTTAACTGGAAGGAGGTTGAAAGCACAAAAAATAGCAAAAATAGGGTATGTCCCAGAAAAATGCCAAAACTGTGTAAAAAATTTTGGTTTTCTAACAAAAGTCTGTCATTCCCTAAAAGCTGGAGAAATTGTGATTTCAGCCCCACAAACCCTTTTTTGATACCATTTGCAGAGAAAAGCCCAGAAGCTTTCATTTGCAGCCCGTTTTTCACATTTTTCACAAAAAAAAAAAAAAATTGCTGTATTTTGACTAATTTCTGGGAACCCTCTAGGAGAATCCACAAACCCTGGGTACCTTTAGAATCCCCAAGATGTTGTAAGAAAAGGACGCAAATTTGGCGTGGATACCTAATGTGGTCAAAAAGTTACAGGGGCCTAAGCGCGCACTACCTCAAATAGCCCAAAAAGGGCTTAGCACAGGAGGGGAAAAGGCCTAGCAGCGAAGGGGTTAAGAGAAGCATTAACTTGGGATGGAAAGCTTAAGGTCCCGTGGCTGAAGTACATAAAAGATTGCCTCACCGAATTGGGACGGCTGGACCTGTTCTCAATCCCAACTACTATAAATAAAGCAGATGTTACATTTGTGAAAAAAACATTTATGGCAACTAGGTACCTTGCACGGGAGGAGGGTGAGCTTTTGAAAAACAGTGTCAGGAAACACGTTCTACTTAAAACATGGTTACAAATGGAACCGTATTTATCATGGCCTATGTCCGGCTACGATCGTTTTCTGTTGACAAGGTTCCGTTTTGACCTGTTTCACCTCTTACTGGCGGTACCAAGAGGGGCCCATCGAGGTCAAGTGTTGCCTGCTTGCGGCTGCGACGGAAAGTCTCCGCAAGATTTGGCGCACTTTTTATTTATCTGTCCTTATTACTCAGTACCTCGGAGGCTATATTTAAAGCCTTGCCTAAAAAAACTAAAATTCACACAGATTAAACCAGCACTTTATTTCCTTCAACTACTGAATTGTGACTGCACTCTATATGTATGCAGTTTCTTAAAATTAGCCATCATTTTCAGGAAAAGTATGGAAGGATAATTATGCTGTTATTATTGTTGTACCTCTTAATCTTTTTAACTTTGTATAATTATTTATATTCTTAACCTGCTTATCCTGCCTGTTGCTCTGGTTCTTAATGCTTACATAATCTGCCTGTCTTACAAATGAACTGGATAGCTCGTTTTTAAATTGTTTATGAAATTTGTTTATGAATGTATGTTTTATGAATTGTACTTTTATGATTGTAAAGATTACAATCGAATAAAGTTATTACTACTACTACTACTACACTCACCTGTGAATACTATTTGCCCAAGCTGTCAAGGGTTGATTGGGTTCCCCATTGTTGTAGACACGTAGTCAGGTAGGGGCCTGGAGCTTAGCCCACTTTCCGCAAATATTTTTCATTGGCTTGTGTAATTGTCCACTGTAAACTGTGGCTGTTCATTGGTCATATGCTTAGTAGTCCCTCCATAGTACCGCCTTGTCTCATTTTGTAACCTCCCATGGAAACACCCCCCGCTCCGTGTGTTGTTACTCGGTAGGCTTTGATTACAGCCTCCAAGCACTATTTTCTCAAATAGCTTTGTCGTGCCTGCTCTTGTCAGGCAGGACACGCTCTCTCCTAACTCTTTTAAAAAATGTACTTGACGAACGCATTTGCAATGCAATAGGTCTCGCATTTGCGAGAGTTTAAGCCAATAGCATTGTAAATGACAATGCCTTTTATTTATCTGTTTTAAAAACAACACATAAAAGGCATTGTCATTTACAATGCCAACAGCTCAAACTCTTGTGAATGCGAGACCTATTGCATTGCAAATGCTTGTTATAGGGAGATAATCTCTATCTAAACAGGGAAGAGGGGAAGGAGGCCTGCGCCCGATAACTGCACTTTTAACCTGCATTCACCGTGACTTCTCGGTGCCTTACTTCCTCCCAGACTTAGACGCTGTACTAGCAAGAAAGTACTGTACTGTAACTCACCCTAAACTCCGTGCATGAGTCAAGATGGAGTGCTTCGGTCAGGCACTAGAAACCCAAATGAAAACAGGGCTTGACTGAAAGCCACGGAGCAGGCCCCATCGCTGCACAATGCGAGTTTGTACATGCTGCTTAAAAAACACTTCCACATGACTGTAAAGTTGCCCATATATGTATCATTGAGTAGGTCACAGTGCGTGTTCTTGCCTGGAGCCTCGGGACACCAAGAAATGAAAATAAATATGCAAGGGTGTGAACATAATATTAGTGAAAAACGGTACAGCATATACACCGCACGTACCATCATTTACTGCCGCAGTGTAAAAGGCAACAAAATACAGGTTCCTTGTTTTTTTCTCCCAAAATATTTGTATTGACATCTAAACGTAAGGAAAGACCGAGTCGTTGAGACAGTCCATCACGGATCGGATCACAGCTGCCCAGCACAGCGTCACCGGCTCCGCCATCTCAAAAGCTGTGTGCAAATCCACCACACACAAAGTAATGGCCCCAAAAAAGAAACACCTTCATTGTGAGTAGGCATCAGGCCTCACTTTTCTTTCTGCATGAATCCCCCTCCTGCCACCTGCCTCCTCCAGTTGAACAAACCATGCAGTGTCTGACAGCCCATACCTGGTATAGCCCTCCTTACCAAGAAAACCCCCTACTGGCAACAAGAACCTGTTCATTCCTCCTGCCCACTACCCGTTCCACCCATCCTCCTCATCCGCAGCCTTCACCCTAGGCTTGTATACATTACCTAGCCCTTTCTTGTCTGCTGTGGTGTACTCTGGCAAATATTCCAGCTTCTAGATTCAAATGCACAAAATAACACCTTTACCGTGGGTACCTCAAGCGCACCCTTTACCCCTACATCTGCTTTCTCTACTGCTCTCATTCCTACTTCTCTCGTGCCTCCCCGCTCCTACCCCCTTATCGGACTTTCCTCTATTGCCCCCGTATCGGCCTTTCCTCTATTGTCCTCATACCTGCCTCCTCTTTGTTTCCCAATGTCCCCCTTCTGTTGTGCTCCCACATCTGCTTCTCTTCTGAGGTGCCCCCATACCTCGCACTTGTTTCCCTCATATGTGTCTCTTCTGTCTTCTTAGCTGCTTTCCCTCTGTGGCCCCATATCTGCCCCTGCTGTTCCTGTCAAACCTGCCTCTTCTCTCCCTCATTCTTTTGACCCCTCTGGTGCACCGATATCTGCTTCTCTTCAGCTCCATATCTGCCTCTTCCTACACACACCTGCCTGCTTCTCCCCGGCCGCCCCTGCCTCAGCCCTCTGCTCCTGGTGCCTTCTCTTCTCACTGCCTATGGTGCATGCAGGCTCTCCCCACGTGCCCTGAAGTGTATTATCACAGGGAAATAACCTTTCTAAAACCTCTTAACATCCATGTCCCTCTTGTATTGTATAGAGATGTGTAATACCCATTGGTTTTCTGCAGTGTATGGCAGCAGTATGGGCTTCCAGCGCTGTTGGTTGTGTGAGATTCAGGATAGTATTCTGGGATATCCATCGCAGACTGCATTTAATGAGGTTTCCAGATGTGTTAATATGGTTGGCTGATGGGCATAATATATATATGACACCTTTTCAATAGCACGTTACAACTCCTCATTGAAGCCTCAAGACACATTCTGGCCCATATAAACTCTGTGCCGCTATTTTGTTTTAATACGTAACTGTTTGATTACCGGCCTGTATTCGAGGCGTCTATTTTTTGGTGGCGATTTGCTATGTTTACCTTGCAAGTCCTTGGTATTGCTTCTGTTTCATGTGGCTGTTCCTTGGTATTCACCGCGGGGTCACTCCAAGAACATCATTCTCAGCATTTTCAGCCCTAATGCAAACAAGGAAAATGGGCCCCCAACAGCAGGGCAATCAGGCAATGGCAGAGAACAGCACACTACATATTAAACTCCACAACATACCTCTCCACAACACAAAATGCCATTCCGCATAATTAGACTCTGCCACACAATCCCACTCCACATAATTTCAGTACACTGAATACCACATAATTACTATCTACATATTTCCACAGCACCCCATGCCATATAATTCAACGACACAAATCTACTCCACACCACACAATTCCACCACATACAATTCCACAAATAAAAATTCCAATCCAACCCACATAGTTCCACTCCACACCACATACATCCACTCCAACCCAAAACACATGGGTAAAATACACTGTCAATTACAACATTAATAGCTCTCACTCTCACAAAGGCGAGACCAATTTGCACTGCAAATGTTTGTTATAGTATGCTGGCAGCAGGGTTGGACTGGCTTGTAGGGACATTTCTCCCGTCTTATATAGTTCACCATTCAACACAGAGAAACTTTACATGACGTATTTCCAGTAGTGAAATACTGTCCCTGAAGCGGCCTTCACAGTTTATTGTTGAACTACAATGAGCTCTTAATTACCTTCGCCTTCAGTGCTCTCGGGCGCCCGTCCCAATGAGCTCGTAATTGCTTTTGCCTCATTTTGGATCAAGCACCAGGGCGCTCTTTTCACTTCCGCTTTTTCGCTCCAGTTCATTCCAATTATCACTCCAATTTACAAATTATTGCTAATTGGAGTAGCACGTGCAGTGCTGCAGCATAAAGCGCGCGCCGGTTTTAGACACCGCCTCGCGCACCTGAAGTCAGACGCGCGCGCCGGAGCGCCTCAGAGCAGGTCTCGCGGGAAGCCCGTGTTCGCGCACAGCCACTTGATGGCAGTATAGCTTCATTATTTCTTAGCCTTATTGTTTTCCTTTTCAATTTAGAAACGTTCGACTCTGCTCACACGCGATCATTATGGGTAAATTTATTCTGCCCGTCTCCAGATTTAATTCCATATTTCATTAATGTCAAAATCATGGGTTTTCCCTTCAATCCTTGTCTTATTTCTTCCACCTGTACTCGGAAGTTTCATTCCCCGAGTATTACAAGTGTTTTTTTTTTATCATGATGGTTTGTCTATTTAATGTTCTCATTTGGTGAGTCTGAATTCCTTGGTTGACTCATTACCTCCACCTGTAATTTAATTTTTACTGAACTTGAATGTGATTTATGACCTGCTATTTGTTGCGACACACTGACGGTCCACAGTGTCGTTGTTATTTACGTGGCGAGTCAGATAATGCTAGTTAGGATACCGCTCAGCTCACCTCCATGTTAAGTACCAGTTCACCACAGCACTCCTCCTCTTCCCCAGAGGTCTCTGCAGCCAGTGATTGGCCCAGTGCAGTGTTGAAACAATCTTGAGATTCAGGCTGGCCCGAAGTAAAGAGTTCTGGTGAATTTTTCATCATGTTACAAACCACCATAAGATCGATCAATCGATCAGTCAAGGGCTGGTAGAGCGCAACTACACACCTGTGAGGGTCTCAAGGCCCTGGGGGAGCAGATCCGTCTGAGTGCTGGGGCCATTTGAAGAGCCAGGTCTGGAGGTCCTTCCTGAGCTGGGGTAGCGTGGGACATAGTCTGGGGAGGAGGGGAGGATGTTCCAGATCTTGGTAGCGAGGAAGGAGAGGGACTTCCCTCCGGTTCTGGTCTTGCGGATCTATGGGACGGTGGAAAGGGCGAGCTGGACGGAGCAGAGGTGTCTTTTAATTGCGTGGAAGGAGAAGCGGCTGATCAGGTTTGCTGGTCCGGCGTTGTGGAGGCCCTTGTGAGGGTGAATGAGGAGTTTGAAGGTTATTCTGTCTGCCGGGAGCCAGTGGAGTTGGTGGAGGTGTTGAGTGATGTGGCTGTGCTGGTGGAGGTCACTTTCAGAGAGACGTTCCCCTTTATACATTCCTTCATTCATACTTCCTCTATTTACTAGAAGAACCCAATGCCGGAGGGCCATCAACTCCACACGGTACGGCTCCAGAAAGATTTCCCATGCTTTTGTAGACAAGTTTTGTCTGGAGACCACATACCACCTGTGAGTCACGCTGTTCGATGGTCCCATTACAACTGCTTGAGTGTAGAGACACATACACATATAATAGCATTGTTTTTCTACCACACATTTAGAATAATTCCCTTCCACATCTGAGCCGTCCGATGCGACAGTACCACCCGAAAATATATCTCGCTTTCTCCACGTCCATCTCACAAACTGGGTATGTTAATTTGGCCCTCCTAACAGCACAATTAATACATTTTATTTGTGTTCAATAGTAGTAGACCCACTGACACACTTTTTCTCCTCCATAGGGCAGCCTAACCTGCGTCCTGATGACGACCCTGTTTAAATTGCATGCCCTGGGGTCGAAACGTTGACACAATAATAGTGTACTATTTTGATTTGACTTTGGAGCATTTCAATCTGTATCAGAGTGTGTACCATCCACGTTTGCAATCTGAATCAGTCACTATTTATGTACATAGACTGTATAGTAACAGCACATTTAACAGTCACCTATTTTACTTGCACTGTGCCGTTGTCCCATGTGGAATCACCTTTTTACTTACAAATCTACTTGATCATGAAATTGCATTGATTTTTTTCTATTGTTGAATAAATTGAATAAAACTGTCGTGCTTATAAATGGAACCAATCGGTTGATGGTTAAATCTATGTTTTTTCAAGGAACTAGAGGGTCACATTTTCCCCTCAAGGGACTATTTTTTAAATTTATTATAGGGCACTCAGGCAGTAGCTGTTTGTAGGACTGTTTTATGGTCTGCTAGGCCTCTGGCCTGATTTCTCTGAATTTTTGGCTGTCTCCCATGGTCAACGGCGATTGGTTGCCATGGGATCGGCGGGGTCACCCGGGCGGCATCAAGGGCAGCAGCATAAGTTAAATAATGGGTAAAGCTACCTGATTGCCCTTCTCTCTGCCAGCTGCCCCTGACGACTGCCTATGCACCCCCTACCCCTTTTGGCACCGAATTTTTTCTTTTCCTGTTCCCAGGCTCTTGGCGCTGTGTTGGGGATCACTGCTGCTTGCTGTCTATGCAGCCCTAGCCGCCTGATATGATTTACCATCGGCCTGGCTGGCAGGGCACCTCTCAGTAGTTCCAGCGGAGGAGGAGTCATTAGGAAACCTTTTGCCTTTAATAGTCGGAGGTCCGCTGGTCGCTTGTGTCTGGGATCTCGTACAGGTGCTGCCCATGCTGGGGAGAGGTGAGGGGGACAGGTTCTGGCGGCGAACACTTGGGGGCAAATTTACAAGCCCCTTGCGACACTTTTGCACCGCTGTTGCGTCACTTTTGTGATGCAGCGGTGTAGTAAAAATTGCAGCCAATTTACAACGTGACGCATCTAGGGAGAGGCGTCATGTTGTAAAGCGCTGCGTCACATTATACCTGCGTCAGGTATACTGTATGCAGGGTGGCCATTCCCATGCAGGAAAGCCTCGTAAAAGTGATGCAGTGAAAGCTACAAGATTTCACTGCGTCACTTCTAGGACGCCACTGCGTCAAAACCTTATGCCTGCTTGAAAGCAGGCGTGAAGAGTGACGCAGCACAATGACTTTCTGACACATCTGTCAATCATTGCGCCATGGTGCACCGTATTGTGTAAATACGGCGCATCCATGGTGGCACAAGGATTTCGCACGCAGGCGCAGGGAAACTGACACATCTGAAAAGATGCGTCAGTTTCTTGTACATCTGCCCCTTGGTTCTGTAGTGTTGCCTGTGGGAGAGAAATGGTCATGTGGGGGTGGCCGCTTCCTCGGAGGCAGCGAGTTGTTTTTATTGTTAGATCGGTATCCTGTCCATTCTTCATTATTGGGTTTACAATTATCACATTAAGGGCAATTGTTTCACCTGGACAGCAGGGGGCGCTAAGGTATAACTAATTAAAACTCTGGCCTGCACCTGCCTCCGGGGCCTGCGAGCTTGTGCCTTGCCGTCTTGTCCAGCATGTGTGGGAAGAGCATGTGCCGCGAGGGCCAGAGCTGCCGACTTTGGAACTGGGAACCAGGTTCCAGCCACGGCGTCTGCTCACGGTTATGTGATTCTGGGTAAATGACTTTATTCCCTCGTGCCTAAAAACATGAATGTGAACTCACTTATTGAAACTACTTATCTAATAAAGCCCTCCAATACCTTCGAGTCGGAGTCACTCTATATAAAACTGGAGCAAAGAATCACAGCTCGCGTGTAATCCTTCTTCCTGTTTGTGGTGTCTGCTGCTCTTACAGCTTAAAATTACTGTTTTATTTTAAATGCTGAGCGTTCAGAAACATTTCTTGTGAATGCTAAATGCCCATTTCAGTTAAACACTCTAAGAACTTTTTAAAGTGAAAACTGTCATTTATCAAAGAAAACAACTTCCTCTTTTAAGGATATTTTTATAGAATACAGGAATCCCTAAAAATGTTTCTAGAATAACTATGGAAACTTCAATTGCACACTTGTGAAATGACCAGAACAAAGGATTCCCAGACCTTTGAGATGTTTTGTAATGTAGAATTTGATAGGGTGTGTTTTCTTTTGGTATGCTGATTGGATGCGTGTGAACTGAACACTATCGTAATCCCTTTGAGCCCATTGGGCGTTGCGCGCCTATTATCTACCGATGTAAAGCGTTCTACGGCTTCTTATAAGGCCTGAGCAGCCTTCTTCCCGCAATCCACCGCCCCTCCTGCAGTTAGAGAAATGAAAAACAATGCTCAGCGTAGGCAGCCGGGGCTTAGATGCAGAAGCAGCCTGGAAAGGGTCTCTAGGACAGAGTGAGATGAAGGACTGTGAGCAGAAGGGGGCAGTCAACCAGCAGACATGACTGCTTACATCCACCGAGCAGATCATAGCAAGCACTAGAAAAGCCAACATAGCTCACCTTTGGAACAGATTGGCTTTGGCAACAGTTTTTATTTAGCCTTTGTTAGAAATTGGGTGTCAGGTTGTCAGAGGTATGCACCCTTTTGTTGAACAGATGGAGGTGCACCGAAAAAAGTAAATTTAGTCCACAGATCCACGGAAGGAGAGTTCTCACACTTATCAAGATGTCAAGCTGTGAAATTTGAAGCATACCGCTATCCAAAGGCGAAAATCTACTTTTAAGATGTATCCTAATGGCGCATTAGAACTTTACCTTATTAAGCCCTGATGAAGTTCCCCAGTTTCATTTTGGGAACGAAACGCGTTGGCTGATTTTTTAATATTTAAAATAAAGAAAAAAATTTAAGAAATCACTATAGACTAAATTTACTTTATTCTGGGCACCTCCATCTGTTCAACAAAAATCTCAATCTCTACTCAGTGGCAGTGAAGGGTGACAAGTGCTGGAGGAGTTGTGTACGACTCTCAAATACTTATTTGCCACAATAAAGTGAGGTGCTATCCAACAAGTCCGTCACTCTGATTTGCTTTTGGTTTTCAGAGGTATGCACCCTGTCCAATCAGGAATCACAATCCTGGTTGGGGTGAGTCAGATGCACACCATAAATTAACCTATGCTCACCCTCACTCTGGTAGCTTGGCACACAACAGGCAGGCTAAGAAGCAATGTGTAGAGTATTTGTGCAACACTTCCAAAAGTAACACAAAGAAAACGCCACAAAAAGACTCCTCACCAGTTTAGTCAACTAGATTACGATTCTATAAATAAAACAAGACCAAAACGACAAAAATCCAATGAGTAGAAATTGAGATATGAAGTTTTAAATGTAAAAATAGCACTTAGAAGCAATAAGCGCCTTTGGCTGTTATCCGGTCATGCTGGACCAGGGCAAAGTCAAGAGTTCAGGCAATAGAGCACAGGTCAAATACAGGAGCCACGCAAGGCCTGCTGAACAAAGTAACTTGATCTTGGTTGCAACAGCGAGATGCGGGGTGCAGCTGAGCGATGTGTCGGTGTTTATCCCGCAGTTGAGGTGATGCATTAAATTTCTCCATGCACAGATGGCGCCGGTTCTGAAGACGAAACACCACAGCCTAGATGTGTTGGTTCCGAAGCCAATGCACTGGGTTTCTCCACGCAGTCTAGGGGATGCATTGATCGTCTTGCAATGCAGTGGCGGCGATGCAGTGGTTCTGGAGCCGATGCGCTGGTTCCGAGTGTGATGCGCCGATTCTGTTCCCGCAACAGCGGCGATTTGTCAATTCTGCTACATGCAGCAGAGGATGCATCGGTTCCACTGGAGCAAGCACCTGCCTACACTTCCAATGGACCGTGATACACCCTTCTCTCTTGACTGAATGCTTGACAGCATAGACATTTGGGCCTGAGCATCAGGAGAGACTCCAATACGATTTATTGGTTTACGCGTGAACACGTTATGATTGATTCCCATATTAACAGCCTTTCCTTTAATGGATAATTTTGTGTAAATTATCAAGCTGAATTTACGTGATCGGCCATTCATGATGAGATTGAATTGGTGAAGGTTGTGGACATCAACACCTTCCCCCACCTACGGTGCGGCTCCACCGTTTTAGGGTGCCCTATTAAACCACCCCCTTACCACCGTCCTGATGAAGACCCGCATGCAAGGGCTTAATCAACCTTCTGCAGCAGTCTCGTCCAAACGTCGACAACAATAATCCTGGATTGAGTAAATATCAGGAATTTGTTTATATAAAAAAAGAAATGGGGTGAGGGCAGGTCCGTTCTGGCATGGGGCTAGACCCAAAACACTCATGCACAGCACATATTTTGTATTTTTCAATATAATGAATTGCTATATTTTGGTCATTTTCTTGGTTCTCTCCATTTGAAGACACAGATTTTAGGTACCTTTAGGATATCCAATATGTGGGGCAAAAAAGACACATATTTGACCTGGATATCTTTTGCGAAAAAAGTTATGAAGACTTTAGCATGAAATTCCCCGAACATTAAAACAGGGCTCAGCACTACGGGAAAGCCGTAGCACTTGTGCAGTTAAAGGCACTCCATAAAAATGAGACCAGTCGGGGGTACCATTTAGAAGAGACTTAGATTGTTCTCATTGATGTAAGTTCTGGATGAAGGAAGGGAGAATTGGGATAATGAAAATTACCAATAAACATTTTAAAACAAATTCCCTTCACATCCACTGTTGTTCTAATCGTTGCTACCTACCCCACTGTACTGCCAACTACGTGCCCACTCACCATCCCTCATGACCATTTCTCAAAAGCAATTCCCTCTCCACACACTGAGTGAAAAGTCTATCAATATTTCATGGGTTTCATCTCTTTTCTCCCCTAACACCTCCACAGGGGTAGATCTTGCACTCTCACCAAAGAAGACCCATGTGCAACCTCTGTTTGTGTGGAGTCAATCAATCAATCATTCATGAAATTTGTAAAGCGCACTACATACCCGTGAGGGTTTCAAGGCGCTGGGGGGGGAAGAGCTGCTGCTATTGGTTGAAGAGCCAGGTCTTGAGTTGTCTCCTGAAGGTCAGCAAGTCTTCGGTTTGTCGCAGGTAGAGGGGGAGGGTGTTCCAGGTCTTGGCGGTGTGATGGGAGAAGGATCTGCCAGATGCGTGGGACCGTGGCCAGGGCGTGGTCAGCGGAGCGGAGCTTCCTGTTGGGTACGTAGAAGGAGAGTCGACTGTTCAGATAGGCTGGGCCGGTTTTGTGGAGTGCCTTGTGTGCGTGGATCAGGAGCTTGAAGGAGATTCTTTTGTCGAAGGGGAGCCAGTGCAGGTTCCTCAGGTGGGGGGTGATGTGGTCGTGGCGTGGGACGTCGAGGCTCAGGCATGCAGAGGCGTTCTGGATTCTCTGTAGTCTGTTGATGAGCTTGGACGAGGCTCCGGTGTAGAGGGCGTTTCCGTAGTCGAGTCTGTTGTTGACTAGGGCCTGGGTGACTGTTTTCCTCGTGTTTGTCGGGATCCATCTGTAGATCTTGCGGAGCATGCAGAGGGTGTTTAAACAGGTGGAGGAGACTGCGTTGACTTGTTTGGTCATGGAGAGTTTCGAGTCGAAGATGTCTCCCAGGTTGTGTGCGTGGTCGGTGGGGGCCTGGGGGACCCCAGTGACGTGGGCCACCAAGAGTCGTCCCAAGCGGAGGGGTTGGATCAGAGGATGAGGATTTCCGTCTTGTCTGTGTTCAGTTTGAGGCGGCTGTCCTCCATCCAGTCTGTGACGGCCTTCATTCCCTGGTGGAGGTTGGATTTGGCGGTGAGGGGGTCCTTGGTGAGGGAGAGGATCAGCTGGGTGTCGTCGGCGTAGGAGATTATTTTGAGGGCCTGCTGTCGGGCGATGCGTGCTAGTGGTGCCATGTAGACGTTGAACAGCGTCGGGCTGAGGGAAGATCCTTGAGGGACGTCGCAGATGATCTCGGAGGCATCGGATCGGAATGGGGGGAGGCGGACTCTCTGAGGTCTGCCAGAGAGGAAGGAGGTGGTCCAGTCCAGGGCCTTGTCTCGGATCCCTGCGTCATGGAGGCGCTTGCGTAGTGTGCGGTGGCAGACGGTGTCGAAGGCGGCGGAGAGGGCCAGGAGGATGAGGGCCGCCATCTCGCCGTTGTCTAGCAGGATCCTGATGTCGTCTGTGGCGGCGATGAGGGCGTTCTCGTTGCTGTGGTTGCTGCAGGATGTTGTTGTCTTCGAGGTGACAGGTGAGCTGGATGTTTACTATCTTCTCGTTGACCTTTGCTGGGAACGGAAGCAGGGAGATGGGTCGGAAGTTCTTGAGGTCGCTCGGATCCGCCTTGGGTTTCTTCAGTAGGGCGTTGATCTCTGCGTGCTTCCAGTTCTCAGGGAAGGTGGCGGTCTCGAAGGAGTGGTTGATTATTTTGTGCAGGTGGGGTGCGATGGAATTGTTGGCTTTGTTGAAGATGTGGTGCGGGAGAGGGTCGGACGGGGATCCGGAGTGGATGATTCCCATGGTCTTGAGTGTGTCATCGATGCTCACGTTGGCCCAGGTTGTCAGGGTGTCGTGGGCGGTGGGGTGAGGTGGGTTCAGTGCGGTGTGGTCGGTAGGGGTCGTCCGGGGTCTGAAGCTGTTGTGGATGTCGGTGATTTTCCGGTGAAAGAAGGTGGCGAGGGAGTCGCACAGGGCTTGCGATGGTGGGATGTCGTTGGCGTTGGAGTTGGGGTTGGAGAGTTCCTTCACGATGGTGAAGAGCTCCTTGCTGTTGTGTGTGTTGTTGTCAAGGCGGTCTGTGAAGGAGGTCCTTTTGGCGGTCCTGATGAGGTGGTGGTGGTTGCGGATGGCGTCTTTGTGGGCAGTGCGGCTGTCTGGCATCTTGTCGCTGTGCCATATGTTTTCCAGTTTCCGGCAGGTGCGTTTTGAGTCGAGGAGTTCTGGGGTGAACCAGCTGACTCTTCTGCTGGTGTCTCTGTTGGTGGGGGTTTTTTCAGCAGGGCGACGATTTTGGCGCAGTCGTTCATCCAGCGTTCGAGGGTGAGTGCACCTTCATCGGGGTTGGTAGGGTTTGTCGGAGGATTGAGTGCGAGGCTTGTCTGTAGTTGTTCTTGGGAGACTTTGCCCCAGCAGCGGCGGGGGGTCTGTCATGTGCGGTGGTGTGTGAGGGGTTTCCGGAAGGAGAAGTGGATGCAGTGGTGGTCTGTCCAGGTGAGTTCGGAGGTGTGGCTGAAGGTGACGTGGGGGCTTGAGGAGAAGATGGCATCTAGCGTGTGGCCGGCGATGTGGGTCGGCGTCGTGACGAGCTGTTTCAGTCCGAGGTTGGCGAGATTGTTGATCAGGATGGAGGAGTTGCTGTCGTTGTTGTTCTCCAGGTGATAGTTCAGGTCTCCGAGGACAATGTAGTCGGTGGAGGTCAGCGCGTGCGTGCTGATGAGGTCGGCAATGGAGTCGCAGAATTGTGCTCGGGGTTCTGGCGGTCTGTAGACGAGGGTGCCTCTTAGGGTGGTCTTGGGGTCCGTGTGGATCTGGAAGTGCATGTGTTCGGAGGTGCTGAGGGTGTCGTTGGTGTTTGTTGAGACCTTGATGGTGTTTTTGTGGACGATGGCGATTCCTCCTGCGGCCCTGTTGGTGCGGTCTCTGCGGGTGATCTTGTAACCATCTGGGATGGCTATGGCGATGTCTGGCGAGGAGGTTTCGTTCATCCAGGTCTCGGTCAGGAAGGCGACGTCCAGTGATGTGGTGTCGAGTAGGTCCCAGAGTTCGACGGCGTGTTTGTGTGCGGAGTGGGTGTTGATCAGGATGCATCTAAGCTGGTTGGTTTCCGTCGCGGCAGGCGTCTTTGTGCTTTCGAGGCAGGAGAAGCTGCAGTTCCGGCAGGTGAAGGGGCCGTGGGTGCGCCTCGGGGCGGCCTTGCAGCAGGTGTGGGTCCTTCCTGGGTTGAGAGCGATGAGGGTGTTGGCGTCGTAGTAGAGGCGGCGGTCCTTGTGGCTGCTGCGGGGAACAGGGGTTCTGGCGCTGGGCGCTGTACAGGCGCGGACGGGCGCAGACGGGCTTGCCTTAGGTGCGCCTTCGGCGCGCCAGCGGCGCGGCCGAGCAGCGGCCACCACATATGGGGAGGTGGGGAGGGAGGAGCAGCTGGGAGGCGGGAGGCGAGGGACGGGGGAGCGAATGGGTGCGGAGGGGGCGGGGCCGCTGGGGAGGCAGCGGCGGGGATGAGACCGGCGAGGAGACCGGCGCGGGGCCTCGGACTCGAGGAGGGGGCACAGAGGTTGCAAAGGCAGCAAAAACAGAGGGGCACACAATAACAGAGCACAGAATCAGGGGCACGCAATAACAGAGCACAAAATCAGAGGGGCACAGTCAGTGGTACAGGAGCAAGCGGCGAGCGGGGGGCAGGGGGGCACAGAGGAAGGAGTGGGCAGACAGGCAACACGGCAACAGGCGCAGCGGAACGAACCTTAGGCCACCACTGGCCACCAGGGATGAGGCGCAGGTGGAAGCCTGCAGGTGGTGGAGGGCCTCGAATCACCGGCGGCAGCAGAAACGGCGGGGGTGACGGCGGAGCTGCAGCGGGGGGAACGACCTACCAGGAAGGTCAAGGGTCGCTCTCCTCACCGCGCAGTGGCCGCCATATATGGGGAGGTGGGGAGTGAGGAGCAGCTGGGAGGCGGGAGGCGAGGGACGGGGGAGCGAATGGGTGCGGAGGGGGCGGGCCGCAGGGGGGGCAGCGGTGGGGACGAGACTGGTGAGGAGACAGGCGCGGGGCACGGACACGAGGAGGAGGCACAGAGGTTGCAAAGGCAGCAAAAACAGAGGGGCACACAATAACAGAGCACAGAATCAGGGGCACGCAATAACCGAGCACAAAATCAGGGGCACGCAATAACAGCACGAAATCAGGGGCACGCAATAACAGAGCTCAAAATCAGAGGGGCGCAGTCAGTGGTACAGAAGCAAGCGGCGAGCGAGGGGCAGGGGGGCACAGAGGAAGGAGTGGGCAGACAGGCAACGCGGCAACAGGTGCAGCGGAACGAACCTTAGGCCACCACTGGCCACCAGGGATGAGGCGCAGGTGGAAGCCTGCGGGTGGTGGAGGGCCTCGAATCACCGGCGGCAGCAGAGACAGCGGGGGTGACGGCGGAGCTGCAGCGGGGGGGAGTGACCTACCAGGAAGGCCAAGGGTCGCTCTCCTCACCGTGCAGCCACCATATATGGGTAGGTGGGGAGGGAGGAGCAGCTGGGAGGCGGGAGGGGAGCGAATGGGTGCTGAGGGGGCGGGGCCGCAGGGGAGTCAGCGGCCGGGACGAGACCGGCAAGGAGACCGGCGCGGGGCACGGACTCGAGGAGGGGGCACAGAGGTTGCAAAGGCAGCAAAAACAGAGGGGCACACAATAACAGAGCACGATATCAGGGGCACGCAATAACAGAGCGTCCGTGTTGTGAAGGTTGGAGCCTAGTGCATAAAATCCACTTTCTCTTCCACCTTCATATGACCAGTGAAGTTCCCCTTGAGAGCAATACTGCTCCTCATATCGCCAGAGACCATAGACCAAACTTACCTGAACTCCTCCACTGTCTGACCATTTCCAGATATGTTCATTTATTAGGGCTATTGTAGGTTGGCCCCATTTCTGAAATCCAGTGTGGATTCCAATAGATGAATAAATGAAACTTTAGTGTTCAATTAATTAAAATTGTTACAATATTTTATCAATAAACAAAGGTATGTTTAAAATCACACACAATTTTACTATGGCTGAAAGACGTTAAAAACGATTAAAATAGAAAAAGAACTATTGCTAGAACTATTATCCTCTCTAGCAGGATAGTGTTGTGCATGGAACCTGAGGAAAAGTTTTTTCATAGTCTCTCTTGCTTGATGGCCGATTGATTGCTTTTATGTCACAGTTTTCTGTTTTAGTGCGGCCCGGATTGCGTCTATAAATTTCTCTAGACGGGCCACGGTTTGAGTTATGTTAACAGAGAAGCACAGTTCTGAAACTTCTCTGCAACTTTGAAGGCCATAAAACCTACATATGGGGAGAACCAAGCACTGCTGCTCACTGAGTAACTTTGGGCAGCAGCACAACAGGTGGAGCCAAGATTCACGGTGGTAGCCGCAGAGTCGACAGGCCACTGAATTGTCCTGCCGGGCCCAATTTGAATTAAAATCCATGATAGGGAGAGCGAGGAGTCTCATGTAGATGATCCTTCCCCGAACCAAGGCTGTCAGAGCTTGCTCAAGGTAAGGCTGCGGTTTTCCCATGATATATGAGGCATCCAGTGAAGAAAGATTGAATTGGTGATGCAAACCTTCCATGTCCCTTTCAAAACATATTCTCTTGGCCTGAGTGTTCACTGTTCTTCTCCAGGCTGTTACCGGGATGTCGGAGTTGTGCAGATTTTGGACATCTATATCCAGTAATCTAGTGGCTGCTGCCAACTGCACCTGCCATGGAGAACCCTCCTCTTCAAAGATCGTTTTAATTTGCCCTTTTAATGACAGTACTGGGACTCGCATAGTTCTGATATAGTATTTTAATAGATCACCTGAGCAAGTAATATCCGGACAGGTGAGACCCAACTCCAGTCTTACTCTTGCTCTCCTGGCCTGTCTAGGGAGAGCTAGAACTTTTTTATAAGCCAGAATTTGAAGGTTCGGGAGGAATTTGTTAAAGGCACCGGGAAAAACTAAATGGCCATAATTGAGAGAGGGCACTAATTTTGCCTTAAGAACTTTCAAAATTGGTTCAGCAGTTGGACTGTGAAGGCTTTTTACGGAAAAAATGATGCCAGCAGCTTTCCTTCTCAGATATTTCAGGTGGGCTGTTGGTTTAGCCCCTTCCGATAGCCAGAGGCCCAAATAATTGTAGCTTATGCTTGTTTTGATTTGCAGGGCACCAAGTGTGCGGTCTTCTTTTGTGGATACTTCCCGAAAATGAGTATCCTGGTCTTCTGCTGATTCACCAGGAGTTTGTTCTGTTGATTGTCTCCATGCAGAGCATTAAGGGCCTTCTGTAGGGGGCGTGGCTTGACGCGCGACCAAGATGGCCGCAAACCTGTAGAGCTCCGTCTCGTTGGTGCCCTTATCCTGGGACTTCTCCTGCAAGGGGCCCCTCCTGGGTGCTGTGAGCTGAGGCGGAGGCGGCTCATTCACCCCCCGACACATCGGCGTGGCGACCGACACGCGAGGCCACCGAGCGGACAGCTGAGGCCGTCTGCAAGCTGCGACCGGCGGCTGAGGGGTGAGGCTGGAGCTCCGCGACCGGCCGTGCGTCTGACTGCACACCGCGGCTTATTAAATGCTCCCTGGGCCGCGGCGGTTAAGGCGCCGGAAGTTGCAGCAAGGCGGCGCAGTGACGATCGGGACCCTGAGGCGACGCTGCGAGTCCGCAGGGATCCAAGCCCAGTGCACACGCTGTGACATACCCGCAATGGAGAGCTAAACGGAGCGAGAGGTGACCCGCACTGAGGGTGGTGAAAGCAGTCGGCCTTGGGCGGAGGACATCTTGGCTGGACATGGCGGGAGCGAGGTACGCCTGACGCTCCAGCCGGAGACATTCTGTGGTCCTGAGCTCGCCAATGCGTGATTGCCTTGTTGTGGAGGGAGAGGTGCCGTGCTCCTCGTTGCGGCGCCCGACTGCCTGCCCCACGGAGACGGCTGCGGACCCGGGGAGCGACCCTGACCCGGCAGTGCCTGCACCCCTGGACGCTCGACCTCTGTGGAGGACTGCTGCGGAGGTAACGGGGAGGCCAGAACGTGGGGCGCTGCATGGTGCCCGCCGATAGCGGATATTTCCCACGCTGCAGGTTCTGGGAGAGCGGCGATCTGTGTTGGGTCATTGCTGGGGGCTGACTGGAGGTGTCCCGGCGCCCGTCTACCGGCAGCGGAGGGGGGGGCCCCGGCTGTGCCTCGCTGCGGGGTGCGGCGCCGGCAGGATCCGGGCCCCTGGAAGTGGAGGTCCACACGTGAGGGAGTGGGACAGCGGAAGACCACGTGGGAGTGTGGCGAGTGGACTCAGGGGGCCGCGGCGGTCCTGCGCCCTGGGAAAGTCGTGGGCTGCGTCGTCCAACCGGAGGCCGCCTGGTGGATCGGGTCGGATTTGGACATCTTCCCCACCCCCACACCCCCCTTGTTGGGGCTGTGGACCCGCGGGTGTGGCAGTGAACCAGTGGCGACGGCGACTTTGAGGAGGGAAGACCCGCTAAGACTGAGCTAGACTTGTCCACTGGTCACCTAGACTGCGGGCGGATGCCCACTGCACAGCAGCTGGTCATGGGCCGGCTGCGCAATGCCCCGAGGGAGAGCCAGACACCGGCAGCCGGCCCAGGCCAGGTCACGGCGCCTGGAGACTCTGGCGCGGCCCCGCACACTGAGCTGCTGGCAGCTAAGCTGGATTCTGTGCTGGCCGCAGTGGAGCGGATCGGCTCCTCGCTCGAGCAAACAAGATCATCACTGGAGGCCCGCATCGATAAGGTCACGGTTGACTTCACATTGCTCCACGCGGATCACCGCAAGATGGCGGACAAGGTGACGCTACAGGGACAGACTCTTCAGGACGTACAACCTGTCGTAGCCACCCACACGGCCGCCCTCCAGGACCTAATTGACCGCGTCCATGCCTTGGAGGATCGCGTGGACGATGCCGAAGGACGTTCACCGCACAGCAATGTGCGAGTGGTGGGCCTGCCGGAGGGGGAGGAGGGGCGGCAGCCGGAGCACTATGTGGAGGAATGGATGCGCAATCTGATAGGACCCGAGAAGCTCTCGCCACACTTCATAGTGGAACGGGCCCACAGGGTTCCAACGCAGTCTCGACCTCGACCCTTCCTGTTTAAGCTCCTTAACTACCGGGACAGAGATGTAGTGCTCCGCGAGACCCGGAAGATGGGTGACATCACCGTTGGCAGTGGGCAGGTACAATTCTTCCCGGACTATACCGCCTTGGTGCAGAAGCGCCGCAGTAACTATGTGGCGGTAAATCGCCGCCTGCGTGAGCTGGAGATATCATATGCCCTTCTGTTCCCCTCACGTCTGCGGGTGGTCACCACTGACGGCACCCGCTTTTTTGATACTCCATCCGAGGTCTGGGACTGGTTAGAGGACACTGGGTGCAGTGATGGCCCGCGACCACAGGGCGTGGACGCGGCTCCGCAGCGCAGCAGGAGGTCTCGGCGACGCAAGGGGAAAGGACACCGGCGAGAGGAGGGGCGGAGCCTGAGGGTGGCCCCCAGCCCGGAGAGGAGTAGAATGGAACGGCAAGAAGCACTGGCAGCGGTGGCTACCCTCGGGTCCCCGGACAGAAGGAGAGGAGAGGCTGTCCGGGAGCAGGGTGGACTGGTGACCAGCGGCTCCTCTTCCCCATCCACCGTAATATCGGACGACCAGCTGATGCCACTGGTCACCCCGCAGACATCGGACCACGTAATGTAGAGCATGGACGGGGGGGGAGGTCGGGGTCATCACAAAGGGTACTCCCCAGAGGCAGGTTCTGACTCTTGCAGGTTGCCGCCGCTTGGCCCAGGCCTGCGTGGTCGACGGAGTGGTGAGATATGGACAGGAGGGGACTTGTTATTGGATCTCTGGGGGGTCGGCGGGGAGGGTGGGACGGGGAGGCGGCCGGGCTCATGTTCCCCTGTAGCGGGGTGGGCGCCTGAGGTGATAGACGTTCACACCCCTGGGATTATGTTGTGGGGGTCACGCACTCCCTGGGCTTATGCTGCGCCACGGGTACGGGAGTCCCTTGCACCGCATATACACAGGCACCTTTGTAGGGGAGCACACACGCAGCGACCACCACTCGCCCACCCCATTAGCCACAATTAGGCTTAGTTAAGTATTGTGAGCATTGCCTCATGGTTTGGACGAATACCCGTAGAGGGGTTCGCCCTGGTGGTTACCTTGGCCTGTTTGGTCTGTTTATACGCACGATTGTATGCTTATATGTTGTTGTTTTGATGGGTTATAAATGCAGCTCACTACATAGTCAAGTGAAGGCCCTCTGCCCCCCGCCCTGGGGCGGCGCCCCTAGCCCCCACCACAGATCTACACTTCGGCTTTACACATGGCTGTTACAAATGTAGTCACGTGGAATGTCCGAGGTATGCATACGCCGGCACTTAGGTACTCAGTCTATGCATACATGCAGTGACACGCAGTGGCCATAGCTCTCCTGCAGGAAACGCACATGACGCCGAGGGAATTGGGCAGGTTGCGCATGCGCTGGAGGGGGCAGGTGTATGGTACTACATGTTCGGCGCACGCTAGAGGCACGCTGGTATGGGTGAGGGCGGGTACCCCGTTTGTCTGCTTGGAGGCGCTGGTGGACCCGGAGGGGAGGTACACCCTAGTACACGGGAAGATTGATGGGCAACAGGTGCTATTGGGGTCCCTTTATGCACCGAATGTAGAACAGTCCTCCTATCTGGCCAGTCTGTCGGCGGTGCTGGCGTCATACGCCTGCCTTCCCTGGCTCCTGGGGGGAGATTTTAATTCCGTACTCGATGTACACTTGGACCGGTCCTTCCCGCCCCTACGTGGCACACAGGTGGGGTCGAACGCCAGAACCCTGGCCACCTGGTTGTCACATTGGACTCTGATTGACCTGTGGCGGAGCATCCACCCGGACGACCGTGTGTATTCATTCTACTCAGCGGTTCATGGCCTCCATGTTCGGTTAGACAGGTTGGTGGGCACCCATCCAGTGCTTCCATGGGTGATTCGGGCGGAATATATGGGCCGGACGCACTCGGACCACAATCCCCTCATCCTGGGGCTTCGGTGGCGGCCGGAAAGACCTCCGGTTCCGACCTGGCGCCTTCAGACGGTAGCCTTGGAAGATTCGGAGTTTCGTGCCTCCCTGGGTACAGCGATCGAACAATATTTTGACCTTAATGAGGGCTCCACTGATAGTGAGCTGATGGAATGGGACGCCCATAAAGTGTATATTAGGGGGCACTGTTTAGGCGCGACATGGAACATTCGTAGGCAGCTGGCGCGTGCTCTTGCCGCCCTGGAATCCCGCCTCATCTCATATGAACTACTTGGGGAGGGTGGAGGTGCGGACTCGAGTTGCTTACTGGAGCTCCGGGCACGCCATGCCGAACTTCTGGACCGCTGTCTTAATTATGCGGCCCACTCGGCTCGGGTGCACGCTACGTTGGATAGGGCCGGGCGACTCCTGGCCTGGCTGATTAGGCAGGAGACCACTCGTGCCCCAATAGGTGCCATTGCTGGTCCTGATGGCACGCTGGTCCACACCCAATGGGAAATTCACCAGGCATTCACGGCGCACTATACCTCTCTGTACCGGTCCACGGGGCGGAGGCGAGCGTGTGACTTGGATGAGTTCTTGGAAACTGTGGAACTACCCGTGGTCCCAGAGGAACATCATGCATCCCTGGAGTGCCCCCCCACAGTAGACGAGATAGGAGATGCTATCTCCTCTCTGGCGACAGGGAGGGCGCCGGGGCCGGACGGGCTTCCGGCGGAATACTACAAGTCCTACCGAGAGTCACTGATTCCAAAACTCCATAGCCAGCTGGGGTCCTATCGCCCGCACGCCCTCTTCAATACGGACTATAAAATCCTGGCGAAGATACTGGCGGGGAGGTTGGCGCCGGTGGTACCCACACTGGTGCACAGTGATCAAAACGGCTTTGTGCCCAAGCGCAGCACCTCTCTCAATTTGCAGCGGTTCTTTCGAGTAATGGCGGAGAGTACCCGGCTCTGGCCCCGGGCAGGCTGTCTGATCTTGGACCTGGAGAAAGCCTTCGATTATCTAGAATGGGGGTACCTGGTGACCACGCTGTCGCGATTCGGACTGGGGCTTGGCTTTCTCCAACTAGCGGCTCTCCTGTATAAGGGCCCAACGGTGAGAGTGCGCACTGGCCCGTATGTCTCGGACCCCATCAAAGTCAGCCGTGGCACCAGGCAGGGCTGCCCGCTGTCACCCCTCCTGTTTGCGCTCGCAATGGAGCCGTTGGCAGCGACGCTCCGTAGGGACTTGGCGGATGGCATTCCGCTGGGGGACGCGGTACACCAGGTGTCCCTTTATGCGGATGACTTCCTAGTATTTGTTAGAGACGTGTCTTCTATCCCTGCGGGGCTGGAACGTGTCCTGTCTACCTTTGAACAGCTCTCGGGACTCCAGGTGAATGCAGCCAAATCCTGCCTATATGCATTCAGGGACGACACTCGGGACCCCGAGTACCATCTAGGTGGGGTACGAGTGCAGTGGCAGCCGGACACCTTTCGTTACTTGGGAGTCCAGATCTATCGCCGGCCGGAAGACCTGGTGGAGGGCAACCTGGGACGAGCCGTGACGGCGATTCGGACTCAGATGGCATTCTGGAGTACGCTTGCCCTGTCGGTTACTGGCCGAATAGCGCTAGTCAAGATGGTAGTGCTGCCTCGTCTGTTGTACTACTTTGCCAATCTGCCATTGTACATACCGGCGTCTTTCTTCACAAGCCACATGCGCTCCCTCCGGGACTTTGTATGGGGAGCGGCACGCCACAGGGTCGCGTTGCCCAAACTGTGCCTCCCCGTAGGCCCGGGCGGGCTCGCAATGCCCTGTCTTGAACACTACTATTTGGCAGCACAGTTGCAATGGGTGGCCCGGTGGCTGGCGGACAGATGTCGGGAGGACACTGCGATGGCAGGGAGCCCTCCGCTAGCGTTGGCGGAGCTCCTTCGGATCTTTCACCCGACGACGGGTGCTTTGCGGCCCGCGCCAATGCTGTTAGCGGTGGCGTGTAAATGCTACCGTAGAAGTCTCCGGCTCACCAGTACGAGGCTCCCTTATGCCCCGGCTATACCCTTGGAAGGTTCCCCTTGTGGCCGGGACACGCTTGGGGCCGCGGAGCTGAGGGACTGGCATGCGGTTGATATCCACACCTTAGAGGACCTATACCGTGAGGGAGAGCTTTTGCCATTCGCGACCCTCGCGGAGGAGACGGGTCTAGCGCAGGGCCAGTTTCTCCGCCATCGGGCACTGATGGCGACACTGGCAGGTCACTGGGGAGACCTACGGGAGGAGCCGGAACAACACTTGGTGATGCAATATCTCCATGTCATGGGCCGAGGGGGGCACCTGATTAAGTGGTTTGCCGCGGCCTTACGCGCACACACGGCGCCAAGCCTGGGGGCATTACGCGAGAAATGGGAGGCGGACCTTGCCCGCCCCATGGAGGATAAAGAATGGGAAAGGGCGCTACAGGGGCCGAGGAAGGTGCCTAGAAACATGAGATTCTGCCAAATACAATTCTTCGTCTTGCATAGGGCCTACCTAACGCCTGCTGCCATTAATAGATATTTCCACCGTGTAGATGCAAGCTGCCCCCGTTGTGCGGAGGTTGATGCTGATCTGCTTCACATGTTATGGGGTTGCCCGGAACTGAGTACATACTGGCAGGCGATACACGGGATGCTCCGTAGGTGCACGGGACGGGAGATCCCCCCTGAATGGCCAACTTACTTGTTGCACCTCTTTCGTAGGTCACCCCCGGTTAAGGTTGCCTCTCGTTTTATAGATTTGGGGATCATAGTGGCAAAGCGACTTATCACTAAGCGCTGGAAAGCAGGCGCTGTGCCGCATGTGCGGGCGTGGCGCGGCTCTTTTCTGGTCTGGGCCAAGGCGGAGGAGGTGGCACTTCGGAGGGAAGCGGTGCTGGGCCTCCGGGTGACGCCAATCGCATCCCAATGGGGAGAGATGCTGCAGGTCCTGTTACAGTCCGATGGGGTGGCCCTGGCGGGGGACGGTGGTGAGCTGCAGGAGCCACGTTAGACGCAGGGGGGCTGTCCGATCTGACGGGGTGTTACGGCGCTGGGTATGCCTGATTCAATACTGATGACAATGCATGCCGTGGCTCAGATACTAGTAAACATGACATTCCTGGGGGTGGGGGCCGGGGGAGGAACTCGACGGGAGTGGGGTTCGAGGGAGAAGGGCATCTAGAATTAAATTTGAGAGCTGCTGTTGGATGTTGTTTTAGTTGTAATGTTGTAGAAGGGACTGTTCCCCAGTTGCAGGATGGGTCGTTCAGCGATGTTTGAATATCGGTCTGGGGGTGCACTGGGAAATGTACGTCTTTGGCAAAAGAGACTGCGGCTTGATGCTTTCCGCTAGTGATGTGACTGCAACACCAAGCGTGATGATAGCATTCCTTACAGACTCGCAGGCTACAACTTTAGTCAATGCTAAACGCCACTCAATTGGTGCAAAATGTCATGAGTATATGTGATGTGTTCTGAGACTTCACCGTGCACCAGTTGTAATTATGCACTCTGCCATTATGAGGTGTATTGTACGATTCTCGCTGCAAAACTTAATAAACAGATTTCTAAATAAATTAAGGGCCTTCTGTAAGCCGGTTCTCGTGTGGTCCATTATGACAATGTCGTCCGTATACTGGAGTATGTGAAGCCGCACATTCCCCAGTCTTGGAAGCAGTAGACTTGCCCTCTCCAGTGCTTTCCCCAGGTCAGCTGTATACAAATTAAAAAGTATAGGGGCAAGTACGCACCCTTGTTTTAGACCGTTATTAGTTGGTACCTTAGCGGTAACTGATGTTTGACTGATTTTAATACGGACCCAGGTCCCCTGATATTGAGAGATAATAGCCTACAGCAGCTGTTGGGGAATTCCCAGAGAATGCAGTTTTTCCCACAGCTTCCCTCGATCAACCCGATCAAAAGCTGCACTATAGTCCACAAAACAGCATAAAAGAGGTAACTGTGATGGCTGGGTCGCGCAGTTAAACAAATGGCCCTAAATCCTGTTTGAAAAAGGGGAAGGATGTTGTTATCTGTTGCCCAGGCTTCCATTTCTTTCAGAAGTATTCAGACATATGCTTTCGCTTCAACATCTAATAAAGCAATTAGCCGGTAGGTTCAGTGTGGATTCCATTCTAGGTAGCTATAAGGAGGAGCATGTTTGCAGAGAGTGGTACCCTCAGCTATAGTTGTACTAGCAACATACCCTGCCACTCATAAGAATATTACACACATCTTAATGGTGCAAATGCCCACTGAGACCCATGCTGGAGCTCATGGCGATGGCCACTGCTTCAGGGTGTGTGTCAGTTTGTTTTTACTTCAATCAGTCATGGTCTTTCTTTCTCTTTAGATCCTGTGGCCCCCATGTATTTTCTGTGTTTAACACTCTGCTTCTTTTTTCAAGGTAAGGATTTTGTGGTTATGGTGCCCCTGCCACTTTTTCTAGAATGATATGGAAAATACAAAGGAAGCGACAATTCAATCTAAGGTTCATAGTTTTTGTATTTTTATGCATTTTCTTGATCTCCGTGGTTGTTTATCTCAAAGAAGTTTGGAGCAATGCGCCGGATCAATCTCCAACCTAAGAGCAGAGGACAGAAGCAAAGTGGAGACTTTTCACAAAGCAGAAAAAGGCACCCGCTTGTACCGCCATATGCCTATGACTACAAATTCACCATCAATCAACCAGACAAGTGCAAGGATGGGGCACCATTCCTGGTGATGTTGGTCATTGTCCAGGGAGAAGACCAAGTGACAAGAGATACGATAAGGAAAACATGGGGCAATGTAAGCGTTGTCTCCGCGGTGTCGATTGTAAGAGTCTTTGTAACAGCGATGTCTCCTCATTACAACCGCAGTGTCCAGCTCACACTCCAAGAAGAAAGTGATTTGTACCACGACATTATTCAGCAGGATTTTTTGGACACGTAAGATACCTTGACATTTAAAACTCTGATGGGGATGGAGTGGGTGGCCAAATACTGCCCCAAAGCCAGCTATGTTTTAAAAATAGACAGTGACATGTTCTTGAACGTTGGCTATTTGGTTCACAACCTTCTAAAACCTGAACTGCCAGCCAGAAAAAATTACATCTCAGGGCATTATATTCCAAAGTTTGCGCTAAAACGGGCCAAAAGTGATAAATATTATGTCCCGAAAGAGGTCTATGCCAGAGACTTGCACCCTCCATATGTAGCGGGCCTGGCTACGTGTTTTCTGGCGACATGGCCAAGAAGATCTGCGATGTCGCCCAGATTGTGCCGCTGGTCCTCATGGAGGACGCTTTTGTTGAGATCTGCCTGAAAAAGCTGAATATAAATATTACTGTCTCACCCCAATACCTCTTCAAGGGGCACAAAATAAATTACAACCACTGCCGGTTCCACGCACTCGTTACAGCTCACCACTACAGCCCAGCGGAACGTCTGGTAATGTGGCAGGACTTCACGGCCAACCGCAAATGTCCCAGTAACAAAAAATAGAGAAGGGCCGTGGACAATACTGACAATTACACTCCTTCTTCAAGGCCTCGACGAATTTCAGTCCGTAAAATCTAGTGCCTTAAATCTGCAGAACAGCGTCTGAGGCAGTGCTTAATTTGGGCCGGAGCTTTCCGGTGCTGAGCCCCGGCACTTAATTGGTTTCCGGTGCTCGGCACCGGCACCTAATTGTCAAGACCACACTTAGGGCAGTCTGCCACAAGGTGGCGCTGCTCATGTAATTTGGAGATTAGCAGTATAACAGTGTTTAGGAAAACAATATACATTAAAAAATTACTAATACCTGCCTCCCCAGCCATTTCTTTAGCTTTGGGGACCTGGAATAATCTGAACTGTCGCATTCACATGCGAGAGAGATGGTCAGTAGTTGTTTTGGCAGTGGTGACAGGGGCGATGGGTGGTGCAAGCTGCAGTGGCCTTCTGGTCAGAGCCCTGGCACTTCATATTTTACAAATTAAGCACTGCTCTGAGGCACTTGATTTTTTTTAAAGCCCGTATTAGTATGAGATGCTTGGTAAGCTGGCAATGGTCATTAATTGGTAATCTGGGCTAGACAAACCCCTAGGTACCTGGTTGTTAAGAGTAATGCACCCCCAACAGGTCCATCTTCTGATATTCATATAATGTACCCTCTTCCCCTTTGGTTAACGATAGGCCTATGTTTCATACAAGGATGTTTTGGGAGGCTGGTGTTCTCAATGTGGGACACCCTTTGTATTGAATCCTGAAAACACCCACGCGTTGTGTATTAAGGAAAGACTCACCACGAACCTCCAGTGGTCCACACAAAAGAGCAAAGGTCCCAGTTTAGCACATGTCAACCCACGATGTCTGGTGTGATCTGGGCAGGAATCGAGGGTACACGCGGGTGGACGGCATCCACCCACTATTTTCACAGGGTGAACGCCATCCACTCTGCCAAAAATTTGGGCCCCACTGAATGGTGTGCTGAACTTGTTGTAATTTCCAAACACCGGGACACTTTCAGCAGCGCCTGCACATTGTCTGCTTTCCATCTGCAACAAGCAACAACATGCAGGCAGGGATGGGGCTTTCTTATTTGAGACTCCTGCTGGGTCCATAACAAAGGCCGAGTTTGAGGGGTCATCAGGCCTCCTTTTGTTCGAGTCCCTTGGCTGGGAGCAGCCAGAAGCCTCACACCTGATGCAAATGAAGCGGAGGGGAAACAAAGACTCACACCTTGTTAGCACTTAACTCATACTTGAGAGACAGCTTTTCACTTTGTTCAATCCCTGTTTAAGAGATTTGCATGCACTGTAAGAATGTCAGATGTGTTGGTCTTTCCCAGTATTTACAAATTGCATTTATATAGCGCTTACTACACCTGAGGAGGCGTTGAAATAGTTTAAGTACCGCTATTGTTTCTTGTATAGCCCTACTCATTTCAATGCAGGGTGTCAGAGCGCTTTACATCAACATGTGCATATTACATGTACAATAAATCATATACGTTTGTGAATGAATGTACAGGATGTGTTAAATAAAACTGGGGGACTGCAAGGTGTAGAAGTCACATATCATCTTCATTAGCTCACTGTGCTATTATCCTCGCAATGCGCTCAAACGTACACATAATAGACCTGCTAAACATATATGTGAGGGCCTTCGATCTGATGTCACTTCTTGTGATGCCACTTCCTGTAAAGTCGTGGCTTGTGATGCCACTTACTGTGATGTCAACTCCTGTGATGGCATGTGTGATGTCATGCGCTGTGATGTTGTGCGCCATGATGTCGCGCTACGTGATGTCACTTGCATACTGCCTAACTAGGTTAGTCCCCCCACTTCTTTTTTTAGGTCTTGTGCCCTGGGTGTGATCATTGTACACCCATTTATTTCATTGTGGTTGCTCTGTAAAAATAAATTTTTATCTAAAACTCAGATGGAGGACCTGAGTGTGGAGCCAGGAACCTACTGTAGACTATTCACTGCATTAGTTTTGCTTTTCTGTTGTGCTCGTTTCTGTTTTTTTCCTTGCAGGTTTTACTCTCTCTCTTGCCTACTTCTACCCCCCAACTGGTCACTGGGGTCACGTGACCATAATCTAACAACCAATTATTGTCTCTACTCCAAGAGCATCCAGCCATGATGCTGAGGTGAATCGAGGGGAAAATAAGGAGTTTTCCTGTGTCTTCTTCCTTTTTTGGTCCTATAAGGGCCTCAGGCCATATCCCTTGCCTCGTTCACCTCATTTACCCCTTCCTTCCCACCTATGCGACTGCCTTACACTCTCCTCCTCTGAAAATTAACTACTTCCTATCACGGGGCTGCCGAGTGTCGCCTCTCATTGATTCACTTGTAGCAACCCCTTCTGTGAACAGTGTCTTCCAACACATCTGGATGGTCCCAATGACCCACTCCTATGTTGTCTGATGATTTCAATCATTTATGCCATTACCGCTTTTTGGTGGACCCCATAGACCCACTACAATGATATATGGTGACTTCTTAGATCGTGCCATGGCACCTTCTAGGTAGACTGCGCAGACCCACTACTCTGATGTCTGTTGACGTTGATGGCACCATCATTACTTCTGGATGGAACTGAAAGACTCTCTAGTGTGAGGTCTGGTTACTTCCACAAGTTGCCCCTCCCCTTTTGTTTGGACTCTATAGGACTTTTACTGTTGGGTCTCCTGACTTCTTTCACTTGAGGAATCACCCCTATTGGGGGGCCCCACAGACTCATCACTGTGGTACCCCTTGACTCCTTAAGGTGCACCACACTCCTTTGGGATTGTACCCACTGCTCAACTACTGTGGTATCTATTCAGTTCCTCAAGTTGTGCCTCGTGCCTTCTGGGTGGACCTCTTTCTCCCCCTACAGTGGTGTCTTGATCCCCTACGGTTATGGCATCGTCCCTTATGGGTGGACCACAAAGATCCGCTACTGTAATGTTTGTTAACTTTCTGGGTTGCTCCATAGCTGCCTCACAGTGTGTCCCTATGACTTGTAACCAGATCCTTATAAGTTGCGTTAATGTCACTGATGGTTTGGCATCATATTGCCAGGCTGAAGATCCAGAAGGTATGCACACCCAACAAAACTATTGTATCTTGATTCTGTGCTTCTCCAGTTCCAACTGCAACTCAACACAATAACAATCACTAGTCCTTGGACCAACCAACATATCTGGTTTCTGGTAGCTCAGCTAAAGGTACACCAGAGATGACCTCTACATCTTAGTTCAAAAGCCAGAACCGTCATCAGACTAACAACACAAGTGGTTTCTGGCAGCTAAACTTTGCTGTTCAAGAAAAACCCGAACCGTCACACGATACAGACCTTCCACGGCAGCAGAGTTAGGCCCTCCAACTCAGTTAAAAAACTGAACCTCCATGAGTCCTACCAGCACAAGAGGTTTCTGTTAATGAGATCTTGCACCAGACTGACAGATCACAAACACACCACACACACCAAGAGCATTGAATACCAAAACAACAAAAGTGTTTGCATCTAGCCATGGGATGTTTTGAGAGGGCCCTTATAGTTCATACTTTTTGATGGTTATGATAATTATCTTTCTAAATTATTTCCGATAATTCAGTATTCTCCGTTTAACACTTTTGTCACATCTTAATGAATTGTAGTAGTCGCTGTGATGCTACTTGCAAGATTGCCCTCTACAAAGTCTACAGACATAGGGCCCGACTCACAAAAGGACTTACGACTCGTAAAGTTACGAGTGCGGAGTCTTCGCACTCATGCTGAATCCTGTACTCAGTGTGGAGATTCCGCCACAAGTACGAAGACTACGCACTCATAACTTTATGAGTCGTAAGTCCCTTTGTGAATCGGGCCCTCAATGTGCTCGGCTGGAGGGAAGCTGATCTCAACAGGTCTGAGGGTTGCCCTGAGGGAAATCGTGCATCAGTGGAGGACCAACTGTTCCATCAATTGACGACTAGACCCGAGCAATGGACTGTCTTGCAGCAGCAGAAGAGAGGATCTATGGGGCATATCAACAACAACCGGCGATAATTATCGCTGAGTGCACTTAGCGCTCGGATAATTATCGCCAGCTAGCGCCGATTTTTATCGCTGAGATAGCGTGCTATTAGCAACGCTTATCTCATCAGCGATAAAAATCCTAGCGCTAACTGGCTAACGTGAGATTATCTCACGTTAGCTAGTTGATAGGGACTCACAAACTTAGCCATGATATCCGCCTTCCATAGGATATCATGGCTAAGTCAGTCCTGAAACAGGTGTTAGGAAAGTAGCGATAACAGGGGTTATCCTGACGCTATGCTTCATAGCGTGGGGCTTGATGATAGGAGAAATGTCGCTTAGCGACATTTCTCCTATCATGTCAGGTCAGGAACGCCCACTTTGCATCTCATTAGAGATGCAAAGCTGGGCGTTAGACATCCCCACGCTAAAGCAAGGTTTCACGCGTTAGCGTAACCTTGCTAATATAGCGATAAAATTATCGCCGCTTTTCGGCCGAAAACGGCAGCTAAAGCGGCGATAATTTTTTATCGCCTCGTTGTAAATATGCCCCATAGTTAAGGGAAGCTGCAAGAAAAATGACAAAATTCGGAGGCCGTGGGTCGATATGCTTCAATAACCTGACTGGCATTTGTGAGCCCAACAGGGTGGAAAAGAATGTTATTGCTACTGGTATGCTGAGAAGAAAGTACAAGAGCTGATCATGTCAGAGAAGAGCTGTCATGTGTTCCAGTTGGCATGGATGATACTGTGTTTTGAAAGAAAGAAACTTAATAGCAAGATTTAAAAAAATGTACCTCAATGTACGTTTTTTTCTAATTTCAATATCTGTTGAATTACAGGATATCACTTGGTCAGAGCCAAGGTACAAGTAAGAGGTGGGGAAATGTAAGGATTAAGGAAAGATGTGGATTGTTGCACCTTTTCCAGATTTAAAATGTATCAATAGATCAGTTGGTTCGAACACAGTCACTTTATTGCAAGGTTAAATATTATAGCAAGATGATGAAATATGTATTTATTCTTTTGTAGGCTTATGAAAGGATTTGATATGTTACATGAATGAAAGGTTAAAATTGTGCAGTCGTGGTGTATTGTACCAAATAGTCGATGATGAAATCAATTTTTCTTACAAAGGAACATGCTTGTGTATGCGTTTAATAGTTGCTTCTTAATAATTAGAATATATGTGTGGGTGTCCTTTGTACTGTAATCATAGGCGGCTATGTGGCTTGGAATGCATCAATTGAGTTTGGCTAAACAAGAGCTTATAACTTACTTGAAATTTTGAAGTCCTGAAGAAGGCTGAAATCATACTGGATTTGGCCTGACAATGTTTATGCTGTAACTAAATGGGGTTTCCTATCCATTAACTTTGAGGTTCAACGACTTCCAGATTTTTTTACTTTGACCCATGTTTAGTTGTATTGGGGGGTTATCAATATAGATGTATTTTAAACCAAAAGAGAATTAATACTTGATCTATGTAATTGACACTGTCTATGTTTGACTATTTTTCTATAAATAAAAAAAAACGAATGATATGTGAAAATGGTTTGCAGGGCACTTGGCTGATTTTTGGAATAAAGCTGCTAAAATACAATGGAATAAACTCAACGTCTGAGCAGTAAAGTCTGATTTCATCAGCCATCCGTCCTGCCAAATAGAAAGCAAAAGTGGGACCGTTCTGGGGGGTCAGGGGGACGTTGGAGCTCCCAGACCCGAACCCCCGGAATCCCCCAATATCTCTGTGTCGCGCTGCCGAATCCTACCTATGGGGCACCCCTAAAAGCGCTCCTGTCCTCTGTGAGCTTGCAGCTGCTTGGCGCTAGAGACTTGCAATGCGTCTGCAGTCAGTGGCGCTGCTTGCTTAAGGCTGTAAAGTGCTACAGCAAACAAATGATGGACGGAATGCTGACAATGCAAACATTCTACCCAGTCAAAAGATCTGGGTTAAATCCATCGTTCTTTTGCCCACTACGCCACCCCAGTTTGGACCCAGCCATATGCAAATCAGTCTTGACCCTGTGTCTCATGGGAACAGTCCAGACTGAACTGCCAGGCCAGGCTGTTCCTGGACCGCAAACAAGCATCCTGGGACCAGGTTCGGGGTATGTCACCCTTCTTCAACCAGGTTAACTTGAATCCAGTGGCACAGTGAGCAAGGGACCCACGTCTGGACATACCCATCCCACTTAGGGCGAAAAGTGTTACGGCAAACAAATGATGGACGGAATGCTGACAATGCAAACATCCTCCCCCAGTCAAAAGATCTGGGTTCAATCCATTGTTCTTTTGCCCACTACGCCACCCCAGTTTGGACTCAGCCATATGCAAATCAGTCTTGACCCTGTGCCACATGGGAACAGTCGGTCTGGACTGTTCCAATAAGTCACAGGGTCAAGACTGATTTGCATATGGCTGGGTCTTAACTGGGGTGGCATGGTGAGCAAAAGAACGCTAGATTTAACCCAGATCCTTTGACTGGGGGTGAATGTATGATTTATTCAGCATTCCATCCATCATTTGATTGCGTAGCACTTTTCGCCCTAAGTGGGATGGGTATGCCCAGACGTGGGTCCCTTGCTCAGTGTGCCACTGGATTC
This sequence comes from Triturus cristatus, assembly GCF_964204655.1. Taxonomy (NCBI): domain Eukaryota; kingdom Metazoa; phylum Chordata; class Amphibia; order Caudata; family Salamandridae; genus Triturus; species Triturus cristatus. The sequence goes on along the minus strand of NC_140589.1, from coordinate 94,443,373 downwards.
AAGCTAGTCTGGCTGATGAAAGGTAATATCCAGAAACCAGTCCCAGGATGTTTGTGTCCGGTCCAGAGAGGACCTGGCTTGGCAGTTCGGTCTGGACTGTTCCCATGAGGCACAGGGTCAAGACTGATTGGCATATGGCTGGGTCTAAACTGGGGTGGCATGGTGAGCAAAAGAATGATGGATTTAACCCAGATCTCTTGACTGGGGCATGAATGTATGATTTATTCAGCATTCCGTCCATCATTTGTTTGCGTAGCACTTTTTGTCCTAAGTGGGATGGGTATGCCCTGACATGGGTCCATTGCTCACTGTGCCACTGGATTCAAGCTAGCCTGGCTGATGAAGGGTAATACCTAGAAACCGGTCCCAGGATGCTTGTTTCCGGTCCAGGGAAGACATGGCTTGGCAGTTCGGGCTGGACTGTTCCCATGAGGCACAGGGTCAAGAATGGTTTGCATATGGCCATGTCTGAACTGGGGTGGTGGAGTGAGCTAAAGAATGATGATTGATTAAACCGGATCAGTTGACTGGGGGTGAGTGTTTGATTTGCTCAAACGCTCCGTCCATCATCCCCTTTGGTATCGCTTTGATCGCCCTAAGTTGGCAAGGTATGCCCAGACGTGGGTCCCTTGCTCACTTTGCTACTGGATTCAAGATAGCCTGGCTGATGAAGGTTATGAACCCGAAACCGGTCCCAGGATGCTTGTTTCCGGACCAGGGAAGACATAGATTGACAGTTCGGGCTGGACTGTTCCCATGAGGCACAGGGTCAGACTGATTTGCATATGGCCATGTCTGAACTGGGGTGGTGGAGTGAGCTAAAGAATGATGATGGATTAAACCCAGATCAGTTGACTGGGGGTGGGTGTTTGATTTGCTCAAACGCTCCGTCCAGCATCTCCTTTGGTATCGCCAATCAAGTTGTGCACCCCGTGATAAGGGGAGTGGCTTGTACTGCTCGGGGCGCACTGATGGACTGCTGAGAGCACGGGCGGCGACCTGCCGCATGTGCGTGGAGTAGTAGCTGGCTGCAAAGCGAGTCTGCTGATACCCCGGAGCTGCCCTGGAGGGTTTGCGGAGCGGCGGATCACAGTGGAAAACTGTTGCCACCATGGAGGAGCGTACTGGACCAGCTATGACCAGCTACAGTAAGTCTACAGCCCCCAGAATTACAGCATACTGATTACCACTTCGATATATGGATTTACCTGCTTACACTTATGAACTGTTCCCCGATGCTGGGCTCTCAAACACTCAACTACGGAGTGGGGTCCCACATAATGCAGAGCAAATTAATATTAGATAAATAAATTTGGATTAATAAGAAATGAGTTTGTGATTCTTTAATTGAGTACTAAAATTAATCAAATGTTTCCTAGGCTTTAATTTTGTTTTAGCTGGTTCTAAATCACCATCAACCAGTCCAACGAATTGGTCCGTCGACCAAGTGGTGGAGTTCCTTGATGTTAATGTCAGGATTCCATAGGTGCAGATGTATATAATGTATATAATGTGAAGAAATGTAATCCTGATAGGTAATAAGGTACCCACATGTCCAGCGCTTTCTCTCCTGTGTGCAGATTCGAGTGAGACAAATGGGTGTTGGTGTTATGGGCCCCACCAATGAATGACTGTATGGATGAGTGGTATGTGATGACGAATCTGTGACATAGGGGGAATATGTAAATTTGCCCTTTTCCGCTGGAGCACTACCCTACAATGTGGTCTGTCGCGAACAAAATCGTATACCAAAGCATCATTACTACCGCATTCCATTTCTTGTTAATTTCTGTGGGGGAAGAGGGACACCATTTGGAAAAAAAAAGGGGCATATTATCAAGCACTGCGTTAAAATTATCCCCGCTTTAGCGGCAGAAATCTGCTGCTAAAGCGGCGATAATGGGCTTGATAATAATATGCCCTGGAGAATTCCAAAAGAAGCCCATGTTGACACCAGAACATGGGCTTCAATGGGAATTCTCAAGGGCATATTATCAAGCCCATTATCGCCGCTTTAGCGGCAGTTTTCTGCCGCTAAACCGGCGATAATTTTAACGCTGTTTCTTGATAATATGCCCCAATGATGCTTCCTGCTAGCAGAATATTGGCTGCCTGACCTTCTTTCACACCTCACAACTCTGCCATGTCTCATTTTTGCTGTCATCCCTAAAGGGTGGGTTTCTGGAGCACGCCTTTTCAGTTTCAATGTGTTAGATTCTGTAAAATAAGCATTTAAAGACGTGATTACATTAGACTTTGCCTGAGATTGGCTGCAGCAGGCAGGAGGAGGCTTCAAGAGAGAAAGAGGAGGAGGAGAAAGGTAAAGAAAACTACCAGAAAGGGAAAAGTGAACGAGAAGAGAAGAAAAGAATGAATGGAAAAAGAGATTGAGCAATTAGACTAAGGGAGTGGTGATGGTTTGATCCTTTCCCGCATATTGTCTTGTCCTGAAATCGAACTCCTAAGAAAGCTTGTGGGCTTGCACTTTTTTTTTTTAACAGAAATGTAGCACTAGGTGGTAGATACATTATGCCATTACACGCACCTCTTTACTCGCCTGAGCCCGCACTGCCTACATCATATAACAAGCATTTACAATGCAATCGGTCTCGCATTTTTGAAAGTTAGAGCTATTGGCATTGTATCTGAGATGATGAGAGAATGTCAACAAGGTTAGTCGCTTGAAAGTCTCTGAGGTGCCAGAGGCAGTGGCCGAGAGAGCGGCATTAATTTAACAGAGCTTGTACGACCTAGAAGTGAAGTGGTATTAAAGGGGTTATTCTAGCTATGTGAGATTGGGTGACATGTTGGAATGGGAAGGAGAAGTATAGATAATTATCCTCAGTGGTATTGAGGAGAGACATTGACAGTGAGCGCGTCTGACAATTATGGTCCCGGAGAGACTCTGTGAACAAAATATGCGTAAGTCCACCCAAAAGGCCGCTGTTCCTGAGAAAAATGTGGTGTTTAGGGAGATGTCGATTAAAACAAGCATGCCTAATAGTAATTTCCTAGAAAAACACTGCCTCCAATAAAACTAATAAGAAGGGTTAATATAAAACTGTAGTGAAGTATTATGGAATTAAGAGTAAGAGAGTTGGATACTTCAACTGATAGGTTTATTAGCCACAGCTGCTGCAGTCCCAGAGTAACTGTCTCACATGGAATCTCTCCACTCCAACCTCATCAGTACATTCCACATTCCAATGACATAACACCATGTCATTGGAATGTATGCTAGATCACCACAATATCTCCCTTCTTTACAATAAATAAACAGAAACACATTACATAGAATAACATAGCATAAAAAACATCAATACATATATAAACATCTGATAATTAATACAAAAGAACATTAATCACGATATCTTAAAGGTTTCATTACATTCCGCCTGCTACTTCTGCGCTCGAGTTCAGGATAAGATGAACCCTTGGATTCAGACCCAACAATGTCAGTAGAGATGGATGAAGGAACATGAGAATGTAAAAACGGTTTGGGTGAAATACAAGAATCATGTGAAAGAGCATCTTGACAATCTACCTTCACCACCCGTCCCCTGTTCCACCATTCATTTCTGCTAGTTTTCACTGCATTCTTAGTCACAACCTCAATTCTGACAGCAGGTTTAAATTTAGACATTCCCTTTGGAACATGATTAGGGTCCTTGATGCGAACCCAATCTCCTACACATAGTTTACTTTCAACAGGTCTAACTCTGTGGGTAGTGTCGTAATGATTTTTCATTTTACTTTGAAAAACTTCAACTTTTGGTCTTACAATTTTATCCATACTTAACAAATGATCACTTTTGTGTTGACACTCTCTCAACCAAGCAGGGCACAACTTTGAGGCAGGTGGACGTCCTCGCAACAATTCAAATGGTGTGATACCTGTTACAGCATTTGGACAACATCTATGTGACCACAGCATTTCTTCAACAGAGTTGCAAACATCAAACTTGTTTTGAATTGCCCATTGTATACACTCAACTAATGTGCGATTCATTTTTTCTACCAGACCATTGGCTTGTGGGTGGTATAAAGCAACACATTTGTGTCTGATAGCATTGTTACTAAGGAAACTTTTCATTTCCTTAGAAACAAATTGGACGCCGTTGTCCGATACAATTTCTTTGGGAAAACCTTCCCTTAAAAACAGACCTTTCAAGAACTTGACAACGCTAACAGTATTAGGTTCCTCTACAAATTTCACTTCCCACCACTTGCTGTAGTAATCTACCACTACAATAGCAAATCTTAATTTCCGTGGAAGCGGACCAAAAGGACCTATAAAATCTATGGCAATCTTTGACCAAACTGTGTTAGGTAATTCAACAGGTTGTAATGGAACTGCTTTTGTCTTAAGACCTTTGTCACTAGAAGCACAGATAACACATCCCCGCACACTTGCTACAATGGCAGAGTCCATTCCGGGCCACCAATAGCTGTCTCTAATTTTCCTTTTGGTTATAGTTTGACCCAGATGACCCTCATGACCATAAGAAATAATCCTTTCCCTTAATGATACTGGTGGAATGAACTTATCACCTCGTACAAGCATCCCCTTTTCTTCAATGGATAGTTCATCTGCCACTTTGAAATAAGGTTGTAAATTTTGAGGCAGATTTTTTTCTTTAGGCCACCCACTCATGACATACTCCCTGACACTATCCAGTTCCATATCTTTTGAAGATTCATCTAACCATTCACGTTCATTAAAAGTGGTGTCATGACAAATATCGATACATGCAATTAAACATTCTTCATCGTTTTCCTCACAATTCTCTTGATAATCAGTGAAACTTAAGGGTGAGCGAGATAAATAATCTGCCCTTATGTTTTTACCGCCTGGAATGTATTCAATTGAAAAATTATACTGTAAAAGTTTTGAGCTCAACCTTGCTATTCTAGGGGTGTGATCTTTGATAACTGTCCCACTTAGAATGCTAACCAAAGGTTTGTGGTCAGTTTTGAGTACAAATTTCCTTCCCCAAATAAAACATTTAAATCTTTCCACAGCCCAACAACAACTCAATAGTTCTTTTTCAATGACAGAGAAAATTTTTTCATTCGACCTCAATGATCTTGATGCAAACGCAATTGTTACTTCAGTTTTCCCTTTCATCTGAGCAATGGTAGCACCCAGACCGTCATTGCTGGCATCCACAGTAATAATACATTCTTGTGAAGGTTCAAAAGGTGCAAGGACTCCGGCAGAAAAGATTTCTTTTTTCAACCCTTCAAACTCCACTTGACATTTCTCTTCCCAAGAGAATTTTATGTCTTTCTTTAACAATTCCCTCAAATTTACAGTTTTCGCTGAAAAATTCTGAATAAATTTTGAGTAAAATTCACAAAGTCCTAAAAAGGAGGCCACATTCTCTTTAGACTTGGGCGTCGGCGCTTTAGTGATAGCATCTACTAAACCAGGCCTAGGTTCCACCCCTTTTTCCGAAATTACATGACCTAGATATTCAATTTTAGTCTTTGAAAATTCACATTTTCCCCGATTGGCCACAATACCAAATTTTTTTAATCTCTCTAATACATCACTCATACGTTTGTCATGACTAATCTGATCTTTCCCCGCTATTAAAATGTCATCCTGGAAAGTCACTACCCCATCAATACCTTTCAGTACATTCTCCAACACACGTTGAAAAACAGCCGCAGCCGATGCAAGACCGAAAGGCATTCTCTTAAATTGGTAGGAACCCATAGGGGAAACAAAAGCTGTTAAATGGCGTGATGATTCCTCAAGTACCACTTGATGATACGCAGATGCTAGATCGATTTTTGAAAATAACCTAGCACCTGAAAATGTACTTATGATATCATCAATCCTGGGCAAAGGGTGTGAATCAACCCAAATTACTTTGTTGAGACACCTTAAGTCGACACACACTCTCAATTGCCCATTTTTTTTCCTTGCGATGACCAATGGACTTAACCATAAGGATGATTCTATTGGTTCTATAACACCATCATCACACATTTTTTTTAGAATGTTATCCAAGTCTTCACGTACACTGAATGGTACATTTCTCAATTTGTGTTTCACAGGGGTAACACCCTCTTTGACCTTAATCTTGTGTTTGAAACCATTGATTTTGCCTAACCTGTCACCAAACACAGTAGGAAACTTCTGAACCCATTTGATATTATTCTCGCCTCTTGCAACAACCTCTCTATTTTCCTCACCATCAGTCACTAATGAAACTTGTACATCTCTCCCAGGTCTAAGCGTCATCCCAAAAAGACCCTGGTGATACCATCCCAGAATATTTAAACCTTTCTTGGCCACATATACTTTTCCAAAAATGCTACGATCCTTGAATTTTAGTTGACATTCAAAATATCCTGACAATTCAATTTTTCTTCCATCATACGTGACTGGGTTCCTATCTGGAGGAAACATCATGCGTTTACCCCATATTTCATCATACAACTCATCAGTAATCATCGTCATTCTAGCACCAGAATCAATGAGAAGTCTAAGATCTTTGCCATCTACCTCAATGTGTTCATACGGATCTACACAATCTGTCTCCTCATCTTGTACTACAACAATCATGTCTCTGACTCCTCTTGTGCAATTTTGTTCTTCATCTGAACTATCAGATACATCTCCATCTTGCATTGCATTAATTCTGTCTCTAGGCGTCTGACAAACCTTTGCAAAATGTCCAATTTTGTTACACATTTTGCACTTCACATTTTTTGCCGGACATGGTCTACTGTTAGGTCCATGTCTATTGTTACCACATCTAAAACAAATACTCTTTTGTTGAAAAAAATTATTCTTTGACTCTTTTTTCTTTGTAAATTTTTTAAAATTACTATTTTGTTTAGAAACTGTACTTTCATTCATATTTTGTTTTGCAATTATGCTTTCTTTAACCACAGACACTCCACTAGTTTCTTTGCGAGTGAGTTCCCTAAGTGCTTTCCGTGACACCTCAATCCCCTTTACTATGTCAATAGTTTCAATCAGATTTGGGTTTCTCATAGTAAGGAGTTTCTCTTGTACCTTTTTATCCCAACAACGCACTACAATTTGATCCCGTATGAGCTGGTCTGTAAAGTTTTCAAATTCACATTCAGCAGCCAACATACGTAATACTGCTACATATGTATCTATAGACTCATCCTGCAACTGCTCTCTTGTGAAGAACTTATGTCTATTAACGATTAAACTGGGTTGAACGTCAAACTGTTTTTCTAATTTCTTTACAGCTAATTCAAATTCATCTAAATCTTCATGACCCGGAGGAGCGACATAAAGTGGAAGATGTTCATAAATAGATTGACCCTCGAATCCCAAATTGTGTTCCAAAAGAAACCTCTTACGTTCTGGTCGATATCTATTACCACCTATAGCTCCTAAATACTTTGTAAATGCCCTATACCAATTTCTCCACGGTACAGGTGGATCTCCTGGAGTTTGAAGGAAAGGAGGTGGAGCACCAACATTTTGCATATTTGCCATTGCGTTATTTTTTCCCAATATCACTATCCAATTTGTGAATAAGATATAAATTTTTCCTAAATTACTAAATTAAAACAATTAAAATATTTCTTAAAATGAGAATAAAAATTTTCCCATTTCAAAATACAAGAATTAAATAAATAAATAAATAAATAATGTTAAAAACCCCAACGTGTGCACATCACGGACGTGCACTTTCTTCTCAAAATGTTCCTTAGTTATTTATGCACATTAGTACATTTTTGTTGTGTTGTTCCCGACGTATCCTTAAATCTTTGTTGGAAAAAAAAAAACAACAAAAAAAATGTGAAAAGAATAATTAAAAATTGTTCTTGTTATTCTTTTCTTTGATGTCGAATTTTTTGTGAATATAATATACCCAGTATATGTCTTTGAGTCTTAAAGAAAGCAACTTCCTTTTTGCTTCCCTATAAAAAACAGTCAACATTCTAGTTGTTGTGAAATTTATGTTGGTCCTTCTTCTGTGTTCGTCCTTCTTCTGTGTTCACTTCCCTCTTTTTTTTTATTTTTTTTATTTGCTTTGAATCGGTAGAACAGAATGGACACACTTTGTTATGCCCAGGTTGAAGATAGAAAAACGTGAGTAATTCTTCCCTTTTATTGTTTTTAAAACACAATTCTTTTCATGTTGTACACGGGCGCACTGGATACAACTTTAATTAGGCTTCCGTGCTAGCCTTAACGCGCCTGAACGAACTCTTATCCTTTAGTTCCGAGACTTTCAGACTGAACCTTTCATTAGCACCCAAAAACTGTTTATTTTTCGTATCCCTTCACGCTTCAGTAGTTTTTGACACAGGGCTTGATTTATTTCAGCTTAACAGAAACCACTTAGGATTTCCCTTCACGCTTCGGTGAATCTAGATAATGGGCTGGACATTAGTGCACGGTTATACTGAAAGAAACGAAGCCAATCTCGTGCTTGTACAACAATGATGTCAATCACGCGCTTCTCTCGCTACTTTGACAGTGAGGCAGCCTCGCGCCTGGAAATGCACAGACGATGTTTACTTTCAAACCTCCGTTTAATGACTGCTTCGTGTTTCTTACATTTGACGAATTACACGTTTCTGCTAAACTTCTCGTTACACAAACATAACTTATGTTCCAATAGATATTGCGCGATGGTGTTTAAATTGTTTCACCTTGCTCGAGCGCTGTCTTGGAAATTACGCAGATACTCAAAAATGTCACTTTCATTTACCGATGAGAAATAGAAATAATTACTCTTCAATGACACTTTTTAAATGCAGAGAGTTAATTTGCTTGGTATATTTCAAAAATAGCTTTAAGTTTTATAAATAGCTTTAAGTCTTTGAGAAAAAAAATGTATAATTTCTTGGTAAACTACGCTCTTGCGCTTAGTTGAAGTTGACAATCTCGCGCTTACTTGTCAAATATTATTTCAAATATACAAGCCTGACTTATCCTCGTCGCCAAATTGTAGTGAAGTATTATGGAATTAAGAGTAAGAGAGTTGGATACTTCAACTGATAGGTTTATTAGCCACAGCTGCTGCAGTCCCAGAGTAACTGTCTCACATGGAATCTCTCCACTCCAACCTCATCAGTACATTCCACATTCCAATGACATAACACCATGTCATTGGAATGTATGCTAGATCACCACAAAAACCCTGAAAAATATTACCAAACTTGTGACTCGGTGCTCTGCATAGAGTTATATTCAGTGGTGAAGTGCATCAGAGCTGCTGACTCAGGACCTGAGGATCAGTGTTAGAGCCTCAGTGCCGGCTCAACATCCTGTGAATCTGGGCAAATCACTTAACCGCCCCCATTCCTGTCCTATATAATGATATAAATTTACATAATAAAAAAAGCAGCAATCTCGGAGGGGTGGTGGGGGCCGGCAAGCAGTGTTGTTGGTGGGGTCTGTGGGTGGGGAGAGACGACCCTGGGAGATTACTTGTGAGATGTGGTAATGTAAACTATAGGTAAATTAAACAAAAGAAAAAAGGAGCAGCGACCTCCGAGAGGTGGTGGTGGCCTGCGAGCAGTGTTGTGGGAGGCACTGGTAGATCATGTCCCTTCGAAGCAGTGTTGTTGGAGGGGTGAGGGGAAGATAAAAGAAAGGCAAGCAAATGAAGCTACAGAAGTTTCATTGACAAGTGAACAGAACATTTAATGAGCAAAGAGGCAGGCCAACTTAAAAAAAGAGTTCTCTTTACCGTAAGAACACATGTTAGAGGGGCAGTCCTCATGGGAGTATACAAAATTCCAAAAGGAGGGATTGCTAGGTGTATTCACCATTGAAAAGCCAGCATTTCTAAAGGACAGCAAGAGGAACCAATAAAAAAGATGGGCGTTTTTTCATGCCCATATCCTATACAGCATGTCTTGAAGAGACAGCGCAAGTGCTACCTAGGCAAAACCTAATAAACTGAAGAGGAAGACGACTTTCCATGGAGATCGGTCGAGGAAAATGACAGTAAGGGGGAGCCTTACAACTCCATCCGCCAAAACTGTAGTACACCTATGAGATAACGGTAGAGAATAGAGAATTTATATGCAAACCGAACAAGCGAATATCTAGAATAATTTGTTTCAGGTAAAAGTCTAAAATCTAAAGCAGAATTGTGTGCTATAAACTCTGAACATTACAAATATTAGTGGAAAAAGCAATCCTGAAGAGTGATAAACCGATAAACTAAGAAAATACTTAATTGGGATACAACCTATTTAAACATTACACCAAACTTATGTAACAAGACACACCATTTCACAAAACCCCAAATAGAAAAGGTTTTCGAATTTTCCAATATAACTCATGGTCTCATGATGAGGGTAATAATCTTGCCATAATGGACTAGTTTCCACATGACTTTTAAATTGTTTTTTTGTATTTTGGACGGTGTTTAGTTAACATAAATCATCCAAAACAAAGTAGTAATATGCTGTACATCGGGTTGTTTTCTCTACTCCAGCTACCACTAAAAAGGCTTAAGTATTAAAAACAAAATAAAATATTAAGAGTTATTGAACCTCTAAAAAGGTGGGAGAGAAATTATTATAATATTATAGTTGGACTTAATTCATTTTAGGACGGGTACCATAGCATTCATTCCAACAATCAACATGAAGTGCCTCCACTTCTTAGTAATCAGTAAATTCGATCATTCAAAAACAAGAGCCAAGTGCTGTTTCTCATAGAAGCTTGTATTTTCAGTCAGGGACAACAGCCAGTCAGCAAAAACAGCTGACACGTGTTTCGTCACACCAGTGACTTTTTCAAGGCTGTAATCACATACATATATCAATCGATGTACACATCGTAAGAACATGTTATTCAAGAAATTCCCTAACAAATGTGTGTTGTTGATTACATCCGTATAATGTAGACTGAAGCTAGGAAGGAAAGAGAGGAGAGCCTCTGCCCGCATGCCAGTTCTAATTTTTCATGTTCTCTGTTGTGAACCTCATGCAAACGTGGTGGGAAAGCCCGAAATGTTAGTCCCGTGTAGTCTTCTATTTACATGCATGTCATAGAGCCAACAAATATTTGTAAGAAAAAGTGATAATAAAGAAGTAAGAAAAGTACCATTAACCCAGTGAATGTGAATTTGCGAAACACTGATTAATCCCAAGGTCAAGTATCATGCAGCTCTGTGGATATGCGGTGTAGAAATACAGACGACCAGAAATTGAAAGTTATAAGACTGACCTAAAAGCAGCGGTTCAGTGCCGCTGGTCCTGTATGGCGATCAAGCAGAAAGGTCAACATGTAGTATAGGCTAGTATAATGAAAGATATATACAAGATTAAGTACGTCCTATGAAGGCCCAGGGGGAAGGCGGAATGTATATATGAATATAAGAACTTACATAAAATCGTGTATTAAGAAGAGACCTTGCTGGGTGACTGGGAGTCCGCACTACACTGTTAGAGGCAATAATAATGCAAGTGTAATTGATGTGTGGAGGGGATGAGTACTAAGGGATAAACTGATATTGCAAAATGATTTACTGTAAAGATGTTACAGTGCTGAGAGAGATACATGTAAAAGGCAATAAAGTTTGTATAAAAATAAGAAGAGACCTTTGCAGTACATATGTAATTTATCCTATGCCCTTCCGGAGTAAAATCCTGAGTATGTGGAAGTATTTTCTACACGAATAGTGCTAAAGAAAAGTCATGGTATTGTTAGACATCCCAAAGTCAAATTGTGTGTTGACTCCAAGACCAGAGTCAGATATCGAAGTAGACACTCACCCTGTATGTGGGGGATGTCAATAATGTGCTACTGTGATTCGTCTCTTCAAAAACAGTGAGTGTAGAGAAGAGTCATGATGCCAATAATGTCCTACTGTTATTCGTCTTTTCAAAAATGGCGAGAGTAAAGACGAGCCATAATAAGCCCCCTGTATGTGAATATAAGGTCTTAGGTAACCAGTGATATATTAACCAAATAATAATCAAATAAGGGCTAACCCAAAATTTTGTCAAAGAGCTGTCAAATATCGTCAAGTGGTGGCCGCGCCCAAAGTGTGATGTCTAGTGGGAGACTGTAAACTGTAAATTGGTTAAAATGCTCTCCCATAAATCGTTCTGTATGCATCTGAATTGGGGAATTCAATGGGATTTTTCAAAAGTGTGAATGAAGCGCTGTGACAACTGCCTCTTAAGGTGATTGGGGGGGACACAACTAAAAGCAAAGGATGAATTAATGATTTGTTTGAGATGTCCACATATGATCCAGCCATGGCCAGATGAGTTCAAGATCTTAATTTGGCATGGTAGATCATGTGGTGAGCCAGAATTTATTACCAAGTTTACAGAATATTTTAAAATCACCCTTGGCGGTTTAAAGTGATTGAAGAGAGGTGAGTTAAGAGGGCTGCAAAGGATGGAAGATAGGCATTTTATCAAACAGTTAATCTAATTGCCCTGCCCTTCTCTAGTAAATGCCATTTTCTGACATTGTGCAACCTCTTCATATGAAACGTAATTTTGATCATGTTTAAAATGTATATGACATAAGTTATCGCTCAAATTATCAGTAATGTCGTCGACCAAGAGTAGCATTTCTTAATTCTTATTCCTTACCTCCTTACTAGTGAGTTTTCGTTGGTAAAATTAGTAATAATACAAATAAAGGTTAGCTATGGAGGTAATTTATCACTTAAAAGAGGTCTAGAATAAAGCATTTAAGATAAAGGTTTCTGCGGCTTTGGTCAAACCGGCAGCGGCGAAAAGCTAAGGTCTTCTGCACAGTCATCACCAAGGCTAGAGAGAAAAGTGGTCACTTTTTCACCCTTCAGGCTGTTCATAAAGAGGTAGTCTGCTTTTCAGCACTGGGTACCAGCGTCCTACCTCGCCAAACATTTTTATTTTTGATTCACTGATTCTTGACTGTCCCCTGTAATAAAGTTGAATGTTCACTGTAGGCTTAGCTCTATGTTGTGTCTTACTAACAACTACTCTCCCATCCAACATTCCCTTGCCCCTCTCATCATCAATCTTATCTGTCTATCAACCTGTCTTCGGAAGGAACGGGGGCACATGTAAGTGGTATGAGGCAGGGGCTCACCTTTGGAATGGACTGATACCTAGTTTCATGCATCCTGCCCTGGCCTTTTCGGTTACAAATAATTGGTATCAGGTGGTTCAAACAGTGCAAATCAAGCGTACCCTTTCTGAAGTCGGTGCTCATGGTTGTCAAATAAAATGCTCTGATGTGAAGTGAGTTGGCAACTCTAGTATTGGCTGCCCCCAGCTTTTCATTTCAGAAATGTTAAAAGGTGTTTCCATGTTTGCACCCAGTGGAGCAATGCTAGTTATCTGAAAACAGAAGGCTATGGACTAGGTCTACCATAGCCAGATAACACCAAGTCACCCAGGGGCACACTACTCCATTTCTGGGTTTTCTTTTAACAACCAAAAACACATTATGGAGGGTGATGTCCCCAGTCGCACCAACAACCCTGAAAATAATGAATTGTGAAAGAAACTCCAAAGCGTGGGACATTTTTAGGTGATCACCTTAGGACTGCATGATTCACAACCACTGTAGCATCACCTTAAGGCTGTTGTGCCCAGTTTTTTATGTTAGCACCAGACTAGTCGATTTGATAACCTACTAATCAGTCGTAGATAAGTTCTCAATAATGTACAAGGTGGCGTCACAGCTGGTAATGCAAGCTGCAGTGGTGCTAGTTGATAAGCAGCACACAGAAATCATCCAACAGTGAAGTAATATCTTTATCATATCTTGAAAACTTGACATTCGATTGTAGAACAGTGTATTGTGCAATGGATCCCAATGCCTTTTTCTTTCTTTAGACGGTCCAGAGGACATGGAATCTGAGATACTGAAGTGCGAGTTTTGTGGACAGATTGGATATACTAACAAATTCCATAGATCAAAGCGGTTCTGCTCCATCTCGTGTGCCAAGAGGTATTCCTCATCTTGTGTTTTATGCTGAAAGGTGGAAAACGTAGGGGCATATCAACAACAACCGGCGATAATTATCGTTAAGCGCACTAAGCGCTAGGATAAGTATCGCCGGCTAGCGTTGATTTTTATCGCTGAGATAGCGTGCTATTAGCAACGCTTATCTCAATAGTGTTAAAAATCCTCACGCTAAGTGGCTAACATGAGAATATCGCTGGAAACCCAGCGATAATCTCACGTTAGCTTGTTGATAGGGACAAACAAACTTAGCCATGATATCCTCCTTCCATAGGATATCATGGCTAAGTCAGAAAAATACCAGACGTAAAAAAGCAGCGTTAACCGCGGTTAGCGCTGCTTTTTTTTTCTCTAACAGGGTTAGCGATTTTCTTGATAATAGGAGAAATGTCGCTTAGCGACATTCCTTCTATTATTTTACTCTGGAACGCCCCCTTTGCATCTCATTAGAGATGCAAGGGGAAGCGTAGAGTAAAAGGGTGCTAACATGCACATTTGCATGTTAGCACCCTGTTGTTGATAGGGTGCTAATTTTATCTCTGCTTTTTTGGCTTTTAAAGCCAAAAAAGCAGAGATAAAGCCCTTGTTGATATGCCCCGAAATGAGGGGTATGAGTTTGACATTGTTGTGCAGTATTTCACTGTGGTTTAAATGAACAGCTCTTGCTGTGCTGTAATCTACTGTTCATATAATTGACTGCCGGCAGATCCTTGTCCAGCCCGCAGCACACAATTATGAATAATTGCAGTGCTTCACAAAAAAAGCCCCTGGCCGTGGCCTTCCCTTAACTGCTGTTAGCAATAGACACCTAATACTAAAAACAGCAGCTGCAAATCCCTGTGGTATCCTCTGGAGGCCTCATCCACACTGCCAGACAGCACTCATGGGCATTAACAAAGAGGAAAACACAAAGCTTCAGCTGCTTTCACTAGAGCGTGGTTCCCTGTTTTGCTGTGGTGCGATTTGTAGGGACTCACAGACGGAGGAGGATTTGCATGAGGCAGACAGACCTGTTTGATAGCGCATTTGCAATGCAATAGGTCTCGCATTACTGAAAGTTTGAGCTATTGGTGTTGCTAATAATAATGCAACAGCAATATCTTAAACTTTGCATTCCAAATGTTGTTGTTTTTCACATAAAACTACGCACTGTTGGCATACATGTGCAAGGAACTTCAGGACAATGGCAAAACAACCCTCTGCCGAATTCAAAATGCGACTAATGCCTGTCAGAGAGAGGAGCTTTTTAGCACATATGTTTTGTGTGCCCTGCTGTCTGAGTGACACAAAACAGATATCTACACCAACTCTTAAGCAGGCAGAAAGCAGACACTAACTCCTTTGTTACCCAGAATCCTTCCCGCGATGTTACCTTTTTTTTTTTTTACATTATTATATATTTTATGAAGACATAGATGCTTTTATTTCTGTTAAGAAGTGAATATTTTTAGCTTCTAAACGCTTCTAAAGAAGCTATAGATAAAATAAACGTAAAACACATGGTACGGGCACTCTAGGAAAAGTGTCAGCTACAATGTGTAAAAATGTCCTGACAGCGTACTGTTAGTGCGCAATGACTGCTAGCAGCCTCTGGTGGTGGCTAAAGTAATATTTGTGCTTTAAAAATTAATTTGCATAAGCTAACCCTATATCCCTTACCTTCGCTGCTGCCACGGTTTGTTGTGTAGCGCTTGACCGGCATTAGAGCGCTTTACACAAGCACTAGGTTGTTACAGAAGGGCAGATTCATGTTTTTAGGCACGGGAAGATTGAGTGCTTTGCCCGGAATCCCGGGATGGGGAACAGATGTCAGGACTCAAACCTGGTTCGCCAACTTTAGAACTGGCAGGTCTGTCCGTGAGGCTAATCCCCTTTGTGCTGAAAGAGGACCTCGCGGTAACCTCTCAGTAACAGGGGTGATAGAGCTGTTTACTCAGACTTTGCTATTTTCAAGCCAGCTTCAAAAGCACAACGATTTTGTTAAGGGACTCTTAAAACAAGCCAGATGTCTTTCGCAGCATTGGTGCCAATTACGATCCGGTAAAAAATTTCCCCGTGCGACTCGTATCCGGTCTTTTTACCGTACGAATCGTACAAGTGCCGTACGAACTGGCAATCACGATTCGCATGGTAAAAAGTCCATACGAACCGCATTGGGAATATTTCCCCACACGTCCTCGGGTCGGAAAATGTGTCCGACACGTCCTCGGACGATTTACCGTACAAATGTGAAAGGTGAAGTCCGACCGAGGAATCACGATCCATCCCGTGCGTCCGAGGCAACAACCGTATGGAAAAAACACCGTCCGCACCGAACTCCCATAGCAACCATGGAGACATGTGCCCGCATATGCGCCCAACACTCCCCCCAGCCCCCGTACGTCCGACACGTACCCCCGTGTATGTACACCCCCACCCGTGTACGTACACCCCTGTACGTTCGAGTCCTACCCCCACCCCTGTACGTGTCGTACCACCGTCTATGTACACCCCCCACCCCTGTACGTGTCGTACCACCGTCAATGTACACCCCAGTACGTTCGAGTCGTACCCCCACCCCTGTACGTGTCGTACCACCGTCAATGTACACCCCAGTACGTTCGAGTCGTACCCCCACCCCTGTACGTGTCGTACCACCATCAATGTACACCCCAGTACGTTTGAGTCGTACCCCCACCCCTGTACGTGTCGTACCACCGTCAATGTACACCCCAGTACGTTCGAGTCGTACCCCCACCCCTGTACGTGTCGTACCACCGTGTACCTACACCCCAGTACGTTCGAGTCGTACCCCCACCCCTGTGCGTGTCATACCACCGTGTACCTACACCCCAGTACGTTCGAGTCGTACCCCCACACCTGTACGTGTCGTACCACCGTCAATGTACACCCCAGTACGTTCGAGTCGTACCCCCACCCCTGTACGTGTCGTACCACCGTGTACCTACACCCCAGTACGTTCGAGTCGTACCCCCACCCCTGTACGTGTCGTACCACCGTCAATGTACACCCCAGTATGTTCGAGTCGTACCCCCACCCCTGTACGTGTCGTACCACCGTGTACCTACACCCCAGTACGTTCGAGTCGTACCCCCACCCCTGTACGTGTCGTACCACCGTGTACCTACACCCCAGTACGTTCAAGTCGTACCCCCACCCCTGTACGTGTCGTACCACCGTCAATGTACACCCCAGTACGTTCGAGTCGTACCCCCACCCCTGTACGTGTCGTACCACCGTCAATGTACACCCCAGTGCATTCGAGTCGTACCCCCACCCCTGTACGTGTCGTACCACCGTGTACATACACCCCAGTACGTTCGAGTCGTACCCCCACCCCTGTACGTGTCGTACCACCGTGTACCTACACCCCAGTACGTTCGAGTCGTACCCCCACCCCTGTACGTGTCGTACCACCGTCAATGTACACCCCAGTACGTTCGAGTCGTACCCCCACCCCTGTACGTGTCGTACCACCGTGTACCTACACCCCAGTACGTTCGAGTCGTACCCCCACCCCTGTATGTGTCGTACCACTGTGTACCTACACCCCAGTACGTTCGAGTCGTACCCCCACCCCTGTACGTGTTGTACCACCGTGTACCTACACCCCAGTACGTTCGAGTCGTACCCCCACCCCTGTACGTGTCGTACCACCGTCAATGTACACCCCAGTACGTTCGAGTCGTACCCCCACCCCTGTACGTGTCGTACCACCGTCAATGTACACCCCAGTACGTTCGAGTCGTACCCCCACCCCTGTACGTGTCGTACCACCGTCAATGTACACCCCAGTACGTTCGAGTCGTACCCCCACCCCTGTACGTGTCGTACCACCGTGTACCTACACCCCAGTACGTTCGAGTCGTACCCCCACCCCTGTACGTGTCATACCACCGTGTACCTACACCCCAGTACGTTCGAGTCGTACCCCCAACACAACCTCCTAAGTACGGAGCGCACCCCAGGCCCCAACATCCCAACCGCATGTACGAGTCGTACCAAGCCACACACAAGGACAGCACCGTACAACCAAATGGCCCATGTACACACCGTACACACGCTCTAAACGCACGGACACAACCAGGACAAAACAAAACAACACAAGAATACACTATTCGAATGGCACTAAGCCACTAAACATGGCCAACAAACACAAAAAAAAACACATCCACTGACCTGCAACTGCCAAAAACAAACAGAGGCCCAAAACACCACCACTCCTTATAACACACCCACCCAAACTTCAAACACAGCCACACCCACCCATGGACCAATAAAAAGGGCCCACACACACAAACCATGAGCCTTTGCAACAGACTCACTGCTGCCAGACACCACAGAACCATACTACAAGCTACACCACACCTTACACTTGCACACCTTCACACAACCACCTTCACAAACACCCCCTCATCACATTCACACACACACACACCTGCACAACCACACCCACACACCCACAACTATCCCCCCCCCCACCATCCACACCCCTCACCATGCCCACTACCAAGAAACCAAAGTTCAGTAACCGAGAGTTGGAGGTTCTAGTCGATGAAATCCTCAGAGTCGAGCCACAGCTCTTTGGAACATTGGTCAGAAACACCAGCATGTCAGCAAAAACAGCCATGTGGCAGACCATCATCGATGCTGTGAATGCTGTTGGGGACACCAGAAGGACCAGGCAGGAATGCCAATCCAGGTGGTACGATCTGCGGAGGAGGGTCCGAGCCAAGATGCTGGAGGAACACAACCAGGCCAACGCCACTGGAGGAGGGCCCTCCCGCAGACCCGTACACTACCAGCCCTGGGAGGAGAGGGTGATGGCCATACAGCCGGTGGAGGCAGTCGAAGGATTAGGAGGACTCCGAGACCCGGGTGAGTACACAAACAACGCACCTCACATGGGGGGAACGTCATCCACAACCAAAATCACTAACAGGCACCCAACCACCCCAACCTATCGCATGACTCAACCACACTCCATGAACACGCACATGCCACTGCCGCCACCATGCCCCATGCACCCAGCAGGACAATGTCAAGTCACAGGCCACAGAAGACACCAACACATGACACGGTAACCCGGATGGCGGGAGGGTGGGCCCCAAAAATCACATAGCGCAACTCAGAAGCCGACAACAATGCCCTCTGCCCATATGGCCCAGGTCACAGCCAGACAAACAGTGTGTCCCCACACAGGAAAGACTCACCAGCAAATGGCACACCTTGCATCAACACATGGGGGTGAAGGCACTGTTTTGCACATGACAGCAGCTAATGAACAGCCAACACTGTGAAAGAGTGGCAGCACACACAACCACAGCAGCAGCGCACACACAGACACTACACCCAATGGGTGCCTGGAGATCAGAAACAAACTCACAGCAACAAGCCAAGGGCCATTCAAAGGACTGGAAAAAGTGTGTGTCTAGGAAGCTGGGCTGAGGTGACAGAGGGTGACACACAGAGGGAGGGAGAGGGGGACAGAGAGGGAGGGAGAGGGGGACAGAGAGGGAGGGAGAGGGGGACAGAGAGGGAGGGAGAGGGGGACAGAGAGGAGGGGGACAGAGAGGGAGGGAGAGGGGGACAGAGAGGGAGGGAGAGGGGGACAGAGAGGAAGGGAGACACCGGGACACGGACAGAGGGAGGAGGCTGACACACGGAGGGAGGGAGAGGGGGACAGAGAGGGAGGGAGAGGGGGACAGAGAGGGAGGGAGAGGGGGACAGAGAGGGAGGGAGAGGGGGACAGAGAGGGAGGGAGACACAGGGAGAGCAAATCAGCCGTGTGGTGTGTGGGAATGTCTGCTCGTCAGCAGGTAGACTGCGTGCATGTAGCCAAGGGTGGCCAGTGCCAGAACCCCCCCCTCTTCACCATGGCAAAACACAGGGCCATGTGACAACCTGTTCACGAGCACAACGACAGCTACCTGCATTATATAAGTGTGTGGATCCACTCCATGTGCACATGTACAGTGCTACACGGAAGGCCCCAATGCATGGCTCGCCACACCTGCCCACTTCACTGCTGACTGCAGTCACACTTGACGCAGCAAGTAAGACTGTGCCACACATAGTTAAAGGGGCCAAAGTGGTGCCCAAGGGACACACCCATGCACAAGTGCACTGTGAGTGGAATGCAAGACAGATCTTAATTCCAAGAGGAAATGTGCCAACGTTGAAACTGATGAAACATGGATGTTGCATGGCCAAAAATTAACATTGTCTCTCTCACACACAGGTCAACGTCGTGGTTCACCCCCCAACACTGGGGGGGGAAGACTCACAGGACCCGGATCTGCGGGAGCCCAATCCCACCGGCAGCGACGACTCTCACCACTCTGTGGACGACCAGGACCGACCTGGCCCATCTGGTGTCCAACCACCTGCAGCACCTGCGTCAGGTACAACTGTGCCAACCACCACCCCCACTCCTGCCACATCCCAGGAGACACCCAGGATCCCTGCCCCACCACCACAATGCAGCCAGGCCGGCCAGGAGGGACACGGTGTCCCGGGCACCCAGGAGGAGGCAGGCGACAACGCCAATGCCACCCCTCAGGGGTCCCGGAGACCCGATGTACCCACAAGGGCAGGCCAGGTGCAAGTGGGCAGGGGTGGTGGGAGTGGAGGACGGCGGAGGCGCGAGCCTGACCAGTTGGCTGGGGAACCGGTATTTGCCCATGTCCGTGACATCATGGACACATACCGGCAGGACACCACGGGCATGGCCCAGGTTGTGTCCACCCTCAATGAGATCAAGGGGACCCTCGATGAGATAAAGACCCAGCAGGCCCAGCAACATGCCTGTCTACTGCAACACCAACGGAGGATGGAGGACAGACAGGCTGAGCAAGTGACGGTGTTCCAGGGGATTCACGATACACTCCGTCGGATGGCCGACAACATGGGCAACCCTCCCTGTGCCAGACGGCGTAGAACATCACCACCCACAGGGAGGGATCAGGAGGAGGAGGAGACATCCGACGGAGCATCCCAAACATCGTCACGGCCTGCTGCTGAGGGTCCCCGCAGGAGGCCGGGTCGTCCACGGAAAGGACCGTGAGGGTCGGCGCTACATCACCATCTCCCAGGACACCTGGCCTGGCACCTGGCCCACTGGAGCAACAGCATCACAGCATCAAGAGACATTCTCTGCCACATGGCCCTGCTGGTCACAGTCTGACCAATGTTGACAAAGACTGTGGCATGGACTATGAGGATTTACATTGGCAAGGACACCAACTCCCCTACTGAACTTTGGATTCCAAACTCCCGGAAAGCCCCTCACTTCATCCCCCCCACCCCCCAAAATAAAAATTCACACCATGAAGAGAAGATGCCTGCTGGTTGAATTATTACCTTACATGTGTGTTGTAAAGTCTAAACATGCCTGAGCTCTCTTGTGACTCCAACCATCCACACCCTGGGGCCTGAGTCTGGCACAGGACACACGGGTCACAGTGTATTAGGCAAGACAGACATGGAGCAACATACACACCCGTGATGGGCCAAACCAGCTGAGGGGGTGGCCGCACAACCGTGCTGACAGACACATTGAGTACAGCAACAGTCATGCGCAGAGGTCAGGGATCATGTCCAGGGTCCTGGGGGGCACCCAGGTATGTGTAGACAGGTGGCAGAACCATGTCCTGCAGGCTTGAGTCCGGTGGATGCAGAGAATGGGGGCCTGGCCAACGTTGGATGCATGGGGATGGCACATGTCACAATACCCACACAGTCATGGACATCATGCCCAATACACAGTCTCATCCCACACACACAGCTTGCATCTTGCTACTCGACACATCGACACATAGCCACTATCAGGGAAAACCATGCCAGACATGCTGGATGCACCGTGGCAACACACCAGCATTGACGGAGAAGAGGCACCTTGGAGGCATAGGGACACCTTTATTAGTCATGTTTTCGGGATTGCAGAGGCAACTTGAAGTACACATGAACACATCTTGTGGAGTAACATGTGGGTCCAACACTGGCACCCCCCTTCTGCAGCACAAATGCGTGTTAGCCATGGAACTGGCACACAATTGTCGGCTAACAGCTAAACACCCACAGCTGCTCACGGAGAGACTGCCATACACCATTGATCCGCTGATGTGGAAGTCCCACACCATGTCAAGCCAATGCTAACCGTATGTGTCCGAGGGCAGTGTCACACACATTGATGCCATCATCACAATCCACAATCCCATCACTGATGACTGTCAACCAGGCAGACCATCTATTCAGGTGTACACAGCTGCATGTCGTGTCCCATGGGGATGCTACATGGCTGCAGAGGAACCAAACATCGACAGGGGCAGTGTGCATACATCGTGAACAACTGCCACACCCAATACACCCCTGATGCATCTCTTACCCTATGGAGACTTCCAAACGTGTCCGTGCCTGTAACGCTGAGTCAGCCCACGATTACGTGTCCATGAGGAATAGCAGTTCCACAACAATGCAAGCAGCAGACGGCATGCGCAAGTACCTGGGGAAGAGAGACACACAAGAAGTCAGCCACAAAAAGCACAGCCACTTGCATGTGCATTTACTCGACACATGTATGGATGACAACATGCTAGGTCACAATTATGACTGGGGAAATACAACCATCACTGCCACCATCACTCCAGTGACACACCCACACACACCTCTGATTCACGTGCCATACATGCAGGTGGAGACACACATCACAACACATGCCACACGGGGACCAATGCGTGCACACTCAGACACTGGTACTCACCACTAAGCAAAGAAGTCGCATATGAGCCGAGTCCGGATGTCCTCTTGCGGCTCCACATCCTCCACATCACTAGCCCCATTGCTAAGCCCTTCGTCCTCCACGGGTGGATGGTCCTCGTCATGTTGATCCAGGATGAGTGGCACAGCTCTCTCAACTGCCATGTTGTGCAGCATGCAGCAGACCATGAAGATTTTGCAGACCTTCGCAGGGGCATATGGGAGCGCGCCGCCGGTCTTGTGGAGGCACCTAAATCGGCTCTTCAGCAGCCCAAACGTCCTCTCTATCACTCGCCTTGTCCGGCCATGGGCGGTGTTGTAGCGGAGCTGGGCCGGCGTGATGGGGTTGCGGAGAGGTGTGAGCAGCCATGGCGTGTTGGGATAGCCAGCGTCCCCTACATGGGAATCACATGGACATCGTTGGAATTGGTGAAGCGGTCGTGCTGGTAGGCTATGCAAATTACAGGACAGACAGACTGTACCCACCAACAACACATGCTCTTTCGTTGCGCAGCTGCATCATCATTTCAGGCATCCTGCTACGCCTCATGATGTAGGCATCGTGTGCTGATCCTGGAAAACGAGCACAGACATGTGAAATCACCATGTTGGACTGACACACCACAAGGGCATTGATGGAGTGGTAGTGCTTTCGATTGCGGTACGCCACCTCCCGTGCGTGTGGTGGTACCAAAGCTACATGTGTACCATCTATGGACCCAATGACATGGGGCATCCCTCCCAGGGCATAGAATCCACGCTTGACCGCAGTCAACTGTTCAGGGGTTGGGAACTTGATGAAGTCATCCAGGTGAATCAACATGGCCTCTAAGAAATCATGCAGCACACGGCAGAACATGCTCTGGGACATGCCACCAACATGAGCTATGGTATTTTGAAAGGTACCCGTGGCAAGAAAATGTAGGGAAGCCATTACCTTCTGCTGGGGTGTCAGTGCCGTAGGATACCTGTGCTGCGGTTGCAGGTGTGGTGCCAGTCTCGCCGTCAACTCCAGAATCAACGGTTGGGTGAAGCGGTAGAGCCGGATGCTGTCATTCTCCCGCATGGCAGCCAAGTCCGGAATTGGTCGGGCAAGAGGCGGCGCTCTGCAGTAATTTGGAAGTGACAAGGAAGAGTGAGTGCACTACGACAACAATTCATATGTACTGAGCACATGTTAATCTGTCAATACACATATGCTACATAGGGAGTCAGGTATGTGCTACATGCCCAGGACACGTATGGATGCAAGGTGACACTCCTACCAAGACCCAGCTACACACGGAGATTGAGAACCTCCCCATGCCATGCCATGGGAATAGCTGTGTCCCAGTGCAAGTGAACAGCCAGACGCAAGACAGGAGTGACATACGCCCACACATCAGCAGAAGTAGGATGCCGATTGCAGAGACTGGTAGCGGAACACTGGAGCCACAGGTGACATGACATTACACTAGGACAGCCCACACACCTTGCCATGAAGGTGCACATGTCGTGACTCACCACACATTCATTGTGAGGATGCAGACATGTCCTTGTCACGCTACTCCGTGTCCCATGCATACATGTGCACCTCACATCCGATACCACATGTGGCATGGTGTGCGGAACAGTGTGCAATGACAATCTACACACAGACACATGTTGGTTGCTGCAACGGCTGCAGCTTTTGAGGGTGCTCCAACATCAACCTGATGGGAAGCCCCCACACATACATGACATAGTCACATTGTGCACCGTGGGTAGTGACAAGTCAGGTGTGATAACCCCTGTACCGGGCATCAGGGGACACTTCCGTGTGTTGGTGTCCGTGCCATGCCAGTGACGCTCACCCCAAGTGTGCAGTACGACATGCACACATGTCAAAGGAGTCAAGGCCATGCCTGGCACACATTGCACCATCACACAGTACATCTGTAGACATCTCATCATACATCTGGTGCCTTCTCCACTCAGGAGTAATGTTCCACATCACAGGCCGTCACACCTGTGCCCCACACATGTAGTAATGCACAGACGATGCCTTGATGTCAATTAATGGACAAGGATGTCCATTCATGGACAAGTATGTCCATCCATGGACAAGTATGTCCATCCATGGACAAGTATGTCCGCCCTATCCCTACCTGTGTGCCGCCTGTCACCACTGTGATGTGTGAAAACCGCTGTACTGCTGCGAAGAGGGCCTGTGTACGTTCCCATATCACTATGGGAGTGCTGCCGTATGTGTACCCATCGTGATGGCGAGTGTACAGGCATTTGTATGGTCCGTACCACTACGAGTACGCATACGCCAGGACACCCATAGTGATAGTGAGCGTACATGCGTGTGTACGGCCCGTACCACTACGAGTACGCATACCCAAGAACACCCATAGTGGTAGGTCCGTACGCACGCATGTACGCTCACTATCACTATGGGTCTCCCCGCGTATGCGTACTCGTAGTCGTACGGGCCGTACACACGCATGTACGCTCACTATCACTACGAGTACGCATACGTGGGGAGACCCATAGTGATAGTGAGCGTACATGCGTGTGTACGGCCCGTACCACTACGAGTACGCATACGCAAGAACACCCATAGTGGTAGGTCCGTACGCACGCATGTACGCTCACTATCACTATGGGTGTCCTGGCGTATGCGTACTCGTAGTGGTACGGGCCGTACACACGCATGTACGCTCACTATCACTATGGGTCTCCCCGCGTATGCGTACTCGTAGTGGTACGGGCCATACACACGCATGTACGCTCACTATCACTACGAGTACGCATACGCGGGGAGACCCATAGTGATAGTGAGCGTACATGCGTGTGTACGGCCCGTACCACTACGAGTACGCATACGCAAGAACACCCATAGTGGTAGGTCCGTACGCACGCATGTACGCTCACTATCACTATGGGTGTCCTGGCGTATGCGTACTCGTAGTGGTACGGGCCGTACACACGCATGTACGCTCACTATCACTATGGGTCTCCCCGCGTATGCGTACTCGTAGTGGTACGGGCCGTACACACGCATGTACGCTCACTATCACTACGAGTACGCATACGCGGGGAGACCCATAGTGATAGTGAGCGTACATGCATGTGTACGGCCCGTACCACTACGAGTACGCATATGCCAGGACACCCATAGTGATAGTGAACGTAGGCACGCGTGTACGGGCCGTTGCAATGCATTTGGGGTGCCCTAGGGCCCCGAAACGCTCCGTACCTGTGTGTGACGCTCCAAATTACATTGGGGACACATGAGGGACAAGTATTAAGGCCTACATGCATGCTGGTTGTCATGGAGACCAAGTTCAAATTTCGAATTTGTTCTGGAAGGTGCACTGCAGAAGTCAGTTGGTATTCTTCTACTTTGTTGCAATGTGTTTGTGGGGCTGACATCATGCAGGAGAATGAAACCGATAGAGATCCCACAGACTGCTAGGTTTGAAGGGATTGGAGGAAACATAGGATGCAAATGTGAGTGACCAATCACTCTGTACCCCTGTGCATGAGATGGGCCAGCAAGGCAGATATAAGGCAGCCAGGTCCCATGAGGGAGCACTTGCCTGCACATCTCTGTATTCCACGACCCAGCTGCTGCTACTGATTCCCTGGAACCATGTCAAGGGCTGTGGAGAGGTCACAGCCATTCACCCTGGAGGAGAACATGGCTTTGGTGGATGTGATCCTCCCACGGTACCCCATGCTGTATGGGCGACCAGGTTATCAGGTGAGTGCAGTGTCCACTGCCACAGACTGTGTCCCTTTGTTGTGACTGTGACTTCTGCCATTGTGTCCAGGTGTGACACACATGCTATGTACTGTAGGGGGGGCCCCAAGGGGGGGGGAATGCCTGATGTCTCCCAGCAGTGCCCTGAGACAGGAGGGGTGGGTGCAGAGTCCTCCCAGCAGTGCCCTGAGACAGGAGGGGTGGGTGCCTATCACTCCCAGCAGTGCCCTGAGACAGGAGGGGTGGGGGCCTATCACTCCCAGCAGTGCCCTGAGACAGGAGGGGTGGGAGCCTATCACTCCCAGCAGTGCCCTGAGACAGGAGGGGTGGGTGCAGAGTCCTCCCATCAGTGCCCTGAGACAGGAGGGGTGGGTGCCTATCACTCCCAGCAGTGCCCTGAGACAGGAGGGGTGGGTGCCTATCACTCCCAGCAGTGCCCTGAGACAGGAGGGGTGGGTGCAGAGTCCACCTAGCAGTGCCCTGAGACAGGAGGTGTGGGTGCCTATCACTCCCAGCAGTGCCCTGAGACAGGAGGGGTGGGTGCCTATCACTCCCAGCAGTGCCCTGAGACAGGAGGGGTGTGTGCAGAGTCCTCCCAGCAGTGCCCTGAGACAGGAGGGGTGGGTGCCTATCACTCCCAGCAGTGCCCTGAGACAGGAGGGGTGTGTGCAGAGTCCACCCAGCAGTGCCCTGAGACAGGAGGGGTGGGTGTGATGCACAGTGTGAGCCTGGATCATTGATTGTGTAGTTGCCCTCATTCCACCTGTGTCCTTTCAATGGCACGTACTGATTTTGGCCTTCCCCCACAGGATCATGTCCCTATGACAAAGTTGCAATGCGTTGGATGCACACTATGCCTTGTTGTAAACAGCAAATGTGTTCTAATCTGTGTCCCCGTGACATGTGCAAGGTGTATTGATGTAGTGTCACTTGTTCATCCTCACAGGTAGACGCCTCTGCCAAGGAGCAGATATGGCTGGACGCCGTCAGCGCCGTGAGGAGTGTGGATGGTCGGAGGCGACACCTGTCCCAGGTGAGGAAACGCTGGCAGGATATCCGGTGCTGGACACGGAGGATCGCACGGGTCCTGCTGGGGGACTCACCTGAGAGCCACAAGAACCGCGGGCGCCGCCGTCTCTCCCACATCCAGAAACGTGTGCTGGCGGTGGTCTTTCCTGACTTGGACAGGCGTCTACAGGAGATGCAGCAGCTGGAAGGGGGTAGGTACATGTGTGTGTTTGTTGTGTTTCACCAGCATTTGTAAGTGCAATGTTCCATGGATACACTTCCAGGGTTTATGGTGCTGTGCAGATCATGTTCCCCACAGTATTGCAGTGTTCTCCTGCTTCCCCTCCCCTCCTTGCAATGTGTTCCCTGGTCTGTGTGTAGTCACTCCATCACAAGGTTATGTAGCCTGACACCTTCTCCAAGTGTACAATGCCTGCAGCATCATGTGTGGGGGTGGTGTGTAACAGGTTGTGTGACCTTGCCTGTGCCCTGTCCAGTTCTGGACTTGTGGGTTCCATGTCAGTTGGCACTGATGCTGAGTCCAGACATGGGAGTTAATCTCTCGGGTGCCAGGCCTTCCAGCAGGCATGTCCCATGTGGTGGCCTGTGACATGATGTGCATGATTGTGCGTTAGGCATAGTGCAGGGATGTTAGCGTGTGTCGCAATCTTTCCCATTCAGGAGCATGGAGTTGTGTGGCCACTACTGTCCCCAGGGTCATTTATTCCTAGGTATCATGTGTGTAATCCGAGAATGTCGACAATCTCTGTGTCTACAGCATAGGTTGTGCTCTGTGCCATTGTCCCCTGCAAACATGTATATTGACGTGAGATGTATTACAAGTGTCCACTGTCCAGCCTGACCTGATTTTCCTATTACATACTCACGGTGGCCATTGCCTTTGTGTCTTGTTGCAATCATCTGATGCTGCCCATTTGTACATGATAATTTGCACTGCCGCACCTTGGGTAGTTTGTGTGCAATATAGAAGTTTAGCATCCCATGTGTATTTCACCCTGACTAAGAGATGTACGTGCTTCCTGTGTCTCCATTGATTTGTCTCATGTAGGGGGTGGGTGGTGCGGGCATGTCCGACATGTCAAGACCTGATATCTCCTTGCTAGGACTGGCCAGTGTGTGATGTTTGCCTGGTATACACTCAAGGTGCAGTGTGCCAGTCAGGGTGGGCATGTTATCAGTATTACCTATGCTGCATGTGCCTCTAGTTCCTGCCTATGGTCCCTGCTCATCCCTATTTGCTGCCACGCTGTGTGGTGCTGATGCAGCGCTGGATTGTCCCCAGAGCCATGCTCCTCAGTCAAAATTCCATATCATCTCATTTGCTATTGTGTCATGCTCTCCATGGATTTTCAATGGCATGGTGGGTCAAAAAACTGTGTTTGCATGCCCTACATATGTACCTTGTTATGTAGATGTAACTCTTCCTTTGTTTCAGGCTATGCACTGTAACCTACGTAGATTTGACTCATGTGACATATGTATACAGGTGTATGATAACTTTCTGTCTCTTCACCCTGCCCACAGCATCGTCGGGGGACACGGAGGGAGACATGGACACAGACGGCGCGGAGGGACCGAGCACCAGTGCCAGCGGTGACATCAGGGCTGGCACTTCGAGTGGGACAGAGGCGGTGGAGAGTGAATCCGGGGACCTGTCGACTGGCACAACAGACTATGAAACTGACGGGTCCGAGGATGATCACTCCGAGTGGGCGGTGGCTGCACCACCATCTGACAGCAGCCCTACATCTGGCACCGCCCCCTCCATTGGCATCAGCCGCCTCCCACTTGCTCGTGTCCCTTCCCATCGTGCCCGGTCACCACATGTCTCCTTCCTGCCAGGCACTGCACCCCCTGCCCCTGTCTCCACTGCTGCCGCCAATGCTGAGTCTGTGGACATCCAGCGGCAGTTGCAGATTGGTCAGACTGCGATCCTTAATGTCCTCCATGGCCACAGCCAGGTCCTCAACAACATGGAGGCATACTTGGAGGGCATTCATTCATCGCAGGCTGACCAACGCAACTTGCTGCGGTCCATAGACTCCACACTGACTGCAGCAGTGGGTCTCCTGCAGCGCTATGTCCCACCCCCTACCCCTGCTCCTTCCACACTTCCCACTCCCATGCCTGTCACACTTACACCCAGACGTAAGCATGCACCCACCACAATAGACACAGGCACCACACCAGCAGGGAAGGTCTGCCGCACACCTCCTGACACGCACACACAGGGTGCAGTAGGCACACCCACTGGGTCGGGGGGCAAACGTGTGACACGCAGCCAGAGTGGGAGTCCGCATTCCACCCAATCCACTCCCTCCAAATCCCTTCCCCTCAGCTCTCCTGGCCACATCTCCCCCAAAGACTCCTTCATGGCCGCTCTGTCCCTGAGCCCCACAGTGACGCCACCCCGCAAGCGGTCAAGGAGGTCCCCGGTCAGGGTGGTTGAGTCCCCCCCCCTGTCCACACCCTCCCCCAGTGGCGCTGCGACCCATCCCTCTGACCCCCTCCCCTCCTTGGGGCCTGTGGTTCCTTCGGGTGCAGGGGAGTCCCTGGAGGACCTTGCTAAGGTGTGCAGCGAGATCCTGGCGTCCGCCTTTGGCCCTGCCCCACCCCCTGTGGTGGAGTCCTCCATCCCTGCACCCACGACGCCTACCCTTCACCCTCCTGTCCCTGCGGTGCCTGTTTCTTCCCCCCCACATGATGCCCTCACCCCTGTGGAGGACAACGGATTGTAACTGTGCAGGCAAGCTAGGGGGCACGCATCCCACTGTGTCCCCCATCCAGCTGGGACTCCTGGACTGCCCTATGGCCTTTGTTGAAATTGGACTCACGTCATACTAGTTTTTTTCACATGTTGAATAAAGCTATTTATTTTTGCCCTTGGAACACTCCTGCATTGCTGGCATTGCTGTTGGTGGGGCTGCTACATGGTTGTGGGTGTTGGTCAGGTGTTGGGTGTGTGGGAAATGTAGTAGTGTGCTGCTCATAGGGGGGACCCTGGGATCTGTGTGCCATCACACGGTGTTAGCTACCTTTGTCCATTCATGTAAGCAGTTGCTGCATGTTGCAATTGTCCCAAGGTGTATTCCTGCCTCTGTGTACCCTGACTTCTTCCCTGCAGGGTGTCCCCTGACTTTGGCACAGAGCTGTGTGTCCATTAGCTGGGTGTGTGACGTAGTCCTTCACCTTTGCACATGCATGATGAGCGATGTCTCCACCTGCATCATTCGTGGCATCCTTGGTAGTCATTGTACTTGTGTATGTGGCCTATTGACATTACTTCATGTGTACATGTTTTATTTTCTGCGCTATGCATGCGTATACTCCCAGCCTCGAACACATGTGGTACATGTACTGCAGGGTCTTTGTGCACCTGACTGACATTTGTGGGCATGGTATCTGTGACTACTCCACCCTTTGCGTTCCATGGGCACTGCTGGGAGTGATGGGCCCCCACCCCTCCTGTCTCAGGGCACTGCCGGGAGGACTCTGCACACACCCCTCCTGTCTCAGGGCACTGCTGGGAGTGATAGGCACCCACCCCTCCTGTCTCAGTGTGGTAAATAAAATACCGGACTGAATTTCATACGGAATCTTTAAAATAAAGTAAAATAGCTCAAAATAACAAGAGGCAGAATCCGTGGTATAAGAGGTTTTCTAAATGGGCTTTATTCCATTCAAAATGGCCGACTCGAGTCGCGGCCTTCAGGTTCCGTCACCACGAGGGTTCAGGAAGTGAAGTACAATAATTTATTGACAGACATGTATTTTTATAATAAGTACATTACAATGAAACGAATGTAGAAGGCGTAACATTTGATAAGAAAAGTGACAAAACAGGTACGTAATCGAAACTAGGCGTAATAAGGAATAAAAGAAACATGATTGGTTAGGATTATCAGGCATAGGTGGATCTATAAGATAATACTTGGCATAGATGCGCGCGCAGCAGTATGACGTGTAATTGACGTGCAACTAGGGGGTGAAGGGGACTTGACATTTAGCTCTACATGTGGAGACGAGAAGTCTGAGGGGTCAAGTCAACCTAATCCCAAATCATATCTACCATCCTATGTTTGGAGAACTATGTTATCCACAAGGAAGGACTCTCGGACAGAATCTATTCTATACTAACTGTGTGTGCGTGTACAAGCGTCTAAGTGTCTATATGAGATGCGAGGGGCAGAAAACTTTCCATGGCAGCAGGGCTATGAATCACTTGCAGGAGGACGGAAAGGCTGAGTCCTTTTGCTTATGAACTAAAGGAAATGTTTACCTAAATCACTAGACAGGAATGCATCGGCTGAAGAGCAAAATAGATAATTCGAAGGTGAAATACAGCTTCTTGGCAGGCAGGCGAAAACTGGCCGATGCAGGCACCGTTAGCTGCACAGGGAGTAGGACAAAGTTCATGGATACAGATGCGAGCTCAAGCTGAAGCTGTCAGAGGCTGAGAGCAGGGAAAGGCTTTGAGGACAGAATCGGGCCTACTTGCCTGAACTGTAAAAATGGAGTAACTTAGCCATATAAAGTCGGTGACCTTTCATACCTAGGAATCGAATATCCAGCCCATCGATGGCGGATCTGACAGAGAACATGTCGACGGTAGACACACATATGTTTGCGTCTTAGAAACTGGAACTGGAGGGAACATACATGTACTTGTAACATGCATATAGAACCGTTGGGGTCCAAGATAGGGGACATAACTGACCAGGAAAATCCACATTTCCACATTCCCTCCTTGTCCCCTACTTGCCCTTCAAGAGATATCAATCTTCATCAATCCATCGATTTGCTCATGTAGCATCATTTCTTCTTCCTTCTTCTTCCGGCATTTTGAACGAGAACTGTGATATGGAATGCATGATGTGGCACACAGACCACAAATCGCTGGTCCACATTGCAGGCATAAACAACAACTGAAGAGTATAAGAAGGCCAATACCTAGGAAGGATAGAACTCTCCATCCCCAGGCTGATATCACACTCCAAAACCACCCGGACCACGTCCAAGTGCCTGGATTTTCGTGTATCTGGCTTACAATCTTATGAAGGCGTGTTATAGCTTTATATACAGATGGCGAATTTTCTGGTATGAATATGCAGCAGCTGGATCCGATGACCCTGCAAGCTCCGCCCCTATCGGCCAGGATGACGTCAAGGACAAGACGATTCTGGAGAACAACAATTCTCACCACTGATTGTTCCTCTGTCAGATTGCCTAGGGCGGCTATAGTCTCGTTTACTACAGCTTCAAGAGTCTTGGTGAGTCTGCGTATCAGCTTACTATTTGATATAGTACCTATATAGGGAAAGATACCTTTATTGAAATCTACATACTTGTCCCATGCCGTCTCAGTATAATCGACAACTGGGAGATCTCTCCGCTCTCTTTTGTGTACTAAATGAACATGTCGATAATAATCAGGAGGAGCTAGGAAAACAGGTGGCAAAAGGAATGCTATGTAACAGGTACCATCCCAATCTAGAGGCAGACGCATATATGCCGTCTGACCACATATAAAGTAAGAATGGCGAGAAGCTCTAAATGAAGATTTACCTTGATCACTATATTCTACTGTAGTAACGCATTGGCTATGGCCCATATGTATGGAACCAACCTTTCTTACACATAGATCACCCTTAGCTGGAAATACTGACATAGTGGGCAGAATTAGTTCAACTTCGGATTTGACATTCAAAATCATAAGATTAGGCGTAAAATTACCTAATTTATACACTTCATTTTCTAAATCAGTTCCTGTTCTACTGGGGTGACCCTCCTTATTAGGGTGACAGACTTTGAATAAAACTAGATTCAGATTTCCCCATATCCAGTGTTGTTGATAAACTGCTGTGTCTGGGTCTATGGAATTTAATAAACTAAACCATGCTCCACAGGAGCCATTGTGTGTGAACGGATGTGGAAAGAAAGGCAGAACTCCTTTGTTATTCTGATAGGGAGGAAGTCGGCCACACACCCAACAATTGGTGGCATTACTAGTCTGATGGGAATGATGTAACATGCTAATGAATGTGTTATTGCGCAGCGCAAGTCTATAGGACAACTCGTGTGGGGGTAGGTCACTAAAAGAATGTTCTTCAGTTGTATTGAAAGCACGTTTAGAAACAGGATAATACATATGCAACAATATACTTGCAGTAACTATTAAAAAACTCAAGAAAAACAAAATTAATAAAGTCACAATACAGTGGCTACGCAGTGATTTACAATAAGCATGTCGTTTCATAATGATTCTGGACTCTACATGATTCAGACCTAAGGGATACATGTCGGGACAGATTCAACCGCTTCACCTTGGAGAGGACTTAAACAATCAAATCGTCCGATAGTTTAGATCTGGACCTGAGTTTCTGTTTATAGAGTTCGGTGCTACTGGCCTCAGCCAAAGGTAGCTTTGAGTCAATGGGGGAAGACACACGGGGAGTACTGTTTGTGTCAGGAGGAAGTCCATGAAATTTCTTTATATGGCTGGAATGCACCCATCCTTTTCTTCCTTCGATCTTCACAGCTGTTCTGGTCGTCAGCAGGACCAACTTAGGAAGCCTCCACCTTGGCTCCAGTTGGGTTTTCCGATCAAAATTTCTGATGAGAACATAATCACCGGGAATTACATCATGAGGTTTTACCTCGGTGTTGTCGGGAAAAGCTGCGACTACCTGTGAACGACAAGATTGTAGTGCAGACATCAAGGAAGCCAGGTAATCTGTCAGCATATTACAGTCAACATCAGTTATTTTACGGGGTATAGGCGTCCCCCACATATTCGGTGGTCTACCAAAGATCACCTCATAAGGGGATAACCCTGTTCGAGAGTGTGCTACCATCCTCATGTAAAATAGCGCAACTGGTAAGGCTACTATCCAGTCCACACCCTTTTCCTGACATATTTTAGACAATCTGATTTTTAAAAGTTGATTATGTCGTTCCACGAGACCTGCTGCCTCGGGGTGTCGGACACAGTGGAATTTCCACTGATATCCCAACAAAAGTGAGACATGTTTCATTAATTCGGATGAGAAAGGCTGGCCGTTATCTGAATATACAACACGTGGTAAACCGTACCGTGGGAAGAATTCTCGAACTAGCTGCTTGGCAGTAGTGGGGGCCGTGTAATCTGATACGGGATACGCCTCTGTCCAACGGGAGAGAGCGCAAACAACTACAAGAACATATTTGAATCCTCGACAACGTTCCATCTGAATATAATCCATCTGGAGAACTTCAAAAGGATGGTCAGGAGGCTGAAATCCACCCTGCTCTACGGGAACACTCTTTCCTGGATTAAACTGACAACATATCATACAGGTACGAACTTTTTGTTTAGCTGCTGCTCGTAAATGTTTGTTGAACCAAATGTGCTGAATGCTGTCTAGCATAGCCTTCTCTCCTAAATGTGCTGGACTGTGAACTGTAGCTATAATGGCTTGAACCATGGAATCAGGGAGAAACCATACAGATTTCTCCTTCGTCATCCATCCTTGATCTGTCTGGATCCCTCCTAGTTCAGTCCACTTCTTTATTTCTTCTGCTGTGGCATGTGTCTGTATGTCAATTACATCAAGTGCGGGATCCTTAATTGTCATACACTGTGTTGGTGTCTGAACTATTGGCTTTGTCATGTCTAATGTGCGTTTCTGAGCAGTCTGTTTAGCTGTTCTGTCAGCTAAATCATTGCCTTGAGAAACGGTATCAGTAACCTTCGTGTGTGCTTTACATTTCATAATCGATATAGCAGTGGGTAGATGTATTGCGTCTAACAAAGCATGAATGAGGGGTCCGTGCTGAATGTGGGCACCATGGGACGTTAAATAACCTCTCTCTCGCCACAGCACGCCGAAGTCGTGTACAACTCCGAATGCATAACGTGAGTCAGTGTATACATTAACTTTCTTATTTGTGGCTTGAATACAGGCTTGCGTTAGAGCAATAAGTTCTGCTGCTTGGGCTGACAGAGTATCTATACAATGTGTCTCAATAACTTCAGTGTCTGTTGTGACTGCATACGCGGCCACTAAATCTCCTGTACTTGTTCTCATGCACGATCCGTCTACATACAACGTCAGGTCTGGATCTAACAATGGAACGTCTGTCAAGTCTTGTCTGGGTTTCGTCTTTATTTCAATGATTTCAACACAATCATGAGCTAGTGGGTCTGTTCCGATTACAGGTAATAGTGTAGCAGGATTCAATGTATTACACCGTCGGATCTCTATGTGTGGTTGAAACAATGTCAGTTCATAACCGGTAAGTCTTGCTATGGTCAAGTGTTGTGTTTGTGTTCGGTTCACAAGAACCTCTACTGCATGTGGTACTTGTACTGTCAATGGGTGTCCTAATACTATGGCATCGCTTTGTCTGATTGCTAAAGCTGTCGCTGCCACTGATTTCAGGCATGCAGGCAAAGCCTGAGCTACGGGATCTAATGTACTGGAAAAATAAGCACATGGCTTGCGTGATCCTGCTTGATCCTGAGTGAGTACTGACAAGGCAGTACCTTCGCGTTCTGTAACAAAGAGTGTAAAATGTTTGCTATAACATGGTGTTGCTAAAACAGGTGCTTGACATAAAGCTTTCTTTAGGCTTTCAAAAGCTTGTGTATGTTCCTGAGTCCAAGGGAGAACAGTCGATGTGGCTGCCTCCTGTGTGGTTAACTGAATGAGTGGTTTTGCTAGAAATGCGTACTGAGGGATCCACTGCCTACAATATGAAGTGAGGCCTATGAAAGCCCGCACCTCCTTCTGTGTCTGGGGTATTGACATGTTAGCAATTAACTGGATGCGATCTGGTGTAAGCTGCCTTCCCGCCTTGGACAGCGAGTGACCAAGATAAATAACTCGCTGGACACAGAATTGCAGCTTAGAAGGAGACACCTTGTGCCCCTTGTCGGCTAGAAAATGTAAAACTGTCAGAGAAGCTTTTTCACATTCTGGCTCGCTTCTCGCGGTGATCAGCAGATCATCGACATATTGAAGCAGTGCTGTATTGATTGGCATGTGGATACTGTCAAGTTCTCGTTTCAGTGCTTGGCTGTAGATGCTGGGGCTTTCTGTAAATCCTTGGGGAGCGCGTGAGAATTTAAAGCTGCGCCCATTTAAACTGAATCCGAACAAGTATTGGCTTTCCGGATCTATTGGGACGCTGAAAAAGGCATTCTTGAGATCGATTACAGTAAAGAATGTTGCTTCGGAATCAATTGCTGTCAATAATGATGATATATCAGGGACCACAGGAAATTGAGGTACAATACACTTGTTTAGTTCACGCAAATCAATAACCAATCGGTACACTGGTGGGGCAGTAGGATCAGTTCGTTTAAGAATCGGAATTATCGGTGAATTACATACATTGGAGTCTGTTTCTATAACTACTCCCTGGGCAATTAGCTCATCAATGATTTTCAACAAAGCCACTACAGCATCATGCGGTAACTTGTATTGTCGCATTCGTGGTAGTACCACTCCTGCTTTCAATGTAACTCGATAGGGTGTAATGTTCATGCAGCCAACATCCGTAGGGCCTTGTGCCCATAGATGTACTGGTAAAGTCTGTAGTCGGGGATCCATGTCTCTAGACACATAGTGACCTTTAAAATCACGCAAAAACAACCTTACTCCTTCCGGAGAACAACATATTATGGCTCCTAGTGCTTTCAGAGTTTTAATTCCTAACAGATTTTCTGGGCATGATTTAGTAAGCAATAAATCTGTAGTTCGTGTCAAAGGTCCTATCGTAAGTGGTAGAGGCTGTGATACTTCATTAACAATAGGTTTTCCCGAAAAACCAAGGGAAACATTTTGAGAGCCTGAGAGGGGTGCCCCTGGAACTTCACTACGTTTTATGGTTGTTCGACTTGCCCCTGTATCGAGTAAGAATTTTCTATTTTGACCTAATAATTCACTATGTACATAAGGTCCTTCTTGATCTACAGGAATCTCGATGAGCGGTAAGTCAACTTCCCTCTCTAGGCTGGTTCATGCGTAATGCTGATATTCAGGGTATTCATACTGTGCAGTCTGATACATTTGTCGTGTTGTTGTTTGTGTGGCAGTAGCAGGCAACGGTGGTGCAGCTGGCACAAACTGTATGGGTTGCTGTGAGGCTGGCATGGACTGTTGCTGAACTGGCATGGACTGTCCATGCTGCATAGCTCCTTGTTCATTCTGATCTTGTCTAACTAATCGTGGTCTCTCTTTTGCAATACCTGTAGCTATATTACGTTTCAGGACTGGACAATCATGTACATAATGGCCTAGTTGCTTACAGTAATTGCAGGTTCCCTTTACAGGAACTGCAGAAACACCAGAATGTGTCACACCCTTTTTGTGGCCATCTGCTGGTACTGTCTGAGAAACTAGCATTTTCATTTTTGTATCCTTCATGCGTCTATGCTCGTGTTCTTGTTCATCCCTAATTCTATTGTGATGATACTGTAACATTTGTAGCATTTGCGACGGAGTGTTACTTTGCCAGGTACTCTCGAATTTCAATATTCTATTCTTCACTGGGGGCAATGCATTTTCCACTAATTTTGTCACAAATAGATGTGGATATGAGTCACTACTTGCTTTTATACCACTATTTATACCAAAACATTTTTCAAATCGAGCATAATAATCGCTTGTGTCTTCATCTTGCTTTTGTTTACAGGCTGTGATTGCACCCCAATCTTCCTTTTTTGTAGTTAATAAACGTGGCAGTACCTGTACTAGTAAACCTGGTAACAGTTTAACTCTATCCCCGAGCCCCGAACCTGCAGTTCGGCTCCTTTCTTCCTCTGCTAATGCTGTCCAGTCTATCTTTTGGTCTCCTACTTCCCACTCTTTTTCTTTCAGTTTTTCATAAATGCCAGCAGGCAAAAGCACCTTTAATATCGTCATAATATCAGGAAAGGTGTACTCTCCCATCAGTAACATGTCTTTAATTTCTCGGTGGAAACCCGCTGGGTCTTTGTCATGACTAGGTACTACTTTCTTCATTTCTAATAATTCTATTTTTGATATGGGTGTGTAAACAAATACACGGTGAAACTCATTGTCTTCGCCTTTTATTGGGTGCACTTCTCGTAAAGGATTTTGTCTATCCATATAGTACGGTGCTCTTTCTCTGCGGGGCAGGGAGAGAGAATCTGGATTTACAAAAAGGACATACTGTTTACGTGACACTAATATCTCTTTAATTAGCTTGTTACTAGAACCTCTCCATCTGTACGTGAGTAGTTCCGTTAATATATCAGGTAAAGGACCAGGGTCAGCATGTCGGCTTTTATATAATATAAGGAGTTGCTGAATCATATAGATTCCAGCTAAACGTTGTTCATCTGTACTGAGGTTGAGAAACGTGTGTGCTACGGTCTCATCACCGTATTTTTCAGGGCTAACAATCCAGTGAACGGCTGATCTGGCTAATTCTTGCTCATCCATGGAATCGAGGAGGTGGTAACCCCTTCGTTTCTCGTAGTATTTTATCTGTGGCTTGAAACGAATGTTCAGGAGACTTCAGATTTATTACAGGCGTTGGATACGTTCTGCTGTTATTTGGGTATACAGAGTGTATTGGATCAGAAAAACATCTAGTATTTTCACAGGATCTTCCTCTGCCTACATAGGCTATGGTCTCTGACTGTCTTGCGGAATTCCCTGATTCGGACACTTCATCTTGCTCAAACTCGTCTGTTCCCAATCTCTCTTCATGAATACGCTCTATTTCTTTACGGATTTTTCGGCACATGGCTATTATACAATTTTGCTTATCGTGTCTCCCTTCTGATATATTCTGACTCCATCTTGTAAGAATAAGCATTGCATTCGGGTCTACCCCCGGGCGGTCTTGATTTCTGATCACACAGTTTATGAGGAAACGTAACAGTTCCCCCTGTATCTCTACTTTCTGGAATTCCATAGCTCTGTTAATACAGCCTGGATCTCGTCCTGTTTGAACAAAATGATATATGTTATCTAGATGCGTAGTCATTCCTGGTAACCTTGCTAAATACTCTGCGGCTCGTCTGATACGTAATGATGCCAGGACCATTTCGTCCTCTTTACCGACCACGGGGTCATATCTACAATTAACAAGGAGTTCCTTAAGCGCACGTTCACTTACGAATTTAGGTGTACGTGAATGTGCTGACTCTTGAAAGACAAGTTTATTTATTCTAGGTGGTGTAAAAGTACTGCTAGCACCTCCCGTGGCCCTATCTGGGGCGTCGGGTGTGAATGGGTTCGTTGAACGTGACACAGCAACTATGGGTGTCGATACCTCTGTAGAGTCGACTGCGGAGACAGATGCGGAAACAGATGTGCTTGCCGACGCTTGTGTCGGAACTTGCTGTTGCACGGGGACAGGTACCTGATCCTGACGTTGAACCCCTCCGCCAGACGGTCTATGTGGTGCGGCGTTAGCATACTCGGGAGCTGCGTCGTCTAGATATGAGGAAAGAAAGACATCTTCTGCGGTTCTAGGATGCCCTTTTGGATGTACCTTAATTGGAAATAATGGGGGTGGCAAGTCTTTTGGTATCTCTGGAGCAGCCTTAGGTAATCCTTCGGCTAGTAGGGGATACATACCATTCATAAGAGCATTTCTTTGTCTATGTACTTGTTCTGATTTCACTCGGATACCTTCCTCAATTAATAGATTTTCTTGAACTTTATTTGAACTTTCTTTACTCCTCTCTTCTTGTCTACGTGCTTTTTCTGTTCGTCTATGAGATTCTTTACGCCATAACTCAACAGCGTCTTTCTGTGACTGTCTGACCTTTCTTTTCCATAACTCTTCCTCCACTTTCATGATGCACTCTGCATCCCAGGTTCCCGCTATGGGCCACCTTTGACTTTCCGGTAATCCCTTGGTATAGTCTACCCATAGATCAAGAAACAATATGGCATCTAAGCCATGTTTATGGTACATAAAATGCCCTGGAGTGTCCCTAGGAGGAATAGGAACTGCTTCTTCAAGCACCCCTTTTCTGGTAGTAATCTGTCTTAACTTCGAGAAAAGCGGCATATTTACAACTGATCTGATACTTACTCTTGAATTTACTTAATATGAAAAAACACAATAATGAACGGTGAACAATGAACAATCATTCATACCACAATATGCAAGACATCTCTGAATACTTTAAACATTAAACATTAAACATTTTAAAAATGACCGGCAATGATGACAGTCTGCCTAACTAATCACCACGCTGAATTCTTGACAATAACTGAATACTTCGGAATACTTGATATACTGCTAAACAGTACATATACACTGCTAAACAGTGCAGACCGGATTTGTGTACCCAAATCCGTCTTGACCGGCACAACCTATGTGCGCGTCAACACGCCTCCCCGGCGATGGTACTCACCGAGTAGCTCCTTGAAACGGAAAGCCTCAGAGAATGGACAGGACTCGATGACTGCGGACAGCGGACCCTCTGGACATCGGGATTTCGGAAAACCTGGTGGGCCTCTGTATACCTCGGATCTTGCTCTCTCAGCTAGGCTCTGGTCGGGATACTTCGCACTTCTCACCGCCTCGTCTGGGTTGATCGCAGCCTCAGTCGCCCCCGCTTGACCGGAGGGAGCTTACAGGAAATCCTGCTGGTACGCGTTTATGGTCCGTCCAGCTGTGGCAGGAGACCGGGCCTGCAACGCACCGCCGGCGCGTGAGATGAGAAAGTGTCCCTGTTCGGGCGCCATTATGTGGTAAATAAAATACCGGACTGAATTTCATACGGAATCTTTAAAATAAAGTAAAATAGCTCAAAATAACAAGAGGCAGAATCCGTGGTATAAGAGGTTTTCTAAATGGGCTTTATTCCATTCAAAATGGCCGACTCGAGTCGCGGCCTTCAGGTTCCGTCACCACGAGGGTTCAGGAAGTGAAGTACAATAATTTATTGACAGACATGTATTTTTATAATAAGTACATTACAATGAAACGAATGTAGAAGGCGTAACATTTGATAAGAAAAGTGACAAAACAGGTACGTAATCGAAACTAGGCGTAATAAGGAATAAAAGAAACATGATTGGTTAGGATTATCAGGCATAGGTGGATCTATAAGATAATACTTGGCATAGATGCGCGCGCAGCAGTATGACGTGTAATTGACGTGCAACTAGGGGGTGAAGGGGACTTGACATTTAGCTCTACATGTGGAGACGAGAAGTCTGAGGGGTCAAGTCAACCTAATCCCAAATCATATCTACCATCCTATGTTTGGAGAACTATGTTATCCACAAGGAAGGACTCTCGGACAGAATCTATTCTATACTAACTGTGTGTGCGTGTACAAGCGTCTAAGTGTCTATATGAGATGCGAGGGGCAGAAAACTTTCCATGGCAGCAGGGCTATGAATCACTTGCAGGAGGACGGAAAGGCTGAGTCCTTTTGCTTGTGAACTAAAGGAAATGTTTACCTAAATCACTAGACAGGAATGCATCGGCTGAAGAGCAAAATAGATAATTCGAAGGTGAAATACAGCTTCTTGGCAGGCAGGCGAAAACTGGCCGATGCAGGCACCGTTAGCTGCACAGGGAGTAGGACAAAGTTCATGGATACAGATGCGAGCTCAAGCTGAAGCTGTCAGAGGCTGAGAGCAGGGAAAGGCTTTGAGGACAGAATCGGGCCTACTTGCCTGAACTGTAAAAATGGAGTAACTTAGCCATATAAAGTCGGTGACCTTTCATACCTAGGAATCGAATATCCAGCCCATCGATGGCGGATCTGACAGAGAACATGTAGACGGTAGACACACATATGTTTGCGTCTTAGAAACTGGAACTGGAGGGAACATACATGTACTTGTAACATGCATATAGAACCGTTGGGGTCCAAGATAGGGGACATAACTGACCAGGAAAATCCACATTTCCACATCAGGGCACTGCTGGGAGGACTCTGCACACACCCCTCCTGTCTCAGGGCACTGCTGGGAGTGATAGGCACCCACCCCTCCTGTCTCAGGGCACTGCTGGGAGTGATAGGCACCCACCCCTCCTGTCTCAGGGCACTGCTGGGAGGACTCTGCACCCACCCCTCCTGTCTCAGGGCACTGCTGGGAGGACTCTGCACACACCCCTCCTGTCTCAGGGCACTGCTGGGAGTGATAGGCACCCACCCCTCCTGTCTCAGGGCACTGCTGGGAGGACTCTGCACACACCCCTCCTGTCTCAGGGCACTGCTGGGAGTGATAGGCACCCACCCCTCCTGTCTCAGGGCACTGCTGGGAGGACTCTGCACACACCCCTCCTGACTCTGGGCACTGCTGGGAGTGATGGGCACCCACCCCTCCTGTGTCTGGGCACTGCTGGGAGTGTTAGGCACCCACCCCTCCTGTGTCTGGGCACTGCTGGGAGTGATGGGCACCCACCCCTCCTGTGTCTGGGCACTGCTAGGAGGACTCTGCACACACCCCTCCTGTCTCAGGGCACTGCTGGGAGTGATAGGCACCCACCCCTCCTGTGTCTGGGTGCTGCTGGGAGGACTCTGCACCCACCTCTCCAATTTCACAATATGTACGCTCATGACATACACGGATGTGGGTACGCTCCATGCATTCGAGGTGGGGGTACGTATCGTACTTACACTGTTGGGGTGGGGCTACGCTCCATGCATTCGAGGTGAGGGTACGTGTCTTACTTACACTGTTGGGGTGGGGCTACGCTCCATACGTACGCGGGTGGGGGTACGAATCGTACTTACACTGTTGGGGTGGGGGTACGCTCCATACGTACGCGGGTGGGTACGGGTCGTACTTACACTGTTGGGGTGGGGCTACGCTCCATACGTACGCGGGTGGGGGTACGAGTCGTACTTACACTGTTGGGGTGGGGGTACGCTCCATACGTATGCGGGTGGGGGTACGAGTCGTACTTACACTGTTGGGGTGGGGGTACGCTCCATACGTACGCGGGTGGGTACTGGTCGTACTTACACTGTTGGGGTGGGGCTACGCTCCATACGTACGCGGGTGGGGGTACGAGTTGTACTTACACTGTTGGGGTGGGGGTATGCTCCATACGTACGCGGGTGGGTACAGGTCGTACTTACACTGTTGGGGTGGGGCTACGCTCCATACGTACGCGGGTGGGGGTACGAGTCGTACTTACACTGTTGGGGTGGGGGTACGCTCCATACGTATGCGGGTGGGTACAGGTCGTACTTACACTGTTGGGGTGGGGCTACGCTCCATACGTACGCGGGTGGGGGTACGAGTCGTACTTACACTGTTGGGGTGGGGGTACGCTCCATACGTACGCGGGTGGGGGTACGAGTCGTACTTACACTGTTGGGGTGGGGGTACGCTCCATACGTACGGGGTGGGGGTAGGGTGCGTACATTAGGCCTGGGCAAAAATTTCATTCCGTTCGCGGAAATTGCGATAATTTGACATTTTTGCGTTCCGCGGAGAGCGCGAAAATGTCAAAAATTCCGGTTTCCGCAGCTTGGCGATAATTTGTTTCTTGCTCGCGCTGTAAAATAATACATTCTCGCGCGCGCGCGATCGCCTTACCTGAATCCCTGCGTTCGCCGACAAGTTTTCTTGATCCGGTCGCGTTCTCCATGAGATGTTGTATTGTTTTTAGCCATTTGCGCTGTCTCGCGACAGTTCGCACCCGCAGTGACGTCATGCGTCGCGCGATCACGTCTTTCTTCTCGCGATCATGCACCGCGAGAACAACTCAAAACAAGATGGCCGCGCCCGCAAGCAACCACATGGGTAAGTTGGCGACCCGCAACCATGCAGAAAATCTCGCGAACATGCCGGAAAAAAACTTCCGCATCTTCGCGATATTTCTGCTTGTTTGCGATAATTTTAAACATTCTCGCGATAATTTGCGAAGGTTAATTCCGCAAATTCCGCCCACCCCTAGCGTACATATCCGTCCCCACGCTATGTGATGCTTGTGCGGGCCGTACCCAGGCCTTTGCCATGTGGGTACGAGCCGTCCCGCCATTGTTGGGGTGACGTGGGTGTGGGCGTGGTTCGACTCGTACCCACGCTCTTCAGGCGTGGGTACGGGACGTACCTGTCTGGTTGTGTTGCCTGTTCGCGTCGTGACGGACTTCCGTTGTGGCGGTCGCTGGCTTATCTGGACACGCCCCCACCCCCTCGTAGTGACCAGGGCATGGGAGTCAGGTATGTCCAGGGCATGTGTGCTGTGTGACTTTGGTGGGGGGTTTGTGGCCTGCCCTGGTCCTGCCACCCCCACCCCACCCCACTTTCCCCCCTCCCTTAGTTGTTCTGACCTTCTGCGGCATCTGCGTCCGAACCTGTAGAGGAGGTCGATTGCTATGAGGGCCGGGATGACTCGTAGGTTCGGGTCCATGTCTGTCCGTCGCGTACTGGTCCTCCTTGTTCGCGTCGTCCTGTCGCGTACTGGTCCTCCTTGTTCGCGTCGTCCTGTCTGTCCGTCGCGTACTGGTACTCCTTGTTCGCGT
Organism: Triturus cristatus; assembly: GCF_964204655.1. Lineage (NCBI taxonomy): Eukaryota > Metazoa > Chordata > Amphibia > Caudata > Salamandridae > Triturus > Triturus cristatus. Next base: position 94,398,448 of record NC_140589.1, on the reverse strand, counting down.
CGTCCTGTCGCGTACTGGTCCTCCTTGTTCGCGTCGTCCTGTCTGTCCGTCGCGTACTGGTAGTCCTTGTTCGCGTCGTCCTGATTTCCCGGCAGTTTTTGGCTGCCGGAAAATATTCACCGTGCGGGATGACGTCGGTGCGAATCGTAATTCCTGGTTCGTGAATGGCAGGCTGCGAGCGTCCCGTCGTCAGGTCGGCGCTTTCCCGGATCGCATTTGTAGGTTTATTTTGTTCGGTCGGGGTTTTTTACGATTCGTACGGAAATGGTGTTCCCGTGCGAATCGTAATTCCATGTTTGTAAATTTTGACGACCGGGTACGCGTCGGACGGAGAATATGCTCCGTCCGATGGTTCGTACCCGGTTTTTACCGGATCGTAATCGGCACCATAGTGTGCCTCACGCGAATACTATTAAAAAAAAATTCTGATTCCAAGTTATATTAATAATAACATTTAGATGCATGAATTTCAAGTGGGATTTCAGGCTTCGTGCATTATTTTTTTTAGCGTAAAGTTTGGTGTAAACTTGCATAAATATTTTAAAGAGTTCCTTTGAATGTTTAGGTCTCGCGTGTGGCAGCGCATGCGCTGCATGCGCTGTCTCAGCGAGACTTAAAGTAATTTATATATTGGCTTCACCTCCGTGTAATTTCTCCTGCCCCTCGTGATTGGTTTAAATTTAGCATTGCTGTTGTTTTCTTGATTTCTGTTGGCTGTTGGCCCTATTGTCACTTCCGTGTAGTCCCGAGGCAGCGGCGCCTAACTACAGTTTTCTTCCGCTTCTGCTCGCACTTAATTGCCTGCAGTGTGCCATCTGGTTGGGGGAGGGGTGCCTACTCTCCCTCGTTCCGGCCGCTTGTCTTTGCAGCCTACTGTTTCTTTGTATCAGAAGATACTTCACTTCCATTCAGCCTGCCTAAGATTCTTACCTCGTGGATGCGCATTTCCTTTCACTTTGTCCTACCTTTTAACTTATATTGGGCAAACTGCAGGTTTGTTCTTTGCTTCCTGCCGCAATTACATATTCACTGCTGAAGCCACACAGGAGGCTGCTCAGAGGATTTACAGTGCAAAACCTTTCGTATTATTCAAAATAGCCAGCTATTTACATTGCAAATGCAAATTTTTATTTCATTTCAAAGTATGCCAGTATTAGCATAAACAAAGAAATTATTTTCACGAAGAAAAGGGTGCAGTACCACAGGCTGTCCCTAGGTGTCCCTGGTCCTGCACCCTTTCCTTCGTGAAAGACATTTCTTTGCGTACTGGTGGCATACTTTGAAATGGAAACCAGCTATTGACATTGCAAATGCTAATTTTTATTTCATTTCAAAGTATGCCAGGATTAGCATAAACAAAGAAATTATTTTCACGAAGAAAAGGGTGCCATACCACAGGCTGTCCCTAGGTGTCCCTGGTCCTGCACCCTTTCCTTCGCCAGAGAAATTTCATTGCGTACTGCTGGCATACTTTGAAATGGAAACCAGCTATTGACATTGCAAATGCTAATTTTTATTTCATTTCAAAGTATACCAGTATTAGCATAAACAAAGAAATTATTTTCACGAAGAAAAGGGTGCAGTACCACAGGCTGTCCCTAGGTGTCCCTGGTCCTGCACCCTTTCCTTCGTGAAAGAAATTTCTTTGCGTACTGCTGGCATACTTTGAAATGGAAAACAACTAATTAGCATCTGCAACGCCAATCGCTCACATTTACACAATGCTTCATTTAGGATTCATCTCCACCGAGGGAGCATGTCTTTCTCTCCACTAATTAACCTCTGGAGTTCCATTATTTTACGATTATTTCCCGTTGTCTGCATGTTGGGATCTCTGATCACACAAGCCATCCATCTGCTCCCTATGTTTGCGGTTTCCTTTTCTTCCCTGGATTATCTAAATGTATTTGATTATAACCGCTAATCCTAAAGAAAAAAATAATGATACGCAAAGAAATTCCTTTCACGAAGAAATGGGCGCAGTACCACAGGTTGTCCCTAGGTGTCCCTGGTCCCGCACCCTTTCCTTCGCCAAAGAAATTTCATTGCGTACTGCTGGCATACTTTGAAATGGAAACCAGCTATTGACATTGCAAATGCTAATTTTTATTTCATTTCAAAGTATGCCAGTATTAGCATAAACAAAGAAATTATTTTCACGAAGAAAAGGGTGCAGTACCACAGGCTGTCCCTAGGTGTCCCTGGTCCTGCACCCTTTCCTTCGTGAAAGAAATTTCTTTGCGTACTGCTGGCATACTTTGAAATGGAAAACAACTAATTAGCATCTGCAACGCCAATCGCTCACATTTACACAATGCTTCATTTAGGATTCATCTCCACTGAGGGAGCATGTCTTTCTCTCCGCTAATTAACCTCTGGAGTTCCATTATTTTACGATTATTTCCCGTTGTCTGCATGTTGGGATCTCTGATCACACAAGCCATCCATCTGCTCCCTATGTTTGCGGTTTCCTTTTCCTCCCTGGATTATCTAAACGTATTTGATCATAACCGCTAATCCTAAAAAAAAAAAATAATAATACGCAAAGAAATTCCTTTCACGAAGAAATGGGCGCAGTACCACAGGCTGTTACTAGGTGTCCCTGGTCCTGCACCCTTCCTTCGTGAAAGAAATATCTTTGTGTATTATGCTACTGCTGGCATAATTTGAAACGGAAACAAGCATTTGCAATGCAAAAGGTCTCGCAATTACCCTAGTTTGAGCAATTGGCATTGTAAATCACAATGCCTTTTATTTATGTTTTGGTTTTTGAAACATAAATGAAACACAAAGCCATTTACAATACCAATAGCTTAAACTTGCATAAATGCGAGACCTATTGCATTGCAAATGCTTGTTTTTTATGCATTTAGCCATTATGTTTGTTTATCATGGAGCGTCCACACAGTGACCCTTACACGTGCATAACAGGGAAAAGTTCATATGCACCAAATGGTAGGCTCCTATTTGTTTTCTTGCATTGTGGCGCAAGTACTTCTCACTGCCCAGTACGGGTACCAGGTCCCAGGCGCTCCCTCTTGCCCATTGTGCGGGGCTGCCCGGCAGTGAATGAAACACATGCCCGGGCTTGTTCGGAGCACCGTGCGTGCAGTTTCGGAATTAAGATCTAGTTTCCATCTACATGTGGTGAGGCTGAGAGGTGTGTCAGCTGTTTGTAACTGCTGCTGCCAGTACTGCACCTACATGGAGTCAACGAAATGAGGGCTGCACACTGATTGTTGGCGGAGTTGCAAGCTTGATTGACCGAGGTGCATGTTTGCTGCCTGTGCAAAGGCTGCTGTGTATTAGTTCTCTGTCTTGGCTCTGCCTCTGCTGCCTGGTGGGGAGACGAGTCTCTCTGCTGCCTCACTTCATGTGCATGCTGAAATTGTGTTTGCAGCCTGTGTCTGAAATTTAAGGCACGGGCGTGGTTATGTACTTCCTGCCCGCCCATTATGTAGCCAGGGCTGGTTGGGACTATGTGGTGTTTGGTTGTGCTGGGATTTCTTTTTATGTCAGCTGTTAATGGGGTTAAGTCTGTGTTGCCACTCAGCTAACGTTTCTGGTTGTCTGGAGTACAGGGTCTGCCCGAAACCTGCGCACTTTCACTGCTGTGTCTCCTGTCTGCTTTGGGCATGTCTGCCCAGTCGTTTTACCTGTATAACAGCCAGAGGCGCAACTAGAGCCAAATTTCGGGTGGGGGGGGGGGGGGGGCTAAGCAAAAATTTCGGGGGGGGGCTGAATCTTTAAACAGTAGGCAGAGTGGCGCTGATTTTGGGAGTGGGGGGGCTGAATCTAGGCAGAGTGGGGCTGCAGAGGCTCTTAGAAGGGGTGAAACAACAGCGAGGCCTCATTAACATGCAAATGGTCTTTTTAAAGACCTGTGAAGTGCTCGGGCGCGGCTTTGTGTCTGCCCGGGAAGCGGTCTCATCCCGGGCTGCCACACACGACAGGGGAGGCTGAAGCCCTTTGAGTCCAATGGGTGTTGTGCGCCTGATAACAGCCGTCATCGGCCTCTGTAGAAGCTGTTTTAAAGAGGCTAAAGAGCATCTGCAGGCTGGGCAGATCTTACGTAAGGTTAGGCATTCTGTTGCCTGCCTGTGTTGATACAAGACTATTGCTTTATTTACCGGAAAACACTACAGCGCACTTCCGCAACATTGCATACGCACTAGCGCTACTGAATGTATTTTTTTTTAAAAGAACTTAAAAAGAACTTTGTAGCAATTCTAGCGCATGGTTAAGGATTTGTCCTAACACCCATATAAACAAATACTCCCCCTCTACTTCGATAATGGTACATCCCAAACACGCAATTTGTAAAATTTAGCGAGGCGCTCCTGAAACGGCCGCCACGCTGACACTGAAGTATCGGCCGCAAGGGAGCCGATCTCACAGTTAACGCATATCCCAAGCATTGAACAAGCCGCCCGGGGGACCTCGCTCATTACTAAAACGAAAATAAATAGCCAGGGTGCTGGAAAGTCTCAAATACGTGCTCAAAATACGTCAAAAACAACACAACCTACGACCTCGCGGAAAGCTCTTCAAACTTATAACACGGTAAAAGGTCCTCCCAATACAATGTTTACATGAAAAAAAAAATGCCGGGGAACAGATAACAGTTCAGAGCCAGAGTGCTCAAAATACGGCAATAACAAACACAGCCAACAACCTTTGTGAAAACTATTCAAACTTATAACGCGGTAAAAAGTCCTCCCGATACAATGTTGTAATAAAAAAACAAGCATTGGCCGCACGCGCGCCTCGCGCTTAAAGTTAAAACAAGCGTTGTGTGTGCGCGTGCGTCATCGCGATCGCTCTGAAAGCGAAAGTGATCGTGATGACGCACACGAGTTTTCAAAGTGCTGCTGGCGGCCGGCTGCACGCGTGCACGATCGCGTGAACGCAAGCGTTAGGCCAGCCAGCAGCACTTTGAAAATCCCACATACAAAATGTCTCTTCGAGCCAGCGCAAGCGCTGGGGCTCAGCGAGACCTAAAAAGACGAGAGTGGGTGGCTGCCACCTCTCCGCCCTTCTCACGCAGGCCACCAATCCGCAGACACACTCGTTGTACCCTGCAAATAAACAGAGCGTGGGGCTTGCGACAATGGCGTTGAACAAGGGTGTGCAGCACTTTTCATGCATTTAAAACATCATAACCACTATGTCCGAACAAGCCCTGAAGAAAACATTCCCCCTCTGAGTAAGGCTGAGAATGACTTTTCTCAATAAGTGATACCCGCTGCTGCCACTTTGGTGCTGCTCCGGTTTGAGGCAGACAAAGCGCTCACCATGCGCCTCCTTTGGAGGGGAGCGCTTTCCATGAGCTGCACTCCTTTGCCAAAGTGGAGGAAGCACTCCACACCTTGGTGCCACATGTAGGGGCATATTATCAAGCCAGACGATAAAATTATCGCCGCTTTAGCGGCAGGAAACTGCCGCTAAAACGGCGATAATGGGCTTGATAATATGCCCTATGGAATTCCAATTGAAGCCCATGTTAGAGGTCCTTCACCTTTAACATGGGTTTCAATTTGAATTCCATTGAGCATATTATCAAGCCCATTATCGCCGTTTTAGCGGCAGTTTTCTGCCGCTAAAGCGGCGATAATTTTATCGCCTGGCTTGTTAATATGCCCCATTAAGCGGCTAACACGCACTGAGCATAGAGCAACCACGCCACTTGAGTGTGTGTGTGTGTGCATGTGCGTGCGTGCGTGTGTGTGTGTGTGCGTGTGTGTGTGTGTGTGTGCGTGTGTGTGTGTGTGTGTATCACAGAGAACGAATGGTTCTGAAGCAATTTTGAGTGCACACAGAGACCGCAGTTCAGGGGACGTCTGCCATCCTGGGGCTGTGCCACACAGAAGCTGCTACCCCAGAGCTCCTTCTTGGGAAAGAGGAGTGAATGCTGCCCGGGTAGAGGAGCCCTGGAGAGGAAATGGGCGATTAAAACAGCGGTTTGTCTGCCGGACACACAGCGAAGCTACGGCGGGCGAGGCTATTACTGCTCAGTAAATGCACCCCAGCGATGTTTGTACTTTTCCCTCTACCCTCAATGAGGATTTATTATCTACCTCGTTAATAAGTGTTTTTTATATAAAGTGTAAAAAAAAAAGCAAGGAAAATCAGAAATAGTACGCCGCAACCAGCATAAAGCAGGAGGAGAGATTGAGTACATGTAAGAGGGCCAGTCGCTATGGGAGGGAACTAAGCACACAAAGGAGTGACAAATTCAACAAATGCGCCAATTATAAAGCCAGCATTTTACAACATCACACAAAATAACGAATAGAAGGCATGGGCGTGCCGAAAAACAGACATAGCAATTACAGCATGCCTTGCAGAGCAGCGCGTGTACGCTGTCTCTAGGCTCGACCAAGAGGCAGATTTATGTTGCCTGGCGCATCTCTGCAAATCAGCAGGGATGCGCCAGGAAAGATGCGGCACGCAAGTTTACCCTTGCGCCACCCATGATGCGCCACATTTACAATGCGCCGCATCATGGCGCAGGAATAAACAGATGTGTGTCGCATCTGGGGCGTAAAGTTGGCGCAGTGCTGAAGTAGTGTTGCGTGCGACACGCAACTCCAGCACTCTTCCAACTTGCCCTATCTGTAACGTGGTGCGTCAAGCCTTACGTCTGCTTCAAGCAGGCGCAGGGTTTTGAAGCATCAGCGTTGGAAAAGTGACTTGTAGATTTCACTGAGTCACTTTTCAGGGGCCTTCCTGCGACAGAACGCCCCCCGCGTAGAAAAGCCTACATGAAACCTGACGCAAGTTTCATGTGGCGCAGGGCTTTACACCGTGACGCATCTCCATAGATGCGTCACGATGTAAATAGGGCGCAACGTGGCGCAGGGTTTACGCCGCCGCTACGTCACAAAAGTGATGCAGCGGCGGGATAAAAGTGGCGCAAGTCCAACATAAATCTGCCCCTATGTGTTATTTAGGCGCAGCTAAGTCAGCTCCTACTTGGCTGCATCTGCCACTCAACAATGCACCCTTTCTCTTCCATCTGCCCCCTTCATTCTTTCTCCCACATCCTGCTTTATTTTAAATTTAAAACCGGGCTGCTTCTTCGTTCAAAAAAGAAAACAATGTTCAGTAAAGCTCTTTAGAGTTTTCTTTCAATTTAGCTCTCCAGGATGGGTGTCTAAACATCTTAAAATGGTAAATTCAATCCTTTGCACCCCTCCCGGGAATGTTTTGATTAGCAAGCGGCCATCCCCCTCCGCCGGTTGTCCTTTAAATACCTGGGCATCTGGGTCTCCCTTCTCCCGGAACTGAGCTGGGCGCTTAACGTGACCCCCTTGGTTAAGAAAGCCAAGGCGGACTTGGCTAGATGGCACCAGCTACCCCTCAATCCGCTGGGGCGGGTGACCCTCTACAAAAGGATGATTCTTCCCCGGTTTTTGTATGTGCTGCAAAATACCCCCCTTTCCTTCCCAAGACCTTGGTTTCGTGAGCTGGACGGGATGGCGACGCGATTTCTTTGGGGTGGTGGGAGGCCTCGGTTGGCTCTGTCGACATGCCGCCTGCCCACCTTCGATGGGGGCCTGGGCATGTCCAATCTCTACCTCTATTATTTGGCCACCCGCCTCCTGGTCATTCATGAGTGGTTCGGGGGGGATGGTCCGATCCGGCCTACAGGATGGAACTTGGGGATCTGGGTTTCTCCAGTATTCAGGACCGTCTGTACGGCGCTTCCATTCCCGCCTCCTGCCTGGATATCACCAAAGCAATCTTCCTGGCCTGGCGAGCGGCACTCCGTCACACCCGATGGACTGGGAGGCTGACCCGTGTCACTCCTTTGTGGCATGCGACGTGGTTGCGGGAGGTCGCGGAGTTGGAAGGCTTTAAATCATGGGACCTCCTCGGCATTTCCCAACTAGGGGACGTCTGGCGGGGAGGGCGAATGTGTTCCTATTCAGAGCTGCAGGCGCGCTTCTCCCTCCACTCCTCCCAATTCTATAGATACCTCCAGCTGCGCCACGCCATACGCACCTACACCCCACTGGACGTTCGGCTGCCGGATCACAGCACCACGGAGGCTCACGTTATGATGGGCAATTTGGGGAGGGGGGGCATTTCCAGGATCTATCGCTCCCTAATCAACTGTACCCCTACATCCCTGGAGGGCCTTAAGGAACGATGGGAGGGCTGGGTGGGTCCCCTGGATGAGGCCGACTGGCGGGATGCCCTTATGGCCCCCCGCTTGGTGACGGCCTCCGCCAAATTGCGGCTTACCAAATTTACTACCTGCACACCACTTATCTCACACCGGCTCACCTACACCGTGCGGGCCTCTCCACTGACGCGGCATGCCCCCGCTGTGGCTCTGAGCCAGCCGACTTCATTCATATGGTGTGGTCTTGCACGGAACTGGAGGGGTACTGGAGGGGCATAGAGTCCGAACTTACTGAGGTCCTGGAGTGGGAGGTGCCACATGAACCTAGACACTCCCTACTGGGCATCACCGACGGCCTGGATGGCACACGCCCAGAACAGCTATTCCTCATGACAGCCTTAATGGTGGCCAAGCGTGACATTGCAGCGGCGTGGAAGCAGCCGCAGCCGCCTAGCGTGGCTAAATGGGGCGCCGGGGTAGGCTGGTGTGCGGCGCAGGAGCGCACTTTGTACCGGGCACGGGGTTGCCCCAAGAAATACCGAAAAGTCTGGGGGAAATGGCTGGGCAACGTACCATAGCGGGGCGGTTCGGAAGATGGGGGGGGGTGGAGGGGAGGGGGGTTTCAAGGGGAGGGTGGGAATGCGGTGCACTTTCTGCTGTATTACTGTGTGGTGGTGGTTCGAAGGGCCCGACAGTTTGTTTTGTTGTACTACCTAAAAACAATAAAAACTTGTTTCTCAAAAAAAATGGTAAATTCAAACACAATGTACACTATGTCATGGTGCATTTGCACATATATGTACTGAAACATGAAGCCCTATGTGTCTGTCACTACTCTGGTGCCAGTCGCTTTCCTGAGGGGCGTGGGTTTCACATTCTGCTGTGTGTTCTTTTTTAAAAAATATATATTTTTATTAAATATGGGTAGCCCCTGTCACCTGCTATACTTTCCATTCTGCATTATTTGGATCCTTCTTTTGTATTTGTATTCATCCGTTCACACCCCTTAACGTTAACATAGCCATAGCTTTACTGTACAGTTGCTATAAGCCTATAACATCGTATAGTGTGCACAAAAACAAAACAAAAAAATATAACAAAAAAACATTGACATTTACAATGCTGATAGCTCCAAATCCAACAAATAGGAGACCTATTACATAGCAAATGCTTGTTTATAACTAAGGCTACGCCTGACCTCAATGTGCATGCCAATGTCATCTTCTGCCATCCTGGCCACGAAGTGGCTCGCTAAAAAAGGCCGTCCAGGACTGCACCATAGGCCCCAACAAGGGCTGTGGGGGGGCCCGAAGCCCAGCTGTGGGAGTGAAACCTGTCGGGGAGCTTCAACTGAGCTTCGGATTGGCCTTGAGCACTTGTGGTGGTGGGCACCACAAACAGTAGGGCCTTGCCACGGCTGCACCTTCACCTCCATTCGCGACTTCTGCAAACCAAACCCAGCGATGCCATCAAGGTCACCTAGGTGAAGAGCGGCCTCTTCTCCTCCCATCTGCCTTTATCCGCTCGACTGCTGGATACTTCTTAGGAGCTTCTGCACGGACACACGAAAAGCCACAGTCAAGGAGCCGGTGCCTTTTGGGCTTTGCTAGTGACCTGGATGGTCTAACCACCTGGCTACTGTCGGAATCCCGCCTTACTCCAAAAGGCACCTGGTACCTGCTATGACACTGTCTGTATGTATATGTATCCTGTTGGACCTGTCAGCCCTAGGGTGGTCTCCCCTTCCATTTTTGTATCGTGCCTCATTTTTTCCACCCTCATTTTTATGTTGGACTAGGTCTCCGGGCGCCTTTTAATTGCCAATCAGTGTTAAGGTGCAGGTGCTCCCTTCTCCCAAGATGGCTGCCACAGGCCCCTGCTACTGCAGAGTGGTCTTTCATAGTAGCACCCTAGCTGCCAGGAGCTGGCTGGAACCCCACAACAATGTTGCAACTCCAGCCCGCCTTTTTGTCCCATAGGTAGAGTGGGGAAGCTCCTGGAATGTGCTGGAACCTTCTAGAAGGGAGGTGTGGTTTTTCTTTTGCCGCCTTGGCTAGAGGTCACCTGACCTAGGGCTACTTAAGAGTGGGAGGGAAACTTTTGTGGTGAGTTGGCCATTGGGGTGAAGCAGAGCTGGAAGAATCCACCAGGAGTGTAGGCGGCAGGGCCTAGCCAGGGACTTATGCCTCTGAGAGCGACAGGATTTAGGTGCTGCCTCTTAAGTGAGTGAGGGACCCTGTGAAACCCACTGATCTTGCCCAGCAGTAGGAGGACCCAGAGACTCTCTGCCAGCCTGACTAGGAAGGATCTAGTCGCCCTCTCCATCCCTACCCCCCTGTAACAGAACCCCTTTAAGGGCGCCAGATACATCTGCGCCAACAAGACTTTATCTAACATCTGAGAACAGAGACTTATATGCCAAGCACTGAGACTGCGTGTCCAGATTGAATTCTCAAACTTATATGCCAAGCACTGAGACTGCGTGTCCAGACTGACCCCTGAAGCCGTATGCAAAGCAGATTGAAGAGCCACCGGGGATCGACCAGGTATTAGCGCTGTGACCCCTGTGCTCCCTGACCTGGCCTGGGACCCCCGGCAGCGTGCTCCGCTGAGCGCGGAACCCCCATCCTTAACTTGAGCCCCCCCGTGACGTGGAAGCCAGCGCGCTCACCGCCGCGGCCCGGAGGCCGGAAGAAGTGCCCTGCAGAGTCGCGAGGCCCGTGAGAAGCCCGGGGCCCCGCCGCTGCCGTCGCAGCTGAGTGAGAAGGTGCGCGAGGCCTGGGGCCGAGTTTCCCCATCGTCGCTGGAGCGGACGCCGTCTGACGCCGAGAACGAGGTAAGCCCGGAGGCTGGGATTGTCCCCGGTGCGCCCCCTACTGGTTGGGATCCGCACCGCGCCCTCAGCCCGGGTCCCCTCTCCGTGGGAGTTTCCCCCCTGCCAGCGCGACGGAGAGACCCCGCCGAGGGATCCTCTCCTTGTGCCCCCGTGACTGCTCTGGAGCGAGGTGCCCTGCGAACTGCACCGGAGCCGAGAGACTTGCTCCTCCCGTCCCGGGCGCTTCCCGCTAAAAGCTCCGTGAGGCGCATTGACTGTCCTACCCCACATTGAAGTGCTCAATGTCCATAATTACAAGTAGCGCTCTGTTATTCAGGTGCCATATCGAAGTGCTACGTGTTGGTGATTACGAGTAGCGCTCTGTCATTCATGTGCCATATTGAAGTGCTACGTGTTGGTGATTACGAGTAGCGCTCTGTTATTCATGTGCCATACTGAAGTGGTACGTGTTGGTGATTACGAGTAGCGCTCTGCTATTCATGTGCCATACTAAAGTGCTAAGTGTTGGTGATTACGAGTAGCGCTCTGTTATTCATGTGCCATATTGAAGTGCTACGTGTTGGTGATTACGAGTAGCGCTCTGTTATTCATGTTCCATGTTGAAGTACCACGTGCTATTGATTACGAGTAGCGCACTGTTATTCATGTTCCATAATGAAATGCTAAATGACATCTATTGCGAGTAGCTCTCTGTGCTAGATGCCCCGTTCTGAGGTCCTCACCAGTTAGCGCGCCTAGTGCCATCATCACCCCCCTAAGGCGCTACAGGAAAGTGAAGTGCGCGTGTACCTCTAGGTGAAGGGTAGTTGTTACCTCAGGCAGTACTGATTTGTTATGAATGTCATTTGTGGTATTACCAGCTTATGAAATGTACTGCTACCTCCGGAACTGCATCTAACGTGATCTGCTTGGATAAACTTGAATATTTACTTAACTCCTACCGTGTGGCGTCACTTATTGTGTGTGTTCCTTGTCCCATGTGAGGTGCGTGTTGTATGGTTGCTTTACACACAGACCTTTGGTGGCCCGACCGCTCGTGTCACGTTACCGCCCCATAGGGCCTGGAGACCCCAGGTCTTACATATCCTGAAAACTAAAAACGTAAAAACAAAACTATACCTGACACACCCACCACACAGCATGGCGTGGCATGCATACCTGGTCCAAAAACAGGGTGTATCTGCTTTAAATAACAGTGGAAAGACACAGTCAGGGGGTAAGCAGTGTCCCGGTGCCGCTGCCAAAAATGAATTCCTGGGCACTGATGCATCCGCGAGCATTCCTGTGCTCAGTGAACAGCACAGTGTCACCACTGGCCTTACCAAGCCATTACAAATAACAATCAATCATTCAATCAGGGGTTTATAAAGCGCACTACTCATGTGTTCTTTTCTTTTAAAGACACCCTTTCTTTGACTTCTGCACAATCTCTTGTCTGTTCACATTCAAAAGGGAACTCGAAATCCTCCTCTCTGAGGGACACTTTGGTTAAGGTGGGCATTGTTGTTCCATCTCCCACATTGACTTGACCTCTCCTTCCTATCATTAAATATTTGTCCTCTCTGGTCTCTTGGTTACTTGCTGCTGATTCACTCTAATGATTGGCTAACTAATCTTATTCTGTCACAACCCTGTTTCTATGAACTGTTTATTCTTTCTTTTCCTGGAGCTGATAGGTCATTTTATGGCTTTAGTGAACCAGAACTGTCTTCCTGCCCTCTTGTAAAGTGATCTAATGCCTTTGGGAAAAGTTTGTAGTATATAAATATACCAATAAATACATAAATACAATAAACCTATGGAGATAGGGTTCCATTTGTCTACACACAAGTAGCCATTGTGCTAACACAAAAGAATATGACCTGTGTCAGAGAATTCAGCTAGCAGCGTGTGAGAAAGTGCCATCTTTCTTGCATGGTATGCCCCCCACTTTTTGCTCAATTGCTGATGTACTTTGACTGAGTGTGCCCTGGGCTCCTGCCAATCAGGTACCCAGGGCCTGTGTTCCTTCCCTAAAACTGCATGACAACCTAAACCCAATTGGCATCTCTGGCCACAGGTCAGCCCCTGGTAAATGGTACCATAGGTACCCAGGGCACTGTGAGCAGAGAAGGACCCTAAGGGCTTGCGCACTTATTGTGCCACCCTTAGAGGCCCTGTACCCTGACACACACACACACTGAGTATCTTGGTGCACAACAAAACAGAGAGTTGACATGGCACACATCCCTGTGTGCCATGCCCACATAACACACTGCCCTGGCATACATCAGCCACCCCTCTAGCTGGGTGCCCTATGCCAGTGGTGTGGGCACAGTTGCATGAGCCCTGTGCCCCTACAGTACCCAGGTCCATTCCTGCGCACTGTAAGTGCAGTGCTGCCATTTAAGAGTATATGGTGCTGGGAGATTGTCAACACGAACTCCACAGCACCATGATGGCTGCACTGAAGACTGAGAAGTTTGATATCAAACTTCTCAGCACAATAAACCTGCACTGATGCCAGTGTGGGATTTAATGTACAATGCACGACAGAGGGCATTTTAGAGCTGCCCCTGAACCTAATCTACAATCCACGTCTTGTCTGAGGGTCTGCATAGGCTGCCACGCAGCAGACATGTTGCTGGACCCCTGGGTAGAGAGCCATCCGCTCTCCTGGGCCTGCAACAATGCACATCCTGGATGAGGTGCTAAGTCTCCTCCCCCAGGATGGGCAGGGGAAGTTTCAAAGGCATTCCGCCTTTGTGATCTTCTCCAGGCCACTTGCTGTACTCAGCAACTGCCCCTACCGGTTCTGACCCCCACTCTGGCGGGAAGACTGGTCGGAAACCCCAAGGAAGGAAAGGGGGTGTGGCAGCCTCTGCCAACCCCACCCCTGAGGTAGGGGAGGCGAGGTGAAGTACATCTCTGGGCTCTTGCCATCTTGAAGATGGGAAGCCCTGCCCAATCAGGACTAGGCTACTGCCCCCCTCCCACAGGAGAGTGGCAGGACCCATTGGTCCCTGTCCTTTACCTACCTGTAACGCCCCTAAATCTAGTATTTAGGGGCACACTGAACCTTCCTTCCGTAGATCCAGATTCCGAAACAGCAAAGAAGATCAAGAAGCAAGAAGACCTGCCATGCAGCTGCTAACAAGAGGAAGACACCGACTGCTTTGGCCCCAGCCCTACCGGCCTGTCGGCCCTCGAATCTGCTCCTGCTAAATCCCAGCCTCTCCCGTGGCCAGCAACCTCACAAACCCCGGAGGACCTGGCTACATTGTGACTCTAAGCATCTGGGACTCCCACGAGCAGTGGTACCGCTCAAAGCAAGTAACTTACCCCTGGCATCAGCCAGGAACCGCGAACCCTGCGCACTCTGCACCCTCCAAGCCTGGCCTTTGCTGGAGTGGACAAAGACCACAAGGATGTCCCCCCAGCGACTGCGATCCCGAATCCAGCACCCAAGGACCCACCTCGACGCTCCTGACGACTCCTGCAGTCTCAGAACCAGGGACCCCCCAACCGCGATCAACAGAGGGTAAGATTTCCCGACACCAAAAGGCACCCCTGCACCTGGCGCCCTGCGGCCCCCTGTGCCCAACTCCTGGGTTCCTACCTATCCTCCAACTACCCAACTTGCCTCTCGAAATGGTGGTCGCACCTGAAGACTCTTCGTCCCTGAGCTTGCAGCCTTTGTTAGTTCTTGAGCTTCTCCATTGCACCCAGCCGCCAGAGTGCCCCTGGCAGTGCAACCTCTACTCCAACCTACTTCCCGATTTGCCCCCAGCTCCCACAGCCGCGTGGCCTGCTAGCCAGCAGCCACCAACCAAGGGCCCCCTGCCTTCCTTGGAATAACATTGGGCCTAACTCACTCTGCACCCGGCTGCCCCAGTGCCGCTGAGGGTGTAACAACTGTACTTACCTGACCCTGGGAGACCCCTAAGTCTATGCCCAGAACCTTAACTCTGCCAGTCGAGTACTTACCCAAAAGCCGCTAACTCACTTTTCTTCCATAGGGTAACATTGACTGGTTTCACTTGGAAATTCTTCTAAGTGTGTAGTTTCTAAACTTTAAAATATTCACCTAAAATCAACATAGTAACGAAAACAAAAATACTCACCTGCTATCAGGAGAGATCCTAGTGCTGGATCTTGGTGCCCAGCCCTGACCCTGAAAAGTAATTAATGTGTCGATTTTGCAAACTTACAAATATTCGTTAAAAATCGCATGTATGACCTAAACACATTCTCTTAACTGCTTACAGGTGGTACACTAGTGCAAGATCCAACAATGAGCTAGAAAAAGTAACAATAACCCCACTTACCTGCTAAGTGAATTTCCTCCCATAGGATAACATTGGTGATTCTATTAGAAAAAGTTTCTGTGTCAACTTTTAAAATACCAAAATATTGCTTAAAAATCACAACAGTAACTAAATCGTATTTACTCACCTGTTTCGAGGAACTGTCCCAGGACTGAATGTAGGATCAAGTCCTGGAGTTAGAAAAGTAATCCTTAAAGTAACTAATTGCATTTAACTTGAAATTCCCATTGAGCTCAATGTATTATTGTGTTTGAAATTGTGTTGCCTATTGCAACCACTGTTACTATTATATTCAAAAGTCTATTGCCAATTGAAAAGTATTTATCTAAAGCATCTCAATCTGAGAAAGTATATTTTGATACCTATTGTTGGTTCTAAAATAAAACAACTACCTATTTTTATACAAAAACCATTGGCCTAGAGTTCAGTTCTTGAGTGTGTGAGACCATTTGCTGACTGAGTGTGTGCAACAAATGCTTTACACTGTCCTCTGATACTGCCTTACTGCTCGATCAAGCTACCTCTTTAGAGAGTAAGGTTATATCTAACTTTAGCCTCTGGCAAACCTCTGGTGACTGTGGACTCTGTACACACTGTACCTATTTGGGAACAGTATATACAGAGCCACTTTCCTACACAGGGCCACCACAAAGTCTGTACCAGAATGCTGTGTTCCTACCCGCAGTACAGCTAGGCAGGCACTCTACTGCTGTAGCATTTTGATTAGTCCTGGGCAGTGAACTCTGCTCTGTTTGTTGAGTTTTCTGCACACCACGCTCTGTGGAGCACGTGGAGTGCAGAAAACCCTGCTGTGCATTGCACAGCAGATTTATTTTTTCCATGCTCGTCAACGGTAAGTTGGCGAGCACGAGCTGCTGCTGGGGTAGAATTTCTACTCAAGGGGCAGAAAGATCAGCGCGAATGGCAGTTGGCGCTGCACTCAGCCACTTGCGGAACTCTGTGGAGTTTTTTTGTCACTTCACGGAACTCTGCGAATTCCACCCAGGACTAATTTTGATTTGCTATCTACCAATATGCGTGCGTACACACACACACACACACACACACGCACACGCACACGCACACACACACACACGGTAACAGTTTTTTTTAACCAAATTTTATTGCATACAAAAAAAGTCAAAGTTAGCTGATACGTCCATGCTTATTACATTACAATTTTTTTATCTCCTTTTCTCTAATGCCATGTTTATATTTTGTTCATATAGGAATCGAAATCTCTTTAAACAGTGAACTTACATTACATGTTTATTCAGGTGGAGTTGAAGTTGTTTCCTGCAACATAAGTTCTGTCATTTAGGAGGATGAAGTCCACTAACATTTTCCATCAGAAAACATTTCCCCTCCCGCCATATCGTCCCTTAGTCGTCCCTTTGCTCCTCCTGTCATTGGATGTAATAGATATCCTAATACCGCTGCAGCAAAATCACTCACTGTTACATTGTATACATCTGTATGTCATCCGTGAGCTCTAAAAGCCAGTTGCACTATCTCCAGTCTACGTATACATCTCCGGGGATCCGGGGTGTTGATCCCATCTCAGCTTGGCGATGATGCTAGATAGGGGGTGCCCTGGCTTACTTCTGGAGAGGGGGATTAGGGTGCTTCAATGCCTACACTAGTGTCTCCCGGGCCTTAGCTGCATCTAATGAGCCTTGTCTTCTCCTAGCCTCTCAGAGCCTCACTGCCTCCTCGTATCCTGCTCAGCTTATCAGTTCTTTTCTCCAGACAGCTTCTCTGGGGCCCCCGAAGCCTTCTCATTCCTGGAAATTTCCCTCTTTGCTAAGAGGAGTGCCAGGTCTTGAAACCTACTTGTGATCTTAGTCTTAGTAGTGTGTGGGAACCAGTGTAATTAGCAGTAACCAGGAGTGCACTGAATCTCTCATTCAGTAACCTCAGCTAAGACTCCTGTGATGGCCTGCCAGTAATCACCTAATCCCAGGCATCCCTAAAACATGTGGAGAATGTCACGTTTTTCTCTTGTTCCGCTGAGTCGAGTGAAGCACAAGGGGTCCACCTCCCGACGTCCCCGGCTCTGAATAGGGAACAGAGTACCAGGGCAATCAGGCGAGGGAAAGGGAATTAGGATGGAAACAGCAGGGATAGGGATACCTGTAACATAACACAAATCTTAACACACGTTACGGTACACATAAGGCAACCTACTCTCATTCGGTCTCACTAAGTATGCCTACACAGTGTGTCTCTCCAAAACATACTCAGGCCACTATAACCATGCCTTTAAACCAATGTGACTTAACAGAAGATCGCTCCCCAGGACCGTGCTACTTGACAGTCCCCCCACCTATGTTCCCTTCAAAGAAAAAGGTGAAAACACAGGTACTTCTCTCGCCAACCGAACCTGAATCTACTCTGTTCTCAGGTCCTCGAGAGTAGGCCCCAACTGATAATGAAGAGCGCGGGGAGTAAGGATACAGTCACGCTCTCCCCTTGAACCCTACACTCGTGGTGTCTTCCAACCACTGACTATTGTCCCGCAAAGTGCAGCCCCTCCTTTCTGCTGAGCTACCTGAACGTTGCGGCGGCAGTGTCTCCGGTGATCTCACCTCACCGGTCTGTAATCCGAATGGGGAGCGTCCGCTCCTACTTCGTGTTTGGTCCAGGGTTTTAACAACGCGGCCACGCTCGTCCAGCGTTCCGCGAGTATGGATAAGTTCACACCCAGAACCTTTAAACGCGGTGACGCTTACGTCAGCGTCCCGCAAATCAAGTTGTGTGGAAACCGAAACTCGGCCTCTCGTACCTCCCCGACGAATTCTCAGTCAAGCGGGGCACACGGCTGTTTCTCTCGTGTTCGTGCGAGCTCCGGCGTTTCCTTCCTCGCCGCTTCCAGCCTTCACCATAACAAATCCAACCAGGCAGTATTACGCGCACCGATTGGTCCTCGGTGCCCGTACTTAACAGTTGTGACCACGCCTTCCTCCCGCCGAGATGTCTGGGAAATGTAGTCCAACTGTACTTCGGTAGGCGCCTTGCTCAGCGCCTGACAGTATGCCCCCCGCCCAAGCGCCTCCTAGGACCAGGCTTGGCCGGGAAGCGGGCGTGAAATACTCTCACGGCAGCAGGAGCATGCAGATCCGAGGACGGAACCCAAGAATCCTCCTCCGCCGTGTACCCCTTCCAAGCAATGAGGTACCACAAACGACCCCTCCGAAACTGCGAATCCACCACCTTCCGGACTTCGTATTCCTCCTGGCCCTCCCTGAGCACCGGAGGAGCGGCCACCCTCCGAGCCCCCCGCGCCGGCTTCAGGAGGCTGCAGTGGAACACCGGATGAATCCGCAGCGAGGCCGGCAAGGCCAACCTGTACGCTACTGCTCCCACTCGTCTCACCACGGGATACCGACCAATGAAACGAGGATGGAAGACGCTGCGCAACTTAAAACGGAGATTCTTCGTGGACAACCATACTCGGTCGCCCGGTTGATACACGGGCCCGTCCTGACGATGGCGGTCCGCCCAGGTCTTGTACAAGATTTTGGCCCTCCTCAGGTTTGCTTTCAGACGTTGGTGTATGTCCCCCAAGGCTTGCAACTGAGCTGCAAGAGCAGGTTGGTTGCGTGTCTCGACTGGGAATGATAAAGGGAGCGTTTTGGCATGATAACCGTAGTTAGCCCGAAAAGGGGTTTCTTTGATGGAGCTGTGCCACGCGTTGTTGTAGGAGAGTTCGGCCAACCACAGGAGGGACACCCACGACGTACCGGCTTCTTTAGCGTAGCAACGGAGATACGTCTTGAGAGTTTGATTAAGACGTTCGGTCTGGCCATCCGTCTGGGGGTGGAAGCTGGTGGACGTGGCTACCACCACCTGCAAGGCTTTACACCAAGTCCTCCAAAACCGAGCAATAAACTGAGGACCCCTGTCAGATACTATCACTCCTGGCAACCCATGCTGTCGCACCACGTGAGATAACAACAACTGGGCGGTTTGACTGGCCGAGGGTAAGTTCTTGCACGGAACGAAATGACCCATTTTGGTGAGGCCATCTACCACTACCATGATGGCATCATATCCCTGGTCCAGCGGTAGACCCACCACAAAGTCCATGCTTATGTTGTGCCAGGGCCCTGCGGGAGTCGGTAACGGGACTAACTTGCCTTTAGCCTTGGAATGGTCTCCTTTTGCCCTAGCGCAGACATCGCACTGCTGGATCCATCGCCGCACATCCTTGTCCATAGAAGCCCACCAAAAGTGTCGTCTCATAAGGTGCAGTGTCTTGGTCCGTCCTGGATGTCCGGCTACCAGTGATTCATGGCACCAAACGAAGACCTGGCGCTGCAGCTCCTCCAAAGGCACGAACAGACGATCTCGATAAAAGGGTAACCCCTCTTTTATGTGCCTGTCCGTCTCCTGCTCCTCCCATTGAAGCCATTGCACCAATGTGCGGTGCCCTCTTATAGAGTTCAGAAATGTGTCGGCCCGAACCACACATACCACTTTCTCCGGGGGAATGAGGGCCTTGATCACCTCTGACCGATGTACGTGTCCCCCCTCTTGTCGTGATAGTGAATCCGCTTTCTGGTTCTCTGACCCAGGTCGAAACGTAATGACAAAGTCAAAGCCTGCAAAAAACAGCATCCAACGCATTTGCCGTTGCGTGAGATGCCTAGCTGTTTTCAAGTACTGCAAGTTTCTGTGATCGGTATAAACCGTTATGGTGTGCTTAGCCCCCCACAGGTAGTGTCTCCATTCCTGGAACGCCTTGTGAACAGCCAGTAGTTCTTTTTCGGCAATCGTGTAGTTTGCTTCGGCTGCTGTTAACTTCCGGGACAGGAAGGCAACTGGATGTAATTGCCCGGTCAGAGCCTCTCTCTGCGATAGCACGGCTCCCACTGCGATGTCAGAAGCGTCCGCCTCTACCACGAAAGGTACTTCGGAATGCGGATGTTGCAGAATGGGAGCGGTGGTAAAAGCCTGTTGTAACTCGCGGAATGCCTGCATGGCCTCCGGAGTCCAGGAAAACGGATGACCCTTGCGTAGCAAACGAGTGAGAGGTGAGACAAGCTGGGAAAAATGCGAGATGAACCTCCTATAATAATTTGAAAAGCCCAGAAAACACTGCACATCTCTCACAGTTTTAGGTATGGGCCACTCCTGTACTGCTGCCACCTTTCGTTCAGCCATACTCAACCCTGAAGGACTCAGGACCACCCCCAGGAATTCTACCCTTTCTACGTGGAATTCGCATTTGCTCAACTTGCAAAACAAATTGTTCGCTCCTAACTTGTGTAACACTTGTGAGACGTGCGTGACGTGTTCCCTGGGATCTGTGGAATATATCAGGATGTCATCGATATACACCACTACTGTTCTATCAATAAGCTCTTTGAGGACGTCATCGAGAAAATACTGGAACGCTGCCGGGGCGTTACACAGCCCAAAGGGCATTACCCTATACTCAAACAGCCCGTACCGCGTCTTAAAGGCCGTCTTCCACTCATCCCCCTCCCTTATCCGGACCAGGTGATATGCCCCTCTCAGATCCAACCGAGAGTATACGGTCGCCTCCTTCACCTGATCCAGCAAGACAGGGATGAGAGGAAGAGGGTAGCGGTTGCGGACGGTGTTTTTATTTAATGCCCTATAATCGATGCACGTCCGCAAGTCGCCATTGGCTTTCTTGATGAAGAAAAGGGGCGAAGCAGCAGGCGAACGGGAAGGCCGGATAAACCCTATCTCAGCGTAGTGCTCTAGGTATTTTCGCAGATGTTCGGTTTCTGGCTCAGACAAAGCATAGACTCGACAAGACGGCAGGATTGCCCCTGGGATTAAGTCTATTTGGCAGTCGTAACTGCGATGCGGTGGCAGGAGTTCAGCCTTACTTTCGCTGAACACCTCTCGGTAAGCGTCGTAGGCGGCTGGGAGGACCGTCTCTTTCTCTGCTGCGGTACTGAGGTGATACCCTTGAGTGAGGGCCAGAAGGTGAGTCCGATGCGCGTTGACACACGTCTCTTTACAGTACTCCGCGTCAAACTCCACCGTTTTTTGCTTCCAGTTAATGGAGGGGTTATGAGTCGCCAACCAAGGCATGCCGAGGATCACTTCATATTGTGGAGCCTCAATAATGTTTAAAGCTACCTGTTCTACATGATCCCACAAGGGCCCTGGTTTGGTCAGGGTTAGGGATTCTGTAACCTCGGTGATGGGTCCTGATTTAAGAGGCTTTCCATCCACCGCCCAGACTACCTCGGGGGTTGATCTCGGGATGCGCCTTAACCCAAGGCGCTGTACTAACCCACTATCGACGAAATTTCCGGTGGCACCGGAGTCTATCATCACTCCTATCTCGTGCTCTCTAGTTCCCACCGTTACTCGCATGTGTAACACCACGTGTGATTCGGATGCAACCGACTCTACAACGGCTAAAGAAGGCAATTGCAAGACCCTAGAAGCGTGTGTTTCATCCGGAGTGTCTGAGGCCCGTTCTTCCGAAGGTGATGCCTGTACAGTGGCTACTGCCACTTTCTTCGTACCTGCGTATCCCCCTCTTTTGGGTTTGACGGGACAGTCACGAACATAATGGCCTTTCTTGCCACAATACATACAGAGACCGGCTAGTCTGCGGTTCTCTCTCTCGACCCGTGATAACGGGGCTCTGATTGCACCCACCTCCATAGGTTCTGCATGAGAGTCCGAGGATGCCCCTGCGGGTCCGGGTCCTCTCTCGGCTTTCTCGACGTGGGTATAAACCCTCTCTCCCTTCCGCTCTGCCAGTCTATGGTCTAACCTAAGCGTAAGGTTCATCAAGCTGGTGTACGTGGTGGGCTGCGGATCAATTTGCGCCAGTACATCCTTCATGTCCTCCCTCAGGCCCTGGTAATAGAGAGACATACGTTTTTCCTCAGGCCACTCTGTTTCCGCTACGAGACGATTGAACTGGGTCAAATACGTTACCAGATCATGTTTGCCCTGTCGGAGTGCTAACAATTCTCTATCTGCTGATAAGGTGGTGGCCCTCCTGTCAAACACCCGCTCAAACTCGCTTCTAAAGGAGTTCCAATCTGACAGCAGAGGATCGTCGTATTTGACCAAGGGGACTGCCCAATTGGCCGCGTCCCCCGTCATATACGATATAGCAAACGCCACTCGTGAATGGTTATTCGGAAACGAAGCGGGTTTGCAGGAAAAATGCAATGCTATTTGTGTGAGGAAGGTTTGGATTTTGAGGGGGTCACCCGAGAACCTCTCTGGGCTTGCCAGGGGTATGGGTGGTGAAACGTTTACATGTATAGGATTCGATGACTGTGAGGCGTCAAATGGGTTGCGCCCTTGCCTTTCTACCCTGTCTTTTAGGGCTGCGGTTTCTAACTTAGATGCGGCCAATTCCTGTTGTACCAACATGAGGGCTTGTAACACCTCATCTAGAGAGGCCATACTTGTGCTTGACTCGACATACACAGAACTATTTCTTGGGCACGTAATTCTATCACGTTTTTCTCTTGTTCCGCTGAGTCGAGTGAAGCACAAGGGGTCCACCTCCCGACGTCCCCGGCTCTGAATAGGGAACAGAGTACCAGGGCAATCAGGCGAGGGAAAGGGAATTAGGATGGGAACAGCAGGGATAGGGATACCTGTAACATAACACAAATCTTAACACACGTTACGGTACACATAAGGCAACCTACTCTCATTCGGTCTCACTAAGTATGCCTACACAGTGTGTCTCTCCAAAACATACTCAGGCCACTATAACCATGCCTTTAAACCAATGTGACTTAACAGAAGATCGCTCCCCAGGACCGTGCTACTTGACAGTCCCCCCACCTATGTTCCCTTCAAAGAAAAAGGTGAAAACACAGGGACTTCTCTCGCCAACCAAACCTGAATCTACTCTGTTCTCAGGTCCTCGAGAGTAGGCCCCAACTGATAATGAAGAGCGCGGGGAGTAAGGATACAGTCACGCTCTCCCCTTGAACCCTACACTCGTGGTGTCTTCCAACCACTGACTATTGTCCCGCAAAGTGCAGCCCCTCCTTTCTGCTGAGCTACCTGAACGTTGCGGCGGCAGTGTCTCCGGTGATCTCACCTCACCGGTCTGTAATCCGAATGGGGAGCGTCCGCTCCTACTTCGTGTTTGGTCCAGGGTTTTAACAACGCGGCCACGCTCGTCCAGCGTTCCGCGAGTATGGATAAGTTCACACCCAGAACCTTTAAACGCGGTGACGCTTACGTCAGCGTCCCGCAAATCAAGTTGTGTGGAAACCGAAACTCGGCCTCTCGTACCTCCCCGACGAATTCTCAGTCAAGCGGGGCACACGGCTGTTTCTCTCGTGTTCGTGCGAGCTCCGGCGTTTCCTTCCTCGCCGCTTCCAGCCTTCACCATAACAAATCCAACCAGGCAGTATTACGCGCACCGATTGGTCCTCGGTGCCCGTACTTAACAGTTGTGACCACGCCTTCCTCCCGCCGAGATGTCTGGGAAATGTAGTCCAACTGTACTTCGGTAGGCGCCTTGCTCAGCGCCTGACAGAGAAACTCAGCACCTCTCTCACCACAGTGGGGGCACCTGGTGTGAGGTAAGCCCTGTGCAGAACATAAAAATGAATATGCTTGAATCTCACATTTGAAGACGACTTCTCCGTGATGGGAATCCCCAGGTCCGCCTCCCAGCGTGCTTGGAGATTATCTATGGGTAAATACCATATTCCCTCATCGCCTTCTATATCAACAGGTGACCGCCTTAAGTTCCTGAGGAAGTGACTACATATTGGCACCCCCTCCCCCCCTGCTTGAGGTGGCTCCGGCATACCCCCTACAATGTTTAAGGATCTCCACCGTAAACACACCATGTAGGAGAAAGGTACCCCAAGGTGCATCATATCGCTCCAGAAACTCCTCAAATGGGAGCAACAATTCAGTCTCAAATAGAGCCCTGACCAATCTTGCCCCCTGTAACCCAGTTTTGAGGTCTTGTCAATCTCTCCCGTGTGTGCCTTCCAGGCAGCAGTCATCCCTACAGTATTGGAAGCAGCAGGCTTTGGGTTCTTGAAGTGTAACAGGGCAATCTACGTGCATCAAGTACAGGTCTTTATCAGGGCTTCATTGGCGGGCTGCCAAGTTTCCAGCCCATGCTCTGGACTGGTACCCAGAGCTTCTCTTTGAAGTCAAAGGTGGACTTGATACTTAGCTTATAGGTGCAGCCTGTATGCTGCACCAATAGCAGCCCACGCCCAGCCATCCTGCTGCTCATTAGTTGCAACATGTGACATGTTTGACAGATCCACTCAAATCCAAATGAATCTTCCTTAGATTACACCTCAATTAGATAGCATCAGACCTCCACAGGGCCTTGGATTCCACGGTGATGACACCTCTACAAATGAGCATCTCTTCCAGACATTGCTACAGCTGATCACATACTACTGCTTCCACTCTCTCCAGAGCAGATCACAGATGGAACACTCCTACTGTTCAGGTGAGAGCAGTAGCTATGTTCATGGTCAAAGTCTCTGCATATGTGCTGTCTTCAGCAGGCCACAGGCTGACCTCTCCACACTAGCATATTCTGGTAAGTTCATCAAGGAAACAGGTGTGGTGCTGCTGGCAGAGTTGCTGACTCAGGAGCGCGGGCTCACGGTTCGATCTCTGGTGTGGGTGGCAGCTCAGCTCAGCATCATGTGACTCTGGGCTATAGCTCACTTAATCTACCCAGTGACGGCCCCAGTGCCTGGATACCCTTAGGGGTCATACATTTGCGCTTTACAAATGTGAAATTATTATTAACACAAAGAGGTTGATTTTCCATTGACAGTTTTGTTGTTCTGAACCAGGCACACAACAACCTGGAACAATGATCTATGCAGTGTAGAGAGGTAAGGGAGACACTACCTAAAGGTCTTTGTTGTCTAACCTGTCAACACATCTTGTTGGAGTAACACATAGTTGAGGGCCTCAACCTTTGTTCCCATCAAAATATACACATCACAGGACACTAGACACACACAAAGTCCCCCCATACAGTCACACAGATATTTCACTCTGTAGTGAAAGCCTGAGGTACAGGCCGTGGTTGTAGATAAAAGGTTTACCAAGTAGGCCCCTAGTAGCCAACTCCCAACAACCTCTGGTGGAGGCAGCGGCGTAGCATGGGCTGCCAGCGCCTGGGGCAGACAATTATCCTTCCACTTTTCTTTTTAAATGTTGCGCCCCTAAGAATTTTGTGCCCGTGGCAACCGCCTCTCTGGACCTCCCACGCTACGCTACTGGGGAGGTAAATGGGTATCACACAGTGAATGAATCAGAAATGTCCTGTTGAGGAGCTGACCAACACAGGGAAACCAGGCAGAGAAGCAGTCTTTAAAAAAAAAAATCAGAAGTGGCACACAGGTAAGAAGTGGAAGATTGTAATAAACTGGATGGTGAGTTGAGAGGGGTGAGAGCTCGACTCTAGTGGCAATCACAATCTTTGTCATGGTGAAGCACATAAGTCACTAACTGAACCTGCACTTAACCCACTGGTAGCTTGGCACAAATCAGTCAGGCTTATCTTAGAGGCAATGCGTGAAGTATTTATGCAGCACTCAAACAGTAATATGGTGAAACAAAGCACAAGACAAATTCTAAACCAATTTAGAAAAATAGGTACATTTCATTAAATAAAATGATACCAGAATAACACAAATACAATAAGTAGGATCAGAGCTTTGACATTTTAAACTTCTAGGTGAAGATAGCACCAAGAAGCAGAAAGCCCCACTTGAGGGTGTCTGGTCGAGGTAAACCAGGTCAAAGTCACAAGTCCAGGCGGACTGCAATGGAGCACGGATCGGATACAGGTGCCAGGTTTGTCCAGGTGAAAAGTTCACCTGCTCAGAGCATGAGCTAGAGCTTCACGTTGGCAGGGGTTGCGAGGTGGCAGTGTCTGCGCAAGGAGCAGGTCACCACTGGCACCTCACAATGGCGATCCATAGAAACGAATATGTTGAATTTCAAAGTTTTTAGTGAAAATAGCACAAGGAAGCAGAGAGCGCAATTCGTGGTATTTTGGTTGCGCTAGACTGAGAGAAGGTCACATGTTCAGGCTGACTACGATGGAGTGCCGGTCAGGTACTGGTACCAGTTTAGTCTAGCTGAAGTGTTACCTTCCCAAGTCCAGTGCAAAGAGTTTAATTCACATCAGAGGGAGCCACGAGGAGGAAGCTTTTTTTGCATGAAGAACAGGTTGAGCAGCACGGACAGCCTCGCTGTAGCTCTGCAGTGTTTGATCGTCTCAGGCAGCCGCTGTCAGCACAAAGTGCAGGTCTCGTTTAGGGGTTGTTGTAAGTCTCAGTTAGCTTTGTGTTGAAAGTCGTCATGGGCAGCAGAGGTCTGGCACAAAGAGGCCCTCTCGTGGTCCCAAATAGCCCAAACATCAGGATTTTAACCTTTGTTGTTGTGGAGGAGCTCTCACTGATGTCAACTAAGGGTCCATCTCTTAGGGATCTGGACCTACTCCAGCAGAGGCCAGCAGCAGGACCCAGGCAGATCCACTTGGTGCTGGTCAGCTGGGCAGTTGCAGGGAGGCCCCTGGAAGAATGCTGTATCCCTGTAGCTCACACAGGAGGTCATCAAACGGACCCTTGGAGTCACTCTGGGAGCCTGACATGAAGGCAAGCTGATTCAATCTTCCTTGCTCAGACAGTAATGCAGTTCCTCAACAGGTCCAGCAGTGTCCTGATGTGTGGATATGTGGGTCGAATGTTGATACCTGGGGCTTTGTGTGGGGGAATTCCCTGACCTTCCCCCAAAACTGGAGTTAGTCAGTTCTTCCCCTCCCCATGGTTCTGGCTTTAAACTGTCTGGGGTGACAAAAGGCAGGAAAGGCCTGTTCCAGGTTATTTGCTTGTGTGCTTCAGACAGAGTCCTTTGAAATGTAATCAGGGCAGGGCACAACTCCACCCTAGCCATCCTGTCAGGAAGACCTGCTCTCATCATACCTAGATTTAGTTTGTCTCACAGTCTGGAAGCAGTACGTTAGCCCCAACAGCAGAGCCATTCACAGTCATGTGACCCAGGACACTGGCAGAAAGGCACAGTTGCTTGGGGCAAGAAAATGCCAAGTTTCCAAAAGTGGCATTTTCTAAACTGCAATTTAAAATCTGACTTTAGCGTTCAAAAGGATTTTAATTACAATGTATATGAGTTTAACAGCATATCTCTATCTGCTTCGAATTTGAAGTTAGCACTTATTAACTGTAATATGGTAACAAAGTGTTAGTTCATGGGAATGATATCCCTGGCAGCTGTGACAACCAACATTAGGAGTTTTTCACTGCCAGGACAGGTCCCCCTAATTAGATACCATGCTCCCGCCCTGAGGGTGGCTAAGAAGTATGTTAGGAGTGTCTTATAAGTATTAAATAGGAAGATTTAAGCCTTGCAAAAGGTTTATTTTGCCAGGTATAAAAGACAGTTAAAAACTGCACTACAATCTGGAGAGGCAGGCCTAACATTTTTTAGAGCCTGGGTACATGTAGTGTCTTAACAAGGGACTTTCAAGTAAATACATTGATCAATCAGGTGTAAGCCAATGTTACCATGTTTTAGGTAGGGAGCATAGGCACTTTACCACTGGTTAGCAGGGAAAAAGCAAAAGCCCACAGAGTTATAAAAGCCAATGAAAACGTGTTTGGCATTGGAAGGCAGAGAAAGTAAAAAAATCTGGGGTGACTCTGCAGAAAGGGCCAGGTCCAACAAACACCCTTTTAAGAGCACAGTCTTAAAGAACTTTTTCATTAAGAAAGGCTTTCACCTGGTTGTTTTCGTCAACCTGGTGTAACCAATTCTTGATAAGAAAAAAATCATCAACATTGGCTCAATAAACGTATTTTGTTCGGACCACTTTCCTTAAGCTGGTTTTTCATCTAAAGCACAACCTACCTTTCAAGTGATGTTTATGGTGATTTGAGGGTACTTATTGCTGAAATGTTGTTATTATTTCCTTGGCTAGAGAGGGTAGTTTCTTGCTGCTGCAGCTCTTGTTTCACAACTTAAGTGGAGACCTTACTTGCTTGGTCTACATCTATTTATGGATTTATCTAATGCCTGCTGTCTTGAGTCTATAACATTGAGGCTCTGTTGAATTGCTACAGTAATTTAAATGACCAGCAATACAATTTTATAAAGATGTAAACGTTGCTAAATATGTGCATTCCTCTCCTAAGGTCTTGGATTCTGAGATCTACTTTAATTGTCTTTTTATTTTGTCTTCCTCTAAGTAGGTTATACACCCTGTAGAAAACTGAGTTAGTAGTTGTGAAATATGTGAGTCATGTGCAACTAATACTTCCTCAATTGTCTTTTTACTGGGAACAAATTACCACATTGTAGCACTTTACTCTCAGGGTGGCGAAGCAGAGCAGCCAAAGGCCTACTCTAGGCCAACATCGCGTATGTACGGTGCGTACATACGCGATGTTGGGGTATGCGATGTTGGGGGTACACACAGTACATACGCAATGTTGGGGTACGCACCGTACATACACAACGCACGGGGGTGTATGGCTGTACAACTCGTACCCCTGGGGACTCTGCTTTTACAGCTGTTTTTGGCTCCCGTAAGAAAAGAGCCATACAGAGTGCCGTAGGGACGAATCGTACTTGCTGGGCTGGAAACCGCTGCTTAAATACATACAGCCGTCGCGTGCAAACTGATCCGGATCAGAATCGTCAGTTTATTTTAGCTGTATGGTCTTTTGTACGATTTGTATGGAAAGAGGCTTTCTGTACGAATCGTACTTCCTAGGTTGTAAGAAAAGTTTACCGGGTACGAGTTGTACGGGAAAAACGCTCCATACAACGATTTGTACAGCCTTTTTCCAGGATTGGAATCGGCCCCATAATGTTAAAATAAATTAAACATATACATATAAAATATAATATGTAAACTTACTTAATAATATTCATAAATAATTATTTTAACAACTTATACATTGTTTAAAACATTTTATAAATTATAAATACATATATACACATACAAAAATATTATAAATACAAATATAAAATATATATATATAACAAAATTAAAAACGACAATATTTCTAATGTGTTTAAAATTAATTATACACAACATTAACTAAAACCGTACAGAAAAATAATGGATAGCCGAGGGAAAAAAAATTACTATTCCCACTGCAAAGAGTGCAACAGTAGGGAAAGTGTTGGATAGCGTAGGGGGAAAAAATACTGTTCCAACTCCAGAGAGTGCAACAGTAGGGAAAGTGTTGGATAGCGTAGGGGTAAAAATGACTATTTCCACTCCAGAGAGTGCAATAGTAGGGAAAGTGTTGGCTAGCGTAGGGGTAAAAATTACTATTCCAACTCCAGGGGGTGCAACAGTAAGGAAAGTGTTGGATAGCGTAGGGGTTATAATTACTATTCCAACTCCAGAGAGGGCAACACGAGGGAAAGTGTTGGATAGCGTAGGGGTAAAAATTACTATTCCAACTCCAGAGAGTGCAACAGTAGGGAAAGTGTTGGATAGCGTAGGGGTTAAAAATAACATACTTATCAATTAAATAATTTTTTAAATTAGATATTGATTAATAAATTAACAATAAATTAATTATAAATACCAATAAATTAAAATTAATAATTACTTAAATAACATTAAATTACTTCCCACCCTTCCCCAATGAACGCACAACCAACTCCGCTTAAAATTTAACAGAATTAAATATGATTATCAATTAATCTAAAATAATTACCAATTAATAATTAATTAGCAATAAATTAATTATCAATACCAGTAAATAGTAATAAATAATTACTTAGGGGTCGATTCCGATCCGGGTCGGACAGCTCTCCGAGAGCTGTTCGTAGCCTTACCTTACAACCGACTCGTACCCGGAGCCGGTCCGTCCTGGCGATGAAGTACGATGCGCATAACTGACAAAAATCCGATCGACGCGTAGGCTGTGATTCAAGCTTCATTCTCTGTCCGAGCCGTACCTCCAAACGCCAAACCGAGTCGCCTGGAAGCAGTATCCACAGCAGTTTCTGGCCGGACAAGTACGATGCGCACATCATACGCGCCAGACGGGTCGCCACGTACGGCACGTCACAGCTTCCGGAAAAGAAGCATATCAGGTACGATTCGCACCAGAACTCAATCCACGGCTACGAGACAGACCAGCTAGCAACAGGTACGAGACGGAGCAACAGGCGCGGACGGCGCAGATGGTAAGTCAGACACCCACCACACAAACAAATGACACGTACCCGCAAAATGTCACACACACCCAGAGGATCCATATCCTGTCCACTAGCAACAGGCCACCATAGGGGTTGCATGGCAATCACCACTACCACCCCCACTCATAGAGGACCTGTTGCCCATCACTACTGCCACCCCCACCCATAGGGACTATGCTGCCCAGTACTCCTGCCACCCCCATCCATAGGGGACCTGTTGCCCAGCACGCCTGTCACCCCCACCCATAGGGCTTGTGTTGCCCAGCACTACTGCCACCCCCACCCATAGGGCATATGTTGCCCATCATAACTGACACCCCCACTCATAGGGGACCTGTTGCCCAGCATTCCTGCCACCCCCACCCATAGGGCGTATGTTGCCCAACACTACTGCCACCCCCACTCATAGAGGACCTGTCGCCCAGCATTACTGCCACCCCCACCCATAGGGGACCTGTTGCCCAGCACTCCTGCCACCCTCACTCATAGGACTTATGTGGCCCAGCACTCCTGCCACCCCCACCCATAGGGTACCTGTTGCCCAGCACTCCTGCCACCCCCACCCATAGGGCTTATGTTCCCAGCACTACTGCCACCCCCACTCACAGGGGACCTGTTGCCCATCACTCCTGCCACCCCCACCCATAGGGGACATGTTGCCCAGCACTCCTGCCACCCCAACCCATAGGCCTTATGTTGTTCATCACTACTGCCACCCCCACTCATAGGGGACATGTTGCCCAGCACTCCTGCCACCCCCACCCATAGCCGACCTGTTGCACAGCACTACTGCCACCCCCACTCATAGGACTTGTGTTGCCCAGCACTCCTGCCACCCCCACCCATAGGGCTTATGTTGCCCAGGACTACTGCCACCCCCACTCATAGGGCTTATGTTGCCCATCACTACTGCCACCCCCACCCATAGGGCTTATGTTGCCCATCACTACTGCCACCCCCACTCATAGGGCTTATGTTGCCCATCACTACTGCCACCCCCACCCATAGGGCGTATGTTACCCATCACTACTGCCACCCCCACTCATAGGGCTTATGTTGCCCATCACTACTGCCACCCCAACCATAGGGCTTATGTTGCCCATCACTACTGCCACCCCCACCCATAGGGCTTATGTTGCCCATCACTACTGCCACCCCGACCCATAAGGCTTATGTTGCCCATCACTACTGCCACCCCCACCCATAGGGCTTATGTTGCCCAACACTCCTGCTACCCCCACCCATAGGGCTTATGTTGTCCAGCACTACTACCACCCCCACTCATAGGGGACCTGTTGCCCATCACTCCTGCCACCCCCACCCATAGGGGACATGTTGCCCAGCACTCCTGCCACCCCCACCCATAGGCCTTATGTTGCCCATCACTACTGCCACCCCCACTCATAGGGGACCTGTTGCCCAGCACTCCTGCCACCCCCACCCATAGGCGACCTGTTGCACAGCACTACTGCCACCCCCACTCATAGGACTTGTGTTGCCCAGCACTCCTGCCACCCCCACCCATAGGGCTTATGTTGCCCAGCACCACTGCCACCCCCACTCATAGGACTTATGTTGCCCATCACTACTGCCACCCCCACCCATAGGACTTATGTTGCCCATCACTACTGCCACCCCCACCCATAGGGCTTATGTTGCCCATCACTACTGCCACCCCCACCCATAGGGCTAATGTTACCCATCACTACTGCCACCCCCACCCATAGGGCTAATGTTGCCCATCACTCCTGCCACCCCCACTCATAGGATGGGTGATGCACCACACATCCATCATACACCAACATTAGGTATGTCAGCAAAATACATCCCCCCAAACATCATGACAACAGTGTGTAGTCTGTGACAAATGCCCATAACAGTGATTATGACTTCAAACATACAATGTAACTACCATCACATGTGTGACCAAAAACTGAGTGTGGCCTACCCAAGGCAAGCATCACTAGCACTGTGTCAATGTAAAAATAACACCAACTCGCTGTGTAGAACAAAAGTTAAGTGTGTGGTTCCAAACTGAAGCAAATGTTGAGCAATGTGGTGATGGGGTCGAAAACCCCCCTCATCACAGTGACCAAAAGGTAAGTGCCATCATGGTCAAAGCTGCAAATGCCAAACAGCATGTATGATGTCTGGTCCCAACACATGAAACACTTTTGGGGCAAAGTAGTGGTTGTGTCCCATACCCACAGAGATGTGGTAAGGCTAACAGTGCTGTGAAACACAAACATACTCTCGGCCACGTGCAGACAAGCACCACCCATGGGGGCTGACAATGCGTACAGTGTACAATGACACAAAAGCAGAAGTGACCATTACAAAGCATACACACATCTCGAAAATAGACACACAAATCGTGTCAGGTCACAAACTTCCATGCCAGCAATGGGACCTAACAACCAGGATGAATGTGCAGAATGATGTGATATGACTCACAGGGACAGCAGGGTAAATCACAAAAACAACATCCAGAAAATGGCCGACAACAGCAATACCAATGCACTGGTGCAGATACACAAACAGGCAACCTCACACTGCATATCTGACACAACATGTGTGTGTGTGTGTCTCAGTATCCCCATGCAACTACACAACACATGAGGGGGGCTGAACCAGAGTGAGACAGATGTGGACACAGTGCCATACAATAGTAAACCATCAATGGTCCCCCCCCCCCCTTAGTGGGCAATCAAGCATTATGAGATGAGAGGGAGAACAACAGACACATGTGACACAAGCTGGAATGAACAGCAACTAACACAGCAAGAGACTGACACACAACAGCACTACCCCCAGGGACCGGACATTGGGGTGACACAAGCATGCATGACACGTCCACTGTGCTGACAAAGGTAGATGTCGTACAAACTGGGAAACCCAGACATGTGTCCTGTGCCACAAACGTACATCACACCTACACAAACACAAATCACTCAGCACTGCCTGTCATCCATGGACAAACGAGAGCTAGGGGCCCATCCATGCAAACATTTACATCAGTCCACCCTCAACACCACACACCCTGAACTGCACCAATGTGCATCTGTGAAGCCCACATGGACAGGTGACATTGCACATGCATCCATGACAAACACAGTAATGTTGGGAGGAACTAAGGTGCACAGATTCATCACACAAGGACAGTTTACAACCCTGGTGAATGACAGACATACTGCACAGTATGTGGTACATGGCCATGACGTCAAAGCTCACGTAACCTTCTGAATACCTGCCACAGTCCCAGGACAATGCAGAAGCCAAGGAGAACCACAAGGCACACATGCTGACACCTGCAAACATTGCAGCCCTGAACCGGACAAGTGGGATCAGTCACACACACATACACATCTCAATCACTGAAAGATACCACCTAGAGACAACTACATGATATTGCGATCAAACAAGTGCCTTGGGGACCCCTGACTGTGTCTGACTACATCATCACTACTCAGAACAGACAAATACCAATGATGAAACACCAATTAACAGTAGTGTGTCATGCACCCACACATCTGGTAGCCCATGGCAAAGTTGTGGGATGAACACAGTACCACTCAGTAAGCATCAACAACAGGAACATATCAAGGGAACACTGCCTGTGTATGAAAAGGGACGTGGACACACACACACATGCCCACACAACACACAACATGGGCCCAGGCAATGTCACGGAACAACACACTTACTTGAGGGGACTCAACTCCTGTGGAAGCTCAGCTGTGCCAAACATAGTCCCAGCGGGTCTCAGTCATGTCAGCAGAACACTTGGTCAGTCAGCCATCAGTTACCACACAATGAAGGCCCTGGTCACAACAGCCTTGGTAAGGGAGTCTTCCTTAAGTCATCTGCACATACTCAATACATATGTCCAGCAAGTTGCACAGAGGACCCAGTTGCTCCTACACCAATGATGCCCACACTTACATGTCCAGTGGAGATGCGCCCACAGTCAGGGAAATAGACAAATTGGACAATGGGAAGCACATCATATGTGCATGTGTGCAAGCCACAGATGTGACCATGCAAATGAAATGTTTACAGAGATGTCCACAAATTGTTAATCATGACACACCCATTTAGCTGAAAAGAATGATATGGATAACGACCAGAATAGGATACATATCTCATGGACCACATGGAGTACCTCACATCAACACCTCAGTATTCAACATTTGGAATCCAGCATTACAACTGCAAGGTCATGCTAAACATCATCAACATAATGTACAGCTAAATCAAATTCACATGGATAAAGAAAAAAGCTTTATTCAGCAATTTTAAAATGCAAAGTCCTTTCAAAACAAAGGCCAATGGCCAGTCCATATCCAAATGACAAAAAGTTAACTTGAGTGACAACTGTCACACGTTGCTTGCCTGAACTAGTAAGGACAGGGAACATCCCCTCGGAGGGGCATACATGGGGGCAGGCCAGGCACCGCAGGGACAGGATCATGGCGCAGTAGAAGGAGGCAGTGAAGGGGTGGTGGATGCAGGAGAGTCACTGGCAACTGCAGTGGAGCTCACTGAAGTAGTGGGTGCAGTCACAACTGTAGGGCACAAGTCAGATGGGGTGTGTGCCCGTACAACTGCAGTGGGCCGGTCAGATGGAGTGGACTGGGTCCCCACTGCAGTGCCCAAGTCAGACGGGGTGGTTGTGGACTCCAAAGCAGTGCCTAACTCAATGGGAGTGGAATGGGGTTCAGGTGTGGTCGGCAGGACAGGGGGGGGGGACAAGGTCCCCACATCAGTGGCACAAACTGTCTGACCGGGGGTGGAAGAGTAAGTGGTAGGGGGGGAGGCCTCAGCATTTTGGGGATGGTGTATCTGTGGGTGGGGGAACCTGGGGCAGGGTGTGGCGGGGGAACCTGTGGAGTGGTGGCCTGGGGAATGGAGGACGGAGACTTCGTCGTGGAGCTGCAGGGCGGGGTGGGGTCTTGCTCTTCCGGCTCCGGGGATCTTGCGGGTGGGGGCCTCAGTCTGACTGCACCTGGGGGAGGGTGTCCGGGTATCACAGGCACTCCCCTCTGTGTGTGGGGACTTCCTCTTCCCCTTGTAAGATGGATCTGCTGGGTCAGTGGGGAAGAGGCCAATGTCACAGAGGAAGAGCTTCTGTGGAGATGGGGTTGCAGGTGAGGCAAGGGAAGGGATCTGGGAGGGAGAGGTATCGGAGGACTGCGGAGTGGTTGTGGATGACTGTGTGTGTGTCTGCAATCCATCCCCTGTGAGTGTGGTATCAGTCCACTGCGCTTGCTCTAGACCTTGGTTTGGGTGTTTGTGTGCTGCCCGTCTCTGTGGGTTTGTGAGAATGTGCAGGTGTGTGTGTGCTTGGGACAGGTAGGGTGCTAGGAATCATGGGTGGTGCAGGGGTAGGAGGGGTGCGGAACTGTTGGAGGAGGGACACTGCTGCTGTCAGGGAGGAAGCCACGGACTGATTGGTCCTCTGTAGGGCAGACATGCCCGATGAAATGCCCTTCATGAACAACACCAGTTGTGTCAATAGACTGGTGTGTGCATGGAGGACACTCAGCATTGATGTCTGCCCTACATGGATCTGTCGAAGCAAGTCCACAGACTCCTCACTCAGGGCAGCAGGGGACACAGGGGCAGGGGGTGCGGTGCCTGGCACAAAGGAGACATGCTCCCGAATACGGGAGCCTCCACGGACCTCTGGGATGGGAGCCGATGGGAGGGTGGTGATGGTGGTGGTGGGGGCTGTGGCGGGGAAAGCCTCACTAGCTGGGGTTTGGTGGCTGCTGACACCCACCTCCACAAGGGAGTCATCCTCCAAGCTGCTGTGGATCTCAGCTGGGGTGGATGGTGCTGAGGACTCCTCGATGTGGCTCCACTCGCCCTCCAGGCCACTGGGTCCCTCCGACTCCTCGCCTTCTGTCCCAGTCAGACTCTGTGGCTCCTCCTGGTCCGTGGGGCTGTCCCCTCCTGTGGCCGTGGATGTATCTGGATAGAATTTGGAAAAAAGAGATCAGTCACCTGCACTGACTGCACACACCACAGTGAGTACATCACATCACAGGGCAAGCCCTGGCATCATCAGGTGAACACTGCTCAAAGTGCTCACACTGTTTAGAATAAGCCAATTGTCAGTCTCACCATCAACCATGGCACTCATATCCCTCCTGGACTTGCACCCATATGTCTGTTGCATGTTGGATGTTAATACCCCAATGTGCCGACATGCACCACCTACACATTTGTTGGACAAGCAAGTGAACATGTAGGAGTATGTCACTATACACACATCACATCTCTTGCCACTGACTCAGTACAGGTGTCAGGATGAAGGGATGGGCAGAGTCTCATTTCACATGCTTGTGATGCATGCCAGCAACACACACTATGATGTTCTCATGTCCTGATAGTTAATGCCACATTGGGGTGCATGGAGCACATTTGAACACAATGAAGGATCACTCGTAGCAAGTTAAATGCCATGGCACTGGCATGCCTGGAAAGTCAGTCAACACTGTCTCCTGTCACAGGGGCAGGGCATCCAGACAACAACAGTATGCACTGTGTCACAATCATAGCTCATGGGTAAAGCAAACTCTGCAGCTGACAAGTGCACTTGTCCATCCCCTGAAAACAACATATCCCTGACACAGAAGACCCCACATCATACAAAACAGACATATGAGTCTCTGCAAACACAACTCCCTGTACATTAGCAGATCACAGTCTGCTTTGCATGTAACACAGCTGCATGAAGTGCACAGTTGCATACACCATTGTGCACTGTCAAGTGATCACACACCTATATGTCACACAGGTCTTGTCTCTCATAGTCACATCTCAGATGTCCTGCTGACCCTCAAACTCATGAACACCACAGTTGTACGGAAAAGGAAGCCACACCACAATGACACAGAGGCAGACTCCTGAAGGCACATGCCACTAAGCACAACCTGTAAGTTGATACACAAGAGTGGGATTACAGAGTGTTTCTAAATGCCCTTGAGTAGGCATGATTTGCCCAGGTCTACGTGAAACAGTGTTTAGACCTGGACGGTAGTCAGGTGGCTAAGCAAGTGTGACACACTTGATATACATACTCCTGAGGCACACAAATTGGAGTCCCCTGCTGCAAGTGTTTGTTTGAAATACCCCAGCCACATGTGGCGAGTCAGACCAGCAATTGGAACACATATCAAGGGCACACATAGATCACATGTCAGATCTCAGGCATTGTGTAAACAATTGACCCACCCATGAAACACACAACAGAGTCACGGTAACAGATGCTGTCCAGAACATGAAGCAGAGCTGACTGCAGGGGCACAGTGCCCTAGTGACACAAGCAACAGACTGTAGCGTCCACACCTGTGGATCAGATGAGGAGGGTGCATCACACAATTGAGGGACATGAGTATTGGACTACAAGACCTACGTAATGTGGAAGTGTGACCAGGCCAAAAGACTGCAATTAGCATGTCAGACATAGTACAAAGATTAGGCAAGGACGTACCCCCCTCTTGCTGCTGTATGGCCTTCAGCTGCCCATCTAGGTCTGGGAAGACCACCGCCAGGATCCTGAGCATGTGGGGGGTCAGGGTCCGGTGTCTGCCCCTCCTGCGAGGAGGCGACAGCTTCAGCTGGACCATTGCGATCCTCTGGGTCCAGCCCCAAAGGTCCTGCCACCTCTTCTGGCAGTTGCAGATCCAGCGCTTGTAGACCCCCAACGATCGAACTGCCCGGGCGATGGTCAGCCATATCTCCTGCTTCTGGTGGGCATCAACCTGTGAGGATGACAAAGTTAAAAGTCCATTAACACACATGGCCCATATTTGTGCTGCACACAGTTGGATATACATGTCGTCATCACAATGGAAAATAAGTTACACAGGTAGTGCACCCATGGGAAAGGACAAATGCCATGCATGTCTGACATGTTAACAATGCCTGGGAAGTTGAAGCTTGCACAAATGCACTTTAACTGCATAACACCTGTTCATTACATGTGCCTACACACTTTGGGGTATGAAAGTACTCAGTGAGTTTGCTTGTCACTGGTGTACACACTGCTAGTACTGCTAGTCAGACAACATGCACAATTAGGAAGGCAGTGGATGGCACTCTCACCTGCTCCCCTGGTTTCACATACAGCTTGCTGTACTGTGGAAGCAGTTCGTCCAGCAGGGCCTGGTTCTCCTCCTCAGTGAAGGCTGGGGCCCTCTCCAGAGTACATGTCATAGCAGTAGCCAGAGGATGCAGAGACAGCAGCAGTGGTAGCAGGGATGTAGTCCAGTAGCATGTAGTGCAGGCTAGTGAGCTCCCTGGGGGACAGCCAGCCTTATATCTGTGCTGCAGAGGCAGAATCTGTGCCATGTGTCCCAAGTGATAGGTCCAAAACGGTTGCATTCTATGAATCTGGCCAATCCATGGAAATGTACGACTCCGACACGTCTTCCACATCGTTCAAATCTTCACCTTCATAAAACCCTAGGAATTGCAACATTGTTGTAGGCATCCAACTGAATTTCAAGCGCACAACTCGTACAAGTTTTGAAGCTGCATCCGCCTCCATGACAGTCCAGAGCCAATGGGTGCGCCCGGCTCGATCAACTGACTGTACAACGCGTAGTTTGAAAATACACACGCACCCGTCTCCATACAATTCAATGGCCAAGGCGTACGCACGGCTTGGTCCTAAACTGTGCAATGCGCACGCATAGTCACCCGCGTCGGACCTCATTGCAGTAAATGGCTAAGCGTACGCACGGCTCGGTCCTGAACTGTGCAATGCATACGCATAGTCACCCGCATCGGACCTCATTGCAGTCAATGGCTAAGCGTACGCACGGCTTGGTCCTGAACTGTGCAATGCGTACGCATAGTCAACCGCATCAGACCTCATTGCAGTTAATGGCTAAGCGTATGCATGGCTCGGTCGTGAACTGTGCAATGCGTACGCATAGTCACCCGCATCGGACCTCATTGGTGTGACTATTTGATGGCTTCAACACACAATTACTTGCCAGGGACTCAGGTGCACACCTACCACACTACAGCATTGGCCATACAGTGTCCCATGGCGTGTAAGGCTGCATTTCCTGTGTGTTTGGGGGGGGGCAACATTGGGTTTGTTGTGTGGCACATTTGTGCAGCCACTCCCAGGCTGTGCACGTGTTCATGGGGACAGAATCCTTTGTGTGATGTGCAACTGTACAGTTATGGGCATGAGTCATGGACAGAGTTTCATGTTGGATATGTTTCGGACATGTCACATACACCCTGAGTCCTGGGGGTGATGGCATGTACGTCACAGTGAGACCTGAAGCAATTCTGATGTACACCCACAGTCTGTGTGCATGTTGTGTTTCAGATGTGGCTGATCAAATGTGCCCATTGGGAGACAGTCTCCACATCCATGTGGTTTGTGCATCAACATTGATGTTGTGTGTGTGTCTACGAGACGTACATGTAGGGCCTGCAGAGATAACAGCGGCCACTACCTGTGGGACTCACGGTTGTCTTGTGGCATGTACATGATACGCCATTTCATGCCAGTGTCCATGTGGTAATACAGGGACCCTGGGTATCTGCATGGCAAAGATCTGTGATGCCTGGGAGACATCAGGCCTTACTTATCACTGTGGTGTGTGTTTGTAACGTCACAGCAGTACATAGGTAGGGTGACACAGCTCAATGATTGGCCATTGCACTACATGGGACTTATGTGGACATGTGGACTTTAGATGTGAGGTGATGGCCATGTAGGTGACATATGTGTCCATGCCCAACAGCACACACTTCAGTACATTGTGTATTGTCATGATGTATCATGTGATATTTTGCTTGGTCATAGCCACATGGGTGGATGAACCGACAATCTTTCTTTGTGCATCTCTGTTCTGCAGGGCACCAGCTGTCCATAGACCGTTCCCAGACCTTGAAACCATGCATTAACGCGACTGCATCTGACGGTACCACTTCACCAGGCCACTGATTGAGGAGTTGGCGGAGCAGTTGGCACTACATCTGCTACCTGGACAGACATACCCTACAGCACTGACCCCAGAGGTGAAGGTGATGGCAGCCCTGCACTTCTTTGCTACTGGTACCTTCCAGTGCACTGTGGCTACTGCTGGTGGTATGTCGCAAACTATGTTTAGTTGTGTGCTACGCGATGTCTTGGAGGGGATGTTGCATTTCCTTGACCTGTACATCAAGTTTCCTAGCCCAGGTCAACTCACTGAAATAAAGGAGGCCTTTTATACACTGGGGAGGATGCCGAACGTCATCGGATCTATTGATGGTACACATTGCTTGTTATTTTGTGCTAATCACTCGCCTTGAGGCGGAAAGCCGGGGCTCTTAGCGCTCGCTTGCGCTGCTATCTTTCTGTGTTATTTTTAATTGAGAAGAATTGCACAGATACTTTTGCCACTACGAACGCTGCCTTCAGCATCTAAAAATTGTAAGAACTGATCCATTTTAAAAAATTGTATATATCTTAAATAGCCCGTTTTTATCTTTGTTCTTACCTGGGGTGAGATTACTTCCCTCCAGGCAGCAGTCAAACAGGACAGCGCAGCTCAGCTGTGAGTGACGCTGGGCACTCCCCCCCACCCACCGGAGCCGCCATCTTGGGAAGGGAAGGGAGACGGTGCAGTCCATCGTCCCTCCTACCCTCCTCACTCACCAATGGATAAAAACATCTGCTCCGCACGTCCGCGCAGCGGGCGGGCGCAGCGGGCGCGCCGGCGGCGCGCCAAAGGCGCGCCAAAGGCAAGCCCGTCTGCGCCCGTCCGCGCTGAGGACGCGCTGCAGGACGGGCTGGACCCTGGGCCCCCAGGCATTGACGCGCCTTCCTCCCGGGGGGACCTTTATGGCACCCTTTTGTCCCTTAGACCCCCTGCGCTCTGCTGCCATCATCAGCTCAGACCCGAGGTATTGTGTCGCGCCCACCTGTGTCCCTCGTGCAACGTTCCTTTTGCCGGTCCTACTCAGGCCCGCACTTATTCAATCTCTTCTTTGCCGGCCAGTCATACCTCCCAATCCAAACAGGGATTTTTGATCAATGCGCGCTCATTGATCAAACATGGGATTGAATTTCACGATTTTGTTAGTTCAAGGAACCCTGACTGGATCTTTGTTACAGAAACGTGGGCTACTGAGTCTTCTGGCCATGATCTGCTTCTGGCCATTCCTGAAGGATACACCTTTCTAAGGTTAGACAGAGAACGCTGTAGAGGGGGTGGAATAGCCATTCTTTTTAAATCTACTCTCACATGTACCATAAAACCCTTATCGATCTCTACGGATCCTTTTGAGGCGCTATACTTTTGTATTGTGCATACCCCGGTGAGCTCCTT
Source organism: Triturus cristatus (assembly GCF_964204655.1). Classification (NCBI taxonomy): domain Eukaryota; kingdom Metazoa; phylum Chordata; class Amphibia; order Caudata; family Salamandridae; genus Triturus; species Triturus cristatus. The sequence continues at coordinate 94,356,613 of NC_140589.1, read as the reverse complement.
TTCTGGCATACTACTTTATAGGCCCCCTGGGTCCAGAGCTAATTTTTGCTCAGAACTTTTTAGAATTTTGGAACCTTATTTTGGTAGACCCCATCTCACTATTCTGGGCGACATTAATTTTCACCTAGAGGATGTTACTTCGAAAGAGACCTGCTCTCTGCTTAATTCTCTGGAGGCATGTGACTTTGTACAACGAGTTCTCCACCCGACTCATAAGGCGGGGCATATCCTTGACGGGATCTTTTCCAACGACCCTAGATTAGGGGTTGGGACACCGGTCCCGATTACCTGGTCTGACCATTTAGCAGTCCCGCTGTTTCTAGACATTCCCTGCCCCGTTGCCATTGAGGGCTCTGGTAAAAAACAATTCAAAAGGAGCTTCAAAAATTTTACTAAGGAGGCTGTAGCCCCTTTTATTCTCAATGCCCATATTTCAACTCAGCGGAAGGTGGATGAGTCGGCCCAAGAACTTGCTGATGCCATCACCAGAGCCGCTGACGAACTAGCTCCTCCTTCCCTGAAAGCTGCAGCTAGACAGAAGCCAACTGCCCCCTGGTTTTCCGTCGATCTGAGGCTTCTCAGACAAACTTGCAGACAGAAGGAACGTAGGTGGCGTAAATCCTGGGATCCCAAGGATAGAGAAGGCTATAAGAGCCTACTACGTGAGTACAAAAAGAGAGTCATTAAGGAAAAACAGGATTATTTTTCCAATTTAACCTGTTCTTTAACATCCTCCAAAGAGCTTTTCAAAATAGTGGACTCTTTGTGCTCTCTCCAGGCCCCCGATCCTGTAGTAGCTTCCCAGGAGCTATGCAATGATATATCAGACTTTTTCTACAAAAAGATAGATGATATCTACATAGCTCTAAAGTCGCAGGGGAACTCGCTTAATGCCGAGGATTTCTCCCAAATTAAACTTCTGGAAGCTTGGACTAAAGAATCCTCTCACTCCCTTGATCATTTCCCTGCCCTTTCGCTAGAGGATCTTAATAGCCTGTTGGACAAAACTAAATCGTCATCTCCACTCGATCCAGTTCCTCTGAAAGTACTGAAGAACTGCAGAGAGATCATTCTTCCTTCGATGCTGGAAGTCATGAATGGAGCATTGGAACAGGGCATCTTCCCGTCACTTTGGAAGAAAGCCATCGTGAAGCCGCTGCTGAAAAAGACCACCTTGGACCCTGGAGTACTGAAGAATTTTAGACCCATCTCTCTGCTGCCGGCCCCTGCTAAGATGTTGGAGACCCATTTGAATTTCCATCTTTCAAACTTCCTCGATACCTCTGGTTTCTTGGACGGGTCCCAACATGGCTTTAGAAAGCTGCATAGCACGGAGTCTGCTTTGACGAAAGTCATGGACAACATCCGCAGAAAAGTGGATTTGGGTCTAACCACCGTACTGGTGCTGCTGGATCTTTCAGCAGCATTTGACACCCTGTCTCCCCTTACTTTAACAACTAGGTTAAGGGAGGCAGGGGTAGAAGGACCGGCACTCAGTCTCCTGAGCTCCTTTCTTCAACAACGAGAGCAGCGTGTCATGCTAGGTGAATACCTCTCCCCCGCTAAGTCTTTGCAATGTGGGGTGCCACAGGGGTCGGCATTGAGTCCGACCCTGTTTAACATCTACGTGGCCCCACTTGCAAGACTAGTAAGATCTCAGGGGATGGAGGTAGTGTCGTATGCCGACGACACGCAGATTATGGTATCCCTGACTCACTCTGTGGGTGAAACCGCTTCTAACTTTAGGGCCTGCATGCAACTTGTTGCAGAGTGGATGATTGCCAACTCCCTAAAGTTGAACGGGGACAAGACAGAGGTCCTGGTCTTTGGCAAGGACCAGGGCATATGGTCAGATGATTGGTGGCCTCCTTCTTTAGGTAGCTGCCCAACACCAACACAATCTGCCAGGAACCTAGGCGTCATCTTCGACACCCAGCTCTCCATGGAGCTTCAGGTCAACAGAACGGTGGCTACCTGTTGGGGAGTCATCAAGACCTTGAAAAGAATCGTACACTACTTGTCCCCTCAGGCACGGAAACAGGTGGTGATCGCCCTTGTTGGCTCAAGGCTTGATTACTGCAACTCAGTGTACGCCGGGGCCAACAAGGGCCTGCTTCAGCGTTTGCAGGTCATACAAAACGCGGCAGCGCGGTTTGCTCTCGCTTTGCCCTGGCTGGCCTCGATGATCTTAGCGAGGAAGAACCTCCACTGGCTCCCCATCCCCTCAAGGATCACTTTTAAACTCCTCTGCCTTACATATAAGGCTTTAACTGCAGGCCCGGCTGATGCCCTTGGATCACTTCTCTCTAGATACGTTCCGAGTAGATGTCTCCGATCCAGTGAGCTTAATCAACTGGTAATTCCCAGAGCCAAGAAGGCTAGATGGGGGAGCAAAGCTTTTTCCATACTGGCTCCTCTGATGTGGAATTCACTCCCCCTGGAAATCAAAACACTGCCCTCCCTTGACCTCTTTAGGAAGTCATTGAAAACTTGGCTCTTTATCAATGCTTACCAGTAGGCTCTGTTTCTTTTCGCTCACAGTCTTTATTTGGATTAGGCGCCTTGACGCCCATTGGGCATAGCTGCGCAATATAAATAATGTTTCATTCATTCATGTGGAACTGTTACCATCACAGGCACATGAGCAGGCATACCGGAACAGGAAACATTTCCACTCCATCAATGCTCTGGTGGTATGTCTTGCAGACATGTGAATCAAACGTGTGTGCACGTTTCCCCGGTTCTGCGCACGATGCCTACATCATGAGGAGTAGTCGCATTGCAACGCTGATGTCACAGATGCCAGACCAGTGTGCCTGGCTTGTCGGTGTGTACTGACTGTTTACCATTGTGTGTGTTTGGCAGTGTTGTATTCCACCCTCCTTCAAAACTCTGCTAATAGTTCAATTGTTTGTGTGTAGGTGACTCCGGATACCCCAACATGCCGTGGTTGCTGACACCCCTCAGGAACCCTGTGACACCAGCCGAGATGCGCTACAATGAGGCACATGGTTAGAGCAGGAGGGTGATTGAGCGGACCTTTGGTCTCCTGAAAAGCCGCTTCCGCTGCCTGGACAAGACCGGAGGGGCCCTCCCATATGAGCCTGCAAAGGTGTGCAAAATTATCCTTGTATGCTGCATGCTACACAACATGGCAGTGCGGAAGAAGTTGCCTCTCATCCAGGATGACGATGACCTACCTCTGCCACCTGTGGAGGATCCAGTGATGATGATGATGAGGGTGACGTCCACACACAGCTCATCAACAACTTCTTCACCTGAATGTGAGTTTACAGGGTTGTTATGTCAATGTATGGAGTTAGCCTGAAATGTGTTGTGGCTGCTCTGTTGCTGTTTGAGTGTGTCTGTGTGCCACTTGACTGGATGCGTGCAGTGATGTGTCCATTCATGTGCTCTGTACTCCACAATAGTGTAGAACTGCTAACTTGTTTCTGTGTAGGTTTCTTGCGACATATTTTGTTCATGTGTATTGCATTTCTCTCCTGTTCTACTGTGCTTTTGACTGTGTCTTGTGCCTGTCCTTCCCAGGGTACTTTGCTTGTTGTTTGGTCAACACTGACCACCAACACCCAGAATTCAACACTAGTGTGGGAGTTTTCAATTCCCATTAAGTGATGTGCCACTCGACTCCTGGACTCCAATTCTCCGACACTTTGTGACCGTGTGTTCACTGTAACGTACAATTACCTTGCAACTATTGTGGAATAAACATGTTGCTGATGTGTAATGAACCTGTGCTATGCTTTGTTAGGTGCGTTGTCTGTCTTCCCACATCTGACTGACATTTGCTTACCTCACCTGTGGACTTGTTACCACTGACTGTGGGTAGGTGTTGTGCCTGTGCATACCAATGTATTTCAGGTCAACATCATTGTGTGGGATGAGTTACATGGACATGGTGAGTATGTGTTGCGGTGCCATAGTAGTATGTCTCCCTCACATGTGTCACATCACCATGACTCACATAACGGTGGTCACATTGTTGTAGTATTTGGCATGCACTGTGTTGTTTAGCAGATCAACATCTCCATGACACATGACAATTTGGAATCACAACAGAGGCAAGTGTGGTGTACTGGTGAGTTTATTTACAAACATGTGTGAGGATAGTGCACAGGATGGTGGGTGCTGTACATTGGGTTTTAAATCCAAAGTTCACAGTAGAGTTGGAAGTGTTGGTAGCTGAATTGTCCAGAGTAAAGTCCACAGTCATCTGCTACATTGGACCAACATGAACCCTCCATGTCATGTAGGCGAGTTGTGTCAGATACGACAAGGTGAACGGGTTGCGCACAAAGAACATTGTACAGAACAGGTTTAGAGGCCCTGGGGGATGTGCAGGGACATCTGCGTCTCACTTGTCCTTCTTCGGACGACCCCTCTTCTTCTTGGGGGGGGGGGGGATCCTCAGGTGCAGGCGTCTGTGGTGCAGGGGACTCTCTGCCAGAGTCATCCTCCCTCCCTGTGGCACTGGCAGATGGTGTGGCAACAGATATTGTGGCCACACAGGGAGGTGTGGACATGTTTGTGCTGATCTGGCGGAGGCATAGGAGTATGTTCCGATGCACCGTAGTACGTGCATCCCACTTTGCCGCCATGCGGGCATGGTGGGCAGCCTGCTCCTGTTGAATATCCTTGAGGATCCCCACTACCTAGCCAAATCCGAGGGTGCTATGCTGGTACGCATCCATGATGCATGCCAGTTGGGGGTCATCATGCAGTCCAGACCCCTCTGCAAGGCGTGCCCTCTGCCTCCCTCCCCTCCCAGCAGCCCTAGCCACACGGGCAGGACCTGCGGCGGCACGCACAGGTGACACTGGGACCCCTTGGGTGGTGTTGCTGGTGGTGTTGTCTGTAGCTTCCTGGGGGTCCTGTGTCCCTGTGCTGTCGGTGTTCTGTGGCCGTGGTCTGTCCGTGTTGGCGGGGGTGCCCTGTCTGTTTCCAGATGCTGGAGGCGTGGGCACAGGGGGTGCAGATGTTGGTGCTGCTGGTGCTGCACGATGACTCACACCGGAGGTGCCAGGTTGTTCGTCGTCATCCGAAGAGGACAGAGACGGATCCACACCAGAGAGCTGAGGGTCCACCAGAGTCTGGGACTGGGACTCCTCTTCATTTGGTGCTGTGTCCCCAGCACCAGCTGTGTTTGGAAGAGACACACAATGTAAGTTATGTTTCTACAGGCATCAATGGTTCACATACATGACATTTTCTACTGTACATCCGGGTGCCTGCCTGTACACTGCTTTCTCCAGGGTTGTCACGGACAGAGATTGATATTGTTGTTGCACATTACCCAGCCAAAATGAAACATTTCAATTTGCATGTCGAAGTGTGTGCATGCCCAGCTCATGTATAGATGTGTCTGTACATGACCATTACTACTCAAGGGCCATCACGTTGCTGACACAGGTGTGCCATCCCTGTACACATGTGAGCTTTAACAAGGACATACGTGCTATTCCACTGAGGATATGTTGTATGATTGGGTCATGTGTGGTAGCAGATTTTGCTAGTCTTTGTGTGCTACATTGGAGTATTGGTACGACATGGTCACAGTCCGGTATGCCTGTGATCTCTTTGGAGGAAGTGTTTTTTTTACAGTGTTCCTAGTTCTCATCTCATTTCATACAAGTGATGATGTCACCATCGTTAATGAGTCTGGTGCTGAGTTTTGTACGTGCATATGTGATTTGACTTGTCAATGTTCTTCATGGTGACATGGATTGGGCAAGGTAGCACTCTGGCTTTTCAATGCTCATGACAGTGAGGGCCGGTGGTGTGTGTGTTGTAGTTTGGCTGCTGTGAGTAGCATGTCTCCTCCAATGCAGTCCAGGTTAGACCTTGTGTCTACAGTGTCTATGTCAGTGAATGGTGTGTTGTGTGAAGGATGCATATGTTTCAGCATGATGTAGGAGTGGAATGCAGCTCACAACAGCACCAAGTGTGAATGAGACCATGCTATGGTGTCGGCTATATTGGTGTGTCCATTCCATTCACTGTCAGATGTCCCCTGTCAATGATGTATATGTGAGTTCCTGTGTGTTTTGTGCAATGTACCATATATGGCTCTCCACACTTGTCATCTGCAAGACACACCTCCCCAGCCCGGTCAGGGGGCACCCCTGGACACTGCATCCCCAGACAATGAGTTTGAACATATGGTTGCAATGGCTGTGTGTGCGACTGTGTTGTGTTTGGCCAGTGCATATGTGTGATTGTCAGCCACATCATTTCTCAGACCCAGTGTCAGACATCTTGTCAGTCCATTCCCACTCCCTGTGGGGCGAGCATGGTTCAGTGTGAGCTTGCTGGGCCATGTGGATGGGTGGGGAATGTCTGTGACTGCAACTCCCATCATGCTCTTGGCTACACCCTCCTTCCCAGCATGCCCATACTTCCTTCCTTTTGACTCTGCTTCCCTGTGAGGGGATGTGACAGCAATGGCAAGATGGTTGACTGCGCAGTCCTGGTGTTTGTTGGTGCCCAGTTCCCAGCATGGCCATGTGCTCCCCAAAACAGAGCCCAGTGTCAGACATCTTGTCAGTCCATCCCCACTCCCTGTGAGGCGAGCATGGTTCAGTGTGAGCTTGCTGGGCCATGTGGGTGGGTGGGGAATGTCTGTGACTGCAACTCCCATCATGCTCTTGGCTACACCCTCCTTCCCAGCATGCCCATACTTCCTTCCTTTTGACTCTGCTTCCCTGTGAGGGGGTGTGACAGCAATGGCAAGATGGCTGACTGTGCAGTCCTGGTGTTTGTTGGTGCCCAGTTCCCAGCATGGCCTTGTGCTCCCCACAAAAGAAGCCCAGTGTCAGACATCTTGTCAGTCCATTCCCACTCCCTGTGAGGCGAGCATGGTTCAGTGTGAGCTGGGTGGGTGGGTGGGTGGGGAATGTCTGTGACTGCAACTCCCATGATGCTCTTGGCTACACCCTCCTTCCCAGCATGCCCATACTTCCTTCCTTTTGACTCTGCTTCCCTGTGAGGGGGGTGACAGAAATGGCAAGATGGCTGACTGTGCAGTCCTTGTGTTTGTTGGGGCCCAGTTCCCAGCATGGCCTTGTACTCCTAACAACAGAGCCCAGTGTCAGACATCTTGTCAGTCCATTCCCACTCCCTGTGAGGCGAGCATGGTTCAGTGGGAGCTTGCTGGGCCATGTGGGTGGGTGGGGATTGTCTGTGACTGCAACTTCCATCATGCTCTTGGCTACACCCCCTTCCCAGCATGCCCATACTTCCTTCCTTTTGACTCTGCTTCCCTGTGATGGGGTGTGACAGCAATGGCAAGATGGCTGACTGTGCAGTCCTGGTGTTTGTTGGTGCCCAGTTCCCAGCATGGCCTTGTGCTCCTAACAACAGAGCCCAGTGTCAGACATATTGTCAGTCCATTCCCACTCCCTGTGAGGTGAGCATGGTTCACTGTGAGCTTGCTGGGCAATGTGGGGGGTGGGGAATGTCTGTGACTGCAACTCCCATCATGCTCTTGGCTACACCCCCCTACCCAGCATGCCCATACTTCCTTCCTTTTGACTCTGCTTCCCTGTGAGGGTGTGTGACAGCAATGGCAAGATGGCTGACTGTGCAGTCCTGGTGTTTGTTGGTGCCCAGTTCCCAGCATGGCCTTGTTCTCCCCACAACAGAGCCCAGTGTTAGACATCTTGTCAGTCCATTCCCACTCCCTGTGAGGCGAGCATGGTTCAGTGTGAGCTGGGTGGGTGGGTGGGGAATGTCTGTGACTGCAACTCCCATCATGCTCTTGGCTACACCCCCATCCCAGCATGCCCATACTTCCTTCCTTTTGACTCTGCTTCCCTGTGAGGGGGTGACAGAAATGGCAAGATGGCTGACTGTGCAGTCCTGGTGTTTGTTTGGCTACAAGTCCAAAGAGAGCCCCTGTGCTTCACACAGCAGCACCCAGTACGGTGTATCTTTGGCTGATATTTCACTACGGTGTGAGTCAATGCATTCTACACGGTGAGTTGTGTGGATTTTGTGTTGAGGGGTGTGTGTGTCTCCACATGCTGGTAAGTATGGTCAGAGATGTCAGTCCTCCTTCCCACCCGGCCAGACATCCCACCATGAAACGTGCTTCCATTGGAGGGCATGCAAGTTGTCTTTCAGGATGTCAGTCAGTGGTGGCCTGCTTCTGATTGGCGCACAAGCCCTACCAGGGCCTTGTGCTCCCCACAGCAGTACCCAGTGTCAGCCATCTTGTCAGTCATTTTCCACTCCCTGTGATGTGGGTATGGTTCAGAGAGGTCTTGATGGGCCAATGTGGAGGGGGAGCATTATCTGTGACTACATTTTGGTGAGGTGCTAATGGTGTGAAAGTTGTGTGATGGGTGAGATGTGAGTGTGTCTGTGGTTGCTGTGTGATGGTGTTTTCTGCTGGCTGTTGTCTCCTATTTGTAAAGGACCATAGTAGTGATTGATGTCCTCTATATAGGTGGAGTTGTGTGTGTGTCTTTGTTCCAGGTTTTTTTAAAATATTTATTGGCTTTGTCATTGCTTGTTTGGTCCTTTTTTTGTATTTTTTCCTTTGGGTTTTCTAGGCATTAAGGAGACGTTCTTCTGACCGAGACCGACGCTGATGTTGGCTCGTGCGGGCTTTTCCGGCTCGTTCACGCTGACTTTCTTCTGTGTTTCATACGCGTCGGTAGCGGAGATCTCTATTGCTTGAGGTCCCTGTTTTCTGTGCATATCGGTCATGCGGCTTGGGCTCCGTGCGAGTTGGTCTGGGTTTATATGCATTGCATCGTACTGCGCGGATCGGACATCGCGGGTACGTGTCGGTCGGGTTCATTCCTGGTACGTGTCGGTCGGTGCAACTCGTGTCGGTTTTCCGGGCGAATCATGTTTTCCCTACGGCTCGGTTGTACGGCTTGTATTCCGTACTTGTCGGTTGTAATTCACTCGCGTTGCATCGTACTGCACGGGTCGTACGGCGCCGGTCCGTGTCGGTCTCCGTTCCGGGTCTGTGTCGGTCGGTACATTTTGCGCCCGGAATCGGAATCGGCCCCTTAATTGTAATAAATTACTTCCCACCCTATTGCCCTATAAACACACAACCCGCTCCTAAACTAAATTAACACAATTAATATATTTATCAATTAATTAATTAATAAAAAATTAATTACCAATTAATAATAAACAATACATTAATTATCAATACCCAAAAATAAAAATTATATAATTCATTTATTATAATTAATTTACTTCCCACCCTATTCCCCTATAAATCCACAACCCGTTCCAATAAAAAATTAATACAATTAATATAATTATCAATTAATCAATTAATAAAAATTAATTACCAATTCATAATTATTTAACAATAAATTATCACTACCATTAAATAAAAAATAATAATTACTTAATTACAATTAAATTACTTCCGACCCTATTCCCCTATAAACCCACAACCCGCTACAGAACTAAAATGCAAAATATAATTAAAAATAATTAATAAATTCTAAACATTATGAATTCATTTATTATAATTAAATTACTTTGCACCCTATTCCCCTATAAACCCACAACCCGCTATAGTACTAAAACACAAAATTTACTTTTAAAAAGTTACTAACTTCTAAACAATGAATACATATATTTAAAAAAAAATACAAAACATGTGGAAAACATACATATAAAATACATACTAAAATACATAACACTAACATAAAAATCGATATTATTAACATCGATATTTTTGCTATCGATATTACTAACTTTGATATTAAAAAAAACTATATTTCTTACCTTCAGGTCGATATTCTAGTCACCGATATTCTTGATGTCGATATTCCATCCCTCTCGATAATTAACCCCTTCGGTGCTCATGACGGAATGGTTCCGTCATGACCCACGGTTGAGCTGTGCTCATGACGGAACCATTCCGTCATGACCACACCCGCGCAAGATTCCGTCAGCACAGCGGCGGAATCTGCGCAGCATCGAAGGGGTTAAAACTCGATATTAATGTAGATCGAAATAAACAACCCGATATTTTGTCTGTGCACCAGTCTTTCCACATACTACCCCTGTAGAAAAACACAGGATCCGTACAATGGGTTTGCCAAGTGGTCTGATTCCTGCTTTAGGTGACTGCACCACCTGGAGGATGGTGTTTGCTTCAGTACCTACACTGTGCTTTGGCACCCACTCCATGAGTGTTCTACCAAGAGTTCTGAAAAAGATACAAGACAAACACGGGGCTGGTTCAGCCCTGGATTTGGGGATGAAATTAGTGGGAATGTTCCCTATTGTCTCCGATATGATTCTGCCCAATATTAAAGGTGAAGCAGTTTGCTACAAGTACGTCAACACCTAGCGGCGGTGCAGGACGTGAATGAGCAACGGCAGTTGCCGATTATCATAACAGATGTATATACATCTTTGGGTCGAAATAGCTCAGGCGTTCGACTGTTTAGTCAACCACAATTAAACCCCTTCCTGAAAAGGAGGGTCGTTTAGTCTTTCCTGAAAAGGATTGGAACAGAAATTATCAGCAGCAACAACAACAGAAGCCTGGTTCACGTGCAGGTTCGCCACCACCTGATGCTTCTGAATGTAGATATGATTTGCGCGACTGCTCTAAAACTAAGACACCTGAGAGGTTCCAGGTTCTTTATCCTCATTCTCTTCGTTCCTTTAGGAATTGTCGGATCAACAATTCGGCAGAAGAGGACGACAGGAACGCAGAGAAGGCAAGTCTGCGCAAGCTAGACAAGCCCCGCAGCGCCAGTTTGATGTAAAAGTCAATTACGGGGGGAACCACCTCAATATCGTGGCCCATTTCAGAAGAAAAAAGTTGCTGCTTTGACTGCAAAGTATGCCTCAGACAGTGAGAACCCTACTCCTCGACAGGAGCTGGGCGGTAACCCTCCTCAACAGCGCAGGTTACCATAGTGCGCCAGACACTTCACCAGCGGCTGTAGGTGAAAGCAACTGATACTTTCATTTCACTAGAAACAGCTGACACTCGAGTTGCGCATCCTGATAGGCTTTATGAAGTGAGCCTCCAAATTGAAGGTGATATTAAATGCCTGATTAAAGCAGTCTTTTGGGATAATCTGACTTCTTCTTATGATATTTTATTGGCGGAGGTTGATTGGCCTTCACCTTTTGTCCTAGCTTCCTCTAGAGGGGAAGATGTTATTCTACGCAGTTCTTCGCGATATGTTTCTGATGACGATAAAAGGGCTTACGCCTCCTAGTGGGACTCTATTCTTAGCCCCGGCGTTATATCGCAATCAGGCAGGTTGGTACCAGGATTCCCCGGTTCATGTTATCTTATTTCTTTGTGTTCTACACCTCAACCCCAACCACATTATCCATTCAAACTAGATGCTAAAGCGTCCGTAAGTGACATCTTAACTCAGTTGGAATATCAGGGTGTGATTGAACCCTGTGTTTCATCCATGAATAATCCTCTTTTTCCGATATTGTAACCGGATGGTTCATTTTGTATAGTTTTAGATTACAGGCATTTAAACAATCATGTTTGTACCTTTGCGGTTCAGAACACACATAGCTCTGCGTTAGTGAACAACATCGTTCGGAAAAAAAAACCGAAACCACCTTGGATATTTCCAATGGATTTTTCAGTCACTCTTTGGCTCCCGAAAGCCGTGATTTGACCGCATTCAGTGCGTTGGGCAATCAGCGTCGATATGTGAGATTGCCTATGGGATATATGAATAGCCCTGGTGTGTTTGCAGCACGCATAGTGTCCCTTTTCCATGAGATTGACTCTGATGCCTTCTTGTACGTCGATGACATATACTTGATGAATGATGAACTACAGCTGCATCCCTTGCATGTAGAACGCATTATCACACATTTTGCAAACTTTGGTTACAAATTTAATTTTGCTAAGTCTCAAATCGCCTTCTTGGCAGTTATTTTTCTTGGTTACAAACTCAATAATGAAGGTAGGGGGTTGGCCCCATACTTTCTGGAGAAATGTGCTCAGTTGCAAACTCCATCTACACTTACAAAATTGCAATCTTTACTGGGTTTTTTGAATTTCGGGAGGACATTTATTTGTGATTATGCCCAGCGTATTAAAAGTCTTTACTCATTGATAAAACCTTCTTTTTCAGCTTCCGGAACATACCGCAATTCTTCGGTCTCTGCAGTCTGATCTGTTTGCGACCAACTTCTTGTTAACACAAGACAACTCTACAAATTTGGTGATAAGGATTGTACAAGGGGCATTAGGCTTTACCTACTTGACATTCAATGAGGGGGACATTGTCCCCATTGCATATAAATCGCATTTGTATACCCCTGCTGAGATGCGTTTCTCTTCTACAGAAAAGATTTTGACAGCAATCTAGATGGCGATTTTTAAGAACGCTGTCTGGCTCAAGGTACACACATTTTTATAGTCTTGCCGGTAACTGCTTTAGAAGAAGTTACAAAGACTAGTGTCCTGAATTCTAAAGCCTTGCATCCCAGTTGGATGGGCTAGTTCTTTGACAGCGGCTGATGTCAATTTTATCTTTGATCCTTATTTGCAAACACAGGAGTTTTTACAATATGAGCATGTTCATCCTCCTCCTTTATCATTACTCCCTCTTGATAAGTACAATGCATCATTTACACTAATGGACCTGCGCAGCCGTCCATTGGTTCTAAACATGCTTATTCTACCGCCTGCTCAATTGTGGCAGGGAAGATTGTTGATGCAGATTTTAAATCCTCCTTGGTGCACACACAATCTCTTGGTGATTGCACGGCTCAATTGGCGGAGCTTCGTGCTTTGGTTTTAGCTCTGGAATTTGCTGATCCAGAGGTTCCTACACTTGTAGTGTGCGATTCGATTAGTTTTACTGTGTACAATCTTTCAATGACAATTTGTTCTTCTGGACACAAAATGATTTTCGTGATTCTAAAGGTAGCGCAATTAAGCATAAAACGCTTTGGGTTTGAGTGGCCGCTCTTAAGAAATGTTTGCCACTCACACATGTTATTCAAAAATTAGGTCATCAGCGTCTGGGAGCACATACTGTTGGTAATTCTATGGCTGATGAGACAGCCAAATCTGCAGTAGCTACGTTTTCTGTTGCAGCAGACCCCATACGAAATGCTCTTTGGCATTAAAATTTTTATGCCAGACCTTGATGGTCTAGACGTTGTGGCAGCTGCCGCAACCTTTGACGTAGATAATCATTGTGCTGCTTCAGGAACTACAAAAAGCTTGTGATTCACAAGCGAAAGCCAATTTGCCCTCTTCCACAGATGCTGTGGTGCTAATTCCTGTTTCTGGCTGACTGACTGAAGTTGGAGATCTGGTCCGTGCGGAGACTGAGTATGCTTCTCCTCCCGTTGAGGTTTTAATTGACATTCCAGAAAGTACAGTTCATTCACCTACTGAATCACAACCACTGTTTTAGCTGAGGTCCATTGGTTACTATATGAACCGCACTAGTTTTTCATCTGAATCTTCTTCATCGTCATCATCTGTTGCAGAACCCCCTACACGTACCAGTCTTTTAATCTCCTCATTCAGAATGACTTACCTAGTCCCTCCAAGGACTTATGTCTGGATGGCGCTGACTATGGTGTTCCTTTTCATGTGGATTAGGTTTGTCACTGTGTTTTTCCTCTTGATTAATGGCCATTATTTACCTGAACACTGCTGTGAACTTGGTTGATGGTGTTCTGGCCCCCAACATATTGGTGCCGATTACGATCCGGTAAAAACCGGGTACGAACCGTCGGTCGGAGCGTTTTCTCCGTCCGACTCGTACCCGGTCATAAAACTTTACAAACATGGAATTACGATTCGCACGGAAACACCATTTCCGTACGAATCGTAAAAAACACCGACCGACGAAAATATACATACGAATGTGATCCGGGAATGCTGCGACGTGACGTCGGGACGCTTTCAGGCAGCGTTTCACGACCCAGGAAGTACGATTCAAACCGACAGCAGTCCGGACGGCAATATTTTCACGGCACCCAAAAAGTGCCGGAAAAGTGAAGTACGGCGCGAAACGAGTAGGTGGCCCGGTACGCACTGTACCCCCCCCCAGCCCCCGTATGTACGCGCCGACCCCCCCAGCCCCCGTGAGTACGCGCCGTACCCCCTCCCAGCCCCCGTGAGTACGCGCCGTACCCCCCCCAGCCCCCGTGAGTACGCGCCGTACCTCCCCAGCCCCCGTGAGTACGTGTCGAACCCCCTGTGTATGTACACCCGTGTACGTGTCGAACCCCCGTGTATGTACACCCGTGTACGTGTCGAACCGCCCGTGTATGTACACCCGTGTACGTGTCGAAACCCCCGTGTATGTACACCCGTGTACGTGTCGAACCCCCCGAGTATGTACACCCGTGTACGTGTCGTACCCCCCGTGTATGTACACCCGTGTACGCTGGGGGTACGCACCGTACATACACGGGTGGGGGTACGACTCGAACGTACACGGGTGTACATACACGGGGGTTCGACACGGGTGTACATACACGGGGGGTACGACACGTACACGGGTGTACATACATGGGGGGGTACGACACGTACATGGGTGTACATACACGGGGGTACGGCACGTACATGGGTGTACATACACGGGGGTACGACACGTACACGGGTGGGGGTACGACTCGAACGTACGGGGGCTGGGGGAGGTCGGTGCGTATGCGGGCACATGTCTCCATGGTTGCTATGGGAGTTCGGTGCGGACGGTGTTTTTTCCATACGGTTGTAACATCGGACGCACGGGATGGATCGTAATTCCGCGGTCGGACTTCACTTTTCACATTTGTACGCTAAATCGTCCGTGGGCGTGTCGGACACATTTTCCGACCCGAGGACGTGTGGGGAATAATTCCCAATGCGATTTGTATGGACTTTTTCCCATGCGAATCGTAATTGGCAGTTTGTACGGCACTTGTACGATTCGTACGGTAAAAAGACCGGATACGAGTCGTACGGGGAATTTTTTTACCGGATCGTAATCGGCACCAAAGTCTCACAAAAGGAAACAAGATCAAGCCCTTATTAATATTTCAGCTTTCCCAGTTGTTGATGGCATTGTTTGGGATAAAGTACCATACGATATCCATGGCCCGACAAAACCTTTGAACATGCCATACATTTTTTGCATTTCCTTAGGAGATGTGGTTTTGCCTGGCATACACTCTGATGACTGGGATATTCGTGCTGTTCATTCATTGTTCTTTGACTTGAAATATTATACTGCTTTTGACACTGAAGATTTGTATTTAATTCTGCAAATTATGCCGATTTGTTCTGTTATCAACATTATGGCCATCATTTTTTACACAAGACCAGCACTCTGAGACCATTTTTACATTTTACCCAATGGGAGCATTGCCCAAAACCTTTGCAGCAGAGTTCAAGGACCCAACAGAGTCAATTTATATATTTCTGGTTACAATCTTTCTGACCCTCACTCCTATTTTTATAAACTTGCTATACCATCCTGCACTAAATTTATATTGACCCACACAAAATGAGTTTATTCCTTGTCCTTCATAAATGATTTGTCCAGGAAGGGTTATGAAAATTGGAAGGACACGATTGATTTGAAATCCATTTAGGGTACCAAAAATTGGCAAGTGCAGGGCATGGAATCATTGCATCATGCATGTCTGATTTTTTTGTAAACAAATTTTATTCAGTTACAGCACAACAAGTAGGTTCTATACAGAGGAGTGGAAGAATGCCAGCATGGGGTTAATAATAGTCATCGACAGTCATGTTAATGAGTATACATTGCTAAGTACGGCTTCTCATCAAGTGTCACTGTTTCTTAAGGTACATCGGCATTCATCCATCCTATCAGTATTCACAGGAGAATCACGTTCCATGTCCCCATACCGGGAAATCAACTTCATAAGTGTCCGTGCTAGTCCTCGTTCATATCTAATCATGCATGTCTGATACCGTCTCGGCTCATATTTTTAAATGAGACGGTACAAAAGACTTCTTGTTTTGGTTTAGCCACGGCCAAAAATCGAAATATTCCCTCAATTCCGTCATTGGCCCCTTATGACACATGGCAAACACATACCAACTATACAATTGAAGACTTAGCTGTCATGTTTCAGAATGGCGCACTTAACTCTTCCACTATTGATCCCTTGGGGTGGCTATTGTGGCCAACGAACTCCAATGCATGTCGATTACGCTTTCTGAATACTACACAGTGGTTTACACAAAGGAGACCTGATCCACGTTTCCCACATTCCCATACAGTTACCATATACTCAGTGGGTAAATTGTTTCAGCAATGGTTGGAACACTCATCTGTGAAACAACACTTTTCTCTCTTGTCAGGTGACATTGATCTGGCGGATTTTCTTTTAGGTCCAAAGTCCCCTCGAATAAAATGTTTTGTTGATGCAGCCTAAAATGAATTTCGGAAGCTATCGCAGATGGAAGCTGCAGTGCGTCTGCGCCAAATTGACCAAGCTAATTTGGAAAAAGTTCTTGTAATAGCGATAACAGCACTGTCTTCCTGTAACCATACTTTGGATAATATTGTATCTTCCGTCATTGATATTGTTCAACATGAAGTGTCTGTTTTGTATCATGGCCAAAATCAGTATGTTCTATAATGCAATTTGCATGTACCTGACAAACGCTCAAAAATGGAAAAGTACAGTGGGATTATCTCAATGCTTCCGCACTGATTTTGCCATTTAATTTGACTAATAAACTGAAATTGATGTCAATGAAAGATGCCACATATACATTGTTACATATTGAACAATTAGAACAGTTACCCTTTTCTGTAGCAGAGATTGATTCAGCTGTGTGGTTAATACATGGCGTTATTTCACTGGTTATCTCACTCTTTCAGGTAAAGCTTGTATGAAATAGTATCCAGTTGGTAGATATGAGCCCTTGGGCAGTTATTATATTCATGAATTATGGTCGTTACCTTTTACTTTTCAATGTCAACGTGCAGATAAGGAGGTTTTCCGTACAGGGGAAAGACTGATTCCACAGTAGGACTTTCCCTGGTCTGTAAACAAGTTAAACTCCATGGCGTCTGTAATATGTTGGCCCCTAATCTGGCTTGTTTTTTGAAAGGTTCCCCTGTCCCAGCTATTATTCCTCTGCTACAGTTGCTTTCTAAAAGGAGTTATTTTATTTTGAATAACCACAACTGCTGCAGCTTGCAGGCTGGCATCCTGTATATAGTTACAGTTTCTAAACGAGTTACATGTTGCTGCAATTTCCAGTTTCCACCCGCATGGGATTGCAGATAGTTCTCTTTGGCCTTCCATTCCAACTTTAAAGATGGATTTCAATGAGTTAAGCAGACTCAAAGCGCTATTGTTTCAACAAGAAGTTTCTCTCACATTGGCTCGTGAGACCTTCGAATTGCAGTTGGCGAGAACCGCATGTGAGATACACTCACTGCTAAATACGAATCTCCCACTCCATTTTGGAGAATAAATACACCAAATATTTAATGTGTCTGATACAGAGGGCCTTGCCCACTTTTTTAATCTTGTGGGATCCAGCCTTGTTTCTTCCTTTCAGACTATTTTTGGAGTAATACCAGCCTTTAACCATTCTATTTTTTCCAGCACCTTCGGAGGGTTTCACCTGGTGGTCATGTTGATTTGCGGTGTACTTGTTCTAGTATTATTGCTTCGCAATGGATGCTCGATCTGTGGAGCTGTTAAACCTGGTCCAGTTGCAACTGTACCGTGATCGACTGCGGCAGCTTTTTGGTTCTATGCCAGTGAAGTCTTTTGCCATCAACTATTGGCTGACCTTCCATTATGCCTACTTCACCTGCGTGCAACCTGTGTTCTGTGGTAAATATTTCGTTACCGGTACTATTTTTTATGCGGTAAAGTCTATTAAGAATAACTCAGTAAAATGAGAGGCAGAATCCGTGGTATTAGAGGTTTTAAAAAGGCTTTATTCCTATACAAAGGAATACAATTCGAATTGTAGGCGTTCTATTCCATCACCACGAAAGTTCAGGAAGGAAGGGCATATATTATTGACAGGTAATCATTTTTATAGAAAAGGCATTACAGTGAAACAGATGCAGTAGGCGTATCAACTGATAAGACAAAATAGAATATGCATGCGTAACTAGAATAGGCGTAACTAGAAAACGTCATTATACATGATGTCACAAGTGGGTGGATCCATAAGAGAATCCTGCAATGTCAGCAGAAATATTTGGCAGAGATGCGTGCGCAGCCGCATGACGTGTGATTGACGTGCAACTAGAGGGAGAAAGGGACTTGACATTTAGCTCTACATGTGGAGACAGAAGTCTGGGGTTATGTCAACCTAATCCCAAATCATATCTAATATCCTATGTTTAAAGAACTGTGTTATCCAAAAAGAGAGGTCTCTTAGGATAGAATCTTATTCTATACTGACTATACTGACTGTTAGTGCGTGTACAAGCGTCTAAGTGTCTTACACTAGATGCGAGGGGGTAGGAATATTCCATGGTAACAGGGCTATGAATTACTTGCATGAGGACAGCGAGGCCTGGCCCCTTTGCACGGTAGCTGGAGGAATGTTTACCTAAACTGCTAGACAGGAATGCATCGGATGAGGGGCGGAGAAGATAATCTTGAAGGTGAAATACAGTTTTTGGCAGGCGACGGGCTGGATCAGGCACCGTTAGCCGCGCAGGGAGTAAGACAAAGTTCATGGTCACAGATGCAGGCTCAGACTGGAGCTTTCAGAGGCAGAAGGCAGGAAAAGGCTTGATGACAGAATTCGGGCCTACTCGCCTGAATCTGTAAAATGTGGAAAGTGAACCACATAAAGTCGGTGGCCTTTCATACTTAGGAAAGGAATATCTGACCCATTCATAGTGGATCTGAAAGAGGACATGTTGACGGTGGACGCACATATATTTGCGTCTTCAAAACTGGAGCAGGAGGGAACATACATGTACGTATAGCATGTACATGGAGCCGTTGGGGTCTACGATAGGGGACATAACTGATCACAAAATTCATATTTCCTCATTCCCTCCTTGTCCCCTTCGGACCCTTAGGAGATATCGATCTTCATCAATCCATCGATCTGTTCATATAGCATCATTTGCTCTTCTTTCTTCTTCCGGGATCTCGAACGAAAACTTGGATGTGGGATACACGAGGTGGCACACAGACCACAAATCGCTGGCCCACATTGTAGACATAAGCAGCAACTGAATAGTATGAAAAAGCCAATACCTAGGAAGGAGAGCATTCTCCATCCCCAGGCTGACAACACGCCCCAGAACCAACCGGACCAAGTCCAGGTGCCTGGACTCTGGTGTATCTGGCTTACAATCTTATGAAGGCGAGTTATGGCTTTATATACTGACGGCGAATTTTCTGGTATGAAAATGCAACAACTTGATCCGATGACCCTACAAGCTCCGCCCCTATCGGCCAGGATGACGTCAAGGACAAGACGATTTTGAAGCACAACAATCCGCATAGCAGACTGCTCTTCTGTTAAATTGCCTAAGGCGGAAATAGTTTCGTTCACTACTGCTTCAAGGGTTCTGGTTAGTCTACGTATTAGCTTACTATTAGTGACTGTACCTATATAGGGAAAGAAACCTTTATTGAAATCTGTGTATTTTTCCCATGCTGTTTCAGTGTAATCAACAATTGGGAGATCTCTCTGCTGTCTATTGTGTACTAAATGAGTATTTCTATGATAATCAGGAGGAGCTAGGAAAACAGGTGGTAGAAGGAATGCTATGTAACAGGTACCATCCCAATCTAAAGGTAGGCGTATATATGCGGTCTGGCCACATATAAAGTAGGAATGACGGGAAGCTCTAAATGTAGACTTGCCTTTATCACTGAATTTTATTACAGTGGTACATTTACTATGGCCCATGTGTATGGAACCATTCTTTCTTATACATAGTTCCCCTTTTACTGGGAATACTGACATTGCGGGCAAGATTGGTGTAGCTTCAGATTCAACGTTCAGGATCATGAGGTTAAGCGTAAAATTACCTAATCCATATACTTCATTTTCTAGATCAGTTCCTGTTCTTTTGGGAAGTCCCTCCTTGTTAGGGTAGCAGACTTTAAGCAAAACTAAGTTCAGGTTTCCCCATACCCAGTTGTCTTGATAAACTGCGGAATTTGAATCTAGGGAATTAATCAAACTAAACCATGCTCCACAGGAGCCATTGTGTGTGAACGGATAGGGAAAGAGGGGCAAAACTCCCTTATAGTTCTGATAGGGAGGGAGTCGGCCACATATCCAACAATTTGTGGCATTGCTGGTTTGATGAGAATGATGTAGCATACTAATGAATGTGTTGTTGCGCAGCGCAAATCTATAAGACAATTCATGTGGAGGTAATTCACTAAAAGAATGTTCTGCAGTTATATTATAAGCACGCTTAGGAATAGGGTAATACATGTGCAATAGGATGCTGACAATGATGATCAGAAGACTTAGAAAAAACAAAATTAATAATGTTACTGTGCAGTGACTACGAAATGATTTACAATACGCATGCTTCTTGAGCAGCATTTGATTATTTCTTTCTCTATTCCGGTCCAGAGGATACATGTCAGAGACAAATTCAACCGATTCACCTTGGAGAGGACTTAAACAATCAAATTGTCTGACTTACTAGACCTCAATTTTAGTTTATACAGTTCTGGTTTCGTTAATTCAGCCAAAGGGAGCTTTGAGTCTGTCTGTGAGGGAATACAGGGTTGAGTCTCTACGCTGGATGGTAGTCCATAAAATTTCTTGATATGACTCGAGTGCAACCACCCTTTCCTTCCCTCGATTTTCACAGCTGTCCTTGTGGTAAGTAGAACCAACTTCGGTGACTTCCACCTAGGATCCAGTTGGGTTTTCCGGTCGAAATTCCTGACCAAAACCAGGTCACCAGGAACCACGTCATGGGGCTTCACCTCAGTACTGTCGGGATACCTGTGAACGACAAGATTGTAGTGCAGACATCAAGGAAGCCAGGTAATCTGTCAGCATATTACAGTCAACATCAGTGATTTTACGAGGTATAGGCGTCCCCCACATATTTGGTGGTCTACCGAAGATCACCTCATACGGGGATAGCCCTGTTCGAGAATGTGCTACCATTCTCATGTAAAAGAGCGCAACTGGTAAGGCTACTATCCAATCGACTCCTTTCTCTCTACATATTTTGGACAATCTAATTTTCAGAGTTTGATTATGGCGTTCCACGAGACCTGCCGCCTCGGGATGTCGGACACAGTGGAATTTCCATTGGTATCCTAATAGAAGGGAAACGTGTTTCATTAGTTCGGATGAGAACGGCTGGCCGTTATCTGAGTAGACAACACGTGGTAAACCGTACCGTGGGAAGAATTCTCGAACTAACTGTTTGGCAGTAGTCGGGGCAGTGTAATCTGAAACCGGGTATGCTTCTGTCCAACGGGAAAGAGCACAGACAACTACGAGAACATATTTGAATCCTCGACATCGTTCCATCTGGATATAATCCATCTGGAGGACTTCAAAAGCATGATCGGGAGTTTGGAATCCACCCTGTTCTACGGGGATGCTTTTACCTGGATTAAACTGACAACATATCATACAGGTACGAACTTTTTGTTTCGCTGCGGCTCGCAAGTGTTTGTTGAACCAAATGTGTTGAATGCTGTCTAGCATAGCTTTTTCTCCTAGGTGCGCTGGACTATGTATAGTGTTAATGATGACTTGGACCATTGAGTCGGGAAGAAACCATATAGATTTTTCCTTCGTCATCCATCCTTGATCTGTTTGGATCCCTCCTAATTCAGTCCATTTCTTTATTTCTTCTGGTGTAGCATGTGTCTGTATGTCAATTACATCAAGGGCGGGATCCTTAACTGTCATGCAATGTGTTGGTGTCAGGACTATTGTCTTTGTCATGTCAGTTGTGTGAGTCTGATTCTGAGCAGTCTGTTTAGCTGTTCTGTCAGCTAGGTCATTACCCTGAGAAATGATATCGGTAACTTTTGTGTGGGCTTTGCATTTCATAATCGATATTGCAGTAGGTAGATGAATCGCGTCTAATAGGGCTTGAATGAGGGGTCCGTGTTGGATGTGGGCACCGTGAGAAGTTAAATAACCTCTCTCTCGCCACAGTACGCCGAAGTCATGGACGACTCCGAATGCATAACGTGAATCTGTGTATATGTTGACTTTTTTATTTGTGGCTTGAATACAGGCTTGTGTCAGAGCGATGAGCTCTGCTGCTTGAGCTGACAAAGTGTTAATACAATTTGTTTCAATGACTTCAGTGTCTGTTGTGACTGCGTAAGCGGCCACTAACTCTCCTGTACTTGTTCTCATACATGACCCATCTACATATAATGTCAAGTCTGGATCTGTCAAAGGGATATCTGTCAAGTCTTGTCTGGGTTTCGTCGTGATAGTAATGACTTCGACACAATCATGTGCCAATGGATCTGTTCCGCCTACTGGTAACAGTGTGGCAGGATTTAACGTATTACAACGTCTGATTTCTATGTGTGGCTGAAACAATGTTAATTCGTAACCGGTGAGTCTTGCTATAGTCAAGTGTTGTGTTTGTGTGCGGTTCAAGAGAACCTCTACTGCGTGTGGTACTTGTACTGTCAATTGATGTCCTAACACTATGGCATCGCTTTGTCTGATTGCTAAAGCTGTTGCTGCCACTGATTTCAGGCACGCTGGAAGTGCCTGAGCTACTGGATCTAATGTACTAGAGAAATAAGCACATGGTTTGTGTGATCCTGCTTGTTCCTGAGTGAGTACTGACAAAGCAGTACCTTCGCGTTCTGTAACAAAGAGTGTAAACTGTTTACTGTAACATGGTGTTGCTAGGACAGGTGCTTGACATAAAGCTTTCTTTAAGCTTTCAAAGGCATGTGTATGTTCTGGAGTCCAAGGGAGGACAGTCGATGTGGCTGCCTCCTGTGTTGTCAACTGGATGAGTGGTTTTGCTAGAAATGCATATTGAGGGATCCACTGCCTACAGTATGAAGTGAGGCCTATAAAAGCCCGCACCTCCTTTTGTGTCTTGGGTGGTGGCATGTTAGCAATTAACTGGATGCGATCGGGTGTAAGCTGCCTTCCCTCCTTGGACAGCGAGTGCCCAAGGTAAACAACTCGCGGGACACAGAATTGCAGCTTAGAAGGGGACACCTTGTGCCCCTTGTCGGCCAGAAATTTTAAAACCGTCAGTGACGCTTTTTCACATTCATGTTCGCTTCGGGCGGTGATCAGCAGATCATCGACATATTGAAGCAAGGCAGTGTTAACTGGCATGTGGATACTGTCAAGTTCTCGTTTCAGTGCTTGGCTATAGATGCTGGGGCTTTCTGTAAATCCTTGAGGTGCGCGTGTGAATTTAAAACTTCGTCCATTTAAACTAAAACCGAATAAATATTGACTTTCTGGATCAATTGGGACACTAAAGAAAGCATTCTTGAGATCAATTACAGTGAAAAATGTTGCTTCTGAGTCAATGGCTGTCAATATTGAAGAGATGTCTGGGACCACGGGGTATTGTGGTACAATGCATTTATTTAATTCGCGCAGATCAATAACTAATCGGTATACTGGCGGAGCTTTTGGATCCGTTCTTTTAAGAATCGGAATTATCGGGGAATTACATACATTGGAGTCGGTTTCGACAACCACTCCTTGGGCAATAAGCTCGTCAATGATTTGCAGTAAAGCCACTACAGCATCTGGTGGTAACTTGTATTGTCGCATTCGTGGTAGTACCACTCCTGTCTTTAGTGTGACTCGATATGGTGTAATGTTCATGCAACCAACATCAGTGGGGCCTTGTGCCCATAAATGTGTAGGTAAATTCTGCAGTCGGTGATCCATGTCTCTGGATACGTAGTGACCTTTAAAGTCACGTAAAAATAGTCGTACTCCTTCCGGAGAGCAACATATTATGGCTCCTAGAGCTTTCAATGTTTTTATACCTAACAAGTTTTCTGGACATGATTTATTAAGCAATAAATCTGTAGTACGTGTTAATGGACCGACTGTAAGTGGAAGAGGTTGTGTTACGTCATTTATTATAGGTTTTCCAGAGAATCCAAGGGAAATATTTTGTGAGCCTGAGAGGGGTGCCCCTGGAACTTCACTGCGTCTTATAGTTGTTCTGCTTGCCCCTGTATCAAGTAAAAACTTTCTGTCTTCCCCCAATAGTTCACTATGTACATAAGGTCCCTCTTGGTCTACAGGAACCTCTATAAGGGGTAAGCCAACTTCCCTCTCTAGGCTATCTCATGAGTATCGCTGATAATCGGGATAATCTGTTTGTGCGTACTGATACATCTGTTGTGTTGTTGCTTGTGTTGCAGCAACAGGCTGCGCTTGTGGTGGTGCTACGATCTGTTGTGGAGCTGCCTGTTGCGGAGCTAATTGTTGCGGAGCTAACCTAGGTTGTGCATTCTGAGGGATTTGTTGTTGATTCTGATCCTGTCTAGGTGGACGTGGTCTCTCATGTGTTCTACCTGTGGCAATATTATGTTTCAGGACTGGACAATCGTGTATATAATGACCTGGTTGTTTACAATAGTTGCATGTCCCTTTCGCAGGACTTGCGGGATCACCCTTTTGATGATTATCGGCTGGAACTGACTGTGCAACAAGCATTTTCATTTTTGTATCTTTCATACGTCTTTGTTCGTGTTCTTGTTCTTCTCTAATTCTATTGTGGTGATATTGTAACATCTGTAGCATCTGTGATGGGGTATTACCTTGCCAGGTACTTTCGAATTTCAATACTCTATTCTTGACTTGTAGCAGAGAATTTTCAACTAATTTTGTCACAAACAGATGTGGATATGACTCACTACTGGCTTTTATGCCACTGTTTATACTAAAACATTTTTCAAATCGGGAATAGAAATCACTAGTGTCTTCATCTGGTTTTTGTTTACAGGCTGATATTGCACCCCAGTCTTCCTTTTTCGTAGTTAATAAACGTGGCAGTACCTGTATTAATAATCCTGCTAATGCTGTAGTCTTTTCCCCAAGCCCTGCTCCTGCAGCTCGGGCCTTTTCTTCGTTTTCTAATGCTGTCCAATCTATCTTTTGGTCTCCCACCTCCCATTCTTTTTCTTTGAGTTTCTCATAAACACCGGCGGGTAATAGGACTTTTAATATTTTCATAATGTCGGGGTAGGTATACTCTCCCATTAGTAACATGTCTTTTATCTCACGGTGGAAACCTGCTGGGTCCTTGTCATGACTAGGTACTACTTTCTTCATTTCTAATAATTCCAGTTTAGTTATAGGCGTGTACACAAACACGCGTGTAAAATTATCACCGGCACCTCTGATTGGGTGCACTTCGCGTAACGGATTCTGTCTATCTATGTGATACATCTTTCTTCCCATAATGGGAACTGAAACGTGTTCTGGGCATACGAAATTTAAATATTGATTTCGGGATTCTAGAATTTCCTTAATCAAATCAGTACCTGACCCTCTCCATATATTCATGAGTAGTTCTGTCAATATGTCAGGTAAGGGTCCTGGATCGGAGTGTTGGCCTTTATATAATATAAGGAGGTGTTGAATCATGTATATACTAGCTAAACGCTGTTCATATGGGTCTAGATTCAGAAACGTGTGTGCAAGTACATCGTCATTGTATTCGCCGGGACTGTCAGCCCATTGTACTGCTGACCTGGCTAATTCTTGTTCGTCCATGGAATCAAGCACGTGGTATCCCCTTCGATCTCGGAGTAATTTATCAGCGGCTTGGAATAAGTGTTCAGGGGATTTCGTATTTAGCATAGGGTTTGGAAGATGTCTATTACATTCTGGACGTATTGGACGTATTGGGTCGTTAAAACCTCTGGTATTATTATGGGATCTTCCTCTACCTACATAAGCTATTGTATCTACTTGGTCTGATTCTTGCTCCCCCTCCTCTCTGTTTAGGTCAGTGGCGTCTACCTCTAATCTTTCTTCGTGCATTCGTTCTACTTCTTTGCGGATCTTTCGGTACATAGCTACTATACATAACTGTTTATCATGTCTCCCTTCTGATATATTCTGGCCCCAAGTGACAAGTTTTTGCATTTCTTCCGGATTTACCCCAGGCCGGTCTTGATTTCTGATTACACAGTTTATGAGGAAACGTAACAGTTGTCCCTGTACCTCCGCTTTCTGGTACTCCATGGCTCTGCTAATACTTTCAGGACCTCGTCCTGACTGGACAAAGTGATATATATTTTCTAAATGTGTAGCCATTCCTGGTAGCTTCGTTAAATATATTGCAGCTCGTCGAATACGTAATGATGACAGCAGCATTTCGTCCCGTTTACCGGGTACAGGATCATATCTACAATCTACTAGAAGTTCCTTGAGCATGTCGGGAGTTGCTAGTTTGGGCGTACGTTGGTGTGCTAATTCTCTAAGGGAAAATTTATTTCCTCTGGGTGGCGTAGAAAAAATGTCTGTCGTACCTCCTATAGCACCATCTGGGGTGCTGGACGTGAAAGGATTTGTTGAAGGTGAGACAGCAACCGTCGTTGCGGGAAAAGCGGTAGAAACAGATGTGTTTGTCGGAATGTGTGTCGAAGCTTGTTGTTGTGGAGGTACAGACGGAGAGTCTTGGCGATGCGCATCATCGGTAAGCGGTCTATGCGGTGCGGTATTAGCATACTTGGGAGCTGCGTCATCTAAATAAGAGGAAAGGAAAACATCTTCTGCGGTTCTGGGATGCCCCTTGGGATGTGCTTTTATCGGAAACAATGGAGGTGGCAAGTCTTTTGGTATTTCCGGAGCAGCCTTAGGTAACCCTTCGGCCAGAAGTGGATACATACCATTCATAAGGGCGTTTCTTTGTCTGTCTACTTGTTCTGATTTTACTCGGGTACCTTCCTCAAGTAATAGATTTTCTCGGGTTTTATTTGAATTCTCTCTACCTTTCTCTTCCTGTCTGAGTGCTTTTTCCGTGCGTCTATATGATTCTTTACGCCATAATTCAATGGCATCTTTCTGCGACTGTCTGGCTTTCTTTTTCCATAATTCTTCTTCTACTCTCATGATGCAATCTGCATCCCAGGTCCCCGCTGCGGGCCATCTCTGACTCTCTGGTAATTCTTTGGTGTAGTCTACCCATAAATCAAGAAATAATACGGCATCTAGGCCATGCTTATGATACATAAAGTACCCTGGAGTGTCCCTAGGTGGGATGGGAACAGCTTCTTCGAGTACACCTTTTCTAGTTTTGATCTGTCTTAGTTTCGAGAAGAGCGGCATTTTTAGACCTTATTACTGGGACACACTTTATAAAAACACAATAATGAACAGTCATTCACACCACAGTATATAGAACGTATTTCAAAACATTTAACACTTAACAGTTTTACGAACAATAATAACTAATAGAAAACTAGTTACTGACATAATACTGACACTAGATAATACTTATTTATATTTTTTTTATATGCAAAACATACTATATATACTGCTAAACAGTACAGATACACTGCTAAAACAGTGCAGACCGGATTTGTGTACCCAAACCCGTCTTGACCGGCACAGACTATGTGCACGTTAAATGCCTCCCCGGTAATGGTACTCACCGGGTAGCTCGGAACGGAAGGCCTCGGAACGGAACTGAAACTGGACTGGACCGGACTGGACTCGGAACTTCGGAACCTGGCGGGTCTCTGTATACCTCGGGTCTTGCTCTCTCAGCTAGGCTCTGGTCGGGATACTTCGCACTTCTCACCGCCTCGTCTGGGTGTTGATCGCAGCCTCAGTCGTCCCCGCTTGGCCGGAGGGAGATACAGGAAATCCTGCAGATACGCGTTTTTGTCCGTTCAGCTGTGGCAGGAGACCGGGCCTGCAACGCACCGCCGGCGCGTGAGATGAGAAAGTGTCCCTATTCGGGCGCCAATTTATGTGGTAAATATTTCGTTACCGGTACTATTTTTTATGCGGTAAAGTCTATTAAGAATAACTCAGTAAAATGAGAGGCAGAATCCGTGGTATTAGAGGTTTTAAAAAGGCTTTATTCCTATACAAAGGAATACAATTCGAATTGTAGGCGTTCTATTCCATCACCACGAAAGTTCAGGAAGGAAGGGCATATATTATTGACAGGTAATCATTTTTATAGAAAAGGCATTACAGTGAAACAGATGCAGTAGGCGTATCAACTGATAAGACAAAATAGAATATGCATGCGTAACTAGAATAGGCGTAACTAGAAAACGTCATTATACATGATGTCACAAGTGGGTGGATCCATAAGAGAATCCTGCAATGTCAGCAGAAATATTTGGCAGAGATGCGTGCGCAGCCGCATGACGTGTGATTGACGTGCAACTAGAGGGAGAAAGGGACTTGACATTTAGCTCTACATGTGGAGACAGAAGTCTGGCGTTATGTCAACCTAATCCCAAATCATATCTAATATCCTATGTTTAAAGAACTGTGTTATCCAAAAAGAGAGGTCTCTTAGGATAGAATCTTATTCTATACTGACTATACTGACTGTTAGTTCGTGTACAAGCGTCTAAGTGTCTTACACTAGATGCGAGGGGGTAGGAATATTCCACGGTAACAGGGCTATGAATTACTTGCATGAGGACAGCGAGGCCTGGCCCCTTTGCACGGTAGCTGGAGGAATGTTTACCTAAACTGCTAGACAGGAATGCATCGGATGAGGGGCGGAGAAGATAATCTTGAAGGTGAAATACAGTTTTTGGCAGGCGACGGGCTGGATCAGGCACCGTTAGCCGCGCAGGGAGTAAGACAAAGTTCATGGTCACAGATGCAGGCTCAGACTGGAGCTTTCAGAGGCAGAAGGCAGGAAAAGGCTTGATGACAGAATTCGGGCCTACTCGCCTGAATCTGTAAAATGTGGAAAGTGAACCACATAAAGTCGGTGGCCTTTCATACTTAGGAAAGGAATATCTGACCCATTCATAGTGGATCTGAAAGAGGACATGTTGACGGTGGACGCACATATATTTGCGTCTTCAAAACTGGAGCAGGAGGGAACATACATGTACGTATAGCATGTACATGGAGCCGTTGGGGTCTACGATAGGGGACATAACTGATCACAAAATTCATATTTCCTCAGTTCCACTGCCTCCGGTGTCCTTTTCAATGGGCTCTGGATGTCTGCCTCTCAAATACCACACATGCTGCCCTGGATTACGATCTGTTAATGGGTCCGTTGAAGGCCCATGACCAGGAAGGTGCCATGGGTAGGCGTTTGGTGTTCAATCCTCTTCTTGGACCAATTGCAGACTTGAGTATCAGTGCCCATGCGCAGTGCCTCATAGACCGGAGTTTCATAGAAGTTAACGCAGGTTGCCCTGAGATGTTCCTAACGGACTCTGGATATGAGGAGCATGTGTTCCCGTTCGACCTACTTAACTGGATGGCATACATTTTTACTATAGAGGGGTCAGACAACATACTGGAGTTCATGGCATTTCGCTTTTCCCGCAACATTTTTGTCTCCGAAGATTAATTATGAATGGATGGGTTTATGAGTACCCAATAGAGAAAAAAAAATTGTTTTTGAAAATTAACACCTTGCAATAAAGACTTTTGCTTCATGCGCATCCTAATTGGAGTACAATATAGACGCTTTGCCTCTGCTTACCTCACTAAGGGGAGGGTGTCACGTGGCTCATAGGGACCTTGTCATTTTTCACTAACTTGGCATGAGCACATTGCAGCTTGTCTGCTGCTTTTGTGCTAGTTACTACACGTCTTTATTTTTGCAATAATTTCAATGACTGCTTTCACATGAGAACTCATCGCTGTGTTAACTCTCTGCATGTTCCTGGGATTTTGACTGACCAATATGTGCAACGTCGAACAACAGTGTCCCTTGTTATTTTGTTCTGGCCAGACCTTAGCCCTTAGACAAAACATACTGATGCAGCTGTTGTTTGGACAGCGTACTTTGGTTTTTAGTGAGGTACACGAACACGTGGCACACACTTGGAGAGGGACCTTTCCAGAGAGAAGAGTGAAACAGCACCTATGATGTAGATCTACCATCTATAGGCTGAGGTATGGTGTCGTCTGCCAAAGCCCAGAGGTCTTCTATTATATAATAATACTTCTTCTTAGCAAGGGGAGGGTGGTTTGGCACTATAATCTTTTCTCCATTGTCTTTTTATGACATCTTCCTTCATGATGTATGGACTAGCTGCTATGCTGACTGTATTTATACTATGCTGTTCCTGCTTGTTGTGGCACGTATACTGCATGTTAGGGCATGTTAGTTCAAATAAATATATTAAACTGTTTTGTGTCTCTGTCAGATCTTATTGTGAACAAGTACAAGAGTGCGAGCGAAAGGGTGTGTCTTGTTACTGTGATTCCTGAGAGATAGGGGAGTGTTGTGCTCTGGGGTGTCTAAACATTTGTTTCTCTGTGAGTGAGTAGGAGAGCGAGTGAGACACTAGATCTAGGCGGTCCTGGGCTCGTGGGTACTAAGGGGGTAGGAAGACTCAGTCCCTATACACCAAGGTCCCATATTCCAGCGCATAGTTCTGTATTTGTGCAGAATCCCTGCAGCAACCCCAACTTTACCAGATGCAACAGCACACTATAACAGGGTGTCATTATTTATAAGGGAGTCCTACTGGCTTTGTCATGGGGTTACCACTTCGCTATAACATTAATCACATGTTAGAATTCACCATTAAAACAAATGGATTCAATAACCATATTCAAATGCATTCATTATTAGACTAAGAATTGCAATGTTCATGAATAACTGCTGTCAAATAAAGTATTTTAAATAAAGCATTTCAATTCACCCAGAAGCATGTGAGCCTAAGCATCTCCTCGCTATCTTAGGCCACCTTATGTAGCCACACAACCAACCATAATGGATCCTCACACTCCAGAGCTCCAGAGCAGAAGCCCTAGATCAGGGAGTGCTTGAAAATGTAGTAACCTTGCCTTGGGGTGATAATTTCCATGTCCCCAGAAACTTAGGGTAAATATATAAACAGTTCTGAGGGAGGCTGCAACACCTTCCTCAGCTGTGATGCCCAGTCCCATTTTGTGGCTCACTGTGCTAATTGTTCAGCCCCAAAAGCAGCTTCCCTCTGCATTCTAATTTTTGGCATATTTTATGGAGTGCCACAGTCCTTTCAGAGGCACCCTCAGCCTCTGTTTTCCTATAAATGAGGCAACATGGGGAATCCAATCACTCTCTGCTGAGCTGGGGCTGATGTCCTTCTTCCACCCATAATCCTGCATCCGTGGTCAGGGATAACACAGCTTCTACTCTCCCACCTGCTTGACACATGGTTGGGCCCAGATGGCACATGGTCATATGCCCCCGCCCCCCAATCACATGCACAGAAATGGAGATCCACACAGCATCACTCCCAGGAATTCAGTCTCTCCGAGAGCAGAGGAAGAGCATGGTACCACTCTCCTGAGTTTGATGCCTTTGTTCCCTCTGCATGAGAGTAGAATAGTTAACTTGGCCCAGTAGGGAGTGGGGACAAAGGCCTAGAGTCCCATAAGATGTGGATGTAGTGTGTTGAGAACTGCAAATTCAAACTTGGCGTGCATGTTTTGCCCCAGTTTGACACTTGCTGGATTGTGTAGGGCATAGTGGAGTGAAATTGCACGTTCGGGCAGATTTTGCATACTTGTATACTACAGTGAAAACAGCAGAGATTTTCCAGTAAGCACAACTGATGCATCTATAAATTCCCACTTATATTATAAGGTCTAGCCCAAGTCGGCTCATCTTCTTGCAGAGTTAAGTCTGCGGTGGGCTTCCAGGATGCAATTACAGGGCTGTGCACAATGGTAGTCTCACACAAGTGTTCACGTGTAACCACCTCAGCACCTCTCGAGCTGCACAGCAACATCCTTATCTTAAAAGGCGAACACTGGTGGTTAAGACTCTTAGTCCAATTAGCCTGAATTTAGCATGAGTGAGACTCTGGTAAGGAGACACCACAGTAAAGGTTCAAATACCAGGGAGTCAATTGCAAACAATCCTGGTAGACCAAATGGGCGAACCCATTTTCTACACACCCTGTTACATGACAGATAATTTAATTAGTAGATATAGGATTTGAAAATCAAAGTAAGTCAAGGTAGAAATGAAGGAACGTGCTTTATATTTTGGAATTCAGACTTATGGTGAAATACTGGCAACGCGAACAGAAACATCTGTTGATCTTCTTTCCGTTTTTGTTGGTATAAAATGTATCAAATTGGAAAAGTGCAGTCTTGCTCTGTAACTGAAGACAACTAAAGTGAGGTCTTCAGGGGCTTGAACCATGGCTTGCTGCCATCTCATCCAGTTCAATCAAGATAGTTGCTTCCACTGCATATATTCACTCGAAGTCTGCTAGGCTCTGCCATGAAGGCTTAAGGGACTAAGGGCCTCATGTAGGAAGCCAAATACCGGTCGGTAACGGCCGATTTTCGGTAATTATACCGTTACCGACCGGTATTTTGGCTTTTGAGATGTAGGGGGAGAATTTCATGATTCGGTATTTACCGAATCGGTAAAATTACCGAATCGGTAATATTACCGATTCGGTAAATACCGAATCATGAAATGAGATGTAGGGGGAGTGTGTGGTGGGTGTGGGGATTCGTTATTTACCACCAACTAAAGGTTGGTGGTAAATGACGAATAGGTGAAAAAAAGCATTTTTGTGCACGTTTAAGTGTGCAATGTGGCAGACATACATGCCCTTAGGGCATGTATGTGCGCCACATGTGCACACATGGCCGAATCAGGGGTGCAACAGGGTGTCAATTTGACACCCTGCCACCCTTGCATGTGCTCCCCCATTACCGAATCGGTATTTACCGATTCGGTAATGAGGCATACCTTCCCATCAATGGGAAGGTATGCCTCATTACCGAATCGGTAAATACAGATTCGGTAATAACCGAATTTTTCCGATTCGGTAATATTTACCGACTCATTACCTACATTGCACTTACCACTTCATAAATACCGAATCGGTATGATTCGGTATTTATGAAGTGGTAAATGCCAGCCCACCTACATAAGGCCCTAGATGAGTAGTTTCTGCAGAACATCCAGGATTTTATGATTTGTAATACAATCCCACAAATTGAACGTTTGTTAAGATTCTGTGATTTGTTTTAAAAAACCCGCAAAATCTAAAAAATAATCCTTGGTTCAACCCTTCTTTCATTGTCCCATCATTGCTGCAGAGTCAATAAAAAGAAGGTGGGCAGGAGCGAAATGTTTGCATCTTCTCTCTCTCACACTGCATGCCCTGTGTTAGATTTGGAGGTCTCTAGTTGGCAGAGGTAGGTACCTTTGACCAATAGGGGCCCTTACGTCTAGTCAGGGTAAGGGGGTACACTCCTAAAATAACCCCTGCTCACCCCCTTGGTACCTTGGCATGGGCAGACAGGCTTATCTCAGAAGCAGACTGTAAAGAATTTGTAAACACATACAGTAACTCAGTGACAACAGTACAGATGGACACAACACAAGTTGTATATTATAAATAAGTATTCTTTATATAGACTTAACACAAGACCACAAACGACAAAAATCCACAATACTGTACTTAAAATGGTAGAATTTGCTTAGTTCTCTTTAGATGTTAAAATGCGACACTTTGAGTTCAATGTACCTTAGGATGCGTAACGCTACACAACGAAAGTGTTGCAGGGAAGGTAATGCATTGGTTCCTTACACGCAAGAACGGTGATGCGTCGGATCCCTACTGATGGGTAGGGGATGCGGCGGTTCTTCTCTGCGAGGGGAGGTGATGCGTCGGTTTCTTCCGTGGTGGTGCGATCCGCAACACCGTGATGCGATGAAGATCCGGTGCAATGAAACAAAGATGGCGTCTTCTTCTTGATGCGACACGATGCGTGCATGCCTGACAACTGTGCGGCGACTCAATGATACTTCTGAGCCGCGACAGGCCCTGCGACACGCTTCCTGTTGATGCGGCGGCGTCTGATGTGACGTCGATCCTCTTCTCCGGTGATGCGAGTTACTTCGGTGATGATGCATGAGCGTGCGGCGACTCAGCGATTCTTCTGAGCCGCTACAGGCCCTGCGACACACTTCTCGGTGATGCAGCAGCGTCTGATGCAACGTAGATCCTCTTCTCCGGCGATGCAAGGCGCTTCGACAGCCCTGCGGTGACTCAACAATTCTTCTGAGCCGCAACAGGCCCTGCGACACGCTTCCCGGTGATGCGGCAGCATCTGATGTGAAGTCGATCCTCTTCTCCGGTGATGTGGGGCGCTTTGGCAACGATGTGTCAGCTGCAGCGGTGGCGACGCGCTTCTCCGTTGATGCGGTGGCTTCTGATGCAACGCCGATCCTCTTCATTGGCGATGTGACCACAGCGCCGGCGGCAGCGACACGCTTCTTCGTGAGTCGCGCTTCCAGCTCCTTGTGATACGCAGTCCTTCAGAAAGCCTCTCACAGCAGCAGGCACTTCCAAAAGAACTCTTGGGAAGCTGGTGGGTGAAGTCTGTTGTCCCTGAGACTTCAGCAGGAGGCAAGCTCTCTCTCAAGCGCTTGGAGATCCTTTACAAGTTGATGAAAGTTCACACAAAGTTCCTTTCTCCTTTCTTTGGCAGTTTAGGCAACCACTGCAGGCCAATCCCCCAAGCAGCACTTCATCTTAGGGATAGTCTCTCCTCAGTCTTTCTGGTTCCTCTCCTCAGCAAAGGTTTCTTCTTGTTTCCAAAAGTGATCTAAAGTTCTTGGGTCTGGGTCCCAATATTTATACTCAGTTTCTCTTTGTTCTCTGAGAGGCCTTTGCCTAGTCCAAACCAGTTCTGGTCAGTCCTAGAGCACATTGTTGACAAGACTCCTTCTTTGCTTTCACAGTGCAGGGCAGAGACATCAGACGCACTACAGGAGGTGGAGCCAGCATTGTGGAGGGAAGGCACAGCCCTATTCAGGTCCCAGGTGCAACTTTATCGTACCTCATGCAAGACTTCAGATGCACCCCTTACAAGAATGCCTAGCACATCAGTGGAACCAGGCTCAAGGACAACTTACAGATCTGGTGTTGGTGGACAGCCACACACATCGCTCTCTACAGTGGTGGAACACACGAAACCTTTCCAAAGAGCCGGTTCCACAAATAGTGCTAACAGTAGACGCATCACTCACCGGCTGGGGAGCCCATCTCCTAAACCACACAATTCAAAGCAAGTGGAACACTCAACAAAAAGTGCTCCACGTCAATCACCTAGAATTACTGACAATATTTCTAGCAATGAAATCATTCCAAGTACATCTACATCACAAGACTGTCCTAGTCCGAACAGACTATATGATAACCATGTATTACATACAAAAACAAGGAGGAACACATTTTTTTGCAGTTGTCTCAGCTGGCACAAAGCATATGGAGATGGGCCATCCCACAAAACATATATCTTCTTGCAGAACATCTTCCAGGAGTTTACAATCAGATTGCGGATCTGCTAAGTCAACAGACACAGCACATACACGAATGGGAACTTCATCCTCAAGTTCTTCAACCATTTTTCCAAATATGGGGTCAACCAGACATAGATCTGTTTGCCACACAGCCAAAAGCAAAATGCCCAACCTTTGCTGCCAGATTTCCACACCCGTTGTCCAAAGGCAATGCGATATGGATGAACTGGTCAGGCAGATTTGCTTACGCTTTTCCGCCATTCCCACTGATTCCCTTAGAAGTACGCAAGCTCAGACAACAGTCCCTCGCGATGATCCTGGTAGCTCCCACATGGGCACGGCAACGGTGGTTCACAACGCTCCTGGAACTTTCAGTAGTTCCACACCAAAAACTACGTCTCTCCCCAATGTTGCTAATGCAGAACCATGGAGAGATAAGGCACCCCGATCCAGGTCAACTGAATCTAGCGATCAGGCTTCTGAAGTCCTAGAGTTCGGTTACCTTAAACTTCCACCGGACTGCATGAACATCCTTAAAGAAGCCAGATTCCCTACTACTAGAGCTTGCTATGCAGCAAAAATGGAAAAGATTTGTCATCTACTGCAATAACAATAAAATCGATCCGCTGGATGCTTCAATCCAGGACATAATTTGCTACTTGCTACACTTACAAAGGTGTAATCTAGTATATTCATCTATAAGATTACATCTAGCGGCACTTGCCGCTTATTTACAAAACAGACAACACTTGTCACTATTTAGAGTACCTGCAATTGAAGCCTTTATGGAGGGCCTTAAAAGGATAATTCCCCCAGACTGCCACCCTCTCCGGTGTGGAATTTAAACATCGTTCTTACCAGGCTCATGGGTCCCCCATTTGAACCTCTACACAAATGTGAACTGCAGTTCCTCACATGGAAAGTAGCTTTCCTTGTTGCCATTACCTCTCTCAGGAGGGTAAGTGAGATCCAGGCTTTAACCATAGAACCTTTCTTACAAATACATCATAACATGGTAGTTCTTAGAACAAATCCAAAATTCCTTCCCAAAGTAATCTCTGCTTTTCATCTTAACCAATCACTTGAGTTACCGGTGTTTAACTGATGTTTTTAAACATGTCTCCAGCCCGCCATTGCAGGCCTGTGTGTACGCATTTGCATCTATGATGTTTTTTAAACATATCTCCAGCCTGCCATTGCAGGCCTGTGTGGGCGCACTTGCATCTATGATGTTTGAAACACATGTCAAACTTGCTGTTGCAGACCTGTGTATGCGCAATTACACTGATGCTCTGGTTGGCCTTTCTAAACCGCTGGCCAATCCTGAGGGTACCTATCACTACTACTAGAGCACCTCAAGTCTTAAGGGGTGAAGCAAGTGGTAGGTAAAAGGCAGAGCAAGTGCACATGTGTGCTGCGCCCAGGTAGTGAGGAATACCCATGTGTGTTTTCACTACCTATAAGGTTTGCTCTTCCCATAGGTTAACATGGGGGAATGGTGGAAATTACTTCAGGCTGCAATAGTGGATTGCAGTGGATCAGCCTCATCATGTTTCTATCATTGGATTCACAATGACAAGCCCTCTCCTGTTGTAAAGGTGGTTTTGTCATTAGTAGCCTGGAAATGCCACTTCTAGAAAGTGGGAATTTCTCTGCTCTAAAACTCTTTGTGTGGCTTTTAGTTTGCCTCCATCCCACACTGGAGGCTGGGGGAGCATACCTGTGCATTCCGCAGCAACATCTATAAACATGGGCATGCAAGTAGAAAGACAGACCTCTGCCATTTGAGGGCCTAGCATGAAAGGGGAAGAGGTTTTGACATTGGGCCCCTGGAGCCAGATCATGGCCCCATGGTCTCATGGCAGACAGGACTTAAATTTAGGGGAGACATCTGTGGTTCTAAGGGAAACCTTCTGAACTGCCCCCACTTCAAAGGCACACTAAAGTATAACTCCTGGTGCCATACTTCAGCAAGGTAGAAATACACATGCGGGGACATGGGTCCGTAAAATCTGGAACTACGTGATGCACCCAGCCTGAGGAATCTGTTGTGCACAAGGAGGATGTCTGCCATTGAAAGAGACCTTGCGCCCTTCCTAAATAGTGTGTGGCCTGGGCTGACAACCTGCTGCTGTGTGGCACCCTAAAGTGTGCTCTCTAAAGGCTTGTTGGCTTGCACCTGTTCTCTTTTGCAGGTCTCAAGGACACCAAAGACCTCCCACGAGGGACCCACATGTATACGTGTGACACCTGAAGAGCGGTGCCCTCTTAAGTGTCCATATTGTCTGCTGGATCCCAACTGGTAGTGCTGTGTGAGCGTGGAACTGAGAATTCTGCCTGGAGACCGGATTGTCTGGTGCAGAGTCCCAAAAGCATTTTCCGCATCAAAGGAGTGGGGCCACAGAATCGTGGGGATCGCAACACACATATGCATCTTGTTGGTGGTGAGCGGATTCACTGGTTACAGGATCCAGCTTGGCCCGCTTCATGGATTGTGCCACCTCTCTCTCGTGCGACATGTGACTGGATGCTCTTTGGTGCGGAGTCTGATTTACGGGGTGCGACCCTCTGAGGTGAGGGCATACTCGTATTGGTGCCACATTCTTCCAGGAGTGGCACTGCTGAACTTGCGCCTGTGTGTGTAACCGGAATCGCCTGGTGCGACCAGTATCAATGCGCACCAGGCGTTGTGCCTCATTTACAGGGAGGTACGGAATTTGCAACTCTTTATTGTGTGTGACCAGTATCATCTGGTTCGACCAGTATCAATGTGTACCGGACATTGCACTTAGTTTCCAGGGAGGTACGGAATTTGCAACTCTTTATTGTGTGTGACCAGTATCATCTGGTTCGACCAGTATCAACGTGTACCGGACATTGCACTTAGTGTCCAGGGAGGTACGGAATTTACAATTCTTGGTTGTGTGTTGCTGGCAACGTCTAGTGCAGTACCAGAGTCTAAAGAAAAATCAGAAACAGACCCCTTGAGATCACATGGAGATATAAAATGCATTAACGTGACAAAGAGACAGTTGGCCTAACAACCAAATGTCCAAATTGGAGAAGTACATCACAATCTTTTATTTTTGCAAACGATAAAATGGTCTTTCATTACATAGCCAACGAAATCATAAGCATAGCCGAATTTCTCTATAATTCTGTACCAATATATCACGTCCATTGTCAGATGGTACATATTATACAGTTATTATGTACGGAGCCAATCAGAGGAAGCTAATTGCATGATAGATTGTGATACTGGGTTATTTCCAGAGGTGGACACTTTGTCCCACCCATATATAGTATGCTGACGGGGCCTAACAGTCCCAAAATGTGCTTAGCTAGCATTCAATTGCAAATCACGAGTGGTGTTCTTGATCAAATCTTGCATTATACTGCGGTAGATACTGTTTTTATTTCAACTGGGTACATTAGTTCATAAAAGGTCATATGCATGTTGCGTACATTCTACAGGCCTTGTCATCATTGAGTATCACAGGAGTGAGTAAGACAAAATGGATCCATGGAAGACAGAAAAACCTGCTTCCGCATCCCACCCTCTGCTAATCAATTATGCATGTCGCATATGCTACTCTTCTCCCGTCTCCTTGCTGGTATTTGTTGTACATATTCTTTTCATTTACTCATAGCTACGGAGGAGTGATGGTGTAGTGGCGTTGTGGCAGCAGCTGTATAGCATCACAGTTATGCATTTAGGGCACACCTGTATTAAAACACAGTGTTATCAAACCAACCCCATTATCAAGGCTTCCAACAGCCATGCACCCCAGTCTCTAAACCCTGATCCCACTGCTCCCCACATATCACCTGTATGTATTCCGTGCTCCTTCTTCTGTACATTGCTGATGGTGCCTATTGCTCTGTTAATATTATTGCTATTGGCTGGTATGCAGGAACAACAGGTCTGGTGTACTACCTGTCATACCCCGCCCTCTTTGGCCAGGATGAAGTCTAAAGCAATGCAATTTTGAATCACTACAGCTCTCATGGCAGTAAGTTCCTCAGTTAAGTTTACTTAAGCTACCACTTTTGGAGCCTGCCACGTCTTCAATTGCACCAGTTCACTTTTCCTATGGGTGCTATAGGCCATCCCATTGGTGGCATCAGGACTCCCATTGCTCCCATGGGTCTGTTCTTTTTCGCTGAGCTGTTAAGAGGTCTTGCTATCCTGTCTGTGACAGGGAGGTGATGTGTCATCTATGGCCATACAAAACAGAGGTAACAGCTGCCATACCATTCTCCTGGTAGGTAAATGTATGCCGATCTACCGCAGACAAAGAACAACCCTTGTACCCCACGAACTGTGGTTCCAATTGTAAGGGCAATCACAACAAAACTTCGCAGAGAGGGTGTAGGAAGGTGGATATCTGACTATGGTTACCCCCAACTTTTTGCCTAGTGTCTAGCTGGTTTTTCGACTTAGTTGGCCTGAGATCCTGTCATTCAGGGTCTCAGGCTGTCTGCTCTCTCTGTAAAATGGACTCCATGTACCCTAGGTACATAACCAATTGGTAAGGATCACCTTATTGGACCCTGTACAGTGTACCCTAGGTACCCAGGGCATAGGTGTACCCTAGGCCTCCCAGGGGCTGCAGCATGTATTATGCCACCCCTGGTCTGGCCTTCCAATCAGACACAACTGGCTGATCACTCAGCTGGGGCAAGGTCGTGTAATCACCCCTTGCTTAGATATAGTATGCCTATATCTACCCTTATATATAGACACATGTGTACCTATCAGTCACTCCTATGGCAGGCCTTAACAATCCTGGAGGCAGAGTGCTTGGTAACATGTGAGATGGTGCTCTAGCATGAGCTGAGCCTGTCTGCAGCTTTCGGAACCATGTCCTTATAGCTGTTCTATGATATAGCCTACCATATACTCTTAAAGTGCCTTATAATCTTAAACGGTTATGGTAACTATGGTTGGGCTGTATCAAAACATGTCGTGTAAGGTTTCTAACACTTTGGAATAATACCCCCATACCATTTCTGGTGATGAGGATATTATTCCCCCCTTCTAGAGGGAGAGACATGTTAAAATCCTACTTTGCTGTGTAACCTCTGACCAAAGCCTCAGCATCACAAAATGGATGCTGCTGCCACGACACAAGTCTGACCTCCTGCAGCTGGGAGTGATCCCAGCCAGGGAGGCCTGGACAATAGGTTTCCTGCTTGGGGAGGTGCTAGCACCTCCCCAGACAGCCTTTAGTGTATTGGGGCAGGGTGGGCTGAAAGGAATGAGACATGCCTGGGGCACACAAGGTGTTCCTTGCATAGTCCAGTTTAAACCGGCGCTGGGGCACTCCAGCCCCAGCTCTGGCGCGAAACTGGACAAAGGGAAGTGGGTGTAACCACCCCCTCCCAGGTCCCACCCATAAGGCGTGACCTAGCAGGTATCCCAGCCCCCCAGATTAGTATAAGAGTGGGAGTTGGGCCTCAAGACTTTAGATTATCCTGAACCTGCAAAACTGAACAGAAACTCTGGACCTTCGACATTCGACGAAAGAAGAAGACTGAAGAATCTCCCTTGTAGCCAAGGAGTGGCTACCCTGTGCAAACAGGCACCATCAAGAGACTACCCTTTGCTTTGCCCACGTTCTACGAGGAACCGACTGCAGAGCCTGACCAGAGCCTTGACTCCCAGACTTCTCCGACCCTGATCCACATCTGCAGCAGAGCTGAGATCCGTGGAGGCGACGAGCGACGTGGGACCGGCTACCTGGAAAAAGTGGCTAGTAACTTAAAGCGCAGCTTCTGAGGTACCCTCGAAGTTGTGCACCGGGGATTGAGAAGCCCCAACCCCAAGCACCATCTGCACCGAAGATCAGCCCCCCACACTCCACGAGTCCTGCGTGGGGCCCTTCAGCATTTTCCTGCTTGCCGCGTCTGTCCGGTTGCTTGCCCGCTGGCTAGTGGCCTTTGTGACGACGCACCCTGAAATCTTCTGCGCTGGTTTGGCTCCTCCAGACTGGCTCCCGCTTCTCTGCAAAGAAGAAGCACCCCTGACCTTCCTGGTCTGCACCAGAAGCAAGTCCTTCGTTCTTCGTGGGTTCCGCTTGCCAAGGCTTGGTGAGTCCTAGTCCAACTTCGACGCCGCCGACAGCAAGAGCCTTCGTGGGACAGCTCGCCTCCTGGTCCTGGTCGTCCTCGATGCTTCCTGGTCCTCCTGGCTGCAGCGACAAGCTTCACCTTCACCTGCAATCTTCACGACATCGCCTGGTTCCTTCCTGGTTCCACGTGGTCACTGGCTAGTGACCTTGACTCTGTCCCTTCTGCTTGCAGGTTTCTTCTCTTCTTGATCCCAGCCTTGGGATCCACCGGACACTCTTCACTGACTGCCTGTCAGCATCTTTCTTCAGGCATCCATAGGAGTCGACGACGAAAACGACGCATCTTCACCCCTATGCACCCGCAGCCTGTGGGCTAGGTAACTTGGGTACTCCGGTGCTCATCAGGATAGTGACTATCCTAGTGTCTAGTTTTCAAGTCTCAACTTCCTAGCTACTCCGGAAGTGTCCTAAATCTACCGTTTTCTAAACTGTACTATTGCTATTGACTTTTACGCATTACGCGTGAGTGTTTCCACTCTGCACACGAATCCCGTGGGCCTCCCACTTCCTAACTAACGCTAGTGTAGTGTAGCCCCAGCGATTCCCTAGGCCTAGGCCTATTCTATTTCCGTGACAGTGGTTCTTATACCACTTACTTAGTATATGGTTTGCGTGGCCCCTAGGGCCTAACTGTATTACTTACCTGTGTGACTTAATGTATGCTTAAATAAGACTGTGTTGTACTTACCTCTAATCTCATAAAGAGTGCTGAGGGTTTGACTAGAATAAATACACTTTATTTTATATATATATCTGTTGTGGTGTCCTTTCATTTGGTATTCAAGGGATTATATATGGTATCACAGCTGGCTTCACATGCCATTCAGAGTTTAGCCTAAGACTGCTCTTGTCCATGCTACCACTAGGATAGCTGGTCTATAAGGTTGACTTTACAACCAATCACCATAAGGGTATTTGGACTGATATAAGGTGTACACTAGAACTAGTGACATCATACATCAGGCCAACTTCTCACATTGGTGAGCAGCGGTTGGGATCTGAGCTTGCTGTTGTAATACCATTGTAATCTTGAGATACTAAATTGAAAGATCACACAGATATTGTCTAGGTACATATAACATAGATTATAATACTTAAGTCCTACTGGACTTTGTAGTTGTAGGTTGAAGGGAGTAACACACCCTGACTACAACTACTAGAGAGGTTTAGTAGATACAACTAGTGTAGGTAGGTGCACACACCACACCCTCACTAGATCATGTCTCTGAGAGGAGATCAAGTAGATGCTCTCTCAGGAGGATCAGGTCTGCAAAAGACCCCCTCTAGATATGATACCTTAACATTCCAGGAGATGAGACATTTGTGTACCTCCAGAGGAATAAAACAGGGTTCAAACCCTACCCTTAGACAGCTAGTGGAGCTTCTGGAGGCCTATGATGCTGAAAGAGCTGCCAGGGATGGTGCCATAGCTGTAGATAAGGGTCTACCCACCACAGATGAGTCAGATGGGACTTCAGAGGAAGAGGTAGACAGCCAGGGCCAAGTAGGAAGACTTAGCCAGGCTAACCTAAGTTTACATGGGAGTTTGCATGGGGTCCCCCCATACAGACCCCCAAGTAGGCTTTCACAGAGAAGCAGGAGGGACAGATCCCCTTCAAGGGAATCCATCCACTCCCATGTCTCTAGCATCTCTAATGCTTCCTCTCACAGGGGAATGACTTCACCTGAGAGAAAGGAGCATGAAGCCAGAATGAGGGAGGCTAATCTGAGAATTCAGAGGGAAGAACTTGCCCTTGCCAAGGAGAAGCTTGCTCTGGCTAGAGAGCAAAAATTGTGTGGGTCAGAACCCACTGGTGGCAGCAACATTCCTAGAGATAGGGATAGGTCTTATGACCATAGAAACCTAAGCAAGATAGTCCCCCCATATCAGAATGGGGATGACATCCACAAGTGGATGACTGCTTTGGAGAGGGCCTGCAAAGTACAGCAGGTACCCCAAAGTCAGTGGGCAGCTATCTTGTGGCTCTCCTTTTCTGACAAAGGCAGAGACAAGCTCCTCACAGTCAGTGATGAGGATGCAAACAATTACAAAGTCCTGAAGAGTGCTCTGATAGATGGGTTTGGCTTAACCACTGAGCAATATAGGTTGTTGTTCAGAGACACCCAGAAGACACAGACACAGGACTGGTCTGATTTTGTGGATTGTGCCACTAAGGCTTTGGAAGGTTGGTTAAATGGCAGCAAGGTGCAGGACTATACAGGATTGTACAACTTGATTATGAGGGAGCAGATCCTTAGTAATTGTCAGAACCAGCTTCTCCATCAACACCTGGTAGACTCAGATTTGACCTCTCCCCAAGAATTGGGAAAGAGGGCAGATAAATGGGTCAGGACCAGGATTAGGCCTAAAAATCAGGGTGGTGACCAAAAGAAAGATACCACCAAGCCTCAAGAGAAGAGTGGGGATAAAGCAAAAGAGAAATCTTCCTCAGGGCCCCAAAACTCCACACAGGGGGGTGGTTCCCAAGCTCCCTCCTCTACCACAGTTAAACAGCCTTACTGCCATGTGTGTAAAACTCCTGGGCATTGGAAAACTGACAGCAGTTGTCCACAGGCTAAAAACAAAACTGTTCCTCCAACTACTCCTGTCACACCACCTATTACTGTCAGCAGTAATCCCCCAGGTGGTGGGAGTGCCCCCAAAAATTTGGTTGGGTTTTCTTGGGGAACACAGGGGGATCCTGGCTTAGCCAATTCCCCTACAGCAGCTACTCTTGTCTGTGATGGTGGCATGGGGTTTGCCAACTTCACTGCCTGTCCCAACACTTTGGGTTGGTACAGACAGGAACCCTACATCAATGGTAGAAAAGCTGAGGCC
Source organism: Triturus cristatus (assembly GCF_964204655.1). Lineage (NCBI taxonomy): Eukaryota > Metazoa > Chordata > Amphibia > Caudata > Salamandridae > Triturus > Triturus cristatus. The sequence goes on along the minus strand of NC_140589.1, from coordinate 94,312,220 downwards.
TACAGAGACACTGGAGCTAGCATCACTATGGTGGCCCATAGGCTAGTTCCCTCTGAGCAGCTTTTGCCTGGTTTCTCATACCAGGTGACTAACATTGATGGCAAACAGAACAGTCATCCCATGGCAGAGGTATGTCTCAGCTGGGGAGGTGTCACTGGCCCTAAAAGGGTGGCAGTGTCTCCAACCTTGCCTGTGGACTGCTTACTGGGGAATGACTTAGAACTCTCAGCTTGGGCTGGAGTTGAACAAGACACCCATTCCAAAATGGTAGGCCTTTCCCAAAAGGGTAGTGGGGTTGTGCCAGTCACAACCCCTGTTCAAGCAGATTTCCTCCCTGAAAAGGTTGGAAGGGCAGTGGTAGCCACAGCCCAGGCACAGACAGACTTCCCTGTAGAGACTGGCAGAGCTGTGACAGTCACAGCTCAAACACAAACTGAGTGCCTCCCTGAAAAGGTTGGCAAGGCTGTAATGGTCTCAGCCCATACTCAGACTGATATAGGTGTAGTGAAGCCTGAAACTATGGATCACTCCACACAAACAGAGAGTAGTGGGGAGGAAGAAAAGTCTCCCTCTCCCCAGACATTAGGAAAAGGTCAGCCTCCTCAGGGATCTGACCTCACCCCTTGTGAACGAACTGCCCCAGAGGGAGCCAGGCCTGGCCTGGCAGAGCCTCTGATGTCAGTGGCCCCTTCCAAGGTGGGACCCAGTCTGGTGCAGGTAGCCTGCCTCTCTCTACCCTGCCTCAGTCAGCCCAGGGCTGCAGAGGTCAGGGAGGCCAGTGGACCCCAAGAGGGCCCCTGTCCACAAGAACCCCCCCATCAAAAGAGTGAGGATTGCCTGGCTAGTAGCCCTAGCCAGGTGATGGGTAAAAACATTCCTGAGGGATCCCCTTTACAGGTAGTTAGGGACCTCCCCCAGAGGGATTCTGTTGGGCACAGGCAAACATGGGACCTTAGGGCCCCAAACCTGACCTGTCCCTCCAGTAAGCCCACAAAAGGGACCCAGCCTCCAGCTTTAGGTAGCCAGAGGCTGACCCTGAGAGCACAGTGCAACTCAGTCAAGGAAAGAAAGGCAACCAGGGTGGAGGATGATTGGAGGAAGCTGAGGCCTCACTTTGAGGACACTCACTTCAGTACTCCATCTCAACACCAGCCTTTTACTTTGCCAAGACACACCCAAGGTAGAGATTCCCTATGGTGGAGACCCTATGATACCTTTAGGATGAGGGATTGCTTAGTGAACCATGAGACAGGGGGTAACCATGCCAGTGCTGGTTCTTCCTTATCTGGCCACTCAGGCAATAGAGGCTTACCTTGTCAAGGCCAGCCTTATCTCCTTTCGTTTGGGGGGGGTTGTGTAGGAAGGTGGATATCTGACTATGGTTACCCCCAACTTTTTGCCTAGTGTCTAGCTGGTTTTTCGACTTAGTTGGCCTGAGATCCTGCCATTCAGGGTCTCAGGCTGTCTGCTCTCTCTGTAAAATGGACTCCATGTACCCTAGGTACATAACCAATTGGTAAGGATCACCTTATTGGACCCTGTACAGTGTACCCTAGGTACCCAGGGCATAGGTGTACCCTAGGCCTCCCAGGGGCTGCAGCATGTATTATGCCACCCCTGGTCTGGCCTTCCAATCAGACACAACTGGCTGATCACTCAGCTGGGGCAAGGTCGTGTAATCACCCCTTGCTTAGATATAGTATGCCTATATCTACCCTTATATATAGACACATGTGTACCTATCAGTCACTCCTATGGCAGGCCTTAACAATCCTGGAGGCAGAGTGCTTGGTAACATGTGAGATGGTGCTCTAGCATGAGCTGAGCCTGTCTGCAGCTTTCGGAACCATGTCCTTATAGCTGTTCTATGATATAGCCTACCATATACTCTTAAAGTGCCTTATAATCTTAAACGGTTATGGTAACTATGGTTGGGCTGTATCAAAACATGTCGTGTAAGGTGTCTAACACTTTGGAATAATACCCCCATACCATTTCTGGTGATGAGGATATTATTCCCCCCTTCTAGAGGGAGAGACATGTTAAAATCCTACTTTGCTGTTTAACTCTAACCAAAGCCTCAGCATCACAAAATGGATGCTGCTGCCACGACACAAGTCTGACCTCCTGCAGCTGGGAGTGATCCCAGCCAGGGAGGCCTGGACAATAGGTTTCCTGCTTGGGGAGGTGCTAGCACCTCCCCAGACAGCCTTTAGTGTATTGGGGCAGGGTGGGCTGAAAGGAATGAGACATGCCTGGGGCACACAAGGTGTTCCTTGCATAGTCTAGTTCAAACCGGCGCTGGGGCACTCCAGCCCCAGCTCTGGCGCGAAACTGGACAAAGGGAAGTGGGTGTAACCACCCCCTCCCAGGTCCCACCCATAAGGCGTGACCTAGCAGGTATCCCAGCCCCCCAGATTAGTATAAGAGTGGGAGTTGGGCCTCAAGACTTTAGATTATCCTGAACCTGCAAAACTGAACAGAAACTCTGGACCTTCGACATTCGACGAAAGAAGAAGACTGAAGAATCTCCCTTGTAGCCAAGGAGTGGCTACCCTGTGCAAACAGGCACCATCAAGAGACTACCCTTTGCTTTGCCCACGTTCTACGAGGAACCGACTGCAGAGCCTGACCAGAGCCTTGACTCCCAGACTTCTCCGACCCTGATCCACATCTGCAGCAGAGCTGAGATCCGTGGAGGCGACGAGCGACGTGGGACCGGCTACCTGGAAAAAGTGGCTAGTAACTTAAAGCGCAGCTTTTGAGGTACCCTCGAAGTTGTGCACCGGGGATTGAGAAGCCCCAACCCCAAGCACCATCTGCACCGAAGATCAGCCCCCCACACTCCACGAGTCCTGCGTGGGGCCCTTCAGCATTTTCCTGCTTGCCGCGTCTGTCCGGTTGCTTGCCCGCTGGCTAGTGGCCTTTGTGACGACGCACCCTAAAATCTTCTGCACTGGTTTGGCTCCTCCAGACTGGCTCCCGCTTCTCTGCAAAGAAGAAGCACCCCAGACCTTCCTGGTCTGCACCAGAAGCAAGTCCTTCGTTCTTCGTGGGTTCCGCTTGCCAAGGCTTGGTGAGTCCTAGTCCAACTTCGACGCCGCCGACAGCAAGAGCCTTTGTGGGACAGCTCGCCTCCTGGTCCTGGTCGTCCTCGACGCTTCCTGGTCCTCCTGGCTGCAGCGACAAGCTTCACCTTCACCTGCAATCTTCACGACATCGCCTGGTTCCTTCCTGGTTCCACGTGGTCACTGGCTAGTGACCTTGACTCTGTCCCTTCTGCTTGCAGGTTTCTTCTCTTCTTGATCCCAGCCTTGGGATCCACCGGACACTCTTCACTGACTGCCTGTCAGCATCTTTCTTCAGGCATCCATAGGAGTCGACGACGAAAACGACGCATCTTCACCCCTATGCACCCGCAGCCTGTGGGCTAGGTAACTTGGGTACTCCGGTGCTCATCAGGATAGTGACTATCCTAGTGTCTAGTTTTCAAGTCTCAACTTCCTAGCTACTCCGGAAGTGTCCTAAATCTACCGTTTTCTAAACTGTACTATTGCTATTGACTTTTACGCATTACGCGTGAGTGTTTCCACTCTGCACACGAATCCCGTGGGCCTCCCACTTCCTAACTAACGCTAGTGTAGTGTAGCCCCAGCGATTCCCTAGGCCTAGGCCTATTCTATTTCCGTGACAGTGGTTCTTATACCACTTACTTAGTATATGGTTTGCGTGGCCCCTAGGGCCTAACTGTATTACTTACCTGTGTGACTTAATGTATGCTTAAATAAGACTGTGTTGTACTTACCTCTAATCTCATAAAGAGTGCTGAGGGTTTGACTAGAATAAATACACTTTATTTTATATATATATATGTTGTGGTGTCCTTTCATTTGGTATTCAAGGGATTATATATGGTATCACAGCTGGCTTCACATGCCATTCAGAGTTTAGCCTAAGACTGCTCTTGTCCATGCTACCACTAGGATAGCTGGTCTATAAGGTTGACTTTACAACCAATCACCATAAGGCAGAGGTCTTCAAACTTTTGGATGCCGAGACCCCCCTGACAACATTTTGAGGCGTAAGGACCCCCTCTTGACAAAAATGTCTAAACCTGTTGACTAAATTGCGTGGGATGAAAATGTAAATAAGGTTATGTGATGCCGCGTATTTTGGGATAGCATTGCTTCATTATTTTGATATTTGTTACACACAGTAACGCTGAGGAAAGATTTCACCCAATCAGTACCCATTTATAACCAAAATACAGCAATTATCATCAGAAATATTTCAAGTCAACCTTTGTGAAGGGCCTTCCACTCTGCAGCAATACGTGCTGCCACATTAGAAGCTCACCTGGCCCTGACCGGAAGAAGCAGGGGTCCCTTAAAACCCTGGCGGTTTTGTGTAGAGTTAAGCCTTTTACCCATGCAGCTTTCCTCTCACCACCTCCCTTCCATCCCTCTCTCCTCTCCTAACCCCGGATCCCTCTCTCACTTTGCAGGTCATTTTCTTTCACCCCTTTTTACAACTTCTGAACTCTCCCCATTCAACCTCTCACTTCACCTTTAATCACCTCTTGCCATTCTGTCCTTTCACTGCCCTCATCTCTAACAGTCTCTCACATTTATCGCATGGCCTCTCTGGCCCTGTCACCTCCCGTGCCACTCAGCACTTCTCATTCACCTCGTCTCTTCATTCAAATTTTTGTCTATTTGTATCTTACACCTCTCCAGTCCCCCCATTCCTCTTTCACATCTCCCCTTTGTTCTAACAGAAGCCCTCACCTTTGGATCACACTCACTTCTTGCGTGTCCACACTTCTCTTCGGCAATTCACATTTCTCCTTATCCCTGACCTCTTCAATCAAATTCTCTCACTCCCTTGCTGTCCTCTCTCATTTTGGGTGCGGATGCAAGTTCAGAATGGGAAGAATGAATATATGATTACTGATGGGCTTGTTTGAGTGAGTTGCATATTGAGTAGTGAGGGGGACAGGTGAGTGAAGTGTCACATGAGTGCAGGATGAGTAGTGTACTTGTGTGACTGCAGGTTGAGGTATAGTGTGAGCAGGACAAGTGCATTGTGAGTGCAGAGTGATCACTGTGAGTGCAAGGTGAGCGGGTGAATGGTGCAAGTGCATGGTGATCAGTGTGAGTGCATTGTGATCGCTGTGAGTGCAAGGTGAGCGGGTGAATGGTGCAAGTGCATGGTGATCAGTGTGAGTGCATTGTGATCGCTGTGAGTGCAAGGTGAGCGGGTGAATGGTGCAAGTGCATGGTGATCAGTGTGAGTGCATTGTGATCACTGTGAGTGCAGGGTGAGCGGGTGAATGGTGCAAGTGCATGGTGATCAGTGTGAGTGCATTGTGATCACTGTGAGTGCAAGGTGAGCGGGTGAATGGTGCAAGTGCATGGTGATCAGTGTGAGTGCATTGTGATCGCTGTGAGTGCAGGGTGAGCGGGTGAATGGTGCAAGTGCATGGTGATCAGTGTGAGTGCATTGTGATCACTGTGAGTGCAAGGTGAGCGGGTGAATGGTGCAAGTGCATGGTGATCAGTGTGAGTGCATTGTGATCGCTGTGAGTGCAAGGTGAGCGGGTGAATGGTGCAAGTGCATGGTGATCAGTGTGAGTGCATTGTGATCGCTGTGAGTGCAAGGTGAGCGGGTGAATGGTGCAAGTGCATGGTGATCAGTGTGAGTGCATTGTGATCACTGTGAGTGCAGGGTGAGCGGGTGAATGGTGCAAGTGCATGGTGATCAGTGTGAGTGCATTGTGATCACTGTGAGTGCAAGGTGAGCGGGTGAATGGTGCAAGTGCATGGTGATCAGTGTGAGTGCATTGTGATCGCTGTGAGTGCAGGGTGAGCGGGTGAATGGTGCAAGTGCATGGTGATCAGTGTGAGTGCATTGTGATCACTGTGAGTGCAAGGTGAGCGGGTGAATGGTGCAAGTGCATGGTGATCAGTGTGAGTGCATTGTGATCGCTGTGAGTGCAGGGTGAGCGGGTGAATGGTGCAAGTGCATGGTGATCAGTGTGAGTGCATTGTGATCGTTGTGAGTGCAGGGTGAGCGGGTGAATGGTGTGAGTGCATGGTGATCAGTGTGAGTGCATTGTGATCGCTGTGAGTGCAGGGTGAGCGTGACAATGAAGGGCGAGAATGAGGAATGAGTTGTCTGAATGCAGGGTGCATTCCCAGACCCATGAAGTAACTCAGCATGTTATTGACGGGGGCGTAGACTTTAATATCTAAGTTAAACTATTGCGGCATTAATCGGGGATCGAGGGTGAAAGAAATAAATAATGTGCTGATCCTGCAACAAACTTCCAGTCCTATGGTTAGGGTTGCCAGCAGATTATTTTGGTGGCCCAGTTGGTACAAAAAAAAGCAGTCACCTAAAGCGGTATTTTCGGCGCTTATCTGTGCATACTTCCCAGGGCCGGCTTTAGTGCTGGTGGTGCCCTGTGCGACAATGTTTGTTGGTGCCCCCCACAATGACCACCCCCACCACGGATTCTCTCACTAGCACCCTTTAACAGTGACCAAGTCTCCATAACCCCACACTCTCAGATGCATTGAATTAGTTATATAGTGCCACTCATACCAGTGTAGGGTGTCCGAGCACTTTGCATCACACACACATTACACAGAGACAATCAATCATAAGTGTGTAAATCAGTGTATAGGAAATGTTACATAAGCCAAAGGACTAAAAGTATAGGAGTCACATGTCATCCATACTGGTTGGCAGTATAGTTCAAGAGTGCTTGGTGTGGAGAAGCACAAACTCCGAGCCGAAAAAGAAACAGCAAAGTTGGGAGTTTCCTTTAATAATAAGAATTGATTTCTAGCCAAATTAACCCTTTTTGCAACATTAATCAATGGTCTAATAATGTATTCTTTGTAGTGTGCATGCTGTTCTAGCTCACTATTCTATATCAGGACTTTAAGTTATAAATTGCAAGTAACAAAAGGATGTCTCTTTTGAAAGCAGTAACCTGCTGATCTCTTCACATCATACGCACTCTGTAATCTACTTTGTACACGTTCTTTGCAGCAGGCATATTAACCCTCTGCACTAACATCACCCAAGTCAAAACCTCAACTATACAACATTCTGATCTCTCTCCAGGAAGATAATTAATCACACGTTATCTTGACATTTATGTGAGGCCTGGTGATTGCCGGGGAAAGAAACGCTGCAGCAGGTGCTTCAAAAGCACAATAAACTTTCACACACGGCGCCCCCAGGAAGCCAACTTTGTATTCCTTTCCATGAAATGCATTCTCACACTACGGCAGTGAATGTAAAATCCAAATGTAAGGAATAGGCACAGTGGGGACCCAGGGGGTACTGGAACCAGCAAAAAAACCTAAGCCTCTGTAAGCAGTTTACAAAGGCATGTTAAATGGTCTTTAAAGACCTGTGAAAAAACACGGGGGTGCCAGAGATAGGAATCCAGACACTGCCCAGCTGAGCCCCCAGCAGCTCAAGCTTCACTGCAGCAGCCCGGGCTGAGACACAGGACGGGGGAAGGGGGGGGCGGGGGGCTGAAGCCCTTGGGCCTGGGCAGAAGTGTGACTGGGAAGGCGCGACCCCCTTTGCATCACTCCACGGCCCCCCTGGGGGTCGCGCCCCACAGTTTGAAGACCCCTGCCATAAGGGTATTTGGACTGATATAAGGTGTACACTAGAACTAGTGACATCATACATCAGGCCAACTTCTCACAGAGGGTCCAAGGAAAAATTTACAGACCTGCACAGATTCAATCCCCAAACACAATATAGACAAGAACCAAAAGGAATCTGCGGGTCTAATTAAGCTTAAAAAAGCTAAAGACCACAAGCAGTATACGTTTTCAAATCTCTCCTACATCTAGGAGGAGTCCTTTATAAAGGACGGAATCCCATCACCCACCGAAGTGGCGTGCTTCATCATCTGGGACCTCCTCTTGGTTGCAAAACCTAGTGCAACCAAGGGCTACAACCCCCTCCCTAGGAGGAGGGAGCTCAGGGATGTTTTAAGGTAGTCAAATCTAGGATCTACTAAATCCACTAGAAGCTAAGCAATATAGATGCCTATAGGGTGATCGTTGCAGTGTGTGTGGTGATGATGTGAAAGGTGATTTAAATTTGGCTACCAGGAAGAAAAACACCTTTATTATGATCTACCCTGGTGTCAAGTCTAAAACCAGTGCATATGCAGCTTAAAACAAATAACTGCATTAGTCTGAAAAAAACAGGTCTACATTAACCCTGGGCGTAGTTCGCGAAGTAGCACTACGCGAAGCTACGCAAAGTGCACTTCGCACTACGCGAGCTACGCGTAGCACTTCGCGAACTGCGTAGTACCCTGTTCGCACTGTTCAAGATGTCGTTTTTAATTATTGCACAGTGCGGACAAGCAACCGGCACTGTGCAATCATTTAAAACGGCATCTTGCACAGTGCGAGCTGTAGTTTTCTGCCGCTCAAGTAGATTTTAACTCGAGCAGCAGCTTTCTCAACGCGGACTGGTAGTTTCTCATCGCGAGCGGTCGCGAGCATACGCGACCACTCGCAATGAGAAACCTGACCTCCTCGCGTTGAGAATCTTGCAGGGAGGTTTATTGTCCACGCTCGCGATCGCCAACTTGATGTTGCTGATCGCGAACGAGGAAAAAGTCTTTCCGGGATGTCATTTTGCTTGCTCGCGGTCGCCAACTTGACGTTGAGGACCGCGAGCAAGCAAAAAATGACTGCTGCACTACGCAACACTTCGCTTCGCGTGTTCGCAGTGTGCAACGTGCAATTCGCGTAGTGCGAAGTAGCACAAACTTCGCAAACTACGCGAGCGTAGCGTAGTGCTTTGCCCAGGCTTAGTCTACAGGTTTCAGCCGTATCAATCAAAGTATGATCTCGGCCTTCCTGAGGACCTAGATAATCAATCGCTACTGCAAACAAGCATTTACAATGCAATGGTCTCGGCATTGGTAAAGTTAGAGCTATTGGCATTGCTCATGACATTATTTTTGTTTATGTTTTTGTTTTTAAAACATTTAAAGAAACGGCATTGTCATGAGCAATGGCAATAGCTCTAACTTTAACAATGCCGAGACCGTTGCGGACAGGCTCCTGCCTGGGTAAAGGGCTGGCGTGCCAGGCGTCAGAGGGGCCCCTCCGAGTAGGGACTCTGCTCTTGCTGGACGCCGAGGCCCTGATATGTGGCTGGCCAGGCCTTGCCAAGCTCCGCACCAGTGCTTACAGTCTGCAAGAGGGCGATGCGAGTTAAACGCTCGCTGCTGACATCTTCAGTGAGCTTAACTTGTGATTTTGCGCCTCAAAAATGCTAACTCAACTTTTCTTCATCCCGATGTCCTGTAAATTGAGGCTCATGATACTGGAAAATAGAAACCTCTTCTATTTAAATCACGAATGTCCTCGCTACGAGTGGTCCGGTGTTTGAGACATTAATAACTGTATCCATAAATTCCAATATCAAGTTTTTTTCGATTTATTGGATGCCAGGACTAACGCCCGTTACGAGTTTTTCCCCGAAATGTAACAGAATGTCGGTGACTCTTTCTGCAACAACATGTTAAGTGGATGAAACATTTATGGAAGCAGCGAGTATGTAACGGGTGCGAAAAGAGAGAGGAAAGTCATAACTCCGGCATGTGCGAGAACAGGATTTACCACGTCTGTAGTAATTATCCACTCGTCTATGAAGCGCTATATGAAAACAGGGTGTCATGTAGGCGCACCAGCCTGGCAGGGCTTTCCCTGCAGGTCAAAGCGCGTGCGGATTTCTGATGCTTCCAAGCGCATGCCTGGCTCTCAGCTCTGCCTCTCGCAACCCATATTGTCCCAGAAAACAAACATTTCTCCTTGGAGATTATAATGTTTATTTTACACTTGGCCTTCTCTAACCCCCCTCCCCCCTCAGTCTGACTCGCTCCTTTACCACGCTCTGCGAAATGTTAACTTTAATTGCGCGCGCCCGGGATCGCAGCCCTTCATTTTAAATTTCTACGCTTCGAAAAACGTGGCTGCGTTTAAATAAGATTAAACATCTCTGCGAGAGCGTTGTGAATTAGATCAGAAACGGCTGAACGGGTGGGAGCCGGGGTGGGGGAGGTGCCTGCTGGAGCGGGGAGCGGAGCATCTCTGCGGTGGGGGGCGCGGATCAAGGAAAGTGTCGAAGAGTGGGGGGTGGGTGTGTGGTGGCTCCAGGACTTTGCAAGGCACGAATGAATTGCTAACCCATCCGTGCAGTTGGAACCCCCACAATGAACGCCTGCTATTCATTTAAATCAATTATTTTCGAATTTGGCACCTCTTCCATAAATGGTGTACATAAAAACATCAGTGTTAAAAGAGTTCACCCAGACTGTCCGTGTAAAAAGCAGATGTTTCCCACACCGCGTCGGCGTGATTTTTCCCATTTTAAAATTGGATTAAATCAATGCGTCGGTGTTTTCCATTAATCTAGTTACGGCTTGTTTGGCTGTTCTTCCGCGCATGTGATATAGTCGTTTACACTGTGTTCCGAAGTGACATTAGCAGCAACAAAAACTCGCCAGAATGCAGCGCGTCCAGTAAATTAAACTGTTTAACACATGTGGTTAAAAATAGAGAGCGTTGCAATGTTTTTCCTTCTTCTAAGAGAACCATGTGTTTAACATTTTGCCGGGTTAAATATAACAAGGCAGAGCAAAAGGCACACCACTGCCTTTCTCCGAGGCAGAGCAGAGCAGAAATGCCTCGGAGAAAGGCAGCCTCCTTTTCGGATTCGGGGGCGTGTTTTGCTGTTGTCTCCTCCCTGAGACTTTTCCCAAAAAACACGCCCCCCGATCCGAAAAGGACGGGGCATGATTGGAGTGACGGGACCTCTTCTCCAATGGCTGGCCAGCATTTACGAGGCCAGCCAATGGAGAACAGGGCAGAAGAGGGGCGGGTTCAAGCCCCTCTTCTCCCAAGTCATTAAATCTCCGGACTTCCGGTCTGCCGACCGGATGGTCCCGAGACCTAAAAAGGATTGTCAAAAAATTAATTACAAAACGTATAAGTATCCAATCAATGTGCTTATATGAAATGTCACAAGAATTTGGGAGAAATCTGTAAGAGAAGCAAAAAACACACACTAACATCAGATTTGTGATATAGTGGAAATAAAGTAAAATGAAAACTTGTACTGTGAGAAGATGCGCTGCGATGACATCATCGCTAGATACCTTAAAGTGTATCTCATAGCTACTTGTGTATATTGTGGACATATAATATAACAAATGTATGCTTACCCGTTGTTTTACGAGTGCACTCCTCACCTCACCTGGCCACAGCTCAGGACGTGAGGCACCGCTCTATTCAAAAGGATAAGAAATAAAAATCATATTTCCAGATTCGTCCAACAGTCTGTCAATATGGCTACCTAATAGTTTTTTGTGTCAACAGTTTGCATAATCATGACTGAACTTAATTTAGGTATATAAAGAGAATTCTGCCAAATATATCTCTCACATGGTAGGCGTTGTTATTATTGCCCACCCAGTGTTGCCAGTAATCTACAACCTGATCTTAAAAATGTGTCTCCTAACCTATGCTGGAATGTCCTCCCTCAGTAACCACTACACGTGGTTGTACTATTATTACAATATTCAAGATTTATAATCTATTTGCAGCCAAAGAAGTGTCCCAAACGTCTCCTTTTCCTCTTATTTGAAAACCAGGCACCGTGTATATCATAAACAAGCATTGGCATAGCCAATAGTTCTCGCCTTTGGGACCTTATAAGTGTTTAGTTATCCAGCACAATATCCTTGGTGCAACAACATCAAGTGTTGCATGGCTAAACACTTATAAGGTCCCAAAGACGAGACATATTGGCTATGCCAATGCTTCTTATTTTTAGTTGGAAAAGTATAGCTTTTGATGGTGTACGCAGTACTGTAATAATTACTGGCAATAGTTTAGTTTAATTTTTATTGTCCTACACCGAGGCTCCCAGTTGGAAGTCAGCATAAATCTTCCCTAACTGGTGCCTTTGACCGTCTCTTTGGTATCTTATCTATGTAGAACAGCTAAGCCGAATGTGCTTCATTAGGGCTGTTCGAGATGTTTAGAACAGCTGTGTGATGCTGCGCGGACATAACTTGCTTTCTAATACTGTGCATTGCATTGATAGGGTTATCTTACACAAAAGACATTCCACCTGACAATATACAACCTGATTGTCGCCTAGGTGTTGAAACTCGAAGCAGCTGCTCTTTAGCTTCCGGGCATTGACCAACCAGTATTACTTGAATGGTCTGCCTGGTAATTGTTTTGTCCGTTCAGGTCATTTAGAAAAAAAACTTCAATTTTCTGCACATTTTAAATTGGATTTTGCACAAAAAAGAGTGATCATTCGGTAACTATATGGGGATAGCTGTCTGGAAGACCAGACTACGGCCGAGTGACTTTCGGTCGGAAGTCTTCGCGCATAAATTGTGTTAAGGCGCAGAGCTAAAGCTCGCTCTCGCTGCCTTGGCCCATCTCTTTTCTCCCCAAAACAGAGTTCGTCCCGGAAGCCATACGAAGGTTTTCCAAGAACGAAAGATAGCACTACATTTTTTCTCACTCTACATCAAGCAGTTAGATGACAGACCAATTTTTTTAAAAATACACTTGCGCTAAAAGTGGGAGGGGTGGGGGGAGTGCGAGAGTACACAAAGCTTTCCCTTGCGGGATCGAGCCTGGGGCACCATGTGTTTGTAAGTTAATTACAACGCCAAAGCGATGGCTAAAGGTCTTTTTGCCTATGCAGCGCATGCCGCTGCGTAGGCGAGGCCTAAAAACAGCACAGTGTATTTTAAGTTAAGAACCAAAATACAATCCGTAATTTTTCTAAATGCCTTCATACTATCAGACCTTAGTGACATGTCACAAGTAACATTAAATAGAGTGACTCTAAGGCTATTGCATTAAGCACCTTGTTGTTATCAGCATACAGAGTAAGAGCGGTTTTGTTAAAAAAACGCTCGCATGCGCATTTACTAACAAGCATTTGCAATGCAATAGGTCTCGCATTATAAAAGTGTGAGCAGTTGGTATTGCTAATAATAATGCAACACTAGCTATTGGCATTGTAAATGATAATGGCATTTATTTGTGTGTTTGTTTTATAAAATAGATAAAGGCATTGTCATGAACAATGCCAATAGCTTACACGTTTGCAAATGCGAGACCTATTGCATTGAAAATGCTTGTTTTTGTTTTGATGCCAGTTGGTTGATCCTGTCAATTGTTGCGTTCTTTCATCTAGTTTTGTATGTTAATTTAGGTGGCGCCAGTGACCTACAGACAGCTAGGTGGATGTTAGTGAAATGTAGATGTTTGAGTGTGAATTCGTCTGTGGGCGTTTTCATCAAAGAAATCGCTCTGCAGGATACGGCGACCTGTTGCTAAAATAAGGTATGCTGTTTGAGGGGGGATGTGGTAGCAGTAACAGTAATGCACAATGTAAGGATTTGTGCTATAGTTGGGAAAATCTAATGCTACGATAAAAAAAAAGGCTGTAATAAAGTTTTGGAAGGTTGTTTCAACAAAAGACCGAAAGCGCATGTAATTTTAATTAATGCTTTGCATACAGTTATTTCTAATAAGGTAATGCATTTTTACAGCTGGTAGGATATGTTAGGGAGTAGAGTGTTTATTGTTGTAATTTGTGTGTAATATACACGCTGTACAGTGGTGTACCCTCCAAATAATTTAAAACTTTTGTTTGCACACTTACTTAAATGGCGAGTGTGCATTTTAAGCATGTTGGCATGTACCAACATTTCGGTTTTTTTAACGCCGCATTTTTTAAGTTGGATAATCTTTAGTTAAAAGGCCACATGTTCTAAACTATATTTGACCTAGCTGTACATTTAACAGTTTTACTAAAACATATTGTCTGCATACTGACTTAATTGGCCTTCATACAAGATTTCTTTGTGAACTACGTGACAATGTGAGGCAAACAAGGGGGGGGGAGAGAGCAAAGGAAGGGCAGGCAGTAACACTATGTATATGGGTGCACACAGCGTGTGCTTTACTGAAATAAATATGTGCACAAGCACTACATGTTAACAGCGCATGTGTTAGGCCCCAAACAAAAAAACATGTCCCAGACGCAAAATACAAAGCGAATGCGCACCTATCCTAAAATGAATTCGGACAATCCCGTCCCTCCTTACAGGCACAAACATTAGGGCCTTGTATATATCTCCATGCCAAAGAACCTTAAAATTAAAAATATTTGCATGCCTACAATGTTTACAGGAGAAAAGCTAAAATAAAATGCTAAGCGTTCCACACACACCACCCTAAATTAAGCTCCTTCCAAGTACTAATATTACGGCCCTAATATGACTACAGCCCAACCGATTTGCCTAACACACCGCAAAATAATAATAAAAATGGTAAAAAGAATAGGATTACGGAGGAGTAGGCCATAGCACGTGATAACACGTGATAACATATAAGGCCCCTGAACGCGGTAACATTACGGCCCTACTAGAAGATTTCTTTGAGAACTACGTAATGATGAGGCAAGCGGCGGGGGGGGAGGGGGAGAGCAGAGGAAGAGGGAGCGGCGAGAAGCACTATGTAAATGGGTGCACACAGCGTGTGCTTTAGTGAAGTAAATATGTGCACAGGCTTTGGATGTTAACGACGCATGTGTTTAGGCCCCAAAAAATATATATGTCCCGGTCTGGAAATACAAAGCGACTGCAGGCCTATTCCCCAAAGAATTTCTAACAAACCTATTCCTGCTTGGCGGCGCTAACATTACGGGCTTGTATAAATTTCCATGCTTAAGCACCTTAAAAATATAAGTCCTTTTGTGCCTACAATGTTTAAAGGAAAAAAGCTTAAAACAGTGCTAAGTGTCCCAGCACACACCACCCTAAACTAAGCTCCTTGCACGTACTAATATTACGCACCTAATTTGACTACGACCCAACAGTTTAGCCTAACACAACGCAAACTTGGCAAAAAAAATAGGATTACAAAGGAGTATGCAGTGTTTACCTCAAGGATGGAGAAGACGCAGCCTTGTTTACAAACACCTCGTCTGACTGCCTAGAAACAGCCTAAGGCTAAGTGGGTGGGGGGTTTGTGGTGAAACTAAGCAGACACTGTCTTGGAGCCATTGCACAGCCTTATCTGTTATTCTAACAAGTCTGGAGACTACAAACATGTGTCGACAAGTTAAAAGGTGGTCGTAAAAACATCCTAAGGGAGGACAGCAGTAAACAAGCACCGGAAAATGTAGGAAGAGGATAACAGTTTAAGCAATGGCAGCAGCTTTTGTAAAGGCAATTCTTTTATCACAATGTTTAGGCTTTTCCCATCATAAGAACATCTCCGGGTTCTCAGTTCTAACATATGTATTCAAAGTATTGGTTTATAAACGCATTTAATTTTTGCTAAAAACAAAACTTAATCGGCCATTTAAATACTAAAAACAAAACTTAAAGAAATGAGTCTCGGCATGCACCGCCCTAAATTAAGCTCCTTGCATGTACTAATATTACGCAGCTAATTTGACTACGACCCAACAGTTTTGCCTAATACAACGCAAAATCGGCATAAAACTGTTAAACAAAATAGGATTACGGAGAAGTAGGCAATGTTTAGCACTAGCTTAATATAATGCCACAGCACATGATAACATGTAAGGCTCCAGAGCGCGATAAAATGATGGCCTCATTAGTAGATTTTTTTGAGAACTACGTAATAATGTGAGGCAAGTGGGAGGGGGAGGAGAAAAGGAAGAACGGGCGGGCAGTAGCACTATGTATATGGGTGCACACAGCGTGTGCTTTAGTGAAGTAAATATGTGCACAAGCACTAGATGTTAACAGCGCATGTGTTTAGGCCCCAAACAAGGAATCTCAGAAAAGAGGAGATGGTGAATATGATTTAAGAGGGGGTCTTCGATTTTAGCAAGTGATTTCGTTTAAAATGCACGATTATCATGACTTGATCCTGCAAAGTTGGAAAATCATTCTGTAAAATGTAAAATAAAAATAAAATTTCAAGTGATTTGACTGAGGCAAGACTCGAAGTGCACCAATGAGTTGTCGTGTCCGCAAAGAAGAGCCGAATTTAGATGTTAGTCAGTCATTAGGAGGTGGAGGGTGCATTTCGATTCGGACCAAACAACCCATGGGAACATTTTGAAAGTGGGTAATGCCAAACAAAACAAGCGGCCGTGCGGCCGCAAAACTGTAAGTGATCGCGATCACGATCAAACATCAAAGCGGCCGCGAAAGTGAAAGCAAATGGTGTGCAGGCTGCCAAATGGTGGGGGATCTGGAAGTGGAAACGAGTGCTTTCAGGCTGCCAAATGGTGCGCGCGCCCGGCGCACATGCACTGTATTTGGAGGCCTGAAAGCACTCATTTGCACTTCCAAAACTCGCTTACTATAAGTCTCGCCAGAGCAGCGCTAAAGCGCTGTCTCAGGCGAGACCTAAAAATGACTCTAGGGCTCATTATACTTAGCACACAAAGTGCAAGCAGTTTGTTTAAAGTAAAACGCACGCGTGCGCTTTGAGTCACCTGTCCGTCGGTACCTGGGGTTGGACACGAGCTGGAACCGGAGGTAACCGTCGGACGGTGAAGCACAGGCTTAAATACTAGGGATGTTAAATCTAACACCGGTGCGCGCCGACACTACGGCGATTGTTAGTCGCATTCTTTATGACGTATACAGGAAATTGTATGGACTACAAAAGGAAGGTAGACTCATGGGAAAGTTAGTTTGTAATGCCGATTCTTAAAAAAGCGTCAGTCTGGGGTTTTAACCTGCACTCAAGAGTTCAGATGTGAGAATAGTTCACTACTCGTATCTCACGAATAAAGATGTGATCGAAAACAGTTTGACACACTATTTTTGCCATTTTCTTTAAAAACATGAGTCTTGGTGGAACCCTAGATTAGTGTGAAATATAACTGTTGAAAGTATAATTTTCCACAAAAGGACTCCTGAATGGTTTGGATTCAAAATCGTAAAGGCTCAACATTGGTGAATAGTATAGACCAGTAAGGTGTTTAACTAGAGGTCTTAAATGTAGAAAGACCAAATCCTGAACATATGACATAGTGTTGAGGAAGTACACACGACTGGCAGCAAATCCTATTATGAGGTCCACGGTATATCACCGTTGAGCCCCTGGGTATCACTTTTAAGTTTAAAAATCCATTTTTATTCTTTCACAAACAGAAATTTCGAGATGTCTGTCACGTGGGGAGGAATGAATGGTTGTTCTAAAACCGTCCATTTCAATTCCTCTGCGCGGTGTCTCTGTGTCAAGAAATAATCGGTAAGTCTGGTAGCTTGTTTTTTGCACCTAATGGGGCTTTTATGTTCATTTATCCTCAATTTGACCTTGCGTGTTGTCATGCCCACCTAGCGGAGAGAACACGGGCATGTTATCAGATATATGACTCTCTCGGTGTTACAATTAGTGTGTTTCCTTTGTATCCATGGTTTTGTAGTACCAATGTCTATCGTTGATGTATGTTCGGTTTGGGGGCAGGCAGTACACGAACCACATGGATTTAGGACATGAATTTAGGACCGCTGGCATGTCTCATAGAGTGTTAAGTGTAGTAGGTGGTTTCATTTTGGGTCTGGTGTGGACTAGGTTGTCACAGAGGTTGGAACTCCTTTTAAATGAAAACAGTGGTAGAGGAATGTTCTCATTTCCCACATTTAGAATCTGCCAGTTTTTTCGTTCGCTCTTTTGTATGCCATTTGAGAGTGTACTAAATGTATTGACAAATGTTTATCTCGTCATGGGTGGTTTTGATACTGGTGGTTCTAATAGAGCTTCACGGTTGTTGTTGGAAGCTCTCTTCAGAGCTCTTCGTACAAGATGCTTAGGGCAATTGTAAGGCACCACTCTTTATCGCTTAGCATAGTGTGTGCCTTTGCTGTCCCCTACTGAAACGTTAAGCTTCGGTATTGTTTCCACACCCTATTCAAGCACTTTCTCAGTTCTTTATCAAAGAGTATTTATGCTATTGTGCACTCCCAGGGGCAGTCTGTACCAATTGCCTGTCATTCTAGGGCTCTGTATGGACTAGGGCACCATCATTGCGTCCCATACTCCTAGACTTGGCCCCTCCAGGTCCACCGCCCTCTTGTTCCCTATGCCACGCGGTCTGCACCCCTGCAAACACCTTGCCTTAGACCTGTTACAAATCCCTCTAACAGCAACAGATCCTCCTTATTGGGCAGCATATCCATGCATGGTCATCTTTCAGGTGTTGAGGGGCCCAGATTTGGTGGGGGAATCTGCTCAGGGCGTGGGATTGTGACCTTAAGTGTGCGTCCTGTTTTGATTGTCATTTTGTTTTGTGTTAATAGCATAACCCTTACCATGGTACAGCCTGCATACTTCCCCAATGGAATTAGATTGCACATTGTTTTTTCTTCAGCATATGTTGGCAAACATTTACATACTTTTACATCATTTGTACATATGTGTTTTCTTCATATTCTTTCAATATTGTATTTTACTTATCCCCCATACTTCACCATACTCCTACATTTATTTCTATTAACGAATTAGGTGGAGACAGTTGTTACAGCATTTCTGTATTATTCATGACTGTCTCTGGTGCGTTGAGTAATGGTACGGAGATGTGGTCAGCAAAGAATATAGCCAGTGTTGTGATAACTATATCAGGAATGGGGGTGCACGCTGCAGCCAGCACCCAGGGCCACTTCTTGTCTTTCTTTTGCATGTGTGGCAATCTTCCAGGCATTGGTCATAGAAAAGGTTTGTAGAAAAGGAACAAAGAATTCAAGAATGAGAAACCTCATGAATTTCAAAAGGTCAAAAATCATTCAGTGGTGCCCTGTTGTGTAGCTTGAGAGGTCACTTGCACTTCAAAGCCACTTAGGTACTATTAGTAGAACAAAGATTGGAACAATGTCCTGCAGGTGCTACTTTTGGCAGAGGGGTCAGGGGCTGAGGCTCTCGCCATGGTTCAGATGCTTTCTTGGTGTGGGTGCCGTGGGTCCAGGAGGTCAGCCCCTTGCACTTGACTGTTCTTGCAGTTGTCAGGAGGACCTGGTATGGCCCCTTCCACCGAGCCTGGAGGCAGTGTCATCTGGTGTAGACCTTTACCCAGACCCAGTCACCTGGCTAGAGCCCTTGAGCTGGTGGTGTGTCTGCTTCAGGGAGAGCCTGCACCACCTGGCGGTGAAGATAATGCAATGTTTATGTCCGTTTTTTACAGTACTGCTAGAGCAAATTATCCGATACTGAAAGAGGAACAATAGACATGTGGCGCAGGATGTGCATGGACAGCCAAACAGGATCTCATGTGGACTCGGTTTTGTAACTCTGTCAGGGTGCTTCTCGTGGATAACAGGGCTAATTGTAGTGCGTCAATCCAGGACAGTTCAGTGGATGCACAGATCTTCACTATTTTGTTTTTCAACACACCATTTCTTATCTCAACCGCACCTGCTGATGGTGGGTGATATGCGCAATGTAGTTTATGTGTGGCCCTAGACCTTTGCATATTCCCCAGTCACTTGGGGATGAACGCAGGTCCGCTGTCAGAACCCAAAAGCACGGGGACCCCAAAGTGTGGGATCAGTTCCTACAAGAGGCATTCAGCAAAAGTTTGTGCATCACAGTTCCTTGCTGGGTATGCCTCAGTCCATTTGATAATCATGCACACGATGACAAACATGAACTTATATTTGTAAATAGGTGGCATGTCGATGAAACCCAGCTGTAGGCATTCAAAAGGTCCGTGTGGGGATGGCCAGGTGCAGTTAGTGTACCCTTCTTAGTATTGTATTGTGCACAAATAGTACATTGTCTGCAAAGGCGCTCTGCAGTTTTGCGGAACTTCGTGATATACCAACATTGGGAAAACAATCATTACATCATGTCCCACAAATGAAGTTGGGCCATGGAAGAAAGCATTGGCATAGGCAAACATATTTTACCATTAGGGCCCTTCTTCCACACATCCTGTTCCTCTACCTCAGCCTGTTTTTGAATGTACTTAGGGTCAAAATACATGGAATCATCCTTTATTTGGGTCACCTGTGGGGTTGAATTGATCTGAATCATTGCAAGTTCCAAACCTGTTAATGCTATTCTATTTGGCTCCCCATCAATAAATACATTTCCCCTTGAAACATAGTCCTTGGAAGAGGTGTGTGTGCTGCACATTTAATTATAGCTACTTTCTTTGGTAATAGCAAGGCCTGCAGAAGGTGCACATTCAGTGGTGCATGATGTATTTGATGACCTGCGGAGCAGAGCAATCCCCTCATTGCCCATAACTAGCCAAAATCAAGGGCTACGACAAAGGCATACTGGCTGCTCGTGTATATGTTCGCTGTTTTTTCCTGTGTCAGTTTGCATGCCCTTGTTAGTGTCACTAGCTCTGCTGCTTGGGCACTTTTGACTGCTTTTGACAGGGTTCAGAGTGGTGCATCTTGTAATAACATTGTGTGGTGCAAACCGTGTCGATTCATACCTAGTGAGGCGCGGATTGGTAAGGGGCTGCATATTTGTTGTTGTCAATAGGGTATCCACCGCTTGTGGAACATGTAAGACCAAGGTGTGTGCTACGACCACATTCTCTGCTTGTTCTACCGCCAGGGCTGCTGCCGCTGCTGCCCACAGGCATGGCAGGAGAGATGCAGCAACGCGATCTAGAGTGGCAGAGTAGTAGGCCACTGGGCAGTAGAAGGATCCATGTTTTTTGTGTCAACACGCCCAGTGAACACACTTCTTTTTCATGTCAGTGTAGGTGGATTTCTTTGGTGTAATCTGGGAGACCCAGTGCTGGTGCCACACCCAACTCATGTTTCAGGGTAGAGAATGCCTTGTTGCAATCATGGGACCATGGTACAAAGTCTGGGACATCTTTGCGAGTTAATGCTTGCAGTAGCCCGCCACCCTTAGAAAAGCCTGCACCTCTTTCTGTATCTGTGGTCATGGAAAATGTGTAATGGGGGAAATTCTCTTAGGTAATATTTTACATGTCTACAATTTGTGGCCTGAGTACCGTACTGTTGTAAGGTACAACTGCAGTTTCATGGGGACACCTTGTAGCCCTTCAGTGCTAGATGACACAGTGTCTTCCATCAAGGTTGCCTGATAGGGTGAGTCCAACAGTAGGTCATCTCTATACTGGATCAAGGTGGAGCCCCCAGGCAGTTCCCGGGAGTCAAACTCCATTTCAAACAAGCATTTGCAATGCAATAGGTCTCGCATTTACGCAGGTTTAAGCTAGTGACATTGTAAATGACAATGCTTTTTATTTATGTTTCAAAAACATAAATAAAAGGCATTGTCATTTACAATGCCAATAGCTCAAACTCGTGTAAATGCGAGACCTGTTGCAAATGCTTGTTTAGTGATAGCAGGGAATACTTGATATTTTTAATCAGTAACTTGCCATTGATGCATGATTTTTTATTTTTTTCACTAATGTGTTAAGTGGTTGACCCACCCCAAAAAGATAATTGTGCTACTGGTACTGGTATTATCTTTAGGAAATGAGTAGTGCAGTTTTAGCTGCCAAATTTTCAAATCCCTTATGTGTCACACTTCAGTGTTTCCCGTGTGTTTATGTGAGACAATTGATTGCCTTACAGGTGGCACTTTTAGTGACACTTTATCAAGCAGTATGTTCATTTAATGAGTGCAACACACCTTTTCCCCTCCAAGCAGCTGGAACGCTTGGCTGCTTCCTCAGCAGCAACATTACCTCACGAAGTATGACGACGGTGGTGAACGTCTGTCTTATATAGCTGCGAGTAGCTCCTCCGTGTAATCTTCTGTGAGACATCCAGCCAATACTTGCGTTCTTGTCAACTGAACACTTGCAATTTGGGTCATGTTGTTTCACCATTTATATGATGTGTTGGTTAAAAAGGCGTAACAAACAATTTGAAAGTGTGTCAAACGTATATTGCCCATTTCACCCATGCCTTATTAAGTGTTCCATGTACTTTTTTGTCACCAGTGTATCCATGCTGTTACATTTTTGTGAGAAGTTGGCCTGGTATATGATGTTCACTAGTTAAAGTGACCACCTTGTACCATGCCAAACAACCCTTATGGTGTGGTTGTAAGTCAACCTTTTCGGACCAGCTGCCCTAGTGGTAGCGTAGGCTAAGCAGTCTTTGAGGCTAAACTCGTGAAACGTGTTAAGCAGGCTGTTTTACCAAATGTAACCCCCCTTTATACCAATGAAAGGACACCACACAGATATATATTGAAAATATATATGTATTTATTTCTCAAAGTATCCCCTAGACTCTTTATGAGCACAGGAGCACAAATCGTTAAACAAGAATACGTTAGAATACTCAGAAGTTGCACTTTATATGGATAGGCCCTGGTGGCCACTCGAACCATATACTAAAATAGTGGTATAAGTACCACGAACAGAAAAGGGAAAAGGCCTAGGGCCTCTAGGATCGCTGGGCCTACAAGGAGCTAACTTTAGTTAGTGACCAGGAGGTCCACGGGTTGCGTGTGCAGAGCAAATAGTCACACGCGGGCTCCCCTAGGTTTTCAATGGGTGCGTAAAAGTTACAAAGTTACTGCAAAAAGGATCTTCCGGATGGACTATGAACTCAAGATTGGAAACACAGACACTAGAGATGTTACTCTACACTTGGGCACCGGAGTGCCAGCTTTACCTCACCCACAGGAAGCGGGTGCATAGGTCTCGAAGTGCGTCGGGTTTCTTCTATCTGTTCAAGGGAGCCTGAAGACAAAGATGCTGCAGGCGGTCGGTCCGGAAGAGATGCGGTGGATCCCAGAGTGGATCGGAGTTGTAGAAGACCTGTAAGCAGAGGGGACAGTGTTCACAGTCACTAGCCAGTGACCAGCGTGGCACCAGGTGGGTACCAGGCGATGTCGGGTGCAAACAGGAGGAAAGGTGCAGCAGCTTGTCTCTGCAGCCACGTGGTCCCTGAAGGTCGACAACGTCCAGGAGTCGGTTCACGAGCTGTCCCACACAGGCTCTCACTGTCGGCGGTATCGGCGACTTGATCGAAGCAAACAAGCCTTGGCAAAAGCAATTGTTGTGGAAAACAAAATAAGCTGATGGTTCTGACCAGCAAGGTCAGAGGGACTGCTCCTTTGGAGGGGAGCAAGGGCCAGTCTGGAGCAACCAGACCAGCGGTGTAGTTCTTGAAGTTCGTTGCCAAGATGGCCACTAGCCAACGGGCCAGCAACCGGTTAGGCGCGTCGAGTGGCAAAATGCAGAGGGGCCCCACGCAGATCGTGGAGATGCTGGAGGGCTCACCTTTGGTGCAGATACTGCTCGGGTGTTGGGATTCTCAGGACCCAAAGCACAACTTGGAGGGAGCCTCGGTTGTCGCGCTTGCAGCTTGTCGTGGTCTTTTCAAGATGGCTGGCTCCACGTGTCTCGGTGCCTCCACGGGTTCCTTCTTTTCAGGGACTGTGGATCGGGCGGTGAGAGGTCTGGAGGTCCAGGTCTTGTCAGTCTCTGGGCTCGGGCTCCGGCGGGAGGCGGCGGCAAAGCAGACGTTGATTCGCTGGATGGTGCTTGCGTTAGCAAGGTGGTCACTCCCTGACCACAGGGGAGATTGGCTTCAGTCCTCTGTGCGGCAGAGCGTCGAAGTTCCCGTCTTCTTCTTGTAGTTAAGTTGATTCCAGGATGTCTGAAGTCTTAGGACACAGCTCCTACCTTTAAGCGGATTCTAGGGGCCGGACTACCTGCTAGGTCCCTCCCTATGGGTCGGACCAGGAAGGGGGGTGGTTACACCCCCAATCCTTTGTCCAGCTCGCCCCAGGTCCAGGTCTGGTGTGCCCCAGGACCGGTTTGAACTGGCATATGTACCGAGGCTCCTTGTGAGCCTCAGGCATGTCTGGTTCCTTTCAAGCCCTACCTGACCAATACACAAAATCCTGTCTGGGGTGGTGCTCGCACCTCCCCTGGCAGGAAACCCTTTGTCCACACCTCCCAAGCTGGAAGGACTCCCAGCAGCAGGGGGGCAGACTTGTGTCTGTAGTGGCAGCATCCATTTTGTGGAGCTGAGGCTATGTCTGATTTTACCCGGGTTGCAGGTACTGTACATGTCGTGTCCCTCTAGAAGGGTGGAATGCTAACCCCGTCGCCAGAATTGGCGAGGGGTTAGTATTCCAATTCGTATGACACCTTACTCGACATGTTTTGATAAAGCCAAACCAAAGATAGCATTTAACCGCGAGGTTCATAATGCACTTAAGAGTATATGGTATGACGATATCTGGAAACAGTAGAAGGGAGTGGTTCCGACCACTGCAGACAGGCTCAGCTCATGCCAGAGCACCATCTCACATGGAACCAAGCACTCTGCCTTCAGGATTGTTAATGCCTGCCATAGGAGTGACTTATAGGTTAACATGTGTCCCATTTAAGGTTAGGTATAGGTATACTACACCTAAGTAAGAGGTGGTTACACCAACTTACCCCAGCTGAGTGATCAGCCAGTTGTGTCAAATTTGTTAGGCCAGGCCAGGGGTAGCACAATACATGCTTCAGCCCCTGGTAGGCCTTAGATACACCAATGCCCTGGGTACCTAGTGTACACTGGTACAGGGGCTCACAGGGTGATCCACTTCCAATTGGTTATGCACCTAGGGTGCATAGTGTAAATTTAGTAGAGAGAACAGCAGGCTGGGGGTCTGATTGGCAGGCCCACAGCCTCAATATGTCAAAAACCAGTGAAGCAAAAAGCAAAAATTTGGGGTGACCATAGGATAGCAGACCCTACTCTCCTACACAACCCCCCCACAAACGCAGGGACATTAAACTAGCCTTGACCAGTCTCGTCTTCATGTCCTAAGTGGAAGTACCTGGAGAGACCATCTGCATTCCCATGGTCAGTACCTGGCCGGTGCTCCACTGTAAAGTCCATCCCCTGTAGGGAAATGGACCACCTAAGCAGTTTGGGGTTTTCACCCTTCATCTGATTTAGCCACAAGAGGGGCTTATGGTCGGTCTGAATCTTGAAGTGAGTGCCAAACAAGTATGGCCTCAGCTTCTTCAGGGCCCACACCACAGCAAAGGCCTCCCTCTCAATAGCTGACCAATTCTTCTCTCTGGGGGTCAACCTTCTGCTAATAAAAGCAATGGGTTGGTCTTGACCATCTACATTAAGTTGTGACAGCACAGCTCCCACACCCAACTCAGAAGCATCTGTTTGGACAATAAACTCTTTGGAGTAGTCAGGACTTTTCAGGATAGGTGCAGAGCACATGGCCTCCTTCAGGTCATCAAATGCCTTTTGACAGCTTACTGACAACTGAACCTTTTTGGGCATCTTCTTGGATGTCAGATCATTAAGAGGAGTCACAATGGACCCATAGTTCTTAACAAACTTCCTGTAGTACCCAGTCAAGCCCAAGAAAGCTCGAACTTGAGTCTGGGTGGTTGGAGGAGACCAGTCCTTGATGGATTGTATCTTACTCTCCAGTGGTTGAACTTGGCCTCCACCTACAAGGTGGCCCAAATACACAACCTTACTCTGCCCTATCTGGCACTTAGTGGCCTTGATAGTGAGGCCTGCCCTTTGCAGAGCCTCAAGAGCCTTCTTCAGGTGGATCAGGTGATCCTCCCAGGTGGAGCTAAAGACAGCAATGTCATCAAGATATGCTGCACAAAAGTCATCCAACCCAGTAAGGACTTGATTCACCAACCTTTGGAAGGTGGCAGGTGCATTCTTCAGACCAAAGGGCATCACCACAAATTGGTAGTGCCCACCTGGGGTTGAGAATGCTGTTTTGGCCTTAGACTCCTCAGCTAATCTGATTTGCCAATAGCCAGCTGTCAAGTCAAATGTGCTCAAAAACTTAGCAGAAGCTAGTTTGTCTATGAGCTCATCTGCCCTTGGAATAGGATGTGCATCTGTCCTAGTGACAGCATTGAGTCCTCTGTAATCCACACAGAACCTCATCTCTCTCTTACCATCTTTGGTGTGAGGTTTGGGGACCAGAACCACTGGGCTAGCCCAGGGGCTCTCTGAGGGTTCAATGACACCCAATTCCAGCATTTTGTGTACCTCAGCCTTTATACAGTCCCTGACATGGTCAGGTTGTCTGTAAAGCTTGTTCTTTACAGGCCGACTGTCACCAGTGTCCACCACATGGGTACACCAGTCAGTTTGGCTAGGTATCAAGGAAAACATATGTTGAAATGATTGTAGAACTTGTCTACATTCAGTCTGTTGATGATCAGTGAGGTTGCCTCCAAGGGTCACTCCTTCAACTGAGCCATCCTCAGGGTTCTGAGACAACAGGTCTGGGAGAGGGTCACTCTCTGCCTCCTGTCCCTCATCTGTAGCCATGAGCAAGCCCATGTCTGCCCTGTCAACATATGCTTTTAACCTGTTAACGTGGAGTACCCTGTGGGGACTCCTGGGAGTTCCTAGGTCCACCAAGTAGGTAACCTCTCCCTTCTTTTCCAGGATTGTATGGGGTCCAGACCATTTGTCTTGGAGTGCTGCTGGGGCCACTGGCTCCAACACCCATACCTTCTGTCCTGGCTGAAACTCAACCAAGACAGCCTTTTGGTCATGCCAAGCTTTCTGTAAGGCCTGGCTTGCCTCAAGGTTTTTGGATGCCTTCTCCATATACTCAGCCATCCTGGAGCGGAGACCAAGTACATAGTCCACTATGTCTTGCTTAGGCTTTTTGAGAGGTAACTCCCATCCTTCCTTCACCAAACACAGTGGGCCTCTTACAGGGTGCCCAAACAACAATTCAAAGGGGCTGTAGCCAACCCCCTTTTGTGGGACCTCTCTGTAAGCAAACAGAAGGCAGGGTAGAAGGATGTCCCATCTTCGCCTGAGCTTTTCAGGTAATCCTTTGATCATACCCTTTAGGGTCTTGTTGAATCTCTCAACAAGCCCATTGCATTGTGGGTGATAAGGAGTGGTGAACTTGTAGTTGACACCACATTCCTTCCAAATAGCTGTCAAGTATCCTGACATGAAGTTGGTACCTCTGTCAGAAACCACCTCCTTAGGAAACCCCACTCTGGAGAATACTCCCAGCAGGGCCCTGGCCACAACAGGAGCTGTAGTGGTCCTAAGGGGAATTGCCTCTGGATACCTGGTGGCATGATCCACTACCACCAGTATAAATCTGTGCCCAGATGCAGTGGGAGGATCCATGGGACCCACTACATCTATTCCCACTCTCTCAAAGGGGACCCCCACCACAGGTAGTGGTATTAGGGGGGCCTTTGTTGTGCCACCTGATTTGCCACTGGCTTGGTAGGTCACACAGGAGCGACAAAACTCCTTGGTATCTTCATTCATGTGAGGCCAGTGAAAGTGAGGGACAAGCCTGTCCCAAGTCTTGTTCTGGCCTAAGTGTCCTGCTAAAGGAATATCATGGGACAAGGTAAGAAGGAAGCCCCTAAATTGCAGAGGTATAACCAACCTCCTGGTTGCACCAGGCTTGGGGTCTCTAGCCTCTGAATAAAGGAGCCCTTCATCCCAATACACTTTATGGGTACCTTGAGCATTCCCAGCAGCCTCAGCAGCAGCCAGCTGTCTGAGGGGTTCAAGAGAGGGACAGGATAACTGAGCCTGCCTCAAGTCAGCCCTTGAAGGTCCCCCTGTCCCCAGAAACTCAACCTGATCAGGTTCAAGCTCTTCAGGGACAGTTCCTTCAGGGTTCTCTAGATCAGCTTCCTGGGAAGGTTGATCATCACTCTGAGGCAGGGGGGAAGGCACAGCCTTGACCCCCCTGTTCTTCTTCTTGGTAAGTGCTTGGTCCATTGTTCCAGGATCCAAGACCTGAGGTTCAGTAAGGCACTTTTTGGCCTGTGACCTGGTCACAGCAAGGACATGTGGTGATATACCTAACATCTCTGCATGTGTCCTGTACTCCACTTCAGACCATAGAGAACTCTCTAGGTCATTGCCCAACAAACATTCTACTGGGAGGTCTGCACTAACCACAACCCTTTTGAGGCCAGTTACCCCTCCCCATGAGAAGTTAACAACTGCCACACTATGTGAAGTAGTGGCATTGCTGGCATTGGTCACCAGGTAATTCTCACCTGGTATGTACTGTCCAGGGTCCACAAAGCCTGGTGTCACCATAGTGACACTGGCACATGTGTCCCTGTAGGCTTGAGCCACTTTTTCATTAAATAAAGGAGTCTGTCTGTACTTGCCCAGGTTACTGGGACTCACAGTCAGGGACAAATCTATGTCCCCATCACAGATCAGGACTGCCTGTGTCAGGGTTCTGTCTAAGTCAGAATCTCCTTCAGTTCCCATAGTGATTCCCACTACACCCTTTGTCTGGGGACCAACACTGCTAACAGTAGTACTGGGAGCAGGTGCCTTAGGGGCAACAGTGTTGGGGGCTCCACCCTTCTTACAATCACTAGTCCAGTGAGTTGTATTCTTGCAAGAATTGCACCAGGGTTTCTTTTGACCTTCTTTCTTCTTCCCTTTAGGCTGGGACCCACCCTCTTTAGTACTAGTTTGGGGCCCTGTTGAAGACTTCTGGTCTTTAGATTTCTGATCTCCACCCTTTTGGTCTGTTTTCTTCTGATCACCCCCTTGGCCCTGGTTCTGGTTCTTTTGCTTAACCCTGGTTCTGACCCATTTGTCTGCCTTCTTTCCCAATTCTTGGGGAGAGGTCAGATCAGAGTCAACCAAGTGTTGATGCAGTTGCTGGTTTTGACAGTTATTTAAAATCTGTTCTCTCATCATCAAATTGTACAATCCTGTATAATCAGATACCTTACTTCCCAGCAACCAACCCTCCAAAGCCTTAGTGGCACATTCAATGTATTCAGACCAGTCCTGAGTCTGTGTCTTCTGGGTGTCTCTGAACATTAACCTGTACTGTTCAGTGGTTAAGCCTAACCCATCAACTAGGACACTCTTCAGGACTCTGTGGTTTCTGACATCCTCCTCCCTAACAGTGAGGAGTCTGTCTCTGCCTCTTCCTTCAAAGGAGAGCCAGAGGATTGCTGTCCACTGGTCTTCAGGAACCTGCTGCACTTTGCAGGCTCTCTCAAGAGCAGTCATCCATTTGTGGATGTCATCCCCACTTTTGTAGGGGGGCACAACCTTGGACAGGTTCCTATTGTCAAAGACCCTATCCTTGTCCTTAGGGACAATGCTGCCACCAGTGGGTATGGACCCACTCTCTTTAGGTCGCCTAGCCTTACTCAGTTTCTCTTCCATCAGAGCTACTTCTAGCTCCTGTTTCCTGATTCTCAGCTGAGCTTCCTGCATTCTGGCCTTATGCTTCCTCCTCTGAGGGGTGGTCATCCTTCTCCTGGAGTGACCTTGAGAGCCTCTAGAGGCATGAGAAGCATTAGATTCACCTGAGTGATTCCTTTGCCTCCCAAGCCCCTGGTTAAGTCCACTAGGGAGATCCAATGGGGTGATCCCATTGTCAGTCCCCAGTAGCCTTAAGTTATCTGGGCCACGTATAACACTTGGCACTGGGCTGGTTCTCCCTTCATCCTCACTAACTTCTGTATCAGTACCCTTCTCACTTTCATCCTCTGTAGTATGAATCTCATCTAAGGGGTGACTATTGGAAAGGGGTACCTCAGTAGCATCTTCAGAAGGGGGGCCTCCTGTTCCAGTCCCTAAGGGGCCTAACTGGGAGGCTTTCCTGAGAGCTTTCTGATCTTCATCAGCCTGTAAAAGCTCTCTGAGTTCAGCAGAAGTAGGATTCTTGGGCTGTTTAAGGCCCCTGATATTTGCCAACTGCCTGAGCTCATTTTGATTTAGGGTAGCAAAGATGGATGGTGCCCTCTGGGGGTCACTCTCAACAGAGATGGGTACATTGGACCCCTCTGCCCCAGCCATTGCTCTTAAGTGTGGGTGGATGTGTTGCAATCTACCTACACTTGGGTTTTCCTACTAAACCTATCTAGTAGTTGTAGTCAGGGTGTGCTACTCCCTTTGCTCTACAACAACTAAGTTCAGTAGAACTTAAGTATATCTATTCTTGTTTTATATGTACCTAAAGGTACCTGTATGATCTTTCAATTGGTAACAAAGAGATTACAGAGGTAAAACACAGCAAGCTCAAATCCAACCGCTGCTCACCAATGTGAGAAGTTGGCCTGGTATATGATGTTCAATAGTTAAAGTGACCACCTTGTACCATGCCAAACAACCCTTATGGTGTGGTTGTAAGTCAACCTTTTCGGACCAGCTGCCCTAGTGGTAGCGTAGGCTAAGCAGTCTTTGAGGCTAAACTCGTGAAACGTGTTAAGCAGGCTGTTTTACCAAATGTAACCCCCCTTTATACCAATGAAAGGACACCACACAGATATATATTGAAAATATATATGTATTTATTTCTCAAAGTATCCCCTAGACTCTTTATGAGCACAGGAGCACAAATCGTTAAACAAGAATACGTTAGAATACTCAGAAGTTGCACTTTATATGGATAGGCCCTGGTGGCCACTCGAACCATATACTAAAATAGTGGTATAAGTACCACGAACAGAAAAGGGAAAAGGCCTAGGGCCTCTAGGATCGCTGGGCCTACAAGGAGCTAACTTTAGTTAGTGACCAGGAGGTCCACGGGTTGCGTGTGCAGAGCAAATAGTCACACGCGGGCTCCCATAGGTTTTCAATGGGTGCGTAAAAGTTACAAAGTTACTGCAAAAAGGATCTTCTGGATGGACTATGAACTCAAGATTGGAAACACAGACACTAGAGATGTTACTCTACACTTGGGCACCGGAGTGCCAGCTTTACCTCACCCACAGGAAGCGGGTGCATAGGTCTCGAAGTGCGTCGGGTTTCTTCTATCTGTTCAAGGGAGCCTGAAGACAAAGATGCTGCAGGCGGTCGGTCCGGAAGAGATGCGGTGGATCCCAGAGTGGATCGGAGTTGTAGAAGACCTGTAAGCAGAGGGGACAGTGTTCACAGTCACTAGCCAGTGACCAGCGTGGCACCAGGTGGGTACCAGGCGATGTCGGGTGCAAACAGGAGGAAAGGTGCAGCTTGTCTCTGCAGCCACGTGGTCCCTGAAGGTCGACGACGTCCAGGAGTCGGTTCACGAGCTGTCCCACGCAGGCTCTCGCTGTCGGCGGTGTCGGCGACTTGATCGAAGCAAACAAGCCTTGGCAAAAGCAATTGTTGTGGAAAACAAAATAAGCTGATGGTTCTGACCAGCAAGGTCAGAGGGACTGCTCCTTTAGAGGGAAGCAAGGGCCAATCTGGAGCAACCAGACCAGTGGTGTAGTTATTGAAGTTCATTGCCAAGATGGCCACTAGCCAACGGGCCAGCAACCGGTTAGGCGCGTCGAGTGGCAAAATGCAGAGGAGCCCCACGCAGATCGTGGAGATGCTGGACGGCTCACCTTTGGTGCAGATGCTGCTCGGGTGCTGGGCTTCTCAGGACCCAAAGCACAACTTGGAGGGAGCCTCGGTTGTTGCGCTTGCAGCTTGTCGTGGTCTTTTCAAGATGGCTGGCTCCACGTGTCTCGGTGCCTCCACAGGTTCCTTCTTTTCAGGGACTGTGGATCGGGCGGTGAGAGGTCTGGAGGTCCAGGTCTTGTCAGTCTCTGGTCTCGGGCTCCGGCGGGAGGCGGCGGCAAAGCAGACGTTGATTCGCTGGATGGTGCTTGCGTTAGCAAGGTGGTCACTCCCTGACCACAGGGGAGATTGGCTTCAGTCCTCTGTGCGGCAGAGCATCGAAGTTCCCATCTTCTTCTTGTAGTTAAGTTGATTCCAGGATGTCTGAAGTCTTAGGACACAGCTCCTACCTTTAAGCGGATTCTAGGGGCCGGACTACCTGCTAGGTCCCTCCCTATGGGTGGGACCAGGAAGGGGGGGTGGTTACACCCCCAATCCTTTGTCCAGCTCGCCCCAGGTCCAGGGCTGGTGTGCCCCAGGACCGGTTTGAACTGGCATATGCACCGAGGCTCCTTGTGAGCCTCAGGCATGTCTGGTTCCTTTCAAGCCCTACCTGACCAATACACAAAATCCTGTCTGGGGTGGTGCTCGCACCTCCCCTGGCAGGAAACCCTTTGTCCACACCTCCCAAGCTGGAAGGACTCCCAGCAGCAGGGGGGCAGACTTGTGTCTGTGGTGGCAGCATCCATTTTGTGGAGCTGAGGCTATGTCTGATTTTACCCGGGTTTCAGGTACTGTACATGTCGTGTCCCTCTAGAAGGGTGGAATGCTAACCCCGTCGCCAGAATTGGCGAGGGGTTAGTATTCCAATTCGTATGACACCTTACTCGACATGTTTTGATAAAGCCAAACCAAAGATAGCATTTAACCGCGAGGTTCATAATGCACTTAAGAGTATATGGTATGACGATATCTGGAAACAGTAGAAGGAAGTGGTTCCGACCACTGCAGACAGGCTCAGCTCATGCCAGAGCACCATCTCACATGGAACCAAGCACTCTGCCTTCAGGATTGTTAAGGCCTGCCATAGGAGTGACTTATAGGTTAACATGTGTCCCATTTAAGGTTAGGTATAGGTATACTACACCTAAGTAAGAGGTGGTTACACCAACTTACCCCAGCTGAGTGATCAGCCAGTTGTGTCAAATTTGTTAGGCCAGGCCAGGGGTGGCACAATACATGCTTCAGCCCCTGGTAGGCCTTAGATACACCAATGCCCTGGGTACCTAGTGTACACTGGTACAGGGGCTCACAGGGTGATCCACTTCCAATTGGTTATGCACCTAGGGTGCATAGTGTAAATTTAGTAGAGAGAACAGCAGGCTGGGGGTCTGATTGGCAGGCCCACAGCCTCAATATGTCAAAAACCAGTGAAGCAAAAAGCAAAAATTTGGGGTGACCATAGGATAGCAGACCCTACTGTTGCAGGGATTCTGCTTATATACAGAACTATGCGTAGAACCCCAGGACCTCAGTGAATTGTGGTGTACCAGAAACTCACCTCAGAACCCAGAACCCAGTATCCGGCTAGCATAAGTGTCCCATTCGTTATCCGAGATTTAGCTCGGCGATCCCAATGAAAAGACAACCCAGAACAAGCTACTCAGTGTACTCTCAGGAATGGTGGGAATCGGAAATACCTGTTCGTATATTATTCTCACATCAGTCCACAACAAGAATCAACAGAGACACGGTGAAAATAAAAAGAGTTTATTTTTATAGACCACGTGTCCTAAGATGCAGTACTTTGGCTAATACAAGCAGACAAATGATTAAAATCAAAACCATCAGCATCGTTACAATACCATAGAATATAAAAGGGGTGATCATGTTATAATGACAGTGGATACTACCACCTTCCCTTTACTAAGAAGCTAATATTATTATTATGTTAATAGAAGGTCTCTTAGGCTTGAATAGGGGACCCCATACCTCAAAGATCAGCTTAGTGAAATCACATCACAGGAGCATCAGGAGTCTTCTCGCAGGAAGGCTCGTCTTCGGTCTGAATATTAAACATGAGGGCTGTAATATTAAAAGCACCAACTTTCAGGTATTTTGCAGCTGCCTGTGTGTTATGGCTAAATAGTGGGTCGATCAACCTAGAGTGGAAAACATGCATTGTCTAACAACCCAGACTGTTTGTCACATCATGTACAGACCAAGGTCGCTGCGCAGAGCTCTGGATGGTAACAACAGATTGCTCTCGTGTGAGGCAAAGCTCGAGTCAGCAGTTTGTTTAAGCAATAACATGTGAACGCAGTGTCGTGCGCAAAAGCAGCAAGATGGCTTTCTAACATCTAACGTGGTTATGCTAACTTAACAATGTATGTACGTATTAAGGGAGTCCTTACTACATGCCCCCTTGATCGAAGCACTACTTAGTATGCAAGAAAAGAGAGAACGCAGAGTTCAAGTGCGACAGAGCAGAACAAGGCGTATTCAATTCAAAAAACAAGTTTCAGTTCAGGCAAAGTCCGAGAATGAAAAAACCAAAAGTGGAAAGAAAAAACAAAAAACCTCAAAAGTGCAGCGGGGGGTGAAAAATGAAAAAACGCCTCACCGGGCAGAAGTGCAGAGGCACAGGGACTGTTCAAGACACGTGAGGAAAACATAGTGGACGACAGTTCACTCAATCCATGAACGTATATGCAGCATACGTGGCCACTGCTTCCAGCAGAAAATCGTTGGCACGGCCACTGAAGGTTTCAGCCATCCAGTTAATCAAAGAAAAGGAACATACATGTTCTTCCATTAGCGGAGCCTCTAGCACCATCAGAGGGCAACCAGCGTGTACTTCCAAATAACTCATATCCAAGAAGTCATATGCCGCCCTTGCGATGTCCCAATTACCCAGGATTCCATGCGCCGCACCACAGGCCATAATCCGAACACCAGAACAGGCGAACTCGTGAGACACTAAGGGCCACATCAGTCGATCATAATCCGGGTCCGGAGACCCCGTTTTGGTTAAGCACAAATCCAGAGGCCATTCAAAGGGACAATCTAGGCAGTGAAAGACAGGTTGCACGGAGGTGAAGTAGGAATACCGGAAGGATAATCCATATGCCAGGCTCAAAGTCGCCAATGGCAGGACGCCATAGTATTCAAGCATCCTGTCACGAAGAAGCTGCAGACGGGACAGGCTGTCGTGTGGCACAGAAAGAGCAGCCATTCCGTAGTATGAAAAGTAAAAGTAGCACACCTGCCACTAGCGCCAGAATCAACAGGACGCCTCCAAAGACGCTCGAGAATAGCGAATGAAAAAATGCTGGAATCACACCAAAAATAGTTTGGAAAGAGGTCACGAGGCCTGAGCCCACAAGTTTAAAAAAATGAGCCAGGCCGGTTGTGGACGAGGCATTGAAAATTGTTTGGATCAAAGCACCAAAATGCATGGGGAGGTCAGTACTCAAAAGCGCCTGTACCTCAGTGCGCGTATTTGCTACGTGAAGGACAAATGTTTCTCGGGAGGAAGTCAATGGCACCTCCTTTTGGGACAAAAGAGCTCTTATTCTGCTCATCTTGTTGGACTCTGCTTTCAAGGTTGGAATCGAAGGCCAGATGGAAACATCCAGCCGCCCATGCGGGGGAGAAAACAGAATATTATTGCAGCAGACAACTCTCTGTGATACAGTTACTATATATGGGATTCCCACTAATATCCCGCAGCAAGCTTCATTATTCAAAATCAAATAACTACCGTTTGCAAGCAGCGTGAAAGATGGTGTAATCACTGGCACCGGGATACCTTTGAGGACGCAGGCCAAATTCGGGGCGTGTACATTACAAGCACCGTGCAACTGAATGTGTCTACATACTACAGAATGATCAGGTGTCGTTGTACATTCCTCACCCTTCAGATAAACTTCAGTACCGTCTCTTGTACATCTATATGTAAAAGGGAGGGACCAGACCTCATGTATGAAAGCGGTACCCAGCTGTTCATATCTACCCAGAGCATAGTGTTTCATACAAGATGTAAACTTAAAAAGGGCGAACGGTAGAGTTATCAACCCATGTAATAACCACACTGCTGAATCCAATTCCGCCACAGAGAAAGGTAACGGCTCCAACTTTTCAATATGTAACAAGGAATATGAAGCATCTTTCATGGACATGAACTGCTGTTTGTCAGTAAGGTTAAAGGGCAGAAATAATGATGTTGTATTCAGATAGTCCCAGGGGACCTTCCCTGCCTTTAACGTTTGTAATGTCCATGCAAACTGCATAACAGAACGCAACTGGTTTTGACCATGATACAATACCGACATATCATCATGCACAATATCAACAATTGAAGAAACAATATTATCTAATGTATAAATACGAGAAGAAAGAGTGCTAATGCTGTTATCAATAACTGCTAATACCTTTTCCATATTAGCCTGATCAATAGCTCTCAATCGCGAAGCTGCCTCAATTTGCGACAATTTCCAAACTTCGTTGTAAATAGCATACGCCCACCTTTTGGATCTGCCACCCACAGGACCTTTAAAAAAATCATTCAAATCTATTTTGTTATGTAATTTTGATAAATGAACTTTGACAGATGCCAAGGTGGAATGTCGCAGCCAGGACTGACATAATTTCCCTACAGAGTATGTAGTTACTGTATGTGACGACTCAAATCGAGGGTCTACGCGTTCCTGAGTATACCCTGGTTTCAGCCCTAGAAAACGACGTTGACAGGTGTCAGAACTGCTTTGCCAAATTAACCATCCTTCACTACTAAATTTCGAAATATTGAAAGATGTATTAGAAACTAATGACTGCAAAGCAGGAAGGGACAGATCTGTGTGGTTATCCCAATTGGGGTAAGCGCCCAGATCCGGCACAGAAGGCGAATTTAGTTTTTTAGAAGTGGCCAATCCGAAACAGGTGGTTTGGAAGATGGTTGAATTTAAAAACAACATATGATTTGGTACGAGACAGGCACGGTGTAAAGCTTCAGTTCCCTGAACCTGCCACGGTTTGGAACCCCAAACCGACTTAAGATCAATAGTAGCCTTCCATAGATCATAACCTTTGATTGACAACTCATCCATAAAGGACTTAGAATAAAGTAATTTGGTGTGTGTCAGTCTAACCTTTGAGGCAGACTCAGGCATAACTTTAAAATAAAAGGATGCCGGGTCGGAAACACTGAAATCAGTAAAATAAGTATACTTATCAACTAATGTAGGTGAACTGCCGAAAGAGGGGGTGGGACAGTGTTCCCATTGGGTAAAATTTACAAAATTTCTAAATGTATTCGCTTTATGCAGGAAGTGATTGCCATAATGCTGAAAACAATACTGTTCTGCATAATTAGCCGCATTTTCATACAAATCTTCAGCATCAAAAGCGGCATAATATCTCAAATCTGAAAACAGTGCTTCAATGGCGTGTACATCCCAATCATCAGAACGTATGTTCTGTTTAACTACATCACCCATAGAAACACAAAACACATTAGGTACATTGATGACCTCTGTGGGACCATGAATTTGGAATTTAACAGCATCCCACGCGATTCCATCCAAAACTGGCCAGGAAGTAATATTCACAAAAGACTGGTCTCTTTTCATGATGTGGGATGAGGAGTGGGGGGCCAAAGTTCCATTGATAAGTCTAATTGTTGATCTCTCTTTGAGATAGTGACCATCCACCAGACGGAAAAACACTATTACAAATCCAATGGACATAAACAAAAAAATACTGAAAAGCAATAGCCAGATGTATGTCCAAGGGGTAACCAAAAAATGTCTTTTAAACCAACTAGCAAAAACAGCAATGTTCGAAGGGGGAGTGAAGGGCAATGAGTTAGTGTCAAAGGAGAAACGGGACTGGTCAAGCGCCGTAGATTGTAAAACAGGCGAGTGACCATTTGTAGGATAAGCATACTCAGTCTCGTCGGGCAGACCACCAGCCGGTGGTATTAACAGGGGATCAGTAACTGACTGCATCTCGATGGCAACATCAGACAAGGTGGTAGAAGCAGGAACCAACATTGAATTTCTTTGCATCGTCTGGCATGAAACTGCTGGAGTCAGGCTAAGAAGTATCAGCCACTCGCTGAAGTTTGACATTGTCAATAGAGATGTACCTGTTGTCCTTTCGACCAGGAAGTGGAGGTAAAATGACTGTTCTTGTACCCTGCACTCCAAGCACTGGAACTGGTGCACGATAAGAGGGGCCGAACTCCTTCTTGTTCTCCACCTTCTCACGGACCAGGTCTCCAACTCGGGGTAGCCAGCCGACTACCGGAATCTGAACCTCAGCTTCAGACGTGGAGGGCAAGTGTTCCTTCGAAAGAGAGTCTCTGGCTTCTTGTAGAGTCTGCAAAACAGCACAGTGATCATCTACGTCAAAGGGTGCGGTCGACGCCGCCATGTCTAGACCATCAAGGTCTGGAACAAACATTCTGATTCCGAAGAGCATCATGTATGGGGTCCGCCCACCCAGAGACCTTCTAGGGAGATTATTAAGTGCACGTTGGACGTTATACAAATGGGCTAGCCAGTTCCGGCCTGTGCCTAAAACACGTGCTGTCAATGATTGCTTTAAGTCACGGTTCATTCGCTCCACCACACTATTCCCCTCAGGTCGGTAGGGGGACGAAAATTTGACTAGGACCCCCAAATTTCTCATAGCCTCCTTGTAAGCCTTAGAGGCGAACGCAGGGCCCTGATCAGAATGGAAGGTACCACACGCAAAAGTTCCCACAAAGACACGCAAATCCCTGATGACA
The DNA here is from genome assembly GCF_964204655.1 of Triturus cristatus. Classification (NCBI taxonomy): domain Eukaryota; kingdom Metazoa; phylum Chordata; class Amphibia; order Caudata; family Salamandridae; genus Triturus; species Triturus cristatus. Next base: position 94,274,052 of record NC_140589.1, on the reverse strand, counting down.
GTCCGTGAGTCAGCACTCCTTTGTGGCCATACCCAGAGAAAACGTGTGCACGAATCCACTGCAACCAAGATATACTTGTACGCAGTATCAGAAGAAAAAGGACCGCAGTGATCTAAATAAATACAACCAAATGGCTTATTAGATATATACAACTGTGTTTGTGGTGGACGCGCAACAGTAGAAGGTTTAATCTGTTGGCAAATGTCACAATCAAGAACATAAGCGCGCGCTTGTTTATATAAACAAAACCACCAGTAACGTTGTTGTAATAGAGATATAGTAGCGGACACACCGGCGTGGGCTGACGCCAACCCCTCGTGTGCAGCTAGAATCAGTGCTGGTCTGCAGTCCGCGTTGGGAATAATTCTGTCACCAACGTCGTTAATCCTCACTAACGGGACGTTATCAGGACTTAAATGATAAAAATAACGAGAAGGAAAACCCTTCGGGTAATCACTTCCCTTCTCTGTAGCAGCAATAGCTGCCAAGATGTCATCATCAATCTTACCTTTGGATCTTGTAACTGCTGCCACTAAGTATGTAGCCACTGCGGTTTTTGCCGTCTCGTCAGCCAAGCTGTTACCGACGGCATGGACACCAAGTCTTTGGTGACCAAGAGTGTGAATAACATTCACGAGTGGGAGACGGTCTTTAAAGTCCGCCACTCGAACCCAAAGCAGTTTATGCTTAATTGTGCTACCTTTGGTGTCTCGATAATCATTTTGAGACCAGAAGTGTAAGTTGTCATTGTATGACTGGACACAATAAAAAGAGTCACTAACAATTAAAGTCGTGACTCGGGGATCAGCAAACTCCAGTGCAAGCACCAGAGCCCGAAGCTCCGCCAATTGCGCGGTACAATCACCCAATGACTGCGTATGCACTGCATCAGATTGGAATTCACCATTTACGAATGTACCTACGACAATTGCGCAAGCCGCAGAACAAGCGTGCTTTGATCCAATCGCGGGCTGCGCCGAGCCGTCAGTGTATATGACACAATGGTATTCTTCGAGCGGGCGCAAAGACAGAGGAGCCGGATGAACGAATTCATACTGCAAGTACTCTTGAGTCTGTAATGAGGCGTCAAAGATATAAGCGACATCTGGCGACGTCAGAGTTGTGGCCCATTGTATCCACCGTGGATGCAAAGCTTTAGAATTTGGTACACTTGCTTTAGTCACTGCCTCTAGGGCAGGATACGGTGTTACAACCAGAATCTGTTTCCCATGCGACAATGCGCGTTCTTTAAGGATCGCCATCTGTACAGCAGTCAGAACTTTCTCGACCGTGGAAAAACGTAATTCAGCAGAGGTGTACAAGTGTGATTTATACGCAATGGGGACTGTATCGCCCTCATTAAACGTTAAATACGTGAAACCCATGGCGCCTGGTACTATTCTTATTACCAGGTTAGTTCGGTTATCACGCGTCAGCAAGTATTGTGAAGCAAGAAGATCAGCCTGTAAAGACTGTAGAATAGCAGAGTGTTCTAGCTGCCAGCTAGACTTCGAAAAGGAAGGTTGTACCAAGGCATAAAGCGGTTTGATACGCTGGGCATAATCAGGAATATACGTACGTCCGAAATTCAGAAAGCCCAGAAGAGATTGTAATTTTTTCAGCGTTGTAGGAGCGCGCAAGCATGCGCACTTCTCCAGAAAGTGAGGAGCTAATCCCTTACCCTCATTGTTGAGCTCGTAGCCCAAAAACAACACTGTATATTCCGCGATGTGAGACTTCGCAAAATTAAATTTGTAGCCATAGTCTGCAAAACTCACAATAATATTGTCGACTCGAGACAGATGTGGCATCAGCTCATCATCCGTGAGATAGATATCGTCAACATAGGAGTATGCATCGGGGTCTATTCTCTCTAAGAGAGAGACCACGCGAGCGGAAAAGACGCCAGGGCTGTTTTTGTAGCCCATGGCCAATCTCGTAAACTGTTTATGTTTGCCGCCCGATGTAAACGCCGTCCACTGGCTACTCAGTGTGGACAGGTTGTGGCTAAAAAAGCCATTGGAAATGTCAAGTGTCGTTTTAAATCGTTTACGCACGAGACTGTCGACAAGAGCCGAGCTGTGTGTATTTTGTACCGCGCAGGTCCGGCAATGGGAATTTAGGTGCCGGTAATCCAAAACTAAACGGTACGAGCCGTCAGGCTTTGTTACAGTGAATAAAGGGTTATTCATAGGGGACACACAAGTTTCAATAACACCCTGATATTCCAATTGTTCAAGGATCGCCGAGACGTGTGGCCTAGCTTCACGACGCATGGGATATTGGGGTTGAGGCCGGGGCATAGACCGCAATGGAATCCCATGGCAGGGGGACAACCGGTCCCATCCCACCTGAGTACGATACACCGCCGGCGCAAGCGCCAGCGCCCACTCCTCAGCGTACACTTCAGCCTGGTCCTTAGGCACCGTGTGCGCAAAGGACGGGAGGATCACCTCCTCCCCTCTAGGAGCTTCTAAAATGAAAGCTGGGGGCCAATCTGCCTCCGCTAGGAGGATATCATAGGTGGTAGTCAGATTATCCCAAAAAATCCCCTTTATTGTTCGTTGTATGTCACCCTCAATCAATAAGACTATTTCATAAAGTCTGTCAGGGGGTGCCACTCTGGTGTCAGCTGTCTCAACAGTAACCAATATATCAGTTGCTGTCGCCGCCAGAAATGGACGCAGAGCTTGACGGACTATGGTAATTTCCGCTGCGCTGTCCAGTAGCGTCAGCGCCCATGTCCGGTTCCGAAGCTGTGTCTGCACTATCTGAGGCATACCTTGCCGTCAGAGCCGCCACTTTCTTCTTCTGAAACGGGGGTCTTTGTCGTGCAAATTCGGACACGCTTGGCCGGTCATCCTTACCAGAGGCTTCCGCCTTACCCTGCTGCTTAATATCGGGAGTTTTGATCACAGGCTTAACTCCTAAAGAGCTACGACCTAAATCTCTGTGTGCACCTGAGATTATTTTCGCAAATTCCTACGGCTTATCCTCCTCAGCAACTTTCTTCAGTTCATTACGAACCTGGAATTGCAAAGCATCACCCTTAAGGTTACCCATTATCATGGTAGCCACCAGGTCAAACTGTCCGAGGAGCCGCATCCCTAATTCTATCGCAGACTCCACACCGTGGTTCTCTTGAACACGTTTAATAACGGAGGGCAGCTGCAACATAGACGGAGTGCCAAAGCACTGCGCGTACGTCGCTGCAAAGACCTTACCCCAGTTAACACAATCATCTACGTTGGGGACCAAGTCTTTAGGCAAACTAATGGTGAGGATCCTGTGTTTCTCCACAGGAGATGTATTCGGGTATACCGCCTCTATTTGGTCAAATTTTTCAGCAAGCCAAAAGGGGAAATCATCCCTAGTTTGGGGGCGCTTGCCCATAACAGAATTAACCATAACAGGACTAATGACTACCGCGTGGTGGTCAGTAGGCTGCCCCACAACAGCAGGTGCCCCCGCCTGCATATTGCGCGACACGTACTGCACTAACGCCCTATATACCGTAATAAGGGCAGTGTGTAGTACACGCAACTCAGCCACCGTCACCGTGAGGTAACGGGGATGAGGCGGAAATCCGGCTAGTACTGGCCAAGTGGCCCCTGCAATTGATAAAGGGCCCATTCTCGGCGGTATACCCACATGGGGAAGGGCGCCATTAAACCAAATATGATGCTGCCAAGCAGATATTGGTATTTCCTGTGTCCTATACGGTGTATAGTTCGCTGGCACAGCAGTGGCAGTGTAAGAATGAAAGGTATTATCATCCGCACTCACCGCCGGAATCGTCACCCAAGAGTAGAACAACTCATAGGGCTGAGCCGCATCGGCTCCCACCACAAAGATGACGTTCATACCAGTGTCCGGCACCCCATACTGCGTCAAATGACGTTTCAGAGCTGCACGGCTATGCGCCGCAATATCTACCGCCATAAGGACAAGCTACACTTGAAGTATTCAGTAGCACAAGGGTTCAAACCCCTTTTTAATGATCAAGCTTGAAGAAACCTATATCAACAGAAATAGGTAGGTTTAAATCCGTCAGACTTGCTATCCGGAAACAAGAATGAGGGTGTTGTGGACTAATATAAGCACTACTAAGGCGTTTCAACTCATAGACCAAACGTTAGGTGCGCCATGTTGCAGGGATTCTGCTTATATACAGAACTATGCGTAGAACCCCAGGACCTCAGTGAATTGTGGTGTACCAGAAACTCACCTCAGAACCCAGAACCCAGTATCCGGCTAGCATAAGTGTCCCATTCGTTATCCGAGATTTAGCTCGGCGATCCCAATGAAAAGACAACCCAGAACAAGCTACTCAGTGTACTCTCAGGAATGGTGGGAATCGGAAATACCTGTTCGTATATTATTCTCACATCAGTCCACAACAAGAATCAACAGAGACACGGTGAAAATAAAAAGAGTTTATTTTTATAGACCACGTGTCCTAAGATGCAGTACTTTGGCTAATACAAGCAGACAAATGATTAAAATCAAAACCATCAGCATCGTTACAATACCATAGAATATAAAAGGGGTGATCATGTTATAATGACAGTGGATACTACCACCTTCCCTTTACTAAGAAGCTAATATTATTATTATGTTAATAGAAGGTCTCTTAGGCTTGAACAGGGGACCCCATACCTCAAAGATCAGCTCAGTGAAATCACATCACAGGAGCATCAGGAGTCTTCTCGCAGGAAGGCTCGTCTTCGGTCTGAATATTAAACATGAGGGCTGTAATATTAAAAGCACCAACTTTCAGGTATTTTGCAGCTGCCTGTGTGTTATGGCTAAATAGTGGGTCGATCAACCTAGAGTGGAAAACATGCATTGTCTAACAACCCAGACTGTTTGTCACATCATGTACAGACCAAGGTCGCTGCGCAGAGCTCTGGATGGTAACAACAGATTGCTCTCGTGTAAGGCAAAGCTCGAGTCAGCAGTTTGTTTAAGCAATAACATGTGAACGCAGTGTCGTGTGCAAAAGCAGCAAGATGGCTTTCTAACATCTAACGTGGTTATGCTAACTTAACAATGTATGTACGTATTAAGGGAGTCCTTACTACACTCCTCTCCTACAATTTTGTTTTACCCAAATCTTAGTTGGTGAAACTGCGACAAGTATGCATGGATACCAGAGCCTTACGCAATATACACAGGTGACATTCACATGGAACACCTGTGCTGGCAGCAACCAACAGAATCCTTAAGTCACGTTGTCTGCCCTCTCACGCTAGCAGCACTACACAAGCAGCATGCTTCATTCGGCCGCCCCGTCTACTGTGGTCCCAGCAGTGGATACTCTTACCAGCAGTTGCAGTACAGTTGAGAAACATACACACAGGACTGATTGGTCGGGTAAGAGTATGGAGTCTCAGGTTCTTGTTAAGCTTACGCCTGAGTCAGCAACGCACTGATGGCTGTTTTGACCAAGGCAGCGTGACAGGCCTCTGGTGGATCAGCAGCTCTGCTTGGGATGGCCCGAGCCGGTGATGTGCGGTGTAGTTCTTTAACAATAGTCGTCTGCCTCACCCGTCGCTCTGTGCTCTGACACTGTGTTAAAGAAATTCTTAATTCTGCTCACACAATGAGCCATGCCTTAGTGTTGCATCCTTTGGCACTGTCGTGCCAAGGTAAAGCATCATTGAGCGTGGGCTGGCCACGTAATAGCATATTCCAATCACCGGGCTCAACCTGCGGCTTCAAAATTGAGAGGGCCCTCTGTTGGCGTGCCTTAGTGACAGCTATGGGTAAACATTTACCGTAGGATGGAGGAATAACAGACTTGGCTTTCACTTCATCTGATTTGCGTGGCAATTACCAATCTTGCAGTAATGCGTGCGCTTTATGTAAAATGCTTTAAGATGTGTGGCACTTTGCAGGGGTTTACCAGCACAATAGAAAAACATTCGATAGAGCATCCTGTTGAAGTTGATTGGTTGCATTTGGTATTGTTCACTGACGTGTTTAGATTTCCTGTAAATCTGTTTTATCAACTTTTATGCCAAAATTATTGTAATGATTACTGTATGGGGCAAAGAAAAGCCTACAAATCAATGTTTTGTGCCACAAACACACACAAACAACTACGAAGCTAAAGTTGAACAATTTCTACAGCATACATAAAACACTATAATAAAAACACTGCACCGGAGACATTAAAAACAAGCATGCAAACACTCGATCCAATGAGCACAATCAAAGATTGCCGACACTTTTTTTTCAATATTTGATGCTTTTAGTAAGCAGTGCTGCTTATTAAAAGCATCAAATATTGCAAAGTACAGTTTGCTGAGCCAAAACAATGTCCCCAGAGTGTCACGCTGCCAGTGAAGCATCCAGTCCCTGCATGCACATATTCTGTCCGTCCGCGTGCACGCTTGGAATCCGTATCGATTCCTAAAGGCCCTCGCATGGTGAGAGCAGCGCATAGTAAAGCGTGTGGGACTGAATACAAAGCTGCCATTAAGTCTATCAAGGCAATATACAATTTTTTTTAATGTTTAAATAGCCCGCTCTCCCAGTAAAGTAAGGAATAACAAATTGGTAGTGGTAGATGGCCCCTTCTGAAGACCAGTTTGATTAAATGGGATTATACCTTGTTGCATTGCACATTTTCCAATTCTATCAACAAATGTGAGACTGCAGGATACTACCTTGCCATGACAGAGTCACAGTTTCCTATGTCAATACCTCAATAAACAATTGGGTTAGTATTTCAGCCCAAATATCAATACTGGCACGAAACAAGGCAATAGGCAACATGTTAGGGCCAGGAGCACTATTTGTACGAAGTCCACGTAGAAGAATGGTTACTTCTTTACAACTTATGCGGTCCACGACAATCCGCGAATCAGAACTGGTATCACTAAATTTCACAATGTTGTTCATACCCAAGCTCATACTACTTTCCATATCGGTGTTTGGTATACTATTTTTCCCATAATTGAAACACATATCTAGTTTTTTTACAGGTTCATCCACCATGCAATACAGATTAGTAATAAAATGTACCCATTCAGTTTCCAGTATGTTTACATAATATGCCCTACTGCCTCCCCTTCCGAGTTTGTTGATTACTTCCCAAAAATGTTTTGCATTATTTTGTTTGGAAGCCTATAGTAATCTGTTGCAAAGCTCTGTTCGATAGTAAGATTTAGCCATCTAAACTTCTTGTTTATAAGCTTTTCTTAATGCCGTCATTTTACCCTTATAAGCAAAATAGGATTGCTGGAATCTATGTGAACAGGCACCCTGTAGAGCTCTATTAAGTGATTTGTTTTAGCTTGAGTAGCTTAGAAGTGAAATATTTGTTCAGGGATCTTAGGGGCATATGTAAAAGCCCCTATCGCCACCACAACGTCATCTATAGTAACTTAAGGACAAGGCAGCATTAAGCCACTCAACGGGCTGTCGTGTACCTGTGAGGGAAAATTTGTACTCCGAGGACACACTGCCCCTAAAGAGGAATAACGGATACCTGGTTTGTCGTTTGGAATTGTCTTTATTGACAATAGTCAAAAGAAAAGAATTCTGCCTTGTGGAAACTGATTCTGTCCTCCGGTGCTTCCTGGAAGTGCTGGCTGGGGTTCTGGGAACTCCGCTCTCCTCCGTGACGTCGGGGAACGTTCAAAAACAAAACAAAGAAACTACCGGTCAGTGGAAGGTTCTATAGCCTTTACACTTCTGGGGAAGGGAATGTGAGGGACCACAGAGCGCCGCCACCACATGCAATCTAAAATTAAAGAAAGCGGGGTCCACACTCAAAGCTTTACCCGTTCCCTTCCAGAGACTTGGAGAGCCCCTGCAGTCGACGACATACCTGCTCCAGCCACGCTCCTCCTGGAGAGTGGCGGGGCGACGAGTGGGGTCGTTGGCCTCCTGGCATAAGTCTGCTCCCCGGATCCTTCAGTTGGGCTTCAGGGCCGCCGGCTCTTCCGTAATCACTCTGATGCTTCTCTGACTTCCTCCTCTCTTCTTCGGCTTCACTTCCGGCTCCTCTGGCTTGCGCGCACCCGTATGTGGGTTCTTCCTAGTCGGTGTCCTCTCCCGATAGGAAGGCAGAGGCTGACGTCTCTCCTCCTGGCTCCTCCTCCCGCACTTTTCAGGAAGAATTAAAGGAGCACTCCATGTCCTGTATATGGAGCAGCAAAATGTTAGTATCGGGACAGGTCAGCGGGTCCTGCTCCCCAGGGGTCTCCCGACAGTGGCTTAAAGCTGCCTTGTAAATAAGGCACCCTTTCATGCTATGCTTAGGGTGAAAGGGGTGGACAGTGGGTGTTGCGTGGGTGTTCCACCGCAACACCCATTGATTTTGATGCTGCCCCTATGTACAAGGGTGGCGTACATAGGAGGCAGCGCCAAAATTAGGACCAGGTAAAAACTGGTCTTAAGATGGTAAAAAGAGGAGACATGCATTATTTCTCCTCGTTGTTGCTTGTGCAGCACACATGGAAAAAGCAAAATGCCATAGTTTGTTTATGTGTGGGAAGGTTTCCCTTCCTGCACATTAACAAACATTTTTAAAAAATGCCATTTTGTCACTTTCATGTGCGCTGCATGAAGCAGCACGCATGAAAGTGACAGAATGGCATTTCTAGGATTGTTTATGTGCAGGAAGGGACACCTTCCTACACATAAACAATCCTCCCCTGCGCACAGACACTCGTGCAAGGGTGCCTGTGCTGGCGCTAAGTTGCTAAACTTAGCACCATCGCTGGGGGAAACGCAAGGCTGCACCACATTCTTGTAAATATGGTGCAGCCTTGTATTTCAGAAGTGGAGGAGAGAGGCGTTAATCCGTGACGGCTTACGCCTCTCTCCTCAACTTCCTTGTACGATTTGTTCTCTTATGATGTTGAACTGATAATGTTCCCACCAGGGATGATGTTATATTATTCCATTTATTAATCATGTTGACAGCCCCCACCGCGCACTGGTCACTATCCTTTATTATTATTTTAGCAGCTTGTATTATTTCTTCTTGCTTATCCATATTCCAAATTAACTTCCTCAGATTGTATGAGGAATGGGCCATTTTGCGGAGTTCATTAAATCTAGTGTTATGGTTTATTGAAGAATTCAATATAACTATCTGGGGATTATGATCACTCTCGAGTTTTGATCTTAAAAATTTGGAAATAAAAGTATAGTTGATGGTTGAACCGTGTTTAGAATGTTTAAAAGATGGAATGAACCTGGATTTTTCTTTTAAGGAGGTAAACCCAAACTGGTGCATTATGTCACAACACTCATTTCCAGTACAATTAATCTTTCCATTTACGGGAGTTAAAGAAATCAAATGTAAATTAATATCACCAGAAACTATAAAACCGGCTTCTGAGTGCCGGATTATTAATGTACTTAGAATATCCCACAAGATATCCATTTGTGTAGTCTTATTTTTCCTGGCACTTAAATATACATTACGTGTAATTAGACTAAAACCTTTGCACTGCAAAACAAGGGGCCCGATTCACAGAACTAACTTAAGACAAAATCCTAAACTTACTACCATTTTCGTATTCACAGAAGGCACTTACTCATTTTGGTATTCACAGAAGACACTTACTCACTTTGGTATTCACAGAAGTTAGGAGTCCTAACTTTAGGACTCCTAAATGCCTTCTGTGAATACTGAAAGTCTTAAAATAAGGATTTTTCTCAATTTCCCAATTCATTATAGCAAACAGGGGATCGTTCCAGGTATGAATTCCCAACTATTTTTTGTACTGCATCATCGAGTGAACCTACTATTGTCGGGAGGTCAGAATCTTTATCTAGAACAGGTGAACACGTGCATATGATTAATTGACTGTTGACATCAGTCTGAGCCTTTACCACCAAGTTTGTCAGGTTATGTAATTTTGTATCAATGCCCACTCCATTATTATCTGCACTTTTATGTTCAGCAGGACGCTCATCAGTTATAGTAGAAACATCATATTTATCCAGGAATGCGAGGTCTGCAGATTCCAGGGAATTATCTACTTGGGCTATATTCTTTAGACCCTGTTCAAAATTTGTAGATTTACTCTTTAAAGTCCCTAAGTTGGATGAACGTCCGGGACCTGTTCCCATCACATAACTCAGGACTAAATGGGTTTAAGACCTTCTTATTATTCGGCAACTGATTTCTTGATGTCCCTAGACTCTCGCAGACACTCTCAGTCCCAGTCTTAGGCGACCGAGATTTAATAGAGCTGTGGTTAGTTTGAAATTCACCCAGGCAAATAACAGAAACATCACAGTCAGCTGAGCCCTTCTTACACTCGGTTGCATCCCAAGGATTACCTTCCGCCTGTCCTTTGGAGCAACAACGTAGTTTAAGTTGACCGCATGTCTACTTGACAAACTTCAGGAACATAATGGACTTGGGCTTTGGCTACCACTACATGAGAGTTCCCCCTTCATATGAGGAATTTGTTGCAGCAGATGCATTGGAGGTCAAAGAAGTAGAAGCAGCAGACTGTTTCACGCATTCTCTCATTTCATCACACTGAGGAAGAGCATCATCACAAATGGTCTGATATATTGATAAACACATGCTTTTAAGTGCAGGTGTAGACAAAGACACCTCGGCTTCACAGTGGGCTTAACATTTGGCTCTGTCTGACTGTTTAAAATATTCCATTATGGTGAGCTGAGAAAAGTGGGTCCCACCGGCCCCACTGGCTGGAGTTTGATTATGTATTTGACCCACAACAGGTAATGTACACCCCGGACTTGATGATGACCTATTAAGGTCCAACAGTTCCTCAAGATCCATATCATTAACATGCGATATATCCTTTTGGGAACGGGTTTGAATTTTCCTTGCATCTTTTCGGCTTTTTTGTAGTTGGTCTTGAAATGAAAATTGTATTGGCCCCCTTGTGCAACCTGATATCATGATATGAGGCTTGTTACTCCGAGGAGGCAGCAGGGAGGCCAATATCACCATGACAAGCTCTTTTTGTGGACCGATAGAGTTCAAAACACAGGTCAGCTCAAGGCTTTTTTCTTTCTTTCTCTCACTTTGTTTTCGCTCGCTTTGCCCTTGCTCCTTTTACCCCTTACACTTTCCTGGTTCTCCCTTGCACAGGAGTGGGGGAAAGAGGCAGGGAATTACCTAATAATTGGCAGACTGCTACTACTGCTGGTAGCCAGTAAGATCCGGCCCGGCTCCGCAGTATTTAAATTAATTCAATTAAAAACAAGGTTTCCAGTGGGCAGCATGTGGCTTAACAGAGGCAACAGCCACCAAAGTCACCGAAGGCGATGCAGGGCCACCAAGGGGGAGCAAGCCGCAGCAGCCTACCACTGGCTGCTTCTGCTCTACCTATGTGACTCACGCAGGTCTGAGCCTTACCTCTTGTGATCCGCCTCTCACCACTGCATGTTCCGCCGTGCTCTTTCACTGCACTGCCGCTTGTGCCTGCTTCTCTTTTCTCCACTATGCTCCAGGCGTGGGCCCCGGGCTCACTGTTCTCCTCCGTAACGCTCCGCTGAAAGCTCCTCTGTGCACCCCCAGGGTGCACCGGAAGCACCAGTACACAGGAGCCACCGACCGGCCCGACCCTGTCCCAAGGTCCGATGGATGGATGGAGTTGAGGACGAGGAGCGGGAGCAAATGCCAGCAGCTGACGAACTGTCGATGACGACGACGTACGTTGCGCGTGATCACTTACTGGGGAATCGGCCAAATGGAAGAGGCTTGCAGAGTTCGACAGCACCGCTTTCTCTTCGACCTTCTGCCACATTTGTGGTGCTGAACTGTTATTGGGCCCACCACTACCTTAAAGGGTTTTGTCAAGTACTCATCTACTGATTATACTGTCATGCCGACTGCCCTTATTTGTGTTCCTGTGATACTTCTGGCATTTCTGATGCCTTCAGCATTGATCTTGTAGCCCCTGTATCAACCAAAAAGGGGATAGTCTTGTTCAATATTACCCCTTCCACATATGGACCGGCCTGGTCCACTGGTATTGTTGGAGCTATTAGACAGTCTTCCACTCTTGGGCATTCCTAAAACGTTTATGATGGTGGTAGGGTATATGGTGGGTAGCCATCTGCCATGTCGCCCTCTGGGATCCATTGTCCCCTGTTCCCCCTAGGGGCTGGTGGCAGTAGAGGGGAGTGTGCCGGGCCATAGCGTAGTTGGGACTTTGTAGGTCCTTGAAAGGGCCGGGCCCATAAGTTCTAGACCTGTTCTGGAGTCATAATCCAATGGTTCTATTTCGCAGCATGAAAGTGCAAAGGGGAGAAGTCGTTAGGGGAAGAATCAATTAGCCAACAATTCCCTCAGATACATAATAACTCATGGACAACTACTCAAGGTTAGTTAATTTATTTTAAAGCCATTAACAGATGAACATAAAGACACCTCAACACAAGAGTATATAAGTACAAAGGAATCAGCATAAAACCAAATCTGTGTATCCAGGTTAGACAGTGTAGCATAATAAGTAACACAATTAATTCAAGAAGTAAAATATAGAAAGTCAGGAAGCATGAGTCCAAATTTCCCGGCATCAAGGGTTGGTAAGTAAAAGCATTAAATCTGTCCCTAATCTAGCACTAAGGTGACATCCCTAACTAAGCATTTCCAGGAGAAAGGATGAAAGGTGTCAGTACGTGGAGTCTCCATAAGAAGTCCCTCCCTGATCAATGGGTCAAGTAGCATGGAGCTACCAAAGACAGAGCTCGTTCTAAGATACACCGTCTCCAAAGGCAAGGAAGAAGTGGGTATCTATCCCTAATTCCAAGCTACAATTATTCTTATGTGGCACTCCCCTGGTGCACTTCGGGTTACGCCATCCACCCTGGGCACTTTCCCGAAGGACATTTTCCATGGGACAACGGTGCATTTTCGTTGATACAATGTGTCCTTAGTTCCCAGGCCTTCTCATGTGTGAAGCACAATGACGTTCCTCTATCGGCTCAAACCATACGATTGTATCTTCTTCTCTCCTTGCCTGACTAGTAACACAAAGGCATTATTCTATCCAATGAGAGCGCTTCTTTCACCTGCAACACAAAACGTGAGAAAGGACAAATTCCACAGCACACATGAAATTCAAACTGCTAATTCTAAAGCGAGTGTATTCAGGGACTTGCATTTCAGGCCTATGAAATCCTGCTATCATAAGAAGGCATCATGTCAGCTCTGCGAGTTCACCTAACGTTAAGGCGCTTTCAAATAATACACGTACCCATGTATGGAGTGACATAAGCATATCTAGTACATGTATGTTTGCCAGTTGCACAACACGAGTTCTTAACGTTAATGTTTTCTGCTGGTTACATTCATTTACCACGTTGATTCTCCATGCTACTTTTCAATGGCCTAAAATACACCACGCTGTATGTTACTACGTTTTCCAATTCTAATACTTCACGTTAATATAACAAATGATTATATGCAGGTGCGCTCTACGTGTGATTATGATGCCCCCTAATAATGGGATAAGATCTCCACGCTCTCAATGGCTATTGAAGTCTGTGTCAAATGCATAGATGGTGAACGGGGCGGAGTATTCTGCTGGTGTGAGTAATGTCTCTGAGACTGTGCTGCATTGATGGTTGGCCCTGTGACATGTCATTCAGGAGAGGACAACCTGCCCTCCAGTGCCCTGGATCATTGCAGTGGCAACACATTGTCCCTGATGGGGGCTGCGAGGCCGCCCTCCTTCCCTTGTCCTGCTCCTTGCCCCAGCCCGCTGTCCACCATGATATTGTTCCTGTACCATCCTTAAATGTACCTTTTCATTCTTAATGTTCCCGCTGTCCAGAGCCTGCTAGTGTTCCTGGTATTCAGCGCAGTGATTGGCTGCTGCCAGCGCTTTCTCTATTGGTTTGTGTTTCCAGCAGACCAAGGATGTTTGCCAGCGGGTCTAAATTGGTTGTTGTAGGTCACAGAAAAAGTGGTGACAAAGGCCGGCATAGCCTCTCCCAGGGTGTTGCGCATACCACTATTCTGTTGGTAGACCTGCAAAAGGTGGTCATAAAAGGAATTTACACTACTGTCCTTTTCCTGCCCTGTATGTATTATTTTCAACTAATTCGCCTTGTCCCCGGTCTCTTTCACTTTAACATATTTCACTACTTCCTCGTATTTTACTTCCTCCTCCAGACTCCCTCCATCTCCTCCCACTGGGGAGGTGGAGACGGCAGGTGTTAATGTTTGCGCTACCTGTAGGGTCGTCAGGGATTGTAGTCATCCTTTCCACAGACGCAGCTTACCACCGGCATATTGCAAAGTGTCCACTATCCTGGCATCGTCATCCCAGGATGAAAACCATAAACCTTTTTTGTGCCAAAGATAGCACACCTTACTGATGGTATATGTTGCTGTGAATTTGTGTTGTTGTAGCCTGCCCTCAACGACATCATTTAATAGTGCTGGACATTTTGAGGGATTGCTTTTCAAACATATCTTCCTCTGTGGTATTGGGGAATGTAACGGGGCGCTGGTCCTGGAACCGGGGCGAGTTATGGGAAGGAATGGATTATTCCCTTGTCTGCCCTGTTGCTGTGTGTGTTTGGTACATGCCTGCTCTATTGTTGCTGTATGGCGGACGTAGTGCGAATATCCCAAATGAATGTGCACAGACACTCATAGCCCGCGTGTGCCCCCTTGGGGTTCATTAGTGGCGGTGGAGTGAAGCCCTTTGCTTCGCATGTTTTCTGCATTATGCGATGCCAGTCATTCATTTTGTGGGCAGGGCGTGTTACTTACTCCCTTATTATTGCAAGTGAAAACATGTTTGTTATGAAGATCCGTTTTTGCTCCTTCCTCTTTTACCAGCCCTAGAGCGCGGCTCTCTGCCTCTTCGGCTGCGATCTTTGTCGCTCGGGTGCCTCAGCAGGAGAGCTCCTGCCACAGCCTGCGCTGGGAAGGGTGGCCCTCAGTGGGCTCCCATCCTGCCCATTATTCTGTCCTCTAGCGCTGGCTCTGTTTCTCCCCCTCATCCTCTGCTTGCACTTGCCACAGGGATGCGGGGACAAACCCCAATGACATCTGTTTTTCTCCAATATTTCCTAATCCTCTGATCTGCCACTTGTTTCCAAAATCCTTCTTCCAACTCTTGATGTACCTTGTCTTTCACATCGCTGATCGTTGCAAACGCCGCAAACTCAAGTCACCCACCCCAAAACAATCCCCTCCTCAGAGGCCTTATCTTCTTTCCTTTCAAAATCGACATCTGCCTTAAACACGACAACCCAGCCCTGCCATGAAGGCCGCGCCATTGAATCCGCAGGCCCTGCCTTTAGCTGTCAGTGCACGCCCGTTTTCTAAAAAGAGACATTCTCTACGCCGTGGCATCCTTGGTAGGCGGGGGTGCGGGGGGGGGGCTGAGAGCGGTGACTATTGTGCCTGGAAGCAGCTCACGTATAGCATTACAAGCAATTCAAGTACAGCGATCACAATGGAACAAAAGGGAGCTGTTACACCATCCGCACCGCTCACACCCAGGGGACAGGAGGGGGAGGAACCCCCCGCCCAGGAGCCCCCGAGGCATTCGATCGGCAGCAGCTGTGTCGATTGAGGCAGAGTGCGCCATCCAGCATTCACTCGCTACCAGTCCACCACGAAGCAACACAACGCGAAGACACAAACGAAAGGAATACCAGTGACATATACGAAGATCAGGTCAGTGGAAACAAGAGAGGAAGGACAGGGTCCATTCTAAAATACATAGCAGCACATGGCTGTCAGCCTGCTACAGGTCAAGAAAACCCCAATCCTGCAAACATCAATTATACATCAAAATCACCAAACACGCCTGTGATACCTGCAAGATAGATTGTGATACTGGGGTATTTCCAAGTCTTTGCAAGCAGTAAGCCAATCCGAGGGAGACACTTTGTCCCCACCACATTTATTGTGTGCTGACAGGGCCTAATGGTCCTGAAATGTGCTGAGCTAGCATGCACTTGCAAGTCATGAGTGGTATTCTTGAGCAAGCCCTGCATTATACTGTGATAGATGTTGTTTTAAAAAAATATATATATTTTCCGGAGTTTTATATAGCGCGAACTTGACCCGAAGGTATCGGGTATCAGAGCGCTTTACATAGCAGCAGTTGCGTTACATGAAGACACATTCATTTTTGTTAGGCACGGGGAGATTACATGATTTGCCCAGAATCACAGGATGTTCAGCGTCAATGCCGAGACTCAAACTCAGTTCCCCAGATTCAAGGTCATCCGCCCGAGCCGTTAGGCCACACTCCCCGTTTTATTTCAATAGGGTACATTAGTTCATGAAAGGTCATATGTATGCTTTGTACGTTTTACAGGCCTTGTCATCACTAAGTATCACAGAAGTGAGTAAGACAAAATGGATTCCATGCAAGACATGAAAGACAGAAAAAACTGCTTCACAGTGCGACCAGTATCACCGCGCACCGCATGTTGTGCCTCATTGCCAGGGGGGTGCAGAATTTGCAACTCTTCACTTTGTGAGAGAGGTATTGTCTGGTGCGGCTCGTTTCACCATGCATCAGACGTCGTGCCCGGATTGCCTGGGTGTGACTCTGATTGGCATGTAGCAGGCAGGGAGCCTCTTACTTCCAAGAGGCTTCCCCACTGTATTCCTAGCTTGTTCATAGCTTGTTGCTTTTGGGCCCTCAGTGTGGCGGACCAACTGCTCTCACCTCACCTGGGCCCCGACGACACCATGTGGCCAGGTATTGTTGCCCAGAACGGGCATTGGTATTGAGAGTAACTAACAGGGCTGATTGACGCTACTGAGAGTTATCAGAAGCAGGTCAAAAGACTGTGGGGCATATGAGCAAGACCGGCGATAATGAGCTTGCTAATATGCATTATAGAATTCCAATAGAAGCCCAGGTTAGATGTCCTGTATATCTAACCTGGGCTTC
The DNA here is from genome assembly GCF_964204655.1 of Triturus cristatus. Classification (NCBI taxonomy): domain Eukaryota; kingdom Metazoa; phylum Chordata; class Amphibia; order Caudata; family Salamandridae; genus Triturus; species Triturus cristatus. The sequence continues at coordinate 94,257,163 of NC_140589.1, read as the reverse complement.
TATTGTAAGTCACAAGGGCATATTAGCAAGCCCATTACCGCTAAAAGGGCGATAATTTTATAGCGGGTCTTGCTAATATGCCCCTGTGTTCTGTCCCCCCCCCCCCCATGCTTTGCAAAACTGGGCAGGTACTGGAAGGCCCCTTGTGGAACACCGTTGGGTGACCGACTATTGCCCTCTTCCCGCTTCTGCTTCTCATCCTGTGAGTGAACTTCCAGAGTGGTGACCAAACTCCCCATATGATGACTGCCCCCTAATTAGTCTTGCCACTTACCCCCCTTTCTTCCCAGAGACCTTAACTAAGTGTGACTTTGGCTGCGTGCAGGCTAGTAACTGGGGGGAGGGATTGTTATCTTCAATCTATGGGCGTAGGGTAGTCGGGGTGAGTTGGAGGGTGGAGGAAGGCTTGGCCCCCGGGGTCCTCTGTGTGTTACCAATTGACCAGCGGGAGATCAGTTGCACCACATTACGGTGCTGTGTGCGTATGTGTGCAACTGCATTCCATCCAGACGTGCCTGAGATCCGTTGCACCACGTATCGGTGCTGACTGAGTGAGTGTGTGTGTTTGGGAGTGACAGTCTGCAGACCGCCTGTGACTCATGACGCTGGCCGGAAGTGTTGCGTTACATGTTGATTCCTTGCCTAAAGAACACTACATTTGACATCGGTTGTTTCCTGTGTGGCCTCGGCCCGTGGTGCTGCTTAAAAGTGTTATAATTCCTTGTATATACATATTTCCGATTTTGTTGTAACCTGGGGTGCACCCTATAACTATGGGGTATTGAATTATAAGAATTGCCAGGGTGGGCCTAGGTTTGACAACGTGGTGCACCGCATAAGGGGGCTGGGGGTGGGGGGGCGGGTAGAGTAGGATCTTTCCCAAGTGTGCATCCTACTGATGCCATTTCAACACGGTTGGGCCTAGTACTGCTAGTAAGTGTGAGTTATGCCCCAGAAGTGTGTTAAATATAAACGTTATTTACATACACCATGTGTGAGGTCTATTTTCTGACGCTCAGTATATTTATTGTGAGTGCTGTGCCCATGATTTACACATTGCCTCTGCTCAGTGCCACGCTACCCAAGGCTGTGCGCAGTTTATTAGGTGAGCGTAATCACCCACCCCTGACGGGAGTGGCAGGTCCTGCCTGGCTAAGGCATTGCCTCAGCCAACCAGAAAGTGCCAGTTCCAACAGGGTAGCATTCCAGCCCATTGTTTTTCACCCACTGTGCCACTCTTGAAAGAAGCCCATCAGTACTAACCCTGCTCCTCGTGGGAACAGTCTATCCCAAAGTGACAGGTGAAGCCCCCTCCGGAAGGGACCACAAGTAACCTCAGACTAGTTTCAACCTTATTAGGACTCTTCAGTGAGGTATACATTAGAACCTGTGGCACAGCAAGCAAGGGATCCCCATCTGGGCATACCTTGGACCTCTTAGGGTGCAACATCAAACATACAAAAGGTGAAGGGAGGAATGCCTACAAACAGTTTAGCCTCTAGTAGTTACGGCTGGAGTGCTCCTATTGGAGCAGCACAAAGTTTGATTTGTATATGGCTGGGTCTAATCTGAGGGGCCATGGTGTGCAAAATACAATCCCGTGAGATGCCACCCTGAGCAATTACCAGTGACTGAGATTAATTCAAGCATTCCATCCATCACTTTTCTGTTTTCATTGTGACACCCTAAGTGCAATGGATATGCCCAGATCTGGCTTCCAAGCTCACTGTGCCACTGGAGCCAAGCTGCACCTGACATACAAGGCCAAACCTGGTCTTGTGTTGCTAGTGGTCTGCTCCAGAGAGGACCTGGCCTGGCAGTTCAGACTGGACTTTTCCTATGGGAGTAGAACCAAGGCTGATTTGCATGTGGCTGGATCCCATGTGAGGCAGCATGGTGGTGAGAAGAATGATGGACTGGAATGTGGCCCCAAGTAATTACTACTGGCGGAGAATACTTCAAGCATTCCATAGATTGCGTTTCTTTGTTTTTTCACCTCTAGGTTAAGATGGCAGGAGGGAGTAACAGCTCATTCCAGCACCATGTATTTCATACTGGAGTTTTGAGGTCTGGAAGCAAGATGTTTGGGTTGTGCCACAGGGACTGCAACTTTTAAACTAAAATGTACATTCTCTCGTACACCGGACATTCTAGTTAACTGGCTCTTCAACTATGCCGTTTTGTGACAGGCAGAATTTGAGTTTGTTGCAAAAATCCCTTAACCTTCGCTTTTTTTTACCTACAAATTTTAGATTTTAAGGCTGCAATCTTTGGCGAAACCCAGCCGCGAGATCCTGTAGGGTCTGATTCTGGTGCAGATAGATTTGTTTATTTGACTCCGTCGTCAGATGCCATCTTTTCGCTTACCAGGCCAGTCCCACAGGAATAAAGCAGCAAGGGGAGTCCAGATATGCAGGATGGTTGTCTAAATTATCCACCAAGAAAAGACAAATTAGAAAGCACAAAGCTGTACATCCTCTGCCAGTGATATTTTGTCATTTCAACCCATATGAATGCTGTAAAAGTCTCACCTCACTAGTACAAGGTTAATGCCTTGATACAGCAAAGTGCACACATGGCGCATTTTTTTGTAACTTTTGATATTTTTGACCCAAAAACGTTTTTTGCTTCAATCTGCACATGATACAGCTAATGGTGGGTATGTGGCCATTGTGGTAAAATTCATAATTATGCAGAAAGTGCTTGGCTGTAGAGTCTCAGGATCCCAGTGGCCCTACTCTTAGCCAAGCCTCCTGCTGCAACACTCTTGGGTGCTGTGGTTGGGGCAGTATTTGATGGGACTATGAGTGGGTTTCTGCATGCCCGGACTGTTTGATGTGCCTGAAAATTCCTATGGATTTGTTGTCAATTTTCTTTGGGAAATGATGCTGTAAGGTGCATTGTATTGTATTCTATTCAAAATTCTGGTCAGGAGAGTATTCGACTATTTTATTGAATGCCTTTTTAGAAATTCTTATGGATTTTTAGGCAAAGGTCTTCAAAAATATGTGGTAAAATGCACTATTTGTAGGCCATTAAACTAAAAATTCTCTTTTGTGAAAACCCCGGATTCCTCTTTGGATGGTAGGCTTCCTCTTAGCGTAGGCATGGTATACTCCACCCATTTGTAAATTTACCCGCTGGCCCTGCTTAAATGTTTGTGGTATATGTATTGTTTGGAACTATAGTTGTTGGTTGTTCAGCTAATACTATTAATTTAGATACTTAACATTTCAAAGCAATCGTCTGATCTCCCCTGTGGTAGATGTTCTAGAATATAACTCCATCCAGACATTCACGGCTGTGGCACCGGAGAGAGCAGTCGTGGGTCGCATTTATTGGAATAAACTATTTCTTGTTTCGCGATAACTTCTTGTGGTGGATTACATTTTTTCTGGATGAAGCCGCACCAAACGTATCAGCGACGAGTGTACCACGGTGGTTACTTTTGAAAGGACCCACCAACAACTTCTGTGATTGGATATTTATACTTGAAGGGGTAGGGGCAGAAACACCAGTAATATCATCAGGTAAAGATAGACAAGACTTGAAAGGATTGGAAAACCAGCAGCTGATGATGCCATCCTTCATATCTGATAGGATGGGAGATGAAGCGTATGCGCAGGATCGGGGAGGCGTCAACCTCCATAGCATATGAGGCAATGTGACCCTAAGCATCACCCCAACATGCACATATGCATCATTACTAGAGAGAAGGACTCCAAGCAGTCAGCAGCAAGTTGAACACCCTGAAGGCTTATTACACTTTAAGAAAGCATTACAGAAGGCAAAATGCAGTCAAAATCGTAATTGGAAATTAGCATCAGAGTCAGTCAAATTCAGCAAGAGGTCTGACACTAGGTCAGCCTCATAGGGAAATCTCAAAAGAAGTCTAAGTCCAGAATACAAGACAAACTCACAGGGGTTCAGTCTCTGAGGGTGGGGCAAGCAGCGACTGGCTCGCCTCTAAAAAGATTGTTTTATAAAGAGAATATCAAAGCAAAAACCAAATGAGCAGCAGAAAAAAGCAACATATTTCATTAAACCAGACAATCATAACGCAAAGTAAATGCAACATTGCTAAGCAGCATCACCTAAATATTAAAATATTTAATGCATTTTTGACACCAGGTCAACAGATAGGCCAGTACAAATCTTGTGACATGCAATACAATGACAAGCTAATTTATGAACGCTTCCTGTGCCACAGTAAAAGGAGCCGGGGGGGGGCCTTGGATGTCGCAGTCTAAAGCCAAGCTGAGTTCACTGAGTATGTGACCTGGCTGCAGTAAGCAGTTTAATTTGTGCACATTTTGAATTTTTGTGGGAAGAGAAATCTAAATCTAAATGGAGTTGAAGCCTAGCTCTGGCCTAGAATGGATAAGTTAAGAAAACACATGTATACAGTGTGCAAATGTAGGAGTTTGGATGGTGACACCCCCACGTTGTGCTCTGGATGCTGTGGTCATTGATCTGAAAGTGCACTGGAGCCTGTTAACCAGGCCCCAGAGACAGGGCTCTCTTGCTTAAATGCTATGGGCCTCATTTATGAAAAGTGACTCATCGCTGCGAGAAAACAGCGATGCGTCGCTCTTCATTGCGCCCTCCTTGCAACACCAATGATGCGTCATATTTACAGTATGACTCATCATGTCGCAAGGAATTACAGATACGTCAGTGACACAAGGGCTCATAAATAAGCCCCTATTTGAATTGGTACAACCAATTGGCAAAGTACTTTAAAAGAAAAACGAATAAGTCCCTAGTATATGGTACCAGTGGTACCCAGGGCAAGGGTGTTAAAGGGGTCACCTGGGCTGCAGCACTATTTGTGCCACGCTGAGGGACCTGAGAAAAGCAAAACCTGCAGGTCGGCCATCACAGCCTGCACGAGTAGCTTCCCTGTTTGAGTTCGACTCTGCACACACTGTGTAACATAGTCACTTCACTGCCCTTAATATAAGTTGGTGATCCCTAAGGTAGGTCTCCTATAGCCCAGGAGGCAGTGTGCATTATAATAATGGTGTAGACATGTATGTGCAAGCATATATGTCTCTACAGTACCCTTTATGAGAAAGATTACGGCGGTTCATAAGTTAATATGGACTGGCAACTGGGCAACCCTGTGATGGCCAGGTCCATTATGGTACCAGTGAATTCAGTCATGTTTGGTATCAAACACCATGCTTTTTCACCTATGACACAATTCTAATGATTTTAACTCCAAGTGGTTCAGTTGAACTCAACCTGAAAGAGACCGAGTGTCACCATGTGTTTTTCCCATTGACCGCAATGATAACGTTTGACAGCCCTGCAAAGTACTGTAAAATTAATAAGTCCGGTTATATGTATTGGATTTACTTTGTTTTGGTGTCTAAATTAGTTTAAAAATAAGCTGTATTTTTATAAATAGGTGTCAGATTTTTTTACGAGTTGTGTCAATTACTCATCATCCATGTTAGTATTTTGAAATGCTTGACACACGTTCCTCTAAGTAAGCCTGAATGCTCTTTGCCACACTACCAGCACTGAGCCAGGGATTACTAAAGTGAATACGAGGTCCATCTTTGGATATTGTGTTAATATTACATGGTAAGGCTCCCCAGCCATACCACATAATAGTTCCACCTTGCTACTGCAAACTACTCTAAACATACACAAATATAAATTAATTCAAATCAGCTATATCACAGAGAATGTACTGGATTTAAGCTGCAACATACCACTTAGCTTTTGTTGTTTTTTGAAATTGCATGGCAGTGGAGGACACTCTCTTGAACACTCGTGTGTGTTTCTGAGGAGAAGCATCCTGCAGCAGCTGTTCTGGATAAAATTGCATCGTTGTGTGGTAACGGAAACTCAATTGTGTGTGCATTTTATGTATTACACACACCGTGGCCATTTTGGATTGGGAACTAATTCCTGGCTATTAACACAACATCAGTTAATTGCGCTAGCCACTATACATTGTTGCTTAAAATAGCAAAATACTGATGAGCTCTGCTGCATAAGTGAAGCGTACCATCATATCTTCAAAATAGGCAAAAATGAGGTTTGAAGTCCTTTTAGAGTTATCACTGTTTGAATTTCCAGGGAGGTTATATATTTTTTAAAATATTTTTCGCCTTCTGTTATACATTGTTGACACAGTGAAGTACTTTAATACTTATAGGAAACTCAAGCAATGTCATTCAACCACCGCATTTTCGACTATTTCCTGGCAGGCCACCAATCTTATGAAAAAATGTTTCAGAATTTTTGAGAATTCTATGGTGGCAATTTGATGCTCCACAGCTTGATGTGGTCTGGCATAGTGCATTGCTTTTCAGTCACCTAGGTGACTCTGGACCAGAAGTGAACTATAATTTACCTGCAGTAAAGGCTCCCACTGCAGATTCTGAATCTTGAGATGAATAATCTGAAGCTGGTGCTCGCATCGGTCATGCTTGAGAGACAGCTGTTTCAATAGAAAACAAAATATAGAAGAATACTGGGGGAGATTATTTGGCAGTCAAAAGAGTTCTTGCTGTGAAATATGAATTTGGGAGCAATCTCAACATTTACCTTCGTGATCAACTTGTTTTTAATTGTACATCTAGAAAATCTAAGAACCTATTTTGAATTGCATAAATTCTTCAACATGTGATGTCATAGCTTGAGATAAAAGTATAGAACAGTCTTTAATATCTAGAAAAGTTCCAACAGATGATTTAAAAAAAATTGTACTTTTTTCTCATGTGAATGAGACATATGATTTAAAGGTGTCTATTGTGTCTCTTAAAAACACATTTTAACAAGCATTTGCAATGCATTAGGTCTCGCATTTACGCGAGTTTGAGCTATTGACATTGCAAATAACAATGCCTATTGGCATTGTCATTTACAATGCCAATAGCTTTAACTTGTGTAACTACGAGACCTATTGCATTGCAAATGCTTGTTGCTGTATTGCAAGTAGCTGCTGGTGTAAATTATTTAATAGGACACACAATGGAATCATGAGTGGGGGATGGGGCGTTAGTGATAGGCTGGTTGTTATAGTTACTGTGTGGCAATTAGTCTGCCTCGGAGCGCTACATTGGGCAGAAGATGACCGGACGGAGAGGGGTAGACAGCATTTTACACTTTGTGGGGTAGATACCTCGTCCCTGGGGGGAAGAGGGGGGGGCAGGGGGCGCTTACGCTGTACTGCGAGCAGGGTTGCTCTCAGGGGTCCAGCCTCTTGCTCTGTAGGGGACCGCTGGAGTGGTGTCCAGGTGGCCCCTAAGAATAGGGACCACAGAGCCCCCTACACAGGGCGAGCCTATTGCCGCTGCCCATCCAGGATGGCGCTGCGCCATGATTGGCCCGCGCTTTATAAAGGCATGAAGCCTCTTCGCCCAGAGCAGTTAATCATTCATGCTTTCGAGCAGCATTGTCTGGTCCGGTGGACTATGCACAGGCAAGCCACTGCCTATTTTCGTGCCCGAGTGCATTAACAGGCAGACTCGTTGCATTCACTGCTAGTAGCCCGTTAATACAAAGTGCTTTGCAACTGAGGCAGTGGATTGTCGCTCACAAGCGTGCTGACTAAAACGTTATCCGTCCAGCAGGCTTTAATTTTTTATCGCATGGAGCGGCTGACGTTGACGGCAGAGGGTTAACAAACATCTTGTTATGTTGGGGCATGATTTAAAGTGAGCTTACATTTTGAGTAATAGTGAAAAATGGTCTAAGTAAAGGCAGTCAAAAATCGCATATTTTTCCCTCCTGCAAAATTTCAGACTTCCATTTACAAATTCGCCAAATTCTGCTTTGAATGTGAAATGTTGTGTAGCTTGCATCACTCATGACTTTTCATGTGGGCGCGCTCTTCGGTTAAAAAATTATTTTGAGATACTGGTTCGAGGGAAAAAACAATTTTCTGTACAAATCAGACACAAACATGATGCAAAAATAAGTTTTGAAACGTTACAATTTCTGCAACGTAGTTAAACTTTCTGCAGGACCTACCATAGTCCGAGCTTTATTCCTGCATAAGGCACGAACCAGTCACAGTGCCTTCCAATATGTGCACCTGCAGTAACCTGGACCACAAAGAGAACAAGCAGGAAGTGGGATAAGGGAGGGGGTGGCAAATGGTGTGCACTTTCACGGCCGCTTTGATGTCCTCAGTGGCCGCGCGGCTCACTGAGGACATCAAAGCGGCCGCGAAAGTGATCAGGCAGGCTGCCAAATGGTGCGCGCGCCCGGCGCACATGCACTGTATTTGGAGGCCTGAAAAGCTCTAGTTTGCACTTCCAGATCCACCGTTTACAAAAGCTCTCGCGAGAGCAGCGCTATAGCGCTGGCTCAGGCCAGACCTAAAAAGGAAATGATAAGAAAATGTATTGGAACTATAATAGACATGGATCAATATTTCATATGGGGAACAGTATGTCATGACATGCACAAAACAATAAATGTAACATGTGCAAGAAAATTGGTCACTTTCATGAAGTTTGCAGAAATTTAAATAAATGTGAAAGTCAACCAAATAGAGTCTAAAGAGGCAGATATACGTGAATGTTGGAGTAATGTTTTGTTGATCCTTGACATTGGTAGGGAGGCCTCCAGCTAGAAAACATTTAAAGGTCCACCTTGTGACGTGGAGATTGACAAGGTTATCGTCAAACCTATGTCTGACTCAGGATCACCAATCACAATCTTTTTAGATGTAACGTTTGAAAAATTATAGCTCAAGAAAATTGTAAGGATCACTAAATTTAATCCAAAGCTGTTTGGAGATTATGATATTATATTGATGCGTTATTTCCAAGAAGCTTTGAAGTTTACACGAAGAGAGATTTTGACAACAATATATGTGCCTCGTAAAGGATGGGACATCATGAGGTGGCAGGATCAAGGGAGACTAGGGGCCCGATTCACAGTACTAACTTAAGACAAAATCCTAAACTTACTACCATTTCGGTATTCACAGAAAGCATTTAGGAGTCCTAAAGTTAGGAGTCCTAACTTTACTACTCCTAAACTGAGAAAAATCCTAACTTTAAGACTTTCGGTATTCACAGAAGGAATTTAGGAGTCCTAAAGTTAGGACACCTAACTTCTGTGAATACTGAAATGAGTAAGTGCCTTCTGTGAATACCAAAATGGTAGTAAGTTTAGGATTTTTTCTCAAGTTAGTTCTGTGAATCGGGCACTAGGTATTTTGCGAAGACATAGGGCCCCATTCATAGAACTAACTTAAGACAAAATCCTAAACTTACTACCATTTTGGTATTCACAGAAGGCACTTACTCATTTTGGTATTCACAGAAGGCACTTACTCATTTTGGTATTCACAGAAGGCACTTACTCATTTCGGTATTCACAGAAGTTAGGAGTCCTAACTTTAGGACTCCTAAATGCCTTCTGTGAATACCGAAAGTCTTAAAGTTAAGATTTTTCTCAGTTTAGGAGTCCTAAAGTTAGGAGTCCTAACTTTACTACTCCTAAACTGAGAAAAATCCTAATTTTAAGACTTTCGGTATTCACAGAAGGCACTTAGGAGTCCTAAAGTTAGGAGTCCCAACTTTACTACTCCTAAACTGAGAAAAATCCTAATTTTAAGACTTTCGGTATTCACAGAAGGCACTTAGGAGTCCTAAAGTAAGGAGTTCTAACTTTACTACTCCTAAACTGAGAAAAATCCTAACTTTAAGACTTTCGGTATTCACAGAAGGCATTTAGGAGTCCTAAAGTTAGGACTCCTAACTTCTGTGAATACCGAAATGAGTAAGTGTGTAGGGTGACTTGCCATTTTTGAGTTTAGGCACAAATCAAATGGCAATACTGAAGCATTATTAAGTCAGTATCTCAAAGTTTTTAATGACAGTATAGGTATGGTTAAAAGTTTTTTAACATAGGATTAAACTGAACAAAGATGCAAAACCTGTGATTCAAAAAGTGAGACTAGTTCCTATTTCTGACATAGAAGAATTTAAAATCTTGATAGATAAACATTGTGAACAAAAAATAATTACAGCAGTGGAAGCTTCAGAATTGGTTTCTGCCTAAGTTATTGTCAGAAAACAAATCTGGTGAGATACGTCTATGTGCAAACCTCAGAGCATTGATCAGAAACATTATGGTTGGTTGACATTCTTTTCCATGTAATCAAGATATGTTAGTCACTTTGGGGGAAGCAAGTATTTTTTTTCTACTATAGATTTGCACTCAGTATATCACCAAACTTCTTTAGCTAAAACATTTCAGCATTTAACAACCTTTGTTACACCTTATGGTGAATATATGTATTTGTGGATGGAAAGTTGCATTCAGGCCTTCCCAGGTGATATTTTGATCTATGCTGGTAGCGTTAACAGCATAATGAGAAATCGAAGGCAGTGGCGGCTGCTCTAAACAGGAAGCGGTGAGGCAACGCAAACAGGAGGTGGGGGCTGGGGGGAATTAAATTAAACAACTTACCTTCACCTGTAGGGGAAGCCCGTCTCTCTGCCACCAGTTGTCTGCGATTACAGCGGGGATCCAGGACTGCAGGAACCAGCCTGCACCGCCACACACATGTCACAAACAGCGCCAGTAGGCACTTGAAGGCGCTTTAAAAACCTTGGTGGGCTCCCGCAGCGCGGGAAGCCCGTCTCTCTGCCACCAGTTGTCTGCGATTACAGCGGGGGTCCAGGACTGCAGGAACCAGCCTGCACCGCCACACACATGCCACAAACAGCACCAGGAGGTGCTTGGAGGCGTTTGAGAAACCTCTGCGAGCTCCTGTTGCGCAGGACGCGCGCGGGCAACGCCCGTGTGAAGCCCAGGCCAAGGGCGGGCCCGTCCTTGCCCGTCATTGCCCGGAAGAGGCTGGGCTGGGCAACCCCCCTAACTCCTGTAGCGCCTAAAATTGGTTTGCAGTCACAGGGTACTGATACGATTTTTCTATTACCTTTTACGTTTATTTTCTTGTGTTGTACTCCGGTGGCCCAGTATTCAGCTCCTTTCCCTCGGGCTCAACCTCGTTGTTTTACTGCCTGTTCCCCTGTGCAGTAACCTTTTTTTTCATCACGCTATTGAATTGCGTTTTATGGCACTGCTCTGAGGTGTTACCCATAATGAGTAAACGCAAGGGAGTGGCGGGCACACTGGACGGTTTTATCGTCAGGGCGGAATCTATGATTTGCCACGAGATTAAACTAATAGAGAGGCGCCTATCGTTAGACCCTGTATCTCTGCAAAGGCGCTTATCTCTAGGCCCTATCGGCTCAGGTGACGCTTCGTAACTCCACTCTCCCCCCATCGTCCATAGCCAGCATCAGCCCCCCCCCCCCCACTGGAAAATGATAAATCCCCCACGGACTTGCAATCTGGATCGATGATAGCAACAAGGTCGGGGACCATTATTCCTCTTACCAAGGGCATTGAGGACACTGGGGATAAGCCGAGAGAGTCTGCAGGGAAGTGAAGGAGAGGGGCAGGCACCCTAAAACCCAAACAGCAGAAGCGGACTCGTCGAAATAATCCCGAGGTGCCCCAAAACCGCAAAATTGGCACACAAACTGATGTTGCTCCTCTTGTATGTAATGTTCCTGGGCACACTGTGTTAGACTTTGGGGGGGGGGGGGGGGCTACTATGGACTCAGCCTGTGCACAATTGAAAGAACTGATTGATAATAGCCTTGTTCCTCTCAGGGGTCGCCTAGACTATTTGGACTCCATTTTAAGTAAAATGATTAGCTCTAATGGGTCTCTACAGTCTGTTGGGGAGAGCTTGGGCCCTGCAGTACCTCATACTCAATCCACAGTTCCTCTACAACAAGTATTGGCTAGGATAACGGCTATTGAGGATCTGTTAAAAAATAATAATAATGGGGCATGTGCTACCTATCCTTCGCACAATCCCCTAGTACTTAAGGGCAGTCTTTTAGCTCCAGTTCCTCAGGCTAAGTCCCTTCACGCATTAGATATAGCTCCCACATGTCCTAAGACCACTACTGGTCTAACTTACAATCCAGCCCTGCTAGTGCTAAGTCCTGTGTCATTGCTTTATCAACTTCTTCGCCTGCAGCATTTAGAGATAGGGAGGAGGCAAGGCTGAGTTTGCCCCCTGAAGCTACCTCATTAACTATCATTTTGGCAAATAAACCGCTTCTTACACCTCAGGTAAAGGAATCATTGGAGGCACTGAGAAACAAGGCTCCCTGGTGGCTCGGTACAAAAACCGGAGTAACAGAGGCCCTGTTTAGCGAGTTTAAAATGGTGAGAAGAGTAGGCTGGGTGGGGAGAAGGGAGAAAACACTCCCTGGAGACTGCATTGTTCTTACCTTCAAATATCCAAAATTGGTACATGAGATCTTATTCAGACTCAATAGAGACTATATGCTACCAAGAGGAATACATTTTCTGCCTTTAGGATATTTTTATCCCCCAGGGACCCAACTCTACCAGCCCCCTCATCAGAGACCTATAACGACTAATACTCACCATAAATTCAGCCTACCGCTACATAACAGATTTGATATACTCCCGTCCCTGGAAGATATAGATTGATTCATTCTTACACCCAATCCCGTTGTTCAACCTAGTACAATAGAAACCAAATTGCCCAGTTTAAATTTGGCATTTGTGGATCCAAAGGTGCCTACCCAAAATGTTATAAGCCACATAGAAGTCCTAGGGGAGAATTCCACTCCTCAATGTCTGGGGTCACCCGGCGATGCCCAACCTGACAGAGTGATATCTGAGGTTCACTTTGCACCCGGCATTAATAAGAAGGGACCTCCACCAATTATTGTAGACATTCACCCTGCACCCGCAACAACAAATAATGCTTTCATCTTAATATATCCTCTGCTAGTATCTCTGATGTGGCTGGGGCTGTGTATCCCTCACTAATTCATTCTTTGTCTGGGTTGCCTATTCCAACCATTGATAACGGACATCGCACCAGCATAGAATTTTGTAATGGCCCAATTATAGCTAAAAACAAGTCAAATAAAGGTCTAAATATAATATCTTGGAACCTGGCGGGGATACATTCTAAATTGCAAGAATCAGACCACATTTATTGAACCTAACGATATCTTTCAAGAAACTTGGGCAGTGGTTAAAATTCATATAAATGGTTATAGTACCTATAGTGTGGAAGCAAAAGCTCCAAAAAAATCTGGCAGAGCAAGTGGGGGATTGATAATATTTGTAAAGAACACTATAGCTTGCAAATATAAACAGCTGTCAATAGAATCTCCAGATATAGTGGGGATTCATCTCATTTTTCCGACAGGTTTATATTTAACTATATTCAATATCTACGCCAGGTCACAATCACATAACAATTAATCTGATGTACTATTACAGCTAGATGAGTTGTTGGGGGTGTACCAACTCACCTCCAAGACCATAGTTGCAGGGGATTTTAACACTACCTTTGAACCTTCACCCCTATTGAGTATTTTACTGGAGGAGGAGAATGAGATTTGGGGCATACCAAATCTTGGACCAGTTAAAAATGGCTTTAGAGCAACAGCTGTGTCTTTGCAGATTGCATCCCTGGTTATAGGTAGGAGCATGAGGGCTTGTAATAGGAGGACTCCCTCTGATAAGAACAGAAAATCCACCTTTAAACATGGTAATAGCTCGAGTGTCATTGATTACTTTCTTATTGATGTCAGAATTTGGTCACTGAATGAGGACATGCTAATAGCCCCTCTATCCTGTTTGGGGCTGAACTGCTGGCCGGGCTCCGCCTCCCTGCTTGGCCGGGTTTGACTCCGCTGAGCCTCCACCCGTGATACCTGGCACACCTGTAGCTGCTTCCTGCTTGGGGCTTAATTCCGTGCCGGGCTTTGCTCCGCCGCTTTGCTTGGCCGGGCTTGGCTCCGCCACACTGGGACTACATCTCCCATCAACCCTGACTGCGGCGAGGACGCCGCAAACGCCATCCGTAAGCGCCAGGAGGCGCGTAAAGGACTGTTTGGATCTTCGTCCCGTGGGACGCGCGTGAGATGCGCCAGGAGAAGCCCAGGACAAGGGCGGGTCCGTCTGTGGCCGTCAGGGGCTGCAGGAGGCTGGGTCGGGCCCCGCTGGAGGAGACTAATTGAGTTATGGAACTTGCACATATGTGGTAACCGTTATAATACATTGTAATCATTCAAAGCTTGCCCTGATACTTACCTGTCACTATTAGAAGTGTTTCTGTGGGGCCATATTTTGTTATTATCTCTTATTCTGTTTATCTTAAACGATTAGTTTTACCTGTGCATGAGATTTTATTATTATTGGTAGATAGTCTTGTCTAAGCCTTCACAATGAGCAGCAAGGGCAAAAATAGTAAGCCCTTTGCCGCTCGCCCAATGACTAGACAACTAGCGGCAACGACCAAACCATTTCCGACCCTTACAGTCATTGATAAAATGCTTAAAAAACAATAGGGGTAGTGGCAACAGCCATAGAAAATACTGAAAGGCGTCTTTCAATTACCCCCGCTATGCCCCCTCTTATATCTGTGGGTAATTGCTCCGTAGCCACAGCTAACCCCGCTGAATTTACGTAATTCCTTATGCCCTCTTTTTCTGATCTTCCTTGTGCTCAGACTGAGCCTGACGAAAATGTTCTAATAGAGGTTGCCAGTCTCCATCTCCCCCGGCATGCATAAAGGCCCACAAACCCCATGTTAGAACTAAAAAGCCAAAACTGGTTAAAAAAGCGGCTAAGAGATCAGCATCAACACCTGTTTATGTGCAGTCCGACCTGGGCCCTCCATCTCCTATCATAGGACCTCCTGTTTGGGCTACTCATCTAATAATTGATCTCCAGACACATATAGAACAGCTTATCAACACCCATTTTAAATCTTTGTCTTCTAGAATTGATAAACTAGTCTCATTGATAAACAATAAAGGCCTAGGGAGATCACAGTCAAGCCCTTCGACAGGGAATCCCGCTATTATAGGGGCTGCAGGAGTAACCAAGTCTGCCATTAAAGGCCCAATCCAAGGTGCAAGTATTTGCCCTGACATCCGCACGCACAATTTGGCGCCTCAAAATATACCGAATCCTACAGTAGTCCCGACTGGTCTTGGTCTAACCACTGGCTCTAATTTGTCTTCAGCCGTATCGGGTGTGAAACAGCGTGGTTTACTTTCTATTCCAAAAATTCCCGGTATTCAGAGCCCAGATTTGGGTAGGCCTTTACATAACCCTCCCCGGAAATCTGATGTAAACGGAACATCAAAATCACCCCCTCGCCCCCAGTTACCCCCAGAAGCGTCGCCGTATGTGGTGGTGCTCACGGGAGTACCTCCACTGGATAGTGATCGAGGGGAAACTTTCCCGAGTTAAAGAATAAAACCATCTTCTGGCTAAGCAGATATAGACCTTTAATTGGAGCCGGCCAGGGGGAGATCCTATTTGTGCGAAGAGTCTGTTGGCTGGCGACTAGACCCAAAGATATTTGTGGCGATTTTGTAATTATCAACTTTAGGGATCCTAGAGTAGCTGGACACATATTAGCTAGTGGAGGGTCTTCTAAGAGGGGCACTATTAACACTTGTCACCTGGGGTATTTCTATTCTTGATTCCTTATATCAGGAAGGCCACAATCATCTCTCCCCCATCATGGTGGCAATGAATTCGACTACAACATCTCAGTGGGCAATAGATACATTGCATTGAGCAACATAGATTGACCATTATCACCATCGCGTGTAGATGGAATGGTCCCGAAGCGGTCTGGGAGTCACGCTGTGGAGGGTTTGAGTCTAGAAGAGGGGTCCCTTGAGCAGGTTGCTCGAACCAAGGTGGGTAGTGTAATTATACCCCCATCTTCCCAAACTTTTGGCCTAACAGGAGGTGAAAAGGAGTTGGACACTCGTATACACATAGCACCTCCACTTCCTAGTGTGTTCCAACCCCTCGAGGATTCCCCTGTCCACGTGGTGCCACGTAGACCACTAATCCGGAATGGGGAGAGCTGATGGATAGTTACGACTTATGTCTGTTCCAAGAGACTTGGTTATTATCTGCACCAGTGAGGGTAGGACATGCGTCTTTTTATTCTCCAGCAGTGCAGGGACCCAGGGGAAGACCCTCGGGGGGCTTATGCATTTGGGTTGTTTCCCATTTAGGTTGTTCAGCTAAGAAAACAGACTCTCATTGCCCGGACATCCTATGTATTATACTTAATTTTCAGGATTGTTTATCACTGGCAGTGATTAACATTTATTTACGTCCCCAACCGCACCAGTTGGGTTTATCTATTTTGGATGCCCTAGAGGTTCTCCTTCATTCTTCCCCCTCGTCGTATCACAAAATCATTGGTGCTGATCTCAACTGCCACTTTGAACAGCTTATGGGGATCCCCTCGGTAACCTCGGACGAGGATGAAAATTGGCTGATCCCGGACTGCACTATGTACCCAGAAAAGCGCTTACTGCCTTTGGCCCTTGCGATCAACAAGTTGGTTGTTTTACATTCTCTAAGGGCTTGTAATGGCAGACTCCTCCCAGATGTTCCGGGTTCAAGCACTTTTAACAGACCAGGGAAAAGCACGACTATAGATTATATCCTGGTAAATGTAGAATTTTTGGCCAGATTGAGAGCTTTTTCTGTCATCCAAAGGGATGATAGTGACCATAACTTACTGTCACTAGAATTATTAAATACTCTGGGCCACCGTAACGAATTTGGGGGTGCTGAGATTACCAGTAACTCGAAGTTGGTTATAGCGGCAGGTGGTAGACGAATTAGGTGGGCGAAGATCGCGTTAGCACCTGACAAGTTAGCGGAACTATATTGTCATGTTGTACTCTCTCTAACAGAGGTTCTTCACCTCTTGAGCTCTAATGGCGATCCCCCCCATTTCCGTCTCCAGGGTTGGCAGTGCATTAACAAGAAGCTTCTTGGCTCCCTGACCGGTTATTTTTATACCACTGATATTAAAAGGCAAAGGGTAAATAAGCGTGATCACTGGTTTTAATAAAAACTGTAGGCTGGCTAAATATACCCTGCTTAAGGAGGTAAAATCGGGGTCCCAGTCAAGCATTGGAAATGCCAGGGAAATCTACAAAACTTTGATCAAGGAGGCCAGGTTTGAGTGGGAGGCCTCAAGGTGGGAAAGTATTAAAGCAGCCCTGGAAGCTCGAGACTTTAGGTCCTTTTGGAACCATGTCCAAGTGGGGTCGGCTGAAGGGTTGTCTGCCATCACACCTAACCTTGCGAAGAGGTTTGGCTGGATCACTTCAAACCTCTTTATTCACTTAGTAACTCTGAATCTCGAGTAGATCCAGTGACTCAAACAAGCATTTGTGAGCCTGTACACTTGGAGGCCTCGCGCCTTGTTTGCCCACCCTGCTCCCTCCTTGAAGTTCAGGTGGCCCTCAAAAGTTTGACTCTAGGGAAAGCTCCATGCTTCGATAGAATCCCTGGTGATTTATATCTTAGTGAACAAAAGGTCTGGGCCCCCTATATTTGGGTTTATTTTAACGCCATTCTACAGGGCTTGGAGATCCCCTCCACTTGGCTGGGAGCAGAAATTATCCCAATTCACAAAAAAGCTTCCCCTCTCGACCCGGATAACTAACGCCGCCCCATTAGTTTGATTGACGTCCTCCAGAAATTATTTGCCCGCTTTCTTTTATCAAGGTTGCAGAGCTGGATGGACGAACATCACATCCTAACCTCCCTTCAAGCGGGCTTTCATGCAAAAGTTTTCACCATTGACCAACTGTTCAGATTACAGTTGGTCTACTGGAAGACGGTCACTATTGGGGCAGGTAGCTTGTATCTGATTTTTGTGGACCTCCGGTCCGTATTTGACCTGGTCGAAAGGGATAAACTCGGGGCAATCCTGTTGGAGATGGGTGCTCCGGCCTACCTGTGCCATCTATTTAAACGTATGCACCAAGGTACATACGCAAGGGTGAGATTTGGGAGGTGTGGGGAGCTGTCGGCTCCGTTCCCGGTGGAAAAGGGAGTAAGGCAGGGGTGCGTTTTGGCCCCCACGCTCTTCTCGCTCTTCCTAAACGGGTTGATAGACCACCTATATGGAGCAAGAGATCTGGACTCTCCAAGTTTAGCGGGCGGAAGATACCTGCCCTAATGTTCGCTGATGATACCCTCTTATTGTCAAAATCATATACAGGTATACAGCGCACATTAGAGGCTTTTTGCTCCTTTTGTAGACTGAGGAACTTGGAGATTAACCTTTCTAAAACCAAGTTTATGGTCTATAACATCAATTTAGCCAATTGTCCCCTCCCTCACTTGGATGGAACCGCTTTGCACCGAGTGTCCACCTTCGGTTATTTGGGGGTCACATTAAATGACCGAATGGATTGGGGATCTCATATGGTTAATGTTAACCTGAAGCTGGCCCTATCAACTGGCGGTATTCTAAAGGTTTTTAATGACACCTCTTCTAAGCTGTTGAGTCCGCCCATGGAAATTTATAAAACCCAGGCGAGAGGGGGAGCACTTTACGTTGCAGAGTTATGGGGTCATGTCAGTGCTGCCCCCTATCTCTCACTGAGAATAGCTTTATTAGGCGCCTTTTGAGACTCCCTATGAGTACCCTCCTGACCCCCCTTCGGTTGGATTTGGGCTTGGTTCCTATTCAGGAGATTGTCTCAAATCGCCCCCTCCTGTATTGGAGACGCTTATGGTCGACCCCTGAGCTCTCCAGTTACAGGGAGGACCTAGGGGACCTTTTGTCCAGGGGTAGCAAGGGGAAAATTCCATGATTAAACTACATCAAGCAACTTTGTTATGCTCTAGGTAGGGGGGGACATGTGGTCGTCCCCCGAGGAGACACAGACCGCCTAGGACAGGGCTGGAGTGATGGTAGACTAGCATAGATTATGGGGCCAGAGACACAGACCGCCTAGGACATGGCTGGAGTGATGGAAGACTAGCATAGATGATAGGGCCAGAGACACAGACCGCCTAGGACAGGGCTGGAGTGATGGTAGACTAGCATAGATGATAGGGCCAGAGAGACAGACCGCCTAGGACAAGGCTGGAGTGATGGAAGACTAGCATAGATGATAGGGCCAGAGAGACAGACCGCCTAGGACAGGGCTGGAGTGATGGTAGACTAGCATAGATGATAGGCCCAGAGACACAGACCGCCTAGGAGTGATGGTAGACTAGCATAGATGATAGGGCCAGAGAGACAGACCGCCTAGGACAGGGCTGGAGTGATGGTAGACTAGCATAGATGATAGGGCCAGAGACACAGACCGCGGTGCCAAGGACAGGGCTGGAGGGATGGAAGACTAGCATAGTCGTAACATTGGGTCGCGTGGGTTGGGAGGGACCCGTAGCTCCATGGGGCCCCCTCCAGCACAGCTCGCGCAGCAGGCACCTG
Source organism: Triturus cristatus (assembly GCF_964204655.1). Classification (NCBI taxonomy): domain Eukaryota; kingdom Metazoa; phylum Chordata; class Amphibia; order Caudata; family Salamandridae; genus Triturus; species Triturus cristatus. Next base: position 94,237,827 of record NC_140589.1, on the reverse strand, counting down.
GCCTGAATTCTCCCATCTGGAGCATGGGGCCCCCCTCCACACACTTTGCAGGGGGGCCCCCTCAACTTTTGTTACGCCACTGGAGAGGGGGACAAGAGGGGAGGAATTGAAAGAGCTCATGTAGTGATCTCTGGGAAGATGGAGGCACAGCATGAAACTCGTCTATGCACCAGACAGTTTATGCAATTTTTCAGCGTGGCTGCGCAAATCGTGTTAAAAATCCCTGGGAAGAAAGCATTGTAAGAAATAAAGCGTGGAATTGAGCAAAGACAGTAAACAAAATGTACTCTCTGCCAAAAACAAGATTTATATGTGAGCAGTTATCAAGAAGAAAGGAAATGAAATAAAAAATGATTTATAGCTACCAACTAAGTACGCTCCATGTCATCAGTGGCGTAATGCTCAGACCGGAGTACTGTGCTGAGGGGGGCCCCTGCAGATGGGGGCCCCCCCGCACTGCGGGTGATGCGGGGGCTTGTGTTACGCCCCTGATTAGAGAACGGCAACTCCGGTCGAGAGCGGGCCTTCTGTAGGATCACGCCCCGATCCTAAAATTAAGAAGACATAGGATCAGAGGCTGGGGGGAGCTCCAGCTTGAGGCATCGGCGCTGACAAGTGGTGGGCTCTCTCTATAACAAAGAAAGTGGACAGCTTGCCCTCAGGAACCCACTCTCAAAACCTGTCCATCAGCACCCCGGCGAGACTCCGCTGTTCCAAGGACTCCAGGAGACCAATGAGTCACAGGTTGTTATGCCGTGATCTGTTTTATGCGTCTTCCACTCTATCCATAAGTATTGACACTGAGGCAGACAATTGAGACATCCGGCTCTTAAGGGAGGCAAAGTCATCCTCTGGAGTGGACGCCCGTGCCTCAACGTCAGATGTTCTTTCAACCACATTGTGTAAGTCTTGGCGCAACAGGGAAAGATCTATGAGAAGGCCATCAACCTTGGTTTCAACTGCACTCAAGGCCGCCGCCGCACCGGCACTGCACTGGTAGGATGGGACGCGTCCTAGGGCCTGAAAGGATCCACCCAGTAGGTTCGCTCTGCCAGCCGCTGCAGGATTCCGGACAGCGCGTTTTGCTGCAGTGCTGTGCCGCCCACTCACAGGCGCCGCGGAACAAGCAGCTTCGTCCATCTGGGTCCCCCTCTTCTGCTCTGTGAGTCCCTAGTTGCTGCAGAGGGTAGCCTCGGTGGCGTAGGGCATGCCGCACCGGCTGGCAGTGAGCACTAGCAGTGGCGCCTGATGTGGGGCCGTAAATAACCCAACGCAAGGCAACCCATAGGGGTGGAACATGTCTGGCGGCACCGCCGGGCACACCTGCCAGCCTTGCCGCCAAGATGGAACAAAGCGGTACAAAAGGGGGTGGTGATGGAACGGACTGGTGTTGTTGTCAGGTAGGCTGGTTGTTTAAGTGCTGTCATTTCTGTTAGAAGGCTGAATGGATTACTCAAAAGTTTTTGTTAGCTGTCCAATCCAGTGTCTTTCATTTCTCTTGTTTCTGTTTCACTCCGTGCTATAACTTTCTTTTGTTCAACTAGGCTTGAAACGCATCATTCTCCAAGACTCGCTTACAGCCCTGCCCCTAGTATACGCCCCTAGACTAAATGCCAGCCTGAATTCAGCATCCGAACCCCCTCACTGAATCCCAATTAACCTCTTTTTGTTGCGCAGCCGACATTTATCTAAATTCAAATTTCGATTCTGAGCAAGATGACTCTCCTTTGACCGCCTGTGTAGCTAACACCACTCAAATTCACAACATCTGACCTCGTTTCGCAGATCCTGGATGTGTGAGGGGACTCCAGGTAAATAAGTAAAGACAAACACTGTGTGACGCGCTAGTCACGTGAGGTTGCCTCTTTCTAACGGTTACTAGGATTGCCATCGCAATCCATTGCCTCCTGTAACAAGATGCTCCAGAGACACATATTTCAAAGCCACCCCAAAAAGACTGCCCAGGGCTTACTGAAAAACAAATACATCAGGGGCAACAAAGAAGAGCGCAGTGCAAACTTAGAGGGTCATTAGGATGGTGGGCGGACTTTGTCCGCCCTCCATCCTGTCGTGGAATGGGACTGCGCGCCATTGGTGCGGGGGTCCCGTAGGTGAAATTAGGATGCGCCCGCCACACTGGCGGGCGCATCCTGCATTCCTGACATTGCGGCAGGCGGTGCTCTCAGCACCGCCCGCCGCAATGCCAAGAAGGCATGTCATGCACTTCAATGCACAACATGGCAGGCACCGCGCAGTGCCTGCCATGTTGCACATGGAACTGCAGGGGGTTACCATAGGTACCCCCCATGTGCACCCCCCACCCCACAGAATCCCTGGGGGCCCGCTATGGGCCCCAATGTCAAAAGACCACCTGCCTTTCCATGGCGGCGTTGCCACCACGGAAAGGCAGGTCTCCGCCTGCATTGTAATATGGATGGCAGTGTCTACCAGACACCGCCACCATATAAAATGCTTTTCTGCCCGGTAGGCAATCGGGCGGATTGCCTACCAGCGGAAAACCGGCAGACGGTCTTCCCGTCCGCCGTGGTCCCCCACGCCATGGTAATGTGACGGGGGGAATTTGAATGCGGGCGGTGATTTTTAGCAGGTGGATCGCCACCGCCATAGGGTACCCAAAGAAAAATTCCAGCCATTTGTTGTTTAAAGAGCCTGCAAAGGCCTCGTCTCGACACAAAATTAGGGTTATAAATCAAATGCATGTATTCATTTGTGTTGTGACAAATCATTGAATGGCGCATACCCCACTCCCCCCTTCTCCGGCTCACTTCTTCCGAGGCCACTGACTGCGGAGCAGTGGTGGGCCGCTCTGCACAAGAGTGCCCGGTCCGCCCACAGCCCTCTCTGCCAGGCCCTAACGAAGGAGGCGGAAAGGTGAACTATGTGTGGCCAAGACTGCCCGCGGGGCCCTTCTACTTTAAGAAACTGACACTTTGATACATTTCCACAAAGACAATTGCAGTCAGTACAAACAAGAAAAATACTTCCGTTTCGCAGCAGGTTGCGAAAGTTTTGACATTTTTGCGCTCTCCGCGGAATGCGAAAATGTCAAGATATCGCAAATTCAGCGAGCAGAATGAAATTTACCGCCCAGGCCTACCTCTCAACCAGACCTGCTGCATGAAATGTTTGGTTATAGTGCAAACCATCGCACACTAACTGAATAACCTTTGAGAAGTGACTTCCGTTGTCCCTCCAAATCAAAGTGGCAAGCCGAAGGACAGGAAAAATTCCTTTAAAAGGGCATTCGCCGTTGCTATGGCTGTGTTCTCTTTAGTGGGGTCACTATCAATCCATGGAGCCTCAATCTATTTACTGAATACACAAAGAACCACCAGCACATATTTCAAGTTGTTAACTTGTTCCATTTCGATGAAATCAATCTGGAGAATCTCAAAAGGGAAGGAAGGTGGTGCAAAATGACCAGAAGGTGTAGGGATACCCTTCCCAGGATTATGTATCATATATATCATGCAATGCTTCACTAGATGGGCAGCTACTTTAGGGATATTGTCATTTTGCCATACGGGATCCAGTAACTTACATTTCCCCTTCGCACTACTGTGAGCTGGGCCATGTGCCATTGTAACTACAGGGAGTGCATATGCATCTGGTAACATCCATCTCTGTTTTTCTGACCTATCGGTCCAGCACCCCTTCTCATCTAAGTGTCCTGTACTCTCCAGCCACATTGCCAACTCCTCAATTGTTGCCTGACTCTGTATCTCCTTCACATTTTCCAGTGTGTCCTCAAACATCCCATTTTCAGGCACCCATCTAGCTGGTCCCGCCACAAACATTCTCTTCATCTTAGTCCTGGCTGTCTCTTTAGCCGTCTGATCTGCAAACGCATTTCTCCACCCCACATCATCAGTATTCGCCTTATGGGGACTACACTTCATTATTGCCAACCTTTCGGGGAGTGTCAGAGCTGATAAAAGCCTGTGTATTAGAGGGCCGTGCTGTGTTTTCGTACCATGGGAAGTCAGGAATCCCCCCTCCGCCCAGAGCCGCCGAAAATTATGGGCTACTGTTAGACTTGGCCCTTTTGGCAGGTTCATCCCTAAACTTTTTGCCTTTTCTGTGACCTGGTGTTGGTGGTTTAAGGCCTCTGGGCACTTTAGCACTGCTCTCCAGTGTAAAGTGCGTGCGCTCTCTGTGTTACATTTGGTAAGGTTGGCCTGCCCGCCCATAGGAATGCATTGGGGATTCCCTGATAAAGTGTGTCAGTGATAATTCCTGGGATGGGAGGAGCAGCGTGGTCGAGTTTAGTATGTATGAAATTGTAAGAATAAATGCTGCGCAATAGTGTGCGCAGATTTATGATGACTGGTTGAGAAATGGCAATTTTAGAAGTTGGCATTTCTGTGTGCTATGTGTCTGCCTGCCTGATGTGAATTGCATGTCTGGCTTTTGAGTGATAGGGGGCTGGGAGGTGTGTGTGACTCCAGGAGGGGCAGGGTGAGTCAGCACAAGGCTGAATGGGACATCTGTGCTGGGAGTAGTGGGAGGAGTAATCCCCTGACTCTGAATAAGACTGTGCCCAGCCTGTACAATGCTGGCTCCGCCCCCTCTGGGGCTTCTGATCACCTAGCTCCCACCTGACAAAGGGGAAGAGGAGCTTGGTAAACAAAGTGCTCCACATTCCCCCTGAACTAGTTGCATCTGGTTCCCCCATGCCCTGTACTACAAACAAAGGAATGCCTGGCATAAATATAGGGGCTGTGACCCCATTTTCTTCTCTGTGCTGGGCTGTACTTGTTCCTGATCTTGCTGGGGCGTGCTGCTGGTGGGCCCAGGAGGAACCGCCATGAGGGCTTGCCTCCCTGGGCCCAGCATTGCCCCCTTAGTCTTCTGGACTTTGCTGCATCTGTTCTTTTCATTTGCCATGGACTTCAGGGCTTTTAGCGCCTCGTGAGCGCTGTGCTTCATTTCTTTGATTGCCGCAATTGATCCCGCAATTATCTTTATGTGATGGCGGGTGCCCACCCCGCTTATGTGCTGTTGTGGCGGGTACCCACCCCGCCATTACCTTTAATTTAATCGGGAGCCCACCCCTTACTTATGCAGAGAAATCACCGCTGTGGCCCGGTGTAGAGAGGCCGCCGACCCGGAAGCCAGGCAGAGCTCGCATGACTCTGGGCGGGGCCTGCGGCATAGGGCCGGAAGAGGTGCCAGAGTTGTGGACCTGAGCAGGGCTCCCGTGAGTGGTTGGAAGCCCCGGCGACAGAGGAAGAAGCTGTAGGCAGACGGGACCCCACCCCTCCTGCGTGGATGCAGCCAGATTCAAAACGGGGCTCCGGGCAGCTGAGGAAAGCCCCGCGCACACCAAGAGCACCGGCGAAGTGAGGAGGATTCCCGGCGCCGGTCTAGAGGCCAGAGAGGAGACCAGAGGAGTCCAGCCCCACGTCGAGCCCAGTGAGTGGGGGCTTCTCCATTGTGTGTGCCAATCAAGGCACAGTGGCTGAACGGCCCTGCCAGAGAGCAGGCCGCTCCAAAGAGGGGGTATATTTGTTGTTTGAGGGCCCAGAGGGACCCGTGCTTCCCCCGGTGTGGCTATGTTTTCACAGTTGCCCCGCTTGACATTGGGCAACTGCAACGATGGGGGCAGTATGTGATTCAGAGAGCCCCAGTGGGGCCCCAAGGGCACAGTCGTGCCAGGGCACAGTTACTTTATTCCCAGCTGCGCCGCACCAGCTCGGGCAGCTGCAATGTTTTGCACATTTGGGTACAGAGTCCCAGTGGGGACCCACTCTCAGGGCACAGTCGTGCCAGGGCCCATTCACTTTCCTCACAGCTGCACTGCACCAGCGCAGGCAGCTGCAACGTTGGGCAGCATTTCTTTTTGGTTATAGAGTCCCGGAGTGGGATAGGAGGTCACAGTGGTGCCAGGCCTTCTTTGCATCACAGCTGCACGGCAATTAGCATCAGTTGCTATGTTTAGGCCAACATTTCTTTGGGGGCCATTGTTGTATGAGATAGGAGTGAGATACACTCCTCTGCCCCAGCGCAATTGCGCGCTTGTGAATTCTGCTGCATTGGCAGCCGCCCTGACACTCTGGACATAGGGCATTTGAGCCCCTTTGAGAAGGCCAGTTGGCCTGGTAGGTTGATAGGGCTCCAGGCCCTAATATGATTTATGTGGTGGGCAGGAAAAGTGATTCATTTACTGTGATTTATGCACCCTGTTTTATGCCTCTAAATGTGGTTTATGTATGAGGTTATTTGCATACTGTGGTTATGCTTGTGAGGTTATCCTCTACTGTGAGTTATGCCCCTAATGTGAGTTATGCTTAGGAGGTTATGGTCTAATGTTTTTAGGCTCATGTGGTTGGCGCATAATGTATTTTACTCCTGATGTGATACTGTGCATAATATGGTTTATGTTGCAGGATGATACTGAGTACAGTGTTTGCCAGTAATTACTGATTGTGGTCTACGTTTATTATTTGGTCTACATTTACTCTGTTCACTTTGTGATGGTTCTGACAGTGGTCCAATTGGCCCTGTCATGTGTATATAATCCCCTGTAAATGTTGCCTAGTGCCTGTTGGCACAGTGTATATTGTGTGATTACTATTCTAATGTGTTTTATGATAATACAAAGGCTAATTTTGAAATCACCTTGTGCGGAGTTCCTTTTGTGGTGTGCCTAGTGTGTTGTTGCTGTGGGTGTGTTGCGCAAACACTTTACACATTGCCTCTGGGATAAGGCTGGCTGCTCGTGCCAAGCTACCAAGGGGGTGAGCAGGGGTTATCTTTGGTGTGTCACTCCCTTGCCCTGACTAGAGTGGTGGTTTCTGCCTGACTTTGGCACAAGCCTTAGCCAACCAGAAATCCCATTTCTAACAGCTACTCAAATGCGTATTGGCTGTCAGTATAAATATTAACAGCCAATCCCTCACTTAACTTGCATGCTTGCAAAAGAGCAACTAGTTCTGCAGCTTGGGCGTATTGGTAGGCAACACATGATGTCTCGACCTCAGTGCGCAGCGTAGTAATGGCATACGTTGCGTTGAAGCTGACATCTGACAATTTGAAACAGGAGCAATCGACATATAGTTCCCCTTGTGGGTCAGATAAGGGAAGGTCTACCCGTCCCTACGTCTCCTCTTCCGTTCGAAATAAGCAATCATGGACATCTCTGTCCTTATTTTCAGAAGGGAGGGGTAGTAACGTGGCTGGGTTCAGAGTGGCACATCTTTAAATGATGATGTGTGGTGCAAACAGGGCCAATTCATAGCCAGTCAGACGCGCACTGGTAAGATGCTGTGTCTTTATCTTGTTCAGAAGAGTATCCACAGCATTAGGTACAATTACTGTGAGATCACTATTGAGAACAAGCCCTGCTGATTGTTGAATAGAGACAGCCATGGTCTTAAACAGCTCATGAGGGCTCTGGCCACAGTGTCAAGAAGGGCAGAGAAATAATCACACAGCCTTTGCTTACCTCCAAAGGCTTGTGTTAATATGGAAAGCGCACATCCAGCTGTTTCGTGTACGTACAGCACAAACGGCTTCTGATAATCAGGCGTACCAAGCACAGGTGCAGAGTTAAGCACGACTTTTAATTGCTCAAAAGCTTGCTGACATTCATGCGTCCAGGGTAAGGGTTCATGCACATATTTAGTTGTTAGGCGTAGCAAAGGCTTCATTAGTAAAGAATAACCAGGTATCCAATGACGACAATACGAGGTGATGCCTTTGAAAGCACGCACATGCCTCTGAGTCACAGGGACGGACATCTTAACAATGGCATCAGCTCATTCAGGTGTTAGCCTCCTTCCCTCCTTCAACAGTAGGTTACCTAAATAGGTGACCTCCTGTCAACAATATTGGAACTTTGAAAGGGACACTTTATGTCCGTGTTGTGCCAAATGTAGTAATAATTTGACTGTGACATCCTTGCAACCCTCTTCGGTATCGGAGGCTTCCAGAAGGTCGTCCACGTAGTATAGTAATACATTACCTGAGGGAAAAGAGAGGGAATCCTACTGACTTTTCAGGGCTTGACTATATATATATATAAAATTGAACTGGAATGGTGGTGAGGTCTCTATTGCGCACCGTCTAATGGTTATCGTAGTTGACTGAATTCACATTAATTGTATCAAGGGGAGACAGCTACCACCCCAAGCTGAAATTGTACACTTGCAAAGCAAATGTTAAAACTAAATAAATTGATTATTTTCTTTTGGGTTTGGATAACTCTGTTAGATGTTATGCTTTTGAGGGCAAGAATTTGCATGCACACACACGTATATATTATTTTTCCGGTGGTGGGTACTATACATGACACAGGGTTAGTTTTATGTTTCTTGGTTTCCGTTTCCCACTTTTGTCATTTCGGTGTAGGTGAAATTAAAATTTACTAAGCTAAGGGAAGCTACAATCCTTGAATCATATGTTTAATTTACAGCCCTGAGGAAGTCATTTGGCTATTTACCATTGATGAAACACGTGTTGGCTGCTGAGTTGTACGAATTAAAAACAACAGTACAAATGACTGCACAATATTCAAAAAGAATTGGATGTACTATGTGATGGAACTGTGAACTAACAAGTCTTGGAGAAGAATTACGGAACTTGAAAATAAAGACTTTGTTTATTACTCTTTTGAACTTCACTACAATTTTAACTTGGAATCTGACTTATTCTGTATTATAAGGACATATAATTTGACATTGCTCGGGGAACAATTTATTTATATATATATTCACTTTCAGTATACCCCTGAGGAGCTCGACAGAATTGGAAACTCCTGCCTGCCATGGTGAAATCCAAAAGGTCCCTGCTATTTGGATGAATGGGAATGCTAAAAAAAGCATTTTTTAGATTAATCACTGAAAAGAATTTTGCAGAGGAAGGAATTATTGTTAAAAGGGCAGTAATGTCGGGGACCACTGGGAACTGAGGGACCACTATTTTGTTAACCTCCCGCAAATCAATCACAAAACGATAGACATCGGGATGAGCATCAGAGGAATCCAAGGGTGCCTTTTTAAGGATGGGGAGAATAGGGCTAATACACACATTTGCTACTGTTTCCTCAACCACACCCGATCTGATCAAGTCCTTTATAATCTGCAATAGAGCCCGTTCCCCCGCCTGCTGTATTTTGTACTGGGTAATATGAGGTAGCACAGCGCTGTCTTTAAGTGTAATAGAGACTGGTTGTATCTGCAACAACCCTACGTCCGTATCTCCTGTCACCCCACAACGTGGGCGGCACATCCTAAAATTCAGCAGGAAGCGGCGCATCTTTTGAAAAACACTGTTTGGTACTAGCTACATTTTGTCCTATTGTCATATAAACACCATCTGGAGTACATGAAATCGTAGCATGCAACTTCTTCAACAAATCTAATCCCATTAAATTCTCTCCGCAATTCGTTGTCAATAAGAATGGCGAGTCCACAGTGAAAGGGCCAATAGTCCTGAAAAACCTATTGAGACATTATTATGGCCAGACAGGGCTGCCCCGGGGACCAGTGAACGAGAAACAGAGCTAGACATTGCACCTGTATCCACCAAACGTTTCTTAGCTGAGCCATGCAAATCCGCTGTGACATAAGGACCACGCTGATCTACAGGTATTTGAACTGGTCCCTCACCCTGTCCCTGGCTGTCCTAGCTATAGGTCATCCTGTCACCTCGTTCATATCATAATCATCGTGATAGTACTGCCTTCCCTGGGGGTCATCAAAATAGTTCTGATCAGAACGACCCCACGAAGACGCACCAGCCTGGACCTCGTCACGACCACTCTCACCATGACCCTGACCTCTAGGGGCCACAACTGTCTACAAAAACTCCAGACATTCACTCCACCAGTGACCCTCCTTTTTACAATGTGCACACAGGTTCAGCCCCACAGGTACGCTGTTTCTGCCAGAACCACGCGACTGCTGGGCTGGACCAGTGCCACATATCCTGCCGGACCCCCTTGTTGCCTGCAGCATTAGTACCTTAGTCTTCAAATCCTTATTCTTCTTCTCCACCTTTTCCTTCTCCTCATTTCCCCTATGCTCATAATACTGAGCCATACTCAATGTCACTGAAGGGGAGGAGGTAGTCCAGGTGCTCTCAGAAGCCTGCAACTGAGTTGTGATCTCGGGAAGCAGATTCGTAACAAATCTGTTAACGAACAACCGAACTCCTCCCTCTACCGACAAATTTTGTCTACTGAAATCCAGAACCACCCTTTCAAACTGAGTGAAAAAATCGGACACACTTTTATCTTTCTTCTGACGACATGCTGCTAACTTATCCCAATCTACCCGTCTGGGTGGTATGAGAAAATGTCTGTAAGTAATGATATGGCTCAGAAAAGCTTATATCTCAGCCTTAGTCTTTTCACCAGGCTTTCGCTCTTTATCCCATGCCCTAATCTCATTCCAAATGCCACCTAACTCCACAACATGGTCCTGCATATGCACCTGCCTCCATATATCGACTGGTACCAGCAACCCGAAAAACATCTCAATATCTGCCAGTGTCATCACTGTTGATGAGGCGGCCTCCGTTAGTTCTTTATAATATGCAGTTGGGTTTTTCCTAGGGTCCGGCAACTGACTCTTCAGGGATAACACGTCACTCCTTTTCCAGGGAGTGTAAACCCATTGTTCCTGAAAACGAGCCTCTACTCGCTGCTGAACAACAACATCCTGTGCATTACGCCATTCTGGAATCTCGGGATGGAAAATAGGATGCACCTCCCTCATCGGGAATTGGGACACTGTTGTTGGTGTTTTCTGATGCAACCTACCTCGGTAACCAATCAACGTCACAACATTACTAAAAACATCATTAGGGGCCATGTCAGCAGCATATACGCTGTCTCAGAAGTCATAAATTATTTGGGGTGCCACACCACCAAAACACTGTTCACACAGCCCTATCAATGTAGCCGACATATGCTTATGGGCATGCTGTTGTACGAACGGCTCAAAATCTTTCACCACACTCCACACATCCCCCACACTGTAAATCTGATTCCGTGCCCACTGTGAAGCCTGATCAGCTACCATCTGTTTCTCATCATTTCCCACATCAGATCAAATCAGTACCCACCCCATTCGCTCCCGTGCCGCTGCCCAGTTCCCTTCGTCCAACCCATGCACTGGTGTCCCAGCACCCAACGATGTCGAGGAGGAAATGTCCGAGAAGGACACAATGGATGAAGGGACGGGCACCAGCGTTAGTAATGACTGTGTTAAAGGTGTGAGAGAAGGGGGAGAAACATGTACAGGGGCAGCTGACACTGCGGGAAGACCTGCAGCCATGGCACCTGCAGCTTGCAGAGCTAGGGAGGAGACAGGCGGGGCCGTAGCTGAAGCAGCTGGATCAGAGACAGAAGGGCCAGATGCAGAAGCAGGAGGGGAAGAAGACTGAAATGTCGGAATAACAGGATATATCCTCTGTGGGGCATAGGGAGGTGGAGGTCGAGCTTCTAATAGTTCCTCCACAAAGGCATCACCTTCTTCTCGGGCAACATAGGACTTATCACATTGCAATCGAAACTTCCTATCAGCACACTCTATACCGTTCTCTATTTCCTCTCTATAGTAGTCTACTGCTTCCTGGGTTACTGTTTGTATTTTCCCTCTCCAGGCCTCCTTCTCTGCTCGCATGCACCTTTGCCGAGCTTCCTTCTGCCATACCTGAAGGGAATCATACATCGACTGCCTGCTTCTTCTGGCAAACAATTTATCCTGCAAATAGTTCCATTTGTGTTCATCAAAGGTACCTGTCGCTGGCCTCTGAAGGTCAGCATTGTTCCTCGTATATTTGTGCCATAATGTGCTGAATATAATAGAGACAATGCAGTGCTTGGTATACATATCAAAATTTGGGGTGCCTTCCAGAGGCGCAGGTTGTCTCTCTTCCAGCCGAGCTTCGGCAGAACTACAGGGCACCCCAAACACCATAATTTGCTCAGACAAGCCATATTAACATAAGACCCATTCACTGTTCACACAAAACAACACCCAAAACAAAGAAAATCAAAGAAGCAGCCCGCAGACTGCACCAAAACCAAGACAGTCCGGAGACTGTACCAAGACAAGAAGACAGGCATTAGCCCCAGGCCTTTTCAAGAGTAAGCCAAATTAAGCAGGTGGCCTGGCAGAGCGTTCGCAAAGGCCCTGTATCTCAAGGGTCCGCAGACCCACCAAGTTCAAGCAAGCTAGGAATGGTCCTCAGACCATACTCAAGATTATTCAAGATGGTGCCATATTTACCAAGAGTCAAGACAAACTCACCTGGTGCACACAGGTCGGGCCAAGTTATTCTCCACAACTGACTCTTCGGACCAAATGGTCAGATCCAAGGGTTTCATCTTGTCAGGTCCCCAGCCGGGATGACCGCTGGGCGAGGCACCGCCCAACCAGACAGAGGGAGCAGCTGTGAGAACTAAGCTCTATCGTGTGGGGATCCCCAATACGGCCCTCCGACCCAACCCCCGTCCTCCACACCTGATTGCAGGCCAAATGGGTCAGCCCGATGGAGTCCCTGTTCGGGCGCCAATTGAAGGAAGTGACCCGAAATGGGCCACCGGGTCACTCAAGACCACCTCTCAGCCTTCCCAGAAATGAAGAGTCGGGACGACAGTGGAGAATACAAACTAACTTATTTATTAGTAAAAACACTGCAGTGGAGTCCAGTCTGACCAGCCTCATGGGATAGCTGTGGAGGGACTGACTTCAGGACACTTGGTAACACAGACTAAGCTTTCCAACACCTCCCAAGTCCCGCCCCTGGTGGAAAAATACAGCTTGGGCAAAGGTCGAACAAAGGAAGGCACAGAAGGATGAGCTACCATCTGCAGAATGGGTACAAGTTATCAGACTCCCAAGGTCGTCTTGTTCGGTCTCAGCTTTCTCTAGTGTGGGAGCATAGCTACGACCAGGAAGAGGCATGCAAAAGCAGAATAAGCTATTCATTAGTACATCTGAGTATCAGCCTTGAATACGATAAGGAGAAATAACAGAACAGCAGCTTTCTGCTGAGGCAAGCAGAGAGGGTAACAGAGGCTTGGTTTCGATCACAGTTCAATATGGTGGCTAAATGGCTAAAATGGTGTCACAGATTCTAACTTTAACCCGCACAATGTTAGAAGGAACTGGTCACACGCATATACAGTAGTGGTCAATGCAAAAATAGCTACATGAATGCTAACATAACACAGTATAAAGCATGAGTGATGGGGCAATAACATATTCAATTCTAACAAACACCGCATGCAAAGTAAGACGAAGGGCACTCACTCAAGTAAGTGGAAAATAAGACACAGTCAAGCGGATGTGAAACCAAAAGCGGTCTGGAGCCACTAGCAAAATGAAACTAGCCATGGAATGAAAGCCAAAAACAAGGAGGAGGGGACATCACACACTGTACAGTGTGATGGACAAACAAATCCTTCTCTGAGTGAAATTGCTAGGGACAGAGCTAGGCATGCAAAGGAGGGGCATTTACACAAATGCACCAATAACAAGTCAGTATTTCTGAATGCCACAGATAGTAACCAATGGCAAACGGTGGGTTTGCCAAACCCCACAGAAGAGATATAACAATTTGATCGAAGCTCGTCCTAATGAAATGTTTGTCAGAAAGGGGCTATTTAGAGATGAGGTGCTTTGTTGGCGAGTGGTTGTGAGAGAATCCAGGGAGAAGGAAGAAATGGTGGAAGGGCACCAAAAAAGACTATTGCACGGTGCGCGACTAGTGTTAGGGTCAGCCCTGGCTGGGAGTCTTAACCCCCCGAAGTTCGGGTCTAGTTGTGCCCCTGATTGTTACCAAGTTTCTTACACTCTTTGAACAATAGCAAAGAGTGCCTCTGAGTTTCCAGTCACCCACGCGGTGAAACACGTACATTCCTGAAGCACAGAAGGCCCCATAGCCCGCCACTGTCTTCTCGCTTTTAGTGAAAACTTGACACCTCTTTTGAGTTGTTAACAGGCCAGCCAGCCTATGTTTTCAAGTCTTGCTCATAGTTGAGCCTATGTGCTGGTGGAATATGTAGAGAACGCTTGCTTCTCTGTCCACGTAAAAGTCTTCACCCTTTTGAACACACTGTGAAACAAACAAATACACGAAAAGAACCAATATTAACTGATTTACAATGTGGGGTAATCTATGCTCCTTTCACCAACGGTTGAAATGTTTGGTAGCTTTTCTCTCAGCAGGAGACTACTAAAGACTCAATGTCCCAGAATCCCTAGCAGCTGTTCCTATCACACCCTCCCAGATTTGCTCAGAGTAACTGTTGCCAGACTAGCACTTCAGAAACGTTCAATGCTTTGTAAATACCAGGGCAGCTGTTAGGTAGCAAACCGCCTCTTATAGAGGCACCACAGATACTTTGTTTATGCACAATTTAAAACAAAATGGGGGTGAAGCCAGCAGCAGCCTGGTCAGATGCGGGGATCACCCCCTCAGAGGGAACTTGGGCAAGCAGGGCTCGATCTCCCCTGTCTCCGGCTGTGGTTGCTGATGAGGTGCTGCTGGTGTTCCTGGAGTCACTGCGGGTGGTCCCCGGGTTGATGGCAGCTGCCATGGTCGTAGGTCTGCCCCCTCAAGAAAGAAGGCCTTGTGCTTCCCAGCCGGGACTGACATTACTGTGGAAAAGCTACACCCGCTCAGAATAGGGTGACCAACAGTCTGTAAATTTCATGGACTGCCCGTAATTTGGACCTCACGTCCGTTGTCTGTGAGGATCCCTTTTACGGATGCTTTTTATCCGTAATTTTGGGCATTGCAGGGAACCGCACTGTTCCCTGCATTAAGCCTCAATTCCCAGATGTGGCCGCCTCACACTCCTCCTTGGAGCACAAGAACAGCCCGACCCTCCCCTTTGTCATTCTGTATGCGGCTGATTGCCACATAAAGAATGACAATGGGGCAGTGTGGGCTGCAAAGCATGTGGTGGGACACTTTGATGTCAGGCTCCGCCCACAGGCCTCTCATTTGCACATGCTCTCAAGGACTCCATCTCAAAAACAATCACAACACTGATATGCTCCAAGACGTACACAGAACAAGTTCATATGAACCTTAACATCGGGCACTCCATTCCTCCAAGATCCAGTATGCAGAACACACAACCTCGCATGCTCTACCCACATAACGCACACCATTAGCCTCGTTTCTGATATTTATCTGCATAATTTCTCAGACTCGTAGTAACTCGGATGCCAGACAGCAGCACAGTGTCATTTTCTAATGCGCAATTTGTACAGCTCAAAGCACCGCGGCATTGCATATTCAAAGCAGCCCACAGAGCCTCATGGCCATACATACCAACGGCAGAAGCAGCACCATACAATTACACGCAGGCCATTCATGTCATATGTCAATGACATAACAGAACATGCGCATTCAGCCTGCGCATTAACAGATGAGTTCCTCGGTATTGTATATTAGATACTTATTGTTGTCCAAATCAAAGGTACTCATTTTATCTACCTAGGGAGGATGACAGACAAAGTGGACCTGTCAAGATTAAAACCTGTTACCATGGCGTGAATCACTCAAGATAACATAACAAACCCTACCCTTCAAAATCTTCAATCTCAGGCGAATTTCACCTGAATAAAAAAAAATAGCACCTAAAATTCCACTCATGACCAGCTCAAGTAACATGACGCTGTAAAAGGAAATGACATGCAAGTCTTTATGTATTTCTTCTGTAAGGTAATACATGGCTTGCCACCAAATTTCACGAGATGTTTGTTACTAATAGGGACATCGACATTTGTGACCGAGTCGCCTAAGGAAGGCATAAGGCTGAACTGCGCGCTGCATTCCATATTCATTCAGAATTTTTTTTTAAAGTGCAGGTTGTGTCCTTTGGCACAAAGTGCTTAGAAATGTACTCATTAGTGTCAAGCTCTTCGAGATCAGTCAATACTCGCTGAAGGGGGAGTCGCACAGTGTTTCGCACGGGGGTTACCACGGGGAGGGGGAACGTTAAACTAAAATGAAAACTTACCTGACCGGGTCCCGTGCCGCTTTTGCTTCCGGGCCAGATCCAGCGCCGCCTCTGCTGCTGCTGAACAGGGACAGACATTCCCCTCTTCCTTCTGTAAGCCAATCACAACGCTGCAATGGCAGCATTGTGATTGGTGGGGAGTCGCGGGCAGCGCCCTGCCGGTGACCTGTAGGGAGGCCATTTTCTCTATGTAGGCTGCATTTTATTTCCTGCTTCTTGCACTGCGAGAAAGCGGTGTGGCGGCGCTCCTACGCCCTCATGGAACGACCGCCACTGCTTCCCCCAGCCTCTTTCTAGGGCGGGGCATACTGTCAAACAAACGAAATGTGCAAACGCCAATGCTGCTACATGAGAATCCAGTTCAAGAAAAGAAGCTGGTGAAAGAAGTTAAAAAGAAGGGGCTAGAGTTCTTTCAGTCTCGCCATTTTAGAACTGATGCATTTCCAATATTATATTCAAGGAAACCATGATTGCTGCTTTTTTTATTATATGCAACTAACAACAATTGACAAAGTCAATAGTTCTGGCTTATTGCAGGTGTAACATTACTTGTTGTGTTATATATCTGGATACAATGACAGAACAGGCAAAATACCAGTTGGGCAGTACACTATACTAAGCACAGATTTTTAACTTAGGTGTTTTAAGAGACTTCCCAGTTTTTTCATCCCACTTAAAGCCCTGGAAAACAACATAATGTCACAGTCACCCCATGGCCTGGCACTGCGCATCATGCATGACTCTTACTTCCACTTTTTATGTGCAAGGGCATAGTGAACCCTACCCCCACCCCTTGCTTTAGGAACTACAGCAAGGGTGAAATTCTTGATGGGCCTCTTGTTTCTGCAACTCTGCAGACAAAGGCTCAGCTCACAATTATTTTGAAAAGGTGGGCGAATGAGTAAGTGAAGGGATGGGTGGATGGCTGGATAGATTAGTGAAAGGGTGAATGGATGAATGAATGGGTGGACAATGAGAGAAAGGATGGATGGATGAGTGAGTGGAAAGATGGATGAGAGAAAAGGTAAAAAGATGGATGTATGGGTAGATGGGTAAATGGATGGGTAAAAGGGTGGATGGATGAGTGAAAGAGTGGATGATGGGCAAGTGAATTGGTGGATGGATGCGTGAAATGATGGATGATTGATTCATTGATAAGTGAAAGGGTGAATGGATGGACAGATGAGTGAAAGGGTGGATGTAAGGATGGATGAATGAGTGAAAGGGAGGGTAGATGGACAAAAGGATGGATAGATGAGTGAAAGGGTGGATGGATGAGTGATAGGGTCAATGGATGGATTCATGAGTGGATGCGTAGATGGATGGGTGGAAGGAAGGATGTGTAAGTTAAAGGGTCGATGGAGAGAGAAAGGGATTATGGATGAATGACTGATAGGGTGAATGGGTGGAAGGATGAGTGACTGGGTGGATAGATGAGTAAATGAAAGGATGGCGGGATGGGTGAAAGGCTAAAAGGCTGGGTGGGTGGAAGAGTGGATGAATGAGTGTACCGATGGATAGGGTGAAAGGGTGGATGGATGGATAAAGGATGGATGAGCGAAAGGGTGAATGGGGATGGAAGGAAGGATACATGAAGGAAAGGTTTGCAAATGCAACTTCCCCTGTGGCAGCGGGGCGACTCATACGTGGCCCCCCTCCTGCTGCACAGCGGGCTCCCAACATCTGCACCCACAAGCTAGGCTCACAAGAGAGAGGCTCATCTCCCCTCCATCGGCCCTCGCCTGTCTCGCCTGTGCCCCCGGAGACCTATGGGGCCTGCCTTCGCCACGTAGCCGCCGCGGCCTGGTCAACACCTGCAGACCTAAAGTTTCTTTTCACGCTGCTGGTGTGACCCTCCCTCTCCCCCCCCCTCACCCACTCTTCCCGGTCCTCATTAACGGCACTGCCTTGCCGACTGGGCACACGTTTCTCCCTCGTCTGGCATCTTCCTCTTGTTTGGTAGTTCGCACAGCGGTGCAGAAGGGGGCAGACACGCAGGGAACACCTGCTGAGGCCTGGTGGGTCACGGCAACATCGCTCTGACGCGGCATGGGCCGCAAAGACACAAAGCAACTGCCAATAACTCCAACAACACCACTTGGGAATGTGTTCGAACCCATCCACTGAGGTTGCCCAGCGACGCCCTTAATCGGAGGTGACATCCATGAGTGCCTTCATCAATCTCTATGGTGCAAGTGTTGCGCAAGCCTCTACATAGTGTCCCACTCAAACCAGTCTGAGGGCTGGTGTTACGCAATAAACTTTACGCAGGATTCTTCAAAACCAACGGTGGATACAAGTAAGGGGTTCCTTCTACTAAGAGACAAAT
Source organism: Triturus cristatus (assembly GCF_964204655.1). Lineage (NCBI taxonomy): Eukaryota > Metazoa > Chordata > Amphibia > Caudata > Salamandridae > Triturus > Triturus cristatus. The sequence goes on along the minus strand of NC_140589.1, from coordinate 94,219,489 downwards.
TGAGAGAGAAAAAAATAAAAATACAATTTTCCTTTGCAGGCCAGGCAAAGTTCAGGAGCTTTGAAAACGGCAAGCCACACTTCTTCACAAATCCAAAAGAACTCGCAAAACATTTGAAAGAATCCGCAGTACAAGAAATGCAACCTTCTGCAGGGGCCTCAAATAAACGGAAGACTTTAACTATTCATGGCCACCCTATTTTTCTGTCCCTACTGGTTGATGTCGCCTATCTTCAAAATGGCGCCGGTCAGGCGATTTCAGGTTGACGCCCTGTGTGGCCCACGAAAGGTGAGCAGAGGGGCCGACTGGACATCAGCCATTGTTTTCTTCCTCATCTTGTTTTTCTATGTTTATTGAATGGTTGGGCCCCGGAGGTTTGGGATCGCCATCGGCGTAAATCCTGAGTAAACCCTGGAAATCGAGCCTATCAAATCAAGCTACTTGCTTCATATTGCTAAATATGATATAATATTATAATATTAATATAGTATAATTGCTCCCCCACAGACTATTGTTTTTGGATTTTATCTTTTGCTTTTTGAGGTTTGTGTTTGTTTACCTATTTAATTTGCTCCAATTTTACGATATAATCTGTTTTGCTACCTAATCTGCTCTTGATTTTTAATTCCTCCCTTGTTTATCCTACTCCCCTATTCTATCGTGTTTGTTTACCTATTTAATGTGATCCATATTAGCACTGGAATCTGCTTTTACTATCTTATCTGCGCCTGACTGTATTTCCTCGCTTATTTGCCCCCTTGCTTGATTCATCATATCTACCGTGCTTGTTTTACCTTTTCTACCCTACTGAACATCAGTGATGTAATTTGTTTTGCTATCGAATCTGCTCCTGATTTTATTCCTCTCTTGCTTAACACTACCTCCTTATCTTGCCCCTGATTTTTCGACCCCACACTCTCCCAGTGCCCCCCTCCTCTCCTCCCCTACCCCCATCTCCTTTAACTTCCTTCTCTTTACTCTGTCTCCCTCTCACGTCCACCCAACATGCCCCTTCACAGCACTGACCATCACCCTCAGGACCATACCCTCTCTAAACACGGCCCCAACTCCTGGACCATTCTCTACTTCCCAAATCTCTCCAAACACGCAAGGAAAAATTTCAAACATAAACTCCTCATCCGCAACCCTCAAACACTCATTGTCGATAACTACCTCAGCCTCACCTCCCCCATTATTACCAACTACATCTTCTACTCCAAACGCCCTTCCAAATGGAAGAGCATCTTCCTCCAACACCTCCCTATCTCTAAATCAACCAATATCCCATATGGATTTAAAATATCCACCGCTCCCTCCCTAGCCTTTCATGGTGATATTGATATCTCCAGCTTCAAAACAGGTAATATCCTCATACAAGCCTCGCCATCCCACCTCTCTATCTTTGAACACCACTTTAGCACTATGTCTCTCCTTCTTAACCATTCAGCGCCTAACACTCCTCCTCCCCAAACAAACAGAACCCCTCAAACCTCTTCCTCCCCCTCCCCCCCACTCTACCTCCACTCTCAACCTCCAAAAATTGACCTCGCCATCTCCCTCCCTTGACCCCCCTATTGATAACGACTACCCCATCCCCAATTACCTACTTCTCATCCCCCACTTATCTCCCTCTCTCCCCCTAACCCTATTAACCCTTACTCCTCTGACCCCTCCTTGAATAACGGTAGCCCCAAACTCCTGTCACCTACTTATCATTCACTTCCCATGACCCGCCCTCCCCCTGTCCCCCAAACCTCCCTCCCCCTGACCCAACCACTCACTTACTCCACCATCTTTTCCCCGCAATCACCTATCGTAACTCCTCACCCCCCTACTCCTACCAATCCCATACACTCTCTGCTCCTCCCCTTCCTCTCTACCCGCCCCTCTCAGGCTCTACCTACCCAACCCCGCACCTCAACCACCAATAAACACCCATCTCCCTCACACACCCTTACCCCAACCCTCAATAATCACACATCCCCATCACACCAATATATTCATTTCTCACTCGCTTCATGCCCTTTTATCCTCTCTGACCACATCACCTGAAGATTTCTGCCCCCTGTATAACCTAACCCCTCCACTCTCACTTAACAGATCCGCCAGCCATCACTCCATACCTACTACCCTATCTCCAACCTCACACAGTAGGCCTCCATCTGCAACTAATCACGACCATTCCCTATCCCCAGACCATTCTCCTCCCACCTCCCACGCCCCTTCATTCCTTCCCTGTACCCGGAATACCCCAAGCCTACACAACACTGTACTTGTCCTAGCTACTTTAACTTCCGAACCCCTCACTCCTCCCAGTCCCGTCACCGCTCACCCCACACCATCTACCACATCTCCCCCCTCACACATTAGTCCACCCTCAGCAAATAACTCAGACCACGCACTCCCGGTACCTCCCCACTCCTCAATTGGCCAGATCCTACACAACATTGAATGTGACCTATCTATTTTAACTACTGAATTTGCCCGACTCAGAAAAGACTTCTTTGTCCACAGGACCAGAACCCTCCCTCACCATAAAACCACCATCCTCCCTCCCTCAAACATCCCCAATAACAAACACAACCTTTGGAGATCACTCCCTCTCCGATGCCGTAAGCATAGACCTCTCCGCACCTCGAACCATCTCTCCCCGTCCGATCTCGCCGACCTATGTAACTCCTACCTTACTAATCTGTCAACCACCAACCCTCCACTCCCTTATGCCCCCATCCCTGTTATCATAGGGACAAATAGAACCCCCTCCTCCCCCGCTTCCCCCAGACCACCACCTCCACTTTTCACTGATCCACTCTTGCCCACCCTCCATACCCAACCCCACACCACAGAAATGCATGCTAGTTAACTGTCGCTCCGCGGTCCTACACGCCACGGAAATCTCGGAAACCATCCTGAGTGAATCCATTGATATTGCATTCCTCACTGAAACCTGGCTAAATGACCACTCAACGAGCATACTTGACCTTCTCTCCCCCCTGGGATACTCTATTCTTAGAAAAGACAGACCTAACAGTGTTGGGGGAGGGCTAGCCATTATCTTCAAAAAGGAACTTCAGATTTCCCTTATCACTAACCCAGGCTACTCCTCATGCGAATACCTGGAAGCAGAACTGTTAACTCAAAACTCCCGCCCAATTCGTCTACACAACATCTATCGCCCCCCGGGACCACCACAGCCCTTCATTGAGGACTTATCTGATCTACTGGCGCAATCAGCATTATCCAACTCAAAAAATCTCTTTGTTGGGGATCTTAATCGCCATTGGAATGATACCAATGACCCCACCATCTCCCTCCTCACTATACTTCTTGAAATCAACGAACTCAAACAACTCTGCCAATCTCCAACTCACACTAAAGGATCCATACTTGATGTCATTCTGTCCAACGATGATCTGACCTCCGTTACCAATGTCATCCCCACTGACTGGTCCGACCATCACCTTATACTGTTCACCATTGCTACCTCAGCAAACCTTCCCGTCCCTAAAATTACCAGACCTAAGAAATTGACCAGAAACCTAAAAGGCATCCCCCCAGGAGTTCTACAATCAAAACTCCAAGCTCAACTTCTTCTCATTCCCCCCTCCCAAAATGCGAATGAGCTCACTGAACTATTTAACAATACTGTTACAGATATTCTAGACCAACTAGCCTCGCCTAAACTCAAAAACCAAAGAAACACCCCCTCAAACTCTTGGTTTAATACAGAGATAAATAATGAGAGACGGGCACTCAGACTGTCGGAAAGAACCTGGAGACACCATCCCTCACCCTCCCATCTTGCACTTCTCAGACATGCCAGATCCACTTACAAAAAACACATCCTCAAGGAAAAGGCATCCTTCTTCCGCACTCAACTTGACCGTGCCAAAAATAGACCCAGGGAACTCTTCAAAATCATCCGAAACCAAACTTCCCCCGCACCTCCAAATATGACAGCCTCATCAGACAGATGTGAAGAAATTGCCCACTTCTTCTCGGAAAAAATTGCCAAAATTGACCAATCCTTCCTTCCCACACAACTATCCTCCAACTCCCAATCCAATCCTGTCCTCTCCTCTAATGCCTACTCCACATCCCCCCTTCCAGACGACACTCTCTCTCCTCTGCCCTCTATCCTACCGCTCCCCAGCGAGCCTCCTCACCTGCCCATTTCCATACCCCCCCACCACTCCACAGGCCTCTCACCTTCCACATCTCCAGTAACCAACTCCCCTAAATCTAAACTTAAGAACAATGCCTCCTTGCTCAACTTTCTCCCCGTCACTGAGCTTGAAGTCCTCAATATAATTGGCAATCTAAAACCGTCCTCCCACACAAAAGACCCAATACCCTCCAACCTTGTCCCTGCCCTTAAGCACATCATCACCCCATTCTGGACCAAAATCATCAACACCTCTCTCTCCACGGGCTGTGTCCCCTCCTCCCTTCAGCTTGGTCAAATCTCGCCCATAATCAAAAACCCCAATGCTGACCCCAATGACCTAAATAATCTCCGCCCCATCACTAACCTCCCCCTTCTCTCAAAGGTACTTGAAAAATGTGTCCTACTACAACTAGACAAACACATAGAAAATTTCAACCTTCTCAACCCCTTTCACTCAGGCTTCAGGAAAGGCTGCAGCACCGAAACGGCAATGCTCAATGTCATAGATGACATCCATCAATCACTTGACAATGGCGAGACCTGCCTTCTTATACTTCTTAATCTCTCGGCAGCATTCAATACAGTCAACCATTCAGCCCTACTTAATGTGCTTAGGACCCGTTTCGGCCTTAATGGCACCGCCTACAAATGGTTCATCTCTTATCTACAACACCGTACTCAGCAAATCAAAATTCAAAACTGTCTCTCTACCCCCACTCCTGTCTCCCTTGGAGTCCCCCAAGGATCTATTCTCTCTCCCTCCCTCTTTAACCTCTTTATGGAACCCCTCACCCTCATTCTTAACCAAGCAGGCATAAATTACCACCTCTACGCCGATGACACCCAAATCTATTACAAGATTAAAACTCATGCTGACATATTACACCTGAACAACACCCTTACCAAGATCCAAACCTGGTTCCATTCCAATCATCTCAAACTCAACCCTAACAAAACCGAAATCATTCTCTTCTCCCCCAAAAATAACCCTCTACCCATTCAATCATAGATCCCTGACCTCAATGCACTCAATTGCTCACTCACCCTGTCCAACTCCGTCAAATCTCTTGGCATCACTATCGACAACACCCTAACCCTTAATGTTCACATCAAAAACTCTGCCAAAGGAGCCCTCTTAACTCTCCGTCACCTCAAGAAAATCAAACCATTCATACCCACCGATGATTTCAAACTCGTAGTTCAGTCGCTTGTTCTGTCACGTATTGATTATGGTAATGCCATCCTTAATGGAATCCCCAAGGTACACCTAGCTCCAATCAAAGCTGTGCTCAACCTTGCTGCCAGGCTCATCACGGACTGCAAACGCTTCGATTATATATCGTCTGCTCTCAAATCTCTTAAATGGCTCCCTATCAAAGGCAGATCTGTCTACAAAACCGCCTGCATTACTCATAAAGTCCTCCACCAAAACACTCCGCATTACCTCTCAAAGAAACTCCACACTGCGGGCTCCACTCGACCTCTGAGAAGCACCAACACCCTACTCCTAATCCCACCTCTGCATAAAAAGAAAGCTACACAATCTCGCTCCTTCTCTGGCAATGTCCCTATTATCTGGAATGCCCAAAAAACCTGCGCTGTAATCCCTCCTATTCTAGTTTCAAAAAAGACCTCAAAACCCACCTCCTCAATTATTATTGGGGTTCCTAACCTGTGTCCTACTCCTGATTTCTTATCTATCACACTATATTTGTTCAGTAATTATATACCATGTTCCAGTGCTTAATTTGTAAAATATGAAGTGCAGGTGCTCAAATGTTTGTCGGAGGCCACACCCACTTTTCTCCGGCTCCGCCCACTTCATCCACTGGCTCCACCCACTCAATTCAGAATCAAGATGGCTCGACGTAGGACTCTGAAGCAAAGCGAGTCCTGTGAGTCTCCGGTTTTGTTGCAGGCCACACTACAGAAATATTTTTTCTACGTAGAAAAATAGAGTACATTTTCACCAAAACCTTGGCCTAAAAATTACAAGCATCGCTCAAAGGTGTTGAACAATCACAGACATGTAACGCCCTGTTTGGGAGCATAATCAGCTCAAAACGTATGATTCAGACAATCTCGATGTACAAATGGGTGCAATGTCTGATATTTATGTTTCTAATCTCTCTTCATTGCTTGATTTTGCTCGCTAGAAAGTGTCAGACACATTCATAGTCATTGAAATATCACTAATAATTACACTGAATTGACTGAAATTATGAAAATGGCACTTATAGCAATCTGAAACCTTGGCAGCTATGCGGCGGGCGGGCGGGTGTCAGTGTCACTGGGCGAAGGGTGCACTGCACTTCAGGGAGAGCAGATTAGGACTTCACTACCTGACAAATGAAACTCTCCAATGTGAGCCCTGCTGCCAAGAGAACACTTCCTCCCAGGCCTGGCTGTTCCCTATTTACTCATCCAGCCTCTGCCTGCGAAGGAACCAAGCTGCTTCCTGCACCAGAGGTTATATCCTGCTACCAATGTCTATACTTGCTGTTAAAGGCCCCTACCCGAGTTAAAAGCCCAATTCACAGGCCTATAAGGGATAGAGGGTGACCCTTTAATAAGTGGTATTGACATACACAGGTTAATAAAGCTGTTAGAGCATTTTGCCTCCAATGGTAATATGATATTCTAACGTCACTGGAGCTAAAAGTCTTCCAAGGCAGTGAAAGCAGGCACCTCAATCCGCCGGTCTATAGTATAGGCCCCAGGCAGGCATGCATAGGTAAATGCAGAGAACAAATTATTCGGCTGTGGCCGGCCAGTGCCTGTCGGTTGATGCCAAACTACACTCACCTGCTAAAGCCCCCAGGACCCTGCTATTCTACGGAAACCTAAAGAAATGCCTCCAGGTGGCTCCATGCAAATGAGGGAAACCTTTTTACTTTGTGCACTCTCTCTACGCGACCGCATGCAGATATCAGCGCAGGGCAAAGGAGCAGGCAGGGGCCACATTGTGTGCCTCATGTGAGGTGGCACACTGTTGGTGGCGTGTGACTACCACTTGAAAGGGGAGAAAAGGCGGTACCGTTGATGCCCCAGTCATTCCTCTCCAGGCAGGTGCAGTAACAGTTCATGTTGCCATTGCATTGTGAAAAGTGGAACAGCTACTTTAGCCAGCTCACCCTTTTTTTCACTAATGTGCTGACTCCATGGCAGGTGTGAGGTCACTGCTGCCCAAGGAGATGGTCAGTGGCGGAGCATTAACTGTGCACTGACCAAGTCTGCATCTGGCGCACCCACTTACCGAGGCCGGGCTTGTTCACTGGAATATTGGGCTGCAGTTTAAGTCCCATCTGTTTCTAAGTTTATCAGATGCTGAGACTCTTGTATCACTCCGTTCTGGTCTGATGCTCTTGCCAAGTAGAAAACCTGCTCTCGCTGGCTATGCTGCTCTGAGTCCAGCCCCACTTTACCTCTTTGAGCCACAATTGTGCATTTTCAGGTTCAATGCTAAATGAGTGCTCGCAGAGGTAACTCTTGTCAGTACTAGTACTAGTCCCTTTAGTCCAACTATAGTCAGTATTGAGCGTAGATGATGGGACCGTCACGATTCAATCTGCATGGAGCTTTCGTTTCACATGAAATGTTAGCACACCTCCCGTTTATACCAGCAGCTCAAAACAAGCTCCCAACAACTGAGCAACAGTATAATGAGCAGCTAGTGTTGTTCGAATTATAAAAAGTGCAGGCAGAGGTCATGAACATGGAATTAAACACGTGATCAGCAACACAAACACACAGTGTGAAATGGTCACGTATACGTGTGCTTTTTAAAAACTGAATTCTGTTCCTATTCAATATATGAACTGAAACTTAATTCAAAAACTCTTAACTGGAATATTAGAGCAATACATGGTTTAAGTTTGCTCGAGTTGGGAATAGGATAACAGGCGTGCATACAAAAAAATGAATGCATACATTAACTGGTGCTCATGAAAAGCACTCCAATACCTAGTGGATAATTTCTGACGTTGTAGATTAAGACGCAGGGGCCGAGCACCGGAAGCCACTGGCACCGGCTCAAACTAAAAACTGAATATAGGTGATGTTATTAGGCATCCGGGTGGGCTCATGAAGAGGATGAAGAAAATACAGACTAGGGACAGAGAGAACCGATTTGAGGCACACATCCATTAGGGTCGGTCAGTCAGCATTCTTGAAAGTCTTCCATACTCAGAGTTGGAGATATATTTACCAGCTGCCATTAAACTACTCTGACTATTGCTGCCTCCCCCCCCCCCCTTAAAAAAAAGCCTCAAATCATGGCTTTCATCTGGGTTGTTGGGCGCTTCCAACTTGGCAGCTCCTTGCCTTGCAAGTGCGGGGCTGGGAGCAGGCCACGGATGGCAGAAATGTGACTGCGCAAACTGCCTGCGCGGTGTTGCAATGGTAATGGGCTATTTATAGTACTTATGCCCACATCCGATCGGATTGGCCTTTCCGACTAGGCCATCGCAGCACGGCACCAAAACTGAAACTGCTGTTGCACCCACAAGAATTGCTTCAATAATATAGTTCCGTTGTGTGCGCTAGGACGATTACTAACACATTCTCGTGGGGTGGGGTGGACAGTGGACTCCGTTTGTCTGTTATTTATTTTGGAGCAGCACTGAGGGAGATTCCTCTTTTTTTGCTAAGATTTACTGATGATCCAAATCATCCATTCCGATTGCAGTACAACATAAACTAGCGCCAGTAAATAATGTTTGTGGTTTGTGCACCGGCAGCCGCTGCCCCCACCCCCTCGAGCCAAGTACACAGACGCTGGGGTAGTGCCACACCAAGAGGCGCGTTTGGCGGCCCAAGCTACGCCACGGGATGGGGGTAGACAGTAACGACGATGCGTGGCTACTACTGTTGTTTCATTTACTTTATAATACTGCTAAATTTAGTAGTACTTACAGTTACGGTGGTGGGCTGGGGCACACTGCCTTACAGCCAGTTTATTTACCGATTTAAGCTGGCCTGCCTGGGCCTGGTGCTATACTGGCTGCCCTCAACGTCCTCGTGCTGTGGCCGCTGCCTAGAATGATGATAACTCGGTGCGGTGTGCCAGGGCATGGCAATTCTGAATAAAATCTGTGCACACTGCGGCACAGCCCCTACCCCCGAACAACCAAATCCAGCCCAATGCCCCAATCTCAATGTCCCGCCCACCGGCACAACAGTACACTAAACTAAGGGCCGCGGCTCGGCGGCTGTCAATGCCATCATATTTGATTTTTTAATCTTCTGTTCTGTCACTTGGCCGAATCAATGGCTCAGCTCTCTGGCTCTCACAGCTGCCGCAACACTCATCTTCATCGGGACTCGGGAGCAGAGTTGGGACTCTCGAGTCGGATTCGGGAGCAATCAAAAACAACTCTGCGCCGAGTCAGTACTGGAGTGAGTTTAGCTTTATAATATATGAGTTATTAACTTATTATATATAATACTTTTGTTACAAATACTGCGTGCAGCCAGCAGACTCGTAGACCCGGCCCTGACAATTAAGTGCCGGTGCTAAGCACCGGAAAGCACCGGCACAAATTAAGCACTGCCATGTTCTCCTGTTTCACCATTTACCTAATTACTTAAATGTATAGCTCCTGCCCCTGTTTATTTATCTGGTTTTGTATAATGCTCATGTCTGTACTTTGTATAATTTTTGTTGCACTACCTTTCATATGCTTTTATACCCTATGTGCCTTATACTATCCTTATCTTGTAAAGCGCTCTGATACCTCTGGGTCTAGCCAGCGCTATATAAAACCTTCAAAATAAATAAAAATAAAAAATAAATAAAAAAATGGTTGAATATGTTTGGATATGGATGGGCTTAATTATATAGTATTGTGCGACCTCCTCTGATGTGTCTGTAAAACGTACATTGTGTCCCGAAGTTTTTTCCTGAATTTTGACCTCCTGTCCTGAATTTTTTTCCTGAATTTTGACCTCCTGTCCTGAATTTTTGTCCTGAATTTTTACACTCACCGTCCTGAATTTGCACCCATGCAAGTTGGTCACCCTAGATCAGAATAGCTCGCATTTGACAGATGTTATCCCAGTGGAAATCTGATGGTGTCACTAATGTCTCTATGCGTTCTTCTGTCGCCCTTCATTCCTCTCTCTCTGTAAGTAGTGAGTACTCTTTTGGATTGCACTATTAAAGTGCACACTTATAGATGTGCATATCTGTGCAAACTGTAGTTGATCTTCACAATACAAACATTGACAACACTCAAAGAAAAACAAATTCAAACGTTCAGTCTCAGCTTGAAAAGCCGGGAGTGCAGGATAGCGCGACTTGATTTACAGCATTTCACGGACTATGAAACAAAGCAGTAGGCATAATATTAAAATAGTTCCCGCCATGAACCATATCTGAGATAGCATCAGGGAAAGAGTCCAACACCCCTTGGAAGAGGTTCATATACCCTTTCCCCGTCCTTCCATTCACTTGTCCTTTCATGGATCCATCTCTAGACATCCATCCATCCCCCCTTTATTCACCCACATGTGCATGCTTCCACCATCCATTTATATTTTTAGCCCTTGATCCTTTCACCAGCCCATCCCGTCTTCCCACCAATCAGCAACTCACTCTGTTATTCATCCTTCCATTACTCCATCAATCCATTATTAATGTTTCATTCACAATAGTGTAAATCCTTATTTTTACAAAAAATAAAGAAACTATTAAAATCACATAAGCGAAAGCTAATGCATTAGCCAATGCTTGTTTTAAACAGTAATCTATCGTCATCCTATTCATCAGCGAACATCCAGTGTTATATTACTTCCACCGTATACAAATCTCTTCTCCAAATCTTCCTTTCCCAAATAAATCGTTTTCAAAAAGCCAATTCCCTTCAAAGTAAAAATCCTCGGTCCTTTATAGTATCAAAATCTCCCAAAGTCACAAAAGTTATTCTCCCAGCATATCCAAAACGTCCTCAGTCCGGTCCGATAAATACGGAATGTTTTACACAGAGATTTTCTTTTTTACACCGATTTGCAAAGGGCACAGTGAGCAAGGAGGGCGGAGCAGGAAGGGCAGAGGCGCCGGTGATCGATAGCGCGCACTTTGCCCCATTGACGAGGGCATTGGCAGTGGGTGAGGCCAGCCAAGTGCCAAGGGCAGGAGGAGACGCTTGTCTGGCACGCTCTATGCGTCACTCGGCCAGAGAGCTCCTCCAAGGATATTTTTCTCCGATGTCACCCTGCGTCAAACGTGTGGGGCAGACACATGTATGTGGGCAACTACTAGCGCTCCTCACGCGGACGATGTGGAAAGGCAACAAGTTACCAGACTAATGTAAGTACAAAATGTAATATCCATCACAAAGAGGGGGGAGGGGGTGTCCGTGTATGCCCGGACGTGCGTGGGCGCCCGAGCCCGTCAGTGTGTGCGTGTCCCTGTGCACGTGCCAGCGGTGTTAAATCTTTGTCGGCCAAGGGTCCAAAATACAGGCTGTGCCCAGCCCCGGGTACCGTTCACCACCCCGGAGGGACGGGCACCGGCAGTCAGAAGGCCGATGGCGGGGCACACGGCATTCCGTAAGCACCGCTCAGACGTCAGAAACGTGTCAGAATTTACGAAGGTTTAAAAAACGCAAATCACGGGCAAGGCGAGAGGATAAGAACCCTCTCATGTGTGGGTCGAAGGTCTCCGCTATCCCTTTAAGAGATGTCTAGGAAGTGTGAAGGAGCTATACGAAATAATTCGGTTCGGTTCAAAGAAATTGTTCCTTCCTTATTGTGGATACATATTTAAGATGTATGAGGTGCATGCACACACAAAATAATGGCCATGGGACAGACATCGTGCATGAACAGGATAGGCAGGGCCAAATCAAACATGTGGCTTCGAAGGAATAGCAACAGGGCCGTTTCTAGGTGTTTTGCCGCCCTGGGCGGGAATTGAAAAATGCCGCCCCCTCCCTTTCACTACCAGCACTCTCTCCCCCTGTCAACCAGGTGTTGGGGAATAGAGGCCTGCTTTGGTGGCTCTCTAGCTAGTCTGGACTGTCAAATCCGTATTAAAGATTTCATCCCACATGCTACACCTTCCACTCATTCTCCCACCTCTCCCGGTTCACTTCGAGCCACGCTCGAACACCGTCCAGCGCTCAGCTGGTCATACGTCTACCTTCTTAGATGGTCTAAGCCCACGCTCTGCATACCACCACCCTTACAAAACTTCCCTCGCTTTACAAAGACACTTTTCTATACCAAATTCTTAAACACTCACAAATTAGTCTTGTGAGTTCACTATATGAAACCCCTTCCCAGGGAATTATGTTCCTCTATCTGACGTAGCTGTGTCCGTACCGGTTGTCCCGGGGTCATCTTTGGTAGAACTGAAAAGAATATGAAGTTCAGTGACGTCATCAGACCCCTGCTGCCCGCTCCCTGTCCTGAAGGCCTGGCTGATGATCTGTGAGTGACAAACAATGTCTTACATCAAAGGGGAGAGAGTGGGTTGACAACAGCAGAGGAGACGGGCCTTCGCAGCAGGGTACCGCGATCACATTGTTACTTTGATGCACACTGTACCATCCCATCCGTTGATACATACATTGCATTGTGCTTGTTGTCAAACACCAGTTAGCTCACGGCCCTCCCCCGTCTCCAGCCCAGCCCACAGCGCTGTTAGGTCAGACATCTCTGCAGCCCCCAAGGGAGCTGCCGCCCTCTCACCTTCATGTGATGTGCGCAGTCATGAGGAGATGTCTCTTAACAGCCAGAGCTCTCCACTACCTTTGAAAAATTAATCCGACCATGTGTAATGTAATCCCTGGTGCTCGTGTATAGTGCTGTAATGCCCTTGACCCAAGTTCGCGCTCTATAAAACTGCAACAGCAAAAAAGACTTGGATATATTTACTGGGGTTCTGGTGGTCTCCTTTCTCACTGCTCAGAGTTTTCTTCAGTTATAAATTGTTTCAGTTTAACGGACTCGTGGGAGTTTTGCACATGTGGGAATACAAAATACGTGATTTGGACTCCTGGTGAGATTATTTAATGGCGTGCGTGTCAGAGTCTAGTCCCAAAGCATGCACTGCCTGCCCCTGAAGCCCTGCCCTTTGCTTTGCTAACAGGCCGTGAAAACTTGTGAACGCTTGTGAGCTGCTGTGATTTGTACCTCCTAATTCCATCTGCTTGTCTGCCAGTTTTTTCTCAATTTACTCTATTGATGGACTTGGCCCTTTTTGGCAGGTTCACCCCTAAACTTTTTGCCTTTCCTGTGACCTGGTATTGGTGGTCCAGTGTAAAGTGCATGCGCTCTCTGAGTGCATGTGGTGAGATTGGCCTGCCCTCCCATAGGAATGCATGGGGGATATGTGTGTCCATGGTAATTCCTGGTGTGAGAGGAGTGCAGGGTCGAGTTTGGTATGTGCAAACTCGTGAGAATAAATGCTGCGCAATGGTGTGCGCAGATTTATGGTGACTGGGGGAGAAGTGCCACTTTTAGAAGTTGGCATTTCTGTGTGCTTTGTGTCTGCCTGCCTGATGTGGAGTGCATGTCTGGCTTGTGATTGACAGGTGCTGGATGGTGTGGGGAATTCCAGGAGCCAGGGTGAGTCAGCCCAGTGGTGAATAGAGAGATCTGCATCTAGATGGGAGGGAGGAGTTGCACCTGGGACCTCAATAGGGCTGTGCCTTCCCTCCACAATGCTGGCTCCGCCCCCTGTGGTGCGTCTGATCCCTGAGCCCCCATCTGACAAAGGAGAGAGGAGCTGAGCAAAACAAAGTGCTCCAAAGCTCTCTGGAACCAGTTGCATCTGGTTCTCCCATGCCCTGCACTCTTACACAAAGGATTTACTGGTATAAATATAGGGGCTGTGACCCCATGAAATTGTTCAGTTCTGGTGCTGTTCCTGCTGGGGCGTGCTGCTGCTGGGGCCCAGGGGGGGCTGCCATGAGGGCTTGCCTCCCTGGGCCCTGCATTGCCCCTTGATACCCGAAAGGACTTTTGGGACCGCTTTTTGCCTTGCTTGTGATCCTCCAGGACCTTGGTGGAGCTTGTGCTGCATCTAGCGCCTTGGGAGCGCTGGGTACCTTACTTTTGATGGCCCTGAGGAGCGCTCCTGTTTTAGACTTGCAGCGCTGGGCTGCGATCGCCGCCGAGGGAATCCTGACGTAGGGATTCCCCCATTCTGCCCGATGTATTGCGGGGGCCCACCCCGCGTTTGGATTGCTGATTGCAATTTATGGAGAGCGGGTGCCCACCCCGCTCTCCTGCTATTTTGAATAGTGGGTGCCCACCCCACATGGCCGCTTTTCATTTATATTTAAATGCGGGTGCCCACCCTGTGTTCTATTATGAGAAGATCACCGCCGCAGCCCGTTCTGAAATAAGCCAGTCGGAGGCTGGCGATCGCAGTGCGGCCGAGGCGGAAGTCAGGCAGCGTGGTGCCTGACTCGGGGCGGGACTTCCGCCTTAGCGTGGGAAGCCCGGCCCCGGTGTGCAGAGCAAGGGAGAATGGGAGCCCACCCCGCCTCCTGGAGCGCCACAGAGAAGTCCCGGGTCCCAGGAGGGGGCCCGGGTGAAGAGCAACGGTGGCCAAGGACCCCTGATGGCAGCGCGGGGCTCCCAGGAGTCCAGGGAAGCCCCGCGAGATGAGTGCTGCCGCCCCTACGAGAAGGATCCTGCCTCCTCCCCCAGCCGGTGAGTGGAGCTCGAGGGAGTCCGGGTTGAGAGAGGCAGAGTCAGAGCGGCCTGTCTGGCAGTGGGCCGCTCCAACATTGTTGAGCAGTTACTAGAGGGGCCAGAGGAGCGTGGGGGGTCAGAGGCATTATTTGGTTACAGAGCCCCGTGTGGCTCCAATGTTTGGCATTGTTATTTTTAGAGCCCCGTGTGGCTCCAACAGTTGGCCCAATTGTTTTCAGAGCCCCGTGTGGCTCCAACGAAGGGTGCACAGTTGTTTTAAGGGCCATCGAGAGCCCATGCACATTTTAATATTTCCAGCTGCCCAGCAAGTAGTGGGCAGCTGCACCATTTAGGCACACAGTTCTTTGGGGGGATGTTTTGAGTTAGGAGTGAGATGCACTCCTGTGCCCCATACTTTCCCAGCGAGTAGTGGCCAGCTGCAATGTTTAGATCTGCGCAGTTGCGCACCCTTGACTTCCGCTGCCTTGGCAGCGCGCCCTGACTGTTGGACATAGGGCATTTGAGCCCCTTTTGAGATGGCCAGTTGGCCAGGGGGACTATGAGGTAAATAGGGCGCCAGGCCCTAATGTGAGTAATGCCTCTACTATGGTCTTTTTTTTAGGAGACTATGTGCTAATGTGATTATGTGGTGCTAGGAAATGTAATGTATGTACTATGTTTTATGCACCCTGTGTTATACCTCTAAATGTGTTTTTTATGATTATGAGGTTGTTTTTCATCCTATGGTTTATGCTAGTGAGATTATGTTCCACTGTGTGATTTATGCCCCTAATGTGAGTTATCCTTAGGAGGTTAGGGTCTAATGCGTTTAGACTTATGAGAGAATTGCATAATGTGTTTATGCTGGTGAGGTTGGCGCAGAATGTATTTGCGCCTAATGTGATACTGTGCATAATGTGGTTTATGTTACAGGCTGATGCTTAGTACAGTGGTTACCAGTAGTTACTGGTTGTGTTTTAGGTTTATGATATGTTCTGCATTTACTAAGTTCACTTTGTGATGGTTCTGAAAGTGGTCCAGTTGGCCCTGTCAGGTGTAAATAATCCCTTGTAAATATGACCTAGTGCCAGGTGGCACCATGTATATTATGTGATTACTATTCTAATGTGTTATGAGAATACAAAGGCTATTTTTG
Source organism: Triturus cristatus (assembly GCF_964204655.1). Taxonomy (NCBI): domain Eukaryota; kingdom Metazoa; phylum Chordata; class Amphibia; order Caudata; family Salamandridae; genus Triturus; species Triturus cristatus. The sequence goes on along the minus strand of NC_140589.1, from coordinate 94,203,518 downwards.
ATATAACCTTGTGTGGAGTTCCTTTTGTAGTGTGCCTGGGATGTTGTTGCTGTGTGCGTGCGCAAATGCTTTACACATGGCCTCCGGGATAAGCCTGACTGCTCATGCCAAGCTACCAAGGGGGTGAGCAGGGGTTATCTTTGGTGTGTAACTCACTTGCCCTGACTAGAGTGGTGGTTTCTGCCTGGCTTTGGCGCAAGCCTTGGCCAACCAGAAATCCCATTTCTAACATCTATCAACTGGTCCAACGCATGATACACATTTCCAATAGCATACAACAACTTAAATGCAACGGTTTGTAAAGTGACCCTCCCACGCATATGATGCTTTATGCCGCCCTCCCCCTTTTGCCACCCTAGGCGGCTGCCTAGGCTTGCCTAATTGTATAAACGGCCCTTGCTGGTCAACACCTACAGTTACAGAGCTCCCAATTTTCTCGGGTCCATGCATTAACAGTTCATCCACTCCAAGTTTTTAACTTGCATTCTGGGACTTGCAGTAGTGCATATCCCATTTTAAATCCCAGGTTGTAAGTTCCAGAATGCAAAAAAAAAAAGCTTGAGAGAATCAGATATTCAAGCATAATTTGGGGAAACTCGAGATCTCTTTCAAGAAGGATGTGAGGGAATAGACTAGCATTAAAAAGTAATTTCCAGGCCAATATTGCTTTTAATACATATATGTAACAGCACAGTCATTCATTCCCTTGATTGCTTTTTACTCGCCGCACTCCTTCCTTCCCTATACATCCCACCAGCAATGGAAATAAGTAATTTCTCGACTTATTTCAGAACTTGAAATGAAAGGGGAATTTAGGGACACATTCACAAACAGTGTAATAAGAGTATGTACGGACAGTGTTATGATGAATCAATCTCACTGTCTGCCTCTCAGCATTCAAGTCCATGTGCAATTATTGTCTCAACATGACTAGAACAAAAAGTAAATATAAGAAGAACCAAAAAAAATCATAAAGTACCAAAATCTGCAAGTTAGTCCTCACTTTAGGGGGAAGACTTGTAATAGGTGCTATTGATAACACCTGATAAATAACAAAGTCCAAAGCATCATTATTTGGGACGTGAGATGAATATCGCTCCATAATCCAGGCCATTGGTAATAAGAGCTTAAGTGTGCGTGCCTAATTGTGATCACATTTTAATACCTCATATATCTTGCTTCTGGTGGTACACCTGATTTTTTTATGTAAATTTGTAATGCAGCATGGGCACAGTATCAATCAAAAATGGTAGTTTTTATCCAAGGCACACGTTTGGGGCCACTGGCAATGGTGAGTGTGCAAACATAAGGAAAGAGACAGTAAGGCCTGACCAGAGAATACAATTGCAATTCGCACATGCTTTGCTGGTACCTTGAGCTGGACTTAATGTTACGTGGTGGTGTATTTAATGCTATGTTACTGCATCTCATGTTATATTTTACTATTGTTTGTAATCTTGCACTTTGAAGTTGAATATTCAGTGACAATGTTTACATGGTAAAAAATAAATATAAATGTGCCCGTGTTGTCGCCCTTTCATCTTCACTGCCATCTCTCCTTCTCGCGCTCCATCCAATGTGTCCTCAGTGCTTGTTGTCAGTGGTACGAGTGAAACGCTTGCTCTCAAGGGGCGTGCCAGAGGTGTCCTTCGGCTGCCCTATGGACTGCAGTCTGAAGAAGCTGATTGGCTGCTCCACTCAGCAGCCCAAGGCATTGTGAGCCAAGGCAAGGTAAGCTAGCCTCATTGCCGACCCACCAGTAGGGGGCAGCAAATACCATTATAATTCCAGGAGGAGCTACAACTACAGAATTGTTGAGAGGGGTAGAGGAGTCTATGGCGCCAATATGGTTAGGTTTGTATACTGAGGAATATTCAAAGGAGAAATGCGTGGTAATTGAATTAATAGAAAAACGTGAAAAAAGCCAATGCATCTCCATAAAAGGATTTAAGGACAGACCCTCTCGTCCTAGCACTATGAAAGTGCTGAATTAGAGGAGTCGTGAATGAATGAACACACAACACACACAGTGCCAAGGTCTGCGTTGCCACGGGGGTCGCTAGGTGGCGCAAGTGTGGAATGGCTGCCTGTCGGTGAAGCTCCCGCAGTCCGATGTTTAAATCCGCTCAATAATCCTTCTTGAATGCCGATAGTGGTACGCAAAACGCAGAGAAACGACAGCTGAAGCCTCGCTGATTCCCCCGGGCGAGTTCTAGGAGCGGCAGAGCCGTGGGGAGCCTGCAAGCGGCGGAGACTGCTATAGCCGGCAGGAAGATCCACCCGGTCGGAGGCTGAACCCGGGGGAAGCCGATCTACGAGAGACCGCGGCGCCCACGTGGCGCATGGGCCGCCGCTGCTTGGGGAATGCGGCAGGACTGGAGTCTTACGCCCTTGGCCTGAGTGACTCAGTCGGGTGGCGAGTCGGCCATTGAAGAGTGCGGCGCGGGGTGGATCGGCAGCAAGGTACGTGAGGCCCTTGGTGTGCGATCCGAGGGCCCCGCTGCCCGGCAGGTGAAGCGCTACGGGATATAAGCAGGAACTGACCCGGCGATGCACTAGCTGGCAAGAGAGATTTTTTTGGAAGCCCAGATTAGAGACACTGGCGGTGCAGGCGACAGCGGGAGGGTATGCCAGCAACAAGGCCGGGATCGGCCATAGCGTGAGCCCCGAGCGGAGAGCTACAAGCAAAGCGCGAGGAGAACGGTGCCTTGGAGGCAGCGCAACCGCGCAGAAATACTGCCGGGCTCTGCAGCAGCAGAGCGAGTGAGCGGCGGTCAACTTCTACAGCTGAGAGGCGACAGTCATTGAAATTAGTACTGGTGGGCCCCTGAGGTGTGGCGAGTAGGCATTTCGAAGTCGGCAGGGCCTGGAGGGCGCAGCTCGCTCCGGGCGCGCTTGAAACCTAGGCCTAGGCGCCTGCCAGGACGATACAGCCCGGACTTGACCTGGCGCGATAAAATAAAGAGACAGGGCCACATCTCAATAAAGGGATCTGTAAGGAAATAGCAACGGTTTCTGCACATAGGGCCCACATGCCATAGAGTCTCTACTTGCTGCCGCTTCCGGATGGTGCTCGCTCTCCTGCTAACAGACGTAAAAGCTTACTGATGGGACTGCGGAGGGTGCCCTTGGTTGTGGATACGGTGCGGGGCCTGCGATGTGTGTCTCTCCCGGAAGGGCCCTACAATACTGAGCGAAGGGGCCAGTTTTTGAGAAGTCTGCACGCAACAGGCGGTGGGCTGTAGCGAATTGCAGAGAGATAACCTGGTGGAGAGGACAGAAGAATGCGTGCACAATCAATGAGGTAGGGACGGTAGAGAGCAGATAGGACCCTACCCCGGCGGACAGCGTAAAGGACATTACGGCTACCAATAGATAACAGTGGGATCACCACGGAGGGCAGCGAAGGAGACGAGGCGTATTCTCCTGCCATTGGTTGGCTGCACTGTCAGAGGAACATCCAACGCAATCAGGTGTACAATAGGGCTGTGGTGTGGCCAGCGCTGTGCTACAACTTCAGAGAGGCCCACTGGCAGCGGACAGAATGGGAAAGCCGGATGCCAGACAGCCTCGGCTTCAATTTGAAGCGAAAAAATCTTCCAAGACACTCCCGGAGGGCGACATGGGAACCACGGCAATTGGATCCCGGGAGCCGCCGGTAGAGGCTGATGCCGATATGAAAACCATCCTCTTAGAAGTGCGCCAGGGCAAAGCAACAATTGCGGGCAAAATGGACGATATGAATACGCGGATGGAGAGCATTGCGCGTAAACTAGACGGTCATAAGGACCATCTCAAGGAGGCAGAGAAGCGAATCTCAGACTCGGAGGACGCTGCCGCGCATGTGCTGGACACTATGGCTCAGATGGATAAACTGCTGAAAGTCATCGCTGCCAAGGCTGAGGACATGGAGGCGAGGAGTCGCCGTAACAACCTGCGACTCCTAGGTATACCTGAAAGCACCAACACAGGTACGATCTAATTGTATGTAGAAAAACTACTATTGGCGGCGATAGGGGCGGAATCCTTTTCTTCTCAATTAGTGGTGGAGAGGGCGCATCGATCGCTAGGACCTAGACCTCCGGTGGGAGGTACGCCGCGTCCTATTATAGCCCGCCTCCTTAATTATAGAGATCGTGATGTGGCTCTTCGAATTGCGCGGGAGAAGAAACAACTCAACTATGAAGGGGTAAACTTCACTATCTATCCGGACTTTACTGCTGCGGTTCAGGAGGATAGACGGAAATTCCTCCCTGTGAAACAAAAGCTGAGACAGGCGAAAATAGATTATGCCTTACTCTACCCGTCCGCCTCCGCATTACATACCAAGGAAAACAAACATTTTGCACAAGGCCTCAACAAGCTGAAGAATTTTTGAAACAACTGAAATGGCGCAACAAGACGTCACACACTGCTGAGAACTCCCGTTCGCCCACCACATCGGATATTGACTGACCAAGACGTCTCGAGGCACAAAGATGGTAACATGTCAGCAGCTTAAGGAACTTGCTTTTAGCCTCAGACTGAATGTGCTACTCTTGCCCTTTTAATTCATAGTTTCAAGACACGTTATGGTTTCGGCTTTGAAGAACATACATTGATTACATCGGACACCCTTGCTCCCTCTAGGAGGTGCGGCATGATACCTCGCGCCCATGGGGAAGTAGGGGCTACTTGTGAGCCGCCTGGCGATAGACCCCACCTGGGAGAGCCCTCTGGGTCTTGTTTTTCTTTGTTTACCCATACTAAGGGGAGTTTACCAGCTCCGCTAGTGCGGGGTAACCGGGATTGGGAGGAGGGAGGAAATTTCTTTACTGGCATGATTGGGATGCTTCAGTGGGAGGGGGGAGGGGGGAAGGGTAGTTGGAATTTACTAGATTTTATTGTGATGTTTCTAGATGAACAGCCAAGTCAATGCACAAATGTAAATAGCGGGACATACGTTGATTTACGAATAGCTCCTTTTAATATTGATGGAAAATGAGGGCAACGTGACGGCTATTAACTATGTGGGGATTTTGTCCTGGAATGTGAGGGGGATGGGAGATCCTCGAAAAAGAAGACAAATACTCTCCTATTTAGATCGCCACAACGTCAGTATAGCATTTCTGCAGGAAACTCACTTTACACCACAGTGACATATACCATTTGCAGGGAAGTGGGCAGCTTACCGGCTGTGCTCCTCATACTCCTCCTATGCCAGAGGCGTTGCCATTCTTATTAAGAAGCATATGCCCTTTCTGCCACAAGGAGAGTTGGTAGACCCACAGGGAAGATATGCAATTGTCTGGGGTAGGCTGGGGACTGACACGGTAACGTTGGTGAACTGTTACGGCCCAAATGTAGATACGCCTGACTTTTTCACAGTTCTGTGGGGGAAAATAATGGCACTGGACACCACGCATATCATCTGGGGTGGGGATTTTAACATAGCCTTTAACCCTAGCATGGACAGGTGTATGGCACTGTCCCATCATTAGAACCGCTCGCAGGCAACGATGCGAGCTATCATGGAAGAGGGAGGGCTAATAGATACCTGGCGGCACATGCACCCGCGTTCCACAGAAGGTACGCACTTTGCGTCGAGTGCGGCGTCGTGGGCCCGGATTGACTACTGCCTAACATCAAAAGGTCTGGGACCGTCTATTGGAACAGTGAATCACTTGCCCCGCACATGTTCTGACCACTCGCCGCTGCACCTGCGGCTTGACTTGCTGGGGGGTGGAATGCCGAGATGTATATGGCGATTACAGCCCACAGCCTTATTGGACGCGGGGTTTCATTCTGAACTAGAGGAGGAGATTCAATGCTTCTTCCAGAGGAATAAGGGCTCAGTCAGGTCGGCGGAAATTATATGGGAAGCATTTAAAGTTACGGTCAGGGGAATATGTATTTCTAAAAGCTTTGGAGTGCTACGCGATATTCGGGGGCGGCTTCAGAGGCTGGAAAAAGAACTGAAGGCACTAGAGGCGCAAATGGCTGGGGGAGACAGGGAACAGGCACCAATTGAATTTAGGGACAAACTATCTGATTATATTGACATGGCGAATCGCGAATCCAAGTTTTTAGGGAAATACTGGCAGGCCCGGAGATATGGGGAGGGAGAGCGCCCTGGGAAGGCGCTGGCACAAGTCATACAGAAACCCAAATTTTCTAACTATGTCCTTGAAATTATGGATTCGACTGGGGACATGCGTCGAAGTGCGACGGATATCCAGGCTGCCTTTGTAGACCATTACACCACATTGTACACCACACAACGGGGGGACCCTTTGGAGCTTGAGACATTTCTGGGCCAAGTCGCACTGGGATGGCTGGAAGATCATCATCGTGAGTTTTTGTGTGCCCCGTTCGAGCTGGATGAAGTGCGCGATGCCATAATGCAGCAGAAGTCTGGCAAAGCTCCAGGCCTCGATGGACTTCCTGCTGATTCCTATAAAACTTACATAGATATCATGGCCCCTATACTGAAGGAGCTTTACGAGGAGTCCTTGGAGTGCGGTTCGCTCCCCCCTTCTATGCGAGAGGCCTTGATTACGTCTATTCTAAAGCCAGGCAAGGAGCCCCAACACTGCACCTCCTACAGACCATTATCGCTCCTAAACTGCGACACCAAAATCTTGGCGAACCTCGTGGCGAATCGGGTTCTCCTCTTGATTGACAAACTGGTACTGCCAGACCAGGCAGATTTTATCCCTGGAAGGGCGACCTCGCATAATCTTCGTACGCTATTTTCAATAGTCCAGAATGTGTCGCCTGATCTCCCCTTGGCTGCGATATTCTTAGACGTTACAAAAGCGTTTGACTCAGTTGAATGGGACTATCTTTTTGCTATACTGTTCCGAATGGGCTTTCCCCCGGGGTTTGTGTCTTGGGTGCAGCTGTTATATCACCAGCCTACTGCTAGGGTACTTATCAATGGTCGTGCTTCGCCTGCTGTCCACATTACCAGAGGGACTAGACAGGGATGCCCATTATCCCCCCTATTACTTGCCCTTGCGATTGAACCCCTGGTGTGCAGGCTGCAACAGCATCATAATGACAGGGCGCTCCGCTGCCCACTGCGTCAAATACTGATTTCGCTCTATGCTGATGATCTGACGTTGTATGTACGAGATCCCCAGCATAACCTGAACCCTATATTACGAAAATTCATAGTTTTTGGAAAACTCTCTGGAATTCATATTAACTGGGAAAAATCGCAACTCTTTCCCCTGACACCGGCAGTGGTTAAATTCTCCCTTGACTACCCGCTTGCATGGTGCGATACAGATTTGAAATACTTGGGGATTCGGATTTCCGGGGATCGAGAAGAAATGATCTGCCTTCATTATGGCACCGCCATACACCGCCTCACCAATAACATTACGCGGTGGATCGCCCTGATTAAAATGGCGATACTGCCGCAGTTGTTATATATTTTTCTGAACCTTCCTTATCACCTGGGACGATTCTTCTTTAAAACATTGCGCTCAGAACTTATGCGTCTATTTTGGGGCGGTAAACAGGCACGGGTCCGATGGACGGTGCTTGTGAGACCTGCAGCACAGGAGGGATATGATATCCCGGACTTTGAACTATACCATGCATGTGCCCAAGCCCATTACGCATACTATTGGGTGCACCCGCCGGCGTGCATGCCTCAGGTTGCGGCGGAGCACTGGCTAGCGGACCCGATTGCTTTGGATGGAATGATATATGCACAGTCTCGCCCTCGAAGCACTGAGCCCTCCACAATTACAGGCACAGTGGACGCATGGCAACATATCATGAGGGTTCTAGGTGTCTCGGCTTTATACTCCTCGGCTCTACCCCTGACGTACCATCCACAACTTTCACTGCTACAGGAAGAAGGTTTTAGAAAACTGTGCACTCGAGTGCGCAGACGAACTTGGGGAGATCTGTTTTGCAATGGGAGCTTTTGTACGTCAGCCCAATTTTTTGGTGATATACAACCTACCCCTTTGGAATTGTTTTTATACGTGAGATTGCGGCAGGGGGTGCGAGCCATATTCCCGAGCTTCCCACGAAAGCCGGCGGCCCTCAACCTGCTGCACCAGATGCTACAGGGCGCGAGCCCTGGACACCTGGTATCCAATATGTATCGAACGATCATAGCGATGCACGGGCACACTGGGCGGCTGATTTGGGCAGTGATATTACGAATGAACAATGGCAATGCTGCTGTCTACAAACTGCGGAAATCTCGGCTAGTGCCAGGCTGCGTATAATCCATTACAAATATCTGCAGCGTATATACTATACCCCGGCTAGGCTGTATCGCTTTGGGCTGCGAGACGCTGACAGCTGTGATAGGTGCGGTGGAGCGGAAGCTGGGTTCCTGCATTTGGCCTGGGAATGCCCGAAGGTGATGGAATATTGGGGACAGGTTTTTGAGGCTCTCTCTGAAATGATAGACCTACCAATGGTGTGCGACCCCTTAGTTGCGCTTCTTGGTTACATTAAGCAAATTCCCAAAGCGTGCCGTCGATTTGTCACACTCTCATTGTTACTAGCAAAGCGTAGAGTTGCATGCAGATAGGGTAGAGGGCGGGTCCCTAAATTTAAGGAGTGGCTGGAGGACATGGTGTACTGTCAGGACCAACTCGCAATATATGCGGAGATGCTGCCCCGTACCTCGAGACCAAAAGATATATGGGGTCCTCTTAAGCATTACTTACTGGCTCATACTATATGCTCCCCTCCGGGCAGCCCTGCAGCTGCAGGGAGCGATGGTAGAATCCCCCCCATGTAACTTTGCCCCGAGCGTTAGAGGAGGGATAGTGATGTACGCTCTCGCTACAGTGGGAAGGATCTAACTGGGGTAGTAGGATGGCCTACACTATATGACTTACACTATGCACTTGTTGGCAACCCACCTGCACATCTGGAACCTCAACGCGATCATGGAATACAATGTGACCTGTACTGTACTTGGTACGTGCATAGTTGAAATGGATAGACTGTCCCCCCAGGATGTGATCATCCATACCTTTGAACACTTGAGAAACGAAGCCCACATTCACAGTCATGATCTGCTGTATATTTGTCCATTTCATTATGTGCGTGCTGTTCTGCTTACTTAATGAATGAGATGTTCTTAACTGGAAAATATAAATAAAGTTTAAAAAAATAATAAAAAAAGGGCTGCGTTGCCACTATCGGAGAATATCTGAACCGTAAACCTAAACAGCCCCGCAGGCAAAATGTAAAATGGCCGCGTTTGTCACCGAAGAACAAAGAGATGTTTCAACACCGGGCTTATCTTAGCTAACAGATATGAGCTGCCGGGACTGGCCCTTAACTCTTAATGCATAAAAGAGTTCACATAAAGGAAGTGTTACTCACTACAGTATGGATCCAAAGTGCATCCTCCACCGCCACCAGGTGCGCCAAATAAACACACTTTCACAGAGCAGACGAATGCAATACTAAGATAGCTCGGTGGGTTCGTGTATCTTTGGTAGCGGTTAACTAATATAGTCGAGCTCGCCTGGCACCCGAAGGTAAAAAAAATTAACCAAGACCTGTTATGGAGGTATCTGGCCAATACAAGCCCAAGTCATTCTTGGCTGGCAGCCATGCTGCATAAACCCTCATTCCTTTGTAATTCAAATGCTTACATTTGCACACAATGGTGTCTATTTAAACCCTAGCATAATACCATGGATGGCTAAGCCACTCTTCACCAAAATCTCAAAATGAATCTACCACCAAGGGCAGGTAGGCGCGACGGCACATGCGGATGAAGGGGGTGCCACAGACACCGACGAAACCAATAAACGGCAGGAACGGTTTTCTATCCAAAGTTGTGAAATGTAGTTAAACAAGCATTGAAAATGCAATAGGTCTCGCCTTTGATTAAGTTAAAGCCATTTGCTTTACTAATGGTATTCTATAGCAAAGCAAATGGCTTTAACTTAATCAAAGGCGAGACCTATTGCATTTTTAATGCTTGTTGGCAGGAAGATTAAGTGATTTGCCCAGAATCACGGGATGTTGAGCCAACGCCGATGCTCGATCCTTGTTCCCCAGCTCTGGTCGTTAGGCCATATCCTCAAATTCTGGGAGTTCAGACTAAATTAATTTCAGCAGAAACAAATCGGCATCTTAAAACAATGTAAGAGTGGGCAACATGAAGTTATCCGGTGACCTTAAATACAAAGTGCCCCGTTTTGGCCGCCCAGCCTTAGATTGTCTCAAGCGCATATTTAGCTTTACTGCTGCCTTCGATTGACTCTGACCGGCAGGCATTACTAATCAATCAATCAATCAATAAGGACTGTGGTAATCTAACTAATACAAGAAACAAACCAGTAAACGCTCGCCTCTGTTGTTGGCCGGAGGGGACACCTCGTCCTCCAAGGGAATACTTCTTACAATGTTGGGGGTGGCCATGCTGCACTATGAGAACCATGCACTACTCGAAAGAGCCAGCCAGCTGGAAAGGCCACGTCACCCACAGGGGGGTGTTTACAGAAGACAGCCCCTTGATGTTTCCCCCACTGTCCGGGAAGAAAAGTATTTTTTCAGTGGCCATTTGGCGCCTCAGGCTAGCCGCAGTCAGCGCAAGATCTCTTACCCCATCCCCCCGGAGCGATATCTAGTCCTGGATAAAGTTGGGTATTCACGAGGGCTCACTCGCCTGGTCATCCTTGGTTTCTGGCTTGTTTTCATTCCACCTCATATCTATTTTTCTAAACACCCTACACTTTAAGTGGCCTTTGCTCACTCACTCTAGAAATTCTAGAGAAAAACACTTTCCCAACGACAGATTATTTGTTAAAGAGTCATAGAGCTGCACATCCCAGCCATGATACCCAGCGTTGCCCGTCATTTTGGTACATTATGCCCCCACCTGAAGCTGCACTCCGTGTCTTGACGTTTGTGCAGGCACAGGCCCCCCACTCGACCCTGTACAGTGCGCTGACCGTCACTTAGTTTACAGGCTGTTCTCGTCTGTGTTAAATTGTTAACACGGTTACTGTCTATCCATCTACGTAAAACACTCCAAAGTAAAAAAAAAAAAACACAAAGGTGTTTGGGGACAGCCCTTTGGCTTTGTTTTCAAAAGTATGTATTTGTTTAGGCCTAGATTGCTCTTCAGAGCAGATGTGTAATGCGATCTGAACTCTGTTCCTAGATGCGTGTCCTCCGTCGAAATCCACGCTTAAGATTCTCTGTGGCTAAAAATACAGAGTTATGACTGTTTACTCGTTTAATTGATTGCTTTTAGTATAAAAGTATAGTATTGCTTTCTATAACTTACTACAAAGTCCATTTTAAAGTCATAATCCTTTCGGACTCTGGTGTAAGAACTGTGAATACCACGTGACACAATGGCGTCAGTATTTTCATGTCTTCGGTTCCCATTCAGCAGCCCAGTGCATTTTTTTGTTATTGCATATTTATATAGCGCGAACTCGACCCGGAGGTATTGGAGCGCTTTACATGAGCACCAGTTGCCTTACACAAGGACACACTCCTTTTTGGTAGGGAGATTAAGTGATTTGCCCAGAATCACGGGACGTCGAGCTAACGCCGAGGCTTGATCCTTGTTCCCCACTCTGGCCGTTAGGCCACATCCTCCAATTCTGGGAGTTCAGACTAGATTAATTTCAGCTGAAACAAATCGGCATCTTAAAACAATATAAGAGTGGGGAACATGAAGTTATCCGGTGACCTTAAATACAAAGTGCCCCGTTTTGGCCGCCCAGCCTTAGATTGTCTCAAGCGCATATTTAGCTTTACCGTTGCCTTCGATTGACTCTGACCGGCAGGCATTACTAATCAATCAAACGCTCAACAAGGACTGTGGTAATCTAACTAATACAAGAAACAAACCAGCAAACGCTTGCCTCTGTTGTTGGTCGGAGGGGACACCTCGTCCTCCGAGGGAACACTTCTTACAACGTCGGGGGTGGCCGTGCTGCACTATGAGAACCATGCACTATTCGAAAGAGCCAGCCAGCTGGAAAGGCCACGTCACCCGCAGGGGTGTGTTTACAGAAGACAGCCCCTTGATGTTTCCCCACTGTCCGGGAAGAAAAGTCTTTTTCAGGTAGGGGAACAATTTCCTAAAATGTTATCACACCTTTATCCTTTCCCTTAATCCGCTGGGAAAGTTACTTTGTTTAATTGAAAAAAGGGGGAGAGACGTCCCCACCCCTACAAACCAGGCTAAACGGCCCCTTGATAATTATTCCCGGGTCAGGCTTTAGCGGGGCATTACGGCCCGCCGGAGCGTGTGATATTCGCTTTGAGTTTTCGGGCTGTATGTTTTTTGCTGCTTGTTTTGTTTGGGGGGGCTACATTGAGTTTCCAATGAAGGGCGTTGAAGCGCTCCTGGACAGGGGTGAACAGCAGCTCGGCCTGGGAGGGGGCCGTGTGTGTGTTGTTTTCACCCTCTTTTCTCCCTTTGTTTGGGCCTGCGTCTGCCCAGCCGCTTCGGAGCAGCTGTTTCAGCACATGGCGTAGGACCCCCATGGGCTGGTGCCCGCTCCGGAGCCTTTGAAGGGCCTGCCAGGCTTGTGCTGGGGTGCTGTGGTCGAGGGAGGGGGAGACGTGGGGGGTTCGATTGTGAAGCTCAAGCCGCAACACACTGTGCCAGAGAAATTAAAGTTTCTCTTGCAGGACACCGCGATCATTTATTTTCTAACTTTAACACTGAGCCGGGGGGGGAAGAGGGGGGAGGACTCCATCATACGGGAAGGCACCTTTACATCTCATTCCTTATTTCAGTTTGGAAAGGAAACGTTACAGAGATATGACTTTTGCAGAATCAGTGCGTGAGAACCAAATGCGCAAAAAAGAAAAAGTGAAGCCGTGGTCTTTCGCGCCTCACTGCACCGCAATTTCCGAATGACCGGGGTGAAAGTCGACGAGGACGCCCAGGATGGAGTTTGCTGCACGTGCCTGTCCTCGACAGAGACTTTTCTCTTTTGGAGCTGTCCCACTTGGACGGACTGCCCTACTGGCGTAAACGGTTTATTATCTTCTTTATGGGGCCATCTGTTTCGCCCCATAAAGAAGGTAAGAAACCTTTTACGCCAGCAGGAAGTCAGACGAGCCAGTCCAAGTGGGACGGCTCTAAAAGAGAAAAGTGTACATCATTGGAAGCTCTTTTCCAATGGCTGGCCAACGTTTAGCATAAACGGTGACGCCAGCCAATGGAAAAGAGGGGTGGGGCTTAATCCCCTCTAGTGAAAGCTACCCAAAAACATAAAATCTCGCCAGCGACACTGCGCATGTGCGCAGCCTACGCTAGCCGAGACCTAACAACATACAATACTTTCGGCCATGGTCCCACGTGAGGTGAAAATTAAGGCGAGTGAAGAGAGTGCACTTTACAGGGACCCTAAAACATGAACAGAGTGAATTTTGACGTTTTTGCCAACTAACAAAAAATCACATACAATGCTCCCCATTTCCTAACATACCTAATGTGAGAAGTTGGCCTGATATGTAGTGCTCACTATTCTAGTGATCACTGTGTATCATTCCAAACGACCCTTATTGATGATTGGTTGTAAGTCAACCTTTTAGACCAGCTATCCTAGTAGCGTGGATACGAGCAGTCTTTAGGCTAAACTCTAGAGGGCGTGTTAAGCCAGCTGTTTACCATCACATATACCCCTTGAACACCAAGTGAAAGGACACCACACAAGTTGTTATGAAAATAAAAGGATATTTATTTATAACAAGACTACCCTGGCTCTTTATGAGTCAGGGAGCTAAGCACACTACAAAACTCTCAGGAAAATACTTCAGTTGCACAATTTACACAAATGCCCGAGGGGCACGAGAAACCATCTACACTAACAGTGAAATGCGAATGGTTAGAGTCTGGAGGTACTGATTCCGGAGTGATCCGATCAGTGGGACTAAACGAAAAAGGAACTGGACACTTGTAGAGCGAACCTGCGATGGAGCACCGAGATGCTCGAGTTACCTAGCCCGGAGGCTGCGGCTGCGTGAAGTTCGGCAAGATGTCGGGAGTCCTCGTGTAGTCTCAGGAGCCTGAAAGAAGAAGTTGCTGGCAGGCGACCAGTGACGATGTTCGGAGCGATCCAAGCCTGGATCGGTGATGAAGGAAACCTGAAAGCAGAGGGGACTCAGTTCTCAACCGCTAGCCAGCGATCGTGTGGGTACCAGGAGGGTACCGGCTGAAGTCACCTCGACCAGGTGAGTGGGTGACGTCGGACTCGGCTGTTCCTCGGACCAGGAGGCGCGGCGGCGACCAGGATGGAGGGCGAGCTGTCCCACGAAGGTGTCTGCTGTCGATGATGCTGGGCCCAGGCAGGGGCAGCGGATCTTGGCAGTGGCAACCCAAGCGGGGGAGTCAAGATGGCGTCGGGAGTGGACCAGGAGGGTCCGTGGTACTCCTCTGTTGAAGGGGAGCAAGAGCCAGTCTGGAGCAACCAGACTAGTGATGAAACAATCGTGGTGCGTCGTGAAGAGGGCCACACGCCGGTCGGCAAGTGGTCGAACAACGCGGTGAACAACAAGGAGCGGAAGGGCCCCCACGCAGATCTCGGGGATGCTGGGGAGGCAGACTTCGATGCTGGAGCTGCTCAGGGTTAGGGCTTCTCAAACCCTAGGTGCACTCACTCGAGGGTCCCTCGGTGGGCGTGCTAGATAAGCGTCGTGCAGGTTCTGAAGATAGCCGGTCCCGCAGGTCTCGTCACACCTACGACTCTCAGCTGGTCTGATGAGGTAGGTAAAAGGTCAGAGATGGCAGGGACTCGGGTCTCGTCGAGCTGGGCAGTCTTGATCCGTAGGAGAGACTTACAGCAAACCGCAAGCGCTTAGATGGTGCCTGCTGGTGCAGGGTGGCTACTCCTTAGCCACAAGGGAGAGTCTTCAGAAATAGTCAAGAGTTCCTTTCGTGGAAAGTAGTTCGTGATTCGGAGTTATCCGATTATCTGATTATCCAATTTGGGAAGGGGACTCGCTCCTACCTTTATTCTAAGAAAAGGGGCTGGCCCGTGACTAGGTTCTACCTATGGGTGGAGCCAGGAGGGGGGTGGTTACACCCCTATCCTTTGTCCGGCTTCGCGCCAGCTCAGGGGCTGGTGTGCCCCCGAAACTGGTTTGAGCCGGGCTATGCACAGTGAGCACCGGGGTGCCACTTGCAATCACCTTCCTTTCAGCCCTGCCTACCTGGGATACACAAACCCTGTCTGGGACGGTGCTAACACCGCCCTCAACAGGAAACCCTTTGTCCAAGCTCCCCTTGCTGGAAGGTCCCCCAGCAGCAGGAGGTCAGACTTGTGTCTGGTGGCAGCATCCATTTTGTGATGCTGAGGCTTGAGTCAACTTTAACCGGGGTTCAAGGTTACTTCCATGTCGTGTCCCTCTAAAAGGGGGGAATGCTAACCCCGGCACCAGGACTGGCGAGGGGTTCGTATTCCCATTCGTATGACACCTTACTCGACATGTATAGGTGATGCGAGGCCAAAGTTAGCAAATAACCGCAAGGATTATAATGCATTAAAAGTAGTTGGCCCGCGTCCCCATGGAACGGCTATTAGGACTTGGTTCCGCAAGCCGTCGACGGGCTCAGCTCGCGCCAGAGCACCGTCCCACATGATTCCCTGCACTCTGCCTTCAGGATTGATAAGGCCTGCTATAGGAGTGACTGATAGGAATCCATGTGTCCATTTTAGGGTTTAGGTGTAGGAATACTACACCTACAGCAACGGGTGATTACACCACGTGGCCCCAGCTGTCGTGCAGCCAGTTGTGTCAGATTTGGGCGGCCATTCCAGGGATGGCATAATACATGCTTCAGCCCCTGGTAGGCCCTGGGTACACCGATGCCCTGGATACCTGTGGTATGCTGAGACAGGGACTGACAAGGCGGCCCGGTTCCAATTAGTGGATGCACCTAACGTACATGTGTGTTAATTTCGAGAGAGAACAGCTAGGCTGTGGGTCTGATTGGCAGGCCCACAGCCGGAGAAAGTCGTAAACCAATGAAGCAAAAGCAAAAAAATCTGGGTGATCATAGGATTGCAGACCCTACTCTCCTACATGACCCCCCCCCAAACTTTGGGACAATAAGCTAACCTTGACCAGGTGAGTCTTCTTGCTCTAAGTGGAAATACCTGGAGAGCCCATCTGCATTGCCATGATCAGTGCCAGGTCTATGCTCCACTGTGAAGTCCATCCCCTGTAGGGAAATGGACCACCTAAGTAGTTTGGGGTTTTCACCCTTCATTTGATTTAGCCACAAGAGGGGCTTATGGTCGGTCTGAATCTTGAAGGGAGTGCCAAACAAGTATGGCCTCAACTTCTTCAGGGCCCAAACCACAGCAAAGGCCTCCCTCTCGATAGCTGACCAATTCTTCTCTCTGGGGGTCAGCCTCCTGCTAATAAAAGCTATGGGCTGGTCATGACCATCAAAATTCAGTTGCGATAGAACAGCTCCCACACCCAGCTCCGAAGCGTCTGTTTGGACAATGAATGGTTTGGAGTAGTCTGGACTCTTTAGGATAGGTGCTGTGCACATGGCCTGCTTTAGGTCATCGAATGCCTTCTGACAGCTTGCTGTCCACTGAACTTTTTTTGGCATCTTTTTACTTGTCAGGTCGTTTAGCGGGGTCACAATGGATCCATAATTTCTGACAAATTTCCGGTAATAACCAGTCAGGCCCAAGAAAGCTCGAACCTGAGTCTGGGTGGTTGGAGGAGCCCAGTCCTGGATGGCCTGTATTTTGCTCTCCAATGGTTGAACCTGGCCTCCACCTACAAGGTGGCCCAGGTATACAACCTGTGTCTGCCCTATCTGGCACTTGGTGGCCTTGATAGTGAGGCCTGCCTTCTGCAGGGCCTCTAACACTTTCCTCAGGTGGACCAGGTGATCCTCCCAGGTGGAGCTAAAGACGGCGATATCGTCCAGATACGCCGCACAGAAGTCGTCCAACCCAGTGAGAACTCGATTCACCAGCCTTTGGAAGGTGGCAGGTGCATTTTTCAAACCAAAGGGCATTACCACGAACTGATAATGCCCACCCGGGGTAGAAAATGCTGTTTTGGGCTTGGCCTCCTCAGCTAACCTGATTTGCCAATACCCAGCTGTCAGGTCAAACGTACTTAAGTAGTTGGCCGAGGCCAACCGGTCGATAAGTTCGTCTGCTCTTGGTATCGGGTGGGCGTCGGTCTTAGTGACCGCATTGAGACCTCTGTAGTCCACGCAAAACCTCATCTCTTTCTTACCGCCCTGGGTGTGAGGTTTCGGCACGAGCACTACGGGACTAGCCCAGGGGCTGTCCGAGGGTTCAATGACTCCCAGCTCCAACATTTTCTGCACCTCTGTCTTGATGCAGTCTCTGACATGATCAGGTTGCCGATAGATTTTACTCTTTACGGGCAGACTGTCCCCAGTGTCGACCTCGTGGGTACACCACTTGGTCTGACTGGGTGTCAGAGAGAACATATGTCGAAAGGATTGAAGAACCTGTTTACAATCCTCTTGTTGATGTCCAGAGAGGCTGCCACAAAAGACAACACCATCTACTGATCCATCGTCAGGGTTCTGAGAGAGCAGGTCTGGGAGAGGGTCACTCTCCTCCTCCTGTCCCTCATCTGTGGCCATGAGCAAGCCCATGCCCTCCCTGTCGACATATGCCTTGAGCCTGTTTACATGGAGCACCCTGTGGGGGCTCCGGGGAGTTCCCAGGTCTACCAAGTAGGTGACCTCTCCCTTTTGCTCAATGATCGTGTGGGGCCCAGACCATTTGTCTTTGAGTGCTGCTGGGGCCACTGGCTCCAGCACCCACACCTTCTGTCCAGGCTGGTACACAGTCAGGACAGCCTTTTGGTCGTGCCAAGCTTTCTGTAATTCTTGGCTCGCCTCCAGGTTTTTAGATGCCTTTTCCATGTACTCCGCCATCCGCGAGCGGAGACCGAGCACATAGTCCACAATGTTTGATGCCGGCTTTCTGAGAGGTCTCTCCCATCCTTCCTTTACCAAACAAAGGGGTCCCCTTACAGGATGTCCGAACAGAAGCTCAAAAGGGCTGTAGCCAACCCCCTTCTGCGGGACCTCTCTGTAGGCGAACAAGAGGCAGGTTATCAGGACATCCCATCTCCGCCGAAGCTTTTCAGGTAGCCCGTGAATCATCCCTTTTAGGGTCCTGTTGAATCTCTCAACAAGCCCATTGCATTGTGGGTGATAGGGTGTGGTGAACTTGTAGTTGACACCACATTCCTTCCACATAGCAGTCAGATATCCCGACATGAAGTTTGCACCTCTGTCTGAGACGACCTCCTTAGGGAAGCCCACTCTGGAGAACACTCCAAGTAGGGCCCGTGCCACCACAGGTGCCGTAGTGGTCCTAAGGGGAATAGCTTCAGGATACCTGGTGGCGTGGTCCACCACCACCAGTATAAACTTGTGCCCTGATGCTGTCTGGGGTTCCATTGGTCCGACAATGTCGATCCCCACTCGTTCAAAGGGTACCCCCACCACTGGTAGTGGTATGAGGGGGGCCTTTGTCGTGCCACCTGACTTACCACTGGCTTGGCAAGTGACACAGGAGCGGCAAAACTCCTTCGTATCTTCGGACATGTGGGGCCAGTGAAAGTGTGGAACAATTCTGTCCCAAGTCTTATTCTGGCCTAAGTGACCTGCAAGGGGAATCTCGTGGGCCAAGGTGAGAAGGAAACCTCTCAGAGACAAGGGGATGACCAGCCTCCTGGTCGCACCAGGTTTGGGGTCTCTTGCCTCAGAGTACAGGAGTCCATCGTCCCAGTACACTTTGTGGGTACCTGTGGCGTTCCCTGCAGCCTCAGCAGCGGCCTGCTGTCTGAGGGGTTCAAGTGAGGGGCAGTCTAACTGTGCCTTCCCCAGGTCTTCCCTGGAGGGTCCCCCTGAGCCCAGAAACTCAACCTGACCAGGTTCAAGCTCTTGCGGCTCAGTTTCCCTCAGTTCTTTAAGGTCAGCCTCCTCAGAGACTTGATCCACGACCTGGGGCAAGGGGGAAGGCGAAGCCTTACCCTTACTGCTCCTTTTCTTGGAAGGTGTCTGGTCCGTTCTTCCAGGATCCAGCACCTGTTCAGTGGGGCATCTTTTGGCCTGTGACCTGGTCACAGCAAGGACATGTGCTGGCAAACCTAACATTTCCATGTGAGTCCTCTGCTCCACTTCTGACCATTGTGACGTTTCCAAATCATTGCCCAACAGACATTCTACGGGGAGGTCTGAACTAACCACAACCTTTTTCGGGCCACTTACCCCTCCCCAGGAGAAATCAACAACTGCCATACTGTGATTGGTAGTGACGTTGCTGGCATTGGTCACTAGGTAACTGGTACCTAGCATGATCTGTCCAGGGTCCACAAAGTTAGGCGTCACCATGGTGACACTGGCACACGTGTCCCTGTAGGCCTGAGCCACTCTTCCATTTATCAAAGGTGTCTGCCTGTATTTGCCCAACATATTGGGACTGGCATCAGGGGACATATCCATATCCCCTGTACAGACAAGGACGGCCTGAGTGAGCGTGCCGACTAAGTCGTCACTCCCCTCGGTTCCCAAGGTTAACCCAACTAATGCCTTGGGAGGCGCACTACCACTGCTGACTGTACTAGGGGGCGCAGGTGCCTTAGGGGCTGCAGTGGTAGGAGTTTGCCCTCCTTTCTTGGTGCACTCACTAAACCAGTGAGTCTTACTTTTACAGTATTGGCACCACCTTTTTGACTGGCCTTCTTGAGTCTTCTTCTTCTGTGAAGCCTGACCCCACCCTCTTTGGTTTGTTGGGGACCTGTCGAAGACTTCTGGTCATTTTGTTCGTTCTTGTTACCCTTTTGGTCTGCTTTCTTCTGACCACCCTGATTCTGATTCTGGTTCTGCTTGACCCTTGTTCTGACCCATCTGTCTGCCTTCTTTCCCAATTCTTGGGGAGAGGTCAGATCCGAGTCGACAAGGTGCTGATGCAACAATTGGTTCTGACAGTTGTTTAAAATCTGTTCTCGCATGATAAGATTGTACAATCCTGTGTAATCAGTAACCTTGCTACCCAGCAACCAGCCTTCCAAAGCCTTAGTGGCACAATCGACAAAGTCAGCCCAATCCTGAGACTGAATTTTCTGGGTGTCCCGGAACAGCACCCGGTACTGTTCCGTGGTTAAGCCGAACCCATCAATCAGTGTGTTCTTCAGGACTTGGTAGTTGTTAGCATCCTCAGCTCTTGTAGTGAGGAGCTTGTCCCTTCCTTTACCTTCAAAGGAAAGCCACAGTATAGCTGCCCACTGACTTGGGGGGACGCACTGGACAGTGCAGGCCCTCTCCAAGGCAGTTATCCACTTGTGGATGTCGTCCCCTTGTTTAAAGGGGGGCACTATTTTACTCAGGTGTCTAGTGTCTATACCCCTGTCTTTCTCTCTATTGAGAATGCTGCCACCAGCGGGATCTAACCCACTTAATTTCTGCTCTCGGGCCAAGGCAAGTCTTTCTTTGGCGAGGGCAAGTTCTTCCCGCTCGATCCTCAGATTGACCTCCCGCATCTTCGCTTCATGCTCCCTCCTCTGAGGGGAAGTCATTCCTCTCTGAGAAGGTGCCTGAGAGACATGTGTATGAACCGATCTGCCAGATCCTCTGGAGAGAGACCTAGCTCGTCCGTTCCCAAGGTTAAGCCTGCTTGAGCGTGGGCCCGGGGCTCCCCCAGTTCCATTCTCATGCCTGCTTAAGTTGGTCCTTGTAAGCCTGCCGACTACCACTGGACCTTTGTCTG
This sequence comes from Triturus cristatus, assembly GCF_964204655.1. NCBI lineage: Eukaryota > Metazoa > Chordata > Amphibia > Caudata > Salamandridae > Triturus > Triturus cristatus. The sequence continues at coordinate 94,182,780 of NC_140589.1, read as the reverse complement.
CCTCGTCTCCCGATAACTCGTCCTCGTCCTCCTCCTCTGTGTGGAGGTCGAGGTCTGGGTCACCGAGGGTTCCCTCTAAGGGAGGCATGTTCCCATCTGCACTGGGGGGACCTGGGTTAGAGGACCTCCTAGCATCGTACGCCTCTAAGAGACCTATCAGTATTGCGATGGTAGGGTTAGAACCCTGGTTTAGCTTCCTGGAGGCACACAGTTGTCTCATCTCCTTGAAGCTAAGAGTTGCATATCGTGACACGACCTGTGGAGGGTCACTGACCACTAGGGGAGTCCCTGCAGACTCTCCGTGGACCGACATGCTGTTCTAGTGCGGTGTAAGTGTTGCACCTACCTACACTATGGGTTTACCTACTGATCCCTTGCTAAGAGTTGTAGTCAGGGTGTGCTAAGCCCTGTTACACTACAACAGCCGGTTCAGTAGAACTCGGAGTATTCTAAGTTAAGTTATATGTACCTGGGTACTTATGTGATCTTTCACTGCGATATTCTTAGGATACGTGTGTGGTAAAACAACAGCAAGCTCAAATCCCAACCGCTGCCACCAATGTGAGAAGTTGGCCTGATATGTAGTGCTCACTATTCTAGTGATCACTGTGTATCATTCCAAACGACCCTTATTGATGATTGGTTGTAAGTCAACCTTTTAGACCAGCTATCCTAGTAGCGTGGATACGAGCAGTCTTTAGGCTAAACTCTAGAGGGCGTGTTAAGCCAGCTGTTTACCATCACATATACCCCTTGAACACCAAGTGAAAGGACACCACACAAGTTGTTATGAAAATAAAAGGATATTTATTTATAACAAGACTACCCTGGCTCTTTATGAGTCAGGGAGCTAAGCACACTACAAAACTCTCAGGAAAATACTTCAGTTGCACAATTTACACAAATGCCCGAGGGGCACGAGAAACCATCTACACTAACAGTGAAATGCGAATGGTTAGAGTCTGGAGGTACTGATTCCGGAGTGATCCGATCAGTGGGACTAAACGAAAAAGGAACTGGACACTTGTAGAGCGAACCTGCGATGGAGCACCGAGATGCTCGAGTTACCTAGCCCGGAGGCTGCGGCTGCGTGAAGTTCGGCAAGATGTCGGGAGTCCTCGTGTAGTCTCAGGAGCCTGAAAGAAGAAGTTGCTGGCAGGCGACCAGTGACGATGTTCGGAGCGATCCAAGCCTGGATCGGTGATGAAGGAAACCTGAAAGCAGAGGGGACTCAGTTCTCAACCGCTAGCCAGCGATCGTGTGGGTACCAGGAGGGTACCGGCTGAAGTCACCTCGACCAGGTGAGTGGGTGACGTCGGACTCGGCTGTTCCTCGGACCAGGAGGCGCGGCGGCGACCAGGATGGAGGGCGAGCTGTCCCACGAAGGTGTCTGCTGTCGATGATGCTGGGCCCAGGCAGGGGCAGCGGATCTTGGCAGTGGCAACCCAAGCGGGGGAGTCAAGATGGCGTCGGGAGTGGACCAGGAGGGTCCGTGGTACTCCTCTGTTGAAGGGGAGCAAGAGCCAGTCTGGAGCAACCAGACTAGTGATGAAACAATCGTGGTGCGTCGTGAAGAGGGCCACACGCCGGTCGGCAAGTGGTCGAACAACGCGGTGAACAACAAGGAGCGGAAGGGCCCCCACGCAGATCTCGGGGATGCTGGGGAGGCAGACTTCGATGCTGGAGCTGCTCAGGGTTAGGGCTTCTCAAACCCTAGGTGCACTCACTCGAGGGTCCCTCGGTGGGCGTGCTAGATAAGCGTCGTGCAGGTTCTGAAGATAGCCGGTCCCGCAGGTCTCGTCACACCTACGACTCTCAGCTGGTCTGATGAGGTAGGTAAAAGGTCAGAGATGGCAGGGACTCGGGTCTCGTCGAGCTGGGCAGTCTTGATCCGTAGGAGAGACTTACAGCAAACCGCAAGCGCTTAGATGGTGCCTGCTGGTGCAGGGTGGCTACTCCTTAGCGACAAGGGAGAGTCTTCAGAAATAGTCAAGAGTTCCTTTCGTGGAAAGTAGTTCGTGATTCGGAGTTATCCGATTATCTGATTATCCAATTTGGGAAGGGGACTCGCTCCTACCTTTATTCTAAGAAAAGGGGCTGGCCCGTGACTAGGTTCTACCTATGGGTGGAGCCAGGAGGGGGGTGGTTACACCCCTATCCTTTGTCCGGCTTCGCGCCAGCTCAGGGGCTGGTGTGCCCCCGAAACTGGTTTGAGCCGGGCTATGCACAGTGAGCACCGGGGTGCCACTTGCAATCACCTTCCTTTCAGCCCTGCCTACCTGGGATACACAAACCCTGTCTGGGACGGTGCTAACACCGCCCTCGACAGGAAACCCTTTGTCCAAGCTCCCCTTGCTGGAAGGTCCCCCAGCAACAGGAGGTCAGACTTGTGTCTGGTGGCAGCATCCATTTTGTGATGCTGAGGCTTGAGTCAACTTTAACCGGGGTTCAAGGTTACTTCCATGTCGTGTCCCTCTAAAAGGGGGGAATGCTAACCCCGGCACCAGGACTGGCGAGGGGTTCGTATTCCCATTCGTATGACACCTTACTCGACATGTATAGGTGATGCGAGGCCAAAGTTAGCAAATAACCGCAAGGATTATAATGCATTAAAAGTAGTTGGCCCGCGTCCCCATGGAACGGCTATTAGGACTTGGTTCCGCAAGCCGTCGACGGGCTCAGCTCGCGCCAGAGCACCGTCCCACATGATTCCCTGCACTCTGCCTTCAGGATTGATAAGGCCTGCTATAGGAGTGACTGATAGGAATCCATGTGTCCATTTTAGGGTTTAGGTGTAGGAATACTACACCTACAGCAACGGGTGATTACACCACGTGGCCCCAGCTGTCGTGCAGCCAGTTGTGTCAGATTTGGGCGGCCATTCCAGGGGTGGCATAATACATGCTTCAGCCCCTGGTAGGCCCTGGGTACACCGATGCCCTGGATACCTGTGGTATGCTGAGACAGGGACTGACAAGGCGGCCCGGTTCCAATTAGTGGATGCACCTAACGTACATGTGTGTTAATTTCGAGAGAGAACAGCTAGGCTGTGGGTCTGATTGGCAGGCCCACAGCCGGAGAAAGTCGTAAACCAATGAAGCAAAAGCAAAAAAATCTGGGTGATCATAGGATTGCAGACCCTACTCTCCTACACCTAATCCCTGTCAGACCTTGTCAGTCCTCGTATTCAGGCACACAGGCCAAAGATAAGACGACAAATTCACTCCATGTGCAGCAAGCCCAACATGACAATCATAATAGCCACAAGGGAAACATTTGGGTCTTGCTGCCCCGCACCCTCCCCCTCGACTACTGTAGTAGATCAGGTTTCAGGCTGAGAGATAAGGAGGCAGGGGGAGGACTGGAAGAAGCTGCAGTTTGAGGAGCGCGTGCATGCTGCGGGGCACGTTACCACCATTGTGACGTTAGTGCAAGAACATAAAACACCACCGCCCTGACCTGCAACAAAACAACCCCCTATAAAGCCAATGCTGCTTTAGTGACTGGTTTCTTGGATGTGCAGCCAACAGTCAATCAATCAATCAATCAATCAATACATTTATAGAGCGCGCTACTCACCCGTGAGGGTCTCAAGGCGCTGAGGGGAGGTGTGTGCTGTTACTGCTCGAATAGCCAGGTCTTGAGGTGCTTCCTGAAGCTGAGATGGTCCTGGGTCAGTCGTAGGTGTGCGAGGAGGGAGTTCCATGTCTTGGCGGCAAGGTAGGAGAACGATCTTCCTCCGGTTGTGGTTCTGCGGATTGGTGGGACGATGGCGACGGCGAGGCTGGCGGAGCAGAGCTGGCGGGTGGGAGTGTAGAACGAGAGGCGGTTGTTGAGGTATTTGGGGCCCATGTCGTGGAGCGCTTTGTGTGCGTGGGTGAGGAGCCTGAACGTGATCCTCTTGCTGACGGGGAGCCAGTGCAGGTTTCTCAGGTGGGGTGTTATGTGGCTGCGGCGAGGGATGTCGAGGATGAGTCGTGCGGAGGTGTTCTGTATGCGCTGAAGTCGTTTCTGAAGTTTGGCTGTGGTTCCTGCATACAGGGCGTTCCCGTGGTCCAGTCGGCTGGTGACGAGGGCCTGGGTGACTGTCTTTCTGGTTTTGGTGGGGATCCACTGGAAGATCTTTCGGAGCATGCGCAGGGTGTTGAAGCATGAAGATGAGATGGCGTTGACTTGTTTGGTCATCGTGAGGGAGGAGTCCAAAATGAATCCCAAGTTGCGAGCGTGGTCCGTGGGTGTCGGTGCAGTGCCCAGCGCCGTGGGCCACCAGGAGTCGTCCCAGGTGGATGGGGATTGTCCGAGGATGAGGACCTCCGTCTTGTCTGAGTTGCGTTTCAGACGGCTGAGCTTCATCCATTCCGCTACGTCTTTCATTCCTTCCTGGAGGTTGGTTTTGGCGGTGGCTGGGTCTTTGATGAGGGAGAGTATCAGCTGGGTGTCGTCGGCGTAGGAGATGATGTTGAGGTTGTGATTGCGAGCGATGGTGGCGAGGGGGCTCATGTAGATATTGAAGAGAGTTGGGCTGAGCGAGGAGCCTTGGGGTACGCCGCAGATGATCTTGGTGGCCGTGGAGCGAAAGGGAGGGAGGCCGACTCTCTGGGTTCTGTCGGAGAGGAACGAGGTGATCCAGTCCAGGGCTTTTCCTTGGATCCCAGTGTTGTGGAGGCGGGTTATTAGGGTGCGGTGGCAGACGGTATCGAAGGCGGCTGAGAGGTCTAGGAGGATGAGAGCGGTTGTATCCCCGTTGTCAATCAGGGTCCTGATGTCGTCGGTGGCTGCGATGAGGGCGGTGTTGGTGCTATGGTTGGCTCGGCATCTGGACTGGGATGGGTCGAGCGAGTTGTTTGCTTAGAGGAATGCAGTCAGTTGTTTGTTGACGGTCTTCTCGATGACTTTAGCTGGGAAGGGAAGGAGAGAGATGGGGCGAAAGTTCTTGAGGTCTTTTGGGTGGGCTGTGGGTTTCTTCAGTAGGGCGTTGATCTCTGCGTGCTTCCAGCTTTCTGGGAAGGTGGCTGACGCGAAGGAGTTATTTATGAGGTTCCGGAGGTGGGGTGCGATGATGGCGCCGGCTTTGTTGAAGATGTGGTGAGGGCATGGGTCAGAGGGAGAGCCGGAGTGGATGGTGTTCATGACATGGGTGGTGTCTTCAGTGCTAATGGGGGTCCAGGCGCTGAGGGTGGTGGGTGTGATTGTTGGTTCGGTGGCTGGAGGCGGGGTTTGGGTGCTGAAGCTGTCGTGTATGTCTGCGATCTTGCGGTAGAAAAACGTGGCGAGGGAGTTGCAGAGGTCTTGCGACGGTGCGATGTCGTTGTTGCTGGCCCTGGGGTTGGAGAGTTCTTTTACGATGTTGAAGAGTTCCTTGTTGTTGTGGGTGTTGTTGTCCAGCCGGTCTTTGAACGATGTCCTTTTGGTGGTGCGGATCAGCTGGTGGTGTTCGCAAGTGGCGTTCTTGAGGGCTGTCATGTTTTCTGTTGTCCGTTCGTGGCGCCAGGTTTCTTCGAGGGTTCGGCAGGATTTCTTTGACGCTTTGAGGGCGTCGGTGAACCACGTGGTTTTCCTGTTGCTGGTCTTGCCTGGGGGGTTCTTGAGAGGAGCGAGGTCGTCGGCGCAGTTGGTGATCCATTGTGCGAGGTTCTGGACTGCGTTGTTGGTGTCAGGGGTGTCGACTAGTGGGTTCTGGCTCAGCGATGTGGTTAGCTGGTCTGTGGTGAGTTTGCTCCAGCATCTGCGGGGATCTGTTGCGTGTGGTGGTGGGATGTAGTCTTCTTGAAAGTGAAGTGGATGCAGCTGTGGTTGTCCAGTGTAGTCCGGTGGTGTGGCTGAAGGAGACGTGGTTTCTTGCGGAGAAGATGGGGTCGAGCGTGTGGCCGGCGTAGTGGGTGGGGGTGTTCACCAGTTGCTTGAGTCCGAGGTTGGCGAGGTTGGCGAGCAGGGTGGTGGTGTTGCTGTCGTTCTTGTTCTCCAGGTGGAAGTTCAGGTCCCTAGGAGGATGTATCCGGGTGAGGCTAGGGCGTGAGGGCTGATGAAGTCGGCGAAGGTTTCGCTGAATTGTGTGCGCGGGCCCGGGGGTCTGTAGATGAGGGTTCCTCTGAGTTTGGTCTTGGGGTTGGTGTGGATCTGGAAGTGTAGGTGTTCGGCGGCGGAGATTGCGTCTTCGGCGTTGGTTGTGACGCTGATGGTATTCCTGTAGAGGATGGCGATTCCTCCTCCGATTTGGTTGACGCGGTCCTTCCGGGTGATTTTGTAGCCGTCCGGGATGGCTATGGCAATGTCGGGGGTCGAGGAGGCGTTCATCCAGGTTTCCGTGAGGAAGGCGATGTCAGGTGCTGTAGTATCGAGGAGGTCCCAGAGTTCAATGGCGTGTTTGTGGACGGAGCGGGCATTGAGGAGGATGCACTTGAGGTTGTTGTTGTTGTTGCTTTGTTCGGTGGGCGGGGTGCAGGTTCGGAGGCATGTGAATTTGCAGGTTTGGCAGGCGAAGGGTCCGTAGGTTCATTTCGGGGTGGCTCGGTAGCAGGCGGGTGAGCGTCCGGTGTTGAGTGCGTTGAGGGTGGCGGTGTCGTATCTCAGTCATGTGCCCTGGCTCCTGCGGGGGCCAGGGGTTCTGGCGCTGGGCGCGGTTCAAGCGCCGCGCGGCCTCCATATGAGGGGCCGTGGGAGGGAGGAGCAGCTGGGAGACGGGAGCGGGGCGGCGAATGGGAACAGCAGGGGGCGGGGCCGCAGGGACGCAGCGGCGGGAAAGGTTGCACAGAGGGAAACTGGGGAAAAGCGGGGAGAGGACACAGAAGGCAATACGGGGGAAAGGGGGCACAGAAGGCAAAAAGGGGGGAAAGGGGGTACAAAAGGGCACAGCAGATGTCAAATGGGGAGTACAAAATACAGAAACAAAATCCAAAGGCAACAAGTGAAACCGGGGAAACAGAAGGAAAGGGTCAAAGGTCGCACTTGGCTTGGTTGATGCTGCCCACAACAAACTGGACACATCAAGCCAAAACCGGCTACATCATATAAATGGGCACAAACAAGTCTGCTCAGAGTGAGACAAATGGAGGGCTGCCTTTGAGCGCTGATGAAAATCATTTAAATTACCTGGTAATTCACATTGGTAAGTGCAAAATCAACTAATATTTCCTCAACAAAATTCAGGGATTAGGTCAAATACTATTCAGATTTCAACCCTAATGTATTTTTGGAAAGCACTGGCCCAAGGCTTAACTCCTGAGGCGGAAGCCGGGAGTCTTTTAAAATACGATTGTGTTTGTGATTGTGTTTATCTTATTAAAACCTTGCAGACCAGCTAAGTTCTCCCCATTCCCCAGCACTGCTATTAAGGGCTTACCTCATCAGTCTATCTTGCCGTCCGGAACCTGCATCGCGCTGCTTTCGCGTTGCAGGAGGATTCAAGCAGCATAACCGGCAGATGTATTGGGTGGGAGTGTGGACAGCGCTTCAGACGCTATCAGCTTGAGGGCATAAAAGCGGTGAGTGCGCAAGCGCGCGGCACAAAGCTTAACTCCTGAGGCGGAAGCCGGGAGTCTTTTAAAATACGATTGTGTTTGTGATTGTGTTTATTTTATTAAAACCTTGCAGACCAGCTAAGTTCTCCCCATTCCCCAGCACTACTATTAAGGGCTTACCTCATCAGTCTATCTTGCCGTCCGGAACCTGCATCGGCGCTGCTTTCGCGTTGCAGGAGGATTCAGGCAGCATAACCGGCAGACATATTGGGTGGGAGTGTGGACAGCGCTTCAGACGCAATCAGCTTGGGGGCATAAAAAACGACGATGACGCGAGCGCGCAGCGGACGCGCCGACAGCGCGCCGAAGGTGCGCTAAAGGCAAGCCCGTCTGCGCCCGTTCGCGCCCCTCCGTGCCCAGGGGCCAGTCATCATGGCCATTTAGTCTTTTACTCATCTGCCAAGTTAAAGGACATGCATACTTTCTCATGGCAACCTTCTAAAGATACTCTTTCTTCCATAGTAGCTCACAACTTACTGTCTAAACGGGATTGTCTTCTGGAATTACAGTCTACTGCTGCTCATACTCAGGGATCCCCGATCCAGGCTCCTTATAGAGCTGCTCCCATATCAATATACTATGTAAACACCCGATCCCTGGTTAAGCATCAGCTGGAGATTTTCCTACTCTTGGCGACTGACAAACCAGATATTCTGCTCCTGACGGAGACCTGGCTCACTAATGACTCTGCCCCAGATATACTTGCAGCACTTCCCTCTGACTATTATATCATGTCTGCCAATAGGTGCACGGGCAAGTCAGGGGGGGGAGTGGCTGCTGTTATCCACAATGATTTAAGATTCTGCTCTCTGACTTGTCTTTCTCTCACTGACACCGAGAATCTAGTGATAAAATTAGAATCTACCAACGACTCTTTGGTCTGTGTCCTATTGTACAGACCACCTAAGCAGATGCCTCTCTTCCCGCTGGCTCTTAGTGACCAGATAGCCAAACTGGTGACAGAGCACGCTAAGATCCTTCTTGTGGGAGACTTTAACTATTGGTACGGCGACCCCAATGAAGGACCTCAATCCGCAGAAACGTCTGATTTGCTCAAGAGTCTAAATTTTTCCCAGATGGTCTCCTCTTCGACCCACTCCAAGGGACGAATTTTGGATCAAATCTGGGTTATCGTGCAGGAGGAGCCAAGATGGCGACCGGGACGGCAGCGTAGGCTCCCGGCTCCGTGAACCTCCGCACCCCGCACAGATATCCTGCATGAGATCCTTAGCCTGCGCTATCTGCCCGTGTTGGTGAACAAGAGCGGCAACCGATCGTGTGACCCCGAAGTTTCTGGCAGCGGTACCGCCGGAGAAATGTCCGTCTGAAGTTTGCGGCCTGTGCAACCCTGGAACCGGGACCTCGAGTGGACACCATGGCCGGGCGGCAGTTCAACAACAGCGGCCTTTGGTGACTGGGTGGAGTCGGACTACCGGAGCGGTGCGAATATCGGCCTACGTTTCGCCGTGGTCGTTCCTACCACTGAGAGTGGCGGAACGAGTGCGTGCCCGAGGTGGCAACTCCAAGACTCTCCGGTGATTGCCTCAGCCTTCGCCGGTGAGCTGCCCGGACGCCGCCCGTAACTCGCCCCGATTCTTGCGGGCTGCTCCCGGATTTTCGCGGGCGCTGGTCCGTGGTGGGGATGACTGTGGCCCGTGACCACACACCGGACACATTATTTGCCTGCCCCCGGAACCCTGTTTCCAGTGACATGGAACCCGAGGCGTTTGTGCCTGAGTCCCGGTCCCGATCTGGGTTGGACCTACCCAGCGGCCATTTTGGTAGGACAGAGTCCACCATCCTGTACACTGGGTTGCAGCAGGATTGGGAGGGTGCGACTCTGAGGAGCGTAGCGGAGCGAGCGCCGGGAGCTGTACTGGGGTACGGTGACCTTCTCGAAGCTCTCGGTGCCCTTCATTCCACCTTGGTTCATGGCGCCTGGGTGTTGGGGAGTAAGCTCGATGGAGTGACATCAGCGTCGGAACAGTTGCGGCCTGCCTGTCCCCAGGTACGCTGGGACTTCTTACACTGCACACGGGAGGACAGTGTCGTGGCCGCCCCTGTGAATAGTGCACACCTGGACACTCCGGACAGTATACTAACGTGCGATCAGCTGGCTGTGGATCTGGTCTGTTCCGGAGGTTTTGGACCTGAGTGGGGGGTGGTGGCCTTGTCCCGTGCGCGGTGTGGAAATATGGATTTTTCTGGTCAGTTATGTCCCCTATCTTGGACCCCAACGGTTCTATGTGCATGTTACAAGTACATGTATGTTCCCTCCAGTTCCAGTTATGAAGACGCAAATACATGTGCGTCCACCGTTAACATGTCCTCTGTTGATCCGCCATGAATGGGCCGGATATTCCATTCCTAAGTACGAAAGGCCACCGCCTTTATATGGTTCACTTATGCCATTTTACAGTCCAGGCAAGTAGGCCCTGATTCTGTCATCAAGCTTTTCTTGCCTTCTGCCTCTGAAAGCTCCAGTCTGAGCCTGCATCTGTGACCATGAACTTTGTCTCATTCTCTGCGCGGCTCACGAAGCCTGACATCAGCTTGCTGCCTGCCAAGAACTGTATTTCACCTTCGAAAATTATCTGCTCCGCTCCCTGCCCAATGCATTCCTGTCTAGTAGCTTAAGTAAACATTCTGCCAGCTACCAAGCAAAGGCCCGACTTCTCTGTCTTCATACAAGTAATTCATAGCCCTGTTACTATGGAAGATTCCGCCCTCGCATCTAGTGTAGACACTTAGACGCTTGTACACGCACTAACCGTCAGTATAGTCAGTAAAGAATAAGATTCTACTCTAAGAGACCTCTCTTTCGGATAACATAGTTCTTTAAACATAGGATGTTAGATATGATTTGGGATTAGGTTGACTTGACCCTCCAGACTTCTGTCGCCACATGTAGAGCTAAATATCAAGTCCCCTTCACCCCCTAGTTGCACGTCAATCACACGTCATACTGCTGCGCGCGCATATCTGCCAAATATTTCTGCTGACATTGCGAAATTCTTTCATGTAACCACCCTCTTATGACATCACATCTGATGACGTTCTGTAAACACACCCAGTTACGCCTATCTTTGTCACATATGAATATATTATCTCCACTATCAATTGTTACGCCTCTTGTATTAGCTTCACTGTAATGCTTATTGTATAAAAGTAATTGATTGTCAATAACGTATGTACTTCACTTCCTGAACCTTCGTGGTGATGGAACCTGGAGCAACCGATTATAATCGACCTCTGGAATAAAGCCCATTCCGAACCTCTAATACCACGGATTCTGCCTCTTATTTACTGAGCTATTTTATTATGTTTCTGTATCAAATTAAGTCCCGGTAATTAAATTATTTACCACATGAATGGCGCCCGAACAGGGACACTTTCTCATCTCACGCGCCGGCGGTGCGTTGCAGGCCCGGTCTCCTGCCACAGCTGGACGGACAATAACGCGTACCAGCAGGATTTCCTGTGTCTCCCTCCGGTCAAGCGGGGGCGACTGAGGCTGCGATCAACACCCAGACGAGGCGGTGAGAAGTGCGAAGTATCCCGACCAGAGCCTAGCTGAGAGAGCAAGATCCGAGGTATACAGAGGCCCACCAGTTTCCGAAGTCCCAAGTCGAGTCCAGTGTCCGAAGCGTTCGAGTCGAGTCCAGTCCGGTTCAAGTTCAGTCCAGTTTCTGAGGCCTTCAGTTTCCGAGCTACCCGGTGAGTACCATTACTGGGGAGGCGTTCTGGCGTGCACATAAGTTGTGCCGGTCCAGACGGGTTTGGGTACACAAATCCGGTCTGCACTGTTTCAGCAGTGTATCTGTACTGTTTAGCAGTATATCTAGTATATCAAGTATATAAATTCAGAATAATTCAGTTCAAGTCGAGTATCATGTTTAATGATTAAGTTTTCCTTAGATCGTCATCATCATTGTTGCTCAGTTAAATGTTATATGTTAAATGTTTATAGTACGTTCTGCATATTGTGGTATGAATGACTGTTCATTATTGTGTTTTATTGTATTAAGTTTGTTCAAGATCAAGTATCAGATCAGTTCTCAATATGCCGCTCTTTTCGAAATTAAGACAGATCACAACCAGAAAAGGGGTACTCGAAGAAGCTGTTCCCATTCCTCCTAGGGACACTCCAGGGTACTTCATGTATCATAAACATGGCCTAGACGCCATATTATTTCTTGATCTATGGGTAGACTACACTAAGGAATTACCAGAAAGTCAGAGGTGGCCCGCAGCGGGGACCTGGGATGCAGAGTGCATCGTGAAAGTAGAGGAAGAATTATGGAAAAAGAAAGCTAGACAATCACAGAAAGACGCCATTGAATTATGGCGTAAAGAATCATATAGACGTACAGAAAAAGCACGTAGACAGGAAGAGAAGAGTAAAGAGAATTCCAATGAAGTCCGAGAAAATCTATTAATTAAAGAAGGTGCACGAGTGAAATCAGAACAAGTAGACAGACAAAGAAATGCCCTTATGAATGGTATGTATCCCCTTCTGGCTGAAGGTTTACCTAAGGCTACTCCAGGGATACCAAAAGACTTGCCAACCCCATTATTTCCAATAAAGGTACATCCTAAGGGGCATCCTAGAACCGCAGAAGATGTTTTTCTTTCCTCATATTTAGATGACGCAGCTCCCGAGTATGCTAACCCCGCCCCACATAGACCGTTGGCCGGGGAGGTTCAACGCCAAGATCCAGTACCTGTACCCTTACAGCATCAAGTTCTGACACAAGTTCCGGCAAGCACATCTGTTTCTGCATCTGTTCCTACAGCTACTTCTATAGCTGTATCCACACCTATAGTTGCTGTATCACGTTCAACGAATCCTTTCACACCCGATACCCCAGATGGGGCTACCGGAGGTGCTACCAATATCTTTTCTACGCCACCTAGAATAAATAAACTTACTTTTCAAGAGTCAGCACATTCACGTACCCCCAAACTCATAAATGCCCGTACGCTTAAAGAACTTCTTATAGATTGTAGATATGACCCTGTGCCCGGAAAAGAGGACGAAATGACCCTAGCATCATTACGTATCAGACGAGCCGCAGTGTATTTAGGGAAATTACCAGGAATGACTGCACATCTAGATAATATATATCATTTTGTCCAAACCGGGCGAGATTCTGAATGTATTAACAGAGCTATGGAATACCAGAAAGTGGAAATACAGGGGGAACTGTTGCGTTTCCTCATAAATTGTGTGATCAGAAATCAAGACCGACCGGGGGTAGACCCGGAAGCAATGCAAACTCTTACCAGATGGAGCCAGAATATATCAGAAGGGAGACATGATAAGCAAAACTGTATAATAGCCATGTGCAGAAAGATCCGTAAAGAAATAGAACGCCTACACGAAGAAAGATTAACGGTAGACCAGTTTGAACAAAGCGAGGAAGAAGCATCAGGACTGCCCACAGGACAGTCAGAAACTATAGCCTATGTAGGTAGAAGAAGATCTTGTAATAGTACTAGATGTCTTACTGATCCGATACGTCCGATGTGTCTAGAAAATAACAGGAAATTTCAAACAACAATAATAAATATAAGGTCTAACGAGCATTCATTCCAAGCAGCAGATAAATTACTCCGAGAACGAAGGGGTTATCATTTTCTCGATTCTATGGATGAACAAGAATTAGCCAGGTCAGCTGTCCATTGGGTTGACAGTCCCGGGAAGTATAGTGATGACACAGTAGCACACACATTTTTGAATCTCACCCCAGATGAACAGCGTTTAGCTGGGATTTATATGATTCAACAACTTCTTATACTATATAAAAGCCAACATTCAGATCCTGGTCCCTTACCTGATATATTGACCGAATTACTCACGAATAGATGGAGAGGTTCAGGTACTAAGCTAATTAAAGAAATACTAGAATCAAGAAAGCAGTACATTCTTTTTATATGCCCAGAACATGTCTCACTGCCCATCAAGGAAAGAACCATGTATTACATGGACAGACAGAATCCCTTACGAGAAGTGCACCCAATAAAGGGCGAGGACAATGAGTTTAAACGTGTATATGTATATACGCCCATATCGAAAATAGAATTGTTGGAAATGAAGAAAGTGGTACCCAGTCATGACAAAGACCCAGCGGGTATCCACCGAGAAATTAAAGACATGTTACTCATGGGAGAGTATACCTATCCCGACATTATGACAATATTAAAGGTATTGATGCCTGCTGGCATTTATGAAAAACTCAAGGAAAAAGAGTGGGAGGTAGGAGACCAAAAGATAGATTGGACAGCATTAGAAGCAGAAGAAAAGGCCCGAGGTCCAGGTTTGGGGCTTGGGGACAAAACTAAAGCACTACCAGGTCTACTAGTACAGGTACTGCCACGTTTATTAACCACGAAAAAGGAAGACTGGGGTGCAATTTCAGCCTGTAAACAAAAGCAAGATGAAGACACTAGTGATTTCTATGCACGATTTGAAAAATGTTTTGGTATAAATAGTGGTATAAAAGCAAGTAGCGAATCATACCCACATCTGTTTGTGACAAAATTAGTTGAAAATTCCTTGCCCCAAGTGAAAAATAGAGTATTAAAATTCGAGAGTACCTGGCAAGGTAACACTCCATCACAAATGTTACAAATGTTACAGTATCATCACAATAGAATTAGAGAGGAACAAGATCATGAACAAAGACGCATGAAAGACACGAAAATGAAAATGCTAGTCTCCCAGACAGTTCCAGCTGAAGGACATAAAAAGGGTACGACACATTCTGGCGATTTAGCAGGACCTGTAAAAGGGACATGCAACTATTGTAAACAACTAGGTCATCATGTACACGATTGTCCAGTCCTGAAGCGTAATATCGCCACGGGCATTACAAAAGAAAGACCACGGCCACTTAGACAGGATCAGAATGAACAAGGAGCCTTGCAGCATGCACAGGCCATGTCAGCTCCACCACAGACTATACAGTTTGTGCCAGCTGCACCAGCACTGCCTGTTGCTGCCACGCAAACCACGACACGACAACTGTACCAGACCGCACAGTATGACTATCCTGATTATCAACGATATGCATGAACCAGCCTAGAGAGGGAAGTTGACTTACCCCTTATCGAGATCCCTGTAGATCAAGAAGGACCTTATGTACATAGTGAATTATTAGGCCAAGACAGAAAATTTTTACTCGATACAGGGGCAAGTCGAACAACCATAAAACGTAGTGAAGTTCCAGGGGCACCCCTCTCAGGCTCACAGAATATTTCCCTTGGTTTTTCAGGAAAACCTATTGTTAATGAAGTGTCACAACCTCTTCCACTTACGATAGGACCTTTGACCCGAACTACAGATTTGTTGCTTACTAAATCATGTCCAGAAAACCTGTTAGGAATAAAAACATTGAAAGCTCTAGGAGCTATAATATGTTGTTCTCCGGAAGGAGTAAGATTGTTTTTACGTGATTTTAAAGGTCATTATGTGTCTAGAGACATGGATCCCCGATTGCAGACTTTACCTACACATTTATGGGCACAAGGCCCTACTGATGTTGGTTGCATGAATATTACACCCTATCGAGTTACACTAAAGGCAGGAGTGGTACTACCACGAATGCGACAATACAAGTTACCACCAGATGCTGTAGTGGCTTTACTACAAATCATTGACGAACTCATTGCCCAAGGAGTGGTTGTAGAAACGGACTCCAATGTATGTAATTCACCGATAATTCCGATTCTCAAACGAACAGATCCGAAGGCCCCGCCAGTATATCGATTAATTATTGATCTGCGCGAATTAAATAAGTGTATTGTGCCACAATTCCCTGTGGTCCCCGATATCTCATCATTACTGACAGCTATTGATTCCGAAGCAACATTCTTTACTGTAATTGATCTCAAAAATGCCTTTTTCAGCGTCCCAATAGATCCGGAAAGCCAATATTTGTTCGGATTTAGTTTAAATGGACGTAGCTTCAAATTCTCACGCGCACCTCAAGGATTTACAGAAAGCCCCAGCATCTATAGCCAAGCACTGAAACGAGAACTCGACAGTATCCACATGCCAGTTAACACTGCTTTGCTTCAATATGTCGATGATCTGCTGATCACCGCCCGAAGCGAACCTGAATGTGAAAAAGCATCACTGACAGTTTTACAATTTCTAGCCGAAAAGGGGCACAAGGTGTCCCCTTCTAAGCTGCAATTCTGTGTCCAGCGAGTTATTTACCTTGGTCACTCGCTGTCCAAGGAGGGAAGGCAGCTTACACCCGACCGCATTCAGTTAATAGCTAACATGCCAATACCCAAGACACAAAAGGAGGTGCGGGCCTTTATAGGCCTCACTTCATATTGTAGACAGTGGATCCCTCAGTATGCATTTCTAGCAAAACCACTCATTCAGTTGACAACACAGGAGGCAGCCACATCGACTGTTCTCCCTTGGACTCAGGAACACACACACGCTTTTGAAAACTTAAAGAAAGCTTTATGTCAAGCACCTGTTTTAGCAACGCCATGTTACAGAAAACAGTTTACACTCTTTATTACAGAACGAGAAGGTACTGCCTTGTCAGTACTCACACAGGAACAAGCAGGAGCACACAAACCATGTGCTTATTTTTCTAGTACATTAGATCCCGTAGCTCAGGCTCTGCCTGCGTGCCTGAAATCAGTGGCAGCGACAGCTTTAGCAATCAGACAAAGCGATGCCATAGTGTTAGGACATCCATTGACAGTACAAGTACCACACGCAGTAGAGGTTCTTGTGAATCGAACGCAAACACAACACTTGACTATAGCAAGACTTACAGGGTACGAACTAACATTGTTTCAGCCACATATAGAAATCAGACGTTGTAACACATTGAATCCTG
Source organism: Triturus cristatus (assembly GCF_964204655.1). NCBI lineage: Eukaryota > Metazoa > Chordata > Amphibia > Caudata > Salamandridae > Triturus > Triturus cristatus. The sequence goes on along the minus strand of NC_140589.1, from coordinate 94,166,393 downwards.
CCACACTTTTACCTGTAAATGGAACAGACCCACTAGCCCATGACTGTATTGATGTTATTACAATCACGACGAAACCCAGACAAGACTTGACAGATGTCCCATTGTCAGACCCAGACCTGACGTTGTATGTAGATGGTTCATGTATGAGAGCAAGTACAGGAGAGTTAGTGGCCGCTTACGCAGTCACCACAGACACTGAAATTATTGAAACCAAGTGTATAAATACCTTGTCCGCTCAAGCAGCAGAGCTCGTCGCTCTGACACAAGCCTGTATTCAAGCCGCAAATAAAAAAGTCAACATATACACTGATTCACGTTATGCATTCGGAGTCGTACATGACTTCGGCGTGCTGTGGCGAGAGAGAGGTTATTTAACTTCTCACGGTGCCCACATTCAGCACGGACCCCTCATTCATGCCTTATTAGATGCAATACATTTACCCATTGCAATATCGATTATGAAATGTAAAGCTCATACGAAAATTACTGATATCATTTCTCAAGGCAATGATCTAGCTGACAGAACAGCTAAACAGACTGCTCAAACTCAAACATCCGATATGACAAAGACAATAGTCCAGACGCCAACACATTGTATGACAGTTAAAGATCCTACTCTTGACGTAATTGATATACAGACACATGCTACACCAGAAGAAATAAAGAAATGGACGGAATTAGGAGGGATCCAAACGGATCAAGGATGGTTGATGAAGGAAAAGTCTGTGTGGTTCCTTCCTGATTCAATGGTCCAAGTTATAATTAACCCTGTACATAGTCCCGCGCATCTAGGAGAGAAAGCTATGCTAGACAGCATTCAACATATTTGGTTCAACAAGCATTTACGAGCTGCAGCCAAACAAAAGGTTCGTACCTGTCTGATCTGTTGCCAGTTCAACCCAGGAAAAAGCGTTCCCGTAGAACAGGGTGGATTTCATCCTCCTGATCATCCTTTTGAAGTCCTCCAGATGGATTATATCCAGATGGAACGATGTAGAGGATTCAAATATGTTCTCGTAGTTGTCTGTGCTCTTTCCCGTTGGACGGAGGCATACCCGGTTTCAGATTACACTGCCCCGACTACTGCCAAACAGTTGGTTCGAGAATTCTTCCCACGATACGGTTTACCACGTGTTGTTCACTCAGATAACGGCCAGCCGTTCTCATCCGAATTAATGAAACACGTTTCACTTTTGTTAGGCTATCAGTGGAAATTCCACTGTGTCCGACACCCCGAAGCAGCAGGTCTCGTAGAAAGACATAATCAGACTCTGAAAATAAGATTATCCAAAATATGCAGAGAGAAAGGTGTCGACTGGGTAGTAGCATTACCAGTTGCACTCTTTTACACAAGAATGGTAGCACACTCTCGAACAGGGCTATCCCCGTATGAAGTGATCTTCGGCAGACCACCAAATATGTGGGGGACGCCTATACCACGCAAAATAACTGATATTGACTGTAACATGCTGACAGATTACTTGGCTTCCTTGATGTCTGCACTACAATCTTGTCGTTCACAGGTAGTTGCAGCTTTTCCTGACAACACTGAGGTGAAACCCCATGACGTGGTTCCGGGGGACCTGGTCCTCGTGAGGAACTTTGACCGCAAAACTCAGCTGGAACCTAGGTGGAGGTCACCTCAGCTGGTGTTGCTCACCACAAGAACAGCCGTGAAGATCGAAGGCAGAAAGGGATGGATTCATTCAAGTCATATCAAGAAATTTCATGGACTAAAATCAGATGTGAATACCTCACCTTGTGTGTCTTCACCCATTGACTCAAAACTTCCTTTTGTGGAAAAAAGTGACTCCGAACTTTATAAATTAAAGCTCAGGCCCAATCAGTCGAGCAATTTGATTGTTTAAGTCCTCTCCAAGGTGAAGCGGTTGAATTGTCTCTGACATGTATCCCTTGGACCTGAATAGAGAATACACCCGAAAAATGTTGAAACGACAGGCGTACTGTAAATCACTGCGTAGTCATTGCATAGTGACGTTATTAATTTTGTTTTTCTCAAGTCTTTTAATAATTACTGCAAGTATATTGTTGCACATATATTATCCTATTTCTAGACATGTTTACAATGTTACTGCTGAACATTCTTTTAGTGAATTACCTCCGCTTGAATTGTCATACAGATTTGCGCTGCGCAATAACACTTTTATTAGTATGTTACATCATTCCCATCAGGTTAGCAATGCTACAAATTGTTGGATATGTGGCCGACTCCCTCCCTATCAGAATGATAAAGGAATTCTACCTCTTTTTCCATACCCGTTCACCCACAACGGCTCCTGTGGAGCATGGTTTAGTTTAATTAATTCCCAAGATTCGAACTCTGCAGTTTATCAAGACAATAGGGTATGGGGAAATCTGAACTTAGTTTTACTTAAGGTCTGCCACCCCAACAAGGAGGGACTTCCCAAAGGAACAGGAACTGATCTAGAAAATGAAGTATATGGATTAGGTAACTTTACGCTTAATCTCCTGATCTTGAATGTCGAATCCGAAGCTACTTCAATTTTGCCCGCTATGTCAATACTTCCAGTAAAAGGTGAATTATGTATAAGAAAGAATGGTTCCATACACATGGGCCATAGTAAATGCACCACTGTAGTAGAATTTAGTGATCAAGGCAAGTCTACATTTAGAGCTTCCCGCCATTCCTATTTCATATGTGGTCAGACGGCATATGTACGTTTGCCTCTAGATTGGGATGGTACCTGCTACATTGGATTCCTTTTGCCACCTGTTTTCCTAGCTCCTCCTGATTATCACAGAAATACTCATTTAGTATATAATAGAGTAAGGAGAGATCTCCCAATAGTCGACTACACTGAAACAGCATGGGAAAAATACACAGATTTCAATAAAGGTCTCTTTCCCTATATAGGTACTGTTACTAATAGTAAGCTGATACGTAGATTAACTAGAACCCTTGAAGCAGTAGTGAACGAAACTATTTCCGCCTTAGGCAATTTAACAGAAGAGCAGTCTGCTATGCGGATTGTTGTGCTTCAAAATCGTCTTGTCCTTGACGTCATCCTGGCCGATAGGGGCGGAGCTTGTAGGGTCATCGGATCAAGCTGTTGCATATTCATACCAGAAAATTCGCCATCTGTATATAAGGCCATAACCCGCCTTCATAAGATTGTAAGCCAGATACACCAGAATCCAGGCACCTGGACTTGGTCCGGTTGGTTTTGGAGCGTGATATCAGCCTGGGGATGGAGAGTCCTATCCTTCCTAGGTATTGGCCTTCTCATATTATTCAGTTGCTGCTTATGCCTGCAATGTGGACCAGCGATTTGTGGTCTGTGTGCCACATCGTGCATTCCACATCAAGATTTTCATTCAAGATCCCGGAAGAAGAAAGAAGAACAAATGATGCTATATGAACAGATCAATGGATTAATGAAGATTGATATCTCTTGACGGGCAAGTAGGGGACAAGGAGGGAATGTGGAAATATGGATTTTTCTGGTCAGTTATGTCCCCTATCTTGGACCCCAACGGTTCTATGTGCATGTTACAAGTACATGTATGTTCCCTCCAGTTCCAGTTATGAAGACGCAAATACATGTGCGTCCACCGTTAACATGTCCTCTGTTGATCCGCCATGAATGGGCCGGATATTCCATTCCTAAGTACGAAAGGCCACCGCCTTTATATGGTTCACTTATGCCATTTTACAGTCCAGGCAAGTAGGCCCTGATTCTGTCATCAAGCTTTTCTTGCCTTCTGCCTCTGAAAGCTCCAGTCTGAGCCTGCATCTGTGACCATGAACTTTGTCTCATTCTCTGCGCGGCTCACGAAGCCTGACATCAGCTTGCTGCCTGCCAAGAACTGTATTTCACCTTCGAAAATTATCTGCTCCGCTCCCTGCCCAATGCATTCCTGTCTAGTAGCTTAAGTAAACATTCTGCCAGCTACCAAGCAAAGGCCCGACTTCTCTGTCTTCATACAAGTAATTCATAGCCCTGTTACTATGGAAGATTCCGCCCTCGCATCTAGTGTAGACACTTAGACGCTTGTACACGCACTAACCGTCAGTATAGTCAGTAAAGAATAAGATTCTACTCTAAGAGACCTCTCTTTCGGATAACATAGTTCTTTAAACATAGGATGTTAGATATGATTTGGGATTAGGTTGACTTGACCCTCCAGACTTCTGTCGCCACATGTAGAGCTAAATATCAAGTCCCCTTCACCCCCTAGTTGCACGTCAATCACACGTCATACTGCTGCGCGCGCATATCTGCCAAATATTTCTGCTGACATTGCGAAATTCTTTCATGTAACCACCCTCTTATGACATCACATCTGATGACGTTCTGTAAACACACCCAGTTACGCCTATCTTTGTCACATATGAATATATTATCTCCACTATCAATTGTTACGCCTCTTGTATTAGCTTCACTGTAATGCTTATTGTATAAAAGTAATTGATTGTCAATAACGTATGTACTTCACTTCCTGAACCTTCGTGGTGATGGAACCTGGAGCAACCGATTATAATCGACCTCTGGAATAAAGCCCATTCCGAACCTCTAATACCACGGATTCTGCCTCTTATTTACTGAGCTATTTTATTATGTTTCTGTATCAAATTAAGTCCCGGTAATTAAATTATTTACCACAGCGGCCTCCGGCGACTCAGGCAATATCCAAGCAACGGTCGCCTGCTCTGGCTGATTCCGCCTTCCTGGACCTGGTGTGCAATGTAAATCCTGGGGCAGCACTGGGAAAGACGACCCTCCATAGAGCTGACTGTGTCGATCTTCAGAGCCTTCTACCCTACCTGTGTGTGTCGCTTCCTGATCTTTATTGGCCGCTTCTCTTCCTTGTAACATTGGACATGGCACTGGGTCGATGGGTATGCATGGGTAGGTTTGCAAAGAGTGGCCAAGGATAAGGCTGATCCTTCAGAGGTGGTCATCTAATAGGCGGGCGGGCTCGGGAGTTGCGTGCTCTCACGGCATAACGGTTAGTGTACTAAGTGCGTAATGCTCCTTACTTTTCTTTGACAGGGTCGATTTTGTGTTGTTTATTGTATGCTTTGCGTGAAAATATATGGTGCGGGAGGGAGAAGCCGGGGGCATGTTTTGCAGGCCCTCCTCCAGTTTATTAATACTCTCTCTACCCCCCCGTCTGGTGGGGGCTCTTTTCCTACTCCTTTTTCTCTGTTTCTTCTATATTTCGGGTCTGGTTCCGGGGCGACAGGCACACTGCTGGGGGGGGGGGCCGTACTCATCTGCAGAGGTGCAGGGTGGGGGGTTGGGGGAGGGGATTCTTTAGTCTTTAAACCCTTTTTTCCATGGCCTCCTTTTCTTCTCTTATTCTTCTTTGTCTTTTTCTGGGATCAGCCTGGTAGAACTCCTTTGTTGTTAATCACTGCTGTTTCCTGAGTGCCATAATTTCCGTGGTGTTTCCTGGGTCTTAGGGCAGGGGGTTGCAGGCGCAAATGGCCGTGATATTTCTCCACATCCTGAACTTCCTGTTTCAGCGCCATTGCTTAGATAGACTGCTGTTTATTGTTTACGTTCATCATTCTGCCTGCCATTTTTCGCTGCTGGGAAACTGTTTGGCACCTGATCCTTCCATCCTCCTCTATTATAAAATGTAAACCTTTATTATCCTGGTCTCCTACTTGGGCTGTTCAGAGACTGAGAGTATGCTAGCATCGAGATTCTGCTCCCCGAGGTGCTGACTGTGATAAAATTGCTTTCTGTTATTCTGACTGTTTAGCGGCCGGCCCCGGGGGTTGTAGGCCCATACGTGTAATTGATTGAAATATCAATAAAGGTTTTTCAAAAAAAAAAAAAAATCTGGGTTATCGGCGCGATCATTTCTATCCCTATTGCCTTACCCTGTATCTGGTCCGACCACTATCTCCTTAAATTTTCTCTCACACGAACATCGCCTCTCATAATGAATGCCACGGAAGGAGGCCTGGCTAGAAAATGGAATCTCATTAATAAAGTAGACTTTCTTAAAACTCTAGCTGCCACTGCCCCACCTCCTGACCATGATGTCAACACCATGGAAACAAAAGTATCCAAATGGCTTCTTGACACCAGTAATAAACACGCCCCATTTAAGAAAATTAAATTAGTACGGCGGGCCGAAGCAAATAGATGGTTCTCAGCTGAGCTCAAGTCCCAGAAATTGGTCTTGCGGCAATTAGAGAGACAATGGCGCCAGCAATATGCTCCAGAAAAAAGATCACAATATATTGCTGCTCAGAAAGAGTACAAGAAAAGTATTCTGACTGCCAAAGCAGCCTTTTTCTCCGATCGCATTCTGTGTTCTAATAAAAACTCCAAGGTCATCTTCTCTGTAATAGATGAACTTTCCAACCCTGAGCGCACTCTCTTGAAGGCTGCCCCCTCCCAAGATTTGTGCAACTCACTGAATGACTATTTTATCGACAAAATCTCTTTAATAAAAGCTAGCATCCCAACTCTTTTGCCTCCTCTGGGCTCCCCTAGTTCAAATTGTAATGATAAAACCCTAAGCAGCTTCCCCATCATCAGTGATAAGACCTTCCAAGATCTTTTGGTAGAAATTAAATCAGGCGCTCCCTCTGATTGCTGTCCCCCTCACATTCTTAAAGAATGCCTTGCTGTTCATCCTGGCCCTGCTCTCACACTACTGAATGAATCCATTACATCGGGTTCAGTTCCCCTGGCTTTCAAAAGAGCTACAGTTGTTCCACTTCTGAAAAAACCGGGAGCAGACCCTGCGCTTCTTTCCAACTACCGTCCAATTTCCTTGCTACCCTTCCTGTCTAAAATCTTGGAGAGCTATATAGCAAAATGTCTCTCTAATTTTTTGGAGTTGTCCAAATACTTGGACCCACATCAGGCCGGCTTCCGACCCGCCCACTCCACCGAATCGGTGATTCTATCGGCGGTGGATAGTTTGCGGAACTTTGCTGATATAGGCTGCCCTCGAGCCTTGGTTCTGCTGGATCTGTCTGCGGCCTTTGACACGGTCGACCATAGCATTTTGGTCGACCGTGTGAGGGGGGCGGGAGTCCGGGGGACGGCGGCTCGCTGGCTCACCTCCTTTTTGGAGAACCGCTCACAAGCTGTTCGTCTGGGTCAGTTTTCTTCACATCCTCATACAACCACCTGTGGTGTACCCCAGGGCTCAGCCCTTTCTCCTCACCTTTTTAATATCTACATGGCCCCCCTGATCAAGTCACTTAAAGATAGAAACGTGACAGTCTTTAACTATGCTGACGATCTTCAGCTCCTTCTCAGGGTTGATAGTTCCAACAGCGCTGTTACGGGATTCCAGGATACTATGCTTTTCATCCAAACTTGGATGGACTTTAATCATCTGAAGCTGAATCCTGGGAAAACGGAAATAGTTCTTACTGGGGACAGCCATAAACACTGGGGCCCCCACTATTGGCCCCTAGAACTCGGCCCTCCACCTGCCCCTTCCATCTCAGCTAAAACGCTAGGAGTAACGCTGGACAGTGATCTGTCACTAAAAACCCAGGTCGGAGCCGTGGTGTCTAAATGCTTCTTTCAAATGCGGAAAATCAGGAAAATCCATTGTTTCCTCACCCACGACGCTTTGATCCAAGCTATGATTTCCACGGTTCTTTCTCATCTTGACTACTCCAACTCTGTCTACCTGGGAATGCCTCACTATCTGTTTAAACGTCTCCAGCTGGTTCAGAATCAGGCAGCACGTCTGATTTTCCATCAACCGAAATGGCACTCTGCCTCCCCACTGCTAAGGAAACTACATTGGCTTCCAATTGCTCAGCGGTGTGTTTTCAAGACGGGCTGCCTTCTCTTTAAATCCTTGCATGGCATCAGCCCTGAGTTCATCAATAATCTGATACTCAGGTACTTCCCTACACGTGCCCTAAGGTCCGCTCACCAATGTCTTCTTACCATCCCGGACTTTAAAAGGGTACGCCTAGGAGGACGCAGATTTACCATTCTTGCTCCTAAAGTGTGGAATACTCTTCCACTTGAAATTCGATCTTGTACTAACCTTCTCCAATTTAGGAAACTCCTGAAAACTTGGCTGTTTAATCAGGTTTAGCTTCTGCCTCAAATGTTAACTTTGAACCCTAGCGCCATGAAGCCAATCGGCGTACGAGCGCTTTACAAATTCCCATTAACATTAACATTAACATTAACATAACGGATTTATTGCATAGGTATCCATCCTATCCGGTCACCAAGAGTCCTTCTGCCCTTCCATGTGGTAAGAAATTGCATTTACGCTTACCACTGCCGCTATCACATTAAACATTCAAGAAAATAAACTATACGTCAAATGTGGTTATTAGTACATTAACTAGGAGTTTCAAATTAGAAAAGCAACGCCATGGTTTTTTTTCTACCAAATTCCTTCAATAATTTTTTAGGGTGTCTTGCAATGGTGATTAGTTGCCGTCTGTTGCAGCCCTTTAGTTTAATTACGGTACCTTAGCAGTATGCTTTCCTCTAACAACCAACAATGCCAGCTACTGTGTACACACTCTGTAAGCTTGGCTGGCTGGCTGGCCCCCCCACCCTATAATTTACGGAGGGGGCCTCCACGCTCCGGACTCAGGAGCTGTAAGGGGCCCCGCCGCAGGTGTACAGTGTTGGACGGGGCCCCTGGAGCCCCCCCCAAATGGGCTATATTGTTCCACCACTGGCCTGCGGGGCCCACCAAACCCTGATCATTTCTGTTATCACAAGTCAAAACAGCAGCCAAGAAGCCAATTTCCTTCCATGCACTATGGCCCATGACGTACTGGCTAAGACACTGGCACCGAGGGGGCATCACTCCTTAAGCACAAAAAAGAAACCTGCCCCCACACAAACAACCGTGCTGCGGCACCCTCAGAAGAGATGGTTATGACTAAGAAAGCATGGGTTGTGACCTATGGCCTCACCCACCCCACGAGTGGTTGCTACGGATCAACTGGCTTTAACGTTTATACGCCTTATAGTAATTTTAGATACTAACCGTGCATCTAAATACAATACAAAACAAATTAGTAACTTAAAATAGACTCGTCCAACCTGTTTAGGCACCTTGGTATCTTTCATAAAGGTTTCATAATTTTGTTTTGAGTATACACTAGGATTCTAAAGCAGGCTTCCGTGCGCAGCAAAACGTGTGATCCTGGAGAGTATACAATAAATGTGTCGAATTTCTCTTAACTAACAAAATTAGAAGCGCATAGAATTAAGCCAACCCCTAGTAGTGCGATCTCTGGCGCCGCTTCGTAGTGCGTGCATTCCGAACCAACAGGGGGCGCTACCCATGAGAAACAAGCGTGCGCCTAGCGCTAAAAGTAAAAAAAATTTAAAAAGGGGCGGCAAAAGTGAAAGCGTTTACCTTGCGGGAGCGAGCAGCGCCAGGAGCGATAATTGCTAACACATGGTGCCAAACGTGCACGCGTTGCCATTGAAAGAAATGCAACGCGTGCACGTTTTTGGGGACAAAAACGGATCGATTCCAAGAGGTCCCCTCTATGCAGCACATGCGCGCTGCGTAGGCGAGACCTAAAAAACCGGGACAGGTCATAAACACAGAAGTAGGACTACAGTGTACACTGGTGGCTGGCTAGATCTTGGTGCAGGCAGTGACCTCTGACTTCAGTGATCAGGGTCATGCTGGCAGTTCGGACACGCTGTTGCCCCGATGGCTGGTATAATGACATTGTTGCTGCTTTGTAGAAAGAGAAGGGACATCCAGAGAGAAAATGTCTCTCTTTAAAGGATTTCCCTTCCCACAACAACCTCATCTGGGGTGACGTCGCGCCACAATATCTCCAGTAGTGAGAAGTCAGTATGCGCACATCTTTTTAACACCAGTGCGTACTCAGCCACTACTCAGAAAGCAGGACATTTCTGTGCTCATCCCAGCCACTATTAAAAAACCGGGACATTTATTCAGTTTGGAGGAAATAAGGGTCGGGACACAGGGAAACTTCACGAAAAACCGTGACTGTCCGCGGAAAACCGGGACTTCTGGTCACCCTACCCAGCAGGCCCTCGGACCCCCTCCAGCAGGCCCTCAGAACAGCGCGGCAGGGTCTCCCACTTGACTCTTTTATCCACATCCAGTTGGCCCTCGACATGCCTACGGATTCTCTCAGCTCAGGGGTCTTCACACTGAGGGACGGCCCTCCATAGGAGGGCTTCAAGCGATCTCAGTGGGGGCACCAGGCTCCGGTCAAAGGGGGGGGGATGAGTACGCGGCTAAGCTGCTCTGTCATGTGCCATCACATCTTTTATTATTTAGATCCTCGCTGGGAGAAAGGTGTCAAAAGGGAAGGGACTCAAAATATTCTTCAAAACCCCCACCTCCATTTCCAGTGATCACGCTGTGGATAATTTTACACGTTTAGTAAGGCATCCTGACCAGAAATGTATGTTTGGCGATCATGTATTTGACTGCATTTTAAAAACGCTAAATTAACTGCAATGTTTAAATCAGCCTAGCCATATTTAAACGCTGCCAGGTTAATAGAATAATTGTGAAAAATATTGAAAGGGGGGGCCCGATTTTTTTCTTTCACTGGGGGGGGGGGGCGCTGCATTAAAAGGCTGGAAGACCCCTGCGTCAGCTGGTGCCTGAACACCCCAGGTCTCCCGTCACAGATGATTGATGGAGTCTCAGAGATACAGGTGAGGGACCGTCACGAGACCGGTGTGCTGAAGAAGCAAGGCCGAAATTGCCCTACCCTAGGGTGACCGGACGGTCCCGGTTTTTGGAGCAGTGTGCCCCGCACTTTGCTTCAAATTAAAGAAATGTCACAGTTTTTGTGTAGTGCTTGGGTTAAACAGATAAATGTCCTGTTTTTTCAATAGTTTCTCGCTCGGTGCGCCTGCTTTACTTCTCACAGGTGCTGAGACGGATCTCTATTGGGATCTCCAATTTGCCCTCACGGAGAAAAAAAAAAGCTTACTGCTGCAGCAGTACCACCCTCCACTGCTTTTAAAGATACCTTCATTCCAGAACTGAGGCATTTTCAAAGTTATGTACAGCGAAGCCAAAGTTGTTGCTTAGTTCTCTTTTGCAGCAAACAACCATTGAGAAAGCCAATAGTCCAGGCTTGTTCTAGGTGTGATGTTACTCGTTATTTTATTGATCTGCATACAATGATAGAAGCAGCACGTTTTTCGGGCGGGACGCTATGGTAAGTACAGATTTGTTTAGCTAATGTGTTTTAAGCCACGTCCTTAATTACATCGGCCACGCCCCTTGAGAGACACCCCCCCCCCCTGTTTTTTCATCCCACTTAAAGCCATGGGTAGTTCTGCAAGTCCTACTTTTATGTCTGACACCTGTCCCGGTTTTTTGTTTTGAGAATCTGGTCACCCTACCCTACCCATACCAGAAGAACATTACAGCTGCACCCATCATATGAAACCACAACAGACAACCAGATTTGCTTTTTGAGAATGCACCCGTTCTCTGGCCGTATTTATTACATTCAACAGTTGTCTTCATATTGCATAACATTTCCAAATATTTACAAAAATTCATACAGTTTAATACAGTAAACATTTTACTAATACAACTGAGCTCCTGCTCGCATGGTCTCACGCTCCATTAGGAGTCATGATTGACCACCTCTCGGGTCCTAGTGGCATCGTTTACAAGGCGAACTCTCCACTCCCTCAAGGTAGAGGGAGCTGGGGCCAGCAAGGAAGCTGGCCCCCCAAAAGGAATCATGACAGAGCAACCCAGTAAAGGGGCACTCCTTGGCACCCAATCGGGGTAATGAGCATGGGAAACCGGGCCATACCTTGGCCCCCACCGCCACCATCCCCCCACTCCCACTGGGCATATCACAGGGTGCCCCCCTAGGGCCAGGGACAATTGCAGCAGCGGATGCCTCCAGCCCTTCACTAATGACCATGTCACCCATGCCCGGGTTATTAAAAAACCAACATATTGAATCTGCCTGCGCTTAGATCTGTGATGCCCCACGTTGGCAACCCGTTTTGTGGTCAAAACATGACTCCTTAACTGCCTCCCTAAGCATATGCAGAAGTTAAAGGGATGGGAGGGTGGGTACACAAAGTCTCTCTCGTGGTGGGGACAGCATGCACCGGGAATCCTCAGGGGTAGACAGGCAGCAAGGTGCTCATCAGGCTGATCTACAGCCTTTAAAGCTGTCCTGCCGCCCCTGCAAGCCGCACAGGCAGCCCGCTGTCCCCCCCCCCCTCGGCAACCAATCGTTGCCACCCACAGGAAACCCACCCGTGAAATTTGACCCGGCGGCCACCGTTGGGCTGCCACCATCAACCAGTCCATACTGGCCCGCACCTGTTGAGGGGGGCTGCGGCCCCTTTGTCCATTCAGCTCGTCCTTAAACAACCCTCTCATATACCTCCAGCGTGCCCTTAGTGACACTCATACTTCTTTGAGTAACCTCTGGCTGCTGCTTACACTCCACAGCTATCCCTCAGGTTGTCATAAAACACCCCAGCTGGCCCTCCAAAGACCCTCAGAGCACACTCCTCAACCCTGAGCTGAGCTGGCCTTCAGGAGCCCTTTCGAGCTGTTCGGGGTGGAGCATCCTGCAGAGACATTGCAAGACGACGCCCTCATCAATGTGACATGCATATTCCTTTTTTTTTTTTTGTAAATATTTTTATTGAAATTTAAACATAAAGCAGTACACATTGGCATCAGGTTCAATAGAGTAATTGTCCAGTGCGAGTCGAAGGAAACATTCATGACATTTTGAAAATGAGTGAGCGCCTTCTGGCTTCGCGATACAGTTTTTATCACATTGCGTCGACCACGTACGTATCGTCTAATCGTGATCGCTTAAGTCTGAGTCTGAGGTGTCGCTCGGGGGTTCACATATATTCCCTCTATAGGCATTCCACCCACCCCAAACCTGGGCCCATTTTTTGGGGCAGCCTCTGTGTATATAGACAGTTTTTTTCGACCACCATTGTGGAGTCCATATCTCGGGACCATTGGGCGAGGGTTGTAGCTTGGCTAGAGCCCCACCTTTGAGCTATATTGCGCTTCGCCAACATAAGTCCCAGTGTTACCCAGAGTTGTGCGACCTTGTGGTGATCAGTCGGTTCCCAGACGTTGAGGAGACACATCCGCGGCTCCGGGAGTGTCGGGACCTTGGTCACTTGGGAGAGTGTGCGCAGAATTCCCTTCCAGTACTGAGTTATGGCCGGGCATTCCCACAGGGTATGTATGAGGGTTCCCTCCATCCCACACTGCCTAAGACATAGTGGGGAGTCGGTTCGGTTAAGTTTAAACAGGAGTGTACGAGTGTAGTATGTGCGGTGCAGGATTTTAAGTTGGACCAGTCGCAGTCTGGATGAGACGCCCACCTCCCTAGGGGAGGAAAGCGCTGCCTGCCAGTCCGTTTCATCAAACTCCCCCAGCTCAGCCTCCCATCGGTTTTTAAGAGCCTCGAAAGGATCTGGCCGGTTGTTTATCAGTTTTCGGTACGTTAGGGAGGTCGCCTTCTGAGTCAGGTGTTCTGTGAGGAGCCGGTCGGGTCGGGTCCCAGGCGGAGCCGCCGCCTGGAGTGCGTGGCGGATTTGCATGTACCTGAACCCTTCAGTGGCAGCTAGGTTGAAGTCTGCTTGCAGTTGCGTAAATGTGACCATTTCTCCCTTCCTCCAAAGGTCACCCACCCTGGAGATGCCAATGAGGTCCCATTGATGGAACCCCTTGGTGGTGCGCAGTACCCCCAACTGTTTTGCCTCCCACAACAGAGTAGCTTGGGTTATTGGGTTATTTTCCCAGCCCAGCCCAGAGCCCGCTGCGCCGCAAACCATAGCTGGAGGGTGTGCGTCGTGGGGCCTGGGGGGTATCGGCCCCTTTTGTGGTTGTAGAGCGCCCCCATGACCCCCTCAGCCCCCAGCAGGTGCCGATCCATACGATATGCCGGGTCTTCCCCTGGCACATGCAACCACTGGTTGATCACCGTAAGCTGCGATGCCCAATAGTACAGTCGTATGTCTGGGAGGGCTATCCCGCCGTCATACCACCCCCTGGTGAGCTTGTGGAGTGCTATCCGCGGCGTCCTGCCCTCCCATAGCAGGCTGGTGACTTCCGCATTGACGGCGGCGAAGTATGTTGGGGGCACCGGGAAGGGGGTATTCTGAAGTATATACAGAAATCTAGGGAGAGCCATCATTTTGAAGAGGGCGGCACGTCCTAGCAATGTCAAGGGCAAGGAGCGCCAATGTTTGACATCGCTTCGAAACCGAAGCAATGGCTTCGTTAGATTTTCAGCTATAAAGCGTTCCTTATCAGCTGTCACATAGATTCCCAGATATTTGAACCCGTCCGTCACCACCCGAATCGCACAACCCTGCGGGAGCCTAGGCGGGGAGCCGTGGAGCATGTAGACAATGGACTTCTCCCAGTTAATCTCGTAGCCCGATACCCTCCCGTACGACACACAGATATCCAGGAGACAAGCGATCGAGCGGGCTGGGGAGGCTAAGTACAACAGGATGTCGTCAGCGTAGAGGGAAATGCGATCCTCCCACCCCATTGTCCACCTTAGTCCCCGGATCACCGGGTCCCGCCGCAGCCATGCCGCGAGTGGCTCCAGAGCCAAAGCAAAAAGGAGCGGGGAGAGAGGGCAGCCCGTCGCGTCCCCCGCCCCAACGGAAAGGGGTCTGAGATATGGCCATTGACCACCATCTGTGCCAGCGGCTCGGTATAGAGAAGCTGAATCCATGCGCACATCTTGGGGCCGAATCCTACGTGGCGAAGGACAGCAAAGAGAAACGGCCATTCCACCCGGTCAAACGCCATTCGCGCATCCAGCGAGAGGATGGCTGCGTCCTCTATCGAAGTGCGTCGCGCAAGAATTCCGTGGAGCCGCCGTAGATTTAAGGCGGTATTCCGGCATGGCATAAATCCCGATTGGTCCGGGTGTATTAGGGTTGTGAGGTAGGGCTGCAGTCTTGTGGCCAGCACCTTCGCCAGAATTATTGCCTCCGCATTTAGCAATGAGATTGGGCGATAGGAGGCGCACTCATGCGCTGGCTTAGTAGGTTTCGGAATTGCCACTATGGTAGCCACTCTCTGGTCCGGGGGGAGTATCCCTGTCGACAGGCTTTCGTTGTACATGGCCAATAGATGCGGGACTACGTGGGCAGCGTTTAATTTATAGAATTCTACCGGAATTCCATTTGGGCCCATAGCCTTCCCGGCACGGAGAGCGAGTATTGCCAACGTGAGCTCTTCTGCCTGCAGGTCTGCCTCTAGGGCCTCTACTGCCGACGGGGCCAGTCGCGGCATCGCGATGTCCCGGAGGAAGGCCTCATTTTCCGCCACCGTGGAGGAGGCCTCCGGCGTATATACCGTCTTGTAATGAGCCGCCAGGGCCTCTACGATTTGCCGCGGCTCAGACGTATAGTCTCCCGAATCCAGCCTGATCCGCGCCACCCATCGCGAGGCCCGTTCTCGCCTCTTAAGCCAGGCCAACAGTTTGCCCGCCTTGTCTCCCAGTTCGTAAACAGTATGTCGTGCAGCCGTCTGTTTGGCTCGTGCGGCTTCTACAAGATAGGAGTGATATTCCTGCTGCGCCATATGGGCACTATGTGCAGTGTCGTCGTCGGTGTGTGTGGCTTGGTTGGCCTCCGCCTCTGCCACCCCCTGCTCGAGCCTATGCACCTCAAGCTGCTGGGTCATCTTATAGTCTGTAATCATGGAGATTGCTTGTCCACGAAGGACTGTTTTGTACGCCTCCCACAGTGTCGCAAGGCCTATCTCTGGGTCCTTGTTTTCAGCGAAATAATGTTTGGTCGTCGCCTGAAGGGCTTTGCGAATTTTGGGGATTTTGAGGTATCCCGGATGAATTGGGAATATCCTGCGGTTACGTGGGGTAGAGAGTGTAAATGTGATCACTACCGGAGAATGGTCCGAGATGCCCCTGGGCAGATGGGAAACGTCAGTCATGCCCCTGAACCCCATGGGTGACGCGAAGATGTAGTCTATGCGGGAAAGGGTGTTGTGAGCCCCCGAGTGAAAGGTGTATTGTCGGTCTTCAGGACATTGAGCCCTCCAGGTGTCTATGAGGCCGAGTGCCTCCGTGAATTCTCGCAGTTTGGGGGTTGCACCACTGCGGTCTCTGAAAGATGACCTGTCCAGTAGCGGGTTCATAGTTGCGTTGAAATCCCCGCCCATAATGAGTTCCCCCGGTGGTAATGTCAGCAGGAATTCCCCCAATGCCCGGAGTGTATCCTGGTGGAGTGTTGGCGGGATGTACACAGTTACCA
Source organism: Triturus cristatus (assembly GCF_964204655.1). NCBI lineage: Eukaryota > Metazoa > Chordata > Amphibia > Caudata > Salamandridae > Triturus > Triturus cristatus. The sequence continues at coordinate 94,150,131 of NC_140589.1, read as the reverse complement.
AATTATATACTTTACCCTCCCATTGGCAGGTGAGCGCCGCGAATCGGCCCTGTTCCTCCCTACGGGAGTCAACTAAAATCAGTGGAAAGCGCTTGTTTACCAATATCCCAATCCCGCGGGACCCCGACGTGAACTCAGAATGTATCGCCATCTTAAAACCCCATCTGTCCAGTGCTCTCGTGGTCGAGCCTACCAGATGCGTTTCTTGTAGGAGTGCCACTGCAAGATACTGTAAGACAAGCCCACGTTTAATCTTATCTCCCAGCCCGTTCACGTTCCACGATAGAATTGTAAGTTTGGGACTGTGTCGCCGTGCTTGTTCCCCTGTGGAGCTAACGGTGGCCTCTTGGGCGGTATTATGTGATTCCCTCGTCATGTATGGTGGTGGCAAGCAGTAGTCTCCGCGCATCTCTCCCTGGATCTCTAACCATTCTGAGTTGCAGAGTATGCCAATGTGTGGTAACTAAACCTAGAACAGAACATAAACCAACATTCCCAAGATGTCCCTGCCCCCCCTCCCTCCCTCCGTGCCCAGCGGATTTAAAACTACCCGCCACCCCAGCTTAGCAGAGTGCTTGATTCCCATAACTGTCTACTTGCGTGCTGGGGAATGGCTGCCCAGTGCCCCTCGTCCGATCCCTGCACCATGTGTGTGTCCCTTTAGGAAACCGGTCAGCAGCATGTTGTAAAGTTTGTAGACTATGACTGCGACACCCCTTCATTGTCCGAGTCTGCAATGAGTGTCCCAACCCACGGGGAATCCGCCTTCGTTCAGCTGCCGAAGTTCGTTCAGGCCGTGGCGGCCACAGCTACGTAATGTGGTGACTGTCTCCTGCGGTCTAGGGTCCTCCAGATTTTTCAGGGGAGGCAGAATGGTTTCGATGGGTGCGCCTCGCCCGGCCCGGTGCCTCCGCAGGGCGCCAGCCTTCCAGCCACTCCGTGGCCTCCGTCGGCGTGGCAAAGAACCACGTGCGCCCCTCCGCCTCCACCCGGAGCTTTGCCGGGTAAAGCATCGCGTACTTAAGTTCTCGAGCGCGCAGCTCCGCTTTGACCGCGATGAAGTCTCGGTGTTGCCGCGACACTGTCGCAGTGTAGTCCGGGTAGAGGGTTACCGTGCAGTTGTCAACCCGTAGCGGGGGGGCGGTACGCGCCGCCTGGAGGATAGCGTCTCTATCTCGGAAGTTGAAGATACGGGCCAGGATCGGGCGCGCGGGGGCCCCAGGTCTCGGCCTCCCCCCAGGCACCCGGTGTGCCCTTTCGACCGAGAAAAATTTTGAAAGTCCACGCGGCTGCAGTTGTTCCGTGATAAGCTTTTCCACGAAAAGGTCGAGCGCCGGCCCCCGCTCACTCTCAGGCACACCTACGACGCGGACGTTGTTCCGTCTCGACCTGCCCTCCTGGTCATCCAGCTTGTCCATAAGTTGTTTTTGGACCCGCTCCAGCGACTGTATGCGTTTTCTGCTCTCGGTCGCGTCTTTAGTGAGGGTTGCGGTAGTCGTTTCGACCTCGGACAGCCTCGTGTTGATTTTGGCGACGTCAGCCCTCAGCAGCGTCACGTCTGTGGAGATCGTGCCAATAGAGGTTTGCATCTGGGTCAGTGTGGCCATAACATGTGCCAGGGTGATTTCTTTGGCCTTGTCAGGGGGGGGGGGAGGCAGTCCGGTCTTTCTGAAAGGCATATTTGTCGAGCCTGGCCTGCGCTCCCCCACGCTGGCCTTTCCCCCCCCATGGTGGCCCGCGACGTGCGGCCTGCGGGGGTGTCAGCCTTCTTTCTGTCTCGGTATCGTGCAGGCCTCAGATTCCCAGCTGCCTCCTTACCAGGTGAGTTGTCGCACGCCTCGCTCCGCCCGTGTCTGCAGCGTCAGGTCTCAAGTCTCAGGCAAGGCCGGCGCCTACTGCTGCAAGTCCACCCTCCACTCCGGGAAATGCAGGGGGTTTTTCCCCTCCCGGGGGCCATGCCGTGGATGTGTCACCTGCCTTCTGCTGCCAGCGTCCCTCTATGGCTCAGACTGCCCCCAGTGCCCCTACTTGCCAGACTGCTCTTCGGCGCCTTGCCACTGCGCCCAGTGCGTCTCCTCTCGTGCCGAAATGGCGCTGCGCCAGGCCAACACCGTCACCGCTGGGCGGGCCGGTCGCCGTTGATGTCAGGGGGGGACCCGGCCTCCGGTGCTCTCCTTCCACCGGTATGCCTGTCCCTGGCGTGGCGCGTCTCTGCTCTGGGCGCTCACGCCTCCGGCTGCCGGTCCGGTCTTCTTGTGTTCCGCCGGGTTGGGTGGCCGGTACTCGAGGCCCCGGCGCCTCCTCCACAGATAGGCCCAGCGCCCGCAGCGAGGCAGCCGGGCGGGCCAGACGCGGCGCTTCTCGCGTTTCCGCAAATCACCGGAGCCTCGGGTGTGCAGGGGGCTCTGTCACGTCAGTGTTGCTGGTTAAAGGGCCAGGATGAGTGCCGGATAGTGGTGAGATCGTGCGCTGGGCTCCGGAGCCGCACTAGGTTGCGGCCATTTTCATCGGCTGCAAGCCACGCCCCCATGCATATTCCTTTTGATTGTAAAGTTACTCTTCTCTTTTTGAATAATCCCTAGCTTCTTTACCTCTTTCGGAGGGCATTAAAGGAGTAGATGTTATAAGGCTGAGGTAAGCAGGTGTTGTCAGTGCAGTTAGATCCATTTTTGTGGATGTATGACGTTACAACGCATACATTTACATCGCGGTACATTACATCGCGGTTTTGACCACGCAAGCCGTTACATCGACTTGCGTTGGAGGGCGCTGGACTTAGGAGTAGTATAATTTACTATTCCAACTCCAGTCTACGTACAGTAGGGAAGGTGTTGGATAGTAAATTATACTATTCCTTGTCCTAGAGCGCCATCTAGCGCAAGTCGTTGTAACGACTTGCGCTGTAAAAACCGCGATGTAATGGCATCGTGATGTAATCCCCGCGTTGTAAACGATGTTTCCCCATTTTTGTTGCAGTGCAGTGTAAAGATGGTTTCAATAACTGAAAACATTAAATTGTTAAAATAATGATACCTGGCTGTAGCAACCTGTAACTGACAGTTTTTGGGGTGTAATGCTACATCTTCTGAAATGGGGTGTCTATCTTTGAAGCATAGCGGGATGCGCCTAGTCACCGAGACAACTTTTTCAAACCAACTTGCTCAGCTGACATTGTTTACATTGCTTTTACTTAAGAGGGCCACAGAAGCTTTCTTCCATGAGCTCCACCATGCACCTGCTTGTATTCTTGGTGTGAATGTAGTCCTGCACTATGAAGGATATGTAGTAGAAGATGAATTTGAACCTTGACTTGCCTCTGGGAGCTTATCTCCATTGCTGCTGTAGTGAGATCCCTTGTTGATATGTCTTGTGATTCACAGACTGTTAAATGTTACAATAAATACTTTTCAGACTCAACCCAACGTGAGGCTAAGTTTTCTTCCACCCAAGGTTATGCTTTGCATAGGTTCCCTCCTGCCTCACCGGCACAGCAGCAGGGGTAGGCCTTGCTCTAGCAAATCAAAAACAAGCATTGGCATAGCCAATAGGTCTCGCCTTTGGGACCTTATAAGTGTTTAGCAATGCAACAGTTGCATAACTAAATACTTATAAGGTCCCAAAAGCGAGACCTATTGGCTATGCCGTGCGGCCGCAAAAGTGATCGCGATTGCGATCAAACATCAAAGTGGCCGTGCGGCCGCGAAAGTGAAAGTAATCGCGGTCAAGCGTGGCGCGCGCGCCCGCGCACATGCACTGTAGCTCCAGGCTAGCCTGGTAGCACTTTTTGGAGCCCTCTCAATAAGTCTCGCCAGACCAGCGCATGCGCTGGGTCAGGCGAGACCTAATCATGTGCACTAAGAGACCCCTTGACTAACCTCTGTGCATGGCTGAGTGTACACTTCAGTGTAGCGCATAGACATCGCCTTTCTCTCCCCCTCCATAGGGCCAGATGACGTCTCTTTGATAGCAATGCTGTTCTGTGCATCTCCAGAAGAAATAGGTGAAACCAACCCGAATCCCACTGCCTGACCCTTACCAGTTATGGTTCACTTCAGAGTATCATTGTAGAGACTTGATGGCGAGTTTTCTGAATATCTAAAGAGGGTGGGGATTATATCCCGTTTAGCCATAATGAGAAGCAGTTAATTTGCATGATTTAAACTCCAGTATAAGTTTGTGTTACTGACTCGCATATTAATATAGTAAAATCTACACTGATGTCCATGCTGAATCCTATTGGTGTGTCCATTACCTCAGCTTGAAGTAAATTAACATGTTGTATGATGTGGTAGTCTTAAATTCAATGACAAATGATCTTTATTTGTTATGTTATCTACTTGTATTCTGCGTATTCAACACGTTTCCCCTTTTTTCAGGATTAGGATTTCGTCGTTGTGTGGTAACTGCCAGATCTTCCATAATGAAGGACACAGCACAAAGACAACTAAAGTGCGGCTCAAGATTGATCCTATTTTGCTTTTTATGCATTTTTTTGTTCTCTATGCTTGTTCATCAAAAGGTATATGATATTGTAAACCACCTCACACCCCTGCCTAACAGCAGCGCGCAGAAGCCAGTCGGGGACATTCCACCACAAAGCACCACGAGACACCCGCTTGTACCGCCATATCCCTACGACTACAAATTCACCATCAATCAGCTAGACAAGTGCATGGATGGGGCACCATTCTTGGTGATGTTGGTCATTGTTCAGGGAGACAACTATGGAACAAGAGACGCAATCCGGAGGACATGGGGTAACGTAAGCAATGTCTCTGGGGTGTCGATTGTAAGACTATTTGTAACAGCGATGTCTCCTCGATTTAACAGCAGTGTCGCACTCGCACTCCAAGAAGAGAGCAGCACGTACCAAGACATTATTCAACAGGACTTCTTAGACACGTACAATAACCTGACCCTGAAAACTCTCATGGGGATGGAGTGGGTGGCCAAATACTGCCCAAATGCTAGCTATGTTTTAAAAATAGACAGCGACATGTTCCTGAATGTCAATTATTTGATTTACACCCTTCTGAAGCCTGATCTTCCAGCCAGAAAAAATTACATCTCAGGTTATTATATCCCAAAGTTTAAGGTACAACGGTTGAGGGGTCGTAAATATTATGTCCCCAAAGAGATCTACAGCGGGGACATGTACCCATCTTACGTAGCAGGGCAGGGCTATGTGTTTTCTGGAGACATGGCCAAGAAGATCTACGACGTCGCACAGATTGTGCCTCTGATCCACATTGAGGACGCTTTTGTCGGCATCTGTCTCGAAAAGCTACAGATAAAAATTACTAGGTCGCCCCCAGGGCTTTTCAATATGCTCAAAATAAATTACAACCACTGCCGGTTCCACGCTCTCATCACTGTTCACCACTACGGCCCAGACGAGCTTCTAAAAATGTGGCAAGACTTCCAGACTAACCGCAAATGTCCGAGCACAAAAAGCAGTTAAGTGCACGCGCACTGTTGACAGTCATAGACTTCAAGCAACAGAAAACAGGCGGGCAGAGGGATCTAGTTCCTTCATCTTTGAGGCTAGACGATGAGACACTTGATATTTCAGAGACCACCACAAGAAGAATATCACTCGAAGAAAGCTTCTGGTTGGCCTGATGATCCTGTGATAGACCAACAGTTGAAATTTGTCATTTTATGAGACAGATTTGCTGAGGCCTCTAAAAACACCCGAAAGCACCTAGGAGTTGGACAGCATTTCTGTTCCAGTTTACCCCCTTAAGCCATGCTGCACCCATTCTTTGGATCTTTCCAAGCATCTCTTGCAATCTTGGATACGGGACAGTCCTGGAAGCGGAAACACTCTCGCCCTGCCCTCTGGTCCCTTTCCCCTGGATCGCGTGGTTTGGTCCATGGTCCAAGCCGACAATGCATTGGGAATGAAAAACAAGTTCGATGAAAGGTTTATCAATCCATTATTCGCGAATCCCAAGTGGGTAAGTGCTTGCCCAGCACGTCTAACTGATTATAGCATTTTATATTGGAAGTAGTCACCCATTGATATGAATAGCTGGGTAAGCAGTATTGGTCATCAATTGGCAATGAACAATAGGCAGGCCTGCTAAGGTCATTACTTGCTATGATACGCAAAGGAAACCATAGCGCTAATTAATTGGTACGCTAAGCTGGACAAGCCCTTAGTGGGAGCAACCTGGTGTTGTAATGGATAATGTTTTATGTAAGGAAACTATTGTGGCCGGACATTCTCATTATGGGAACCCTCACCATTTGATACATAAAAATACCCCAGTGGATGTGGTACAAAAACATTGAGTTTTTAATATTGATCTGCACGTACATGCACTCCACAATATGGACTTGAGCTAAGAACATTTTTGTGCAATTTTAAAACAAATGACTGGTAAACTGGTTACTGGGCAATTGTATGTTGTATTTGTATTTTCATAGTGCCAACTAGCGAGGAAGAATCTGAGCGCTGTATATAGCAAATACAGTATATGGAAACAGAGTCAATATAGAGGGATGAACACTATGACTTTGTGTATACAAGGCTTCTTGGCACTAGTGAAGCACAACACAAAGTAGAAACCATCAACGCAATGAGAAAGGACATGCAGACCAAGCCCCTAGTTAGAGAGTTCTGAAGAAAGAGAGCAGCCCTGAAGGGCCAGATGAGTGCATCAGAACATCCTTCTGGGCTTACAGCAGCTGAAATGTAGCAGCATGGAAGTCAGGGTTTTTGACAAAATAGCCATATAGGTTATGACTTTGGGCTGAAGAAAACTCTGCCCCACACCAGAAGCCAGTGCAAGCTCCGAAGAGCAGGTGAAATACTGTTCTGATGGGACACACCAGGAATGTGCCCTTAAGCTGATCTTGGCACCAACTGGAGCCTGCCGCACTAGGAGCGGCTAAGAAATGGCCCTAGCATAATCACTAAACAGTGTATTTACCTGATTACTTGCCCCTGTGAGTTACAGTACATAGGGATGACCATGCGTCCAGTTAAAACTCGCATAACGGAACACAGGAGCAACATACGTTGCCAACGAACAACGACAAAACTATACAGACATTTCATGGAGACACAACATACTTCTGACTCACTACATTGGGTCATATTAGAATCCCATGCCCAGATATCCAAATCCTCCCTTTTCAGACTCGAACAAAGATGGGTACATAGACTTTCTAGTCATATCGATGGCCTCAATGATGACATACCCTGGAGCACATTATTGTAACTGGGTACTGTTTACTCCACTTGCCTGAACTTATTCCAATCTGAGCTCTGGCCTATTTTATGTCCATGATTCATGAAATTTATTGTCCTCGGGGCAGGATATGAGGTTCTTTGTGGCCCCTGTGTGACCTTAGTGCTCATGATCACACTGAGTACAGGACCACTCCTTCACTACTTTTTTATACTTGTTATATTTTTATATATCAATGGACCATTCCACGTATTGTGTGATTATTGACACATACACCTGGCCCCTAGGAAGTTGAACTTAGTGAGGACGACAACATTGACACTCACATTATATGTCCATGTTGGAGAAACACGTAGAGTTACATGACATAGCCCTCAAGCCAAGTGCTAACCGTACGTCATTTATAATGAGCCACCACTATCATGATCGATTTACGACTGTCATGAATCTCACAAGCACATATTGTGTTTCACATCTGACGCCATTCGGGAGTAATGCATTAACCTGAGGCATTCTACAGTGCATGATTATCTCCGTTGAAACGCCCCATTCCCGTTTATGTGTACTCCTACCGTAAACATTACTCTGGTCACGCGTCCTCTTAACCTTGTGCCAGTAGCGTTATATATTTCTATACGCATGGCCATACCATCATTGAGAGACATCATCAGTCTGTGAGACGACGTCATGTAGTCACTTTGTGACAACGACGCTTCACTTTACCTGTGAGTAGACACTTGCTCTTTTAATTAACACGTCACACTAAGGCGGACAGCATAATATATTTTTTCACTTCACAACTCTACAGCGAGGCACTTCAATTGGCCGAGAGAGAACTTCACTGGGTTACCTAGCAACGATCACGCTCCCGTTAACCTGGGACCAATCATTTGATTGCATTGCCATACCATCATTGAGAGACATCATCAGTCCGTGAGACGACGTGATGTAGTCACTTTGTGACAACGAGGCTTCACTATACCTGTGAGTAGACACTTGCTCTTTTAACACGTCACACTAAGACGGGCAGCATATTATAATTTTTTCACCTCACAACTCTACAGCGAGGCACTTCAATTGGCCGAGAGAGAACGTCACTGGGTTACCTAGCAACGATCACGCTCCCGTTGACCTGGGACCAATCATTTGATTGCATTCCCCGAACGCGCCTCGTCATGACGCGCCACACACGCGATGACGTACCCGGAATTGATGCATATCTTCTCTCACTCCCCGTCGGAACCTACCACCCCGGTTCCTGGCGGTTTGGGTAGGTCGCTTTCTTGAACGTGCATTCACGTCGGTGAGTACATATTTTATTGTCCTAATTATATTGCCCTGCTACACTCGAGGAGCCACATCTGCCCATTGTCTACCGGAGCCCTCCGGGTCTATTCCTACGGACTCGTTGTACCGAGGCCAGCGCCACCTGACTCGACCTTGTGTCCGCACCGGATGGATCGGGTCGGGACCTGGTAACTAAGGCTCTGCCTGGCTACCTTTTCGAATTTACACCTCCTAATTGGTGGCTCTCTCTCTTTTTTAATATAGATGGTCTTTTTTAATATAGATGGTGTTATTTATATTTCCTTCAATACACAGATACTAATAAAATGGTGTTCTGGCAACTTCTTGTCCCCTCCTTTAGGACCCAACTGGGTTCCTTTTTAACCGCCAGTACCGTTGCTAACAATAGTAGCAACCATTGTAGGTGAGTCCTTTCTTTCCATATAAATTCCTTCCCTTTCTTGGATATTAATTCATCCTACTTACCCTGCACTCCCGAATGGCGTTCGAAACACCACTAGACAATGATATTGCGTATTGCACGCCCGAGCACGGTGATCACTCTTGACACTATATCAATAGCTATGTACAGTATGAATATCTAATTTTATTTGTTATAAAAAGTCTCTTTTTTCCCCAACAGGAACAAACCTTAAGAAGTGGTATGTAGTAATCACCTTACCACGAATAATTTTGTAGACAGTAGTATTTTGATCCTGATGAATTGCCCTGATCCTCCTGACTCCAGCGGCATGAAACATGTTGATCACATAGAGTAGAGCTCTTGTCTAGATACCTTATTCCTAGCAAATTAGCCACTCTACACATTTTTAATAGGGTAGTTGACCTTTGGAATAAAGTTGTAGTAGGACCAACTGACCCGTTTTAAATTCCACTTTTCTGCTACATCTTCTTACACTAGGCCCCTCACCCCCAAGCACCCTCGGCAGGAACAAAAGATCCCCGACAAAGAGCCCCGATTTCGGGAGCCCGTCAAGGATTGCAGCGCCGACTTGACGAGGGGCAGTGCTCATATGATGAAGCATGACACCTAGCTTGCTGGGTGTGTGAGAGCACTAGTTTAAATTAAAGGAATTTCCCTTGCCTTCATCTGGGTGGTCTTTTATAGTTTTGACCACCTGTGATAAATTTGTTACTCGCTTTTCTCCGTCACTGTACATGAGGAACTTTGTACCCTTCTTTGTTCCTAGCATAATCAGCCAAGACTTCTACTGCGTCAGAGTGTAGGCCAGGACTCAACTAGGAAACTCAATTGTAGAAAACAAGTGCTAGATACCTTGTTCACCAGAGCATCCACATAAAAGAGTAAAGATAGACACCCCGGTTGAGAAAGACTTACCAGTGGGCTGGTGGTGAACCCTTTATGGAGGGTGGAGTGGGACAAGATGGCAGTATCCCAAACTAAAGACCTGTAAAGCTGCCAAGTTTTATGTTGGCTTATGTGTGACATTTCCTGGTTTCCAGTATAATACTTAAGTTCAACATTTCCCAGTGTTCAGTATGCTTAAGTGCAACATTTCCCGGTGTCCAGTATGCTTATGTGTGGTATTTCCTGGTTTTCAGTGTGCTAATGTGTGAATTTGCTGTTCTTCAGAATGTTTACCCTGGCAAGTGTCACACATTTGTGTTCAATTGGTGCAGAGAGGCGGTGACATTATCAGAAGGTGTTAGTGTAGCATGAGATGCATGGCACTTTGAAGGGCTGCCAGTGCTTTTAGTTATGCAGACAGTGGGATCCTGTTGCTGGTAGAGATGCCATAAGCTCTGGGGTGAACCTTTTCTGTGTACTTTGAGGTTCTCTTGGATGAATCGCTGAACTTTAGTAGTGACCGTACAGATCTGATGTCTGGGAAGTTTTTATGGCCTCTGAGCCTTTGAACTTTAGAAGCCTCTGAACTTTAGAAGTGACCGTACAGATCTGATGTCTGGGAAGATGTTATGGCCTCTGAACCTTTGAACTTTAGAACCCTCTGAACTTTAGAAGTGACCATACAGATCTGATGTCTCCGAAGATGTTATGGCCTCTGAACCTTTGAACTTTAGAAGCCTCTGAACGTTAGAAGTGACCGTACAGATCTGATGTCTCGGAAGATGTTATGGCCTCTGAACCTCTGAACTTTAGAAGCTTCTGAACTTTAGAAGTGACCGTACAGATCTGATGTCTGGGAAGTTGTTATGGCCTCTGAACCTCTGAACTTTAGAAGCCTCTGAACTTTAGAAGTGACCGTACAGAACTGATGTCTGGGAAGATGTTATGGCCTCTGAACCTCTGAACTTTAGAAGCCTCTGAACTTTAGAAGTGACCGTACAGATCTGATGTCTGGGAAGTTGTTATGGCCTCTGAACCTCTGAACTTTAGAAGCCTCTGAAATTTAGAAGTGACCGTACAGATCTGATGTCTGGGAAGATGTTATGGCCTCTGAACCTCTGAACTTTAGAAGCCTCTGAACTTTAGAAGTGACCGTACAGATCTGATGTCTGGGAAGATGTTATGGCCTCTGAACCTCTGAACTTTAGAAGCCTCTGAACTTTAGAAGTGACCGTACAGATCTGATGTCTCGGAAGATGTTATGGCCTCTGAACCCCTGAACTTTAGAAGTGACCGTACAGATCTGATGTCTCGGAAATTGTCATGGCCTCTGAACCTTTGAACTTTAGAAGCCTCTGAACTTTAGAAGTGACCGTACAGATCTGATGTCTCGGAAGTTGTCATGGCCTCTGAACCTCTGAACTTTAGAAGCCTCTGAACTTTAGAAGTGACAGTACAAATCTGATGTCTCGGAAGTTGTCATGGCCTCTGAACCTTTGAACTTTAGAAGCTTCTGAACTTTAGAAGTGACCGTACAGATCTGATGTCTCGGAAGTTGTCATGGCCTCTGAACCTTTGAACTTTAGAAGCTTCTGAACTTTAGAAGTGACCGTACAGATCTGATGTCTCGGAAGTTGTCATGGCCTCTGAACCTCTGAACTTTAGAAGTGACCGTACAGATCTGATGTCTGGGAAGTTGTTATGGCACATCCATAGTGCATGTAGGAAACATAGTTGTCGGCTTCTCTGCTTTGCTCTTGTTGTTGTTACCTTTGCCCCTCATCTTATGTTGGGATCCCGATGTGCCTAGTTTTTCAGCACCAACTGCTGCTCGATAGTAAGGGATTCAAGGGGTTTTGAAGATGAGGCAGCCCTAGAGGTGCAGTGATTGCAGCCCCTAAAAGCGGCGTGATGCGGTTCTATTGTTTCCAGTCTATTGACCAGTCAGGTAACGGAGCGTAGTCTGGTCTTCTGTGCAACTTGTTCCAGGAGAGGAAACACACATACATGTGGGGAAATAGAAATTGAGTAATGCCCTGGGACAAGCACAAAACAAAGAAATCATGTTATGGTTTAAAAACAGGTCTCAGACCAAACTCAACACTCCAAATGCTTGAAAAGTCAATCAAATGGGACAAGATTTAAACATTCTACAGAGTCCTCAGAGGTGCACAGTGCATGCAAAGCAAAGTGTAGGGCAAACACTTCATCGAAGGCTTTGGCAGAGGAAGTGAGTTTGTGGATTGAGAGTCTTGATGACTTCAACATCTCTGTCACCTTTATGCAATAAACAGATTTACTATAATAAACAGGCATTACATTAGCAGAATATTAGAATAACTGAAGACGGACTTCAATATAGAGCAGGAAATACATTTATTTTTACACGTGATTAAGGTTTGCCAAGCTGAGCAAGGAAAGCCTTTGATAGCGGTAATAAAAGGCTGTAAAACCAGCCATAAAGAAGATTTACACTGGGTCACTGATGAGGAAGAAAACTGCTGCCTGTTCTTTTTAATTCCAGGTTGATTTTCTTGAAGGAAGTTAATGAACAACCAAAGCCAGTAAAGATGTACAGCTTGATGTGGGACAGTGTGATTTCAAGTTTGTTCTTATCTATCTGTTTATTGTATCCTTGTATGTATTGTGAGGCTTTTATGGCTCTTATGCTAACTGAATACTAACTGAATGAAGCTATCTCTGATTGTTTGATTTCAAGTGTGCTTAAGTTCCTTTTTTCACCTTCTCTTATTGCTCTTGCCCTCGAGAGTTAAGAATCCCTCTGCTACCGTTGTACTTGACATGCTCAAATATTGGTCACCGTATCGGTCTCACTGAAGTACGAGGACCCGATTCACAGAACTAACTTAAGACAAAATCCTAAACTTACTACCATTTTGGTATTCACAGAAGACACTTACTCATTTTGGTATTCACAGAAGGCACTTACTCATTTCGGTATTCACAGAAGGCACTTACTCATTTCGGTATTCACAGAAGTTAGGAGTCCTAACTTTAGGACTCCTAAATGCCTTCTGTGAATGCCGAAAGTCTTAAATTTAGGATTTTTCTCAGTTTAGGAGTAGTAAAGTTAGGACTCCTAACTTTAGGACTCCTAATTGCCTTCTGTGAATACCGAAAGTCTTAAAATTAGGATTTTTCTCAGTTTAGGAGTAGTAAAGTTAGGACTCCTAACTTTAGGACTCCTAAAAAAATCCTAAATTTAAGACTTTCGGTATTCACAGAAGGCATTTAGGAGTCCTAAAGTTAGGACTCCTAACTTCTGTGAATACCGAAATGAGTAAGTGCCTTCTGTGAATACTAAAATGGTAGTAAGTTTAGGATTTTGTCTTAAGTTAGTTCTGTGAATCGGGCCCCTCGTGCCTAGAAACTAAAGTGTATATATCTCCCTGCTCAATACTTAGACTGTTTGCCTGTTGCTCTTAGTGCACAAGAGAATAATTTGACTGCATCTAAACATGTAATATGTCGGCTATATCCAACCTTCAATGCTGCGGTCTCCGCTGAGTGGAAAGGTTTGCAGCTCACTCTTTATAAATTCCTCCTTTGTTCATTCGTAGAGCGCTCCCTCAGGAAGTCAGTGCTCTCTCTGGGAGCATCTACCACTTTTACATCCATGGGGGCATAAATAGCACTGCTATTGGCTGAAGAACAGGCAAGCTGTACTCTCACAATGTCCTCAACAATGTAAGATGGGCCTCTACAGGTGGAGCCCTCTTGAATCTCTGAGTTTTCCATACCTCTCGGGCTCTCCCTGGCAATCTCATCCTCTCAGCCCAAATTAAAGGTGGTTGAGTAGAGGGACCCTAGGAGACCAGAGCATAGGAGGTTAGAGGGTGGTGCGCCCCGTCTCACTGGCAGTGGCTGCACTCGGACCCCTCCCAGCTGCTTCTTCCCGGTCAGTACATTTACCGGTGTGACCTGCCAGCAGCTTTAGAGGGTGAGGGCGAAAGACACTGTCCTTACTTGTTCCTGTGCTGTGACTTCAGGGAGGGCAGAGTAGACCTCAGGGTGCAGAAGGTTCTACCCTGGACTTCAGCTAGATTAAGCATTGTAGCCAGATTACAAGCTATGCCTCAAGAAGGTAGCCCCAAATGAGTAGGGTGTAGTCTGGGATACTTTCCCATGCACCTTGTTAGAGAGGGGGTACTGAATAGTTATTCTTTAGCTGTGCTATTTGCTAATTGATAGGGGTGAAGGGTGAGACTGTAGTCTTGATATTTCAGGTGAGGACGTTTCTAGGCCTGGCATGCCCTTTTTTTCTCCCCAATTGCCACTTTAGAAAGGGTGACAGCCGGTGTAGAGATCCCACACATCATTGTCCTCACAATATGGGCACTCATGGAGTCATCACCAGTGCAGTGCTACCTGCTGCGAGAAATATCACTGTACACAAAGAGAGGGAGCCTGAGAAGAACACTTGAAAATAACAAGCCAAGCCCACTGTGCAGCATGAGACAGTCACAAACTGTTAGAAATATAGCATATTTACTGATGTTGAAAAAACATGATAAAACTGTAAACACAAGGCTCTTTTCCTCCAGTTTAGTAAATGAAAACTTGCTTAAAATGTAATTTAGAAACTTACACCTTTCTATTGAATTGAATGGAACTCGTGGTATCTAAAGACAGAAGTTTGAGACTGGTGTTGACTGTGCATTCATCTCCAAGCCCAGAGAGATAAAAGAATATGATGTGAAACAGCAAGGAAAATCTTAAACAACATACTTTTAAAAAAATGGATGCTTGACTACAATTATGTCAAACAAAATGATCAGAACATGTATGTATATGCCATGGGGGGGGAGCACTGTGTTCAAGGAGAAAGGGTTGACACCAACATGTTTGATGGCAGAAGGTGTCTAAATAGGATTTAGGACCCTGCAGTATAGAAAGGTACACGTGATACTACATTAAGTGACCACCATGGACAGAAAGGGGAAGCAAGGAGAAAGACATTTTACAATATATATTAGCTTGCGTGGAAGTAAGCTCCTCCATTTGCATGGCCGGCTGGGAACCAAAAGCAAATTTTGTCCTTAGCTTGTGTCTCCACTGTCTCTCCCTACACACATTTTCCATGTGGTTCATAATTGTGGTCTTTACATTTGTAATCTCAATTTCAATATGGGGGATGAGTGGGGTTTTCGTCAGGCCCTTTTTTGGTTTATAGAGCCTCTTCACAATTCCTGACACAAAAGCTGAAGAAGTATCCAATGTATTCATACTTTTATTTTTGTCTTCATGATTTTCATGATGCCATTATTTCTCAAAGAGATACTGTGAGAAGATGTACTGGTATATGATGTGCACTAATGTAAGTGGTCACCTTGCACCTGTCCAGACAACTCTTCTGGTGATTTAAGAGGTCTCAGACAACCCTAGAAGCTATCCAAGTGGTAGCTGTGGAGAGCAGCCTTCAGGCTTAGTCTCGAAGGAGTTTAAAGCAGCTTGTTTTACCAGAATGCAATCTTATAGTATAGATTAAATGAAAAGGAACCACACAAAGAATGAATAACAAGCATTGGCATAGCCAATAGGTCTCGCCTTTGATGCTTTATAAGTGATTAGCTAGAGCTATTGGTTTTGCCAATGTTTGTTAGCCAAGTTGGCGTGTTCAAACCTCACAGAATATAGCATGCCTTGCAGAGCAGCACATGCTCTCTGGCTCTAGACGTCCCAGTTTTTTCATCCCACTTAAAGTCCGTCAGTTTATTTACAAACACAGACAGGCCATGTATCAACTTAAAATTAAACGCACAGTCCTGCCACTTCAGAAAACTCTAATACTGTAAGATCAGGGAGAGGCGCTTTCATAGCTTATTTGACATGCGGGAGGGTCGGTTTATGAAAGAAGGACAAAGCGAACGTCCAGGGACAGCATAGAACACCAATCTTAAAGTGGTCCCCATTTTCTGCTAAAAGGAAACAAATGCTGCGGTAGGTAGAACTATCCGCCCACGATCACACTGCTGAGTAGGAAAGCCGGGATTATGAAAACAGAGGCCCCTCGGTTTAGACAGCGCAGGTTGGCCAATAAACTACACAACCTCTGAGTATACACCAACCCTGTCTGTGGGACGGCAGGAGCAAGGGCAGGTCTGCTTGTCCCCTTTTGTGCCGGGCAACCACGGACTGAGCGCAACCCTCCCTCTCCCGTCCTCCTCCCAGTTCCAGCACGCCGGTTCCTGGAACTAGGCCAGCTACCAGCTCAAACTGGTTGCAAATGGATTTGTAAGTTATCCGGGATGGAGTGCCCGTGTTGTGTTTGTATAGCGTGGGTTCCACACAAGGAAACTGGGTTGGTGTTAAAGGTACACGTAGCACTAGAAATGTAAAAAACCCTGCCTTGTGTTTAGTTTACATAAGGATTAGGGAGATTTAATTGAGAAAGGGGTTCAGACTCCCAACTCGCATATTTGCTTTGGCACAAACAGACTCGTTGTCATATATGAAACTGTTACACTGTTGTCGAATCGGTGCTTTTGTGTTCTTTCCACTGGAATA
Source organism: Triturus cristatus (assembly GCF_964204655.1). Lineage (NCBI taxonomy): Eukaryota > Metazoa > Chordata > Amphibia > Caudata > Salamandridae > Triturus > Triturus cristatus. The sequence goes on along the minus strand of NC_140589.1, from coordinate 94,133,787 downwards.
AATGTAAGTAAAGCATTCGTCCATTGCTACAATCAAAATATCCTTTAAACAGACAACCTGAAATGCACTTGGCTTTGCATGTGTTGTCTGCACAAATGATTGTAAAAATACACACCAGTGCACTGTGCGTGTGTTGGAGCGGTTTACAGTATCAAGAACAGCCAGCTCGAGGAAAAGTGTGCGTGTTCAAGGAAAGCGCGTGCACGAGTAGACATCGGTGTGCATGACTGCGGGCAATGCTTGAAATGGAAAAATAGAACTGCTGTACCAGAGTACTTGCTTGTTTTGAGAAGTGCCAGTACTCTCCAATTAAAACTATTCAGTTTTTCTTGAGAAATGCAGGTACTCTCCCTCGCAAAATAAAAAAAAATGCCAGTACCGGCCCATTTAAAGCACTCTTAACTTGCATATGTTGTTTTGTTTGTTTAAAGTGTTGCGTGTGGAGGGAACAGGAAAGTGAAAGCGGCCGCGAGACAGGCAAGAAAGTGACCGGAGGGAACAGGGAAGTGAAAGTAACCGCGAGACAGGCAAGAAAGTGAAATCGACCATGAGTCAGGCAAATGTAAACAAGCGCATGCGGCCACGCTAATTAGAAATAGATGGCACCTGCACGCTGCTGCTCGCTCCCGCAAAGTGTATGCCACCACACGCACATGTGTTACAAAAGTGCAGACCAATTCCAAAAGGTCATCTCCTAGAGCAGTGCATGAGAGCTGCACTAGGCTCGACCTAAAAATATGTATTTATTATATAACACTCTCTAGTACGTTACAGTATCTCCCACATGGAGATAGACCAAAGCACACAATACTTTAGCAAATAAATCACAGTAAATAGCACTAATACACAGTGGGCCATGGGGGAGACCAAACCATATACTAAGAAAATGGTATAAGAACCAATACTCGAGTCAGGACCATGTCGAGAGGATGAAGAATTGCTGTGGACCCACAGAACCACCCAAGGTAAGTAGATAGGGACCCCACAGAGTGTGTGTGCAGTGTGTGAACATGACCGCGTGCTCTGTACAAGTCTATGTGCAAGTCGCGGTTGGAATGTTAAAGATTAGGGACCCTTCCCAGTGGACCCTGAAGATCCCCTGTGGAAGACAGAAGGTTGAAGAGCCTCCCCACCCGAGGATACCATGGTAACCAAGTTACCTATCCCAGGGAAGCCGGGTGTGAAGTGCCGTCGAAAACCACTGTCAAACCAAATGGAGGACTTCAGGAAAGTGGCTCTGCTGGAAGAGGAGAAAGTTTACAGAGGAATCCAATGTGGATTCTTGACAAGGAATACTTGCAAGCAGAGGGGACAGAGTCTATGTCACTCAGGGATGACCAAAAGACTTGAAAGATGAATGCCCTCTGATGTCGGGTGTTTCAGGAAGGATGAAGGTGACCTTAATTCTGCAGCTGCGAGACCAGGCGATGCTGAGGATGACCAGGAGTCAGATGCGAGATGTCCCACGAAGGATGTTGAGTGCTGAGGGGTCGGTGTCTGGAGGGAGCACCGACAAGCCTTAGCAAATGCAACCCATGCAGGAAACCAAGACGGAGCACGGTTGGGACCAGCAGGGTCCTAGAGACTCACCATTAGCAGGGGAGTCAGGGCAGGCCCTGAGCAATCAGGGGAGCCCAAGGAAAACAAAGGTGACCCTCAAATGGACCCACAAGCTGGAGGCACAGGAGTCGTGAGAGGGCCTTGAGCAGCTCACCAACAGGAGCAGGCCACGGTGCCCACTAGGCAGTGTGGCTGAAGATCTTGGTGGAAGAAGTTGCCAGAGTTCGGGGCTACTTGTAGCCCAATGCACTTGGCCCAAAGTTGCCAACAAGCATATGCACTTGCAAAAGTATGCGGCGCACAGGGGTTCAGTTAATGCAGCCCTCACGAGGGATTCTGACCTCAAATTCAGTGAGAGGACAGCTTGAGCCTCGAGAGACATAGTTAACCACCACCTTTGTTGTTGAACCCTTCGGAGTCCACAGGAGCTCGGGATCAGCAGACCGGTCAGCAGTGTTGGGGTGCCTTCGAATGCCAGGAAGTTACTCCTTCACTTCAAGGGAGATTATCTTCAAGTGTCTTGGATGCTCCACAGGTCCTGCACAGATCCTGTATGGTGCACAGGCACAGACGATGCAGCAGACTGAAAGGGAGATGAAGCCAGGCCCAAACGAAGTCCAGAGTGCCCAGATGGTAAAAGGTAGTGGTTTCAGTTCTGAATCTTGTCCACGACGAATCTAGGGACCTATACCCAGGTAAGCCCTTAAGTACCCTAAGGAAAGGGTTGGGGATAGTCAGGGGACCCTCCCAGTGGAGGGTCTGGACAGGGGGATGGTTAATTTAATGTCCTTTGTCCAGTTTCACACTACAGCGGGAGCCAACGGCTCCCAGGACTGGTTTGAACTGGACTTTGCACAGGGATATCAAATGTGCTCCTTATGCAGACTTTCAGGGCTGGCAAGTGATAATACACTAAATCCTGTCTGGGAGGTGGTCACACCTCCCTGTGGCAGGATGCCTATTGTTCTGCCTTCCCCTGCTCGAGCTTGGCTCAGCAGCATAAGGGCAGAAATGTGTCTCTGGTCGGCAGCAACCATTTTGTGCTGTCCGGGACTAGAAGACTTGTACTGGTAACACTGAGAGCCTAACGGAGAGCTCTCCCTGTGATTGGAATCATACTTCCCACACCGTTTACAGTTGGGGGTATGATTCCAACATGTTTGATACCAAACATGATAGGATTCGTTGCAGCTGTTTTTGAGATGGTCATCATGCGGTCACACGATGCCCCTCTATATAGTATACAGCTGCTTCACTGACAACCCAGGAGAATGGATTCCGTAGGCTGTAAGGGTGTCCTGCTCATGCAGGGGTACCCTCTCACTTAGAACCAAGCACCCTGGCCTCAGGATTGTAAAGGCCTGCTAGAGGGTTGTGGTCTCTCATGGGTGGCATAATGTATGCTTCAGCCCATGGGAGACCCCTGGGGTACCTATGCCCTGGGTACATGGGTACCATATACTAGAGACTGACAATGGCACCCCAGTATCCAATCTGGGATGTACCTAGGTGCTGAACACAACCGTTTAGGGAGAAAGCAGATAGACTGTGGTCCTGATTAGTAGGATCCCAGTCAGACTAATCAAAAACAGCATCACATCAAGCAAAAAGTGGGAGCAACCATAACCAGCAGATCCTACTTTCCTACAGATACTCTTGTGTAAAGCACTAGAAGTTGAACACGATTTTTATTCTGATTGACATCCCCAGTGAGATAGGCAAACAGAATGAACTAATGAAAGTTAAGAGCAATATCTATGGTGCTATCATAATGCAAATAAAGATAATTGGGATTCCTATTTACCAACTGTAGAATGTTCCTATAATAATGGAACCCATGTGCCTTTTTTTGTAGGCAAGGGTTTAATTCAAGAGTGTTTACATCGGCCTCTCATATGAGTCTTTTGGTTCCAGCAGCTCTGGTTATTTGAATCAGTTACAGTAGCAACAACTTGTTTCTGAAAGCTTACACATTTCTAAGTCACAAAGAAGGGATATGCTGGTAAAGAAATATCAGTCTTCTCCTTTTGGTCCTGGAAAAAATGTTTGCGGGCTTCCTGTTTTGTTTTCTTCTTGTATATGCATTGCCAGTTAAAACCATGCAATGACTTTATGGTTCATCTGTGAGAACCAATCAAATCAATACTGTTGCCTTTTTGTTGAAGTTGCCTTACACTTGGAAGATTCATTCTGTCTATCCATCCAGAGCCCTATGGTACTGACGCCCGTCTGAACCTCTGCCACTTATGGTATGATGCCAAACAAAATATAAGTTTCAAGAATTGTGTACTTTTCTGAAGTTTCAGGTCAGCTTCGATATCTGATCCAGGGGAAAACTTATGCTCACATATCCTTCTAGTGGGCCATCTTGGGAACATGCTTCTGCAGTTCATCCTCCCTTGTAGGTCTCTGTTTATTTCAACTGTGCATGGATACACCTGGAGACTTAGAGGAGAACATATTGTTACATCTTTGCTGAGATCACTGCTGAGAGCAACGTTGAGAGTTTGCATAGAGACATCTCATTAAACATTTGGATAGCAACATTACACAACATACCTTCAACATGAATTGCACCATAAAAATAGCATGCAGACAGTTATAATACACAAAGGATCACTCCAATCTCATAAGTGAAGCCCTACCTACATTTTTCTGTCATGTTTGAGTCACTCTAAATTAGTCCACCCTATGACATCGTTTGTTTTCTTCTGAGGATTTTATAGTGTGGTATTCCATCCTTGCTTGCAAGGGAAGCACTTGGTATAGTGTATTCACTCCACTAAAGGTGGCTGGGGCCCTTAGGAATGTTCAGTGACAGTCTTTTAGTGTGTTTTCTGTGAAGTCCCTTATTATTTTATTTCCTGAATCCTCTCCGCGCTTTAGTAAATGCTGACACAAGTGATTAATAAATGCGCTTACTGTCATTAGAAACATGGGGTCACCTTTATGACCGTATTAAGTGTTCGCAAATAGCAAATCTGTCCATTTGCGACTGCTAAAACGGCCTCTAGCATGTAACAACCCTATTTTCCTTTAAGGAAAATGGGCTGCATTAAAAAAAAAAACTGCCTCATTAAAAAAGCAGACACAGACATGGCGGTCTGCTGACCCCAGCAGGCCACCATCCCCTTCAGTGCTGGCCATTTCCAATGGGTCGCAAATTGTGGAGTTCATCTTGCACATCTGTGAAATTGAAAAGCAAATGAAGCCCTTAAATGCTGTGTGCAAATGATGACTGAAACAGTGGTAATTCCGAAATGTATTTAAGTAGCATTTGTGCGGTATTTTGATGTCCACAGAAAGTTGTACAGAAACATTAAATTCTAATAGTTTTGAAATGGAATATGTTCTATTGTTGCTTGTAAAGGCTGTGGTATTACATATGTCATGTGAAGTCTTCTTCATCACTTTCAAGGAGTTAGGATCCAAGACCAGCAGACAGTAAACTGATCCAATTATGATTACAATTATTCCAATATTATCAGTCCATCAGGTTACCTCCGTTGGCACACTCTCCGGCTGAAAATGTCATTTTTACCACATCAGCAGCAGAGGTACAGAAACCTCTGGCCAAAACGCCTAGTGGAAAGGCATTTGACAATAATGGGTTTCTGGCCGAGTCTTACAAAACATTTGCAACTTTGTACCCTTCCTGTCTGAATTATTTAATTTTATTAAGGAGGGTGGTGAAATCTCTTCCTCCTTTTAGGGATCCAGGATTGTCAGTTTTCTGAAGAAAGATACAAACCCTTGGGGTATCAATTCATATCAACCCATCAGCTTACTGAATGCTGATTCCCGATTTACTTCGGCTGCCCAGGCTCCAACTCACGTAGACTAGACTGGCTTTGTGGCTAATCGTTTGATGGCTGAGAACATGGGCTTTTTAATACATGCGCTGGATTATTTCCCGGTTAACCAGATCAGTGCAGCAGTATTAATGGTCGATGCAGAGAAAGCGCTCGATCTGGTTATCCGGGATGTGCAGTTTAATGCTCTCGAGACGTTTGGTTTTCCCGCTCAATTTATTTGGATGTTAGAGAATTTGTATCAAGGGGCACAAGGGAAGATAGTTGTGAATTCCAACCTCATGGGAACAGTGGCCATTAACAGGGGAACCCGTCAGGGGCGCCCCCTATCCCCAACTCTATTTACTCCTTTAATAGAACCTCTGGCTGCTAGGATCCAGAGTAATGAGGTGATCGATGCTCCAGCTTCTGGAAGGGCTAAATGAAAGGTATTCGCTGATGACTTTGTGCTATATTTGAAACCCAATAAGAAGAATGTCCAGAGGGTTCTGGACGAGTTCGAGGAGTTTAAAAGAATTGGGGAGTATAAAATAAATCAAAACAAGTCAGAGATGCTTCTGCACGTCTTTGCCTGACATTGATCGCCAGGGGAGCCCTTTTTAAAATATCGATTTCACCTCTGCTTTTATTTCTTTTTTCAAACGTCCCCATTAAAGTTAGTAAGAGCTATTTTAGGGTCTTAGATGTACTTTTTAGGCACTTTGTTTGGAGCAGAAAGGTATCTAGGGGAAAATATTCAGTACTCCAATAAGGTATTTCACAAGGAGGGCTGGCGCTTCGACATGTTCAGACATATGTGGTGTTTTTTAAGATGTTTGGCATGATCACTGGAAGGAAGGAGGACGGTCCTTTTTTTTTTATAGATAAAATGATGCAGGAAGTGTAAACCAGGCTGCAAGTTCCCTAAAAAACTAGATCCGGTGCTCCAGGAGCTTGAAGCTCTGTTGCAAGGAGTGTATCAGAACACATTCCTGTAGGTCATATGTATCTTACATTACAGAAGTGTCATCATACGAGACTGACACTACCACATAATCAGATTAGATTGTGGAGTGTCATCATACCAGACTGACAATACCACATAATCAGATTAGATTGTGGAGTGTCATCATACCAGACTGACAATACCACATAATCAGATTAGATTGTGGAGCGTCATCATACCAGACTGACACTACCACATAATCAGATTAGATTGTGGAGCGTCATCATACCAGACTGACACTACCACATAATCAGATTAGATTGTGGAGTGTCATCATACCAGACTGACACTACCACATAATCAGATTAGATTGTGGAGTGTCATCATACCAGACTGACACTACCACATAATCAGATTAGATTGTGGTGTGTCATCATACCAGACTGACACTACCACATAATCAGATTAGATTGTGGAGCGTCATCATACCAGACTGACACTACCACATAATCAGATTAGATTGTGGAGCGTCATCATACCAGACTGACACTACCACATAATCAGATTAGATTGTGGAGTGTCATCATACCAGACTGACACTACCACATAATCAGATTAGATTGTGGAGTGTCATCATACCAGACTGACACTACCACATAATCAGATTAGATTGTGGAGTGTCATCATACCAGACTGACACTACCACATAATCATATTAGATTGTGGAGTGCCATCATACCAGACTGACAATACCACATAATCAGATTAGATTGTGGAGTGTCATCATACCAGACTGACAATACCACATAATCAGATTAGATTGTGGAGTGTCATCATACCAGACTGACACTACCACATAATCAGATTAGATTGTGGGTTCGTGGAGCTGGGGCACTTTATTTTAGAGGGGTGAACCCATTACAAGGCAAGAACTTCACGCTCTATGTGGCAATTACTGTAAGGGTTTTTGGGGATTTCCAGCAGATGCAATTTTTTGAGTATTCACTGCCAGGAATCCAGTCCAGACACTCCTCCTGCTACACCCTCGCTGTTAAGGTCTTAGCTCCAGGGAATTGGACATTGGCATAGGTTATTATGTAATCATGGGGTGCGGCAGCAGGTGACTAGCTTTTTAGAAAAAATCTGTCTGACTGCGCAGTGTCGCCTTTCTAAGAATGATTGGCAGAGCATCTCGGTAACAGGCTATAAGTTGTTGAGACCACCACATTGTAAGAGGATGCCTTTCTTGTCTCGATGGATGGCGTACTATACTCCTGCAGCCCTTCAAAGAATGTACCCCTCGGTCGAGGGTCATTGCTTTCGATGCCAACAGTGGGGGGCTGGGGCCTGGCTCCAAATTTCTTATGCTTGCCATAAGCTGGGGCAGTTCTGGGAAAAGCTCTTCTCTGTTCTTAGTCTTGGTCTCCAGGCTAGGATGGATCCAGAAGCATGCTTTGCACTTTTTGGGCTTCTTAACCAAGTCACAGCTCCAGCATTGGCAGATGGGGGCAGGTGTTTATACTGACAGCATTCTCTTTTTTTTGGTATATGTTTATTGAGAAGTACATGTCAGTTTATAAACAATACATAAAAAAAAGAGTATAAACAAATCAAATTATGGCCACACAATAAATTACTATGAAATGGTACCTTCTCAGATTTTTTAATCTGATAGCATTCTCGATTGCCCGCTCCTTGATTTTACAAAAATGGAGAACACACAGGGTTCCAACATACCAAGCCTGGCTTAAAAAATGCTATGAGCAAAGAGGTTTGAGGAGCTGTGTGCAAGACGGGTTGGAGCTTTAAAAAGAGATGCAATGCCTCGCGGCCGTATCTTGATATAACTGACCAGGCGGGTCCCGACCTTCTGTTAGTGCAGCCCGTGTTTTCTTGATAGCTGTTTCTATTTCAGGCATTTTAAATGGTGTACTTGGTCTCATTGTAGATACATGTCAACTGCAGGTTTTTAAACATGTTTAAGTAGCCTGGGCACAATTGCACTGTCGTATCCCGCTTTAGTGGGGCACTGGAATGGCTCTACCAGGTTTCAGAGTTTTTAGAGAGGTAAAGATGCTTTGCCTCCTGCCGCTGGCATTTTTGCTGGTTTGTTATGGGAATGTTTCTTGCTTCTTTTTATCACACATCACTGTGATCACTGTTAGGATGTAGTAATCTGACAAGTAGGGCCTGTATGAGACACGATGGCACTTTATTCATTTTATCTCTACTGGATACATTTGATTTACTAATCTGATTTTTGTATCTCAAACGTGCGGACTGTCCTTGTGCTAAAGTTTCATGACCGTCTTTGCTCATTTTTATCAACTGTTCCTGTTTTGTATATTTATTGTTGATAATCAGGCCGGACACGAGGCACAATATCCCTTTCTTGTGTATCTTATGCCTTTAGTACTGTATTAACTTTACTCGCTTCTGCACTTTTGCTCGATTCTGTTCACTAAAAATAAATGTAAAAATACATATATTTACTTTCAATTGATGTGCACAAAATAGAGCTAGACAAGATAAGGCCTGACCTATTGAATTGTTTGGTGTTGGACAGGGACATTCCTAGGCATTTGCCAGTGGTACAACCAGAGCCTGCTTTACAAGGGTAAAGTTTACGCTTTTTCAGTATTCACAAAACTGCATAGCGAGTTTACGAGTGCGGCGACTCTGCAGTGGGGTGCAGAACTCTGCACAGAATCAGATAGGAACCGGAAGCTCTTTGAAATCTGGCGCCAAGTGCCAATGACAGGGACCTTGGGCGGGATGAGCGCTGCCGCAGTGCAACTGGGGAGGCTGCGAACCACAGTAACGGAGCGAGGTTGCTGTTGGGGGGAACACATGATCAGACAAGACAATATGTAAAGTTAATTTAAATGGGGAGCAGTTGCTGCTAATTGTGCTTCTAGGGTCCATTCACCATCAACAAGAAAAATGTGTCCAGACGCCGCCCATGTTGGTAAGAGAGGTGAGGCGGTGGGGCTTCGTAAGGGGGGATTTTGACGGACGATGACGAGGGGAAATTCATTTTTTATCCAATTCTCCTTCGTCATCGTCTATCGAAATCCCCCCCCCCCCCCCCCCAACCCGGCTCCACTGCTCTCACCTGCACGGGCTGCAGCTGAAGGGGCAGTGTTTGAGTATTAAGTTACAGCACTGGTCGCCCCAAACGTCAGACACGAAACTCAAAGTCATGTCAAGGTTTATGTGAGGCGACAGCATTTATCATTTTTGGGGTTGGGTGAATCTGAACCTCACATGCAGGAACAGGTGTCTGTCTGTACAAGAGTGTGGGAGAGTCCTCCTGTCCAAAATGCGGGGCCCCGGCAGGCCCCCTTATACATACGCCCTGGAACTGCAGAGGAATACAGAGTAAAGATGGGGAAAGCACATTCAGGCGGCATCAGATACAGGAGATGTATTTAGATTGTGAAGCCACAAAGATTATATAAAAAGGGTTTCGGTAAATGAGTGTGTGCACGAGGAGCCAGACATGTTTTATGGGCTTTTGTGAAAGTGTACGGTGACCCGTTCGCTATTTGCTTGCAGCATAAAACAAGGCCAACTTCTGTTAGACATGATTCGGGAAACACGTTTGATGAGAATGTGCAGAAAAGAGAAAGGAGTGCGGGCTCCGCGAGCAGCACTCACGAGTGCTGAAATGGTGATGCCAATGTTCAGTCAGGCTCTGGGCTCCGGGCCAATTCCCCACCCATTGTGTCACAGTCACAAACCGGAGGAGAATGAATGCAGCGCCGCCTGCTGGCGCATCCATCGCCCACCCCGCTGCAGTGGTCTCCGATGCACCTCCTATAGTGAGTTGTCTTTCTTAGTAATACACATTTGAGTCCAATGCATTAAAAACTGTCTTTTCATTTACACAATAAAAATAATAATGGTGTTACATTGACCCAGGGCAGGATATCTGCCTCCCAGTTTGTGCATCGTGGCCGGGTCGAACCTCGTCAGGATGGCATCAGATACCCTTCATTCTCCCGAAAACTGACCGGTGCAAAGATGGCTGACCGCTGTGATGGGAATGTCCCCTTCGTGATAAGCTGGCGCCACCCAGCCCTGGTGCTTGGCTGTATGTGAAGCTTGTATCTCTACTTTACTTTGACCCAGGCCTCACACTAAGCTGGCATGTTTACAGATGCCCAGGCCTGTTCCTGGTTATGCAAGAACCTGTTCTGTGACCCAGAGGGGAGCCCAAACCGTGCCCTCATGATGGGCGTAATGCTACTTTCCATGCACTGTTGAATCATGCCAAGCGGCGCTGGCAGCAAACTGAGTTTCTAGGAAACGCAAGTGTAAACATCCCTTTTTATCTGTATCAGGAGATCTACTGAACCATCTCCTATAAAGCTCTGCTGGTATGTGAACACCTCCAACCTTGCTCTGACATTCCCAGAGTATGTGCAGTGAGTGTGTGGCCCATGTATGATAGTCAGACCATATGTGCGCTATGAGTCTGAATACTGTGAACAGTGGGATCTCTTTGTATGGCCCCTGGGTTAGCATGTCTCAAGATGGTGGGTGATGTGACCTCCACAAGCAGTGGAAGTGAACTGGCTGCATTCCAATGTCTGGAAGGTGCAGATCATGAAACTGAAGTGAGAGCGGATGGAGGCAGGGCTGCCTTATAGAGATTCAACGAGGGCCTTGTTAGTTACCAAAAGGCTGTTCATCAGCTCTTCCTGAGCACTGCCATTTCCAATGCTGACCCCAGCAGGCCACCATCCCCTTGAGTGCCGGCCATTTCCAATGCTGACCCCAGCAGGCCACCATCCCCTTGAGTGCCGGCCATTTCCAATGCTGACCCCAGCAGGCCACCATCCCCTTGAGTGCCGGCCATTTCCAATGCTGACCCCAGCAGGCCACCATCCCCTTGAGTGCCGGCCATTTCCAATGCTGACCCCAGCAGGCCACCATCCCCTTGAGTGCCGGCCATTTCCAATGCTGACCCTAGCAGGCCACCATCCCCTTGAGTGCCGGCCATTTCCAATGCTGACCCCAGCAGGGCACCATCCCCTTGGGTGCCGGCCATTTCCAATGCTGACCCTAGCAGGCCACCATCCCCTTGAGTGCCGGCCATTTCCAATGCTGACCCCAGCAGGCCACCATCCCCTTGAGTGCCGGCCATTTCCAATGGGTCGCATATTGCGAACTTCCTCATGAATGAGGCAGGTCCCTTGTGACCCATTTGGGAATCGCTAACAGTGTCTGAGGCACTGTGTACATTTCATTTTGCCACTCTGTAATTGAGAGTTGCAAACAAATCGCAATTTTCGCGTCATGAAATGAAATGGGTGTACATGTGGCACATTGCATTACAATTGTTTATTGCTGGAACTGGGTTTTTAATTATTGGTCAAATGGGGTTTAGGGAAGCTGCATCACAACGCATTCATTCCTTGATTTTTTGTTCCATTCATCACCCCCTCACTACAGAATGGATGAATAGATCACTAATACCGCAAAAGGCGATGTCCGTGCACTTGAAAGGCGTGATTTAAAAGGATTCTACATCAAGACTTAACTTAACAGATTGAATAAAATAGTTTTTAACAAAAGTAAAACTGCTGTTTTGTTCCTAACTTTATTTTGCTTCTAGCAGATGCAACTTCCACAGGATTCTACTCTGGATATTATGCGTGCCTCTTTTCTCTTCCCTGTTGTCAGGTGAAGTTCGGGTCCTTTGTTGATCACTTTAGCATTCATCTTCACTTTCAATCAAGAGCCAAAGATTGCCAAGGAGGTTTCATACCCTTTGTGTTTTTTATTTCTTGACCAGTACCATCTTAAGCCGGCACGTGATACCTTTCACTCATACTACTCTGCCCATGGTGGCACCCTGGCTACTGGGAGAATCTAGTCAATCTAGGATGGGACTCAGCATACCTTCTCAGTGTCCAGTCCTTGGCACCATTACTTTCACACACTCGCAAAAATTGTATTTGTTTGCTTTTACTTGTTCCTTAACAAAGGTACATGAGTGCCTCCTATGGGGCCCACAGCACAGTACTCTCTGTCTTTCAAGTGTGGATGCAGTACTTCCATCAGCAACCTCTCTAGACGTCTGAACACCCCATCCAGGACTGTCACATGGGGATCTCAGAGTTGGGGCGGTTAAGTCATTGGCGTAGGATATACGATTAGCGTGACAAAAGAGCTGCTTTATGGGGACTCCGATCCTAAAACACCCCTATTCATCAGTAGTGGAAACTGACTTTTCTTCACTGACACTTTTAGATATTTCACTGCCCTCCTCTATCAGTGGAAAGCGAAGGAAGACTGTGGAGTTCATCTTGCACATCTGTGACATTGAAAAGCAAATGCAGCCCTTACATGCTGTGTGCAAATGATGACTGACACAGTGGTAATTCCGAAATGTAGATGCTAGATGCTAGATCGCGCGGTGAGGCCAGCCCTCCATTTTCTTAACTAGAAAAACGTTATTGTTGTGTACTGTGAAATTTTGCACATTGTTATTTTGCACCTTTGTTCGCCTGACGCACTGTTTTTAAACTGGGAATTAAGGCCTTTTTAATTTCAACGTTGGCAACACATGCAATTTTTATCTGTGCTCACTTTTGTATATGCTTCACCTACCGTATAGAGGTGTACCTTAGCTGCTAGGTCGCAGTCCCCGGTCCGTTGCGGCAATTAAGTGCCCATTGTACGGAGGGACGCCCTGTGACCCCACCCACTCATGACCTCAGTTCCGGTCACGGGGTACTTTAGGGTGATGCCATACCGGCCGCGCAGAGGGCGCGCCGCCGGCGCGCCGATGGCGTGCCAAAAGCAAGCCCGTCTGCGCCCGTCCGCGCCCAGACCGCGCCCAGACCGCGACCGGCGCTGGCCATACTGTTAGTACCCTCCAGTCCCAATCATTGCTCTGGTCGCGGGAGGCATTGCTAACTCTTCGCTGCCCTCCCTGCACCAGTACGCTACGGCTTGATTTCGCTAAAGGCCCAGACCCTCCATGCTGTAAGACATGTGGTTATTTACCTCTTTGCAATCGGAGTCAGCGGAAGCAATCTCAGACCTACTTCAATGCGTGCCTCTTAAACTTCAGATCTTTGGTCAAGCACGCCACGGATATTTGGTCCCTTTTAAGCGACGGCTCCTGGGACGCCAAGTTTCTTACTGAGACCTGGCTCTCCCTGGACACAACGACATCCATCGCTCTTGCAATCCCACCTGGCTTTAAGATGTGCCACGCTGATCGCGAGGGGGGCAAGAGGGGGGGTGGTGTGGCCATCATCTTGAGAGACACTTGGAATATGGTGTCCTCCTCTCCATCGTTCGAGGACGGCATTGAAGGTCTGTTCTTTTGCATTCACTTTAATCCCTCTTTTTCACTGGCAGGCACCCTTATCTACAGACCCCCAGACTGCTCGGTGACGGCCCTCCAGAATTTATGCAGCCTTATTGTTCAACTGTCCGTTAAATACACTAACTTCATGGTGTTAGGTGATTTTAACCTACATGTGAATGATGCTAGCTGTTCACAAGCCAGTCATTTGGTATCCTCCTTAGAGGGCGCCAACCTTTTCCAACTGGTGTCTGCTCCCACACACACAGCTGGCCATACACTGGATCTTGTTTTCACCACTCTTACTGAGGTTGCTATTGCGCCTCCCTCCCCTTTAACCTGGTCCGATCATTACCTGATCCCCCTTACTTTTCCTCTGCCGGCTCCCAAACAAACTGAAGGCCCCCATGTTATTACTAAGAGAAATTTGAAAAATCTAAACGTGGCAGATTTATGCGACACCCTCCAGGCCACCCTTCCTAGCCTGATTTCAGATCCAAATACCGATGCTATTTCTGTCCACAATTGGATTGCAACGGCAGTGGACTCCGGAGCACCGGCTAAAATTGTTAAATCTACAAGACCATCTCCCTCGGCCCCCTGGTTCTCACCTTCCCTGAAAATATCCAAGCGTGAATGCAAGAAGCTCGAACGAGCGTGGCGAGCTAGCTATGATGACCAAGCTAAGACTTTATACAAAAAAGCCTTAAAAGCTTTTCATAAGGATATCAAAATAGCGAAGAGAGACTCCTTCACAACCCGGATTCTGAATGCTGACCATTCAGGCACCGAGTTGTTTAAGGTGGTGAAGTCTTTTTTCAACCCCACGGCATTAGAGTCCAAACTATCTCCCTCTCCTATACTCTGTAACTCTATCGCCCACCACTTTGACAATAACATTTTAAAGGTGTATGATTCTTTTGTTCCGCAGTCATCAACAGTTAAATCAGACTCCCCCCGCTCCAAGCTTATGACTCCTACCTTTAGCCGTTTTTTGCCTATAACTCCTAAGGAAGCTCTAGTAACGATTCAAAACTGTCCCTCTGGTGCTCCTGATGACCCATGCCCGCCCAAATTATGGAATAGCATCTCGGCCCCTCTTGCTGAAATATTTCTCCAGCTATGGAATTCCTCGCTGTCCTCTGGCACTTTCCCCGATCTTTGGAAACATGCCACACTTCTTCCCTTAAAAAAGAAACCCAACGGGGACCCGGATGATCTTGGCAACTTAAGACCCATCTCCCTTCTCCCTGCTCCGGGCAAAATGCTTGAAAAATTAGTTCAGCGGCAGATGTCCACTTTTATTGAGCAAAGCGGAGCTCTACACGATACACAATCAGGCTTCAGGGCAGGTTTCAGCACGGAGACGGCCCTCCTTGAAGTTGCCGAATCAATAAGATGGTCATTGGATTCAGGAGCCTCCTCCGTATTGGTGCTCCTGGATCTGTCAGCGGCCTTTGATACGGTGGACTACTCCATTATGGTCAAGAGATTAAAGGGTGCAGGTTTTGATGGAGAGGCGCTGGCCTGGGTTTCTTCTTTCCTGTATGGTCGCACACAGAAGGTCTCCCTCAGGCCTTTTGAGTCGGCACCTCTCCCGCTGTGGTGCGGAGTCCCCCAGGGCTCGGCCTTGAGCCCATTACTTTTTAATCTCTATCTGGCCCCGCTCTTTTCTTTAATCAACAACTGGGATGTGAAGGCGATTTCTTACGCAGACGACACCCAGCTGTTTTTTTCCTTTAAAGAGCAGTCCGCTGAGGCCTTCAAAAATTTTAAAAGCTGCCTGCGTGATATAGCTATCTGGATGAACTCCAACAAATTAAAGCTTAACGCAGGAAAGACCGAAGTTATGTTTTTCGGTACGAACCTTATCCCTGAGGCAGACTTATGGTGGCCGGAGGAGATGGGCCCGCCTCCCTCCCCTGCCAACTATATTCGTAACCTGGGCGTAAGATGGGATCCGGATCTCTCTCTTCTGGCTCAAATTCAGCAGGTTTCTGCTACCTGTTTTAGATATTTAAAAAACTTACGGAAAATTTTGCACCTGCTCCCAGAAGATTGTAGGAAAACTGTTGTCCATGCTACAGTCACATCCAGACTGGACTATGCTAATGGCCTTTACTTGGGCCTCCCCAAATATGCCATCCAGCGCCTGTAGCTGGTTCAGAATGCGGCTGCGAGACTGGTTCGGCGTATTCCTTTCCGGCACCATGTCTCTCCGCACCTCTTTAGGCTACACTGGCTTCCGGTGGGTAAAAGAATCATCTTTAAGGCCCTGACTCTGGCTTACAGGGCCTTGCATGGAAATTGCCCACGCTATCTGAAGGACAGATTATGTCCCTACAAGCAGGAGCGGTCGCTACGTTCTAGCTCACTCAACCTACTTCACCCATATCGGTTTAGAAAATCACGACGAGGGGGCAGATCCTTCACGGTCAATACAACCTCCCTCTGGAACCTCCTGCCCAACTATCTACGTAAGGCAACTTCAGAATCCTGTTTTCGGAAAGGTCTGAAAACGTGGCTCTTTGACTCAGCTTAATCTGGTCTCCTGGAATCCGGCCTTTTCTTTTTCACCTTTACATGCCTCCTAGCTCTCTCTACTGTTAGCGCCGGGACACCCCTGTTTGGGGTAGCTGTCGCGCTCTACAAGCCCCATTATTATTATGTATTTATGTAGCATTTGTGTGAAATTTTGATGTCCACAGAAAGTTTACAGAAAAATTACATTCTAATAGTTTTTAAATGGAATATGTTCTATTGTTGCTTGTAAAGGCTGTGGTATTACATATGTCTTCTTCATCACTTTCAAGGAGTTAGGATCCAAGACCAGCAGACAGTAAACTGATCCAATTATGATTACAATTATTCCAATATTATCAGTCCATCAGGTTACCTCCGTTGGCACACTCTCCGGCTGAAAATGTCATTTTTACCACATCATCAGCAGAGGTACAGAAACCTCTGGCCAAAACGCCTAGTGGAAAGGCATTTGACAATAATGGGTTTCTGGCCGAGTCTTACAAAACATTTGCAACTGGACTTGTACCCTTCCTGTCTGAATTATTTAATTTTATTAAGGAGGGTGGTGAAATCTCTTCCTCCTTTTAGGGATCCAGGATTGTCAGTTTTCTGAAGAAAGATACAAACCCTTGGGATATCAATTCATATCGACCTATCAGCTTACTAAATGCTGATTCCCGATTTACTTCGGCTGCCCAGGCCCTAACTCACGTAGACTAGAGTGGCTTTGTGGCTAATCGTTTGATGGCTGAGAACATGGGCTTTTTAATACATGCGCTGGATTATTTCCCGGTTAACCAGATCAGTGCAGCAGTATTAATGGTCGATGCAGAGAAAGCGCTCGATCTGCTTATCCGGGAGGTGCAGTTTAATGCTCTCGAGACGTTTGGTTTTCCCGCTCAATTTATTTGGATGTTAGAGAATTTGTATCAAGGGGCACAAGGGAAGATAGTTGTGAATTCCAACCTCATGGGAACAGTGGCCATTAACAGGGGAACCCGTCAGGGGCGCCCCCTATCCCCAACTCTATTTACTCCTTTAATAGAACCTCTGGCTGCTAGGATCCAGAGTAATGAGGTGATCGATGCTCCAGCTTCTGGAATGGCTAAATGAAAGGTATTCGCTGATGACTTTGTGCTATATTTGAAACCCAATAAGAAGAATGTCCAGAGGGTTCTGGACGAGTTCGAGGAGTTTAAAAGAATTGGGGAGTATAAAATAAATCAAAACAAGGCAGAGATGCTTCTGCACGTCTTTCCCTAACATTGATCGCCAGGGTAGCCCTTTTTAAAATATCGATTTCACCTCCGCTTTTATTTCTTTTTTCAAACGTCCCCATTAAAGTTAGTAAGAGCTATTTTAGGGTCTTAGATGTACTTTTTAGGCACTTTGTTTGGAGCAGAAAGGTATCTAGGGGAAAATATTCAGTACTCCAATAAGGTATTTCACAAGGAGGGCTGGCGCGTCGACATGTTCAGACATATGTGGTGTTTTTTAAGATGTTTGGCATGATCACTGGAAGGAGGGAGGACGGTCCTTTTTTTTTTATAGATAAAATGATGCAGGAAGTGTAAACCAGGCTGCAAGTTCCCTAAAAAACTAGATCCGGTGCTCCAGGAGCTTGAAGCTCTGTTGCAAGGAGTGTATCAGAAGACATTCCTGTAGGTCATATGTATCTTACATTACAGAAGTGTCATCATACCAGACTGACACTACCACATAATCAGATTAGATTGTGGAGTGTCATCATACCAGACTGACAATACCACATAATCAGATTAGATTGTGGAGTGTCATCATACCAGACTGACACTACCACATAATCAGATTAGATTGTGGAGTGTCATCATACCAGACTGACAATACTACATAATCAGATTAGATTGTGGAGTGTCATCATACCAGACTGACAATACCACATAATCAGATTAGATTGTGGAGTGTCATCATACCAGACTGACAATACCACATAATCAGATTAGATTGTGGAGCGTCATCATACCAGACTGACAATACCACATAATCAGATTAGATTGTGGAGTGTCATCATACTAGACTGACACTACCACATAATCAGATTAGATTGTGGGTTCGTGGAGCTGGGGCACTTTATTTTAGAGGGGTGAACCCATTACAAGGCAAGAACTTCACGCTCTATGTGGCAATTACTGTAAGGGTTTTTGGGGATTTCCAGCAGAGGCAATTTTTTGAGTTTTCACTGCCAGGAATCCAGTCCAGACACTCCTCCTGCTACACCCTCGCTGTTAAGGTCTTAGCTCCAGGGAATTGGACATTGGCATAGGTTATTATGTAATCATGGGGTGCGGCAGCAGGTGACTAGCTTTTTAGAAAAAATCTGTCTGACTGCGCAGTGTCGCCTTTCTAAGAATGATTGGCAGAGCATCTCGGTAACAGGCTATAAATTGTTTAGACCACCACATTGTAAGAGGATGCCTTTCTTGTCTCGATGGATGGCGTACTATACTCCTGCAGCCCTTCAAAGAATGTACCCCTCGGTCGAGGGTCATTGCTTTCGATGCCAACAGTGGGGGGCTGGGGCCTGGCTCCAAATTTCTTATGCTTGCCATAAGCTGGGGCAGTTCTGGGGAAAGCTCTTCTCTGTTCTTAGTCTTGGTCTCCAGGCTAAGATGGATCCAGAAGCATGCTTTGCACTTTTTGGGCTTCTTAACCAAGTCACAGCTCCAGCATTGGCAGATGGGGGCAGGTGTTTATACTGACAGCATTCTCTTTTTTTTGGTATATGTTTATTGAGAAGTACATGTCAGTTTATAAACAATACATAAAAAAAAGAGTATAAACAAATCAAATGATGGCCACACAATAAATTACTATGAAATGTTACCTTCTCAGATTTTTCAATCTGATAGCATTCTCGATTGCCCGCTCCTTGATTTTACAAAAATGGAGAACACACGGGGTTCCAACATACCAAGCCTGGTTTAAAAAATGCTATGAGCAAAGAGGTTTGAGGAGGTGTGTGCACGACGGGTTGGAGCTTTAAAAAGAGATGCAATGCCTCGCGGCCGTATCTTAATATAACTGAACAGGCGGGTCCCGACCTTCTGTTAGTGCAGCCCGTGTTTTCTTGATAGCTGTTTCTATTTCAGGCATCTTAAATGGTGTTCTTGGTCTCATTGTAGATACATGTCAACTGCAGGTTTTTAAACATGTTTAAGTAGCCTGGGCACAATTGCACTGTCGTATCCCGCTTTAGTGGGGTACTGGAATGGCTCTACCAGGTTTCAGAGTTTTTGGAGAGTGTAAAGATGCTTTGCCTCCTGCCGCTGGCATTTTTGCTGGTTTGTTATGGGAATGTGTCTTGCTTCTAGCCGCTATGCTGCTTTTTATCACACATCACTGTGATCACTGTTAGGATGTAGTAATCTGACAAGTAGGGCCTGTATGAGACACGATGGCACTTTATTCATTTTATCTCTACTGGATACATTTGATTTACTAATCTGATTTTTGTATCTCAAACGTGCGACTGTCCTTGTGCTAAAGTTTTCATGATCGTCTTTGCTCATTTTTATCAACTGTTCCTGTTTTGTATATTTATTGTTGATAATCAGGCCGGACACGAGGCACAATATCCCTTTCTTGTATATCTTATGACTTTAGTACTGTAGTTATTGTACTTGCTTCTGCACTTTTGCTCGATTCTGTTCACTAAAAATAAATGTAAAAATACATATATTTACTTTCAATTGATGTGCATAAAATAGAGCTAGACAAGATAAGGCCTGACCTATTGAATTGTTTGGTGTTGGACAGGGACATTCCTAGGCATTTGCCAGTGGTACAACCAGAGCCTGCTTTACAAGGGTAAAGTTTACGCTTTTTCAGTATTCACAAAACTGCATAGCGAGTTTACGAGTGCGGCGACTCTGCAGTGGGGTGCAGAACTCTGCACAGAATCAGATAGGAACCGGAAGCTCTTTGCAAATCTGGCGCCAAGTGCCAATGACAGGGACCTTGAGCGGGATGAGCGCTGCCGCAGTGCAACTGGGGAGGCTGCGAACCACAGTAACGGAGCGAGGTTGCTGGTGGGGGGAACACATGATCAGACAAGACAATATGTAAAGTTAATTTAAATGGGGAGCAGTTGCTGCTAATTGTGCTTCTAGGGTCCATTCACCATCAACAAGAAAAATGTGTCCAGCCGCCGCCCATGTAGGTAAGAGAGGTGAGGCGGTGGGGCTTCGTAAGGGGGGATTTTGACGGACGATGACTGGGGGAAATTCATTTTTTATCCAATTCTCCTTCGTCATTGTCTATCGAAATCCCCCCCCAACCCGGCTCCACTGCTCCACTGCTCTCACCTGCACGGGCTGCAGCTGAAGGGGCAGTGTTTGAGTATTAAGTTACAGCACTGGTCGCCCCAAACGTCAGACACGAAACTCAAAGTCATGTCAAGGTTTATGTGAGGCGACAGCATTTATCATTTTTGGGGTTGGGTGAATCTGAACCTCACATGCGGGAACAGGTGTCTGTCTGTTCAAGAGTGTGGGAGAGTCCTCCTGTCCAAAATGCGGGGCCCCGGCAGGCCCCCTTATACATACGCCCTGGAACTGCAGAGGAATACAGAGTAAAGATGGGGAAAGCACATTCAGACGGCATCAGATACGGGAGATGTGTTTAGATTGTGAAGCCACAAAGATCATATAAAAAGGGTTTCGGTAAATGAGTGTGTGCACGAGGAGCCAGACATGTTTTATGGGCTTTTGTGAAAGTGTACGGTGACCCGTTCGCTATTTGCTTGCAGCATAAAACAAGGCCAACTTCTGTTAGACATGATTCGGGAAACACGTTTGATGAGAATGTGCAGAAAAGAGAAAGGAGTGCGGGCTCCGCGAGCAGCACTCACGAGTGCTGAAATGGTGATGCCAATCAGGGCACGAGTCGGGGTACCACGCGGGTGGACGGCATCCCCCCACTTATTTCCGCGGGTTTTTCAGGGTGGACGCCGTCCACCCTCCTAATTCAAAACCGCGCCGTCCATCATACCTTACAAAACGGGAGGCCGAGGCACAAAGTAAACAAACCATTTCCGGGTCCAAGCACGCCGGTTACCACGCCCCTGCACCTACCAGGTGCACCGTTGGCAGGGTACCCAATAGACGCCAAGGATCCGATTCCGACCTCACCCAATGAATGGGTGGGTCTGCAACTCGGCAGTCCCGCCCACCCGCAACATGCCCTTTATTTTTCGCGCTTTCCTTCAATGAGCTCCTTTGCTTTTTTGGAGCGAGTGACGTGACCCCTTTGCCTGCTGCCTGACCTGCCGCCGCTTCCTGCACCAGACTTCCGGCCTCGCCTGCTGCCCTCTCCAGTCCCGGCCTCGCTCGCCTGGTGCCCCCTCCCGCCCTCACCTGGTGCCCCCTCCCGCCCTCGCCTGGTGCGGTGCCCCCTCCCGGCCTCGCCTGCTGCCCTTTCCCGCCCTCGCCTGGTGCCCCCTCCCGCCCTCGCCTGGTGCCCCCTCCCGCCCTCGCCTGCTGCCCTCTCCCGGCCTCGCCTGCTGCTACGATTTAATTTGACTCGAGTAAGTACTATGATGTATACTTGTGTGTTGCTGTTTCCACATTTTTTTGCGTTTGTGACTGTATATTACAAAATTAAATGTAATATCTAGAACCATTCCATAACATACGATCAAGACGCCAAGAACAGATTCCCTAAATAGGGGCGGATAAATGTACGTAGTTAAGTTATATTCTTTAGAGCTTCCGCAGGCCTTGCCTCAGTTTAATTCCTTCGAGTTATTAAAGATCGAGCGTCCCAATACCAGGTGGAGCACTCAACCATTTGAAATGTAATCATAAATTACTGCAAGTGAGACTGAAGTTTTAAAGACGTCATGAATATTCCACTTGGAGTGTCACTGGATTCGCCTTGGCTAGCTCCGGGGTTCAAACAGCAAGCTAGGCATTTTCAAAACGTGTATTTGAGCGAAAGCAGCACCACAGCTTGTTCCGACACATTCCCGAGTTGCAGCAGCAGTCGGCGCTCAATTAAAGTTTAAACAGGCAGTGAGCGACTAGCTGAAAAGTGAACATTAAAACAGTAAATGCAGTCATTTAATTCCTTTGAATTATCGTTGTGCAGGTGAATACCCCAAAATATAGTTTAATATTAACGGCAAAAATATTTGAACTCAAATTGTGTATAAATCCGTCATTATTAAGAGGAATGTAATGCTGCAGCTCTCAGACGAAACAGCTTAAAGTCTTGCAAATTGCAAGACCTATTGCATTGCAAAGAAGTGGCCGGAATTGTCCCGGGCTGCTTGAAAGTAAAAAGTTGGTGCACACTGCTTTCTCAATGATTTTTCAGATTAACGACGGCTCTATTTTCTTGTGCCCATTTTATCTGTATTTCTCCATTTTTATTTTGTGCTTGTCGTCCGGGCAAGGAAGCATGGATGTTTCTAAGTTGAGGGTTCAAAATGATCACTTTTGAAAGGTCTCCATGCATTCATTAAAGGCAAACTGCTGTGTCGCCAACATCCAAAAGCGCTTTAACCTCTTCAAATATAAAAATGTGGGTGCTCAAGCTTGATGTACATCTATGGAATGCCTCAGAATCGTTTTTAAGGAATGACTGGCGGTGACTCACCATTCCTTCAACTATGAACATTTTGACAGTTGCCTAATGTGGAATCTCTTTTACACTACAGCTTACAGTATCTTGGGAGCCATCCTATTCAAAAGATCTCCCTGCCTTGCATTTGTCCTGCTCACACCTGCAATGGTTCATCCTGCAGCACAACAGGGCCGCGTTGGGTCCCATGCTCACCCAGGACACAACACAGATCACCAGGAATTAACCCAGCCAGCTGCTGCCAGACCGCAAACTTTACCTTGTACCCCGAACACGGATGCTGCAACAGTGGTAGCCAAGAGAGGTAAAAAGCGCGAATACTCCTTGGCAGAAAATGTTTTGTTCATGTATGACCACAAATCTTTTTAATGTAATGTTCATACATGACATGGGAAACAAAATGAGCAATATCACACCGGTAAAATCGAAGATCATCAATTGCGAATTGAGGGAATTTTTCTGTTTTTAAAAGGGCATTTTGTGACTTTCTCTCTTTTTTTTTTATTATAATACCACCACAAACCAGGATGGGTGGCTCATTGGGCCACAAACATTTAGCTAGGTGCCAAAAGTAATACGGAAAATATTTTTGCCAAGCAATTTTTTCTCCTCGCCAACCATCAGTGAATGAGTGACAGATGCAAAATATAAAACTGACCCAATGCTTTCTGCTTTCTACAGAAATAAGCAAACGCAAATCCAGCATAATGGATTTCTTTGTGAATGCGAATAAGAGATCGCGGTTTGATTCGGAAAGTAGCCTAGTACAACCCGGTGCGTGCTTGAAAGATGTACCTGCACAAGATTCGGAGAAATTGATGTCAAGCCAAGGATCGATTCCACCTTCTCCACTGGAAGACTCTTCAACAAAGATTCAAGATGTGGGCACCACTTTTGAAAGGGATACCACCTTGCCAGAGTGTTGGGACCACAATCAGTGGGCTCAATTTAAAGAAAAGTATACATGGCTAAGTTGTGAAAATGGCCGCCTTGGCTGCAACATATGCAGTGAGGTTAAGCTACTTGGAGCATCACAGGGTGTGGGTTTGTCAAGAGAATGGGTCACTGGGAGCATTGCTGCATCTGGCCCAACAAAAGCTAGCCAGTTAGGCTCACTGCGGAAAAAAATTCATAAGCATAAACTTTCTGAAGCACATTGTAATGCATCTGCTATCCAAGATGCATCCAAGAAGGAGGTACTGCCGTCAACGTTCCTGGAGCAGCAGAGGCATTTTCATGCTTCAACGGTTAAGGTGTTTCGCACTCTTTACTTTTGTGCAAAAAATAATCGCCCCTTTTCAGACTTTCCAGGTCTAGTAGCTTTGCAGGTTGCTAATCAGTCAGATATGGGCTCGATTCTACACAGCGAATTCACTGCAGCACAGATAACTGATTGCATTGCTGAGGAAATGCGGAGAAAGCTTTGCATAGGCATTGTTGAACAGGCTCCAAAAATATCTGTTTATATCGATGAGTCAACAACCCATTCTTCATTGACTGTTTTAATTATTTATGTTCGTGCTGCATTCAATGGAAAAGAGCCCCTAACCTTTTTCCTTGACTTGCTTGAGTTGCCTAGGGGCGATGCAGAGTGCATTGAGTCCTCACTCTTGAAATGTCTGGAAAAACATGGGTTTTCCAACACGTTCCTTGCTGACAATTGGATAGGGGTGTGCAGTGATGGTGCCAGTGTAATGCTTGGGAGAAACTCTGGTGTTTTGGAGAGGCTATGTTCTAAATACCCTCGACTTGTAAAATGGCACTGTCTATGCCACCGGCTTGAGCTCAGTGTAGCGGACACCGTTGATACAGTGCCAGGCCTTAAGCACCTTGCATCATTTTTTGAAAAACTGTATGCTGTGTACCACCAGTCTCCCAAAAATCAGCGGGAACTTTCTGCATGTGCAAAAGAGCTAGAGATTGCAATTTTGAAAATTGGGCGAGTATTTTCAATCCGGTGGATTGCTTCTAGCAAAAGGGCAATACGAGCAGTGAGGGAGTCATACCCAGCCCTTCACCAGCATTTTGTTCAGGCCAGTTTAAGTACTTCTCGTGATGCCAAACACCGGTCTACTTTCAGCGGGCTGAATAGAATTCTGACATCTTCCGATTTTGTGCTCAATCTAGCTGGTGTTGCAGATGCAGTTCATGAGATTGGGACACTGTCGGAAGCACTTCAAAGGGATGAAGTGACTCTGCCACGAGCTTACCAGCTCATCAATCGTTCAGTAAGGGCGATTGAAAAGCTTAAGGAGTTTCCAGGGACACACAGGAAGGAGGCTGAAAAAGCTATTGAGAGTGGCTTATTTAGAGGAGTGGCAATCAGCTGTGAGGACTCACGTGGGCAGGTCAAAATAAACCTTCCCCAGTTTTATCAGAATCTAGCAGATAACTTGCGTTCTAGGTTGTATGCGCAGTCTGCAAGCAATAGGTCGGCCACATCCTCTCGGACAGATGAATTTTTAACTCTTACCTCAGAGATAGATGTTCTCAACCCACAGAAGTGGCCATATGACATTGAGAGCCCATGGTTTGAAGGTGAGGAGAAACTACAAAACCTGTGCAGGAGATTCTGTCTTAATCACAAAGGCGTATCTGAAGGCTTCAGAGACTATATTGATAATGGTGGTAATGACATTCCAGAGCAACTGCAACCTGTTTTGAGGGCGATAAACACACTTCCTGTGAGTTCAAGTGACTGCGAAAGGGGTTTCAGCACAATGAACTTGGTAATGTCACCCATACGAAACTGCCTTGGTATCAGACGCCTTTCATCATTAATGTTCATCAACCTCATGGGTCCTCCTCTTCCTCTTTGGAATCCAGTGCCATATGTGAACAGGTGGTTGATTGCTCATCGTCATGCAGATGATAATCAATCTAGAAAGGTTGATCCTACAGCCCAGCACAATAAAAGATATGCGGAAGCATGGTCGTTTTTTAATTGATAGCTTACAATGCTATAAGCTGTCTCACAATTTTCCATGGCCAGACATCCTGTGGCAATATAACATGTCCCATAATGTCTGAAATAACAGATGTAGAGAGTATAAGGCTTTAACTGTAAGTGTGCACCTTGCATTTTTTTCTCTCATGGTCAGTGTATTCTACTTGTTAATAAATGTAAATGTCGTGTTCTAGGTAGCGTAATAAATTTTATAGTTTTGATAATCACTATTGTAGTTTCTAGTATGTGCTTTTCTTCTGCTTTTTTCAACACACCAATTCTACTTTTGTTGCAATATATGCAAATGATAGATCTGCCTTACACGTAATGTCACTTCCTGTCGTGATGTCACTTCCTGTCGTGATGTCACTTCCTGTTGTGATGTCACTTCCTGTCGTGATGTCACTTCCTGTCGTGATGTCACTTCCTGTCGTGATGTCACTTCCTGTGACCACGCCTACCTTGGAGAGTCCCCCCACTTCTTTTTTTAGGACTTGTGCCCTGATGCCAATGTTCAGTCAGGCTCTGGGCTCTGGGCCAATTCCCCACTCATTGTGTCACAGTCACAAACCGGAGGAGAATGAATGCAGCGCCGCCTGCTGGCGCATCCATCGCCCACCCCGCTGCAGTGATCTCCGATGCACCTCCTATAGTGAGTTGTCTTTCTTAGTAATACACATTTGAGTCCAATGCATTAAAAACTGTCTTTTCATTTACACAATAAAAATAATAATGGTGTTACATTGACCCAGGGCAGGATATCTGCCTCCCAGTTTGTGCATCATGGCCGGGTCGAACCTCGTCAGGATGGCATCAGATACCCTTCATTCTCCCGAAAACTGACCGGTGCAAAGATGGCTGACCGCTGTGATGGGAATGTCCCCTTCGTGATAAGCTGGCGCCACCCAGCCCTGGTGCTTGGCTGTATGTGAAGCTTGTATCTCTACTTTACTTTGACCCAGGCCTCACACTAAGCTGGCATGTTTACAGATACCCAGGCCTGTTCCTGGTTATGCAAGAACCTGTTCTGTGACCCGGAGGGGAGCCCAAACCGTGCCCTCATGATGGGCGTAATGGTACTTTCCATGCACTGTTGAATCATGCCAAGCGGCGCTGGCAGCAAACTTAGTTTCTAGGAAACGCAAGTGTAAACATCCCTTTTTATCTGTATCAGGAGATCTACTGAACCATCTCCTATAAAGCTCTGCTGGTATGTGAACACCTCCAACCTTGCTCTGACATTCCCAGAGTATGTGCAGTGAGTGTGTGGCCCATGTATGATAGTCAGACCATATGTGCGCTATGAGTCTGAATACTGTGAACAGTGGGATCTCTTTGTATGGCCCCTGGGTTAGCATGTCTCAAGATGGTGGGTGATGTGACCTCCACAAGCAGTGGAAGTGAACTGGCTGCATTCCAATGTCTGGAAGGTGCAGATCATGAAACTGAAGTGAGAGCGGATGGAGGCAGGGCTGCCTTATAGAGATTCAACGAGGGCCTTGTTAGTTACCAAAAGGCTGTTCATCAGCTCTTCCTGAGCACTGCCATTTCCAATGCTGACCCCAGTAGGCCACCATCCCCTTGAGTGCCGGCCATTTCCAATGCTGACCCCAGCAGGCCACCATCCCCTTGAGTGCCGGCCATTTCCAATGCTGACCCTAGCAGGCCACCATCCCCTTGAGTGCCGGCCATTTCCAATGCTGACCCTAGCAGGCCACCATCCCCTTGAGTGCCGGCCATTTCCAATGGGTCGCATATTGCGAACTTCCTCATGAATATTAATGAGGCAGGTCCCTTGTGACCCATTTGGGAATCGCTAACAGTGTCTGAGGCACTGTGTACATTTCATTTTGCCACTCTGTAATTGCGAGTTGCAAACAAATCGCAATTTTCGCGTCATGAAATGAAATGGGTGTACATGTGGCACATTGCATTACAATTGTTTATTGCTGGAACTGGGTTTTTAATTATTGGTCAAATGGGGTTTAGGGAAGCTGCATCACAACGCATTCATTCCTTGATTTTTTGTTCCATTCATCACCCCCTTACTACAGAATGGATGAATAGATCACTAATACCGCAAAAGGCGATGTCCTTGCACTTGAAAGGCGTGATTTAAACGATTCTACATCAAGACTTAACTTAACAGATTGAATAAAATAGTTTTTAACAAAAGTAAAACTGCTGTTTTGTTCCTAACTTTATTTTGCTTCTAGCAGTTGCAACTTCCACAGGATTCTACTCTGGATATTATGCGTGCCTCTTTTCTCTTCCCTGTTGTCAGGTGAAGTTCGGGTCCTTTGTTGATCACTTTAGCATTCATCTTCACTTTCAATCAAGAGCCAAAGATTGCCAAGGAGGTTTCAGACCTTTTGTGTTTTTCATTTCTTGACCAGTACCATCTTAAGCTGGCACGTGATACCTTTCACTCATACTACTCTGCC
Source organism: Triturus cristatus (assembly GCF_964204655.1). Taxonomy (NCBI): domain Eukaryota; kingdom Metazoa; phylum Chordata; class Amphibia; order Caudata; family Salamandridae; genus Triturus; species Triturus cristatus. The sequence continues at coordinate 94,105,628 of NC_140589.1, read as the reverse complement.
CATGGTGGCACCCTGGCTACTGGGAGAATCTAGTCAATCTAGGATGGGACTCAGCATACCTTCCCAGTGTCCAGTCCTTGGCACCATTACTTTCACACACTCGCAAAAATTGTATTTGTTTGCTTTTACTTGTTCCTTAACAAAGGTACATGAGTGCCTCCTATGGGGCCCACAGCACAGTACTCTCTGTCTTTCAAGTGTGGATGCAGTACTTCCATCAGCAACCTCTCTAGACGTCTGAACACCCCATCCAGGACTGTCACATGGGGATCTCAGAGTTGGGGCGGTTAAGTCATTGGCGTAGGATATACGATTAGCGTGACAAAAGAGCTGCTTTATGGGGACTCCGATCCTAAAACACCCCTATTCATCAGTAGTGGAAACTGACTTTTCTTCACTGACACTTTTAGATATTTCACTGCCCTCCTCTATCAGTGGAAAGCGAAGGAAGACTGTGGAGTTCATCTTGCACATCTGTGACATTGAAAAGCAAATGCAGCCCTTACATGCTGTGTGCAAATGATGACTGACACAGTGGTAATTCCGAAATGTAGATGCTAGATGCTAGATCGCGCGGTGAGGCCAGCCCTCCATTTTCTTAACTAGAAAAACGTTATTGTTGTGTACTGTGAAATTTTGCACATTGTTATTTTGCACCTTTGTTCGCCTGACGCACTGTTTTTAAACTGGGAATTAAGGCCTTTTTAATTTCAACGTTGGCAACACATGCAATTTTTATCTGTGCTCACTTTTGTATATGCTTCACCTACCGTATAGAGGTGTACCTTAGCTGCTAGGTCGCAGTCCCCGGTCCGTCGCGGCAATTAAGTGCCCATTGTACGGAGGGACGCCCTGTGACCCCACCCACTCATGACCTCAGTTCCGGTCACGGGGTACTTTAGGGTGATGCCATACCGGCCGCGCAGCGGGCGCGCCGCCGGCGCGCCGATGGCGTGCCAAAAGCAAGCCCGTCTGCGCCCGTCCGCGCCCAGACCGCGACCGGCGCTGGCCATACTGTTAGTACCCTCCTGTCCCAATCATTGCTCTGGTCGCGGGAGGCATTGCTAACTCTTCGCTGCCCTCCCTGCACCAGTACGCTACGGCTTGATTTCGCTAAAGGCCCAGACCCTCCATGCTGTAAGACATGTGGTTATTTACCTCTTTGCAATCGGAGTCAGCGGAAGCAATCTCAGACCTACTTCAATGCGTGCCTCTTAAACTTCAGATCTTTGGTCAAGCACGCCACGGATATTTGGTCCCTTTTAAGCGACGGCTCCTGGGACGCCAAGTTTCTTACTGAGACCTGGCTCTCCCTGGACACAACGACATCCATCGCTCTTGCAATCCCACCTGGCTTTAAGATGTGCCACGCTGATCGCGAGGGGGGCAAGAGGGGGGGTGGTGTGGCCATCATCTTGAGAGACACTTGGAATATGGTGTCCTCCTCTCCATCGTTCGAGGACGGCATTGAAGGTCTGTTCTTTTGCATTCACTTTAATCCCTCTTTTTCACTGGCAGGCACCCTTATCTACAGACCCCCAGACTGCTCGGTGACGGCCCTCCAGAATTTATGCAGCCTTATTGTTCAACTGTCCGTTAAATACACTAACTTCATGGTGTTAGGTGATTTTAACCTACATGTGAATGATGCTAGCTGTTCACAAGCCAGTCATTTGGTATCCTCCTTAGAGGGCGCCAACCTTTTCCAACTGGTGTCTGCTCCCACACACACAGCTGGCCATACACTGGATCTTGTTTTCACCACTCTTACTGAGGTTGCTATTGCGCCTCCCTCCCCTTTAACCTGGTCCGATCATTACCTGATCCCCCTTACTTTTCCTCTGCCGGCTCCCAAACAAACTGAAGGCCCCCATGTTATTACTAAGAGAAATTTGAAAAATCTAAACGTGGCAGATTTATGCGACACCCTCCAGGCCACCCTTCCTAGCCTGATTTCAGATCCAAATACCGATGCTATTTCTGTCCACAATTGGATTGCAACGGCAGTGGACTCCGGAGCACCGGCTAAAATTGTTAAATCTACAAGACCATCTCCCTCGGCCCCCTGGTTCTCACCTTCCCTGAAAATATCCAAGCGTGAATGCAAGAAGCTCGAACGAGCGTGGCGAGCTAGCTATGATGACCAAGCTAAGACTTTATACAAAAAAGCCTTAAAAGCTTTTCATAAGGATATCAAAATAGCGAAGAGAGACTCCTTCACAACCCGGATTCTGAATGCTGACCATTCAGGCACCGAGTTGTTTAAGGTGGTGAAGTCTTTTTTCAACCCCACGGCATTAGAGTCCAAACTATCTCCCTCTCCTATACTCTGTAACTCTATCGCCCACCACTTTGACAATAACATTTTAAAGGTGTATGATTCTTTTGTTCCGCAGTCATCAACAGTTAAATCAGACTCCCCCCGCTCCAAGCTTATGACTCCTACCTTTAGCCGTTTTTTGCCTATAACTCCTAAGGAAGCTCTAGTAACGATTCAAAACTGTCCCTCTGGTGCTCCTGATGACCCATGCCCGCCCAAATTATGGAATAGCATCTCGGCCCCTCTTGCTGAAATATTTCTCCAGCTATGGAATTCCTCGCTGTCCTCTGGCACTTTCCCCGATCTTTGGAAACATGCCACACTTCTTCCCTTAAAAAAGAAACCCAACGGGGACCCGGATGATCTTGGCAACTTAAGACCCATCTCCCTTCTCCCTGCTCCGGGCAAAATGCTTGAAAAATTAGTTCAGCGGCAGATGTCCACTTTTATTGAGCAAAGCGGAGCTCTACACGATACACAATCAGGCTTCAGGGCAGGTTTCAGCACGGAGACGGCCCTCCTTGAAGTTGCCGAATCAATAAGATGGTCATTGGATTCAGGAGCCTCCTCCGTATTGGTGCTCCTGGATCTGTCAGCGGCCTTTGATACGGTGGACTACTCCATTATGGTCAAGAGATTAAAGGGTGCAGGTTTTGATGGAGAGGCGCTGGCCTGGGTTTCTTCTTTCCTGTATGGTCGCACACAGAAGGTCTCCCTCAGGCCTTTTGAGTCGGCACCTCTCCCGCTGTGGTGCGGAGTCCCCCAGGGCTCGGCCTTGAGCCCATTACTTTTTAATCTCTATCTGGCCCCGCTCTTTTCTTTAATCAACAACTGGGATGTGAAGGCGATTTCTTACGCAGACGACACCCAGCTGTTTTTTTCCTTTAAAGAGCAGTCCGCTGAGGCCTTCAAAAATTTTAAAAGCTGCCTGCGTGATATAGCTATCTGGATGAACTCCAACAAATTAAAGCTTAACGCAGGAAAGACCGAAGTTATGTTTTTCGGTACGAACCTTATCCCTGAGGCAGACTTATGGTGGCCGGAGGAGATGGGCCCGCCTCCCTCCCCTGCCAACTATATTCGTAACCTGGGCGTAAGATGGGATCCGGATCTCTCTCTTCTGGCTCAAATTCAGCAGGTTTCTGCTACCTGTTTTAGATATTTAAAAAACTTACGGAAAATTTTGCACCTGCTCCCAGAAGATTGTAGGAAAACTGTTGTCCATGCTACAGTCACATCCAGACTGGACTATGCTAATGGCCTTTACTTGGGCCTCCCCAAATATGCCATCCAGCGCCTGTAGCTGGTTCAGAATGCGGCTGCGAGACTGGTTCGGCGTATTCCTTTCCGGCACCATGTCTCTCCGCACCTCTTTAGGCTACACTGGCTTCCGGTGGGTAAAAGAATCATCTTTAAGGCCCTGACTCTGGCTTACAGGGCCTTGCATGGAAATTGCCCACGCTATCTGAAGGACAGATTATGTCCCTACAAGCAGGAGCGGTCGCTACGTTCTAGCTCACTCAACCTACTTCACCCATATCGGTTTAGAAAATCACGACGAGGGGGCAGATCCTTCACGGTCAATACAACCTCCCTCTGGAACCTCCTGCCCAACTATCTACGTAAGGCAACTTCAGAATCCTGTTTTCGGAAAGGTCTGAAAACGTGGCTCTTTGACTCAGCTTAATCTGGTCTCCTGGAATCCGGCCTTTTCTTTTTCACCTTTACATGCCTCCTAGCTCTCTCTACTGTTAGCGCCGGGACACCCCTGTTTGGGGTAGCTGTCGCGCTCTACAAGCCCCATTATTATTATGTATTTATGTAGCATTTGTGTGAAATTTTGATGTCCACAGAAAGTTTACAGAAAAATTACATTCTAATAGTTTTTAAATGGAATATGTTCTATTGTTGCTTGTAAAGGCTGTGGTATTACATATGTCTTCTTCATCACTTTCAAGGAGTTAGGATCCAAGACCAGCAGACAGTAAACTGATCCAATTATGATTACAATTATTCCAATATTATCAGTCCATCAGGTTACCTCCGTTGGCACACTCTCCGGCTGAAAATGTCATTTTTACCACATCATCAGCAGAGGTACAGAAACCTCTGGCCAAAACGCCTAGTGGAAAGGCATTTGACAATAATGGGTTTCTGGCCGAGTCTTACAAAACATTTGCAACTGGACTTGTACCCTTCCTGTCTGAATTATTTAATTTTATTAAGGAGGGTGGTGAAATCTCTTCCTCCTTTTAGGGATCCAGGATTGTCAGTTTTCTGAAGAAAGATACAAACCCTTGGGATATCAATTCATATCGACCTATCAGCTTACTAAATGCTGATTCCCGATTTACTTCGGCTGCCCAGGCCCTAACTCACGTAGACTAGAGTGGCTTTGTGGCTAATCGTTTGATGGCTGAGAACATGGGCTTTTTAATACATGCGCTGGATTATTTCCCGGTTAACCAGATCAGTGCAGCAGTATTAATGGTCGATGCAGAGAAAGCGCTCGATCTGCTTATCCGGGAGGTGCAGTTTAATGCTCTCGAGACGTTTGGTTTTCCCGCTCAATTTATTTGGATGTTAGAGAATTTGTATCAAGGGGCACAAGGGAAGATAGTTGTGAATTCCAACCTCATGGGAACAGTGGCCATTAACAGGGGAACCCGTCAGGGGCGCCCCCTATCCCCAACTCTATTTACTCCTTTAATAGAACCTCTGGCTGCTAGGATCCAGAGTAATGAGGTGATCGATGCTCCAGCTTCTGGAATGGCTAAATGAAAGGTATTCGCTGATGACTTTGTGCTATATTTGAAACCCAATAAGAAGAATGTCCAGAGGGTTCTGGACGAGTTCGAGGAGTTTAAAAGAATTGGGGAGTATAAAATAAATCAAAACAAGGCAGAGATGCTTCTGCACGTCTTTCCCTAACATTGATCGCCAGGGTAGCCCTTTTTAAAATATCGATTTCACCTCCGCTTTTATTTCTTTTTTCAAACGTCCCCATTAAAGTTAGTAAGAGCTATTTTAGGGTCTTAGATGTACTTTTTAGGCACTTTGTTTGGAGCAGAAAGGTATCTAGGGGAAAATATTCAGTACTCCAATAAGGTATTTCACAAGGAGGGCTGGCGCGTCGACATGTTCAGACATATGTGGTGTTTTTTAAGATGTTTGGCATGATCACTGGAAGGAGGGAGGACGGTCCTTTTTTTTTTATAGATAAAATGATGCAGGAAGTGTAAACCAGGCTGCAAGTTCCCTAAAAAACTAGATCCGGTGCTCCAGGAGCTTGAAGCTCTGTTGCAAGGAGTGTATCAGAAGACATTCCTGTAGGTCATATGTATCTTACATTACAGAAGTGTCATCATACCAGACTGACACTACCACATAATCAGATTAGATTGTGGAGTGTCATCATACCAGACTGACAATACCACATAATCAGATTAGATTGTGGAGTGTCATCATACCAGACTGACACTACCACATAATCAGATTAGATTGTGGAGTGTCATCATACCAGACTGACAATACTACATAATCAGATTAGATTGTGGAGTGTCATCATACCAGACTGACAATACCACATAATCAGATTAGATTGTGGAGTGTCATCATACCAGACTGACAATACCACATAATCAGATTAGATTGTGGAGCGTCATCATACCAGACTGACAATACCACATAATCAGATTAGATTGTGGAGTGTCATCATACTAGACTGACACTACCACATAATCAGATTAGATTGTGGGTTCGTGGAGCTGGGGCACTTTATTTTAGAGGGGTGAACCCATTACAAGGCAAGAACTTCACGCTCTATGTGGCAATTACTGTAAGGGTTTTTGGGGATTTCCAGCAGAGGCAATTTTTTGAGTTTTCACTGCCAGGAATCCAGTCCAGACACTCCTCCTGCTACACCCTCGCTGTTAAGGTCTTAGCTCCAGGGAATTGGACATTGGCATAGGTTATTATGTAATCATGGGGTGCGGCAGCAGGTGACTAGCTTTTTAGAAAAAATCTGTCTGACTGCGCAGTGTCGCCTTTCTAAGAATGATTGGCAGAGCATCTCGGTAACAGGCTATAAATTGTTTAGACCACCACATTGTAAGAGGATGCCTTTCTTGTCTCGATGGATGGCGTACTATACTCCTGCAGCCCTTCAAAGAATGTACCCCTCGGTCGAGGGTCATTGCTTTCGATGCCAACAGTGGGGGGCTGGGGCCTGGCTCCAAATTTCTTATGCTTGCCATAAGCTGGGGCAGTTCTGGGGAAAGCTCTTCTCTGTTCTTAGTCTTGGTCTCCAGGCTAAGATGGATCCAGAAGCATGCTTTGCACTTTTTGGGCTTCTTAACCAAGTCACAGCTCCAGCATTGGCAGATGGGGGCAGGTGTTTATACTGACAGCATTCTCTTTTTTTTGGTATATGTTTATTGAGAAGTACATGTCAGTTTATAAACAATACATAAAAAAAAGAGTATAAACAAATCAAATGATGGCCACACAATAAATTACTATGAAATGTTACCTTCTCAGATTTTTCAATCTGATAGCATTCTCGATTGCCCGCTCCTTGATTTTACAAAAATGGAGAACACACGGGGTTCCAACATACCAAGCCTGGTTTAAAAAATGCTATGAGCAAAGAGGTTTGAGGAGGTGTGTGCACGACGGGTTGGAGCTTTAAAAAGAGATGCAATGCCTCGCGGCCGTATCTTAATATAACTGAACAGGCGGGTCCCGACCTTCTGTTAGTGCAGCCCGTGTTTTCTTGATAGCTGTTTCTATTTCAGGCATCTTAAATGGTGTTCTTGGTCTCATTGTAGATACATGTCAACTGCAGGTTTTTAAACATGTTTAAGTAGCCTGGGCACAATTGCACTGTCGTATCCCGCTTTAGTGGGGTACTGGAATGGCTCTACCAGGTTTCAGAGTTTTTGGAGAGTGTAAAGATGCTTTGCCTCCTGCCGCTGGCATTTTTGCTGGTTTGTTATGGGAATGTGTCTTGCTTCTAGCCGCTATGCTGCTTTTTATCACACATCACTGTGATCACTGTTAGGATGTAGTAATCTGACAAGTAGGGCCTGTATGAGACACGATGGCACTTTATTCATTTTATCTCTACTGGATACATTTGATTTACTAATCTGATTTTTGTATCTCAAACGTGCGACTGTCCTTGTGCTAAAGTTTTCATGATCGTCTTTGCTCATTTTTATCAACTGTTCCTGTTTTGTATATTTATTGTTGATAATCAGGCCGGACACGAGGCACAATATCCCTTTCTTGTATATCTTATGACTTTAGTACTGTAGTTATTGTACTTGCTTCTGCACTTTTGCTCGATTCTGTTCACTAAAAATAAATGTAAAAATACATATATTTACTTTCAATTGATGTGCATAAAATAGAGCTAGACAAGATAAGGCCTGACCTATTGAATTGTTTGGTGTTGGACAGGGACATTCCTAGGCATTTGCCAGTGGTACAACCAGAGCCTGCTTTACAAGGGTAAAGTTTACGCTTTTTCAGTATTCACAAAACTGCATAGCGAGTTTACGAGTGCGGCGACTCTGCAGTGGGGTGCAGAACTCTGCACAGAATCAGATAGGAACCGGAAGCTCTTTGCAAATCTGGCGCCAAGTGCCAATGACAGGGACCTTGAGCGGGATGAGCGCTGCCGCAGTGCAACTGGGGAGGCTGCGAACCACAGTAACGGAGCGAGGTTGCTGGTGGGGGGAACACATGATCAGACAAGACAATATGTAAAGTTAATTTAAATGGGGAGCAGTTGCTGCTAATTGTGCTTCTAGGGTCCATTCATCATCAACAAGAAAAATGTGTCCAGCCGCCGCCCATGTAGGTAAGAGAGGTGAGGCGGTGGGGCTTCGTAAGGGGGGATTTTGACGGACGATGACTGGGGGAAATTCATTTTTTATCCAATTCTCCTTCGTCATTGTCTATCGAAATCCCCCCCCAACCCGGCTCCACTGCTCCACTGCTCTCACCTGCACGGGCTGCAGCTGAAGGGGCAGTGTTTGAGTATTAAGTTACAGCACTGGTCGCCCCAAACGTCAGACACGAAACTCAAAGTCATGTCAAGGTTTATGTGAGGCGACAGCATTTATCATTTTTGGGGTTGGGTGAATCTGAACCTCACATGCGGGAACAGGTGTCTGTCTGTTCAAGAGTGTGGGAGAGTCCTCCTGTCCAAAATGCGGGGCCCCGGCAGGCCCCCTTATACATACGCCCTGGAACTGCAGAGGAATACAGAGTAAAGATGGGGAAAGCACATTCAGACGGCATCAGATACGGGAGATGTGTTTAGATTGTGAAGCCACAAAGATCATATAAAAAGGGTTTCGGTAAATGAGTGTGTGCACGAGGAGCCAGACATGTTTTATGGGCTTTTGTGAAAGTGTACGGTGACCCGTTCGCTATTTGCTTGCAGCATAAAACAAGGCCAACTTCTGTTAGACATGATTCGGGAAACACGTTTGATGAGAATGTGCAGAAAAGAGAAAGGAGTGCGGGCTCCGCGAGCAGCACTCACGAGTGCTGAAATGGTGATGCCAATCAGGGCACGAGTCGGGGTACCACGCGGGTGGACGGCATCCCCCCACTTATTTCCGCGGGTTTTTCAGGGTGGACGCCGTCCACCCTCCTAATTCAAAACCGCGCCGTCCATCATACCTTACAAAACGGGAGGCCGAGGCACAAAGTAAACAAACCATTTCCGGGTCCAAGCACGCCGGTTACCACGCCCCTGCACCTACCAGGTGCACCGTTGGCAGGGTACCCAATAGACGCCAAGGATCCGATTCCGACCTCACCCAATGAATGGGTGGGTCTGCAACTCGGCAGTCCCGCCCACCCGCAACATGCCCTTTATTTTTCGCGCTTTCCTTCAATGAGCTCCTTTGCTTTTTTGGAGCGAGTGACGTGACCCCTTTGCCTGCTGCCTGACCTGCCGCCGCTTCCTGCACCAGACTTCCGGCCTCGCCTGCTGCCCTCTCCAGTCCCGGCCTCGCTCGCCTGGTGCCCCCTCCCGCCCTCACCTGGTGCCCCCTCCCGCCCTCGCCTGGTGCGGTGCCCCCTCCCGGCCTCGCCTGCTGCCCTTTCCCGCCCTCGCCTGGTGCCCCCTCCCGCCCTCGCCTGGTGCCCCCTCCCGCCCTCGCCTGCTGCCCTCTCCCGGCCTCGCCTGCTGCTACGATTTAATTTGACTCGAGTAAGTACTATGATGTATACTTGTGTGTTGCTGTTTCCACATTTTTTTGCGTTTGTGACTGTATATTACAAAATTAAATGTAATATCTAGAACCATTCCATAACATACGATCAAGACGCCAAGAACAGATTCCCTAAATAGGGGCGGATAAATGTACGTAGTTAAGTTATATTCTTTAGAGCTTCCGCAGGCCTTGCCTCAGTTTAATTCCTTCGAGTTATTAAAGATCGAGCGTCCCAATACCAGGTGGAGCACTCAACCATTTGAAATGTAATCATAAATTACTGCAAGTGAGACTGAAGTTTTAAAGACGTCATGAATATTCCACTTGGAGTGTCACTGGATTCGCCTTGGCTAGCTCCGGGGTTCAAACAGCAAGCTAGGCATTTTCAAAACATGTATTTGAGCGAAAGCAGCACCACAGCTTGTTCCGACACATTCCCGAGTTGCAGCAGCAGTCGGCGCTCAATTAAAGTTTAAACAGGCAGTGAGCGACTAGCTGAAAAGTGAACATTAAAACAGTAAATGCAGTCATTTAATTCCTTTGAATTATCGTTGTGCAGGTGAATACCCCAAAATATAGTTTAATATTAACGGCAAAAATATTTGAACTCAAATTGTGTATAAATCCGTCATTATTAAGAGGAATGTAATGCTGCAGCTCTCAGACGAAACAGCTTAAAGTCTTGCAAATTGCAAGACCTATTGCATTGCAAAGAAGTGGCCGGAATTGTCCCGGGCTGCTTGAAAGTAAAAAGTTGGTGCACACTGCTTTCTCAATGATTTTTCAGATTAACGACGGCTCTATTTTCTTGTGTACTTAAACAAAAAGGTAACAGTTCCTAAGGGTGGCAGTACCAATGAGGTATCTCGCCTGAAGGGTGGAGAGGGAGCAAAAGAGAAGGTTCGTGGTGGTGTCTATGGTGTAGGCCAGATACTCCTGGGCGGTGTTCAAGGTGCCCTCACACACCCTTGCGGGTGCAAAGCATCATCATCGGGCGTTGCTCCTCGTGGGGGTGGCGCTGCAGTCCCTCACGGGCCCTTCAAGAGGGCTCTCTGTCGGAGATCTTTTGTTGGAGTAGCCGTAGTTGTGCGTGCGGGTGTGTGGGTATAGTGGGTGAGGTGGTGAAACTAAAAAGACCCTAAGGTACCCCAAACGGTTTATTAGTGAGTCCGTAGGGTCTGGATAAAATCTAACGGGGAGTGGTGCCAAATTAGCACTCCAAAGAGTAAGGGAAAGGATAGATAATCCTACTGCTCTCAACCCGTGTGTGAATTGTTAGAGTGAGAGTGAGGACGTGGAGTGGGTGGTCAACATGTTTCGCGCTGCCCTTGGTCCCTAACGGATCCTTAGCGCTTCGTCAGGACCTAAAGTGAAGGATAGTTGAAAAATGGGGAAAGAGGGAGTATACTATAATCCCATCTTGAAGGGGAGCACGTATTATTCGTGTCCCTGACAGCGAACCTGAGGGGAGGGGGGGAGACAAAAGAGGCAAAAAATGAGAAGGTCAACGTTATATCCAAGGTAGGGTACAAGTCACTCGAGTGGAGTGCGGACAGGTTCGTCAGCATGCTCAAGTGAAGGTGTCAGTGCACAGGGGTGGAACAGCCCTGCCCTTGTGAGAGCAAGGGCGAGTATGACTCATAGCTCTATGGAATGCCATGGAAAAGTGATCATGCACGTCTGTGTAAGGCACGTCGAAAGCACGGAGTGCGGGGCTTAACGGTGCTATGATCAATATAGTGGGTGGTGACCACTGGCAGGAAGGTCTCCTGACGTCGTGGCGTGAGGTGGAAATGGCAATGAAGAGGTAGAGAGAGCTATCTAGCGAAGTTGGGTAAGTGAGGGGTATAAAGTGCCGTCAAGGTGGTGATGCACATATCAATGATGGAAAGCGAGGTACGTAGGTGGCAGGAGCTGCGAGGCTAAGAATGCAAAGATAATGTATCGAGGCCAGCGGCACATAAGTCTTAGCCGATTGACTGTGCTGGACAGTCATGCGGAATCCTGTGCTGCGTGAAAGAACATAATCATGCTGCAGGGACGTGAAGGTGACAATCATAAAATACTACTAAACACGTAGACTAGGTAGAGGACCGAAGGGACCTACCCGCATTTGTCTGGGTCCAAGCTGTGCCGGGTGAAGATCAACTGGGACAAGGGCTACAGCTGGGAGGAGATACCATGCAAAAGGGCGATGTTAATGTCAGCATTGAAAATCAATGGGGAAAACAAGTCTAGAGCAGACAGCTGACAACTAAAAAGGCGGTCCGTGAATATGGTATCTCAAACTTAAAGCAAATCTAAGTTCTAAGGTGCAGACAAAAAAAGTTAGCGAGTCAGATACCTTAAGTCAATTGCAAAAATACTGAACAGACCATAGCGGTAAAAATCCCGCCGATACTTACACGAGCCCCAGGTAAACTGTTCTGAAAACCTACGGTGCCTCCAGGATCGCCGGTAAATGGGATGGGGTGGAGGCTCAATATTTAACTGGAGTTGATTGGATGTTCGCAATGACGAGATGTGAGTCAGGTGTAGGTGTAGTGGAAACTAAGGAGGGTCTAAACGCTGGGGTCACTGATGGTAGCGGCCATGATGGAAAGGTCTGTCTCATAGTAGAGACTCACAAGGTTCTGAAGAGTCGAGTATACGTGTGTATGACTCAACAAAACACATATGCCTTCAGGGGACAACACAGGTGAATGTTGTAGCAGAGGCTGTGTGTCGGAGACAAAATTAGCGATACTCGGTAGTTATCCTGAAATATGCATCCTTGAACCCCAGGTGGGCTGGACAATGGTAGGCGGCAGCCATGTTGGAACGGTTCAGTGTTCATGATAAAGTGAGTGTAGAGATGCAATTACTTCGTAATAGGATGAAAAGGCACCAAATCTTAAAGAAACCTCTGGCAGCATGATGTCATAATCAGTCTCCATACATATGTAACTGTAGGTAAGTAAAAAGAGTGGGGAAATAAAGACATGTGTAGCCTACATATGTCTATAGTGGGCTGTGACAAGTTCCTAAGAGGTTGGTACCAGATACGTGATACGTCCCTGGTACTGTCTGGAAGGGTGTTGATGTACTAAGACCTCGGGTATGGGATAGGCTGGACAGCAGCAACAGTGTGCCATAAGGTAGTGTGATTATATCATCCAAAGTATCTTAATATACAATACATACATATGCTAGAGGACCAACAGGTATAGTCATATTCCCTTCAGATATCAACCAGCACTTATTGGAAGGAAACCCAAAGGGCAGGCCCTGAGAATAGGGAGAGTAGTGGTCCTAATCCTATGGGGGTTCAATGTCAAGCCTATGTCAAAAGGTATCAGGTGGATGTTCTACAGTGGGATCATTGGGTAAGGGAGCTCCATGGGATGTCGTCGTTAAGACCGGTGACATTCAATCGGAGTCTGAAAACCCAACGTTGTTCAGTTTTTAGCAGTGTTGCTGGTGACCATGAGGGGTTGTGATCGATCACAGTCCAACTGAAACTGTCTGGCGGGTGGTTAAGTTCCAGGAAGTGATTCTGCAGACTGGTCTGGGTTTTTTTGCACCGTATCGTACTCTTATGTTCTCCGATGCGGATTTTGACAGGTCTAGTTGTCATGCCTATATATCGGAGTCCGCAAGGGCAGGTGAGTAGATAAATGCAATTTTTAGAGTTACAGTTAGTGTGACGTTTGAGCTGCCATGGTGTGGGTAGTCCCAGGTCCAGCTCTTTAATGGGTTTAGTTTGAGAACAGGCGGTACACGAGCCGCATGGAAAGTGTCCTACGACTGGGGGTAGGGCCCATAGGGTCCCTGATGGTTTGGTGTTCTTTCTAGGCCGGGTATGTACTAGGATGTCTCTCAGGTTTTGGGTGCGTTTCAATGCAAATAGAGGAGGAGGACCTGGATCAAAGGAACCCGTTTTCAATATTTTCCAGTGTCTTCTCACTATCCTCTGGATGTTGTTAGAGAGAGGGGTGAACGAAGTCACGCACGTCAGGGTTGTGTTCTCTGGTTTGATTTTAGTTTCCAGCAGTGCATCACGATGGTTGTTTCTAGCCCTTTTGTGTGCTGTTTTGATGATGTTGGAAGGGTATTTTCTAGCAATCAGGTTCTTTTTGAGGGTGGCTGCTTGAGCCTCAAATTCAGTGAGGGTATTACAATTCCTTCTCAGTCTAAGGAACTGACCCACAGGGAGGTTGTCCCTCAGTGCTTTAGGATGGTGACTCTGATAGAGTAGGAGACTGTTCCTGTCGGTTGGTTTTCTGTAGTTCGTTGTAAATAAACAGCCATCTTTGAGGGATATGGAGAGGTCCAGAAAAGGAATCGACTCGAGAGATTGGGTCCCTGTGAATTTGAGGAAGGGATTAATCGTGTTCATCCAGGAAAAGAACGCAGCACACTCATCTGCACTCCCCCTCCAGAAGATAAGGATGTCGTCGATGTATCGGCGCCACAAGAGGATGTTCTCTTGGAAAGGGTTAGATGGATTCTGGATTTTCTCTTCCTCCAACTTGGCCATGTAGAGACATGCCAGGCTCGGCGCAAATGTGCTCCCCATGCACGTGCCCTGAGTTTGATGGTATAATTTGTTGTTAAACTCAAAGAAATTTTCTTTGAGTGCAAGATGGGCACATTCACAAATGAAAGGTATGGGAGTAGCAAATGGCCATGGGTCTAGACTGTGTAGAGCATCTTCCAGGACCTTCAGGGTAGCGTCCTGGGGTATGTTGGTATATAATGCTTCTACATCAAGGGTGACGAGAAGATCAATTGTGTCAGGGGAATCAAACTCTTGAATAAGATTGAGAACCTCCATGGTGTCTCTCAAGTAAGTAGGTGTCTTAGTCACAAGTGGTCGTAGGAAGAAGTCACAGAATTTGCTTAGTGGTTCCAATACAGAGTAGATCCCTGATACGATGGGGCGGCCCGGGGGAGGGTTGATACCTTTATGGATTTTGGGGAGGCAGTAAAAAAAAATGGTGTAACCGGGTTGGTCTGGTTCAAGAATGCTGCTTCATCATGTGAAATCCAGTCTTCTACTTCGGCTTCGGTGGTCATATTCTGTATCTTGATCACCAGGCGTTTCGTTGGGTCTACGTTGATAGGTTGGTAATATCGCCTATCCGAAAGTTGGCGTTCGCATTCTGCTTCGTAAATACCTCTATCCAAGATGACAATGGCTCCACCCTTGTCGGCCGGTTTGAGAATGATGGTCTGATCGTCTGTGAATTTGGTCAGGATAATTCGTTCCCCTTTGGAAAGGTTATCAAAGCGGTGTTTAGGGGTCGTATTGGCGACATCTTTCAAGACCGCCTGTTCGAAGGTAAGGACTTCGTTCGGTGTCATAGCCGAGGTTGGGGTGAACTTCGATTTGTTCTTGAGGCCAGTACCCACCGTAGGTATTTCGGGTTTCCCTTCGAAGAATGCTTTCAGGCGGACCTTTCTGAAGAATTGATGGAGTTCTTGGTGAAGTCTGAAATTGTCTTCTCTGGGGGTGGGGACGAAACCAAGGCCTTTATTCAGGAGTCTCTGTTCGTCCACAGTCAGAACTTTGGTGGAAAGGTTGACTACGAGGGTTTGGATGTTTTGCTCCTCAGTATCATCTGTTCTGGGTCTTGCCACTGTACATTTTTTGGTCCCGTTCTTCTTCTGCCTCTTCCTCTGCCCCTCCCTCTGTTTAGAAAAGGTGGGGTCTGGTATTGGTGGTATTGAGGCAACGGTGGGTTAGGTCCTAAATGGGGGTTCCACAGGGGTTGTGGGCCCATCCAGGGTCCCTGATACATGGGTGGTTGGTATGGAAGACCCGGAAAACCTTGAATTAAAGGAGGAGGTTGGGATTGGTGTCTGTAACCTCCACGGTACCTTGGTTTTCTGTTCTCGTAGCTCGTATTACTATTGGTGGAATTTGATCCGGATGAATGATTACTACTGGCATCGTCCGATGTTTCAGTAGTTTGAAAGACATAGTCTTCCTTGGTATAAGGGTATATCTTCTCTTTATCAAATCGTTTTACATCCTTCTGAAGTTGGTTGATTTTTTGTTTGGTAAGATATTCCTTATGTTCATTCATCTCTTGGTTGATCTCGGACAAGCGGGACTTGAATGTCGTGATCGAAATACCTGTTTTTAGTCTGTTTTCAGAGAGAGTAATCTGAATCAGAAGTTCGTCAGATAGTCGCTTGGCTGTATTGATAATAAGTACCAGCCAGTCTCTGGTACATTTCCAGGAGATGCGTGACCATTCTCGCCTGAAGGTGAGGTCTTCCAGGAATATTCTTGGTGCCAGAGCGACAAGGAGACCATTCGGAGCGATGTTAGCTCTAAGGTATTCAGTCATGATTATACCGTGCAGGGCGGTTTTAATCTGTAATCTTCTCAAGGTTTGGAGAGATTTCCAATCATCGTCTCTACTTCCTGATGGGAGGTTGCCATCCTCTGAAAGTAAGGAGGGTGCCCTCAGTATCTCTGCTACTGTTTCGTCATCGAAACATAGACCGGGATCTTCCATGATAGAGATCGAGGAGCTGAGTCAAACTTGTGCCCATTTTATCTGTATTTCTCCATTTTTATTTTGTGCTTGTCGTCCGGGCAAGGAAGCATGGATGTTTCTAAGTTGAGGGTTCAAAATGATCACTTTTGAAAGGTCTCCATGCATTCATTAAAGGCAAACTGCTGTGTCGCCAACATCCAAAAGCGCTTTAACCTCTTCAAATATAAAAATGTGGGTGCTCAAGCTTGATGTACATCTATGGAATGCCTCAGAATCGTTTTTAAGGAATGACTGGCGGTGACTCACCATTCCTTCAACTATGAACATTTTGACAGTTGCCTAATGTGGAATCTCTTTTACACTACAGCTTACAGTATCTTGGGAGCCATCCTATTCAAAAGATCTCCCTGCCTTGCATTTGTCCTGCTCACACCTGCAATGGTTCATCCTGCAGCACAACAGGGCCGCGTTGGGTCCCATGCTCACCCAGGACACAACACAGATCACCAGGAATTAACCCAGCCAGCTGCTGCCAGACCGCAAACTTTACCTTGTACCCCGAACACGGATGCTGCAACAGTGGTAGCCAAGAGAGGTAAAAAGCGCGAATACTCCTTGGCAGAAAATGTTTTGTTCATGTATGACCACAAATCTTTTTAATGTAATGTTCATACATGACATGGGAAACAAAATGAGCAATATCACACCGGTAAAATCGAAGATCATCAATTGCGAATTGAGGGAATTTTTCTGTTTTTAAAAGGGCATTTTGTGACTTTCTCTCTTTTTTTTTTATTATAATACCACCACAAACCAGGATGGGTGGCTCATTGGGCCACAAACATTTAGCTAGGTGCCAAAAGTAATACGGAAAATATTTTTGCCAAGCAATTTTTTCTCCTCGCCAACCATCAGTGAATGAGTGACAGATGCAAAATATAAAACTGACCCAATGCTTTCTGCTTTCTACAGAAATAAGCAAACGCAAATCCAGCATAATGGATTTCTTTGTGAATGCGAATAAGAGATCGCGGTTTGATTCGGAAAGTAGCCTAGTACAACCCGGTGCGTGCTTGAAAGATGTACCTGCACAAGATTCGGAGAAATTGATGTCAAGCCAAGGATCGATTCCACCTTCTCCACTGGAAGACTCTTCAACAAAGATTCAAGATGTGGGCACCACTTTTGAAAGGGATACCACCTTGCCAGAGTGTTGGGACCACAATCAGTGGGCTCAATTTAAAGAAAAGTATACATGGCTAAGTTGTGAAAATGGCCGCCTTGGCTGCAACATATGCAGTGAGGTTAAGCTACTTGGAGCATCACAGGGTGTGGGTTTGTCAAGAGAATGGGTCACTGGGAGCATTGCTGCATCTGGCCCAACAAAAGCTAGCCAGTTAGGCTCACTGCGGAAAAAAATTCATAAGCATAAACTTTCTGAAGCACATTGTAATGCATCTGCTATCCAAGATGCATCCAAGAAGGAGGTACTGCCGTCAACGTTCCTGGAGCAGCAGAGGCATTTTCATGCTTCAACGGTTAAGGTGTTTCGCACTCTTTACTTTTGTGCAAAAAATAATCGCCCCTTTTCAGACTTTCCAGGTCTAGTAGCTTTGCAGGTTGCTAATCAGTCAGATATGGGCTCGATTCTACACAGCGAATTCACTGCAGCACAGATAACTGATTGCATTGCTGAGGAAATGCGGAGAAAGCTTTGCATAGGCATTGTTGAACAGGCTCCAAAAATATCTGTTTATATCGATGAGTCAACAACCCATTCTTCATTGACTGTTTTAATTATTTATGTTCGTGCTGCATTCAATGGAAAAGAGCCCCTAACCTTTTTCCTTGACTTGCTTGAGTTGCCTAGGGGCGATGCAGAGTGCATTGAGTCCTCACTCTTGAAATGTCTGGAAAAACATGGGTTTTCCAACACGTTCCTTGCTGACAATTGGATAGGGGTGTGCAGTGATGGTGCCAGTGTAATGCTTGGGAGAAACTCTGGTGTTTTGGAGAGGCTATGTTCTAAATACCCTCGACTTGTAAAATGGCACTGTCTATGCCACCGGCTTGAGCTCAGTGTAGCGGACACCGTTGATACAGTGCCAGGCCTTAAGCACCTTGCATCATTTTTTGAAAAACTGTATGCTGTGTACCACCAGTCTCCCAAAAATCAGCGGGAACTTTCTGCATGTGCAAAAGAGCTAGAGATTGCAATTTTGAAAATTGGGCGAGTATTTTCAATCCGGTGGATTGCTTCTAGCAAAAGGGCAATACGAGCAGTGAGGGAGTCATACCCAGCCCTTCACCAGCATTTTGTTCAGGCCAGTTTAAGTACTTCTCGTGATGCCAAACACCGGTCTACTTTCAGCGGGCTGAATAGAATTCTGACATCTTCCGATTTTGTGCTCAATCTAGCTGGTGTTGCAGATGCAGTTCATGAGATTGGGACACTGTCGGAAGCACTTCAAAGGGATGAAGTGACTCTGCCACGAGCTTACCAGCTCATCAATCGTTCAGTAAGGGCGATTGAAAAGCTTAAGGAGTTTCCAGGGACACACAGGAAGGAGGCTGAAAAAGCTATTGAGAGTGGCTTATTTAGAGGAGTGGCAATCAGCTGTGAGGACTCACGTGGGCAGGTCAAAATAAACCTTCCCCAGTTTTATCAGAATCTAGCAGATAACTTGCGTTCTAGGTTGTATGCGCAGTCTGCAAGCAATAGGTCGGCCACATCCTCTCGGACAGATGAATTTTTAACTCTTACCTCAGAGATAGATGTTCTCAACCCACAGAAGTGGCCATATGACATTGAGAGCCCATGGTTTGAAGGTGAGGAGAAACTACAAAACCTGTGCAGGAGATTCTGTCTTAATCACAAAGGCGTATCTGAAGGCTTCAGAGACTATATTGATAATGGTGGTAATGACATTCCAGAGCAACTGCAACCTGTTTTGAGGGCGATAAACACACTTCCTGTGAGTTCAAGTGACTGCGAAAGGGGTTTCAGCACAATGAACTTGGTAATGTCACCCATACGAAACTGCCTTGGTATCAGACGCCTTTCATCATTAATGTTCATCAACCTCATGGGTCCTCCTCTTCCTCTTTGGAATCCAGTGCCATATGTGAACAGGTGGTTGATTGCTCATCGTCATGCAGATGATAATCAATCTAGAAAGGTTGATCCTACAGCCCAGCACAATAAAAGATATGCGGAAGCATGGTCGTTTTTTAATTGATAGCTTACAATGCTATAAGCTGTCTCACAATTTTCCATGGCCAGACATCCTGTGGCAATATAACATGTCCCATAATGTCTGAAATAACAGATGTAGAGAGTATAAGGCTTTAACTGTAAGTGTGCACCTTGCATTTTTTTCTCTCATGGTCAGTGTATTCTACTTGTTAATAAATGTAAATGTCGTGTTCTAGGTAGCGTAATAAATTTTATAGTTTTGATAATCACTATTGTAGTTTCTAGTATGTGCTTTTCTTCTGCTTTTTTCAACACACCAATTCTACTTTTGTTGCAATATATGCAAATGATAGATCTGCCTTACACGTAATGTCACTTCCTGTCGTGATGTCACTTCCTGTCGTGATGTCACTTCCTGTTGTGATGTCACTTCCTGTCGTGATGTCACTTCCTGTCGTGATGTCACTTCCTGTCGTGATGTCACTTCCTGTGACCACGCCTACCTTGGAGAGTCCCCCCACTTCTTTTTTTAGGACTTGTGCCCTGATGCCAATGTTCAGTCAGGCTCTGGGCTCTGGGCCAATTCCCCACTCATTGTGTCACAGTCACAAACCGGAGGAGAATGAATGCAGCGCCGCCTGCTGGCGCATCCATCGCCCACCCCGCTGCAGTGATCTCCGATGCACCTCCTATAGTGAGTTGTCTTTCTTAGTAATACACATTTGAGTCCAATGCATTAAAAACTGTCTTTTCATTTACACAATAAAAATAATAATGGTGTTACATTGACCCAGGGCAGGATATCTGCCTCCCAGTTTGTGCATCATGGCCGGGTCGAACCTCGTCAGGATGGCATCAGATACCCTTCATTCTCCCGAAAACTGACCGGTGCAAAGATGGCTGACCGCTGTGATGGGAATGTCCCCTTCGTGATAAGCTGGCGCCACCCAGCCCTGGTGCTTGGCTGTATGTGAAGCTTGTATCTCTACTTTACTTTGACCCAGGCCTCACACTAAGCTGGCATGTTTACAGATACCCAGGCCTGTTCCTGGTTATGCAAGAACCTGTTCTGTGACCCGGAGGGGAGCCCAAACCGTGCCCTCATGATGGGCGTAATGGTACTTTCCATGCACTGTTGAATCATGCCAAGCGGCGCTGGCAGCAAACTTAGTTTCTAGGAAACGCAAGTGTAAACATCCCTTTTTATCTGTATCAGGAGATCTACTGAACCATCTCCTATAAAGCTCTGCTGGTATGTGAACACCTCCAACCTTGCTCTGACATTCCCAGAGTATGTGCAGTGAGTGTGTGGCCCATGTATGATAGTCAGACCATATGTGCGCTATGAGTCTGAATACTGTGAACAGTGGGATCTCTTTGTATGGCCCCTGGGTTAGCATGTCTCAAGATGGTGGGTGATGTGACCTCCACAAGCAGTGGAAGTGAACTGGCTGCATTCCAATGTCTGGAAGGTGCAGATCATGAAACTGAAGTGAGAGCGGATGGAGGCAGGGCTGCCTTATAGAGATTCAACGAGGGCCTTGTTAGTTACCAAAAGGCTGTTCATCAGCTCTTCCTGAGCACTGCCATTTCCAATGCTGACCCCAGTAGGCCACCATCCCCTTGAGTGCCGGCCATTTCCAATGCTGACCCCAGCAGGCCACCATCCCCTTGAGTGCCGGCCATTTCCAATGCTGACCCTAGCAGGCCACCATCCCCTTGAGTGCCGGCCATTTCCAATGCTGACCCTAGCAGGCCACCATCCCCTTGAGTGCCGGCCATTTCCAATGGGTCGCATATTGCGAACTTCCTCATGAATATTAATGAGGCAGGTCCCTTGTGACCCATTTGGGAATCGCTAACAGTGTCTGAGGCACTGTGTACATTTCATTTTGCCACTCTGTAATTGCGAGTTGCAAACAAATCGCAATTTTCGCGTCATGAAATGAAATGGGTGTACATGTGGCACATTGCATTACAATTGTTTATTGCTGGAACTGGGTTTTTAATTATTGGTCAAATGGGGTTTAGGGAAGCTGCATCACAACGCATTCATTCCTTGATTTTTTGTTCCATTCATCACCCCCTTACTACAGAATGGATGAATAGATCACTAATACCGCAAAAGGCGATGTCCTTGCACTTGAAAGGCGTGATTTAAACGATTCTACATCAAGACTTAACTTAACAGATTGAATAAAATAGTTTTTAACAAAAGTAAAACTGCTGTTTTGTTCCTAACTTTATTTTGCTTCTAGCAGTTGCAACTTCCACAGGATTCTACTCTGGATATTATGCGTGCCTCTTTTCTCTTCCCTGTTGTCAGGTGAAGTTCGGGTCCTTTGTTGATCACTTTAGCATTCATCTTCACTTTCAATCAAGAGCCAAAGATTGCCAAGGAGGTTTCAGACCTTTTGTGTTTTTCATTTCTTGACCAGTACCATCTTAAGCTGGCACGTGATACCTTTCACTCATACTACTCTGCCCATGGTGGCACCCTGGCTACTGGGAGAATCTAGGCAATCTAGGATGGGACTCAGCATACCTTCTCAGTGTCCAGTCCTTGGGACCATTACTTTCACACACTCGCAAAAATTGAATTTGTTTGCTTTTACTTGTTCATTAACAAAGGTACATGAGTGCCTCCTATGTGGCCCACAGCACAGTACTCTCTGTCTTTCAAGTGTGGATGCAGTACTTCCATCAGCAACCTCTCTAGACGTCTGAACACCCCATCCAGGACTGTCACATGGGGATCTCAGAGTTGGGGCGGTTAAGTCATTGGCGTAGGATATACGATTAGCGTGACAAAAGAGCTGCTTTATGGGGACTCCGATCCTAAAACACCCCTATTCATCAGTAGTGGAAACTGACTTTTCTTCACTGACACTTTTAGATATTTCACTGCCCTCCTCTATCAGTGGAAAGCGAAGGAAGACTGTGGAGTTCATCTTGCACATCTGTGACATTGAAAAGCAAATGCAGCCCTTACATGCTGTGTGCAAATGATGACTGACACAGTGGTAATTCCGAAATGTAGATGCTAGATGCTAGATCGCGCGGTGAGGCCAGCCCTCCATTTTCTTAACTAGAAAAACGTTATTGTTGTGTACTGTGAAATTTTGCACATTGTTATTTTGCACCTTTGTTCGCCTGACGCACTGTTTTTAAACTGGGAATTAAGGCCTTTTTAATTTCAACGTTGGCAACACATGCAATTTTTATCTGTGCTCACTTTTGTATATGCTTCACCTACCGTATAGAGGTGTACCTTAGCTGCTAGGTCGCAGTCCCCGGTCCGTCGCGGCAATTAAGTGCCCATTGTACGGAGGGACGCCCTGTGACCCCACCCACTCATGACCTCAGTTCCGGTCACGGGGTACTTTAGGGTGATGCCATACCGGCCGCGCAGCGGGCGCGCCGCCGGCGCGCCGATGGCGTGCCAAAAGCAAGCCCGTCTGCGCCCGTCCGCGCCCAGACCGCGACCGGCGCTGGCCATACTGTTAGTACCCTCCTGTCCCAATCATTGCTCTGGTCGCGGGAGGCATTGCTAACTCTTCGCTGCCCTCCCTGCACCAGTACGCTACGGCTTGATTTCGCTAAAGGCCCAGACCCTCCGTGCTGTAAGACATGTGGTTATTTACCTCTTTGCAATCGGAGTCAGCGGAAGCAATCTCAGACCTACTTCAATGCGTGCCTCTTAAACTTCAGATCATTGGTCAAGCACGCCACGGATATTTGGTCCCTTTTAAGCGACGGCTCCTGGGACGCCATGTTTCTTACTGAGACCTGGCTCTCCCTGGACACAACGACATCCATCGCTCTTGCAATCCCACCTGGCTTTAAGATGTGCCACGCTGATCGCGAGGGGGGCAAGAGGGGGGGTGGTGTGGCCATCATCTTGAGAGACACTTGGAATATGGTGTCCTCCTCTCCATCGTTCGAGGACGGCATTGAAGGTCTGTTCTTTTGCATTCACTTTAATCCCTCTTTTTCACTGGCAGGCACCCTTATCTACAGACCCCCAGACTGCTCGGTGACGGCCCTCCAGAATTTATGCAGCCTTATTGTTCAACTGTCCGTTAAATACACTAACTTCATGGTGTTAGGTGATTTTAACCTACATGTGGATGATGCTAGCTGTTCACAAGCCAGTCATTTGGTATCCTCCTTAGAGGGCGCCAACCTTTTCCAACTGGTGTCTGCTCCCACACACACAGCTGGCCATACACTGGATCTTGTTTTCACCACTCTTACTGAGGTTGCTATTGCGCCTCCCTCCCCTTTAACCTGGTCCGATCATTACCTGATCCCCCTTACTTTTCCTCTGCCGGCTCCCAAACAAACTGAAGGCCC
This sequence comes from Triturus cristatus, assembly GCF_964204655.1. NCBI lineage: Eukaryota > Metazoa > Chordata > Amphibia > Caudata > Salamandridae > Triturus > Triturus cristatus. Next base: position 94,082,030 of record NC_140589.1, on the reverse strand, counting down.
CCATGTTATTACTAAGAGAAATTTGAAAAATCTAAACGTGGCAGATTTATGCGACACCCTCCAGGCCACCCTTCCTAGCCTGATTTCAGATCCAAATACCGATGCTATTTCTGTCCACAATTGGATTGCAACGGCAGTGGACTCCGCAGCACCGGCTAGAATTGTTAAATCTACAAGACCATCTCCCTCGGCCCCCTGGTTCTCACCTTCCCTGAAAATATCCAAGCGTGAATGCAAGAAGCTCGAACGAGCGTGGCGAGCTAGCTATGATGACCAAGCTAAGACTTTATACAAAAAGGCCTTAAAAGCTTTTCATAAGGATATCAAAATAGCGAAGAGAGACTACTTCACAACCCGGATTCTGAATGCTGACCATTCAGGCACCGAGTTGTTTAAGGTGGTGAAGTCTTTTTTCAACCCCACGGCATTAGAGTCCAAACTATCTCCCTCTCCTATATTCTGTAACTCTATCGCCCACCACTTTGACAATAACATTTTAAAGGTGTATGATTCTTTTGTTCCGCAGTCATCAACAGTTAAATCAGACTCCCCCCGCTCCAAGCTTATGACTCCTACCTTTAGCCGTTTTTTGCCTATAACTCCTAAGGAAGCTCTAGTAACGATTCAAAACTGTCCCTCTGGTGCTCCTGATGACCCATGCCCGCCCAAATTATGGAATAGCATCTCGGCCCCTCTTGCTGAAATATTTCTCCAGCTATGGAATTCCTCGCTGTCCTCTGGCACTTTCCCCGATCTTTGGAAACATGCCACACTTCTTCCCTTAAAAAAGAAACCCAACGGGGACCCGGATGATCTTGGCAATTTAAGACCCATCTCCCTTCTCCCTGCTCCGGGCAAAATGCTTGAAAAATTAGTTCAGCGGCAGATGTCCACTTTTATTGAGCAAAGCGGAGCTCTACACGATACACAATCAGGCTTCAGGGCAGGTTTCAGCACGGAGACGGCCCTCCTTGAAGTTGCCGAATCAATAAGATGGTCATTGGATTCAGGAGCCTCCTCCGTATTGGTGCTCCTGGATCTGTCAGCGGCCTTTGATACGGTGGACTACTCCATTATGGTCAAGAGATTACAGGGTGCAGGTTTTGATGGAGAGGCGCTGGCCTGGGTTTCTTCTTTCCTGTATGGTCGCACACAGAAGGTCTCCCTCAGGCCTTTTGAGTCGGCACCTCTCCCGCTGTGGTGCGGAGTCCCCCAGGGCTCGGCCTTGAGCCCATTACTTTTTAATCTCTATCTGGCCCCGCTCTTTTCTTTAATCAACAACTGGGATGTGAAGGCGATTTCTTACGCAGACGACACCCAGCTGTTTTTTTCCTTTAAAGAGCAGTCCGCTGAGGCCTTCAAAAATTTTAAAAGCTGCCTGCGTGATATAGCTATCTGGATGAACTCCAACAAATTAAAGCTTAACGCAGGAAAGACCGAAGTTATGTTTTTCGGTACGAACCTTATCCCTGAGGCAGACTTATGGTGGCCGGAGGAGATGGGCCCGCCTCCCTCCCCTGCCAACTATATTCGTAACCTGGGCGTAAGATGGGATCCGGATCTCTCTCTTCTGGCTCAAATTCAGCAGGTTTCTGCTACCTGTTTTAGATATTTAAAAAACTTACGGAAAATTTTGCACCTGCTCCCAGAAGATTGTAGGAAAACTGTTGTCCATGCTACAGTCACATCCAGACTGGACTATGCTAATGGCCTTTACTTGGGCCTCCCCAAATATGCCATCCAGCGCCTGTAGCTGGTTCAGAATGCGGCTGCGAGACTGGTTCGGCGTATTCCTTTCCGGCACCATGTCTCTCCGCACCTCTTTAGGCTACACTGGCTTCCGGTGGGTAAAAGAATCATCTTTAAGGCCCTAACTCTGGCTTACAGGGCCTTGCATGGAAATTGCCCACGCTATCTGAAGGACAGATTATGTCCCTACAAGCAGGAGCGGTCGCTACGTTCTAGCTCACTCAACCTACTTCACCCATATCGGTTTAGAAAATCACGACGAGGGGGCAGATCCTTCACGGTCAATACAACCTCCCTCTGGAACCTCCTGCCCAACTATCTACGTAAGGCAACTTCAGAATCCTGCTTTCGGAAAGGTCTGAAAACGTGGCTCTTTGACTCAGCTTAATCTGGTCTCCTGGAATCCGGCCTTTTCTTTTTCACCTTTACATGCCTCCTAGCTCTCTCTACTGTTAGCGCCGGGACACCCCTGTTTGGGGTAGCTGTCGCGCTCTACAAGCCCCATTATTATTATGTATTTATGTAGCATTTGTGTGAAATTTTGATGTCCACAGAAAGTTTACAAAAAAATTACATTCTAATAGTTTTTAAATGGAATATGTTCTATTGTTGCTTGTAAAGGCTGTGGTATTACATATGTCTTCTTCATCACTTTCAAGGAGTTAGGATCCAAGACCAGCAGACAGTAAACTGATCCAATTATGATTACAATTATTCCAATATTATCAGTCCATCAGGTTACCTCCGTTGGCACACTCTCCGGCTGAAAATGTCATTTTTACCACATCATCAGCAGAGGTACAGAAACCTCTGGCCAAAACGCCTAGTGGAAAGGCATTTGACAATAATGGGTTTCTGGCCGAGTCTTACAAAACATTTGCAACTTTGTACCCTTCCTGTCTGATTTATTTAATTTTATTAAGGAGGGTGGTGAAATCTCTTCCTCCTTTTAGGGATCCAGGATTGTCAGTTTTCTGAAGAAAGATACAAACCCTTGGGATATCAATTCATATCGACCCATCAGCTTACTAAATGCTGATTCCCGATTTACTTCGGCTGCCCAGGCTCCAACTCACGTAGACTAGACTGGCTTTGTGGCTAATCGTTTGATGGCTGAGAACATGGGCTTTGTAATACATGCGCTGGATTATTTCCCGGTTAACCAGATCAGTGCAGCAGTATTAATGGTCGATGCAGAGAAAGCGCTCGATCTGCTTATCCGGGACGTGCAGTTTAATGCTCTCGAGACATTTGGTTTTCCCGCTCAATTTATTTGGATGTTAGAGAATTTGTATCAAGGGGCACAAGGGAAGATAGTTGTGAATTCCAACCTCATGGGAACAGTGGCCATTAACAGGGGAACCCGTCAGGGGCGCCCCCTATCCCCAACTCTATTTACTCCTTTAATAGAACCTCTGGCTGCTAGGATCCAGAGTAATGAGGTGATCGATGCTCCAGCTTCTGGAATGGCTAAATTAAAGGTATTCGTTGATGACTTTGTGCTATATTTGAAACCCAATAAGAAGAAGGTCCAGAGGGTTCTGGACGAGTTCGAGGAGTTTAAAAGAATTGGGGAGTATAAAATAAATCAAAACAAGGCAGAGATGCTTCTGCACGTCTTTGCCTGACATTGATCGCCAGGGCAGCCCTTTTTAAAATATCGATTTCACCTCTGCTTTTATTTCTTTTTTCAAACGTCCCCATTAAAGTTAGTAAGAGCTATTTTAGGGTCTTAGATGTACTTTTTAGGCACTTTGTTTGGAGCAGAAAAGTATCTAGGAGAAAATATTCAGTACTCCAATAAGGTATTTCACAAGGAGGGCTGGCGCGTCGACATGTTCAGACATATGTGGTGTTTTTAAAGATGTTTGGCATGATCACTGGAAGGAAGGAGGACGGTCCTTTTTTTTTATAGATAAAATGATGCAGGAAGTGTAAACCAGGCTGCAAGTTCCCTAAAAAACTAGATCCGGTGCTCCAGGAGCTTGAAGCTCTGTTGCAAGGAGTGTATCAGAAGACATTCCTGTAGGTCATATGTATCTTACATTACAGAAGTGTCATCATACCAGACTGACACTACCACATAATCAGATTAGATTGTGGAGTGTCATCATACCAGACTGACACTACCACATAATCAGATTAGATTGTGGAGTGTCATCATACCAGACTGACAATACCACATAATCAGATTAGATTGTGGAGTGTCATCATACCAGACTGACAATACCACATAATCAGATTAGATTGTGGAGTGTCATCATACCAGACTGACAATACCACATAATCAGATTAGATTGTGGAGTGTCATCATACCAGACTGACACTACCACATAATCAGATTAGATTGTGGGTTCGTGGAGCTGGGGCACTTTATTTTAGAGGGGTGAACCCATTACAAGGCAAGAACTTCACGCTCGATGTGGCAATTACTGTAAGGGTTTTTGGGGATTTCCAGCAGATGCAATTTTTTGAGTATTCACTGCCAGGAATCCAGTCCAGACACTCCTCCTGCTACACCCTCGCTGTTAAGGTCTTAGCTCCAGGGAATTGGACATTGGCATAGGTTATTATGTAATCATGGGGTGCGGCAGCAGGTGACTAGCTTTTTAGAAAAACTCTGTCTGACTGCGCAGTGTCGCCTTTCTAAGAATGATTGGCAGAGCATCTCGGTAACAGGCTATAAATTGTTGAGACCACCACATTGTAAGAGGATGCCTTTCTTGTCTCGATGGATGGCGTACTATACTCCTGCAGCCCTTCAAAGAATGTACCCCTCGGTCGAGGGTCATTGCTTTCGATGCCAACAGTGGGGGGCTGGGGCCTGGCTCCAAATTTCTTATGCTTGCCATAAGCTGGGGCAGTTCTGGGAAAAGCTCTTCTCTGTTCTCAGTCTTGGTCTCCAGGCTAGGATGGATCCAGAAGCATGCTTTGCACTTTTTGGGCTTCTTAACCAAGTCACAGCTCCAGCATTGGCAGATGGGGGCAGGTGTTTATACTGACAGCATTCTCTTTTTTTTGGTATATGTTTATTGAGAAGTACATGTCAGTTTATAAACAATACATAAAAAAAAGAGTATAAACAAATCAAATGATGGCCACACAATAAATTACTATGAAATGTTACCTTCTCAGATTTTTCAATCTGATAGCATTCTCGATTGCCCGCTCCTTGATTTTACAAACATGGAGAACACACATTGTTCCAACATACCAAGCCTGGCTTAAAAAATGCTATGAGCAAAGAGGTTTGAGGAGGTGTGTGCACGACGGGTTGGAGCTTTAAAAAGAGATGCAATGGCTCGCGGCCGTATCTTGATATAACTGAACAGGCGGGTCCCGACCTTCTGTTAGTGCAGCCCGTGTTTTCTTGATAGCTGTTTCTATTTCAGGCATCTTAAATGGTGTTCTTGGTCTCATTGTAGATACATGTCAACTGCATGTTTTTAAACATGTTTAAGTAGCCTGGGCACAATTGCACTGTCGTATCCCGCTTTAGTGGGGCACTGGAGTTGCTCTACCAGGTTTCAGAGTTTTTAGAGAGGTAAAGATGCTTTGCCTCCTGCCGCTGGCATTTTTGCTGGTTTGTTATGGGAATGTTTCTTGCTTCTTTTTATCACACATCACTGTGATCGCTGTTAGGATGTAGTAATCTGACAAGTAGGGCCTGTATGAGACACGATGGCACTTTATTCATTTTATCTCTACTGGTTAAATTTGATTTACTAATCTGATTTTTGTATCTCAAACGTGCGGACTGTCCTTGTGCTAAAGTTTTCATGATCGTCTTTGCTCATTTTTATCAACTGTTCATGTTTCGCATATTTATTGTTGATAATCAGGCCGGACATGAGGCACAATATCCCTTTCTTGTATATCTTATGACTTTAGTACTGTATTAACTTTACTCGCTTCTGCACTTTTGCTCGATTCTGCTCAATAAAAATAAATGTAAAAATATATATATTTACTTTCTATTGATGTGCATAAAATAGAGCTAGACAAGATAAGGCCTGACCTATTGAATTGTTTGGTTTGGGACAGGGACATTCCTAGGCATTTGCCAGTGGTTCAACCAGAGCCTGCTTTACAAGGGTAAAGTTTACGCTTTTTCAGTATTCACAAAACTGCATAGTAAGTTTACGAGTGCGGCGACTCTGCAATGGGGTGCAGAACTCTGCACAGAATAAGATAGGAACCGGAAGCTCTTTGAAATCTGGCGCCAAGTGCCAATGACAGGGACCTTGGGCGGGATGAGCGCTGCCGCAGTGCAACTGGGGAGGCTGCGAACCACAGTAACGGAGCGAGGTTGCTGGTGGGGGGAACACATGATCAGACAAGACAATATGTAAAGTTAATTTAAATGGGGAGCAGTTGCTGCTAATTGTGCTTCTAGGGTCCATTCACCATCAACAAGAACAAGCATTGGCATAGCCAATAGGTCTCGCCTTTGGGACCTTATAAGTGTTTAGCCATACAACAGTTGCATAACTAAACACTTATAAGGTCCCAAAAGCAAGACCTATTAGCTATGCCAATCCTTGTTTTAACTGTTGCAATCTAGTGAAGCCTCACGGAGAACATCAAAGCGGCCCTGCGGCCGCAAAAGCGATCGCGATCAAATATCAAAGCGGCCACGTGGCCGCGAAAGTAAAAGTAATCGCGGTAAAGTGCGACGCGCGTGCCCACGCACATGCACTGTAGCTCTAGGCTGGCCTGGTAGCACTTTTTGGAGCCCTCACAAAATGACTCGCCAGACCAGCGCATGCGCTGGGTCAGGTGAGACCTAAAAATGTGTAACGGGCCCAGCCGCCGCCAGTGCAGGTAAGAGGGGTGGGGCGGTGGCACTTGGTATGGGGGGATTTTGAGGGACGATGATGAGGGGAAATTAATTTTTTATCTAATTCTCCTTCGTCATTGTCCATCGAAATCCCCCCCAACCAGACTCCGCCGCTCACACCTGCACGGGCAGCAGCTGAAGGGGCAGTGTTTGAGTATTAAGTTGCAGCACTGGTCGCCCCAAACGTCAGACACGAAACTCAAAGTCAAGCTTAGAACAACACATGTCAAGGTTTATGTGAGGCAACAGCATTTATCATTTTTGGGGTTGGATGAATCTGAACCTCACATGCAGGAACAGGTGTCTGTCTGTACAAGAGTGTGGGAGAGTCCTCCTGTCCAAAATGCGGGGCCCCGGCAGGCCCCCTTATACATACAACCTGGAACTGCAGAGGAATACAGAGTAAAGATGGGGAAAGCACATTCAGGCGGCATCAGATACAGGAGATGTGTTTAGATTGTGAAGCCACAAAGATTATATAAAAAGGGTTTCGGTAAATGAGTGTGTGCACGAGGAGCCAGACATGTTTTATGGGCTTTTGTGAAAGTGTACGGTGACCCGTTCGCTATTTGCTTGCAGCATAAAACAAGGCCAACTTCTGTTAGACATGATTCGGGAAACACGTTTGATGAGAATGTGCAGAAAAGAGAAAGGAGTGCGGGCTCCGCGAGCAGCACTCACAAGTGCTGAAATGGTGATGCCAATGTTCAGTCAGGCTCTGGGCTCCGGGCCAATTCCCCACTCATTGTGTCACAGTCACAAACCGGAGGAGAATGAATGCAGCGCCGCCTGCTGGCGCATCCATCGCCCACCCCGCTGCAGTGGTCTCCGATGCAACTCCTATAGGGGCATATCAACAAGGGCTTTATCTCTGCTTTTTTGGCTTTAAAAGCCAAAAAAGGAGAGATAAAACTAGCGCCCTATCAACAACAGGGTGCTAACATGCAAATTTGCATGTTAGCACCCTTTTACTCTGCGCTTCCCCTTGCATCTCTAATGAGATGCAAAGGGGGCGTTCCAGAGTAAAATAAGAGGAGAAATGTCGCTAAGCGACATTTCTCCTATTATCAAGAATGTCGCTAACCCTGTTAGAGACAAAAAAAGCAGCGCTAACCGCGGTTAACGCTGCTTTTTTACGTCTGCTAATTTTCAGACTTATATCAAAATTACAATGGTTCTGTCGGGTAAAACCATATCCTGCTGGATATACAGCAAGATGTCTGAATGAATCAGAAGTGACACAAAGACCAAGAAACCTCAATATCCTTATATGAATTCATTCATTTATGAAATTTGTCATCAAAAATCATTTGCAAAGGCCATCACAATACAACGACATAACAAATAATGACCAAAGTAAAACTTAGTGCTCAGTGAAATAAGTGCAAAACAAAATACAGTGTAATAGTACAAAAATATATATATTATTGTTGGCCAGCGAAACCAAAATTCATATTAGCCATGCACACTGAAGCAATTCAATAGTTAAGGCAGGCTCTAAAGACTGGTCCGGGGAAATTGTCGACGTTTCAACCCTGTTGATGCACTACTAGTAAGTCGGTGCGCAGACACGGACGAGCTGAGACGTTTTGCATGCCGTTCAATCACTCGGACTCAGATCGAGTGTAACAGCATTTTGAGTGACGTTTTCTCGCCTCATTTGAGCTTTAGGAGATTGGATCGCCTTGGACCATTCTCGAGAAGCAATAGACAAATTATTAATTTCGTGACAGAGTCATAAGCACGACGTTCATTATTGAGATACATTCAATCATTATCTGCAGAAAGGATTGAATACCCCGCCCAGAGTATAGGCCATCCTTTTGTTACTTTTGTCCTGATGAAGACCCGCACCGACTTACTAGTAGTGCATCAACAGGGTTGAAACGTCGACAATTTCCCCGGACCAGTCTTTAGAGCCTGCCTTAACTATTGAATTGCTTCAGTGTGCTGACTACTATGAATTTTGGTTTCGCTGGCCAACAATAATATATATATTTTTGTACTATTACACTGTATTTTGTTTTGCACTTATTTCACTGAGCACTAAGTTTTACTTTGGTCATTATTTGTTATGTCTTTGTATTGTGATGGCCTTTGCAAATGATTTTTGATGACAAATTTCATAAATGAATGAATTCATATAAGGATATTGAAGTTTCTTGGTCTTTGTGTCACTTCTGATTCATTCAGACATATTGCTGTATATCCAGCAGGATATGGTTTTACCCGACAGAACCATTGTAATTTTGATATAAGTCTGCCCAGGTTCTGAGGGATACTGGGTTACCCCATTGCTTGTTGAAAATTTTCAGACTTAGCCATGATATCCTATGGAAGGAGGATATCATGGCTAAGTTTGCCTGTCCCTATCAACAAGGTAACGTGTGATTATCGCTGGGTTTCCAGCGATAATCTCACGTTAGCCTGTTAGCGTGTAGATTTTTATCGCTATTGAGATAAGCGTTGCTAATAGCACGCTATCTCAGCGATAAAAATTCATGCTAGCCGGCGATAATTATCCTCACGCTAAGAGCGCTGAGCGATAATTATCGCCGGTTGTTGTTGATATGCCCCATAGTGAGTTGTCTTTCTTAGTAATACACATTTGAGTCCAATACATTAAAAACTGTCTTTTCATTTACACAATAAAAATAATAATGGTGTTACATTGATCCAGGGCATGATATCTGCCTCCCAGTTTGTGCATCGTGGCCGGGTCGAACCTCGTCAGGATGGCATCAGATACCCTTCATTCTCCCGAAAACTGACAGGTGCAAAGATGGCTGACCGCTGTGATGGGAATGTCCCCTTCATGGCAAGCTGGCACCACCCAGCCCTGGTGCTTGGCTGTATGTGAAGCTTGTATTTCTACTTTATTTTGACCCAGGCCTCACACTAAGCTGGCATGTTTACAGATGCCTAGGCCTGTTCCTGGTTATGCAAGAACCTGTTCTGTGACCCAGAGGGAAGCCCAAACTGTGCCCTCATGATGGGTGTAATGCTACTTTCCATGCACTGTTGAATCATGCCAAGCGGTGCTGGCAGCAAACTGCGTAAACATCCCTTTTTATCTGTATCTGGAGATCTACTGAACCATCTCATAAAGCTCTGCTGGTATGTGAACACCTCCAACCTTGCTCTGACATTCCCAGACATGGCCGGCTTTAGGGCAGCGCGACTGGTGCGGCCGCACAGGGTGCTGACCTGTGGAGGGGGCGCTGACCTCAGGAGGGGGCGCTGTCTTTAGCTATAACGTATGATTGGAGAGATGAGGTGCACGTTCGCCCAGTGGTAGTGAGAGAATCCTAGGAGGTAATCATTGGGTGTGGGGGCGCCAAAAATGATTGTTGCACAGGGCGCCACCAGACCTAAAGCCAGCCCTGTTCCCAGAGTATGTGCAGTGAGTGTGTGGCCCATGTGTGGTAGTAGTCAGATATGTGCGATATGAGTCTGACTACTGGGAACAGTGGGATCTCTTTGTATGGCCCCTAGGTTAGCATGTCTCAAGATGGCGGGCGATGTGACTTCCAGAGGCAGTGGAAGTGAACTGGCTGCATTCCAATGGCTGGAAGGTGCAGATCGTGAAACTGAAGTGAGAGCGGATGGAGATAGGGCTGCCTTATAGAGATTCAACGAGGGCCTTGTTAGTTACCAGAAGGCCGCCCATCAGCTCTTCCTGAGCACTGCCATTGGGTAGATGGTAACGCTGATTGTGGGGGCACAGTTTGTGGTGTTCAGACCGAGGAAGGTTCGAGGCAGGCGTGCCATTGGGTGGATGGTAATGCTGATTGTGGGGGCACAGTTTCTGGTGTTCAGACCGAGGAAGGTTCGAGGCAGGCGTGCCATTGGGTGGATGGTAATGCTGATTGTGGGAGTACAGTTTGTGGTGTTCAGACCGAGGAAGGTTCTAGGCAGGCGTGCCATTGGGTGGATGGTAATGCTGATTGTGGGGCACAGTTTCTGGTGTTCAGACCGAGGAAGGTTCGAGGCAGGCGTGCCATTGGGTGGATGGTAATGCTGATTGTGGGAGCACAGTTCCTGGTGTTCAGACCGAGGAAGGTTCGAGGCAGGCGTGCCATTGGGTGGATGGTAATGCTGATTGTGGGAGCACAGTTCCTGGTGTTCAGACCGAGGAAGGTTCGAGGCAGGCGTGCCATTGGGTGGATGGTAATGCTGATTGTGGGGCACAGTTTCTGGTGTTCAGACCGAGGAAGGTTCGAGGCAGGCGTGCCATTGGGTGGATGGTAATGCTGATTGTGGGGCACAGTTTCTGGTGTTCAGACCGAGGAAGGTTCGAGGCAGGCGTGTCCCTTAGTGATATTTCACCCTTCACTGTGCTCTTGCTGTGGACATTGCTGCTTAGGGACAGTGATGGCGAGATAGATAAGGATGGTATTTGCGCCGCACACACTTGGAGCAAACTCGGAACTCTGCTACGTCCACTAGGACGGACATTTTGCAGATTTTGCTCCACAGTAAAAACAGAAAGGAGCAAGTTTGCAAACCATGAAGGTTTAGTAGCACATTAGTAAAGTTACAAACTCAAATTGATCAAATTAGCCATAAATCGATAGTCACCTGAAGGTAGCATGTATGAATATAGTCCATGCAATTTAAATTAGCACATGGATGTACGGATTATTAACGAAAGCATATGCAAAAAAAGAAAACATTCCATTCCCATAATGGAAAACTCCCTAATGCGAAGGTAAGATTGTGAGTAAGTCAGTAATTTTAGAAGCAACAGGCGTCAGCGAATACAGCCCCACCTGAAGAACCAAATGAAAGTTCTTGGTAGTAAGTCCATGGACAGAAAAATAAGAAGCATTGGGTCTCAAGAGAGGGTAAGGGATTTCCGTCTGCAAAGTTGGACAGGTTCAGACTTCTCTAACTAACTAAAAGGCTTCACAAAGGTAGAACATGGAATGTCATTCAACTGATGCATTCTACAGGTTCTCAAGGAGTAAGAACCAAACAAAGACCAGTGTTCCTACTGTACTTGCTGTAGGCCTCCTTCTCACAAATAATTCAATGCCAACTTCTTCCATCGTCTCAGTCTTCATGAAATCACCTCCTGCGTCTCCCATCCCATGCAGGTGCTGAGAAACATTTCCCACTTATTCAGTTGTACCAAATATGACCTTCACACAGTGGGCTAACAGAATGAGAACACAGTGACTCTGGTGCCTGTATTGAAAAACAGGGTTATGCACAACAAGCAAAAAGGCAACTTTTACTTTCCAGAATGAGCCGGGTGAGTCTAAGCCCCTCAAGTCAATGTCAAGATGTACATGTTCTAACTATAATTAATAGAAAACACATATATCAATTGTTTTTCAAAAGCTAAGTGTAAAATACCATGTGCACTCGTGTGTAACAGTCATGCATGTTACTGTGTCTGAAAGAAAACCACCCCAAACTGGTCCTAAAGTCGTTGACAATGGCTCCACATCCTGTGTCTGGAAAATTAGTATAAAAGTAGTGAAATCCAGACCCCCCCCACTTTAGTCCAGTTACAAGTTGTTCCTGACTCGTAGGACTGCTGTGGGAACAGGGCTGGTGTCTGCATGACAGCTACTCACAGAGATGGGGGGACAGCTACTCTCAGAGATGGGGGGACAGCTACTCACAGAGATGGGGGGACAGCTACTCACAGAGATGGGGGGACAGATACTCACAGAGATGGGGGGACAGCTACTCTCAGAGATGGGGGGACAGCTACTCACAGATATGGGGGGACAGCTACTCACAGAGATGGGGGGACAGCTACTCTCAGAGATGGGGGGACAGCTACTCACAGAGATGGGGGGACAGCTACTCACAGAGATGGGGGGACAGCTACTCTCAGAGATGGGGGGACAGCTACTCACAGAGATGGGGGGACAGCTACTCTCAGAGATGGGGGGACAGCTACTCACAGAGATGGGGGGACAGCTACTCTCAGAGATGGGGGGACAGCTACTCACAGAGATGGGGGGACAGCTACTCTCAGAGATGGGGGGACAGTTACTCTCAGAGATGGGGGGACAGCTACTCACAGAGATGGGGCGACAGCTACTCACAGAGATGGGGGGACAGCTACTCACAGAGATGGGGGGACACCACATGAACTGTGCACAACAAGCTGCAGAAGCTGAAGCTCTGCCTTGTTCCTAGAAGAGGGGAGGGAAGGGGCTTCATGGCCCTTCAGGAGGCGGAGAGATTGTCCAGGAGGAGAAGTCAGCTGTGTTTCCAGTAAATGAACCTCCCAGAAGCCGCCGCCTGGCCTTGGGAACAAAGCAGGAGCTGACCTGTGTCTTATGAGTGTCAGATCTCCTGGTCTTCCATCACAGCCCCTGCAGTCATCAAGCAAGAGGAATAACCATGAGCTGTCTAGCATCCCTGCAACACCCAAAGGCCCGGTGCTGCTGCCCGACACCAAGCGAATCCAGTGGAGAAGCTGCCATTGTCACCCAAACAGAAGCAGGATCCAGGCCCAGAGACAAGCACCCTGTCTAATTCCAGAACAGTGGCTCCAACTGTTCACAATGAGCACCCTTCAGATCCATACCCATAGGCCGCATCTGCCAGGGTGGAAGCCCATCGAGCTAGCCATCGGTGCTGCTTAGCTGGCGAGGCCCAAGTTCCAAGTGAGGTCGTGGTATCGAGTCAGCAGAGCTGCTGAAGAAGCTGCTAGCCAGGAGAACGCCCGCTAGCAACATGAGCATGAAACAGGTCCTCAAAGTGCTAGAGGGAGCTAAGCTTGCAGACTAGGCCCTATTGCCACCACAATGTTACTTTTTGGGACGTTGTGGTGGTGATAGGGGCTTTGCCTTATTTACAAGGCAGCGTTAAGCCACTGAGAGTGGCTTAACGCTGACTTGTACATAAGGCACCCTTTCACGCTATACGTAGCGTGAAAGGGGAGGGCAGTGGGTGTTGTGGTGGGCGTTCTGCCGCAACACCCATTGATTTTGATGCTGCCCCATAATTACAAGGCTGGCATAAATATGGGGCAGCACCAAAATTAAGAGCAGGGAAAACCTGCTGTAACCTTAGCGAAATGAGGAGAAATGTTTAATTTCTCCTCATTTTTGCTGTTTCCATGTGTGCTGCGTTGTGCTGTTTCCATGTGTTGTGCAGCACACATGGAAACAGCAAAAAGTCCTGATTTTTATGTGCAGGAAGGTGCCCCTTCCTGCACATAAACAATCTTTTAAAAAAATGAAGTTTTGCCATTTTTATGTGTGTTGCATTAAGCAGCTCACATTAATTTAAAAAAACGCCATTTAAAGATGGTTTATGTGCAGGAAGGGGCACTTGTGCCTAATCTATGCCTATCCCTACACTTGGGGAAGAAGCCCCATAGAGAATGAGGAGAGGGCGTCATAGAAGCTGTAAACGCTTACCTAGGCACTATAGTGGAAATCACACCCCAGTAACAAAGTTCCATTAAATTGCGTAGTATTACGTTTAGGAGTGTTATCAAAGTACTTTCTTTAATAAAGATATGGCGGTGGGTTTGTTGCACTGGTTCCCGCGGACGAAACGCAATAAGGTGACCAGTAATTTCGTAGATTTGGGGCTGGTACTAGCCAAAAGGGAAATAACCAGCCACTGGAAGCATAGCCAGGGACCTAGAGTGCAGAGGTGGAGACACGAATTCCTTAAGTGGGCGGCGAGTGAAAGTGTGATCAAGTTACGACTGGCGCATAGGTACCAGAAAGAGACGATGTTGGAAGTGGCGCGAGCCTGGGAGGTGCTAGTTGAAGCATTACGTGGGTCTGGAGGAGACCAAGAAGATGAGCCTGCCCACAGCTAGACCACAGGTAGTAAACAGCGCAAGGGAGGCTGAGAGGACTGAAAGCACAACCGGAGGAGAGGGAGATGGGTGGCAAGGGGAGAGAAGCCGAGTAATGGCAAAGGCGCACAGAGAGCATACACCTATAGATCAAGACACATTGAGATTAACGGCTGTTGGGGGAGCACACTGGTGGGGAGGGGAGGGGTGGGTAGGAATAGAAGTTATGGAGTTGGGGAAGATTAAGGAGAATAGAGATTAAGGAGGGTGGTAGGGCAGAAGTTGGCGAATGATAGGCAACGAGAGTGTGGGTAATAATGTAAACTTTTGTGGTTGCATAATATGACAACTATGTAGGGGTGAAGGGAGGAGCACAGTACTCCTGAGTATTGAATGCATCAATTGTGAAAGAGATGATGCTGAGATGGAAATGGAAAATAATAAAAAAAAATGTTAAAAAAAAAGAAAAAAAAAAACTCTGGCCTTGGCAACGCATTTAAAAAAAAAACAACGCATTATTGTCTCAGTGGTTTGAATGTTGAATTCTGGTCTCTTGACCCCATACTACCTCGCTGAGAAGACTTTGAGCGCTCGGCGTCGCAACCATGAGAGTCAAGTGTGAAAAGTATCGTATGTGGCCCGGTTTTCAGGGTCACAGTGAGACAGATTCCAGGACACCAGCGGCAAAGTACCTCAGCCAGCACAGTCGTGGTCCAGTGGTCCGTGTCCACCTTGGAGCCTCACAAACGGGGTCTGAGACTAACAATGTGATAACTGGGATTTGAAAGAAAGTACAGTAGACATGAGGATATATCAAGGAATCCAATGAATACAGCATTCCGAAGAAAGTGGATATGAGATGTAGCCAGGTACTGGGGGGCACCCGAAACGCCAACTATAAGGGAATGGAAAGCAGGAATGGACATGTATATGGGGGGGCACCAGAAACGCCAACTATAATGGAATGGAAAGCAGGGCTGGGCCTGTATATGGGGGGGGGGGGAGGGGGGCACCAGAAACGCCAACAATATGTGAATGGAAAGCAGGAATGGACCTGTATAGGGAAGCTGAAAAGGTCACATACAAAGCAAGAGGATGCCCAATATGTTTTTTTAAGGTTTGGGGTCCCTGGATTAAGTATTACAGAATGGATGAGGGCAAAACTGTGGCTGCCACCCAGCCGACACAGTGTTCATGATCTATGCTGTGACCGTCGTCATTTAATGATAATTGCACAATTGAGATGCCGTTCCTGTTTATAGCAATATGTCAGTGCAAATGTGAAACTGTGCATATTGACTCGGAACGTGTGATTGTTATGGGTAAGATGTTGAGCATCGTGAGGTACTTGAAGGAAAAATCAAAATCATTTATTTCAGTACAGTCATCACCAACAATCTGGGAATAATATATTTGGGATTATGGACAAAAGCAATGATATAATATCCAGAATTAATATGGGTACTACCTACATTAACACATTTCTAATCTCTTTTTCACCACTTGAAGGAAGAATAAAAATGTTAGTCAAAAGGTGGCTAGAAAAAATGCTTGTACAGGACTCCAAACGTTAGATTTCAGGATTTCAGGAAGTGGATTGTCTTGAAGAGGGACACAAAGCTTTCTTTGGAGTTAAATGTTGGTTTGAAATCAAGGTTCACAAGAGGAACATTGACTCCAAATGACTATGAACATCAATTGCCCAAAGACAGAGCAATCTTCTGCAATGCAGCAAGCAGTGAGGCGGGGAAAGTGAACATAAGATAAATTATTTTGCATTGTGATAAATTGGAAAAGGATATTCCACAATATGCAAATGAAGTGCTAGGTCACAGCAACTAAACATATTCCTTCTATTTCAAGCCGGTAGGGCTTGTTTTCTCTTCATGTCAAATCATTGGAGTGTTGCTAAGTTTGATGATGCTTCATTCATATATTGAGAATTTAGCGGATTTGTGAACTATCATTTGATAGTCCGTCTTCTTTGAAGGTTGGTGTATTAGACACCGCAGCCCCTATTTACCAAGAAAGTCATAAAAATGTGAGCAAAGATTCAAATCTCCGTCTGAGCACACTTTTATGTTTTTGGGGATTCACAAGCATTCCTCCAAAAATCCTCTGTGAAAGCTTTGTCATCGCGGCCTACTGTGCAAATGCACTTTCATTTCCTCCAGAAAGTCATTGCCCTTCAGCCCTAGACATTCGCCTTCCCTTACTGGTAAACCTTCACCCATGGTGAAAAGGAGTCAGCGAGGAGTTTGGGAATGCCAATAAATGCGCATGTTTATGAGTCTGCCCAGCTTCCAAGATGCTGAACCACTTTGGAGTTTTGACCTGACGAACGCGTTAGAGGTTGCAAGATGCAGGCTTCATTATGCCTGTAAGTACTCCGAGGGCTTCCAGCGCAATACACTGGAGAACATTTCCAGCACTACAAGTCCGTCACTGACTAATAACTGAATAACTCTTAAGCCCTGATGAAGTTCCCCTAGAGGGAATGAAACGCGTTGGCTGTGCTTTGCTTACTACTAAAATTCAGTAAGAAATTGCAAATAAAGAACTCTTTTGATAACACCTACAGTCTGTTGGACTTCATTACCTATCGCACCCCCATTTTTTAGTAATCATGCCTTGAAAGGCCCTCTTCCACCCCCTTGAGATTTACGAGTGTGAATTTCTCAGCACTTGTAGCAAAGATAACCTCAATAGTAAATGCATGTACACCTACAAGGATTGTATCATTCCTGGCAGACTCTGCGATGAATGTATAGGAAAGTAGTCAAATGGATGACTACTCTCCCAGGTCCAGGCTATGACAGGCTGGTGGATCGTGTGATTGATTATTGGTTTGGGGGGTTAGGCCTTTTCCATTTAATTCTATTGAGAAAGCTCAATAACATTCTATATGTGCATGGCTTTACATTACTGACACCTCAGACTTCCCCCTGAATGTGGAAAGTGTTTATTTATCATCATAGGGATGTACCTGAGAGTGTGTCCTCCTTCAGAGTGTATGTGTCCGCCTGTCTGTCTTGAAGATACTGAGGGCCTCATTTACAAACTTTTGACGCACAGCAGCAGGCCTTGCTGCTGCACTGCCTTGCATCAGAAGAAAAGGGCAGGAATGTGCCGTATCTCCAGGATACATTCATCCCTGTCCTTTTCCCCTACGCAGGTGCACAAATAGCAGCCGTGCACCAGCGCAGACACCCTTGCGTCATGTTGAAAGGCTGCCTGTGTTGCAGGGATGATTGTTTTTGTGCAGTAAGGAAGTTCAAACTATATTCTCTTGAGAAGCCAGCAATGGCATAACATAATAACGTTTTTATTATATCATGTTTGTTTACCTCAAAATTAATTTTCGTTCCTTTTCATACAATTCTCAGATATATATCAGTATTTATCTATATCTTCCTGCATAAAAACAATAATTGATGGCATTTTCCTCTTTTTATGCATTCTGCAGAATGCAGCACGCATAGAAAGAGGAAACCCCAGGAGAAATAAAAGTATCTCTCCTCATTGCACCACTCCTATGCCTCCCCTGCGGAGTTATAGGAATCTGACGCATTCCCAGGTTTACAATTCTTCGTAAATCTGGGAATGCTTGAGATTCCATGGGAGCTGCGTGGGAACACCCACAGCAACACCCATGGAACGCCCCTTTCATGAAGTGTTATGCGTGAAAGGAGCACATATTTACAAGGCCAAGAAAAAATACATAAATCCTATTTCAATTGCCACATTGAGGATGCCTGTGAGTACAGGTGTAATGACATGTAAGGGTTCCTGCAGGACTTTTGAGACATGGGTTTCGTGGGGAGCCAGGTCTAACATATAATGCATTTAACCCCAGCTGCAGAAGATAGTGTGAGGCAGAACAACTGAAGGACTAATAAGCATAACACTGCAGTAGATGAAGGCTCTGCTGTCAAAGAGGTTGCTAGGGCTGTGTCGATGAGAGTGACGAAAGAAAGGATGTCATTAATTTCAGTGCCAAGAATGTTGTTGTAATAAGTTTTTTTGTTTTTTTTTAAACATATTTTATTGGTTTTCTTAATATTACAGCTTACGCAGTCATTAATATACATCATAACATATCAATACCGACAGATTCAGCAAAGAAGCACAGAAATAATAAGCAGTGAGTCCAGCAAGTGTAACCTTTATGTTTTCGATTTGTTGCAGTATCCGTAGCACCACCATTGCTCCTGCCCATTTCATGTGGGGTATTTTTATTTTTTTTATTAATTTCGTTATTAGGTTTTCTCCAACCCGGCCGCTCACCTCCAAACCAACAATTCTACATTTCGGCCACCACTGCTGAGGCGAGGAACCGCACATTAAAAATACCTGAGAACAACAATGTCTGAGTTCACCACCGTGTAAAGTCCATTATCTTCAACATTATCTTCCGGTGTCTCGTTTGATATGCATTATCAAATCCAACTGTAGGAAATTACCCCTCCCGCCTCCCATCCCCTCCCCCCATCCCAACATCCCCCCTTCATGCCCTTCCCCCCCTCTGCCGGGTCAACGTAACTCGAGGTCCATGTATCGAAGTACTCATGCGAGGCCGCCTTCTGTCTCCCTCCCCTGTCCTGGGGTCCCCCCCTCTCCGAAGGACATCTCAGTTGCACTGGATATGGTGACTTGGGAGGCCTGGCCCGCTATCTCCTGCATCATTGCTCCCCATGCCAGTAACACCTCAGGCAGTTTGGCATCCCTCCTGGTGCTCCGTATGTGCCCCTCCTCGGCTAAGGCCCACTCCCGTAAATCTGACCTCCATTTTGCCAATAGCGGTCCTTGCTGTGTTAACCAGTGAATTGCTATACGCCTCTTGGCTATAACTAGCCCCAGGATCAGGAACCGCCTGCTTATCTTGCGTTTCGGGTCCCGCGGAATCAAGCCTAGTAGGCATGCGCGGGGATCTAATGCAATAGTCCATCCGGTTATCCAGGTCAGATCACCAAGAACCGCCCCCCAATACGTCTGGATCGATGGGCACGTCCAAACCATATGCAGAAAATCTGCCGGATCATAGCGACATCTGGGGCATTGGGGGTCTCTGGAGCCATCAATGGCGTGCAACATTCTAGGGGAGAGGTACGTCATATGTATTATATTGTACTGGATTTGCTTAAAGCGATTGCTCACTGACACCTTCCGCACACTCTTGTGTATCCTTTCCCAGTCTCGCGATGTAACCTCCTGTGGACACACCTGCTGCCATTTTTCTTCTATTTTTAGGGGGACGTTCTTTTTATCGTCCCTTAACGCCCTATAGAGGTGAGTAACACATTTTCGCCCTCCCGCCATGGCAATCATAGTGACCAGAGTCTGGGTGTGCCCCGAGACCTCCGGAAACGTAGGCCATAATTGTCATGCCGTTGCCGCTATTTTTGCATATTGCAGAAACTGCCCTGCCCCCAACTCAAAGGCACTCACTGCCTCCTGATAAGTGATAAATTTACCGTCCGGGTAAAGGTCTGACAACATCAGGCAGCCCCCCGTCTGCCATGCCTCTGTCAACATTACCTGAATAATCTGAGCAAAGGGCGGCAGCTGCCAGAGGTCCGCCTCCGGGGCAAAAGGTCTGTCCTGAATGATTTTACGAACCACTCGATTCCAAATTGCAGCCCCAAGCCGCACCAGAGGCGCCACAAGCCCCCCGGCCCGCCACAACAATGCCCCGAGCTGTCGGTCCCCGTACGTACCAGCCAGCAGGGACCTCTCCCAAGAGGGATCCGCATCCAACCAGGCTATGGCATGTTGCAATTGCGATGCAAAGTAGTAAAGTTCCAAGTCTGGGATCTCCAAACCCCCTTTACCCCAACTACGTTTCAGGACTTCTAAACTAACCCTGCATCGCTTCCCATTCCATAATAGTTGGACCAGCAGTGAATCGAGTTCCCGGAATACCCGGTGTGGAATTTCAAAGAAGGAGCCTTGCATGGTATAGAGACATCGGGGCAGGACTACCATCTTTATGAGTGCAATCTTACCCATCAGGGAGAGGTTAAGAGAGTTCCAAAAGGTAATACTACCCTGCAACCCACGGATTATCCTCCCCATATTGCGCTGATAAAACCCCGCCTCGGACCCATATCCCTAGGTATCGGACCGTGTCCTCCGCCCATGGAAGTTCCAGCACTGGTCGTTGGTCCTCCCCCCAATTGATCTCTGTGTCAATCGTGTAAAGTTGTGACTTTGTTCCGTTAATGTAAAGCCAGGAGGCTTCAGCGAATTGGGCCAACGCTGTTAGCAATGTCGGCAGTGATTGGGTCGGTCGACGTACAGTGACACCACATGCTCCGAATTCCCCACCCGCGCGCCCTGTCCTACAAGTATCCTGCACAGATGACACGCCAAAGGCTCCATTGCCAGGGCAAATAGCAATGGGGAAAGCGGGCAACCCTGCTGCGTCCCCCTTGCTATAGTAAATGCGTCCGACGCGTACCGACCCGTACGGACCCGTGCCATCGGCCGAGCATATAGTAACTTAATCCAGTTTACAAACCCCTCCCCCAAGCCCATTTTAAGCAGAACCTGCCAGAGCTAATCCCACCTGATCGAATCGAATGCCTGTTCGATATCAAGGAACACCAAGATGCTCTGTTGGGCCCATCCTTCCACAGATTGCATAATGTGCGCCAGGCGACGGATATTCCGCAACGTATTTCTGCCCGGTATAAAGCCGGACTGGTCATCATGGACCAGCCGCCGAAGATAAGGAAGGAGCCTAGACGCCAACACCTGGCTAATAATTTTAAGATCAACATTCAGCATAGAGATGGGCCTATAGGAGCCGGGGAGGAGGGGGTCCTTCCCAGGTTTGGGGATCATCACAATCAATGATTCCCGCATGGAGTCTGGGAGCGTACCACGTTTCTCGGCCTCCACTGTGATCTCTAGTATTTTGGGGACCAGCAGTCCGTCGCACTCTTTATAGAGCTCGGCGGGTATGCCGTCCATTCCCGGGGACTTTGCAGTCTATAGGTGGGCGATAGCTTCCCGTAGTTCTTCCCCACTAAAGGGGCCCCCCAGGGCTTCCTGACTGTCCGCGTCTATACTGGGCAGTTCCACCTGAACCAGATAGGCCTCCACCGCCTCAAGGGCCGACAGAGACTGTGTCTCAGAGTATATTTTACGTAATTGGGCCATGAATACGTTATTTATTTCATGTTGGGCATACACCATCTGTCCCAGGTCGTTTTTAAGTGCCAAGATTGGGTGAGGCTGAGTCTCCGCCCGAATCAGGCGTGCCAGCAGCCGCCCTGCCTTATCCCCTTACGTGTACCATCGACGCCTACTCCTAGTACTAGCATATTTGCCTAGCGAGTCCCATAAGTCTCCTATTCGCTGCCGCACGTCGCCCCCTTCAGCCGACCTCTTACTATTCGTGGGGAGTTCCTTTTCCAACGCCTCTAATCGTTCCTCCTGCTGCCGCAGATCACGCTCCAATACTTTTTTGACCCCTACCTCCGTGGACCGACATATCCCCCGAACCACCACTTTCATTGCATCCCACTCGGTCGCCCTGGTGCTAGCGGAGCCCCAGTTGAGCTCCATATACTCATTCAGCCCAGTCGATATGGTGTCTTTATAAATCAGGTCGCCTAAGGCTTCAATATTGAGCCTCCATAGTGGGACCTTAGATCTTGGTCGGGCCAGCGAGTAAGCAATCAGGAGCGGGGAATGATTCGACAGATAGCGGGCTAGGTATTGCGTCTCTGTTACCCGATAGATCGCCATCTTTTGAATGAAGAAGTAGTCCAATCTGCTAAAGGTATTGGCAGCAGGTGTGTGACACGAGTACACTCTACGACTAGGGTTATGGTGGCGCCACACGTCCAGTAGGCCATAATTAAGAAGCATTTGGCTCATCGCTTCTCTGACACGAGGCTTGGCATCCAGTTTTGGGGGGAATCTGTCAAGCTCCCCTTTCAGGGCACAATTAAAGTCCCCTGCCACCACCAATTCTGTATCAGGGTCTAGATCCAACAGTCCCAGTACTCGGCTTAAAAACCCACCATTGTCACTATTCGGGGCATAAACATTCACCAGGCAGATACTGCACCCATCTAGGGTCCCCTCCACCACCATATACCTCCCGTCAGGATCCTGTTTAACATGCAGAGCCTGAAAGGGGACTCCTGGTGCCACCCATATTAGCGCTCCCCGGGCAAACCCCGAGTAGGATGTAGCAAAAAACTGACCCCTCCACCTGCTTTGGACGAATTTAAGACAGTCTCCCCATAGGTGGGTTTCCTGGAGTAGAGCTATACTGACCCCATAGCGCCTTAGGTATGATGCCACCCGGATCTGTTTCACCAAGTTATTGAGCCCCTGAACGTTCCAAGTAATCAGCTTGTAATTCTGGTTATCCCCTGTCATGAGTGAACAGTTGTCGGCATCACAGTCCCCCGCCTGTGATGCGCAGACCCCCCATTAGTATCATAGCTTGCCCCCGCCTAAGGAGTAAGTCTTCGATCCCCTGTGTGCCAACATAGACCAGACCCGGCAGCAACCCCAACAAACCCCATCTCCCCCCACCCACAGGCGGTAGCCCGTCATTCTCACAACCAGTCCTGGTTTGAGGACTCTGAACACCGCCCCAAAGCTCCACCCACCCCCCAGAATACCCCTCTCAACTTGAAAGAACAATTACAACCACACTTACCCCCCCAAGTCCTTTTAAACCTCCCTCCCTCCTTTGACTCTGTGAATCAGCCGACTGCCTGGCACTGTGCAGCCCGCGCCCTACCAAGGTCTAGCCAGGCCGCCTCGGCACTCCACAGCCGGAGAACCTAACCAGCGTGTAGGCGAAATAGTGTGCCCTCCTCCAACATTCATCATACTGCACTCGGAGCCTAGCCGGGAACATCAGGCTATATTTAATATTATGGCTACGCATCCGTCGTTTAACACTCAGGAAGTTGTTCCGCAGGTCTTGCACTTTTTTAGTATAGTCGGGGTATATGTGAATGTCTTGGCCTTCAAATTGAGGTAGGCCTTTGGCACGAATATGCTGTAAAATCATGTCCTGGTCCCTAAAGTTGAACATCCGGGCAATCAAGGCTCTTGGCGGGGATCCTGGTTTTGGTGGTGGCCCCAGCCATCTATGTGCCCTTTCCACCGCAAACATCTTGGATAGCCTCAGATGAGGGAACGCTCTGCCAATCCAGTCTTCCAGAAAGAGGTCTGCTGCCGGCCCCTCCGCCTTTTCTGGAAATCCCAAAAAGCGGAGATTGTTCCGTCTAGAGCGTCCTTCGGCGTCTTCCGCCCTGTCCTCCAGTCGGGCCGTATGGTCCTGTAGTACCGTCACTGTCTCCCGCAGCTGTCTGACCTCTGACTGCAGAGTACTCAGGTCTCTCTCCGTAGTGGTGATCCTGTCTGCCACCTTCCTGAGATCCAGGCATAGGTGAATAATGTCAATGGCCATCCCATCCATTTTTGTTTCTAATGCCACCCTGGAGTCTCGAATCGCTGCCAATATATCTGCTTTATCTTGTGCGGCCGAATCCTGGTGGGCCCCCTGCTCCATGTCCGCACGAAGGCGATTTGTTGCTGTCGGCCCCGGGACCGTGTATTGCACAATTTTATTTGTCTGGGTGCCTCTCAGGGGACGGTCCTTCCCCATCGTCCGCACGGCCGTCTTAAGGGATGACGCAGTGGCCCCTCCGTCCAAACGAACCAGGGAAGGGGTTCCCTCCAACAGTCCACCTCCCCACTGGGGATTCAGTGTCGTCTACGCCAAGCAGGCCATCCGTCCGCCGCTCGGAGCAATTACCAGGCCTTCCACCTCTGTTCTCCAGCCACGCCGGGCTGGTCTAGTGGAGTACCCTCGTGAGTCCAAACCCCGTACACGCAACTCGAAGGGGGGCCCCTCACCTCACCTCCTGGGGTACAACCCCGGCCTCCGGCACTGTGCACCACTGCCCAGCCCTCACGCCTTCATCAAATCTTGCTTCCGATTCCCCCGCTGGAGTGGAGGTAGGCCTCACCTCGCCTCTTCCGCCTCTATCCGGGCCTATCTCCGGCCTCACGTTTCAGTAATGCCAGGCTTCCGGGGGGCAAGTCTTTCACTGGGCACGTGTGGGCAGTGCTCCTCCGCAGCCGGGCTCGAGATGCAGCCCCCAGACATCCGAGGCCCGCAGCCAGGTCCCCAGGCAGTCCCTACGTGGTCTTCAGGCTAATTACCAGGCAGGCCGCAACGCAGCGGCCTCGCGTAGATGTGCTCGCCGGCCCGCGAGGTCCCGCCAGACACCTCCTCCCTCTTGTGCTGTTTTTCTCGCTCACCGGGGGCCGTACTGTAGGCGCCGTCGCGCAGCCAGACTCACCGAGGCCCCGGGGGCTCCTCTGCTCCCACCCGATGCCCGACTCTCAGTGCCACCCAGAGTTTTCCAAACTAGGGCTCAGCCGTCTGTCCCGGCCGTCGCAGCCCACGACACGGAAGGTAGGCCCCAGCGCCGCGGCCGCCCTTAGCCTCTTACTCCAGTCCGTGGAGACCCATCTGCCGGCCCCCAACCTCGGTCGCCTTCATCCCACGGGTCGTCCCCACTCCTGTTGGGATCTGAGCCCTAATTCTTCCTCGCGTCAGGACTCCCCGGGGTCGTGGGCCCTCACCACTCCTTTTCGATCAGAGTCCAATGGCGGCCGCCATTACGGGGACCAGAATTCCACCGGGTGCGCCGCGATCCGTATCGCCGGTCCCCTACTGCAGGCTGCTGCCACCATGTACCGCCGTGTCAGGGGAGGTTTTCCGCTGTTATCAGGCTTTATGAGGGTCACCATAACGCCAGGATTCTGTAGGATGACCGCTATTCAGGGCAGGAGCACCACTGATACACGTCTAACTCGCCATGTTACCAGGCCACGCCCCCATGTTGTTGTAATAAGTTATTTGATGACCCAGCAATGTGGCAGCTCAGATAATGGGAAATGCTTCTTTAGTAATGTTAGAAGAAGAGTCCATGGGATCAGAATAGTATCTTGCCTGTGCTACCTTTATGTGCTTTTTATAGTTCTGCCTTTGTCATAAGATTGAAATTGCACTACCTCATGCACTTAAGTCTTTTGGTTAACCAGTTGAAGTAATAGGACATCCAACAGCTCCACTAGTATCTTCACCCCGGACCTGCAGCACACCCAGCTATTCTATTACAAGGACTGGCTTACACTGCACTTCACAAAACTAGAAATGGACACAATACAAGAAAGGCATACCAATATAGAAAGGAGTACAAGACTTGGAAATGATACAAGACTAGAAAGAGATATAAGACTAGACAGGAATACAAAAATAGAAAGGAATACCAAAATAGAAAGAGGGACTAGATAGTGATACACTATTAGAAAGGGATACAAGACTAGAAAGGTATACCAAAATAGAAAGGGGTGCAGAACTTAAATAGGATACAAGACTAGAAAGGGATATAAGATTAGATAGGGATATAGGGCTTGAAAGGGATAGAAGGGCTACATGACACAAAATGGGTACAAGAACAGAAAGAGTCTAGGAAATAATCTAAGGCTAAAAAGGAGAACAAAACTAAAAGGGGTCAGAAGACCCAAAATGGATACAAGGCTGGAAAGGACTCCAAGTCTAAAAGGGGGTAGAAGACTAGAAAGGGGTACAAGCCTAGAAAAGAATATACAACTAGAAAGGGATAAAAGGCTAGAATGCGATACAAGACTAAAAAGTGATAAAGGGCTATACAATTATACAAGAGTAGAAAGTGGTGTAATGGGGTATAAGACTAGAAAGGGATACCAGACCTTAAAGGGTCACACGACAAGAAAGAGGCACAAGACTAGAAAGGGATACAAAACTATAAAGGGATACAAGACTACAAATGGAAACAGGGCTAAAAAGAGATAGAAGACTAAAAAGAGGTACAAGGCTAAAACAGGATACAGGGCTGCAAAGAGATACAAGGCTAGAAAGGGGTACAAGGCTAGAAAGGGATACAATATTAGAAATGGATAGATGGTTTGAAAGGGATAGAAAACCAAAAAGGTTTCAAGACACAAAAGGGGTACAAGACTAGAAAGTGGTGAAAGACTAGAAAGGGGTACACGTCTAAAAAGGGACACAGGGCTAGAAAATAATACAAGACTAGAAAGGGGTACAAGACTAGAAAGGGTTAGAAGACAAGAAAGGGGTACAAGCATAGACAGGGATACAAAACTTTAAAGGGATAAAAGACTTTAAAGTGGTACAGGGCTAAAAAGGAATGCAAGACTATAAAGAGGTACAGGGCTAGAAAGTGATACTGGCCTAAAAAAGGATATACAACTAGAAAGGGGTACAAGAGTAGAAAGGGTTAGACGAGTTAGAAGGAATACAAGACTAGGAAGGGGTAGAAGACTAGAAAAGGATACAAGACTAGAAAGGGATACAAGACTCGAAAGGGATACAAGACTCGAAAGAGACATGGGGTACACGACTAGAAAGGGACATTAGACTAGAAAGTGATACAATACTAGAAAGGGATGCAAGACATGAAAAGGTTGCAAGACAAGAAAGGGGAACAATACTAAAAAAGGATACAAGACTAAAAAGGGTCTGCATGACTAGTAGGGCATACAGGGTTAGAAAGTGTTACAAGACTAGAACAAGGTACAAGATTAGAAGCGGATACAAGACTAGAAAGGAGGGCAAGAAAAGGATAAATAACTAGAGAGGGATACAAGACTAGAGAGTGATACACGGCTAGGTAGGACTATAGAGCTGGGAAGGGATACAGAGCTAGAAAGTGATAGAAGACTAGAAAGGGATAATAATAATAAGATTTTTAAAGCGCTTGATTGCTTCAAATGGAGCGTTCCCACGCTAGAGAATGTCCTGTAGGAACTACACCTTACTAGCCTTCCCCAAAGAAGACAAATAGAGGGGGGCATTTGTTTAACGTTTGAGGCAGTAATTACCGTGCTGCCGCGTTTTGCACTCTCTGCAGCTTTTGCATTCTTCCCAATGAAGCCCCTACGTACAGAATGCTACATTAGTCCAATTGGAATATTACCAGGGACTGCACAATGGTTTTCCTGGCAGCTATAGGGAGGAGATCAATGATATTGCGCAGAATCTTAAGCGTACTGAAACATTTCCCAACCACAAAGGCAAACTGGCTATCAAACGTCAAGTGAGAATCAAGTGTTTAACTTTAGGCCTGGGGACTGGAATGGGGCCCATAGCACCTGGCCACCAAGCGGAGGACCAAACAGAGGAAATGTTCCCAACAATAAGGACCTCTGATTTATTAGCATTGAACTAGAGGCAGCTCCAATAAATCCAGTCTGCCAATTCCATCAGGCAAGATCTAAATTTCTCAGCGGCACCTCTCTCATCCTGCGAAAGGTTGACAATGAGCCGCGTGTCATCAGCATAAGACACAGGGCGAGAAAGGGATAGAGGGCTAGACAGGGATACTAGAGTAGAAAAGGATGCACACCTAGAAAGGGATACAAGACTAGTAAGGGATACAGGACTAAGTAGGAATAAAGAGCTAGAAAAGGATACAGAGTTAGAAAGGGATAAAAGACTAGAAAGGGGCATAAAACTAGAAAGAGATATAGGGCTAAAAAGGGATGCAAGGTTAGAAAGGCGCACAGAACCAGAAAGGGATACAAGACTAGAAGGTTATACAAGACTACAATGGCAAGGGAATATAATACAATTTTTAGAAAAGCACAGTGAAGGCTTACAACAGTCACCCAGGAGAAGCAGTACATAGAACAGTATAGGAAACCAGGAAGGTTGTAAAGAAACGGGAATCAATGCTTAGCAAGTAAGAAGAGATGGAGACCATGTAGGGTCTGTCAACAAAGAGTCAGGAAAAAGAGGGGTAAAATTCCAGAGACTGCGCTACATTAAAGTGGGACTGTCATACCCAAGAAGTGGGCGATAGCAATAAAGCCGACAAATGCAGGAACAGTAATAAATATGTAAGGCGGACAGTTTTGCAATACTATAAGTTTTCCACTTAGATACATTTGTAGTATTCAATATGAACAAGATAAGATCAAAAAACATTGTATTGGAAGTGTTTGATTTTTCTTAACAAATCGGGTCAGCCAATGTGTTCCCTCACTCGCGTGGCATGCAGGCCTTGGACTTTTTCAAGGCTAACAAGAAAAGCGGCCTAAAAATAACATCATCATGTTTTCTGAATTCATAAGGTATGTGTAGTAGAGTTTGATAAAGAGGCTTGTTTGAATTGTGTCATATTAATTCTATAGGTAGTTATAGTTAGAACCTAGTTTCCGTAGGAGAAGAGTTTTTTGATTTGCCAATATCTTTGGCGCCGTTTGACAAATCTTCGTGAAAGTTTCCAAAAAATAGGACCAGACCGCTCAGTTTGTGTGTTGAAAGTCCCAATGCGCGTTTTCTCTATGTTATTTTCCATTGGAAACTTTATTACAGGCTACAGCCCGACCTGCTGAACGCAATTACACCAAATTTGGCAAAAAGGTAGGTCTTGGTTTAGAGTGCGCCCTTTTTTTAAATGGTGTAAATCCATTCAGTAGTTTCTGAGAAATGTAAAAAAGAAAAATATCGATATCTGAGCATCGAATGAGGATTCGCAAACCCTACTGAGCACGAGCTCAATTCTGATTGGCTGCCAACACTCCAAACCAGGAAGTGTTGGCAGCCATCTTGTGACTCGGTAACCGAGTCACAAGAAAACAGTAAAATATAGGTTAAAAAACAAAAAAAGTGGGCAGGGTAGAAACACACTGACCCTCTATGCCTGCTCAGGACCCCCAGGACCCCCAAAAATGTTTTTTTTTTTTAACGGCCGAATTTTCGATGGGTACGCGAAGCCAGAAGAATTATTTTTTTTTTAAACGAAGCGCAGGCTCCTGCGATTTGTTTTTGAAAGCCCCGGGGTGGGCCAGGTCCCGGGGGCAATGCTAAATTGATTTGTGGGTGCCTGCGGGGGCCCTGTACCGCCACCTCCCTGTAAGCTTCTTCCTCCAGTGCCCGGGGACCGATCGCAAGACAGGATCGCAGAGGAGGAGGACCGCGAGGATCCGCAGGTTCCGCTGCATCCTGCTTTGGGGGACATGAAGCACAGCCCACACTTGTAGATAAACCCACAAACTGCTCTCGGTGAGGATCAAAATTGCACAAGTTACTTGCTGCCCGAGGAGCAGGTCTCTTGTCTCTCCGGACCTCTCCGCTAGATCGGAACTGCCTGATTCCACTTGTTTCTCTTACTCGCTATGAAAATCCATGTAATGAGTTTTGCGAACGCTGTTTGGATTGAAGTGGGGAAGGCGAGGCTTTTGCGCGAGTGAACTCGGAACGCATCTTTCGGATATTTTATGTGTTTCTGAACAAACGTTGTGTAGTATGTCGATTCAAGTAAGACAGGAACTCTTCGTATATCTTTTCTGTTCTTTATTTGCACAAGTAAGATTGCAAATAAGCAGGAGGAAATAAAGAGCCCACGGATGCGGCAGTCATCCAAGCAGGAACACACCATCAACTGACATGAAGATCAGAACTACAAATGACATGCTATTATTCTAGAATAGAATACCACTAAATTAAAGGAACAGTAAAGGAATAAATACACATGCAGCATACTACATACGCCCCCTTATAATGAATAAAATAAACAAGCACTTTAATATAAAACATAATCATGAAATTTTGTAGGCGGTCCGCAGACCCTTTGACCACGTGATGGTAATGATGGTACATCAGAAATTGTGGCAGGAGAAACACTAGTATGGCAACTGGAAGAAGCACTCAAATGAGCATCAACATTTCCAGAATTTGAAGTTTTAGAGACTTCAAAATCCGGACCAAAATGAAATTGTGCTTCATCATCATCCAGCCTGTTTTCATAAACTTTGTTAAAAATGTTAGCCTCTTTTCCAGTAAGTTTTACAATATTGTTCCTATTCCACCAGCCTTTGTCTTGAAAAAGAACAGAGGATTTAGTGACTCTAATGACTCGAATGGGAACAGAGAACTTAGAATGGCCTTTGCAAACTCTGTAAGGTTTTTTGATCAACACGTAGTCATTGTGTTTAAGCTCAGAGTCATGTATATTTGAAGTACTGTTGTAATAGTTCCTTTGTTTTAACTGCTTGCTAAATACTCTATTTTTAACATTTTGCGGGTCTGCCACAGTATTCCTTTTATTTTTCAAAGAAAAGCCTGCATCCAAGTTGGAAAACCAATGTGGCAGTAATTTAGATTTAGCTTCTCTACCTCTCAACGCTTTAAAAGGTGTAACACCAGTTGTAGAATGGGGTGTAGTGAGATAGCTCCAAACCTTCTCCTGTAGGAAATTTATTACATCAAGATTAGACGCAATAGCAGTTTGGACACCTTCCTTCAGAAATCTGTTGGCTCTCTCAACTAAATCATTGGAAGACGGACTGTATAATGCAACCCGGCAATGCTTAATCTCATAACATGCTAAAAAATCAGACATCTGGTGAGAAAGAAAAGGTTGGCCATTATCAGTGACCATACATTCCGGGGTACCTTCAACTCTAAACAATCTTTGAAGGAAAGAAATTACAGTTGAGGAATTAGGTGTATGTGTGAATGAGTAATATATCCACTTAGAATGATAGTCTATAGCAACTAGACAGTACCTATTTTCAGCTGGCAGCACATTAAAAGGACCAGAAAAATCCAAAGCAAATTTCTCCCATGGAGAATCAGGGAATGGGACTGTGATCAGCGGTTTTTTACAAGTTTTCCAATGTTTATCAGAGACAATACAGTTAGGACAATTGTCTACAAAACTAGAAACCTGTTTATCCAACCCTGGCCACCAATAGATGTCTCTTAGTTTTTTAGAAGTAGCAGAAACACCTAAATGACCTTCATGACTAATTGATATAATTTTCTCTCTGAGAGAGATTGGAGGGACAAATAACCCATTCCTGATACAGATACCATTTTCGAAGGACAATTCCTCACTAATCTGTGCAAACTGTCTTAGATCACTACTCAAATTTTTGCTACTGGGCCATTTAGTTTTTACGAAAACTTCAACTTTTTTGAGAGTCTCATCAGATGCCATAGCCGCTATCCACTCAGTTTGTGAGATACTACCATTACATGGTGAAACGGCATCCACAAGACCAACAACACACTCTTTATGGCTATCATTCTCACCTTCATCACAGTTGGAAAGAGGAATACGGGAAAGGCAATCTGCCCTAACATTTTTCCCTCCTTGAATATATTTTACTGTAAGGTTGTATTCCTGTAATTTGGACAGTAGTCTGACCAATCTAGCCGAAGATTTCCCAAGACCATTACCAGAGAGTAATGAAACCAATGGTTTGTGATCAGTGAATATTTCGGTTTGGTTGCCCCAAATATAAGTTTTGAATTTTTGAACTGCCCATACAATGGCCAAGGCTTCGCGCTCAATAGTGCTATAATTGCATTCAGTAGGTGTCAGTGCACGTGAAGCAAAAGCAACAGTGTTCTCTTTTCCATCAACCCACTGTCCGAACACTACCCCAAGCCCTCTTTGACTGGCATCTACTGAAATGAAGGATCTGGCATTGGAAACGAAAGGTTGTAGAGCAGGGGCATTTATGACTAGTAATTTTGTCTTTTCAAATGTATCGTTAAGAATGTCAGACCATGCAAATTTTGTACCCTTCTTGAGGAGATTTCTCAGTGGTTGTACGATTTGTGCGTAACCAGGAACAAATCTTGCATAATATTCGCATAACCCTAGAAATGAACGTAGAGAATCTTTGTCGTAAGGAGAGGGTACATTGCGTATGGCTTCAATATTGCAAAATGTTGGTTTGATACCATGACATGAGATGTTATGACCTAAGTATTCAACTTCACTAACTAGGATGTTTACACTTACTAGCTTTTATGGTCATGCCCCTGTTGTCCAAAATGCTAAAAACTTGATTGAGAATTCCCAAATGTTCCTCCCTTGTCTCTGTGTGAATCAAGATATCATCTTGAAATGCTTGCACATGAGGGATGTTACCAAATAAATTGTCCATCAATTTTTGAAAGACACTTGCGGCCGAGGCAAGTCCAAAAGGTAGTCTTAAATATTTGAAAACCCCAAAAGGTGTTACAAAAGCAGTAATGTTTTGGCAAGCGGGAGTTAGTTCAATTTGGTGATAGGCTGAATGCAGGTCGATAGTAGAAAAGAACTTGGATTTCCCAATTTTGGCCAACATCTCGTGTATCAGAGGTAACGGGTGGCAATCGACTAAAATATTTTGGTTTAAAGACCTCAAGTCTACACACAATCTCAAATCGCCGGACCTTTTCTTTCGAATGACAACCGGAGAAATCCATTCCGAAGAATCTAGAGGGGAGATAATACCTTCGGATTGTAGATTATTAATTAATGATTTAAGATCCTCTCTGATACTTAGCGGCACCTGTCTCACCTTATGCGTTATAGGAATAGCATTTTTTTTAAGGATGATGTTGTGTTCATAGCCTTTAACTGTGCCTACAGTGTTTTCAAAGACTTTGGGAAACTTGCTTTGCAAATCTTCAATTGTAGAATTTGAATCAATAATTAGGGAAATGTTTAATGGTAAATCTCCTAGAACGATTGGAGGGTCTTGACCAGGACGTAAAATGATACCTAAAAGTGCCAGATCTCTCCAACCAATGATATTTCTACCTTTTATGGCTACATAAATTTTGGTTTTAATTGATCTGCCCAGGCATTCTAGAGTGTCCCAGAAGAAACCTATTAGGTCAATGTCTTGCTCACCAAAAGCCTTAGGATTTATATCAGGAGTGTTCAGTGTAATTTCGTTAGGCCACATTTTATAGAATGTAGTGTCGGCTAATATGGTAACAGGTGCACCTGAATCAGCCATTGCTAAAATTATTTTGTTATCAATGCAAATATCAATCAGAGGACCTTTTATAGGTTTATCAACACATTCAGGAACTTCAATAGTAACGACGATATTAGAGAATTTAGAATTACATTCTTGCACCTCAGGATACCTCAACGGCCGCCTCAACTTCTACGCTCCCAAACGCCAGCTCCGTTCGACCAGCCACGCCCTCGCCGCCGTCCCCCGCATCCGCAGAGCCACCACAGGGGGGCGGTCCTTCTCCTACCTCGCCGCCAAGACATGGAACTCCCTCCCCACCCACCTCCGCCTGACCCAGGACCACCTCGCCTTCAGGAGGCAACTCAAGACCTGGCTGTTCGAGCAGTAGCGGATCCCCCCCCCCCCCAGCGCCTTGAGACCCTCTGGGTAAGTAGTGCGCTATATAAATACGATGAATGATTGATTGATTGATAGGTGTGTCTAGTGAAACACTGGAAATTTTCATTCTGTTGAATTGTGAATTATGCATAGTACTTCTGCAAACATCTTGGAAATGCCCAATCTTTTGGCACTTAGTACATTTCCTACCCAACGCAGGACACACAGGATTATTCCCGATGTGACTTCTGGAACCACAACGGAAACAAACTAATTGAGTCCTCGACATTTGATTTACAAATTGTTTTTTCTGATATACTTGTTTGGAACTTATTGCACAAATTGAGTTATCATTAGAAACAAGATTTACACTAGAAGTATCTGTAGCTTGAGAACTCGGGTCAGAGCGCATAGACAACACCTTGGATGTAACTATTGATCTCTCAATAGACATTGCAACATCAATAGTTTCAGCCAAAGTAGGATTAGGAAAAGTGAGCAGAAGCTCTTGAACTTTCTTAGAATAACACCAGAATACAAACTGATCCCTTATGTGTATATCTACATTAGGTCCGAAATCACACTTCTCTGCCAATACTCTCAAAGTCGCAATAAAGTCTTCTACTGATTCATCAGCAGACTGCTTGCACATGGCAAAATTAAATCTCTCTAATAATACACTCGTAGCATCAGTGTATTGCTTGCTCATGCGCAGCTTGGCTTTGACGAAGACATTCCAGACGGCAACTTCCGAATTGGGAGCAGGATGGTGTGGAAGATTCTCAAACACCCTGCGACCACCTGTGCCAAGGTGATTCACTAACAGTGCTAATTTCCTCGCAGGTGGATACTTATCGGCATCAATAGCAGTGAGATAATTTTCAAATTCTCTCAGCCATTCTGACCATTTCAAGTCTGGTTTGCCCGGTTTGATAAGAAAAGGTGCTGGCTGGATAACACCTTGACTGGACGCCATTATAAGTCAAAGTACACAGTAAAATAAAATGTTTGGAAAAAAAAAAAATCACCCAGCAGATTAAGCTCGTGAAAGCTGTAGCAAAATAAACTGTAATCCCAGAAAATAGTAGTCAATAATGTAGAATAACTCACTGTAGTGGAGAGGTGTGCAAATCACCAATGTGATAAACAGGTAAAGTTATGACCCAGGGATGTGATGAGATGACTCGCTAAAGCAGACCTGGTGTGCGAATCACCGCCGTACAAAACAGATGAATCGTGACATCATGAAGTGATCTGGCGAGACGACAGTGCCTGGTAACCAACGCCCGTGCCAGATTACGTAGGAGAACTTGACTCGGAGTCGTAGCGGAAGTGCCCAATTAAAGATGGCCGCCAACGTGCGCGTGACGAAATTACGTTCTCCCAGGGTGCAGTGCGGTAGTTGGCAGTGGAAGCTGGAATGAAGGCAGCCGATTGAGACGATGACCGCAAGATTCCAATTCGGCTGAAGAATGAACTGGTCAAAACGACGAGGTGAGCGACATTTGAATGTTGTCGTCTCGCGCCTCGTGTGACACTACGGTAGCCTTGAAATTAGTAAATCCTTTTCCACTGACCTTAAACGTAGACAGATTCCTTGAAAAGTGGACGATCCTTAAAAGTGAACGAAGGTGTAGATCGTTCCAATAAGTCTTTCCGGTGGGCTCTTTTTAGTCGTAAATTTGTGGCGATAGGGAATCTACCCCAGTCCTGGTACCAAATTGTAGTATGTCGATTCAAGTAAGACAGGAACTCTTCGTATATCTTTTCTGTTCTTTATTTGCACAAGTAAGATTGCAAATAAGCAGGAGGAAATAAAGAGCCCACGGATGCGGCAGTCATCCAAGCAGGAACACACCAGCAACTGACATGAAGATCAGAACTACAAATGACATGCTATTATTCTAGAATAGAATACCACTAAATTAAAGGAACAGTAAAGGAATAAATACACATGCAGCATACTACACGTTGCAAGTCAAGAAATAAAAAGGACGAGCGGCGGGGTTCTGTTCTTGATGTGGGTAGTGACATGGACGTGAAATTCTACCCACCAGCAGCTCCCGATCCCGCCGGTCCCGCAAGGCAGACTCCTTGCCTGGACCCCTACTACTACAAGGTGACGACCCTTTGTGCGCCGTGGTGGATGGGGAGAGCGTTTGAGGGGCTGTTGTGTCTGATGGGTGGGGGGTGATTCACTGGGACAGCAGCATGCAGTGGCCCCGGCCCTTCCCCGCAGAGAGGACACACTTCTACCAGGCCGGGTGCCGGCGCAGCCCCCCTCGCCGGGGCATGGGTGCTATAAATGGCAGTTCTGTCAATGAGTAACCCTTCCGGGCAAGGTTTGAATAGAGCAGCACGTTTAGCAGTCAGTTGAATGTGTTCGACTGTGTCAGCAGGGGCTGAAACCTACATACACACTTGCTACAGCCGGTGCAAGCACTACGAGCGCTCCTGTGGCCCTACAGGCCGGATCATCCAGGAGTTGGTGGATTCAGGCTGGGTGGAGATGGTGTTATGTTCTGGTGTCATGCCCATGGTGCTCTCAGCGGGCTGTTCCCACCACACTCCGGGGCTCTGGTGCACTAACCTAAGCATAATGCATGTCTGTTTATGGCAGGCACACGCCTTGGATGTGATTCCCTGCGCTGGAGTATTTTAGCACTATGTTAGCATATAGTATGTGTGCTGCGTTACTACTTCAGTGGGCCCAGCCAACACATTGACACGTGCTTTAGCTGAAAAGCAGTCCGATTCCATGTTTTTCCTGTTATACTCACAGACTGACTCGTATGGTCTAAAACCCCTCCCTGAAAGATAGTGTACGTAGGAGCAAAGCAAAGGTAAGATGGGACCCAATGCGATTCACGTCTTTCCTGGTAAAAACTGGAGTGGTGGGGGGCCTCGTGCGCCATGTCCCACTGTCACTGCCCGTGCTCTGCTGCTGCCCCTTGGTACGCACACAGACACATACTCTCTTGCGCTCTCTCACACACTCACACACCCATACACACATACTCTCACATACACACAGACACACTCTCTGTGCTGGGGCAGGGCACAGGACATGCCGCTTTCACCTTGAGACCACGCCACAGAGTTAGAGCGCATGTACCCTGGGCAGCACTGATAACACAGGCTTGCATGTGTGCCTCGAGCTGGGAATCCTTTTAAATAAAAGGAAAGGAGAGAACGCCTAATTGTGGTGTTGTGATTGGAAGCACAATTCATGCGGTGCAGTGATGTCATCAGTGATGTCACTGATCATGTCATGAGTGATGTAATATGTGACGTCATCAGCAGTGCAGTGCATTGCGGGGGCGCGAGTTATAGTTAGCTCAACTAACTATAACGGCTGAATTTCTCTGGTTTTGTACGAGTGAAATGTCCAGCTAACTACAACGTCCCTGAAACCTATGATTTTTCCAGTGAATTTCTAAGGATTTTTAATATATGTGTATGTATTTTGAAATACTCCACCGTACCTAGTCCGCATTGAGGATTATTGCTTTGGAATATGGCAAGGAAGCAAAGCGGCACTACAGAACTTATCTTTTTATATATTGTTTTATTTCATTTCACCAGTGCATACAGGGGACAGTCTACACGTTTTGGCACTTGCCTTCCACAGGACCATAGAGTCCATACGTTTGGCTAGTCCTTAAATAGATTTCAGGACTATAGCCCTTTTGCACGGTCAACCATTACAACCAGACTAAACCTCACTCGTTTTTTTATATATATAATCATTCATTCATTCATGAAAACTTTATTGCGGCTATTACAGCCATAAAAGCACATTAAAAGTTTACATCAATTTGGAGTCCATACTAAATAAAAAGTAGAAGATCATAAAATACAGTATAAACGTATATAGATAAAAATGTCATTACGATAACTAAAAACAGAAAATCGTCATAAAAAAAATGTCATAGGTTAAAACATACAATTCATAAAAATCTAAAAAGAGCATGGGGTCGGCTTCCAGCCTGCTAGTGCAAACTTCTGCCACTCCCTTAGGTTTACCTCCAGTAACATCCTACTGGCCATAAAAATCACAGAAAACACAAGGTTAGTCAAAGTGGCGGGTGCAAAAAGGGAGAAAGCTCAGAATTACTTGAGGTCAGATCTAGTTTTAGCAAATTCCTACGTATTGACCACATAGAAAAAAGGAATTTCGAAATTGCAACCACATGAACCGGGTCAGTGTCAGATTTTAGGATCCCAAAAAATTCACAATAGTTCCTAATGCCCAGGTTTCTACAAAGTTGGATGATCCATTTCAGCCTAATCTGTTTGTATGCCACGCAGAAAAGCATAACATGAACTATTGTTTCTTCCTCCACGTGGCAACCAGGGCAAAGGCAATGGGACACTGCCGCCCACTTATTTGTTATCGCATATAGCGGTAGTGTCCCATACCCAAATTGCAAGAACAGCTTCTTAGCTAATAACGGTTGTATAGAATCCAACACCCGCTCAAATTCATAGTGACACTTAAAATCCAGAAACCCATAACTTAAACTCGTGGTATTAGCTGACTGCACTTTTTTTTTCAATTTATACTCTTTCAGTGCAGTTGCCAAGTTTTTTTTAGAGATGGCTGGGCATAATTCTTCTGGATTCATCCATAGATTCTCCCTATATATAATCTATCCAGAACTACAATTCATTTAGCAAAGTACATTTTGTTGACATGTCACTTAGATAGGTTTGTTTTATACAGGCAGAGCTTTAGACGAATATTATCATATCAGTAAAGTACTTACGTTTCATGGTTGTTCCATGTGCATATAGTGCAAGAGATTACTGTTTTACTGTCACAGTGATTTAAGAAAAAGTGGATTACAAAGACAAAACGCACCACATATCATGGTAAAATTGGATGTGATAAAAATCTATATATGAATATAAAACGTTAAGTTCTGGAACACTACATGTCAAGATTTGACACCCAAAGGGTTAATGATTGAGATTAAGCAAAGATTAAAGAGGATTCATAAAAAGCTGCATCTTCATAGGAGTATTGATGGAGCCGCATGGATCTATCCGATTAGAAAATATTTAGTGCATATTTTGCCCATTATATTTTTCTCATTTGGGGATCGATGCACATCAATATTTGTGATGATGTGCATATCAACTTTCCATTATGTGTACACGGGGACATTGATGCAGATAGCTGCATTGGACTTTTGATCAAGAACCATTTATCATGGTTGGAGAGTCCTCCTCACGATTTAACCATAAGCAGAAGAGTATCTTCTCGCACAGGGGCCACATATATGTATGTATGTATCCGCACAGCATCAGCCATTTGGCATAGATAACCCATGGCGATGACTCTGTTGCTATGTATGTTTTCACGAGCTTTATTTTATTTTATTTCGTTATATTTCATGCCCATTCATCTGACCCAGCTCACACCATCAGGTGTACCCCATAATGATGACTAAGGCACTAAGTATGTACTCACGTCCTTGACGTTGATCAGTTCGAATAAGCGACTACACCAAGACATTATCGGCAATGATCCATCACTCAACAATCAATGACGGTTCCATCAGCATGTATCACTACAAGGTGTATTTTTCCTTTCAAATAAAGTGCTATATGCATCCTGGAATGCATTTTCATGAAGATTTCTCCGAAAGTGCTAGTTCATTTAGAGTGCTAGTTCGTGGATATAGAATGCTGTTAGGGCTCATCTGTTGAGCCAGTGGGCCCTAGATGTTAATTTTAGACAAAATTAAAATTCTACATTGTACAGATCTATAAGGGATATTTCTAAAGTGCTAATGCCTATGCATAAAGTGCTGCTTAATGTCCTCAGGTTAAAAGTAATCCTCTAAAATATTAAAAAACAGATGTAAGTTTGTTTGCCCATATTGACTGTACTATACTTAACTAGTTGTTACCAACAACACATCCATTATTCAATAATCTATAAAGTGCTGGAGCGCAAAGGTCAGGTTAAGACACATGTTTGACATTTGTCTAAGGTGCTAGTGCATACATAATCATCATGTACCACCCCGCCCCCAGGCCTGTTGTCTGATGTAATTACTGTACATGCACATTCACAATTGAATGGCTGTTTTATGGCTTTACTACTTGGATTCCTACACCTGTCATAATATAAAGGCCCAGTGCTATTTACTAATTACCCGTAGCACTCATTCGTTTCACTTTGCTGCCATGACAACACGTTGCTGGATGTACAGCTTTTTGTTTGGAGAGTATGTATGTGATGTATCTGTAGCACCAACCTAGATAAAAAGCATGAGTAACGTTTACATGATCAAAAGGAAAGGCACAGTAAACCTGATTGGAGCAGAAACTGGTGTCCAAGCAACGGGGGGCTGTTACTGCATCGCGATGTAGCGTTCTTCTACTAGGCGTGTCTTTAACGCTTTCCCACATTGGAGTAGGGTTGGGCTGCCTTGATGGATATGGGGATGGCCTTCCAGGATCCCGGGAGCACTGATGGAAAAGGCTTGTTGTCTTGGTTGAACTTTTCTCACTGCTTCATTTCCAGTGTGCTGGAGTCCTGGCTGCGGCTGTGACAAGAGTCTCCGGACATGGCGAGCGTGTCAGACAGACAGCCATGGATGCTGGCGATGACTGCTTTGCAGATGATGCAGCTGATTTTGAAGATGGTGTGGTCCAGCACGGGGAGCCAGTGGACGCCCAGTCAGACATTTTAAGGCATGGGCCCCCACCTTCCAAAGGTCCCCCTGGGAAAACGAACTTTCTCTCTAGCTCACTTCTGTCTATTTTTATATCTTAACCTTCAATCAATCAATCAATCACTGCATTTGTAAAGCGCGCTACATACCCGTGAGGGTCCCAAGGCGCTGGGGGGTTGGGGGGGCTGCTACTGATCGAAGAGCCAGGTCTTGAGAAGTCTTCTGAAGGCCAGCAGGTCCTGGGTCTGTCGTAGGCTGGTAGGGAGAGCGTTCCAGGTCTTGGCGGCGAGGTAGGAGAAGGATCTGCCACCGGCGGTGGTTTTCCGGATGCGAGGGACTGTGGCGAGGGCGAGGGTGGCAGAGCGGAGGTTGCGGGAGGGGGTGTGGAAGCTGTGCCAGTTGTTAAGGTATGTTGGTCCGGTGTTGTGAAGTGCTTTGTGTGCGTGGGTGAGGAGTTTGAAGGTGATTCTCTTGTTGACGGGGAGCCAGTGTAGGCTTCTCAGGTGGGGTGTGATGTGGCTGCGTCGGGGGACGTCGAGGTTTAGTCGTGCGGAGGCGTTCTGGATTCATTGTAGTCGTTTCAGGAGCTTGGTTGTTGTTCCTGAGTAGAGGGCGTTCCCGTAGTCGAGTCTGCCGGTGATGAGGGCGTGGGTGACGGTTTTTCTCTTGTCTGGAGGGATCCATTTGAAGATCCTGTGGAGCATCCGGAGGGTGTTGAAACAGAACGCGGAGACGGCGTTCACTTGCTTGGTCATGGAGAGGGTGGAGTCGAGGATGACGCCCAGGTTGCATGCGTGGTCGGTGGGTTCCGGGGCTGTGCCTAGCGATGTGGGCCACCAGGAGTCGTCCCAGGCTGATGGGGTGGGTCCGAGGATGAGGACCTCCGTCTTGTCTGAGTTCAGCTTTAGTCTGCTGTCCTTCATCCAGTTGGCGACGGCCTTCATTCCTCTGTGAAGGTTGGCTTTGGCGGTGTGGGGGTCTTCGGTGAGGGATATGATCAGCTGGGTGTCGTCGGCGTAGGAGACGATGTTGAGGTTGTGCTGTCGTGCGACGTGGGCGAGAGGTGCCATGTAGATGTTGAACAGCATCGGGCTAAGGGAGGATCCTAGTGGGACGCCGCAGATGATCTTGGTGGTTTTGGAGCGGAAGGGTGGGAGGCGGACACTCTGGGTTCTGCCGGAGAGGAAGGATGTGGTACAGGCCAGGGCCTTCTCTTGGATTCCGGCGTCATGGAGGGTGCGGAGACAGACCGTGTCGAAGGCAGCTGACAGGTCCAGGAGGATGAGGGCGGCTGTTTCTCCTTTGTCCATAAGATAAGGATCCTGATGTCGTCGGTGGCGGCGATGAGGGCGGTCTCGGTGCTGTGGTTGCTGCGGAAGCCGGATTGGGAGGGGTCCAAGATGTTGTTGTGTTCTAGGTAGGGGGTTAGCTGTTTGTTGACAATCTTCTCTGTCACTTTTGCCGGGAACGGAAGCAGGGAGATGGGCCGGAAGTTTTTGAGGTCTTTGGGGTTCGCCTTGGGTTTTTTCAGCAGGGCATTGATCTCGGCGTGCTTCCAGCTCTCCGGGAAGGAAGCTGACTCGAAGGAGATGTTGATTGTTTTCCAGAGGTGGGGTGTGATGGTTGTGCTGGCAATGTTGAAAATGTGGTGAGGGCACGGGTCGGAAGGGGATCCGGAGTGGATGGAGTTCATGGTTTTGATGGTGTCTTCGTCGCTGACTCTGGACCAGGTGGTCAGGCGACTGGTGAGGGTGGAGGTCGTGGGGATGGTGGTCTTGGTGGTGGGTGCGGGGGTGTCGCAGTTGAAGCTGTCATGGATGTCGGTGATCTTGCGGTGAAAGAAGGTGGCCAGGGAGTCGCACAATTCTTGTGATGTCGTTGATGTTGGAGCTGGGGTTGGAGAGTTCTTTCACGATGCTGAAGAGCTCTTTAGTGTTGTGTGCGTTGTTG
This sequence comes from Triturus cristatus, assembly GCF_964204655.1. NCBI lineage: Eukaryota > Metazoa > Chordata > Amphibia > Caudata > Salamandridae > Triturus > Triturus cristatus. Next base: position 94,039,819 of record NC_140589.1, on the reverse strand, counting down.
TCTAGGCGGTCCTTGAAGGCGGTCCTCTTGGCGGTCCGGATGAATTGGTGGTGTCTGCGGGTGGCGTTCTTGTGGGCTGTGAGGCTGTCTGGGGATCTGTCGCGGAGCCATTTCTTCTCAAGCTTCCGACAGGTGTGCTTGGAGGTCCGGAGGTCCTCAGTGAACCATGCGGCTTTCTTGTTGGTGTGGTTGGTTGTGATCTTGAGAGGGGCGAGGGTGTTGGCGCAGTCGCTGATCCACTGTTTGAGGTTGGTAGCGGCGGAGTCTGGGTCGCTGGGGTCGCCGGGTGGTCTCAGGGCGAGGGTGGTGGCCAGTTGATCTTTGGTGACCTTGCCCCAGCAGCGGCGTGGCAGCTGTTGGGTGCGGTGGTGTGTGGTGGGTTTCCTGAAGGTGAAGTGGACGCATCTGTGGTCGGTCCAGTGGGGTACGGTGGTGTGGTTGAAGGAGACGTGGGGGCTCGCGGAGAAGATGGTGGTTTGGTGAGCTGGATGCTGGTGAATCTGCAGTCCCGGCAGGAGAAAGGCCCTTGGGTGTGCTTCGGGATGGCCTGGTAGCAGGGGTGGTATCGTCCGGGGTTGAGTGCGTGGAGGGTGCTAGAGTCGTAGTGCAGTCTGGTGTTGCGGGGGGCACGGGGGACAGGGGTTGTGGTGCTGGGCGCGGTCCAGGCGTGGATGGGTGCAGACAGGCTTGCCTTTGGCTCGCCGGTGGCATGCCGTTGGCGCGTCCGCTGCGCTTCCGCGCATTGACCTCCATAAGAGGCGAAGTGGGAGGGAGGAGCAACTGGGAGGCGGGAGCGGGGTGGCCAATGGGTGATGGCACGGGACACAGAAGGCAAAAGGGGGCGGGCCGCAGGGGAGCAGCGGCGGGAAGTGGGGAGCGGGGGGGCACAGAGGGCACAAAGGAGCGCAAAGGAATGCCTGAGAACGGGAAAAACAAGATACAAAAATAAAATGCCAAGGTGGAAGACAACACAAAATTAGCGGTACAGTGCAGCACGCAAAATGCACACAGTCACCAGGGGCGAGCTCCCGGCAGCGGCAGCAGTGGGGCAGAGTCACGGGCACCCAGGATGAGCTGTGCGGCGTGTGGAGCGACCTGAGGATGCTGGAGCGGGTAAAATAAAATTATTTTGGTATACCCAATCCATTTATATATCTTTATATTAAAAGGACTAAATGATAAATCTTAATGATTAAGCTGTGTGCTGCGGTAAACTAATCAACCTTATTAATCAAGAGAACATACGTGGGAACGCATTTGCATGGCTAAATTAATAGGTGAACTAAGATTGTACGCATATTAAAATTATATGTTTAGTTTAAGCAATGTTTATGTGATTTGCGCTTAAATAAACCCGCATTAACAGCTTTAGTTGTCGCATATGGCTATATAAATGCATACACATAAGGGTATTAGCAAGGGAATAACATTGTTTTATTCATTTCCATGTATTAATTACGTTTTGTGTTTCTTTACCTTAAGTTGACTATTTCGGCCTGCTAAAAGATGGCCGCCAACTGAATCCACACTAAAGTACATGACTTCATGCAATTGACAGCAGAGGAAGGCGTCTGCACTGATTACGCAGCAACCTCTACTTGAACCCCTGTACCAGGTCCATGAAGACTACTCTGGGCGAGAAGCCAATGTCCCTGAACACGGATGAAAATGTTACTAGTTTGGAACCAAAGCCACCTTTCCACAATAGACTGATACATTCCTGACCTGGGAACGATTTTCCCATACGCCTGGTTGAATACATCATCCGAATGTGAACATTAAATATGTTACTTAAATTCTTGGGACGGGGCTGAGTTCAGCCAATGAAATGACTAGAAATTATGAAATGTTTCTTTTATATGCAAAATTTCAGTATCAATATTAGTAGACCAGAGAGGGAAATATCACCGGTTACCACCCTATGATCTTGAGACGCACCCTGATCGATGCTACTCACGACGCTGACAGCAGAGGATGGGACGCTAGACTCTTTGATGATTTTCTGAGGACCCGATTCTGACTTAGAGAACGACAATTAGCCAGAATAGGTAATTATGACTCAAGATTCTATTGCTCTTGTTAGGACTTTGATTTACAAATTTAATTAGATAAAGAATTGATTGTTTGAAGAACTGTGTCGGGTGGTTTTTTCTTGAAATGTATATTTTATTAGCATAAGTATTGAAGTGTTTATCATCACCTTCCTAGCCAACTAAATGATCCAATTGGGCTCCGGATGGAGGAAATGTCAGGATAAAATTAAATAGATGTGGTCTCCTCCATCCAAGGGAAATAAAGCTGTAGTTCGGAAGGGAAATTTTAAGACCCAATCTCCCAGTAGGCACGGATAGATTGATGTGAATGAATGTTGGTGTTATGGGCCCCACCAGCGTGTGATGTGTGTATGTGCATGTGACTGTGAAATCATTCCGTCCGTGGAAGCAGGAGGAGATTTTGTGTTCCGAACTGCACCAGTTTTCTTGGTAGCAAGATGATGGTTTTTATTGTCTAGGATTGATGAGTTGTATATATATATATATATATAGTTACCAGTATCCTGGGTAGCTAGAGAGAAATTTGTTGTTCTGATTGATGATTTTGGCATGTATATATAGCTTATTGATTATTAAGTGATGTTGATATATGTATTAACACTATATGTTGAAGTCGTATTGAGTTCTATGGAGTCTGTACGGCTTCTGGGATGTAAGAAGTCGGTGACAATTCCGTAGTAGGACAGAGGTAAGTGTTGTTCTCGGGAAAGACGGGATTGTGGTTGCCCGTAGGTACACGGGGAAAACGCGTAAAAATTGAAGTTGCGCGTCGCATTGTCTGGGTTGGATTCGGTGACATCGCTGTGTGTCGCCATTAGAGACAATTTCTGTGTGAGAGAAGTGTATATGATAGCAAAGAGTTATTTGTGAAATTTCAGTCTAAAGTACCAGGAAACCAGTAGGTATGCCGATAGCGCTTTTTACTGAAAAGGTAGCAGGTGTTCTCTGAGCTTGTTAGAAGGACAGAGTAGAGGTAAGCGCTGCTTTGTTAACGAATGTTATAATTCTGTAGTAGGACAGACTGTACACTGTTCTCGGGAAAGCAGGATTCTGTGTGAATGAACAGTACTTCTTTGTGTGAAAGTGCGTGAATGAAATAGCATTTGAATTAATTGCGGAACTCTGGTGTTACTTCTCAGGAGCATTACGTTTCCAACTATGTGTTTTAATTCCGGAGAGAACAGTTAATTAATGCGTGGTAGAAGGGTAAAGTAGAGGGACGTGCTACTTTGCCAACGGACGTAATAATTCTGTAGTAGGGCAGAGGTAAGCGCTGCTCTCGGGAAAACAGGATTCTCGTGGGAAAGGTCTTTTTGCTATTCTGTGGTTAGCGGAGCAGACAATGGAGATGTTTGTACGTTGTAACTAACCAGTATTGTAAATTTGAAACAAAGTCTACAGAGTAGTTTTGTAAAGGAGGGGTAGACTGAGGACAGGAGTCAGGAGTAGAAGCCGCTGCAGCGACTGTAGACGTCAGAAGGACCGCGCTGGGATTGGACAGCTAGTCAGTGACGTAGACGCTCCATGATTGGTGCGTTGGTGTGAGTCGCGCAGGGATTGGAAGTTGTGACAACGACGTAGACGCTCCAGGATTGGTGCGTTAGTGTGAGTCGCACAGGGATTGGAGGTTGTGACAGTGACGTAGACGCGCCAGGATTGGTGAATGAGTAAGAGTCGCGCTACTATTGGAATAAAGATCAAACCGAGGTATAGAAGACTAAAAGAGTTCACAGAAGACGGGAAAATGTATTATCATTCACCCGAGAGGAAGAAAAAGTCTGTGTTTAGTAAATTGAAAAATATATTTGTAAAGGACAAGAAAATTGTGACGAGGGAAGGACAGTTACTTCCTCCGGCAAAGACCCCCGCATCTTTTATGGTTGCGAAATATGGGTATCATACCTGTATTTGGTTAGACAATTGGGCAAAATATACAAAGGAAGACGGAGTTCTAGCGTTTCCTGAGGATGGGTCTTTTAATTTGGCCATATTAAGGAATTTACGAGAACGGATGATGAGTTTAGATCCACGACCTAGGCCTACACAGTTTGAGGCATTGACCGAGTGGGAAGATGAGATGCATGAGCGAGAAAAGCAGAGGAATGGATCCAGGTACAGGTACAAGTTCGGGCGGGCGAACGATCGAGAAACTCATAGCGATAGAATGAGGAGGTGGCGAGATGCCAGTATGACAGAAGGATTATTTCCTCTTAGAACGGAAGGAGAAAGTGGAGGAAGAAAATGTCTAGAAAAAAGAAATCATGTAGAAACCCGGAGGTATGGGGCTAGTGATACAGATGACGATGTTTTAGATGATATGTTTTACAAGAGCCCGCCTCCATACAGACAGGAACCAGAAACACCCACTACAGGAACACCAGTAAGGGAGACCCTGAGAATCATTAAAACAGAAATTATGACCCCAGAAGTAAAAGGGAGAAATTCACTAAAAGAAAAAGAAACTAAGGCTGAGAATGAAAATTCTAGAGAACTAGCGGAAACCACCTTAGAATTGACTGAGAAAATAAGGGAACTAACAAAAATTCTAGAAGCCGTTACAGTTCCTGTGACCATAGGTACGGTTATGCCTATTTTTGAGAAGCAGAAAAACAGTGAGCAGGGGCTAACAGTTCCGTATGTGAGCCAAAGACAGGCAGAACAGTCCCTGATGAAAACAAAAGAAAGTTCCTGGGGACATGCTATGGGTAAAGGTGAACTTCCTGTATCAAATAATCCTTTTTATTGTTCCGATACTGCCGAAAGAGGCCGAAGGGTAGAGGGATCAATATTAGAACCACAGAGACTGACAGAACCAGAGAATACAGAGAAGTCAGTGAGCATAACTACTGAAGATTTGAATGACTGGCTAAAAGGTTTGCAGGATAAAGAAAAAGAATCACATACCATTGATGTTGCAAAGCTGAGAATGGTGTTAGAAGAACTAATAGTAGGGACAATTCCCACAGAAAAGCTGAAAAACTACCAAGATGAGGAACTACTGTTCCTCTGCAAAAGCATCACCTGGAGAGCGAAGAATTTACATGACAGACTAGCAGAAATAGCGAGTGAAATGGGAATCGACATGGACAAGGTAAAGGCTTTACAAAAGCCCTACCGAGTGGATTTTACAGAAAAAGACATTGAGAATCTGAACGCTGGGACGAATAGAGCAGATTAGGGACATAATCACAGTATTAAGGAAATGGGGAGATGTGGATAAGTGGAAGAGCAGGTGGTATAGAAAGCGAGATGACGTCTCAGATAGAACATTCCCAGCGTTTCCTGGAAGAGAAAAGGAAAAAGTGGTAATGGAGTTCCCTATGAGAGAGATTCCAGGAGGAGGATATGTGCATGTCCCATGGACCAGACAGGACATTTTGTCATTTACCAAGGATTTCCCTCGATTACGGGAAAAACCGGTCGAGTGGTACAGACAGGTAGACAGATTTGTGAAATTGTCAAAAGTGTTGTGAATTGATCTAAATAGCCTGTTTGATATAATAGTGCCAGCAGACTTGTGGACAGAATGTAAGATAGTCATAGATTGGCCCACTAAAGAATACCCGAGAGATCCCAAAACAGGAGCTCCAGACCCGGAGGTCATGAAGAAGTATGAACAAGTCATGGCTTTCTTGAAGAATAAAGTGCCCCCAAAAGAAACAGATTGGGTTAAAATAGATCGAACACATCAAGAAGCGAAAGAGTCAGTCCACGCATATTATGAGAGGCTAATTTTGGCGTTCAAACAGTTTAGTGGGGATGACAGCCTGGGAGAAAAAGACCTGAGTCATTTTGTGTACCGATTTGTGTATGGTCTGCGTCCTGAGATTGGGGACATGATCAGGCAGCACACCGTGGACTGGCAGAGTAAGAAAATAGATGAGATTCTGAGACATGCTAAATACTTTAGTGATGAAATTGAGGCAAAACAGCGGAAATTAAAAGAGAAGGCAATGTGGGCTCAAGTAAAAGTTGCAGAGAGACAGGAAGCTCAGCTAATAGAACAGGCCAATAATCCAGGTATAAAATCAAAGTTTGGTCCAGGAAAGGGAAAGGGTAACATTGAAGAAGCAAAGAAGAAGTTTCCCTGTCACAACTGTGGCAGGCTAGGGCATTGGAAATCCGAGTGTAAAAATCCACCTCTTGCTAATGATGAAAATCCGTCATTAAATCCACAGGTGCAGTGTGAGGGGAGTGGTCCAGCGCCGCAACAGCAGAAGGCTGTCGGTCAACAGAATCAAGTGCCAAAACCGCCCTTACCACAGAGCCGAAGTATACAAAGGTATAGCAAGGAAACGGGATTCTACAATGAAGAACAGGTAAACAAACCGCAACGCGCAAGCGCTGTGTCACAATATTGGATGCACAATGATGAAAGTGAGCCAGAAGAAATCTATTGACGGTGCCGAAAAGAGGAAGCAGAGTGCGTACTTGGCGCATCTCTAGAAATAGATCAGACAGGACCATTTGTAGATGGGAAAGTTAATGACGAAAACATTACTTTCTTAGTAGACACTGGAGTTACACGATCCACTGTCAGATCAGCAGATGTGAAAAATCTTCCTCTTTCGGATGAAACAATCCAAGTAGTTGGTGTGTCAAACACCCAGATAAAGACGTACCTTACTGATCCTGTAAAGGTCAGAATAGGGAAATTCTCAGACATGCATAGATTTGTGGTGTGTGACACCAGTCCTGTGAATCTATTAGGGAGGGATTTGTTGTGCAAAATGAATTGCACCATATTCTGTACACCAGACGGAATAGCCTTTGAAGCACCAGATGAGGATGTCCTGTATAAAATGACCATAGCCAATCGAGAGTTCGAGGTTGCTGGAACCTATGCTGTATTCAATCCAGATAAATTGCCCCCAGAATTGAAACAGACAGTAAAAGCAGCAGTCTGGGACTTCACTGGGGAAGATGTGGGCCTAATGAGAAATGTAGACACAGTGAGAATTGCTGTAAAAGAGGGAGCTGTTTACCCCAACATTACACAGTACAGACTGACCCCAGAAATAATAGCAGGGGTAAACCCTTTAATTGAGAAAATGATCCAGCAAGGAGTGCTGAGGGAAATAATGAGCAGTCCATGTAATTCGCCTATCATGGGACTGAAAAAGCCAAGTGGGAAATTCAGGATTGTACAAGAATTGAGAAAGGTTAACAAAATTGTCGTCTCCTGTTGTCCAATTGTTCCAAATCCTTCAGTAATTTTGTATCAGATCCCACATGTTGCAGAATGGTATACAGTAATTGATTTGTGTCATGCTTTCTTTTCCATACCTTTGCATCATGACAGCCAGCCACTTTTTGCATTCAGCTTTGGAAACCGTATTTTGGCATGGTGCCGAATCCCACAGGGGTACACAGAAAGCCCTTCCATTTCCAATCAGCTGTTAAAGAAATCTTTGGAAAGCCTTACCATGCCTGAAAATTCCGTTTTGGTCCAGTATATTGACGACCTATTGGTGGCGTCAAAGACACGAGAAGCTTGTGAAACAGACACCATAGCTTTGCTAAATCACCTGGCAGATGGAGGACTTAAGGTATCTCCAGCAAAACTGCAGTACTGTAAGAAGGAAGTGACATACTTGGGTCATAATATTGAGAAAGGCCTGAGGAAAGTGACCATAGACAGAATCCGAATCATTAGAGGAATGAGAGCTCCAATGACTCAAAGAGAAGTAAGAATGTTTCTAGGAATGGTTGGGTACTGTCGTCAGTGGATAAGTAACTTCTCCCTGATTGCCAAACCATTGGTGAAATTAACAAAAAGTGAGGTGAAACACCCCCTTGAACTGAACAAAGAAGAATTGGCAGCATTCAAACAGCTGAAAAACAGTCTTTGTGAAGCACCTGCACTAAGTATGCCAGACTATGAAAAGGAGTTTGAACTATACTGTAGTGAGCGAAATGGGTGTGCACTTTCAGTGTTGATATAGAAAAATGGAAGACAAAGAAGTCCAATAGCCTATTTCTCATCAATGCTAGATCCAGTGGCAATAGGTCTGCCAGGATGTCTGAAAGCGGTAGCGGCCACATGCCGAAGCCTAGAGCAGAGTGAGGGAATTGTGATGGGGTATCCAGTAAAAGTGTTTGTACCCCATAGTGTGGCGATCCTTTTGACAAGGAGTCGAACACAGTTCATGTCACATAGTCGGCTGACTAAGTATGAAAAGGTCATTCTAGGTGCGAACAATGTGAGTCTAGAAAGATTTGTGAATGTGAATCCAGCTACACTTTTGCCTGATGCAGAGAGAGTGGAGATAAGAGAAGAAGCTGATCATGATTGTCTGGATGTGCTTGATTATTGCACGAAACCTCGTCCTGATATAAAAGACTTACCACTGCCAGAAAGTGATCATGTGTTTTTTGTGGATGGATCCTGTCTGAGAACGGAAGAGGGAGTGTTGAGTGCAGCCTATGCAGTGTGTACAGTTGCAGCAGTTGTAGAGGCATCACCCTTGAAAGGAGTTAGATCCGCTCAAGTAGCAGAAATAGTGGCATTAACCAAAGCATGTAAGATTGGGAGAAATGCAAGAGTGACTGTGATGACTGACAGCCAGTATGGCTTCGGAGTTGTCCACGATTTTGGCCAACTATGGCTGCAAAGAGGTTTCCTGACCTCAAGTGGAACTCCCATAAGGAATGCAGACGTAGTGGGAAAATTGCTTGAGGCGATACAGATGCCCAAAGAATTGGCTGTGGTGAAATGTGCTGCTCATGGACAGGGTAGTGATTACATCCCTACTGGAAACCGGTTTGCAAATGACATGGCTCAGTATTGTGCCCGAAACAAATATTAGATCAATCGGTCAAAGGAAAAGGAAATGTCTTTTTGCTCCATAATGTTTACTAACGTTGTCGGAACATGGGAAGAAGTGAGGCAACTGCAGGATGAAGCAGGGGATGAGGAAATGAGACAGTGGGTAAAAGCAGGATGTGCCCCCAGAGAAAAGGATCATGTGTGGGTATATCGAGATGGAAGACCAGTAATGCCTGATAGCATGATGTCAACCATGGCACGGATGTATCATGGCCAAGGACATCTGGAAGGGATGCCATGATAAGGGCCTTTAAACAGACCTGGTATAATCCAAAATTCAGGCTGATTGCAGAAAGTCTCTGTCAGAGATGTTTGACATGTCAACAGTACAATCCAGGAAGGAAAACAGTGGTGAGTCTGGGTACCATAGGTCGGGAAGGAGCACCTTTCACTAGAATGCAAGTAGATTTTATTGAAATGCCCCCTTACAACAAACTGAGGTATGTTTTGGTGGTAGTTTGTCTGTTCTCTAGGTGGGTGGAGGCATACCCGACCAGAAGAGATGATGGAATCACAGTGGCCAAGCTGTTGTTGAGGGAATTCATCCCAAGGTACGGGTTCCCAATAACCATTGTATCAGACAGAGGAGGACATTTCTACAATGAGATCATGAAACTGATTTGTGAAGCATTGGGTGTACAACAGAAACTGCATTGTGCCTACCGACCAGAGGCTTCTGGTGTGGTCGAGCAAATGAATGGTACCATCAAAAATAGAATTGGAAAAATGTGTTTGGCCACAGGTTTGAAATGGCCTGATGTCTTGCCTCTGGTCTTGATGACCATTAGGTCTACTCCAGATAGAACCACAGGTTTGAGTCCACATGAGATCATCATGGGACGTGCCATGAGACATGTGTTTGTGCCAGTCAACAAGCTGATGACTATAACTGATGACATGATTTTGGATTACTGTAAAGGCCTGGCTGACGCAGTTCATTCTGTGTTTCACCAGGTTGGAGCGGATGCCACCACTCTTGAAAGAAAACCAGCCCATGATTTGAGCCCAGGGGACTGGGTAAGGATAAAGGTACACAGAAGAAGAAACTGCCTGGTTCCAAGGTGGGGAAGTCCAAGACAGGTCATTCTGACTACAACTGCTGTGAAGTGTGCAGGACTGAAGAACTGGATACATGCTAGTCACACTCTGAGAGTTCCAAATCCAGCAGACGGCATTGGAAAAGAATACTTTGACGAATCAGAATCAAGTGATGAGTCAAGCAGTGAAAACACAAAAACAAAAGAAAACCCTGAAAGGGGGGAAAATGAGCCAAGACTAGTTCAGACCCCCAGAGAAGAAATTCTGAGGGAAAGATTGCAGATTTCAGACACTTCAGATTCTGGAGACGAGCAAAACGCAAGTGGTGAACACAGAAAGAAGAAAAGGAAAGAAAAGAACATTCAGTCAGAAGTAACATTTACACCAAATGAGAGAGTAGAAGAAATTCCACCTGAGAAAATACTGGAAGAAGACGAGAAAGGGACAGTTGTAGAAAGAGAGGGACAGATTGCGGAAGATCCCCGAGGAGGTGTAGGGATCGGCAACATCCAGACAGGTGAAGGGACAATAAGTCAGCAAGAAGATTGCGTGCCGGAGACCCAAGGAGGGACAGAAGTAGGGCCAACCAAAGAGGTGGAAAAAGAGACTTCTGAAAAGGAAAAATCAAATGAAACAGAATCTGAGGACAGCGAAACAGAGATACCAGAAGGTCGGGTTCTGAGAAAGAGAACTTGGATCGAGGAGAGAAACGGCAAAGACGGCAAAACAAGAAGGAACGCCAAAGGGGATATTTGGCCAAATAAAATTAAGAAATTAAGATACAGATTGACACGAGCTAAACCCTCAGAGGCTGAACAAGTGAATGAAGTAACTAGTCAGCATCCAGAGAAAGAGGGAGAAGCAGAAGTGTCAGAAGCAAACAAACGAGCAAGGAAGCCAAATCAGAAATATAAGTCACCTGAATGGACGTACGTGGCGCTGCCTGAACAAGGGGAAGAGGCAGATAGTCAAGGAAATCCAGAGGAGACTTGGCTGAAACTGATAAAAGAAGAAGAGACTGGGGAAAACCTGAGAGTTATCTTATCCGACATTGGAGAAGAAGCGGAAGATCAAGAAATCCTGCATGTGGATGACGAGGAAGAAGTGAAAAACGACGAAAGGCCAAGCTGAGTCATTTAGGCGATCCTTGTAGGAATACATAGGATTGAATAAGGAAATTGCAATATTTGGACAACCTGACAAGTTTAGCTTTAAAAAGCTAAAGGAGGCGGAGTAGAAGAGGCTAAAGACACGGTTAGATCTAACAAGATGGCTAACATAGATGATAACAAGAGTAGATGTACCTTCATGAGAAGATGGTGCAAGACATGTTGCTGTTGTACAGGACTATTAATGCTTCTTTGGAGCGTACTCGCTCTTTTGATCTCTTTCAAAGTAACTCTAGATACATTAGCAGGACATACTGAGAACATGACTAATATAGTGAAAAATTCACAAAAAGTAATACCGGTTAGAACAAGCACAGAGCATGTGCATCAAGATAGATCAATCAATGATTTCTCTAGCAATGTGTTTTCGAAACTGTTGTATGAATATGTTAAAACAATGGAAGTAAGGGATTGCTACGTCTGCATGCAATTACCTGCATCTGTTTCAGAAGGGGTGACTTATCATCACCTCCCATCAACTTATGGAATAACATGTAGCGTTTTAACTAGTATATTTTATCAAGTAGGAAAATTAGAGTACAATTTGTCTAACATAGATAATATTCTTGGACGATTGCCCATGAATAAAGAATTAAATCCAGCTAAAGATGCTAATACATTAGGAGAAATTTTCATAGAAGCTAAAGGACTAACCTTAGAATATATTTTTAAGAACAATTTAACTTGCAGTTTGAAACCAGAAGAGAAAACATTCTTGGATATGGTTGAGGAGAGAAGATTGAGAATACACAAGAATGCAGAAGGACATAAAGAAGGGGAAAACATTTGGGCAATAGATGGGAACAAGGAAACACAAGGTGATGTTAGACCAACAATAGCTATAGATTCACCACAGAAAGGCAAATTATGCATCATGAGAGAAAGATCCCAGTATGATTACATATACATAGGGACAAGTGAGTGTCATGATACATACTTCATTGCATCTGGATGGGGATTTAGAGGTGGAGAAGACCCAGTTTTCCCTGGATCATATTATATTTGTGGGAACCAGGCTTATTACAGGTTGCCTGACCATTGGTATGGCACATGTTATGTAGGCCTGGTCTTTCCCAAGATCTTTCACATGGATAGAGTAGAAAATAGTGGACCAAATAACCTACTAATGCGTAGCAGAAGAGAAACATGGTTAGAAATTGTAGGTGATATTTTTGGAGCCTTGATACCAGCAGTGGCAATATCTTTGAATGCAAATAATATTCGGAAACTGTCCACTATCGTGGATCGACTGTCAACAAGCACAGCTGGAGGATTTCTATTGGTAAATACTGAATTGGTTGCCATGCGTGCTATGATTATGCAAAATCGACTTGCCCTTTGTAAGACCTGGGGTCTCCAGGCCCTAAGGGGGTAACGTGACACGAGCGGCTGGGCACCCAAAGGCTTGTGTGTAAAGTGACCATACAACACGCACATCCACTGAAGCCAGGAACGCACACAATAAGGGACGCCACACTGTAGAGGTTTATGCAAATAACTCAAGTTTTATCCAAGCAGTTCGAGATAAATGCAGTTCATAACATATATATGCACTTCATGAGATATAAATTCAGTTAAGGAGATGACAATGGCAATTCACTTATGTCAGCGGTTGATCCACCAGCACCATATTCACCAGTATGATATTCACCAGTATGATTTCACCAGTATGATATTCACCAGTATGATATTCACCAGTACCTTGTATATTTTACTCCCCGTGGTAGGGGTCGGGGATTGTAGCGCTACTCCTGGGGGCGTGCAGGGACCCAGGGCAGACCTCGCGGGCCTACCGTTACCTTGGGACAAATCTGACGAACACCTTCAGAGCAGAGCATTAGATTCCAATTCCAAAAATTCTTTATTTCGGCCATATAGACCATAAAAGATGCAATGGAAACATTACAAACATTAAAACATTATTTTAAAACACATTTAAATAGAGTCCGCTCTCCCAGCGAGGAGTGATTTAAAATTGCATTAGAAAGTTCAAGGGGCTTCAGAGGATTTTTTCTTTCTGATCAACCATATGGCCATAAGAAATTTGGAAACAGCGAACACAATGTGGCCCAGGGTGCTAGTTTTCAAAATCCTGTATGCCTGTGCATACTCTCTGAACCCCAGGTTCTTACAGAGCGGTGCTATCCAGTATTTTCTGGGCCTTTGGTATGCAGGGCACACAAACAAGATGTGGGGGTCATCTTCCACATGGTTGTTACAGCAGGGACATGTTTTATCGCCCCCATTTGTCCACTTGCAGGTGTATGAATTAATAGGTAGTGTGCTAAGCCTCCATTGAACATACAATTTCCTCGCCAGGATGGGAAAGATAAAATCCATAAAAGGTTCAAAAACATAAGAATTTTTGGATTCTAAAAATCGCAAAGTTAGGGTGCCGCTATTTTGAGCGTCCATCAAGTGAGCAAGGGACCTGGCTTTGTAGATTTGTGCCAGGGCTTTGCGCGAGATTGTTTGGCAGCCTCGCGCGGGGTCCTCCCACAGGACACGGAGATTGAGGGCAGACAGTTCATTTTCCACAAAGGTGAGCCAGGGGATTTTGCCGCTGCAGTTTAAACTCATGACATGGGTGAGATCCTCCCTATAATGATGAAGTTCGTCCGTAGACCAGAGCCTGTGCCAGAACTTCACTGGCTTTGACACAAGCTCCTCTGCAATAGGGGGGAGACCCATGTCCATTCTCAGAGGCTGAAGTGGCGTGGCACTTGGAAGGGCTAGAAGGCGCCTTAAAAAACTATTTTCCACTGTTGATAAGCCCTTCACCGCTTTGTATCCCCATAGCTCACTGCCATACATGGCCGCAGCCTTGGCCTGGGTCTTGTAAGTTTCAAGGGCCGGGCTTATGGGCTTGAAGGAAGAAGTATTAGCCACTTTCAGAATTGCACCCGACAATTGGGATAATTTGGCCTTAGATCGTACTATCTGTCGGTCCCATGCAAAATTTTCCTGCAGTGTTACCCCCAGATATATGAAGGTGGACACCCTCTCAAGGCTGGCGGTCCCCAGGGTGGGATTGGGCCTAGTTTTGGTTGGTGGGTTGAAGATCATGAACTTGGTCTTTTCTGTGTTCACCTCCAACCCATGCTGATGACAGAAAAGACCAAATCCATCCAGGATCCTCTGAATCCCCATGGGGGATTTTGAAAGGAGGAGGGTGTCGTCGGCAAACATGATTGCCGGTACCTTCCTACCTGCCAAATAGGGGGCGTCATTGTCCTTGACGTTTTCCAGGTGTGAGATGACGTTATTAATGAATAAGCAAAACAGGGTCGGTGCCAAGACACAACCCTGCCTCACACCTCGACGGACAGGAAACCTGGATGAAAGTTTGCCATCTTTCCCACACCTGACTTGAGCATAGTTCTTCTCATGCAGCCTGGCTAAGATGTTAAGTAGCTGGGGGGGAATTCCTAACTTTTCCAGCACCTCCCAAAGTTTCCTGCGCGGGACTAGGTCAAAGGCTGACCTCAGATCCACGAAGACCATGTACAATCTCCCCCCCTCGATCCTCACCGTCTTCCAGTAGAGGAGAACGAGGCGGAAGATCTGGTCCATGGTCGACGTGTTTTTCCTGAAGCCAGCCTGCAGGGGACTCATGATGTCATTTTCCTCCACCCAGTCTAATAGATGGTTCAAAATAAGGCGCGCAAAAAGCTTTTGGGGGACATCTATCAGGCTAATAGGCCTGTAGTTTGCCGGACTCAAAGGGGACCCTTTCTTGTAAATCGGAACTATTTCAGCCCCTAGCCAAGAGGAAGGGACCGCCATACCTCCCAAAATAGCATTAAAAAGAACAAGAAAGTACGGGGCCCAGATGTCAGGGTGGTATCTGAACAAATCACCGGGTAGCTTATCCAACCCCGGTGCCTTCCCCAGCGCTAGGCGCTCCAGTGCTAGCTTCACCTCCCCCAAGGAAAATTCCAAGGCCACATCTGGAAGGCAGGGGGACTCCACCACCATCCCTTCCGGGCAGAGAGTGGTTTCTTGATATAGTGTCCCAAAGTGGGCCTCCCAAATAGAGGGGGCAATATTGGGTTCTACTGCGGATAGCAGATCCCCTGTTCCATTGTTTACCAGAGCCCAAAATTTTCTAGAGTCTTTGGATTTGAGGGCTTCAGTCAGTTCATGCCAGTGGTTCCAATCCCACTCTCCCCTTGCATTGGCCAGTGCTAACTTGTACCCCCTCCTAAGGGCTGCAATCTTCACCTTATCGCTACCCTCTTTAATTGCGGAAAGAAGCTCAGACTTAGTTTTCCTGCAGGTGGAGGTGTACCAAGTCGGAGCGCGAGTCTTTTTCCTTCTAGTGGGCAGGACCGGATTGAAGACATCTGCAAGGTCCCTCACTAAGGCCTGGTGAATGCCAAATAGTCTCTCATTGTAGTCAGAGGGTCTTGGTTGATTGATGAGAGCATCCACCTCCTGGAACCTGGGGAGTGCTATGCCATAGAGGTTATTTATAGCTTCTTCTTTATCAACTAGCTTCCCCCATTTCACCCGGCGCCTGCTTGTAGTGAGTAGTATGTCTCCCTGGTCAACTCCAGAATCGGTAGTTAGCAGCCCTATAGCAGGGGCTGGGTGCTGGATCTCCAACAAAAGGGAATTGTGGTCACTGTCTGTCCTCGAGATCACTCTAAAATCTTGAACTTTGGGCCACAGGGAAATATCTATAAAAATATAGTCCAACCTTGACTCATGGCCCTTTTTGTTGAAAGTACACACCGAAGGAGTGTCAGAGGGGGTGCGTCCGTTACACGCCCTCAGTGCAAAGTTCAGAGTGATAGAGGTAAGTTGTACTGCCAACGGAGACCAAGCTTTGGGGTGAGGTGAGGAGGAAGGTGGGACTCCCCAGTGGTCATCCTCGGCAGTAAAGGCACCCTCCATTAGACCTTCCAGGGGTTCAAAGTGGCAGTTGAAATCTCCTCCCATCACTATTTCCAAGTCACCTGGCAGTTGCCCTAGAAAAGATGAAAGATCAACTACGGTTGGGGATTCCTTGCCCACAGCGACTGGTCGAGAGTAGACGTTAACAATAGCCCATGTACTTTTACCAGGCCATCTGAGGAGCACACACTGAATGTCCTGTGAAAGTGTATCCATTCTTTCCACCTGACACCCAATGTGGCTCGCCACCCAGATTGCTAAACCTCCCGAGGGTCTCCCCCTCCCATTCGACTTTGCCGGGATTTCAAAAATGTCATATCCCCTCCTAAGCTGTGGTGCCCTAGCCCAAGTCTCCTGGAAGAGGAGGATGTCACTTTTACTGACCAAAGTTTCCCACTCCGGGGTATCCACCTTACTTGAGATACCAGCTACATTCCAGGAAAGGATAGTCAGGCCTGGACCTTGAAATTGCGGACCTGCTTCACTTGGTGCAGACGGGATGTCATGTGCAAAATTACCCAGGTCACCCAAACCAGTAGTAATGGGCGACTGGGTGGGTAATTCAACAAGCTCCACCAATTGCGTTGTAAGAACAGTTGGTGTGTTTGGTGGATCCTCATCTAAAACTTGGATGCTTCCCAGGGCGGTCCCCCCCTCATTTGCAGGGGCCAGAGACCTTTTTTCATTTACGGGAACAGATGTACCTTCCCCCCTGAGTGTAGACCCATAGGCAGAATTTACTGGGTGTTGTGGAGTGTCCCCCCTTATTGGTCAATCTACTTGGTCCAGGCAGGAGAATCTATTCTGATGGACAAAATTGCCATGGGCGGGCAGTGTGTTGTGCTTGGGTCTGTACCGTGAACCATCTACGGCGAAGCCCACTCTGGTCCAACTCTGTTCCCTCCCCACTACTAAGTTGGAAACATTTGGGTAGAAGTGTGAGAGGGACACTAATTCTATGTTGGACTTATCCGGCCTTACCAGCCAGTTACAAATGTAAGGGGCAACCAGTGGGCTTTTAAAACTAATTATGATACAGTCCCCTACCCTGTTTTTGGGGGTGATTCCGATCCATGGGATCCTTCTGACCATCAACACATCACCTTTGATGTTAGAAGGGAGGGGCCTGTTAATATTAAGCCAGCTAATTACCTTATTACGGAGTGAGTCCTGTGGCTCTCTGGTGTCACCAGTGAGCTCAGGAACTCCCACCATAATCGCTGTGTGGGGCACAGCCTCAGGGGGCAGATTGACCGCCCTGCGCCTAGTGTTGGGGCTAGTGGGGCGACCAGTATGTTCATTGTTAACTTGCCCCCCACTCGTTGGAAGGGGTAGTGTTGGTTGCTTAGATCTTCTAGGTGCAGGGACAGGGGGCCTAGACATTTGTGAAGAGGGCAGTGGGGGAGCATGACTTCCTGTAACACTGTGTTGTGCCCCAGCTGGGGCCTGTATGCTTGTTCCAGCAGTAGATGGTCTATTCCCTACCGATTCCCGGGGAGCCGTCTGTGCACTTGGACCCAACCCCCTGCTAGGACTAATCCTGTTATGTGCGTTTTCTATAGCCCTGAGTCTAGCAGCTATGGAGTCCAATTTTACAGACAGGGGCTCCAACAGGCTCCTAAGGATGTCCCTAAAAGAGCCAATTAGAGCCTCTGCCGCATTAGGAGGATTTCCACCAAATATGAACGGCCCAGAACACCCAGGTACCACTGTGGCTAATGGCGAGTCTGGTTGATCAGACCCAATTCCCGGGGAAGTAACCACGGGAGAAGCCGAAATGTCTGAGCTAACATCTAATGTTGGGTTGGTTTTATCCACTTTGGCCCTTTTTGCCCCTCTAAGCTTCCTTGACCTTTTCCTTTTCGGAGGATGGTCCACTCTACTGCCTACGGGATCTGTTGGCGCTGCAACTTGCCCTTCATCCTGCGCCTTAGACATTTCCGCACAGTTCATATATGGAGTGGTCTCCACCACCCCCGAGGGACGCAGAGGCTCGCTATCCCTCAGTAGATTAGACGGGGTCCTAAGTTGTTGGAGGACTGACTCGATTGTCTGATCAATGCTATCCATGAGAGATAGATGGGTGACGTCAAGGGGTATTGGAGTACTAACATCGATGGAAGAAGAGTCCGAGGGGTCCACTGAAACTGACGCGTTTTCTAAGTTTACCTCAAGGAGAGTGTCTGATACTGTGCGACCTTTGCTAGCCGCAGCACTGGTCTTCGGAAAGAATTTTTCCAGTGTGCTAGAGCACTGTTGGGCAGCCTTACTCCTGGATACTCTAGTAGCCATGGCGAGAGGAACAGTCAAAGCCGCAGGCTGATGGAGTATGGAGAAGAGCCTTGAGACAGGGACAACGTTAGAGGGGGGGCCCGGTCCGGTCTCTGCCGGCCTCTAACGGCCTAAAACGGCCCGCTCTTTGCCCGGTCTTCGCCCGCTTCCTCGTCCGCCCGCGTCCCGCGTACGCGTTCAAGGCGGGGTTAAAGTAGAGGAGGAGAGAAGGGGGCGGGAAGAGGAACCAGGTGCGCGCGGTGGACGGCGCAAGCACTTCTGGACCTCGCAGTCCCGCTCCCTATGCAGGTGGCGTCTGAAGCACTCCCCCAGCCGAGGTGACCGAGCCGAAATGCTCCCAGGCCACGCAGAAAATCTTGGAAAGGGCTCCGCTGCTGATAGTGCCCCTGGAACGGCCAAAAACACTGTCCACAATTCTTCCCGCTACACGAGCGGCACCCGCGCCAGCGGGGGCCGCGAGGAGTTTAATACACTTCCAGGAAGGTCCAGGGAGGTCCGAGGGAGAAGGGGGCGGGAAGAGGAACCAGGTGCGCGCGGTGGACGGCGCAAGCACTTCTGGACCTCGCAGTCCCGCTCCCTATGCAGGTGGCGTCTGAAGCACTCCCCCAGCCGAGGTGACCGAGCCGAAATGCTCCCAGGCCACGCAGAAAATCTTGGAAAGGGCTCCTCTGCTGATAGTGCCCCTGGAACGGCCAAAAACACTGTCCACAATTCTTCCCGCTACACGAGCGGCACCCGTTAGACCATAGCGCCACTCGTAACCAGCACGCAGTGCATACTTCAGAGCAGAGCACTAGAACATAGCGCCACTCATAACCAGGAAGCGGCGACTACTTCAGCACTGAGCATTAGAACATAAAGCTACTCGTAATCAGTAGGCAGTGAATACGTCAGCACTAAGCATTGGAACATAACGCTACTCGTAATCAGTAAGCAGTGAATACGTCAGCACTAAGCATTGGAACATAACGCTACTCATAATCAGTAAGCAGTGAATACGCCAGCACTGAGCATTCGAACATAACGCTTCTTGTAACCAATAGCAATGTATACCTCAGAACGGAGCATTTAGAACATAGCGCTTCTTGTGATCAATAGTAATGTATACTTCAGAACGGAGCATTTAGAACATAGCGCTTCTTGTAACCAATAGCAATGTATACTTCAGAACGGAGCATTTAGAACATAGCGCTTCTTGTAACCAATAGCAATGTATACTTCAGAACGGAGCATTTAGACCAGCGCGCTTCTCGTAATCCGTAGCAGTAAGTACTTCAGAACAGAGCAGTTCACGGAGCACAACGAGCCGCGCGAAGCGAGTTTCTCGTACTCCGGTGCTGTTCGGGAGACACAACGTTCCGGGAGAGTCAGTGGGGAGCAAGGGGCGAATCCCTCGGAGGGGTCTCTCTGTCGTGGTGACCAGGGGACTCTCACGGAGAGGGAACCCGGGCTCAGGGTGCGGTGTGGCTCCCAGCCTGTAGGGGGCGTACCGGGGTCAGTCCCCAGCCTCCGGGCTTACCTTGCTCGACGTCGGGAAGGCGTCCACACCGGCTCCGAAGTCCGCCGGCGATCCTGTTACGACCGGGGTCGGTCACGGCCTCACGCACCTTCACCACAGCTGCGACGGCAGCGACGGGGCCCCGGGCTTCTCCTCGGGCCTCGCGACGATGAGGGGCACTCTTCCGGCCTCCAGGCCTCAGCGGTGAGCGCGCTTCAGCCTCCACGCTACAGGGGGGCTCAAATTAAGCAGGGGAGCTCCGCGCTCAACGGAGCACGCTGCCGGGGATCCCAGGCCAGGTCAGGGAGCGCAGGGGTCACAGCGCTAAGACCTGGTTGCTCCTCAGCGATACCACTATCGGTTAGGTAGGTAGTTTCAAGGTTCAGTCTGGACACGCAGTCTCAGCATTCAGTTCTGGCAATCAGTTGCTCTTGAAAGTCTTGATGTATCTGGTGCCCTTAAGGGGTTCTGTTACAGGGGGGTAGGGGGTGAGTTGGCGACTAGGTCCTTCCTAGTCAGGCTGGGCAGAGGTTCCCTAGGTCCTCCTACTGCTGGGCAAGATCAGTGGGTTTCACAGGATCCCTCACACACTTAAGAGGCAGCACCTAAATCCTGTCACTCTCAGAGGCATAAGTCCCTGGCTAGGCCCTACCGCCTACACTCCTGCATGGATTCTCCAGCTCTGCCAACTGACTAGAAAAAGTTCCCTCCCTCACTTAAGTAGCCCTAGGTCAGGTGACCTCTAGCCAAGGCGGCAAAAGTAAAACCACACCTCCCTTCTAGAAGGTTCCAGCACATTCCAGGAGCTTCCCCATTCTACCTATGGGACAAAAAAGGCGGGCTGGTGTCGCAACATTGTTGTGGGGTTCCGGCCAGCTCCTGGCAGCTAGGGTGCTACTAATAAAGACCACTCTGCAGTAGCAGGGGCCTGTGGCAGCCATCTTGGGAGAAGGGAGCACCTGCACCTTAACACTGGTTGGCAATGAAAAGGCGCCCGGAGACCTAAGTCCAACATCAAAATGAGGGTGAAAAAAATGAGGCACGATCAAAAATAAATGGGGAGACCACCCTAGGGCTGACAGGTCCAACACCCTTGATATTCTATTGGCAAAAGAGGGTGGAGTCTGTGGAATGCTGAAAGTTCAACATTGTTGCACTTACATTCCTGACGAAAGCAGAGATCTAAAAGTCTATATCAAAAATATTACAGAATTGCATGACGAAATAAAACCACTGGAGGTTGAAAGTATCTGGACTAGAATTAGTAATAAGATTGCTGCTATAAAAGCTTTCTTAGGTAAATTAGGTAGTACTATAATAGGGAAAATATTATTTCCATTAACCTGTGTGATTCTTGTATTATTACTACTTAGATTAGGATGTATGTGTTGTAGATATAGGAGAAATAAAAAGAAGGTTAAAAGAGAAATTTACAAAAAGAGAGAAAATAAACCAGAAAAAGATCTCAATGAAATAGAAATGGAAGAATGGAAGGAGAGCATGTATGATAGAACCCAGAGAGAAGATGAAAGGGAAACTGAATTTTGATTAAGCAAAAAGACATTTCAAATTTCTGCAAAAGGGAAAACCAAATTGAAATTTGTGGGTTGTTTGGTGGTGATAAAATCACCAAAGGGGGGATTGCTGGAGCGGATAAAATAAAATTATTTTGGTATACCCAATCCATTTATATATCTTTATATTAAAAGGACTAAATGATAAATCTTAATGATTAAGCTGTGTGCTGCGGTAAACTAATCAGCCTTATTAATCAAGAGAGCATACGTGGGAACGCATTTGCATGGCTAAATTAATAGGTGAACTAAGATTGTACGCATATTAAAATTATATGTTTAGTTTAAGCAATGTTTATGTGATTTGCGCTTAAATAAACCCGCACTAACAGCTTTAGTTGTCGCATATGGCTAGATAAATGCATACACATAAGGGTATTAGCAAGGGAATAACATTGTTGTATTCATTTCCATGTATTAATTACGTTTTGTGTTTCTTTACCTTAAGTTGACTATTTCTGCCTGCTAAAAGATGGCCGCCAACTGAATCCACACTAAAGTACATGACTTCATGCAATTGACAGCAGAGGAAGGCGTCTGCACTGATCACGCAGCAACCTCTCCTTGAACCCCTGTACCAGGTCCATGAAGACTACTCTGGGCGAGAAGCCAATGTCCCTGAACACGGATGAAAATGTTACTAGTTTGGAACCAAAGCCACCTTTCCACAATAGACTGATACATTCCTGACCTGGGAACGATTTTCCCATACGCCTGGTTGAATACATCATCCGAATGTGAACATTAAATATGTTACTTAAATTCTTGGGACGGGGCTGAATTCAGCCAATGAACTTACTAGAAATTATGAAATGTTTCTTTTATATGCAAAATTTCAGTATAAATATTAGTAGACCAGAGTGGGAAATATCGCCGGTTACCACCCTATGATCTTGAGACGCACCCTGATCGATGCT
This sequence comes from Triturus cristatus, assembly GCF_964204655.1. Taxonomy (NCBI): domain Eukaryota; kingdom Metazoa; phylum Chordata; class Amphibia; order Caudata; family Salamandridae; genus Triturus; species Triturus cristatus. The sequence continues at coordinate 94,017,549 of NC_140589.1, read as the reverse complement.
ACTCACGACGCTGACAGCAGAGGACGGGACGCTAGACTCTTTGATGATTTTCTGAGGACCCGATTCTGACTTAGAGAACGACAATTAGCCAGAATAGGTAATTATGACTCAAGATTCTATTGCTCTTGTTAGGACTTTGATTTACAAATTTAATTAGATAAAGAATTGATTGTTTGAAGAACTGTGTCGGGTGGTTATTTCTTGAAATGTATATTTTATTAGCATATGTATTGAAGTGTTTATCATCACCTCCCTAGCCAACTAAATGATCCAATTGGCCTCCGGATGGAGGAAATGTCAGGATAAAATTAAATAGATGTGGTCTCCTCCATCCAAGGGAAATAAAGCTGTAGTTCGGAAGGGAAATTTGAAGACCCAATTTCCCTGTAGGCACGGATAGATTGATGTGAATGAATGTTGGTGTTATGGGCCCCACCAGCGTGTGATGTGTGTATGTGCGTGTGACTGTGAAATCATTCCGTCCGTGGAAGCAGGAGGAGATTTTGTGTTCTGAACTGCACCAAGGACAATAATTGAATATAATTGAATATAGATAGCAATATAGGGCTTGATGTAGCAAAACAATTGGTAATAAAATGAAAAAGTGTTCCAAATAGGGACCCTCAAAATATTTCCTGCCTGGGCCCCCTGTATGCTTATGACAATACTGATTAGGTTGGGGGTCTAGCGATTATATTTCTTCAATCCCCTGATGATGTGTGCTGCAGCATGAAGAATGCCCTTGAGAGGGGGGGCTAGAGTGGAGTCTGGGAGGCCCTGGATGAGGACATAGCCACCATCCAGATGTGAGAATAGGTAGGTTTGAAAGTTAGATCTGAATTTGCTTTCTGGGAGGAACAGTTTCACTTTCTTTAAAGTTAATGCCAAGCAATCATTTCTTTGCATTGTGTTTCTTAAGGTTGAGGTCGGTGTCTAGGAGGTTGAATCCTTGCCTTCGTACTGGGTGAAAGTTGTTCGTTTGAAGCAATTTAATTACATGGTGTTAAACCAGATTTGGACTAGCTTTTGCTTGTTGAACTAAAAACCCCTTACCTCCTGATCCACAATAAATAAAAAAACAAGCCGCTTTACTTCTACTCTCTCCCTTATTCTCTTTAATACTACCCACTCCACAACCCCAAAAACCCTTCCTTTACTTAGCCTCTACCTGCCCCTTGACTCTAATGCCTTACCTTCATATACCCATACTCTCCATTACCCTTACCCATTCTTTACCCACAGCTATCCTTTCACCTTTAAAATCCTTTTTATAAAATGTCATAATATTTTATATACAATACTTATCTACTTAGTACAGTAGTGTGGGATAAATTACCGAAAAGGGCAGTGGCGTAGCTAGAGCTTGTGGCGCCCGGGGCTATCCCTCAGATTGCCGCCCCCCCTGGGGGGGGGGCATGCACTTCAAAGAGGTCCGAGAGACACGTAGTATCGCCGCTAATAGTTACCTTGATCATGCAACTTACATGCACATACATGACACGGTCCAAGGCTACACAGTTGAAAACAGCGGTGACTGGCAGTACAAAAGGGAACACACAGACTGCATGATCTATCTGGGGACTCAGAAAAACCGCATGTGACATCCATCAGAGAGCTGCGTGAACAATTATCTGGTAATCCCCTCAGCACAACGCAAACATGCACATACATGACACTGTTCATGTAACCTTCATCTACAGCTGACATTAAATGACCATACATCATGGTCCCACCATTAAAGCAGTGGGGACCTGCACAAACGTGATGTGCTCTGTGGACCCAAAAACAACTTAACAGTGTCGAAGCCTGTGATTCTTTATCTTTCAAAAACAGCAAATTAATTATTCACAGGGAATGACTCACTGTGTGCCCTTAAAACTAAACGCAGCACAAAGGGGTCAGTCAGCTCCACCTTGCCAACACAGACCGGATACAAAGCCCACTCTGGTGGCCCAAAGGCAACAACAACCAGGGGTCGCTCCCTGTCATTACTTCCAAGCAGCAGCAACCAACTCCCTGGGAATGAAAAGACATGCGCTCTTGGGACCCCAAACCAGCTTGCAATAGTGCATCTCTCCTTCACAGCAGCCTGAGCACACACATGGTGCACAGCCTGCCTGGGGGCCCAAAGCTAAAATACAGGGAGGGGCGACACATTATGATCACAATCCTTAAACACAGTTGTGGGGGCCATGGAAACTTGTTCAACTCTATCCAATTTGTAGCAACATTATTAGGGGAAGACGGATTCTTTTCAGTGAATACTAGAATCCCCTAAGTATTTCTTCCAGGTGTGGTCTGCATTGTGGTATTTTAATTGTATGACATCTAACCTAAAAACGTTATTAAAATGATAACTATGAAGTGCCTTGTGACTCCCCTCTGAATGTTACTCTACCTCCTATGTGGTACGACGGAGGGTTGTTTTCTTGTTTGCTTTGGCCTACGCAGGATAGGGTTACCTTTCTGTGCTGTACGATTGGGATTGGATGATGGCGTGGCGCTTGTATCTGCGCATGTGTGTGTGTGTTTATGAGTGGGCTAGAAATACTTTATTGGGTCATCACGGTCCATGTTTGCATTTATGCATGATGCTCTGGGTCAAGGAATCCCTAAATGTGGGCGAACAAGAAATAAAAGCTAATGCTTTGCTGGCTAGGAGTCACGTTCCCATCTTTGATCAACTGTGTTCCTGATATAGAGCCGGCTGAACTGGCCGTCTACCTGGCTGTATGGAGAACACAACATTTGCAGTCACAGGTACACCAAGGCTGCCCGCATAGCCAGGTAAAACAATGTATTTCTGCACTCACAGAGGGAAATAACACTCATCCACATATTCAGCCAATCCATTGAGTCTTCCGGTACTCAGCAAATGAGGTTCTACATGAGTTATTCCAAGATTCCCACTGATCTCTGTGGGACTTTCTCTCTATTTTTAGGGGCTGAGGAATGAAGAATGGGAAGCAGCCACTTTTCAGACCTGTTTACTCAAAATCACATCTGTACACCAAAATCCAGACAAGCCTAAACTCTTTGTATACGAGTACGAGACAGAGGTCGCTCCTGCATCTGTGCACGGTCCCATCATGGTCCCCATAAGGTATTATAGGGACATGTGGGGAGGTCCTTTGTCCTTGGCACTCTTTGTAGCTACATCCCCTATTCAGCGGGTTTGGCTAGCACTCTGCAGCAGGTGGTGCCAGTCGCCTAAACATGTCTAGGCACAGGCTGCTGCCTATGTTGCCCATGTCTGGAAACATCCCAATTTTCAGAGTAGTCTTCATCCATGGAGCAAATGGAGCGGAGCCTCTCCTAACTTTTTCTCCTCCACCCTTCTTGGGAGCTCTACTGTGGTGACTTGCCATGCGTTACTCACATGCTGTTTACTGGGAGAACTGGAATGTCTGCTCTGTCCAGCTCCAGACCATCTTCTAGCTAACAAGCTGCAGATGCAGCAATGGGACCTCCATGATCTCGGAGAGCATGTCCGCTGATGCCCTGAGTCAGCCTAGTGCTGCACCATCAAGCCATTCGGGGCGCGAGGAGCAGGAGCTGGAGCTGCCTCTGCAACCTCAGCCTCTGCAACCTCTACATCTCTCATGCAGCTCTCATCTGGGGCTGCAAGCTATGCAGTGGCAGAGGCGGCAGTAGTGGCAGCCCGGTTCCTGAAGAATCAACAGGGCGGTGGTGCAGACTCAACGGGCTCCCCAGTCCTGCTATCCAGCATCCCTTTTAGGGTCATTCCTGCATAGAGGGATACCTGCAGTGGCAGCCCGACTCTAATCCTCAGCAGCAGGAGGAGATAAGAGGCGGGGGGATCTGGGAGGGAGCTGGAGTGCGAGCCAGGCACTGCAGAAGCTGCCCAGCTAGTTCTGGCTGCCGCCTGCGGTTGCTCTGAAGCTTCTGCTCGGGGGCCTCTCTCTCTCATCCCTCTCTGTGTTCTCTGGGAAGGTCGTGTGGGCTCCTCTCCCTTCATCCCTACATTGGCCTTTGTCCAGGAGCGCCCCCTATGCTGGATAAGTTCGGAGGATCGCTTGTACATACAGAGGCTCACGAAGCACGAAGCGCCAGGTGCTAGCAAGATCATTGCTTTCAAGCAGCTCAACCGCCCTGCGAGCTAGGGTCAACTCTCCCTCACGCCAGAGGCAGCCATGTGGACGGGCGGACTACTTGCAACCATGCGAATTTGTGGCTCCCCTACCACAGCTCTTTAGGCTCTCCTGAGTCCTTGCAGCTCCTCAGGCGGAGAATGAGGTCAGGAAGTGAAAGGCGGTCAGTTACCACCATAATTAACAACAGGAAAAGGAAGAACAAAATGTTGGGCGTGCCTTACAAGGGCATGGCTATGACAGGATTCCTTGACCCTACGGCGCAAACCACATTGGTGGCAATAAAAGGTGCCTCACCAGCAAAGACAATCAAAACCGGCTATCAACCTAAAATATATTCAAAATGTTCATTTGTGAAAGACGCAGGGTCTTTCCTAAATGCCATGCCAGCAATCCTGAACTGAAAGGGCTCCCTTCCCCCCAATGCGTCCGGAGGTCAAAACCCAGTCAGATATAGCAGCAACATCCATAATAACGTCAAACGACAAGGATAAAAAAAAATATAAAGCAAGAAGAGGTCAGGAAAGTAGGAGACACAGAGGGCATTGCCGCGGCTATACAGCAAGAGGGCGTTCGGCAAGAGGGGGAAAGACAAGAAAGACAAAGACATACCTTACAAAACACTGTCCCAGTTTGCAAACATGGGCTACTATTCACTAAAGGAGGCACTTTTAGTTTAGTGCCTGGACCTATTTTTCATCCCAGTCCGACCCTGCAGACATCCCTGGGTTAGTCCCCTACGTTAAAGCCTGGATGATGGTGAATATTGTAGCTTCATAATTAGGATCACTGGAAACATGTGGCAGTGGAGCACCAAATGCTATAGCAAGATTGATTAAATTATATGGGAAGGAAAGGAACGTAATTTAAAATTTAAGACTTGGGGCCTAAAAAGTTAGATTTGTGATTGCTCTAAAGTATGAGTGCCTTTTTGAATTAACTGCAGCATTAAGACCAGTATATGTGATGGGAACACGAATAGTGACAAAAATGAAACCCGACAAAACAAAGGAATCATTCTTTGTATTATTTTTTTACCTATTTAAGCTTTTTGTTTTCTGCTGTATACACAAGCCCTTCATTCAGTCCATATGTTTGTATAAATATTTAGTTGTGTGTGCATTAATGTACTTTTTTCTGTTTAAGGATTCGGAACAGCACAAGCAGGAAAGTGAAGTGTTAATTAGTATGTACGCATCTTAATGATTATTGACCGCATACCCACACCAGTTCTCTGGGTAAACCTTGGACTGCTCTGCTTCGTTAGCGTGGTAGTCAACTACTAAAGGGGTGCTCAGTTTATGTGGGTTAACCCCAGTACATTAGAGGTATAATTCCCAAACTTTGGTGCCAGTCGAAGACCAGTCACACTCATCGGCCCTCTTGTCCCAAACCAATTCCCACTGGCTTAAAATGAAATTGCACTGTGAATGAGTTGAAATAAAAATTGTTTTCGAATTAACATTGCAAATCCAGTTTGCACAGGGCAAAATGTCTGTGCTAAGCTCATAATCCGGGCCCAACTAGCTGGGCGTCACATTTCCTGTAAAAGAGGTTGATGAAATGAACATGGAGGTGTTTTCAAAGCTCAAAACACTAACTTCTGGCGCCCAAAGGTGCCATAAACATATATTACACCCCTCTAAAGTCTCACTAATGTTGTTGGACTTAGAAACTGGGCCCATGAATGGACGGGATACAGCTAGTTTTCATCCCCTTACCACATAAATCAGTCATTGCACGACAAGTAAGGGCATACACTTGGGTATGAATGAATGAAGTGCAGTGCGCACAGAAAGTACGTGTCCTGCTGGGCCTGCGCATATTTTTTAAAAAGAAAAGAATTAGTGAGAAACACATTCTCTTACCTACTACTGCAGAACTTCAACTGCACTGTAACGAATTATCCACCGCCACGGTGACGCAGCAGAGACTGCCAGTGCCCGTGCCCCCAGGCCACAAGGTCGTCACGAGAGTGCGTAGCGGTGACGCGCCTGACGCGTCACCGCTACGTTCTCATCGCGAGGGCCGGGCAAAAATGTAGCCCAGGGCCGTCATTGGTAGCGCTGGCGCGCGCTCACCAAGATTGACGGCCCTGGAGCAGGCTGGGATCATGGGATGGGCCAGTCAACGTATACGCGCCGGGGCGGCGCCGCGGGCAGAGATTAACGGTCATGATCGACATCAACATCCATTGGCAAATAATCAAATTGCAAGTGCAGCAGCAGGCGCTGACACACTGGCGCACTCCGCACAGCACTACAACCAAGTAGGTCAGTGCGCGCAGCGCGCTGCTTGCAGTTGCACTCAAACTGGGCCGCCCGACTTTATAATTTATTTAGTGACACTGTGTCCCTAAATAAATTCTAAAGGCCGCCGCAGGCAGCAGCCGCCCTAAATATCGTGCCGCCTGGGGCGGTCCGCCCCCACCGCCCCCCCCAGCTACGCGCCTGGAAAAGGGGCCTGCAAGGTACATACCTGCTGGATACATATCTGCAGGGTAATGTCATGGGGTAAAGACCGCAGAGTAAAGACCGCAGGGTAAAGTCTGCATACCATCAAAGACACATTCATCTGAATGGTAAAAGTATTTAATATATTTTACATCATATAAAGGTATGGATCGCAGTGGCCTGTCTGATTGAATTTTATTGTGCTAGAAATACATTTTTCGATCTAAAGTCTTGTATTTGTCATTTATGTTCAGCGTTCAGACATTGGTCTCACAAGGATTGATGAACTTTTGTCCATATGAAGGTTTCTAATTATTATCACTATTTATTTTAAATGCAAGTTTACTGACAATTGTGCAAGAATTTGCACTAATGAATCTGCACAAAATATTTCTTATCTATTGCTGAGCAGTGCAAATGTTTGTGCACTTGCCACACGTTGCAAAATTGCACCAGCCCAATCTATGTGTTCTTCTAGGTCTAGCTCTGTGCCTCTGAGGGCAAAATGCTTTAGGCCCAGCAGAAAACCCTTGTAGTCCCAAGCCTACCCGGGATGCAAGCCCTCACTGGCTTATCCTGACCTGCAGCCAGTGCTTTAATTGTGAGACGTAATGAGGAGAAATATGTTTATATCTCTTTGCATGTGCGCTGCATTGTGCAGCACACAAAGAAAGAGGAAACAAGCATTTGCAATGCAATAGGTCTCACAGTTACGAGAGTTTCAGCTATTGGCATTGTAAATAACAATGCCTGTTATTTATGTTTTTTTTAACCTCTTCAGTGCCCATGACGAGATAGTCTCGTCATGGAGCACGGTTGCGCTGTGCCCATGACGAGACTATCTCGTCATGAACCCCACCCACTAGTGCAACGCCCGGCACAGGAGGGGGAAAGGGCGTGGCACTGAAGGGGTTAAAAACCAAAAATAAACTGCATTATTATTTGCAATGTCAATAGCTCAAACTTGCGTTAATGCGAGACTTTTTGCATTGCAAATGCTTGTTTATTTACGGTAGTTACCACTGACCTTTATCTCGTGAATTTAGAGGTCAAATAATTCATGGTGTGCACATTGAAGGGAGCATGAGGAGTGCATGGGTGCAGGTATAACCAGCAGCAAGAAGGAACTCGTGGTGTTAGTGAGGCTTCACCTGGAGTACTCCATTACAGGACAGAGGTCTGTCTGATGCGAGGACCCGACATTCTATATCCTTGCTGGTACTGGTGGGGCTCATGAGACTGAACGGACACAGATATTTTAATTAAAAGCATACTGACCTAAAGAGGAACTGAAGCCAAGTATGAAAAACACGTGTGACAACAGGCGAAGTTCAGTGAGGAAAGGAGAAAGACGGCCGAAGCTGAAGCTCCTCTGCCAGCACAGTGTCCTCGAGGACACTACAGGATGGCGGCACAAGATATGGCCCGACCTACGGCAAGCCAGAGGTGGGTCAGCAGCAGAAGAAAGAAGCTCGACTCGGCCCGACCTACGGCAAGCCAGAGGTGGGTCAGCAGCAGAAGAAAGAAGCTCGACTCGGCCCGACCTATGGCAAGGCAGAGGTTGGTCAGCAGCAGCAGCAAGAAGCTTGACTATGGGAAAATCGAGAGCGGGATGTGAGCAACAAAGAAGTTCGGTGGGATTATATTTACATAAGGCAGAGTGAAGTTCCCTCCTAATTCTGATTTATAAACAAATATTCCCAGCATAGGTTTTATTTTAAATGCAGTGTTACGATGCATGAGAGCCAAACATTGGTTGATTGAGTCTTGGTGTCACGAACAACTGCGTAAGATCCTGATGGGTGCTGCATAGTTGATGAGGCGAGAAATACGCCTCTGCTAAGAATAAAGCTCTAGAAAGACCTTGAAAACAGAGGTGCCCGAGTCAGCACAGGTGACTTTCCCACACTGTTAGATCTCTGGGCACCGTCGACTAAGCGGGACATTCAGGTGCTGCTGCAGGATTTTATGAAAGACATCTCTGCTTGCTCCAAACAAGACAAGTCCGGCGGAGCGTGGCGCATGCGCTTGGCGGGGGCGGGTGAGCGCATTCCAGGCGGGGGAGCAGACCCTTTGAAGTAGGATGCCAAACGGATTGCATGGCAGCACGATGCACGTGAATGTGCGCGTGCTCGCCATGCAATCCGCTCTTAAGTTAGGAGAGTTCACAAACTCACAGGGCATTCTAGCCTTGAAAGTACCACTTTTGTCCACTTTTAGGCCCTGGGCGTATATTTGATCATATGAAAATCTCTGTGAGAGTAAATCATTTTATGAAAGCCAAACCAAGATTTGCACATGTGAGCTAAACTTACACTTGTAAATGCTTTGCGAATAGCGCCTATACTAATTTGACTCTCAAAAGACTTTGCAGAGGTCATCTATTAGAAAAATACAAATGTCCAGACATTAATCTAGTGCTTTTTATATGCTCATCATTATGGCAAACCTGAGTACTGGCAGGCAGTGAGATGAAGTGATATGTCCAAGAATTAACAGCGTGATTATGTGAAAAAAGTCAGTATTTAAAGGGTCATCAGTTGGCAACACAGGCACTATACCACAAGTGTAATCTGTGTTTATTTACAGTAACATTTTATGAAACCGAGTGCATGCCTAAAAGAAACACACAAAAAAAAATCCTAAAATGCTTCCTCGGAAAGTGAGAAAGAGTGCAATGGTACAATTTTAAGACTTGTATAGCCTTAACTCAGTTATAATTAGAACGCTTGTCGGATGAAAGTGCTGGCTCTAGAGTGAATATTACGCTGGCATAACAGAGCATCTGCATATGCAGAGACTGAATATTCAGCGACCGGAAACAGAGTTCTGGTAAGTACAGTATAATCAGAAAGGGGGAAATATCAGAGCTTTGCTGGAACACAAACTACGAGCCGTGGTGTAAACTGAGAATCTAATATCAGAGGTTTAATGTAATGACAACTCTGCCAAAATGTGTCACTTTCGTGCATGGCAAGTGTTCAGTTGAAACCTAAAAATGATTATAGGTATAGCTTGGATATCTCCTCTCACTTAATGAGTACCCACACCATACTTCTCGCTTTATTTAAATAACCTCGCAGGCAACCTGGTAAAAACGAAGATAGAATCTAATCTTCCTTGGGCTCTTGCAGGGTGTTGACTGGAGTGTATTAACAATAGCCATTTCAAAGAGTACTTCATAAAAAACTAGAACTTGCAAAGCGAATAGGTCTGGCATTCAAGTTCCACCCTTTGGGCTTAGATCAGGCTTGATTTGTTTTGCTGGACTTTTGTAAAAATGTATTCGAGGGGTATCTGCCAGGGCCTCTACAGTATATAAAAATAAATAAACATCATCTAATCCCACAATTGTTCTTGGTCTCAAAAAGCACACATTGCCATGGAAGGCCTTGGCAATGGAGGGACCTACATGGTGTGTGGACGTGCTTATTGTGAAAGAGAGGAACGCCATCACTCACAGTGAAAATATCCAATGACTGAAGTGGGCTGACCAAGAGTTCCTTGCTGTATGCAGTAACAGGAGGAAGAAAATGTAAAGGACACACAACAGACCAACGGATGAAGAGGCTTGCTAAAATCCTCTGTAAGTACATTGTATAATTCTAGTAAAAACAAAAGGTCTTGGCGAAGGCTAAAAACATCTTTCAGGATACAAATAAAGTAAAACACACACAGAAATGTTACCACAATATTGTTTGTCCTGGCAATAGCATGCATGGTTTTGCCAAACCCATAACCCGAAAACTAAATGTCTCAATAAAGACTTTTTTGAGCCCATTTCGAAATGAAGATTTATTATTTTTGTTTCAGTTTCTTTTATTAAAAGAGTCCATGACTTTTAAAAGTATATTTGGTTACGCACCTTTGCTGTCATACCTCGAATGCTCATACCAGTTTTCGATCTGGTTCTGCTAATTTCAGAGTTACATCCCAAACAGAACAGTTCGCAGCATTGCAGAACAAGCATTTGCAATGCAATAGGTCTCGCATTATAAAAGTGTGAGCAGTTGACATTGTTAATAATAATGCAACACTAGCTATTGGCATTGTAAATGATAATGCCATTTATTTATGTGTTTGTTTTATAAAATAGATTAAAAAGGCATTGTCATGAACAATGTCAATAGCTGAAACTTTTGCAAAAGCGAGACCTATTGCATTGCAAATGCTTGTTTCAGTACAACAGGCTTTTTTAAAAGTTTTAGTCACTACTCAAAATGAAATCCATTTTATCAGCATTGCCAGTGCTCCTTTATGTTTAATGCCCTAAATGAAACACAATGTTCTAAGCAGATTGCTAAACAGCATCTCCAGCCCCGATCACAATGTCTCACTTCAAGTTGGACAGTGGGCACCCTGTTTTTATGCAGCGCCAAGACGGGGTGAACTAATGCACAGACTGAGGTCTGTCAGCCTCCGGGGCTCAAAGCATTCCTTGCAACAGTCCGCTGTGTCAAGGTATTGCCATGTGTACAGCACACACTCTGCAACAACGAGGGGTTTCAAAGTTGGGGGTGACTTCACAAACTTTCCCAAGGTGTTCATCGTGTTTGGTGACAGCGTATTTATGCTGACAGCCAGAAAACTGTTTGTGGTTGTGTGTGTGGCTGTGTGTGGGTGTGAGTGTTGTTGTGATTGTGTGTGTAGTTGTGTGTGTGTTGTTGTGGTTGCGTGTGTAGTTGTGGTTGTGTGTGTGGATGTGCGTTTCTGTTATTGTGTGTGCTTGTGTGTGGTTGTGTGTGTTAGGTTAGGTTAGGTCTGTTAGATGAAACTGGGGGGTTAATGGCTCACCTATCTGCAAAGTAATAGGGATGATCGATGTCTGGACGTCAAAATCCTTTTTGTTGTCCTTCGTAATGAAGTGCAAATCAAGGGTGGGGCTAAATGGTAGTTGGTTGAAAGTTGCCAAAGAAACCGCCCGAAATGTGGTTTCTGTTAAGGTGAGTTTGAAAAGAAAATAATAATAATAAACGGTTTGTCTGTCAAGCATGAATGCACATGAAAAATATCAAAATAATCTATGAAGTCGGAATGCAAGCAGTGTAACCAAAGGCAGATAGTCTAGGAACGTCGCGCTTGTAATTGAATCCAAGTTACTTAGAGCAATGCATGCTGTAAAGAAAGCATAAGCTTTAGCAAAGCTTGGTAACCGATTAATTAAGGAACATCGTCCTACTAAGCTCAAAGTTCTCTGAGAGGATTGTAACACTCCATATGGAAATAAAGTTTCAAAACCGTCATGTGACGCATCTGCGGGGTACATTTCGTCATAATAGATTTTACATTTTAAAGTCAGTATGTGGCATCAGATACTGAGATATTGGTTGCCGGTAAGGTGCTGTTAGGTGGTATCTCAAATGTATAGGAATAACCGGAAAAAAAACAGTATACTAATCGGCAAGAAATCGAGGTCAGACACATACCTCATGCACGGAATGCATAGGGTGGGGTCCTCCCAGGCAAAGAATCTGGCCTTAATGGGATTCTTAAGTAACTGACAACTCGCAATAGTGGAGGCGGTAAAAACCGGAATGTAATAGCTGGAAATAACGAAATGAAAAGGGTTTAGGAATCTTAAAATCAATTTACAATTAAAACCGCGTGATGCTAATAGGTTAGGGCGAGAGGTACGTCAATCTGGTAGTAGCGTAGCGACGAGGCGTCCTGTTCCAAAATGTCGGGTGATGTGGTGGAACCGAAGAGCTGGCTACAGCGTTTAAATAGGCCAATGGCCGCATTCGTCAGAACAAATTCAATTGAGTGATACGTCGGGGAATGGATGACGATTCGTAAGGGCGTGACTTTAAAATAAAGCTTTCCTAAAAGTAAAACGACTGTGTATTCAATGAAGCTGTTTTAATAAAGGTATCAAAATTCGAATGACATAGAGTTAGGTCACATCTTTAGGTGGGGACTGCCATCAATGAAACCCGAGCAGAGCTAAAAGAGAATTCACAATGAAAGGGTCATGATATTGTGTCGTTCACATGGAAACAATGTATCAAGAATTACCGTGCGTCTCAATTGTGTTGAAACATGAGTTCCTATATAAAAAACATTAAAAATCAAAATACATTAGCACTGAGTATAACTATAAATAGGGCAAATTTAAGTGACAGAGGGGTAGTATAAATAAATACAACAAGAACAAGCGGCCGCGAAACTGAAAGTGATCGCAATCGCGATCAAACATCAAAGCGGCCGCGAAACTGAAAGAAAACGAATGCTTTCAGGCTGCCAAATGGTGCGCGCGCCCGGAGCACATGCACTGTAGTTGGCGGCCTGAAATGCACTCGTTTCCACTTCCAAAAGTCGCTTACTATAAGTCTCGCCAGAGCAGCGCTAAAGCGCTGTCTCAGGCGAGACCTAAAAAAGCACTTCAAGAAAAAAAGTCACAAAGCGAGCGCCGCGTCCCCGCAAAAAATCAAATTCAGGGGCAGGGGTGAGTGGGGACAGAAGGGGCGGAGGGTGAGTTATGGTTCCATGCTCCGTCAGGTCCTGGCCTCTCTGCTGATCCGTCCACAAAAGGAGCAATATATATTACCCGACGTGGTGATATTTCAGTGTTTGTATGTGGGAACTGGACGGAGGCAAGCACTGACTTAGCAGCCACCGTCTTCATGGTCACCGGAGCCTAGGTGAAATTTCATTAAGCATGAAATTTCGGGCGCCCAGTTACACAGTGCCAATTCTCAATAATATCATTTACACCATACACTACGTAGGTGCACGAATAATCTTGATTACAAAACTCAACTATATGCATTTTATCAACCTCAGAGGGATGAAAGGTTAAGCCAGCTCTGCAGTGGTCCAACGGTTTCATACGGATTTTTAGAGCATGCAGCCCACAGAACCATCGACTTTCGGATGATATCAATGGCAGGGCGCAATACAGTATGTAAATGAGCATTGGCAAAGCCAATAGATTGCGCTTTTTTTTTTCTATTAGATTTGTCAATCAATGTGTTTGCCGATGCTCTGCAGCATCGGTAAAAAGCAAAACGCTTGCTGATGTTGTATAGCAAGGAGAAAAGTGAAATTGAATATACACTGCTGTCGTTATTATTCGCGGCTGTGCCATTCCCTGTGAGGATGGCCTAGAGAGTCATTTCTGTACCAGACATAATAAAAGCAGGGAGGGCTATACAAACCAGCGGGCGGAGCTGGGGAGTCAGAGCTTTGGAGGGAGCACATTCAGAAGGGGGCAGGACAGGGCTACACTAAAGTCCGGTGAGTATGTTTGTTTACACAGTAGTGTGTGGCAGGGAGGGGCCTATTCACCTGAGTGACTTTGCCGGGATTAGTGACAGACTGAGTTATTTGCACAGATTTCAGCAAATATAAAAAATAAAAACCTGCAGGAGGAACTGCTGAGTCGGAGCTTTGGTGGGAATGAATACTTTGGGATCTTATAAGCATATAGCTATCACACACAACAAACGGGCTGAATGTGGCACAACATACAAAGCTGCCAACTTTCGGACTGGGGACTCAGGTTCGAGACTCGGCTTCGGTTCTCCGATCCTATACTCAATAAAATGAAACAATATCACAACAAAAAATATAATGAAACAATGCCATATTAGTAAATGGTTGAACCAACCGAAAAGTACAGAATCGGCTGAACAAAAACCCTTCATGAACATGAAGAGGATCGAGCTCTGTGTCATGAGGAAGCAGTGAATTGCAGTGGATTGCGATGTGATGGAAAACCAAAGGATAGGCTGCATGCCCAGACGGGAGAGGGAACCATTGTACGCTGTGAAGGAGCAGGACCGTGTTGAGATAGACGCCAGCGGACGAACAAAAGAAACAATTCATGAAGCCACCATGGGACGGCAGGAGTATTCTTTGCACTTAGTTGCGACCCACGGAGAAAGATTTGGTTCCGGAATAGGAGAGGAGAGAGCTTCGCTGAGGGAAGACGCTACGGAGGGATATTTGCGCTTCCGTCGCCATTTGTAGCATTTTTCCTCTATAGCTGCTGCTGCTGCTGAAGAGCAGCCGCCGACAGGCTCTCATGAAGCTGAATTATGCCGCCACAGACCCGAGGTACTTAGACTCGACGCGCGCACATTAGTGATGCGGTAGACGAAAGTGACCGCGATCGCGCTTTAAGGGTGCCCGCGCCTGAGATTGGCAAAAGTGAAAGTGATCGTGATTAGGAAGAGACGGCTTGAAATTGGCAAAAGTGAAAGTGATCGCGATTGCCTTTAACGAAGAGATAAGAAAGCCAGATGAGGAGAAGGGAGATGCAAGCAGAGCATCAAAGGGCTGGGTGAGAAGGGAGGGGGGAATGCAAGGAGCAGCTGTGCACGGGCACGCCATCGTGCACTCAAGCTTTAGGCCAGCAAACCATGTGGGTAGCACTTTTGAAAGCCCGCTTACAAAATGTCTCAAAGAGACAGCTTTCGCTGTCTCAGCGAGACCTAAAAAGCCTCAGAGGATTCTTTTTGTACAGGAAGGTCTGCCTTACTGCACACACACAATCCTACCTGCACCATAGGCACACTTGCATCATGACGCAAGGGTACAGGGGTTGGCGCTAGGCAGCTAAAAGTGTGCCAGAGCAAGGAGAGGACAGAAATGAACCATATAGTGTTAGATACGATGTTAACCTGTCCTCTCCCTTTCACGGTGCGCCGCAAAGTGTCTTGCTGAGTTGCGTTGTGTGATGTATTGAAAAGCCAGCCTCTTTATTTCAGGCCTCCTGTTTCTCTTACTCCCCTGAGTCGGGGGCACTGTCTAGCCAAGAAGTGTAGACACAGAAAGAAGAGAGGAGGGAAAAGGCAGGGGATGAGAATGAGGGAGAAAATTATCAAATTTCAGTCAATGGGATGTTGGGACTCTGAACATTGCTTTGAATATCACTGCTGCAGCAACAATGCCAGTTCTGAAGGGAGATTTGTGAATGAGAATATCTGGCAATGGAAACTATAATTTCAAGCACTAGGTGCATTTACCTTAATTTAATATTATGTACTAGTCCACTAAACATCTACCCGTACCATAGTCCACATAAAACGATGTTGTTGCAAGACAAAGTCTAGGTCCAAGTGTATAATGAAATGTCTCTTATAAATGTTTGTTAAAGCTTTTTTTGTATATTTTAGCTGGTGGATGCAAGCAGCTTTATCTTTCAGTTGTTTTTGCATGCTTCCGTATCAGGAATTGCTATTGATTTCTGACTGTTATCGTTATATACAAAATGTTATAGATTTCTCAATACACCTTAAATGATTTAAGAATTGTTTAATGGAACATTAAAGGTTTGGGGTCCCTTATAAAATGTCAAAGGGTATTGACACACCTTGCTAAATTAAAATGTTACATGGTCTTGCTACAAAAAAACTCATATGTCAGAAAAAGAAATTATTAGACTTAAAATGCAATGGGTTGAACATATTTTTTCTTCCCCAGACACAGGGAAATGTAATGGAGTGGCTATACTCTGCAATTAATCTTTACATGTTGAAGGTATTTCCAAGGACTCACATTCTGTGGGTAGACGGGTTGCTGCTTCCATAACTATCAACAAAATACCCATAACAATTTTGAATATCTATGCTCCCACTCATTTCGATAGATCTTTTTGGCACTCATAATTCACCTGTATTATAAAACAAAGAACTCTAATCGATGGTTGTAGACTATGTAACCCTACCCTACCCTACAAGAATACACTTTTTTCTCAATCTAGAATTTACTTTTTGTTTGTTTCAAAACCACTAGCGCAACACATTATACACTTAGAAATTAGCTCCATATTGATTTCTGATCATGCCCCTGTTACATTAGATTTCAATGTCATTTCTGATACTCCTGGCCACAAGCGGTGGAGTTTTAATAACTCTCTTCTCCTAGATCCTAATTTCGCACAGATTTTTTTATTCTTAACAATACACCGTAGATTTACCCTCAGACTATCTGGGATAGTTTCAAAGCTGCCTCTAGAGATTTCCTTATTTCCTTTGTAGCCCACAAGAAAAAGTCTTCCTCAAAGAAGTTGCTTCAGACTATGAAATGTATAACAATTAAAACACACATACTACACTTCTAAATCTAAAAAGTGTCTGGATGAATTGAATCAAACCAATTTTGATTTTAAAAGGATGTCAACTGAAAACACTTCATATCTTCTTGAATCCAGCGCTAAGTATTACCGAGGACAAGATGAAGCTGGAAATCTTCTTACTAATATCTTTAAATTAAAAAAGATTGCATTATAAAATAATCTATATTGTCTGGTACTACTTACACTGTTCATAAAAATGTAATCTGTGCACTCCTAAATCCCATGCTTGTCAGGAAGATATTCTTTGTTATTCATCTTCTAACAAGCCACCTCACAATCCTGATATAAATGTATCCTCACTAGATGATGACATTTTTATTGATGATATTCTTACGGCCATGCGTTCCATCAAAAAGGGAAAGCCTTCAGACCGTATGGCTTCACTATAGAATTTTATTTGCATTTCTCCAAATATCTGACTCTTAAATTGCATCATCTTTTTACTCACTGTATATTCTCTAACTCTGCTGGTGGTTCCTTTCAAGATGCTTTAATATGTCTTTTTCCCAAAGACAATAAAGATGCAAAACTATGAAAATATTATAGACCTAACTCTCTTGTTAATCTGAGTTACAAGATATTTGCTAAAATTCTTGCCCTTCATTTTGACCCTTTACTGCCTAAGTTAATAGGAAGCAATCAATCTGGCTTTATTAAAGGGCGGCAAATGTTGAACCACACTAGATTATTTTTTAATGTTTTCATTAAGTCCAAATCTTATAGACACTCTTTAGCAGCTATTTCTCTAGATGCTAAAAAGGCGTTTGACCAAGTTGGTTGGCCATTTATTTTTCCCACTCTTTCTTGGTTTGGTTTAAATCCTAGAGCTAGTAATTACATTTCTTTGCTCTATTTTTCTCCCAAGGCCTCCATCATTTTCGATGGTCTTATTCCCTCCCCATTTTCACTCCATCGAGGTGCTTGTCAAGGCTGCCCTCTCTCTTCCCTATTATTTGTTCTTGCCTTGGATAGAGCCTTTCTGCTGAAGCTTTGTATGAATTCAGACATTCATGGTTTCCAATATGGAGACAAGCAATTAAAATTCTCAGTATATGCAGACAATAGTCTCTTTATGTCAAATACATAGACCTCTTTACCAACCTTCTTAACAGAAGTCACAAACTTTGCTTCTCTTTTATGATATACATTAAATGGGGATAAATGTGAAAAACTCCCATTAAATAAATTATTTTTTCTTTTAGATTTCATTACTTCTCATTTGCACTGGACTCAAGATAAAATCATATACCTTGGTCTTTGGTTCACTGCTTCTATAAAAGAAACAATTTCTATAAATATAAAAGGCGTTTTCCAACTCTAACTTCTCTTACATCCAGATGGAATCCTCTGTTTTTATCTTGGTGGGTGTGACTGTAAGAAGGTAGAATCTGACTGCATGGTTGCCCCCGCTTTTTTCCTGGTGTTTTGCTGGTTTTCGACTTAGTCTGACTGGGACCCTGCTACTCAGGACCCCAGCCTATCTGCTTTCTCCCTTAAATTTGAATACAAGTACTTTAGGTACACTCCAAATTGGATTCTGGGGTACCCTTATAAGTCCCTAGTATATGGTATACTATGTACCCAGGGCATAGGTACCCCAGAGGCCTACCAGGGGCTGCAGCATGTATTATGCCACCCCTGGGAAGCCTCCCAAAATGACACCACAGGACTGTTACTGCAGCCTGGGTAAGGTGGTGCATGCACCCCTTACTGAGATATAGGTTCACTATATCTCTCCATATCACTGCACATATAAACCTATCAGTTACCCCTATGGCAGGCCTTACTAATCCTGAAGGGAGGGTGCTGGGTTTTATGTGAGAGGGTGCCCATGCATGAGCAAAGCCCCTCTGTAGCCTTCGGAACCTTTATTCCGGGGTTGCTTGTGATGCAGCCAAACCATATAGTCTTAAGTGCATTATAACCATACGGTAAATGCTAACTTTTGGATGGCTGCACGGAAACATGTCGTGTTTGGTGTCAAACACCTTGAAATCATACACCCACACCAGTAACTGGTGTGGGAGTATGATCCCACCCTTCTATAGGGAGAGACATGACAGCAGCGGTATACCCAATACCAGCTAACAGAGCCCTGGCATCACAAAATGCATGCTGCCAGCCACAGACACGAGTCTGCCCTCCTGCTGCTGGATGAAGCTCCGGCAGGGGAGGCCTGGACAATAGGCTTCCTGTCACAGGGAGGTGTCACCACCTCCCAGACAGGCTTTAGTGTATTGGGGCTGGGTAGGTGCACTCCAAGAGTGCTTTGAAGTTCAGCACTGGGGGCACATTTGGTGTCCCTGTGCAAAGTCCAGCTCAAACCGGTTGCAGGGGCTACCAGCCCCTGCTCTGGCGCGAAACTGGTCAAAGGAAATGGGTGTAGCCACCCCTCTTTCCTGACCCTCCCATAGATGGGTCCCCAGAGTATGTCCAACCCCTTCCTTGGGTTTAAAGAAGGAACCCCTGACTACAGGACTTTAGATTACACTTGGACGAAACTCTGATACTGAATCCTGGAACTTCGACAATCTACATTGAACTGGATGACTTAAGAATCTCCCTTGGAGTAAAGGAGTTACTCCCCTGCAAGGCAGGCACCAAAGACGTATCTGTCCAGTTTGCATCTCCGAAGCTCCCGCCAGTCTCTGAAGAATTTTGCCACACAGGAGGTGGGTTTCTGTGGTCTCTGAGGTCAATCTGTGCACTCAGCAATTCTGAGGCCTGTATCCAGTGCTTAATTTGTGCCGGAGCTTTCCGGTGCTTAGCACCGGCACATAGTTATCAGGGCCGGGTCTACAAGCATCTTGGTGCGTCATTCATTGATATATTGGATTTACCTCACTATTGGACTTTTCGCAGAGTGCTGTGTTCAACTTCTCGTCTGTCTCCCGAGTCAGTCAGTCCTGGACCGATGAAGTGTGTTGCGGGCCGGCTGTGAGACTGAGTCTGCCCTGGCTGAGCCCAGAGGAGATTCGTATGAATGAATCCCAATCTGATATGTTCAGTACTAGAATATGTTGATGGTAGCCACGGCCCTTAGTTCAGTGTTTTGCCGGCCCAGTGGGCGGGGCCTGATTTGGGCGTGATTTTGGTTCTGTGGGGGTTGGGGCTGACCGGCAGCAGACAGCATGCGCAGAGTTTCTCAGATTGCATTGCCAGGCCCCAGCATACCCGCACGTCCGCACCCCACCACCCGAGTCATCGTCGGTACAACGGTTCAACACTGATCGGAGTGCCAGGACAGCCCGACCTCACGAGGACGTTGATGACTGGCAGGCAGCATCCAGGCAGGCTTAATAATCAGTTAATAAAGCTAAAGGCCTGCAGTGTGCGTCACGGCTGCCCGGCCCCCCACGAACGGTAAGAAGTTATATACTAATTAGTCGCACTCGCCATGTCAATAAAATGCTGTGGACCTAGTGGCCCATGCCACACCAACGCAGCTTTTGTTTTTGGAGCGTTTTGGCGTGACGGTCGTCAGCATTATATAGTATACACGGTCACTAGAAAACTTCCTACAGATCCATCAGAGGCAGTGCTTTGTTCTAGAAGCCTCGATCCAGTGACGTTTTCTTATGCCTGACGGTGTCTGTCACAAACCGTCTCAGTATCTGGAAACCACAGGCCCGATGCAAGAATCGTTTAACCTCTCGTATTAAAAGATTTTCGGGTGACAAATCTCATGGTCAAACTGCCTCATTAGACTAATGAGCAGGTCCACTAGTCTAATGCGGGGACGTGAAAAGGTTGTTTTCTGCTCTTATGATTTTGATAGCGGTAGTGCAGATTCCAGTGTGCGGTGTGGTGCCCTTGAGAGCTGTTGTGCAGCCTCCCGTGTGCTCTGTGGTGCCCTGGAGAGGTGTAGTTGCAACCTCTAGTTTGGTCTGTGGTGCTCTGGAGAGCTGTGAAGCGTTCTTACGTGTGATTGCTGGGCAGGCTTTGTAAACCTGGACAAGCATCAGTTTTACCCTCTACTGCCAGGGGCACCAGACCGAGGATACCCGAGTGTGCTTTGCAAGTGATTGTAGCACCAACCTCAGCAAAACCATTTATTGTTTATAGTGTTCTCATTGCATTGGAGGCTTTTATGTCAAATCTCTCTCCGGGTCAGGTATAAAACTATTATTTGCTTTCAAAGGCAGGCACACTCCTGACGCAGGCCAGGGCCTCCTTATGTAGCGAGGCCTACAGTAATATTGAGTTTCTAGAACAGTCGGAGATCAGATGTATTGACCAAACAGAGACGCTGTGAAGAGTTACTAGTTTTCCATAAAATCACATCCGGTTGTTGAAAATGCAGCTCGTGGGGTGTGTATAGATTAGACAAGCCCTAGTTGTCTTGTTTACCAGCACCGCAGACATTAAAATGCACCTGAATTTCAGCAGGTCATGTCAGTGTGGTAGGAGGTAGCTCTGGTCCGGTGGCTACACAAGATTTGATGATGAATGATGATGCACTGCCTGGCTGCCGGCCGCCGAGTAGTAGTTGTCGCCGGCCGCACACTTATATATCACGAGACCAGCACTGCACGATACTGATGAATATGATACGGCCCGGCTGGAGTTAAGTTAAACTGGCCTGCCCTTGAAGTATCCTCCATTCCTCCCAATTCTGATTCCTCCCTTGCTTCAGAGTGACTAAAATGCAAAATCCGTGCAGGCTGGCAAAAAACGGGCACATCTGTGTCTCGCTCTTGCTGCTCTCGCACTCCTGGAATGCCCGTTATCGGGGATGGCGCAGACAGGAAATTAGAACCTCAACCTAGGGTCTAACTGTGGGTGACTGGTGATGGGCCTAACGGCCCATGGCCCATTGCCTGCCATTTGAGCAAGTTTCAATAATATAAATCCACTGACCACATGTTTAGGCTTGCATTAAAAGATCAGTGAGAGGAATTATCTTCACTCTCTTCCGAACGAGAGCTTAATTACAGAGAGCGGAATAAAAAATGGTTATCTCACTTTACCACAAATGCGTAGCTAAGCTCTAGTTGTTTCAGATCTTTTTAATCTCCACAAGATAGTAATCATGGCTGTGTACCTTCTCTTCGCTGTCCTAGAAATCTGCTCTTCTGAACTGCTGATTCAGTATATTTACTGACTAAATCTAATGATAAAATTCCAACTTTTTTGTTATATGACCGTGTAGGCACACACAGATGTCATCCAAAAACGTGGCATGCCTGTTTTAATTTGCCTAAATAAAGAAACATGTTTTTATAGCCAAGACATGATTCCAAGGAAAAAAACGTACAGCTAAAAGTGGACGTGCAGCATGTTTCTGGTAAGTTTCTCCAAAATCCCACTTTTCTCTTTGCATAGCTTGTTTGGAGCTCTCTCATCACGCCCCTTGCACCTAAATCTAACTGTTCCCTTCAGGTCGTGCTTGCATCAAAGACTAGTATAATGGCGTCCACCTTTGGGCATTTCTATGACTGTTTTGTTTGTCAGTTCTGGTAATACTACTCCTGTCAACAGAAAAGCCAGATCACGCAATACTTGTTAGCATATCACTGATTTATTTATTCCAAGTACTAGAATTTACAAAGCAGTATATTTTATAGGCTGTGAACAACATCATACAAAAGCTTATTTTTTTATGAGATGGATGAAATAGCTGCCTTTAAAAGCATAAGTTTATTCAGTACAGTAAAACAGAAAATGACCATTCGTGATATGTGCCAAGCATTTTATGCATTTGCATAATGTTCCTGCTGTTCCTCTTTGGTTTGATGTACAGCGCTGCACGGCCCTTGAAATTAAGTTTGTGCTCTAAACTAGAAGAACCATCACAGTGAGTGTACACTTATATAAGCTTTGTAAAATTTGTATCTTTGAACTCAGACTCTGTTAAAAATGGCATAACCCAGTATTGTCCTTTCCCCAAATCAGCACATAGATCACTGAAATTGTCCCTTTTGAATGCATTTGTGATTTTGGCTAATTTATTCCAAAATTGTGCTTTAAATACAGTTTTGATTTAATCTTTTTCAAAATGTTCACAGGGCAGAGGAACCTCCTATCAAAACCTTACTATGAGGAAGGATCCCTTGCTGAAACTCAGATCCGGTACTATATCTGACTTTCAGCAGTGCCAGTTGAGGATGTGGGAGGAGCTAATAGAGGAAGTGGGTGGAGCTGGAGAAAAGTAGGTGTGGCCTCCGACAAACATTTGAGCACCTGCACTTCATATTTTACAAATTAAGCACTGCCTGTATCCCTCGTGGAAGACTGTACAACCCAAACCCCTGGACACTGCGACCATTTGCAGAAGCATCAACTTTCCAGCAACTTCTGCAGCTCAGCTTTGGGTTACTTGTAGCCCTGACCCCGAGCAGCATTTTCACTGAAGATTGCCTGCTTACACTCCACAAGTGTTCCGTGAGCCGGCCCTTTGGGTTTTCTCTCGAGGTCCCTTCATGATCCCTAGTCCGTAGACTGGTGGGTCTCTGTGAAGGCAACTTTACTTCTAATTGGGCTTACCTGGTTGCTCAAGACGTGCCCTGACTCTCCATTGCTTGGGGAGTCCCCAGGACCTTGCTTGTCCGCACCGAAGCATATTTTCTCTTCCTGCGTGGGTTGCTGTTGCCATGGCTTGTTGGGTCCAATCCGGGCACCGACACCGCAGCACTCAACATCCTTTGAGGGACAGCTTGAATCGAGCTCCTGGTCATCGTCGACACCTCCTGGTTCTCGTGGCTGCAGTGTCAAGCTTCACCTCTTCGCACCTGAAACCCCCGACATGGGTGGGCATTCGTCTTTCGTGCCCCTGGTCACTGGCAAGTGACCCAGACTCTGTCCCCTCTGCTTTCAGGTTCTTCTGATCTTCGATCCAGGCTTGGATCACATCGGACACTTCTCTCCTTCCCGGCAGCAGCACTTTGCAGCAGATCGCCATTGAAATCAACGACGATTCCCAACACCATTTTACACCTATGCACCCGGCTTCCCTGGGTGAGGTAACTCGAGTACTCCGGTGCTCCCGTGGGTGCTAGCCCTAGAACCCCCTAAGTCTAAAGGGGTTTGCTCAAAGTCCTCTCCTAAGTGTCCTTAACTTCTAAAATTCCAACTGCGACTTTCCCATAGAATAGTACGGGGCTCGCGCCTGTGTTCTCACACTGCACGCGTCCCCCGTGGGTCTCCCGTGTTACTACTTTGGGTGGTTCCTTGGGGTCCCAGCGATTCAACGTGCTCTAGGCACTGTGTCTAATCAAGTCGTGGTTCTTATACCACTTTCTTAATATATGGTTTGGTCCGCCCCTAAGGCCCATTGTATATTGTGCTATTTACTGTCGTTTTAGAACTGTATTATTGTGTGCCTTGCTCTCTAACTTCATAAAGAGGTTAATAGAGAGTGTTTAGAAATAAATACATATATTTTATATATATACCTTGTGTGGTTCTCCTTTCATTTAGTAATTCAAGAGGTTATGATCTGGTAAAACAAGCTGCTTTACACTCCTTCAAGACTTAGCCTGAAGGCTGCTCTCCATAGCTACCATTAGGATAGCTTTCAATAAAGGTTGTCTTTAAACCTATCATCAATAAGGGTGGTTTGGACTGGTGCAAGGTGCTCACCATAACTAGTGGACAGCATAGGCCAGGCCAACTTCTCACAGTGACTAGATCCGGTAAAGATTACTATAGTTTCTATAATAATTTTTTATCTTTCTAATGCTCCTATAAATATCCCTTGTATTTTTTTTTAATGTACTCTATTTCATCCAGCTTTTTGTCGAATAATAAAAAACCAGCATGTCCTTTCAAAAGCTTAAAAGTCCCAAACATATGGGAGGTGTAAATGTTTCTGGGTTTCGCTCTTATCATACAGCCTTTTTTCTCAAACAGGCCTCTTTTTCCCTAAACAAAGAGCCACCTATCACACCTCTTCTTTTTCTTCAATATTTCTCTTTTCGAGAATTTTTATCTTTTACTAAGAAACCTCTACCTATACCTCTCCCCATTCTAAAAAATGAATGTAAGCGTCAACAGCCTATTTGTGTTTCATAATATCAAAGAAAAATCTCTTCATTCCTAAATCTGGCATAATAAAAAAGTTAAAATAAATAATAAAACTATATTTGGAAGCCCTGGCATGAGATTGATTTAAGATCGATTCATAAACTCTTTGATAATGATTCTTACCTTCCTTTTGCACAAGCTCAACAAAATCTTTCCGATCCTTTCTCATATTGTACTAAATATATATCCTTAATATGTATGATTCAATCAGCCTATGAATAACTTTCATATAATATCCTTTCGATTACTCCTACCCCCTATTGGCTATATGCTTGTTATCCTCCCCTTCAGCATTCCAAATGTATAATAATCTAACCACTCTTCCAGAAGATCAGGTCGAAATAGATGTGGAGTTACAATGGGAGCACGACATAGACATCTCTTTTTTAATTCATTTATGGAACAAGATCTGGCTTAAGCTACGGAAATCCTCTAGAGCAGCTAATACGAATCAAACTTTATTTTTTATTTACAATAGACTCTTGATTACCCCAGCCGTTATACATAGAATAAATCCTCCCGCCTCCTCTTGTTGGTCCTGCAGTATCATTCCCTCTGACCTCAAACATATGCTATTTGAATGTCCCTCTACATATTAATTTTGGTTGAAAGTCTGGAAACAGATAAATGTTATGTTTCACACACAAGTCCCTTTTAACTTCAAAAATATATTTCTAGGAAGTATCTAAGGGGATTGGCCTTCTCATTCATATAACGTTCATGTACTAGATTTACTTATTGCAGTTGCCTTTCGGCAGATCACCAAATCATGGAAAGACTCATCCGATATATATTTTCAAACCTGGTGGTATGATGTCTGCTATAATCACAGATTTAACAGAGCATGTGTCAACCCAATATCTCTTGCCATTAAAAGAGACCTTCTTTGGTTACTTGTGCCGACTTTCCTGGACTCATCTGTATAATCTGCCAATTCACATGATCCTCCGATTGAAGAGATACCCAAACCTTTATGACTTTTTATTACTGTTATGTATAATTGTTACATATTATATTAATGTACTTTTATTTCTTATGTTTTAGCAATGATATTGTATCTGTAATTTTTCATGCGATACTGTCATATTACATTTGCTCTTTTTCTTTCCAGTTTTTCTTTTTCTTTCTTGTACTTATTTTCTCTCATTTACTGTATACTCTAATACGCTCCTAATCCATTATTATCCATTAATGTATATTAATCCATTATATAACATCAAATGCTAAATAAACTTTATCTTTTAAACTTTAAAAAAAAACGAAATATTGGAATTGTCTACTGCTTGTTTATGAATGCTAATGCTTGCTTTCGAATGGGGGTAATTCGAACCAATACATTTTTGGGGGGTGGGATTCTATAATCTCGGTGGTGTTGAAAGCATTGTTAATATGGGTACTACTAGTTAATGCTGTAGAATTAAAATTAACATGGAAATAACTAAAAAATATTAGGATTTTGTTTTTTAATATCTGCTGCATGAAGGGGAGAAGGAGCTTTAAACTGCTAGAAACGGGCCCGTGTGTTTGTAGCCCTAGTGGTGACTTGCTAAACGTTGGAATTGGCAAGTAGTTTCTGTGCTCAATTTGAGCTGGCAGTAGAAGGAGGACCCAACTATCTAAAATACATCTATTGTGGTTGGGGTGAGGGTTGTAAGTAAGTAAGTAAGAGTTTATAAAGCGCTCAATTGCCGAAGCGCCTTGGCGCGGGTAGCATTGAGATAAACGTGGAGCCCAAACACCCCCTTTGAAGCTACACCCCTGTCGGATGCACGCAGTGGGGTTCTCAGGCTATGTACCTTTTCAATTTTGAGCAATCTGACCACTTTTCAGGCTCAGTGTCCTTTAAAACTCACACAATTATCAACAAATCTACACCAAATCATCATTGGTTAGAATAAAAACTGGTTTATTTACGAAATACCAGAACACGAGTTCTTTAAATAAATCTGCCATATTTTTAGCAAAATTCAAGAGCACATCCTCCTTATCCTGTTGTCATTGGCGGAGCCACACCTCCCAATATCGCCCTGATATGTGTCTGGCCAGCAGACACAGGGGAGTCACAAAGAAAACTGCCTCATTAGGAGTCTAGTGTAATAACTGAGGCAAAAAAAACTCTGTTCAGAAGAGGTTTGTGGAAGCTATTGGGTTGATGTTTGTGCCTTATTATTACTCTCCTGATAATTACTTTACAATGTAAAAATGTTTTTTTTGCACTCGGTATACCCAGTAATGCACTATTTACTGATACAGATAAGACCCGGTGCACAGACTAGGAGTTAGAGCCATTTGTGCTAATCATATAATGGACCCAAAGTGAAAACCGGGCACAAACACAGTTGTTACCAGCTTTACGCTTTCCGTTCAAGTTGAATTGAGACCCGAACTGCCACAACAGGGCACTAATTTACCCCTGCTTGAAAGACAGAAGTAGAGTTTCGGCTCACAGCGCTCCCTACTCTGTGTCATGGCTGTGTGAGGTATGATGAGATGGATCTGCATAGAAGTCTGTCAGCCCCTGACCGCAGCGGCTCCCTGCTAGATGCTTTCTTTTCATTTCAAGCCTCGTGATCTTGTACATGCATTATAAAATCAGGACTACAAGTCCCAGAATGCAAAGAATAAAGCTGGACAGGAGCAGCTAGTCGCACACAGACAGCAGCTTGATAGCTATGACTTGTGTTATAGCTCTGGCACCCAGCAGAGATGCACAGCCCCTATGCAGTCTGGCTGCTGGACGCTGCAGGTGTGCCAGATGTCACACCTATGTTTATCTTTTCATCTCATAGGCTGGCATGGTACTTGCTAATTGAAGCCTCACCTGAGATGCTCGATGCAATGTTCCTTGCCAACTTATGTAAACTAGTTTATTTTGCAGGCCATTTTCCCCTCCCTGGCAGTCTCAAAGTGTCCCTGGGCCCGGATTTCAAAGCCTCTTCATATCTGTCCTTGATATGACAGGCCCGGCCACTGGAACTAGGCAGCACAGCAGGACCAATTTATGTGGCAGGGTTGACTGAATTATGTGGCAGGAAAAGGAAAATTATGCAATGTAATGCAGCACATTTTGAGATAGTGTTACTTCATTTTTTTTGTCAATTTTACAGATGGTAAAGGATTTCACTTTATTGGGGAACAACCTTTACAACGCAACTTTTACAACGCACTACCTTTACAACGCATTTTTTACAACGCATAATCCATTACAACGCATGACATTACAACGCATGACACTACAACGCATTTTTAAAAACTACCTTTACAACGCATTCCATTACAACGCATACTACCATTACAACGCATACCATTACAACGCATAATATTTCACTACACTATCCAACACTTACCCTACTGTTGCACCCCCTGGAGTTAGAATAGTAATTTTTACCCCTATACTATCCAACACTTACCCTACTGTTGCACCCCCTGGAGTTAGAATAGTAATTTTTACCCCTATACTATCCAACACTTACCCTACTGTTGCACCCCCTGGAGTTAGAATAGTAATTTTTACCCCTATTCTATCCAACACTTACCCTACTGTTGCACCCCCTGGAGTTAGAATAGTAATTTTTACCCATATACTATCCAACACTTACCCTACTGTTGCACCCCCTGGAGTTAGAATAGTAATTTTTACCCCTATACTATCCAACACTTACCCTACTGTTGCACCCCCTGGAGTTAGAATAGTAATTTTTACCCCTATACTATCCAACACTTACCCCACTGTTGCACCCCCTGGAGTTAGAATAGTAATTTTTACCCCTATACTATCCAACACTTACCCTACTGTTGCACCCCCTGGAGTTAGAATAGTAATTTTTACCCCTATACTATCCAACACTTACCCTACTGTTGCACCCCCTGGAGTTAGAAAAGTAACTTTTACCCCTATACTATCTAATACTTACCTTAAATGCAATTTAATATTATGCGTTGTAATGGTATGCGTTGTAAAGGTAGTATGCGTTGTAATGGAAATGCGTTGTAAAGGTAGTTTTTAAAAATGCGTTGTAGTGTCATGCGTTGTAATGTCATGCGTTGTAATGGATTATGCGTTGTAAAAAATGCGTTGTAAGTGCATGCGTTGTAAAAGTGTGCGTTGTAACGTCATACATCCCACTTTATTAGTACCAGTTTAACACCCAAATGCAGCAATAAGCAACTGAAATAGTAACATTTTATTCGTTTCAGCTAGAAACTATTTTTTTTGTTAAAGTCTACAGATTATGCAACAGATCATGGATTATTTGTCAAATCTATATATATATATATATAGATATTTTTTTTTACCAACATTTTTTTTGTTGAGCAGAGCCAACAGAAGCAAGCATTGTTTACACATAACAAAAAACGTGAACTGTAAGCAACACAAATCCATGTTCATTAATTAATATTTACAAATAGCAGCCGAAAAAGAAAACACCGTCATCAAATTAACAATCAAAATAATAATCCCAGACCCTCGAGAATTTCTTAGTTGCCCCCACGCGTTTGGCATAGACTTTTTCGAAGGACATTGTCCATTTTATCTGTATCAACCATTTCTCAAATAAAGGTATTTCCAATGATCTCCAGTTTTGTAAAATCAATGAACGGGCAACCAACATAGCAATTGCAAGAAAACGTCCCTCAGTTTTCGAAAGTAAAGCCTCCCTAGTACCTATCCCAAACAAAGCAGCTTCTGCTGAGGGTTTATACATTTTCTTAATTGCCCTACTAAAATACGCAAAAATGTTTTCCCAAATTTTTTTTAGCTTGGGGCAGGAAAACAAAGTATGTTGCCATCCCCTTTCTGCTAAGGTACCACAACAAATGCAACTATTTACCACCTCTGGATATATTTTATTTAATGCTTCTGGAGTATAGTATGCCAGCCATTGGGCAAGAAATGCCATTATTTTATAGTTAGCAGCTCTCAAAGCCTTATTACCTAAAGTTGAAATCTTTTGCCATTCTTGATAAGAAAAAACACATTGTGTATGAGCTTCGACTTTCTCCAGCATCTTTAACACCAAAGGAGATTCATCTTGAGAGTTCAATAAGCGGTACCAATTGCCCACTCCAGATAGTCTCGAAAAATATAGTGCAGAAGCAATTCTACCTGGGGGGATGTTAAATATAAAATTATATTTTTCCCAAAAATTAATAATTTGAATAAATTCAAAAAAGGAAGGCTTATTGGGACCCAAACTTCTGGCCTGTACTTCTTTCCAAGTAGTCAACCTGCCCTGAATACCCAATTGATTCACGATCCCCATGCCAGAATCATTCCATTTTTTCAATTGAGTAGAATGAATATATAAACCTAAATCTCGACACTCGGTTAATTTTAATGAAAAAAAGCCAGAGAAATCTTTTTGTTTAAAAATAATGCAAAGTCTATTTGAAAAATCTATTAACGTTTTATATCTTGTTCTCTTTGGGAGTTTAGATGTCTTTAAAAAAGTAGGAAGTTGAATTCTGGCCTCTTGGATCATTTTGTTGATAAAAAAATTGTCAACTCGATGCGGTTTAGACAATAAACATGCTACATAATCAAAAAATGATGCATCATAATATGAACGAATATTTGGAAGTGCCAACCCACCCAGCTGAGTATCTAATTGCAGAATTGGCAGCTTAGCTCTAGCTGTCTTTTTATTCCACACAAATGCCCTAATCATAGAATCAATCCCTTTGAAAAAACTAACGTAAACCTTTACCGGATTGTTAGTAAACAAAAATATCAAAAGAGGTAAAATAGAGTTAAAGGAAGATTAGACCCTTTATCCAACAATTTCTGGATCTTGATACTGGTGGCTTCATAATTATTCTTGACCAATTCCCCATAATGATCTGTAACATAAATTCCCAAATACCGTATGGGATCGGTTTTTCTTGCCTGTTGTTTTAGTTCTTCTTTGAGGCATGCTGGCCCAGAATTTAACATTAAAATTTCAGTTTTAGAGGGATTAATTTTATATCCCCCGATTTGTTCAAATTTCTTAAATTCTGCCATTGTTGATTGCAAATTAAATTTTTCTGGATCTAGATATAAAATAGTGTCATCTGCAAAAAGTTTCAATTTCGCCATTCCATTGATTGGGGATCTAATATTCCTATTAGCTCGTAATCTAATAGCTAGAGGTTCAATAAAAAAAGTGAACAAAATGGGTGATAAAGGGCAGTCTTGCCTGGTCCCACGATTTATCTCTATTAACGATGCTTGGTCCCCGTTAACTATTATCTGTGCCTGTGCACCCAGATAGATATTTTTAATCATGGTTATTACTGAGGACGGGAATCCAAACCTAAAAAGTGCATAAAATAATGAATCCCAATTAACTAAATCAAAGGCCTTTTCTGCATCTACCATCATAATGCAGGCAGGTGTCTTATTGATATTAAAATAATCTAGGGCCTGAATCAAAAAGCGGGTATTAGTCGTCGTCATACGGCCTGCTATAAACCCTGTTTGATCCCCATGAATCACTTCCTTAGCTGCTGAAGTGATACGTAGTGTCCAGATCTTCATAACATTTTTATAGTCAGTGTTTAATAGACTGATGGGTCGATAAGAATTCAAATTATTAGACAGTTTACCCTTTTTTACAAATCTAATTACTATCGATTTTTTTAATTCAGAAGATACCGACCCAACCGTTTTAATATGATCAAATAACTTTTCCAAAAAAGGGGTCAACTCCTTCACAAAACATTTATAAAATTCGCTCGGGATTCCATCCTCGCCACAAGCTTTAGCTCCGGCCAAAGACTTAATAACTGCCGATATCTCGGCTTCTGTAATTCTCATCTGTAGCATCGTAACTAGGTTCTGAGATATTGTCGGTACTTGAAGTGAAGCGAAATACTCCTGAATCCTCTTCGAATTAACCGAATATTTAGTACTATATATTTGTTGAAAATGATTGACAAAGATTCAAGGAATGTCAGCTCTGTCAGTAACTAATGAATTTGTTTGGGGATCTATTATTTCTATGATGCAAGCAGATTCTTGTTGAGCCCTGGTTGACCAAGCTAGCATCTTACCCACCATTTGACTTTCTTCGTAGACTTTCTGAAAGTATGTCTGGGAGCTATTTATCTATTTATTTCTTCTAAGACGAACAACTCTCTTAATGCCTTCCTAGCCTGATCCATCTGAGTCTGATTTAAGGAACCCACCAGTTTAGAAGCATGGGCCAACGACTGCTGGAGCTGTGCTATTTTAACGTTCCCTAGTTTTCTTAACGGAGGCGGCAATCATCTGCCCGCGGACTGCGGCCTTAAAACCCCCCCAGACAGAAAAAATATCAGCAGTTCCTTCATTAATGGAAAAATAATCTTTTATCCAGCATCTAAACTCTTCAAGCCATACTGGATCTTGAAGGAGAAGGCGGTCCATCTGCCACTTGGACTTACGCTTTTTAGAGAAACCCATTTCTATAGATACTTGAACATAAGCATGATCGGAAAAGGCGTTAATACCAATATCTGCATCTCTAAAAATCAAAGAACTTGAGACCAATAAAAAATCGATTTGAGATGCAGTTTGATGTTGGCGTGAGGAGCAAGTATATTGACGAGCAGCTTGATTAAGAAAAAGCCATGCATCAATTAGCTGAAGATCTTCTACCAAAGCGTCAAAAAGCTTCTTAGTTTTAGTTTTCAGTTGTTTTTTCCCTCTATTTGAAGTATCCATTTTCAAATCCTGAATATAATTAAAATCACCTCCAAACACAATTCACCCCGAGACCCCAATCAGAAGTTTATAGAGTGTACGTAATGCAAATTCATCATCAACAGATATTGGACCATAATAACTAACAAAATTCAGAAGCTGACCATTCAACGACACCTGTACCCAGATCCACCTCCCCTGGGGATCCCTTTGTTCCTGAAGAAACACCCAGTCAAATTCCCGAGAAAAATAAATAGCAGCCCCCCGCATTGCAACACCCGCTGAAGCAAAAAAAACGTTATAAACATTCCTGGAATATAACATTTTGGGGTATCAGTTTTCAGATGAGTTTCCTGAAAAAAAAGAATTTGAGGTTTTAAAGTAACTAACCACTTAATCAAGCCACCGTATTTATGTTTAATCAGTATTTAATTAACGTTTACAGAAAGAATTTGGCATTTACTGGATAGACTCATTCTGTCAAATAAACAAGGAGAAAAGAACAAAAAATAAAAAACTCACTATACTGCAATTCTATTCTAGATTGATTCCTGCACCATTTAGCGGCTTCCTGATAGCACCTGTTCATTTTTCCTATTAATCCCAACCACCCTAACCCTTCCTCAGCAAAAACCCTCCTCGCCTTAGTAAATGTGGCTAGTCCCGCTATCCACATACTCCAACCCCCCTGAGCACATACTGGTGCCTTGATATTGCACCAAAGAGTGACCTCCCCCCTCCCAGAAACAAAAACGGTTCTTCAAGATCAAGACTGGGAAAGTCCTTGAAACAACTACGCCAAAAAGAGAGTTCTTAAGAAAAACAGAAACAACAGAGAAAACATCTAGCCAGTTATCTTCCAACTGAAATTGCCTTGAGCAGCTCCTGTGCTTCTTCTAAACAAGTAAATAAATGAAACTTTCCGTGAACAAGAACTTTGAGTTTGGATTGTTGTGCAATCGAAGCTTGTGCCCCTTGAGCTTTAAACAAATAAAGTAACTTGACAAACTCTTTGCTTCTTCTGGCCGCCGCTGCTAACATGTCAGAGAATATTCTGCATTTTACTCCATTTTCAGATTCAAACAGCCTCGTCTGGATTGCCTTTGTCGGTACTTTTTCTTCAACGCAGTAATCCGCGAAGGTGACAAGTATCGTGCAAGGGAACTTCTCGTTAGGAGAAAGATGAGCGGGGACCCGATGAGCCCTTGTTAATGTTAAATCCCTCGAAAATTCAGGTATCACAGCCTTCTTTATAAATGTTTCAACCCACTTAAGTGTCACCCCCTTCAAGTCGTTCCTGTACACCAACTATCCGAAGATTAGAGCGGCATGAAAAATTCTCAAATTCCTCAATCTTGTTCTCCATAATTACTTTTTCATGGGAGACTGAATCCACTTGTTGAAGAACACTATTTATTTGGTCTTCTAAAGAGGAAATCCTTGATTCAGCCTCTTGGACATGACCCGAAAGACTAGCAACCGCTTCCTCTATTTTTCCCAGTAGCTGCTGAATCGATAACATTTCTAACTGCTGTGTTTTCTTCATGTCATGAATTTCCCCGAGAATCATATTTAACATAGTTTTAATATCCATCTGACATTAGACAGCCTTCTCATCCTGAGGCTCACTGATATCTAAATCGGTCCCAGGATCTGATAAGATAGAGCTACTTTCCAGCAAGGTGTTAGTCCCTGGAAGAGCTGAAAGCACTTCTTGTTCTGACGGAGCATGCTGATCTTGCTTATCTGGCTGGCCCTGAGCCTGGGCCAGGATGGTGCCGTTTGATTGCGTTTGAAGGTCATTTGCACTGGTATGCAGAAGAGAGGGCAGAGACTGAGGAATTGGAGTCGCGATGGCCATCGCCACGGTCGAAGCATTAAGTAAAAACGGAGTCAAGGGGCCTGTAGATGGTACCTGTGCCTGTGAGGAGTGTCCTCCTAAAAGAGGCAACCCTGGAGATAAAGAGGAGAGTGACCCCGAAGAAGGTACTGATTCCACAGGTATGGCTCCTGTTGTTAAATCTAGGGGTGGGCGGAATGAGCG
This sequence comes from Triturus cristatus, assembly GCF_964204655.1. NCBI lineage: Eukaryota > Metazoa > Chordata > Amphibia > Caudata > Salamandridae > Triturus > Triturus cristatus. Next base: position 93,983,168 of record NC_140589.1, on the reverse strand, counting down.
ATATTAACTATCGCAATTTATCGCGAAAATGTTAAAAATTATCGCAAAAACACGCCGGAAATATCGCAAAGACGCGGAGGTTTTTTTCCCGCCTGTTCGCGGTATTTTTTGCTTGATCGCGGGCCGCCAACTTACCCATGCGGTTGCTCACGGGCGCGGCCATCTTGTTTTCACTTGTTCCGCCCTCTCACGATGCTTACTTCCTGTTCCGGGTCGCGCAATGCATGTCCGCGCCCGTTCGCGGTCGATATTTCCTGTTCGCGACCGCTTTTACTAGATCGTGTTGCTTTTTGCTTGCTCGGGGAGAAAATATCGCGCGAACTTACGCACGTGGTCGCAATGGGCGCGGCCATCTTTTTTTCACTCTATTGCATGGTTCTGGGGCCTGATTTTGAATCCTCCCAAAATCTTTTCAATCCTTTGTTCATAACGATAAAAATCCTCACGCTAACAGGCTAACGTGAGATTATCGCTGGAAACCCAGCGATAATCTCACGTTACCTTGTTGATAGGGACAGGCAAACTTAGCCATGATATCCTCCTTCCATAGGATATCATGACTAAGTCAGAAAAATACCAGACGTAAAAAAGCAGCGTTAACCGCGGTTAGCGCTGCTTTTTTTGTCTCTAACAGGGTTAGCGACATTCTTGATAATAGGAGAAATGTCGCTTAGCGACATTTCTCCTTTTATTTTACTCTTGAACACCCCCTTTGCATCTCATTAGAGATGCAAGGGGAAGCGTAGAGTAAAAGGGTGCTAACATGCAAATTTGCATGTTAGCACTCTGTTGTTGATAGGGCGCTAGTTTTATCTCTCCTTTTTTGGCCTTTAAAGCAAAAAAAGCAGAGATAAAGCCCTTGTTGATATGCCCCAACATTACTTATTATTTCTCTAATTATTTTCCTGCTTCTATATTTTTGGTTTTTGTCTACTTTTTTGTTTGTTTTTTAACTACTTTTTCTCTTTCTATTGCCTGCTATTTATTTCCTTTACTCCTTTATTTATTTTACCTTTTCTTTCCCGCCCCGTCCCCAGAACCATGTCTAAGGGTAGGGCTGTTCGCCGGCGCAGCCAGAGCCGCGACCGCCTTCCTTGCGGAAGGCGGCGCCCACAAGGGGTGCAGGCACGGTCCTTATTTGGGGAGGTGGAGTTGGCTGCACTAATTTTCTTTGTGCAGCGCCACCTCCCCTCAACCCTGGCAGTAGGTGGCAGGCCTGGGTCCGGGTATGGCCTCCGGGAGCGTCGGCAGCGGTGGGGGAAGGTGCGCCGGGCAGTGTCACGCTTCTCTGGTGTCCGGCGCACCCAGGCGCAGCTGACGCACCGGTGGTCCGACATCTTGGACCGTGAGCAGGACCTGCTGGACCTGCTAGGAGTGGAGGTCCCGGGGCTTGGTGAGTATCTATTTAATTATTACTACTTTGGTGTCGATTCCGATCCGGTAAAAAAAAATACCGTACGACTCGCATCCGTATTTTTTTACGTACGAGTCGCACAAGTACCGTACAAACTGGCAAGTACGAATGGGACGTGAAAAATAACTACGAATAGTGTTGGGAAAAGTCTACGAGCGTGCGTCGGAAAGTGACCACGTCCGAATATCGTCTGGAAAAGTGTACGAAAGTGATCCGGACAGTTCCACTTACAAATCGTAAAACACAAGTCCGAGCACGCAAGTACGATTCCGACCGCCCGTCCGAAAACCCAATCGCACGGAAAAAGGCCCGTACGGAGCCAACGCTGAAGCACACAAGTACACGGGTAAATTCATGCCCGTGTACGAGCCGCACAGCCCCCCCCAATACGTCTGCACTGTACACCACCCTGTCCGCACTGTACCCCCAGCCCCCCACCGCATTAACTTGCCGTACACCAACCCCGGAACCCAGCACCCTCACACACCATCGCGAATGTACGGCGCCTACCAACGCGAAAATCACACATACAGAACCAGGACAGTGGAAAACAGCACAAGGAGGTCCAAAGCGACTCGCACAAACACACAAAACACGTTCACACTAAAAAACACAACTCAATGACTGACCTGCCACATCGAAACTGCCCAACAGAGGCCCCAAACACAACCACCTCTTATAACACACCCACCAAAATTCAAACACAGCCACACCCAACAATGGACCAATAAAAAGGGCCCACACACACAAACCATGAGCCCTTGCAACAGACCTACTGCGGACAGAGCTCACACACAAACCACCCCACAGAACTCATACCTTTGCTACCCCGCCACTCACACACCTTCACACAACCTCCCCCACAAACATGCCCCTCTTCACAGTCACACACACACACATTCACACCCACACACCCACAACCGCCCACACCCCACACCATGCTCACAGACAAGAATCCAAAGTTCACTACGGCGGAGCTGGAGCTCCTCGTCGAAGTCATCAGAGCCGAGCCACAGCTGTTTGGAACAGTGGTCAGACAGACCAGCATATCTGAAAAATCTGCCATGTGGCAGAGGATCGTCGACAAGGTGAATGCTGTTGCGTCCGTTCGAAGGACCAGGCATGAATGCCAAGCCAGGTGGTACGATCTGCGCAGGGCGGTCAAGAGGAAGATGAATGAAGAACATGCCCAGGCCAACATCACTGGAGGTGGGCCGCCCCGCAGACGCGTACAATAGCATCCCTGGGAGGAGAAGGTGATGGCCATGCTACCGCCGGTGGGAGTACACGGAGTGGACGGAGTCGCAGAGCCTGGTGAGTACACAAACAACTCATGTAACTTGTGGGAATGGCATCCACACCCCAACCACCAGAGGCGCAACTATAGCAAAATTTCGGGGGAGGCTAAGAAAAATTGCCGTGGGGGGATGAATCTTGTAAGCCATAGGCAGAGTGGAGCTGCAGGGGCTGTCAAAGGGGTGAAACAACCGCGAGGCCTCATTAACACGCAAATGGCCTCTGAAAGACCTGTGAAGTGTTCGGGTGCGGCTGTGAGTGCACCGGGAAGCTGTCTCATCCCGAGCTGCCACACACGACGGGGGTGGGGCTGAAGCCCTGTGAGTCCAATGGGTGTTGCGCGCCTGCCAACCACAACAAATGCACGCACCCACCCCCAAGCACTCACCGCACACAACCACACTCGATAACCATAGCCATGCCACGAACGTCACCATTCACCCTTCACAAATCAAGGCAAGGCCATGTCCAAGGCCACAACAACCACAAACACAAGACAGGATGTCCGGGAGGCTGGGAGGGTGGGCCCCACACAACACATCGTGAAAATGAGACGCAGACACCAATGTCCCAGCCCATATGGCATAGGGACACACCCATGCACAATGCACAGGGACTGGCAAACTACTAACAAGGTCGCTGACACTGGGCCCTGCTGTATGCAGCACAAGGCCCTCCTGGGACCACTGTACACTCAAACACCAAATCCACAAGCCCAGGCATCCAGCACAGGAACCCACACACACTGTCATGCCAGCACACACCATGAGGGGACACACACATCACCTGGGAGACCCAATGACGACTCACACAACACACCACAGCACGCCAGGTCACCCCCCCCCCCCACAAGCACACACCCCCGGGGCAGGCAACGGATACACCCACTCCCACAATGGACATGTGACACAACAAGACCAATCCGGAGCCAAGTAAGCATCAGAGCCAGGCGGGCAACTACAGCCAACTTCCGGGGGGGGGGCAGTAAAAGATTGGGGGGGGGCAAATCAACCAGCCCTAGGCAGAGTGGCTGTAAGAATGGGTGAAAACACAACATAAGCCGAATGTTCGAGTAAATGGTCTACCATACACCTGTGAAGTTCTCGGGTCCGGATGCAATTAGACGGACGCCAGCCCGCGAGGCTGTCTCAGCCGGGCTGACACACATGACGGGGGGGCACAAGCCCGGTTAGCCCAATGGGTGTTGCGCGCCTGATCAGAGCCAACTATCTACAGGCCACACACTCAGGAGAACATCCCAATCTGTCCCCCGCAACATACCCATCCCCAAGTGGACACTGAGAAAAATGCCAGGGACATCCAAATACCTGGGGGAACTGTGTCAACTTGAATATGTATGAAACATGGATGTGGCATGAAACAGCATTAACATTGTCCCTCTCTCCCACACAGGGCGACGTCGACGATCTCCCCCCAACATTGGGGGGGAAGATTCACAGTCCCAGGCACCGCGTTACGACGATCCCACCGGCAGCGACGACTCTCACCACTCCGTGGATGACCCCAACCAACCTGGCCCCTCTGGTGTACAAGCTCCTGCAGCACCTGCGTCAGGTACATCTGTGCCAACCACCACCCCCATTCCCGCCACATCCCAGGACACACCCAGGATCCCTGCTCGCACTGAACAACACAGCCAGTCTGACCGGGAGGGACAACGTTCTGCGGGCACCCAGGAGGAGGCAGACAACCCTGCCAATGCCATCCCTCAGGGGTCCCGTAGACCCGATGTGCCCACAACGGCAGGCCAGGCACGTGTGGGCAGGGGTGGTGGGAGTGGAGGCAGGCGGAGGCGCGAACCTGACCAGCCAGTTCAGGAGCCCGGTATGGCCCACCTTTGCAACATCCTGGACTCATACCGGCGTGACACCAGAGGCATCGACCAGGTCGTGGTCATACTTTCCGGGATGCAGGAGACCCTCGATGAGATCAAGAACCTGCAGGTCGAGCATCATCCCAGTCACCAACAACAACAAGGACGGATGGAGGCAAGACAGGCTGAGCTCCTGGCGGTGCACAGGGACGTGAGCCAATCACTCCGTCAGATCGCCCAAAGTCTGGCAAACCCTCCCTGTGCCACCAGGCGTAGACCAGCACCACACACAGGGAGGGAGGAGGAGGAGGATTCATCTGACGGAGCGTCCCTAACATCGTGAAGGCCTGCATCTGAGGGTCCCCGGAGGAAAGTGGGTCGTCCACGTAAGAGACCGTGAGAGTCAGCGGACCATCCCCATCTCCCAGGTCACCTGGCCTGGCACCTGGCCCTCGGGTGCAACAGCAGCACCTCACCCAATGACATTCTCTGCCACATGGACTTGCTGGTCCCAGTCTGACCAATGATGACCAACACTGTGGTCTGGACTCTGATGACTTCCAATGCCAAGGATGCCATCTCCCCCAGTGAACTTTGGATTCTATTCCCCCGGTAGAGCACCTTAGCACATCTACCAAAAGACGCACCCCACCAAAAATAAAGTCACATTGTTCTGCACATGAGATGTTGCTGTCATTTTGCATTATTCTACGACATATGTGTGTGGAAATGTCTAACTATGCGTGAGTGTTGAACCAACTCCAGCCATCCATCCCCTGGGAACAGAGTCTGGTACAGGACACACATGGGTCACAATTATCAGTCAATGTAGGCATGGAGCACAACACTCACCTGTGATGGCCTCTGGCTGCTGAGGGGGGGCTTGCTAAACTGTGTGGACAGACCTATTTGGGAGATCATCATCAAGGCGTAGAGGTCATGGCCCATGTGGGGGTACCCGGGGAGGGAGTCCCAGGGATTTGTGGCCAGGTGGGATAACTATGTCCTGTATGCTGGAGTACGGTGGATGAGAAGAACGGGGGCCAGGGAAAGGTTGGATGCACGGAGATGGACCAACGGGATCTAGGATGACAGACGTACAAGGTTGGTGTGGGGTCGGGTTTGTGGACTGCCTCCTGAGTGTGGGTGGGGTGTGCGGAGGACATCCTGCAGCAGACAGTGATCCATTGCAGCCAGCTATGGTGGACGGTGAGGTGGCTGGGGCGCAGGGCGTAGAAGCTGAGGTGTGCAGATGCCCCCTGGAAGTGGACCAGTGTCCTTGGAGTGTGGATGTACTTGCTCCGTAGAGGGCAGGGCAGTATATGAGATGGATGTCGTCATGGACCTGGGGGATGGCCTGTCGTAACTTGGAGTGGATCTATCTGTGGATCATGTGCATGATGCAGAGTGCGTTGCAGCATGGGGTACAGATGCTGTGGACTAGCATGGCAAATGTGAGCGAGCAAAACAGGATGCACAACATCTTGTGAGTGTGGCCACTGTGTGCCTGTGCAAGGCCTGCAGCAGCAGGCGCCATCCCCCTGCCAAATGGCCCATCTTGCACACAAACACTAGGATGTCAGAAGGGCAACTGCAACAGGCGCGTGTGTAAAGTGAGGAGTGTCCAGTGTCACATGGCACACCCAGAGACAGTGCATGCCCAATCCCCAAAGAACCATTACACAGGATCAGGAAACTGAAGGTCGACCTGCGCACTGGAGACACACCCTCACCAACTGGTGATGGCCCATTGTGTGGTTGACCTCGCTAAAAAAAAAAAAAAACGACCATGTACTACATGCCCAATAGGGAGCCAAATCCATGAGCAACTGCATGCATGTCGCTAAACTACACAAGGACTCCTATGCATTATCTACAGCAAGTATGCCAGAGATGCCGCATGCCAAGTGGCAAGAGACCAGCATTGACAGAGACAAGGCACCTTGGAGTATGACGAACACCTTTATTACTCAGCCTCACACTAATGGAGTTGCATCCATTGGAACAGAATCACAGGTCATTCGGCTGAACATGTGTGACCCACACTGGACACCCCCTGCAACACACAGATGTGGTAAATCCTACTGAGCTGGCACACAAGTGAAGGGGTTGATCTCACACCCCTTGCTGCACAAGGCGAGTCTACAATTCCACATTGAGCCTCATATGGGGATGTCCCACACCATGTCCAGCATGACCATCCCTTATGTTCCTGAGGGACGTTAGACACACATTGATGCCTTCATTAGAATCCACAATCCATGACAGATGACTGTCAGGAAGGTTGACTATCAATTAATGGGGGCCATGCAACACGTCACGTGGCCCATGGTGAGTCGACATGTATGCATGGTAACACAACATGCACAGGAGCAGTACCCACATATCACAAACTCGTACCACCCACAAAAGGCCTTGCTGCACTCCTTACCAAAAAAGACTTCTCACCATCTCTGTGCATGTAACTCTGATCCAGCACACGTTGGAAAAATCATGAGGAATAGCAGGAGTGCAATGATGACATGAGCAGACGACAGCCGCAGGAACCTGGGGAGGACAGACACACAACAAGTCAGCGAGGAGCTAGTAATCCGCACACATGTACATGCACCCTACAGGATTGATGTTGTCACCATGGGAATAATGATTTTTGTGCACCTGCACAAATATGGGGAATGACATTTGCACTTGTATGACACATCAGAACACACCTCCAAGTAACTTGGCACACAGTCAGCTCGACACACACATTGCAACACATGCCACACAAGGCACTAGGCGTGCACACTCAGACACCGGAACTCACCATTATGAGAAGAAGTTGCGGATCAGCTGACTCCGGATGTCCTCATCCTCATCCTCATCCTCATCCTCACTTGCCCCGTGCCCAAGCCCTTCATCCTCCACGGGTGGATGATCTTGCTCATCAGGATCCAGGATGAGTGGCACGGCCTTCTCCACTGCCATGTTGTGCAGCATGCAGCACACAAGGAAGATTTTGCAGACCTTCACCGGGGCATATGGGAGGGCGCCACCGGTCTTGTGGAGGCACCTGAATCTGCTCTTCAGGGTCCAAACGTCCTCTCAATCACGCGCCTCGTCTGCCCATGGGTGTCGTTGTACCGGTGTTCTGCGGCTGTTCTGGGGTGGTGGAGAGGCGTCATCAGCCATGGCATGTTGGGATAGCCAGCGTCCCCTACATGGAAACATCATGGACAGAAGTGGGTCAGGAGAAGCAGTAAGACATGAAGAAACGGCTAAATACAGGACTAACAGATCATACCCACCAACAAGACATGCACGTTCGTTGCGCAGCTGCAGCATCATTTCGGGCACCCTGCTACGCCTCATGATGTAGGCATCGTGTGCTGATCCTGGAAAACGTGAACAGACATGGGATATCATCATGTTGGCAAGACATACCACAAGGGCATTGATGGAGTGGTAATGCTTGCGGTTACGGAAGGCTACCTTCTGTGCGTGTGGTGGCACCGAAGCCACATGTGTCCCATCAATGGCCCCAATGACATGGGGCATCCCTCCCAGGGCATAGAACTCACCCTTGACACCTGTCAACTGCTCACGAGTTGGAAAGGCAATGAATTCATCAAGGTGTACCAACATGGCCTCTAACACATCATGCAGGACACGGCTGAACATGGTCTGGGAAATGCCACCTACATCAGCTATAGTCAATTGAAACGTACCGGTGGCAAAGAAATGTAGGGCTGCCATCACCTTCATCTTGGGTGTCAGTGCAGTAGGATACCTGTGTAGCGGTTGGAGGTGTGGCTCGAGCCTTGTGGTCATGTCGTCAATCAACGGTTGGGTGAAGCGGTTGCGGCGTATACAGTCACATTCCCTCATGGCAGCCAAGTCTGGCATTGGTCGGGGGAGAGGCGGTGCCCTGCAGAAATTTGGAAGGAATAATGAAGATTGAGTACAGCAATACACCACTGTCAATGAACTGAGCACATGTTCAACAGCTAATACACATATGCTACATACAGAGTCTGTACTGTGCAATGCATCCAGGACACGTATGCCAGCCAGGTAACACCCCTAACAACAGTCAGCTACACACGTGGGTGCGCAAGGTCAACATGACATGACATGGAACTAGCTGTGGGCCAGTGTAAGTGAAGAGGCTGACGCATAACAGGAGTGACAGACATCCACATATGTGCATTAAAAGGATGTATTATCACACAGACCGGTTGCGGGACACTAGAGGCACAGGTTGCATGTCCTTGAAACAGGACAGTCCACACACCTTGGCAGGAAGGGGGACATGTCAGGTATGATGACACATACATTGAGACTACGCAGAATAGTCCTTGTCTCGCAAGTGCATGTGCGATGCACACATACACCCGTTACGTCTGATTCCACATGTGGCCTGGTGTGCATAATAGTGTGCCATGCCCATCGACACGCACACACATGTTGGATGCAGCAAATGCAGATGCATGTCACGGAACTCATACAGCTAGCTCATGGGATCACATGACACTCACATGACATAGTCACAACGTGCAACGCCGGTAGTAACATTTGAGGTGTCATTAACCGTGTCCCTGGCATCGGTGGACAGTTGCGGTTGTAGGTGACCGTGACATGCCAGTGATGCAGTGCTCGACTGTCCCCAGTGAGTAGCTCCTCTGTATCGATTTAGGACAAGTAAATTTCTGTTGTGTCATGCTCCCCATTGTTTCCCAGTGGCATGGTGGGTAAACCAACTGTGTAGTGCAGGGCCTACTTATGTTTGTAGTTTTGTAGATGTCACCCATGTTGGCGTTAATGCTATGCGCTGTGTCCTATGTAGATTGGACTCATGTGTCATGTGTATACAGGTGTCTGGTCATTTCCTGTCTCTTCACCTTGGCCACAGCATCGTCGGGGGAAACAGAGGGAGACACTGGCATGGACGTGGGGGAGGTAGCCAGCACCGGGGCCACCAGTGCTGGGGAGTCTGGCGCAGCATGTGGCACGGAGGCCGAAGGGAGTCAGGCATACGTCCAGTCCCAACACCGACTATGACGCTGACCGGTCCGAGGCTGAGCCCCCAGAGGGGGCGGAGGCTGCCCCCAGTGCTGAAGGCAACACTCCATCCCTCGGCGCACCCTCCATTCTCATCACCGCCCCCCCCAGTTGCTCGGGTCCCTTGTGTCCGTGCTAGGCGACAACAGGTGCGTGAGAGATGGCAAGGAGGTGTATTCAAGGGGTGAAGGGTGCACTTCCACTCCGGATCATTCTGTGGTGTGTAGGCACATTCAAGTGCATGGTGCTTGTTACATGCACGCTCATGACGTGGCTTGTATACTGAAGTGGATTCGTGTGCCAGTCATGACCCCATCTTGTGCGCTGCTTGCTAACGGCAATTATGTGCTATTCAATGCAGAAGCTTGCTATGGGATGCTTCCGGCAATTCCTGAGATCGTGACTGTATCACTACGAGTGGTTTTCTGTCATTTCGTCTTTTCCCACCCCCGCATGTCCGGCTGGATGTATCCATCGGCCTCCCATTGCAACCTTGAAAGCGGAGTTCAACAAGATGAGCAGTATAAGGGCTCCATTGTCTCAAACACAAGTCGTGTTGACTTCTTCCCGAGAAACATTTGGCCTTCACTAAGATCACTCGCCCACAGAGGTGCAAGAGGCTTTTTAACACTGATCTCCCACTACATATTTGGAATTCGGATTCAGACTAACTTTCATGCCTCGTCAACAGGTGGCCTGGCTGTTTTTTTTTACATTGTGGTCTCTGGCCTCGTGACCTCCTTTCAAACTCTGTTTGGTGTGCTCCCCGCATTTCATCATTCGCTTTTGTCTACCGTCTTCGGAGGTGTCCCTTTGCTTCTCGCCCTCGTAGCTGGGGTGCCATAATAGATCAGCGTACTACGCTGTGGCTTCACCTCTTGCGTTACAAGACAGCATGCACCGGCTGCTCCATCTTCGGAACATGATGCTTGAATTATACGGCACTCTGCCGCTGGAGACCTTAAGCAGTGCCTATGGATTGTCCTTCCGGTTTCCCTTCTTTCCCTGCGTGCAACCTGTCTTTCATTGCCTAGACTATCCATTTGAATGGGCTCTGGATGTATGCCTGTGTAACTCGGTGCCTCCTGACCCGGATTTGGATGGACTGATGTGCCCCTTAGTGGCTCATGAGTTGGACTGTTCTGGCGTCAGTGTCATGGCCTGTGCTGCTGCACATGGAGTCCTGGGGAATTGGGACATCCGAACAGCAGCAAATCAGTTCTTAACCAGGAGTTATCTTGATGTCTCCACCTGTTGTCCACAAGTTGTGCTGGATGGCCCGATTGTTGAGGAACACGTGTGTTCTTTCCCCCTGCTTAACTGGATGGCAGACAATTTTTCGGAACGTGCAGACGATTTCCTCTTGGAAGCTGTTGCAACTTATAGTGCCTATGCCTTGATGGATGAACTTTAGCCCTGCTCATTTCATGGTGCATCCGTCGATGTGATATTTTCCTCCCCTTTTACATGGTTGATTTCCCTGCAACATCGTTCAGGTTTGACATTTCTTTTCTGACTTTTTCGCTTCCCTTCTATGGACTTCCAGTTCATGCCCTTGGTTCCGTTCTATCAAACTTGAACTCTGCGTTCTCGAATTAGCGCCCCTAATGGATGGAGGACTTTTGCAGGAGATGGGACTAGATGATCCTGTGATGTGATACCACTGAGCTGATCTGTGCGGTGGGGGGTCCCCCCTTCTAGCTTAGGGACCTGCTGTTAGTCGAATGATACTACTATTAGTTTACTGCCGACAGGAAGACTGCTGTTTCCACTATCAGTTTCTTAAGATTGCTCCTTTCAATGTCTATGATATTGCAACAATGCTGATGTTTCTGGCCTTGACCATTTGTCTGCTTATGTTGGCCACAGTCCTGCATCTTAGGACGCGAGGTTCATTGAGTGTACTCATTAAACTTTACCTTGTCTGTGTCTATTCTGTTGTGGACTGATCTGTGAAGCATGACGCACAGCTATGTCTGATTCACACCATTCATGGGGATGTTGTAAGTTGCTTGTTCTGACTTGTCTATACATTGGGACTGCCGGGCCCAACCTCGGATATCGAATGGGACACTTAGCTAGTCGGATGTGGGGTTCTGGGTTCTGAGGGGAGTTTGTGGTACGCCAAACATGTCTCCTTCGTGCCAGGCACCGCACCCCCTGTGGTGGGGTCATCCGTCCCTGCAGCCACGACACCTACCCGTGCCCCTCCTGTCCCTGCGGTGTCTGGTTCTTCCCCCCACATGATGCCCCCACTTCTGTGGATAATATGGTACAGTGTACTGTGCAGGTGAGCCTGGGGTGACGCGTCCCTACGTGTCCCCCCCCGGTGGTTCGCATCTGGTGTGGCCTATGGGCTTGTGGAATGGTGTACTGTGGCTACTTTCCTTCGAGATGCTGAATGTGGTTGTTATTTTCTCGTTTGCACACTATTTCTATTCTGCTGTTGCTGCTGTTGCTGCTGCTCCCTGGGTTGGGGTGGTGATGATGTGTTGGGTGTCTGGTAAATGTTGTTGTGTCCTGCTCATGGGGTGGACCCTGGTATCTGCATGCCGTCACATGGTGTCTGCATATATTCGTGGGTCATGTTGGCTCTTACTGCATGGTGACATTGTCCCAAGGTGTGTTCCTTCCTCTGTGGCACCTGTCATCTTCCCTGCATGGTGTTTCCCAATTGTTGTGCTGAGCTGTGTCAACGTTGCCTCGGTGTGTGACACATCCCTTCGACTTTGGCCATGCATGCTCTGCAATGTCTCCACCTGCATCGTTTGTGGCATCCTTGCTGGTCACTGTACTTGTGTATGGCGTATGTTGACATGACTTCATGTGGACCTTTTCAGTTTTCTGCACTTTGCATGTGTGTACTCCCTGCCTCACACACATTTGTTGCGTGTTCTGCAGAGTATTTGGGCACCTGCCTGACAATTGTGGGCATTGTATCTGTGTGTACTCCACCCTTTCACTTCCATGGGGGGCAACTGCTTGTTGGCTGCCCCGGCACCTGTGCATTCCTCTCATTCGTGGACTGTGTGTGACAGTGTGTGTTCCCTTTGGCTCGCATTGTTTAGTGGTGTTTGACATGAGGGTGCAGTCTTGTGGCAAAATCTCAGTGTGTGTATTGTGCTGCCTCCGCCAGGGGTGGGTATGCATGTGTAATTTGTCCTCACACCCACATGTGGTGTGTCATGCAGTGGGGGTAGGCTGACCATCCTCCTGGGAGTGGGACACTGCTGTCAGTGATGTGTTGTTATGGCACTATCGTCATTGTCCTGAGTTAGGGATACGTACATTCACCCATGGAGCTGTGGTCATCTGATAATGATGTTGGCCCCCCCATGTCTCTGTCCACTGCTGGGGGTCCTCGGCACCCACCCCTCATATGTCTGGGCACTGCTGGGAGTGATAGGCACACACCCCTATGTATCTGTCCACTGTCGTGGTATGTGCCGTAACCACACGCTGATGGCCTGGGTGGGGCCCGTGCCTCTAGGGCGCCCCAACTTTGGGGGTGCGGCCCGTACACATGCCTTTGGGACGTGGTTGCGGCCGTACCGGCGTGGTTCGTGTGACGTAGGGGTGGGCGTGGTATGTGCCGTAACCACGCGCTGATGGCCTGGGTGGGGCCCGTGCCCCTAGGGCGCCCCAACTTTGGGGGTGCGGCCCGTACACATGCCTTTGGGACGTGGGTGCGGCCGTACCGGCGTGGTTCGTGTGACGTAGGGGTGGGCGTGGTATGTGCCGTAACCACGCACTGATGGCCTGGGTGGGGCCCGTGCCCCTAGGGCGCCCCAACTTTGGGGGTGCGGCCCGTACACATGCCTTTGGGACGTGGGTGCGGCCGTACCGGCGTAGTTCATGTGACGTAGGGGTGGGCGTGGTATGTGCCGTAACCACGCGCTGATGGCCTGGGTGGGGCCCGTGCCCCTAGGGCGCCCCAACTTTGGGGGTGCGGCCCGTTCACATGCCTTTGGGACGTGGGTGCGGCCGTACCGGCGTAGTTCGTGTGACGTAGGGGTGGGCGTGGTATGTGCCGTGCCACCATTGTGGTGGTGACGGGTACGCGTCCACGTCCACTTCCGTTGTGGCGGGACGTGGGATGGGTGGACACGCCCCCTGAAGTGACCAGTCCATGGTGGCAATTGCTGTGCATGCTGTTGTAGTTATTTGTGGGGTGTGGGTTATGATTCCTGGCCCTTGCACACACACCCCCCCCCCCTTTGCCCCTGGGGGTTGTTCTGACCTTCTGCGGCGTCTGCGTCGGTTTCTGTATACGAGGTGGTAGGCTATGAGGGCCGGGACGACGCGTAGGTTGGGGTCCATCGCTGTCCCTGGCGTGCCGGGGCTCCTTGTTCGCAGCGTCCTCACTTACCCGGCAGTTTTTGGCTCCCGTAAATACTGCAGCGTGCGGAGTGACGTCGGCACGAATCGTACTTGCTGGTCCGTGAAACGCTGCCTGACTCTGTCCGGACGTCGCATGTGCGCCGTCCCGACAGTGATTCGTATGTACAAATTTTGCCGGTCGGTGTTTTTCCGACTCGGACGGTAATGGTATTTCTGTGCAAATCGTACTTGCGAGTTTGTAAGTTGTTTTTCCCGGGTACCATTCGGACGGCAAAAACGCTCCGTCCGACCATTCGTACCCGGGTTTTACAGGATCGGAATCGGCACCTTTGTGTCTGTTCTGCTGCTCTGTGTTATATATAGCGAATATCTTTTTTTCCTTCCAACCAGCTAGAATGTTGCTGCTTACATTCCAGGTTAATTACGTTTAAAAGTCTGTGATTTTTTTGGACACAGGTGCTCTTCTGCGCTACTACTAATCTTACTTGTTTGCAGCTTTGCGTTTGCGCTTGCTTAGCGTGATTCTTTACTCTAGTCCACTCCTTACTTTGTCCTGTCACTAATAGATAGGGGCGGATTGATACTTAGGTTTAGGTACTTTGTATGAGCTTCTAATTTGTTAGTGGTATGCGTGATGCCCCCTCACTCCGTTACGTGACGTGCTGCTAGTACGGCAGTCTTTATTAGAACCTTTTCTAGTTTGTTCAATGAGTGGTGGTAGGCTTAGCAGTTACTTAGCACTAGCAGATCAGCATCAATCAATCAAACAAAAATTTGGTGTATACAAAAAATTTAGTCATGTTCATGTGTCCTCCATGATTTGACCATATGCATTGTTGAGGAATACAGTGGAAATGCATACCTAATGTACAATTGGCATGCCTGGAATAGGTGGGCTAGGTTGGGTGGTACGTTGTACTTAGGCTTAGTTGTAACTTAGTATTCTGGAATCAGAATGGAAGACTGGATTACTGTTGATAAATAGTAACTTAAGTAGTCGAACTGCGAATCCCCCGATATTACTTGTTGACCAGATGAGATCGGTCAATTTAGTTATTGCAATTGTTGTTTACATAAGTGTTTTTTGACCGTTGTTGAAAAATATTGTATTTGTTTGACACCATCCATCAATGTTTGTCTCTTTCTTATATCTTTCCTGTTCATCAGCACCCAAGGGCAGACCGACAGGGACTGGGCAGTCGGCGGGACGGGAACAACACCACCAGGAGGACACCGCTGAGGGCTCCTCTGCTGGCCCCAGTAAGTCTTCTTGTTTTTAATAATATTTCTTATTCCATAACTTTTACTGCCCCATATTTTTCCTGAACTATTGTTTGTTTCCAAATGCTATTTTTTTACCACCAATTATCCTTCGATCTGTACGGTTTCAAAACTCTTATCCCTGCCTTCGCTATGATGACTCTGAGTACTACTACTACTACATACTATCAGTCTGTCTGTACTGTAATAGCTAGTCTTGCCCAGTTGGCCAGTGCCACTCTTTGTGAAAGGTTGTAATATAAAACTCATATTCACCAGTAGCTCGAGCCATTGAGTCCAATCCGTTGGGTCGTCGTCTTGTACTACTTTTACTCTTATTGATCTTGAGGCTTTGAAAATTCACAGCAACAACAGCCCTACCAGATTTATTACTATTTTGATATGATACCCTATAGGACATACTACTGTTGTAGGGATCTTGCACATACACAGACATTTGCACCAGAAAATAGGATGTTGGTGATGGTAGGTTGGACCTTCCTCGCACACCTCAATCAGAAATTCCGCACCCACCACAATTCCACTGCTTGACTATAGTACTGTCTTGTCATAACTATTAGGTCTCGGAACCCTCCCCCCAAGATACCCAACAAGTAGACAACCCAGAACATAACACACCCAACCTCTCAGTCGTGGAAGCAATGCACATGCACACCCTTACTTTAATTTGCTAACTCGTGTAAGTTAGTCCACACCAAATACTACCAAGTCTATGTAAGTTCAAAATGTTTATTTCAATTTGAGAAGGTCTGTACACTGTTTTCTTATAAATGCAGCACCAACCGGAAAATCAATAACATTGAAACAATATACATTGTTACAATTATACAGTTGGGAATTAAATCATGATTACTGAACAGTGGTGGAAGGCAGCACCACCATCCCCTAGGAATTTAGTTTATATAAATTTATAAATGAAGATGTGAGTGAAGGGACCCCTCACCTTAGAAGAACCTAGTACTGGTAGTTGTTGCATCATTCAGAAGCTCTGGTTCGTAGAAGGGAATCTTGCGTCTGTAATGCGAAAAATGAAATGGTGTGCGTTAGTATATTGCAACTTGCAAGCATTTCTCAGCCGTGCCAAAAAGTGTAGCATTTATGGATAAGCAATATGGACTAACAGTAACAGTAGTACACCAGTACTTCCTAAAAAAGTGGCTTGTTAATGTTTTTGTTGACCGCTTGTACGCAGCGCGTAGACTAGACAGTAGCAGTGTGAGGCAGGTCATGTGGGCTCAAAGGTGTCTTAAGAAGCTGCAAGGTAACGTCACATGTGCAAAAATAAAAGACACAAAGGTAAAATGGTAGCATGGCTAGGGCTAATTAAGCAAAGGCTACAATGATCATATATAACTATTAGTGTCTACTCTACTACTACCTGATTTGTACTAGTGATGTATGTTAGTATTAACTCATTTTTCAACCTTGCTACTGATCAATAGGGGGGAGGTGTATATGACGCCTAATAAATGTGTAATGTTTTCTAGGCGCACTACCGACCACCATTGCCGGGGCCAGCGAACAAGGTGACGCGGAGGGCGAGGATGCGGCAGTTGCTGCCGATACCGACGATGGAGCGGTAGGGGGAGTGGCAGCACCAGTGGCAGGCGGTGGTAAGTTAGATTCATAATCCTTAACTACTGTTGAACTTGACAGTACACTCACTGCAAAGGTCTACTGTATGTATATGTATACAGTACAGTTGTGTCTTAGGGCCCCATTAGGATGGTGGGCGTATTGCCCCCGCCGGGCCGGCTGGAATTCACTGCCGACACCGCAGGGGCAAACCTCCCGCCATCCCTGTAGAAAATATTCAGACCCCCCACATGTCGACCAGGCGGAAAAGGGTTCAATATGCCGGTGGTGTCTCTCTGAACACACCGCCAGCCATATAATCTGCATTTTGGAATGCCTTTGCGTGGCGGCATTGCCGTCCGCCACGGAAAGGCATGCAGACATTGCAGAGTATGCTTGGGTGCCCCCATGGAGGGAACCTACCTATGCTATGGTACCCCCCGCCTTTCAAAGCAAAACGTGACAGGCTCCGTGCGGGGCCCGTCATGTAGTGCTTGGAAAAGCAGCACAACATTTTAGCATTGCTTTCGGCAACGCCAACCAGAATGTAAAAAAAACAGGATGCGCCCGCCACTGTGCCAGGCGCATCATCCTAATTAATTGTCCCCACGGGACCCCCACCCTTTTTAGCATGAGGATGGCGGGCGGACAAAGTCCGCCCGCTATCCGATGTCGTAAGTAAGTATGAGTTGTTGGGGACGTTTGAAGAGTGAACTAGAAGACTAGAATTCCCTTTAATTGGCATAGGAGCGGGAGTATTGAGTAACCAATGGCCTCATCTATCTGATTTCAACTCCGCTTTGAAAGTTTTATGGAGAAGAGCACCTGGTGCACTGTTCAACTAAAAAGTGAAAGACGGGTGGAAGGAAGAAGGACGGGTGACATTTAAAATGTTATGTACTACTGTGCTTTATTTTATAGTGCTACTCTACCATGCCACTATGTGTATAAATAATTACCTTGTCCTACTGTTTTTCTAAGAGTATATTTTACAATTGTCTTGTTTTTTTCTTTTTGATACACAGCTACTCCGAAACAAAATCGGAAGGAGTTGGCCGCCAAGGCACGGCGCCGGAAGCTGGAGGCAATCCAGCGAGACTACCGGCGGCTGGTGGTCTTAGCCGAGGAGGAGGAGGAGACTGCGGCTGCAATTGTTGAAGCCTCCTCCAGTGGCCCGGGCCCCAGCCACCGCCCTCCAGCAGTACGGCGCCACCGTCTGGTGGCTGCCCGCCGCCACCATGCTATCTCCGGTGCCCCCCCCCCCCACTGTGGCTGCAACTGCCGCGGCCTTAGACGCCGCGTCGCCCGTTTAGAGGGCCAGATGCGTGTCCTCCTCGAGTCCCGCCCCACCACTTAGTCCCTGTCATCCTGTTCTGCCCCTTTTTTAATTCTTGTTTGGGTGGGTGGGAACTTGTTTGGACGTTACAGACTTTTTTCTCCTATGGACATTGGTTGGGGGTTAGGGAGGGGGGTGGGTCAGCTTTTCTGGGTTTAGTTTATTTTTGTTAGGGTAAATTAAATATATTTTTCTATGTTACATGCAATGTTGCTAATGTTTTGTAGGTGGGGTAACTGTTTTACATCACACTGTTTCCTTGCTGGTGCATGGCCGCCCATAGCCTGTGTTTGATTTAAATAATTGGCTGACTGTATAGGACACAAACAGATAGATGCGACACACCTCACTCATTGACTTGTCCTTCTAGTACTTTCAGTCTGTCCTCTAGTCTATGCATTCTTTGTACTGGTGTGTGAAAATGAAATCATTGACAACATGTCCATTATTAATTCTGCCTCCCCCAAACTTCTCTCTTACCGGTGCTTGATGTTTATTTCCAACTGTGGCACAGCACTGGCTGCATGGTGAAGATGGTTTCCTTTTTCATACATGCCATGATTGGGGTGGTGGTGGTGGTAGCATAGTAGTAGTAGTAGACACTGGCAGGGCGGCAGTATTTGCAAAAAAAGAAAAGGAGACAGTCAATCGCCTTTGAGAGACTGTTAGAGGAGTAGTAGAATGAAATACAGTACAGAACTTACAGAGCAACAAGAATATGCTCAAATATTTGACAAAAAAACAGAATGGTGGTTGGGATAGCCTACTAGACAGAGTTACAAACTATAGTTGTGTCGAGTCACTGGACTAGGTCTACAGCCTAACAGTTAGTGCTGTATATGAGGAATGAGAACAAACAAATCCAATCAATGCTGGCAATTCATGCTGAGGTAAGTGTCCCCTTGTTAAATAAAATAACCTCTGAAATATACTACTCATGGGTGGGCAAGCAGAAGAAGATCATCGCTCTGCCTTGAAATTGAAGTGGTGTTGCTTTCACCACATCCGCCCCAGCAAGTGTGTGATTAAGTATTGGTGTACATTTAATTTAGTTACACCTCAACAATAAGTCACACAGCCCGGGGGAAGAGGGTTAGGGTTTGTTGAATGGATGGGAAGGGTTTTTTTGGGAAAGGTTTGACATAGAAAAACAGTATGCATACATAGACAAACAAACGACAATCATTGAAGACTACCATATCCATATGTTAAGGGAGAAAAAGGCAATGCATGCATGATGATGAGAGACCCGGATTACATACACTTCTAGTTCTTGTTCTGTTCCGGCCTTAATACTTTTACAGATAGCAAATAGAAATTTTAAATATTGGTAGGGAAGAATCGTAAACACAGAGCAAACCTAATGATGATAATAACAACTCCAAGAACACACTGTTGTAAAGATTGTATACAAAATATTAATCAAATTATTTAAAAGAAGATAAAAGTGGACACTGTGTTATCCTGGTCATAAATGTGGACAGGATTTGCATCTCGGCATTCCTCTTGCTCCTCTCGTCCATCAATCTTGGGTGTGTCGCCTCGCCACTCGCCACTGCCCGGCTGGAAAAAAAAGGTGATTTATTGGTAAGGTAATTAATATGCATTGTAATGTTTTACAAAGTTTAGGGCAAGGCCCGGCCTGTAATTGTAGATGGAAAACCAAATGGGATATTGAGAAAGAAAGTTAAAACAAATGCACAAGTGATGGTGTAGTGCAACAAGAACACTTTCCGAGGTGGAATGTATGCATCATCTCTACTACTCTAGTCTGTTTACAGCATTGACCTTCAACAGTAACAGGAGAGAGCAGGCCCATAGTGCTTAGCAGTAGCACATCCTACGTTAACACTTTAGAGTCCTTTTTTTTCTCTCAAAGAGTTGGACAAACGCAAAGCACATTATCCATTCCAAACATTGCATTTTACAGTTTCAGTTAGTAAAATCAATGCACTGCAGTCATCCCAGCGCTACACTCTATTCCACTTCTACACAGACATTTGTGTCTGCTGTGGTTGTTGTTGACGTGTTTACCTTTATGCTTTTCCGTTTTATGCCACTCATGAAACGTCCTCCTGACTTCATCATCATCTCCAATACTTTGATACTTTTACTGACTGACTGTGAAGATCGGCCTGCAGTATAAGTAAAAAAATTTATGACACAACAACAGTAGAAATATAAATATTACTGACTTGAGTCATTCTTTATTGTGTACATAAAGATAGGTTACTAGTACACTTTGACATCACTTTGTGCACAACAAACAAACAACGGAAACACAAAGACCAATCGCTCAGAGTCAGGTGTCCAATCCATGCCATTAATTGTCATCATTACCTGTTCCTTCTCATCTTAAGTTAACGGGCCGTCTATTTCGCCATCATCATGATGGACGGGTCAATCATACTCATTGCGCAGATTGAGTGAGTGCCCTTCCTGTATTGAATTAAAAGCAATGTATCACCAAGCTGCAGGAGAAGTAGAAATTTCTTATTTGCAAGAAGGGGAAAATTGAATTCACCTTGAGTTAAGTTTAGTGTGTTCTGTAGAAAGTTGATTAGTGGCAGTGCACAATTACATAAATTCATGCACAACAAACACAACAAAATCTAAATCATTCAGTCTGCGACTCTGCGTCCAATGCATGGCATCAATCATTACCTGTTCCATCTTATTTTCAGTTAATGGCCAGTCTCTCTCGGCTCTGAAAGGAGGATAGCTATAGTAGTCATCTGATTCATGCTCCACTTCTTTTGGAAGGACTAGGAAAGTTTGAATTTGTTGTTACCATCATCCAATCATCATTCATGAGGGAAATGGAATTGAGCAGGAGATTCAGTATGATGGAGCGGAGGAGCTGGATTCGGAGGACTGTACTGTCAAATAGCAGACACCTGAAACTTGTATATTAAATTAGAAGAGTAGAAGACGGTGGTAATGGATTTGTTGTGATTCACAAGTTTATAACCGGAACGACAGACACATAAACAAAGGGGGGAAAAAGGGAGGAAGACAGTAAGTGCGAGCCTAATTGTCAGGGAAGTATAGCTCGTCCTCAAACTCTGGGGGTTCAGCCAGTAGTAGGTAATCATCTGACACAATACTTCCGTCACCTGAGCAGCTGTCCTCATCTTCCTCCGTTGATTCATGTATTGTGTAATTCGGTGGTATGAAGTGCTGATTCATTTTGATCATTGTTAACCTCTCCACGTTTTTTGGCGATAGACTGGTCCTTCTCAATGTTACAATAGAACCAGCAGCACTGAAAACACGTTCGGAAGAGACACTTGCGACAGGGCAAGCCAGATAGCTTATCGCCAGCCTGCTGAGCTGTGGCCATTCAGACCTTTTCCTATACCAATACTGCAATGGGTTTTGATCAACGTACACCTCTGTTGGGTCGTCCAGATAGGCCTGGACCATCCGCTCAATGTTCAGGGTTGCTGCTGGTCAGCTTTCGTGCTGTTTTTTGTGTGCATCAGCACTGTGCTTACAAAGGCCTACCTTTACATACCAATCCTGTAATGATAATGATTGTACTCGGCCTAATGATCCAGTTATTGTTTCTGTAGTCGATAGTGATGGTGAGTGTTGTGATTGTGAGCCAAATGCACTGCCCTCAGCCGACGAAGTTGCACTTGATCCTGCATGGCCTGCTTCAGTACTTGTTGTGGGTTGATCTTGCGGGCTTTTAATTAGCAGCCGTTCGTTTTCCAACTTACTGGCTGCTTCAGCTATACAACTTTTGTAGCGGGCAACATCAATGTCGGAAAAAGCAAAGAATGTCTTCAGTAGTCCTAATTTTGCACGTGGATCCCGAATTGTGGCACAAATGTAATGTTCTTGTGACAAAATTGTATTTTGTATCCTTACATTTTCAGCTAAGCGCCGGGATAAGCTCTCCACCAAGTCATGGGCTTGCCTTCTGTCCTCTACACCTTTGTATGATTCAGACACATTATTCAGCTCATGCTCTAGCATTTGCAATAATGGGATAGCTTGGCCCATTGTACAGTCCTCCTTGCTGACTTCACGTGTGAAGACCTCAAAAGGAGACAGCATCTCAGTCAGGCATTTAATTAGGGTCTATTGATCCCTCTCAAGGTTCATGCCTTTAACACTAGCATCCCTGCTACTGTACCAGACATATTCATGGAGTGACCTGTGCTGTTCGTACAGACGATCAAGCATGTAATACTTTGAGTTCCAACGTGTTGCCACCTCCTGGATGAGTGCCTTGACTGGCATC
Organism: Triturus cristatus; assembly: GCF_964204655.1. Lineage (NCBI taxonomy): Eukaryota > Metazoa > Chordata > Amphibia > Caudata > Salamandridae > Triturus > Triturus cristatus. Next base: position 93,960,799 of record NC_140589.1, on the reverse strand, counting down.
CTAAGTTCACGTTGGATGATCCTCAGCTGCTTCCGAGCTTTAAAAAAATGGCTGAAATGAGTGCATATTCTTCGGCAGATGGCCAGTAAATTGCTGACTATGGGTTCTTTTTTCAGAAAGTCTTGAACTATAATGTTTATGCAGTGTGCCAAACACGGAACCCTGAAATAGGAACCAAGTTGCATGGCCTTAAGTACATTACTGCCAATGTCTGTGGCAACAAAACCAATACCAAGCCCTCTGGGCCGCAGCCATTCCAAAACCTTGCTGCGAAACTCGTGTAAAATGTTTTCAGCCGTATGAGATTTCTCCATGGCGAACATGGCTACAGTTGCATGTTTCCGAGTACCTTCAAAAATTGCAGCTGTGTCAACAACACCTCGTGCAGATAGTTTATCTCTAACCCCCACAAAAGAGATCCAGTGTGCAGTGATGAACATGTAATCTGTGGCTTGGCAACTGCTCCACATGTCTGTTGTCAGGTGGATATTGTGCACAGCACTCTGCTGCAAAGCGTGTCCAATCAATTCCAGCACATCATGATGTAGTGCCGGAACAGCAATTCTTGCAAAATAGGACCGGCTGGGAACTTTCCATTTCGGGCAGATGGCAGACACAAATTCAAGGAAACCCACCCCTTCCACAAATGAAAACGGAAGAAGGTCCAGCGTTAACATTTTAGCCAGCTTCGCATTGTACAATCGTGCCGTTGGGTGGTTGCGTTGGAACTGCCCCTCCAACCTAAACATGCTCTCAATGGTAGGCTGGCTTACTTTCCTTAGTGGTGCTGTTTTCATTAACCCACTAAGGCTCAATGACACAGATTGTCTCATTGAGGTACTCCGTTGCCTTGGTGTCTCACCCTGACTCTGAGTATGGCTCTTACTGCGGTGCCACTCTGATGTTACTGAGGAGGATGTGGGCGTTACCGCTGCACTACTGGGGACAGGGCTAGAAATGCCTCCCTCTACTTCACCTGCCACCGCAATAATATCGCTCTCTGATTCATCCTGACCAACTTCAATGGGTTGAGTTTTTCTACTTTCTTTTAACTTAAGTAGGTGATCATCCCACACGATAGTGTGGTGTATTCTTAGATGACTTGCTTGTCCTCCGGTACCATAGTTTGTACCAAGCTTACTACACCGAACACCTTGCCAACAAATTGAGCATATAGCAATATTCTCCTCCTTGGCGCTAACAGAAAAGAAGTCCCAAACTGGGGAGGAGAACTTTCTGGCACTGCTGGATGTGCCACTTCCAACACCAGATGAACTGGAGGGGGTGCTTGAAATGTGACCCTGTGCACCTAGACTGTGACTTTTACTACCACTACCTACTGAGATGGTTGAGCTGGATGTAGGTCCCTGCCGGGCCTTGGAAAATATGGCAGCTGGAGGTAGTGGTGGTGTAACCTGTGTTGGTGATATCCGTGCTACATCCCGCTCAGTAGCAGCCTTTCTGGATAGGGTGAGAATGTTGGTCTCCAATCCCTTTGGGGCGGGAGTAATGTGCGTGATGACTGGCTCGTCTTCATCAACATCATCACCCCCCTCTTCTACATCTACCTCCATAACTCTAAGTTTTTCTGGGACCTTCCTTATCAGAAGCATTGTCTTGTGGCGTATATCACTCTCAGACTGAGCTGGTGGGAGCCAAGTGGCATCACGATCATCAGAAGCGGGGCTTGAAGAAGAAGATGATGGACTAAGCCTCCTTTTCCTTGCTAGTGGTCTGGAAGACAATAGATCTTCTGAAACAGTGGTTTCACTTTGCTCCACTTTGTCTGCAGGAAGCTCGATTTCCTGAAATGCCCCTACGTCAGGAGCAACAACTACTATGGTGGGCTGCGACGGGCGCTGCTGTTCTTGTTGCGGCGGCTGCTGCTGTTCTTGTTGCGGCGGCTGCTGCTGTTCTTGTTGCGGCGGATGCTGCTGTTCTTGTTGCGGCGGCTGCTGCTGTTCTTGTTGCGGCGGCTGCTGCTGTTCTTGTTGTGGCGGCTGCTGCTGTTCTTGTTGCGGCGGCTGCTGCTGTTCTTGTTGCGGCTGCACACTGATCTGCTGAGTTTGCGCCTGCATTGAACTTGATTGTGTACTACTTTGCGGTAATAACATTTCTTCAACATCGCTGCTCGTTAGTAGACTGGCTACCTCTGCGACACTAAAGCCCTTGGGCCTAGGTTGGTGTGGTTGGACCGCTGTGCTGCTCCCAGCTTGGTTCCCGGACAACGCTGCTGCAGGCGTAACTTTTTGGGTGCCAAAAAAAACATTGGCCGGCACACCACCAGTCGTGGTTAATGGCACTTCCTTTTTCTGTTCCTTCTTCTCACCGGCAACTTTCTTGGTACTGGACCTGGTACCTTTCTTTGGGGCCATCTTCTTCAGATGTCAGGCAGGATGCAGATGCACAACAAGTTCTGGTCACACGTGGACGTGATGCGCAGCAGGACTTCTGTCTGGCTGGCAGTACAACGGGTAGCCGGGTGATGCTGATAACACCTCCTACTCTGTCTTTTGTGCACCTAAAAGCAAATAAGCCAGGAGAAGAACATCAGTGAAATGTTGCATTTGTTGTTGTGGTTCAGTTACTTAGTACTGTACTGGTGCAAACAAAAGATAGTCTAGCCATTTATGACTTTTTTTCTAACTAGGGCTATGTTATACTACAGTGTACAGCCACACACTACACTCTCAGTAAGGATAGGAAAGTTAATAATAACCACCAAAATACAAATGTAATGGAAGTGGGGTGGACCCTATTTGCCATTAAATTATTTGAGCATCTCAGCATCCATGGAGCTGCTGCTGGCAAAGGGGGTGGATGGATGGAAGCAGTAAGCCAAATAGCCAATAGGAAAACCATGCAGGCCTATGGCAAAAGCAGGACACTAATAACTCCCAGTCCAAACACAAAAAAAGGCCACCACCCACATGGACACTCACAAATCACAAACAAGCCGGGGGCCTGGAGAACACCAGGAGCTGACAAAAGGCCTATAAAAGCCAGGTAAAGGATGCATGCTAAAGCACACTGCTCTGCCTTTTTAATGCAACAAAATGTAAATACGAACATTCACAGGCCCCAAAAAGGTCTACAGGGTGCATGCATTGCACACCAACAACACACCAGTGACCAGACACATACAACAAAAGCATGTCTTTAAGACAACCAAAACCAGAAAGGCCACCCCCAAAAAGCACACTTCCTCAACTCAATCCAATGCCATCCATGCCCTAAATGAAGTCTAAATTCAACAGACCACACAGAAAACACTAGATTAATAAAGCTGTGGCTACCTGCTCTGATCCTAGTGGATGAAAGCAGGCCTGTTGGCGGACAAGGCCAGGCAAGCTTGCAGGCCTAGGCTTCAAAATGGCCACCAGCCACATGGCCAGGCCCAACAACATCAGAAAGGCCACCCCCAAAAAGCACACTTCCCCAACTCAATCCAATGCCATCCATGCCCTAAATTAAGTCTAAATTCAACAGACCACACAGAAAACACTAGATTAATAAAGCTGTAGCTACCTGCTCTGATCCTAGTGGATGAAAGCCGGCCTGTTGGCAGACAAGGCCAGGCAAGCTTGCAGGCCTAGGCTTCAATCAAAATGGCCACCAGCCACATGGCCAGGCCTAACAACATCAGAAAGGCCACCCCCAAAAAGCACACTTCCCCAACTCAATCCAATGCCATCCATGCCCTAAATGAAGTCTAAATTCAACAGACCACACAGAAAACACTTGATTAATAAAGCTGTGGCTACCTGCTCTAATCCTAGTGGATGAAAGCAGGCCTGTTGGCGGACAAGGCCAGGCAAGCTTGCAGGCCGAGGCTTCAAAATGGCCACCAGCCACATGGCCAGGCCGAACAACATCAGAAAGGCCACCCCCAAAAAGCACACTTCCCCAACTCAATCCAATGCCATCCATGCCCTAAATGAAGTCTAAATTCAACAGACCACACAGAAAACACTAGATTAATAAAGCTGTGGCTACCTGCTGTAATCCTAGTGGATGAAAGCAGGCCTGTTGGCAGACAAGGCCAGGCAAGCTTGCAGGCCTAGGCTTCAATCAAAATGGCCACCAGCCACAGGGCCAGGCCCAACAACATCAGAAAGGCCACCCCCAAAAAGCACACTTCCCCAACTCAATCCAATGCCATCCATGCCCTAAATGAAGTCTAAATTCAACAGACCACACAGAAAACACTTGATTAATAAAGCTGTGGCTACCTGCTCTGATCCTAGTGGATGAAAGCAGGCCTGTTGGCAGACAAGGCCAGGCAAGCTTGCAGGCCTAGGCTTCAAAATGGCCACCAGCCACATGGCCAGGCCCAACAACATCAGAAAGGCCACACCCAAAAAGTACACTTCCCCAACTCAATCCAATGCCACCCATGCCCTAAATGAAGTCTAAATTCAACAGACCACACAGAAAACACTTGATTAATAAAGCTGTGGCTACCTGCTCTGATCCTAGTGGATGAAAGCAGGCCTGTTGGCAGACAAGGCCAGGCAAGCTTGCAGGCCTAGGCTTCAAAATGGCCACCAGCCACATGGCCAGGTCCAACAACATCAGAAAGGCATCCCCCAAAAAGCACACTTCCCCAACTCAATCCAATGCCATCCATGCCCTAAATGAAGTCTAAATTCAACAGACCACACAGAAAACACTAGATTAATAAAGCTGTAGCCACCTGCTCTGATCCTAGTGGATGAAAGCAGGCCTGTTGGCAGACAAGGCCAGGCAAGCTTGCAGGCCTAGGCTTCAATCAAAATGGCCACCAGCCACAGGGCCAGGCCCAACAACATCAGAAAGGCCACCCCCAAAAACCCAAAAAACACACTTCCCCAACTCAATCCAATGCCATCCATGCCCTAAATGAAGTCTAAATTCAACAGACCACACAGAAAACACTTGATTAATAAAGCTGTGGCTACCTGCTCTGATCCTAGTGGATGAAAGCAGGCCTGTTGGCGGACAAGGCCAGGCAAGCTTGCAGGCCTAGGCTTCAAAATGGCCACCAGCCACATGGCCAGGCCCAACAACATCAGAAAGGCCACCCCCAAAAAGCACACTTCCCCAACTCAATCCAATGCCATCCATGCCCTAAATTAAGTCTAAATTCAACAGACCACACAGAAAACACTAGATTAATAAAGCTGTGGCTACCTGCTCTGATCCTAGTGGATGAAAGCAGGCCTGTTGGCAGACAAGGCCAGGCAAGCTTGCAGGCCTAGGCTTCAAAATGGCCACCAGCCACTTGGCCAGGCCCAACAACATCAGAAAGGCCACCCCCAAAAATCACAGTTCCCCAACTCAATCCAATGCCATCCATGCCCTAAATGATGCTTGAAATTGAAATACATTTAAAAAACCCCAAAAGGAACAGTTGCTTCATCATGCACACACCCATGAGGCCATGCCCATGGCTAGCTCGGGCCTACTACTACTACCCACAACATTTTTTTTTTAAAAAGGAATGATGATAGTTATCAAAAATAAATTGTAGTTACAACAACTGCAATGCCCACAATCAAACAGACACAACAACCACTTACTTGTAAAACATCCTATTCCAAAAATCCTCAAATCCAATTGCAATGATGCAGCAGACAAAAAGAGTGATCTTTCCAGCTCCAAATCCAAAGGCAGAATGAGCAGGAGATGGACAAAGCACTGGGAGGAGCCTGCTGGACAGGAACAGGAAGTTGGAGATTCTGTGTCACTTCCTCCCTCTACCCACCTTTTTAAAAAAGGACTCCTTGCACAAAAAAGGACAGCCAAATGTCAATGTGAGGAGTTATTTTCATCCAAAATCAGCATTTGCAGAAGGTTTCATGCTGCTAGAGCTGATATTCCTCTCCAAATTGAAAATTTTACATGTTCGAGTTCTCGAGCTTCAGATTACTTCCGCCGGCGTGACGAAAATGACATGATCGCGTTCTCTTCGTCCCTGTCGCGTTGGATATGACGTGTTCGGGGTCTCTTTCTCCTGTTCGCGTTCGATTAGACGTGCCCGCGTCCTCACCCTCTCGCTCGCTATGTAGAATGACGTGTTCGAGATCTCAATCTTCTCATACTCGCGTGGTGCATGATCGCGAGAAGAATGACGTGTTCGCGCAACAAATGACGTCATCGCACGACAATGCGAGCGCAATCTGTTGCGAGACAGCGCAAAATGGCTACCAACAATCCAATATCTCGTGGAGAACGCGACCGGGTTGGGAAAACTTGTCAGCGAATGCGGGGATTCAGGTAAGGCGATCGCACGCACGCAAGAATGTATTTTTTTACAGCGCGAGCAAGAAACAAATGATCGCTAAGCTGCGGAATGCGGAAATTTTGACATTTTCGTGCTTTCCGCGGAACGCGAAAATGCCAAATTATCGGAACGGAATTTTGGCCCAGGCCTAGTTAAATCCCCTGTCGCCCCCGAAGTATCCTGTTCGAAAGAATCACTTCTCAGTTTATCAGTCAAAGTAATAGGAAGTAACACCTTCTTAACAAAGAGAGGGAAATCTCTAGCATTTTTCTGCTCCTGATTTGGCCGAACATTAGTAATCCCTGGTTGAATAGTCAAGTTTTGGTCCCTGGGAAGAACTTCTGGAGATTCCATCGATCTTATCTCTCTTAAAGGGGGATCATCAATTTCTGAACTTTGAGAGCTAAAGGAGGACTCAGCATGATGTAATTTGTTTCCTCCCTTGGACTGGTTCAGTTTGGCTTTGCTGAACGCGCTTTTTTTTTGCAGCAATCACGGCATCCACTTACGCTGCTGCAGCCACCAGTTTGAGGTGTTTCCTCATTGTGTAATTTATTAGATTAACTCTGTAGTCCAATTTCTAATTTCTTCTCACAGAGGATAGTGATCCCGCTTTCACGCCCTCCTCCTCCTACTGCTACTCAACACAGTTTTAAATTAGCTCCTTTTTCAGCCTCCCAGCTCCACCAGTATATTTACAAATAATTTTTCACAATTTAACACCTTCAGCGCAAGTCTCTAGCCAATTTCTAATCAGTCTCTACCAGAGGCTTAGTCCAGTCAATCCCAGCGTTCACCTCCTGATTGAATTGTAAAGCCACCAGTTTAGCCAGCAAAATTCCCCCGTCGTATTCACCAGTATTTTGGTTTTTATGCTGGCACTAATATATATTCCGTTCGGGCAGTCCATTCCGCACTGGAACAGCAGACCCGCAGATTGACATGAGCAGGTCAGCGGATTAACGCCAAGCCGGACTCCGAGCCGCCATTCCAGTCATCATACACAATGAGCACCCCGGGCTGGTGTGGTTGCGGGATTCCGGTACCTCCGGTGAAGCAAGTGCCTCCGTTTTTTTCCCCAGCCGGGTTTCACCTACAAAGTATGTTCCGGTGAAAAACTCAACGGCAAAACGGCATTCGCAGAAAATGCCGAAAAAGAAAACCGGAACGAAGAGAAGAGCTGGCTGCTGCGCCCGACCATAGCGCTTCAGCACACCTGACTGCAGAGTCGACACCGCCATGAGGGGGAGGAGCGTCACTGCAGCTACGTGCTAGCGAGAAGCGCCGTAGCCGCCATCCGAAAAAAAGTGTCAAATCCATATTTATGCGGAAAACGCCACAGCTACAGAATCACATGTTTCCAGTGGCCCTGATAACAGGGCAGCTGGTATGCACTCACCATATGTTTCTAAAACACATTGGTCAGGATTGGTTAGTTGGGTCTGCAGTAGATGGCAATGGGTTCTATGTGGATGAACACAGATTGTATTGGATACACAGGAAGCAGATAATAAATACGACCTATGGTCATAATTAATGCAAGAGACCTTGAACTCACATCGGTATTACAATTACAGTGGCGGTACGTACATTGCTGCATAAGTTAAAGCCCCACCACAATATCTATCCACAAGACTGGGCACCAAACACACTGAAAACCAACACCTCAAGACCAGCAATGAACATTCCATCTCCTTCAGCATCCATCATTACTGCACATTTTCACTCTCACAAACCTCAACATCACTTAACAACTACCGCAGTGACTTGGATCAAATGGAAGGCACCTGCCACACCTGTAGCTCTTCACTCTCCTGTCGCCCGGTTTTCACACACCCCTCGCATGAACAAGAAAGGGGGTGGAGGTGGCATCTTACTCAACAAGGAACTCAACGCCACACCCCATTAATCACCCCACCATTCTTCACCTACCAGTGCACAACAATCCCCTCACTATGCAAAGTAATCACTATTATCATCTATGGTCCACCGAGAGAGAAACATCAGTTTGGTCTACTTCCTACCTCCACCCTGAATATCCTTCTTCACGACTTCAACCTCACACCTATTACCGTATATTATACACCCTATTATCACAGGTTCTGTCTGACCACTTCAATTCAACACACATCTCACATCACTGACAGATTTATAACTAACACATTATCCACTCTAAACCTACCATCAGGTCATCCATGACATGATACACAAGGCAGTTAAGATGCCACCTGTCCCCACTGATGGAGCAGGTAAAAAACATTTTGTATACCTCCTCTAATTTGCATGAAATGAATTACGCAATCATTGTAAAATTAATTAAAATAACATGTTTGCAGTGGAAGTGTTATTAATCAACCTTTACATCTTGATAAACATAAATACACGTGGGACTAAATTGCTAATTGCATGGCAGAACAATTAATTAATTAACTATGGTACGCAAACTAACCTTAGATTGTGGTGAAATAGTAAAATTGCATGATTTATGTTGCTTTGTGATCGTTTGTGCTTTAAAAGTTATCAAGTGGTAAGTATTATTGCTTTAAATGTTGCTACAGCTAGAAAAATACTAATATATATTGGGATTAGTATGGGTTTGATCATCAGAACTTTCATTTCTATATTTTAATTGCTGTTATGTCTATTTCTGCCTAAGTTGGCATTCGGGCCTACTAAGCCACAGTACCCAAGATGGCTTTCTCTGAAGCAGATGCTACCATGTGCGCGCGATGACTTCTGTGCATGCCCAGATGGCTCTTGAAATCACGAGGTAGCTTGAACTCCTGACATTGTGTTCCCTGCCAAGGACGAAAGTCAGGAACTTAACCGTAAGCCAGAAGATGACAAAATGAAAACCAAGGAAGAGACAAAGAGAGGACCTATCAGAAGGACCCTTTTACCTTGGAAAAAGATACAAACTACTGTTTCCCCGCCTGGGAACTAAACAGACAGTGACGATTTGAGGACTTTGTGAAAAGTCACTTTGGAGAACCAGTTTGCACTGGGAAAATTCAATAAACTACAGATAACCCCGAACTGTCCAATCAGAACATTTGGTCTGCCCCTACAGTTGCTATTCTAAAATGAAGTAAGGCAGAAAAGGGTATGAAAACTTCCCATCAATCATTACGTAGAGAGAAGAGTTAGAGTTGGAAGGGTTGGTTGCAGCAGCATTCGTTCGTGGGTTCGTTCGTTCGTTGGGTCTCGGTTGTGACTGCATATATCTTTGGGTTATTTCTTTGTGTTTCTTAAATTCTTTGCTATCAGTCTGAGTGTGGAATTGGTCCATGCTCCGGATTGATTTCGGACTTTGCTGAAATTCTGAACTTTACTACACTGTATCCTGTATTTTGCACGCCGGTTTGATCCTTTGGAGAGAATCGGAATTTGCCTAGTATCATGACGGTAAGTTCCAATTCTATTAAGGACACGGAGGCGAGGATTATGCTATCTCTCCTCGCTTTATTCCTTACAACAAACAGACAGCAGCCAGAGAGATTTCGCAATTATCATTATAAAAATAACCATGAAAAACTACAACTCCCTACAACCAGGGAGATACACAGTAAAATAGTCCATCATCTGTTTCCACAACATTATCCAAAGTCCTCTGTCAGCTCTCTCCCCTCCTCTTTCTTCGCGCAAGTCCCGCCATTTTCTTATTGGTCTTGCTTGGATCCATCATTCCCTGAAAGAAACCAAGCAGGGAGGTGAGAACTGTGTGCACAACCAAGAGCATATGTATGCAATGGCAACATCACAAAGAATCACCAAACAATGAAGCAAGAATGTCTAGCCAACCATTGGCAAAGAAAAAGAATTACTTACACCCATACGGGGGGGTTCGCACCAAGGGTGCCCCGGGCGGGATAATCCTCGCCTCCGTGTCCTTAATAGAATTGGAACTTACCATCATGATACTAGACAAATTCCGATTCTATGTCAGGACCGGAGGCTTCAGATTATGCTAGTTCAAAGCTTACTTACCACTAATTGTGCCACATTAAGAACCGGTTTAAAATAAAACCTCTTGAAGGTAGAGTCTGACGACCAATCCGCTGCCCGCATTAAGTCCTCTAAACGCGCACCCAGCGCGAAAGCTTTCGAGGCCATAGCACCTCTGGCAGAATGGGCACCAAACTGTTTCGTGTCAATGCCAGCCTCTTGCATAACCCATCGCACCCACCTAGCTATGGTGGGAGAAGAGACTGCTTTGTGTGGCTGCTTGAGAGCTATCAAGAGTTGCCGTTCGCCCGGCGGGCGGATTTCCTGCGTTAAGTCCTCGTATGTCTTTAAGCAGTCTACCACACATAAGTTTAGAGAGTCCCAGAAAGCCGGGTACGTAATTGTTCTTGTATGCGACTTAGTCCTGCGTCCAATCGTAAAAACAACCCCATCCGGGGAAAAAATGCGCGCCGAGACGTCCAGTGCGCGAACATCGGAAACTCTCCTGCAGGAGATCAAGCATAGAAGCATAGCAAGCTTGGAAGACAATTCTTTCAGGGAAAGATAGCGATTAAGCTGCCAAGAAAGAAACAAATTGAAGACCCTGTTGACGTCCCAAAGGACGGAATAACGAGGCTCCGGGGGTAACGATAACCGCACGCCCCGCAGCAGTCTGCAAACCATTGGATGCTCCCCAATAGGCGCTCCGTCCAGAGGCTCGTGACCCGCGGAGACTGCCGATCTGATAGCATTAATGGAGCGATATGCCAGACCGTCTGACGCCAAATCGGTGAAAAAGTTTAAGAGGGGAGCGATTCCCGCGACCACGGGATCCAGATCCCGTCGAAGACACCAACGAACCCAACGTGACCACGCGGATCTATAACATTTCGTGGTGCTGTCCGACCAAGCCTTTGACAGGCGGGCCTCAGCCTGTCCCGAAAGTCCCGGCAACGACCACCGTCGCCTGAAAGCCGCCACGCCATGAGCCAGAGCGTTCCCTGTGTGATCAGGTGGTGAAGATCCCCTTCCGGGTTCCGAAGAAGTTGAGGATACAGGGGGAGTAGGATTGGAGAATCCCAGGAAAGTTCCAGAAGAACTGGAAACCAAAATTGGTTCTGATGCTCCGTCCATCACCACCCCCTTTTGTACCGCTTTGTTCGCCATAAGTTGGCAGGGTATGCTCAGACGTTGAGTCCCTTGCTCACTTTGCCACTGGATTCAAGCAAGCTTGGCTGAAGACGGCTGAAATGCCAGAAACCGGTCTTAGGAAGCTTGTTTCCGGTCCAGGGAAGGCATGGCTTGGCAGTTCGGGCTGGACTGTTCCCATGAGGCACAGGGTCAGACTGATTTGCATATGGCCATGTCTGAACTGGGGTGGCAGAGTGGGCTAAAGAACGGTGATGGATCAAACCCAGATCTGTTGACTGGGTGTGAGTGTTTGATTGGTTCTGATGCTCCGTCCATCACCACCCCCTTTTGTACCGCTTTGTTCGCCATAAGTTGGCAGGGTATGCTCAGACGTTGAGTCCCTTGCTCACTTTGCCACTGGATTCAAGCAAGCCTGGCTGAAGACGGCTGAAATGCCAGAAACCGGTCCTAGGAAGCTTGTTTCCGGTCCAGGGAAGGCATGGCTTGGCAGTTCGGGCTGGACTGTTCCCATGAGGCACAGGGTCAGACTGATTTGCATATGGCCATGTTTGAACTGGGGTGGCAGAGTGGGCTAAAGAGCGGTGATGGATCAAACCCAGATCTGTTGACTGGGTGTGAGTGTTTGATTGGTTCTGATGCTCCGTCCATCACCACCCCCTTTTGTACCGCTTTATCCAATCGGAAGGGTGCAGCAGATCGCGCAAGAGATGAATTCCCTCCATCTTGAAATGGCGGTACACTAACCAAGCGTTGAATTCCTTGAGATTGATTACGGGACGACGACCTCCGTCGGCTTTGTCCACAAGGAAAATATTGCTGAGAAAACCGTGAGGATGCAGAGTTGTGCGACAAATGGCTCCCTTGCGAAGCAAGTCGGCAACCTCTTTGTCGATCAACCGTGTGTCCTGAAGGCTGAACTGTAGCGGACACGGCCGCGTTTCCTGAGAAGGATTGTCCAGAAATTCCACATGAAAGCCCCGAATCGTCTGAAGGACCCATGCGTCGGACATTAGCGCCGCCCAATCATCTTGGAAGCACGCCAGTCGCCCCCCTATACGTATCTGATATGCGGGGAGGACACTTACCATTTGAACTTCCGCCTCCTGAATTGGATTTGAATCCTCCATGGCCTCTGAAACGCTGTCCTCGAGTTGGATAAAAGTTGGTGTAGTTTGCGGTGGAATTATATTGACCACGGCCAGAGCCTTGTCCCCTTGAAGGGTTTTGCTGGAACCCACGGCCGGACGTGCGGCCCCTGCCTCGACCGGCCCCGCGGAAAACCCGCTGGGTAAACACTCTTTTAAAACCGGACTGGGCCTTGTCCAACGAGGTAAAAGTAGACACGAACTTCCCCAGTTCCTTAACGAAGGGCTCGCCAAAAAGGCCCCCCTGAGCTACAGCTCCGGTTTCAGAAGAAGCTAAATCCCCAAGTTTGGGGTCCAATTTAATCAACAAGGAGCGGCGACGCTCCGTTGAAAGAGCGCAATTTGCGTTCCCAATAAAAATGATGGCACGTTAGGCCCAATTAGATAAGACCTCAGGAGAAATTGTTGAACCTGTCACTTTAGTTTCCTCCGCCATGTCCAAGATCTTTGCCATCGGACCGACGGCATCAAGGAGCTTGTCTAGACAGGACCGCCAAGACCTATCAATGCCTTTCCAGGGATCCTTCACAAATTTCGCCAAAAAAGTGGCCATTTTCGAGTCTAGCTCCGGTGTGAGCGCGATTTTGTCCGGCAAGGAGGGGCGCGGGCATTCCGCCCTCAAACAACTCCGCGCCTCCTTCTCCAGAGGCCTACGGAGGCAGTTGGCAAGGAACCTAACGACCTTATCCCCTGGGACCCAAGCTGAAGACCAGGGATGCAGGATATCGTCCGGGTTCAGCATATCAGCATCCTCCTCCGCCGCCGCTGAAGAGGTCGCCGGGGTCGGGCGCCAAGGACGGGAAGAACCCGCCTCCTCATCAGTATCCCCTTGGGTATCATTGTCTGTTGCCGGGGATGGGGGATCCGGGATATCCTGAGACTGACCGCTCGCTGGGATAAGGGGAACACATGGAGTCGTCTTCGCTAAAAACGCCGTCTTAAGGCGCGCAAAGGCGTCCGCATCCACACCATCCGGACGCTGTTTCTTGGGGGGTGGAGGGGCCCCTTCAGTAAGCTCCCCGGGGGCCGGCGCCGCACTGCCACGTGCCGCCGCCAATCGGTTGCATTCCTGCACTATTCTATCTGAGAGTCGCTGCTCCATAGGCCCCACTACCTCATTAACTACTCGATAAATTGAGTCATCAACAGCATCAAAGAAATCATCGCTAAACGGTAAGTATTCTTGAACTTCCTCCTCATAATATTCTGACTGACTGGCTATTTTTTGGACGTAGGTAAGTACCTCTAGGGAATGACAATGATTACAAGCTGTAACACAATCTGCAGGTAATAAGAATTTTGAGCAGACCTGAGGCCGCAGAAATTAGGGTAGCCCAAAGGGTTACAATAGGGCTGCACCGGACCCTCCAACGCGCATAAACCATCAGGAATAACCTGACCGGGTGGCTGCCTCCCTAGCGCGTTGAGAAACAATAATGGAATGCCAATGTTATTGGAAATATATGCCCAAATGTCTCCATAAACTGCTCGCGCGATGCGTGGGGTTTAGCAGGAGCTTACAACGCTTAAACAAACAAGCGCGTTCAACGCGGTTGAAACCGCAATACGGACCCCCACCGGGGCGTTTCTTTAAAGATCGGGGGAAAATACAGTCTGCAACGCGGACGTCCCTGGTGAAGCAGCAGGGGCAAGGCTCTGACCGTTTCTCTCGCGGCGCGCTCCTCTAGTGAGGAGGCGCGACGCGAGAGCAACGAGGCGGTCGAGCGCCCCTAGTAGCATGCAAGGAAGCCGTACCAGCAGGGGAGCTGGCCGCGTAAGGAGCGAAAACATTCCCGCGGCCGGCAGGGCTCCGTAATATAAGTAAGGTTACACCCAAGTAAAACGGAGATACCCACAATAATAATCTATCGTTCAGTAAGAAATGACAACAAGAAAGCTACAAGTAAACCAAGAGCACTTAACTGGCTGCGCAGCAGCGAAGAAAGAGGAGGGGAGAGAGCTGACAGAGGACTTTGGATAATGTTGTGGAAACAGATGATGGACTATTTTACTGTGTATCTCCCTGGTTGTAGGGAGTTGTAGTTTTTTATGGTTATTTTTACAATGATAATTGCGAAATCTCTCTGGCTGCTGTGTGTTTGTTGTAAGGAATAAAGCGAAGAGAGATAGCATAATCCGAAGCCTCCGGTCCTGACATAGAAATGGACTGCCTGTTCGAGGGAGAATGCAGATAACTCCCTGTTTGATCTGAACCTTTCATCATCTTTCAATTGGTAATGATTCAATGTACTTTTCTGAAAATCTATGTCTAAAAATATTTTCTGAATGTTCATATTTTTCTTATAAATAAATCAAAGATTAAGTAATGAACTGTAGAAAATAAATGACAATTTAAGAGTCTAATAAACGGTAAGATAAACAAAATTGAAATAATAAGAAATTAGTTTGTGGTTCTTAAATTAATTACAGAAAATCTCAAATGTTTCCTAGGCTTTAATTGTGTCTTAGCTGGTTCTAATTCATCATCAACCAGTCCAACTAGTTGGTCCATCGACCAAATAGTGGAGTGCCTTGATGTTAAAGTCGGGATTCTGAAGCTGTATATAGAAATGTGTATATAATGTAAAGCAAATTTATCCTGATAGGTAATAAGGTACCCACATGTCAAGTGCCTTTTTCTCCTGTGAACAGATTCGAGTGAGATTGATCGAATGACGAGCGTGTTGGTGTTATGGGCTCCACCAATGAATGAGTGCATGAATGAGCTGTTGTGAACAAGGATTTGTGACGTAAGGAGAATATGTAAATTTTGTCCTCCGCGCTGGATCACTACCCTCATCCCCCGCCTACCATGTCTCGAGAAAAACATTCCTGACGCTCCGCCAGGCTCCTGTTAAAAGGATCCAAGCGCAGGCGGTGGATATCCAAAGGATGGTCGAGCACCCTCGACCGGGAGCATCCTGCATCCGCAGATCTCAACCACAACTGGGGAGTTGCTGTGAGACCCGCAGTTGCTGTTCCCCTGCCCGAGCGTGGAACCACAATTGAAAAACGACAATCTCTACATTAACAACATCACTGTCGAGGAGACTGCATGCGCCTCCCTCGCAAGGAGCAAGGCGATCAATTACATCACATTTCCCCCTTCAACAAACAAGAGAAATAAGAAGGAACAGAGCAACACAAGCAAATAAAAATTTGTTATGCAATAAAAATGTGTAACATACAACATAAATTATTCAGAAAATCAACTTGTCTTTAAACCTGCGAAATAAAAGTGAAAGGTTATTCCAGAATATAATCATTAAATTTGCAAGGTAATTTCTTTGTGCGAACGTTCTCTCTGTTAACTGTCAGCTCAACCAAGAACGTCACAGGGAACGAAACATCTTGAGGTGTCACGGAATCTCCTCTAGAAATAGTGGTATCAGCAACTGCATTAGAAAATGCAGTGTCTTGTGACCAATTATAGGATTGACTCTGATCCGCATTAGAAATAGAACGTGCCTTGAAGATATCTGCCTGTGAACCAGTAAGTAGGACCAAACTCCTCTTGTCCCACCAACCCCTGTTTTTTAATAAGGCGGAACCTTTGCTCACCTGAATGACCAATGTAGGTGATGAATACCTAGATGTTCCTTTCATGACTCTTTTGGGATTTTTAATTAGGACTCAATCACGTACCTTTAGATCCTGACCTTTAAAATGCTTACCAGAGTCAAAATTAGACTTCTTGGTATTTTGTTTAACCTCAACTCTTGATCTAAAGGAATCCAGAGATCCCATTTATTGACTGCTTCTGCTACTAAGCCAATTAGGACACAAGTTGGAATGAACCTTACTCCCTCTGAGTAACATAAACGGTGCAACCCCAGTGGTACAGTGAGGTGTGATGTTGGATGACCAAATCTTGTTCTTTACAAATTCTTGAACATCTAAACCTGAGGAGAATGCCGTTTGCAAACCCTCCTTGACCGTTCTGTTCCCCCTTTCAACTAGGCTATTGAAGTAGGGTGAGTACAGAGCCACTTTAAGGTGTTGGACATCATTGTGCTCTAAAAACGTACACATTCGTTGTGAAATTATATGGGTTCTGTTGTTTTAGTAGGCCCTCCAATTTGAAAACATGTTCTAAAAATCTTACGGCATTGTCAGTAATGGGACCATCACAAAACCGGTAAAACATACATTTTGAAAAATAATCCACTATTAAGATTAGGTATTTGTTCTCAATAAACAACACTAATAAGGACCAGAAAAGTCATGACCAATTTTTTCCCATGGACCTTTAGGAAATGGTACAGGATGTGGGGGGGTGTTAATGGTTTTCCAATGTCTGTCAGAGAGCAGACATTCCACACAATTCTCAACAGTTAACCTAACTTGACTCTCTAGAGAAGGCCACCAGTAGTATTGTTTAAGGCGTTGACATATCTTGGTGACCCCTAAATGACCATGATGAGCTATCTGAATGATTTCTTTACGCAGACTTTCTGGAGGAATGAAAAGATCATGACACCACGCCATCTCAACAACTGATAGTTCAGATGCTACAAAAGAGAAATTCCTAATCTCACCAAAAAGATTTTTGCCCTCGGGCCACCCTTTGATAATGAACTCCTTAACCTTGCTGAGGTTAGAATCTCTGGAGTACGCCTCTCTCCAGGTCCCTTCAGAAATAGGTGCACACTCCAATACAGCATCCACTGCCGCAACAACACATTCCGTATCCTCTGTGTCATTCTCTTCACACTCAAGCGACATGTATGATAAACAGTCCGATCTAAAGTTGTTCCCACCAGGTAGATGTTTGATGACAAAATGATACTCCTGTAAAGTAGAGAGTAAACATATTAATCTAGAGGAAGCCTCAGTTGTACATTAGTGGTTTGTGATCTGTAAATACTTCAAATTCACAAATCCAAATGTATGGCTTGAACTTGTGAATTGCCCAGACACAGGCCAGTGCTTCTCATTCGATAGTACTGTACTATGTTTCAGCGGGTTGCAGTGATCTGGAAACAAATGCAATGGTGTGTTCCTAGCCATCAACCCATTGCCCAAGTACAGCACCAAGTCCGTACAAGCTTGCATCTACATTAAAAAAAAATGTGCATTCATCCTGAAAGGGTTGCAAGGCTGGTGCCTGCTCAATGATGATTTTGACTTTGTCAAATGTACTTTGCAATTCTTCACTCCAAATGAACTTACTACCTTTTCAAAGTAACGACCTTAAAGGTTCTACAATTTTTGCATTCCCATGCACGAAGCAAGCATAATATTCGGCCAACCCTAAAAATGAACGTAAAGCATCTGTATCTCTAGGTGGAACAGCTTCACCTATTGCTTTGATTAAGGAAAATTTGGCCTTGATGCCTTCTGGAGACAATGTGTGTCCCAAATAATCAAGTTCTTGAACACCAAACTTACATTTCTCATGTCTGATGGTCATACCAGTATTGCACAGTTTTTATAGAACTTTGGCCAATGTGTCAATGTGGAACTCCCGACTGCTAGCATGCACCAGAATGTCATCCTGGTAAGCTTAGACTCCAGGAATGTCGTTGCCAAGGGAATCCACGAGCCTCTGGAAAAGGCTAGCAGTAGAGGCCAAACCAAACGGGAGCCTGAGATACTTGAATGCCCCAAACGGAGTCAAAAAAGTTGTAAGTTCTTGGGACTCAATGCTAAGGGGAATTTGGTGATAGGCTAATGTCATATCAATTAAGGAGAATAACTTGGAGCTTCCCAGACCAGCCAATAGTTAATGAATTCTGGGAAGGGGATGACAATTCACAAGGATATTGTTATTTAAAGAGCGCAAGTCAGCACAAAGTCTCACGTCCCCAGATTTTTTATGTACAACTACAATGGGAGATACCCAAAAAGAAGAATCATAGGAACAATCATTCCCTCAGAGCAAAGATTCTTTAGATGTTTTTTTAATCATCTCTGATACTCAGAGGCAAAGGTTGACCCTTATGTAACGCAGGTTGAGCATTTGGTTTAGGTCAGATTTGGTGCTCAACATCGAACACTGTGCCTATCTTATTTGAAAAAAAAATTGGAAATTGGTTAATGATGGTTTCAATAGCTGAAGAGGTACCTGGAAAAGAAGCTTTGTTAGAGTCTACAAGAAGATCTAAAGTACACATATCATCTTCTATGTAACCTTCTGGAAGGTCACCTAGCACAACATGTTTATGCAGACTGTGCTTTAAGTAAATTCTCATTTTTGCTAGATCTTGCCTGCCTAAAATGTTCCTCCCTTTAATGGCTAAATACACTTTGGGAATGGTATGTCGGCGTAGGCATACTACCTTTACTCTAAAATAGCCAAGCATGTCAAAAATGCTTTAGGATCGGCGTCATTCTGAGAAAGCGACACAGCACCATTCTATTTCTCCTGAAATGTAATATCTGATAGAATGGTGATTGGCGATCCAGAGTCAGCCATGACTTGAAGTGGTACACCCACAATTTTGGCCTCACACCATGGCCCCTTTGCATTTCGTACTTCACTGAACTCACAAATGTGGGTATCTTCAGTGATTTCAATGCTGTTGATCTTGGTTAATCTGTTAGTGTTCTTGCATACAGCTCGGAAATGTCCCGTCTTTTGCATGACATGCACCTTTTTCCAAAGGCGGGACAATTTGGAGAATTGCCAATATCACATTTTGAACCACATCTAAAACATATAAGAGATTTCTTAAATTAAGATTTTCCGGGATTGTTACCAGCAGATATAGAACTGACGGAATCCTCAGCGTTTAAGTTGACCGAGCTGACTGACTGTCCTTCATGAATGGCTCTGGATGAAACCATTGAATGTTCTATTCCTTTTGCCAAATCAATAGTTTCAGACAAGGTGGGGTTCCTACAACTCAAAAGTCTTTCCTGAACTTTTTGAGAATAACATGCAAAAACAAATTGATCTCATATGGAGATGTCCACACTTGCTCCAAACTCACAAGTTGAGGCTAGAATCCTTAGTGCTGCCACGTATTCCTCAACAGTTTCATCAGCGCTTTGTTTACTTTTGAAGAAATTCTGACGCTCTAGCATAATGCTTGGTTCTTCATCATATTGCTTGCCCATTTGTGCTAAAGTTTCCATGTAAGGATCCCAGTCATCTCCTGATCCTCCTTGCGATATAAAATGTGGCAAGTTGTCAAAAACTTGATGAGACGATAATCCAATGCAACTGTACAGGACTGCAGCGTTGCGTGCAGGAGAAAAACGTGTGGCATCGATTGCCACCAAATAGTCCTCAAATATTCGTACCCATTGGCGTCACTTAACAATCGGTTCATCAGGTGCTTGTAAGAATGGTGGTGGCGCAGTGATTTGCTGTGAAGAGGCCATTATCACAGGTAAGAATTAATTTTTATTGATGAAAGTGCAAGCTGAAGGTGACTAGCGACAAGCTAATTGTATAAAACGTTATAGTCAGTGAACAAATATCTAGAATACTGAATAAAACATATTGTCTGTGTCCCCAAAGACAAAAAATATTTCCAAAGTATTACTGGAAGAAAAGAAAAAAAAAAGAATAACATATGAAACAAGAGTACCTGTGAACGCCTGTATTTCTTGAAAGCAGCTTGAGAGAAGAAAGTGATGTCAAGGACTTTATGTCTGGGGAGGTTGAGAGGGCAACTGGCAAGCTATGCTGCATAGGCTATACTATATTTATGTGAGCGAGAAGGCACGCTCAGAATTCTAAAGTGCTGCAGGTAACGAGCTAGCAGTCTGTGCTGCATGAGGCTGAAATGGGAGACAAGCGTTGCGGTAAAGTATGCTGCGGGGCGCACACACGCTCACGTGACCTGCCATGCGGTGCCGTTGAGCGTGCAACAGGAGCGCGCATACACTCGCATGACCGGGCAGGCATAGACATCGGCAGCAGAGGTAGCAGTGGAGATTGATGAAATTTTTAAATTAAGTGAGCAAGGGCTTCAGGATGGCTCTGAGATAGCTCCAACAAGTAAAATGTAAATGTAAATGTTGTAGACTTGTAAAGTGCACAGCTGCCCCAGCAACGGGGCGTCCCAGCACTGTAAACCGCTGGGGAACCCATCCTGGTTTTCCCTGTGAGATGGTCCCTACTGGGCATCTCCAAGGTGAAGACAAGCATCCCCGGCGCTGATGGGGCCGTAAGTGGAGATTAAGCAAGCTGTTGCCCAGAGTTGCTGAGTGGGATCCATGGTTAGAGTAGGCACCGAGGCAAGAATTGTCGAGTCCGCTAACCTTGGTCCAAGACCCTGCCGTATTGGGAATCGAACCCTGGTCCCGGGCCGACTTCTGCTCCCGGGTCTGCCGCCTCTTACCAGTAGCCACACCACTCCACCATTGAGCCACACCACTCCACACCAGTAGGATACTGTGATCCAGCAATGAAGAAGAGGTGGGTCGGTGGGTGCAAGAAATCCCCAAATCCCCAAAATCGTCACCAATATGTTACAAGGAACCAAGCGCAGGTGCTAAATATCCAAACAATAGTTTATTAAATAAGGGACAAAGCACCCACAACCGGGAGTGTCTGGCATCCGCAGATCTCAAGCTCAACTGGGAGATCCGCAGTTGCGTTCCGCTGCCCGAGCATGGAATCACAATTGAGAAACGACGAACTCGCGAGGCGATTAATTGTATCACAGCCCCCTTCACCATGCTCATTATGAGCTTCTACCCCTCTACCACAACATATAAGTTCATCTCTTTAACTCCCTGCCTGCCTGCTCTTTCAATACTTACTACCAACTGACAGTAGCGGTCCGTGCAGGAAAGCGCAGTGGAGTGGTAAGGATGTCGACAGACGACGGAATAGGATTTATTTATTTATTTTTTCCTCCTCTGTTACCTGTCTAATTATTCCCCCTCCCGCCTTGCCTGCCCCCTCCCCGCTTCACCGCGCTTACCTGCACTGACCGCCGCTGGCAACTGACGACCTTCACTACCACATCCACAACGGTGGATCTCATCAGACATCCAACCTTTAAAAACCAAAATACGAGCCTTGGCGCATAATGATGCATATCCAAGAAAGCCACAGACCTGGAAGAAAACAAATCAGCCCTACATACTCTATCAACTATTCCTGACCATGCAAAATCCTCTTAATTTCAGAGCTTTATCACTTTTCTACAACCACGGCCTCAGTGACTCACTCAAACCATTAACGCACTCCTCCCTCCCACACAGCCACTGATTACTGTTGTAACCCCACGAGCCAATGACTTTCCCAGCAATTTCACAACAAATTCGCCAGATGAATGAATCCCTATGATTTAAATTACAATTCCTTTGCGTGCCCGGTCAACACTTCAGATGATCAAACCACTTAACAATTAATTCCAATATACTTCAATCACTAATATACTTCTTTCCCCTAGCTCTTTTTTCAATCACTCTCTCCCCATGGGTCCAAACTCTACATCCTTCAGATACACAGTGGTTATAAGTCTACCCACCAAAAACGCAACAGTGATCCTTCCGCTCTAGCTAACTATCACCCGGTTTGACAGTTGACACATACCCAATTTTCCCAATACTGTTCACCTCAACCATCTCTCTTCAATCCTCATACTTCTTGAAGTTTCTGCTGCCTTTGATACTTTCAGCACCCCATTTTTTTACACTTCCTGAACGTACTTGGCATGGTCAGCCTGGGGCACACCTGTAATACCTCCTGTCTCTTTCACCGCTCATTAGTCAACTTATCTGGGTTAAATGGGATGAGTGTATGACATTGTTCTGCATTCTGTCCATCAACTGTTGTTTTTGCATTTGTTACCCCGAGTGGGACGGACATGCCCAGACATGGGTCCCGTGCTCTCCATGCCACTGGAATCAATCTATCCTGGCTGAAGAGGGGCGAAACCCCGAAACCGGTCCTATGATGCTTGTTTCCAGTCCAGGGAGGACCTGGCTTGGCAGTTCGGGCTGGACTGTTCCCATGAGGCACATGGTCAAGACTGATTTGCATATGGCTGGGTCCAAACTGGAACGGTATGGTGTGCAAAAAAATGATGGATTTAGGCCCAGATCTGTGTACTGGGGTGAGTGTATGACATTGTTCTGCATTCTGTCCATAAACTGTTGTTTTTGCGTAGAGGTGATGGAACCAGCTAAACCGATGGGAGCCACCTCTCAGAGCCCATTTAATAGCTCAAGACGTGACGGAGATGCACGCCACCATCACGTTAGGAAGACGAACAGTAAGATGCACACACTCAACCCGAAGCTACAACAAGTGCAACAAAGCAAAGAACAGGCACTCAAGACGGCCTTCCACCTTCAGAGATAGTGGATGCACTGTGGACACAGCCTCTTCGGACGATAATAAGAACATATCGGACTCTGAGGGCAGCATGGCCCTGTTCCCTACTGTAACTCCGCAGACGGTGGATGGTTTATTTGACTAAGAAAAAGAAGTCACTGCTGGCTCCGATGTACGAATTCAAAACTGATCAAATATCCTTTTCTTTGTGACTTAATAATGGCATAACTCTGTCTTATTTCTTAGCCCCGGGCTCCCTTAGAGCTCACACGCAGGTAGCTGTCTCAACATGAGCAGCGTTGGTGATGACCCTCTATTTGCGAACGCACTTTATGCACATAACACAGTTCTACAGGTTATGTTTGGTTGTTTGGTCTGGTGTAGTTTCCCAAACGGGCCTAGTATTGGACGTTACGGGGAGGGTGTTAGTCCTGGAGCGACTGCTGGATCAGATAGAACTAGTGGCTCCCATTCCCCACAGTCACAGTTGTTGCTCATCCTTACATTGTGATGCACACGCCTAATACATATCACTTAATAACATGGAATGCTCGGAATCTAGGATCGGTACAAAAGAGACATAGGGTGCATGCGCAGTTACTTAGACGTAAGGCGCAGATAGTATTTCTGCAGGAATCACACATTAGAGATCTGGAGGCGGTGAAACTCCGCAAAAAATGGAGTGGTCAGATTTTCTCCACCAATTATTCTGGTTTCGCCAGGGGAGTCAGTGTGGATTAGACATGGGGTACCCTTCACGGAATTAGAGAGACGGGTGGACAAACAGAGTAGGTACATTTTTATACGAGGGACATTAGATGGTCAGCACGTTGTCCTTGGCAATATCTACGCTCCAAACTTTGACCAGGAAAAATTCTTGGCTAGCCTTAATATAGTATTGGCGGGTTGGAAGATGCATCCATGGATCATAGGAGAGGACTGTAATGCGGTTATGGATGTCACATTGGACCGCTCTCATCTCCCATTGCATTGAATGGGATTTTTCAAACAGGCAAAGGCTCTTTGTGGGTGGACAGAAGGTTGGGCATTATGTGATGTATGGAGAATGCACCACCCAACGCTTAGAGAATACTTCTATTATTCCCCGGTCCACCTATTGCACACAAGTATTGATAGAGTTTACTGCTCTAGAACCATGGCAATGCAAGTGACACACGCCACCTACTTGGCTAAGACTTTTTCAGACCATAACCCGTTGGAAATTACTGAATTGGGGCAGAGTCCCCACTCCAGTCACCACCTGGAGACTGTGGCAACAAACACTAGAAGATGCGGTATTCCACACTACTATAGCTGACACAATCACACAATACTTTGCAGAGAATAGCAATACCGCATCCACCATCTTGGTTGAATGGGACGCCTTTAAGGCAGTCGTACGGGGCAAGGCAATTAGTGCTATAGTGAGCGCTAGACAGGAGGTACACAAAACCCTCATAGACACAGAGAACAAAATTAATATATTGGAACAAGAAGCCACGCATGACACTGACAAACAGGCCCCCTTACAAGAAATACGTATTCAACAAGCGGAACTACTAGAGTCCCTTAGAGTCCTTGATTACCAAAGGTACATGCAACTACGACATACATAAGCGGACAAATCCGAGACCCTACTGGCCAAATTACTACGAGATAACTCTCCTACTACTATAATTAATTAAATCAATACTCCCACGGGCGCTACAGTTAATACCCAACACGACATTAATGATGCCTTTAGTCAATATTATGCCGCATTATATAGCAAACCCGATACAGCAGAGAGTGCCTACATTGACGATTTCTTAAATGCCCTGCCCTATCCACACCTGACTGCAGAAGCCCAGAAAGCGCTGATAGGCCCCATGACTAAGGCAGAAATTAAAAAAGCAATAAAAGGACTCCCTTGCAACAAAACCCTTGGGTTGGATGGACTCCCAGACGTAATTTATGATACATATGCAGAAGCTCTCGTCCCCCAACTGGAAACTTTATATGATAAAGCTCTGAAATTGGGCAGCTTACCCCTCTCCACAGTGCAGGCACCGGTGGTCTCACTCCCAAAACCAGGCAGGGATTCAACAGATATGTCAGGATACCACTCACTGTCTCTACTAGTGACGGAGTATAAAATACTCAGCAAAATATTAGCAAATAGGCTCCTCACAAACTTAAATAAGCTTATACACACGGATCAAAATGGTTTCCTCCAAGCCCGTAGCACATCGCTAAATATTAGGCGACTACATCATTTAATGTCGACTGCCCCAGAGCACCACAAATATGCAGGATGTATAGCACTGGACCTGCGGCAAGCGTTTGATACGCGAACATGGGACTACATGTTCAAGGCATTGGGGAAGTTTGGTCTGCCCGCAGATTACCTCGAATGGCTAAGCTTACTATACAAAGCCCCTAATGCTCGAACCTGCACGGGGGGACACATTTCAAACGAATACTCGATATATAGGGGTACATGACAGGGGTGCCCGCTGTCACCCCAATTATTCATCCTCATGCTAGAACCCCTAGCACTTAAATTACGTACAGAAGCGCATCAACTCGGTATACAGATCAGTGCCACAACGCACTTGTTCTCTGCCTATGCGGATGATATTATTCTATACTTGCGGAATCTCTGTGATACCCTGGATCCCATTCCTGATATTTTTTAAAGATTTGAGCAGATATCGGGCTTGGCTGTCAACGCAATTAAGTCACATGCCTTTTTCTTTCGAGAAAATACGCACCCTGTGGAAATCACGTTTGGGTCCTACTCACTCCCAGTAGCACAACACACGTTCAAGTACCTGGGTATACAAGTATACCGGGCGCACACAGATATGCTGGAGAGTAACCTCAATAGAGCGATAAGATCCATACGCTCGAGTATTACCTTTTGGACTACACTACCGCTTTCTGTTATGGGTCGCGCAGCCATATAAAAAATGGTGGTTCTCCCATGTCTATTGTACTACTTCGCTAATTTGCCAATACTGATACCACATGCCACCTTTAAACTCTTAAATACCATGCTTACCGATCTTTTATGGGGGACGAGTAGACTTAGAGTAAGCCTTAAAAAGTTACAACTCGGAACTGACAGAGGGGGCCTGAGAGTCCCTGACCTTAAAGCATATTACTACGCATGCCAGCTGCAGTGGCTATCTTATTGGACTGCTGGCTGCTACTTACACGAAATAGGATATACTGCACGGGATATAGAACAGGGTACCCTACACATGCTATTACTGCCTCATAGCAAAGCCCCCCAAAATCTGCTGCCTTTACTACACACAGCAATACAGTGCAGGAAAGCGACACGACTCTGCACGTCTCTGCACCCTCCATATGACTGAAACATTCCGCTAGTGGGGATTCCATTGGCTACCGAAAGGGTAACGAAGAGCAGAATCGCAGCCTGGCTTGAAGAGGGGATTAACACGGTAAATGATTTATTCAATAACAGGATACACATGGACCACAACCACTTTGTGAGAGAAACAGGGGAACCTGACCACTTGTATCTACTACATGCTGCACTGCTGCAATATGTTAAAACACAATGGGTCCCCCAAAGACAGGAACCCCCAACACACAAATTAGTTAAGGCTCTATATTACATGGGCAGAGGAAGACATCTTATCAGGTGGCTCCATGTGGGAATACGAGCACATGCCGCGAGAGAACTCAGTAGGTTAAGACACACCTGGGCAGAGGATACAGGGCGGTAACTGACGGACAAAGAATGAGCTGGAATAATAGAATATCCTAAGCAAGTGTCAAGAAACGCAAAATTTAAATTTATACAGACCATGCTTCTTCACAGAGCTTACCTCACCCCTAAACGATTAAACCGGATGTTCCCACACACACATCACTGTCCTAGATGTCAATCGGAAGAAGCCGACTTGATACACATGATATGGGCGTGCCCCCGCATAAGAGGGTTCTGGGATTCTATCAGGCAACATGCATTGGCAGACACACAAAGGGAAATAGGAAATACTGTAGAGGAATGTATCTTGGGATTGCACAAAAGACCGACTAAACACAAGGTACAAAATAGATTTACGGACCTTGCCCTAATACGAGCAAAAAGAGCCATCACTCTGCAACGGAAATCAATGAAACTGCCACGGAATATGATTGGCCAATGAACTGCTTAGATGGGGCAGGGTCGCAATGAAACTGCCACGGAATATGATTGGCCAATGAACTGCTTAGATGGGGCAGGGTCGCAATGAAACTGCCACGGAATATGATTGGCTAATGAACTGCTTAGATGGGGCAGGGTCGAAAGCGCTGCAATACGAAGAGAGGAAGCCAGAGGCACACCTAAAAACCCCATAGCCATGGAATGGGACACCATGTTGGGAGCCCTTAAAAATCTCTAGTGCTAACACCCCGAACTCACAACCACAATCATTGAAAAGTACACTTGAAACGATATGTAAATGTGTTGCAAGTCTGGCTGAACATGTAAAGTTATTGTTTTTCTTTAACAGATATGGTTTTATGTGCTGATGGTTTGAGCTGCGAAAAAGCAATTACAAACATGTATTCCTCCAGGACTGTTGGAAGGGGGCAGGGGGTGGGGTGGCTTATGTTGGTTACAGGCTGTGGTACACCAAGTTAATTTACTACTGTGATGGCCCAGGTGCGGAAGGCGCCAATATAGGCCACTGACTGTTTCAGATGATGGATTGCTAGCACCATTAATACCAGATGTGAAATGTATTGTACAGTTAACTATCCCAATCCGGGAAATTGCTACTTGATTTTACCGCAAAATGTACCTAGGCACTGTGCCTGTTTAATGAAACTCAATAACATTTGCTTAAAATGTTTGTTTTTTTAAAGTGTTGTTTTTGACAGCTCCCTCGGCTCCCGTTCAACACCAAGGACAGCCAAGCCACCTCTGCGCCTGGGCTCCCTGGTCAAGGTAAAATGGTTGTGACTGTCGCAGCTTGGTCTGTGGACCCGCAAGACCTTAACTCCAAGGGGGTTCCATAGAACTCATCCCGCAAGTGACCGAGTCTCACCTGAGATTTTCCCCATTGATCGGTATGGTAAATTTTGACTGCTCTGCAAAGTATTGATTTCTTTTTTTTAAACATCTTTTCGTTAAACAAGAAAAAGAGAACTTTTTGTACACAATTCGATAGGGTTGGTCACATTTCACAAATACATTCATACAGTTCACCACTGTACAGTACTTGACATGGGGCAAGAATAGAGTTCCAATTATGGCATGATGGGATCCTCCTGGGAGGGGACAGTCGGTGGGGCACATATATTGCCTCGATAGTCATTCCACTTATTCCATATAGAAATCCATTTCTTTGGGCATCCCCTCGCAACATAAACAGATTTTTCCCTTATCATACACCAATCCATGTCAGCCTCCCACACCTCCACCGCAGGCGGTACCCCCGCCCCCCACAGCTGAGCCAGGTTTCTTTTGGCTACCATGAAGCCCAGGGTGACCCATATTCTATCTTTTCTTTTAGCATCAAGTCGGATCTCCAGTTCGAGAACCTCGCCAATGCAGTCATGGACCCTCTTCCAATACTTCTGGATGTATGGGCATTCCCACAAGATATGTATAAATGTACCAGTCTGGTCACACTTCCTTCTGCACATACCATCATCTGCTCTGCCCATTTTGACTAGCCGAGGCCCCGTAATGTAAATCTGATGAAGGATTTTGAGTTGAACCATCCGCAGTCTGGAGGAGATGGCGGGGAGGCCATTGCCTCTTGCCACTCTTCATCATCGAGTCCCAGTCCATGTCCCTCCCAGTGTTCCCGAAGCAACCTGAGGAGGTCTGGGGTACTGTTCACCTGTTTTTTATAATTCAATGACACCGCTTTCGTTTGCAGGTACCCGTCGAGCAGTCTATCCTCCAACGGCGAGGACTCTGTGTTGGCCAAATCATACTATTGTTGCAGGGTGGCGAACGAGACTACCTCTCCCTTTTTCCATAGGTCGCCAATACTCGTAATCCCTATCAAGTCCCACTTTTTGAAGACCTTTACGCTTCCCAGGGTACCCAACTGTTCCGAGTCCCAAAGGGGGTTAACCTGCATAAGCTTCTGCTCCCACCCCAAGCTCCTATTGACTGCATGCCACACATGTACTGAGTGTCTGGTCGGTCCTGTCAGGGGAAACCTTTTGGGTTTTGAATAAAGGGCCATATTATAATTACCCCCCGGTAACAACCACTTGTCCATCCTATACCCCGGATAATCCCAGTGTTGGTACGTGCAGTGATTAATCACAGCCAGAGGGGCTGCCCAATAGTACTTCTTGATATCTGGAAGTCCAATTCCTCCATCGTACCAACTCAGAATTAGCTTGGAGAAGGCTATGCGAACGTGTCCCTCCCAAAGCGGTTCCCTCTGGAGACTTTCTACTTCTTTAAAATATTTTACTGGGACCGGGTCTGGGAAATTTTGAAGCACATAAAGAAAGTGTGGCAGTGCCATCATTTTAAAGAGCGCTGCTATTCCCGAGAGCGTGAGAGTCTTCCAGGCAGCCACATCTCGCCTCAACCTCCGCAGCGAGGGGGGGGGGGAAACGGCATTGTTGCGCTCATAACTGGTTTTGGGGTCAGTTGTGATGAATATTCCAAAGTATTGGAAGCCTTCTTTTGCTTCCTGCATGGGACATCCTTTTGGCTGAGGGGGTGGCTCACCACTGAGAACGTACATCAGGGATTTACTCCAGTTAATCGTATAACCCGAGTATTTCCCAAAGTTGGTGAATTTGTTAAGTACCCTGTGGAGTGATGCCTTAGGGGACGCAAGGTAAAGCAAAATGTCGTCTGCATATAAAGTGATTCGATCTTCCCATGTGTCGGCCCACTTCAGTCCATGGATAACTGGGTCTCTACGGACCCACCCCGCCAGCGGCTCCAGGGTAAGGGCGAAGAGTAAGGGGGAGAGTGGGCAGGCCTGTCGGGTTCCCCGGCTCAGCTCGAATATGTCTGATTTTTTATTGTTGACGACTACTTGCGCCAGGGGCTCCGAGTACAATAGACGCACCCACCCCATGAAGTTAGGACCAAATCCCATCTCAGTCAAGACTGCGAACAGGTATGGCCACTCTATGGTTTTGAAGGCCATAGTGGCTTCTAGTGAAACCACTACGCTGCTTCTTGGATCATACCCTGACGCCCAAACACTCTATGCAGTCTCCTCAAGTTTAACCCCTTCGCTGCTAGGCCTTTTCCCCTCCTGTGCTAAGCCTTTTTTGGGCTATTTGGGGTAGTGCGCGTTTAGGCCCCTGTAACTTTTTGACCACATTAAGTATCCACGCCAAATTTGCGTCCTTTTCTTCCAACATCATAGGGATTCTAATGGTACCCAGGGTTTGTGGATTCTCCTAGAGGGTTCCCAGAAATTAGTCAAAATACAGCAAAATTTTGTTTTTTTTGTGAAAAATGGGGAAAAGTGGCTGCAAATGAAAGCGTCTGGGTTTTTCTCTGCAAATGAAATCAAAAAAGGATTTGTGGGGCTGAAATCACCATTCCTCCAGCTTTTAGGGAATGACAGATTTTTGTCAGAAATCCAACATTTTTACACAGTTTTGACATTTTTCTGGGACATACCCTATTTTTGCTATTTTTTGTGCTTTCAACCTCCTTCCAGATAATGGTAGAAATGGGTAGAAAAGCAATAATGGATCCTGGAAAGCTATACATTTTTGAAAAGTAGACAAGATTCTGAATTCAGCAAGGGGTCATTTGTGTAGATCCATCAAGGTTTCTTTATAGAAACTAACAGTTAAATATAGGAAAAATTAAAAATTTGTTGAAAAAAGCAGCCTTTTGAGTCAACGTTTTAACCTGTAACTTCTTCTAATTATGACATCTCTTTGAAAGCAATGTACCGTTACATCCGGTGGACCTTCCTGGTTGTGGGGATATATAGGACTTGTAGGTTCACCAAGAGCCCAACGAACCCAGAGTAAAAAACTGAGCAACATTTTGTAATGTTTTTTTTTTTGTTCCGGGTATATAGCAATTATTGTGGGAAAATGTATACATGGAAAAATCGGTATGAAAGACACCTATGTATTTCTGAAATGGGAACAAATTACAGAGTTTAGAAACAGTGCATATTTGCACATTTTCGAAATTGGGAATACTCATACTTGCATGACAATTATTGGTCATTTTTCAAAATGACTTTTTTTTTTACACAATGTCTTTCATTTGGAAGGGAGAAATGCATCAAAAATCAATAGGTAATAACAGTTGCTTTACAAATCTGAACTACCGTAAGTCTCCCGATAAAAATGGTACCTCACTTGTGTGGGTAGGCATAGTGCCCACGACAGGAAGTGGCTCAAAACCTAAGGTTAACGCACCACATTTTCACACTGAAAATTTACACTTTTTTTGCGAAGAGTCTAGCTGTAGTTTTTTAACCCTAGCCCTGCCGGCACCTAGGGAAACCTAGCAAACCTATACATTTTTTAAAACTAGACACCCAGGGGAATCCAGGATGGGGTGACTTGACTGCCTCCCACCATGGTCTGTTACCCAGAATCCCTTGCAAACGTAAAAAAATGACAAAAAAAACACATTTTCCCCACATTTCTGTGATGGAAAGTTCTGGAATCTGCGTGGATCCACAAATTTCCACCCACCCCGCGTTCCCCAAAGTCCTACGAGAAAAATGGTACCTCACTTGTGCGGGTCGGCCTAGTGCCCGCGACAGGAAACGGTTCAAAACGCAACGTGGTCACACCTCAATTTTGCAGTGAAAAATTACCCCTTTTTGGCAAAGTGACTAGCTGTAGTTTTTGAACCCTAGCCCTGCCGGCACCTAGGGAAACCTAGCAAATCTATACATTTTTGAAAACTAGACACCCAGGGGAATCCAGGATGGGGTGACTTGACTGCCTCCCACCATGGTCTGTTACCCAGAATCCCTTGCAAACATAAAAAAAATGACCAAAAAAACATATTTTCCCCACATTTCTGGGATGGAAAGTTCTGGAATCTGCGTGGATCCACAAATTTCCACCCACCCCGCGTTCCCCAAAGTCCTACGAGAAAAATGGTACCTCACTTGTGCGGGTCGGCCTAGTGCCCGCGACAGGAAACGGCGCAAAACGCAACGTGGTCACACCTCAATTTTGCAGTGAAAAATGACCCTTTTTTGGCAAAGTAACTAGCTGTAGTTTTTTAACCCTAGCCCTGCCGGCACCTAGGGAAACCTAGCAAACCTATACATTTTTGAAAACTACACACCCAGGGGAATCCAGGATGGGGTGACTTGACTGCCTCCCACCATGGTCTGTTACCCAGAATCCCTTGCAAACGTAACAAAATGACCAAAAAAACAAATTTTCCCACATTTCTGGGATGGAAAGTTCTGGAATCTGCGTGGATCCACAAATTTCCACCCACCCCGCGTTCCCCAAAGTCCTACGAGAAAAATGGTACCTCACATGTGCGGGTCGGCCTAGTGCCCGCGACAGGAAACGGCGCAAAACGCAACGTGGTCACACCTCAATTTTTGCAGTGAAAAATGACCCTGTTTTTGGCAAAGTGACTAGCTGTAGTTTTTGAACCCTAGCTCTGCCGGCACCTAGGGAAAGCTAGCAAACCTATACATTTTTTAAAACTAGACACCCAGGGGAATCCAGGATGGGGTGACTTGACTGCCTCCCACCATGGTCTGTTACCCAGAATCCCTTACAAACGTAAAATAATGACAAGAAAAACACATTTTCCCCACATTTCTGGGATGGAAAGTTCTGGAATCTGCGTGGATCCACAAATTTCCACCCACCCCGCGTTCCCCAAAGTCCTACGAGAAAAATGGTACCTCACTTGTGCGGGTCGGCCTAGTGCCCGCGACAGGAAACGGCGCAAAACGCAACGTGGTCACACCTCAATTTTGCAGTGAAGAATGACCCTTTTTTGGCAAAGTGACTAGCTGTAGTTTTTGAACCCTAGCCCTGCCGGCACCTAGGGAAACATAGCAAACCTATACATTTGTGAAAACTAGACACCCAGGGGAATCCAGGATGGGGTGACTTGACTGCCTCCCACCATGGTCTGTTACCCAGAATCCCTTGCAAACATAAAAAAATGACAAAAAAACACATTTTCCCCACATTTCTGGGATGGAAAGTTCTGGAATCTGCGTGGATCCACAAATTTCCACCCACCCCGCGTTCCCCAAAGTCCTACGAGAAAAATGGTACCTCACTTGTGCGGGTCGGCCTAGTGCCCGCGACAGGAAACGGCGCAAAACGCAACGTGGTCACACCTCAATTTTGCAGTGAAAAATTACCCTTTTTTGTCAAAGTGACTAGCTGTAGTTTTTGAACCCTAGCTCTGCCGGCACCTAGGGAAACCTACCAAACCCATGCATTTCTGAAAACTAGACACCCGGCGGCTTCCAGGGAGGTATGGCTTGCGTGGATCCCCCAACGTTTCCTTACCCAGAATCCCCTGCAAACCTCAATTTTTGCTGAAAAAATCACTTTTTTCACACATTTTGGGGTGGGAAAGTTGTGGCATCACCGGGCTCACACAAATTTACCACCACCCAGCGTTCCCCCAGGTCTCCCGGTAAAAATGGTGCCTCACTTGTGTGGGAGGCCCAAGTACCCGCGGCAGGCAAGGGCCCAAAACGTAGTGAGGCGACATCAAAATGGCCTATCGCAAAACCACCTGGTTTTGCATGGGGGGTCTCTTTGGTTTTTAACCCGGCGCTCGGCGGCCATCTAGGGAAACCTACCAAACCCATGCATTTCTGAAAACTAGACACCCGGCGGCTTCCAGGGAGGTATGGCTTGTGTGGATCCCCCAACGTTTCCTTACCCAGAATCCCCTGCAAACCTCAATTTTTGCTGAAAAAATCACTTTTTCACACATTTTGGGGTGGGAAAGTTGTGGCATCACCAGGCTTACACAAATTTACCACCACCCAGCGTTCCCCCAGGTCTCCCGGTAAAAATGGTGCCTCACTTGTGTGGGAGGCAAAAGTACCCGCGGCAGGCAAGGGCCCAAAACGTAGTGAGGCGACATCCAAATGGCCTATCGCAAAACCACCTGGTTTTGCAAGGGGGGTCACTTTGGTTTTTGACCTGGTGCTCGGCGGCCATTTAGGGAAACCTACCAAACCCACACATTTCTGAAAACTAGACGCCTGGCGGCTTCCAGGGAGGTATGGCTTGCGTGGATCCCCCAATGTTTCCTTACCCAGAATCCCCTGCAAACCTCAATTTGTGCTGAAAAAAACACTTTTTTCACACATTTTGGGGTGGGAAAGTTGTGGCATCACCGGGCTCACACAAGTGTACCACCACCCAGCATTCCCCCAGGTCTCCCGGTAAAAATGGTGCCTCACTTGTGTGGGAGGCCCAAGTACCCGCGGCAGGCAAGGGCCCAAAACGTAGTGAGGCGACATCAAAATGGCCTATCGCAAAACCACCTGGTTTTGCAAGGGGGGTCTCTTTGGTTTTTGCCCCGGGGCTCGGCAGCCATCTAGGGAAACCTACCAAACCCACGCATTTCTGAAAACTAGACACCCGGCGGCTTCCAGGGAGGTATGGCTTGCGTGGATCCCCCAAAGTTTCCTTACCCAGAATCCTCTGCAAACCTCAATTTTTGCTGAAACAATCACTTTTTTCACACATTTTGGGGTGGGAAAGGTGTGGCATCACCGGGCTCACACAAATTTACCACCACCCAGCGTTCTCCCAGGTCTCCCAGTAAAAATGGTGCCTCACTTGTGTGGGAGGCCCAAGTACCCGCGGCAGGCAAGGGCCCAAAACGTAGTGAGGCGACATTTTGGGTAGGCAATGTTGATGTCGCCTCACTACGTTTTGGGCCCTTGCCTGCCGCGGGTACTTGGGCCTCCCACACAAGTGAGGCACCATTTTTACCAGGAGACCTGGGGGAACGCTGGGTGGTGGTAAATTTGTGTGAGTCCGGTGATGCCACAACTTTCCCACCCCAAAATGTGTGAAAAAAGTGATTTTTTCAGCAAAAATTGTGGTTTACAGGGGATTCTGGGTAAGGAAACGTTGGGGGATCCACACAAGCCATACATCCCTGGAAGCCGCCGGGTGTCTAGTTTTCAGAAATGCGTGGGTTTGGTCGGTTTCCCTAGATGACCGCCGAGCACCGGGTCAAAAACCAAAGAGACCCCCTTGCAAAACCAGGTGGATTTGCGATAGGCCATTTTGATGTCGCCTCACTACGTTTTGGGCCCTTGCCTGCCGCGGGTACTTGGGCCTCCAACACACGTGAGGCACCATTTTTACCGGGAGACCTGGGGGAACGCTGGGTGGTGGTAAATTTGTGTGAGCCCGGTGATGCCACAACTTTCCCACCCCAAAATGTGTGAAAAAAGTGATTTTTTCAGCAAAAATTGAGGTTTGCAGGGGATTCTGGGTAAGGAAACATTGGGGGATCCACGCAAGCCATACCTCCCTGGAAGCTGCCGGGTGTCTAGTTTTCAGAAATGCGTGGGTTTGGTAGGTTTTCCTAGATGGCCGCCGAGCACCGGGTCAAAAACCAAAGAGACCCCCCTTGCAAAACCAGGTGGTTTTGCGATAGGCCATTTTGATGTCGCCTCACTACGTTTTGGGCCCTTGCCTGCCGCGGGTACTTGGGTCTCCCACACAAGTGAGGCACCATTTTTACCGGGAGACCTGGGGGAACGCTGGGTGGTGGTAAATTTGTGTGAGCCCGGTGATACCACAACTTTCCCACCCCAAAATGTGTGAAAAAAGTGATTTTTTCAGAAAAAATTTAGGTTTGCAGGGGATTCTGTGTAAGGAAACGTTGGGGGATCCACGCAAGCCATACCTCCCTGGAAGCCGCCGGGTGTCTAGTTTTCAGAAATGCGTGGGTTTGGTAGGTTTCCCTGGATGGCCGCCGAGCACCGGGTCAAAAACCAAAGAGACCCCCCTTGCAAAACCAGGTGGTTTTGCGATAGGCCATCTTGATGTCGCCTCACTACGTTTTGGGCCCTTGCCTGCCGCAGGTACTTGGGCCTCCCACACACGTGAGGCACCATTTTTACCGGGAGACCTGGGGGAACGCTGGGTGGTGGTAAATTTGTGTGAGCCCGTTGATGCCACAACTTTCCCACCCCAAAATGTGTGAAAAAAGTGATTTTTTCAGCAAAAATTGAGGTTTGCAGGGGATTCTGGGTAAGGAAACGTTGGGGGATCCACGCAAGCCATACCTCCCT
Source organism: Triturus cristatus (assembly GCF_964204655.1). Classification (NCBI taxonomy): domain Eukaryota; kingdom Metazoa; phylum Chordata; class Amphibia; order Caudata; family Salamandridae; genus Triturus; species Triturus cristatus. The sequence goes on along the minus strand of NC_140589.1, from coordinate 93,924,814 downwards.
GGAAGCCGCCGGGTGTCTAGTTTTCAAAAATGCATGGGTTTGGTAGGTTTCCCTAGATGGCCGCCGAGCACCGGGTCAAAAACCAAAGAGACCCCCCTTGCAAAACCAGGTGGTTTTGCGATAGGCCATTTTGATGTCGCCTCACTACGTTTTGGGCCCTTGCCTGCCGCGGGTACTTGGGTCTCCCACACAAGTGAGGCACCATTTTTACCGGGAGACCTGGGGGAACGCTGGGTGGTGGTAAATTTGTGTGAGCCCGATGATACCACAACTTTCCCACCCCAAAATGTGTGAAAAAAGTGATTTTTTCAGAAAAAATTGAGGTTTGCAGGGGATTCTGTGTAAGGAAACGTTGGGGGATCCACACAAGCCATACCTCCCTGGAAGCCGCCGGGTGTCTAGTTTTCAGAAATGCGTGGGTTTGGTAGGTTTCCCTGGATGGCCGCCGAGCACCGGGTCAAAAACCAAAGAGACCCCCTTGCAAAACCAGGTGTTTTTGCGATAGGCCATCTTGATGTCGCCTCACTACGTTTTGGGCCCTTGCCTGCCGCAGGTACTTGGGCCTCCCACACACGTGAGGCACCATTTTTACCGGGAGACCTGGGGGAACGCTGGGTGGTGGTAAATTTGTGTGAGCCCGGTGATGCCACAACTTTCCCACCCCAAAATGTGTGAAAAAAGTGATTTTTTCAGCAAAAATTGAGGTTTGCAGGGGATTCTGGGTAAGGAAACGTTGGGGGATCCACGCAAGCCATACCTCCCTGGAAGCCGCCGGGTGTCTAGTTTTCAAAAATGCATGGGTTTGGTAGGTTTCCCTAGATGGCCGCCGAGCACCGGGTCAAAAACCAAAGAGACCCCCCTTGCAAAACCAGGTGGTTTTGCGATAGGCCATTTTGATGTCGCCTCACTACGTTTTGGGCCCTTGCCTGCCGCGGGTACTTGGGCCTCCCACACAAGTGAGGCACCATTTTTACCAGGAGACCTGGGGGAACGCTGGGTGGTGGTAAATTTGTGTGAGCCCGGTGATGCCACAACTTTCCCACCCCAAAATGTGTGAAAAAAGTGATTTTTTCAGAAAAAATTGAGGTTTGCAGGGGATTCTGTGTAAGGAAACGTTGGGGAATCCACGCAAGCCATACCTCCCTGGAAGCCGCCGCGTATCTAGTTTTCAAAAATGCGTGGGTTTGGTAGGTTTCCCTAGATGGCCGCCGAGCACCGGGTCAAAAACCAAAGAGACCCCCCTTGCAAAACCAGGTGGTTTTGCGATAGGCCATTTTGATGTCGTCTCACTACGTTTTGGGCCCTTGCCTGCCGCGTGTACTTGGGCCTCCCACACAAGTGAGGCACCATTTTTACCGGGAGACCTGGGGGAATGCTGGGTGGTGGTAAATTTGTGTGAGTCCGGTGATGCCACAACTTTCCCACCCCAAAATGTGTGAAAAATGTGATTTTTTCAGCAAAAATTGAGGTTTGCAGGGGATTCTGGGTAAGGAAACGTTGGGGGATCCACGCAAGCCATACATCCCTGGAAGCCGCCGGGTGTCTAGTTTTCAGAAATGCGTGGGTTTGGTAGGTTTCCCTAGATGGCCGCCGAGCACCGGGTCAAAAACCAAAGAGACCCCCTTGCAAAACCAGGTGGTTTTGCGATAGGCCATTTTGATGTCGCCTCACTACGTTTTGGGCCCTTGCCTGCCGCGGGTACTTGGGCCTCCAACACACGTGAGGCACCATTTTTACCGGGAGACCTTGGGGAACGCTGGGTGGTGGTAAATTTGTGTGAGCCCGGTGATGCCACAACTTTCCCACCCCAAAATGTGTGAAAAAGGTGATTTTTTCAGCAAAAATTGAGGTTTGCAGGGGATTCTGGGTAAGGAAACGTTGGGGGATCCACACAAGCCATACCTCCCTGGAAGCCGCCGGGTGTCTAGTTTTCAGAAATGCGTGGGTTTGGTAGGTTTCCCAAGATGGTCGCCGAGCACCGGGTCAAAAACCAAAGAGACCCCCCTTGCAAAACCAGGTGGTTTTGCGATAGGCCATTTTGATGTCGCCTCACTATGTTTTGGGCCCTTGCCTGCCGCGGGTACTTGGGTCTCCCACACAAGTGAGGCACCATTTTTACCGGGAGACCTGGGGGAACGCTGGGTAGTGGTAAATTTGTGTGAGCTCGGTGATACCACAACTTTCCCACCCCAAAATGTGTGAAAAAAGTGATTTTTTCAGAAAAAATTGAGGTTTGCAGGGGATTCTGGGTAAGGAAACGTTGGGGGATCCATGCAAGCCATACCTCCCTGGAAGCCGCCGGGTGTCTAGTTTTCAGAAATGTGTGGGTTTGGTAGGTTTCCCTGGATGGCCGCCGAGCACCGGGTCAAAAACCAAAGAGACCCCCTTGCAAAACCAGGTGGTTTTGCGATAGGCCATCTTGATGTTGCCTCACTACGTTTTGGGCCCTTGCCTGCCGCGGGTACTTGGGCCTCCCACACACATGAGGCACCATTTGTACCGGGAGACCTGGGGGAACGCTGGGTGGTGGTAAATTTGTGTGAGCCCGGTGATGCCACAACTTTCCCACCCCAAAATGTGTGAAAAAAGTGATTTTTTCAGCAGAAATTGAGGTTTGCAGGGGATTCTGGGTAAGGAAACGTTGGGGGATCCACGCAAGCCATACCTCCCTGGAAGCCGCCGGGTGTCTAGTTTTCAAAAATGCATGGGTTTGGTAGGTTTCCCATGATGGCCGCCGAGCACCGGATCAAAAACCAAAGAGACCCCCTTGCAAAACCAGGTGGTTTTGCGATAGGCCATTTTGATGTCGCCTCACTACGTTTTGGGCCCTTGCCTGCCGCGGGTACTTAGGCCTCCAACACACGTGAGGCACCATTTTTACCGGGAGACCTTGGGGAACGCTGGGTGGTGGTAAATTTGTGTGAGCCCGGTGATGCCACAACTTTCCCACCCCAAAATGTGTGAAAAAAGTGATTTTTTCAGAAAAAATTGAGGTTTGCAGGGGATTCTGGGTAAGGAAATGTTGGGGGATCCACGCAAGCCATACCTCCCTGGAAGCCGCCGGGTGTCTAGTTTTCAGAAATGCGTGGGTTTGGTAGGTTACCCTGGATGGCCGCCGAGCACCGGGTCAAAAACCAAAGAGACCCCCTTGCAAAACCAGGTGGTTTTGCGATAGGCCATCTTGATGTCGCCTCACTACGTTTTGGGCCCTTGCCTGCCGCGGGTACTTGGGCCTCCCACACACGTGAGGCACCATTTTTACCTGGAGACCTGGGGGAACGCTGGGTGGTGGTAAATTTGTGTGAGCCCGGTGATGCCACAACTTTCCCACCCCAAAATGTGTGAAAAAAGTGATTTTTTTCAGCAAAAATTGAGGTTTGCAGGGGATTCTGGGTAAGGAAACGTTGGGGGATCCACGCAAGCCATACCTCCCTGGAAGCCGCCGGGTGTCTAGTTTTCAATAATGCGTGGGTTTGGTAGGTTTCCCTAGATGGCCGCCGAGCACCAGGTCAAAAACCAAAGAGACCCCCCCTTGCAAAACCAGGTGGTTTTGCGATAGGCCATTTTGATGTCGCCTCACTACGTTTTGGGCCCTTGCCTGCCGCGTGTACTTGGGCCTCCCACACAAGTGAGGCACCATTTTTACCGGGAGACCTGGGGGAACGCTGGGTGGTGGTAAATTTGTGTGAGCCCGGTGATGCCACAACTTTCCCACCCCAAAATGTGTGACAAAAGTGATTTTTTCAGCAAAAATTGAGGTTTGCAGGGGATTCTGGGTAAGGAAACGTTGGGGGATCCACGCAAGCCATACCTCCCTGGAAGCCGCCGGGTGTCTAGTTTTCAGAAATGCGTGGGTTTGGTAGGTTTCCCTAGATGGCCGCCGAGCACCGGGTCAAAAACCAAAGAGACCCCCCTTGCAAAACCAGGTGGTTTTGCGATAGGCCATTTTGATGTCGCCTCACTACGTTTTGGGCCCTTGCCTGCCGCGGGTACTTGGGCCTCCCACACAAGTGAGGCACCATTTTTACCGGGAGACCTGGGGGAACGCTGGGTGGTGGTAAATTTGTGTGAGCCCGGTGATGCCACAACTTTCCCACCCCAAAATGTGTGAAAAAAGTGATTTTTTTCAGCAAAAATTGAGGTTTGCAGGGGATTCTGGGTAAGGAAACGTTGGGGGATCCACGCAAGCCATACCTCCCTGGAAGCCGCCGGGTGTCTAGTTTTCAGAAATGCGTGGGTTTGGTAGGTTTCCCTAGATGGCCGCCGAGCACCGGGTCAAAAACCAAAGAGACCCCCCTTGCAAAACCAGGTGGTTTTGCGATAGGCCATTTTGATGTCGCCTCACTACGTTTTGGGCCCTTGCCTGCCGCGGGTACTTGGGCCTCCCACACAAGTGAGGCACCATTTTTACCGGGAGACTTGGAGGAACGCTGGGTGGTGGTAAATTTGTGTGAGCCCGGTGATCCACAACTTTCCCACCCCAAAATGTGTGAAAAAAGTGATTTTTTCAGCAAAAATTGAGGTTTGCAGGGGATTCTGGGTAAGGAAACGTTGGGGGATCCACACAAGCCATACCTCCCTGGAAGCCGTCGGGTGTCTAGTTTTCAGAAATGTGTGGGTTTGGTAGGTTTCCCTAGATGGCCGCTGAGCACCGGGCCAAAAACCAAAGTAACCCCCCTTGCAAAACCAGATTAACTAATGTTCCTACAGCGTGAGAATTTTGTGATAATATTGCAAAGAAAATGTGGCAGACACTTTGAGGTTTGCAGGACATTGGGGATAAAAAAACTTTTTGAATTCACAAGAGAGACATCACCATGAACTCCCATGGGTTTTCGACAATATCTACAGTTGGTGGGTTATTCTTGCATGGAAAGTGTACCTTGGCAGAGAAACTAAAGACAAAGATTCCTGCACAACCATCTATTCCTCAAACACACACACATACTGGTTGGATTTGACACGAGGGCGAGTCATGGTTCAGTGTATTAAATTTTATTAACAAGAGATTTCACAAAAATGAAATGCACTGTCAATAATTACATTCACAAAAAACCAAACCAATGACTCGCAGCTCGTGAGCTGTAAAGCCACGTCAAGGCACCAACCACTTTATAGGCCATTCACACACCTTTCATACGTGATACAAACAAGACCATTCGCACCACCAGGCACAAAAGCAACACATTACAAAATTCACCAAAAAGGGACAAGGTACACCCTGCTTCAGAAAGACAAATATTACTGCACAGCCATCTAATCCGCAAGCACACACACATACTGGTTGGATTTGGCACGAGGGTGAGTGATGGTTCAGTAGATACAATTGTATTAGCAAATGATTTCACAGAAATGAAATGCACTGGTAATAATTGAAAGGGCGAGAAACTGAACCATTGACTCACAGCTCGTGAGCTGTAAAGCCACGACAAGGCACCAACCTCTTTACAGGCCATTCATACACCTTTCATACGTGTGAGACATACAAAACCATTCACACCGCCAGCTGCGGGCCCATCACATAACATAACTCACACCAGCACACAGCGCCATTCAAGGGCCCATCACTTTCACACGCCCACAATCCAGACACAGCAACTACACAGGCTGATGGATTGCGTGGAGTGGCACTCAGCTAGCAGTGTGTGTAGTGACCAGCAGAAAGTCACTACTCACACACAGCCAGCCAAGCACCAGTCCACACACACCGCTAGCAGAGCGCCATTCCACGCACACCGCTAGCCAAACACCAGTCCACGCACACCGCTAGCCAAGCGCCAGTCCAGGCACACCGCCAGCCAATCGCCAGTCCAGGCACACCGGCAGCCAATCGCCAATCCACGCACACCGCCAGCCAAGCTCCAGTCCACGGACACCACCAGCCAAGCATCAGTCTGCACACACCACCAGTCCACGCACACCGCCAGCCAAGTGCCAGTCCACGCACACCGCCAGCCAAGCACCATTCCACGCACACCACCAGCCAAGCACCATTCCACGCACACCACCAGCCAAGCTCCAGTCCATGGACACCACCAGCCAAGCACCAGTCCGCACACACCACCAGTCCACGCACACCGCCAGCCAAGTACCAGTCCACGCACACCGCCAGCCAAGCACCATTCCATGCACATCGCCAGCCAAGCTCCAGTCCACACACACCACCAGCCACGCACCAGTCCACGCACACCGCCAGTCCATGCACACCGCCAGTCCACGCACACCGCCAGCCAAGCACCATTCCACGCACACCACCAGCCAAGCGCAAGCCTACACACACCGCCATCACATTTAGGATTTTTTTAAAAAAAAATAACAACACAAACAAATCGCAAATAGATACAAATCTTCTAACAGAAAATCAGCAACTAAATACATTGCATTAACACCAACCTTGAAACAGAATCACATTATCCAAAGAATACAGACCAGGCAGTTCACTTTACCACTCATGAATACTCCCAAAAATTATTTCGCGTGTGGTACGCTCTAAAACAAGCAGGGACACACAGTGCAGGATGAGAAGGACAGTCGGGGCAGTACATACGACTCTCCTTCCGCGAACCTCTTCGCCAACAGACTCTACATCTCCTACTGGGAAAATCTTTTGCGGGTGTGGGAGGAATGTGATCTGGAAAGTGGCGATCTTTCAATCTAGCAACATCCTCCACCACTCCAACTCTAGGAACACTTGCCTGTTCCACTACAACAAGGCTGCCTAGTACAGACTCCTGAAACTTAGCAAAAGTCATCTTTGACTCAGGGCAAGAATCCTGGAACACAACAAAAGCATTAAACATTGCCAAGTGGAAAAGATGGATAGCCAACTTCTTGTACCAAATGTAAGCCTTACGAAGAGCAGTGTAAAGTTCCAACCTCTGATCTACTCTGTCAACACCACCCATGTTAGAAATGAGGGGGCTCTGGTTGACGCAGGTGTGAACCCACAACAAGCAGGGACCCTTTACTTCTTGTCAGGGCGAAGGATGACTCCCCAGAATAACCCCTGCTCACCCTCTAGGTGCGTGGCGCGAGCAGTCTAGGCTAAGTCTCAGGCGTACACGGTTAAGCAAATGCAATTACACATACAGTAAACCCCTTGCATGCACCACAAACGGACACCAATCAGGAAGTATATAAAAATAAGCTTTTATGTAGTTTCAGCAGATTCAAATACAAGGCCCAGTAACGTTGAACTGATGGGGCCACAATTCTTGGAAATGCGGTCAAGTTCTCTTGGTTTTACGGAAAGTTCTTTAGGCGGGCACAAGGTAACTGTAGGCCTCAGCGCACTTCGTGCTGAGGCAGCGCCCAGGGAGCACACAGCAGATGACAGGGAAATAAGAACGTTGCGGACCCTGGATCCGATGCGAGCTCGCGGTCGAGTTCGTAAGTACAGTACCTTGTTTCTTGACGCAAAGGCGGGTGCGGGATTTCAGCGGCTCTTCGACAGAAGAGCGAGGCGGCGTCCGGGGCTCCCACACTTCACGAGGGTGTCTGATCTTCAGGCTCACGACAAGAGCGGGGTGTTGTAGGTGGCGGGTGAACAAAGCGGGGCAGCCGGGTACGCAGATGCGCCCGGGCCGTCCGAGGCTTGGAGATGCTCACAAACGCCGACTCCGGCGGGAGGGTGAAGGGGCACAGCGAGCCTCCAACGAGCGAGGTGACGGGGCAGCCCAGCACAGCGTAGGGGGAGCGGCTCCGATCGAGCGAGGCTCTTCCCAAGGCGGGGGCGGCTAAGCAGTCCTGGTCACGGCTCAGGGAGGGACTGGGCACGAGGGTCACAGCTCCGGCGAGGGAAAGGACACCACAGTCCAGCAGCAGGCGAGTGAAGATCAGGTAGAGCCCAATGGTCCTGGGGCTCAGTTCAGGGAGCAAGCTCAGTTCCAAGCCCTTGGAGATCGTTTTGGAAAAGCACAAGTCTTGAAAGTAAAAGTAAAGTAAAAGGCTTCAGCAACAGTTTCTCTTCTCTCCTTTGGCAGCAAGGTCACCACTGCAGGCCAATCCCCCAGGATAGGGACAGTCTTCCTCCTACAGCTTTCCCGGTGCCTCCTCCTCAGGCAGAGATTCTTCTTGGTCAAAAGCGGATCTAGTTTCTCAGGAGCAGGGCTCCTCCATTTATACAGCAAATCTTTTGTTCTCCCAGGCCAGGGGGGCCCTTGCCTAGTTCAGTCCGGTTTCTGAGCACTTTGTTTACGTGATGCAGGCTTCTCCTTTCAGAGTGCAGGGCAGAGTCATCAGACGCTCCACAGGGGGTGGAGCCGGCATCGAGGTAGCGGAGCACTGTCCTATTCAGAACCTAGGAGCACTCCTCCCACCCATCTACCTGTCGATCGTCCTATTCATACCAGGCTACCTAGCCCTGCCCATCTGGGTTCCCCCAGCCCTGTCACTCACACCAGCCAGACATCAGATACACAACACGCAGAGGCGGCTGAAAGGTTTAGGCAAGCAAAGGCCAACTTTCTAAAAGCGGCATTTGCAAACCCGGAATATTAAAATAAAACCTTGCGAAAAGATGTACCCTATTATTCCGAGTTCAGGCATACTAAACTCGATCTCCTACCATGTTCCCTGGGTCGGTTAGGATCATAGGGTGTAATAATCCAGGCCGCCCATACTGGCCTATGGGAACAGGGTAGCCTTGCAGTAGTGAACAACAAGATGGCGGTAATTCACTACTAGGACATGCCACGCATCCAGGCTTGTCCTACCTTAGGCGTACAATGCACCCTGCCCGTGGGCCTACCAGAGGGGTGACTAACATGCAGCTAAGGGAAGGGTTTAGGGACTGGCAAGTGTGGGCACTTGCCGGTCAGCATGTCAGTACCAGACTGCACGCAGGTTCTGCGATGGCAGACCTTAGACATATTTTACCGGCCGCTTCTGTGGGTGGCACAACCAGTGCTGCAAGCCCACCAGCGGTGTTCGCATTTACATGCCCTGGCGCCCCTGGCGCACTTTACTGGGGTCTGACAGTAAATCAAACAATCCAATCATGGAATCCAACCAACATATACAATTTACATAGGGAGCACTCGCACCGCGACACTGGTTGGCAGTGGCACAGCGCGCTGAGCGGCCAACACCATAAAAACACATGAGGCACAGTGACAAAAAGAGGAAGGGAGACTCACGCCCAGGTGCCAGGTCTAACACGTGTCCCCTCCAGCTGAAAAGTGGGGAGAACTACCCTACCCCAGGGAGTTCCTCATCACTAAGGCGGAAAAATCTGGACAGACCGTCAGCATTGGCGTGATCTGTACCAGGGCGATGTTCCACCGTGAAATCCATACCCTGTAGGGAAATGGACCACCTCAACAGCTTTGGATTCTCACCCCTCATATGCATCAACCATCTGAGGGGCCTGTGGTCCGTCTGAACCCGGAAGTGAGACCCAAACAAGTAGGGTCTTAGCTTCTTCAGCGCCCAGACCACAGCAAATGCCTCACGCTCAATAGCACTCCACCTTTGTTCCCGTGGAAGTAACCTCCTGCTAAGAAAGGCTACGGGTTGATCTAGGCCCTCCTCATTAATCTGTGAAAGAACAGCCCCCACACCATGCTCTGAAGCGTCTGTCTGAACGATAAACTCTTTGGAGAAGTTGGGAGCCAAGAGCACGGGCGCCGTGCACATAGCAGTTTTCAAGGCCTCAAAAGCTTTCTGACAGGTGTCAGTCCAAATCACTTTTCTGGGCTGCTTCTTCGAAGTCAGCGCTGTCAAGGGGGCAACCATGTTGCCATACCCCTTGACAAACCTCCTGTAGTACCCGGTGAGACCTAGGAAGGCTCTCACCTCCGTCTGGGTTTTGGGCGCCTCCCAATTCAGGATGGTTTCTATCTTGGGCTGAAGGGGTGCCACCTGGCCACTCCCAACTTGGTGTCCCAAGTACACCACGGAACCCTGCCCGATCTGGCACTTACTCGCCTTGACCGTGAGGCCTGCCTTGCGCAGCGCCATCAACACTTCCCAGAGGTGACGCAAGTGTTCCTCCCAAGTGGAGCTGAACACGGCGATGTCATCCAGGTAGGCTGCACTGAACGAATCCAGCCCAGCCAACACCTGGTTGACCAATCTCTGGAAGGTGGCAGGGGCATTCTTCATCCCAAATGGCATAACCCGGAACTGGTAGTGCCCATCTGGGGTGGAAAATGCTGACCTCTCTTTGGCCCCCTCGGTCAAGGCGATCTGCCAATACCCAGACGTTAGATCAAACGTGCTGAGGTAGTTGGCAGCCCCTAGCCGATCGATGAGCTCATCAGCTCTGGGGATGGGGTGTGCGTCGGTCCTAGTGACCGAATTGAGTCCTCTGTAGTCCACGCAGAACCGGAGTTCGGGTGTGGCTCCCGGCGCTGCAGCCTTTGGGACCAAGACCACGGGGCTGGCCCAAGGACTGCTAGAAGACTCAATTACCCCGAGTGCAAACATCTTGGAGACCTCCTCCTTGATGCATGTCCTCACCCTGTCAGTCACCCTGTAGGCCTTGTGCCGCACAGGTGGACTATCCCCAGTGTCCACATCATGGACGCACCAATCAGTGACACCCGGGACCAGGGAAAACAGGTCAGAAAACTGTCCCAGCAACTGGCGACAATCATTCTGTTGCTCAGGGGTCAGGGTGGAAGAGAGGATGACACCATCCACTGACCCATCTTGCTCCTTGGCTGACAGGAGGTCAGGAAGAGGTTCTGTCTCCTCTTCCATTCCAGCATCTGTTGCCAAGAGCATGCCCACTTGGGACCTCTCCAAGTGGGGCTTGAGGCGGTTGACGTGTAGGACCCTTAAGGGGTTCCTAGGAGACTTCAGGTCCACCACGTAGGTAACAGGACTCTTGCGCTCCACCACCTCAAAGGGACCGGTCCACTTATCCTGGAGCGCACACGGCTCCACGGGGGCCAAGACCCATACTTTCTGTCCAGGCTGAAGCTCTACCAGAGTGGCATTCTGGTCGTACCACCGCTTCATCTCCTCCTGGCTGGCTTCCAGATTTGCCTCAGCAAGTTGCCTGAATCGCCTAGTCTGATTCCTGAAGGCCAGCATGTAACTATATACATTCTGGGGAGGCTTCCTGGGAGATTGCTCCCAGCCTTCTTTGACCAGACTTAGAGGTCCTCTGACTGGGTGACCATACAGAAGCTCAAAGGGACTGAACCCCAGAGACTTCTGTGGCACCTCACGGTAAGCGAAGAGAAGGCATGGTAAGAGGACGTCCCACTTACGCCTCATGGCTCCTTCTAGGCCCATTATCATGCCTTTGAGGGTTCGGTTGAATCTCTCAACCAACCCGTTTCCTTGGGGGTGGTAAGGGGTGGTGAACTTGTAGGTTACACCACACTCTTGCCAAAGAGATTTCATGTACTTGGACATGAAATTGGTACCTCGGTCAGACACCACTTCTAGAGGGAATCCCACTCGGGAGAAAATTCCCATCAGTGCCCGTCCCACCACGGGGGCCGTCACTGTCCTTAGAGGAATGGCTTCCGGGTACCGGGTGGCATGGTCCACCAGGACCAGGATGAACCTATTGCCCATCGCTGTCCTGGGGTCCAGTGGCCCTACAATGTCAATCCCCACTCGCTGGAACGGGGTACCGACCACAGGGAATGGCTGGAGTGGAGCCTTCTGCTTCCTTCCACTCTTTCCACTTGCCTGGCAAGTCTGGCATGTCCTGCAGTGAGTATCTGAACTCCTGCGCATTTGAGGCCAATAAAAGTGGGTGACAAGCCTTTCAAAGGTCTTGTCCTGCCCCAAATGCCCTGCCAATGGCACATCGTGAGCCAGCCCCAGTAGGAAGGCTCTGAAGTCCTGGGGTACCACCAGCGCACGGGCTGACCCAGGCTCAGCAACCTTAGGCTCTGTATATAGGAGGTCGTTCTCCCAGTAAACGAAATGTGATCCTGACTGATCACCTGCGGCCTGGTCTGCAGCCTGCTGCCGCATACCCACGAGAGAAGGGCACTCCTTCTGTGCCTTGCAAAAGTCCTCCCTGGTGGGACCCCCTTCCTGCTGCCAATGGGTCAGCTCCGGCAGGTCTCCCAGTTCAGCTATCTGCTCCCCTGTAGGCTCCAGGGCATCCCCCTCAAGGTCTGCTTCCTCCTGGACCGTGGGAACTTCAGGGGCCGGCTTCCCGCGCCCCTTGCTCCTTCTCTCTGAGGCCGGTTCCTGGGCCTCCCTCTCAGGCTCCAGGACCTCTTGAGTACCTCTACTGGCTGTCATGGACCGTGTGGTGACACACGCCCAATCCGGCATACCCAACATCTCCAGGTGAGCACTCCGCTCCACCTTAGCCCAAGGTGAGTTCTCCAAATCGTTCCCTAACAAACAGTCTACAGGCATGGCGGGCCTCACAGCTACCTGAAGAGTACCAGAGACCCCCCCCCACTCAAAGGGAACCTGAGCCACCCTGCAGTGTCTCTCTGTGTTGTCAGCGGCAACAACGGGATAGAATGCATTGGGGACCACCTGCTCCTGAGACACCAGGTGACACCTGACAGCCGTCACACTGGCTCCTGTATCTCTAAGAGCTTCCACCCTATGGCCATTTATGGTCACCCACTGCCTGTACTTCTTAGTGTTCTCAGGCAGCTGGGTTGGAGGGACCACTTCACGGTCTCCTAGCGAGACCAGGGACATCTCTGCGGGACCCCACCCACCTTGGACATCCCTCTCCTCCCCCAAGGCTACACTAGTCACCTGCCGGGATGGAGCACCAGTGGGTGCTGGTTTACCAAACAATGGACATTTTACATCAGAGGCAAAATGCCCCAAATTGTTACACCTGTAACATCTTACGGGCCCCTTTTGAACAGGAGGACCTGTCGGGGCCCCGGTCGGTTTCTGGGGTGGGGGAGGCTGAGAACCCTTCCCTTGGTTCCCTTGGGGACTATTTTGGGGCCCTTTTTGGAACTGCTTCTGTTTACCCCTGTCCCCCCCACTCTTCTGCTGGGGACCCTGCCCACCTTTGGCGGAGTCTCCCACGGTACCCTTGTGGACCCTGGTACTGACCCAGCGGTCCGCCTCCTCAGCAAGCTTCCTCGGGTTAGTCAGCTTACTATCTATCAGGTGCTGGCGTAGCTCAGGAAAACAATTACTGGACAAGTGCTCCCATGCCATTAGATCAAGAAGCCCTTGATAATCATTCACCTTACTACCCTTTACCCAACCATCCAGCGCTCTGCAAAAGAAAGTCACATACTCCACATACGTACTATTGGGAATCTTAGTGCAACCCCTGAACCTCTGTCTATATAACTCAGGGGTCAACCCATACCTAGCCATCAATGCTTCCTTCATATGGGCATAAGAATTACGAACATCAACAGGTAAATCTAACAGTGTGTCCCGCCCTTCACTCAGGAACCTTCCCCACAACCCCGCTCCCCAATCTTTCTCAGGGACCCGGTGGGACGACATGGCTACCTCGTAGGCTCTGAACCACTGCCCGATGTCGTCATTCCTGAAGAACTCCTTCACTACATCCTTGGGAATATAAACTCTTGGTTCCGCCGGTACTGGCGGTGTGCTGCCACCAGAGGGATTAAGCTCCAAACTTTTTGCTTTCAGCTCCAGCTCCCTCAGCTTCATGTCATGCTCTAATTGTAGTTTCTTTTCTTCCATGGCTAATCTTTGTTTTTCCATATCCATCTGCCCATGAAGTTTTGCCATTTCCACCTCGTGTGCCCGGGTTGCTGCCCTGTCCACCAACTCTTCTGGCGACAGGCATCTGCCAAACTCATGGACACTTTCCGGTGGAACCACTTCCACCTGATTCTCTGGTGCCTTTGACTCATACCAGGCCCTCAGCGCCTTCACAAATTGTTCCTTCTTTTTCAATCCAGTTTGGGCAATCCTGAACTTGGAGCAAAGACCTTTCAAGTCTTCATTGGTACGATACAGAAGTGCGTCTTCTTCCCAATCTACGTCTTCAAATCCAGAGATTATGGAAGCCGCCCTTCCGGCGGAAAGTGAACCAGGCATGGCTCTAACAACGGAGACTCTTGGCAAAACAAAAACAAATGCTAGCCTTGTGGCTGTGTTACTGGTCTGCTCTCACTACGTGGTGATCAGTGGTTCACTATACGCAAACCGCAAATGCAAATCCGTAAATCCTCACCGCTGCCACCAATGTTAGAAATGAGGGGGCTCTGGTTGACGCAGGTGTGAACCCACAACAAGCAGGGACCCTTTACTTCTTGTCAGGGCGAAGGATGACTCCCCAGAATAACCCCTGCTCACCCTCTAGGTGCGTGGCGCGAGCAGTCTAGGCTAAGTCTCAGGCGTACACGGTTAAGCAAATGCAATTACACATACAGTAAACCCCTTGCATGCACCACAAACGGACACCAATCAGGAAGTATATAAAAATAAGCTTTTATGTAGTTTCAGCAGATTCAAATACAAGGCCCAGTAACGTTGAACTGATGGGGCCACAATTCTTGGAAATGCGGTCAAGTTCTCTTGGTTTTACGGAAAGTTCTTTAGGCGGGCACAAGGTAACTGTCGGCCTCAGCGCACTTCGTGCTGAGGCAGCGCCCAGGGAGCACACAGCAGATGACAGGGAAATAAGAACGTTGCGGACCCTGGATCCGATGCGAGCTCGCGGTCGAGTTCGTAAGTACAGTACCTTGTTTCTTGACGCAAAGGCGGGTGCGGGATTTCAGCGGCTCTTCGACAGAAGAGCGAGGCGGCGTCCGGGGCTCCCACACTTCACGAGGGTGTCTGATCTTCAGGCTCACGACAAGAGCGGGGTGTTGTAGGTGGCGGGTGAACAAAGCGGGGCAGCCGGGTACGCAGATGCGCCCGGGCCGTCCGAGGCTTGGAGATGCTCACAAACGCCGACTCCGGCGGGAGGGTGAAGGGGCACAGCGAGCCTCCAACGAGCGAGGTGACGGGGCAGCCCAGCACAGCGTAGGGGGAGCGGCTCCGATCGAGCGAGGCTCTTCCCAAGGCGGGGGCGGCTAAGCAGTCCTGGTCACGGCTCAGGGAGGGACTGGGCACGAGGGTCACAGCTCCGGCGAGGGAAAGGACACCACAGTCCAGCAGCAGGCGAGTGAAGATCAGGTAGAGCCCAATGGTCTTGGGGCTCAGTTCAGGGGGCAAGCTCAGTTCCAAGCCCTTGGAGATCGTTTTGGAAAAGCACAAGTCTTGAAAGTAAAAGTAAAGTAAAAGGCTTCAGCAACAGTTTCTCTTCTCTCCTTTGGCAGCAAGGTCACCACTGCAGGCCAATCCCCCAGGATAGGGACAGTCTTCCTCCTACAGCTTTCCCGGTGCCTCCTCCTCAGGCAGAGATTCTTCTTGGTCAAAAGCGGATCTAGTTTCTCAGGAGCAGGGCTCCTCCATTTATACAGCAAATCTTTTGTTCTCCCAGGCCAGGGGGGCCCTTGCCTAGTTCAGTCCGGTTTCTGAGCACTTTGTTTACGTGATGCAGGCTTCTCCTTTCAGAGTGCAGGGCAGAGTCATCAGACGCTCCACAGGGGGTGGAGCCGGCATCGAGGTAGCGGAGCACTGTCCTATTCAGAACCTAGGAGCACTCCTCCCACCCATCTACCTGTCGATCGTCCTATTCATACCAGGCTACCTAGCCCTGCCCATCTGGGTTCCCCCAGCCCTGTCACTCACACCAGCCAGACATCAGATACACAACACGCAGAGGCGGCTGAAAGGTTTAGGCAAGCAAAGGCCAACTTTCTAAAAGCGGCATTTGCAAACCCGGAATATTAAAATAAAACCTTGCGAAAAGATGTACCCTATTATTCCGAGTTCAGGCATACTAAACTCGATCTCCTACCATGTTCCCTGGGTCGGTTAGGATCATAGGGTGTAATAATCCAGGCCGCCCATACTGGCCTATGGGAACAGGGTAGCCTTGCAGTAGTGAACAACAAGATGGCGGTAATTCACTACTAGGACATGCCACGCACCCAGGCTTGTCCTACCTTAGGCGTACAATGCACCCTGCCCGTGGGCCTACCAGAGGGGTGACTAACATGCAGCTAAGGGAAGGGTTTAGGGACTGGCAAGTGTGGGCACTTGCCGGTCAGCATGTCAGTACCAGACTGCACGCAGGTTCTGCGATGGCAGACCTTAGACATATTTTACCGGCCGCTTCTGTGGGTGGCACAACCAGTGCTGCAAGCCCACCAGCTGTGTTCGCATTTACATGCCCTGGCGCCCCTGGCGCACTTTACTGGGGTCTGACAGTAAATCAAACAATCCAATCATGGAATCCAACCAACATATACAATTTACATAGGGAGCACTCGCACCGCGACACTGGTTGGCAGTGGCACAGCGCGCTGAGCGGCCAACACCATAAAAACACATGAGGCACAGTGACAAAAAGAGGAAGGGAGACTCACGCCCAGGTGCCAGGTCTAACAACCCATGTGCCTATTATAGTCTAAAATGCACACAGGTTTGCGCGCTTCAGCGACCTGACCCCAAACAGTCACAGGTGCAGTGCTTTCATCATGGATGGTAGTCAGCATGTAGACATCTCTCCTGTCTGAAAACTTCACAGCAAGAAGCTCCTGGCAACGCAACGCACTGAACTGCCCCCGCACAAGCTTTTGACAAACAAGTTCTTTCGGGAAACCTTTACGGTTAGAGCGGATTGTGCCACAAGCAACAGTGTCCACTTTGGCCAATTCCCTGAACAACCGCACACCAGTGTAGAAGTTATCTACATATAAATGGTGGCCTTTGTTAAAAAATCCTCTACCAAGTTCCCAAACAATTTTCTCAGTCACTCCAAAAGTGGACGGACAACCAGGGAGGTTAATCCTAGATTCCTTTCCGGTGTACACCCTGAAATTAGAGACATATCCAGTCCTACTGTCACACAGCATATACAGCTTTATTCCATAGCGTGCCCTCTTACTAGGAATGTATTGCCTAAAAACCAAGCGGCCCTTGAACAACACCAAAGACTCATCCACTGCAATTTCTTTCCCAGGGGCATAAATCTCAGAAAAACGATCAACAAAGTGATCAAGGACAGGCCTAATCTTAAAAAGACGGTCACAGTCAGGGTGATCTCGTGGCAACGCTAAACCATTATCAACAAAATGCATCATCCGAAGCAGAAGCAAATACATGTCACGACTCATGACTGCCGGAAAAATAGACGTTGCCATCAAGGGACTGCTAGACCAATATGAAGACATTGATGGCTTCCTTAGCAAGCCCATCAAAAAAGTTAAACCCAAGAACTTCTTCATCTCTTCGACATTTGTGGGAGTCCACCGGGTAGCTCTAGAGTGTGGCTTAAAACTGGCACTGTTGTCCCTCAAAAACTGTTCGGCATACAAATTAGTCTGCTCAACAATCTCTGCAAAAAACACATTGTCCATAAACAACTGAAAAAAATTGACCGGCAAAAAGTTTTCAGTATTCACTCTAGACCCTGGAACACCAGTAAACTCTGGCAATTACGGCTGCACCATGCCAGGGGCAACCCAGAGGTCATCACTTTCAAAGGGAGCCTTGCAGCCCCAGCCTGCAGCCCAGATGCCTCTTGCCGCACTATCGGCACATCAGTCTCCTCCTCTAACACAGGCACTTCATCCGCACTAAGAGTATCTTCATCATCCGATGACTCCATACGGAGAGACAACTCACTGCCAGAATCGTCCCCTGCCTCCTCTCCCTCAGATGCAGAGTCAGTCTCTGAACCATGGTCAGAGGAAGACTCAAACAGCAAACCAACAACCTGCTGAGCAGTAATCCTGCGGCTAGCCATTATACTTACTAAGATAGAAGACTGCACAAACAAGTCAACAACAACCAACAATGTGCAAACCAAGTAAGTAAAGAAATGTGTACCTTTATCACAAAGATCAATGTACTCAAAAACTATACAATTCAATTACAAGAGACAGCTGCACTCACCAGAAACCAACTCTGCAGTGACACAGCAAAAACCAACGATATCCAACTAGAAAGAAGAAAAAAAAAAAAATACTCACAAGACAACAAAATACACATCGAGCACCAATGCAAAACGTTTTTGACACTCAAAAACCAAACATACTGCTATTATTACGCCATTTGCACAAAAAAAAACAGGCAGAGAAATCAAACACATTTACATTGTACAAAAAAAAGTCTCTTACCAAACAAATCAAACAGCAGAACAAAACGGCAAACTGAAAAGAGCAAAAGCCTTCACCTACAACAAAAAAGTAAAAAAAAAAAACATTGCAATTGCAATTCACAATAAATATAACAATAAACATTATAACATGCTATGTCACTAGCCAAATGGTCAATCGGGTTGTGTGCCAGGTGGGGCAGAAAACAGCTGGATAAAAAAGGCTACTCAGTCCCGGGGCGGGTGAGCCAAATACATATTATAAAAAATTGCACCCTGGAAGCGAGGGGTCACTTCTATTTTTATTTAAACTAATTCCCTGGTGTCTAGTGGGCTTTTCTGCCCCCCCTGGGAGCAGAAACGGCAAAAAAATTAAACCGATCTGCCCCCAGAGTGGGCAGAAAAGTCTTCAAAAACAATTGGGGGCCCAGGAAGCGACCCTTGCCCAAGGGGTCGCTTCCTACAATAATAATCAGATCCCTGGTGTCTAGTGGGCTTTTCTGCCTCCCCTGGGAGCAGAAACGTCAAAAAAATAAAACCGATCTGCCCCCAGAGGTGGCAGAAAAGTCTTCAGATAAATTAGGGGGCCCAGGAAGCGACCCTTGCCCAAGGGGTCGCTTCCTACAATGATAATCAGATCCCTGGTGTCTAGTGGGCTTTTCTGCCCCCCCTGGGAGCAGAAACGGCGAAAAAATAAAACCGATCTGCCCCCAGAGGGGGCAGAAAAGTCTTCAAAAAATTAGGGGGCCTAGGAAGCGACCCTTGCCCAAGGGGTCACTTCCTACAATAATAATTAGATCCCTGGTGTCTAGTGGGCTTTTCTGCCCCCCCCTGGGAGCAGAAACGGCGAAAAAATAAAACCGATCTGCCCCCAGAGGGGGCAGAAAAGTCTTCAAATAAATTTAGGGGCCCAAGGAAGCGACCCTTCCCCAAGGGGTCGCTTCCTACAATAATAATAATATCCCTGGTGTCTAGTGGGCTTTTCTGCCCCCCCCCCCCCTGGGAGCAGAAACGGCGAAAAAATAAAACCGATCTGCCCCCAGAGGGGGCAGAAAAGTCTTCAAATAAATTTAGGGGCCCAAGGAAGCGACCCTTCCCCAAGGGGTCGCTTCCTACAATAATAATAATATCCCTGGTGTCTAGTGGGCTTTTCTGCCCCCCCCTGGGAGCAGAAACGGCGAAAAAATAAACCGATCGGCCCCCAGAGGGGGCAGAAAAGTCTTGCAAGAATTATGGGGCCCCAGGAAGCAACCCTTGCCCAAGGGGTCACTTCCTTTTCATCATCAAAGCATCCCTGGTGCCTAGTGGTGGCATTCCTGCAGCACGATCGCGACGCTGTGCGCGATCGTGCTGCAGGAATGCCCTGTATTGAGACATCAGGGGAGAGGAAATACTCTTTCCTCTCCCCCGATGCCTCAATACTTAGAAAATCCCCCCCGCGGCCCCACCGGAGCACAAAACTTACCTGCTCCTTGCCTGGACGCCTGGAAGCAAATGGCTTCCAGGCGTCCCAGCGCTTCCTGATGACGTCGGCGCGCGCTGTGCGCGCTGACGTCATGGGGAAGCGTGGGGGGGCTCGGGGGTGGCAGCGGAAACTCTTCCGCTGCCATCCCCCTCTGTGGGGGCACGATCGATGCCCCAGGGGGGGAGCGCCAGCGCTTCCCCCGGGGGCTGTGCTCATGACGGAGCGGTTCCGTCATGAGCACAGCCCAACCGATGCTCATGACGGAACCGCTCCGTCATGAGCATCGAAGGGGTTAAGGCCTGGTGGGGGATACAGCCTGACTGGTCCGGGTGTACCAATTTACAATTCGATTGAGCCAACCTACCGGCCAGGAGTTTCGCCAGCACTTTAGGCTCCACATTTAATAAGGGGATGGGCCTTTAAGACAAGCATACGTTTCTCGGTTTGCCTGCTTTATGTATGGTGACCACTGTGGCAACCCTCTGGTCCAGGGGGAGCAGCCCCACATCACGGCTTTCTTTGAACATGGCCCACAAGTGTGGGGCAAGCGCCTCGGGCTTCAACTTGCATAGCTCGATTGGCAGCCCATTAGGGCCCAAAGCTTTACCTGACTGGAGGCTTCTGACTGTCTGGGCGATTTCGTCATTAGTGAAGTCACTGTTGAGCACTTCCCTCTCCTTAAAGGCCAGGGTAGGAAGCGATATGTCTCAAAGCAAGGCTTGGGAGTCCTCTTCCGTGTAGGAGGATCTCGCTCAATATATGGAGTGGTAGTATTCTGAGAATTCATTGGCAATCTCCTGGGGGTCCACTATAGTCTCCCCTGACCTTGTTAATAGTTCTGGCCCTAGCCTGCTCACCAGTTCTTTCTTGTCAAGCCACGCCAATAACTTTCCAGCCTTGTCCCCCAATTCATACAGTCTACCTTCTTTGTCTCTGCTCAGCGATTTGGCCATGTCAGTGCCGATGGCTTTATACTCATCTCTCTTGAGTTTCAGGGCATGGTGTCTATCTTGAGCCGCTGGTCCCTCCTATTCTTCCTCCAGTAGGAGGATTTCATTCTCCACGTGAGCTGATTCTTTGAATTTTTCCTTCTGAACCCCGGCAATGGACGAGATTGCTTGTCCCCTCAATACCGTTTTAAAGGCTTCCTACAAGGTTTGGGATGACTGCACTGATTCCATGTTTTCCAGAAAATAATTATCAATGGCTTTTACCAGTTCTCCTCTCACCACTGGATTCCGCAAGCACCAGGGGTTAATGGGTGCTATCTATTCTCCCTATTTTCTTCTCGCTCACAACCACCTCTGCCCATAGTGGGGAGTGGTCAGATATGCCTCGGGCGAGATGTCTTACGTCTCGAATATTATCCCCCTGGGACGCCGGGGTAAGAAGATAGTCAATGCGAGAGGAGATATTGTGCACCCCTGAATAAAAGGTGGGTTGGATACTTCCTGGGTGGTACAGTCTCCACGCGTCCACTAGACCCAGTGCGTCTAGGAAATCCAGGAGCCAGCTATGCGAGAGGCTTATTGTGCGGGGGGCACCGGTCAAGGGAGGCGGATACTACAGAGTTAAAGTCGCCCCCTATAACCAGGCAGCTTTCTGGGAAGGACAGTGTAATATTACCTAAGTCTTTGAAGGTCTGGCCCTGCAATCCCAGCGGGACGCACACTGCTGGTAATGTAAATCATTTCCCCTCCCACTGCCCCGGAATTGCTGCATATCTACCCATCCCATCTGTCCAGGTATGTTGTATTGACAGTGGAAAGGAGTTTTTCAATGGATACCTACTCCCCTGGAACCCGAGGTAAACCCAGAATGAGCCACCACCCGGTAGCCACATCTGCTCATAGCTTTACAGGTGTTGCCCACCAAGTGTGTCTCTTGAAGGAGCACTACATCTGGTGCATGCCGCTTGAGGTATTGTGCAATACGATACTGCGTTTAAGTTTGTCCCCGAGCCCATTCGCGTTCCAACTTAGAAGCTTGAAACTCTTATCCCACTGTGTCCCCATTTGTGCGTATGTGGTACGCTTATCCCCGCTCATGCATCACAATATATAATGTCGCTCTCTCAATGGAAACATTAAACAATCCAATCTCAACCCAACACCTGCTCCCCTGCACTCTGGGCCTAAAACTGCCCATGAATCAACCCATGCATAGTGCCTGTCGCCCTAACTTTATCTCAAAGTAGAATTCAATGGGGGGTGAATGCTCGCCCACCCGACCATCTCCCTTATCAAAAATTATTCTGCCTTGCCAGAGGGGCCTATACAATTTCCAGGAAGACAACAGAAACATGCATCGTTGTAGCCAAACCATTGTCCGTCGAGCGGGTTCCACCACCACCGCAAATCAGAGGCAGAACTCAATTTGAACGTGTGGAGCTAGTTCCTGTCGGTACACCTCCACCGAACAAAGCCATGAGTCATGTCGGCCAGGTCTGCCACTCAGCAAGCGTTGTGGTCCTTTGTCGCTCTCCAGCCCCACAACAGTCCGCAGCCATCTCCGGGTTGTCAAAAAAACCATACCTTGCCCTCAGCTTCGACGCGGAGCCGGGCCGGAAATAATATCGCATATTTGAGACCTTTATCGCGAGTCTCTTCTTCACCTCCAGGAACGAACGTCGCTGTCACTGGACTTTGAGGGTAAAGTCTGGAAAAAAGGAAATCTATCAGTTCTCGAATTTTAGCGGAGGGGCCATAAGTGCCATGTGTAGAAAAACGTCTGTCTCTAAAGCCGGGTCTGGTGGCTCAGTGGACTAATGTGTCTACTGCAGGGGCCTGTGTTCAACCTCATGGTCACAGGTTCAAATCCCAGCGGGTCCACTCAGCCTTTCATCCATCTGAGGTCGATAAAATGAGTACCATTGAATTGGGTAACAATAAACATCTGTTATTCAGCGCCAAGATACCCGTAGTGGTGAACGTGCGCTTTACAAATACACATTTTATGTTATGTTAAAGTTTAGGAATTTTGCCATTTTGCAGACAGTGGTATTATCTCTGTTAGTGTATGGTCTCTGCCGCAGAGTGAAATTATCTTTGTTAGTGTATGGTTTCTGCCGAGAGTGGTATTATCTCTGTTAGAGTGTGGTCTCGGCAGACCATGGTATTTTCTCTGTTAATTTATGGTCTCTGCAGACACTGATATTATCTCTGCTAGAGTGTGGTCTCTGCAGAGAGTGGTTTTATCTCTGTTAGTGTATAGTCTATACAGAGTGGTATTATCTCTGTTAGCATGAGGTTTTCTGCAGAGAGTGGTTTTATCTCTGTTAGTGTAGTATGGTCTATACCGAGAATTGTATTATCTCTGTTAGTGTGTGGTTTTCTGCAGACAGTGATATTATCTCTGTTAGTGTATGGTCTCTGCAGAGAGTGGTTTTATCTCTGTTAGTGTAAGGTCTATACCAAGAGTGGTATTATCTCTGTTAGTGTGTGGTTTTCTGCAGACAGTGATATTAGCTCTGTTAGTGTATGGTCTCTGCAGAGAGTGGTTTTATCTCGGTTAGTGCATGGTCTCTGCAGAGAGTGGTTTTATCTCGGTTAGTGCATGGTCTCTGCAGAGTGTGGTTTTATCTCTGTTAGTGTATGGTCTCTGCAGAGTGGTTTTACCCCTGGAGTGTATGGTCTCTGCAGAGAGTGGTTTTATCTCTGTTAGTGTAAGGTCTATACCATGAGTGGTTTTATCTCTGTTAGTGTATGGTCTCTGCAGAGAGTGGTTTTATCTCTGTTAGTGTATAGTCTATACCGAGAGTAGTATTATCTCTGTTAGCATGAGGTTTTCTGCAGAGAGTGGTTTTATCTCTGTTAGTGTAGTATGGTCTATACCGAGAATTGTATTATCTCTGTTAGTGTGTGGTTTTCTGCAGACAGTGATATTATCTCTGTTAGTGTATGGTCTCTGTAGAGTGTGGTTTTATCTTTGTTAGTGTATGGTCTCTGCAGAGTGGTTTTACCTCTGTTAGTGTATGGTCTCTGCAGAGAGTGGTTTTATCTCTGTTAGTGTATGGGCTCTGCAGAGAGTGTTTTTATCTCTGTTAGTGTAAGGTCTATACCAAGAGTGGTATTATCTCTGTTAGTATGTGGTTTTCTGCAGACAGTGATATTAGCTCTGTTAGTGTATGGTCTCTGCAGAGAGTGGTTTTATCTCGGTTAGTGTATGGTCTCTGCAGAGAGTGGTTTTATCTCGGTTAGTGCATGGTCTCTGCAGAGAGTGGTTTTATCTCGGTTAGTGTATGGTCTCTGCAGAGTGTGGTTTTATCTCTGTTAGTGTATGGTCTCTGCAGAGTGGTTTTACCTCTGTTAGTGTATGGTCTCTGCAGAGAGTGGTTTTATCTCTGTTAGTGTAAGGTCTATACCAAGAGTGGTATTATCTCTGTTAGTGTGTGGTTTTCTGCAGACAGTGATATTAGCTCTGTTAGTGTATGGTCTCTGCAGAGAGTGGTTTTATCTCGGTTAGTGCATGGTCTCTGCAGAGAGTGGTATTATCTCTGTTAGTGTATGGTCGTTGCAGACAGTGGTATTATCTCTGTTAGATTATGGTCTCTGCAGGCAGTGGTATTATCTATGTTAGAGTTTGGTCTCTGCAGACAGTGTATGGTTTCTGTAGAGTCTAGTATAATCTCTGTTAGAGTGTGGTGTCTGCAGACAGTGGTATTATCTCTGTTAGAGTGTGGTCTCTGCAGACAGAGTATGGTCTCTGTAGAGTCTGGTATTATCTATGTTAACGTGTGGTGTCTGCAGACAGTGGTATTATCAATCAAAGCTTTATTTCGACATATAATATCATAAAAACACAAGTGTACATAAAACACAATTCATAGAAATACATATTAAAAGCATGTCGTAAAAGAATCTTTTTTCTTTAAATACAATAAATATTTTTAAAATGTATTAAAACTTTGACAGCTTTGAGAATAAAAGAGAATAATCAACCAGAACTAATTAACTTCTGCCTGGTCAGCCATGCCCAGCCTAAGAATTTGGCCACCCCGCAGACTATGGTAGTATTTGCATCCGTTTTAAGGCTTCTCAATGCTACAAGGTGGTCCCTCGTTCCTAGCTGCGAACAAACGGGCTTGAGCCATTTCATTCTGGGTTTCGCATATGCTGGACAAGCAAAGAAGAAATGGGAAATATTCTCAATAGCGCCCGGGCAAGTTGGGCAATCCGAGGGAGTCTTATGTGGAGGATTCCACTTGCTGGTACGGTCGCGAAGGGGAAGAGTCCCAAACCTAAACTGGATAAAGAGTGATCTGTCCTTGGGCTTCGTAATGAAGTCTAAATAGGGTTCCAAATAGGGCGTAAGCTTATGCTGGCGAAATGCCTCTGTCAGTCTGCCAGGGTTTGAGTCTCTCAACTCCTGAGCATCAACCCATGCCCAAAAAGCTCTTTTGGTTTCCTCCTTGGATAATGGTGCCCCATAATCCCGATCAGTTGTGAGGCCTGTTGCCACCAGGAGCTTCTTAATATTGGTAAGCCACCCAATTTTGTGGGCTCCTCGTAGATTCATGACCTCTCTTAGGCCATCAGCATAACTAGAGAGCTCGGGGGTGCGCCACAACCGCGCCCAATACAACAGAGGACGTAAAGTGGCTAAATCTCTAATAGAGCGCCTACCAAGATCGCTCAATAATGGTTTTGTCGGGGTTCCCCTTGGGAGCGATACAAGGTCCCTAAAGTACCTGTTTTCTCCGATCACAAGGGCATCTACACAACAAAAGCCCCATAATTCTGCGCCATAGAGAGCACAGCCTACTGCCTTTGCAGCATATATATCCAGGGCTGGGGCAATAGGTTTGGTAGTAGAGGCACGTAATTCCTTTCCTAAAGCTCCCACTACCCGCCTATGGTTTAACACCATTTTATCAATGTGAGGCTGCCACTTGAGTTTGTCAGAGATTCTGATCCCCAGGTAATCGAACTCTTTGACACGCTCAAGTGGTTTCCCAACCAAAGTCAAGGCGGATCTGAAGGATCTGGTTGGGTTAAAATAGAGGAGTTTAGTTTTAGAGGTGTTGATGACAAGGCCCCTCAGCTCGCAAAACAGAGAGAAGCGATCCAAAAGCTTCTGCAATCCTGCTGGTGTTTTTGATATTAGAAGCGTATCATCCGCGAAGAGAAGGGCGGGGACTTTGTCACCCGCCAGGGCGGGGACATCAGCATTAGCTTCAAGCAGGAAAGAGACACACCGTTCACAAAAAGTGTGAACAGTGTGGGAGCCAACACACAACTTTGGCGAACCCCTCTATTCACCGGGATTTTATCAGTTTTTTGCTCCTGAGACCCCCATCTACTGCAAGCAAAGTTATCTTCATGCATCCGAATAAGAAGGTTCAGGATATACGGTGGAATCCCCATCTCCTCCAAAATCAGCCACAGGCGATCACGGGGGACCAGATCAAAGGCGGTCTTGAGGTCGATGAACGCCAGGTAAAGGGCGCCCTTACCAATAGTGACCACCTTCCAATATAGGAGCACTAGCCTAAAAGCCTGGTCAATCGTGCTTGTGCAGGCTCTAAAACCTGCCTGGAACTGTGTCATAATGCCATTGTCATCCACCCAAGAGTGGATCCTCTCCAGGAGGACCCTGCCAACCAGCTTCTGTCCAGTATCTATGAGACTAATTGGGCGGTAGTTCGCTGGGTCCCCCCCTGGAGCCCTTCTTGAAGATGGGAATTACTTCAGCTCCCTTCCATGATTCCGGTACCGGTGAACCTTCCAACAAAGCATTAATAAAGATCGCGAAATACGCAGCCCATCCATCAATATTGGCTTTGTATAGGTCACCCGGGATACCATCTGGTCCCGGGGCCTTTGCGGGTACAATCTTGTTAATGGCTATCTCAACCTCTTTCTTCTCGATCCTGGAAAATAAGAACTGATCAGGATGAGCGGCTGTGATCCCCGCTCGAGTGCGAGGGTCCCCCATTTGCTCCACCCCTACATATAGTTTCCTATAGTGGTCAAACCATTCCCTATCCGTAATATGGTTGGGAATGTGGTCCAGTTCGTGATTAGTGGATCTTCTCACTATGGACCAAAAGAGCTCGCCATTCTTTGAATGACTCGCAGATTTTAGACTGTCCCAACGCAGCTCTTCCCATTCCTTCTTGGCAGCTGCAAGGGCCTGTCTATATTGCAATCTCGCTTGCCTGACCTCGCCCGGATTGTTAGATTTAATAGCAAGGACCAGGCTATTTTTTTTCAGTCTGCAGCCCTTATTGAACCACTTGTTTTCTGACTTGACACTTGATTTACATTATTTTCTATGGTCAAGAAACAGGATGCCAATCGAATCTATAGTTTCCTCAAAGACTTTGACTACAGCAGCATTGCCAGCCATGTCCCTAGAAGCTGTAGAAAGCCTGAGGGTCTGGTCAGCAAGGATTTTTTCGAGAATGGCTAATTTTGAATTACACAGAATGAATTTGGGCCATTTGAGGAACCTATTACAATTGGAAGGCAGGAGTGCCTTGGTTGTCATTTGTATTCCAAATGAAGGGGTTTGCTCTTTCCTGTGCCACATCTCCAGCATGTTGAGGGACAAAGGGTTATGGTCACTATTAATTGTTGGTATGATAATCATATCAACAACGAGTTTCCATCCCCTCCTGTCAACCAGTATGTAATCGATTCTGCTTTGGCAAGAGACCCTATTAAAGGTGTTTGCACCCGCTGGGTCAGAGATTGTACGCCCATTAACAGCTCTTAGCCCAAATTCTATCGCTAGAGCGTTTATTTGGATTACAACCGGGGACCATCTCTTTACAGGCTTAAGAGATAGTGAAGGAATGCCCCATCTAGTGTCCTCATCATGTATTCCCAAGATATCGTCTGTGGCAAGCGGTTCAAATGAACAATTAAGATCGCTGGCAACAAAGAAAAGGGAATCAGAGGGACAAGAAGAAAGCATATCTGAAAGAGCTGTGATAGTGGAAGATTTAGCGCCCCCTTGGGTTCCTCGGGCGTAAACATTAAAAAATTCCCATATATAGTTGCTCTTAGTACACTTGATGGTAAGTCTCATTACATCTGGTGTAGAGCAGCTATTAAGGATAATCTTGAGGTTAAGTTCTGCCCTAACCCATACCATGAGTCCGCCAGAAGGGCGGCCACGGCCAATTGAAATGGCTGGTACGAAAAAACAACAGAACTCCGGCTTGTATAATGGCTCGAGGCTCCAGGTTTCCTGGAACAGGCATAGATCATATCCCTCGATAAAGTCATTCCAGTCTGGGAGAGAAAGCTTGCTACGTAGACCTGACACGTTCCAAGAAACAAGCTTAAGGTGACTAGAGGAATTTTCCCTGGGAATTAAAGCACTTAGGGGATGGTCCTGGTGATAATCAGTGCTGTTAGTAGGCCTCTGGGGTGAAATTGCCAAAGTAGATGATTCCAAACCTGGGTGTTCTGATAGTATAATGGCTTCAGGTGCACAGCAACCTGAGAGGGGTGAAGAACTACTTAGTATACCTCCACTGCCCTGCAGTCAGTCAACAGCCTCTAGGCTACTGAATCGATTTTCCGTAAAGATAGAATCTAAGGGTGGTGGGGGTATAGACCAGCCCCCTTGTGGCAATCCCCTCCTGTTCCGGTGAACAAGCGTCCACCCATCCGATGTTACAGCAAAATGGCCAGGGGAATAAAAGTAGGTCAGAGGAAGGGCTCTGATGGATACTCCTGGGCTAGGATATCTCCAGTTGCAGATGTACTCAACAATTTTGGAGTCATCGAAGTTAATTAAGATACAGTCCCCCCTTATATTCTTTGCCAAGTGGCCTACCCATGGGACCCTCCTAACCATGAGTATTTTACAGGCTTTGTGCTTTGGCAATGGTCTATTTTTGTTAAGCCAATGCACCACCCTGTTCCTCAAGGTTGTGGGGGACTCAACTTCGTTTTTGCCCAATTCGGGGACCCCTGTTAGAATTACAACAAATGGGGAAGCTTCAGGTGGCAAATTAGGGATATTTGCCCCACTTGGGGTCTGGGGTGTAGAAATCCTGGCATCCTCTTCTAACTGGGTTGTGCTATGCTGGACGGGTTTCATGTGATCAGGAACTGGTATAGGCTCGTTGATTACAGTTAGTGCCTGATGTTCTGAGGATGCTGCTAACTGAACTTGGGGAGCAGCCGGGACTTTTTCTACTCTAATATAATCCGATGTTTTCGGGGCCCCAGATTGATGAGTGTTATTTAAAGAATCAATCAATCCCCCAAGACCATGTTCAATCCTAAATAGGTGTTGTTCAATCTTATGTATTCTATCCTCCACAGGGCGAAGGAGAAGCCTAATTACATCATATATATTCGATAACTCAGGAACCGTTCCCTCAACCACTTCACTTTTCCCCCCATTAACATCCTGGCACATCATTCTAGTAGGTAATGAGTGGACTGGGGATGCAACTTTGTTTGCCAATACCGCCAATGTAGGCTGCACCAAGGGAGCGGGAGTCATTTTAGGGTTTCTGGTATGGCTTACTGGTTTTTGCTTTCTTCTGCCGATCTTACCCTTCCCACCGTTAATGGAGGTACACCCTTGTTTGTTTTTAGGAATTGCCCCGGGGTTTCTCTCACGCAGCTGCCTAGTGCTAGACTCTGGTACTGTGCTAGAGGCAGACGGCAACAAGCGAGGAGAAATTAACAAGGAGTCAGAGGCCATGGACTGGTCTTCCAAGGAAACAGCGACTGTTCCACTGGGTAGCAGATCCAGGGCCGTGGAATCAACATCAGAACATATAGTAGCAGCGCCATTAAAAGCTTGTTGTACAGGGGAACGCGCATTAGCGCTATGACCCATTGAAGACCTCCTGGCCGCCGCAAGGTCCTGCGAGACTCGGCGTTCCAGGAGCGTAATTTCTTGGTCAATGACACAATTAACCTTAGTTATAAATTGGTCCATAGTTCCGGTAAGATGTACATTGGCCACTCTACCTTTGATATCTTTCGATGGCATATTAGAGGCCAGGCGGTTAAGGTAGAAATCTTATAAAAAGTGGACTTAGTAAGTTAGACAGAAACCGGACACAGCAAAGGGGAGAGAAATAACCATCCAACTATCCAGCCTCACGAATGTATCCCTGGCATTAATTCTCAGGTAAATAGGAGAACAACAGCACCTTAACGCATATGCTGGAGGTGCGTTGTTAGGGGGGTTGCCCAGTCCAGACCGCTCCAGGCAGTGACGGGCAAGGACGAGCCCGCCCGGGCGCTGCCCGCGCGCGTCCCGCGCTTCGGTGGCACCTGGCGGCTTAAGAGGTGTTCCGGCACGCCCAGGTGACGTCACCCGCTGCGCCGATTGCAGGGGGTGCTGGGTGAGGAAGTTCTTTGTAGCCGTTCCCCTCACGGCGTTGAAGATCGTGAAAGGAGGAGAAGCAAGATTCCCCCGCTGGCAAGGCCGTTCCCCTCACGGCAGGTAAGAAGTGGCAAAAATGGTGTCAGGAATATTCTCCAGTAGTGTCTTATCTCTGTTAGTGTATGGTCTGGGCAGACAGTGTATGGTCTCTGTAGAGTCTGGTATTATCTCTGTTAGTGTATGGTCTGGGCAGACAGTGTATGGTCTCTGTAGAGTCTGGTATTATCTCTGTTAGTGTATGGTCTGGGCAGACAGTGTATGGTCTCTGTAGAGTCTGGTATTATCTCTGTTAGTGTGTGGTCTGGGCAGACAGGGTATGGTCTCTGTAGAGTCTGGTATTATCTCTGTTAGTGTATGGTCTGGGCAGACAGTGTATGGTCTCTGTAGAGTCTGGTATTATCTCTGTTAGTGTATGGTCTGGGCAGACAGTGTATGGTCTCTGTAGAGTCTGGTATTATCTCTGTTAGTGTATGGTCTGGGCAGACAGTGTATGGTCTCTGTAGAGTCTGGTATTATCTCTGTTAGTGTATGGTCTGGGTAGACAGTGTATGGTCTCTGTAGAGTCTGGTATTATCTCTGTTAGTGTATGGTCTGGGCAGACAGTGTATGGTCTCTGTAGAGTCTGGTATTATCTCTGTTAGTGTATGGTCTGGGCAGACAGTGTATGGTCTCTGTAGAGTCTGGTATTATCTCTGTTAGTGTGTGGTCTGGGCAGACAGTGTATGGTCTCTGTAGAGTCTGGTATTATCTCTGTTAGTGCATGGTCTCGGCAGACAGTGTATGGTCTCTAGAGTCTGGTATTATCTCTGTTAGTGTATGGTCTCGGCAGACAGTGTATGGTCTCTAGAGTCTGGTATTATCTCTGTTAGTGTATGGTCTGGGCAGACAGTGTATGGTCTCTGTAGAGTCTGGTATTATCTCTGTTAGTGTATGGTCTCAGCAGACAGTGTATGGTCTCTGTAGAGTCTGGTATTATCTCTGTTAGTGTATGGTCTCAGCAGACAGTGTATGGTCTCTGTAGAGTCTGGTATTATCTCTGTTGGTGTATGGTCTGGGCAGACAGTGTATGGTCTCTGTAGAGTCTGGTATTATCTCTGTTAGTGCATGGTCTCGGCAGACAGTGTATGGTCTCTAGAGTCTGGTATTATCTCTGTTAGTGTATGGTCTGGGCAGACAGTGTATGGTCTCTAGAGTCTGGTATTATCTCTGTTAGTGCATGGTCTCGGCAGACAGTGTATGGTCTCTAGAGTCTGGTATTATCTCTGTTAGTGTATGGTCTCGGCAGACAGTGTATGGTCTCTAGAGTCTGGTATTATCTCTGTTAGTGTATGGTCTGGGCAGACAGTGTATGGTCTCTGTAGAGTCTGGTATTATCTCTGTTAGTGCATGGTCTCGGCAGACAGTGTATGGTCTCTAGAGTCTGGTATTATCTCTGTTAGTGTATGGTCTGGGCAGACAGTGTATGGTCTCTAGAGTCTGGTATTATCTCTGTTAGTGCATGGTCTCGGCAGACAGTGTATGGTCTCTAGAGTCTGGTATTATCTCTGTTAGTGTATGGTCTCGGCAGACAGTGTATGGTCTCTAGAGTCTGGTATTATCTCTGTTAGTGTATGGTCTGGGCAGACAGGGTATGGTCTCTAGAGTCTGGTATTATCTCTGTTAGTGTATGGTCTGGGCAGACAGTGTATGGTCTCTAGAGTCTGGTATTATCTCTGTTAGTGTATGGTCTGGGCAGACAGTGTATGGTCTCTGTAGAGTCTGGTATTATCTCTGTTAGTGTATGGTCTGGGCAGACAGGGTATGGTCTCTAGAGTCTGGTGTTATCTCTGTTAGTGTATGGTCTGGGCAGACAGGGTATGGTCTCTGTAGAGTCTGGTATTATCTCTGTTAGTGTATGGTCTGGGCAGACAGGGTATGGTCTCTGTAGAGTCTGGTATTATCTCTGTTAGTGTATGGTCTGGGCAGACAGTGTATGGTCTCTGTAGAGTCTGGTATTATCTCTGTTAGTGTATGGTCTGGGCAGACAGTGTATGGTCTGTGGAGTCTGGTATTATCTCTGTTAGTGCATGGTCTCGGCAGACAGTGTATGGTCTCTAGAGTCTGGTATTATCTCTGTTAGTGTATGGTCTCGGCAGACAGTGTATGGTCTCTAGAGTCTGGTATTATCTCTGTTAGTGTATGGTCTGGGCAGACAGTGTATGGTCTCTGTAGAGTCTGGTATTATCTCTGTTAGTGTATGGTCTCAGCAGAGAGTGGTTTTATCTCTGTTTCTGACCATGTGGATATTAGCATCCTCTTGAGTGACCCTGTTATCCATGTGGAAGTCTCTGTTATTTTCTCTGTTTCTGACGGCTCTGACCGCGCCGGGGTCGGCTCGCGGTTCTGGTTTTCCTGTGTGCCGTTTGCATCCCAAGGCGCATGCGTTTACATGCGTTCAAAGGAAGCAGACATTAGGATCCATTTATGAACAAAGAAAACATTCATAAGGAAAGAGATGAGCGGTGTTTCACAGAACAAAAATGCAGACAGGTATGTCTGAAAAATAAATATCATAAAAGAAAAAAGTGTCCCCTAAATAATACTTAAAAAAAAAAAGATAAGTTGATCCTATCGCAAGGTACCGTCAAATTATTTGAACTGTCTGAAAAACGTCATGTTTTTGACTCGCTTTCATTGAAAAATGAAGCTGTAAGATGTTATGTTATGTGATGTTATGTTATTTTAGATTTTTAGGGCGCAGTTACCCCGAGGGGTTTCCCGGCGCCAGCCTGGTAGGTGGAAACGAGAACAAGGGAAACAAAAACATCACAGGCTGAACAGCCATGCTCAAAGATGCGTTTGTTCCCATTCTGCTGAAAATGTTCTGCGGGGATGAGGGCTCAAACCCCAGCAAATATCCCCTGGGGACGGGCTCGGAGCCTGCCAGCAGACCCGGAGGTGTTTGCGTGTTGCATTGAGCGCCCCTTCAGAACTGCCAGTGGATCCGCAGTTTTAGATCACGTCTCGAAAAATGCGTTGCAAGACGGCATCACTTCTCACGTGTTACGTTTTTAAGTATTTCCTCGGGAGGGGGCCGCAGTGCACCGCTTGCCAAGGCGTTTTTATAGGGGCTGCACCTGTCTGTGACTTCACTGCTGAGCCCTTCCCAGCAGCAGTAACGCCCCAAGATCGCCACCTCTCAGCACGACACCGAGTGTTCAAGCATCGGGGAAGAGGAAGCATGTTTGGGCTTTTTTTCCACCATCGTCTACAAAAGGAAGCAAGGTGTGAGGGCGGGGCAGGAGAAACAAAGTGGCCGTCTGCGCGCAGTGACGGGCAGTGTGCACTCTGTAGCGCCGAGAAGGGCACGGATCCTGAGGGCGAGGCCAGCTGCCTCGAGACGGGGCTTGTCGGGCAGCGTCACCAGCAGCAGCACCAGCAGGGGATGTTAGGAGCTTTTGATTCTCGTTGACTTTATACCCCCTTCCATCACTTGTGAACCATTAGCGACACCTGGCTCCCATCGGTCGGACGCCGTGCAGCGGTGGCAAGTCACCAGAGAGTGGTAAGTAGCTCAGAAGTATACGTGTGTGCTGGGGCAGGCTCTGTGGCCGAGTGTGTGCACACGAGGGCGTGGGTTACCACTAGAGGAGGGCGAGCCCAGGGTCTGGCTCGGCTCTTAGAGCTTGAGCGCCGTCCGAGCCCTGAAGACGTTTGCTATGCACGTCATACAACACACATCACATCAAATATCACAGTCTCTTCAAAATTCAAACTAGTGGTTATTTCTGTTAAACACACACACACACACACACACACACACACACACTTAACGCTGCGACAGCATCGAACTCTTCGCGCGGTGTTGTCGGGCCGGCACCTTTTAAAGTGTCAGCCCCACACTTGTGAACAGCGGCCCCGCCGTTCCCCTGCTCCCTCCTGCGCGGGTTTGTGCTCTGTTGATATTGGGCTGCATTTCGTGTTTATCACATGTGCGATTTAATTTTATTAATAACTGTACAGTTAATTAAAACGTTTACATGATAAAAAAAAGTGCAAAAACAAAAGGGAGAACAAATTTAAAAAATGCACAGTTAAAAGACTCTTTTAAAAACATATTAAAAATGCATTATACTATTAGCGCCATCCAAATGCCCGGCGTGCAGCAGGTCAACCTTCTTCATGTTGCGCAAACAAGGTGAAATGACGGGTTAAAAAGATCCACCGTCAGTTTATATTAACTGGTATACCCGATGATTGTTCATACAGATAGTGGACCCCAGTGCCATTGGTCTATTCTAGCCTTGTCCATAAAAGTGCAATAACACACGTGCTTAAAGTGGCAGTGCTTGGAAAGTCCCCTAAACATGTCAAATGGCCATTGCTGTGTAAGCTATGCCAGCTGATTGTTCACACGCAGGGGTCACTGGTGCCACTGGTGGAGTGTAGCACTGTCCATGGAAGTGCACTAACACCCGCGGTAAAGTGGCAGTGAGTGAAAGTGCAATAAAACTTGCTTAATGGCCGCTGTTATGACTCTCAGTTCAATTATTAAGTGCACGCAGATTATATTAGAACATGTATTCGTTTGCCCACAGCAGGACAACAGAAATGACACATGAAGTTAAAGTGCTGGTGCTTGGAGTGTGCCGCAAAACATACGTAAGTGCCGCTGCTATAGCTCTTGGGCCAAAAGCGTGCGATCAAGTGACATCACAGTGTTTGTTCATTTGCCCGCGGCGAGACATTCCTTTACAACACTTTCTCCAGCTCAGACTGTGGGACAAACGTTGCATAGTTAAAGATTCCGTGTTGTTGCCTCTTTCTGAATTTTTCGATCGACTGCGGTATTCCGCTGGGGTTTCGAAGTTCATCTTGATTTTCCCTCAAGGCGGCCATAAGCCAGTGCCCTCCTCAGCGTCGTTGTGCACCCAGCTCCGGGCAGTTTCTCAGCAATGGTGATAAACTGTACCAAGCAGGCTATTGCCTGGGCACTCAAGCCGGGCAGACAGAAAAGAAGGGCGCGACCACCGCTTTCTGTGTTCACATTGCAAGGCAGGGCCCATGCACAATACTTGCAGGAGTTCCTTCTGGCCCCAGGCACCGCCTGCACAGCATCGAGCTAGGTTTTGGGGCCATGCTGGGAGTTTGTCGCTTGTTGGTGACAGACCTCTGAGTGTGTTGCTGGGACAGGGAATACCTTGAAAAACAAAAGACTAGAGGCGTTTCGCAAACAGGAACAGTTCATTTAATTTAACAGTGCAGGCGGAGAACATTCACAGGCACAGGGTCTGAGGACTGTCTCAACTTACTGTCGATCTGAAATGGGTTTCTATACAATTCATTGAATGTCATAAATAGTTACGTCGATCCTTTTTCGGTAAGGAATGTGAACCGCTGTCTGTGAAATCGTAAATTCATGTATCTGATAGGAAGTCCACGTGAGCCTCCACCTTGAGTGGACACGATGCGGCCAGTGGGAAACGTACACAGATTTCTGGCATGGGGAGCTCGTGATCACTGTGTATACTGTGTGTGCTGTTTCCTGATTGGCTATATGTCCCTAATTTTGTGTGACATCTGACTTTATGGTGTTTTGGGAGTGTATGTACCCTTCCGGCCATGTGTGCTTCATTGGGGCTGATCTCCCTGGACCATTGTGGTGTCGCTGCACCTATCTGTCGGACTGATCTGGGATTTCATGTTCGTGCGTTTATCTGCCGACTATGTGCCACCCCAACTGTGACATGTCAATCAGGGACCTCATGCCTGGGTCTCAGAGCCTGCCTAACAACGTATTTCTGGGTCGGGTTGATGTGGAGTTCATAAAATTTGCATACATGAATGTATTGTTATTCATATAGACATCGACTATATCAATATCACTGTTAGTTTCAAATAGGTAGTTCTGTGGAATCAGCAATTGGTATGTATTGATACATGACCACAAGTGCTTGGGCTTTTTAATTTGTTTGCTTATTGCTTATTGTTTGCTTCCCATCTCTAAAGCCTCACTTCTGGCAGGGACCCAACCATTCTTTTTGCAGCCATCTTGAATCTCTTTCCAGATTAATGATTTTAGTGTGTCTGGCACTCCCTCTTCGTGACGACATAGACTGAAGAAGGACGCCTTGCTGGACTAGCGCTTGCTTTTGTAGTCCGAACTCTAGGCAAATCTGTGCTGGTGCGATATGCTGCGGAAGGCGGAATATGAGGCAGAAAACCTTGCACTGAGAGTTGTTACAAAATAAGTTTAGCTTCCCCAGGAGGTTGGCGTGGGTATTTTATTCTGTCTTTTTTTAAAAGCAGTGATATGTGAATCCGCGCTAGGTTTTAATGTATATAGTAGGAGTGTGGGGAAATGCCTATCTTGGAGCTAGATCCCTGAGTATTTGTAGTTGGAACTTTTTTCTACCAAGTTGCCTCCCAAATACTGTTTTGGCTTCTTCTTATGACTGCCTCCAAAGATAACTAGTTTGTATAAGATTCCTTGCCATCCAGTGCCTAATTTGTAAAAATATAAGTGTCAGGGTCCTCTTTAGGAGGCCACTGTAACTTGCACCACTCTTTGCCCATGGCAGTTCTGCCGATGATATTACCAACACAACTACTAACCATCACACTCCTACAAGCAATTCAGACTATTACAAATCCTCAAAGCTTTAAGACTGGCATGGGAGGCAGGCATTAGTCATTGTAAATTAATAAACAGCTGCTGTTGTGCTCAAGACTAAATTAGACAAATAGCTACGCCATGTGGCAGACTGTTATAACTGCCAATGCTGACAAGTAAGTGCCGGTGCTGAGCACCGGAAACCACAGGCTCAAATTAAGCACTGCTTTCATCCGTTTTTTTATGCAGCATAGGGCCAGCGCATTTAACAATTTTTTCAAACCAATTGGGATTATGTTCACGAGAACTATATCATTTGTATATTGTAGTGTCTTCAGCAATTGTTGCCCCAATTTTGGGGGATGTGAGTGAGCCTCGTTCAACATTTTGCTCAGGTCAGAAATAAAGTAGTTGAACACGAGTGGAGCGAGTACAGACCCTTTTTTAAGACCTCGCCCAGTTCTTATTGCTGAGGATAGGCCTTTGTTCGAGCCTAGGCTCCCCTTTAACCTGGTACCAGAATACAAGAGCTGTGCTGCTCGTTCAAGTTTTGCTGGGATGTTCCATGACACCAGTTTCCACCACAGCAAATTCACATCCATGTGGTCAAAAGCTTTTGAGAATTCAATAAAGCTTGTGTGGAACAGTTGCTTTTTCTGAGTACATTTCTCTATCAACATGGAAAGAGACCTAAGATTATCTGTCACACTTGACTTGGGTCGAAAGCCTGTTTGGTTTAATGGAATCAAGCCAGCTTCTTCTGTCCAGCATTTCAATTCGTGTAATAAGATGCCGGCGAAAATCTTTGAGTCGATGTCTACTAAAGCAATCATTCGATTTTTGTCTGAGTCCGAGTAGGGGACTTTTTTAGGTCTCGCCTAGCGTTGCAGCGCATGCGCTGCTCGCTCTGCGAGATCTATTGTTGTCAAGATGATTTCAGAAGTGGAGTGGGAGCTCCGCCCATGCTTTTGATTGGCGCGCATCACACTTTATGCTAAACGCTCGCTTTCTATTAGAAGTGAGGCTTGTTTGTTCCCTCCCTGTCTCCTTTTCGGTTCGCCCATCCGGATCGTGTACTTGCGGCATACTTTATATGGTGGTTGAGCACTATTTTATAGAGACATGTTTACAGCTGTCATGAGTAATGACCGGTCGTGTGCGGCGCAGGCATCTCACCGGATGCTGCTGAGCTTCATAAAGCTGTCATGAGTAGTGACCCGTCATGTGCGGCGTAGGCATCTCACCGGACACTGCTGAGCTTCACTCAGAAGCTTGTCGTGGCGCTTCATTCTCCGGTATGTGACTTCTTAGATCTCTTATGTACCTTTAGACTGTCTTGGTGGCGTGAACTGTCCGTGAAATGTTTTTCATGATGATAGTGCCAGGACATTGCTGCAAGCAGGGCTTTGACTGCCGGCATATGGTGAGACTTCACGTTCTGGTAGTGCTGCTGGAGCTAATGTTCCCTCTTGGTTGCGGCAAATCATGGCAGCGCTACTCATACAAATGCGTGGCTGCAGTGAATTAAAAATCTTAATCCTAATCATGACCGTCCCCTCCGCTCCCGCTCCCGTGAAGTGAGAAGGAGTGACTGTGCAGGCCAGGACTGGAGTCTGAGGAAGCAGACGGGCCTCGGAATATGAAGTAAATCAGATAAACACTGTGTTACCTACAGTTGATGTTACCTACAATATGTGTTTTTTAGTGTAGGCGGCAGCGCAAATCAGCTGCCTGTAGTGTTGCTAAAGTTCTTCCCTGGGCATTGCTGCAGGCTCGAGGCTGCCGGGGGGCCTCGACCAAGTGTGTGCTGCCTCACAGAGCCCGAGGCTCCCTTGCCTAAAATGCTCGGGGTTGCATGCTGCTGTCTTATTTTAAATCTCCCTTGCGTCTTTCCTCTTGATTCGCAGTCAGTTTTTGTGGGCGAGTGTTTGTGTCCTCGAGAATGTGTAAAAAGTGCGTGCCAGGAAGTGTTTTTGAAGGTGAGAGTGAGTGTCAGACAGTGTTTTTCAAGTGTGTGTGTTTCAGACAGAGTTTGTATTGCTGGGTCAGTGAATGTGTATGTTCTTATATGCACCAGATAGTGCATGTCAGTCGTGTTTATTTATAAAGTTTTATATAGCGCAATGAGGGGCATATCAGCAAGGCGAGGCGATAGAATTATCGCCGCTTTTGCGTCCGTTTTCAGCCGAAAAGCGGCGATAATTTTATCACCTAATTAGCAAACTCATGCTAACGCGTGAAAACTTGTGTTAGCGTAGGAATTCCTAACGCCCAGCTTTGCATCTCTAATGAGATGCAAAGTGGGCGTTCCTGACCTAACATGACAGGAGAAATGTCGCTAAGCGACATTTCTCCTATCATTAAGCCCCACGCTATGAAGCATAGCGGCAAGAAAAGTAGCGATAACCCCTGTTATCGCTACTTTCCTTACGCCTGCTTCAGGACTGACTTAGCCATGATATACTATGGAAGGTTGTCCTGAATTTTTACACTCACCGTCCTGAATTTGCACCAATGCCAGTTGGTCACCCTACAACTAGCAGTTACGAACAGCTAGAAAGAAAGCTGAGCTTTTGTAGTGGAACAGGTACTGGACTCCCTTGAAGGTGCCAGCCTGGCTTTTTGAAAATGTAAGCCACTATATTGCAAAACGCCAGGTGTCAGGTGCATGCCACACATACCAGTACTTGGAGTGTATCCCCGGTATCTGAGAAATGATTGGTGCAAATTAGCTTCTTAATGCATGTCCCCTCTTTTTATGTTAAGGAAGATACCCCTTGCTCACCTACTAGTTCCTTGCTCCGACTCCACCTCGTACTCCAGGGCAGTTGCCGGCCGCCGCAGGTGTGGCCGCCTGCCGTCACGTCTCAAAAGAAAGAAGTGGGGGAATAACCTACTTGGGCAGTATGCAAGTGACATCACGGCGCACGACATCACAGCGCACTACATCACCGCGCGTAACATCACGGCGCATGACATCATGGAGCACATGACATCACGCTTGGCATCACGGCAATTGACAAAGAAAGTGGCATCACGAGCCACGACTTTACAGGAAGTGGCATCAGATCCACAGCCCTCACGTATATGTTTAGCAGGTCTATGATGTGTACGTTTGAGCGCATTGCGAGGATAATAGCACAGCGAGCTATGGAAGATGATATGTGACTTCTACACCTTGCAATCACACAGTTTAATGTACCACATCCTGTACATTCATTTACAAACCTATATCATTTATTGTACATGTAATATGCACATGCTGATGTAAAGCGCTCTGGCACCCTGCATTGGAATGAGTAGGGCTATACAAGAAACAATAGTGGTACTTAAATTATTTCAACGCCTCCTCAGCGGAAGTAAGCTCTGTATAAGTGCAATTTGTTTTGTGTAAATACTGGGAAAGACCATCACATCTGATATTCTTACAGTGCATGCATATCTCCTAAACAGGGACTTAACAAAGTGAAAAGCTGTCTCTCTTAAGTATGTGTGAAGTGCTAACAAGGTGTGAGCATTTGTTTCCCCATCGCTTCATTTGCATCAGGTGTGAGGCTCCTGACTGCTCCCAGCCAAGAGACTGGAACAAAATGAGGCCTGATGACCCCTCAAATTCAGCATTTATTATGGGTCCAGCAGGAATCTTAAATAAGAAAGCCCCATCCCGTCCCGGCCTGCACATTGTTGCTTGTTGCAGATGGAAAGCAGATAATGTGCAGGCGCTGCTTTAAGTATCCCGGTGTTTGGAAATTACAACGGGGCGAGTTCAGCACATTATTCAGTGGGGCCCAAATTCTTGGCAGGGTGGACGGCGTTCAATCTGTGAAAAAAGTGGGTGGATGCCGTCCACCCACATGTACCCTCAACTCATGCCCTGGCCTCCCCTCACCTCTTTTGCTAACGAGGCCCGATAATGAATGCGGGCATGGAAGGCCCTGGCAACAGGAAAGGAGCCAGGTAGTGTGGGGGTCTCGAGCAAGAGCTCACCGAGTACTCCCACAAGCTGCACAAAGTCCTAGCTGGGCCGCTTCCACAGGGTCCTGGGCTCTCTCTTTGCCGGATGTCTACAGCCACAGAGCTCACCCCCATCCGTTTCAACCTCAACACGGCAGCGTCTAGGGCAGCAGATACACATTCTCCGAGTACAGAGACTGCCGAAACACTCTGGCTCCGGCCCTCAGCAAGTAACACGTAGCACGTCCGTCAACCAAGAGAACAGCAAAGAGCTCTACCCTACAAAGACATGTGCCTTTTGAGTCTATTACAGTGATTTAGCATCTCGTCTGCCGCATCGATGCGGATATGTACTTCAGCCCCAGGACCCTGCGTTTTGTAATCCTCTAAATTGATGTAAGTTAATTTGTTTATTGTGGGGCAAAGCGCTTCAGCTGCATCTGCAATAATGCACTTGTAATCAGCTGTGGCCCGTGCAGATAAGAGCGGTGGGCCGGGTGGTGGAGGGTGCAAAGTGGATTTCCACAGACGACGATGAGGGAAAATTATTTTTCCCTTGTGGTCGTCTGTCGAATCCACCCACAACCCAGCCCCACCGCTCTTAACTGTATGGGCAGCGGCAGCATGTAATCCATTGTATGCTGTGTAAACAACTCACATCCGCAGGTTTCTTAATTTCACTTTGCATTGGAAAATTCATATCATCATGTATTGTATTGGACTGTAATTGCATTTATATAGCGCCTATTACTCCTGACAAGGCGTTGAAGCGCTTTTTTGGCAAGTAGCACACTACTCCGGAACCCATAAAGGATTATTGTTGAATTAGTATAGTGAAATATGAAAGTAGTTTGAGTGGAGGATGTTAGTCGGTTATTTGGATTGAGAAGGGTAGCAGAAGGATAGAAGAGGGAAAAAAGTTTAGCATTTATGTAGTGCTTGTTACCCCTGATGGGGTGTTGAAGCACTTTCTTGGCAAGTAGCACGCTACTCCGGAACCCATAAAGGATTAATGGTGAATTAGTATAGTGAAATATGAAAGTAATTTGAGTGGTGGATAGGTTAATCAGTTATTTGGATTGAGAAGGATAGCAGAGTGATAGAAGAGGGAAAATGTTTGCATTTATATAGTGCTTGTTACCCCTGATGGGGTGTTCAAGTGCTTTTTTGGGGGGGAGGGCGAGTAGCACACCACTCCGGAACTCATTAAAGGATTATTGTTGAATTCGTATAGTGAAATATGAAAGTAGTTTGAGTGGAGGATGTTAGTCAGCTATTTGGATTGAGAAGGGTAGCAGAGGGATAGAAGAGGGGCAA
The DNA here is from genome assembly GCF_964204655.1 of Triturus cristatus. Classification (NCBI taxonomy): domain Eukaryota; kingdom Metazoa; phylum Chordata; class Amphibia; order Caudata; family Salamandridae; genus Triturus; species Triturus cristatus. The sequence goes on along the minus strand of NC_140589.1, from coordinate 93,883,030 downwards.
AGGTTTGCATATAAATAATAGCGCTTGTTACCCCTAATGGGGTGTTGAAGTGCGTTTTCGGAGAGTAGCATGCTACTCTGGAACCCATTAAGGATTAGTGGTGAATTAGTATAGTGAAATATGAAATTTGAGAAGTGGACATGTTAGGCTGTTATTTAGATTGAAAAGGATAGTGGAGGGATAGAAGAGTGAAGGCTTTAGTTATAAACAAGAATAAAAATACGAATTTCTGCTTCTGAAGCTCTATAAAGCTCTTCTTTAAAAAAACAAATCAGATTTTATCTCATCTGGCGTTCTTTCCAAACTTCTGTTATGACTTTTTATGTTTTTATTTTATTTAGATCAACTTTTCCCATCGCACTAATGCCTCCTCTAAGGCCACTGTACCTTCACAAGCACTTTGTGATGATTTAGTTAGCTTTGTGTGTTCTAAAACTGTCACCGTCATCTCAAGGAAGGCCCTGACTTGGGTCTGGGTGGTTGGAGATAACCAGTCCATAAATGTCTGGATCGTGGGTTGTAAGGATTCAACTTGTCCTCCTCCTACAAAATGGCCCAAGTATGCACCTGTGCCCTGCCCTATCTGGCACTTGCTCGCCTGGATAGTGAGGCCTGCACTTTCAGAGCCTCAATGACCTTGCCAAGGTGGATCAGGTGGTCCTACCAGGAGGTGCTAAAGACAGCAATACCGTCAAGATAATCTGCATTAAAGATCTCCAGCCCAGCAACGACTTTGTTCACCTACCTTTGGAAGTTGGCAGGGTCATTCTTTAAACCAAGGGCCATAACAGTAAACTGGTAATGCCCATCTTGGGTCAAGAATGCCGATTTCTTTTTGGGTCTAGGAGTCAGTCCTATCTGCCAGTACCCCAATGTCATATCAAAAGTACTCAGATATTTGGCTGCCCCTAACTGGTCAATCAATGCTGAAACCTAAGAGTTGGGTGTGCAACTGTTTTGGTTACTGCATTGAGGTGCCTACAGTTCACACAAAACCTCATCTCAATCCTCCCTGGGTGTGAGGTTTGGGGACTAAAACAACTGGGCTAGGCTCCCAGTTGGCTCAAGGACTCCCAATTCCAGCATCTTGGTTACTTCAACTTTGATGCGCTCCTTAACATGATCAGATTGCCTGTAGATTGTTTTAGACATGTAGGCTGTCCCCAGTGTCCACATGTGCCACCAGTTAGTCTGGGACCAGGGGTCAAGAAGAGCTCAGCAAACCGATTCAGGACTTGCCTGCAATCAGTTTGCTGCTGGGCAGTGAGGGTGTCTGACAGGACCACTCCATCATCTGACCCATTTTTAGGGTGGTTTGAGATGAGGTCAGGGAGAGGTTCACTTCTCCCCCACCCCAACCCCCACACACAGGGGGGGTATCAATTTAGGACATGTTTTCAGAGAAAGAACACTGGTACTGATAACCTGGTTAGCAGGAACCCAGTACTCTACAGTCAAAGTTGCATCAAAAGCCAGGCAAAAGTGAGGGGGTACTGCAACAGAACCCCATTTTCTCACAATAAGGCTGAATTCAATTTGCAGGAATTCAAAGCCGTACCTCACAAGTGACTGTTGAGATTAAAGAGCAATCATGCCGGCGAAATTCCAAGAAGTAATTGGCTTGTTCCACTGCTACTAGGCCCTCTAACAAAACTAAGGCAACACCCCAGGACATAAAAGAAAAGAAAAAAATAAATCTATTAAACCTTAAAAAATACAAAATAATGCACACTAACCATGTGACTCCATATCAAAGGACACCCTTCTTGCAACCCCTGCCTTTCATTCAAAAACCAAGCAACAAAATACACGTGTTTTACAGAAAAAAAAAAAAGTTGCAGTGCCTAGTACGGATGTTGTAGCGCTTTTTAGGTCTCGCCTAGCGTGGCTTTGCGAGGCATGCAGTATACACTTTAGTGTGGAAGCTTTGTGTAAGCTCTGCACACTCTCCGCCTTTGTTTTTCATTGGCTTAGGTCCTAAATGCTGCCTTCCGATTGGTTTTGGGCTTGTTAGTCCCGCCTCATGAGGAGCATGTCATCATTTGTATCCTTCTATTGCTATCATCCCCTTTACTCCTGCACTATTTTCTTCCCTGTCTTGTCCCCTCCCCCGCCCCCTCACGCAGTCTGTAACTTCTCGAACCCCTCCCCCTTCCTGCCTTCTTGCCACCGGTACTGAAGGGAGGAATTTGATTCTTTTTACATGGATTATTGCATTGCAATAGGTTTGATGGGTTGTTTTTTTAGTTAAAATGCCCGGGTGGGTGTCGCGTGGTCAACCCAGCCAGCTAGTCAGCGCGAGCTTGTGAGCTACGCAGAGTACCTAACTGTCAGGGCTCAAGGCTTGGGGCCGCTCCCGCCAAGCCAAGGGTGCGCCCTTCCCTATCGGTGACCGGAAAGGCGCTTCTCGGACTGCCCGAGACCGCCCGCCACGCACCATGGGCGACAGAGAGCAGCTCCTGCAGCGAGCCCGGCTGGCAGAGAGATACGATGACATCGCGCTGGCATTCAATCCTCCCGCGGCAGGAGGAAGACGGAACACAAAAGAAAGTGACGAAAGACAACGAAGCTCGTCGAAGGGGGAACCACAGGAGGTGGCTAGCTGTAATGGGAGACAGGTGCCCAGGAGCAGCGGCAGAAACACTCGCGGCTGCCACTCGAAGTGCAACGAGGAAAGCAAAACCGGGCGGGCCTTCCGGATGCAACAGGAGCAGCCTGCCTGGGGCCAAGAAAAATCGATCGGGGCAGCTCGCGTTGGGAGACTGGCTGCCTTTCGGACAAACACAGAGGTGCCTACGAGCGCTTACGGGCAGGAGGGCTAGCCGACCGAACACCAAGCTGTTTGATGACGAAAATGAAACGCAGGCTATTAAAATCATGTACTACGATTTAGCCGCCAACAGTGGCCTAGATAATTGCAGCCGATGCGAATCCATCTTTCCCTGCGCCTGCATTGTAACAATAGCGCACATATCTCTAAATGACCGACAAGTGCCTCGGTGTCGACCAGTTAGCGCTGTTGGTTCCTGCTAGTAGCATCAAGGTCATGGGTTCGACCCTCGGATTGACTTAAATTACACATCATTAAAATAAAAAAGAACGTTTTTTTCTGGTAATTAAGTTGGCTTTGATGTTTGTACCAGGAGGGGTGCTGATAGTGCCATGTATGAGCCATCGTCCTTCTGTGATAACTTCCGCCCCCATGTTTTGTGACTGTAATTAGAAATGTACATCGTCGGTAGAATGAACGATGGCAGGACGGGGGAAGGACGCGATCCAATGTCCTGTGCACATTTGCAATGTTTGGCAAAGGGGCCCATCCCTTGTATGGGTCTTTTGGAGGGGTTGCTGCTTATCATACACTGAATAACTCCTTTTCTAATTCGGAATTGCTCAAAAACATCTATTAAAGTTTGAGCGCCGGACTCTGATGCGATTGTATCTGGGGTTGCAGGTGGGTGGTTTTGCTCAGGGGCACCTGTGGTGTCGCTGGGGGCCTAAGCAGATAGGCTCGTGGTGCAGGCCTAGCACGTGGAGCCCAATAACCACACGGGACACTTGTGTTGCTTGCTTGCCGTCTCCGCAGCCGTGGCGCTTCTCCCTACGTGTCTGCGTGACGTCATATTTATTACTGCACGTACAACGAACGTGCCCTGACGTGCACACCATCGCGTATCACGTCAGGGACGAGTATCGCGACACTACATTCCTCCCCAACACACAAAACAAAAACACATGATACAACCCCCCGGGTCCGTGATTACACCCCCAGGCATGGACAACAGGTTTCACAGTGTCCCTCACTCTGCAGCTTAAAGTCCCAACAATAAAACTTAAACAGTCTTACTTTACGTAGTCTCGTAACCGGCAAGAGGGCGCGGGGTGCGGCCTCAGGTCGTATCGCACTCCGCCACGTTCCACGGCAGCATCCTGACCTCCGCTCCCAGAGTCATCCTCTGCGTCGTTCTCTCCGGCCTCGGGCACGCCCGCTACTCCAGGCGGCAAGGTCTCTGGCCGGTGCTGCGTAGTGTCATGTCCTTGACCTGTGGGCTCTACTCTCTCACCCGCCTGGCCCTCGGGTTCTGAGAGTCCTTCCTCTCGCGGCATGTCCCTCATGACCCTGTCCTGGCGTCGTTCATCCCCTCCGGAGGGCACGGGAATTTTCTTGAAGAATGAGACGTTCCTCGTTATTCTTTCAGCACCCTTCCGGGCTGTCACGCACGTGCCTCGGACTTTCTCCACCATCCAGGGCTGAGGTTCGAAATTCAAACGAAATTTGCCCCCTGGCACCCGATTGCGAATTAGTACATGGTCACCTGGGGCTATTGGTGAGGACACAGCCCTCCGGCGGGCGTCGGCTTGGGCAAACGCTCCACGTCGATGCGCATCAATGGCACTGTCATTGGGAGTTTCGGGCTGCCATTCTGGGTGATGTGGTATTGAATCGGTGACAACCCGCCCCATTAGCAAGTGCGCGGGAGCCACTCCCGTGATGGAGTGGGGCGTTTGGCGATAGCTACGGAGGAATGTGAAAATGGCAAGTTCTACAGACTGGCTCTTTTCGTGGGCGATCCGTATCACTTTGTTGAGGGTCCTCATGAAGCGTTCTGCTTCTCCGTTCGCTTGAGGCCATCGGGGGGTGATTCGCCGGTGGTGAATCCCGAGAGCCTGTAGGTACACCGCGAAGTCTTGGCTCTGAAACGGTGATCCATTATCGGTTCTGATCTCTTTAACAATGCCATGGGTTGCCATGATTTTCTCGAGCTTCGGGATTACTTCCTGAGCACTCAGAACAGTCAGTATCTCAACCTCCGGATACTTGGAGTGATCATCTATGGCCACCAAGGTGTGCCGTCCGTCTGGCAGGCTGCCGAAGTCGACGCTGATCTTTGACCAGGGCCTCCTCGGGCGAGGCTCCATCACCACAGGGGCCGGCCGGGGCATTTCACCGGTTAGCTGACACGCCTGGCACTCTCAAACGGTAGCCTCCACAATTTCGTCCATGAGAGGGAACCATACTTTGGTTCGGAGTCGTGACTTAGTCTTGACCATGCCCTGGTGACCGATATGGGCTAGATCCACCACACTCTGGGTGAGGGACATCGGTATGACCAGCCGGTGGCCTCTCAGCAGGCATCCAGTCTCGTCTTCCGTCAGTTCTGTCCTCACGTGGTACAAGCTCTCCATTATCTGCTTCGCCTGAGGCGTCAGGCTCTTCCACTCCTCTCGGGCGCGGGTCCAGCTGTTGTCTCGGACCGCCATTCTCGCTCTTTGTAGGCACTCGTCTTCACTGGTGGCCTGGGACAGGCTAGCCATGGACACTGGCCGGGGGCATGACCGCGCCGTGACGCACCGGATGTACTCTTCTGTTTCTGCCGCCTCTTTTATTTCTCTTGGAGTTGCTGTGCGGGGGTGGCGAGATAGGTAGTCTGCCGGGTTTCGCGCACCCGGCTGGTACTCAATCTTGCAGTTGTAGTCCTGCAGTTGCAACATCCACTTCTCTATCCTTGGCGGCGGCTTCGTTGAGGTGCCTGCGAACAGGGAGACCAATGGCTTATGGTCGGTGGTCACAACAAAGGGTTTGCCATAGACATACAAGTGGAAGTGACGACACCCCCAATGAATGGCGATCGCCTCCTTTTCTATTTGAGAGTATCTCTGCTCCGTCTCAGTGAGTGACCGGCTGGCGAAGGCCACCGGGGCCCACTCCTCGGCATTCGTCTTCCGCTGCAGCAGGACTGCGCCCAGCCCGACTGGACCGGCATCGACGGCAATCTGTGTCAGCTTGGCCGGGTCGAAGAAGGCCAGCGTCGTGGCTTCTGAGAGTGCGTGTTTGACTTCCTCAAATGCTCTACTCTGGTCACTGTTCCATGTCCAGGGGGTTGATTCCTTTGTGAGTTCTCTCAGTGGCGCTGTGAGGTTCGCTAGATCCTTGATGAACCTGCCACAGTAATTCACCATTCCTAGAAAACTCCTCACCTCCGTGACATTTGCAGGAGTGGCTGCCTCCTTGATATCCTTGACCTTGTCCGGATCGGGGTTGACGCCATCAGCTGAGAAGATGTAGCCGAAGAACTGGATCTTCCGGCACAGGAATTCGCACTTCTCCCGATGTAGTGTGAGGCCTGCGTCTCGTATTCGTCGTAGCACCTGCACCAGCCTCTCGTTGTGTTCCGCTACCGTCGTGGCGTGTATCATGATGTCATCGCTGACGTTGAGCGCCCTGGGGATTCCAGCGATCAGCTCCTGTATTACATTCTGGAACACCTCCGCAGCGCTCGATACCCCGAAGCTCAGCCTCGTGTATCGCCTCAGACCTACATGGGTGGAGAACGTTGTTATGTTCCGGGACGCTTCGTCCAGAACTAATTGGTGATATCCCGAGCGTAGGTCCAGCTTTGAGAACCACTTGGCGCCGGCCATCTCCCCAACGATGTCATCGATAGTCGGGGTGATGTGTCGCTCCCTTTTGATGGCAACGTTCGGGAGCCTCATGTCCACACATATACGGACAGCGCCTGGCTGCTTGGGTTTCTTCGCCACGACAATTGGCGACACCCACGGGGTCGGTCCGGATACTTTCTCAATGATCCCCGCTGCCTCAAGCTTCTTCAATTCCGCTTCCACCAGTGGCCTGAGGTGGAATGCTATGCGGCGATGCCGGAGTGCTATCGGCTGGACCGTGGGATCGATATGTAGGTGAACTTCTTTCCCCCGGAACTTGCCTATCCCTTGAAAGATTTCCTCGAACTCCTCCAGAGTGTGGTGTACTGACTCTTGGTGTACCCCAAACGCGAAGGTTACCACTCCCAGATCTTCCGCCGCTCGACAGCCCAGGAGCATGCCTTGCCCGTCTTCGGTGACGTAGACGTTCGACGTGATGGACCTTGTCCCATGGGATATCACCGTTCTGAACTTTCCTCGTACCTTTAACGGTTCTTCCTGTCCATAGGCGAATACCGTGATAGTCGAGGGTTGTAGTGGGGGCTGTGGACGCATGGACTTGTGCATTGCGGCAGCCATGATGTTGATGCTGGCTCCTGTGTCTACCACTGTTGTAACTTCCTCTGACCCTACTCGGATGCTGCATTGCGGCAGTCTCCTAGTCCGGCGGGCCGCCGTGCCTATCATGTGCACCCGGTGTATGACTTTTTCCTCCTCTTCATCGTCGTCCATGTCGCTGGCTCCCGGACCTCCTTCCTCGACCGTGTGCACGGCCTGGCGGGGCTTTCGGAAACCCTTCGATCGGCACACTTTCTCAAAGTGGTTGAAGCGTCCACACCCTCTGCATTTGGTCCCTCTTGCTGGGCACTTCGACGGGGCGTGGGGTGAGCCACCACAGTATCCACAGGACTTTTGCTGTTCTTGAGCAGCCGGGCTGGCTTTCGTCGGGGCCACCTCTGTTTCGGCTTGACTGCCACGGCATTGACCGGCTCGGCCTTCACTGGCACTTGCAGTGCCGCCTCCATGTGCGCAGCGCGCGCCTTGGACAGTTCCTTCGTTCGGCCCATCGTCAGGATGTCCGCTAGGGGCTTACCGGATTCCTCCAAGATTCTCTCCCTGAGCTTGGCGGACGCACACCCTTGTATTATCTGGCCTCTTATCTCCTCCGTCTCGTCTCGAAACCCACAGGTGGCCGCTAAGTTCTTTAGACGAGCGTAGAATTTGTCGAGCGACTCCTCCGGCGATTGGCGCGCCTGGCGAAATATGAAGCGTTCATAGTCGCGGTTTGCCATTGGCTCAAAGTATTGGTTGAGAGCTGCTATGAGCGTCGTGTGCGTCTTGGGGGTGGCTTCCGCGAGCGTCTTCACTATGTTGTGAATTTCTTTTCCACCTAGGTGAATTATCATTGCGCTCTTTTGATCTCTGTGGACCTTCGTGGCCTCGAAGAAGATGCGCACTCTGTCCTCCCAGTCTCTCCACCGGGCTGCTACCGTCGATGGGGACCCCTCGACGGAGAACGGCTCTATTGGCGGGATTGTCGCCATGTTGCGCGTGCGTGGCTTGCGCAGGGTTGGACCTCCCTCTCTCGTGCGCCCTCACGCTGGGCGAGACCTTCTGGCACGTGTGCGGCTGGCGCTAGGCGAGACCTCTTCTCCCTTGGGCAGTTCAGATTCCCCTGGGCGAGACCTTCTGGCACGTGTGTGGCTGGCGCTAGGCGAGACCTCTTCTCCCTTGGGCAGCTCAGATTCCCCAGGGGGGCGTGTGTGGGCCAGCCCCTCCCTTGTCCTGCGATATTGAGGGTTTATGCAAGCTCAAGGGCACTTGACCCTACCTTCCTGGGCCTCCGGTGAGCAAGACGACGCTGTGTGTTTTTCACTGTCTTGCTTCCGTTGTGTGGATGCAGGGCATGGCAGATGCTGCGCGCTCCCCAGGTCAGGAGGGCAGGGCACGTGAGGTCCTTGAAACGCGCTGGGGCGCCGATGGCAGAGACGGCCCCAGCGCGAGCAGCCAACCACAACGGAGCGCTCCGGCGCTTCCGCGCACGTCCTGGGCGGGCTATCAGCGCGGGGACTGCAGCGCGCTCCGGCGGGGCACGAGCACCGCAAGCGAGGAGCGCTAACGGCCGCCACACCAACCGGACGCGCCGATTCTGAGCGGGGGCACGATCGCTCCCTCGTCGCCAACTTGTGGTGTCGCTGGGGGCCTAAGCAGATAGGCTCGTGGTGCAGGCCTAGCACGTGGAGCCCAATAACCACACGGGACACTTGTGTTGCTTGCTTGCCGTCTCCGCAGCCGTGGCGCTTCTCCCTACGTGTCTGCGTGACGTCATATTTATTACTGCACGTACAACGAACGTGCCCTGACGTGCACACCATCGCGTATCACGTCAGGGACGAGTATCGCGACACTACAGGCACCCATCAAAGGATTGTATCATGCCAGTCTTTGAGTTCGTGCTTGCAGCCTATACCATCATCATGGCATCCTGCGCCACTTTCGAGGGGGCCGAGCGCTTATTAAAGCTTGTCTAGCCGGCCTAAGCTTCACCTAAAAAGACCACAGGCACGTGCGTACGGGGTTCCAATACTGCAATAGGATAGGAAGGATGGGAGCACTCAAGACACGCTGGGGCCCCACAGAGGGTATTTCGAGTGTGGCCGTTACTTAGGGCGTATGAGGATAGAACGTTAGGCTGATATGCAGACTGGCACACTCCCAAAATAAATGTCCTCGCAACCCCGTAGGGCAATTAAAGCATCGAGGAATGTGCCCACAGTCGCCTCATCCAGTGAGTCAGTAGCGATAGTCGCAGGATGTTCTATTCCATCAGGTTCATTGGCTCTGCGAGTAGCCGGCGCCGAGGGCTCTATGTAACATGTTCCTTTTTTATTTGAATTGGGCACATAGAGCCTACAGGGCACAGCGGGGGCTGTAAGTGGGCACAGTCCAGTGCTCTTAGCCGACACCGTAGGCGGATTAGGAAGAGTAGACGCTCCGCGCGCAACGGTTGGCCTACGCTATATGGCGAGTGCGCAGTCATTCAAAAGGTCGGCACTGCCCAGGGGTCGGACCTCTTTGGAATGGTGAATAAATATGTGTCAATGAAAACATCTGATATTTTTCACATACATAGCTGCAGATTCTCAAGTAGCTTCTTGCACATAATCCGTAGTTCACTCGCTACTGTTTTTTTCCCTTTTATTCTGTTCTGTTTGTTTTCACGATTTACAAAAAAGGCACAAGTAGCTAGAGGGACTATTTCAAGCCAATAAAAGTCGAAATGATCCGTTAAATACCGCCCGAAAAACGTAGTTTATGGCTGTGTCTGCTTGTGTTTTTGAAGGCTTTCACTGCTCCCGCGTTAGTCTGCGCTGGTGGTTCTGAGGATAAAGCATTCACTCCAGGAATATGTATTTAATGGCATGGTCACAGGTTGAACCCCTTTGACTCCACTCAGCCTTTAGGAGGGGTGTGGCATAAGAAACAGAGCTGCTGACTGTGGTCCTGGAGACCCGGCTTCGAGTCTCGGCGTGGGCCCCCAGGAGAGTTTGCTGGCGTTATTAAATATTTGCCAGGCAGGTGCTGCTGCACCCCCTCCCCCCCACCACGTTACTGAATGGCACCTGCCTGTGTTGCCCACGGAGGTTGGCAGTGCAGCATGGCCTTTCATCCTGCAGAGCATGTACACTCGGTCGGATAAGACCGTATTAGGCATGTGCAAGCAGGTGTCTGTTGCACCCCATCACATTTGAACAGCCCCGGCCTGTGTTTCCCACGAATGTGGTCAGTGCAGCCCCGCCTTTCATCATACGGTTCACTGGCTAAGAAAGCTTTATTAATTGTGGGAAAGCAGCTCAGCTCAGCCTTTCATCCTTCAAGGGTCTGTGCACATTGCCAGATAAAGCAAGTTGTCATCGTGGATGTGTGGGCAGGTGTCCGTGACACGCCCTCATGGGTGCAAAGTACCTAATTATGTTAACAAGATGGGGCATAACTTGACCTGCTGATTGTGGGATGAGAAACCAGGTTCGGGTCCCCTCATAAGCTCAACATGCGGTGACCCCGGGCAAGTCACTTAATTGCCCAGGCATATAAAAAACATGCAGATGCCCTTGTTTCCCGCAGAGGACGTGGCGTACCAACCAGAGCTGACGATGGGGGGTTAGGGAGCAAGGTTAGAGTCCCGCCACACGCACAACATCCGGTGATGCTGGGCAATTCACGTATTTTCCCAGGCAGACAACAAACATCCATATGTCCATGTTTTCTTTCGGGGGGGCGGGGCTACAGTCTGCCATACATAGCGAGTTCTCGTTCTATGTATTTGCGGTCAGGTGTCTGTTGTCCACTTCCAAGTTGATGCATAGACCCTGCTCGGGTTGTCCGCCTAAGGGACAGAGGCAAGTTATTATTACGTGTTTGTGGGCAGATGTCAGGGCATGTTTGAAAGGCCTGCAGCACGGGGAGTGTTAAGGAGATCCCTCATCTGCAAACGGACTCGTCACCAAAGGCCTTTGGGGAAGGCACTGTTAGCCACAGGAAACGCCGTATTTACCTTTAAGAGTCTGCATACTGGGAACACACGACATGGGGTGTGGAGTTGCACCACCGACCCTCACCTGAATGAAGTTGTTTCCTTTTAAACCCATTGTACAAGGGTCACTGCAATCACAATGAGCCCGCTTCCCAAGGACAGGCAGTGTTTCATTTAGTAAGGGAAACAGCATGTGCGTCCAAGATGCGATGGACCAACAGACCTCCTGCGCTTCTTAATACCTGATGCACTTAGCTGCATTTGGAATAAAAAAGGCAAGACCATGGTTTATGATTGGGTTTCAAATCCTTTCTATTGATTATCATTGCCTCAGACCAGGTACTCGGACCCTCTTGCGTCAGTAGTAGATGAGGAGGGCCCAGCTTCATGAGACTCTGACTGGAGAACTTTGCAAACCATCCCTTCTGCCAGCCTCCAGGAAACCACTGCAGACATGGCAGCGCTCCAAACCACTCGGCCCTGTCCAAGAGTCATTACCTGTAAATAGGATAGTTGTCCCAGTGATTTCTTTGCTTTATATAAACGTAAAAAAACAAAACACAAAAAAAACCTAGCCTACTGCTCCAGGAGGCATTGGGTGATGTGTTCATATGATAATTAGTCCAGAAAATGCAACTTAAAGATATATTTATGGACAGCTATCATTGGCATCAGCAACCACCTTATCACCCATGATTTTAGGTCTCGGGTAGGCAGTGCTTGTGCCTTTTAGGTCGAGCATTCAAGACCTCTTGTATATACTTTAGAATACACTTATATGTGTATGTACTTTGCCGGCTCTGGAGATCAGCCCTAGGACTTGTCTGCTTCCGCTTAGGGACTTTTTTTTTCTGTTCAACTGCCTGTATTTAACTGACCAGCAGAGGTCAGTAAAATACTGCCTCTATTCAACTTTCTTGATAGAACACAACCAGCAGACGTCAGTAAAATACCAGAATCGCTTTAGCATTCTCTAGATTCCAGGCCATAGAAATTATCTTTCATGAGCACCCGTAGACAATAATATTTTTTTCAAATCTTGTATTTTCAGTGATATGACCACCGAAGGTCCTGATTTTATATTGTAAACAAAGCTTTGGACTATACCTTTTCCCGCTGAAAGGCAATATTTCTCCCCATGTGTTCCCATACCTGGCGTGTCACCCAGTTTGATGCTTATTTTCCCTCCATGTTAAAGAACAGTAGATGTTTCAGCTCCCGGGCTAATGTGCTGCATAGCTAGATACATATAAGGTCCCACAGGCAAGACCGATTGCATTGCAAATGCTTGTTTTGCTTAAGCCTTGTTTACCGCAGCCTGCGATATCAATGTGGTGTGATAACGACGGCAGGTGGAGATGGAGTGGTGAGACACCTCGGAGGAGGGTGGGAAGGCAACAGCCAGCGCAGGAAGAGAAGGAAAGTCTGGGGGGAAACAACCCAGAGCGGGAGGAGGGTGGGAGTGACGGAGAGAGACTGCAGGGACATGCACTCAATAGGAGTATGTCGATTTTTGTATTATTATATAAAGTAAAAAGCACCTGGAGGAGCCTTTGGCCAGTGGAAGGACACCGGCCGCAGAAAGCTGCACTTAGTTCATGCTCCACGCCAGGGACACACTGCGAAGCTCCAGGAGAAGGCCGAGGAAGAGGCGCTGACCAACAGGAAAGCAAGGAAACGAGAGGAACGCCGGAGCCCACCCAGGGTCAGTAAAAGCAAGTCATGGGTGGGCTCGAAGCCAGTTTAAGCCTTTTAGGTTTTGCCTGCACAGCGCTTGTTGTAAAGTATAGGGTCACCACACAATTTTCCTATGTAAATGAGGAGACCACTCATTGCTGCGGAGGTAACGGGGGTTTATTATGGGATTACATACACTAACGGGAGCGCCGGCTCGGAGCTACGATCTCGTTGAAATCGGCGCGCTAATGCCGATCCTAAAATGGCCGCCCCCGGAAGTCCGCTGACGTCACACGCAGTGTGCGTCGCAGACCAGACCGCTACACACCGCATCTCCCTCCTTTGCAAAGCATGAACTACAGTTCCCCCACTACAATAAGAACAGTCTTACTTGTTGTCCATGCTGAACTCCTCAAACCTCCTAGGTAGCATTACTCTCCTCCCACAACGTGTCCTTCTCCTTCCTTCGCCCGTAGTCGGGGTGGTGTCGACCCCGTCAGGGTAGAACGTTTCTCTCTCTTCTCTGGGTTCTGTCCCGCTCTGTCCTATCTCCTCCGGCATCTCCTGGGTGTCCGGTTCTTGCTCGAAGTTTTCTCCTCTTCCCCTGCTTCTTGTCCCTGCTTGGGAACCACCTTCTTCTTCTCCTGATCTCCTCCTTGCAGTCCTCACGCCCGGCGTGACTCTGGCATTCTCTGTATCGTTCAGCTCCGTGCTGTATTCCGCTCCTTTGGTCCTGGCGCACCTCGCCATGCGATCTTGGGCCCATACCTTCCCGTCACTCAGCAGGGCAGACCTGGAGTATGGCTCTATTACTTGAAACGGAGGCGTGAACTTGCTGTCTCCTTTCTTTACGGTAATTTAACTCTCACCCATTCCCCTCTCTCGAGTGCGACCTCCTTGGTGTTATGGCTAGTGTCGTAATAGTCCGTGTACACGTCTTGCGCCCTCTCCAGGTTCCTGCGCACCACTGCTGGAGACCAGTGGCTGTGTACCGTGAGCCTCTTCCAAGCCACGTTGTCCTTAGTGAAAGGCTCTCTCCCTCTCAGTACGCGGAACGGACTGTAACCCGTGGAGGCAGGAGTTATCCGGTACGCCCATAACAGCCGCTTCAGCTCCTTTTCCCAGTTTATTCCTTGACTGATCGCTGCTTGTACCGATCCCATAATCACCCTGTTGAATCTTTCAGCGGCTCCATTCCCCGCTGGGTGATAGACCGGCGTGTGGCGGGCTGTGATTCCGTTCCTGTCCATGAATGTTGCCCACTTGGTCGAGGTGAACTGTAGGCCATTGTCACTTAGGATCCCTTTGGGGATGCCTTCCCTAATGAATACATCGGTGAGGAATTCCAGTATAGTGTCCGTCTCTGCATTCTCATCCACGTGGACTTCTGGCCATTTAGAGTAACTGTCGATGACTACCGTAAGGTACTTTTGGACTCCATTGGCGTCTTGTATGGGACCCAGAACATCAATTGAAATTTCTTCCCATGTATTCTCGAGACACTCATACCGCCCCAGGGGTGGGCGTAACACTCTCTGTGTCTTATCCGCATTGCTGCATTGTTCGCACGCCCTCACGTGGCGCTCCACTGCGAGGTCCATCCCCGGTCACCAGTAGTCCTCCTTCGCTCTCCCCTTCGTCTTCACTATTCCCAAGTGCCCTTCATGAGCGATGGCCACGATGCGTGGTCTCAGCGTGTTTGGGGGAACTACTTTGCTGCCACGTAACAGGAAGCACGGGTTGTCCCCTACCGACAGTTCCTCTCGGACCTCCCAATACTGTTTTAGTTCTTCCTCTAGTAATCTCTTGTCCGGCCATCCCTTGGTGACATATGCTTTAACTGCTCTCATTCTTTCATCTTTCTCGTACTCCATTTTCCACTCTTGCCCACTTATGGCTTTCTCGTGGTCGCCGGTAAATGCCACCACATACTCTTCCCATCCACCTTCTTCCTGGACTTCCGAGACCTCCTTGGACGCGGCTCTGCTTAAGTAGTCGGCTACCTTGTTCTTGTGCCCAGGTAGGTACTCCACGTCGTAGACATAGTCTAAGAGTCTCAGCGTCATCTACGCGATTCTCGGTGTAGCATGCTCGTGCACGCTGGACGTGAGGACCCTTACCAGCGGCTTGTGATCCGTGCGCAGCAGGAATCTTCCTCCCCACAGGAATTGCCGGAACCTTTCCATCGCCTACACAATTGCCAACATCTCTTTTTCGATGACACTGAATTTGCTTTCGTTGGGAGCCAACGTGTGGGACGCAATACTGATCGTGGTGGTCCTTCCTTCCGTGGATCTTTGGGTGAGCACTGCGCCAAGTCCCCGGTCGCTGGCGTCCGTGGTGAGTACCGTAGGCGCTGTCGGGTCAAACCCTTGAATGGGTACCGCCTCACTGATCTCTTTCTTCATCTCTTCAAACTCCCGCTGTTGCTCTTCCCTCCACCGGAACGCCTCTTTGTCCTTTAGGATCGATCTCAGGTGGTGAGTCTTGGAGGCAAAGTGCGGTACGAACTTGCTGTAAAATTCAGCCATGCCCAGGAACGTCCGGACGTCTTCTTTACTTGAAGGTGTAGGTGCGTCTTTGATTGCTGCCACATTGGACGATTTGGGTTTTATGCCCTCGTGGCTGATCTCGTGCCCCAGGTACGTGACTTTGTCCATGCCAAACTTGCATTTGTCCCATTGGGCTGTGAGCCCGTTCTGCCTTAACACCGTTAACACTTCTCCCAACTTCCTGTTGTGGTCTGCCATGGAAGTGCCCATCACCAGAATGTCGTCCTGGAAGAATTGTATGCCCTCTTTCTTGTGGAACAGCCTGTACATGAGCTTTTGGAAGACGGCTGCTGCTGAGGCTAGCCCAAACGGCATCCGCAGGAATTTGTAGCACCCGAACGGGGTGATGAACGACGTCAGGTGGTTGCATGACTTGTGCAGTGCGATCTGGTGGTGGGCTGATGTCAAGTCTGTTGTGGAGAACCACCTTGCCCCTTGGGTCTTGGCCAGCATCTCGTTGATCCTGGGAAGGGGGAACTTATCCACTACGATGTTCTTGGTAAGCTCCCTGAGGTCCACACACAGCCTCACCTTCCCGTTGGGTTTCTGCGTGACGACTAAGGGGGCCAACCACTCTGCGTTGTCTATTGCTTCTATTATCCCGTTGTCTTCCAGCCTCTGCAATTCTTCCTGCACGGCTGACCTGGTCCGGAACGGGATGTTCCGCACTTTATGGGACACAGGTCGGGCCCCTTCCTTAAGGTTTATCTTGTGCGGAAATTTTGCTAGATGACCGATTGAGTCTCTGAAGACTTCCGGGAACTCTTCTTTCCACCATTGCGCCTCCTGTCCCGGCTCCTCCTCGGTCATGAGCACTTGCGTGCGTCCTCCCGGGTTCAATTTTATCCCCAGCTCCCCCTGGTCCTTCCAGCCCAGTACTGACGGTCCTTTCTCCGCCACGTATAATTTCCCTTCACATCTTCTGCCTTTGAACTCGAAGGTTAGAGGGCAATACCCTACCATGGGTATGGGTTCCCCTGTGAATGTTACGGGGTGGATGTCCGTGGGTCTCAGCCAATACTTCGTCCCTGGTGCAAAATCTTCCTCCCATATCTTCCTTCTGACGATCGTGTAGGGCGATCCCGAGTCCGCAACCATAGTGACTCTCACTCCCCCTATGCTCATGTCACACTTCGGTTTATTGTCCACCGTACTTTCTATGCCCAGTATCTGATCTTCTATGATCAGGATCTCGTCGTCCTCCTCCTGGTTCACGTCATCTTCCTCCTTGCCTGTTTCTTGAGCCACGTATTTCACTTGTTGCCTCGGAGATTTCCTTCGGCATACTCTTTCGTAATGTCCCATCAGCCCGCAGTATGTGCACTTGGCCCGGAACGCCGGGCATCCCTTGTCGTGGGCGGCGTGGCCGCCACTGCCGCATCTGTAGCATGCGTTCGTGCTCCCTTGCCTCTGTCCTTGCGATTTCATGATGCGGGCATTGAACTTTCTGTAGTTCCGCGTGCCTTGTTGTCCTGCTGGCGCATTCCCGTCATTGACTTTCCGATCCTCTATCTTGCACACCGTTTGTTCTTGTAGCCGTTCGCATTTGGCCGCTTCCGCACACCTTCTGGTCAATTCTGCTTTCTTCACCATGGATACTACGGTCTTCAGAGGTGCGTCGCCGTTTGCCCATAACTTTTCTTGGATGGAGGTATTTACCGTGTGCATGATGATTTGGTCCCTGATTAGTTCCTCCTGTAGGGTCCCAAACTTGCACGTCAGGGCCAGCTTCTGCAGTGCTGCTACGTACTCATCGACCGTTTCTCCTTTGTTCTGTGCCCTGTGGTAGAAGTTGTACCTGTCGATGGCTGTGCACACGGCCGGGCGGTAATGAGCATCTAGGTCTTCTATCGCGTGTTGGAACACGTTGTCATCTGCCGCCGGCCTCACTTCCTTCACCAGGTCTTCATACACCCTCTGCCCCGCAGGACCTAGATGATGAAGGAGTATCTTCTTCCTCCGCGAGCTCGTGAACTCCGTCTCGCCCTCTTCCTCTAAGGCCGACAGGTAATTTAGGAAGTACCTTTTCCAGTCCTCCCACGGCATTTCTGGCTCCCCAACTTTGGTTAGGAAAGGCACGGGGTTCGTCAAGGAGAACGTCTGGGAACTCATCTTCCTTCTAACCCTCACCCGTCGTGCCTTCGAGTTGGAAGTGTCGGGTGCACTGGCTCCTCGGGCGCTTCTGCCCCCAAGTTCGCCGTCCTGGCTGGACTCTCCGCTCTCCGCGTGGTCCTCACTATCCCCCTACAGGTTTCAGGACTGCGCCCCTTCCCACGGCCACCGGTGGACTCACCCCGCCTTTCTGGGTCTTCTGGGGCTCACTCGCTCCTTCTTTCCTGGCACGGGCTAGGGGCTCAGCACTCTGCCCTGCTCCCCCTCCGGATGCACTCCGTCGCTCTGCCACGCTCCTGCTCGTTTTCGCCGTGGTACCAACTCGCTTTTCACCGTGGTTACCAACTTGTCTCTGTCCCCCACGTGGTTCCTGGAAGCAGCGCTGGGCTCTTTCACCTCCTCGTCGCCATTGTAAAGTATAGGGTCACCACACAATGTGCCTATGTAAATGAGGAGACCACTCGTTGCTGCGGAGGTAACGGGGGTTTATTATGTGATTACATACACTAACGGGAGCGCCGGCTCGGAGCTCTGATCTCGTTGAAATCGGCGCGCTAATGCCGATCCTAAAATGGCTGCCCCGGAAGTCCGCTGATGTCACACGCAGTGTGCGTCGCAGACTAGACCGCTACACACCACACTTGTGACCTGCTTGTGAAATCCCAGGTATTAAATACATCTCAAAAGGGAGCTTATTAGTTCCTGTTGTATAATTAATGTGTCTTCTCGCTGTTGTGTGAAACTTGTGTTTACTTTCCCTGTCTCCATGCGTTGTAACATCTGTTAAATTCCTGATCTTTTCATCCTAACCCACTGAAGAGTATTCATTTGATCTCACTCTACATTTTATGTGGGCTTAAGTTCTTGAACTCAATTTTATGACTTTGTTTTGGGCAGTTATATTAATTAAAGTGTGAAGAACTCACGTCACGCTCCCCACTTTTGAAAAACTGGGCAACACTGCCATCTATGGGTTATTTTTTTAATCGAAAATAAAAATTGCTCTTCACACATTTTCTCTTCAGGTTTTATGGCCTAGAAGCAATTGCAAAGACGATTGTGAATAAAACGTGGCAGACAGAAAACAGTAAATAAATGCATGGATAAAGTAGTAGGGTGTGACCTCTCCTTGGATGAGTATGTAAAATGTATCTTTTATCCTAAGTTTGTGTCCTGAATTTTGACCCTTTGTCCTGAAATTTTGTAGAAAATTGTGACCCTTTTGTACAGTCGTGTATGTGTCTAGTGGTTGAAGGGGCGGAGTCTAGGGGAAGGCAGGAAAAGGAGGAGCATGTGGGAGAACGGCAGTGAGAGTAGGGACGGGAACGTGGAAGGTTGTAGAGAATAAAGGCTTGACATAGAACACGGTGTCTGTCGTCATTGGGATCGCATCGCGACACGACAGCTGGCGACGAGGGTGGGATCGGAGCAGTGTGCTCTCCCAAACCCCAACGTGTGAGCAACCGTGTTCAGCGCCTGTCCGGGAGCACGGGGAGAAAGTGAGACCCTGGCCCCTGTTGGTCCCTTCCGAGTGAGTGCCTGCCGTGTGAGACCCCCCCCCGGCAAGAAGCGGAAGTCGAGTGGATCCAGTGAAAGAGGCAGCGCAGCTCACCTGCCTGACACCGACTGAAGCCTCGTGGAGCTGGTGAGTGAGGCTCCCAGAGCTGGATGAGCAGCGAGTGAACGAGGCTGAGACACGTGTGAAGCCCGGTGTGTGGAGCCGGCCCGGCGGCCATCTTGAAACCAGGCAGTGCTATAAGGACATCCCTATTAAATCGGATAGGCGGCCATCTTGAAGTCAGGCGCCCAGGGATTAAACAAGCATAAGCAAAAGCAAAAAAAAAAAAAAAAAAAAATAGAAATAAATAAGCACGGGCAAAGGCAAGACAACGCTATAACAAACACGAGCAAAGACAAGTAAAAGAGGTGAATGAGCATCAAACAAACCCGAGCAAAGACAAGGGAGCAGAGACAAGTCCACGTGCACGGAATCAAACAAACACGAGCTAAAGCAGGATAACCTTGCAGCAAGCCCTAGCAAAGACCAGCAAGCGGAGACAAACCCACGTGAGGCGCAATGTCAAATCAGGGATCACCCGTCCGCCAAGAGGCGAAACCCATTGTCATGGGGCTGTCACACCTGCGTCCCCCAGAGCCGTTGGCGCTTGTGGTCGGAGGCAGCATGGGCCCCCGCTGGGAAGAGTGGATCGAAGATTTTGAAGACTACATCAAAGGCTCCAAAGTACTGGGGGATGAGGATCAACTGATTGCGCTTCGAAACCTCGTGGGGAAGGATATCAGCAAAATGATCAAGGAGATCCCAGTGGCGGATGCAGGGACATATGCCAAGGTGCGGGAAGCACTGGACAAAAAGTTCATACACAAAAAGAACGTAGACTACGAGCGGTATGTGTTCCAGCGGGCGCACCAAGAAAAAGATGAAGCAATGGGCACATACATTACTCGCCTAAGGAGGTTGGCACGCCACTGCAATTTTGAAGCATTCTCTACGGATGACGCCATACGGCTACGCGTCATTGACGGCTGTCAATCTGAGACCCTCCGGAGAAAATTGCTAAAGAAAAGCCACACCTTAGACGAATTCGAAGAGCTGACGAGAATTCATGACCAGACCGAGGAGCAGGCCAAGACCATGGAAGCTGGGCGCACGGAACGCCGAGAACAGATATGTCAAGTGCGAACCGGCCGCTCTCGTCGAGGATCCAGAGAGCGAGGGCGGTACGTCCGGCCACCATCGCGCCGGCGCAACTCTGGGCACCGACGACCGGACTCAGAGAGGAAGAGCAGACGACATGATCCTGTGAAAAAGGCGGCAGCACGGAGATGCTACCGATGCGGGTATGACTTCCCACACTCCGGTGCGTGCCCGGCCATGGGACAGCAGTGCCGCAAGTGCGGTCGGAGCAACCATTTTGAAGCCATGTGCGGAGAGTATCGACGCGAGAAAGAAAAGAATTTGCCTGCGACAGCGCGAGGCGACACTCGCCGGCATCATGCGCGAGCAGTGCGCGATGGCCCAAAATCATCATCCAGGTCATCGCATTCCAGCAGGGAGTCTCGAACATCGCGATGGTCGAGGAGATCACCCTCTCGAGACTCGAGATCGACTTCAGACGAACGTGAATACTCAGTGGAGTATGCGAACATGATTGCTGATCCTGATCAGCTAAAGAAATACCCCCGGCTAGACATCAGTGTCGGTGAGCACAATACAAAATTTGTAATGGACAGTGGGGCGTCGCTAAACTACATACCAGTGACGGAATATAACAAAATGAACCCTCGCCCTCAACTGAGCCCGGCATATGTCCGTGTTTACACCTGGATGTCCAGGAAGCCACTTCCCTGCCTTGGGAAATTTTCAACGACGCTGAGACATCAGACAACGTCCGTCCCCGCCGTGATCCATGTCATAGAAGGACCAGAGGCGGACTGTCTCCTTAGTCTGCCGACGGCCGAACGACTCAGGCTGGTAGAAATCCTATACCGTGTCAGCAATGACAGCGACATCATTCACAAATTCCCAAAGTTATTCATGGGACTTGGCAAGATGATCAGAACCCGGATCCGCCTCCACATCAATGAACAGGTCCAGCCGGTTGCCCAGCACCCTCGGAAAGTGCCATTCCACCTCCAACAGGCTGTGGAAGACGAACTGCAAGAGCTGCTGACGGCTGATATCATCGAACGCACAGAGGGTCCCACCCCATGGGTGTCGCCAGTGGTAATCGTCCCAAAGAAAGGAACTCCAGGAAAGGTCCGGTTGTGTGTGGACATGCGGATGCCCAACACCGCTATCGAGAGAGAGCGTCATCCAGGGCCCCACCTGAGCGACATGATAGCGGCACTCAACGGTGCGCGAGTGTTCTTCAAGCTAGACCTTAACAAAGGGTACCACCAGCTGGAACTCCATGAGAGCTCTCGATATATCACGACCTTCGCGACACATCTGGGGCTATTCAGATATAAGAGGTTGAATTTCGGCATCTCATCAGCCGCTGAGATATTTCAAGAAGCCATTCGCCAAACTATCCATCACATCCCTCACACACTGAATTACAGTGATGACATTCTGGTGTATGGGGCGAACGTCCAGGAGCATGATACGGCCCTGGACCGAGTCTGCCACGCGCTTCTGGAAGCAAATTTGACACTCAACAAAGAGAAATGCGAATTTCACCAGTCGAAGCTGAAATTCTTCGGGCACATCTTCTCGGGGGCCGGGATGAAGCCCGACCCTGATAAAGTGAGCACTCTCAACGACACCAAGAGCCCACGAGATGTCAGCGATGAGCGATCATTCCTGGGTATGGCAAGCTACTGCTCGAGATACATCAGAGACTATGCCACGATCAGCCACCCACTCCGAGCATTGACAAAGCAAGGGCTGACCTTTGAGTGGACTTCCGAGTGTGAGCGAGCTTTCCAGGAAATTAAACACGCTGTGGGAGCGGCCGAAAGCCTGGCATACTTTAGCCCGGACCGCAAGACAGAAATTACAGTCGACGCAAGCCCAGTCGGCCTAGGGGCTATCCTGGCCCAATATGACAATGACTCGGACCAGCGTCACATAATAGCACAGGCCAGCCGAAGTCTCTCCGACACAGAAAAAGCCTACTCCCAACCTGAAAAGGAAAGCCTTGCAGTAGTATGGGCCTGTGAGCACTTCCACGTGTTTATTTACGGAAAGCATTTCACCATGGTGACAGACCACCAAGCGCTCGTCACTATCTTTGGGAATCCACGCTCGAAAATGCCGCCCCGCATTGAACGCTGGGGGTTGCGACTACAGGAGTACACATTCACCATTGTCCACAAGCCGGGGAAATCAGCCAACCCCGCAGACTATATGTCGCGGCACCCTGAGGCATCCCAACTCTCCACACCGTCTGTCGCTGATGAATACATTCACTTTGTGGTGGACCAGGCGCAGCCACCGGCGGTCCCACTAGAGGCCATCCAACAAGCCACTTCGCAGGATGAAATGCTGCAAAGAGTGATCCGCAGGGTGCAGACACACCAATGGCGGCATGAAGAACCCCATGAAGAGAGCGACCCGACAATGCGCCAGGAACTGCAGGCATTCAGGAATGTGAGCGAGGAGCTGTCCATCACTGCTGAGGGTCTGCTACTAAGAGATCACAGGATTGTAATTCCCCGACAATTGCGTCAAGGAGTAATCAACCTGGCTCACGAAAGCCACCGAGGGGTAGTTGCGACCAAAAGAGCCCTCCGTGAGCGCGTCTGGTTCCCGTTCCTAGACACGATGGTGGAACACACCCTGAAGGACTGCACTCAGTGTCAGGTAGTGGGGCATGGTGACCCCCCAGCTCCTTTGCAAATGACGCCATTGCCCCCTGGAGTGTGGCATGAGTTGGCCATGGACTTCTATGGCCCGATGCAGTCTGGCAAATACGTTCTGGTAATCATCAATGAATATTCCCGATTCCCCATTGCTCAGTTTGTGCCGTCGACTGGTGCAGCTACTACCATCGCTGTGCTGGACGAAGTCTTCGCAGCCTGGGGCGTACCTAAGGAACTGAAAACGGACAATGGTCCTCCTTTCACCGGGCGGGAGTTCAGTGACTTCATGAAGCTAATGGACGTGCGACATCGGCGGATAACACCGTTATGGCCACAGGCCAATGGTGCTGCCGAAAGGTTCATGGCCACCCTCAAAAAGACATTCCAGCAGGCCATGCTCGACAAAAGAGACCCACAAACAGCCCTCAACGATGTGCTCCGATCCTACCGAACAACGCCTCATGCCACCACGGGCAAGTGTCCGGCAACACTCATGCTGGGACGCCCTGTTCGAACACGGATACCTACATGGGAAGGAGCACTCCGACCTGTATCTCCAGGCCGCACGCATCAAGAAGTAATGGTGGCAGATAGAACCAGGAAAGAGCACATGAAAGAGTATGCGGACCGCAGGAGACGAGCCCAGTCTCTCTCTATTCATGAAGGAGACTGTGTAGTAGTCAAGCAGGAGCAGAACAAGAAGACGGACAGTCGGTTCAGAGCAGAACCTTTGACAGTCACTCGACAAAAGGGCACCATGTTGACTGCGGAATCGGACAGCAGACGCATCACGCGGAATGTGTCGCATTTTCAAAAATGCAGTCCTGCCCTGCAGGACGCCCTTGTGCTGCAGCCAACAACGCAGAGAACTGAACGTACTGAGAAACGAGCTGAGCGTACCGCTAGTCAAGTAGAGGAAGATGGGGACAACCCTGGAGCGGTGGCAGAAGGCCGGTCCCTCAGGCCACGGCACGAAATTCGACAACCCAAGCGGCTAATTGAAGAAATGTAAACTTGTGTTCATTCTTTTGGTAACAAAAGGGGAGATGTACAGTCGTGTATGTGTCTAGTGGTTGAAGGGGCGGAGTCTAGGGGAAGGCAGGAAAAGGAGGAGCATGTGGGAGGACGGCAGTGAGAGTAGGGACGGGAACGTGGAAGGTTGTAGAGAATAAAGGCTTGACATAGAACACGGTGTCTGTCGTCATTGGGATCGCATCGCGACACAACACCTTTGTCCTGAATTTTTGTCCTGAATTTTGACCCTTTATCCTGTCCAGATTTTGCCTCTATGTCAGGTGGTCACCCTAGCAGACGAGCATCAAGATTCGAGAACATGTCCCCTGCCTACAAAAAAATGAATGTGTCTTTGTGTAGTGTCACTGCTGCTCATGTAAAGCGCTCTAATACCTTCGGATCGAGTTTGTGCGCTGTAAAAACTGCAAAAACACCACACCCTCTGTTGTTGTTTCGTCCCTTCCCGTTTTGCAGTGACAATTTTGTACTAAATTGTGCTTTTGCACAACCTTTTTTTTTTAACATACCGATTCCACTCAGATCGGGTATTTAAAAAAAATGCCAATATGACTCGGCCACGTTTGGAGGCGCACGTGTGTTGTCGGTATGAGCAAAGTCAAGTGGTCTTTAAGCCAAGACCTATTAACTGTGCGACTGCTTGTTGTGAGTTGTTGAAAACAAGGGATTGCGCAGTCCCGGTCAAGGGATGCAAAACTCCCCAGTACCACAAAGTTGACACTGAGTGAAAAGGTGCGAGAGGTTCGGTGAGCAGAAGAGAAAGCCAAGAAAAAACTAACTGCAAAGAAGACGGAAGAAGGGGGGTCCGCCGCAGGCAGGATGAAGAGGCGCGCAGGCAGAACATTCAGCAAATGGTAAAATGGGCTAAGCTGATCGGAAAGCTTCATCCAGACACTCTGTGGAAGAGGCTTTAGCGGCTAAAAGCCTTTGAGACGAAAGCGTGCTCTCCAGTTTGCTCCTATAACCTCATGCAGTGAATCCTATCCGTTCAAAGCTTATCCTTTTGCCAATCTTGCCTTCAGAAATAATTCAGGGGTATATTATCAAGCCAGGCGACAAAATTATCGCCGCTTTAGCGGCAGGAAACTGCCGCTAAAGCGGCGATAATGGACTTGATAATATGCCCTTGAGAATTCCCATAGAAACCCATGTTCTGGTGTGAACATGGGCTTCTATTGGAATTCTCTGCGGCATATTATCAAGCCCATTATCGCCGCTTTAGCGGCAATTTCATGCCGCTAAAGCAGCGATAATTTTAACGCCGTTCTTGATAATTTAGGGGCATATTATCAAGCCAGGCGATAAAATTATCGCCGCTTTAGCGGCAGAAAACTGCCGCTAAAGCGGCGATAATGGGCTTGATAATATGCCGCAGAGAATTCCAATAGAAGCCCATGTTAGACGTCCTTCACATCTAACATGGGCTTCAATTGGAATTCCATAGAGCATATTATCAAGCCCATTATCGCTGTTTTAGCGGCGATAATTTTATCGTCTGGCTTGATAATATGCCCCATGCACCTCACTTTTTTGTTGCTTACTAACGTTCTTCAGATGTGTTGGCGTCGGCTTCAAGCACAGGAGTGGGACATTTTGGCGGAGGGCTTTAAGCACTGCACCAAGGATGAGACTCTCACCCATATTACACCCCCGGACACATGCACTCTCGGTTTGAAAAAAGGAGTTGTTCTTGCCACATCTAGATCACTACTCAAGGCAGTGGTTTGAGTTCGCCTATCGCCGACACACTGTCATGATTTCCCCTCTAGAACACATGGGGGCATATTTACAACGAGGCGATAAAAAATTATCGCCGCTTTAGCGGCCGTTTTCGGCCGAAAAGCGGCGATAATTTTATCGCTATATTAGCAAGGCCACGCTAACGCGTGAAACCTTGCTTTAGCGTGGGGGTGTCTAACGCTCAGCTTTGCATCTCTAATGAGATGCAAAGTGGGTGTTCCTAACCTAACATGAAAGGGGAAATGTCGCTAAGCGACATTTCTCCTATCATCAAGCCCCACGCTATGAAGCATAGCGGCAGGAAAAGTAGCGATAACCCCTGTTATCGCTACTTTACTTACGCCTGCTTCAGGACTGACTTAGCCATGATATCCTATGGAGGGTGGATATCATGGCTAAGTTTGTGAGTCCCTATCAACTAGCTAACCTGAGATTATCGCTGGGTTTCCAGCGATAATCTCACGTTAGCCAGTTAGCGCTAGGATTTTTATCGCTGATGAGATAAGCGTTGCTAATAGCACGCTATCTCAGCGATAAAAATCAGCGCTAGCCGGCGATAATTATCCGAGCGCTAAGTGCGCTCAGCGCTAATTATCGCCGGTTGTTGTTGATATGCCCCTTTCTTCTAAATACCACAGGGTTCATTGCTCTGCTTCCCTACATTGATAGTTAAAGCTGCGGCAAGTGGGCAGGGGGGTGGGGGTAGACAGCCTATTATGGGTCTGTTTGTTACACAGAAAAATGTAAAAAGTATGCTAACTCTTCATAAATAGCCCAGCACTGTTTCTCTGTAATTGTACGATGGAATCTCTTGCTGCGTACCTGGCTACTATCATGCAATTTAAACTCTTTTGGCATAAAACAATACAATATTTTTAAAATCACATATGGTAGGGTTTCCGTTTAGTGCATTAGATCACAGATTGACATTTCTAAACATGAACTTTTAAACATGTATTAACCCTCCTTCTTGGCAAAACCAGGAGTGAACAAAGTGAACCAATTATCTGTTGGCCCTTACCTCATGGCCAATATTATTGTTATGGATGTTGGAACATTCCAGGCTAATAAAACATACACGTGATTTTTGTGTACACAGTCCATCTTAAACTGAATTACTTGAAAGTGTTCTCGAATGTCACTATCAAGTAAATTAGACGCAGTAAGTAAATTGATTTGACTAAGATAACACAATTTAGCCATGCAGGAAATACGGAATCTGAAACCAGGCTTCCTGGTCATGCATAGGACTAGATCAATTTATTTTTCTCAATCACCTTTAAAACAGGAAAACAGTGTTTTTGTACAATTCTGTTAGATGAATAGTATACTGTGTTAAATAACATAATAGATCACAAGTTAATATGACACAATAGCTACAAAAACAGGCCCATAATGAAGGTGAGGGAAGGCAGGACACCATATGCTAATATTACTGACTTTTGAGACACTATAGAGCTGTTTTAGAGGTGGGTAAGCCACTGAAAGCTTGAGCCAGGCATTAGCCTGAAGCCTTGCTTTGGCTCCACACAAGGTCCTGTTGGAACATCGACCCTTAACGAGCTGAACTTTCATGTGGCTTCTCCATGCCTCCTTCCCTCTACCCAGAATGTTGCCCTTGTGCCAGGGTTGCCGACTTTGGAATTGGGGAACCAGCTTCGAGTCTCGGCATCGGCTCAACATCCTGTGATTCTGGGAAAACCAGTTAAACTCGCCTTGCCAATAAACAATTAATGTGACTTTGTGTAATGTAAGTGTAAAGAGCTCCAATACCTTTGGGTCGAGTTCATGCTATATAAAAACTTCAGAAAAATGCACAAAGAAGTAAAAACAAAGCCTTAACATAAGGAAAAACAAATACAAATGTTTTGGCTGATTTGTACAAAGTTAAAATAGAAGAAGGGACAAAATCGCGGCTTCCTTGCTTACATTGCGTAATCTTAGGCAAATATTTTACTTCACCAACAATTTTTCCTATTATGAGTATGCAAGCACTTTCAAATATGTGAGTTCTGAATACACAGTTGTACAAAAACCTATTGTATTTGATTTATATGTTTTACTGTGATGTATCAACGTCAATGCTTCACATTTTAAGGAGATACACTTCTCTTGAATTTTATCATATATTACATGATGTTTGTTATATGATTTGCATATCAAACATATCTGGGCTTGGCTTGTGCACAGGCTCCAAGATCTGAGCAAGACCTTCTTGTTAATTTGTTGGCTCGTCCACCTCGAAGCTATTCAGTGCAGCTGTTGAAGTGCATTAAAAAAAAGTATGGGAACGTGGTCAGTAAACGCAGAGATGAAATCAAAGGCATGGCTAAAAAGAGCAAAATATTCTGTAACTATTTTGTTAATCTCTCACCGTCAGGTAACTACATATAAAATAATGCACACCTTAAATGAAAAATAAATAAAGGTAAAACTAATCAATGGGAACATTTCACACATTTTAACATTGGCAAAGGTTCCACCTCTTGATATCAGCATCAGCAACGGAGAGGGGATCTGTCTCTATGCGACAGAAGGTCTGAGACTGCGCAGCAACACGTGTGCCAGTGTTTTGGATAACTTTCGAACATTGTGACCTAGCAACAACAATGTTTGTTCTTTTGCAAGTCTGCAAATTATGCAAAAGATGACGGATTATGTTGTAAGTGTGACAAATCCATAATCTAGTGGAAAACGCTGGAGAATCGCATAATTCCAGTTGCCCTGCTGATAGAGCAGCCGTGCCATCCGCTGGCAGCGTGTGCACAAGTGGGCAGCGCAGCATTAGACCACCGACTGCCCGAAAGGGAGGGAATATCTCTAAACATGTGTTCTCCCTCCACCAAGGATAATGATATTAATACCAATATGTTCTTTCTATAGCATTTTGACCAGGGCGATTCTTCGGTAACATTTTTGAACACAACTATAATTACATCATCAAAATTGGTACTCATTTTACCGACCTCAGAAAGATGAGTTGCTCTTAGCCGGAATCAAATCTGCAAATCACACACAGAGCTCAGCAGAGAGTGCTCAACCTCCTGAGGTATTCTACTAGCTAGGTATTCCATAATTGACACACTGAGGCAAAACTAAATGGAATGGAATGTTCCCTGTTGTTATAACCAGTGCTTGAGATTCAAGCATGCCATCCTTCGCTTCGAGTATTTCTCAGCGAAGTTCATCTGCGTGGCATGGGTACATGGACGTCAATTAGGGGTCTCAATGGCTTCCACCACCCTCGCTTGTCCTATGCAGGGTGACAAATGGGGACAAAGGGTTAATCACGTGAGTTCACCATAGTTCAAAGTATGTGTGATGTCCCTTACGCTACCTCTCACGCACTTCCCATGTCCTGATCGTTGTCTCACTGTGCACATGGTATGTTGCATTCTGAGATACCTCCAGTGTTCTTACCTTTGTATGTTTCACTCATCAAAAGATAAACTGGGCAATTCACAATTTCATATCATACAATATTTCCTTTGTTTAAGGTAAGTGATCTCCTGAGAAACTCTTTGGTGTTCTTTCACATTCTTCCATATGCCCTATACAGTGGGCTAGCAAAGATTTACATTTGTGCAGCAAAAGAGACTTTGTTGTATATCATCACATCATCCTGTAAGTCTACGTTATAACGCACAGTCTTTTTTGCTACACATACTTGTGATGCCATAGAAATGATGGTGCCCGACATTATTTGCATGGACGCTGTATCCAGCAAGGTAGACAGACCACATAGAATTTCTCAAATTAAGACCACATGGACACATTAGGTCTACCTGATTCTGTCTCTCAACCGCTAGCCCTTGTAAAGCCATACAGCCTGAAAGAGCCCCAGTGTCATCTGCATTTGGCTGAAACACGTCAGCATTCTCTGGCTTTCTGCTCATATTTTAGTCTATAAATAACTAAAGGCACAGGACACGTTAAATAACAACATCCCTGAATATTGTACATCTCCTCTTACATTCTACAGATACTTTTCTCTAAGTTATTCTGGCCAATTATAAACTAATTGAGGTAAACATGGGCTTGAAAACAGGAGGAGGCATTGCCATGGCCTTTACAAATCCTGTCAATGTGACATGGCTCACAACCACTAATACTGACTCAATGGAATTAGGTATTTTAATAATGCATTTCTCTGCCATGGATAGCTGGAATGGAGCCCTGATTTATCGCCACCCCGGATACAAGGCAAGTTTAAGCCAACATCTGGTAGAAGAGATAGCCACCCATGTTTTAGCCACCAAAATCTTTCTTTTCCTGGGGGATTTCAGTTACTACGGGGAAGTTCAGACTAACACCGAAGTGGCAAAAACATTAGCAGACCTGGAACCGCTTGGTCTGTCCCAACGAATCAGAGGCCCTATGCATATAGCGGGTCACTCTCTCGACCTACTAGTCTCCAATTCTGAATTTCTTGAATGTGAGGCACCAGTCGCTCTTACATGGACTGATCACTGTTTAATTTCCTTTTATGTTCAGACTCCTCAACCACTCAACACGAAGATATATAATAGAGCGGCAATAAACTACTGCAGGCCTTGGCAACTACTTACTCCCGAAGCTTTTAGTTAATCATTTTCTTGCTTGGCGGGAAGTAATCCTGAAGTCACTGACATTCTGGATGCTTTTGATACAGCTTTAAGAGATGCTTTGGATTTAACAATCCCCTATGACAACTATAGCTCCACCAAATGACAATCCTCTGCTCCCTGGTTTACCACCGAGTTAAAACTCGAAAAATCGGTGTAGGAATTTAGAGACGTTGGTGCAGCACTAAAAAGCCTCATGATAAAGACCATAATAAACAAGCTTTTTCTCGATATTATCATAATATCAAAAGTTCAAGACAAAATTCTATTATCAATCAAATTGAACAGGCAGGCAACTCTTCTAAAGCACTTTTTGATGTAGCACAAGACTTCACTACTCCACGGGCATGTGCCTGATCTTCCAATAGATCCCAGGAACTCTGTGACTCACTGCTCGATTTCTTTCTGGAGAAAACCTCCGATATTTATTCAAAATTTAACACCCCACTCCCCCGTAGCAGGGCATACCAGTGCTGAAGCAGATTGGATAACGGATAGGACTTATACCTTAGATAGATTTGAACTCTTCACCGAGGAGAAAATTCGTAGTCTGTTGGCGGCTGCCAAATCTGCCTCTACTCTGGGCATTTGCCCCCCCAAAGTAATGTCTCTGCTATCTAATTGCCTTGCCCCGACTATTTTAGAGGTATTCAACTGCTCGGTGGAAACAGGCACCGTCCCTGCTGAGTGGAAGTCTGCCAGTGTACGATCTATTCTAAAATAAACAACCCTGGATCAAAACTCTCCGCCCATTAATGGACACAGTGGTTCCAGTTATAACCCAAATTTGCAATCTAATGTTCCGCACAGGAATCTTCCCTACCCCTTTAAAGAAGACCTTACTGAAGCCACTTCTGAAAAAATCTGGCCTAGATAAAACGGAGTTAAAAAACTACAGGCCTATAGCTAACCTCCCGTTTCTAGCCAAAATAGCAGAAAAAGCCATGAATACTCAACTTGCGGAATTTATCGAGCAATACCATCTGCTCGATGAAACCCAATTTGGATTCCGCAAGTTTCATGGAACAGAAACGGCGCTTATCAAAGCGGCGGATGACATCCGATTAATCCGAGATCAAGGAGGCTCAGCACTGTTGGTGCTTCTAGATTTATCGGCCGCCTTCGACACGGTCGACCACAAGATCCTGGTCGACCGTGTTGAAAAGATAGGCGTGCAAGGCCTAGCTAAGAAACTACTGGCATCTTTCCTGACGGATAGATCCCAGGCAGTCACCCTAGGACAATTTGAGTCAGCAGAGCTGTCCTTGCCATGTGGGGTACCTCAAGGTTCATCCCTTAGTCCGACACTATTTAACATCTATGTTTCGGACCTTGCTAAAACAATCAAAGCGCATGGGATGAACCTTACCTCATATGCGGATGACACCCAGTTGATTCTGGCCATCAGAGATGATGGGGAAACAGTAGCGGAGAGTTTTAAAGCAGGCATGCTGGCCATCGGACAGTGGATGTCAGCAAACTGTTTAAAACTGAACTCCGATAAAACCGAGGTGGTAATCTTTGGTCATCTTAGCCCTAACTGGTCCTCCTTATGGTGGCCGTCATCCTTTGGAGCCTTGCCCAAACCAACCACGAAGGTGAGAAACTTAGGCGTCATTTTTGACGACAACTTGAACTTTATGGCTCATGCCAACCAGACGGCCTCCACAGCGTTTTACAAATTACGCCTGGTAAAAAAGATCCTCCCATTTCTCCCCAAAAGTGTAGGCAAGACATTAGTTAGTGCCCTAGTCCTGTCTGCATTAGATTACTGCAATGGCCTGTTTGCCAATGCCCAAATCAGGGTCATCAAGAAAATGCAGACAGTACAGAACGCAGCAGCCAGACTTCTCTCGGATATCCCCAAATGTAAACCTATAACTGATACCTTGAGAAGCTTTCATTTGCTCCTTATCAGGAATAGAATCAAATTCAAAACATTGTGTATTGTTTATAAATCGCTACACCCACAAGCCCCTCAATTCCTGAGAGACCACCTTATTCCTTATATTCCTCCTCGACCACTCCGTTCAGCCATGCTGAACGATCTGGTGGTACCCCGGACTAGACTAGTCAACTGGGGAGACAGACGTTTCCTGGTTGCCGCCCCAAAACTATGGAACACACTTCCTCAATCCATCAGATCCAGCCCAAATCTCCTGTCATTCAGAAAGAAGCTGAAAACATGGTTGTTTAACATCTAAGAGCCAGAAGCCAAGCATAGGAGAGTTCACAATAGTACAGCGCCGAGACGCCTGCGGGCATTTGTTCGCGCTTTAAGAAATGCTAAAAAATAAATAAATAAATTAAAGTTTTTGGCTAACTATCATCACTATCCCTGCTGCCTCTTTTGGGCCAATTCCTTGAAGGCTTAATCAACAAACAACTAACAGCCTACCTAGAATCTAATCAAATCTTGAATTCTTCGCAATCTGGCTTTCGACCTGGCCGCAGCATGGAGACGGAGCTCCTGGCAGAGACTGATTCTCGACGACTTGCGCCTGATGCAGGAAGCCTAGTCATGCTTCTGCTACTAGATCTCTGAGCGGCCTTCGACACTGTCTCTCACGTTAGGATGCTGGGGAGGCTGCAAGAGATCAGTTTTCAAGGTCCTGCGTTTAAATGGCTCAACCACTTTCTGAAAGACAGACATCAAACCGTCATCCTGGGCCCATATTCCTCTCGCAAGATGCAATTAGACAAGGGTGTCCCACAGGGCTCCTGTTTGAGCCCAACTCTGTTTAATATCTATGTGTCTGCCCTTGCGAAGATCGTAGAACCTTATAGCTAAGAAACAATCTCATATGCGGATGATACCCAGTTGATGTTTACATTCAAGTCTGACCGAGCTGCTACTAAAAAGCGCTCTGCCCTGGGTATGTTAGCCCTCTCCGACTGGATGAATGAGAATTGTCTCCAATTGAATGTAGACAAGACGTAGATTATTTTGTTTGGAAAGGCCTCCACTATCAGGACAGATGAATCGTGGCCTCACCAACTGGGGTCCACCCCCGTGCCCAACCAAGCTGTTAAGAATCTTGGTATGAAAATCGACCAAGCTCTAACGATGAAAGAGCACATTTTGGCCACCTCTGGAGTATGTTATCATAACATGTGTCTTCTACGCAGATTATTTCCCTACCTTCCAACATCTGCCAGAAATCTCTAGTACAAGCCTTAGTAGTAAGTAGGCTAGACTATGGCAATGCTCTTTAAGCAGCAACAAATGAGACTCTAGTAGCTAAGTTACAGGTAGTCAAAAATACTGCAGCCAGGCTCGTTCTCAATCTCCCTCCATGCACCTCTCCGGCCCGCTGCTGAAGAAGTTGCTCTGGCTGACAGTGAAAAAAGGTGCTGGTTTAAGATCTGCTGTCTTACTTACAATGCACTAAAAGTCAAAGGACCGCTATATCTGCAACTAAAAATGTAACCGTACACACCAAGTCGAAGTTTAGGATCACGTTATAAAGCCTTATTGTGTGTCCCCCGCATTTGTCTGACACGTTGCGGGGGAAAAGCTTTCTCTTATCTTGCCCCCTGTTATTGGAACAAACTTCCACTTCACATTGCACTTGTACAAACTATTGCAAATTCAGGATATTACTTAAAGTCCATCTATTTTAAATCCCTTTCCCTTCCACTGATACTTGTTATCCGCTGCATCGCCGAGATGCCCCCAGGTGAGTCGTGTGCTATATTAAATTTAAATAACATAATATTTTCTCTGGCTACTAACGCCATTACCAGACTGCCTGTTAATTCCAACACAAGGATGTAACTTACCCTGGGCTCAAAGCAATATAACTAGGGACAGAACATTTTACTATAGTACACTATAAAAGAAAAACAATCAAAGCAAGCCCCTTACAGTACCTCTCAAAAAGAAAATATCTTGTCATCAGGAAACTTCAAGTGACTCCATCAATGAACTGCCATACCGGCTCCAGAGGAGCCTTTACATTTGCTGGTAGGACACATTTGCATTTCTTTGAGGAAGCAGACACCCCAGCAAGAAGGCTTGTTTCATTTTAGCTATCCGCCCCTCCCTCCGGAATGCAGCACAGGAAACTCGCT
The DNA here is from genome assembly GCF_964204655.1 of Triturus cristatus. NCBI lineage: Eukaryota > Metazoa > Chordata > Amphibia > Caudata > Salamandridae > Triturus > Triturus cristatus. Next base: position 93,848,936 of record NC_140589.1, on the reverse strand, counting down.
CCCTTCAACTGGGGAATCACAATTGTGGGAATTTACTTTTACACTTTTAGCTGAGAGGCTAAAAATTACGGACAAATGACGTCCGTTAAGACATCAATCACGGACAACTGACATTAGGGCTAATTTACAGTCTGTGAAAATTACAGACCGTTGGTCACCTTACCGGCTGCCCCTTACCTCCTGCTCTGCCTCCCTTTCGTTATCTGTGTTTACACCCCCCACCACCTCTAAGTGAAGAAAAAAGCACTATGACTCCGCCAGCGATTGCTGCTTCATAGCGCTTTTATTCTACCCTTTTTAAAACAATTAGCCAAGCTGCTATACAGCATGGCTAAAACAAATTACAAAGCAAATAGCTTATGTATCGGCAGACCTATTGGCTTTGCCAATGCTTGTTAGGTTTTGCCTGCATGCGCTATCAGCGAAATCTATTGTTAACAAAAAAGCTTAAAAACATATATAGGGCCCGCCTTATACATATCATTACTTACCATTGGTTGCCTTTCAAGTCACTCTCATTTCGTTGCTTTTGATTGGTTGCCGTCTCCTGCTCGCTTTATGCTTCCTCCATGCATTCCAGTGTCTCTCCCTGCCATTCAGCATGGGCCTAATACAGCTTTTAGTCTGAAGACCGTGTCTTTCCCCTGGCTGATGGCTCCTGCAGGCACTTTTTAAAAAACGTTTGGACATGCACTCTTAAAGAGAGCAAGTCTCCAGTCTGTCTCAGCTCCTCACCGCACCTCCCTCGCGTTGCTTCCCCCTCCTGCTGCCCATTCTTACCACTCCCACCCTCTTACCCTGCCGGGGTACAGCCTTGCCAATCGATTCCTGGAACAATTTGCACCACTTGAAACAGCCAGGAGTGACGAAGGTAGGTTGCGCCCACGCCTCGATGGTGGTCCTGATCTCCACCCTCGCCTTCCAGCAGCTGTACTTTCCTGAAGTACTTCATTGGGTTCAACAGCGGTTTCCGACGCCACTTCACACCTGGCTTCCCTGGGATAGGTAACTTGGGTATCCATTATACACAGGTGGGGTGGCTCTCCAACCTTCTGTCTTCCACATCGTTTCTTTAGGGTCCACTGGGAAGGGTCTCGAATCTTCAAAAATCCAACCGCAACTTGCACATAGACTTTACGGAGCACGCGGTTGTGTTCACACTATGTACACGCTCTCGGTAAGGTCCCTATAGACTCACCTTCGGTGGTTCCTTGGGGTCTCAGCAATTCCTCGTCCTCTCGACATTGTCCTTACTCGAGTCGTGGTACTTATACAATTTTTTTAGCATATGGTTCGGTCCCCCCCCCCCCGGGGCCCGCTGTGAATTGGTGCTATTTACTGTGATTTCTTAGCTATAGTATAGTATGCTTTGTGTATATCTCTGTGTGGGAGATACTGGAAAGTACTAGAGAGTATTATTTAATAAATACATATTTTTATAAATACCCTGTGTGGTTATCTTTCATTTAATCTATACTATAAGATTGCATTCTGGTAAAACAAGCTGCTTTACACTCCTTCAAGACTAAGCCTGAAGGCTGCTCACCACAGCTACCACTTGGATAGCTTTCTACAGTTGTCTGAGACCTCTTAAATCACCTGAAGGGTTGTCTGGACTGGTGCAAGGTGCCCACTTACATTAATAGACATCATATACCAGGCCGGCCTCTCACACAGACCATGATTCTTCTGATTGGTGTCCCACTGCATTGCTCTGCTGAATTTTCACAGATCCACTATTTCATCAGCACAACACTGTTAGCACAAGTGACTGCGAGGTATTTTGCGCTGTGCACAATACAGCAGTTCTGTACAGCAAACATGGGCCAATTGCACGGATTCACTGAAATCCTGCCCCATTAAGATTCATGAAGCTGTATTTCTACTGTGAGTCATTATTAACGGCTGTGAATTGAGATCTGGGGTCTAGAAAAGTACTATCTTTGCATTCACTTTTGCAGAGTGCAAGCATTACGATCCAGGTCTCTTACAAAGGACAGGGTTCAAAATCAAACAAACGCGGCAAGTGCGGCCACGCTTATTACAGACAGATGGCCCCTGCACGCCGCTGCTCGCTCCCGCAAGGTGGATGCTGCCACATGCACGAGTGTGTGGAAAAGAGCAGACCAATTTCTAAAGGTCATCTCCTAGGGCAGCCCATGCGCTCTGCGCTAGGCTCGACCTAAAAATTAAACAGTATAGGGCCAAAAACAAACGCACGCGCTAGGCTCAGAACTGATTTTAGGACATCACTCACATCACATAGCACTTTGAGCCATACTTAGAAGTCCACCCACAAAAAATGCAGATGGTGGAAAAAGCCTCAGTTCTGTCACTTTTCCAGCGAACATCAAACTCCAAGTCCTCATGGTTCTTTCTCCAGAGTGTTTACTGTTCACAGACGCTGACCAAACAGATTAGCGCCCACAGCACTTTCAAATGTTTCTGGGAAGGAAAATAAGTTCTCTAAAAGGTAATGAATTGCCTGCACTTTACAATTTCAGGGAACTACGTAACGAAATAGAACGTTCGCTTTGAACCGCTCCTGCCAGGAAGTATCTGACAAGTGCCTAATTTGAGCCGGTGGGGGGCACAGGTACTCATTTTTGGGGACGGCGCTTATTTTCATTTTCCAATATTTACCGAAAGATACGGAGAAATACACAAGGGCGTAGGAGGAAGAGAACGACGGGGTAAAAACCTTGAAGTAAAGTTGGGCCCTGTGCGAGTGCGATAAAGGGGCACGGAGTGCCCGATAGTGGGTTAAAGAGGCAGGAGGTTCAAAGCTACCCAGCCTTGGTATGCTGAGCGCCGACACATATTCTGCTAACCTTAGGCATTCATAATGGGAATACCGGCCGCTTCCGCTCCAGACTCCCATGGGTGCACAACGGTGGCGGCGTCACAGCAGGGCACGTCCAGGACACACCTGTCTACTGCGCATGCGCGCGCCTGGGCGCGGCAGGTGTGGCTGCATCGGAGCATCTTCATCTCGCGCACGGTAGCGCGCTCGGAGCGCGCTGAGCCCAGTGCCGCTGACTTGGAGACCGTAAACATTGAGCGCAGCCCCAGCACCGTGGGTGAGCCCAGCGTCCATCTTAACGCGGCTGCGGGGCTCTTGTGAAAGGCACGCGGAGGCAGGGCGGTGTTTCTGCAACTGATGCTGCCGTATTAGGGGCACCAGAGGGAGCGTAAAACGAAACCTACTACTGGGTTATTTCTGTTTACTGGAGTCGTGAACAAGGCCACCTGGGAGGCGCTCAGTGATGCCAGATGCAACAAGGCTTGGTAAATGTATTTGGTTTCGCCTATGTGAGTAATATTATTGTGTTTTTTGTTGTAGTTGGTGAATAATGGTGCAGTATAAATACTGAAAGTCTGTTGAAGTGTTATGCCTTGTTTTTTAAGAAAAGCAATATATTGTGGTGTTACTGGTTTTATTATAAAGTGTGGAGATTAGGTAAATGTGGTATTACTGTGATAAAAATGCATGTACCTGACATGTAGGCTTGAAATTGGCTCAGCTATGCGGAGAGTAGGTAAAAGGTGGATGAAATACTAAGCATTCATTGCACCCACAACTAGGAGCATTTCCAATGTATATTTGGAAAGTTAAACAAAGGCTTCATACATTTTTTAAAATAGATATGTCTCTGGAGCCATACAGCGTTGTTTTTAAGATGCTAAACACCCAGAGAAAGGAAGAAGTCAAGGAAAGGGACAGAAGGTGGAAGAGAGAAATGGAAGGAGCTTGGGAAGAATGGAGAAAGTGAGGGACGATGGGAGGTAGGTAGAAGATAAGGGCAGCAGAAATAATAAAAGTGAAGAAGGGAGTATTAAAAGGGGGATGGAAGGGAGGGAGTAAGAAAGAAAGGGAGAAAGGAAATGGAAAAGGGAGGAAGAAAACGAAAGGAAGGGAGAGAGAAAGGGAGAAGGGCTTGACATTAGAGAAAGACAGACGGGAAAAGAAAGAAAAGTAGTGTAAGAGAATGAAAGAATGAGAAAGAAAAGTAGAGAGAGGATAAAGACAGAGGAAGGATGAAAAAGAAAGGGAGCTCTCTGTACGGAAGACCGAAGAATTAACGATGTGAATTAATCATTTCAAAGCATTAATGTTCATGTCAATGAAATGTTAACAATAGCTGTACGTATACCGCATAGGTTAATACACATTGTAAACAATATCAGGCAGCATATAACAGCAATTTTACTAACTACAGCAGAACACTCAATGTACATGAGACAACAGATGCCTTACTGGTGCGAGTTATTGTCTGAAGCTTCAGCAAATGCTACAGCACACTCTCCAAACGACTTGCAAAATGAGTGGAATTAACCTTTAAGACAATTCTAATCACTAATGCATATAGTTTCAATAGATGTTTAGCATTTACACTGAAAGGAAAATATTTGCAGTGTTTTATTGCTAAAGTAATAACAGTGCACAAAAGCAGTGCAAATATATCCGTTCATAGTGAAGTATCTTTATAAATGTACCCCATCACTGCAATGCGTTCCTGGTAAAAAAACATTTGTGTTGGTGGTTGGTGTAAATTTTATTTTTGAAGTGGTCGATGGTGAATATGTCAATGCAAAAAAAAAAAATGCACGAGACAGCGTACAATTATCCAGCAGAAGTAAATTAAGTACAGCAATTCTTTTTTGACATTTTCCGTTTTTATAGTGTTTTCCTCCCTTCCGAATGCGTCGTTGATAGCCCTCCATGACCCAACAAAGGAACTTTCACAGTGATTATAGTAATAATGGGGCCTTACCACCGGCCCACCATGCAGCAGCAGGCTACCACGGGAGTTATCAATAGTGCAGAGGGCCCAGTTACACTGGGGCGCAGGGGTGCGAGGAGATCACTGCGCCTCAATTAGTAGCTGTGTTTTTTTTACTGTAAAACCAGGGAATATGGACCAAATTGAATTGCTTTCTACAGGGCTAACTGGTTTCCTACTTTGTCACTGGATGTAGGCCACACAAGATCTTGGCTGAAAGTACTCGCTGTGCCTGTTAAATAAGGGACTCTATGGATGCACGGTACACAATAGTGCTCTGTCACACTGGAGGGACCCAAGTCTTCGCACCAGCAGTAATTAGAAGTATGTTAAAATGTGTTCTAGAGCTGCCTTATTGAACCCAGACAGATGTTTAATGAAAACCAAACAGAAAGGCCATGTTAAAAATAAAAACAGACCATTTTGAGTTCTATTAAATATCATCTCTGGGCCTTTGTTGAAGGTGAACAAAAAGCCGATTTTTTTCTTTGGGAAAGGTGGCAACCATAGTTGTTCCCATGCTATAATTTTGACATGAATGACACACCGGCGTAATTTCGGCGGGGCCTATGTATCAGTCTTGAGGCATTACCTCCTTGTCAGCCCTCCCCGTCCCAGTCCTAACTACATGAGCATAGCTCCTCCCACCAGAAACTCCCAAGCAACTAAAAACCCATCCCTTCTCTCCAGGCCACACCCTGAGGCATATAACCATGTGACCCACCAAACCACATCCTGTTTTTTTTTCTTCTGTGGAATAATTCCTGACAACTTCGTCGTGAGGGGTGCTGGGCCTGTGCCTCCTTTCGGGTGAGTGTGAAACAGTCTGCTCGGCAGCCGTTTAATCCCCTGAAGCACCTGTCATTACATGTATGTTTGAGTTCCTGCTTTAGCTGGACCATGGCGTTGGGGGGTCCAAACTGCCTGGTGTGGGGTTGTGGAAATTTAGTTTGTAACTGAACATTATCTGCGCCATCTTGCCTCTCCCCAGCGCCACGCACAGCGAACGCGCAGACGCCATTTTAGGCACCCCACTCTCTCCCCCGTTCATTGTCGATCGCCAACGCGTTCCCCTGGCGCTGCAAGCATCCCCCGCGCGCCGGCCACCCCCGCTCTCTCATACACGGGCCATAAACCCTCTCCTTCTGCGCGACCCTGCCATGGAACCACATCCCACGCCTGACCGACATCCCATACATGGTCATGTATCTCTTTTGATAACCCCCTTCCTCTGCGCCCCATTGTCCGAACCGATCCCAGGCCATCACCTAGCCCTGCGGATGCAGTTGATTACCCCTACTGTAAGGGAAACACCCCACATCAAAGGGATTACAGTAGATCAAAGCCCCTACCCCCTGAGACCTGGCCGGTCGCACACACCCCCGGGAATTGGCGGAATGTCCAGCTGTGTGATAGCCATCTCCTACTGTGGATGGGGTGGGAACTCCCACTATAGATATGTGTGGGAACAAGCTCGAAGTGGGGATTCCGAGGATGTTCTTTCACGTTCCAAAACGATCTCAAGAATGTGCCATGTATGATAACCCTGCAATAAAGTCATAAACCTGTGTATAAGAGGCCAGGCCTCAGAGATGCAGTTAGAGCACCTCGTGACGATACCTTGCTGTCTGATCTGATGTGTTCTGCTCCTACGGAATAAAAACTTTGTTTCCTGCCTTCCAGTCTCCGGCGCCTGCCTCTTTCATTGGTAAATTATCGAATGGTATGAGAGGCGATTACCGCCGGGCAATACTTGAAGGGTTATCGACTGAAACTGCCGCTACCATTTAACAATGGGCGTCCCAAACGTGGGGCCCATCAGCGACACGTGGATCCAGTGGGAGAGGTCCTGACGACAGAGTGAACGACTGCAACGATCGGGAGAGCTCCTGCCCGATAGACCCTCGTCTGGCAGCCGATCATCCGAACTTCACTGGTTCCGAGCAGACCTCTCTCGAGTGATCTACGGTCCTGACTGGGAACCATCAGGAGTGCCGCGGCAAATACGGAAAGTAGAGGACGATCGGGCGCTGGAGGCGGAAGACGAGAAACTGTCCACGCGGTCCGGGTAAGGTCGTGAAACACGACAAATTGCGAAATAATTGATTGATTATTTGAAATACTAGTATTGCTCATTGATTATTCTCTTTGAGATATTCGCTGTCTACAAACGGGGAGGAGTAGAAATACTCTCTCTCTCTCCCTTTGCAGATAGTGAAGGGTAGGTAACGCAGACTTTTGTCCCCGTTGTAACCCGTCGTGCCTATCTTTATCTCCCCACTGATTGATTGTCCGAACATTGATTGTTTTGAAGAATAGTGCTCTTTGAGATATTCTCTGTTTGCAAATAACGTAGAATAGAAATATTCTGTCTAGTCTTTGCAAATAGTGAAGGGTAGGTAACGCAGACTTTTGTCCCCGTTGAAACCCGTCGTGCCTATCTTTATCTCCCCATTGATTGATTGATTGATTGTCCGAACACTAGTTGTTCGATATTGGTTCTTTGGAGGTATTCTCTGCTTACAAATAACGAGGAATAGAGATATTCTGTCTAGTCTTTGCAAGCAGTGAAAAGATAGGTAGTGCTGACTTTTGTCCCCGTTGAAACCCGTCATGCCTATCTTCTCCCCACTGATTGGTAGTTGGTTCTGCCCGGACCGCTTATTAGAGGTGGACCATCCGGCTCCACTGGAAGGCACCCCTAATAAGGACATGTTCACTAAAATACGAACTAATCGCCGTAGTTTATAGCGAGCTATGGCATAAAATATACAAAGAGGGGCCCCGAGAGTCAGTGGCCACTGGTAGGATCCTTTTTGACCCTACAAAACTAAAGAAACGCTGGGAAATAGCCCTTTGTGGGATATATGGAACTAGGGGAAGGAACCAAGCTTGCGGTCAAGACGGCCACGAGGTAGCCCGGCCCCATCGCTCTCACTGCCTAAACATGTCTGCCCTACCACCCACCCCACCCAACAGACACAACCGGAAGTCCGTTGATACCCACCATCAACGTCACCGAACTTGACTAGGATCACGCGCAATTGGACAATGCCGTTTTCCGATTACACTAACTAGATTGCAAATATGTACAACACTCCAACAAAGTAGTATGGTTAAACATTTTAATAACTTAGGTATAAACATTCCGACAAGATGAACAGGTTAAAACACGTTTTAAACAACTATTTACATGACAGTCTGCTGCGACCTGCATCCCAAAGCATTTACGTCCACGTGACACCGTCCTCGCCTCTCCTTCCTCGAAGTTGCAACATTGGCCTGTTTTGGGCGGTCCTTTTAGTCGGTTTTGGGCTATAAAAGCCATGCAAAAATCCATTGACATCAGTGGCGGACGACTGTGCGAATAGGCCGGAGGCTGCACGAAGCGCCGAAGCTATGGCAGCGCCAAGGCGGAGTCTGCCACGCCGTGCGGATCTTCCCATTTTCTTCTTCTTCCTTCAATAACGAAGGGTGCCCTGGCGGGGGGAAGCGACGCGGACGGGCTTCCCCCGCCTCCCCAGGTGGAGGCTCACCAGCAGATGAGGGCACCCCAACCATTCATTCGCCGTTCGGCTGAGTTGGCGCCCCTGCACTCGATCGCCGGACAACCACCCAAGCACGGGTTCACCAGGATTGCCACTAGCGCCCGACGCGAGGAGTGGGCCCCCGCAGCCGAGTAATCGGGGGCCCACCCCGGTGGCGATACCATCCGAACTGCTGTCGTTGCAGCTGCTGGCCCCTCTCCGGTGGCTGTACCGAAGAGCTGCTGCTACTGCTGCCTTTTGACTCCGGCGGTCGGTTCTTCGGATCCAGGCCTAGCCCACCGTGAGACAATTCTGGACTCGAAAGCTTGTCTGCTTGGGCGTGGGCCCCACCCTTGACAAAACGCCCCCCCTCAGCTTTGCAGAGTCTGTAGGAGTCATTGGCACTCGACTCCCGCGGACTTCCGGTAGGGACAAACCGTCGCCATTGTTCCTTGCCCCGGGCGGCAGCCACCTTGCCTCCGCTTGGTGCAGTGAGAAAGACTGATTCAAGACGTCGGCGGAAGAACCCGCCTGCTGCCCCGCCCCAAGAACGGACCACGGCATTGCTACAAGATCGCAGTGACGCCATGCTGACGCAAACTGACGTTAACGAAAGTTCTCGAACTACCGAAAGGAATTCTGGTCCAACAGCTAATTCATGGAAAGACTTAGACTGTACACTGGCCCGACCTCGACCCAAAATGGCGCCGATGTAGGAGAGGCCCACAACTCCTTGTGGCGTTCCAGTCACGTGGCATTTGTGTTAAAAGGATATGTATGTGATGTTTCCACACATGATGAGCAGAGGGACGGGAAGGGTACTGACCGAGCATACGTACAACCTTACTGATTGCTGACCTACCCATTTTTATTTAGCTAAGATAGTATTGCTCATGATATTCGACGCCTCTCACGCCGTGGCCGGCCTGAACGGTTGTAGGCCCGTATTTGTATACTGACATTGTTTTAAATAAAGGGCTTCTTGAAAGGATTACTGAATCAGTGTCATGACAAATCATATAGGTTGATAAAGATTTTTCTTTTGAATAAATGATTGTTACTCCCAATCAATAGGAAACAGATAATACAGACCCCATTTACATGAATCTTTTTGATTAACGGAATTTGTGCCCGTCACACCTGTCTTTTCCAAGAGTTGTCAGAAAATGGTCAACCATAGCTTAAGGTGTATGTCGAATGCAAGGTACGGTATCTTACACCATAATACACGACCGATTAAGAAATGCATGCACGACCAGGGAACCCGAATTTAGGAGATGAATGAAATAGAGCATCTTTGTCTCGGAAGAAAAGAATAATAGGTCTGTGGTATTACCCACTCCTGCGGCTAGCCTGGTACGTGGTAAGTAGAACTTTTTCGTGTCTACGCGCGCTAAGGTACTCTGAATACTGCACATACCCCCCCTCTTTTTCCCCTCTATAGGTCACGACGAAGTTCCGACTGAAGAATGGAGTGGGCATGGACCGCACCGTGTTCAATATCAGGAAAAACATAGACAAACGTTGTGGGATAGTGCGTAAAGTGCAGACCACCATTGGGAACATGAGAAACCGTATGGTATGATTGTGCATGTGTGCTACGATTACACGGTATGAATGTGTATGCATTTCATGCTTGGGTCACTTGAAGAGAGCGTCACCGTATGATTGAAGTGCTCGTCCATCGATCAAAGGGAGGAGAGTAAAAGGTCCGACACCCCGCCCAAGATAAACTACAAAATACTGAAAATACGCAGCATGCATAGGAAAGAGGACAGGAAAGGAGAGGTCCCCATACTCAACGTAGCCCTGAGTCTCCGTCTTAAGTTTCTACGCTGCATGCATGTACTGTCACACCCTATCCAGTATTTGTGTGTACGTGATCACCGAATTTATGTCTTTTCCCGCTTGTGTTTTCTTACATAGAACAGACCCATGCCACTCCATGTTGTGTGTGCACCAAGTGGCCTATTATCATACCCATGTCTCTCCCTCTCTCTCTCTCGTTTTGTGTCGTACATATGCCAAATAGCCTACTTGATGCACACGTCTCTCTCTCTCTCTCTCTCTCTCTCTCTCTCTCTCTCTCCCTCTCACTCTCTCCCCCTCCCTCACTAAAGGCTTTCTTGCCCTCTTTCTTTTTGAATAAATTAACGACACGTACCTCTTCGGTATTTACGTGTATAATTGGCCTGAAACACGGTGGTGTTCGAACAAATTGACAGAAACAAAACGACCATACTTTACCACGTTACTACCTCTCCTTTCTGCAAACGTTGAGCTTAATTGGCTGAGAAAGAAAGGACAGGTAAGACGACTGATGTCTCCCAATCTGACCCTCATCACGGGGACTATATGTCTGTGGTTTTTGTTTTTTTTAGAAGACACCATCTCCACCGCCCAGAATTACCCCCGCCCAATTACCCCGAAGTAGAATGTCTAAAGCACCCCGTTCTCCCAAAAATAACCCCAGCCCCATGCTAGCCGTCTCAGAGTATTTCGAACGAAACAGCTGATGACCTTATTCTCTAATAATACATCGCCTAAACTGATAAAGGGTTACCTATTGTCTACAGCAAAAATAATGCTTAGCTTATGTTCCTCCCCGAAATGGATACTCGTGAACGCATGACAGTAGCACCTCGCACTTTTTCATAAACTTAGCAGTCCTCGAAGGAAAATGTGTATTAACAAAACTTGTGTTGAGATGAACGAGTCTCTACCGGAGAAGCCGGTTCGAATTTTTTTTAACAGACCAGAAGGTTGACAGATGTCCGGCTTCCTGCAACGATTATAGGACGCAGGAATCGACACCTAGAAGGCCAGACGATGGACAGGGACACCCACAGAAACCTACACCACAGCAATGATTAATAGATTGGTAACACGCACACTAACATCAGAGTTAATAGACACCAATCATACAGCAACCGATAAAAGCATTTCCGCAACTACTCGGTGGTTGGGAGAGAGGATGAAGTATGTAAATGTCTTCCCTGCCAACTCTCTAAGATTTTTGTTTCTTGTACCCATTCAAAGATAACCTGCGGCCATCGGAAGAGAGGGGTCGGACGTGACGCACAGCCTGGCTGCGGACCATAGAACATCTATGGCATCGACCAAGGGGGAAGCATCGAAGCAAAAAGGGCGTGAGACGAGGCACCATTATCAGGATGATAAGCGATAGAACGAAGGGCTATATCAAGGTCCCCTGCTCACTGACCAGCGTGCCTGAAGTCCCAACCCATCGGGCCCGATTGATGGGCCCAGTGCTGGAAGATTCTGCTCTCCTTGGTCCGCATTTTGATCCGATCCCACTCCACCCCCTCTTCCCTCGGCATCCCGAAGCACGTCACACTCTTCTCCCTCTCTCTCCCTCTTTTATATGTGAGAAGTTGGCCTGGTATATGATGTTCACTAGTTAAAGTGACCACCTTGTACCATGCCAAGCAACCCTTATGGTGTGGTTGTAAGTCAACCTTTTCGGACTAGCTGCCCTAGTGGTAGCGTAGGCTAAGCAGTCTTTGAGGCTAAACTCGTGAAGCGTGTTAAGCAAGCTGTTTTACCAAATGCAACCCCCTTTTATACCAATGAAAGGACACCACACAGATATATATTCAAAATATATATGTATTTATTTCTCAAAGTAACCCCTAGTCTCTTTATGAGCACAGGAGCACAAATCGTCAAACAAGATTACAGTAGAATACACAGAAGTTGCACTTTATATGGATAGGCCCTGGTGGCCGCTCAAACCATATACTAAAATAGTGGTATAAGTACCACGAACAGAAAAGGGAAAAGGCCTAGGGCCTCTAGAATCGCTGGGCCTACAAGGAGCTAACTTCAGTTAGTGACCAGGGGGTCCACGGGTGGCGTGTGCAGAGCAAATAGTCACACGTGTGCTCCCATAGGTTTCAATGGGTGCGTAAAAAGTACAAAGTTACTGCAAAGAGGATCTTCCGGATGGACTAGGAACTCAAGATTTGGAACACAGGCACTAGAGATGTAATACTACACTTGGGCACAGGAGTGCCAGCTTTACCTCACCCACAGGAAGCGGGTGCATAGGCCTCGAAGTGCGTCGGGTTTCTTCTATCTGTTCCGTGGAGCCTGAAGACAAAGATGCTGCAGGCGGTCGGTCCGGGAGAGATGCAGTGGATCCAAGGGTGGATCGGAGATGTTGAAGACCTGTAAGCAGAGGGGACAGTGTTCACAGTCACTAGCCAGTGACCAGCGTGGCACCAGGTGGGTACCAGGCAATGTCGGGTGCAAACAGGAAGAAAGGTGCAGCTTGTCTCTGCAGCCACCTGGTCCCTGAAGGTCGACGACGTCCAGGAGTCGGTTCACGAGCTGTCCCACGCAGGCTCTCGCTGTCGGCGGTGTCGGCGACTTGATCGAAGCAAACAAGCCTTGGCAAAAGCAATTGTTGTGGAAAACGAAATAAGCTGATGGTTCTGACCAGCAAGGTCAGAGGGACTGCTCCTTTGGAGGGGAGCAAGGGCCAGTCTGGAGCAACCAGGCCAGCGGTGTATTTCTTGAAGTTCGTCGCCAAGATGGCCACTAGCCAACGGGCCAGCAACCGGTTAGGCGCGTCGAGTGGCAAAATGCAGAAGGGCCCCACGCAGATCGTGGAGATGCTGGAGGGCTCACCTTTGGTGCAGATGCTGCTCGGCTGTTGGGCTTCTCAGATCCCAAAGCACAACTTGGAGGGAGCCTCGGTTGTTGCGCTTGCAGCTTGTCGTCGTCGTTTCCAAGATGGCTGGCTCCACGTGTCTCGGTGCCTCCACGGGTCTCCTCTTTTCAGGGACTGTGGATCGGGCGGTGAGAGGTCTGGAGGTCCAGGTCTTGTCAGTCTCTGGGCTCGGGCTCCGGCGGGAGGCGGCGGCAAAGCAGACGTTGATTCGCTGGATGGTGCTTGCGTTAGCAAGGTGGTCACTCCCTGACCACAGGGGAGATTTCCTTCAGTCTTCTGTGCAGTAGAATGTCGAAGTTCCCGTCTTCTTCTTAGTTTCAAGTTGATTCCAGGATGTCTGAAGTCTTAGGACACAGCTCCTACCTTTAAGCGGATTCTAGGGGCCGGACTACCTGCTAGGTCCCTCCCTATGGGTGGGACCAGGAAGAGGGGTGGTTACACCCCCAATCCTTTGTCCAGCTCGCCCCAGGCCCGGGACTGGTGTGCCCCAGGACCGGTTTGAACTGGCATATGCACCGAGGCTCCTTGTGAGCCACAGGCATGTCTGGTTTCTATTCAGCCCTACCTGACCAATACACAAAATCCTGTCTGGGGTGGTGCATGCACCTCCCGTGGCAGGAAACCCTTTGTCCACACCTCCCAAGCTGGAAGGACTCCCAGCAGCAGGAGGGCAGACTTGTGTCTGTGGTGGCAGCATCCATTTTTTGGAGCTGAAGCTATGTCTGATTTTACCCGGGTTTCAGGTACTGTACATGTCGTGTCCCTCTAGAAGGGTGGAATGCTAACCCCGTCGCCAGAATTGGCGAGGGGTTAGTATTCCAATTCGTATGACACCTTACTCGACATGTTTTGATAAAGCCAAACCAAAGATAGCATTTAACCGCGAGGTTCATAATGCACTTAAGAGTATATGGTATGACGATATCTGGAAACAGTAGAAGGAAGTTGTTCCGACCACTGCAGACAGGCTCAGCTCATGCCAGAGCAACATCTCACATGGAAACAAGCACTCTGCCTTCAGGATTGTTAAGGCCTGCCATAGGAGTGACTTATAGGTTATCATGTGTCCCATTTAAGGTTAGGTATAGGTATACTACACCTAAGTAAGAGGTGGTTACACCAACTTACCCCAGCTGAGTGATCAGCCAGTTGTGTCAAATTTGTTAGGCCAAGCCTGGGGTGGCATAATACATGCTTCAGCCCCTGGCAGGCCTTGGGTACACCAATGCCCTGGGTACCTAGTGTACACTGGTACAGGGGCTGACAGGGTGATCCACTTCCAATTGGTTATGCACCTAGGGTGCATAGTTTTAATTTAGTAGAGAGAACAGCAGGCTGGGGGTCTGATTGGCAGGCCCACAGCCTCAATATGTCAAAAAACCAGTGAAGCAAAAAGCAAAAATTTGGGGTGACCATAGGATAGCAGACCCTACTCTCCTACACAACCCCCCCCCCAAACGCTGGGACATTAAACTAGCCTTGACCAGTCTCGTCTTCATGTCCTAAGTGGAAGTACCCGGAGAGACCATCTGCATTCCCATGGTCAGTACCTGGCCGGTGCTCCACTGTAAAGTCCATCCCCTGTAGGGAAATGGACCACCTAAGCAGTTTGGGGTTTTCACCCTTCATCTGATTTAGCCACAAGAGGGGCTTATGGTCGGTCTGAATCTTGAAGTGAGTGCCAAACAAGTATGGCCTCAGCTTCTTCAGGGCCCACACCACAGCAAAGGCCTCCCTCTCAATAGCTGACCAATTCTTCTCTCTGGGGGTCAACCTTCTGCTAATAAAAGCAATGGGTTGGTCTTGACCATCTACATTAAGTTGTGACAGCACAGCTCCCACACCCAACTCAGAAGCATCTGTTTGGACAATAAACTCTTTGGAGTAGTCAGGACTTTTCAGGATAGGTGCAGAGCACATGGCCTCCTTCAGGTCATGAAATGCCTTTTGACAGCTTACTGTCCACTGAACCTTTTTGGGCATCTTCTTGGATGTCAGATCATTAAGAGGAGTCACAATGGACCCATAGTTCTTAACAAACTTCCTGTAGTACCCAGTCAAGCCCAAGAAAGCTCGAACTTGAGTCTGGGTGGTTGGAGGAGACCAGTCCTTGATGGATTGTATCTTACTCTCCAGTGGTTGAACTTGGCCTCCACCTACAAGGTGGCCCAAATATACAACCTTACTCTGCCCTATCTGGCACTTAGTAGCCTTGATAGTGAGGCCTGCCTTTTGCAGAGCCTCAAGAGCCTTCTTCAGGTGGATCAGGTGATCCTCCCAGGTGGAGCTAAAGACAGCAATGTCATCAAGATATGCTGCACAAAAGTCATCCAGCCCAGTAAGGACTTGATTCACCAACCTTTGGAAGGTGGCAGGTGCATTCTTCAGACCAAAGGGCATCACCACAAATTGATAATGCCCACCTGGGGTTGAGAATGCTGTTTTGGCCTTAGACTCCTCAGCTAATCTGATTTGCCAATAGCCAGCTGTTAAGTCAAATGTGCTAAAAAACTTAGCAGAAGCTAGTTTGTCTATGAGCTCATCTGCCCTTGGAATGGGATGTGCATCTGTCCTAGTGACAGCATTGAGTCCTCTGTAATCCACACAGAACCTCATTTCTCTCTTGCCATCTTTGGTGTGAGGTTTGGGGACCAGAACCACTGGGCTAGCCCAGGGGCTCTCTGAGGGTTCAATGACACCCAATTCCAGCATTTTATGTACCTCAGCCTTTATACAGTCCCTGACGTGGTCAGGTTGTCTGTAAAGCTTGTTCTTTACAGGCAGACTGTCACCAGTGTCCACCACATGGGTACACCAGTCAGTTTGACTAGGTATCAAGGAAACCATATGTGAAAATGATTGTAGAACCTGTCTACATTCAGTCTGCTGATGGGCAGTGAGGTTGCCTCCAAGGGTCACTCCTTCAACTGAGCCATCTTCAGGGTTCTGAGACAACAGGTCTGGGAGAGGGTCACTCTCTTCCTCCTGTCCCTCATCTGTAGCCATGAGCAAGCCCATGTCTGCCCTGTCAACATATGCTTTAAGCCTGTTAACATGGAGTACCCTGTGGGGACTCCTGGGAGTTCCTAGGTCCACCAAGTAGGTGACCTCCCCCTTCTTTTCCAGGATTGTATGGGGTCCAGACCATTTGTCTTGGAGTGCTGCTGGGGCCACTGGCTCCAACACCCATACCTTCTGTCCTGGCTGATACTCAACCAAGACAGCCTTTTGGTCATGCCAAGCTTTCTGTAAGGCCTGGCTTGCCTCAAGGTTTTTGGATGCCTTCTCCATATACTCAGCCATCCTGGAGCGGAGATCAAGTACATAGTCCACTATGTCTTGCTTAGGCTTTTTGAGAGGTAACTCCCATCCTTCCTTCACCAAACACAGTGGGCCTCTTACAGGGTGCCCAAACAACAATTCAAAGGGGCTGTAGCCAACCCCCTTTTGTGGGACCTCTCTGTAAGCAAACAGAAGGCAGGGTAGAAGGATGTCCCATCTTCGCCTGAGCTTTTCAGGTAATCCTTTGATCATACCCTTTAGGGTCTTGTTGAATCTCTCAACAAGCCCATTGCATTGTGGGTGATAAGGGGTGGTGAACTTGTAGTTGACACCACACTCCTTCCACATAGCTGTCAAGTATCCTGACATGAAGTTGGTACCTCTGTCAGATACTACCTCCTTAGGAAACCCCACTCTGGAGAATACTCCCAGCAGGGCCCTGGCCACAACAGGAGCTGTAGTGGTCCTAAGGGGAATTGCCTCTGGATACCTGGTGGCATGATCCACTACCACCAGTATAAATCTGTGCCCAGATGCAGTGGGAGGATCCATGGGACCCACTATATCTATTCCCACTCTTTCAAAGGGGACCCCCACCACAGGTAGTGGTATTAGGGGGGCCTTTGTTGTGCCACCCGATTTGCCACTGGCTGGGCAGGTCACACAGGAGCGACAAAACTCCTTGGTATCTTCATTCATGTGAGGCCAGTGAAAGTGAGGGACAAGCCTGTCCCAAGTCTTGTTCTGGCCTAAGTGTCCTGCTAAAGGAATATCATGGGCCAAGGTAAGAAGGACGCCCCTAAATTGCAGAGGTATAACCAACCTCCTGGTGGCACCAGGCTTGGGGTCTCTAGCCTCTGAATAAAGGAGCCCTTCATCCCAATACACTTTATGGGTACCTTGAGCATTCCCAGCAGCCTCAGCAGCAGCCAGCTGTCTGAGGGGTTCAAGAGAGGGACAGGATAACTGAGCCTGCCTCAAGTCAGCCCTTGAAGGTCCCCCTGTCCCCAGAAACTCAACCTGATCAGGTTCAAGCTCTTCAGGGACAGTTCCTTCAGGGTTCTCTAGATCATCTTCCTGGGAAGGCTGATCATCACTTGGAGGCAGGTGGGAAGGCACAGCCTTAACCCTCCTGTTCTTCTTCTTGGTAGGTGCTTGGTCCATTGTTCCAGGATCCAAGACCTGAGGTTCAGTGAGGCACTTTTTGGCCTGTGACCTGGTCACAGCAAGGACATGTGATGATATACCTAACATCTCTGCATGAGTCCTGTACTCCACTTCTGACCATAGAGAACTCTCTAGGTCATTGCCCAACAAACATTCTACTGGGAGGTCTGCACTAACCACAACCCTTTTGAGGCCAGTTACCCCTCCCCATGAGAAGTTAACAACTGCAACACTATGTGAAGTAGTGGCATTGCTGGCATTGGTCACCAGGTAGTTCTCACCTGGTATGTACTGTCCAGGGTCCACAAAGCCTGGTGTCACCATGGTGACACTGGCACATGTGTCCCTGTAGGCTTGAGCCACTTTTTCATTTATTAGGGGAGTCTGTCTGTACTTGCCCAGGTTACTGGGGCTCACAGTCAGGGACAAATCAATGTCCCCATCACAGATCAAGACTGCCTGTGTCAGGGTTCTGTCTAAGTCAGAATCTCCTTCAGTTCCCATAGTGATTCCCACTACACCCTTTGTCTGGGGACCAACACTGCTAACAGTAGTACTGGGAGCAGGTGCCTTAGGGGCAACAGTGTTGGGGGCTCCACCCTTTTTGCAATCACTAGTCCAGTGAGTTGTATTTTTGCAATGATTGCACCAGGGTTTCTTCTGACCTTCTTTCTTCTTTTTGGACTGTTGGGACCCACCCTCCTTAGCAGTAGTTTGGGGCCCTGTTGAAGACTTCTGGTCTTTAGGTTTCTGATCTCCACCCTTTTGGTCTGTTTTCTTCTGATCACCCCCTTGGCCCTGGTTCTGGTTCTTTTGCTTAACCCTGGTTCTGACCTATTTGTCTGCCTTCTTTCCCAATTCTTGGGGAGAGGTCAGATCAGAGTCAACCAAGTGTTAATGCAGTTGCTGGTTTTGACAGTTATTTAAAATCTGTTCTCTCATCATCAAATTATACAATCCTGTAAAATCAGATACCTTACTTCCCAGCAACCAACCCTCCAAAGCCTTAGTGGCACATTCAACATATTCAGACCAGTCCTGAGTCTGTGTCTTTTGGGTGTCTCTGAACATTAACCTGTACTGTTCAGTGGTTAAGCCTAACCCATCAACCAGAACACTCTTCAGGACTCTGTAATTTCTGACATCCTCTTCTCTAACAGTGAGGAGTCTGTCTCTGCCTCTTCCTTCAAAGGAGAGCCAGAGGATTGCTGCCCACTGGTCTTCAGGAACCTGCTGTACTTTGCAGGCTCTCTCAAGAGCAGTTATCCATTTGTGGATGTCATCCCCTCTTTTGTAGGGGGGCACAACCTTAGACAGGTTCCTATTATCAAAGACCCTATCTTTGTCCTTAGGGACAATGCTGCCACCAGTTGGTATAGACCCACTCTCTCTAGGTTGCCTAGCCTTTTTCAGTTTTTCTTCCATCAGGGCTACTTCTAGCTCCTGCTTCCTGATCCTCAGCTGGGCTTCCTGCATTCTGGCCTCATGTTCCCTCCTCTGAGGGGTGGTCATCCTTCTCCTGGAGTGACCTTGAGAGCCTCTAGAGCCATGGGAAGCATTGGATTCACCTGAGCGATTCCTTTGCCTCCCAAGCCCTGTGTTAAGTCCACTGGGGAGATCCAATGGGGTAAACCCACTGTCAGTCCCCAATAGCCTTAGTTTAGCTGGGCCAAGTATAACACTTGGCACTGGGCTAGTTCTCCCTTCATCCCCACTCACATCTGTATCCCCCTCACTTTCCTCCTCTGTAGTATGGTGCTCATCTAAGGGATGGCTATTGGAAAGGGGTACCTCAGTGGCATCTTCAGAAGGGGGGCCTCCTGTTCCTGTCCCTAAGGGGGCTAACTGGGAAGCTTTCTCGAGTTCTCTTTGATTTTCATCATTTTGCAAGAGTTCTCTGAGCTCAGCAGAGGTAGGGTTCTTGGGCTGTTTAAGGCCTCTAAGAGTTGCCAAATGCCTGAGCTCATTCTGATTAAGGGTAGCAAAGATGGATGGTGCCCTCTGGGGGTCACTCTCAACAGAGATGGGTACAGTGGACCCCTCTGCCCCAGCCATTGCTCTTAAGTGTGGGTGGATGTGTTGCAATCTACCTACACTTGGGTTTACCTACTAAACCTATCTAGTAGTTGTAGTCACGGTGTGCTACTCCCTTTGCTCTACAACAACTAAGTTCAGTAGAACTTATGTATATCTAATCTTGTTTTATATGTACCTACAGGTACCTATGTGATCTTTCAATTGGTAACCAAGAGATTACAATGGTAAAACACAGCAAGCTCAAATCCAACCGCTGCTCACCAATGTGAGAAGTTGGCCTGGTATATGATGTTCACTAGTTAAAGTGACCACCTTGTACCATGCCAAGCAACCCTTATGGTGTGGTTGTAAGTCAACCTTTTCGGACTAGCTGCCCTAGTGGTAGCGTAGGCTAAGCAGTCTTTGAGGCTAAACTCGTGAAGCGTGTTAAGCAAGCTGTTTTACCAAATGCAACCCCCTTTTATACCAATGAAAGGACACCACACAGATATATATTCAAAATATATATGTATTTATGTCTCAAAGTAACCCCTAGTCTCTTTATGAGCACAGGAGCACAAATCGTCAAACAAGATTACAGTAGAATACACAGAAGTTGCACTTTATATGGATAGGCCCTGGTGGCCGCTCAAACCATATACTAAAATAGTGGTATAAGTACCACGAACAGAAAAGGGAAAAGGCCTAGGGCCTCTAGAATCGCTGGGCCTACAAGGAGCTAACTTCAGTTAGTGACCAGGAGGTCCACGGGTGGCGTGTGCAGAGCAAATAGTCACACGCGTGCTCCCATAGGTTTCAATGGGTGCGTAAAAAGTACAAAGTTACTGCAAAGAGGATCTTCCGGATGGACTAGGAACTCAAGATTTGGAACACAGGCACTAGAGATGTAATACTACACTTGGGCACAGGAGTGCCAGCTTTACCTCACCCACAGGAAGCGGGTGCATAGGCCTCGAAGTGCGTCGGGTTTCTTCTATCTGTTCCGTGGAGCCTGAAGACAAAGATGCTGCAGGCGGTCGGTCCGGGAGAGATGCAGTGGATCCAAGGGTGGATCGGAGATGTTGAAGACCTGTAAGCAGAGGGGACAGTGTTCACAGTCACTAACCAGTGACCAGCGTGGCACCAGGTGGGTACCAGGCAATGTCGGGTGCAAACAGGAAGAAAGGTGCAGCTTGTCTCTGCAGCCACGTGGTCCCTGAAGGTCGACGACGTCCAGGAGTCGGTTCACGAGCTGTCCCACGCAGGGTCTCGCTGTCGGCGGTGTCGGCGACTTGATCGAAGCAAACAAGCCTTGGCAAAAGCAATTGTTGTGGAAAACGAAATAAGCTGATGGTTCTGACCAGCAAGGTCAGAGGGACTGCTCCTTTGGAGGGGAGCAAGGGCCAGTCTGGAGCAACCGGCCAGCGGTGTATTTCTTGAAGTTCGTTGCCAAGATGGCCACTAGCCAACGGGCCAGCAACCGGTTAGGCGCGTCGAGTGGCAAAATGCAGAAGGGCCCCACGCAGATCGTGGAGATGCTGGAGGGCTCACCTTTGGTGCAGATGCTGCTCGGGTGTTGGGCTTCTCAGATCCCAAAGCACAACTTGGAGGGAGCCTCGGTTGTTGCGCTTGCAGCTTGTCGTCGTCGTTTCCAATATGGCTGGCTCCACGTGTCTCGGTGCCTCCACGGGTCTCCTCTTTTCAGGGACTGTGGATCGGGCGGTGAGAGGTCTGGAGGTCCAGGTCTTGTCAGTCTCTGGGCTCGGGCTCCGGCAGGAGGCGGCGGCAAAGCAGACGGTGATTCGCTGGATGGTGCTTGCGTTAGCAAGGTGGTCACTCCCTGACCACAGGGGAGATTTCCTTCAGTCTTCTGTGCAGCAGAATGTCGAAGTTCCCGTCTTCTTCTTAGTTTCAAGTTGATTCCAGGATGTCTGAAGTCTTAGGACACAGCTCCTACCTTTAAGCGGATTCTAGGGGCCGGACTACCTGCTAGGTCCCTCCCTATGGGTGGGACCAGGAAGGGGGGTGGTTACACCCCCAATTCTTTGTCCAGCTCGCCCCAGGCCCGGGACTGGTGTGCCCCAGGACCGGTTTGAACTGGCATATGCACCGAGGCTCCTTGTGAGCCACAGGCATGTCTGGTTTCTATTCAGCCCTACCTGACCAATACACAAAATCCTGTCTGGGGTGGTGCATGCACCTCCCCTGGCAGGAAACCCTTTGTCCACACCTCCCAAGCTGGAAGGACTCCCAGCAGCAGGAGGGCAGACTTGTGTCTGTGGTGGCAGCATCCATTTTGTGGAGCTGAAGCTATGTCTGATTTTACCCGGGTTTCAGGTACTGTACATGTCGTGTCCCTCTAGAAGGGTGGAATGCTAACCCCGTCGCCAGAATTGGCGTGGGGTTAGTATTCCAATTCGTATGACACCTTACTCGACATGTTTTGATAAAGCCAAACCAAAGATAGCATTTAACCGCGAGGTTCATAATGCACTTAAGAGTATATGGTATGACGATATCTGGAAACAGTAGAAGGAAGTTGTTCCGACCACTGCAGACAGGCTCAGCTCATGCCAGAGCACCATCTCACATGGAACCAAGCACTCTGCCTTCAGGATTGTTAAGGCCTGCCATAGGAGTGACTTATAGGTTATCATGTGTCCCATTTAAGGTTAGGTATAGGTATACTACACCTAAGTAAGAGGTGGTTACACCAACTTACCCCAGCTGAGTGATCAGCCAGTTGTGTCAAATTTGTTAGGCCAAGCCTGGGGTGGCATAATACATGCTTCAGCCCCTGGCAGGCCTTGGGTACACCAATGCCCTGGGTACCTAGTGTACACTGGTACAGGGGCTGACAGGGTGATCCACTTCCAATTGGTTATGCACCTAGGGTGCATAGTTTTAATTTAGTAGAGAGAACAGCAGGCTGGGGGTCTGATTGGCAGGCCCACAGCCTCAATATGTCAAAAAACCAGTGAAGCAAAAAGCAAAAATTTGGGGTGACCATAGGATAGCAGACCCTACTCTCCTACACAACCCCCCCCCCCAAACGCTGGGACATTAAACTAGCCTTGACCAGTCTCGTCTTCATGTCCTAAGTGGAAGTACCTGGAGAGACCATCTGCATTCCCATGGTCAGTACCTGGCCGGTGCTCCACTGTAAAGTCCATCCCCTGTAGGGAAATGGACCACCTAAGCAGTTTGGGGTTTTCACCCTTCATCTGATTTAGCCACAAGAGGGGCTTATGGTCGGTCTGAATCTTGAAGTGAGTGCCAAACAAGTATGGCCTCAGCTTCTTCAGGGCCCACACCACAGCAAAGGCCTCCCTCTCAATAGCTGACCAATTCTTCTCTCTGGGGGTCAACCTTCTGCTAATAAAAGCAATGGGTTGGTCTTGACCATCTACATTAAGTTGTGACAGCACAGCTCCCACACCCAACTCAGAAGCATCTGTTTGGACAATAAACTCTTTGGAGTAGTCAGGACTTTTCAGGATAGGTGCAGAGCACATGGCCTCCTTCAGGTCATCAAATGCCTTTTGACAGCTTACTGTCCACTGAACCTTTTTGGGCATCTTCTTGGATGTCAGATCATTAAGAGGAGTCACAATGGACCCATAGTTCTTAACAAACTTCCTGTAGTACCCAGTCAAGCCCAAGAAAGCTCGAACTTGAGTCTGGGTGGTTGGAGGAGACCAGTCCTTGATGGATTGTATCTTACTCTCCAGTGGTTGAACTTGGCCTCCACCTACAAGGTGGCCCAAATATACAACCTTACTCTGCCCTATCTGGCACTTAGTAGCCTTGATAGTGAGGCCTGCCTTTTGCAGAGCCTCAAGAGCCTTCTTCAGGTGGATCAGGTGATCCTCCCAGGTGGAGCTAAAGACAGCAATGTCATCAAGATATGCTGCACAAAAGTCATCCAGCCCAGTAAGGACTTGATTCACCAACCTTTGGAAGGTGGCAGGTGCATTCTTCAGACCAAAGGGCATCACCACAAATTGATAATGCCCACCTGGGGTTGAGAATGCTGTTTTGGCCTTAGACTCCTCAGCTAATCTGATTTGCCAATAGCCAGCTGTTAAGTCAAATGTGCTAAAAAACTTAGCAGAAGCTAGTTTGTCTATGAGCTCATCTGCCCTTGGAATGGGATGTGCATCTGTCCTAGTGACAGCATTGAGTCCTCTGTAATCCACACAGAACCTCATTTCTCTCTTGCCATCTTTGGTGTGAGGTTTGGGGACCAGAACCACTGGGCTAGCCCAGGGGCTCTCTGAGGGTTCAATGACACCCAATTCCAGCATTTTATGTACCTCAGCCTTTATACAGTCCCTGACGTGGTCAGGTTGTCTGTAAAGCTTGTTCTTTACAGGCAGACTGTCACCAGTGTCCACCACATGGGTACACCAGTCAGTTTGACTAGGTATCAAGGAAAACATATGTGAAAATGATTGTAGAACCTGTCTACATTCAGTCTGCTGATGGGCAGTGAGGTTGCCTCCAAGGGTCACTCCTTCAACTGAGCCATCTTCAGGGTTCTGAGACAACAGGTCTGGGAGAGGGTCACTCTCTTCCTCCTGTCCCTCATCTGTAGCCATGAGCAAGCCCATGTCTGCCCTGTCAACATATGCTTTAAGCCTGTTAACATGGAGTACCCTGTGGGGACTCCTGGGAGTTCCTAGGTCCACCAAGTAGGTGACCTCCCCCTTCTTTTCCAGGATTGTATGGGGTCCAGACCATTTGTCTTGGAGTGCTGCTGGGGCCACTGGCTCCAACACCCATACCTTCTGTCCTGGCTGATACTCAACCAAGACAGCCTTTTGGTCATGCCAAGCTTTCTGTAAGGCCTGGCTTGCCTCAAGGTTTTTGGATGCCTTCTCCATATACTCAGCCATCCTGGAGCGGAGACCAAGTACATAGTCCACTATGTCTTGCTTAGGCTTTTTGAGAGGTAACTCCCATCCTTCCTTCACCAAACACAGTGGGCCTCTTACAGGGTGCCCAAACAACAATTCAAAGGGGCTGTAGCCAACCCCCTTTTGTGGGACCTCTCTGTAAGCAAACAGAAGGCAGGGTAGAAGGATGTCCCATCTTCGCCTGAGCTTTTCAGGTAATCCTTTGATCATACCCTTTAGGGTCTTGTTGAATCTCTCTACAAGCCCATTGCATTGTGGGTGATAAGGGGTGGTGAACTTGTAGTTGACACCACACTCCTTCCACATAGCTGTCAAGTATCCTGACATGAAGTTGGTACCTCTGTCAGATACTACCTCCTTAGGAAACCCCACTCTGGAGAATACTCCCAGCAGGGCCCTGGCCACAACAGGAGCTGTAGTGGTCCTAAGGGGAATTGCCTCTGGATACCTGGTGGCATGATCCACTACCACCAGTATAAATCTGTGCCCAGATGCAGTGGGAGGATCCATGGGACCCACTATATCTATTCCCACTCTTTCAAAGGGGACCCCCACCACAGGTAGTGGTATTAGGGGTGCCTTTGTTGTGCCACCTGATTTGCCACTGGCTTGGCAGGTCACACAGGAGCGACAAAACTCCTTGGTATCTTCATTCATGTGAGGCCAGTGAAAGTGAGGGACAAGCCTGTCCCAAGTCTTGTTCTGGCCTAAGTGTCCTGCTAAAGGAATATCATGGGCCAAGGTAAGAAGGACGCCCCTAAATTGCAGAGGTATAACCAACCTCCTGGTGGCACCAGGCTTGGGGTCTCTAGCCTCTGAATAAAGGAGCCCTTCATCCCAATACACTTTATGGGTACCTTGAGCATTCCCAGCAGCCTCAGCAGCAGCCAGATGTCTGAGGGGTTCAAGAGAGGGACAGGATAACTGAGCCTGCCTCAAGTCAGCCCTTGAAGGTCCCCCTGTCCCCAGAAACTCAACCTGATCAGGTTCAAGCTCTTCAGGGACAGTTCCTTCAGGGTTCTCTAGATCATCTTCCTGGGAAGGCTGATCATCACTTGGAGGCAGGTGGGAAGGCACAGCCTTAACCCTCCTGTTCTTCTTCTTGGTAGGTGCTTGGTCCATTGTTCCAGGATCCAAGACCTGAGGTTCAGTGAGGCACTTTTTGGCCTGTGACCTGGTCACAGCAAGGACATGTGATGATATACCTAACATCTCTGCATGAGTCCTGTACTCCACTTCTGACCATAGAGAACTCTCTAGGTCATTGCCCAACAAACATTCTACTGGGAGGTCTGCACTAACCACAACCCTTTTGAGGCCAGTTACCCCTCCCCATGAGAAGTTAACAACTGCAACACTATGTGAAGTAGTGGCATTGCTGGCATTGGTCACCAGGTAGTTCTCACCTGGTATGTACTGTCCAGGGTCCACAAAGCCTGGTGTCACCATGGTGACACTGGCACATGTGTCCCTGTAGGCTTGAGCCACTTTTTCATTTATTAAGGGAGTCTGTCTGTACTTGCCCAGGTTACTGGGGCTCACAGTCAGGGACAAATCAATGTCCCCATCACAGATCAAGACTGCCTGTGTCAGGGTTCTGTCTAAGTCAGAATCTCCTTCAGTTCCCATAGTGATTCCCACTACACCCTTTGTCTGGGGACCAACACTGCTAACAGTAGTACTGGGAGCAGGAGCCTTAGGGGCAACAGTGTTGGGGGCTCCACCCTTTTTGCAATCACTAGTCCAGTGAGTTGTATTTTTGCAATGATTGCACCAGGGTTTCTTCTGACCTTCTTTCTTCTTTTTGGACTGTTGGGACCCACCCTCCTTAGCAGTAGTTTGGGGCCCTGTTGAAGACTTCTGGTCTTTAGGTTTCTGATCTCCACCCTTTTGGTCTGTTTTCTTCTGATCACCCCCTTGGCCCTGGTTCTGGTTCTTTTGCTTAACCCTGGTTCTGACCTATTTGTCTGCCTTCTTTCCCAATTCTTGGGGAGAGGTCAGATCAGAGTCAACCAAGTGTTGATGCAGTTGCTGGTTTTGACAGTTATTTAAAATCTGTTCTCTCATCATCAAATTATACAATCCTGTAAAATCAGATACCTTACTTCCCAGCAACCAACCCTCCAAAGCCTTAGTGGCACATTCAACATATTCAGACCAGTCCTGAGTCTGTGTCTTTTAGGTGTCTCTGAACATTAACCTGTACTGTTCAGTGGTTAAGCCTAACCCATCAAGCAGAACACTCTTCAGGACTCTTCTCTAACAGCGAGGAGTCTGTCTCTGCCTCTTCCTTCAAAGGAGAGCCAGAGGATTGCTGCCCACTGGTCTTCAGGAACCTGCTGTACTTTGCAGGCTCTCTCAAGAGCAGTTATCCATTTGTGGATGTCATCCCCACTTTTGTAGGGGGGCACAACCTTAGACAGGTTCCTATTATCAAAGACCCTATCTTTGTCCTTAGGGACAATGCTGCCACCAGTGGGTATAGACCCACTCTCTCTAGGTTGCCTAGCCTTTTTCAGTTTTTCTTCCATCAGGGCTACTTCTAGCTCCTGCTTCCTGATCCTCAGCTGGGCTTCCTGCATTCTGGCCTCATGTTCCCTCCTCTGAGGGGTGGTCATCCTTCTCCTGGAGTGACCTTGAGAGCCTCTAGAGCCATGGGAAGCATTGGATTCACCTGAGCGATTCCTTTGCCTCCCAAGCCCTGTGTTAAGTCCACTGGGGAGATCCAATGGGGTAAACCCACTGTCAGTCCCCAATAGCCTTAGTTTAGCTGGGCCAAGTATAACACTTGGCACTGGGCTAGTTCTCCCTTCATCCCCACTCACATCTGTATCCCCCTCACTTTCCTCCTCTGTAGTATGGTGCTCATCTAAGGGATGGCTATTGGAAAGGGGTACCTCAGTGGCATCTTCAGAAGGGGGGCCTCCTGTTCCTGTCCCTAAGGGGGCTAACTGGGAAGCTTTCTCGAGTTCTCTTTGATTTTCATCATTTTGCAAGAGTTCTCTGAGCTCAGCAGAGGTAGGGTTCTTGGGCTGTTTAAGGCCTCTAAGAGTTGCCAAATGCCTGAGCTCATTCTGATTAAGGGTAGCAAAGATGGATGGTGCCCTCTGGGGGTCACTCTCAACAGAGATGGGTACAGTGGACCCCTCTGCCCCAGCCATTGCTCTTAAGTGTGGGTGGATGTGTTGCAATCTACCTACACTTGGGTTTACCTACTAAACCTATCTAGTAGTTGTAGTCAGGGTGTGCTACTCCCTTTGCTCTACAACAACTAAGTTCAGTAGAACTTATGTATATCTAATCTTGTTTTATATGTACCTACAGGTACCTATGTGATCTTTCAATTGGTAACCAAGAGATTACAATGGTAAAACACAGCAAGCTCAAATCCAACCGCTGCTCACCAATGTGAGAAGTTGGCCTGGTATATGATGTTCACTAGTTAAAGTGACCACCTTGTACCATGCCAAGCAACCCTTATGGTGTGGTTGTAAGTCAACCTTTTCGGACTAGCTGCCCTAGTGGTAGCGTAGGCTAAGCAGTCTTTGAGGCTAAACTCGTGAAGCGTGTTAAGCAAGCTGTTTTACCAAATGCAACCCCCTTTTATACCAATGAAAGGACACCACACAGATATATATTCAAAATATATATGTATTTATGTCTCAAAGTAACCCCTAGTCTCTTTATGAGCACAGGAGCACAAATCGTCAAACAAGATTACAGTAGAATACACAGAAGTTGCACTTTATATGGATAGGCCCTGGTGGCCGCTCAAACCATATACTAAAATAGTGGTATAAGTACCACGAACAGAAAAGGGAAAAGGCCTAGGGCCTCTAGAATCGCTGGGCCTACAAGGAGCTAACTTCAGTTAGTGACCAGGGGGTCCACGGGTGGCGTGTGCAGAGCAAATAGTCACACGCGTGCTCCCATAGGTTTCAATGGGTGCGTAAAAAGTACAAAGTTACTACAAAGAGGATCTTCCGGATGGACTAGGAACTCAAGATTTGGAACACAGGCACTAGAGATGTAATACTACACTTGGGCACAGGAGTGCCAGCTTTACCTCACCCACAGGAAGCGGGTGCATAGGCCTCGAAGTGCGTCGGGTTTCTTCTATCTGTTCCGTGGAGCCTGAAGACAAAGATGCTGCAGGCGGTCGGTCCGGGAGAGATGCAGTGGATCCAAGGGTGGATCGGAGATGTTGAAGACCTGTAAGCAGAGGGGACAGTGTTCACAGTCACTAGCCAGTGACCAGCGTGGCACCAGGTGGGTACCAGGCAATGTCGGGTGCAAACAGGAAGAAAGGTGCAGCTTGTCTCTGCAGCCACGTGGTCCCTGAAGGTCGACGACGTCCAGGAGTCGGTTCACGAGCTGTCCCACGCAGGCTCTCGCTGTCGGCGGTATCGGCGACTTGATCGAAGCAAACAAGCCTTGGCAAAAGCAATTGTTGTGGAAAACGAAATAAGCTGATGGTTCTGACCAGCAAGGTCAGAGGGACTGCTCCTTTGGAGGGGAGCAAGGGCCAGTCTGGAGCAACCGGCCAGCGGTGTATTTCTTGAAGTTCGTCGCCAAGATGGCCACTAGCCAACGGGCCAGCAACCGGTTAGGCGCGTCGAGTGGCAAAATGCAGAAGGGCCCCACGCAGATCGTGGAGATGCTGGAGGGCTCACCTTTGGTGCAGATGCTGCTCGGGTGTTGGGCTTCTCAGATCTCAAAGCACAACTTGGAGGGAGCCTCGGTTGTTGCGCTTGCAGCTTGTCGTCGTCGTTTCCAATATGGCTGGCTCCACGTGTCTCGGTGCCTCCACGGGTCTCCTCTTTTCAGGGACTGTGGATCGGGCGGTGAGAGGTCTGGAGGTCCAGGTCTTGTCAGTCTCTGGGCTCGGGCTCCGGCGGGAGGCGGCGGCAAAGCAGACGTTGATTCGCTGGATGGTGCTTGCGTTAGCAAGGTGGTCACTCCCTGACCACAGGGGAGATTTCCTTCAGTCTTCTGTACAGCAGAATGTCGAAGTTCCCGTCTTCTTCTTAGTTTCAAGTTGATCCCAGGATGTCTGAAGTCTTAGGACACAGCTCCTACCTTTAAGCGGATTCTAGGGGCCGGACTACCTGCTAGGTCCCTCCCTATGGGTGGGACCAGGAAGGGGGGTGGTTACACCCCCAATCCTTTGTCCAGCTCGCCCCAGGCCCGGGACTGGTGTGCCCCAGGACCGGTTTGAACTGGCATATGCACCGAGGCTCCTTGTGAGCCACAGGCATGTCTGGTTTCTATTCAGCCCTACCTGACCAATACACAAAATCCTGTCTGGGGTGGTGCATGCACCTCCCCTGGCAGGAAACCCTTTGTCCACACCTCCCAAGCTGGAAGGACTCCCAGCAGCAGGAGGGCAGACTTGTGTCTGTGGTGGCAGCATCCATTTTGTGGAGCTGAAGCTATGTCTGATTTTACCCGGGTTTCAGGTACTGTACATGTCGTGTCCCTCTAGAAGGGTGGAATGCTAACCCCGTCGCCAGAATTGGCGAGGGGTTAGTATTCCAATTCGTATGACACCTTACTCGACATGTTTTGATAAAGCCAAACCAAAGATAGCATTTAACCGCGAGGTTCATAATGCACTTAAGAGTATATGGTATGACGATATCTGGAAACAGTAGAAGGAAGTTGTTCCGACCACTGCAGACAGGCTCAGCTCATGCCAGAGCACCATCTCACATGGAACCAAGCACTCTGCCTTCAGGATTCTTAAGGCCTGCCATAGGAGTGACTTATAGGTTATCATGTGTCCCATTTAAGGTTAGGTATAGGTATACTACACCTAAGTAAGAGGTGGTTACACCAACTTACCCCAGCTGAGTGATCAGCCAGTTGTGTCAAATTTGTTAGGCCAAGCCTGGGGTGGCATAATACATGCTTCAGCCCCTGGCAGGCCTTGGGTACACCAATGCCCTGGGTACCTAGTGTACACTGGTACAGGGGCTGACAGGGTGATCCACTTCCAATTGGTTATGCACCTAGGGTGCATAGTTTTAATTTAGTAGAGAGAACAGCAGGCTGGGGGTCTGATTGGCAGGCCCACAGCCTCAATATGTCAAAAAACCAGTGAAGCAAAAGGCAAAAATTTGGGGTGACCATAGGATAGCAGACCCTACTCTCCTACATATATGGATTATGAATTTGACTTAACTACAGAAGAACAAAAAGCAGGTACCCTGTCTCAGAGTACCTATGATGAACTGTGTTAAGGAACAGGACCGTGATCGGAGAACAGCGAATGGTCACACCCTGCCACGTGAGAAATTGGATTTGAGCTGGACCTTAGCTCCACCGCCAGTGCTCAACAGTGCCAACGAAAGAAGAACAATAATAAGAGCTTACCAGTGATGGCTCTTCATAAAAGGACACTGGAAAGAAGAACCCATGATAAGTTGAAAATCCTCTCCCAACCACCTTTTTATGTTAACTATCTTCCTACCGAGTTTTCATGACATTGCATCAATCACTTCCGACTGTACATTGAGAAGTTAAGAAAATGTAACTTTGTATAATGACATTCATACAACACCAGCCATGCACACGGCTATACTGACTATTTTCGATCCACACGAAGTCTGGGCCTTAAGTAATGTACGAAATATCCCTTGCTTTGCCAGAAACATTTTTTTTGCTTTACAGTATCCTGTTTGTGCTCAAACAAGTTCCCCTCCTCCTATCCCTGGGCCTGACATGCGGCGCAGCTGATGTAATTTTGTATGTACTACCTCCTCGCCTACTTTATCAACTGTATGTAACTATGTACAAATGTGTCAGATTACTCCTGCCTGCCCTAAAAACTCTGTATCTTTAAGAAATGTATGAAAAACATTAACGGTATTATAGCTGAAGGGTTAACGAAGGTGAATGTCGGCCAGGCAAGCTGGCGAGATATGTTAAAAGGGAGGACTGTGGAAATTTAGTTTGTAACTGAACATTATCTGCGCCATCTTGCCTCTCCCCAGCGCCACGCACAGCGAACGCGCGGCCACCATTTTAGGCACCCCACTCTCTCCCCCGTTCATTGTCGATCGCCAACGCGTTCCCCTGGCGCTGCAAGCATCCCCCGCGCGCCGGCCACCCCCGCTCTCTCATACACGGGCCATAAACCCTCTCCTTCTGCGCGACCCTGCCATGGAACCACATCCCACGCCTGACCGACATCCCATACATGGTCATGCATCTCTTTTGATAACCCCCTTCCTCTGCGCCCCATTGTCCGAACCGATCCCAGGCCATCACCTAGCCCTGCGGATGCAGTTTATTACCCCTACTGTAAGGGAAACACCCCACATCAAAGGGATTACAGTAGATCAAAGCTCCTACCCCCTGAGACCCGGCCGGTCGCACACACCCCCGGGAATTAGCGGAATGTCCAGCTGTGTGATAGCCATCTCCTACTGTGGATGGGGTGGGAACTCCCACTATAGATATGTGTGGTAACAAGCTCGAAGTGGGGATTCCGAGGATGTTCTTTCACGTTCCAAAACGATCTCAAGAATGTGCCATGTATGATAACCCTGCAATAAAGTCATAAACCTGTGTATAAGAGGCCATGCCTCAGAGATGCAGTTAGAGCACCTCGTGACGATACCTTGCTGTCTGATCTGATGTGTTCTGCTCCGACGGAATAAAAACTTTGTTTCCTGCCTTCCAGTCTCCGGCGCCTGCCTCTTTCATTGGTAAATTATCGAATGGTATGAGGGGCGATTACCGCCGGGCAATACTTGAAGGGTTATCGACTGAAACTGCCGCTACCATTTAACAGGGTGGTGGCTCCCTGCTGCGGCTTCTCCTCTTCCGGGTTCGTTCCCTGCTCTAGCGGGAACACCCGGGGTGGGAGGGGAGGTGTGTTGGACGCGGCTGGCTTCTCTGCGCACCGGAGGCATGGCGGTTTGGCTCCTCCTCGGAGGTGTGTTTGAGGGGCTCGGTGCTCATCTCGTTCTGAGCCCGTGTTTCCCTTTTTGTTTTTATTCCTGCTGTTTCTGCATTGATAATGGTCTGCGCCTCATCACACAAGCTCGGGTCGGTGCTTTGGAAAGGCAGGGCGCTGTATACCAAGGCTGCGTATCCTTGGTTTCACCCAAGGCCTCTTTAACCTGCTACAAGACACTCCCTGTCCATTTTAAAAGGCATCGCATTTATTTGGAGCAGTGTGTGCCCGATCGTAATGAGGGCTGCCTGTACTTTCATATGAGAGTTTTCGTTTGTCAATACAAGGGGGGGCACCCTGGTGGGGGGGTTTCCGGTCATTTGAGTCAGTTTTCTCTAACATGTACTTCCTGGACAATGTGTCTCTGTGGCCTTGTGGTTAAGGTCTCTGACTCTCACTCCAAAGGATATGTGTTTAAATCCTGGTGTTTCGGTTGTTGTGGTTTCTGTGCTACGATTATAATGAATGTTGTATGGCCATGGTCTGCATGGGCTGGTTCCTGTGGCTGAGGCTTCTGGGCTTCTTCGGGTTCCTTCCGATTGGGGCCTTTTTAGTTGTTTCTTTTATGTCGGTGGGCCGGCCTACTGTCCTGTCGGGGTTTAGCGATCCCTGGTTGGCCCTTATGGATCTTGCTTTGTTTGGTCTAGGGGCATTTTTTGGGCGCTGGTTTCTCTGTTCTGTTCACATCATGGAGAAGAGTGGTTTGGGCGTGAGTGGGCTCCGCTGTATGGAGGAGGTGGTGGTCGCTGGGTCTTCCGCTGCTCCTTCCCTAGTGCATGTGCAGGATGACTCTACTGACATAGCTCCGGACATGGTTTTGGATGAGACCAGGGTGCAGACCATCGCAGTGTTCTGCTACGTGTTCGGTACAGTTTAGGGTTCCCTAGGCCCTTAGTGGGTGGAAAGTCAGTAGACTTTATCGCCAATCACCACTTGATGGGGCTTGTAGGCCTCCCTATTCCTAAACTCTGTGAGTAATGTGCTAGAGGGGGAGTGGAAGGATGTTGTCAAACATGTTTTGCCCGGTTTCTGGCGGAGGGGTATCCTTTACAGTGGTTCACTGAGGTGTCCTGGCTGTGGTGATGGTGGATCCCTGCTGGATGGTGTGGCATCTCGGTGCCTGGTGGTGTCCGTGGATGCGGTTCCTTCTTATTCTGTGGTCATGCTGGTTGAAGGGGCCTTGAAGCGGGCTTTTGCTGTCTCTGGTCTTGCAGTTCGATCTGCGACTTGCCCCTGCTTTTGGGTTCAGTCGCTTCAGTAAGACTGTCAGGGTATTTCTGTTCAGTTCTTGCTGAATGTGGATCCCTCTGAATCTTTTTCCGTTTTGGGACTGCAGTTGTGTTTCCTGGCGGATTTGTCCTTCGGTTCCCTTAGTGTGGCGGTGGCTGCTCGGTGGCAGTTGTGACTTTAGCCTTGGAATGCGGTGCTGCTCGGAAGGCTACCATGATGGAGCTTCCATTCGCGGGCTCTATACTGTTTGGGAATCCGTTGGAGGCCTTGATTGGTATGACCGCTGAGGACAATATTTGTTGGCTCCGGTCCGATTTCTCGGTATGGTAAGTTTGCGGGTTGTGAGTGGGCTTTTGGGCAGCGTTTAATTCAAATTGGCAGCCCAGCCCTTTTGTGGTGTGGAATGGGGCCAGGGTGTCCCTTCCTTCCACATGTCCCGGGGTCGACGGGGTGCTTCCTCTTCTTCTAGTCCCTCCTTGTCGGGCTGGGCTACTGGATGTGTTCTGTGCTGCCCCTGTTCCCAGTTCTCAGGCGATGTGTTGGGTTCTATTGCACAGTGTTCGGGACTTAGTTTCTGATGGGGCTGTGTTGTGGGCGCCTGTGAATCTGCAGGGTCGGGGGGTTACTCGATCCTGTTTCTGGTCCGGAAGCCATATGGGGACTACCGTCCTGGCCTGGTTATGAAGGCTGTATACGTGTGTCTCCCTCATCGTTCCTTCATAATGGTGTCTCTTCGGTTGTTTCTTCCCTTCTTGTTGGTGGGGGGTTTCCTGGCTTCTCTGGTTCTCCGAGTCGCCTACTTTCCTATGCCAGTACAGGCAGCTTCACAGTGGTTCCTACGTTTCGGTGTGGGAGTTATTCATTACCGGTTCTGGGTATTGTCTTTTGGACTGTCTGCATCTCCTGGGGTGTTTGCTGAAGTTTTAGCGCCCTTGGTGGTTTTGTTGCATGCACGGGGGATTCAGGTGTGCCCTTCCTTGAACGGTTGGTTGATTCTTCCTCCTCTTTCCTTCTGGCTCAGACCCTTTCACTGGGTGTTTGCTGGCTCCTTCGTCAGTTTGGGTGGATTCTAGGCTTGGAGAATTCCAATCTTTGCCCCACTCAGGAACTACTGTTCGTTGGGGGGTTTTCAAAGCCACAGTGGGTGAGGTATTCCTGTCAGTGCCCCACGGACTGGCTCTGTTGCATGAACTGAGGTGGTTGTTGGGGGCTCAGTCTTCCACAGCTTGCCGGCGGCTCCGTGTTCAGGGGCTGTTGTTGGCTACTGTGGTGATTGTTCCTTGGGTCCGTTTGCACTTGTTCCCCCTGGTGTATTCTGGATTGTGAGCTGTTGTTTCCGGGGGGTGTGGCCATTGGCCAGGGGTTGGCCTGATGGCTAGTGGTTCGGGGCCTCTTGCAGGGCTCACCCTTTGTGTCTCTGGAGCGGTTGGTCCTGAGACTCTCTTAGAATATAAGGGCGTTGATAGCGGTATCTGCCTTGGGTCCTCCAGATTGGTGGACTGATGGCCTGGTTCGGGGTCCCGGAGGTGGACCTGTTTGCGTCTCTGGGGATACGCCTTGGGGTGAGGTTTGTTCTCTGGTTCAGTCAGACGCTGTCTGGAGGGTGGTTGCCCTGTCCTTCTGGTGGTAGGGGGCCTGCTGTGTGTTTTCCCCCGATTGCTCTGATTCCACGGGTCCTGTTGCAAGTTGGATTGGGTCGGGCCTCGTTAGTCCTGGTGGCTCCGGTTTGGTCTGGGAGGCCTCGGTTCCTTCTGTTGTTGAGGTTGGCGGTGGGGCCTTGCTGGAGATTGCCGGTGGTCCCTTGTTGTTTCCCCCTCTGTCTCGGGAGGTCTATGGCCATTCCACCCTGAAAACACTTGATATCAGTAGTTAAGCAGGGTCGGACCACGTTAGTGCCTTGATAGGAGACCACCTGGGAATACGATGTGCTGTAGGCTTAAGGTGGCTGTGGTATGGCTGAACCTCGTGGCTTTGGGGTGTTCTCCTTCTGTGGCTCAGTTTATTCAGCAGTCCGGGCGCCCTTCAACTCTCATGTCCTATGCCAGGTACTGGATTGCTGTACGACTCGGGGTGGGTCTGCGTTGGATCCGGTGCGTGTCTTGGATTTCTTGGAGGTTGGCTTCGCCATGGTATGGCTGTGTCCTCCCTGTGAGCTCTGTGGGCGGCTGTGTGGGCCTTTCGGGGTTCGGACTTTGAGCCGGTGGTCCCCTTGGTGTTCCGGTGGTTGTGGAGTTGTTTCCTCCTGAGACCTGTCTTTCGTTCCTTTGCTCCTTGTTGGGTTCTCCTTTGGTTTGAGGGCCTTGCGGGGGGCTCCTTTTGGGCCTTTGCATGTGGTGTCTTTGTGGTTTTTGACGTTCAGGGTGCTTCCTGGTCGTTCTTGCCTCGGCTCTGAGGTTTCAGGAGTTGGGCTCCTTGCTTTGTTCTGTGCCCTTTCTGCTTTTTTCCTTATCGGGTTGTTCTGCGGCCATGTCCTTTCTTTTTTCTTAGGGTTCCTTCTTTGTTTCGCTACTCGGAGGTTCTGATTTTGCCTGTTTTCTGCCTGATCCTCTTTCTGGGGTTTAGGTGTGGCTGCTCTGTTTGGCCGTTATACGGGCTCTGGAGGCGTGCTTCCTTCATGCTGTGCCTTTTCGTAGGGTGGTTTCCCTTTTTGTGTCCTTTGGGCTGGTTGTTCGAGGTCTAATGCCTTCTGGGGCTGCTCTCAGTCAGTGGCTGAGTTGGCTGTGGGGCCTGCGTATGGGCTTGTGATGTGATGGCGCCTGGGTCGGTTCGAGGTAGATCGGCTCGGGGGTGGCTGCACCCCGGCTTGCTTCCGAGGGGCTTCCATGGCCGTGTTCTGCATGGATGCTGCTTGGTGTTCTCCTCACACTTTTATGTCCCATGGTCATTGGGTGATGAGTGGGACTGTGTCTCCTGGGTTTGGGGACCTGGTGCTGTGTTCTGCTCAGGTTGTGTGACTTTCTGCTTGTGCTGATTAAATCTGTTTTTGCTACTGGGTGAAGCTGATTATTGCTTTGGCATCTGCTCATGTAGTTAGGACTGGGATGGGGAGGGCTGACGAGGAGGTAATGACTGGTTACTTACCGGTAATATTCATTACTCCGAGTCGTAGCCCTCCCCGTCCCAGTGCAGGTTCCCATCCCTCCCTCCCTGTTTGGCTTCTAGTGCTTGGTGGTACAGGATGTGGATTGGTGGGTCACATGATTATATGCCTCAGGGTGTGGGTGTGGCCTGGAGGGAAGGGATGGGTTTTTAGTTGCCTGGGAGTTTCTGGTGGGAGGAGCTATGCTCATATAGTTAGGACTGGGAAGGGGAGGGCTACGACTCGAATTAATGAACATTACCAGTAAGTAACCGGTCCTTAACTGTCAAGGTTTCAGATGGCTAATGTGTGACATTTTCGTAATTGTAGTGTGATTAAGAGTGACATTCAACGACTATGAGTGACACCATTTCACAAAGAAAAAAAAATCAACCATGGAAACAGATAAAATAAGAAACTACATGAATTTGAGCAAGAAGAAGCTCTAAAGAGATCTTGGAACTGCTGCAAAGCACTTGAAATGGAAATTCACTATTCTGCTGCTGCTTTGTAAGCCAATCCTACTATAAAACAACTGCGTAACCACACGCCATTCACATCCTACATGAGTTATTCTGACAACTGCAGCTGTTTCCAAAACCACAGGTAAATTACATAATTGAACCGTGTAAATTTGCCAGGCCATGTTTGGCTATGGAACACCTTATAACAACTTAGATTTGAAATTATTCTCTTTTCTTCATTTTAAACTGTAACATATTACGTGAAGTCTCTCCAAACACAAAAATCACTTACGAACCCTGCTGGGAAAATTCTGACGCTGTTCTAGTAGTTTGTAAGCTGGGACGGGGTGTTATAAAGAGCAATAATTTTACACTGTCAGTGAGTGAATCATCCACTCCTTTTATTTTTTGCAGAGTTTTATATAGCGCAAACTTGACCCGAATCCAATGAGGTATCAGAGCGCTTTACATAGCACCAGTTACGTTACATGAGGACACACATACATTTTTTGTTAGGCACGGGGAGATTAAGTGATTTGCCCAGAATCACAGGATGTTCAGCGTCATTACCCAGACTCGAACCCAGTTCCCCAGGTCCAGCGCCCTAGCCGTTAGGACAACTCCTCTTACTTTTCCAACACTAATATAATTTTTCACCTACGTACGTAATTCTTTTCAGAATTACCATTTTAGTTTAAAGTGTTTGGTTGACGGTAATTGGCGAGACATCAATGTCTGATGCTAGCCTGTTGACTACCCCGATTCCACAATGCGAGCACCACTTAAATGCAATGAGCCGCACGGCGCCTCAAAATCCAACAAATGCCATTAGAATAGAAGCAGTGATTTATTCAGTGGACTAGAGAGTGGGTGGCAACCTGCACACCGAAGCCCAACAAGAGCCCAGTGTACATAGCGCTTCGTCAGGCACCATTTTGCTAAATCACATTCAACATTTTAACAGAAGTGTCCTTTTGTGGGTAAGCCTGCAACACTCGAAGCAATGAGGCGCTTTATGCCTTGCAAAGGGTACGGAAAGCGTATTTACAAACGAAATATTAAAATACACCAGGCATCCTCAAAAGACAGTCTAAGGAGGCAATGAATTTTTTGTGACAGTACATTTTTTTCCCCGTTAGTCTTGCATTGGAGACATGGTTTAGGGAATGGAATAAAGGTGCTGCACAAAAGTTAGGAAATATATTTGTTTTCTTTACTTAAAAAGTTTTCTTCTAAATTAACCTGTCAGAAGATATTCTAGAGGGAGGTCAAGTACATGGCATTGAAATAAACCTTGTGAGGTTCAGTTCCCAAGGAAAGGTCACTTGTGAGGTAAATGAGGTTAAACAAAATGCTGCGTGTTGTCCTGTATTTGGGTTGAAGGTGAATGGGGTGCGGTGCCTACTGCCCCCTCGCATGAGTGCTGGCAGGATGTAGTCGGCATTGTTGTGGGTGAAGATGGTGCCAGCGCTCCTGGCATCAGTGCACTGCAGTCCCTACTGCCTCTGCTCGCCTTGACTCGAGTCTACCTGGGCCGCAGCTGCAGTTCTGGAGAGGGTCTCACAGCTGATCCAGGCGAAGCATCCCTGGCATTGCAACAGTAACCAGTGCTGTTACCAGCCCCTCCTGCTTCATGTCACCTGTAGCCCATAACATGCAAGCTGTGAAAGGACTACGATGATGCCAGCACCTTGCCGAAGTGCTGTCTCACTACTGCCGTAGCCAGTGCTTTAAATGGGGAAAAAATAGTGCAGGTACTCATCAGATCGAGCTGGGGGCGTGGCAAGGAGGCGGGGCTAGAGGCGGGACTAAGGGTGGGTCTAATGAAAAACATTTGAAGGGCTCAAGAATTTTTGAATGATGACAAATTGCTTCCCTCTGCAATGTATCGTTGATGCCCTAGCATGTATTAAGTTGTACTAGTTGACAGACTATTGAAAGGTAACTATCAGGTTTTCCTTTTTGTCAGAGGCACCTGTATATTAAACAAAACATTAAAAGGTGCAGAGACTTGTTATACTGAAAATTAATTAAAGGAAAAAAGACTACATCCTAAAACGCAACTCTGACCCGCATCGGTGGAAGGAAGCCATCAGTTGTCATGCTAGTGATCCTGGGAGAAGAAAGTTATCTGGGGTCTTACAACAGAGCAATACTATTTCACCCTTTCATTCACTTTCAGATACTATGCCACCCAGCAAAATCTAGTCCAAAATTCTGAGGGGCTAGTAAAGGGATGGAGGCACATATAACCATGTACATATGACCACAGTGTCCCTGATGATGGTGGTCAGCAGGCCTGCTGTAGCCACGGTTTCTGATATGGGAGGCACCCTGTACCCACATGTGTTTGATGCTCAAAGCTTCCCTTAGGCCTGCTCCTTCTCCTCAAGTCCAAGGCTTGGCTTCCTCACTTGGGTGCTTTGGGTTCCCTGGTGCTCCCACTCCTACTACGTGGCTCACTTTTTTCATGAATACCAGATACAGCCAGCTGTTGTGTCAACTGGTGATGACCAGTCTGGTGCACCTCATAGCGCAGTGGAACCCTACAGATTTCTAAGCTGCTGTAGTGGAAATTGGGAGGGGCAGACATTTGGCACTTCTCGTTCATATCTCTGTACTGCTCACAGCCGTACACTTATGGATGCCTCCACAGCATTGCAGCAGGAAACACATGCCTGCGATTCCCCGGCTAACCATAATCCTTCCTTCTTTTGACTTCTCTGCCTGATCCCTCCGTCCAGTGCGGAGATATGTGTCCTGGCATGTAGTAGTGTGGGTGGTTCTTAAGCTCCATGCCTGAGGGGTCTAGCCCTCTGGCCACATCTGAAATGACAACTACATTCTTGGGGCAATATTTACAGTAGTCTGTGCACGACTTTGCCAATTCACTAATTTTACATGGATGGAAATCCATTTTCATATTATACTTTTGTCACAACACACTAGTGGCACTCTGTGGGTGCAGAACTCCCAAGCGGGAGTGCTGGGTGTGCATCCAGAAGAAGGCAGCAAATGAAAGATAAATCACACCTAAAATAGATGGTTTTACTTTATTTAGCTGAAAACTGCAGTTATTTTCCCCAGAAAGTTATGTGAATTTGCATCAGTTCGCTATAAAAGGAGGTGAAGGGCTGGCTGTAAGTGTCCCTCCCCAAAGGCAGAGAGTCTTTGACATGCAGAAATAAAACAGAATTTACCAGTTTGTGATTATTGTAGGATGTCAGTAACATTCACTGTTTGGGGAATCTAGTAATTTCTGCATCTGTGTCAGATAACTGGATATGGGCCTGTCCCAGTATGGTAAGAGCTCTGCCTCCAGACATCCTTCCTTCCAGATGTAGGTGTCAGTCGAAGCCCTGGTCCTCACCCACCTGCATGGAGGCAACTCTCTGCCCATTAGCCTCCTTAACAATATTCAGAAACCCATGAAGGCACCTTAACCACTGTAACACTTCCCATCAAGGGCTTGTAGAAGTTGGCCAAATCCACTCACACTGAAGGTATTGTATTGGATTGTAATTGCATTTATATAGCGCTTACTACCCCTGACGAAGCGTCGAAGTGCTTTTTCGGCGAGTAGCGCACTACTCCGGAACCCAAGAAGGATTAGTGTTGAATTAGTATAGTGAAAATCTGAAAGTAATTTGAGTGGTGGATAGGTTAGTCAGTTATTTGGATTCAGAAGGATAGCAGAGAGATAGAAGAGGGAAAAAGGTTTGCATTTATATAGCGCTTGTTACCCCTGATGGGGTTTTGAAGCGCTTTTGTTTGGAGAGTAGCACTTATCGGGTTTAAACAACAAAGAAATACCAAAAAGTGTGACTGAGCATGTGTATGACAGCAAAAAAGCGTACTAGACAATCTGGAATAGGCCTCGTTTCTGAGAAATGCTTGATATCAGACACAACAGTATGAGAAAAGCAGCTGTGTTGCACTCAGAGAATCTGGTTTAAACATGAATATGCACAACTCAACTTATAAACACACTAATCAGCATGTTGTGTGCACCAGGTCAAAGGGGCTCTGCAGGCCTCTGTATACTGAAAGTGAACAAAAAACCCAGAACAGTATCTGGGGGTACCCAGTGCACTACGAAAAAACACAATCCAGTGTGAATCAGAACTTCATGTAGATATACAATTCTACTCAAATTGACGAAAAAACAATATTGAACAGTGGTCAATGTAACACGATGTCAATGAATCAAAAAAATCAATCAAAAAAGAGTCCAATCAATCTTTCTTGGTGATCCAAAACGATTCTTCTTTACTATTGAAGAATATCGATGAGTAGAAATCAACAGCATACAAAATGAATCATTCAAACAACCGTCTCAATTTGAAATTTTCCCAATGCATTTCGGGCTATACAGAGAAAAAGCCCTTCGTCAGGGTAATCTATGAGAAATGAACAAAAGTAAGCTATGTACACTCGGAATCAACATAACGACATTGTAAGGAAAACATTATGACTCATAGATGGACTAGGCAAGGACTGAACAGCGTTCTCAATAAAGAAAACTGAACGTGGTTATCATATTGTAAAAACGAAATGAACTGATCCCCAAGTGCAGTGTGTGATGAAGGAAAAAACAGCCTCACACGAAGTGACAAGACGCCCGCAACCATAGAGCCAATAAAGTGACTGAAACAATACCAGACTAAATGAGTGCAAAAAGCCAAACTGTTACCTTAAATGGTTGTGATACTAGTATCGGGGAAGCGATAACATTACACCAACGTCTCCTGCGATACGAGCCCTGAGGGAATCGACAATGACAGTGATAAGCGACTAGGGAAGTGAGTTAATAAAAATAACGTGAATGGCCAAACGAAACGAATCTTACCGCTACACAGTGCAGAGCGGCAACGGGGCCGAATATTGAACAAATAACACAAAACTTCTGTGAAAAAAATGATAACACGGAAAGACCATAAATAAAGGAAACATGGTCTCGTATCCGAAAATAATAAAATCTGAATGTGCAGAAATTAAAATGAAAAGGCATGCTTGTACGCGGCTTACCGGAGAACACGGACGCGAACACTCAGGGAACAAACGCTGGCTCACGCATGCGTGTAAGGTGAGCCAGTGAGTTTAAAGATACAAAGGAGAAAAGGAAAAACGGACTATATCACCGGAACATACAGGGTGGTGCAATGGCGGCCATTATGAAACGGTGGTGCATTAGTTTGAATTGTGGAGAAAATCAACGTCACCAAATGAAATATGTGAAAAAAATGCAGAAAACTGAATGAAAATAACAATTGAGAACTGCTGATACGTGTTCAACAATGAAAAATGCCAAACAATAAATACAATGAAGGCTAATTTTACAAATAGAGCACCAGACGGAGAGATCAAAAATGGAAAACATAGCAACACAGGTCATGATGTCTACAGAAAACACGCTAGTTCAAATTTATCATTCAACCCCAAGGGGGACAGAGATTGCATAAACCAAATCCAGTGCGATTCACGTTGGGATAACATTTTTGACATATTTCGCCCCGGGATCACATCAACAATTTCAAGAACACCAAATTTAAGCTGAGCCATGGTATGATTCGCTGCTAGCCAATGTTGGGACAGCAGGGAACTGATGGTTTTAGTGCGAATACGACTTTTGTGTTCAGTGATCCGAGTTCGAAGAATGCGTTCAGTTTTTCCAACATAACATGAATCACAGGGACATTTGATAACATAAATAACGTGATGGCTGTTACAGTTAGCATTGAAATTCAAACTGATTTTTCTCCCAGTGCGGGGGTGTAAATATCAGACACAAGCATTCTGGAAGCAATTCAAAGTGTGATCTTACATCATAGAAATGAATGAGAAACGTTCTCCAAGCCATGGGATGTCATGTCTTAGTCGTGTTTGAATGCTTATATTGTTAGCTACATTCAGTGTTATCTGGTAAATGCGCATTTTTAACTCCGTGCACATTATTCTTCCCCTTCCAGTGTGCCCTAGTAAGGTCTATACTGTGTTTAAGTATTTTGATAAATCCATTCTTCCTCTAAGTATGCGATCTGAATTCTTATGATTGTTTGTTGAGCCTTTCATTGTTTAACTTTGTTACAAAAAAATGAGTCACATTATGGTAAACTTTATATTAGCTGCTAAAAAAAAAAAAACACGACTTAAAAATACCACTGTCCCCTCAAAATTATTTTTCTATTCAGCTGTCGCCCCCGCTTTAGATAACACTCTTTTGGATGACGAGATACTCTCCTACCTCTACCCTCTGATGTCCCTAACCCTTACTTACTTAGCTCCATGTCCGCTCCGATGCCCCATGTGTCTCTTTACATTTTCTCTTTTTTCAGGTGGTCACGCCACCTTTCATCTTAAATGTCCCCTTGTTCATCTCATCAAATTCCTTCTCTTGTTTTTCTGGGATACCCCTCCCCCATTTAAAATACCAGTCTCTGCCACTGTAGCTGTCGCTCTGTCCTCACACAACAGGCCCCTTCCATCGACCTGTGACATTCTCGAAAGCCTTGGCTTTCTTGGGACACCTACCCACCTCCGACTCTCATCAGATGATCCCCATCTCATCCATCAGGTGCTTTATTTTAAACCCACTGCCCAGGGCCGGCTTTAGTGCTGGTGGCGCCCTGTGCGCCCCTCCCCCCCCAATGACCACCTCCACCACGGATTCTCTCACTAGCACCCTTTAACAGTGACCAAGTCACCATAA
Source organism: Triturus cristatus (assembly GCF_964204655.1). Classification (NCBI taxonomy): domain Eukaryota; kingdom Metazoa; phylum Chordata; class Amphibia; order Caudata; family Salamandridae; genus Triturus; species Triturus cristatus. The sequence goes on along the minus strand of NC_140589.1, from coordinate 93,805,100 downwards.
CCACACTCTCTCAGATGCATTGAATTAGGTATATAGCGCCACTCATACCAGTGTAGGGTGTCCGAGCACTTTGCATCACACACACACAGAGACAATCAATCATACGAGTGTAAATCAGTGTATAGGAAATGTTACTTAAACCAAAGGACTGAAAGTGTAGGAGTCACATGTCACCCATACTGGTAGGCAGTATAGTTTAAGAGTGCTTGGTGTGGAGAAGCACAAACGCAGAGTGGAAAAAGAAACAGCATAGTTGGGAGTTTTCTTTAACAATAAGAATCGATTTCTAGCCAAATTAACCCTTTTTGCAACATTAATCAATGTTCTAATAATGTATACTTTGCAGTGTGTATGCAGTTCTGGGATGAAAGTTAATAGCTCACTGTTGTATATTAGGACTTTAAGTTATAAATTGCAAGTAACAAAAGGATGTCTCTTTTGAAAGCAGTAATCTGCTGACCTGTTTACATCATATGCACTCTGTAATCTACTTGATACAAGTTCTTTGCAGCAGGCATATTAACCCTCTGCACTAACTTCACCCAAGTCAAAACCTCAACTATACAAAACACTGATCTCTCTCCAGGAAGATAATTAATCACACGAGTTTTCTTGACATTTATGTGAGGCCTGGTAATTGCAGGGGGAAAGAAACGCTGCAGCAGGTGCTTGAAAAACATAATAAGCTTTCAAACACGACGCCCCCAGGAAGCCAGCACCTGGTCGCACCGCCCCACGCCCGCAGTGTATTCTCAAATATCGTTTGCTTGCCTCTTTCTTCTTTTTCAGATAACCCCTCGATTTATTTAGCTGACTGTGCTTATACCCCTTCACTTCTGAAAGCTCTCCTCAGTTGTCCCCTTTTTCACCCGCCAGCTGCTGTGCTATCCTTTCCGTCTTTTTCGCACAGAAGAAAGGGAAAGCCAGAGCAAATTGGGATTTTTAAAGAGCTTCCCTTTCTTGCTTCCTGGCGGGGGAGGTCACACCTGAGGCACAACTAGAGTCAAATTTCGTGTGGGGAGGGGGGTCTGATTCTTCAAGCAAAAGGTAGAGTGGAGGTGCAGGGGCTCTAAGGGGTGAAAAACATCAAAGCCTCGTTAAAGAGCAAAAGGTATTTTAAAGACCTGTGAAGTACTCGGGTGCGGCTGTGTTTGTAACCGAGGAAACTGTCTCATCCCGGGCTGCAACACACGAGGGAGGGTGGGGGGGGGGGGGGCGAAGGCCTTTGAGTCCAATGGGCGTCGCGCAATAAACAGACCACACCGTGTCTTAAGCGTAAAAGGCCATTTATTAGGACCAGGCTGCACAACATTAAACAATAACCAAACATTACCTGAATAACAACTTCCCACAACACTCTACAACCCTTCAATCCTTTCACCCACTCCACACTCCCCTTTTGTACCACTCCATGCCCCTTCCGTTCCTCACCATTCCACAAACCTCCTTGCATCCTCCCCGCTCTCATCGAACATTTCACTCAGGCCTCCATTACCCCCACCTCGTTCACTCTTCCCCCCCGAGGGATGGGTGTGCCCGCTAATGACTCCCCCCACCCCTCCGCCAACCAGGTAGCCCCCTTTAGGGCGGATACCTGCCCCACCCCCAGGACTGGACAAAGCACACACATCCCTGCCTGCTCAAACATCTCTGCGACACCAAATTGCCTCGTTCCAGAGCTTGCTGACCACATCTCTCATTTCCATCATGTAGTACGCATTCCCCATTCTTGAAAGATGCACTCCATCATCCCTAAACAGTAGCGGTTTCTCCAGTCGCAGTCCTGGGTAACTGATCACCTTAAACTCGCATTGCTCTGTTAAGTTTCCGTCTCGCCTTCTCAATTGCCCCATGTTTAACAGCGCCCCTCCAGATTCTCCTCGGGACAAACTCAGTCCAGGCAATGCACGCTCCTGCCAGCCTGTGTTTCAGTACCTCCAAGTCTCTTTGCATCAGCTGTAAGAGCGCCAAACCCGACAGCCGAACCAAATAATTTTCCCCCAAATGGATGATCAACAGATCCGGGCATCCCTTCTGTGGGACCATCTTCGCGAGCCAGGGTAATAGTGCCCCCCATCGCATTCCCCCTTTTCCCCACCAGTGCACCTTGTGATGTCCTTTGAGTCCCAGGTTACGGCCGTACACCTGTTGCTCCGCATACTTTGACGCCCAGTGCACAAAAGAATGCCCCACAATCCACGTGACCATCTTGGCCCCAGGTCCTCCCACGCAACCTAAAGGAGAAACAAATGTTAGACACACATAGAAAATTGCCACCTCAACCCCTCCAAACCCCCGGCTCTGCACGACCAGACCCTTCACTTCCTCACATACCGCTCACAGCACTGTGACCTCCATCTCCCAATCTGCTGAATCCTATCCCAGGACCACCCCAGCCGGGCTGCCGCCGTCGCCGCCCCAATCCGAAACGAGTGAGTCCCAAAACCAGCCGGCTCCAAACCAATACGCACCAATGCCATGCGCAGCACTGCCAACAACTGACCCGCCGTCACTCGTGCACCTGACCTGTGACAAAAAATCTCCCCTTGCACAACCTGTGTATGATACACAAACGACCGTCATTCAGCCACCGGGCATACACTCCCCCAACCATTCTCGCTCAACCACACCCACTTGCCCCATCCCAACTGATCTGTTTTGGACCGACCCAACCAAATGCCCAATCTCCCCGCATCCAACCTAATCTCCTCATACCTCTGCCCCTCCCCCGCCCATGTGCCCAACAATTCCGAAACCCGAAAAGCCCCAAAAAACATCCAAATCATGCACAGATGAAAAATTCGAACCTCAAACTCATCATAACAACAGAGCGGCAACGCCGCAACCAACCTTACCAAAACCTCAAACATTATGGCCTCCCTCAGAACCCTCCCCCCGCTCTCTCCCTGCTCCAACCCTGGAGCGCCCTACTGACAATCACACTTTTCGTAGGGTCAAAATCAAAAGACAAACTACAATAAAATGACACTCCTGCCAATTTCCCCGAAATGGTCGCAGCCGACAACCCCTTGTCCATGCAGTGCAATACAAACTGTAACACTCCTTGTTCCACTGTGGTCCGTCACCCAAAGGCAGAGTCCCCGCTCCAGCCCATAACGGCTCCAAACTCCGCCCACGCCAGTCTGTAGGTCCGCCTGGTGGTAGCAGCAATAGAATTCTCAACTAGGACTATCACCCTCACTCCCCCAAGGCCCAAATGCTGTCCGGCAGCCCGGTCTTGCACAGATCCGCTGCAGGTGCCAATCGCCGGAACCGTTGCCACTGCGAACGAGACAAAGCATCCGCGATGTCATTATTCGCTCCCGAAACATGTTTGGCTTGAAAAACCACATTCAGAAGCAAGCATGTCAGCATGAAACTCCTCAACAATCGCAACACCCTCAGGTCCCTGGCCCTCTGTCGGTTGACCAACTCGACCACCGTCATGTTGTCCACGCGGAACAACACCGCCCTGTTCTGAAACTCAGGACCCCACACTTCCAGAGCCACCAACAAGGGAAAGAATTCCATAAACGCAATGCTCCTCCCCTGCTTCATCCAGTGATCCGGCCAGGTCTCTGCACACCACCTCCCATCCCAGAAAATGCCAAAACCAGCCGCCCCAGCCGCATCCGAGTAAATTTGGATTTGCCAAACCGTCCTTTCCTCCACAAAGTCCAACGATACCCCATTGAAATCTGCCAGGAACGTCCACCATGTCCTCAAATCCGCCCTCACTCCCATGGAGATCCGGACCCTATGGTGTGGAAGCACTGCCCCAGACATAGCCATGCCGAGCCGCCTGCAGAACGTCCGTCCCGCGCTGACCACCCTGCACGCAAAGTTAAAAAAACCCAACAGTTGCTGCACCTCCCTCAACGCGATCCTCTTCTCACCAATCACCCGTTGAAGGCACTCCTGAATTTCAGCTACCTTCGCGGCCGGGAGCCTCGCTGTCCACTCAGTGGAATCCAGCTCAATGCCCAAGAATGTCAAAACACAACTCGGCCCACTAGTCTTTTCCGGCGCCAACGGGACCCCAAACTGCCTCGACATCTCCTGGAACCATGTCAGAGCCCTGCCACAGTCACCAGATCTCGCCCTCCCAAGGAAAAGGAAGTCATGCAGATAGTGCGTGACCTCCCGATGCCCACTCAGCTGTCTAAACGCCCACTGCAGAAAGGTGCTAAACAGTTCAAACAATGCGCAAGAAATCGCACACCCCATGGGCAGGACTTTGTCCACAAAAATGGCCCCACCGAACTGCATCCCCAGGAGCGCGAACTCCGCAGGGTGTATAGGCAGCAGGCGGAAAGCCGACTTCACATCGCATTTTGCCAATTCCGCCCCCGGCCCACACACCCTCACCAAGCGAATCGCATCATCAACCGACGCGTAGAGTACCCGCGAATCTTCCTCCGCGATAAAGTCATTCACCGACTGTCCCTCCGGCCACGACAGGTGATGTATCATCCGAAACTCCCCTTTTTCCTTCTTTGGCACCACCCCCAACGGGGAAATAATCAAGTCATTCATCGGCCATTCATAAAAGGGGCCGGCAATCCTCCCTTCCTCCACCTCTTGCCAGAGTTTGGACGCCACCACCCCGGCAATTCTTTAGCTGATTTAAGGTTGTCGGCCCATCTCCTTGATCTGGGACCTTGATAAACGACCCGAAAACCCTCTGTAAAGCCCCACCGAATCTTCAAGGCTGCCTCCCTGTCCGGGTAGAGGGAGAGCCACGGGGCCATAGCCCCCACCTTAACCGGTGTAGGAGCCTTTCTGTCCAGCCGGACCCTTACCTTTGGAATTCCTCCACTGTTCGGAAGGGACGATTTATTTAGCTGACTGTGCTTATACCCCTTCACTTCTGAAAGCTCTCCTCAGTTGTCCCCTTTTTCACCCGCAAGCTGCTATGCTATCCTTTCCGTCTTTTTCGCACAGAAGAAAGGGAAAGCCAGAGCAAATTGGGATTTTTAAAGAGCTTCCCTTTCTTGCTTCCTGGCGGGGGAGGTCACACCTGAGGCACAACTAGAGTCAAATTTCGTGTGGGGAGGGGGGTCTGATTCTTCAAGCAAAAGGTAGAGTGGAGGTGCAGGGGCTCTAAGGGGTGAAAAACATCAAAGCCTCGTTAAAGAGCAAAAGGTCTTTTAAAGACCTGTGAAGTACTCGGGTGCGGCTGTGTTTGTAACCGGGGAAACTGTCTCATCCCGGGCTGCAACACACGAGGGAGGGTGGGGGGGGGCGAAGGCCTTTGAGTCCAATGGGCGTCGCGCAATAAACAGACCACACCGTGTCTTAAGCGTAAAAGGCCATTTATTAGGACCAGGCTGCACAACATTAAACAATAACCAAACATTACCTGAATAACAACTTCCCACAACACTCTACAACCCTTCACTCCTTTCACCCACTTCACACTCCCCTTTTGTACCACTCCATGCCCCTTCCGTTCCTCACCATTCCACAAACCTCCTTGCATCCTCCCCGCTCTCATCGAACATTTCACTCATGCCTCCATTACCCCCACCTCGTTCACTCTTCCCCCCCGAGGGATGGGTGTGCCCGCTAATGACTCCCCCCACCCCTCCGCCAACCAGGTAGCCCCCTTTAGGGCGGATACCTGCCCCACCCCCAGGACTGGACAAAGCACACACATCCCTGCCTGCTCAAACATCTCTGCGACACCAAATTGCCTCGTTCCAGAGCTTGCTGACCACATCTCTCATTTCCATCATGTAGTACGCATTCCCCGTTCTGGAAAGATGCACTCCATCATCCCTAAACAGTAGCGGTTTCTCCAGTCGCAGTCCTGGGTAACTGATCACCTTAAACTCGCATTGCTCTGTTAAGTTTCCGTCTCGCCTTCTCAATTGCCCCATGTTTAACAGCGCCCCTCCAGATTCTCCTCGGGACAAACTCAGTCCAGGCAATGCACGCCCCTGCCAGCCTGTGTTTCAGTACCTCCAAGTCTCTTTGCATCAGCTGTAAGAGCGCCAAACCCGACAGCCGAACCAAATCATTTTCCCCCAAATGGATGATCAACAGATCCGGGCATCCCTTCTGTGGGACCATCTTCGCGAGCCAGGGTAATAGTGCCCCCCATCGCATTCCCCCTTTTCCCCACCAGTGCACCTTGTGATGTTGTCCTTTGAGTCCCAGGTTACGGCCGTACACCTGTTGCTCCGCATACTTTGACGCCCAGTGCACAAAAGAATGCCCCACAATCCACGTGACCGTCTTGGCCCCAGGTCCTCCCACGCAACCTAAAGGAGAAACAAATGTTAGACACACATAGAAAATTGCCACCTCAACCCCTCCAAACCCCCGGCTCTGCACGACCAGACCCTTCACTTCCTCACATACCGCTCACAGCACTGTGACCTCCATCTCCCAATCTGCTGAATCCTATCCCAGGACCACCCCAGCCGGGCTGCCGCCGTCGCCGCCCCAATCCGAAACGAGTGAGTCCCAAAACCAGCCGGCTCCAAACCAATACGCACCAATGCCATGCGCAGCACTGCCAACAACTGACCCGCCGTCACTCGTGCACCTGACCTGTGACAAAAAATCTCCCCTTGCACTACCTGTGTATGATACACAAACGACCGCCATTCAGCCACCGGGCATACACTCCCCCAACCATTCTCGCTCAACCACACCCACTTGCCCCATCCCAACTGATCTGTTTTGGGACCGACCCAACCAAATGCCCAATCTCCCCGCATCCAACCTAATCTCCTCATACCTCTGCCCCTCCCCCGCCCGTGTGCCCAACAATTCCGAAACCCGAAAAGCCCCAAAAAACATCCAAATCATGCACAGATGAAAAATTCGAACCTCAAACTCATCATAACAACAGAGCGGCAACGCCGCAACCAACCTTACCAAAACCTCAAACATTATGGCCTCCCTCAGAACCCTCCCCCCGCTCTCTCCCTGCTCCAACCCTGGAGCGCCCTACTGACAATCACACTTTTCGTAGGGTCAAAATCAAAAGAAAAACTACAATAAAATGACACTCCTGCCAATTTCCCCGAAATGGTCGCAGCCGACAACCCCTTGTCCATGCAGTGCAATACAAACTGTAACACTCCTTGTTCCACTGTGGTCCGTCCCCCAAAGGCAGAGTCCCCGCTCCAGCCCATAAAGGCTCCAAACTCCGCCCACGCCAGTCTGTAGGTCCGCCTGGTGGTAGCAGCAATAGAATTCTCAACTAGGACTATCACCCTCACTCCCCCAAGGCCCAAATGCTGTCCGGCAGCCCGGTCTTGCACAGATCCGCTCCAGGTGCCAATCGCCGGAACCGTTGCCACTGCGAACGAGACAAAGCATCCGCGATGTCATTATTCGCTCCCGGAACATGTTTGGCTTGAAAAACCACATTCAGAAGCAAGCATGTCAGCATGAAACTCCTCAACAATCGCAACACCCTCAGGTCCCTGGCCCTCTGTCGGTTGACCAACTCAACCACCGTCATGTTGTCCACGCGGAACAACACCCCCTGTTCTGAAACTCAGGACCCCACACTTCCAGAGCCACCAACAAGGGAAAGAATTCCAAAAATGCAATGCTCCTCCCCTGCTTCATCCAGTGATCCGGCCAGGTCTCTGCACACCACCTCCCATCCCAGAAAATGCCAAAACCAGCCGCCCAGCCGCATCCGAGTAAATTTGGATTTGCCAAACCGTCCTTTCCTCCACAAAGTCCAACGATACCCCATTGAAATCTGCCAGGAACGTCCACCATGTCCTCAAATCCGCCCTCACTCCCATGGAGATCCGGACCCTATGGTGTGGAAGCACTGCCCCAGACATAGCCATGCCGAGCCGCCTGCAGAACGTCCGTCCCGCGCTGACCACCCTGCACGCAAAGTTAAAAAAAACCAACAGTTGCTGCACCTCCCTCAACACGATCCTCTTCTCACCAATCACCCGTTGAAGGCACTCCTGAATTTCAGCTACCTTCGCGGCCGGGAGCCTCGCTGTCCACTCAGTGGAATCCAGCTCAATGCCCAAGAATGTCAAAACACAACTCGGCCCACTAGTCTTTTCCGGCGCCAACGGGACCCCAAACTGCCTCGACATCTCCTGGAACCATGTCAGAGCCCTGCCACAGTCACCAGATCTCGCCCTCCCAAGGAAAAGGAAGTCATGCAGATAGTGCGTGACCTCCCGATGCCCACTCAGCTGTGTAAACGCCCACTGCAGAAAGGTGCTAAAAAGTTCAAACAATGCGCAAGAAATCGCACACCCCATGGGCAGGACTTTGTCCACAAAAATGGCCCCACCGAACTGCATCCCCAGGAGCGCGAACTCCGCAGGGTGTATAGGCAGCAGGCGGAAAGCCGACTTCACATCGCATTTTGCCAATTCCGCCCCCGGCCCACACACCCTCACCAAGCGAATCGCATCATCAACCGACGCGTAGAGCACCCGCGAATCTTCCTCCGCGATAAAGTCATTCACCGACTGTCCCTCCGGCCACGACAGGTGATGTATCATCCAAAACTCCCCTTTTTCCTTCTTTGGCACCACCCCCAACGGGGAAATAATCAAGTCATTCATCGGCCATTCATAAAAGGGGCCGGCAATCCTCCCTTCCTCCACCTCTTGCCAGAGTTTGGACGCCACCACCCCGGCAATTCTTTAGCTGATTTAAGGTTGTCGGCCCATCTCCTTGATCTGGGACCTTGATAACCGACCCGAAAACCCTCTGTAAAGCCCCACCGAATCTTCAAGGCTGCCTCCCTGTCCGGGTAGAGGGAGGGCCACGGGGCCATAGCCCCCACCTTAACCGGTGTAGGAGCCTTTCTGTCCAGCCGGACCCTTACCTTTGGAATTCCTCCACTGTTCGGAAGGGATGGTGAGCGTAAAGCAGTGCGTAAGTGCATGCTTCCCTCCACACTTAGAACACTCGTGCTTGAACTTGCACGGATACTTGGAACAGTATCGCCTGTTGTAACTCCAACAGGCCCCGGTATTGTAGCTGCCGTGCTTGTTGGCCTGCCCTGTGCCCCCTGTACTGGCTGCATTCCCTCCCGCCCTGCTTAGGGCAGGACACGACTGAAACGACCGGTACGTGACCGGCAACCCGCTAGCCGTATGTGTCGATGCCGAGGAATGCGTTGACGCCATCCACTGCATCCATAATTCCTGATCCACCTCACCCCAATGCTTCTCCGGGTTCGCGCTAACCCTGCGCCCTGAACTCCTCATAATAACTCAGCCAAGCAAAACCCCCAAACTGCATTTGGGCCTTCCTAATTATGTCCATATACTTTAACAACGCGATGGCCCTGTCCAGATGCTTCTCGCAGTATATGCTCGCATAAATGAGAAATGCCGACGTCCAGTTCTCCATGTTCACCGGTACCCTCGGCCGCCTAGTCAACTCCCACTCCTCCTCCTTCGAGCCCTCCTTGGCCTGCACTTCCCGGTGCAATAATTTAAAAACGTCCACATACTCGTGCTTCCAGATCTTACTCTTAATCTTTTCAGACAAGTGCGACCCCAAGGGCATAGCCAAACCCATGTAGGGCAGCTTCTTCGGGTGCTTATCCCCTGACTTGTCCCCTTTGTCCCCAGTCCTGTCCTCCTTCTCCGTCTGTACCTCCGCTGAAGTCACCGCCTTACCCCCGACTGGTTTGTCCCCTTGCGCGGGCCTGCCCTTCGGAGCCTCCCCAACCTCCCTCACCGAACCCTCTCCCACCCTAATTGACCTACAGGCCTTCTTCCGTCCTCCCTTTGGGCCACCATCCCACACCGACCACCAAGCCTTCTCACCTGCCAATGCCGGGTGGCGCTCACTGGGCCGGCCTCCGGAGGTGGACGCCCTTCGTGTGTCTGCCGTCTCCTTGGCCGCCGGTCTCTGGGGCACCTGTAACACACCAATGTCTCCGTTGTCCTTGCCCGCGCCCGACAGGTCACAGTCATCCCTCACCTCCCCGTCCTCAAGCTCCTCACTCTCCTCCTCATAGTCCAACTCCACCTCAGCCTCCAAACCCTCAGACGCCCATAACACTTCTCTCACTGCTCTCTTCACACCCTTGCCACTCACAGTGCCAGACACCCGCGACCCTTTCACACCCGACGCTGTTGCCCTCTCCTGCGCCGGAGGGATGGCCGCCGCGGACCGCCCTACTGCTTCTTGACGGCGACATGGGGCCGTCTTGCGCCCCGCCGTACTCCCCCGAACTCTGCCAACAGCTGCCGACTTCGATCCCCCCCTACCCCTCAGGCCGCTCGAACCTCAGTGGGCCCCGGCACCATCAGGCCTCAAAGGCGTCCCGGCCGTCCCTGCCTGCCCCCGTGACCCCCTGTCACTCACCTCCACCCGCGACCTCTCCCTCCCCGATCTCATCAACTCTTCCCGCTCCGCCCCCCTCTCCTCCTTGGACGTGGGCGTAGGGGGCCCCTCAATCTCCTCCTCCCACACCGCCCCCACCCTCCACGCGCTCTGGTCCGCCCGCCTAGCCTCGGCCACCTGCGCCAAAATGCGCTGCTCCTGGAGCCTGTCTTCCCATGTCCAAGCGACCCAACCCGGGAGTTGAGGGGGGGGGGCAGTAGCCAATAAACCCCCCTTTAGGCGGCCAAAACCCAGACTGTGGGGGCACCACCTGAGACAAAACCCCCCCGGCCGGCCCCTTGTCAGCCCCCGCACCCTGCCGCCCGCACCATTCACCGCCAAACACGGTGTAGAGGCCCTGGACCACCGAGACAGGTCAATGGGCGCATCCTCCACCGCCCCCAAAGCCCCCGCTGCCCCCCCGCGCCAACCTCCTCACTCTCCACCCCCCCGAGAGCCACCAAGCCCCCCCCTCCCACAACCACCACTGCCCCATCGTGCCTGCCCTCCCCAGCTGCCAACATCGGACTACTAGGCCCCACTGCCCCTGGTCCCACCTCCCCCCCTCGTCTGCGGGCCGACCTGCCTTGCACGTTGCCTCCTTTAGCTGCTCCCCCGTGGACGGAGCAGAAGAAACGCCCCCCCCCTTGCCCCCTGGGCCTGAAAAGCCAGTGGGGGAAAATGAAGGCGCGGAGGCAGACTCCTACGCCGGCCTCCGCGCGCCGACCACGAGCGCCGAGAGCCCCGCCCCCTCCCGCGCACCCCTGATAGAGACGGCGGTGGCTCCTCCTGACACGCCATTACTGCCGCCGCCACCCCCGCCGAAGCCGCCCGCGGGGCGCGCTCAAACCCTACCCACGCCTCCCCCAGCACCCCGGGCCGGAGGAGATCCTCCCGCCCGGCACGCCCCAGAACCAGTAAGGCCCGCCTCACCTCCTCCGAGGATGCCATCCCGCCTCCGCCGCCGTGCGCCGCTCCTCCTTCAGCCACGGTACCGCGCACACCCGACGCCACACCAATCCGCCGGACACGCAAACCAACGGCCCAAGACCCGTACACTACACTACACACCCACCTAAACTACCCCTTTGCTAAACCCTCCCGATGGTGCCGAGCGCAGGAACAGGAAGTCGCCTTCCTCCCCTGCGCTCTTATACCCACCCCGTAACTCCACCCCTTGACCCTGCCTGGTCCTACCCCTGCGCAAAAGACCCCGGGGGAAGACTAGTCTGCGACTCTGCTTCCCCCGGGGCCCGGCATTGCGCGCCTGGGTCACACGTTGCTCTGCTTTGGTGCCATGGCGTCATTGCTCTCCTTGTGAAATCAACAATATGTGAGCATGCGCCGCAGTGTAGAAATGCGATGCATGCTCACATGACTTTGTGTGACAGTGAGTACCAGTACTCTATTTAATAACGGAGAAGTGCCGGTACTCTTGGAGGGGGAAAAAATAAGTGCCGGTACTCAGTACCGGTGAGTACCGGCCCATTTAAAGCACTGGCCGTAGCCCAGCCAGCCTGCCGCTGGCTGGCAGCCTGTCGCTTACATTCAGCACGTCCTCCGGAGAAGCGGGAAAGGCAGCGCCGCTCTTTGCTGTCAGGCTGACTAATGCGGTCCTGCAAATAGCAAATGATTGGCAATCGAAGGATTCCTGACTTTGCAAGGCAGCAGTGACACGCTGCTCTTCGTTGAATTTCCAGTCCAGGTAGGCTCCAAAGACGCCGGATTGAGCGGTTCTCCCTCGCGCTGTCAAAATTATAATTATCCCACATATGTGCTCCGATTCCCCTCAGCACCATTCACTGGCGGACGCCAGTCACAGTTGGAGCATTTCTACGCCTCTCTTCAATTTTCAGGACTCACGCCCCTCACCATCTGCTTAATATTTCACTACTCTCCCTGGCTATGCCCGATTTTAAATTCAGCTTGCTCACAATTGCTATGTCATGAAGATGATTTCAAACAGCTGAGGTCGAAACGCAGTCGACCCCCTACAAAGAGAACTGCATACACTTTGTATAATTTATTCATGAGGAGTTCTCATATGTGTTTTAAAAGTCACCCCCACTTATCACATCAAGCTTGTTGTCACTTTCCTATGTGAGCACTTGAACTATTTCTTGAATTTTTTTCATAAATTAAAACATTAACTTGACTCGTTTGACCCTGGTCACATTATTTATTGCTCCCTGAGATATTCCTTATCAATCTAGACTTTAATGCACTGTGTCTAAATCTGACACTGCCCCCCTTTTTCTATGGACCATTTTTTGGCCACATAAGAACCATTGTTTTTCTCAAACAGCTGTGGCACCGTCCAGCACAGTCTGAGGCAGATGAGAGCAGACTGAACTGTAACAATAGGCTCAGAATTGTTACGACGCTCCACGTTAAATATATAGGAGACACATACCTGAGAGTCAGTGACAGTCTAACTGTGACTAGAGCGCAAACAAATACAAATAATATTGCGTCCTTGTACAGTTTTACATACTATGTCATAAAGCCTCCGCAATATTCCTAAAACCCTGTATGAAAACCAACTTTGACGTAAAACGTTTAATTGTCGACGCAACTCTCTTTCGAACAAATCTCTACTTCCTTTCCATCCTTGGCATGCATCCTTCCTCAGAGCACGGCCTACTGTAAGCCACATGCATATTTTGTCTTAACACCTATTATTGCATATGTGCAGATTAGCCACAGCTCATTTTTAAGCTCACTGCCTCTGCTTTAAAAGTTATACCCATGGTGTAGGAAAGTGCCCTTTCCGACATGGTCACCCTCACTTTTTGCCTGGTATATGATGTGATTTCGACTGAAAGTGCGATGAGTTCCTGCTAATCAGGTCCCCAGGGCCAGATCTCTTTCCCAAAACTGTGCAATTGTTTTCCCCAATTGGTACTACCTTTAGTACGCTCTGTAAGTTCCTAATAAAAGGTGCCCCTGATACCTAGGGCCTGAGGTACTAAAGAGTACTCCCAAGGCCGCCAGCACAAATTGTGCCACCTCAGGAACCCTTCACCAAGCTCATGCAAACTGCCACTGCAGGCTGCGTGTCTTGGTGGCAACAAAAGGGAAAACACAACATGGCACACAGCCTGCGTACCATGCTTGCCGACACTGCATGCAGTATAAGTCACTCCTAAAGCAGTCTTACCGCCTTAAGGCAGGGTGCACTATACTACATGTGAGGGCATAACTGCAAGAGCAGATATGCATCTGTACTGGTAAGTTCCATTACAGCCAGTACAGATGATCAGGGAAGCCATTGGTGAAAACAAGTTCCCCGGTTACATGATAGCTTCACTGAAAATAGGGGTGTTTGGTATCAAACATCTCGTATTAATAAACCCAAAATGACACCAGTGTTGGATTTAATAATACATGCACCCAGAGGGCACGTTAGAGGTTCCCCCTGAAGACCTACCTGCCACTGGTGGGCTGGCTGACTGGTTTTTGCCAGCCTGCCACCAGAGACGAGTTGCTGACCCCCTAGGTTGAGGGCCTTTACTCTGCGGGGGCCATAAACCAAGCCTGCTGGGCTAGAGAGTGCTTTGCACCCCTGTCCACAGGATGACCTGTGGATTAGAAACTTTAAGTGTCGGGGAGCTTCAAAGAGGCCCACTGTCATTGGTATGCAAATCTGGCTTCTCTCACAGAAAAAGAAACCAACCCACTTTGTCTGGAGCCATTTGGCACCTGGACAGGTGGGAAAATTAGCTAGGCAAGACAAGTGTGTCCACTCTTAGGTGAGTACCACCCCTGATCTGGGCTACCTGAAGTGGATGCGACTTTTCAGAAGTTACCATCTTGGTGATGGCAAATTTAGAATCTCTGGGACAGGGTTATGCGTCCTGGTCATTGAGGGGGCATAGTGATCCCAGTGGTAAGTAGCCCAGTGGCTACTACCCTGTACTCCCCTTATGTTCCCGAAATTCAATATTTAGGGGAGCCCTTGCACCAGGAAATCAGATAATGTCCACCAAAAGAAGAAGGGCTGAAGAGCAGCGAAAGTAAGAACTGAAGAAGAAGCAACTGACTTTGCACCAGGCATGCCTGCCTGTTCACCTATTCTCGACAATTGCACCAAAGTCATCTCATCCCCCAAGTTGCTGATCCTCCAAAGCCTGGAAGGACTTCCAGCACTTCTTCCAAGGCCCAGGAACTCCTGTGTAGCAGCAGAGCTGCTTCCCTGCCTCCGGCAGCCACCCCAGGGAAGGCTGTGAGACTCCAGCACCGCAAAAACCAGACACAGCAAAGTACCACTGCACCTGCACATCCTAGTCCAAGCTGAAGTGGGAAATGGTGCCAGCGTGATCCCTGGGCCCTCCAGAGACAAATCCCACCTTGGGCTTGCCCACTGTAGATTTCCCGATGCCACCTGCAGGTTCTGCAGGCCCCCTCTACTGCGGATGCTCATGGCAACGAAAATCTGACCCCAAATGACAGCTCTGCAACTGTCGCCCCGACCACTGGAGAAGATGACCAATGATATTCCCACGTTTCCGAGCATCGCAAGAGTCAAGCCCCCTTGTTGATTCAGCCCAACTGGTCCCCCAGCCAGCTGCTTCTTTTCCGATGTACCGATCTCCATAGACTTGAATGGGGCACCTGACACTGAAAAGCACCTCTTTACACGGCCGCCCCTGAGATGCCCAAAGTGAACGGTTGGTGCTGCTTTGTTCCTTGCCCCATACTCACCTTACGTCCGGAAGATTGGCCCTGTAAGTTGCTGTTGAGTGCCTGAATGCAGTACATGTTTTTACTCCAGAGGTTAACATTACATCGAAGTGCTTCAATTATGATTTAAAGTATGAAAGTCACCCGATGCTGAAAAACACACCACTGCACCCGGACGCCTCAGTGCCTCCCATTGTGACCTGTTGGTGTTGCCGGGGACATAGCCCCCTTCTCACCCTAATATCTGGGGAAGGGTTCCATACGTTGTTAAGTGACCGTATGCAGTGTATGTTTTCTTCTTAAGTTTACATTGCTGTGAGTTTTCTTCAAACCTGTCATTTTGAAAAGTAGTCACCTGATTTTGATGATCTTGATGCCTAAAGTTATAAAAAGATATTTGTTATTTTTATTAATTGAAGTGGATCCCGTTAATGAGTCGCTTGCAGCATTTATTGACTATTGTGTGTACTCACAGATGTCTAACACTTCTCTCTGATAAGCCTAAGGCTGCTCGATCACACAACTCACAAAGAGAGCACGCTGGTATTGCTAGAGCAAGCCCCTGTCCTCTAGTAAGGGAATACCTGGACTCTCTGCACGGTATACCTCTTTTTGGTATACCATATAAAGATCTGGCTTCCTACACCTGAATTCTAACAATACCTAATTTCTGTAACTTATCTGTTACAACCATCAACCAGTGCATGGATTCACATACCCTCCCCCCATCACACCTAACTCCTATTAATTTAATCTAGCACATAGAAGCTTAAGTAAAAGTGTGGTATGCTTTCCTTAAGAGTGCAGGGCTGATCCTAACAACCAAACATAACCAAAAGCCTACTAACTCTGCAATCCGGCGAAGCATGGCTCGGCGTAAAGCACTGCAACACTTCTAATGGGGTAGTAAGTGCTGTATAAATGCAATTACAATACAAATACAATATATAACTCACACTAATAGTAATATCATAACACTTAATGATTAGTCAGTCTGTTGTGGTTCATACAGGCTGCATAATAATTCCCTTTTACTACTTGACACTCTTACGTTCACACACAACACAACTACTAAGAGGCATGCGCCCCTCACCCAGTACTGCACCAGTCCACAGCAAATAAGCCACCCATCACCAGTTGACCAGACATGGAATAACTGAAGAGATCTGCTACATGCTTCTGTCCAACGGAGAATTATAATTTAGTCCACCACTGCAGTCCAACTAGCTACACACTATGACTGCTTCATTACATCACACAATGAGAATCAGACATGGGATGATATTAATTAAGTCAATCAAATCAAAAGCCTCTTTATGCAGCAGGGAAACCTGCCATAAAGGCAATTTAAAATACATGCAAGGAAGAATAAAATAAACATCAAATGACAACCAACATGTATTATATAGGGCTTGAGTAAAAGCATGGCATACATAAATAAATAGGCTAAACGAGTAAAAGAACTTAGTCAAAGTGCATGGTGCTTCTTGAACATACAGCTGCTGTTGGAAGTGGGAGTCCTTATCGCTTACCGCCGCCACCAAATGCTGGAGGCGGAAGTCCCCGACCCCTCGCTTCAACGTTAGGCTAAGTAAGGACACCGTCTGAGATAGCCCTGCTCACACCCTTAGTAGCTTGGCACGAGCAGCCAGGCTTATCTCCAAGGCACAAGTGTACAGTATGTGCAACCACGCTCACAGTAACCCAATGATGTCACCACAAATAGACTCCACACTAGTTTTTATAAACCCAGCGGGCCGGCTAGCTGCGATTTGGCTATACCAGCAAGGCAACGATCAAAGCAAAACTTCTCGAGATTAAACACAGCAAGCCGCCTACAACCCATCCGGGCCGGCCACATCTAATGGGGGGATAGTAACGGTTGGGTAGTGCCATGGACAAGCAGGCAAGTCAGTTAAGAAGCGAAGAGTCCATGGCATCGGGAATGCGACCCACTGAAGTCCGTAGGCTCTAGAAATTGTTCCATATTTGAACAATAAACATAATCTAGAAATAATATAGAAACAGTAAGAAACCCCTAAAACCCATCCTATCTCCACCCCCTCTCCTCAGTGAGCATAAAGGAAAATAGAGGCACGTGCGTCATCCCGTGGGACTTGGGTGCTGCAATGGGGTCATCACGTCCGCGGGAAGGAAAAAGCTGACAATACACACTCTAATGGGGTGGTTGCAGTGGCACCCGGAACTAATTTCAGGATACGGAGGTATTGCGGGCAAGTCAATTCACTGAATTCAGTGGAGGGAATAGTTAAATAAGGGGCCCAAGTTTTGGCATAATCTTTACCCTTCTCTGCTGCTACCATGGAAAGTCTCTCCATCGCTAGAAGATTCCATAATTGGTGTAACCAGTGTGTGTGATCGGGTACTTTTTCTGATTTCCACCATGTCAGTATTACCCTATGCACAGCCTTCAGCGCAAGTGCCATCTGTGGCCCCCTAGTCGAGTGCAAGGGAAAGGTTATCGCATTGGGGAGGCCTAAGAGTGTGTAAGCAGGGAGCCGGGGTATGGAAGTCTTGAAGGCCAAGTCGATGTCATCTATGATCTGTTCCCAGTAGCGGGTTAGTTAGAGGCAATGCCAAAGTGAGAAAAGAAGAAGTGTCCCGGGATTACCGCACCCTCTCCAGCAGAGGCCGTTACATTGGGATTGCCATTTGGATAGCCTTTCGGGGGTGTAGTACCAATAGATAGCAATTTAAAAAACTGTTTCAGTGTGGCTCAAGGAGTACGTAGAGTGGTGTGCCTGATAGAAAACGTCTTACCACTCCTTATCAGACAACGTGCGCCCTAGTTCTGTCTTCCAGCGTTTCTGCCTGGCAGTGTGAGTCCTTGGGAGGGCTGAGGTAAGGAAGGAGTAGATTTCGGAGATAAGGCTTTTATCATCTTTTTTGTTAAGTTTCCATTTCTCAAATGCCTTAATTGGCCGGAAAGCCAGGTGACGCGTCCCAGGTTCCGAGATCCAATGTATCATCTGGGAGTGTAAATAAATATCAGTGGCAGGCAAGTTATAGTCCAATTGTCAATCAATCAATCAATCATAGGCATTTGTATAGCGCACTGCTCACCCGGAGGGTCTCAAGGCGCTGGGGGGGTGGGGGAACGCTACTGCTCGAACAGCCAGGTCTTGAGTTGCTTCCTGAAGGCGAGATGGTCTTGCGTTGTCCGGAGGTGGATGGGGAGGGAGTTCCAAGTCTTGGCTGCCAGGTAGGAGAAGGATCTTCCTCCGGCGGTGGCTCTGCGGATGCGGGGGACGTTGGCAAGAGCGAGGCTGGCGGAGCGGAGCTGGCGGGTGGGCTTGTGGAAGGTCAGGCGGCTGTTGAGGAACTTGGGGCCCAGGTCGTGGAGGGCCTTGTGTGCGTGGGTGGGGAGTCGGAACGTGATTCTTTTGTTGACGGGGAGCCAGTGCAGGTCTCTCAGGTGTCCGGAGATGGGGCTGTGTCGGGGGATGTCCAGGATGAGTCGTGCTGAGGCATTCTGGATCCGTTGGAGTTTCTTCTGGAGTTTGGCAGCGGTGCCGGCGTAGAGGGCGTTCCCGTAGTCCAGCCGACTGGTGACGAGGGCCTGGGTGACCGTCTTCCTGGTCTCGGTGGGGATCCACCGGAAGATCTTTCGAAGCATGCGCAGGGTGTTGAAGCATGAAGACGAGACGGCGTTGACTTGTCTGGTCATCGAGAGGGAGGAGTCCAGGATGAAGCCTAGGTTGCGTGCGTGGTCCGTTGGCTTGGGGGTGGCTCCCAGGGCGGGGGGCCACCAGGAGTCGTCCCAGGCAGAGGGTGATGATCCCAGGATGAGGACCTCCGTCTTGTCTGAGTTCAGTTTCAGGCGGCTGTTCTTCATCCATTCGGCGACGTCTTTCATCCCTTCATGTAGGCTGGCTCTGGCGGCGTCCGGGTCGCTGGTGAGGGAGAGGATCAGCTGGGTGTCGTCGGCGTTGGTGATGATCTTGAGGTTGTGTTGACGTGTGATGGTTGCGAGGGGGCTCATGTAGACGTTGAAGAGGGTGGGGCTGAGCGATGACCCTTGTGGAACGCCGCAGATGACTTCGGTGGCCGCTGACCGGAACGGGGGGAGGCAGACTCTCTGGGTTCTTCCGGCGAGGAATGAGGTGATCCACTCCAGGGCCTTCTCCTGGATGTCGGTGTTGTTCAGGCGCTGTACCAGGGTGCGGTGGCAGACAGTGTTGAACGCTGCGGAGAGGTCCAGGAGGATGAGGGCCGCAGTTTCCCCGTTGTCCATTAGGGATCTGATGTCGTCTGTGGCTGCGATGAGGGCGGTCTCCGTGCTGTGGTTGGCTCGGAAGCCAGATTGCGAGTGGTCGAGGGATCCGTTGGTCTCGAGGAAGGCGGCTAGCTGTCTGTTGACGGTCTTCTCGATGACTTTGGCAGGAAACGGGAGGAGCGAGATGGGGCGGTAGTTCTTGAGGTCGGAGGGGTCTGCAGTTGGTTTCTTCAGCAGGGCACTGATCTCGGCGTGTTTCCAGCACTCCGGGAAGGTGGCGGTGTTGAAGGAGGCGTTGATGATGTCGCGGAGGTGGGGTGCGATGATGTGGTCGGCCGTGTTGAAGATGTGGTGTGGGCAGGGGTCCGTAGGGGATCCGGAGTGAATGGTGTTCATTGTGCGTGTTGTGTCTTCGGTGCTGACTGGGGTCCAGGTGCGGAGGGTGGCGGTGGGGGGCATCGGTTCGGTGGTGGGGTTCGTGGTTGGTGGGCCGAAGCTGTTGTGAATGTTGGCGATCTTGTCGTGGAAGAAGGCTGCGAGGGAGTCGCAGAGGTCTTGCGAGGGAGTGATGTCATTGTTTCCGGCGTCCTTAAAGGGTATAAGGCCCTGAAAGTCAGATAATTGCCCCAAACGTTTACAACCCTCCTCAACCCACCGTGCTGCAGCCTTGGTGGTCATTCCTGGCGGGAATGCGGGATTTGATAAAAGCGAGGTCAGGGGAGAAGGGAATGAGGTTAGGCTGGCCCTCTGAGAGACTCTGTCCCATGCAAGCATTGTTGGTCGTGTGACTGGCGAGGAGTAGAGTTCCCAAGTGCGCCTGACTTCGGCAACCAGGCGTCCCGCCAGATGTGATGGTCCGCGACCGTCTGATCCATGAAGACCCAATATTTCTCTGTCATGGGACGGTTCCATTCCACTAAATAACGTAAGAGTGAAGCATGGAAATATCAAGTGATGTTAGGGAAGGCTAGTCCCCCGTTCTTCTTGGGTCATTGGAGCTGAGTTTTTTGTAATTGCGGTGCGATCGGCCCCAAACGAAACCCTTGACCACCACCTGTCTTTGTTGTAGGGCGTGAGGCGGGGGTTCTAGCGGCAGGGTTTGGAACAAGTATAGGGCTTGTGGTAGGGAGTTCATTTTAATCGCGTGTAATCTCCCAAACCACGTCAGGGGTAGGCGGCGCCAGCGGTGGAGGTCTGCGCGGATCCGTAATAGTAGAGCAGAGTAGTTCGCCTCCACTGTTTTCGCCAGGCTTTTGTGGAGGGTCAAGCCAAGGTACGTAACTCCCCCAGATACCCAATCAAAGGGTAAGATTGAGTACTTGGGATTTCTGCATGTTAATGTTAAAGCCAGAAAACTGACCGAATGTCTGACGGTCCTGCATGATGGCCGGTAGTGAGGACAGGGGGTGTGCAATTGAAAAGATAATTTTCTCCGCGTATAAGCTAATGAGGTGATGGTTTAAACCAAAGGGAATGCCCTGCGCTAGGGGGTTATCTCGAAGCCGCTGAGCCAAGGGCTCCATATATAGAGTGAAAAGCAGGGGGGAAGGGGGCACCCTTGCCGCGTTCCTCGTCCTAATCCAAAGTGCTCAGAGAGTAAGCCATTGACTCGAAAAGGCGTTTGGTATTGACTCCACATTGCCGTCCCAGAATGAAACCGGATTGATCCGGATCGACTAGACCCGGCATGTGGGGGTTCAACCTATGTGCTAACATACTGGAGAACAGCTTTGCTTCTGTGTTCAACAAGGAGATCGGCCGGAAGGAACTGCAGAAGCCAGGGTCCTTACCCGGCTTGAGGATAACCGAAATAGATGCCTGTAGCATAGAGGGGGTGCAATGCACTGGAACTCCCACATTAATAAGATGCTCCTGAATCACAAACGTGTGGCTGGGGCAATAGGCAGAGAACATCGCTCCTCACAGAGCAGACCTGTTGCCCCAGCGCTTACGATCTATGCTGCAAAGGCAGTTAGCTCAACCCTTTTTGGTGCAGAACTGTGGGGGTTCAACAATGTGCAAGAGATCTGCGGATCCGAACATAAGTTCCTGAGAGAGTTAGTGAGCCTCCCCCGAAATGTCTCACTTAAGCCTCTCATGAGTGACATGGAAAGACGCTCCTACAGAGACATTGCCAGATCAAGACCGCTGTTTTAGTGGATCCGATTGCTGCAAAC
This sequence comes from Triturus cristatus, assembly GCF_964204655.1. Classification (NCBI taxonomy): domain Eukaryota; kingdom Metazoa; phylum Chordata; class Amphibia; order Caudata; family Salamandridae; genus Triturus; species Triturus cristatus. Next base: position 93,783,656 of record NC_140589.1, on the reverse strand, counting down.
TTCCGAACTTTCTAAATATGCAGCTGCATTTAAAGAGGTAATTAGTCTAGACTGCAACCACAGGGCAGCTGGATCAACAATGTCAAGAAATTAGTATTTGCCCTAGGCCTTAAAGACTCTTGGGAAGGTCAGAAACCAGCAAAAGACACACAATTGATGGACGGATTGCAAAACAAATCTAAACATTCAACCCCAGTCAAGAGATCTGGGTTAAATCCATCATTCTTTTGCTCACCATGCCACCCCAGTTTAGACCTGGCCATATGCAAATCAGTCTTGACCCTGTGCCTCATGGGAACAGTCCAGCCCGAACTGCCAAGCCAGGTCCTCCCTGGACCGGAAACAAGCATCCTAGGACCTGTTTCGGGGTTTCACCCCTCTTCAACCAGGATAGCTTGAGTCCAGTGGCACAGTGAGGTCAGAACCCACCTTGTAAGGACGATCTCAAAAAAGTATATTGGGCCTGGGTTAACACAACCGAACTCAGCAACCCCAGAGCAAGTAGGATGACAGATGATTGTTATCAGGTTAACCAGCACACACTTCTAGAACCATATTTAGATTTTATCCAGCTCCCAAGAGTTTGGGCACTCTACATACAGTTTAGGGTCGGCTCCCTCATAGTTTGTGAGCTAACTGCAAAATGGAGTCCTCCTTGACAAACAATTGCGGATTGCCCCTGCTGTGATGCACCAAAATAGAGTGTGGCTCACCTCATGTTCGCATGCCCTGCATACTCCCGGGCCAGATCAAGATGGATAAAACCGATCTGTAGACAGCTGGGTACCTCGGATCACTGTGTTGCTCTGCGGATCCTGAAATCGGACTCAAGAGTTATTTTTGTCTGTGGTGTGGCAAAGTACCTTGGGTGCATTTGGCTCGTGAGGTCAAAATTTTTGCCTATGGAGGTATGATTTCACACTGTGAATGCATTTTTATATATTTTTAAATGTCATCAAATAGCTGAAAAAGATGTAATGTTTTTACTTCCACTTAATTAGTTGTATTCACTAATTACATTTATCAATTTATCAAATGCACAAATGAATTTTCCATCTCGACTTAGGGTTTAGCGTGTTACTGCCAACAACTACCAACAAGATGATTAATCCTTAGCATATCATGTCTGGATGGAATGTATATACCAATTTTTATCACTGTTTTTATGATACTCATATCTTTTATCCTTGGTTTGTATGAATGATGTTGCTTTTATGATACTTGTTATCGAAATAAAGCTATTTGACTGACATAGAGGGGTTGAGGGATCCCGAGTCCGCAAACGAATTAAACAGGCGGGTGAGTAGAGGAGCGAGGTCAGCGCAGTAGGTTTTGTAACAAAAGGGCACCGAAGCCCTCCGGCTCAGGGACCTTCTGTAACTTCAGCCGGGCGATCGCAGAGATAACTTCCTCTATGCGAATAGGCTCTTCAAGGACGGCAGCTTCGCCCTCGGGCAGTGGTGTCACCGCTGTGTCTCTCAGGTATTCGGTAGGATCGGGCAGCAAGAATGGATCAGCCGCATAAAGGGAGTGGTAAAAGAACCGGAAGGACAAGACTATTTGGGCGTCACCAGTTAGGAGTTGACCGGACCCATCACGCAGAGATTTAACCGAGTGAACCTCTTGCTGGCTGCGCAAGCAGTGCGCTAACCTGCGGCCCCCTTTATTGGAGCCAACAGAATATTTGTGTTTCAGGCGGATCACAGCATGATCAGTCCGGTTGAGATCCAAACGGCGGAGCTGAAGGCACGCCTTTTCTAGCTGCTGCCATATGTGGGGAGCACCGTGCGTTTATGTATGGTCTCTAATTCTTTAACGATGGCCTCAAGCTCCGCGCGTTTCGCCCGCCTGGTCTTATTCTCATAGGTGGCTTTAGCAATGAGGGCACCTCGCGCTACTAGCTTAAGTGCCTCCCATACCGAAGAGAGTGGTGTGTCAGCCCTGTCATTAGTTGCTAATTAATAAGCAATGCATCGCCTGATGTCAGTAACCACATCTGGGGACTGGAGTAGGGAATCGCGCAGGCGCCAGCGCGGTGTGAAAGCAGAACGCGCGGCGGGGAAGCGCAGAGCTAGGGTAATGTGTGCGTGGTCAGAGAGGGCCCTTGCTTCAATGGTAGACTCCGTAACCAGGGCCCAAGCAGCTGGAGTAACGAGGAAGTGGTCGAGACGGGCATATGTTTTGTGTGCGGTCGAGTAATATGGAAAATCTATCTCGTCTGGGTGTAGACATCACCAAGCATCCCTGATCCCCACCTCTCGCAACCACTCCCCTCCTTTCGCTGATACAGCACCGGCGCCTCCAGTTCGAGAGCCAGAACAATCCTGTTCGCCGTTCATCACGAGATTAAGGTCGCCCCCTACCACTACCGCAGAGTCTGGGGAATGCAACACCTCAGCACAGGCCTCCAACAAAAACTTCTCTGGGTGGTCATTAGGGGAATAGATGGAAGCAATAGTGCAGAGGAGGAGCCTACGTGGAGTCGCAGCGCTAAGAGGCGTCCCTTGATTTCTGAGACTGGCCCAACTACAGAACACCTAAAGTGTTTGGCCACTAGGACGGACACTCCTCCCCTTTTACTGTTGGTAGAGGACCAGAACTGGTGAGGGAAGTGACTGTGGCGCATACGGTGGGTGTCAGACTGCAATAGGTGGGTTTCTTGAATGAGACAAATGTCCCCCCCGGAATGTTCTAATAAGGACAAGACCGTCCTCCGCTTAACTGGGTTGTTGAGACCCCAGACATTGAGACTGACTATTTTAAGATCCAGAGAGAAAGGAAGGGGTTAGGAGAGCTAAGCAGGAGTACACGCTGTCCTGCGATAAAAAGAGGGCAGAAGAGGGCCACGTGCGCACGTCCACCATGCATGGTACCGATAAAAGAACTCACTGAGGAGAGAACCCACCCGAACCCACGGAAAAAAGAGAAAAATATCAAAAATGAAACATGACTGATCATCAGAAGCCAACCCGGATTGGTGAGGAACATGGCGGCCGCCAGCTAAATGGCCGCAGTCACGCTCCCTTGGGCGCCTTACTGGAGATTCTGATGCCGGGAACCCGATGAATTTTTCTTCTTGTGACCCCCTTCTCGCACGTACTTTCGGAGGGGGTGATGTGCGGTGATTTTTCGTCCCGAGTGAACGGGCGCTCTTGCTATCTCACCCCTCGTAGGTCGGCGACTGGCGCTGGAGGTGGGAGGAAGCGACGCGGCTCTGGAGATGTCAGGACGCCGCCCGCTTCCTTTTCTGGATCACCAGAGGCAGGGCAGCACTGGTGCCGGCTTCTATCGGAGCCCTGAAGCGAGGATTGAGCAGCAGGCATATCGTGGGTGGCAGGTACTGTTAGGTGGGCAGTACAAAGGTAAGAGGGAGCATACTGTAGCACTCTCTACACACACAGTACCCTCAGTCAGCCTCCTCATTAGCCCCACCTGCAGAGCTTATTAGACTTTATGTAAAGAAATATCAACTAATGCAAGTTTGCTTGTGGAAGGAGAGGTGCCCCCCTGTCGTATGGAGACGGGAGAAGCAGCAAAAGTGGTAAAAGCGGTATCCCCACCCCCAAAAATCAACAGATACATGCTGCGAGCGAGAGTCGCTCACTCATCGCATAACACGGACATTACCCAGTCTATTTTGACCCCCAGAGTATCCCCCTATTTCAGAAATTAAAGCACTGGTTAAGCAGCGTAAGCGGAGAGGGGATATAACGGACGAGTCCAATTTTAAGGGGAGAGAGGTAGGTAAGGGTAAGGAGAGAGGTAGGGAGAAGAAAAATCTATCTCTAAAGGTGAAAATTACTCCCTCTCTGAAGACATATTATAAAGTCATGTCTACTTCAACAGCGACTACCAGCGAGCCTGTAAAAAATGCTATCTAGGATTGTTCTCAGGGTGGCCTACATAACACATCAGTTGATGGTACAGGTAAACCTTCAAATCAAATAAAAGTAACTTCGTAAGCTGCGCTTTCCACCCAGCAGTGTAACCGAAGTGTAAACTGAAGGGACCAAAGCCACAGACTCCTATGGGCAAGCAAGCTGGAAGTACAGATGGACCTGGGGGATTATCAGCAAGTTTACAGAATAATCACTCTACAGTCAGCCTTTCAAATAGGTATTCTGTCCTGGAAATTCAGGATAGTCAGGAGAGTACAAGTGACACTGTTACTGAGAGTTATGGGGCCCCAGACCCCAGGTCTTGTTCATTGTCCGATATATTACTTGCTATGAAAGAAGAGATGACGAATAGGTTTAAGGTCTCCGAGATGAATCAGGCTGAGATGGCGAGTAAGTTTACTGTGTCAGAAGCAAATCAAGCAGCTATTCAATCATCCTGTGAGGTGTTAGCCCAGAAACTGGAGGAGGTCACCTCGAGAACAGAGGCAATAGAATCAGAGATTCCGAAACTTAAAGAAGCTATACACGTTACTTCAGTGGATGTGGCAAAACTATCCGCCCAAAATAAAGAGCTTAAAGATGATCTCGAACGATTGGAAAACCATTCCAGGAAAAATAACTTAAGACTCTTAAATATTCCTGAAACCCTTGAGGGGTAAGATATTAAAGGTTTTATTATATCTCTGCTAAAGGGAACCGTATTAAAATATTCACCTAGTATAGATCTTTCATACGAGATCCAAAGGGTGCACCGAGATCCCTTTAGGAGGAATCCTGGCAGACAAAGGCCAAAGAAGATATTGATCAATTTCCTTTCATACTCTATCAAGTAGTTAATTTTATCTTCTGTCCTCAAGGAAGGTACTATAACATTCTCACCTACAGACCAAGATCCATTCCCCTTCTCGATAAGATCTGATATTTCACATATCACCGCAACAAGACAGTGGGAGTTGGGGAAGAGGCTTGAGGTTCTAAAAAGTTTGGGGGCAAAGGCTCAATTGAAATTTCCAGCCCAATTACGGGTAATGTGGGACAATCAGATGCACCAGTTTCGCTCAACTGAGGAGGTAGATGCCTTCATTGTTAAAATTAAAATGGGGTCTGAGGATAGAGGAGGAGGGCATTGATGATATGGGGGTTCCTTGGCATCAGGTTCTCAGATTTAACTAATAGCACATAATCACATGATTAAAGCCCGAGGGAGCAGTGATCGAATGGGCATTGCCTATTGGAAGGGAGGGTTCATCATGGGGTAAGGGGTCACAAGGGGGGAGGAGGAGGGGAGGGGTGCACCGGGTGGGGAGCAGCGGATAAAATAAAAAATATTCCTCATCTCAATTGAACTTTAGGAACTGCACGCTTAGCCAACATCAAGGGTTTGTAAGATGATGGCTGGGGTCTCCATCAATAATAGTAAGGTCAGTTTCATCTCTTGGAATGTAAACGGGTCTAGATGTCCATGAAGGCAAAGACTGGTATTGAAATATTTAGAGCTTTCTTCAGCTCATATTTATCTCCTACAAGAGACACACTTGAGTTTTGAAGAATCCCGTACAATACTCTCTAGAATCCCCTGGATAAAATGTCATTGCTCCTCACAACAAACGATTAATAGTAGGGGAGTCGCAATCCTGATTAAACAGGGAGTTATCTGCTCAATTAAATCAGTACAGACGGATCAGACAGGGAGGTGGATAGTGGCACAACTGGACTTTGGAGGAACAGAACTAGTCTGCGCCTCTTTTTATGGACCAAACGTTGACGATCCATCTTATATTTGTAAACTGCAATCTAAATTAATTATGGTAAACTCCCCCCTGATTGTTGGGGGAGATTTTAACGTTCTTCTTGATCCCTTTAAAGATAGGTCGAATCAGATTCACTATATAGGAGCCCCCAGAATCTGTCGAGCTATGAAGAATTTAATGCATGACCTTGATTTGGTAGACGTTTGGAGGGTAAAGAAGGGATATCTTCAGATATACATTTTATTGTAAAAAGTACCATCATTCATCCAGGATTGATTACATTTTATCTAATAGGTACGTCCTGGACAGTCTACTGGGGGTCTCAATACTACCAAGTCATCTATCTGATCATGCCCCAATATTATTTTCATATAGTAAAAAGTACCCCTTTAAAAACTAGATGGACGCTTAATAGAGCAAAATTATCGGACCCTGAAATTATACAGGCTATTAAACTATCTTCCTTAGAATATTTTGCATTCAACACTGGCTCCCCAACTATAGACATCGTTTGGGATGCCTCAAGGAGGCAGGGTACATGGCCTTATTTGTTCCAAAAATCGAGCTGAAACCCGATAGCTACAAGCTATCGAGGGAAGAATCCGGCAATTAGAAGCTGAGAGGATTCGGCTAAGTGACGGATGTCCAGGAAGGTTGGCAAAAGTTCAGGATGACCTAGAGGGGGCCAGACAGGAGTATAGGGGAAAACTGGACCAGAAGTGTAAGGCACAATGGCTTATTAATAACATACAAAACTATGACTACGGGGAAAAAGCTGAGGCCTTACTGGCTTGGAAGGCTAGAGTCGATTGCTCAAAAAACAATATCAGTGAGCTTACAATAAATAACAATGGGGACAAATCTAGCAGTGTAGAAGATATGCAGACCTGCCTTCTTTCCCTCTTCTCAGATCTCTACAAAGAGAACCTAGCTCCTTCCCAAGAACTAATACAAACTTGGTTGAGGAGTAAATCCTTGCCAATGGTGACCGAAGTTAGCCGCGACCTCCTCGATGCTCCTATTACATTAGAAGAGATCAAAAGCCAAATTAAGAAATCTAAAAACAATAAAGCATCTGGAATTGACGCATTTCGAAATGAAGTTTATAAACTTCTATCAGACGAATTGACTCCGGCACTAGGCACCCTGTTTAAATCAGCATATAGTTTAACAGGCCAGGTCCCAAGCTCCTGGAAGGAAGCAACTATCGTGTTGATATTAAAACCCGGTAAGGACCCTGTTGGACTTGGCCCTTTTTCCCTCATTTTTGTCGTTTTTGTAATGTTAAGGTGCAGGTGCTTACTTCGCCCAAGATGGCTGCCACAGACCCCTGCTACTGCAGGGTGGTCGTTTTTCATAGTAGCACCCTAGCTGCCAGGAGCTGGCTGGGACCCACAACAATGTCGCGACACCAGCCCGCCTTTTTGTCCCATAGGTAGAGTGGGGAAGCTCCTGGAAGATGCTGGAACCTTCTAGAAGGGAGGTGGGGTTTTACTTTTGCCGCCTTGGCTAGAGGTCACCTGACCTAGGGCTACTTAAGAGTGGGAGGGAAACTTTTGTAGTGAGTTGGCCATTGGGGTGAAGCAGAGCTGGAAGAATCCACCAGGAGTGTAGGCGGTAGGGCCTAGCCAGGGACTTATGCCTCTGAGAGTGACAGGATTTAGGTACTGCCTCTTAAGTGAGTGAGGTGCCCTGTGAATCCCACTGATCTTGCCCAGTAGTAGGAGGACCCAGAGACTCTCTGCCAGCCTGACTAGGAAGGATCTAGTCGCCCTCTCCATTCCTACCCCCTGTAACAGAACCCCTTAAGGGCGCCAGATACATCTGCGCCACAAGACTTCATCTGTCCACTGAGAACTGAAACCTAACTGTAAGAACTGAGACTGCATGACAAGAGCGAGCTGTAAGCCTTGAATGCTAGAGCTGAGACTGCGTGTCCAAGCTGACCCCTCAAACTAAATGCTAAGCCGATTGCCCAGCCACCGGGGATCGACCAGGTACTAGCGCTGTGACCCCCGCGCTCCCTGCCCTGGTCTGGGACCCCCGGCAGCGTGCTCCGCTGAGCACCATATCCCCATCCTTAATTTGAGCCCCCCCCTGCGACGACGAAGCCAGCTCGCTCACCGCCGCGGCCTGGAGGCCTGGAGGAGTGCCCTGCTGTGTCGCGAGGCCCAGGCGAAGTCCGGGGCCCCGTCGCTGCCGTCGCAGCCGTGTGAGGAGAAGCGCAAGGTCGGGGCCGAGTTCCCCCAACGTCGTGAGGACGGACGCCTGCTGACGCCGAGACGGAGGTAAGCCCGGAGGCCGAGATCCCCCCTGGTGCGCCCCCTGCTGGTCCGGAAACCGCACCGCACTTGGCCCGGGTTGTCCCCTCCGTGGGAATCCCCTCCCCTGCCTGCGCGACGGAGAGACCCCGCCGAGGGATCCTGTCCGTGTCCCCCCTTCTGTGCTACTGAGCGCGGTGCTCTGTGAACTGCACCGGAGCATAGGGACTCGCTCCTCAAGTCCAGTAATCCTCCCCGCTGGAAGCCGTTCAAAGTACTGACTGACATTGCTCTCGCGTGGCGCTTCACGCCACCGACTCTGCTTCCTCAGCCGGAGAGACCGGGACGGCGAGTAACCCCATGTGTTATATGCTCTGCTCGAAAGTAATTATATGCCCAGGGATGCGAGTAGCGCACTGTGTTACATGCTCTGCTCGAAGTAGATTATATGCCCAGGGATGCGAGTAGCGCACTGTGTTACATGCTCTGCTCGAAGTAGATTATATGCCAAGGAGTGCGAGTAGCGCATTGTGTTACATGCTCTGCTCGAAAGTAATTACATGCCAAGGAATGCGAGTAGCGCACTGTGTTATATGCTCTGCTCGAAAGTAATTATATGCCCAGGAATGCGAGTAGCGCACTGTGTTATATGCTCTGCTCAAAGGTAATGACATGCGACTGATTACGAGTCACGCGATGTATTAAATGTTCTACGCAAACGTATCCACATGCAACTGATTGCGCGTAGCGCTATGTTTATATGCCTTGCTTCACAGTACTAGGGGCCATTGATCACGGGGAGCGCTCAGTTCTACAGGCGCCATGTTAGTGAACCCAATGTTTCCCCCTTCAAGTATTACGCTTAGTTAGACGGCCGGTTCAGGGAAAGACTTTACGTAAGCGCGCACAGCGCTAGAACAAGGTTAGGCACTGCATAGATATCACCCAGAGTGTCGAATGTAATGTTACGATGGTATGATGTTTCATGTATTACCTTGTTATTTCCTGAACTGCAACTGACCAGCTATACTTGGATAAACTTGAAGTATTTGCATAATTTAAACGGTGTGGCGTCCCTTATTGTGTGTGACTCTAGTCCCTGAGAAGCGTGTGGTGTATGGTTGCTTAACACATAGCCCTCTGGTTGCCCGACCGGCTCGCGCCACGCTACCGCCTATAGGGCCTGGTGACCCCAGGTTCCTACATTGTTGGCCAGCGGTGGGATCCTTGGGACTTGTGACCATACAGCACCCTTCCGTGAGGCGAAGGGCGCCACAATTAAACGCCTATCCTACACTTTTTTTGTTCCACAGCTCAGAAACCATTGTTGCTGGATCATTAGTTCCACTGTCCAGGTAGAGAGTGCAAGAAGCCTGGTTAGCTATTGACTGTTGCCTACACCCTAGGAATTTTCTCCTTAGTGTCTAGGTCCCCACCTGCCAGAATGGAATCCCGGTTAGCTGACCTCGAGGGGTACACAGCGAAGCAACTAAGGGAGTTCGCGCAGGAGTTGGGGGTGCCTGGGATGCGGAGGGCCAAAGGGCCGGAACTCCGTACCGCCATTAGGGCATGGGGAGAGGCCCACCCAGACGGGAGAGGGGATGAGGGACAGGAAGCGCCAGAGGCACCTCAGGGGGAGAGCGCCCAGGAAGTCCTAGACATCTTGAATGTAGACATGTCTGAGAATGTGCCCCCAGGAAGACGTTCTGGGGCCAGTAGTAGGACAGGGTCCAGGAGGAGCGCGTCTCCACAAGAGTACGAGGACAGGAGGGAAGAGAGGCAATTAAAATGGGAGCTGGCCAAATTAGAGCAGGAGAAAGAAAGGGAAAGGGCCAGATTGGAACAAGAAAGAGAGAATAAGAAATGGGCAATGGAGGAGAGCAGGATGGCGCACGAGCTTCGGATGAAGGAGTTGGAGCTGCGTGCCCTCCAGATGAATGTGTCCAGTGAGGACACTGGTGGCAGCATACCGGAAGCTCCACAGGAGCTAGAAGTTTATTTACCCCAGGATGACATCACCAGGGTGTCTGAGGAGGCATTGGGGTGTGAACCTGAAGGGGGTGGTGCAGGGAGCTCCCAACCCAGCGAGGTGGGAGAAGTGGCAGATAGCCCAGCTAGGTCCCAGGGAGAGAGGGTTGTAGGGCCTCATGACCTATCTATAGGAAGGCGTGAGACGGGGAGGTGTCCCGAGGTGCCCCAACCGCAGTCTCAGGGCCGTGAGAGTTCCGCAAGGGAGCCCCAGGTTGGGAGCCTAGGCTGTCCCGATGTGCCATCCAGTGCAGGGGAGCCCCTAGTGTCAGGAGGACCCAGGGCGACTGTAACCAGCGCTCCTGAGGTTCTGGGGTTGGCCCAGTCGCAGGGTTTAGATCCTGTGCTGGGATGCCAGGTTCAGGGGTTGCCTGACCTGGAGGGTGGGACGGCTGTTAACAGTGTCCCCCCAAGATTGACTTCCAGGGGTACCTTTCCAGGTGGGAGGGTGCGGAACTCTGGGAGGGGGTGCAGAGGGAGGAAGGTCTCGCCTCGGGCACCGGCTCAGCCTGAGGGTTTAGACCCTAGGTTGAGGAATCAGTTGAAGGGTCAAGGCTCTGTACTGAGGAGACAGTGGTGGGCTGAGGCTGCCTCGCAGGGTAGGGTGAGGAACCCCAGAAGGAGAGTTAGGGGGAGGAGAGCCTCGCCCCTGAAGGCTGGTCAGCCTAAGGGTGTGGACCCCAGATGGAAGGACCAGAGGCAGTTTAGGACTGCAAGGAAGAGTAGGAGAGTGGTCAACGGGCACTACAGGCCTGGGGCTACTGCCCCCCACTCTGAGAGACCACACGGGCCAGTGACATCTGGATGGCCCAGGGGCCGGTCCTGGCCTCAACAAGCTAGGGAGCCCCAGTGGGGTGGTTTTGTTGGTCCAGGAAGGTTTGTTGGGGAACCATCGGGTTCCAGAGCGGAGGAGAACCTGCGGGTGCTCCTGCCGTTGCGGGCCTGCGTCCACCTTTTCTCGCCCCAAGCAGGGAAGACCATCAAGGCATTGATCGGTCTACCCTGGCTTTTGGCTGGAAGGGGGTTATGTTGGACTTGGCCCTTTTTCCCTCATTTTTGTCGTTTTTGTAATGTTAAGGTGCAGGTGCTTACTTCGCCCAAGATGGCTGCCACAGACCCCTGCTACTGCAGGGTGGTCGTTTTTCATAGTAGCACCCTAGCTGCCAGGAGCTGGCTGGGACCCACAACAATGTTGCGACACCAGCCCGCCTTTTTGTCCCATAGGTAGAGTGGGGAAGCTCCTGGAAGATGCTGGAACCTTCTAGAAGGGAGGTGGGGTTTTACTTTTGCCGCCTTGGCTAGAGGTCACCTGACCTAGGGCTACTTAAGAGTGGAAGGGAAACTTTTGTAGTGAGTTGGCCATTGGGGTGAAGCAGAGCTGGAAGAATCCACCAGGAGTGTAGGCGGTAGGGCCTAGCCAGGGACTTATGCCTCTGAGAGTGACAGGATTTAGGTACTGCCTCTTAAGTGAGTGAGGTGCCCTGTGAATCCCACTGATCTTGCCCAGTAGTAGGAGGACCCAGAGACTCTCTGCCAGCCTGACTAGGAAGGATCTAGTCGCCCTCTCCATTCCTACCCCCTGTAACAGAACCCCTTAAGGGCGCCAGATACATCTGCGCCACAAGACTTCATCTGTCCACTGAGAACTGAAACCTAACTGTAAGAACTGAGACTGCATGACAAGAGCGAGCTGTAAGCCTTGAATGCTAGAGCTGAGACTGCGTGTCCAAGCTGACCCCTCAAACTAAATGCTAAGCCGATTGCCCAGCCACCGGGGATCGACCAGGTACTAGCGCTGTGACCCCCGCGCTCCCTGCCCTGGTCTGGGACCCCCGGCAGCGTGCTCCGCTGAGCACCATATCCCCATCCTTAATTTGAGCCCCCCCCTGCGACGACGAAGCCAGCGCGCTCACCGCCGCGGCCTGGAGGCCTGGAGGAGTGCCCTGCTGTGTCGCGAGGCCCAGGCGAAGTCCGGGGCCCCGTCGCTGCCGTCGCAGCCGTGTGAGGAGAAGCGCAAGGTCGGGGCCGAGTTCCCCCAACGTCGTGAGGACGGACGCCTGCTGACGCCGAGACGGAGGTAAGCCCGGAGGCCGAGATCCCCCCTGGTGCGCCCCCTGCTGGTCCGGAAACCGCACCGCACTTGGCCCGGGTTGTCCCCTCCGTGGGAATCCCCTCCCCTGCCTGCGCGACGGAGAGACCCCGCCGAGGGATCCTGTCCGTGTCCCCCCTTCTGTGCTACTGAGCGCGGTGCTCTGTGAACTGCACCGGAGCATAGGGACTCGCTCCTCAAGTCCAGTAATCCTCCCCGCTGGAAGCCGTTCAAAGTACTGACTGACATTGCTCTCGCGTGGCGCTTCACGCCACCGACTCTGCTTCCTCAGCCGGAGAGACCGGGACGGCGAGTAACCCCATGTGTTATATGCTCTGCTCGAAAGTAATTATATGCCCAGGGATGCGAGTAGCGCACTGTGTTACATGCTCTGCTCGAAGTAGATTATATGCCCAGGGATGCGAGTAGCGCACTGTGTTACATGCTCTGCTCGAAGTAGATTATATGCCAAGGAGTGCGAGTAGCGCATTGTGTTACATGCTCTGCTCGAAAGTAATTACATGCCAAGGAATGCGAGTAGCGCACTGTGTTATATGCTCTGCTCGAGAGTAATTACATGCCAAGGAATGCGAGTAGCGCACTGTGTTATATGCTCTGCTCGAAAGTAATTATATGCCCAGGAATGCGAGTAGCGCACTGTGTTATATGCTCTGCTCAAAGGTAATGACATGCGGCTGATTACGAGTCACGCGATGTATTAAATGTTCTACGCAAACGTATCCACATGCAACTGATTGCGCGTAGCGCTATGTTTATATGCCTTGCTTCACAGTACTAGGGGCCATTGATCACGGGGAGCGCTCAGTTCTACAGGCGCCATGTTAGTGAACCCAATGTTTCCCCCTTCCAAGTATTACGCTTAGTTAGACGGCCGGTTCAGGGAAAGACTTTACGTAAGCGCGCACAGTGCTAGAACAAGGTTAGGCACTGCATAGATATCACCCAGAGTGTCGAATGTAATGTTACGATGGTATGATGTTTCATGTATTACCTTGTTATTTCCTGAACTGCAACTGACCAGCTATACTTGGATAAACTTGAAGTATTTGCATAATTTAAACGGTGTGGCGTCCCTTATTGTGTGTGACTCTAGTCCCTGAGAAGCGTGTGGTGTATGGTTGCTTAACACATAGCCCTCTGGTTGCCCGACCGGCTCGCGCCACGCTACCGCCTATAGGGCCTGGTGACCCCAGGTTCCTACAGACCCACTTAAAGCCGATTTATACCGCCCGATCTTCCTGCTCAATGCCGATTATAAGATCTTTATGGGTATTTTGGCAGGGAGACTGGCCAAGTTGGTTCCTGATTTGGTCAACATTGAGCAGAAGGGCTTTGTAACCGGGAGATACATCCAAGAGCAGACTCAATTATTGATAGGTAACATTGACTTGGCCATTGTAAGATCAGATCCCTTGGCAGTTATAGCCTTGGATGCAGCCAAGGCTTTTGATAGGGTCTGCTGGGTGTATCTCTGGTAGGTATTAGGGGCAATGGGCTTTGGCCCCATATTCATCCAAACATTGAGTAATTGTTATCAGGGAGCCTCAGCTAAGATTATGTTAAATGGTATGCTTACCTCTAGTTTCAACATCCAGAGGGGAACAAGACAGGGGTGTCCTATTCCACCCCTGTTGTTCAACATCTATATAGAGCCACTGGCACAAGCCATTAGATTGGATGATTTAATATATCCCTTTAAATCTCAGCATTATCAATGTAAATTAGCCTTATATGCTGACGATATAATATTATAGACTAGCAACCTAGGGGCGACTATCCCCCGGGTTGAATCTCTTTTGGAGGAATTCGGCTCCATCTCTGGCTATTTAGCCAACTCCTCCAAAACAGAGGTGATGTGTTGGAACATCGATCAGTGGGAAGGACCTATCAGCAGTGAGTTAAAATACCTTGGTATCTATATTGATAAAGACCTGGATAAAATCCCCCTGATCAATCTGAATAAAACTAGTAAGGAAATCGATCGCCTCTTCACAAGGTGGAGAAATCTTCCCCGGACAATCTATGGGAAGGTCAACCTGGTGAAGATGGTTATTCTTCCTAAGCTGACCTATACGTGAATGCAATTCCCTTGGCTTTTCCCAAACAGAATATTAGCAAGATCCAAAGTAAGATTGGGAGTTTCATTTGGGGTGATAAAGGAGTAAGGTTATCGTGGAAGAAATTGAGGCGTGGACTCACTAAAGGGGGGTTGGCCCTTCCAGACATCAGTTGGTATTCAGTCGCGTTTCAATTTAAAGCTGTACGGATGCTACTTTCTAAACCTGCAGAATCATCATGGGGAAGATTGTTGGGCGAGATGGCGAAGATCGAGGGCGGCGATGGCGGAGAAGGTTTCCTATATAAGTTCGGGGCCCGAGGTTCTTCAAACGGGTACGTCTGAAGGTCCTTAAGGCTGCCCTGGAAACCTGGTACAAAATGAGAACTAGATGGGGAATTGGTTACTATTCAGATCTCCCCCCAATATGGGACTGCCTCGGGACACCACTTTGTGTTCAAGATTGTTTGGCTGGACCCAGAAAGAGGGCAGGCATATCCATCTTGTCTGACTTGGTCGATGCAAACGGAATCCACCCATGGGAGTTATTAAGAGCTTATATAGGTTCTGGTTTTTCTAAGTTTAAGTATTTACAACTTAAATCTTGGTTTGATGCAGAAAAAGGGGGTATAAAAGGAGATTGGGATACAGAGATTCTTTTTCAATCAGTCCAGCCAATGAAGAAAGAAATTTCTATCTGGTATAAGAAGCTTTTAGACGCAGAAGACATAGAAATTTCACCACACTCTTCAGTTTGGAACCAATCCCCCTTTGAGTCTACCATAGCAGTTTTCTTAGAACCATCTTTAAAACTACCTTATAAATTCATCAAACCAGCTAGCTTAAAGAAAAATCACTTTTTTGTTACAAACCGCCTTTAATATACGCCTGCCAGGATCGCCAAGTTCGCCCCACTGCCTACTCCAAAATGCCCTAGGTGTAATACATCTAACGCCAATGATATTCATTTCTTCTTTGAGTGCCCTGAATTAAGAACTTTTTGGAAGGGGGTGGGTGACTTTCTGTGTGGCATTTTAAAAGTAAGCATCGAGGTTAAGATATCATTGGTGTTCTTTGGTAACAATGGCTTACCCTCTTTTGACCTATCACAGATTCATTGTGGGTTGTTGTTATACTTGGTGTTGCTCGCACGAAGAGAAATTTGTATGAAGTGGAAAGATCCCCTACCCCCAAAAACGGAAGAATGGCTCAAATCCTCATTTGCTATGGCCCGCCTAGACCAGGATGGAACTGGAGACAGACTTCTAAACATCTGGCAGCCCCTTATGAGTTGGGGCTATGATTTGAGATTAATATAACTGTTGTTGGTCTAACTTACGGTCCTATGATTACACCAAGCCTTTATAAAAAGGGGCAGGTCAGATTGACCTAAGCAAGTGCAGTAAGCCAAGGGCAACTAGTTTGAGAACAACGGCTTTTTAAGATCTGCAGTAGCTTATTGGTGAGATGAGGACAATTAAAAAAATAAAAATAAAAAGAAACATGACTAGAGTCTGTCAGAGTAGGGAGAGTCCAGAGGGTCACGGCCGACATAACGTCCCATGACAGGTCTGACACGCAGCCGCCCTCCTGCAGAGAGACTGTCCGAGAGTTCCATAGGACCATCCGTGCAGTCCCTCTGGCACCCCTCTGGGTACCCATTCCGGAGCCATCAATTGCATATCTCACGGAGTAGCTGGACGATCTGACGTTTGCGATAGAGTGGCAATTACCGCCTCTCGTTCCCTGTCTCTTGTGGCCTGATCGGGCTTCTTGACAGGGTGTTGCCTTTCCCACTCGCTGCCATCCCGTGGAGCGGCTGGTGCGCAGAGCTTTAGATTGCTCTACCTTCTCCGTCGGGCCTGCACCCTCGAGGCCAAGGATCTCCAGAGCTTGGGCGAGAGAGCGAATCTGCAGCAGCTTGCCACCGTGCTTAAAGATAAGGCGGAAGGGATGGCCCCATGAGTAAGGGATATTTTACTCACAAAGATGTGTGGTCACCCCCTTGAACTCACGGCATTTGATGAGTGTGGAAGCCGCCAAGTCTTGGAATATTGCAGGATTGTGACCTCGGAACTGTATGGGTTGGGCCTCTCTTGCTTTCCGTATGATACAGTCTTTCAATTGAAAATCGTGTACACACACGAGTATGTCTGGCGGGGATGCTTTGTTACCTCGAGAGATTCCCACTCTGTGAACTCGGTCCATTTGTATGTCCGCTGCCCCATCCTCCCACAAGATTTGCTGGAACAGAGCCCCGATGTAGGCCCGGAGGTCATCCCCCTCCTGTTTCCATGGTACGCCTCTAACCCTCACATTGTTCTGTCTGGAACGGATTTCCAAGTCCTCAGCGCTGGCCTGAAAATCGATGTTCTGCTCCTGTAGGTGCAGCATATCTTGTTGCAAGTGGTGGAGCTCTTCATCCCTACTGACATCATGCTCCTCGAGGGTCGCCACTCTCTCCCCGATTTCATCTACGTCGCGACGTACTTCTTTCAGGTCTGCTGCAAGCTGGCTCCTGAGTTCTGAATGTCTTCCTTTATGGCCGTGAAGAGTTCCACCATGACCGCCTTAGTAGCCGGTGAGTCATCACCCTCCATCATCCCGGGAGCTTTCTCACCCGGTGTCGAGGACTGACCTGGCTGCTTTAGGGGGAGCTCCTTCAGTGACTTCTGGCATGCACCTCCTGCAGTTAATCTGTTGTGACCCACTCCTGCGCCAATCAAAGTAGTAGTGGTAGGGAAACTGCGCAGCATAGAGGGGCTCTGTGTTACCGGGTATAGTGTCCCCAGTGTCTCACTGCGGTGCTGGGGCAGCGCTATTCAAGATGGGGTTGCTGTCTTTCTGTCCGCAGGTGTGCCCTGGGGGACCTCACATATGAAGTGCACACCGTCCGCTGATCTGCGGACCGATAAGGCCTCACGCCAACCCTTCTCACCGTGATGCCGACCGCAGAGTACTCTACAGGCCACTGCTCCCAGTGATAGCAGCACAAGGCATTACCAGTCACCGTAGTCTGAAGGAGCCCGACTCGCCGTGCCACCGCTCTGCTGGTTCTGTTCCCAGGAGACCTCCGGGCCCCCCGGACGCTTAATAAACTGCGTGCTCCATCACCGCGTGCCAGCCGGGCCCATACCTAGCTGTGGAGCAATGCGATGGCGGGCAGCGCAGTTGGTGCAACACACCCTGCACGGCGTGGGACGGTGCCTCCGGGGGTTCACTCTGGTCATTGGACCGTGTTCGGTGCACCGCAGCACAGAGCACACATGAGCACACCATCCGCCGATCTGCGGACCGCAAGGCCCTACACTAGCCCCAACCACACCGGCGCGGGCCGCAAATCACTCCACCACTCCCCAGGAATGGCAGATCTAGGGAGGCCGCACCAGATGGCTGCGTTTCCACTGGGCGCGACTCGGGAGACACCCGGATGTCCCTCGCAGCCCGGCAAGGACACCAGCCAATCTCGAACCTGTGGCATCGCTAGCCTCTGGCGGGGATCGTGGGCAGTTCCGCTCGCCACCGGGTGCTCTGCCGCCTCCTTCTCGCCGCCCTCCACAGGGAGCTCATGCTCTGCAGTCGGCGGTCGCGTGTATCACACCACTGCTCCAAGTCAGCGCAGTGGTCGCCTTCGCAGGCCCGCACTCCCGGCACAGGCCCGGACCGCTGCCACAGTTGCCCACGAGGCCGCCGAGGCCCTCACTGCACAGGGGCTCCGAGATCCACTCCTGCCGCGTCTTCGGGTGTGCCACTCGTCCCAGGGGAGCCCTCCAGCATACCAGTGGCACTTCCGTCAATTGCGTGGTCCAATGGCTCCAGGAACAGGTGATAATGCAAAGCTAAATATCGGCGGTGCCGGAGGGACACAATCCTGCGTCCTACCGCTCCACCATTTTTGCCACGCCCTAGAGGTAATAATTTTAAATGATTTATGCTCCCACGCCTTCAATCTTTGAGTTACAGGTACAGGGTGTCCCATAGCTTTTTCTCCGTACAGGGTGTCTCTGAGTAGGTTGGTTTGGCTTTTTAGGTCTGCCTTGACAAATGGTGTCTTATTCGATGGATTGTTATAAATTATCTAAGGCGGAGCCAAGATGGCGGAGTGAGCAGACGTCCTGCTCGTGGGCTCCCGCAGCGGATCTGTAATGCACCGGCCCGTAGGCCGTTAATGGCACCGACGACACATGGGGGACAACTATTAGAGCGGCGGCCGAAGCCTGTTCTCGGCGAGGCGGCGGGACGATCGGAGCAGCGCGGCGCCCGAGTCGCGCCGGAGTGGCCGGAGCCCGGTGTCGCACCGGCAGCCTGCTGAGCTGGGACAAGCCCTCTGTGACCCAGAGACTGCGGTGGCAGTGAGTGAGAACCCCCAGGGGCAGCGGCGACATCGATGCTGGCAAGAGGTAGAGGCGGAGCTCGGTGCGGCACCGCGATCGGGCCTGGCCCGCTATGTGAGGAGAGCAGAGAGCGGAGTTGGGGCCGGCTCGGCGGGGCCTGGGGGCCAGCGGTGTGCCGCGAATATGCGCCCGGGCCTGATGTGCCGGCGTGAGCGAGCTGGGCAGGGAGTCTTGAAGTGCGGTACGGTGAGTGAACAAGTGAGGAGTGGAGAGGGAAGCCGGAACGGCGCCACGACAGGGTGTGACCCACCGCACTTGAGGAGCTGCGCTGGGGGCTGGGCATGCGCTTTTCCCCCTCAGTGGCTGGGCTGTCGCCTGGAGACTTGCCGCTGCTGATATTAGAGGCACAGTCGAGGAGAAGACGGCGATTGCTGCACGGAGCTGCCCGGGGCCGAGGGTGCCGGTGAGAGCGTGCAGAGCCTGGGTGCCGGGTCCCCTCCCATGCAGTAGCGGTGAGTGAGCGGGTGAGGAGCTGTGACGGAGTCTGGAGCGGCCCGCCATCCCTGCGGCCGGGGTGGCGGCGGTGGGGGCGTACTGCGGGCGTTCCCCCTCCCCCCCACAGTGGCTGGGCCACCAACTGGAGACTGATCGTTGCCTGAGAGGGGCCTTTGCATTTGGGGCCCGGGAATCGGCAGTTGAGGGGCCGGGAGGCCGGCGGATCATCGGGAGCGGAGTGCTGTGGCCACGCTTTGCCTCTGCTGTATTGGGGGGGAGCAGCCTTGTGTGCCTTAAGGACAGCGGCGGGGACGGCTGTCGGCGCACCCGCCGCCGGTAGGGGAGGAGACGCTGGTCTGCCTGGAGTGACGGGGAGGCGCGCGCGCTGACCTGCAGTGCTGAAGCTGAAGGAGGGCAGCGGTTTTGCCCCTGGGGGAGCGGGCGGTCGGCCCGAGCTGTGTGGCCCGAGTGTGCGACAGCCAGGGGCGTCGGAGTTCCGGACGAGAGCGGTCCATCGGAGAGGCCTGCTGGGGAGTTGGAGACTCGGAGTTTTACGCCCTCTGTTAGAGATCCCTTTGGGTCCTGTCCCCCGGCTGCGAGTTGGTGGGGGGGGATAGGAATCTTGCGCAAGCTCTTCTGGCCCATTGAGAGGCACCATGGCCAACCCCAGGAAGCGGCAAGACAAGACCCTTAAAGACTTGTTCTCCAAGACATCAACCGGATAGATGGCCTCTGGTGTGGAGGCGGGTGCCACGAAACAGGGCTCGACGGGGGCCGAGGGTACGGAACCCATCACCAAGGCATTCCTGGAGTCGATGTTTTCCGTGTTGCGGGACGACATCCACACGCTTAAGCAGGAGTTCACGTCCGAACTTAAAGAGGTCCGTCGCGACATGGACGGCATCGGAGAGCGGGTTGCTGACCTGGAGGGTAAGAGTGATGGAAGGGACATGGAGATAACGACCCTCCAGCAGGAGATCATTAGACTTCATGATCAACAGGTTGATCTTCAGACCCACCTTGAGGAACTGGAGAACCGCTCCCGTCGCCACAACATTCGGATTAGGGGGGTTACAATAGATGACGCCTCAAGAGATCTTTTCACCTACACGAGCGAACTCTTCAACCACATCCTAGGGCGACCTCTGGAAACAGATTTGTGTATAGACCGGGCGCATAGGGTGGGCCCTCCCAGGGCGCCGGTGGCTCCCCCATCAGACATTCTCGTATGCGTGCAGAATTATCGTGCAATGGAACTGATACTGCAAAAAGCGCGTCAATCACACCCCCTACAGTTCCGTGATCACAAGCCAGTGTTGTACCAAGACTTGTCTGCTCTCACGCTGCAGAAAAAGCGCCTCTTCAAGCCTATTACTGCGTATCTGCAGCAGCTCAACATTCCCTACAGCTGGGGCCACCCCTTTCGCCTGATATTCCGTAAAGATGATAAACTTTATCAGTTGCGCTCTCTGTCCGAGGCCGGCAAATTATTAGGGGTGCACCTCCCGGATGGGCAGGGGGATTCCAAGACTGGATCGGGAGACACCGGGCCTTGTTGGCGGCAGCAGGGATGTAAACGCCGTCTTAGGAAACCACCGGCTGCGGAGATTACGAAGGGCCGACAATCGGCGCTGGATGCGGTGTCCGCGGACCTCTCTTGTTCGCCTCTTGGCTGAATTTGAACGCTATGCTGTTCCGAGTGTTCCGTCTCCAATGTTCAGATCCTTGGCGGGAGGAGGGCTTCCTTTCACTGTTGGTGGATTACCCCAATGACTTTTCACCGATCACCGACGAGTGATGGACTATATGTTCCCTATCATTATGGTCGACAGTTCTTTGGTTGGGGGTTTTTTGGGGAGGGTTGGGGAGGGATTTTAGTGCTTCACGTCCACTCTTCCTTTGAGGTTCATTCGATCCCCTGTGACCGCATTTTCCTGATCCGCCTGCGCAACGGACACTCAGGGGCTGCGACGCTTGATTCCCCCCATTGCAGGATCCCCCATCCAACACATGTCATGCCTCCCACTACACTTAAGATCTTGACCCTAAATGTACGGGGTCTTAACCCAGTAAAGCGCAGGGCGGTCCTATCATGCCTAGAGAATTCACAAGCAGATCTCTGCCTTCTGCAGGAAACTCATCTCCTGCCCCGCGATTGTCATCGGATGAGATCCCGGAAGTTTCCCACCCAGTTTTTCTCTTCTGGGCCCACGAAGACAGCGGGGGTGGCGATTCTGGTGGCTCAGAGGTTTCGGGGCGAGGTCTTGCACAAGGTGGCCGAGATTAAGGGACTGCTGTTTACGTATCGTTTTGCACTGGGGGGAATGACGTTCACTATCAGTTCCCTGTACGCTCCAAATGAGGGTCCGGAGCGATTCTTACACTCCGCCATCACAGAAGCTACGGCTACACCTGATCGCAATATCATTTTAGGGGGCGACCTCAACCTAGTTTTTGATAATGTTCAGGACAGATCCGCTCAACGCACTCACCAGGCGGGGGCACTTTCTGCGGAGGGACTGGCAAGACTGCAGGACCTGGGGCTATGCGACCTCTGGCGCAGCCTTCACCCTAGAGATAGGGAATACTCCTTTTATTCTAATGCACATAAGACCTATGCTAGACTGGACCACTTCCTGGTAACAGCTCCGGTTCGAGTGCTCACGACCGCAGTCGTCATTGGGGTGGCCTCTTTGTCGGATCATGCCCCGGTGCTGGCAACCCTCACCCTTTCACCCATGTCGCGACCGGTCAGAGTGTGGCGCCTTAGGGACACCCTTCTGTATCGGGAGGACATGGTTAAACGCATCCAGCACTCCATTCACGACTATCTTACACACAACGCAAACTCAGACACTACGCTTGCTACACAATGGGCTGCTCTGAAGGCGGTTATTAGGGGGGAGTTTGTTTCGATTGCGACGGCTGATAACAGGGAACGTGGGTGCAAAAGGGAAGAGCTCACGCAGCAGGTCCGCGAGTTAGAACGGATGCACCAGCGGACGGGAACCCCAAGAGTGTGGCGGCAACTTAAAGCTGCCCGCCAGCAGTTATCGGAGCTTGATCAGCATAGGGCAGAATATGCAGCGCTGAGGCTGCAGCACGCCTATTATGCGGGGGGGACAGGTGTGGTCGTCTCCTGGCACATAAGCTGAGAGAGGTTCGCCAGCATCACGGAGTCAAAGTGATCACGCGGGAGAACGGCACATGCGCCACGGATGATGGGGCTATCTCAGAGACATTCCGGGAGTTCTACGCCACTCTTTATGCTGGGGCCCCTTTGGAGCACTCTGATGGGGCAGCATTTTTAGATTCGGTTACCTTGCCTGTTTTGACCACGGCACAGGCCGAGCACCTCGACAGAGCCATTCAATTGGAAGAGTTTGTAACCGCCATATCTCGTCTCAAGCTGGGGAAGGCCCCCAGTACGGACGGCTTTCCCGCTACGTTTTACAAGAAGTTTTGCTCCTTGCTTGCCCCGATTCTCACTCGGTTGTTTAACTCTTTTGCTGTCCAGGGGGCGATCTCGAGTGACCTATTGGAGGCCTCTATAGTGGTCATTCCCAAACCTGGGAAAGACAGTTCCCGCTGCGAGGCCTACGGCCCAATATCCCTCCTTAACATAGATTTTAAATTGTACACAGGAATACTGGCCGCTCGTCTCGGCCCCCACATGCCATGCCTCATTGACCCAGACCAGGCGGGTTTCATCCCTGAGCGCCAAACGTCGGATAATACGAAACGGATTCTACATCTTATTGAGAAGGCTACCCGGGTCCCGGGTGAATTTATGATGCTGGCCATCGATGCTGAAAAGGCGTTTGATCGCGTGCATTGGCCCTTCCTGGAACAGGTGCTAGAGAAGGCATGGTTGGGTGAACGGTTTCGCACGTACGTCCTCAATTGTTATCGGTTTCCTACAGCTACGGTCCGGGTGAATGGTCACACATCCTCTCGCTTCCACATTGAATGTGGCACGAGGCAGGGGTGTCCGCTGTCCCCCCTCCTCTTTGCCCTTTATATGGAGCCTTTAGCTCAGAGGATGCGGCAGAACCCGGGATCACGGGAATAAAAGTCGGGGTTTTGTTCATACGATTAGTTTATACGCAGATGACGTGCTAATCTCGTTAGCGGAACCGGCGGCTGCTCTTCCGGCTTGCTGGGTGGAAATGGAGGCATTCGCTCGAGCGGCCGGGTTCAAAGTGAATGCAGAGAAATCCCTAGCCCTGGACCTCTCGTTGTCACGTCCCACCCGGGATATTTGCAAACTTTGCTCCCCATTCGTTGGGCGACAGGCACTATACCGTATCTAGGGATTCAGCTAGCCCCTTCTCTTCCGCAAGTGGTTCATACTAACTATTCACTGCTGCGCGGCAGAATCCGACGGGAGGTCGATTGGTGGCAGCACTACCCCCTCTCTTGGTTGGGCAGGGTTGCGGTGGTCAAGATGACCATTCTTCCGCAGATCCTCTACCTTTTTCGCACTATACCTCTCCGACCGCCGGTCGGGTGGATCCCGAAAATGCAAGCCAATCTGGCCCGGTTTGTCTGGAGCGGTCGGAAGCCGCGAATGCGTCGACCTCTGGTGTCGTTGACGCCGGAATGCGGAGGACTTGGGTTTCCCGATCTTGGACTTTACTTTCAGGCAGCTCAATTGAGATACCTGGTGGAGTGGAGCAGATGGGAATCAGAGAAGCACTGGTTGTTTCAGGACCAGGCGGTGGCGGCGAGGCCCCTACTGGAGATACCCTTCCTGCGCAGGCCTCATAGGCCCCCCAATCTGTACGCCTCTTACATTATGCGAGTTCCCCTAGAAGTATGGGATGCCACTAACCTTACCCACGAACTCACGACTTTCCCGTCTCCACTCACACCGTTGATTGGCAACCCTGATTTCACTCCTGGGATGGAGGACACCGCCTTCGCGGGTTGGAGGGACGGCTGGCTGTCAGTTTTTGTATCATATTTATGGGACAGAAGGGGTAATCTCGTTCACTCAGATGCGAAGAGACTTTGGGCTACCGGAGACGGAGAGGCTACGGTACCTGCAGGTGAGGCACTGGGCGTTTCAGCCGCAGGTTCGCTCTGGGGCCAATAGGCGCTTCTCCACATACGAACGATGGCTCATCACACGCACATCGGACAAAAATCTCATCTCTGATCTCTATAAGCAGCTGCAGCTCAAACACATGCACTCACACAATCCTAGCAGGGAACGGTGGGAACGGGAATTAGGCAGAACATTGAGTCATAAAGAATGGGAGGGTATCTATTATAGGGCCAGACACTCTGCATATCAGATGGGGCTTACGGAAACACTTATGAAGATTGTAACATACTGGTACTATACTCCGGAGCGCTTACATGCGATGGACCGCTCGCGTGAGGCGACGTGTTGGAGGGGTTGCGGCCAAGTGGGATATTTGGTCCACTTGCTTTGGGACTGTCCACACATTCAAGCTTATTGGACCCAGGGGCTGGATGAAGTGGACAAACACTTCGAAACTGAGATACCGCGCTTTCCAGCTTATGTGCTATTGGGTCTTCCCAATCCCTTGACTTACCCACTGTGATCTCGCAGGGGCAGACAGATGGCAATTGCTCTAGGGTCAGCGACACAAACATTCTCGCACATTGGTGCACCCCCCAGATCCCCGCCTTCACCGGCTGGTTGCATCGTTTGTGGTATGTTCTGGGTATGGAGAAATTGGCACTGACTATGGCTGGGGAAGGGGATCAATATGGTGAATTGTGGCAGCCCTTTTTTATCACTTTTGGCCACTGATTTTAAAGAAATCACATGTCCCCGATATCTCCGACGTCCCGGGGGGGGGGGGGGTTGCAGGTAGAAGCACTAGGAGTTCGGCAAGGCTTTAGGAAGGACGTGGAGCACGGGGAGGGGGAGGGACGAGGGTAGGGGAGGGGCCCTTTCTGTTTCCTATGTTTTGGGGTTTTTCAGTTTTTCCTTTCATTTGAGAGTGTCCTTTTGTTGAGGTCATTATTCGATTATGCACACGCTGTGCGGATGACGCTTTCACAGGACTCCCTTTAGGGGATGTCACTGCAGTGTTGGATGACCGTTATACGCATGTAATTTTGCTTGAGGTATGTGGATTACTAATAAAAACATTTAAAACATTAAATTATCTAAAACATACATACAAAAAACTTTGGGTCCTCCCAGAGAAGTATTTTTTTTCCTCTCACCTCATGCTATTGGCTCTTTGGTATATTCCCTGTAGAGTGCTTGCTTTGCAATGAATGTGGGACAAAATTACCCTGAATCGTCAGACATGAAATCTTTAAACTCATAGATGCACTATATACAGAAGTCTGCAGTGTTTTTCTTTATTTTATCAGTGACGCATGCTTGTAATGTTTTAATCAGGGCTCAAAATACAAGCCAGATCTGTTGGCTTTGCCAGTGTTCGTTCTAGCACGAGGATATCACCTTGCCTGTCACAACACTTGCTGTACCATGGTAGGGCTTTGTAGGCCATGAATGGTCACTGGGAGGTCAAGAGGGCACATCCTCTCTCAAAAGCTACGGTCGTCCTAGTGGAATAAGGGGTCAAGGTGAGGCCATGTTCAACTTTTCTTTGTACTTTATATAAAAAGAAAGGCCAGATTGTGTTACTGTTAAACTCTAGGACCATCATTTCACGTACTATGGTAATCCCAATTTTTGTACAAACAGGAGTTTTAGTCAGTATCCCTGCAGAAATTTAATCATGCAAAACCTGTCTGAATTTGTGCTGGGGAAATACCACATATTCCAGATTTTGCAGCTTGGAATGGGGTAAAATATCTAGCAATCCCGTTATATCCTCTCCTCTGAGTTCTGTAACTTGGAATGTGGAGATAGTACCACATGTGGGAAATTCCGCACCCTACAGTAGGGTATCAACATTGTCCTCAGAAGGCAGCGGACCGAAGAAGACCAGATCAGGTCAGCTTTTATTTAAACCATTTTTATTGTTTTTTGTGTATTTCAAATAAGCTTTATTCGTTTTCAGACAAAAATAAGCATATCAAAAAAGGAAGAGAACGTAAATACAAGCGGGACAAATAGGTACAGGTAGTATAATAAATCATAAGGTCTCTTTGGAAGGGCTCCCAAAATACATGGCTATATACATACTCAACATTAGAATAAGTGAAATAATCACGTCTAGGTGAGGATACAGAGCAGAATCGTAGGGGGTGGATTGCAATAGAAGAATACACACTTCAATGAGAATTCCCTCACGGGTATATGGGATAGCTGCATCCAGTCGAGATTATTGGGGAAATTGCTTACAGTTTATGCTGGTTTGCTAATAGCACAATAATCCTCCAAGGATTTCCAAATATATATTTTTTCCGGTTTCCATGGGGAGCGTTGCAAGGTGATACTGTCTGCCCCCCTGATATGTTATACCCAGTTGATCCAGGATTGGAAAGAAGCCTTGTGTGTGTCTTTCCAATTAGAGGTAATGGTTTTAATTGTAGATCTTAGTAAGAGATCAATTAAAAGGTGATCTGATGATCTTTTAATGCTCAGTTCATGAAATTTTTTGAGAATACCTTCTTGGGGTGGATGTTAAAGAGTTTTGTGAGGAAGAGGAAAATATTTTCCCAGAAGGGGGGAACTGATTTGCAGTGGAAGTGGAAGTGTGCAAGGTTGCCGACTTCTTCTTTACAGTTCCAGCAAATGGGGCTCTCTAGAATTGTCTGGTTGTGAAGGTGGGATGGTGTCCAAAAGGCCTTGCGTATTAATCAAAATTTAGTTTTGGAGAGTACTGGTGATATTTTATGTGTGGTGATGAATATCCTAATGGCTATGCACTGTAGTTCGGATATAGGGTTAGAAGAATGGGTTTCCCAGTATTGTATTGTGTTCTTGTTTGCCTTTGTGGATTTGGGTCAGATTAGATACTTGGTGACCAAGTTTGCTAAGTTTTTTGATGAGCGCTGGGTGTGACGGTTCTCCGTAATGGTGCTTGGATTTGGTGATGGCTGTTTTTATCTTGAGGAAGATTTAGAACTCTGTATGATCTAGTTGGCATTTTGATTGTAAGTTTGAGAAACATAGGGGGGAGATACTGGATCCTAGTAGTTGAGGAAAGTCGGTCCCTTTGGTGATCCAAGAACCCCAATAGAGTGTTTGGCCTTTGTAAGTAATATCTAAGTTCCACCTGAAGGAGGCTAGGAATAGCATTTCAGTCGAGAGGGAAGTTTCCTGTCTATATTTAGTAAGGCGTTTTTGGTGTTTATCAGTATGGATTTGGAATCAGTGAGATATTTGCAGTTGGTAGTGAGCAGGGTAGTGGGTCTAAGTTGTTCAGAATAGCTCTTTCCACCTCTAACTATGTAGGGGTATAGTTGTCCAGAGGCTGAAACCAGTAAGTGACTTGTTTGGCTAGGAAGGCAGTCTGATAGTCTTTGAAGTTGGCCAGGTTAACGCCACCTAGGAAGGTATGTAGACAGAGTTTCTTTAGTGCTATACTTGCTTTTTTGTTTTGCCTAATGAATTGTGAGAGCATTGTGTCTAATTTTGGGTAGAATTCGTCCACCAAGCACACTGATTAAGTTATTAATTATTAGCGTGATCATCATTTTAATGGTTTCTATGTGCCCTCACCATGTGATGAATTGAGGAGACCAACTATCAAGTAAGATTTTGTTTTTTCCAAGGGTGAGTGTTTTGTTATGTTGCATGGTATCTATTATGTTTAAACCAAATTCTACCCCTAGATATTTGATATATTGAGGCTGCCATTAGAGGCCTGAATTCCCTAGTATGTCTTTTTTTGCCATGTGGGTGGAGGGATTTAACTTCAGGTTTGTCTCTATACAGTTTGTATCCCAAAACTTCAGTGTATTGGTCTATAGTTTCCTTTAGGGCCTGGATAGAGGTGCCTCGGTTTTCTGTGATAGAGGGGCCTGGGTTTTCTGTGACTATTAAAATATTGTCTGTGATAGGCGAAAGTTTAACTATTTTCCCATTCAAATTGATTCCGGAAATATTGGGGTTACCTTTAATGTTTAAGAGAAGGGGTTCCAGTGCTAGTCGGAAATGGGAAGGGGAAAGTGGGCCCCCCTGTCTGGTTCCTTCTTGTAGTTTAAGTGGTGGGTGCGATAAGGACCATTGATGTAGATACAGGTGCTTAGGCTTGTATATAGAGCCATGGTCATTTTTATAAATACGTCACCCAGGTTAAAAGTGTTAAGGGTCTGTTCGAGGAAGGTCCATGATACTCTGTCAAACGCTTTTTCAGCATCAAGTCTGATCGCGACAGAGGCTGAGGTAGCTGATGAAACTTTATCCTAAGACATGGCACAGGAGACGGGTGTTGTCGTTCGACTTACGATTTTTTAAGAAGCCAATGTGGGAGTTACTTAATAATTGTGGTAAAAATAAGTTGAGATGTTTGGCTGGGATCTTTGCGTAGATTTTACAGTCCAAATTAATCAAGGAAACGGGCCTATACATTTTGGGGAGTGTTAGGTCTTTTCCTTCTTTCAGGATTACTATAATGTTGGCTTTTGCTGTGGAACCTGTAAAAACTCCTGAATCTCAGGAGGATTTAAGGCAGTGGTCAAGTGATTACAACTATTAACATAAATACCAGCTTCCAAGCACCCTTTACATTTGCAGATTAACCAGTTGTGCACATTTACATTTCTATCAGGCAAGCAGGCACCCTCGCAAGAAGGCTTGTTTAGCTGTCTGCCTCTCCCTCGGTTTCAAAGCACAGGAGACCCCTGCCTTACACTTCTGCTGATGCACTTCAGCTTTCAGAATTAACGGTTCTCTTTTCACAAAAAGTAGGGGAACTGTTTGTAGTATTCTCATGTTATACTGTTATGTTCCCTTTCACCTTATTTCCAAAAATATAGACCCGCCTTTTGTAGATTTGCTGTTGTGACATTTCCTACTTAATTGTCTCCGTGTAAGCCCAGGACTTGAGGAGTTAAACTTGTGCCTGTTCTACTCACTTTTGCCTGTTCGCTTTTCAAATGTCAGTCAGATGTTTTGACAAGACAATTGCCTCGGTTTACTTCCTGCTACTATTCCAGTTTCAAAAACGAATTTTATTGACAAAGTAAAGGTGTCAATTTACAATATATAAGGATAATCACACGTTATAACGTTACAGAGTACTTCATCTTAAAAACATGAATTGGATTAAAGAGTGTGTTTAAGTAAGACAAAATACGAAAAGGAAAACAGAGGTAACGAATATGGGGTTCATGGTGATGTATGCGCTTCCTGTTGAGAAGGTTGTAGCGAGGAAGCGTTTTTAGCACTTATATCAATATACAATGTGACAAGGGACCATAAGCTCGCACGTTTCATAGCCATATGTATAGGATAAACAAAGGATGTATCTAATCTATGATTATGGCAAATCTCATACCACCATGCCCTGTAAGAAATTTTGGTGAGATCCTTCCAGTTTCTTGTAATTTGCTGAAAAGCAACCACTAGTAATAAATCAATAATTTTAACATTGGTTAGAACATTTTGCCAAATAGATGAGAGACTTCCCAAAAATACATGAACAAAAGAGAAGGAAAAGTTAGTACCAAAAATGGAATTAATTTGAGCCCAGACTTGAGTCCAGGAGCAACGTACATATGAGCAAGTAAATAACATATGAAACAAATCAGCATTGGAGGATGAGCACGTCCAACAAGTATCTGGCACAGTAGAGAATCTTTTACTTAAAGTATTAGGGGGAAGTAGGAGTCTATTATACACAAAAAACAATGTTTGCGTTGTATTAGCTGCCCTGGAGGATTTGCATAGCTTAGTCCAAATATTATTCCAGAGAACCAGTGGCCAGGATTCCTGAAAATCATGTTGCCATGCAAGTTCTATTTTAGATTTTTGTCTGGTGATGATGGAGCCTTGTAAGTATTTATACATGATGGATGCTTTGGGCTGAGTGCGCAATAGAGTATGAAGATGTGCAGGGGAATCGGTGGTATGAGCAGCAATAGGTGTATTGGTAATTTGAGTGCATGTGTCCAACAAAGCCTTTTGAAGTAGTTTGTATTAAGAACGAAAAGAGATAGGCAAATCAAATGATTGGTTAAGTGTATGGAAAGGTATAAATTCTGATCAAGAGAATAATTGATGTACCCAAATAAGACCCTTTTTTCCAGGAGAAAGGTTTATTACGAATCAACGAAGCTCTATTATGCCAGATTGTGGAGTGAAGGAAGGAATCCAGAGTCTCTGGTACTGAGGAAAGCGGTGGCCCAAGGAGTTTAGATGTGAGTTTTATGATTGGAGTGGAGAGGGATTGTGGTTTACGAGAGAAGGAAAGATATTCTTTAAAGGAAAAGGGAGATTAGTAAAGGCTTTCAAGTGATACCCAAAGGGGATATCTTCCATGGAGTCAAGCAACCAAAATGATGCTTGACGTAGGAGGAATGCTTTATGGTAAGCAGAGAAGTTAGGGAAGTTGACTGCTCCTTCTGCTTTAGGACAAGCTAATTTTGAAGCGGATATGCGGGGTCTTTTTCTGCTCCATAGGAAGGAAGAGAGGATAGAATTAACTTTTTAAAATAATTTCGCAGAGATAGGGACGGGAATGTTGGAGATGGTGTATAACACTATGGGGGAAAGCATCATCTTTAGAGTGTCCAGGTGACCCCACCAAGATAAATAAAGGGGGTGCCATTTAGTAGTTAATTCTGCAATCCGTTGAATACAGTTGTTCATGCATAGGCTCACAGTATCATGAATTGAAGGAGTGAAGTGTAATCCCAAATATTTAATGTGATGGGGGCTCCATGCGAAATTGGAAGGAGCAAAATCTGCTTTGAAAGTGTATTTGGTCAGGGGTAAAATTTCGCACTTATCATTATTCAATTTATAACCAGAAACAGAAGAGAAGGATTGTACCTCTGTAAGAAAAGCAGGAATCGACTCATGTGGGTGTGACATAAAAATCAAGATACCGTCAGCGTAAGCTGCAAGTTTAATGTGAGAAGATGGCGTTTCAAATCCATGTATATGTGGGTTCTGACATATTTTAGAAAAAAAAGGTTCAAGAGACAAATTGAAAAGAAAAGGGGACAAGGGGCAACCTTGGCGTACTCCTCTGCCGAGATCAAAAAATGGAGAAATTAAACCATTGGCACGAACAGCAGCACGAGGTTTGGAGTAAAGGAGAGAAATTAAGGAAATACATTTGGGGCCAAAACCAAACCACTTAAGAGTAAAAAATAAATATGACCATTCCACTCTATCAAACGCTTTTTCAGCGTCCAACGCTATTGCTGCCAGAGGATGATTTAGATGGGAAGATTTGGATAAAACATTGAAAAAGAGACGTGTATTGTCAGTTATAAGTCTGCCTTTAACGAATCCAGATTGTTCCTTACCTAATAAATTGGGTGGAAGGGAATCTAAGCGAAGAGCCAAAGCCTTGGAAAAAAAATTGTAATCTATATTAACAAGAGAGATAGGCCTATAATTTTTAAAGTGTTTTGAGTCCTTGCCCTCCTTGGGAATGAGGCATATGTGCGCTTCAGAAAAAGAGCCAGTGGAGCAGTTTGTGGGAAAAAAAGATTGTAATAGGGAGTGTAGTTTGGGTAACAATAGTTTGGAAAAGTGAGTAAATAAATTAAACTGTAAAGCCATCGGGACCCGGTGCTTTGTCTTTTTTAAGGTGATGAAGTGCGTCCATGAGTTCCTGTTGAGTTAGCTCACATTCTAAAGAGGACAAATCAGGAGGAGTGTGTTGAGGCTTTTGAATGTTTGAAAAAAATTGTGACAACAAATGATCAGTGGATTGCACTTCTGAAGTATATACTGACTTGTAAAAAAGAGAGAATTCATTTAGTATGTCTACATCTTTATATTTTAAATCAGAGTGTTCATCATAAATAGACTCAATGTTCAGTTTGTTGTGTCATATTTTCAAGTAGTTAGCCAAAATTTTCCCTGCTTTATTTTTAGCTCCATAGAATTTCGCACTGGATTTTAGTCAATATAATGAGGCGTTATCTGTTGATTCCTTATTGAATTGGAGTGTAGCTTGTATGAGATCTGCGAGACAATCCTTCGAATTAGATGAATAGTAGGCGTGCTCTAGTCTCTTTATGTCCTGAAGGAGAACATTAATATGTCCACGAGTAGCTTTGCGTTTCTTAGCAACAAAACCAATAATGAAGTCTCTTGCTGAGGCCTTAAAAGCATCCCAAATAGTCGAAAAGGATAGGGAATTATTTTGGTTAAACAAAAAATACTCATTAAAAAGAGTAGTGAAGGAAAATGTAAATATTGGATCCAGAAGAAGGGTATTATTGAAGCGCCATCTTCTGGGAGCACTAACCTTGGGCAGTATATCAAGACCAATTGAAATAGGGGCGTTGTCCGATAATAAGATGGGACCAATGTCTGCATTCATAAGGGCTTGGGATATATTATGAGAGACAAAAAAGTAGTCAATTCTCGATTGGGAATGGTGAACGGGGGAATAAAAAGAGTATTCTCTGGTAGTGGGATTACACAGTCTCAATGCATTAAGGAGCTTATGTTGGGTGATAGTGTGAACAAAGGACTTTTGGGATTTGTTGGGAACAAAAGAGATTTTGGAATTTCGATCAATAAAGGGATCAATAATTTGATTGCAGTCACCAGCTAATATGAAATTATCTTCAATGCAAAGAGTAATTTGTTTAGCTAGTGAGGGCCAAAAAGAAGAGTCGCCACCTGTGGGAGCATAGACATTAAATAAAGAGACCAGAGCACCCCCCAATAACAATTTAACATTTAGCCATCTGCCAAGTACATCAGAGTCTTGTGAAATAAATGTAATTGGAAGCTATTTACAACTAAGTATCATAACTCCATTGCGCTTACCATCTCCCCGAGAGAAGAACAGATCACCCACCCAGCCCCTTTTCATTTTTAATGACTCAACATCTGTGAGATGAGTTTCCTGTAGAAACACTAAATCTGCATCTAATTTGGTCAAGTCAGATAAGACTCTTTGTCTTTTAATGGGTGAATTTAAACTTCTAACGTTCAAGGAAATTAATTTTAATGGCTTAAAGTGTCAAGGGAAGAAAAGAATACAAAAATTAAGCAATAATCCAATTCAGTGAAAGAATAATAGAAGAAAGAGGGAAAAGGAAGTATCAAATAAAGGCTCATTACAGCTACAAAGTGAAAAAAGAGAAAAAATGAGAACCATGAAGGTAAGCAATGGAATTGAAATAAGAAGAGATACGAAGATTTGAGCAAAATAGGCGAAATGCAAGGTATAAGAAAGATAAGAAAAGCTAGACAAATAATGACAGATTTATGAATGAGAACAAATAGACAAAAGTAGATAAAAATAGTAAAGACACCAGAGATGAGAGAGAAAATGCAGTGTAAAAAGAGACAAAAAAATAAGAGACAGGTAACATACCTACAAAAGGATGTAGGAGGGAGGGGGAGGTGGAACCACATGGAACAGACGGAACATCCAAATTTGACCACACGGAGGACCAGGGGGAATCACGCAAGGAGAGAGAGACACCTGTGAGGACAGAGAAAAACAAATATTAAGGTAATTGAAAAACTGCAGTAAATAGGTGAACCATAAAAACCAAACATGTCAATGTGAAACATTCGAAGATTCAACTAAAACATTGGTTTATTCTAAGTTTAATTAAAACTTGCAAACGCTAAGTCTATCAAGAACCAAAAAACAATGTTAATAAGTGAACTCTATTGTCGGAGAAAAGAGTCAATCACGAGGAGCCTGTAAGGAGAAAGCATAAAGTCAAGTGTTATATGAGGTCGAAGGATTTGAAGATTCCATCATATCTGTCTTGCAAGAGTTAATGAAGCTTTGTAAGCGTAACGGATCTTCATATGCAGTTGTCTTGTTGTTAAGCGTAACCTTAAAAAGACAAGGGTGGAAGAGGCCATACCGACCCCCAGTGATCGAAGATTCGGCCTCATATTGCGAAAAGCCTTATGCCTGCTTGCAGTGGCCTTGGCATAATCTTGTGAAAAAAACAAGGTCGAACCAGACCAAGTAATTTGCTGAGCAGATTTAGCCGCTGAGAGAACTTTTAAGAGATCTGTGTACTCCAGAAAATATAGGATAACCCTCTTGGCCGTTGATGAGACGAGGCAGCTGAAGGAGGGCGGTCCAATCTATAAGAGCGCTGGATGTTGAGTGCTGTATCTTCTGGCATATGGAGTAGCTTGGGAAGGAAGGACTTGAAGAAAGCAAGAGGATCAATCCCCTCAATTCCTTCCGCCAAGCCGTAAATGCGTAGATTGTTTCTCCTGTTGCGGTTTTCAAGGTCCTCAATCTGCCGTTGGAGCACCGAGACCTGGGATTTAAGATGAGATATATTGTCTTTAGTTTTCTCAAAAGAAGACACCTTGTATTCAACTGTAGAAATCCTTGTATCTAGCTGAGACCATTGAGCCGTAAGAACTTGTATTTTGGCGTTTGTCTCCTCCACAAAGGGTTGCAGGGCCTGTATCTCTGCCAGTAACAATTCCATTGAAACAGACTAACCTGGTTTGGGCGGAGAAGAAGGGTCCTTTTTAAGACGTTTGGTAACTGCCTTCCCTGATGGCCCAGGATTATAGTCCATGGTTGTTTCAAAGTTCTGAGAAAATAATGCCAAAGAGTCCTCCAGCCTTGAAAACGCAGATTTTTAAAAAAAATTCTTCATAAAAAAATGCCTTGGTTTTGCATACGAAGAAAGAGTTCCCTTTAATCTGTCCATAAACCACTTAAAACAACTCTGCGCGAAGATATATTGAGTCTATAGATAAGGTATGCCAAAACAATCCCTTACGTAGGGCATTCAGAGCGAATGAAATTAATGGCTTGACGACATCTCTGAGAGAAATATAGGTATAAAGCAATTAACAGTAACGTGGCACTAACATCACAATGCCTCTAAAAAACGTCAGAAAGTGAGACAAATGAACAGAAACAAGGACCAAAATATGTAATGACAAAATATTGGTCACAAAGACTCCGAATGCTGCATAGAGAGGTTTGGTGAAGCTGAGACCCACGACATGGAAGTGAGGTAAAAATCACAAAATGGCTGCTGTGGTAGAAACTTTCATGTTTGTTTTAATATTAGTCCATATTGGAATTACCTTGTTCAAACTTTCAGAAAAAATGCAGAGTATTGGCAGGAGACCAAGTAACGCAAGGAAAATTGAAAATGTCTTTCTGGTGGGGAAGCATCAGGCGAGAGTCATTGCGCTGAGGATAATCAAGAAACAAAATGGCGGCCGCGATATCGCGTTGCCACTGCGATGAACACACCTCACAAAAAAAGCCACTTCACCATGGCAAATGAATTCCAAAATATCCGCTGGACGATCGGGGGACCATCCAACATCATCCACATAGAATTGCTGCGGGAAGAATAGCCGCTTAGCGCGAGACCCCCGAGCCGTGCCGGAGAGCCTCACTCAGACGCCACCATGTCCGTCTGGCGCCAAGCCACGCACCCCTTCCTGCCGCTATTCCAAAACAACTAGGTGAGAGATTTTCAATTTTACAAGTACGGTGGCATGGAGTACTTAGGCCACATGTGGTGTACTGGCATCGGAACATGGGAGTGAACAATGGAGGTGAGACTCTTTTAGTCTTTTATTATCAGCATACTTTGAGCCATCTTCCAGTCTGCGCTAGTTCAACCGTTTCACTCGTATTTAAAACTCAGGCATGTGTGCCAACCAGCGCACGCACCTACCTGCATGTTGAGGACACGCTGATGGCTCCTGTTTCCTTCAGTGACGATGCTGTGAGGCTTGGCGCTGCTGAAAGGACGTTCTGCTGCACAGGCGTGGAGGGAGCCACCCGGCACGACGTGATAGGCATGCGGCCATATTAGGATTGACAATTACACTACTCTATTGTGTATTCTCGGCACTCAACTTTGCCAACCATGTCTCTGTCAGGTGTGGTATTTTCGATAAAGTTGTTTGAGGATTTCAAGCCGACAGGAACGCCATCATGGGAGGATGTTCTAAACGGCGTCTCTTCTTCCTTGCCTCACTCAAGTATGCTAGTTCTTTCAGGTACTTTTTCTCCTTTCTCCATGTCCTCGTCGGAGCGCTTTAACACAGTTGGGGGGCAACTACTGACTCTTCCTGTTACATACTGCCCCGAAATCACACTTCTGCAACGTTGCGGTGCAACTACAGACTCATTTCTGTTTTCTGTTTGACACACTGCCCTGTTATCCATTATTACCGTGTTGCCTTTGCTGAATGACTTGAGTTGGCAGTGACTTTCTCTTACAATTGATGCTGTTACATATGCTATCTTTTACTGGTTTTACAGGCGGTCAGTGCTCCTTCTTCTTGTTTAGGAGTAATTGCTATTATTTCACAAGGTGAAATGCTAAAATGTTTTCTTTCGTAGGAAAAAGGAAACTTATGAATTTACAGTGTCTTCTTATTGCTGTATGCCAACGTTGTTGAATTGCAGTCCACACGTACATGTTTTATTTGCATTGGAGTGGATTTTTGGTATGGGTGTTAGTCCCATTTCCTAGTCATTGGTCTCTGTACCTTGTGTGCGTGTGCCACACTGTACTGCATTTGTGTTATTTACTGATGTTGTACATGTCCTGGGGTGTTAGTCCCAAGTGACACTAGCTGTTACGCTCTATGTTGTTGGACATATCTCTTTTTACGTCATCCCTTACACTACTTGGGTTTGATGTACATCCTTTCTTTTGGATGTATGTTATGGGTGTCAGTCCCAATTACACGTCTTAACATCATGTTGTGTCCAGTGTGTAAGCCACCCTGTTCATCACCTTGTTGTGTTTAGTGTGTAAGCCGCCCTGCGCCTCACCCTGTACGTTTACGTCGTGATGTGTGTGTGCAAGTCACCCTGTGCTACACGTCGACATAATGTGTGCGTTTGTCACACTGTGCTGCACCTGGTTATCTTGTGTTTCACATGTTCTTGGGTGTTAGTCCCATGCAACATTAGTCTTTAACCTGCTTAGCTTATGGGTTAGTCTCATCTTAGCATGGTCCCTCACATGAGGGGTGGTGTGTTGGCCACAGTCTCCTTTGTTGAGGAGTACTTCTATGGGTGTCGTCCATCCATTGTGTGGAGTCTTGGGGTACGTTTCTCCCTTTACTCTTTTCACGTGTGTCTTGCTCACTTGTTATGTGAGCTCTTCTTAAGCTATTTAACTTTTCTTTGTTCACTATTAAGGAGGAGGATGGTGTAAGTGTGAGTTTATATCCTTTCATCCTTCTTTCCTCCTTTGTCTGTTTTCCCTCTCGTGATGTGGTTTTACCATTCATCCCAGGGTTTATGGACTATTTACATCTTTTGTACATTGCTGTGTATAGTTGTTTTCTTTTTATTGTTGTTCTATTTATTTTTCAATATAAAAGGGATAGGATATGTAGTATTCTCATGTTATGCTGTTATGTTCCCTTTCACCTTATCTCTAGCTGCTCAGCCAGTGTGAGTGTTCCGTGTAGAATGCTGGTGTGATTGACATGAGTGGAATGGTTGGGTGCTGGTGTGTGAGTGTTGTCAGTTGGGAGATGGGCTGAGCAGCTAGGAGGCTGCTCCTGGTGGGGCTTGCTGTAGCTTGCTGTTACGTCTGGACTTAATAAACTACATAAAATCTTCTCGGCTACGTCTACTATGTCACCTGAACATGTGGGGTCAGCCCACTACACTGTTATACTTAAATTTGAAAAGTATGGGCACATCGTGCCCCTTCGATCCCACACACTTTGACCACTGATTTAAGGACCTATTCCTTGCCTCTGCCTAATTTGTACTGAGGGGAATGGGCAGAGTCTTGCCCAGCCTTCATGTGTGACTCATTAGAATGTCTCGTCACCTGGTCATGAAGGAAGGAATGCAGTCCCTTTACCTGTGAACAAGGACCAGCCACCGCTGCCCCCTCTGACTTTCATCCAGCAGAGTGTAAGGACGTGAACTGTCCCCTGACACAACTCTATATAATTATACGTTCCAGAATATCATGATCCCCACAGGCACCCCGACAATGAACATTTATATTCATTCCTCATGTCCATCGAGGCTCAGGACTACCTCCCACTTCCACAGACAGATTTCCAGTCCCTTGGAGATCACAGGACCACACGTGGGATGGAACGCACCGAAATCACTGTATCTGTCTGTGTATGCAGGGGTTTAAGTGGGCCGGGTCCTGCCGGTGCTCGGCACCGGCAGAAAGCAAGTGCTGAGATGGGTCTCCAAAGGGCTCTTTATTTTTGCCCTCACCCTCAGGGTGAAAAAAAATCTTATCTCTGCAGCAGTTCACTGCTTTTGATGCAACTTCTCTTTTGCTGTTCTTTTTTTTTTTGTTTGAAATGCTTTATTGAGGAAAAAGTATAATGAACAACAAAATACAGATCATGGAAAGAACATTGTCATACAGAATCAAAAAGAGAAAAAATCGAGGATCATCATGAGTTAAACATAAGAAACCAGAGGGAAAAATTAAAAAGCAATTTGTAAAATTTTAAAGGCAACCAGGGGGAAAAGGGGGAAAGAGAAGAAAAAGAGAAGGAAAAAGGGAAGGAAGGGAAAGAAGAAAGAGAAATGTAAATATGAGGCGTTAGGAGAAGGATAGATAAAGAAATCAGAGAGAAACTAGGTAGAATAGAAAGAGCAAACAGGCAAAGGGTAGGGAATAGTTGAAAGGCAGGAAAGAGAAATGTAAATGTAGAAGATATAAAAGGGAAAGAGTCACTTACGGGGGCTTGAAATTCTCAGAGGTTAAAGGAGAGATAGATTTTGATTTCAGAACCATGCGGTCAAGATGTGCTGTGAGAGGCAACCAGAATAAATCTCTATTGAGGGTAGGAGTGGAGGCAGCAGCAAAACGAACATCAAGCCTGTGATAGTGACAGAGAGAATTCCACCAACATTGTATAGAGAGTTTAGAAAGGTCTTTCCAATTAAAAGAAATATGTTGGAAAGCCAGAGCCAACATCAGATCTAATAGACCGGAGGAGCGGGAAGGAATATCAAGAGCATCAGAGATACTACCTAAAAAAAGAAGAGGGATAGAGTATGGAATAGAGATAGAAAATAGACGAGAGATATGAGACCACACCTGATCCCAAAGTGCTAGAACAGAAGGGCACAGAAAAAGTAGATGAAAAAGATCAGCATTAGGGGCAGAGCAGGTCCAACAGGCAGAGTCCTTATCAGGAGAGAAACGAGAAATAGAAACAGGAGAGAGATAAAGCCTATGATATAGAAAGAACATAGATTGAGTTAGTGAGGCGGAACGGGAAATTTTTAAGGACCTGGCCCAAACTTTGTCCCAAACAGCTATAGACCAGTCACAGCCCAAATCAACTTCCCAAGCAAGTTCCAATTTAGATTTCGGGCGGGTCGGATTGGGGGAGGAGAAAAATTTATAAATAAGAGAGGCTTTAGGAAGGGTAGACAGGATCTGAAGAAGTGGGGAATGGGATACGGAAGAGGATGATAAGGGGAGTGAATAATAAACATCAAGAATGATGGCCATGAGGACAGTGAATCTGCGGAAAAAAGACTGGGGGCAGTGAAACAGAAGTCGGAATCGAGGAAAATAACATGGGAGAAAGCCATCGAAAAGTTGGCTAACCCATATCAGACCCTTTGATCTCCACGCAGTCCAACAAATAGGACGGTTATTGAGGAGAATAAGCGAATTGTACCAGATAGGGGAAGCCAAAAAAGATTCACGAGAGACCGGGTCAGGACGGACCAGAGCATGTAGAAGAGAAGAAGTGTGTTTGAACAGGGGTAGAGGAGTGGTTAAGTTCTTAGCCGAAAAATGTACAATTTCAGATAGGGAGAAAGGAGAGAGGAGTGAGCGTTCAATAGAGAGCCAAAGAGGAGCAAGAGGGGAGGGTGCAAGACCAAGCCAATTAGAAGCCTGACGGAGAGAGAAAGATTTATGGTAGAGACGGAAATCCGGAAAGTTGACTCCGCCATTGGATTTCGGTTTACGAAGAGCAACTAGAGCAACTCTGGATTTTTTATGATTCCAGAGAAACTTAGAAAGACAAGAGTCAATGCGTTTAAAATAGATATCAGGGATATGAATGGGGAGCATGGAAAGGATGTATATAAGAATGGGAGATATCATCATTTTGATCGAATCCAGCCGACCCCACCATGAGAGAAAGAGAGGATTCCAAGAAGAGAACAACTTATCAATACGGGATAATACAGCAGACATGTTCAACCGAATAGATGAAGAGATGGAGTTAGAGAACCAAATTCCAAGATACTTAATTTTAGATGAATTCCATGCAAAACCAGTGGACGAAAACTGATGAGGGAGACAGAATTTAGTAAGAGGAAGAATCTCAGTTTTATCAGAGTTAATCTTGTAACCAGAAACTTGGGAAAAGGAGTTAAATTCAAGTAGTAAGGCCGGGATGGATTGGTCAGGGTCAGAAATAAACAAAAGAATGTCATGCGCATATGCAGAGAGTTTCAGATGGGTCTTGTCGTAAGGGAAGCCAGAAATAGAAATGTTGTTTCTAATAGACGTAAGAAATGGCTCTAAAGCAAGGACAAAGAGTAGAGGGGACAAAGGGCAGCCCTGACGGACGCCACGCCGCAAGGGAAAATAAGGGGAGAGAAGGCCATTAACTAAAACAGACGCTTTAGGGGAGGAATAAAGTAAAGAAACCAGAGAAATAAAATTAGGACCAAAACCGTGCCAATGCAGGGAGGCAAACAGAAAGGACCAATCTACTCTATCAAAAGCCTTCTCAGCATCAACCGAGATGGCAGCTAGAGAAATGTTAAGAGAAGGTACCTTATTGAGAACATTAAGGAAAAGGCGGGAGTTATCCGAGGTGAGTCTGCCCTTTACGAATCCACATTGTTCCTTACCAATGAGATGAGGGAGGAGAGGATCTAAGCGCCGGGCAAGGAGTTTAGCAAATAATTTATAGTCTACATTAACAAGGGATATTGGGCGATAATTTTTACAGAACTGGGGGTCGCGACCCTCTTTAGGTATTAGGCAGATCGTAGCCTCGTGAAAGGTACCGGCAGCTGTGCCAGAGGTAAAGAAAGATTGGAAGGGGGAAAGAAGTTTAGGAAGCAGAAGATCTGAGAAATGTAGGTAGAATTCCACAGAGAAACCGTCCGGACCCGGAGATTTACCTTTGGTTAGAGATGTTAAGGCGCTGTCTAGTTCGGTAATAGAAAGGTCAAGTTCAAGATCAGGGAAGTTAAGATGAGAAGTGGAAGGGGCAGGGATTTTATCCAAGTAGGATTGAATAAGGGCAGCCGAAGGGGGGGACTCAGGAGTATAAAGAGATTGGTAAAACTGTTGAAATTGGGCAAGTATATCCTGCTCCTTATGCAAGAGAAGATTATCGGTGGAATATATCGAATCAATCAGATTGCGCTCCCTGCGAGACTTAAGATAGTTGGCCAATAGTTTACCTGACTTGTTGCGACCTCCGTAATAGCGGGCGCTGCTGCGAAGTAACATTGAGGAAGCGTTATCAGTGGTAATTTTGTTAAAATCAAGTTTGGCGCGTATAAGGTCTGGTACAACCGTTTTAGTAGAAGAGGTGTAGAATTTATGCTCCAGGGATTTAATATGGGAGAGAAGATCTTTCTGTTTCTTAAGGTAAGACTTCTTTTTCTTTGAGACAAAATCAATCACAAAACCGCGAGCGGTAGCCTTAAAAGAGTCCCAAATAACGTGAGGGGGTAAAGAGGGATCAGAATTGAGAAGAAAAAATTCCGTAGCAAAGGAAAGAAAGGAAGAGGAAAAGAGGGGATCTAGGAGAAGAGAGTTATTGAAATGCCAGCGGGAGGATTTGGGGTGAGGAGGAAGAAGATCAAGAACTGTGACAATGGGAGCATGGTCTGAGATAACTATCGGCTCTATAGATGAGGAAAGAAGATTTTGAGAAAGAGATTGAGAAAGGAAGATATAGTCAATCCGAGAGAAAGAGGCATGAGGAGGTGAAAAGAAGGAATAGTCCAGAGAGTCAGGGTGGGACAGTCTCCATGAGTCAAGAAGGTGAGATTTAGAGATAGTGTCAAGGAATTGTGTATGTGATTTGTGGGGGATAAAGCGGGCGGAGGATTTGCGGTCAAGGAACGGGTCAACAATTTGATTACAATCCCCCCCCCAAAATGAACAGGGAATCACTATATTGAAAACATTTAGAAGTTATTAGAGGCCAAAAATTACAATCAGGATGTGTGGGGCCATATACATTAAAAACAGTCAAGGATACAGAATTGATTAACAGCTTAACTAAGACCCAACGACCCTCGGTATCATTTTCTTGAGAGAGAACTTTACATTTGAGCTTCTTGTGACACAAAATGGCCACACCATTCTTTTTATTGGATGTAGGAGAAAATAAAACCGTACCCACCCAGCCTCTCTTTAATTTAAGAGACTCCGCCTCAGAAAGGTGAGTCTCTTGTAAAAGAACTAAGTCAGGAGTATAAGAGGCTAGATGGGAAAGGACTCTCTGTCGTTTAATAGGGCTAACAAAACCTTTCACATTCCATGAGATAACTTTGAATTAAATAACAATAAAATGTGTAAAGAACAGAGAAAAGGCATAAAACCAAGAACGCCATAGAGGGGAACAACAAGTGAATGAGAGAAAAGAGCTAGACAAAAGAAAGTCAGGAGATACAGTAAGAGAAAACAAAGAAAAAGGAAAGAGAGGAAAAAGGGGGGAAAAGAGAAGTAGAAGAAGAGACAGTACATATCCAAAACTGATGACTGAGGAAAACATACCTGAAGGGGGGAGGGAGATGACAAGATGACGATGGGGTATGGGAGGATTCGACAAGAACGGCCTCCTAAGCCGGAGAGCAACACACCGCACCAGGACGGAATATGAGGAAGACGAATCGTATGATACGAAGAGGGATACAAGAGGGTTTATCGAATAAAAATCTAAGGGAGGGAAAAAGAAACGTGTTATACAGAGGTCATGGTGAAATAAACAGTACAAAAGCAGACATTATATGTAAAACAGAAAACCCAAACAACAACCATTATATAATCACATCAAGCAGAAAAAGAATCAAACCAAGGAGGGAGAAAATTTCAGCAAAAACCTGTAAGGAGAAAAAAACCAAACAGATAAATAATCAACC
The DNA here is from genome assembly GCF_964204655.1 of Triturus cristatus. Lineage (NCBI taxonomy): Eukaryota > Metazoa > Chordata > Amphibia > Caudata > Salamandridae > Triturus > Triturus cristatus. The sequence goes on along the minus strand of NC_140589.1, from coordinate 93,740,579 downwards.
AGTAGGGGGATTGGATGTGTCCATGCCAGCATTGGTCTGAATGTGAATAAAATTCTTAAGTTCAGCCGGATCTTGGAAAGTCCAGGTGTTGTTTTTATGAGTTACCTTGAAGGTACAGGGGTGAAAGAGGCCATATCTAGCTCCAATAGAGCGCAGAGGAGCACGAAGAGATAAGAATTCTTTTCTTCTGGCAGCAGTGACATTAGAAACATCCTGAGAGAGAAAAACTCTCTGACCCATCCAGGACACCTGGCGCTTCGCTCGAGCTGTAGAGAGGACCAGAAGGAGATCAGTAAACTTGAGGAAGAGGATGATGACCCCTCGTGGTTTGGTTGAGGAGGAGGAGCGAGGGCCAAGTCTATGGGCTCGTTGGATACTGAGAGAGGTAGTAGCGGGAAGGTCCAGTAGTTTCAGGAGGAAAGAGGAGAAAAACGTGACAGGATCATCTCCTTCCAGGGATTCCGGCAGGCCGTAAACGCGTAGGTTGTTCCTCCTGTTCCTGTTTTCCAAGTCTTCAGTGTGTTGTTGAAGGGCGAGAAGAGACTTTTCCAGAGAGGAGATGCGTTGAGAGTTTGACTGAATTTCTGGAACCTGCTGCTCCACAGAAGAAACACAAGCCTCCATAGTTGACCATTTAGCCTCAAAAAGCTGCATCTTAGTATTAGTCTCCTCCACGAACGGGCGCAAAGCGCGAATCTCCTCAAGTATCAACTCCATAGATATAGGGGGTGGAGATGACTCGGATGGAGGAGGAGAGGAGTCGTGCTTCAAGCGCTTAGGTAAGGAGGCAGGAGGAGAAGACTTGCTGGAGGTAAGTTGTGATGGAGAAGAACGGGTGGAGGATGTTGTCGCCATTTGATCTGTGGAAGGAGGATGAGGAGAATGACCTGTTGATGAGGAAGAGGCGGAGGAAGGTGGAGTCTTCGAGGGCACAAAGACAAACTTTGGGTTGCGTAGCTTGCCCATAGAAGCCTGAACGTGCCAGGGGCAGGATGAGAAAGAAGTGCTCCAATGTAATGTCTTGTAAGCAAGTGTCAGTATGTATAGATGAAAAACACAGCGATCAACAGAAGCACTAAGCGATAACAGCAAGAACCAGAAACCCAAGACATAGAGGTGATGCAAGCAAGGAATGAAAGGCTACTTCCAGTGTTGACAGAGAAGTCATCAGTGAGCGCAAGCACCAAATGCGTCGAGATTTAATGGTAAAGTTGCAGCAGAAATCCAGCATGGGGGCGTAAAGAGGATGTAGGGAGAGTTACGCATTAGAACTGAAGTAAGGCATCAGGGAAGAGCACTGCAAACGCAACATCCTGTGAGGAGAACATGGAAGTAGGGGTCTCCCAGGAAGCAGCAGGAGCATGAAGAAAATCATTTAGTCATAGCGCAGTGACAGAGCGGCCATTAATTGTCAATGATAAAGTCCAGGAACAGAAGGAAACACAAGGAGAGCATGTTTGCAGTTACCTCAGCGTCGCGCACACATCGCGCCTACTTCAAAATGGCGGCCGCGCTGAGGCACTTACACCGAGGAGCTGGAACTAGGCAAAAACTGCTGGAAAACGAACTCCGGCGTTCACATCTTCAGCTCGGAGATATCCGCATGTAGGAGCCACAAGAAAGAAACCGAAACAGTCGCAGATAGAGGCGGGGAGATGAAAAACACCGCCGCGGCGCAGGGAGCTCCGGACTCAGGCGGCCATCTTGATCGGCGTCCAAGCCACGCCCCTCTCTTTTGCTGTTCTATATAACCCGAACTCGACCCCAAGGCATTGGTGCACTTTACATGAGCACCAGCTACATTACACAAAGACACGTTGATCTTATATTTTGTAAACACAAGGAAATTTGGTAATTTACCCAGAATCACAGGATCGTGAGCCGACGCCGAGACTCGAGCCTGCTTTCCCCCAGCTCCAAAGTCAGCAGCTCCTACTGTTGCGCCGCTAGCACTAAAGCATTTTCAACATTATATACAGCAAAGCCATAGTTGTTGCTTATGTATGTCAGGCAACTAACACCATTGATTAAGCCAATAGTCCTGGCCTGTTGTAGGTGTAATGTTACATGTTGTGTTATTCATCTTGATGCAATGACAGAAGAAGCAAAATACTAGTCGGGCGGCACACTGTGCTAAGCACAGTTTTCAATGTAAGTGTTTTTAAGCCTCTCCCTTAATTGCATTAGCCACGCCACTGTGAGAGACCTCCTAGTTTTTTCATCCCGCTTAAAGCCCTGAGCCTATGTCTCATACCTACATTTGCAGTTCACACAATTTAGATGTGCTTTTCATTTGTTACAACAATAACTGCTGGGAAATCACAGGAACTTCACAGGAACTTCACTCTGGGTTCCTGGTGCATCGTAACTGAGGTGACCTCCGGGCTTGCTTTAAGCACTGGCTTCTAAGCACCATGAAGGAACTTCCCTTAGGAATCAGAGGAAGTGGCCAGCCAGACAAGCGCACTTTAAACCTCTCATGCCAGCTATCTTAAGACAGTTGGGTTGAGAGCGAGTGCAGGCCTCCAATGCACTGCGGAGTGCCGAGAGAGGCCGCTCCCACCAACCAGGGCAATGCTGCCATGCTGCATGTGAGCAGCGCCATGATTGGGCAAGGGAGTTTGCTGGGGCACGCTCTGCAGTCGACTGTCCCACGGAAGAAGAGGTGTGAGGTCTAGAGTGAGGAGGACGTGTAAGGTAAGTGGTTTGATTTTATTTTCTTATTTTATTTTAGCGTGCACCTACTTGTCCGCCCCCCCCCCATAGATGCCAGCCGCCACTGGACAGCCTGTATTTGAATGAAAATGAATGGAAACTAATTGTAAAGCACAAACCGCTGCTTCAGAGTAGGCGTCCCAACTCTACGCTGAGTTACAAAGAGAAATAGAAACCTGTTTACACCTCTAAGAACAAAAGAGTCTTCAGGTGAACTTTAAAGGCAGGTTCCCTGGGGATTGCCCAAACCTGTTTGGGTAAAGAGTTCTGCAGGCTAGACACCAAACTGGAGAAGGAGCTGCCCCTTGCTTTGGTTTTCTTCATAGTATGAATGCTTTAGAGATTTTGATTCGAAAAGTGGAGTGCCGTATGGGGGGCATGTATATATTTTTTGTCTACTTATTCCTGAATGTATGAGGGATCTTTTTTATGGAAAGCTCTATAGGTAATCATTTGCGCTTTATACTTTATTTTCTGCTTAATGGGTAGATTATGCAATTGCTTTAAGGCCTTCCAAATGGATTTCTGTTTAGCGATGTTTAATACAAGACGAGCCGCCGATTTCTGTCCCCATTATAGCCTGTTTGTCCATTGCAGCGGAGTTCCTAAATAAAGGGCATTGGCATAATCCAGTTTTGATGTAATCAGGGCATGCACAGTGTCTTTCCAGGGCACCACAAAGAGATATTTTATGGTCTCTTTATTCAAGATTGAAGAAGAAAGAAACAAAAGGCCGCAATAGTCTGCACTTGTGCTTTGAATGACAGGGCTGCGGCAAGTTGAACCCCTACATTGTTAGCTACTAGTGTAGGAAGAGGGGCTTTACCTAGCTCAGTAGGCCATAGATTCCAGGTGTCTCAAGGGGAGGAGTACCCAAAGGCTTGGATTTCAGGTTCATCAGATTTCAGCTTTAGACAACTGCTGTGCATCCAGCTTGCTACAGCCGAGAGACATCCCCGAAGGTTGCTGGGCATGGTCTCATCTAGATGTTGAAATGCAAGCATCAACTGTGTATCAACAGCGTAAGACACAATGTTGAAGCCCCAGAATTATCAATGGGGGCCAACGGAGCTAAATAGATATTGAATAGAGCAGGGCTGAGTGCCGCCCCCTGCAGGACCCCACATCTCGTTTCTTTATAACATGAAGTATAGGAAGAACAGCTTGATGTATGTCAGAGGAGTAAGATTCTCACCAATTCCAAGCTTTATCAACTATACTTGCCTTATCCAGCAGGATAAGGCAGGATGAGGCATCCTGCAGGATGGTGTAATGATAGACCACATCAAAAGTAACAGATAAGTCAAGTAGGATGACTACCAGATTTTTTTCTAAGATCAAGATTACATCTGATAAATTCTGTAACCTCCAGAAAAGCTAACTCTGTGCTGAAGCCCAAGCAAAATCCAGATTCAGTCGGGTGAAGAATATTGTTCCTTTCAATATGTCTGGTAATTTGACAGCTTCCCAATGTTTCCAGTATTTCCCCCATGCAGGAAGTAAAGAAATGAGTCCATAGTTGCTCAAAATTGAGGGATCCGCATTTGTTTTATTCAGAAGTGGCGGCACCGATGCTTTTTTCCAGGCTGATGGCACAATTCCAAGCTCCAAAGGTAGATTAGGTAAGGAGTTAATCTCCATATCAATCGAGGCAGCTGCCTGAATGGTTGGTGGGCAAACATTTGTAGGAAAGCCCGATCGAACTTTCTGAATGATTAGTTCAGACTCCGCTAGTCAAATCCTCTCCAAGGAGGCTATCAAGGAGCCCTCCCTCTAAGACAGGAGATCTTGCACCGACCTTGAATTAGAATCGGCTTGAACATTGTGAAAATTGGAATATTTACCTATTTTTCAGGAAAGGACTATTTTGAAGCTAGCTCTAGGATCATTATCTGTTGTTGCAATCTGTTTGGCAAACATATTTGGGGATATTATTTCCCTTTGGGGGTAATATATCATTTTGTTTTTTTCACCTCAAGGGCATTTCATATATTGTTCGCACCATCGTTCCCAGGAGACCCCAGTCCCACGATCAAAATAACATGCACATTTTAAATGCAATTTTAATGAGCTCTCTGTCTCACGGGCTACATAAGGATGAAAGTCGGACTCGTGAAGGATGCAGATCATGTCAGCCCTGCAAGTTTAATAGAACCTTTTATCTGAAAATTACATTCACTCCAGAATACTAGTAAACATAACTCGTTCTCCAGCCACTTTGTTCACTAGTCTGCATAGCGCCTTCAAATATTACTCCACCGCATGTATCAGGAACCCTTGAGGGCTTAGTATGAATTCAACATAACACATAACTTAATCTTCAACCCTATCAGAGCTCCAGATATTGTCATCTGTGGATAGAACTAACCTAAAATACATGTTCCTCGAGAAAAATCATTGTCTCGCAGGCTTTACAGCGTTAACAATATGTCTATCAAATATATCTTTCTTGAGTACATCTGACGACATATGTAAGTTCAAAGTTTATTCTGACTGCACGATTAATTAAAATCAGAGCAAACATTACAACAAAAAGAGAGCACAAGGATATTAAAAGACTGTATCATGCTGATTAGAAAAGACTCCACAAACAAGAACAAGCATTGAAAATGCAATAGGTCTCGCATTTCCTTGAGTTAGAGCTATTGGCATTGTAAATGACAATGTATTATACCCATGTGTTATGAAGTGTATGTATGTGATGTGTAGTGGAATTATGTGGATTGAATTGGTATTGTCAGTTGTGGAATTGTGTTGTGTGGAGTGGATTTGTGTAGTGGAATTATATGGTATGGTGTGTAGTGGAATTATGTGGTATGATGTGTAGTGGAAGTATGTGGATAGTAACAGTGTAAGTATGCAAATGGAGCTGGAAATAGGTATACTCAGCTGAAGTGCCTTCAAGCACAACACAAAGTGGCTGGCTGTGCTGGATGAAGATGCTTGTGTTGAGAGAGTTTGCCCAAGCGCTCTCCAGTTCAATAACCTCGCCTCGGTTTCTCACAAAAAGATACTTTGCATTATCCTCTGCTTGATGCTTTCATGTTAAAAATGTTCTTTAATTAAAGGTTGAAACAATTAATGGGTTGGTATGCTAGTACATATTTTAAGCAAAGAATGGCCGCAAATATATTTTATCCTCCCAAAGTCATTACTGTGTTTACTAAGGTGCCAGCTGTAACAAGCAACACAAAGGGGGAGGGAGGGATGTTTTATTTTTAATAACTCTGATATCATTAGCCTGCGAGTCTTGGCTGACAGCACTGAGAAAAAAAAGACGACCCATCTTCAAATGTTCGCATGCTTGTAAGAGTTTACAAGCTTGGATTTCATGTTACCACATAAAAAAACAACCTCCTTGTGTTGCACAAAGGAAAGTGAAATACTTTGTTGTTTACAAAGTGCTACAGGTCAGTAGGGGGTACTTTTGTGTATTACATAAAAGCCTTCTGGCACAGGGCATATTAACTGAAGCAAATAGGGAGGGGCTATCTGTAATTCCAAAACCTGTGGCACAACAAAAGATTACAGGTGTGTGCAAGCAGTCAGCTTAAAATTCTATTGTAAGCTCTGTAGTGAAAGTACTATAGGGGTGAGAACGAGCAGCTATTTAATGAAATTACACAGATGCAAGAGTTTGTAATAATACATTTAAGATAAAGATCTTGAAGCTTACAGCACAAAGTCTAAATAAACCAGCCTGACGTGTTTTCTGCTGTAGGGGGTGAGCGGAGAGAGAACAGGAGTAGCCTGTTGGGAATTTGCCTCCCACTTTGTAGCAGTGTTTCTTGTAAATGGATAGCCATTTTAAATAATGCTGGTTAGTAAAAAAAAGCACAGCTTTAACTCCTTGCTCCTGGGAAACACAGCACGAGCAGCAGACGTAGCAGTTAAAGGAAGGCAGTAATAAGAATCACTCCCAGGCAGTGACGCGGAGTTAACTAAATTTTACTACCTTCGCTTGAAGTGCGGTGTCAGTGAAGCATGTGCTGCATAAATGTATGAGTGAAAGCGCAGCATTGATGAAGCAAGCACCGAAACGAAAACACTACACTGTGAAACGAGGGAGAGGCTAGAATGACAAGAATTCCCATGCTCCTTCACATGGGTTCACATGTTAAATCACCTGGGTAAGAAGTGACATCATTTTAGGGTATTGGGCTTATTATGCAAACCGGGAGGCTGAGAACTTCTCCGCTCTATGGAAGGAGGTGGGGGGTACTAGTAGGTTGTACATTGATGTTTTTCGAGCCTTAAGCGGCAGGGTTGGCCTGGGGACAGAACAGCACTTCAAGGACCCTCTCATTACTGTGTCTCGGTTTGGCCCAACTGAGGAGCCTTGATATACTGAATCCGGCAGCATAAAAGAGCTGCACAAGAATACAAACCTCCTAATACAGAACTTTAAATCAATCTACATAAACATAAGGTACAGCGGCACAGACAGTCTAAGTGAAAAAGACAGACACTGCATGCACACTAAATGAAACAGAAGCGGAGACACAAAATAAAACATAAAAACAAAAAGACTTCAGTGATGCACGAGGATAAAAGCAGAGATAAGAAACATGCAAGTAAGTGAAACAAAAGCGATGCAGAAAACTAAAAGCCGTTATGTGCTGCACACTAAAGGAATGTGCCCAAAGTGCATTCATAAGCAGTTGCAGAAATAAAAGAAACAAGTTATTACCACAGCGCCGTGTGCTCCTGGCTTCACTCTGTCACCAGGAGTCAGGATGCCCAAACGCGAAGTCTGCAAGTCTCTGGGAAACCCCTCTGAATACGGGTTTCCCAATAACAAAGGCAAGCAGGAGTGGATACCTGCTTGTGCCCCGGCGGACCGTATACTGCGTATTGATACTGGAGCACTGTAGTTGGTCCCTGCTTGTGCCCCAGGAGCACTATAAGGAGCACGCTACATGTGAGCAATGCGGAAGGCAGGGAAGCTGGAAATAGAAAGGCAGCTGTGCGCAAAGACTTTGTGCACATTGCTGCTCCTACCGGGCAATAAATAGCTAGCGTGCTCGAAAGTCTCCAATTACAAAGGAAGACTACAGCGTGCAAAACAGTTGGCACTGAAACAGATGGCACTGAAAGAAGTGCAAGCAGAGTGAAATAACACTGTAGTTAGGCACCGCTGTATCGGGACTACACGGAAGTTAGGTAATCACCAACAGAAAAGGAGATACCAACAACACAAACACAACTAAGCCAATTGCAAGCGGAGAGACAAATGACATTAAATTTAACCCAATATACAGATTACTTTATGTCTCGCTGAGACAGCACATGCAGCGCATGCGCTGCCAAGGCGAGACCTAAAAACTACACATTATCACATGATTAAAAATATAAAAATATTGCAGCAAAATCCCCATACATAATAGCAGCAACAGGAGATCGCAGGGAGACTAAATCAAATGTAAATAAAAGTGCAAAAGAGCACCTACAGAAGAGAGAGGACCCTCAATCTCTGTGTGCTTAAGTGCCAGAAGCACCAGTTCCAATTAACAGTAGGACTGCCCGGACCATCACGGAGGGGAGCTTGCCAAACATTGTATTATGGGCTTTGATTTCAAGGTATAACATTTTTAAGCATTGACGAGGCATTTGTCATGAACTTATTGAATCTTGCAGTCAGTTGGCACGAGTCTCCTTTCAGGCATTCAATTACAGCTGTTTTGCAGGCCCTAGTGCTCAACTGCCTGAAAATTGGAAAAAGATAGTATTATCTGGGAGAAATTAAAAAAGGGCACAAACATAAAACATGTAAAAGTGACCCCTGCTAAAAACCACAGCTCCTACAGAAAACGTCGGAGGTGCATGTCAGGCAGCGGTACTTGTATGCTTTGAGTGGTATTAAGCTGAATCTCAGGCGCATTAGTTAAGACTTTACTCTAAAGTTTAAAGTAAGTGACAAGTACTCAGCAAGAGTTACTAGTTGATATAAAACACTTTTTATGTCAGCGTGCTTCTTGATAATAATATAACCTAGGTCCTCATGGGCTAATAAGAGCCTTGCTTCCTTCATCAGTAATTTTGACAGACTTTTGGGGGCCAAGCAGTCTTCAAGAGGTCTCTAGCAACCAGGTGGTCTGTTGCTACCTGGATAAGCTGGTAGGTGTCAGATGTCGGATCCCACAAGAGTTTTTTTTTTAGCTATCCCTGCTCAGCTATTGCAAGGTTGAAGCATATAGATAAAAAGTGCATAGTTTTGTCGAACCAGATTAAACTCCAAACGGATCTGTGCTTGTGCAGAACGTGCCAGTAACTCAAATAGTCCCCTATAGCAATAGCATTACGCCCAGTCAAGCCAGCTTCTGATATGAATTAAATAAACAAGTGCTTCATATGCCAGTGTTGACATTAACTTGCTTTCAATGACTTTGCGGATTGCCGTTAGCTCTGGGCCAGAGAGATTCCGAAGTAGGAGCTGGAAAGCAAAAGTCAGGGCCTTGGCTGATGTATCCAGAGCCTTGATATGCGGGGTTGGAAGGCCACGTTCATTAATCCAAACTCCTAGGTACTTGATGCTAGGTGCTCTTTCAATCTTCTGGGCATTTTTATACCAAGCTCCTTTTTTGTTTTTCTTGGTACTGAAGTTTATCAATTTCGATGTATTGATACTGAGTTTATTTATCTGGCTATAGACGGACATAGATGTTAAGGCCTTTTGAAGACTAATTTGCGGTTTTATCCATAAGTATCGAATCATCGTAGTTTGTAGCATATACACCCTCATCCCTTAGAGTTTCAGTGGAAAGTTTCAGTGGAAAGCAGTTTGCGCTGCCATGGTGGTCATTCAGATGCGCAAGGTAAAAATTAAAGAGTAAAGGCACCAAAATACAGCCTTCCTTAAGGCTGAGTTTATTTATCTTGCCCAAGCCTCCAATTATCTGTTATGGATTTTTGCATAACATTTCCCCTCCACATCCACAAGGGCAATGAGTCTACTTTTTTCAGGCGTATCCCGTTCATCCTTCTTAGGTATTGTGACTAGGAGGAATCCTCGCCAACTCTCTGGCACCGGCGCATTCTGTAACCAGCAGTTAAACAGAGGAGTCGAATTGGTGGTCCATTTATCAATTGCTTCCTTAATAATTTTTGAAGGAAGGCCATTGGGCTAGGAACACCAGCAGTGCGGATTGATACTAAGGCTTCCTGGGCCATTCCGTCTGTGTTTTGAGTTAAAAGACCGCCTGCAGGGCTGAGCATTCCACCGAGTGTGATAGCTGAATAAACTCCTGAACTGCGGATTGACCAACTTATAACAATGATACGTATGCCACCCATTTAGCCCTAGGGATGGTAAACAGTTTCTTTTGTTTTTGATTCCCACTCGCCTTATAGACCATAAGCCAGAATCTTTTTGCATCCATTGCTTTTATTGCTTTGCATCCATTGCTTTTATTGCCGTGCAAAGACTGCTAGCCATTGGGAATCCAAGTCATGCTGTCTGTTCACATAAAGGCATCGCCTGTAGTTCTTGCGCACTGACTTGATCCTTTCTCTTCGTGCCATATTTGTTGGATCCTTGCTTGCAACCCCTGTGCATCTATTAAGCTCTCTTTACGTGATATTAGTTCATTACTATTCGTCAGGCCGAGGTGTGTTTGTAGAAATGCAAGATTTTATTCTGTGCTACAGCCTCTAATATCCACTCTCTAGCTAAGTAACCTTTCTTTTTTTTTTAACACTTTATTTTCCAATATATATAACACATTCAAAGTTTGCATTGAAATCACCTCGTTCATCACATCGTAAAAATTCACTGTCCAAGATTTACATGTCCAGCCCAATAGTTCTATACAATTGTAGGGGGGCACGACTAACAAAATGAAATATCATAACAACAGATGTCATATTCAAGAAATCTCTCCTCAAACCCAATCCCTGTTCAATCCACCGATGCGCAGGATACTTATGCCCAAAGGACCTTCAGCAGAGATGCACAGCAGCACCACGCCACCAACTGTCGCTCCCGGCGTATATGTTAATGTTACTGAGACGATCACCCCACACCCTCGGGCACAATACCACTTTCCATCTGAGAGTTGAAGGCTCGCTTATTATCCTCCACATATTTCCGGAATGGGCCCCATATATCCCTGGGGTGGGAATTGGGGGGCGCGAGACTGGCATAGGTCTCTGCATTAACGTTGCAATGAGCTAAACTGCGCAGCCAGTCCTGTACTTTGGGTACTGTTTTCCTACCCCAGTGTATAGCAACCTCCCGTTTGGCCAGCAGTAGTCCCAGCGATGCAAGTCGTCTAACCCCCTTGGGAAAGTTCACAGTGTACCCCAGCAGTGCAACCTCAGGAATAGGAGTGAGAGGTAAGCCAATTATCATCCCAAGTGTAGAGTGGATGTCAACCCAGTAGGTCTGTAAGAGGGGGCAAGTCCAAGCCAGGTGGATGAAATCGACATGAGGAGCAGCGCATTTTAAACATGTATGCAGCCTAGATGCATCTATCCTTTGTGCTTTGGCAGGCATAAAATAGGCACGACGAAGACATTTAAAATGGAGAAGCTTGTGCCTGCTGTTAAGGGAGATTTCTTTGGTGGCCTTACAGCATTTAGACTATTGGTCGTCTGTTATTGGACCGCCCAAGTCTGCCTCCCAGTTCTGTTGGAGCCGGTCGTCACACACCGGTCTCATACCGGCGCAAGCTTTGTACATTTTAGAAATGAGGCGTGCTCCGTCAGGGTTCTCTATCACCAGAGTGAGTGGGGGAAATGATTCCAGTTCAATTGGAAACGTGGGGAGCGTCGCCCGCAGGGCCGATCGCATTCGAGTCATAGCAAATCTAGTCATAAAACTGCAGTCAGTATACCGTGCGTTGTCCTCTAGGGAGAATACATGTACTTCAGGATATAAATCGCCCACTTTCACTATGTCCAAGGTAGCCAATGTGCGTTGCACCAGGCCTTCCCCAGAAATCGGGAACCACCTAGCGTTGGGTAGAGGAAGAGTGGAGGAGTATAGGGTCAGAGCGCCGGTGAGCTTTCTCTATTTTCCCACGCCCAGCTGGTGCTAGACACCGTTTGTATATCATGTGTATCGCGCGGGAAGCCCCTAGGAAGGAACTGCGGGCAGCTGATCAGGAAGAACGAGATCCACCTCTGGCCGCAGGAAGGGAATTCTTGCGTCAGGGTGGAACCAAGAATGCGCATAGCGACATTGTGCCACTAAATAATATAATTGTAAATCCGGGACGTTGTACCCCCCCCCCCCCCCCTTTCATATGGGAGTGTGAGGATTGACCAGCGGACCCGTGGCTGCTTTCCTCCCCAAACCAGTCGGGTGAGGTGCAATCACAATGTCGGAGAGAAACCGTCAGTGAGAGGTATGGGGATGTTATTGAAGAGATATAGGAATTTGGGCAGTACGACCATCTTTAGAATTGCTACCCGCCCAGCTAGTGATAATGGTAGCCACAGCCATTGTTCTACCTGTGCCTCTAAATTATGCACTGCCTGCCCATAGTTTAAGCGTATGATTTGTGCGGTGTCTAAGTGGACATGGTTCCCGAGATATTTTACCGATTCGGACCACCATTCCAGGGGATATTCGCATTCCCACGGCATAGTGCCCGTGGTTAAGGGAAAAATGATGGACTTGTGCCAGTTTATGCCCAGCCCGGAGAATCTGCCAAACCAAAGAATTTCTCTAATGAGGGGCGCTAAGTTCGCTTGGGGTTCATAGACGTACAGAATGGTTTCGTCTGCATAGAGGGAAACAAGAAGAGGGCCAGTGTTAAACTGTAATCCCTGGTGGAGGTGGCGTTTTTGGAAGTGTCGAATCAGCGGGTCCATTGCCAATATGAACAAAAGTGGAGATAGGGGGCAGCCCTGTCTAGTCCCACGGAATAATTCAAAGGGCCTGGACAGCGTACCATTTAGACGAAGTCTTGCCATGGGCCTGCTGTAGAGGAGAGCAGTGGTGGCAATGAAACCCAATGGCATGCTCATTTGTTTCATCACTGCAATAATAAATGGCCACTCCAAAGAGTCAAAGGCTTTTTCCGCATCTAATAGTATCGCGGCCGCGGGGTTATCCGGATTAATTCTGTGAAGGACTGCGAACAGTGTCCGAAGGTTCAGGGAGGTGGACCGGTAGGGCACAAAACCGGACTGCACTGGGGAGGTAATATACTCCATTAATTGAGACAGCCGATTTGCAATGACTGTAGCTAGTATTTTATAATCTAAATTTAATAGGGATAGTGGACGATAGGACTCACAGAGTGTGGGGTCCTTGCCGGATTTGGGGAGGAGAATAATTACAGCTTTGCGTGGTGTGGGGGGGGTACCTGTTTTTCCAATGCCTCCGCATACAAATCAATTAGTTGCGGGGCTAGAAGATCCTTATATTCTTTATAAAAATCCCCTGTAAAGCCGTCCAGCCCAGGGGCTGTGGAGCCCCGAATGGTGTCGATGGTGAGAGCGACGTCGTCCTCCGATATGGCTCCGCCAAGAAGTCCTGCATTTGTCTTTCCAGATAGACCAATGTGATCTCGGAGAGATAGTCATTCTGAGCTGCACGGTCAGACCCGACTCTGGAAGTGTACAGTGAGGTGTAATAGTCCAGGAACTCGTCACGGATATCGGAGGTAGTGCTAAGTGCGTGCCCATAGGCGGCGTGGAGTTCAGTGATGTACGATTTGCTATACGGAGGCCTCAACATGTGAACTAGCACCCTCCCCGTTCTTTCCCCCTCTCCATAACTCCTGGCTGTGTGGTACTTCCCCAGATATAATTTCTCCCGGTCTGCGGTGTCTCTGTATTCAGACAGTAGGGCAAATCGCCTTGCCCGACCTGCAGGGTCCAGGGTCCCCATGGGGTAGGAGTCAAGCATAGTGAGGTCTCGTTCAATGCGTGACATCGTATTGCGGAGGTCCCTGAGCACCCCAGCATGTTTGGAGATACATACACCCCTGATAACTGCCTTGAAACCCTCCCATAATACCGCGTAGGATCTCACGGAACCGGTGTTGATCTCGAAATAGTCCTCTATGGCTTCCCGTACCTCAGCCTTGAAAAGTTCATCATGCAGGGCCCTGCTGGGGAAGCGCCATTGTCGTTCATATCCCTCTGGCCGTGGGAGTTTCAAACGTAACACTATCGGTGAGTGATCAGAGTATGTCCTAGGGAGCGTCGTGAGTGAGTCGAACCAGTCTGTGTATTCAGGTGAGAGCAGCCAGTAGTCTATCCTGGGCCAGGTGTTATACTGACCTGAAAAGTTAGTGTAGTCAGTGAGAGTCGGGTTTCGCTTCCGCAATATATCTTTAAGTGTGTGTTGCTCACAGAGGTCCATCAGAGCTCGCTGCGCCAGTGGTTTGGAGTCAGGGGCCCGTGATGTGCTGTCAAGTCTGGGGTCAAATAGCAAATTAAAGTCCCCTCCCAACAAGAATTTATGTGGGTCGTGTTTCATTAGCTGGGCATTCAGCGCATGGAAGAACTCGGGGGAATCAGTGTTCAGGGCATAAACGTTGACCAGGGCGACCTTGTGGCCACTTAGGGAGCCAGTGACAATGATATACCTGCCTGCCGGGTCACGAACAACGTCACTGAGACTAAAGGGTACCCTCTTGTGTATTAAAATGGCAGTCCCCTTGCATAACTGCTGTAGTTGGCAAAGAACCTGTGTGCTCTCCAGCTGGCGCTGAATCGTGCTGCATCTGTGGGGGGAGATGTGTTTCCTGTAAATAGGCTATGTCTACTTTGTGTCACAGCAGGTAATGAAGCACCTGCCGTCGCTTACGGTTGTCAATGAGTCCCCGGACATTCCACGAAATCAGGGAGAGTGCTGAGGGACCTTCAACGTTACCCCGTCGTGCCATCAGAAAAGGGTGTTTAGTCTAATTGGACAGAACAGCGATGAGTGTGCAATATTGCTTGCGATAGTAAACGAAGGTGCGAATTACAACTCGTGAAGTGAACATTCCAATCGACCCCCCCTACCCCCCACCCAGCCACCTTTCAACCCAAAGGAGGCCAACCCTCTGTATACAAGCAGATAAGAAGTACAAGTCCACTTTAAGCTTGACTGATGTTGCCCAAACACAGTACCCCAGTGTATAAAGGAACAAACTCAACGGATACACCATGGGTGGGTTGGCAACACAGGGTCGAACACCGGCTAGAGGACACAATGATGCAAAAATGAATAACATTTTCCCAATTATATACATTAGAATGATTTAAATCAAGCAAACGTGTTAACCAGTACCTGGGTTGGAAAAGAGTTCTGCACTCGCATCCAAGCTGCTATGAGGCGGGGAAGGTTGACTCCCTTCCGCGAAGGAATGATTGTTCTGTTGTTTCTATGTGCGGCAGAATTCTTGAGTGTTAGAAGGCGACCTCAGAGGGGCCCGGAGGGGGCCCTGACTGTCCTGAGACCCACCCTCAAAGTATCGTAGCCGGGCACTGGCGGGAGACTCCGCAGGGGAGGAATCTCGTATCTAGGATCGTACACTCGGCACCACACGACAAAGAGACACCACACCGAGGGTTCTTAGGATTCAAGCTTTATCAAATCGAAGTGGTAAGATCTTTATGATCAGCAAGGCGGATATTTACAAGCGGAGCGGGGGCTCACAGAGTCTTGGCGGGGGTAGGAGGTAGCGGGACAGTCTTTGGGGGGGTATGGATCAAATGCAGGAGCGTACCCGGCGCACAGCTCACAATCCTCGAGCTGGGGGACACGCTTGTCGTCGGGGGGTCCGGCGGGACCAAAGAGAGTCTGGGGGAGCCGCGAGTCACTCAGCAGGCTCAAGCACAAGTTCGGAGGTCTTACGATCTTCAGGGAGCCGCGAGTCACTCAGCAGGCTCAGGCACAAGTTCGGAGGTCTTACGATCTTCGGGGAGCCGCGAGTCACTCAGCAGGGCTCAAGCACAGGTTCGGAGGTCTTACGATCTTCGGGGAGCCGCGAGTCACTCAGCAGGGCTCAAGCACAGGTTCGGAGGTCTTACGATCTTCAGGGAGCCGCGAGTCACTCAGCAGGGCTCAAGCACAAGTTCGGAGGTCTTACGATCTTCAGAGTACCGCGAGTCACTCAGCAGGGCTCAGATGTTCCAAGGCGAATCTGCCGGACAGTTCCAGAGCACCCCTTGTTATAGGTCGACCCCTCTTTGATGTCCGGAGTCTGTGCAGGCAGGGGTCTTGTCACCTGGGGGTCGCTTGTCGAGGTTTCCTGCCATTGTCTTTTGATCCTTTCAGGGCCGGGTCGGGAGGAGTCCCAGACACCCAGCAGGCGTGGAGCCAGCTCTCAGGGATGCCGGAGGGCCGATCGAAACCCATCGTCCCAGGGGAGTTCAGAGGTGCGATAGAAACTGCTCCTCCCTCTCTCATCCCCTGGAAGCGTGATGTCTTCCAGCCGGAGTGGCGCCTCTAGGCCCGGGTTGTGCTGGGGCCGGGCGGCCATCTTGGTGCATGAAGTGGGCACGCGTGCCCGGGGTGGCCGAAAGGAGAGAGGCCATGGACGGGGATGCCCGGGTCGCGTGTGTGTGTTCTGGTGGGAAGGATCGGCTGGGCCGTGTGCTTGGGGTCCCAGGTACCAGGTTAGGTAGTGCGAGGGCAGGAAGAGCCATGCTACGAGGCCGGGTCTAACACGCGTCCCCCCCAGCTGAAAGCCGGAGAGAACTACCCATCATCTTGGGGGGTTCTCTTCGCTGAGGCGGAAGAACCGGGAGAGGCCGTCAGCGTTGGCGTGGTCCGTACCAGGGCGATGTTCTACGGTGAAATCCATCCCCTGGAGGGAGATTGACCACCGCAGTAGCTTGGGGTTTTCTCCTCGCATCTGCATGAGCCATCGCAAGGGCCGATGGTCGGTTTGGACTTTGAAATGGGTGCCAAACAGGTAAGGGCGCAGCTTCTTGAGGGCCCAGACTACGGCAAATGCTTCGCGCTCAATGGTGCTCCACCTCTGTTCTCTGGGCAACAGCCGCCAGCTGAGGAAGGCGATGGGCTGGTCTAGGCCTTGGTCATTCACCTGGGACAGGACGGCTCCAATGCCATGCTCGGAGGCATCGGTCTGGACTACAAACTCCTTGGAGTAGTCGGGAGCCTGGAGGACGGGGGCCGTGCACATGGCCTTCTTTAGGGCATCGAACGCTTCCTGGCAGGCAGTCGTCCACTGCACCCTCTTGGGCTGTTTTTTGGATGTGAGTTCGGTGAGGGGGCCAACCAGGCTGCCATACCCCCGGATGAATCTTCGGTAGTAGCCCGTGAGGCCCAGGAAGGCTCGGACCTCCGTTTGGGTGGTTCCCAGGCTAGGATGGCGTCGATCTTCGGCTGTAGAGGGGCGACCTGACCGCTCCCGACCTGGTGCCCCAGGTAGACTACTGATCCTTGCCCAATCTGGCACTTGCTGGCTTTTACTGTGAGGCCTGCCTGGCGCAGGGCGGTTAGCACTCTCCGGAGGTGCTGGAGGTGCTCACTCCATCCGGAACTGAAAACGGCGATGTCGTCTAGATAGGCCGCACTGAACTGTTCCATCCCGGCCAGGACCCTATTCACCAGTTGCTGGAAGGTGGCCGGGGCATTTTTCATTCCGAAGGGCATTACGCGGAAGCGATAATGCCCATCTGGGGTGGAGAAGGCGGACCGCTCCTTGGCTTCCTCTGTGAGCGCAATCTGCCAGTATCCGCAGGTGAGGTCGAATGTGCTGAGGAACCGGGCCGCCCCGAGTCGGTCAATGAGCTTGTCGGCTCGGGGAATGGGGTGGGCATCGGCCCGGGTGACGTCATTGAGCCCCCGGTAGTCCACGCAGAATCGGAGCTCGGGGGCGACACCGGGGGCCGCTGCCTTCGGAACTAGGACCACGGGGCTGGCCCAGGGACTATCGGATGGCTCGATCACCCCCAGAGTCAACATCTTCGAGACTTCAGCTTGAATGCAGGACCGGACCCGGTCAGGGACTCGGTAGGCTCGGTGTCTTACTGGCGGGCTGTCCCCGGTGTCCACGTCATGGACACACCAGTCGGTGACTCGGGGGATCAGGGAGAAGAGGTCGGAGAATTGTCCTAGGAGCTGGCGACAGTCCGCTTGTTGCTGGTCAGTGAGGGATGGGGAGAGGTTCACTCCTTCCACGGAGCCATCCTTCTCCTTGACACACAGGAGGTCCGGGAGGGGATCGGACTTATCTTCGGCCCTGTCATCGGTGGCCAGCAGGAGGCTCAGTTCTGTCCGCACGAAGTGAGGCTTGAGGCGGTTCACGTGTAGGACCCGCAGGGGATCCCGGGGCGACTGGACGTCCACCAAGTACGTGACTGGACTCTTCCGCTCAATCACTTTGAAGGGCCCGGTCCACTTGTCCTGGAGGGCGCCAGGCTTCACGGGGGCCATGACCCATACCTGCTGGCCCGGCTGGAACTCGACCAGAGTGGCATTCTGGTCGTACCAGCGCTTCATCTCTTCTTGGCTTGCCTCCAGGTTGGCCTCGGCCAGCTCTCGGAACTTCCTGGTCTGGTTCCGGAGGGCCAGAACGTATTGGAACACATCTCGTGGGGTGGTCTGGGGTGCTGCCTCCCACCCTTCCTTAACCAAGCTGAGGGGACCTCGGACGGGGTGTCCATATAGTAATTCAAACGGGCTGAACCCCAAGGACTTCTGTGGGACTTCCCGGTAAGCGAACAGGAGGCAGGGGAGCAGGACGTCCCACTTACGCCGGAGGGGTTCTTCTAGGCCGTTGATCATCCCTTTCAGAGTCCGGTTAAACCTTTCTACTAGGCCGTTCCCTTGGGGATGGTACGGGGTGCTGAATTTATAGGACACTCCACATTGTTGCCACAGGGACGTCATGTATTTTGAGATAAAATTAGTGCCGCGATCGCTCACGACCTCGCGGGGAAAACCCACCCGGGAAAAGATCCCCATCAGGGCTCGGCCCACCACGGGAGCCGTGACGGTGCGTAGGGGGATCGCCTCAGGGTATCGGGTGGCGTGATCCACTAGGACCAGGATGAAACGGTGACCTTGGGAGGTGGGGGGATCCAGGGGCCCCACGATGTCGATCCCGACTCGTTCGAATGGGGTACAGACGACCGGGAAGGGTTGGAGGGGAGCCTTGCGCTTCCCCCCGCTCTTCCCACTAGCCTGGCACGTGGGACAGGACTTGCAGTGGGCTTCTAGCGCTGCCTTCATCCTAGGCCAGTAAAAGTGAGTCACGAGACGGCTGTAGGTTTTGTCTTGACCCAGGTTGCCGGCGAGGGGGACGTCGTGGGCCAAGCCCAGGAGGAAGTCTTGGAAGCGTAGGGGTACCACCAGCACCCGGCCGGATCCTAGCTCCACCGACTTCTGCTCACTGTACAAGAGGTTATTCTCCCAATAAACTCGGTGCGTTCCGGTTTGGTCGCCTGCGGCTTGGCCCTCGGCCTGGTGCCGCAGTCCGACCAGGGAAGGACAGGTGGCTTGCTCCCGGCAGAACTCCTCCTGGGTGGGCCCGCCCTCGTGGCGCCACGGGGCCAACTCGGCCAGATCGCCTAACTCGGGGACCGGGGTGGTGTCGGACGGTGAGGGCTCGTCGCTGGCGACCGACCCTCCCGATGGGGGGACGGGAGGACCCTCGGCGGGGACTGCTCTGACTCCCTCGGTCGGGGTGTCCTCGACTTCCCCCAGGGGGGTGAGTCGGGCGGACATAGATCGGGTGGTGGCGCACACCCACTCGGGGAGTCCCATCATTCCTAGGTGGGCCTTGCGCTCGACGTACTTCCAGGGAGAACTCTCCAGGTCGTTCCCTAAGAGGCAGTCGACCGGCTGGGAGGTTCTTACGGCAACCCTCAGTTGACCTATCACCACTCCCCACTCAAACGGCACCAGGGCTACCTGACACATACTCTCTCTATTATCTGCGGAAATTACGGGGCAAAAGACGTTAGGTAGGATCTGCTACTCGGGGACTAAGTGCCTGAGGACACCGGTGATGCTGGCCCCGGTGTCTCGCAGGGCTTCTATTTGGTGGCCATTGATTTTGACGAGCTGCCCGTACTTCTTCGTGTTGGAGGGCAGGAGGCTACCAGGGACCATCTCTCTATCTCCCAGGGATACTAGGGCCATAGCTGCGGGTTCCCACTCCCCGGTGTCCTCAACCTCCTCCCCCTGGGCTACGTTGGCTATCTGTCTAGCAGGGTTTGCAGCAGGGGGGACCTGGGGGGCCATGGGGCACTCCGGGTCATTGGCGTAGTGCCCGGGCCTCTGACAACGGAAACAAGTGATGGTTACCCGGTGCCCCCTTCTCCCGGGGGGTCCGGAGACTGGTGGGGGGGGGGGCGCCGGGAAAGGTGGAGGTTGGGTCTTCGGGGGACTCGACTGGGACTCTCTCTGCCCTCCCTGGTTCCCTCCCCCTCTCTGGCGGGGTGGTCCCTGACTGGCTCGGGGGTATTCTCCTACAATGCTCCGGGGGACCCGGGTGTTGGTCCAGCGGTCTGCTTCCACAGCCAGCTTCCGGGGATCGGTGAGTTTACTGTCGAGCAGATGCCGGCGTAGTTCCACAAAGCAGTTCGCAGCCAGGTGTTCCCACAACATGAGGTCGGTGAGTTCCTCGAGGGTGGTGACCTTGCTGCCCTTGATCCACCCATCGAAGGCCCGACTGAAAAAGTTTACATACTCCACCCAGGTGGTGCCCGGGATCTTCCTGCAGTCCCGGAATCGCTGACGGTACATCTCTGGGGTGAGGCCGTACCTGGTGAGGAGAGCCTCTTTCATGTGGCTGTAGGAGGTCTGCAGGGAGAGGGGTAGGTCGAGCAGGGTGTCCCTTCCTTTGCTCAGAAACCGTCCCCACAGCCCTGCCCCCCAGTCCTTCTGCGGGACCCGATGAGAGGTCATGGCGACCTCGTAGGCCCTGAACCATTGTTGAATGTCATCATTTTTATAATATTCTTTGACCACGTCCTTGGGGATGTGGACCTTCTGTTCCGCCGGGGAGGCCGCCTCTGGGTTCCCCGGGGGCCTCCCTTCCTCGTTTCTGGCTTTGAGCTCGATCTCCTTCAAGCTGCGTTCGTGCTCCCGTTGGAGCTTCCTTCCTTCGTGCTCCCGTTGGAGCTTCTTCTCTTCCAATTCGCCTTGTACGCGTATTTGTTCTACTGCTAGCTTTTTTTCCGCTAATTTCAATTCGCCTTCGATTTTGAGTTTGGCTAACTCGAGTTCGTGATTGCGACTTCTCTCTCTGTCTGCGAGTTCTTCCGGGGAAAGGCCCCCGTCTGGCACGAAGCCTCGCACCTGATTGCTGCTGCTTTCGCCTTGGGGGGGTTCTGCTTCGTCGTGTCGCTCCCCCATGCCTTCGGGGCGGGAGGCCCCGGCATCCACCCAAGCTTTCAGTGCTTTCTGCAAATCTTCTTTGGTGTTGAGACCGGTGGTAGCGATTTTAAGTTCTTTGCAGAATTGCTTCTGTTCTTTGTGCGTGTATTCTTCTAGTTGTTCCACCTGGAACACCCTGTTGGTGTTGGTTTCTGCGGGGCTCATGGCGCTTCCTTCTGCCATTTTTGTCGGTAGTGCGTCCGTCGTTCACGGTACGATCTCTAGGTTATGGGCCCGAATCCCGTCGCTTGCCACCAATGTTAGAAGGCGACCTCAGAGGGGCCCGGAGGGAGCCCTGACTGTCCTGAGACCCACCCTCAAAGTATCGTAGCCGGGCACTGGCGGGAGACTCCGCAGGGGAGGAATCTCGTATCTAGGATCGTACACTCGGCACCACACGACAAAGAGACACCACACCGAGGGTTCTTAGGATTCAAGCTTTATCAAATCGAAGTGGTAAGATCTTTATGATCAGCAAGGCGGATATTTACAAGCGGAGCGGGGGCTCACAGAGTCTTGGCGGGGGTAGGAGGTAGCGGGACAGTCTTTGGGGGGGTATGGATCAAATGCAGGAGCGTACCCGGCGCACAGCTCACAATCCTCAAGCTGGGGGATACGCTTGTCGTCGGGGGGTCCGGCGGGACCAAAGAGAGTCTGGGGAGCCGCGAGTCACTCAGCAGGCTCAAGCACAAGTTCGGAGGTCTTACGATCTTCAGGGAGCCGCGAGTCACTCAGCAGGCTCAGGCACAAGTTCGGAGGTCTTACGATCTTCGGGGAGCCGCGAGTCACTCAGCAGGGCTCAAGCACAGGTTCGGAGGTCTTACGATCTTCGGGGAGCCGCGAGTCACTCAGCAGGGCTCAAGCACAGGTTCGGAGGTCTTACGATCTTCAGGGAGCCGCGAGTCACTCAGCAGGGCTCAAGCACAAGTACGGAGGTCTTACGATCTTCAGGGAGCCGCGAGTCACTAAGCAGGGCTCAGATGTTCCAAGGCGAATCTGCCGGACAGTTCCAGAGCACCCCTTGTTATAGGTCGACCCCTCTTTGATGTCCGGAGTCTGTGCAGGTAGGGGTCTTGTCACCTGGGGGTCGCTTGTCGAGGTTTCCTGCCATTGTCTTTTGATCCTTTCAGGGCCGGGTCGGGAGGAGTCCCAGACACCCAGCAGGCGTGGAGCCAGCTCTCAGGGATGCCGGAGTGCCGATCGAAACCCATCGTCCCAGGGGAGTTCAGAGGTGCGATAGAAACTGCTCCTCCCTCTCTCATCCCCTGGAAGCGTGATGTCTTCCAACCGGAGTGGCGCCTCTAGGCCCGGGTTGTGCTGGGGCCGGGCGGCCATCTTGGTGCATGAAGTGGGCACGCGTGCCCGGGGTGGCCGAAAGGAGAGAGGCCATGGACGGGGATGCCCGGGTCGCGTGTGTGTGTTCTGGTGGGAAGGATCGGCTGGGCCGTGTGCTTGGGGTCCCAGGTACCAGGTTAGGTAGTGCGAGGGCAGGAAGAGCCATGCTACGAGGCCGGGTCTAACATTGAGCCTCAGTCGGAGTGTCAAATATTCGAGCCCTGCCTCCTACATCTATTCTCAGTCTTGCAGGGTATAGCATGCCATATTTGAGGGCTAGGTTTCGCAGAGTGGCCTTCACCCCATTAAATTTATGTTGGGCCTCCTGTATCATCGATGTGAAGTCTGGATACAAGGACAGTTTTGACCCCTGCCAGGTCAAGTCCCCCCGCTCTCTGGCCAGCCTCAGTGCTATGTCACGGTACCTGAAATTCATGAGGTGAGCTATTATGGGCCTGGGAGGGAGACCAGGATTAGGTCTGGGGCCCAATGACCTATGGGCCCTCTCCACCACGAAACCAGCCGTAAAGGATTCTTTGCTCAAAAGATCGATAAGCAGAGTTTCTATTGGCACAGCGGGCTTCATGCCACTCCGTTGGCGACAAGCCTCTTCCCCATCTGAGTTTATGGAAGCCTGCAGTGGGGTGGTGGCTGGTTGCATTGCATAACAGATGAATCCAGCACATGGGCCGGTGATTTCATTGGATGCAGCCACGCAGACAGAATCTCTCTTGTTATGGGCCTGCAGGGTGACGTCACTTCGGATAACTCCAAGACGTGCGCCCCTTGCCCTCTCTTGCCCACACGTGCCCTCTCTTGGTCCCTCTACTGTCCTTAACTACTGGCATTGTCTGACTTTAAAAGCCTTTCTCATGAACCCCAAGGCTCCCCCAGGGTCTGTGGAGCGTAAAAATCAGTGCTCGCTCGGTGGATTCTGCCAGCTTTGCAGCAGGAACTGGTTTATCAGTGAATGGAATGGAAATGGAAACCGCAAGCTGCATGAAGTTACATTAACAATGTATATATTATATAGTGTTTGCTACCACATTAGTATCCATTTCTTAGCGCTGCATGTGCCAGATAAGATTTACTTCCTACTCAGTGCCATTCATGGTATTCAGAAGTTACCATTGGCCCAGCACCACAAGAAGTGTTGGATTTGCATGGCTGTGTTTGCCCGTCTCTTCACTTCAGTCACAAGCGGCTGTGTTTGCCCGTCTCTTCACTTCAGTCACAAGCGGCTGTGTTTGCCCGTCTCTTCACTTCAGTCACAAGCGGCTGTGTTTGCCTGTCTCTTCACTTCATTCAATGGAAATGGAGGAAAAGCAAAAGCCAGTTGGATCGTGATAGATATAGAAGTATTCACCGGAGCTACTTGGAGAATATCAAATCAGCCAAAAAATAATTTCTTTTAAATCTGGTAGAAAAGGCTGTTAATTCTAACAAGGAGCTTTATAACATCTTAATAGAGTTTACGTCATCTCCAGCACAGACATCTATATCTATACCCGTATCACAAAACTGGGTGGATTCTCTCTTAGAATATTTTGATGACAAAATAAACACAATTCATAGCTCCTTTCCACCACAAGAGAATACAATTATCTCTCGGAGTCATCTTTCCTCTCCCACCAGCTCTCCTCCCGTTCTGGAAGAGTTCTCTCCATGTAAGCTGGAAGACATGTTGGGAGCAATGGAAAAAATCAAATCAGGCTCACCTGTGGACCCTATACCATCACGTTTTCTTCCAAACATCGCATCAGTACTTGTTGACCATCTTACTGATCTGTTTAACTGTTCACTATCACAAGCAGTGGTTCCTAAGATATGGAAGGCTGCCAGAGTGAGGCCTATCTTAAAAAAACCCGATGCAGATCCCAATCTCCCAATAAATTATCGCCCTATCTCGCTCCTCCCATGTTTCGGGAAGATGTTTGAGTTACTGGTCAATAAGCAGCTCGTCGCTCACTTGGAAAGCCACGGTCTTTTGGACCCATCCCAGTCAGGTTTTAGGGCTGCTCACAGCACTGAAACTGCGCTGGTTGAAGTCACTGACAACATTAGGCTAGCATTGGACAGAGGTCGATCATCTATTCTGGTCCTGTTAGACCAGTCCGCTGCCTTCGACACCATCTCCCACAGTATTTTAGATCTAAGACTTTGGGAGATTGGTGTCCGAGGGAACGCCCTTAATTGGCTGAGGAGCTATCTAACTGATCGAGTCACAGCTATCCAGATCGAAGACACTGTCTCAAAAAACAGGTCGGTAAAGATGGGAGTGCCGCAAGGCTCTATTTTGAGCCCGACGCTCTTTAATCTTTACGTAATTCCACTGGCCAAGGTGGTCAAACGCCGATGACACTCAGATCCTGATCACCTTATGCCCAGATCCAGCGGACACCAAGCTACGCTTCCAAAATTGTATGACCCACATTGACAGGTGGATTCATCTAAATCATCTACAATTAAACGGAGGAAAATCTGAAATAGTCCTTTTTGGCAAAGCCCATGAACACTGGTCAAATGACTGGTGGCCTCAATCCCTAGGACTCTGTCCAGTGCCAAAACTATCAGTTCGCAATCTAGGCATCCTAATGGATAATCAATTGTCTATGAAAGATCAGGTTAACCACCTAATCGGTTCCTGTTTTGGCATTATGTGAAATTTGCACAAAGTTTTTAAATGGCTTCCGTTGGAAGCCAGGAAGCCACTAGTCCAAGGCCTAATTATTAACTGCATGGACTATGGTAATGCTTTGCTGTCCTCAATAAATGACCTTCTTACCCAACTTCAGGTTCTACAGAATACTGCCGCCAAACTGGTGTTGAATTTACCTCCAAAAGCCCCTTCAGCCCCCAGTTTGAGACTTCTTCACTGGCTTCCCGTCAGGAAACTGACCCATTTCAAAATTCTCTGCCTAACTCATAAGAATTTACACGGCAAGGGCCCCGGATATTGGAAAAAGAAACTTACCTGGTACCTTCCAAGCAGGATTCTGAGATCTAGCAGCAAATTCCTTCTAACACCCATCAAAATTCGGGCCACGAGAATGGGAGGAAGATCTTTCTCTTTTCTTGCACCTGCCCTTTGGAATAAACTACCCTTATACTTGCGTGTCATCTCAGACCATCAGAGTTTCCGTAAGGAATTGAAAAACTGGTTATTTGACTCCTAACAAGCTTCTACCTAAACCATACTTTTGAACCTCTACAAAGCGCCATGAGACTTTTAGGTGATATTTTTGCACTAAACAAATATTCCTGATTTGATTTTTGATTTGATTCACAAGTTCTCCAGAATGTGAAAACTAAATCTTAACATCTCCTGTTATTGTTTGTTTCGCACTACATGAAGAAGAAACCTGGGCTACTTTGAAGTACTTTTGATTGTGCATTCACTTCTTGGTTTTTGTAACAAAAAGCATCCATGATTGCATAACTCATCAACAGTGTATGTTGGGTCCCACCTGCTGGTCAATTGGTGCACTGCACGATAATAAAAAACGATGGGTAAAATGAGCAGGAAAATAGTGCAGACAGGGTAAAAGACGTTATGCGCCAAGCGATGATTCATTTTGATGGTGTGAGCTATATGGGAATGTTGTTTATCAACCGCTATAATCGCCCAGCATTAAAAATAATAATGACTATTATGACATTTAAAAATCCCATGAGTTACTGTCTTTCTAGGAGCACAAGTGTAATTATCTGTGAATAACTTATAACATGAATATAGGGATATATTTTCCAAATAACTTCATAGAACTCATACAGAATCCATATAACTGAGGGTACTGGATGTTAAAATATGTTTGGAGGATATTGCATCCATTCTGCATTTGTTTACTTTTTCTTCTACTGCCTCGCACAGACTTGTAATATTATCCTGTTTATAAATACATAGCAGCCTACAACGCCTGTATACAAGCCCTTCTTTACTTTCGTTAACCCCTTCGGTGCTCATGACGGAACGGTTCCGTCATGAGCCACGGTTGAGCTGTGCTCATGACGGAACCGTTCCGTCATGACCACGCCCGCGCAAGATTCCGTCAGCACAGCGGCGGAATCTGCGCAGCATGGAAGGGGTTAATACAGACGACTTGTGAAGTTTCTAGTAACCTTTACTAAACAAGCATTTACAATGCAATGGTCTCGGCATTGTCAAAGTTAGAGCTATTGGTATTGCTCATGACATTGGCCTACTGCTCTCTCCTCTAAAATGTCAGTGCTTGGAGATATGTTCCCAAAGTGGCAGCTTTGATTAAGGGCAGAGGTGGTAACATAGTGTGGTCCTTTCCTGCTATACTTCAAATTGAAACATGCAGTTCAATCTATATTACCATGTTTATGAATCTTTCACAAGAAAGTATTTCCCCCTCAAACAGGCTATGACAGCAGATACTAGGTGCACAGCGTCATTTCTAAAACAAACAAAAAACAACAACAAAGAAAGAAAGAAACGAGAGAAATAGCCAAGTCGAGAATATCCTTCTTACTCTGTCGCTATACCTTATTGGGAGACGCACATAGACTGAACTAACAAATGAGTAAAAAACATTTTCTTCTGTAATCGATCTAAATCGCTACACTTTAAAATTCGAACACTCAATGGTACACTATTGCCACTGAGACGGTTAGAAATAGGGCTTGTGCAGACCCATTCTGCATTGGGTTTCGCGATGTCCAGTATTCGGCAGTGTTGGCATGACAGACTAACTCAGTGAACACCGTAAGACTACAACATCCAGAATGCATTATGTTGTCATATTAATTTCCGGATCTGGAAGCAGGGTTTGTGATGATATATAGAGAGGTAGCTACCATAATCTTTATTTTTATAGTTGTAGCATTATAAGACTCTTGACACGAGAGTTCAAGGTCTCTGTGAACCGCTGTGACAGCCGAAGTCAGCCACCCTTCCAGCAAGATGCCCTGTTGAATGTCCAGGTTGTTTATTTGGGGATGGGATCCCTGAGCACTTTCGGTCTCTTACCTGGGCCGAGGCCCGCTGTAAAAGCGTCCAGGAAGCGCTCATCCTCCGCCGGATCGCAGCAACTTCCTACTAGCTGCGATCACGGAAGTGCTGTCGGGAATGAGGAGTGCCTCCACAGAAAGACACGCAGCAGAGGGCGGAGAATGGGGAACAACCTTACATGTAAACAATTGGAGGCGACAGATAATGTGGAATAATTCACTCGTAATCCAGAGCCACAGCTCCATATATACAGAGGAGGGCGGCCGTTGGAAACGTCACAGCTCGAAGACGGACGCCATAATGAAACTGACGCGGCAGAAGCGCGATCTGCAGAACGTCCGTGGGGAAACATGGCGGGGAGGAAAGGGAGATAGTGACGTCTTTCTCCGAGGTCAAGCAGAAATGCCTCGGAGAAACGCAGCGTCATGTTCGGATTCGGGGGCGTGTTTTTCTTTCTCTCCTCTTCCCATTGGCTGGAATGTTTACATTCCAGAGGAGAGAAAGAAAGTAAAAAACACGCCCCCGAATCCGAAAAAGACGGGGCTTAAATGGACAGGCGCCCCTCTCCTCCAATGGCTGGCCTCCGTTTAGGAAGCCAGCCAATGTAGAAGAGGGGCGGGTTCAAGCCCCGTACTAGAAAACATTCAATCTCGCGAGCGAGACTGCGCAAGTGCAGCTTTCGCTAGCCGAGACCTAAAAAATGACGTAGGTAGGTAATAAGTCATTACAGATGAGTTCTGACATTAGAATGTCTGCTGCCTGAGTCAGCAACCAGGATGAAAGGCAGTTCACAGGGCATAATGAAAGCTTCCATTTAATGAACACTATAAAAACTAGCTTTTATTTCGTAAATGTTTTAGTAAAACAAGCAAAGATGAGTAGAGATAATTATGGCACCATGTTTATTTTCTGCACACTAAAGGTCATTACAGGAAAAATAAAATCTCGCTGCCCTATTTGTGGTTTTGCTACAAACATTTTCAGCTGTCTATCGAAGACAGCTTTGTTTGTATTCAATACTCCAGGGAGCCAATCCTTATCGCTTCTCGGCCTTTTGGCTAAGACCAAGTGTAGTATCTGTTCTTATCAGTTTAATATCTGATACGTCCTCTATCCAGCAAGCCAATCCTTGCTCAAGATAGGATGGTTTTTTCAGCCAGTCTCAGTTACCCTGCTCTTATATGTGACTTTCTTTCAATCCTGTGTTTCATCCGACCACATAAGCTTTTTAGGTCGAATGTAGGCAGCGCATGCGCTGTCTGCAAGACCTGTTGTATTCAGTTAAGGACTTTGCTCCCGCCTGCTGCTTACCATTGGTTCAATTCAGTGACACTCCTCTTTTCTGCCTCATAGCAATATGTCACTTCCTTTTTTATTCTCAGAGGACCACCGGCCAAGTACAGATTCCTTACGCGTCGATTGCTTTTTTGTTGTTTGGGGGAACTCTTTTTGAATTGTTTTGTGCTTGTGTCATGCGTGTTCGGCTTTGATACACTTTGTCATTGTTTAATCTTATTTCCTGTATGTTTAGCTTTAGCACTCTTTGCCATTGTTTAATCTTATTTTGTGCGTGTTCATCTTTAGCACCCTTTGCCATTGTTTAATCTTATTTCGTGCGTAGTTCCGCTTCAGCGCCCTTTGTCATTGTTTAATTTTTTGTTTCTTCTGATCTCCATTTTATTTCTTCCGTTCTGTATTTTTTTTTGTAGGTACAAAAACCAATGCCAAGACTCGAACCCGGGTCGCCAGTCCCAAAGTCAGCAGCTCTGTAGGTTATGGCACATCCTCTCAGAAGCTAACTTCTTTGTTCAGGCTAGACCACTACAACGGCACACTGGTGAAAGGACCATGCGTGGATCCAGTGCTGCTGCTGTAGATCAGCTTGTAACAGCCCCGGGCTCAGAGGAGGCACTCTATTCTAGACCAGTCCTCTGTTCCCTGGTGTGCCCCTTCCCGGGACACACCCATAGGCCTCAGCCATGAAGATTGAGGAAGCGAAGAACACTGCACAGGGCTGGCGGGCAAGAGACCGCTTGGGAGATGAAGAGAGAGGTGCCGCTGTGGTAGGGGAGCGTGATGGGCATAGTGTTTTTAATTAAACGCTGTTGCTGTTTTAGTTTTTATTCACTCTCCATTGCTGTGTTTTTTTTTGTACCAAGACTCTGGCCACTGCGCGTCATGTTTGGCATAAATCCACTCATCTCCCCGTGCCACCCCCCACGACCTGCCGCATGTCGCTGCTGCTCCAACAGATGAAATCAGATTGCATGTGCCCCCTGCACCCTGAATCAGGTACATAAGATACCATGTGAAAGGTTGTTGGAAATAGGACCCTTTTGGAGGTGCTCCCGCCGAAGGAAAGAGGCAGACGCCATTGCAAGATGCCTATGTGCATCCCCTGTTTCAACGCCATCAAAGGCCAGCCACATGCGCGCCTCCTTGTGCAGTCTGTGTTTCAGCGTTGGAGTCGTTGTCCCATGGATGGGAGTGAGGCCGAGTGGTCTAAGGCTCCGGCCTCTCCGGGGGCCTGGGCTGCCAAGACTTGTCCTTCTGTTGCAATGTCCAGATTGCATTTCGTTGATGTGGGATATTTTTGCTTTGAAAATATTACGGTCTGGTCTCGTTTCATTACAAAAACATTACTACCATTGTTAACAGTAGCAGTTGCATGATGGAATCTGGTTTTGTAGTGCAATTTAAAAAAACATTTGACGTAACTAGATGCTCTCTTGCCAGTTTGGGTCTGGGCGAAGATATTTACCAATCTTTATAATTAATGCAGCAGCGAAAGCCATGAGTCTGACGTGTTTTTATCCAGCCAAAAGCGAGGCTTAATTATAAAGTACACAAGCAATCGGGTGTATTTGCAATATTGTAAATGTGACTGCCAGCGACTGACAAATAAGTTAAGCTTCCCTAATAGGCCGTTAGAAAATGACCCTGGGAGACCTTTTAACATTCATTACATTGATTTTGTGCTCAGATAGAACTGGGATACTTTACATGTGTTACTTTTTTAGCTGTAGTTTGCCACAAGCTAAGCTGTAAAAACTTATCACTGGACTGAGACAAACTGCCCAGAACCTGGTCAGAATCAGTCCAGATCAACAGTGTCAGAACAAGCAGGACTTAGCAAAGTTCATACCTCCATGTGTTTGATGTCTTGCTTCAGCCCCCTTCCAAACCTCACGTTCTTTCATAAAAAGACCTGCAAGGTAAGCTGCTTGCGTCAAAAATAATGTGACAGAGTTAGATTCTGGAGTAAATAAGAAGTGTAAATAACAGTAGATTGAAAGGGCATCCACCAGCTTTGGAGATGCATTTGCTCTTGTCTTCACGGACAGTTTGCGATGCTTAAGCGCCACCTTCTGACTTATTCATGAAATGCTGTTGCACGGTGCAGTAGACCAGTCACCCCCTTACTGCGTGTTATGTGGCGCGGTGAAATGGTAAACTCTGTCTCTCCTTACAGTGCATTTGATGATATTTGCCACCTGCATAATCATATCATGAGTGTCAAGATCATACGTGTGACATACTAGCAGGGCACACTGAAGCAGGGCTGCCACGCCCTAAATCAGACAGAACTGGCTCATCTCAGCAGGACTGCCTGTGGCCTACTGGGCATTAGTTCCACTTCTTAGCTAGGCAGCCATATTTCACTTGGGCTAATGGGACACGTTTTCACAGTGCTGTGTCTTACATGTGTCTGTTAGAGCTCTTGTCAGCATGTCTATGGTGTATTTAATGGACTGAATCTGCGCTTCTCAATAGGATCGCTGTACTTTTAGTGGGACGGTTGCAGCTCTTCTCAGCAGGCAATGTCATTCTATAATGAGACAGTCCTAAAACAACTGAGCATGGTTACGGTTGTTTTGCTGGAGCATTACTATAAGACCTGCTATAAAATTGAATAGAACGATAAGGGTACTTTTCAAAATGCATGCTAAATATGTAACAAGACAGTAACAGAACTTAGTCTGCCTCCAATCCACCCCCTTCCTCAGTCCACTCGAACCCACCTCACCCTATTCCACCCCACTCCAGGCCACTCTACGACACTGCACTCTACAACACTCTCTGCCACTGAACTCTGCTCATCTCTACTCATCTATACAACACTACCCCCACTCCACTCCACGACACTCTACTGAAAAAATTCTATCTATGACACTCTACTTCTCCCACTCCAGTCTAGGATACTGGCAACTGCCATATAGCAGCAATCCACATAAATACACTCCACATCATGCCACAAAATTCCAATCAGCACAATTTCACTGAACGCCACACACTTCCAACCAACACAATTCCACTCCACTCATTTCCATTCACACCACATAATTCGGAAACAAACCACATGATGCAACTCAACAGCACATTTACCCAACCCATTATATAAATCCAATCCACACCACAAAATACCACATCATACCACAAACACCACATAATTAAATACCACAACATACCATTATACAACACAAAATAACATTCCACATATTTAGACTCCATGAAACACAATCCCACTCCATATAACTCAACTACACTCAAAACCACATAATTACTTTCCAAATAATTCCACTGCACACCATGCCACATAATTCCCACTACACACATCCACTCCACACCACACCAGACAATTCCACGCCACACAATTCCACAACAAACAACCTCCTATGGTTGACTTCAGGCCTTCAAGCACAATTTCTTTCCCGTACCTTCTCAAAGTTTCCGTCCCTCAAACCCACGCTATCCTCCTCTTCTTAGGGTGTCTTCTGTGTACATAGGTGCCCCCTCTTTATAAGTCTGTAGCCAGCTCTCCCCTTCTTTCGCTCTTTCATACACACTTTCTGCTCCTCTGTCTGGAGTTCCTTCACCACTTCCTGCACAAACCACCTATCCCTCTCTATCTTCCTTTCTATCTATTCTGTGCAGCTTTCACCCCTATCTATTCAGCATGCCACATAATTCCACTACACAAATACACTCCACACCACACAATTCCACAACTAACAATTTAAATACAACCCACACAATTCCACTCCATACGACATATACCCACTACACTCCAAACCAAAACACATAGGTAAAAGACATTGCCATTTACAACGCCAATAGTTCTAACTTTGACAAATGCAAGACCTATTGCATTGCAAATGCTCGTTGGTTCTGCTGTTAGTAGATTTGTCATTTCATCATGCTAGTAAATGCAGAATGGCATCTAAGTAATCAGAACCACGTTTAAACACCATCAGTTTTCTCCATTTCAGTTCCACCTAGGTGAACTGAAAAGAAAAACTGCAGCAACATTGTGGATGCTACAACACTGGTCTTTACAGACATTGAAAACTGCCATAAGCAAGCACTGGCAAAGCCAATTTGTCTCACTTGTATATAAAGGTAGGTGAGACCAACTGGCGTTGCCAGTGCTTATCGACGCATTCTCGGCCTCTGCACTTTTTTAACCTGACTTATCTAAAACTGATTCAATTATCTTTTTGGAGAAAATTAATAACTGCTTTTTGATGTGTTTTATTTCACACAAGGGCCCAATTTATAATCTTTTTCACATAATGCAACACAGCAAGACAATTGCTGCTCTAAGTGAAAGAGTCCTCTCCTTGCACTGGTGGGCTCAGTGAAACCTAGCACCAGCGCAGGCAGCCTTGTGTCATGGTGCAATGGTGCCTGCGTTGCAGGCAGGATGGTTTTTGGGCAGAAAGAGGCTCCTACCTGCACAAAAACAATCCTTAGAGGCAATTTCCTCTTTTTAAGTGTTCTGTAGAATGCAGCACACCTAGAAATAAGAAATAATGAGGAGAAAGAAAGATATTTCCCCTCATTGCACCTCTGGTGGGAAGTCGTGCAATTCTGATACATTCCCAGGTCCACCAGTGTTGGTAAATCTGGCAGTGTGTCAGAATGCATTCGTGGATGCATGGGAACACCCAAGCTCCACCCACAAAATGCCTCCACCATGCAGTGTAATCAAGGCAACGACTTGCACTGCCTTGAATTACATAAGATTTACCAAGCCACACAGGACCACAAAGGTGCAAAATCTGAGTCTAGGTTTTGTGTTGCCCTATTTTGCCTTGTGTGGTACAAGGGTGACGCAAAAGAATGATAAGTCTGCCTCTAGGTCCTTCTTTTGTTCTTAATGTCAGCAACCATTCTACCTTTTCATATGAAAGAGAATGACTCTAAT
Organism: Triturus cristatus; assembly: GCF_964204655.1. Classification (NCBI taxonomy): domain Eukaryota; kingdom Metazoa; phylum Chordata; class Amphibia; order Caudata; family Salamandridae; genus Triturus; species Triturus cristatus. Next base: position 93,707,048 of record NC_140589.1, on the reverse strand, counting down.
GATTTAAGTGGCTTTTAAGAAGGGTGATGTCATGACCACGTATTATACGGAATACATTACTCTCTCTATTTTACGTTTCAGGATATTGCAAGCCACCTTGGATTTCCATGACCATATAAAGGAACTCCGTCAATGTACATCTGTGGTCACGGAGCTCTTCAGTGACTTGCAGCTTCCTTATATTGTACAGAAGGTAGTATTTTATCCCATATACTGTGCAAAATGTTTAAGGACTAAACTGCCGTATTTCACATATTCGAAGCCAAATACAGTTACTGTAGAATTACGACATTCCAACAAATCTACAAAATGTTTTAAAATTGTTAATTTTTTAAAAACATTTTTGCACAACTATTTTTTGATGGTGTTCCAAAGAGATATCTCCAATCCTCTCCTGCCGAAGTTATGTTGTACTTTAAGAAAAATGGTCTTAGCAATTGACTTCGCAATGAATGTAGGAGAGGACAAACAAACATCACATGATTTAAAAATCTAACACAATTCCCTCAAAGCCTCTCCTCGCTACGTAATCCCTCCCAGGATCCTGTGATAATTGGTATCAGAAGAAAATTCTACCTTTATAACAAAATAGTTCTGCATACACTATGGGGAAGTTTCCATAGTACATACAGATACTCTTCACGATTATCTCATTCGGGGCATACAGAGCACACAGTGCAATGTCTCTTTACCGACTCACTTCATAAATTGATTTTTTTAAATCAGATTTATTAAAATAAGCTTTGGAAGAGGGGCTACCTCACTCTGATCAATTACACACATATCCAAAGCTTTCATATAATTTGAAAAGACAGTACTCTTTCCCTTCAAGCAATAAAAAACTTCAGATTTTAATGCAGCTCTGATGGAATCTGAATAACTATTTAGTATATTATTTCCCCACCTTAAAACAGCAGCCATTGCAAACACATTTGGTGAGAGGAACCCAAATTCAAGCTGGAAAACGAGCGGTACGGCCGAAGAATTCAAATTACAAATTTGGCTCCAAATCCGCATTTCAACCTTCTTAAAAATGGACCAAGACTGCTCTTCCATTACCTCACAGGTATAGGTCACGGAAGGCGGAATTTTAATCTTATAAACAGACAATAAATGGTCAAAATGCCTTTGCCCACAACACCTATATAGTCTGCAAATGGCTGAAGCTTGAGATACCGGCTTACTTCTGCACTGATTGATATGATCCTTTCTTAAGCAATTACTCGAAAAAATTCTACCTAGATATGGATACAACTACACCACTTACAACTTGTCATTCCCCATGAACCAGTGCAAACCCTACCTAACTCTGCACCCCCCGGACCTAAAAACCATAACTTTACTCTTAGAGATGTTTATTTTTAAAAAGTGTTCATCAGTATAATTTCCCAGATCAGGAAGATGTCTCAGTAGTCCTATCGGTGTTAAATCCAACATAACAATATCACCAGCGTATAGCAGACAGCCCACGCTCATCAATCCTAGCTTAGGTGGGTCCCCTTTACACTGTCCAACTCTGCAAGGTAAGTCATAGGTGTAAAGGGAAAAAAGAAGGGGCGCAAGTAGGCACCCCTGCATCAATTCATTTTATGTCTCTACTTTGCTGGACAGACCCTGATTCCCTCCCATCAGATCCAAGTTGAAGAGTGCAGAGCAACGTTCAATCTAAGCAAGTGCGCAGGGATCACCAGAGCAACCAACATCCTCCACAGCATCCCACGGTCAACCCTATCGAACAATGGGGAGATATCAATGAAGGCAAAATATAAGGACATTCCCTTACCTGCAGGATACTTCTCTATCAGAGTTTGGAGGGCCTTGATATTATCTGAGGTTCCACAGTTCTTACAAAAACCAGCATTCTCCACAGGAACAAGGTTGTTGCCAAATGCCAAATCCTAAAGGTGAAGAAGAATACTCTTGGCAAACAGTTTACCAATCGCATCCAATAATGCATTCTGTTTGAAACTAGCAGGAGAGGTTTTAGGACTTTTATATGAAGGCACAACAACACTTCCTTTCCAGGTAGATGGTTTAACCCCATTCAAATAACAATACTGAAAAACACCGGGCACAGAAAAAGAGCCCATGCAGAAACCTCTTGTTTAATGAAAGATATCGGGAGTTCATCCGGACCCATTGCCCCCGAGAATCTTGCTCCCTTAATAAAACTCTCTATCTCCTCACAAGAAGGTGGGCCATATGAATTCAATGAGGGAGGCTCATCACTTGACTCCCAACGACATCCCGCGACTTGAATTGATGGCATATAAAGGTGAAATATATTGGGTCCACTCTGCATCTTATATAGGGATGGTCTCGGCCTTAATTCTGGAATCACAATATTCAGGTATTAAAGACCAGTATTTATGAGAGTCACCAGAAAAAGCAACTTCTCTCTACGTAATCTATTTCAGGTCCTCCTCCCTCCTTCGTTCAGATACCTTGAATCTAGTTCTCACCCGCTTTAACCAATTTATTTCTCTATACCTCTATAGCGACGACTGCTTAAATTGTTTCCTTATTAAGGATGTACCTTCTGTACCTTCCAAATGATAACTACAGAGGGTTTAACACAAAGGGCCGGATTCACAGAACTAACTTAAGACAAAATCCTAAACTTACTACCATTTTGGTATTCACAGAAGGCACTTACTCATTTTGGTATTCACAGAAGGCACTTACTCATTTCGGTATTCCGTGAATACCGAAAGTCTTAAAGTCAGGATTGTTCTCAGTTTAGGAGTAGTAAAGTTAGGACTCCTAACTTTAGGCCTCCTAAATGCCTCTGTGAATACCGAAAATCTTAAAGTTAGGATTTTCCTCAGTTTAGGAGTCCTAAATTTAGGAGTCCTAACTTTATTACATCAAAAGTTTTATATTTTTTGAAGCATTCAGTGTGCCTGCTACCCAACTCCATGGGACTAACTCATCTCCATTCTAAGATTGCCTGGCCCACTGGTCCTCATATCCTACAATGTCTATCACTCTCTTCCCTGTATCTCTACCAATTAATATTGTGATATCCTTCAGGTTTGCAAACCCCCCAGCTCCTAAATGAATCTTGAGTGGACTCCTGGGTGCCCAATCTAAGGCTATCAGGCTTAGGGTCTATGCTCACTTCAAACAGAAAACCATCAATACCTTTTTTCCGGACATGGTCCACATTGGCCAGGATTAACATTACAACAAACCAAGAGACAAATGTGACCCTGAATCTCAGAAGTGGAGCAAGGGGATCCAAGTACACCCAATCAATATCTCTACTTGACACCAGGCACAGAGCCGCAATTTCTAATAAGAGCTGCAAGATAAAACTTCTATTCAGAGGGCTCAATTCACTATCAAAGAAGGAAACAAAATTCAAGGTATTGGAGAGATTGCCAAAAACAAGTCCTTCGATGGGATTATTATTATGCCTTGGCCCAGCCCCTGAATTAAGCGGCTGTGCTAATGGAAGAAAAGGAGGAGCCTCCCCATTAAGAGTCCTCACAAATTTGGTAGCATTACATAAAGAAGATTCTCCACGAGGGGGAGCTGGGGGAGATCTTTTAAGGACTCACTCAGACTCTTGTAGGATTCCACAACCTTCTTCATCGGTTCTCGTGGATTCAACAATCCCACCCCCAGCATCATCCTTCACTATACCCCAGTTCGTACCACCCCAATTATTATGGATAGTTACCCACATATTCCCCTTCTACTGCCGATGGCAGTCTAGGAATGGTACTTCTGATATATTAGGAATGGTGGGCATACTGATTACTTCTGGGTACTCAAGCTCCCAACCTAGATGACGACCGGTGCTCTTTGTCACTCCTACTTTTTGAAGCTGATTAATGGAAGCAGACTCTTCAGGAACATGAGAGAACCTGAGTTTTTTAGACTTTCATTTCATAATACGCCGAGTTCTTTTCTTTTTCCCCTTCTTGCGTTTTGACCTATTACGACTCTGGGGGCCCACTTCACAGGAAAATCACCATCTTGGTGAGCCCTTGAAAAATTAATACTAGAAGGGACATCTTGCAAGACTACAACCCTCCGGGTAAGGGGAGCCCCTTTTTTATATATCAGAAAAATAGGAAGAGGATTCTCAATTAGTTACATTTCCACTTTGGAATACATAACATCATTCTTCAGAAAAATGGAGAACGGGGCATATTGTCAATCTCCTTACTGGCCTCAGAAATACCCTTGGATTGCCCCAAAGACGTAGCCTTAGGGCCGCCATGATTACCCGCCTGAATTCCAATTTCTGCCACTCCATTTCTTACCACTCTGTTAGTTTGGGAGGCCTACGATTTCATTTCAACACCCCTTTCTTCCTTCCTTGGGCATAAGCCAATGGAGGTGAGGTGCTGCACCCCCATTAAAATTGGGGACTACACATCAAGCACATGATCAGAATTAGTAACTGTTCCATCCGACAGAGCCGAAATAGTTGATATGACCTTCCCTACGCATAATAAAATATCAGAGTGGGCCTTCCCCCACGTCCCCTCCCCTTCCAGATTAAATGACTGCACAAGTACTTGGGGCGCTGTGGACACAGATAAATCACAGTTCAAAGAGTTCATTGAGCCCATTAAAAAAAGCCTTGAAGATGGTGTTCTACAATATAAAGCTGGTAATGATGGACGTCTAGATAAATGATCCAGTGGCGGGCTCAAGACCAGGTCCGAGGCAATAAAAGATTTTCAGTTAGTCTCTCTAATCTGATTCTTTTCTATATGAACAGCGATGTCTGGCAAGGAATAGTCCTCCAATGCACCAGGGTTACCGTCACACAAATCAACGCCAAGCCCACCATAAATTACTCCAAAAGTCTCCTTAAATGGCAACACTTCTGACACGAGGGCAACATCTGGCCACCAGATTGGGCCACAGGACTTATGGGACCGGACTCAGAATCCAATTCCAGCAGTGTTCAACTTGGAAGCAGCCTCAATGTTCATGTCTTCCATTTCTTCCACTACTTCCGCTATATAACATGACTGATCAGACTGACTTACAGGATCAGCCAGAACTGGGCTGTGAATATATCGACTAGCCAGATGCAAAGCGGTACCCTGGGACAAAAACGCAACCAATCTTCCATCGTCTTCATTATCTGCACCTGACATCATCTTCAGTTCCTTACTTCCTGTCCGCCTCCCTTCTATGAGAACAGGGACAGTACAGAGGGGTGAGACTTCAGGAGAGACAGATGGAACTTGGACTTCTTTTGCTGAATTGTTTTTTTAGTTTTTAAAAGTTTGGGAGAACTAATAGAGATAATAGTTGGAACAGAAGTTGGTATTGAATGGCCAGAACACAAACACATAGATGACATCTTTATTTCTCAAATGCCTCAGATGCATGCTCTTCCTCACCTTTCCTTTGCAACTCCACAACTGGCGCCCACTCCTTTCTAGTTGTTTACTTGTCCCTTGTTCTATACAATGCCCAATATGCCTTGAGATGCCTAAAATACCTTAAATTGTGACCCGACTAGTGGGAGTATAACTTCACCTACAGGGCACAATAAAATACTACTGCCTCCACTGCAAGGAAACAAAGCTGCTCCACTGAACTGAACTTGTTACCCAGAGAGCCACTTAACAAGCCAGTGTTAGCAGGCAAAAAGCAATCTACAATCGGTTCTGTCGGGTAACACACTTGCTATGAATCTGTGCAGTATTGATCATGCAAAAAATGATGAGTCTAATACATTTCTTTATAGACTTCCGAATGGAACACGCATATATGAAATTACATTTTTGATATAAAAGCAGGGCCTGCGGTCTAAGCCTCCCCTGAGCATTACCGCTAAAGACCTCAATCGTCAGGTCATGAGGCCCAGCTAACAACTAATGCAAGTAGGTATAAGATGGGGCAGTGAGGGATCCCTTCTCTTACCAGGCCCACCAGGCAAGCGGGGAGGCCTGGGCATGATTTTCGGGCGGGACACACGACATACCAGGCGCTCTCATCTAGCACACACACAACAGTCTAGTGATCTGGAGCATCACGCCAGTAACTGCTGTCTACACAGGCCCACCCCTCGCTGTCACCATCAGATTCACCATGGAGGGGGCCATGGCCACGCTTGCTTCACTGTCTCTACATGCCGAGAACTCAGAGCGTACCCACCTCACTCCTTCAACCTCTGAGCTCTGAACACCACACTCCTGGCATCTGACGTCGGCAGGTGTTTCCTAAGGAATCATGAGATGGGTTGGTATTGATAGTTGTAAAATGGCTTTCCATATTTTGGGTGCGGTACCCGGGAAGTCTTGCTTCAGAGTATAAAAGCCTGTATCTAATTCCTTATTACAGGCGACTTATGAGGTCTCTACTCACCTGTAATAAAGACATGACATAGCTGGTCAACTGTAATTTTTTTTACAGTTGACTTTTGAGACCACAATGCCTGTTGCCTGACCAGCAGCCAGGGTGAAAGGTGTCATGCACAGCTTAAACAAGGAGGTATTTCTCGGGAGATATTTCTGCCAAAGATCACTACTTCTTTCTTGTCGATGTTGAGCTTGCAATAGTTGGCTTTCAGCTAGCTGGCAATTTTAGTCATGCAAGCGGAGAACTAGTTTCTTGTGTTGAGGGACAGTATGAATTGCATGTTGTCAGTGTAGGAGAGAATGTTGATAGCGTGTGCTTGTGGGACGTTTGCCACCGGGATAATGAATGCAATGTAGAGTGCGAGGCTGAGCAATAAACATTGAGACACTCGTGTACATCATGCGTCCATGAAAGCACTTTTCCATGTTGCACACTGTCTTTCATTCGTCCATTCACCTGCACACGTGCACTCTTTGAAGCTTCATTGTTGACTACATCTTGACAAAAGGTGTGCATTCCTGAAATTAGTAGATAACAAATGCATATGTGGAGATGGTATTAAGCTACATGGACCCGTGAGGTAGAGATTTTCTATGTAGGTCAGTACTAAATGTAAGTTCTTGATGAAAATTACATCATGGGATATAGAGACCCAACATGTGGATTTACTATGACTGCAATACTGATAACAGGGTAGCATAAAGTTATTTTCAAAAGCCTTCAAGTTTTTGTTTGGTGGCATTTAATGTATTTTTCCAAAACTAAAAGCTGACACTTGGTACCAAAATATGCAATTGTAGAGGATATTTTAAACTAATTTATGCGGGCAGAGGTATTGCATTTCCATAGTTTATTCAAAAGCTGAAATTTGAGCAGGAATAACTTAGTGAGTTATGGACAATTATTACTGATGCTGTTTCCTTGGTACCATAGGACACTTGCTGCTGTCAGTTAATTCATGATTCAAATGGAGGCATTTCATCATATATATTGATAAGGTCTATTAATATATTATCGTATGTACTAACACATTATCGTATCGTACTATCGTATCATATTATCGCATGTGTTAGTAACACAGCAAGAGGGTTTTGAAATGCGCACATTTATACAAGGGGTCTCGGGTGTGACAAATCACACATCAGTAAAGGCCTCAAAATGACACTTTCTGATGTAGGAGATAAAACACACGAACATGTCATGCCTTACTTTATCAAAAACACCTCCATGTAAGGAGAAATAGGGTCTAAGGGAAAAGTTTAACGACCAGCATACAGTTCCAATCCCCAATACAATTTAAGAAAAATACAGAGGAAACTGGTGGTCTAAAAAAGGAAAGAACATAAGGAACAAACAACCTGTCTCCTAGCACCAAAATAAACTATCCTTCCAATAACAGTCACTAGTGAGTAAATACTACAAGTGAGGAAGAGAAAATAGAAAGGAAATAAATTCACAAAAATGTTGACAGGATTTCCATCAACTGCCAAGAGAGGCCAGTGTCATCATTTGGTTATCCTTCAATCTTGCTACTACTCCTCAAAGCCTTGAGGGAAAACATGTAGCAAAAGATTGCAACTGGATAATACGAAAAAAGTCAGAGAAGAAACTTTCAAAGACAGAGACTAACCAAAGTGGTCATGATTAATACAGCAAAAGTAAGTCGTCTCTTGTGTGATGGAAATGTGAGTGCAGTGCATACAAGTGAAGATTAAAAAAGGAGTTGGAAGAGAGAGAAACAGCCTTTAATCACCATCTCACTGCCAATCCTGTTAAAAACATGTATAAGCAACTTTTAGGTTGCTTCACAATGGGCCAACTAGTTTCAGCCAGAATGGACCTTTTTCCCGGCTTTCTTCAGGACCTAAAAAATTAACCAGCTACTGCAAATGTGGTGAAAGTGACAAAAATAATTATCGTTGTCAAAAAGTACAACCTTGAGTGATGAGATCTCTGAATGAGCAGGGCAATCTTCACTCCTATAATAAACAAATAAATTAACAAAAATAGTCTTCTTCGTACTCTGAGTATTGGTTTAGTTTGTTCCTTAAGACTCTAAGCATCTCAGATTTGCGATTTAATTCAATTCTAATTATCACATGTTGAGATACCGCACTGCCATACAGTTAATGAGGATCAGTGCACTCACCTGCATCATGTGAGATTCAGGCCTCACCTCACCCGGTCACTAACTCAGGCTTTAGGAGACCCCGCTCTGAAGGAAAATGGATATACAAACAGGCGGATCAATGATAGCTTAAAAAATATAGTTGTATTTCTCAAGAATCTTCTAAAATATTATTTTCTTCTTCTAGCTCTATTATATGGTCCATATAGTGTCTGTTAGATGTTCCTAATGTCTCTAATGTTATCGCCCCACGAATTACCGTTACTTTATCTAATGGAAATGGCAACTGCTATTTGTTTCCTACTAATAGAAACCAAGCGAGCCTCAAACCTGATAGAATAGGCTCAATCAGAAAAAAGATATCGGCAGTGAAAAAGCGTTAGCATGATTTACGCTCAAAAGTTACTGTTTTAACGTCCAATGGAGTTTTTTTGGCGACGTGCAATGCTCTTTATATACAACAACCGCATGTTCTGTGGAATATCTCTAAAAATACGCTGAACACCCGACAGCTAACACGTAGCTAAATCGCTACTGAGAAGTGCAGCGTTAGTTTGCTGATAGACTGACTCTGAAAAATGGAACAGTATGAACACCCATTTGAACAAAGTCTTGTCACTCACCTATCCGTCGGTGCCTCGGACTCTCCTGGGTTTGTGGGAGGTACCGTGGCTCCGGCTAGTGAAGTTTTTATAACGCGCTTACTGCGTGATTTGCAGATGACGATATTAGAACTACCAAATGACGTATTAGAAACAGGAAATGGTAGTTTCTTTGACATAGCTTCCGATAGTGAGAAAGCTTTATCGATATCGACATTGAACCAGCATGTAAAGTTGTTGACACGTCAAAAGGGGGGGGGCGCCAATCAAATTGAAGTATCAGAACTACCAATTGGCGTATTGGAAACAGGAAATGGTAGTTTCTTTGACATAGCTTTCGTCTAATAAGAAAGCTTTATTCATATCAACAATGAGCAAACGTGCATAGTTATTGGCACGTCAGAAAGGTGAGATTAGGTGAGATAAATGGTATTAGTGAATCTAGAAAGAGAATTAAATCTTCAAAGATAATTACCTAGATAGACATTCATGATCAGAATGATACCTCAGATATCTACACCTTGTGTTGGTAAAGACCCTTTTCAAGAGTGGCAGAATGGGAGCTGTGACACTGTCTAAACTGTGCCCTTATGCGGACTATTGTAGAGTGGTCCAAGGGATCGAGTCATTAAGACCGTTTTTATCACTCTGCAATCTAAACACCCATTGTTGTTCTTTATTGAAAAGGAATTTAGTTTTGTCAGTGATATGGGACGGTATATATGGCTTCTCTAAGACCGTCCACGTAAAATCATCCGCTTGATGTTTTTTTTCGACAAAGTGTCGTGTCAGTCTGGTATTAGTCTTTCTACATCTAAAGGTGCTTTTATGTTCTAGCATCCTTAATTTGACTTTGCGAGTCGTCATGCCTACATATTGACTTTGGCATGGGCATTGTAGTAGGTAGATTAAATTGTCACTATTACAATTGGAGAAAGACTTTTGTATCCATGGCCTAGTAGTACCTATGTCGATTGTTTTGGATTGCTTCGTTTGCGGGCAAATCACACATGTCCCACAAGGATAATGGCCCTGGACTGCTGGTAAATCCCAAAGGGTACTCTGTGTTCTTGGTTCTTGCTCTCTTGAGCGTGTGTTTACCAATTTGTCACGGAGATTAGGACCCCTTTTAAAGGCAAAAAGGGGCATTGGGATTTTCTGGTTACAGGTATTCAAGATGCGCCAGTTCTTTCGAATGCTTTTCTGAATACCATTCGTGAGTGTACTGAAGGTGTTTACGCATGTTGCTTGTATAGATCCAGAGTTGAACACTTTGTCGAAAAAAAACATCAAGCAGATGATTTTACGTGGACGGTCTTAGAGAAGCCATGTATACCGTCCCATATCACTAACAAAACTAAATTCCTTTTCAATAAAGAACAACGATGGGTGTTTAGATTGCAGAGTGATAAAAAGGGTCTTAATGACTCGATCCCTTGGACCACTCTACAATAGTCCGCATAAGGGCACAGTTTAGACAGTGTCACAGCTCCCGTTCTGCCACTCTTGAAAAGGGTCTTTACCAACACAAGGTGTAGATATCTGAGGTATCATTCTGATCATGAATGTCTATCTAGGTAATTATCTTTGAAGATTTAATTCTCTTTCTAGATTCACTAATACCATTTATCTCACCTAATCTCACCTTTCTGACGTGCCAATAACTATGCACGTTTGCTCATTGTTGATATGGATAAAGCTTTCTTATTAGACGGAAGCTATGTCAAAGAAACTACCATTTCCTGTTTCCAATACGCCAATTGGTAGTTCTGATACTTCAATTTGATTGGCGCCCCCCCCCCTTTTTGACGTGTCAACAACTTTACATGCTGGTTCAATGTCGATATCGATAAAGCTTTCTCACTATCGGAAGCTATGTCAAAGAAACTACCGTTTCCTGTTTCTAATACGTCATTTGGTAGTTCTAATATCGTCATCTGATTGGCGCTGCAAATCACGCAGTAAGCGCATTATAAAAACGTCACTAGCCGGAGCCTCGGTACCTCCCACAAACCCAGGAGAGTCCGAGGCACCGACGGATAGGTGAGTGACAAGACTTTGTTCAAATGGGTGTTCATACTGTTCCATTTTTCAGAGTCAGTCTATCAGCAAACTAACGCTGCACTTCTCCGTAGCGATTTAGCTACGTGTTAGCTGTCGGGTGTTCAGCGTATTTTTAGAGATATTCCACAGAACATGCGGTTGTTGTATATAAAGAGCATTGCACGTCGCCAAAAAAACTCCATTGGAAGCTAAAACAGTAACTTTTGAGCGTAAATCATGCTAACGCTTTTTCACTGCCCATATCTTTTTTCTGATTGAGCCTATTCTATCAGGTTTGAGGCTCGCTTGGTTTCTATTAGTAGGAAACAAATAGCAGTTGCCATGTCCATTAGATAAAGTAACATAATTTGTGGGGCGATAACATTAGAGACATTAGGAACATCTAACAGACACTATATGGTCCATATAATAGAGCTAGAAGAAGAAAATAATATTTTAGAAGATTCTTGAGAAATACAACTATATTTTTTAAGCTATCATTGATCCGCCTGTTTGTATATCCATTTTCCTTCAGAGCGGGGTCTCCTAAAGCCTGAGTTAGTGACCGGGTGAGGTGAGGCCTGAATCTCACATGATGCAGGTGAGTGCACTGATCCTCATTAACTGTATGACAGTGCGGTATCTCAACATGTGATAATTAGAATTGAATTAAATCGCAAATTTGAGATGCTTAGAGTCTTAAGGAACAAACTAAACCAATACTCAGAGTACGAAGAAGACTATTTTTGTTAATTTATTTGTTTATTACAGGAGTGAAGATTGCCCTGCTCATTCAGAGATCTCATCACTCAAGGTTGTACTTTTTGACAACGCTTATTTACACGATAATTATTTTTGTCACTTTCACCACGTTTGCAGTAGCTGGTTAATTTTTTAGGTCCTGAAGAAAGCCGGGAAAAAGATCCATTCAGGCTGAAACTAGTTGACCCATTGTGAAGCAACCTATTTGTTAAAAGTTGCTGATACATGTTTTTAACAGGATTGGCAGTGAGATGGGGATTAAAGGCTGTTTCTCTCTCTTCCAACTCCTTTTTTAATCTTCACTTGTACGCACTGCACTCACATTTCCATCACACAAGAGACGACTTACTTTTGCTGTATTAATCATGACCACTTTGGTTAGTCTCTGTCTTTGAAAGTTTCTTCTCTGACTTTTTTCGTATTATCCAGTTGCAATCTTTTGCTACATGTTTTCTCTCAAGGCTTTGAAGAGTAGTAGCAAGATTGAAGGATATCCAAATGATGACACTGGCCTCTCTTGGCAGTTGATGGAAATCCTGTCAACATTTTTGTGAATTTATTTCCTTTCTATTTTCTCTTCCTCACTTGTAGTATTTACTCACTAGTGACTGTTATTGGAAGGATAGTTTATTTTGGTGCTAGGAGACAGGTTGTTTGTTCCTTATGTTCTTTCCTTTTTTAGACCACCAGTTTCCTCTGTATTTTTCCATGCCTTCCTTTATGCCAGGCAGCAGGAGTGTAAAATGCACGTTGTACATAGGTCCCAGGCTCGCCTACTCTTAAGATGTAGTAATTTAATAAGAGTGACTGGCAGTTTGTATCAGCCCTCCATATGGAGAGTCACACACAGTCTCTATAACACACAACCTCATCTTGAAACAACAGTATGCTGCTAGGTAAAACATGGACTTATAGACCACTTTTCACATAGTGCGATCACAGCCTGAAATGCAATATGACTGAGTAGCACCAAGAAGGCATTTCTGAAAAAATTCAGATGGCTTCCCTGCCAATCTGTGGCTAGACTGTAGGCAGAATGAGTGCAAAATATCAGATAAACACACTGAGGTTGATTTCACACTGTATGCATATAAAGCATGGAACTCAAAATATAATGAGCAATGAATGCCAAGAGAGAGGACCCTCCATGGACTGTGCAGCGTGGAAGGGTGGGGACTCGAGTCAAGCAATCGAAGCGAGGTCTCCCAGGGGCATGTGTGATATGGTGAAAATGTTACGTCGAAAATGGCAAGGTAGGAAAGTATGCCAGAGTAAACAATGGAAGTATTCCTGCAAACAGGGCTCAGCACTATGTCCTATAATCAGATTAGTGCTAATGCCTGCAGAAGGCGAGGCTGGGACATTGGTCTCAGCCGCCAGCTCTTCAGCCTTATTAAGCAGCTAGGGCATTGTAAACCAGCAGCACAGCCCTCCCTCTCCATCTACCTGGCTCTATTGTGAAGCAGGCGCAGGCCGGAGCCCGCTGACTGATTGGAAGGGAAGGGGATGAAAAGCAGAGAGAGTGGGATGGCGGAACGGGGCAAAAGACACGACAATGAAAGCAAAACACAAAGCGGAGCGCTTGTGAAACAGGCGCATCGCTGCTAGAAAGAGCTCATACTTGCCGGTCTTTGTGCAGACTAGAGCCAGTCCATGGCTTGGGCAGCTGCGAGGAGCTGGCACGGACAGTGGTGCCCCCTGCTCTGAGTCAGGCAGCAGCATAACCCTCCCTCTCCATCTGCCTGGCTCCACTGCTCTGCTGTGAGGCAGGTCAGGCTGGAGCCCGCTGACTGATTGGAAAGGAGGGGGAGGGAGAGTAGAGAGAGAGTGGGATGGAGGACCCGGTAAAAGACATGAGAATGAAAGGAAAGCACAGCGCGGCGCTCGTGAAATGGGCGCAGCACTGATAATATATGTTCTCCATTATTAAAGATAGAGGTGGGCGAGCTGTGCCACGCAGAACAAAAGAAAGGTGCTGCCGCCATTCTTAAAGATAAAGCGTGGCGTGCCATGGGAGGTGGTGGTGGGGGGAGTACACCGCACTGGGAGATTAGGTAGCGAGAGCAGGGGCACAAAAGACACTTCAACTGAACTGATGTATCAGGAACCAGTTAGGAGCCAGGAAAGAAGAGCAACAGAGGAGTTAACCAATGGCAAGCAGCAGGCAGGATTACACTCCGTATACTGATTGCAGCAGGTCTTCCAGACAGCGCAAGCGCGTTGCCTAGGCTCAACCTAAAAATGGGTGGGGGTGAAGGCCTCACGCCTGGTTGAATGTATAGGGCCTATTTGAATAGATCTGCATGCAATTATTGGTATGCATAAGGGCTTGGGCCCAGGGCCTGGCATTCTGCCATGTGCAGTGGGGATTTGATGCACAGGGGCAGCTGTAAGTGAAAGGCCATATGCTACAGGGTCAAGATGCTTGGCAGTTGGATGCAGGGTTTTGCCTGCATCTAACTGCTAATGTTTCTTTTTTTAAAACCCTTAAGAAATTCCCAGAAAAAACAAATAATTGCCAGTTAGATGCAGGGTTTGGCCTGCATCTAACTGCTAATGTTTCATTCAAAAAAACACTTAAGAAATTCCCTGAAAAAACAAATAAAATTGTTATTGCTCACAAAGCACAAATCCCGTTACATTAAAATAGGAAAAAACCTAGGAAATACACTGAAAAAAAAACAGTTAAAGAGACATACATTATGGTTCCAAATCGAAATCTAGAACCCCTAAAATATAAAGTATAAGTTATGTTTTCGGAATTTCTATAGTGTCCAGTCTGCTATTAGAATGACCTTGTCACCATACACCACCGCACTAAGCCACTGGCAGTCCATTGCCTGTCCATCTGGTCCTGAGCTTATAAGCACAGATTCTGCATGTGCTGATACATCACAGACATTGTGTCATGACTATGTACCCGATTTGGTGTCTGTGTATGATGCAGTGAGCTTTGCTGTATCATTTTGGTATTTTAGGGCTAGGCTCTGAGTCATCTGCTAACTGCTTATGCTTTTTATAGGTCAAAAGACCACCACATCACCTGGCAGGTGGGGAGGAGAGGGTGATTGTGTGTGTATATGTGTGTGTGTTTTGTTGGAGGAATGATGTTAGCTCCGTCTATTGTGCTCGGTTGTATGCTGGTGTATCACAGTACCCATGCTGTTGTGAGCATCTTGAAAGCCAACTATATGCCATAATTGTGTTTGCTGTTTGTTCTGTTTAATGAGTTATGTTGATGGTTTGTGTGCTTTAGTTTAGCAGTTAGTACTGTTGTAACCCGCATGATAGCCGGCTCTGTTACACAATAATAAGTCAAGGTTATCATCAATACATTGTCAGTGTCAGTACTGCTGTGGATTATAGATATCGTATTATCATCATCATTTTGTTTTTTCCATATAGTATGACCTGCCATGTGGTTGCTTTCAAATCTTTGTGAGTAGGTTTGGGAGATCAACAACTATGTGTATGTTTTGAGAATATACAGTGTAAATGAGCATTGTATCAGTGCAATAATGACAGAGGCCCACTAGAACACTGTGCATGGAGGGGTGTAAGAGATGATCTAAGATCATGTATATCTAGCAGGAGGGTGGGAGGCATTTGTTGTATTGGATCCAGGTTGCTATAAGCAGCTGTGAGCATCCTTGTCTTTGCTGGGTGATTAATTGAATCAAATATGAACCTATTGTCAGTGCCTGATTGACACTAACACTCATCTTTACCACCACATCTTCCTTAGCAATTACTAACATTGCATTTATTTTTGTTTGCTATTTAAGGTCATTCTGAGATCCTGCTTGGATTCTTCAGGTGTGGCAGCATGAAGGCAAGTCCATTAAAACAACTTCGGTACATCCATTGCAATCCCCTGCTCCTCATGTTAGGTATTTTCACACTTTCTATGTTTATGAATTCAAAAATACGTGTGCCATGGACTGTGTTGCATCATATATCTCCCAGAGCCACACCCACCGCCACCCCCATCTTGGAATATACTGCACGCTATGCAAACCAGATGAAGCCTACCCCACGGCACCCACTCATTCCACCTTATCCATATGACTACAAGTTCATTCTCAATGAACCAGACAAGTGCAAGAGGGAAGCACCTTTCCTGGTTATTATGATCATTGGGGATAGCAAAGATATTGCCGCTAGGCACGCCATTCGAAGCACCTGGGGTAACGAAAGCAGCATCCCTGGCGTGTCAATTGCAAAGATTTTCCTGACTGGGATATCTCCCACAATGACCAATGAAATCCAGAACATGCTCCAGGAAGAGAGTGTGACTTTCAAAGACATTATTCAGCAGGACTTCCTGGACACCTACAACAACCTTACCCTAAAAACCATGATGGGGATGGAGTGGGTGACCAAATACTGTCCTCGAGCCAGCTACGTTTTGAAAATAGACAGCGACATGTTCTTGAATATAGACTTTTTGGTCCACAAACTTCTGAGGCCTGAGCTGCCAGTAAGGACAAACTATATGTCTGGTTATATTGTTTCAAATACAGAGCCACTCCGGAACAAAGCAAGCAAATGGTACATCCCGAAAGAGGTCTATCCAAAGGACACGTATCCTCCATATTGCGCTGGACCAGGCTACGTTTTTTCCGGAGACGTGGCCAAGAAGGTCTATGATGTGGCTCAGACCATCCAACTAATCAACATGGAGGACTGTTTCATCGGAATATGCATGGATGAGCTGAAAATCAAACTCACGGAGCCCCCCAGCGACGTGTTCAATGGGCACAAAATAGAGTACAACAGATGCCAGTTCTCTTCTCTCATCACTGTGCATCACTACAGCCCTCAGCGACTGCTGGAAATATGGCCAGACTTCCAATCCAGGAATGAATCAGAGTGTATAGCAAAGAAAACAAGGTGAACTGGAGCTAGGCTTAGTGACCACTGTGCATCCAAGGGTTTATGCTGATGTTACTCTGAGGGTGTGTATCCTAAGATACTCAGGAATATCCTGTATCCAGGCAGACATAATGCTTAATGGGGATGGAAGCTGGACAGGAGCTTACTCAATCCTGTGATAACAAATAAATCTGTGAACCTCAATATGCACTGTAAGGAGAGGAATCATGACAAATCTATGCCTACTCTCTGGCACCTGCAGCTACCGTTATTTTATCTTAAGTTATGACTGACCATTTCCAAGCTGTACACCTTCTAATTTTCTGATATGTTCTCTCAAGTGCAATACATAATATCTACAGTCATTCTGCTGTACCTTCATACAGCAAAAAGCAGTGCAGTGCTTTTTTGTCACTTATCTTGAAGACTGTCAACGGCTCCCAGAAGGTATTGATGATGTTCCAAAGAAGATGCTTTTACTCCAAAATGAAGTTTGAATCTTTCACTCATGTACGTGTTTACTGTTCTGCACTATTATACTTAGTTTTGCTAAAGTTTATCTCAAATTGTTCATTTATCCTTAACTTCGGATTCTGATAAAATGTGTTTTCTCTAAATGTTTATTACATATAATATTGGCAATCTGTAAATCAATTTCTTGAAATAAGTAAGAATCATGGGAATTAAATGTGCTTTATTCTAATTTTATATGTGCAGAGATTCAGTTAGCCCATTTGTGGTTATGCAATTCCAAATAAGGTGAAAGAAAACTCAAAATCTATGGTTTAAAAGTCGTAAGATGTTCATAGATTGTCTTATGTTTAAATCCATGTTTGAAGATATAGAATTATTTGTGAAAGGGCAGACACTTCTACATGTCCCCAAACCCCTTCCTACAAACCATGTGTGCATATTGGGCTCTTACAGTGCATCACCTAACTAGTGCATTATATATTTCTCTGTTGTGGAAGCCATTTTTTTGCCTAAGATATAGAAATGGATTTTCATGACTTCCTCTCTAAAAAGGTATATGAAATGTTATGCATATGGGAGATTGTATGGTCCATGATGAACCATTAAGAAGTGTTTAGTAAATTTAAAATATAAAATAATTTTGATGAAAGAACAGTTAGCTCGGTAGAAAAAAGTCAAATTTCACTGGTGAAGCATTGGTTAATACTGGGAAATTATCGGGCCTGGTTCACAAAAGTAATCTGAGACAAAATCCTAACTTGACCAAAACTTAACTTTAACTGAGCCAAAATCCTAACTTTACTATTCCTAAATGCCCTTTGTGAATACCGAAAGTCGTAAAGTTAGGATTTTGTCTCAGATTACTTTTGTGAATCGGGCCCATCATTAGTAAAAGCTGAGCACCCATATTTTGGAAAATAATGACACTCTGTGTACCATGCAGAACACTGAGAGAATTGATTGGTTTTAAACAACTAATGCAAGGTTTTACTTTTATAAGATATGTTTGAAATGTTGTTTATATGTTATCAGTCTTTTCACTGCAGGACTCATTACAATGATTGATATCTCTTTAGTATATGTTTTAACCTGTGCTTGAAATGGGAATAAATAAGAGCAGGTACTCACCAAATTGATGGACTAAGGTTGGAGTTTGGGGCGGAGCTGGGGCGGGGCTAATAGGAAAGCATTTATAAACAAGTTTAAGACTTTCTCAGTGCACAATTGTGCATGAAAATACAGAAACATTTCTGCTATCTGTAGTGTTAATATTTTTGTAAGTGTAAAAGGATACATTTAGCATTGTTTTTTACATTTCAAATGCGTGCAGGTTGCTTCTACACTTATGGCATATGAACAACATTTGGGATTTCACTTACCCTTAATAATGACTACTGTGTGCAGTCTGAGAAAGAAACCTAGACAAGGACGTACCAGGATCCCGTTCTTGTTGACAGATTTCGCCTCTGCTTATCTATATTGTTCTTGTTTATTCAGCTATGATGCTTCCTTTAGAGTGCCTTTTGTAATTCCCTTGAATTCAATAATAATGTTTATTCACCTAACGTGATAGTCATCAGTTTATAAGGTACAAAATAATGAAGTACATTGATGTAAAGTATTTGAAGAACATAAGCAAAGTTTTGGCACCCCATGTGCTGACTAAGAAAATAAGCATTGATGATTTATTTATTTATCCTATGTTGTGACAAGCTACCTGACTTCATGGAAAAGTTGAAATTGTATACATCATTCCTCCTGTGTATTTGTATTTGTATTTAAAGGCCCAAGCGCCACTTTTAAATAGTTACCATGAATATACATGATTATTGTTTCATTTTTCCTTCATTTCAGCTTGTAATTTTATATGAGGAAAAGTAGAATTTCAATGAAATTTGGAGCCAAGCTACTTCTTCAGGAGAGTGGAATTCCCATTTCAGTGATGCATTGTTAACTCATTTTTAAATCAAAAGCTGCACTTTTTCCTTCTCCTTTTCCCTGCAAGACTCGGGATTAAACAACTCAGCCAGACCGCCAGTCAATCACTGTTACCCTCACAGACTCAGCCAGACCACCAGTCAATCAGCCAGACCGCCAGTCAATCACTGTTACCCTCACAGACTCAGCCAGACCGCCAGTCAATCACTGTTACCCTCACAGACTCAGCCAGACCACCAGTCAATCAGCCAGACCGCCAGTCAATCACTGTTACCCTCACAGACTCAGCCAGACCGCCAGTCAATCACTGTTACCCTCACAGACTCAGCCAGACCGCCAGTCAATCAGCCAGACTGCCAGTCAATCACTGTTACCCTCACAGACTCAGCCAGACGGCCAGTCAATCACTGTTACCCCCACAGACTCAGCCAGACTACCAGTCAATCACTGTTACTCCCACAGACTCAGCTAGACCGCCAGTCAATCATTGTTACCCTCACAGACTCAGCTAGACCGCCAGTCAATCACTGTTACCCTCACAGACTCAGCCAGACAGCCAGTCAATCAGCCAGACTGCCAGTCAATCACTGTTACCCTCACAGACTCAGCCAGACTGCCAGTCAATCACTGTTACCCCCACAGACTCAGCCAGACTGCCAGTCAATCACTGTTACTCCCACAGACTCAGCCAGACCACCAGTCAATCATTGTTACCCTCACAGACTCAGCCAGACCGCCAGTCAATCACTATTACCCTCACAGACTCAGCCAGACCGCCAGTCAATCAGCCAGGCCGCCAGTCAATCACTGTTACCCTCACAGACTCAGCCAGACTGGCAGTCAATCACTGTTACCCTCACAGACTCAGCCAGATCGCCAGTCAATCATTGTTACCCTCACAGACTCAGCCAGACCGCCAGTCAATCATTGTTACCCTCACAGACTCAGCCAGACCGCCAGTCAATCAGCCAGGCCGCCAGTCAATCACTGTTACCCTCACAGACTCAGCCAGACTGGCAGTCAATCACTGTTACCCTCACAGACTCAGCCAGATCGCCAGTCAATCATTGTTACCCTCACAGACTCAGCCAGATCGCCAGTCAATCATTGTTACCCTCACAGACTCAGCCAGACCGCCAGTCAATCACTTACCCTCACAGACTGACATTCATACAGATCCTATGCCAGAAAGAGCTATCGGCCAGAGAATGAGTGGCAGACAGTATTAATCTTGACACAGCGGTCAAACACCTTGCACATGCATTTAAGGGCACTCGTTTGCAACCGTATGTTCAGGGCCACTGGAATTATGTAACTCTGCAGCTGCAGCATTTTTTGCATAGTAGTGGAATTGCTGCATTTGTCACATAAACTGTTGGACTTGGCCCTTCTGGCAAGTTCACGCCTAGAACTTTTTGCATTATCCTAGCCTTTTTCCTGTGTTGTACTAGTGGTTTTAGGCCTCTAGGCGCTTTCACACTGTGTCCCAGTGGAAAGCGCGTGCGCTCTGTGTATGGTTTAGTGAGACTGACCTGCTCTCCCATAGGAATGCATGGGGGATCTGAGTGACCGTGTTAAGTCCTGATGTGAGAGGAGTGCAGGGTCGAGTTTGGTATGTGCGAACTCGTGAGAGTGAATGCTGCGCGATGATGTGTGCGGCGTTACTGTGACTAGTATAGAAGTGCCACTTCTAGATGCTGGCATAAATGTGCAGTGACTGTCTGGCTTGCGATTGGCTGGTGTGTCTGGCTCCAGGAGTCAGGATGGGTCTGCCCTGGTGCTGAATGGAGAGAGCTGCATGTTGATGGCAGGGAGGAGTACACCTGGGACCTGAATAGGGCTGGACTTTCCTCACACAATGCTGGCTCCACCCCCTGTGGTGCGTCTGATGTCCCTGGCCTGTCCTGTGAATAGGGAGAGGGGCTGAGCAAAACAAAGTGCTCAGGAACCAGTTGCATCTGGTCCGCCCCTTCCCTGCACCTTTGGAAACAAAGGATTTGGTGTATAAAAGAGGGGCTGTGACCCCATGAAAATGTTCTTGTGCTTGACTTGAAACAACCAGGGGCGTGCTGCTGCTGGGCCCAGGGGACGGCTTGCCTCCCTGGGCCCTGCCCAGCCCCTGGATGCCAGATGGACTTCCTGGACCTTTTACTTTGCTTTTCCTATGCCAAGGCTTGATGGAGCCTCCCAGCGTCTGGGGAGCGCTTTGCGATCCTGAGGAGGAGTGCTTGATGTTTGCTTGTAATTTGCCCAGCGGAGGAGGAGCACGGGGGTTCCGCAGCACGGCGCTGCAACCTTTCCCGGGGGAGTCCCGACGTAGGGATTCCCCCCTGCTGGAGGGGAGAGAGGCGGGAGCCCACCCCACATGTTGCCGCTTATTTGATTGTTTTTATGCGCGGGTGCCCACCCCGCGACTTTGCCCGTGATCGAGGCGGGTGCCCACCCCGCTTTAGACTTTGAGTACCGAGGGAGCCTACCCCTCATATTGCCGACATCGAGAGATCACTGCCGCGGCCCTCGTGCAAGAAAAACGAAAGTCAGGCCCGTGCCGCCTGACTGGGGGCGGGGCCTAGAGGATTCCCTTTCCGCTTCCTCCGGCCTGGGGGAAGCCGTGCCATGCCGTGGGGGGGGGGGGGGGGGGGGGGACTCGGGTGAATGGCCGATGGCAGCGCGGGGCTCCCAGAGGTGAAGGGAAGCCCCGCGCCACAGGGAAATGCAGCTGCTGCCAGCGAGGCTCTCGAAAGGGAGAGAGAGCCCCGCCCGCCGCACCGATGAAGCCCGCCGAGGCTCCAGTGAGAAGTGGAGAGCACCGGCAGACCGCAAAGAAGAGTCCGCATCATCCCCGCCGCCTCCGGAGAGCAGTCCGGTGAGTAGAGCTGCCGGGAGGGGGGGGAGGGGGGGAGGACGCCAGAGCGTGGGCCTAAGTGATTCCCAGATCCAGCGCGCTCCACCGGTTTGCATATCTTTGTTTAGAGCCTAGAGGGCTCCAAAGTAAGGGCACAGAGGTGCCCATGCCCATAGCTGCATGTCTTCCCGCTGCCCCACCGGCCAGTGGTGCCCATGCCTGCCACGTGTGAGGGGCATGCTTACTTTTAGAGCCTGGGTGGCTCCAACGAAGGCCATGATTATTTTAGGAAGGCCCAGAGGGGTCCAAATGCTTGTCAGGGTACATTATTTGTCTCTAGAGCCCCAGATGGCTCCAACAGTTGGGGACACATTCCATGTTAAAAGCGCCAGTGCGCTCAACAGTACTGGGGGACATGTTGTTTTCAGAGGCTAGGGGGCTCCAACGTTTTAGACACTATTTCAAGGGTCATTGAGAGCCCAAGCCTCATTTTACTTCCCCAGCTGCGCAGCACTTAGTGGGCAGCTGCACCGTTTAGGCCCTGTTCTTGTCCCCAGCTGCCCAGCAAGTAGTGGGCAGCTGCTACGTTTAGGTTCTGGCGCAACCTGGACCCTAATGTGATTTAGCGATTTATATACTAATGCGTTGGGTGTTAGGAAATGTACTGTGTGTAGCATGTTTTGCGCACCCTGTGTTTTATACCTCTAGATAGGATTTCTGCCTAGGAGGTTGTTTTACCTGTTTAGGCTGATGTTAGGGAGATTGTACTTCCCTGTGTGATGTACACCCCTAGTGTACTTATACTTAGGTGGTTAGGTCTAATGCGTTAGACTAATGAGAAATTGCATAATGTGTTTATGCCCCTGTGATGGATGCAGGATAGGTTTTATACCTGATTCTAGTGTGATGACGCTGAGGTCATTATTGCGCCAGTAGTTACTGGTTGTGCTCTACAGTGATAATTTGTGTTACAGTTAGTATATGTTCTACATGTACAATTGGTGATTTGTGCTGATTCTGACAGTGGTCCATGTGGCCCTGTCCCGTGTAAATAGTCCCTCGTAAATTCCGCCCAGTGCCAGTTGGCACAGTGTAAATTGTGTGAATATTATCTAATGTGTTTTGGTATAATACAAAGGCTATTTTTATATACAACCTTGTGTGGAGTTTCTTTTGTGGTGGGCCTTGGGTGTTGTTGCTGTGTGCGCGCGCAAACGCTTTACACATTGCCTCCGGGATAAGCCTGACTGCTCGTGCCAAGCTATCAAGGGGGTGAGCAGGGGTTATCTTTGACGTGTAACTCCCCAGCCCTGACTAGAGTGGTGGTTTCTGCCTGTCTTTGGCGCAAGCCCTAGCCAACCAGAAATCCCATTTCTAACATAAACCATCACCTGCTGTATAATCTGCAGATTTAAACCCAAAAATGTTTCCAAATTACATGGATCAAAAGTTACTAAAAAGCTGGTGACAAATGTTCCTATGCCGTGGAATGCCTTTCGCATAGGTTGGCTGGTCATCTTTGAATCTCCTATTTCTGTATTGGGCTTTTAAACTGGTACTAATAAGGTGAAGACTTTTCCCAAACAATGTTACTATACGTCAAAATTACATAATAATTAGGGAATACTATCATAAAATGAGCAGCATTATTTCTCATAACTTACCTTTTCTTGCTGCATAATTTTGTCGACCCTGCCGCATAATTTGATCAACCCTGCCGCATAATTTGATCCTCCCTTACCACATAATTCCAGTGGTCCTGCCTATTTTGTACAAAGATTTTAAACAAAACACTATCGCTGCCATGACCAAACAAGTGACGCAAAATAAAATGCACCATGCTGGAGCAGAACGGATTTAAAGCATGAGAGTGGCTTACTTTGGGCGCAAGTACATCACATGTAATTCTTTTTTTTAAACTCTTTTTTATTGTGTTTTTTTTTTATATATTACACATATACAACATTGCAACATAAGGGGACCAGCTTACAATGTCTTCCATACTTTCCTGTAGCGAATAATATTCAAATTCGTCTACCCTTAAGTAACAGTACCAAGTCTCAGAATTATTAAATACAGGGTTCTCTCTGTTATTTCCCCGGTTATGAATACTAGAAAGCAATGTCACATAAGGAAAGTAGCGTAATATTCAAGGAAGCAAAGTAAGAGAAACAGCAAACGGATAAAGAGACCTGTTGTTCCTCTCTATAGTCAGTGCAGTGGCTTAGAAACCTGGAGCATGCCACACCAGCAATAAACTCACAGAAAAAAGGTAAAGAGAAAATGAAAACGGTGGAACATAGGGGGGAGGGAGGAGTGAGAGCAATTGGGGCGGAGGAAGGACCTTATCAGTGATGTCTGATCCCTTCTTCATGCCTATGAGCTGCCGTCAGTTTTCAGCTAGGGTCCCTGTGCAAGAAAAAGGGGGGGGTGGGGGTGAAGATCTCAGTGAGTAGGGGCCTGCGCCCAGATACTAGCTCCTCAGGCTTGTGTCACATATTATCCCATGTCTATGCTCTCTCACTTGTTTTGTGTGATGTGTTGGGGGCTCATAAACCATAGGTCCGCATGATGGTAAGGTAAACCTCTTGGGTCCCAGTCTGATGCCTTCACACTCCAGTTCTTCTTCTGTCTGGTGGTCTGGTCAGTTGGTACCGCTGTCTCTCGCCACTCAGGTGTGTCTGTGCTCACATCAGCATCTTCTCCAGAGCTGTTTCTTCTGCGCTCCCATGCTGTAAGGCATCTCGGTCCACAGGTCCGCTAAGGGGCGTGTCCTTACCCCTCTGGCTTCTTCCCTGATCAATGCCCTTTCCTCAGCCCTCGCCCATTGGGTTACGTCCTCCCTCCAAGCCTGGGCCCGTGGTCCCTTCGCTGATTTCCAGTCTACTGCTATCCGCCATCTGGCTAACACTAGTGCCAGGTTTATAAACCTTGTGCCTAATTTCTACAAGGTTGGTCTCGGGAATGGTCCCAAGATACAAGCTTCGAATGATCGGGGGTTGGCGGGTGAGTGCACAAGCGCGGACTCTGTGGCAGAGCCCCCCCCCCCCAGTAGAGTTGTAGTTGGGGGCACTCCCACACCATATGGGAAAAATCAGCGTCCAGGTGCCTGCATCCGGGGCATGGATGGGGCTTGCCCCCATAGACCACCCGTAATCTATGTGGAGTCATGTAGGTCATGTGTATATAAATGAATTGTAAGTATTTCAGTCTTGTATTCCTAGAGATTTTTCTTGGGGAAGCTAATATCTTCTGCCATTCCGGGTCTGTCAGTCCGCGCTGCAAGATTTGGTCCCATCTATTCCGCAAGGTAGCCAATGGACCGCGGACCATACCTGCAAGAGATCTGTAAAAGCAAGTCAGCAGATGCTTAGTTGCAGCCATCGATACTAATCGTTGTAGAACATCATGTCATAGGTTCCTCTCCTTGACCCCCCCCACAAGTCTCAGAACACTCAGGTTAATGCTTCATAAGTAAGAAACTGGCTCGGGAGCAACCTATAGCAGTCCATTAGGTCCGCCATCAGGAGCAAGGAGCCCTGTTGATAGCAGCCTCCGACTGATTAATCCGGCTTCAGTCCTGGCAGTCAATTGCCCCAGAGTGAAGTAGGCCAAACGGGTCGCCATGCGGGAGTCCTGCCAGGGGCAGTGCCGGTGCATACAAGGGCGTTCCTGCAGTGTTTAAGACACATCTGCGCCAACATCGCAATGCTGTCAACAGCAGTATCCCAGGGTTTTGGATCACTATCGAGGGATCAAGTAGTTTGGCTACCAAGAGTTCTATTTGTGTCGTCTGTCCAATTTGACTCATCTCTTCTTGGTTAACCCCTCCAACCACAGCGTGATCCACAGGAGCTGAGACGCTAAAAAATAAAGTTCAAATTCTGGTGCCTTCCTCCTCAAGAGTAGACACCGACACTTTATGCCAGCTCCCATCCCATATCAAGTCACGCAACAGGGCATTCAGCTGTCTGAGCCAGGAGGCCGACACACTCACCAGTAGATTTGTCAAAATATATTAGAGTCTCGGTGGAATGACCATTTTGGAGATCGCTATTTTGGCCACAATGGGCAACTTGAGCGAGCGCCACAAAGGCACACAGGATCTCAGGGATCAGATGGCCCCTCCTAGGTTACTGTCTTGAAGGTCTTCCACTGTATGAAAAATCTGCATCCCTAGGTACCTAAAAGAGATGTGGCCACATCAGGTCTAAAGGTAAGCCCAGAGGTCTCTCCGCCTTGTGGGAAATAAGGAACACATGTGTCTTGGCTTTTTTGAACTGGAGGCCGGACACTGTTTCAAAGGTTCGTAGGAACTCTAGAGCTCTGGGAATGCCAGAGGTTCCCTCTCTCAAATGGAGGAGTATGCGTCCGCGTCGAGGGAGATAATCTGTTCCCGCCCCATGACCTCTAAGCCTGACTGCCCTTGTCTGAATAGCTCTGCAAGAGGTTCAGTAGCCAGGGCAAACAGCAGTGGGGACAGTGGACATCCCTGCCTCCTACCCCTGCCTACCTGATCATGTGAGGAGAGCGTTGTGCCAGTCTTAACTCTGTCTGTCGGGCCGTATATAATAGTTTGACCCACTTGATCCAGTCTTCCCCCATATCCATCTGCCTCATCACAGCAAATAAGAAATCCCAGCGTACTGTATCAAACGCTTTCTCAAGGTCCACAGACATCAGTATCGCTTCCTGGTTCGCAAATATTGCGGGGTGGTGCATTACATGATAGAGTCATCTGATGTTGGTCTTCATGTATTAGTGCCTTCAGACACGGGAGCAGTCGAAGGGCCAGCACCTGACTGAGGATATTTTGTAGTCTAAATTGGAGGGGGCTTGGAACTCCATGACCTTAGCTTCCTGCGCCTTAGTTTTGGGCAGGGGGATGACTACGGCATCATTAGTGGAATCTGGGAGGACACCAAGCCACCAGGATTCTGCAAATAAGATTTTGTAGGCAGCGTAAAATTTGGTTGGGAGGCCATCAGGGACTGGCGTTTCGCCTCTTGCCATATCTTTAATGGCCGCTTGGATCGCTTGAGTAGTTATGGGACCTCCCAATTCTGTACGGTGTTTTTCAGACAGTTTTTAGGGGTATGTATACCAGGAATGGGGCTTGAGCT
This sequence comes from Triturus cristatus, assembly GCF_964204655.1. NCBI lineage: Eukaryota > Metazoa > Chordata > Amphibia > Caudata > Salamandridae > Triturus > Triturus cristatus. The sequence continues at coordinate 93,679,922 of NC_140589.1, read as the reverse complement.
TCCCCTGGGAGGGGGGCAAGGGCAGAATACAAACCTGTGTAATAGTCACAGAACTCCTTGTTGATAAGTGTGGGAGAGTGCAGGGGCTGACTAACAATTTTCCATATATATGTAATGGATGATCCCAGAGATTCCGACCTAATAAGTCACGCTAGTAGCCGGGTAGATTTCCCTTCCTCATCGTGAACACTTACAACATATTGTTTGTGATCATGGGCGTGCAGCCTCTCCAAGGCGGAATTGTATTGATTTCTCGTCTCTCGGGCCTCCTCCCTGATTTCAGGGCAGGTCCGGAGTTTCCTGTGTAGTTCCACCTGGACGCCAGCTGTTTGGCCAATACAATGGCCCCGTATTTGGCCTTGAATGCCTCCCCTTCTATTAGGTTCGAGGATGCCGAACCTTGGTTATTAGTGAAATAGTCCGAGATCGTCACTGCCACGGAGTTGCGGTAGTATGCGTCTTCTAGTGAGGCCAGGTTGAGCCTCCATGTTGGGGAAAGTGGGCGTTCCCCAGATGGTACAAATCATTGTATGATAGGACTGTGGTCTGACATAGTTCGCCCTAAATATTCGGAGTGGGCAATACTCTGGGCCAGTGATTGGGAGCACACAATTCGGTCTATTCTGGTATGTAGGCTAAGGACATGGGAGAAATATGAGTAGGTCCTTTCGTTCCCATGTTGCGGCCTCCAAATATCCACTAGTCCCCAGTGTCTAGTCCAGTCTCATAACCCTTCTGTCAGTCTGCTCGCGCATTTCCTATTAAGGGGAGGGGAGCGAACTAGTTGTATGTCCAATACACAATTAAAGTCGCCGCCTATTAACAAATTGTCTAGTGATGTGCCTACTATGTGCCTAGACAGGGAGCAGAGGAAGGTATTCTGGTCCTGTGTGGGGGCATAAATACTCCCTAGCGTAATCTCTTTACCACACAATCTGCCTTCCAGGACGACATATCTGCCCTCTTTATCAATGCGTGAACGGATTAGCTCAAGCGGTGTCCCAGCTCGTATCCATATTAAAGTTCTTCTAGCGTATGCCGAGTAGGAAGTGGCATAAAGCTGACCGCTCCATCTTTGCCTCAATCTGTCAATGTGACCCACCCAAGTGTGTCTCCTGGAGCATAGCCACTTGGATCCCTCTCCGTCTAAGATATCTTTGAATATTATGTCTCATGGAGGCTGATCCCTTCCCCCTAATGTTCCATGTCATGAGTGTTGCAGACAGTCTGGGTCAGCCGTATGGGACAACATTGTTTTCTATTCCCCTTTCCCCTCCTTCTGTGACACCCCCACCCAAACTACCAACCCCATATTCGGTCCTATATCGCAGGTGCAAACAGAAAAGAGGGAAAATAGGAAAACAAAGCGAAACATAAACAATCCCCAACAGCAACTCCCCAACCCGTGGGCAGTTCAGCAAAGGCTAACCATCCAAACTGTGAAATACAAACATATGTTTAGTGAATTTCTCCCCTGGTCAGCCTATACGGGCCTCGCAGAAGGGACTTGCCAAGAGGGGTGCTTCAAGAACACTCCGTGCCAGCCCATCTTTTAATTAGAAAATTATAGATCTGCTGGTTAATGTTCTACGCAGAGCTGATTGGCTGGGGGGCGGAAGGGGAGTACCTAAAATGCCATGCTGGAGCGGGCGCGCTGCTGGCGCACCGAAGGCAAGCCCATTTGCGCCCGACCGCGCCCAACCGGGTCCAGCGGCCAGGACCCCAGGCCAATTGTTGTCGTACTCTGCAAAAGAACTACAGTCCTAAGCCTCAGGTAACTATGCTCTAAACAGCAACATTGTAGCTAAGCTAAGAGAGGAAAAAATACTGAGGGAAAATGGAGGGGACAGACCTACGATCCTGCCCCCAGTATCCTACGAAGACACAGCTTCCAAAAGCCAGCCAAGGTTGAAGGTTGCAATTCTTTAAAACACGCTCCGTACAAAAGCACCACCAAGTCTTTTCACTCCTTCAAGATGGGGACATAGACCTTTTGGCACTTACAGAAACCTGGTTAGGTGACACTTCAGTCCCTGACATCATCACAGCCTGTCGGGAGACATTGATGCTCTGTGGCATAACCGTGGAGATAAAACCTGAGGAGGGGGTGTGGCCATTTTCTTTAAGAGGCAGTTGATGGTTGCCAAAATAGTGGCAGAGAATATTGATAATGCAGACATTCTTGGGGTTAAAATCTCATTTCAAAACTCCTGCCTTCTTCTTTGGTTACGTACCGTCCTCCGCGGTCAACCCCCTGCTTCAACGCTCTCTTCTCCGAGATTATCACTAACCTCTGCACACGGTACCAACGACTGCTTGTGGTTGTAGACTTCAACTATCCCTGGTATAAGGTACCAAAAGAGCCACTGGCCTGCCAATTTGAGACAATATCGAGCTCAATGGGGCTCCATCAACTGGTCAATGGCCCCACCCACACCAAAGGTCACATTCTGGACCTCATTTGGACCTCGCAACCACGGGCTAGTCTAATAGACATCAGCCCCTGTGCCTGGTCTGACCACTCATTAATTAACTGCTGGATCCCGATGGACAGCCAACTGTCTAAACCACCCCAAGAATGGAAAAAGGTGCGAAACTGGAAAAAAAATTGAGCCAGTGAAACTAGGGACACCCTACTCAGGCTCCCCCCCCCCCCCAAATTTGAGATTGGAACCTTGGACCAGGAAAGCAAAACCCTCACTTGTGGTCTGCGTGCAGCCATAGACCAAGTGGCATAAGAGAGAAGGGATAGGATCAGAGACAAGGGTAAGGGGGCTCCCTGGTTCAACCAGTTGTGGAGGGAAAGGAAGCAAAAACTCCACCAACCTGAGAGACGATGGCGTAAAGCCAATGACTCAGCTGAGCTGGAAAGCTACAAGACTTTACTTATCTCATACAAGAAATCTATCATGACTACAATAGCCGAGTACTACAAGGCAAGAATTTCTGTCGCAGTAAATAAACAGAAAGAGACTTTCAGAATACTGAAAGAACTCAGCCAAAAGTCTGAGTGGAAACCGGCAGCTGAGTCTATTGACTGCAATCCTTCTTCCTTCAGAAGGTCAGGGATATCCTCTCCGAGATTGATAACACCCCTATAAATCAAAGCTCCTTACTCCAGTTCCAAGCCCCCCCCCCCCTTGCTTACCACTTTTCCCAAACAAGACTCAGCTTCCCTAGCATCTCTGATTAATTGGACCAAATCAGGGTCTCCTGCAGATCCCTGCCCTCCTAGGATTTTTCGAATGGCCCTTCCCGGGTTGGAAAAACAGATCCTCACCATGTTAACAATTCTTTGGAGACTGGCCATCTACCATCCAACCTGAAAGAGGCTAGAGTCATCCCCCTGCTAATGAAACCAGGGGCAGATGTGGCTAACCCCAAAAACTATAGGCCAATCTCCCAGCTACCCTTCCTGGTGAAGTTGTGGAACAATATGTCCTTAAAACACTTTCATCCTTCCTGGAGGAACACCAGCTACTCCAGGGGCGCCAGACAGGCTTTAGAGCCCATCACAGTACTGAGCTGGTGATGCTGTCAGTACTTGACGAGCTTAGAGTTTTGGCTGGCAGTAAAAAACCTAGCGCCCTGATTTTATTAGATCTATCAGCGGCGTTCGATACTGTCAGCCATGCATAATTACTAGCCAGACTCACTGCCTTGGGCATCCGCGGGCTGGCACATCGATGGCTCGTTTCCTTCTTATTAGGTCGGTCCCAGAGAATTCAGTTGGGCGAGCTGGTTTCGGACAAATGCATCCTTACATGCGGCATCCCTCAAGGCTTTGTCCTGTCCCCACTTCTCTTTAACATATATTTGAAGCCGCTGGTGGCGGCCCTAGCTAGCTTGGACTGCAGAGTTTTCAATTACGCAGATGATACCCAACTCATCCTCTGTATTGACAACTCCTCCCATGCACAGGATCTGGCACAAAACATTCTCAGATTTACAGTGAATTGGATTAATCAATCAATCAATCAATCAATCATAGTATTTGTAAAACACGCTACATACCCGTGAGGGTCTCAAGGCACTAGGGGGGGTGGAATGCTGCTACTGTTCGAAGAGCCAGGTCTTGAGGAGTCTTCTGAAGGTCAGTAGGTCTTGGGTCTGCCGTAGGCGGATGGGGAGGGTGTTCCATGTCTTGGCTGCAAGGTGGGAGAATGATCTGCCGCCAGGGGTCACTCTTCGGATGCGGAGGACAGAGGTGAGGGCGCGGTCTGCGGAGCTGGCGGGTGGGGGTGTAGAAGCAGAGTCGGCTGTTGAGGTACGCTGGTCCGGTGTTGTGGAATGCCTTGTGTGCGTGGGTGAGGAGTTTGAAGGTTATCCTCTTGTTAACGGGCAGCCAATGCAGGTCTCTCAGGTGGGCTGTGCTGTGGTTGCGGCGAGGGATGTCGAGGATCAGGCGTTCTGGATGCGTTGGAGCCTTTTCAGGAGTTTGGCCGAGGTTCCTGCATAGAGGCCGTTTCCGGAGTCCAGTCTGCTGCTGACGAGGGCCTGGGTGACTGTCTTTCTAGTTTCGGTGGGGATCCACTTGTAGATCCTGCGGAGCATGCGTAGGGTGTTGAAGCAGGAGGAAGATGGATTTTTATGGTCAGTTATGTCCCCTATCTTGGACCCCAACGGTTTCATGTATAAATCATAAGTACATGTATGTTCCCTCCAGTTCCAGTTATGAAGACGCAAACACATGTGCGTCCACCGTCAACATGTCCTCTTTCAGATCCGCCATGAATGGGCCGGATATTCTATTCCTAAGTATGAAAGGCCACCGGCTTTATATGGTTCATTTATCCCATTTTACAGTCCAGGCGAGTAGGCCCTGATTCTGCCATTAAGCCTTTTCCTGCCTTCTGCCTCTGAAAGCTCCAGTCTGAGCTCGCATCTGTATCCATGAACTTTGTCCTACTCCCTGCGCGGCTAACGGTGCCTGACTCAACCTGTCTGCTTGCCAAAAACTGTATTTCACCTTCGAGATTATCTGCTCCGCTCCCTATCCAATGCATTCCTGTCTAGTAGTTTAAGTAAACATTCTTCTAGCTACCAAGCAAAAAGCCCGACTTCTCTGTCTTTATGCAAGTAATTCATAGCCCTGTTACTATGGAAGATTTCTGCCCTCGCATCTAGTGCAGACACTTAGACGCTTGTACACGGACTCACAGTCAGTATAGAATAGATTTTGTTCGAAAGACCTTTCCTTTTGGATAACATAGTTCTTTAAACATAGGATGTTAGATATGATTTGGGATTAGGTTGACTTGACCCCCCAGACTTCTGTCTCCACATGTAGAGCTAAATGTCAAGTCCCCTTCACCCCCTAGTTGCACGTCAATCACACGTCATGCTGCTGCGCGCGCATCTCTGCCAAGTATTTCTGCTGACATTGCGAAATTCTTTCATGGTGCCACCTACTTGTGACATCATACCTGATGACGTTCTTTAAGTTACGCCCAGTTACACCCACTTTAGCTACGCATGTATGTTTTATCTTTGCTATCAATTGTTACGCCTCCTGCATCTGTTTTACTGTAATGCCTATTGTATAAAAATGATTACCTGTCAATAAAGTATGGTCCTTCACTTCCTGAACCTTCGTGGTGATGGAATATGGAGTCCATCAATTCGAATTGATTTTGGAATAAAGCCCGTTCCGAACCTCTAATACCACGGATTCTGCCTCTTATTTTTCTGAGCTATTATTATTAATTTTCCGCATCAAATTAAGTTCCGGTAATTAAATTATTTACCACATATATGGCGCCCGAACAGGGACACTTTCTCATCTCACGCGCCGGAGGTGCGTTGCAGGCCCGGTCTCCTGTCACAGCTGGACGGACAACAACGCGTACCCACAGGATTTCCTGTATCTCCCTCCTGCCGAGCGGGGGTAACTGAGGCTGCGATCAACACCCAGACGAGGCGGTGAGAAGTGCGAAGTATCCCGACCAGAGCCTAGCTGAGAGAGCAAGATCCGAGGTATACAGAGGCCCACCAGTTTCCGAGGTTCCGAAGTTTCGAGTCGAGTCCAGTCCGGTTCAAGTCCAGTCCAGTTCAGTTCCGAGGCCTTCCGTTTCGAGCTACCCGGTGAGTACCATTGTCGGGGAGGCGTTCTGACGTGCACATAGTTTGTGCCGGTCAAGACGGGTTTGGGTACACAAATCCGGTCTGCACTGTTTCAGCAGTGTATCTGTACTGTTTAGCAGTATATCAAGTATGTCTAGTATATAATTCAGAATTATCTAGTTAGTACCGAGTATTATGCTTAGTGACTAGTTCCCTAAATGGCCATCATTGTTTGTTCATTAAATGTTAAATGTTAAAATGTTTTAAATACGTTCTGCATATTGTGGTGTGAATGACTGTTCATTATTGTGTTTTGTGGTATTAAACGTGTTCAAAATTAGGTATCAGATCAGTTCTCAATATGCCGCTCTTTTCGAAATTAAGACAGATAAAAACTAGAAAAGGGGTACTCGAAGAAGCTGTTCCCATTCCTCCTAGGGACACTCCAGGGTACTTCATGTATCATAAACATGGCCTAGACGCCATATTATTTCTTGATTTATGGGTAGACTACACCAAGGAATTACCAGAAAGTCAGAGGTGGCCCGCAGCTGGGACCTGGGATGCAGATTGCATCATGAAAGTAGAGGAAGAATTATGGAAAAAGAAAGCTAGACAGTCACAGAAAGATGCCATTGAATTATGGCGTAAAGAATCATATAGACGTACAGAAAAAGCGCTCAGACAGGAAGAGAAAAGTAAGGAGAATTCAAATAAAGTTCGAGAAAATCTATTAATTGAAGAAGGTACTCGAGTAAAGTCAGAACAAATAGACAGACAAAGAAATGCCCTTATGAATGGTATGTATCCTCTTCTGGCCGAAGGATTACCTAAGGCTACTCCGGAGATACCAAAAGACTTGCCACCCCCGTTGTTTCCGATAAAAGTACATCCCAAAGGGCATCCCAGAACCGCAGAAGATGTTTTTCTTTCCTCTTATTTAGACGACGCAGCTCCCGAGTATGCTAATGCTGCGCCACATAGACCGCCTGCTGAGGGGGTTCAACGCCAAGACCCTCCTCCGTCTGTACCTCCGCAACAGCAAACTCCGATACAAGTTCCGGCAAGCACATCTGTTTCTACATCTGTATCCACACCTATGGTTGCTATATCACGTTCAACGAATCCTTTCACATCCAGCACCCCAGGTGGTGCGACAGGAGGTACATCAAACATTTTTTCCACGCCACCCAGAGTAAATAAACTTTCCTTTCAAGAATTAGCCCACCAACGTACGCCCAAACTAGTAACTCCCGACACGCTCAAGGAACTTCTAATAGATTGTAGATATGACCCTGTGCCCGGAAAAGGGGATGAAATGCTGCTGGCATCATTACGCATCCGACGAGCTGCAATATATTTAGGGAGACTACCAGGAATGACTACACATTTAGAAAGTATATATCACTTTGTCCAGTCAGGACGAGATTCTGAGAGTATTAACAGAGCCATGGAATACCAGAAAGTGGAGATACAGGGGGAACTGTTACGTTTCCTCATAAACTGTGTGATCAGAAATCAAGACCGACCAGGGGTAAATCCGGAAGAAATGCAAATTCTTACCACATGGAGTAGGAATATATCAGAGGGGAGACATGATAAACGATCATGTATAGTAGCTATGTGCCGAAAGATCCGCAAAGAAATAGAACGAATACACGAAGAAAGATTAGCAGTAGACGAGCCTGAACAAACTGAGGAGGAGGAAGAATTAGAACTGCCTACAGGACAGTTAGAAACGATGGCCTATGTAGGTAGAGGAAGATCTTGCAATAATACTAGATGCTTTACTGATCCGATACGTCCGATACGTCCAGATAATAGCAGAAAATTCCAAACTCCTATAATAAATATAAGGTCCCCCGAACATTCGTTCCAAGCCGCTGACAAATTACTCCGAGAACGAAGGGGTTATCATATACTCGATTCTATGGACGAACAAGAATTAGCCAGGTCAGCCGTTCACTGGGTTGATAGTCCCGGAAAATATAGTGATGATACACTAGCGCACACGTTTTTGAACCTCACCCCAGATGAACAGCGTTTAGCTGGTATCTATATGATTCAACAACTCCTTATATTATATAAAAGCCAACACTCCGATCCTGGCCCCTTACCTGATATATTGACTGAATTACTCACGAATAAATGGAGAGGTTCAGGTACTGAGTTAATTAGAGAAATAGTAGAATCCAGAAAGCAGTACATTCTTTTTGTATGCCCCGAACATGTCTCACTGCCCATCAAGGAAAGAACGACGTATTATATGGATAGACAGAATCCCTTACGCGAAGTCCACCCGATAAAAGGTGAGGACAATCAGTTTAAACGTGTGTTTGTATACACACCCATATCTAAAATAGAACTATTAGAAATGAAGAAAGTGGTACCCAGTCATGACAAAGACCCAGCGGGTTTCCACCGTGAAATTAAAGACATGTTGCTCATGGGAGAGTATACCTATCCCGACATTATGACAATATTAAAGGTATTAATGCCTGCGGGCATTTACGAAAAACTCAAGGAAAAGGATTGGGAGGTGGGAGACCAGAAGATAGATTGGACAGCATTAGAAAACGAAGAAAAAGCTTGAGGTCCAGGTTCAGGGCTCGGGGAAAAGACCAAAACATTACCAGGTTTACTAGTACAGGTACTGCCACGTTTATTAACTACGAAAAAGGAAGACTGGGGTGCAATCTCAGCCTGTAAACAAAAACCAGATGAAGACACTAGTGATTTCTATGCCCGATTCGAAAAATGTTTTGGTATAAATAGTGGAATAAAAGCAAGTAGCGAATCGTATCCACATCTGTTTGTGACAAAATTAGTTGAAAATTCCTTGCCCCAAGTTAAGAATAGAGTATTGAAATTCGAGAGTACATGGCAAGGTAACACTCCGTCACAAATGTTACAAATGCTACAGTACCATCACAATAGAATTAGAGAGGAACAAGAACATGAACAAAGACGCATGAAAGACACGAAAATGAAAATGCTAGTTTCCCAGACAGTTCCAGCTGACGGTCATAAAAAGGGTATGACACAGTCCAGTGTTTCAGCAGGTCCTGTAAAAGGGACATGCAACTATTGTAAACAGCCAGGTCATTATGTACACGATTGTCCAGTTTTAAAACATAATATCGCCATAGGTAACACAAAAGAAAGACCACGACCACTTAGACAGGATCCGAGCCAACAAGGAGCTCCGCAGCATGCACAATCCATGCCAGCTCCGCAACAGTCTATGTCAGCTCCAACACCGCAGCCTATTGCTGCCACACAAACAACGACGCAACAAATGTATCAGACCGCACAGTATGACTATCCTGATTATCAACGATACTCATGAAACAGCCTAGAGAGGGAAGTTGGCTTACCCCTTATTGAGGTCCCTGTAGATCAAGAAGGACCTTATGTACACAGTGAACTATTAGGCCAAGATAGAAAAATTTTACTTGATACAGGGGCAAGCCGAACAACAATAAAACGTAGTGAAGTTCCAGGGGCACCCCTCTCAGGCTCACAGAATATTTCCCTTGGTTTTTCAGGAAAACCTATCATTAACGAAGTATCACAGCCTCTTCCACTTACGATTGGTCCCTTGACACGAACTACAGATTTATTGCTTACTAAATCATGTCCAGAAAACCTGTTAGGTATAAAAACATTGAAAGCCCTAGGAGCTATAATATGTTGTTCTCCGGAAGGAGTAAGATTGTTTTTACGTGATTTCAAAGGGCACTATGTGTCCCGAGACATGGATGACCGACTGCAGACTTTACCCACACATTTATGGGCACAAGGCCCTACGGATGTTGGTTGCATGAACATTACACCATATCGAGTTACACTAAAGGCAGGAGTGGTACTACCACGAATGCGACAATACAAGTTACCCCCAGATGCTGTAGTGGCTCTACTGCAAATCATTGACGAGCTTATTACCCAAGGAGTGGTTGTGGAAACCGACTCCAATGTATGTAATTCACCGATAATTCCGATTCTAAAACGAACTGATCCAAAAGCCCCGCCAGTATATCGATTGGTTATTGATCTGCGCGAATTAAATAAATGTATTGTACCACAATACCCCGTAGTCCCAGACATTTCTTCATTACTGACAGCCATTGATTCCGAAGCAACATTCTTTACTGTAATTGATCTCAAGAATGCCTTTTTCAGCGTCCCAATAGATCCGGAAAGCCAATACTTGTTCGGATTTAGTTTAAATGGACGAAGCTTTAAATTCACACGCGCACCTCAAGGATTTACAGAAAGCCCCAGCATCTATAGCCAAGCACTAAAACGAGAACTTGACAGTATCCACATGCCAGTCAACACTGCCCTGCTTCAATATGTCGATGATCTGCTGATCACCGCTAGAAGCGAACCTGAATGTTAAAAAGCCTCACTGACGGTTTTACAATTTTTGGCCGAAAAGGGGCACAAGGTGTCCCCTTCTAAGCTGCAATTCTGTGTCCAGCGAGTTGTTTACCTTGGTCACTCGCTGTCCAAGGAGGGAAGGCAGCTTACCCCAGATCGCATCCAGTTAATTGCTAACATGCCAATACCCAAGACACAAAAGGAGGTGCGGGCCTTCATAGGCCTCACTTCATATTGTAGGCAGTGGATCCCTCAGTATGCATTTCTAACAAAACCACTCATCCAGTTGACAACACAGGAGGCAGCCACATCGACTGTCCTCCCTTGGACTCAGGAACATACACAAGCTTTTGAAAGCCTAAAGAAAGCTTTATGTCAAGCACCTGTTTTAGCGACACCATGTTACAATAAACAGTTTACACTCTTTGTTACAGAACGCGAAGGTACTGCCTTGTCAGTACTCACACAAGAACAAGCAGGATCACACAAACCATGTGCTTATTTTTCTAGTACATTAGATCCCGTAGCTCATGCTCGGCCTGCGTGCCTGAAATCAGTGGCAGCTTCAGCTTTAGCAATCAGACAAAGCGATGCCATAGTGTTAGGACACCAATTGACAGTACAAGTACCACATGCAGTAGAGGTTCTCTTGAACCGCACACAAACACAACACTTGACTATAGCAAGACTCACGGGTTACGAACTAACATTGTTTCAGCCACATATAGAAATCAGACGTTGTAGTACATTGAATCCTGCCACACTGTTACCAGTAAACGGAACAGACCCACTAGCACATGATTGTATTGAAGTTATTACTATCACGACGAAACCTAGACAAGACTTGACAGACGTCCCATTGTCAGACCCAGACCTGACGTTGTATGTAGATGGTTCATGTATGAGAACAAATACAGGAGAGCTAGTGGCCGCTTACGCAGTCACAACAGACACTGAAGTCATTGAAACAAATCGCATAAATACCTTGTCAGCTCAAGCCGCAGAGCTCATCGCTCTGACACAAGCCTGTATTCAAGCCACAAATAAAAAAGTCAACATATACACTGATTCACGTTATGCATTCGGAGTTGTACATGACTTCGGCGTGCTGTGGCGAGAGAGAGGTTATTTAACTTCTCACGGTGCCCACATTCAGCACGGACCCCTCATTCATGCCTTATTAGATGCAATACATCTACCCACTGCAATATCAATTATGAAATGTAAAGCTCATACGAAAGTTACTGATATCATTTCCCAAGGCAATGATCTAGCTGACAAAACAGCTAAACAGACTGCTCAAACTCATACATCTGACATGACAAAGACAATAGTCCCGACACCAACACATTGCATGATGGTTAAGGATCCCGCTCTTGACGTAATTGACATACAGACACATGCTACACCAGATGAAATAAAGAAATGGACTGAATTAGGAGGGATCCAAACGGATCAAGGATGGATGACGAAGGAGAAATCTGTGTGGTTCCTTCCTGATTCAATGGTCCAGGTTATCATTAATACAATACATAGTCCAGCGCACCTAGGAGAAAAAGCTATGCTAGACAGCATTCAACACATTTGGTTCAACAAACATTTACGAGCAGCAGCTAAACAAAAAGTTCGTACCTGTATGATCTGTTGTCAGTTTAACCCAGGTAAAAGCATCCCCGTAGAACAAGGTGGATTTCAGCCTCCTGATCACCCTTTTGAAGTCCTCCAGATGGATTATATCCAGATGGAACGATGTCGAGGATTCAAATATGTTCTCGTAGTTGTCTGTGCTCTTTCCCGTTGGACAGAGGCATACCCGGTTTCAGATTACACTGCCCCGACTACTGCCAAACAGTTGGTTCGAGAATTCTTCCCACGGTACGGTTTACCACGTGTTGTCTACTCAGATAACGGCCAGCCGTTCTCATCCGAACTAATGAAACACGTTTCACTTTTGTTAGGCTATCAGTGGAGATTTCACTGTGTCCGACACCCCGAGGCAGCAGGTCTCGTGGAACGACATAATCAAACCCTGAAAATTAGATTGTCCAAAATATGTAGAGAGAAAGGTGTCGACTGGGTAGTAGCCTTACCAGTTGCACTCTTTTACATGAGAATGGTAGCGCACTCTCGAACAGGGCTATCCCCTTATGAGGTGATCTTCGGTAGACCACCAAATATGTGGGGGACGCCTATACCACGCAAAATAACTGATGTTGACTGTAATATGCTGACAGATTACTTGGCTTCCTTGATGTCTGCACTACAATCTTGTCGTTCACAGGTAGCTGCAGCCTTTCCCGACAACACCGAGGTGAAACCCCATGACGTAATTCCCGGGGACCTGGTGTTAGTGAGGAACTTTGACCGGAAGTCTCAGCTGGATCCTAGGTGGAAATCGCCTCAACTCGTACTGTTAACCACGAGGACAGCCGTGAAGATCGAGGGTCGAAAAGGCTGGATACATTCAAGTCATATCAAGAAATTTCATGGACTACAATCAGATGTAAACGATACACCTCGCGTGTCTTCACCGATTGACTCAAAGCTTCCTTTGGTTGAACTGAATGACAAGGAACAATATAAACTAAAACTAAGGTCTAACAAGTCAGACAATTTGATTGTTTAAGTCCTCTCCAAGGTGAATCGGTCGAATTTGTCTCTGACATGTATCCTCTAGACCTGAATAGAGAAAGAAACCGAAAAATGCGATTGAAACAACATGCGTACTGTAAATCACTGCGTAGTCATTGCACAGTGACGTTATTAATTTTGTTTTTCTTAACTCTTTTAATAATCGCTGCAAGTATATTGTTGCACATATATTATCCTATTTCTAAACATGTTTACAATATTACTGCCGAACATTCCTTTAGTGAATTACCCCCGCATGAGTTGTCCTATAGATTTGCGCTGCGCAATAACACTTTTATTAGTATGTTACATCATTCCCATCAGGTTAGCAATGCTACAAATTGTTGGATATGTGGCCGACTCCCTCCCTATCAGAATTATAAGGGAATTCTGCCTCTCTTTCCATATCCGTTCACACACAATGGCTCCTGTGGAGCATGGTTTAGTTTAATTAATTCCCTAGATTCGAATTCTGCAGTTGATCAAGACAACTGGGTATGGGGAAACCTGAACTTAGTTTTACTCAAAGTCTGTTACCCTAACAAGGAGGGACTTCCCAAAAGAACAGGAACTGATCTAGAAAATGAAGTATATGGATTAGGTAATTTTACGCTTAATCTCATGATCCTGAATGTTGAATCCGAAGCTGCACCAATTTTGCCCGCCATGTCAGTATTTCCAGTTAAAGGTGAATTATGTGTAAGAAAGAATGGTTCCATACATATGGGCCATAGTAGATGCACCACTGTAATAGAATTCAGTGATCAAGGCAAGTCTACATTTAGAGCTTCTCGCCATTCCTACTTCATATGTGGTCAGACTGCATATATACGTTTGCCTCTAGATTGGGATGGTACCTGCTACATCGGATTCCTTTTGCCACCTGTTTTTCTAGCTCCTCCTGATTATCATAGAAATACTCATTTAGTACACAATAGAGAACGGAGAGATCTCCCAATAGTCGATTACACTGAGACAGCATGTGAAAAATACACAGATTTCAATAAAGGTCTCTTTCCCTATATAGGTACAGTTACCAATAGTAAGCTGATACGTAGATTAACAAGAACCCTTGAAGCAGTAGTGAACAAAACTATTTCCGCCTTAGGCAATTTAACAGAAGAGCAGTCTGCTATGCGGATTGTTGTGCTTCAAAATCGTCTTGTCCTTGACGTCATCCTGGCCGATAGGGGCGGAGCTTGTAGGGTCATCGGATCAAGCTGTTGCATTTTCATACCAGAAAATTCGCCATCTGTATATAAAGCCATAACTCGCCTCCATAAGATTGTAAGCCAGATACACCAGAATCCAGGCACTTGGACTTGGTCCGGTTGGTTTTGGAGTGTATTGTCAACCTTTGGATGGAGGGTCCTATCCTTCCTAGGTATTGGCTTTCTCATATTATTCAGTTGCTGTTTATGCCTACAATGTGGACCAGCGATTTGTGGTCTGTGTGCCACATCGTGTATTCCACCACCAAGATTTCATTCATCCCGGAAGAAGAAAGAAGAACAAATGATGCTATATGAACAGATCAACGGATTGATGAAGATTGATATCTCTTAAAGGCAAGTAGGGGACAAGGAGGGAATGTGGAAATATGGATTTTTATGGTCAGTTATGTCCCCTATCTTGGACCCCAACGGTTTCATGTATAAATCATAAGTACATGTATGTTCCCTCCAGTTCCAGTTATGAAGACGCAAACACATGTGCGTCCACCGTCAACATGTCCTCTTTCAGATCCGCCATGAATGGGCCGGATATTCTATTCCTAAGTATGAAAGGCCACCGGCTTTATATGGTTCATTTATCCCATTTTACAGTCCAGGCGAGTAGGCCCTGATTCCGCCATTAAGCCTTTTCCTGCCTTCTGCCTCTGAAAGCTCCAGTCTGAGCTCGCATCTGTATCCATGAACTTTGTCCTACTCCCTGCGCGGCTAACGGTGCCTGACTCAACCTGTCTGCTTGCCAAAAACTGTATTTCACCTTCGAGATTATCTGCTCCGCTCCCTATCCAATGCATTCCTGTCTAGTAGTTTAAGTAAACATTCTTCTAGCTACCAAGCAAAAAGCCCGACTTCTCTGTCTTTATGCAAGTAATTCATAGCCCTGTTACTATGGAAGATTTCTGCCCTCGCATCTAGTGTAGACACTTAGACGCTTGTACACGGACTCACAGTCAGTATAGAATAGATTTTGTTCGAAAGACCTTTCCTTTTGGATAACATAGTTCTTTAAACATAGGATGTTAGATATGATTTGGGATTAGGTTGACTTGACCCCCCAGACTTCTGTCTCCACATGTAGAGCTAAATGTCAAGTCCCCTTCACCCCCTAGTTGCACGTCAATCACACGTCATGCTGCTGCGCGCGCATCTCTGCCAAGTATTTCTGCTGACATTGCGAAATTCTTTCATGGTGCCACCTACTTGTGACATCATACCTGATGACGTTCTTTAAGTTACGCCCAGTTACACCCACTTTAGCTACGCATGTATGTTTTATCTTTGCTATCAATTGTTACGCCTCCTGCATCTGTTTTACTGTAATGCCTATTGTATAAAAATGATTACCTGTCAATAAAGTATGGTCCTTCACTTCCTGAACCTTCGTGGTGATGGAATATGGAGTCCATCAATTTGAATTGATTTTGGAATAAAGCCCGTTCCGAACCTCTAATACCACGGATTCTGCCTCTTATTTTTCTGAGCTATTATTATTAATTTTCCGCATCAAATTAAGTTCCGGTAATTAAATTATTTACCACAGGCTGACCCCTAGGCTGCGTGCGTGGTCGGTGGGTGTTGGGGCTGTTCTTAGTGCAGTCGGCCACCAGGAGTCGTCCCAGGCCGAGAGGTTGGATCCTAGGATGAGGACCTCCGTCTTGTCCGAGTTCAGCTTCAGTCGGCTGTTCCTCATCCAATCGGCGACGGCCTTCGTGGAGGTTGGTTTTGGTGGTGTGGGGGTCCTTGGTGAGGGAGAGGATCAGCTGGGTGTCATCGGCGTAGGAGATGATGTTGAGGTTGAGCAGTCGGGCGACGTGGGCGAGAACTGCCATGTAGATGTTGAACAGCGTGAGGACAGTGGCTTCAGAGCGGAAGGGGGGAGGCAGACGCTCTGTGTTCTGCCGGAGAGGAAGAGGTGGTCCAGTTCAGGGCCTACTCTTGTATTCCGGCGTCGTAGAGGCGTGTTCGAAGTGTGCTGTGGCAGACCGTGTCGATGGCGGCTGACAGGTCCAGGAGGATGAGGGCCGCTCTTTCTCCGTTGTCTAGCAGGGTCCTGATGTCGTCGGTGGCGGCGATGAGGGCAGTTTCGGTGCTGTGGTTGCTGCGAAACCCGGACTGGGAAGGGTCTAGGATGCTGTTCTCCTCGAGGAAGCTGGTCAGTTGCTTGTTCACGGCCTTCTCGATGACCTTCGCCGGGAGCAGGGAGATGGGCCGGACGTTCTTGAGGTCCTTGGGGTCCGGCTTGGGTTTCTTGAGTAAGGCGTTGATCTCTGTGTGCTTACAACTCTCCGGGAAGGTCGCTGTCTCGAAGGAGATGTTGATGGCTTTCCGGAGATGGGGTGCAATGGTGGTGCTGGCTTTGTTGAACATGTGGCGTGGGCAAGGGTCTGACGGGGATCCGGAGTTCATAATCTTGATGGTGTCGTCGTCGTTGATGTTGGTCCAGGAGAGCAGGCGGTTGGTGCGGATGGTGGTTGTGGGGGCGGGGGTCTCAGTGGTTGCCAGGGTGGTTGGGGTGTTGAAGCTGTCGTGGAAGTCTGTGATCTTGCGATGGAAGAAGGTGGCCAGCGAGTCGCACCGGTCTTGCGAAGGTGGGACGGCGTTGGTGTTGGAGCTGGGGTTGGAGAGTTCCTTCACGATGTTGAAGAGCTCTTTGCTGTTGTGTGATTTGCTGTCTAGGCGGTCTTTGAAGGAGGCCCTTTTGGCGGATCTGATGAGGTGGTGGTGTTTTCGGGTGGCGTTCTTGTGGGCTGTGTAGCTTTCCGGTGTTCGTTCACGGATCCAGTTCTTCTACAGCTTTCGGCAGGTTTGCTTGGAGGCCTGGAGGTCTTTGGTGAACCAGCTGTCTTTCTTGCAGGTGTGGCTGTTGGAGGGCTTCTTGAGCGGGGCAAGGGTGTTGGCGCAGTCGTTGATCCACTGTCTGAGGCTGCAGGCGGCGGCATCGGGTCGGTCGGGTGGGCTCCGGGCAAGGGTGGTGGATAGCTGGTCTTGGTGACTTTGCTCCAGCAGCGGCACGGCATTTGTTGGGTGCGGTGGTGCGTGGTGGGTTTCCGAAAGGTGAAGTGGATGCAACGGTGGTCGGTCCAGAGAAGCTTGGTGGTGTGGTTGAAGGAGACGTGGGAGCTTGCGGAGAAGATGGGGTCAAGCGTATGGCCGGCAGAGTGGGTGGGAGTTGTGACGAGTTGCCTGAGTCGGAGGTTGGCGAGGTTGGCGATCAGGGTGGTGGAGTTGGTGTCGTTGTTGTTCTCGAGGTGGAAGTTCAGGTCCCCGAGGAGGATGTAGTCCGTGGAGGCGAGGGAGAGTGTGCTGATGAAGTCGGAGATGGTGTCGCTGAACTGTGGTCGGGGTCTGGGGGGTCTGTAGACAAGGGTTCCTCTGAAGGTGGTGTTGGGGTCGGTGTGGATCTGGAAGTGCAGGTGTTCGGCGGTGCTGAGGGTGTCGTCGGTGTTTGTCGAGACTCTGAGAGTGTTCCTGTGGATGATGGCGATTCCACCTCCTACTCCGTTGGTGCGGTCCTTGCGGGTGATCTTCTAGCCTTCCGGGATGGCTATGGCGATGTCGGGTGCCGAGGAGGGGTTCTTCCAGGTCTCCGTTAGGAAGGCGACGTCTGGGGTGTAGGAGTCGAGTAGGTCCCAGAGTTCAATGGCATGTTTGCGTGCGGAGCGGGTGTTGAGAAGGATGCATCTGAGGTAGTTGGATTCTTTGGTAGGTGGGTTGGCCGGGCAGGTGCTGGTGAAGCTGCAGTTCCAGCAGGAGAAGGGTCCTTGGGTGTGTTTCGGGGCGGCCAGGCAGCAGGTGCGTGATTGTTCGGTATTGAGTGCATGGAGGGTGCTGGAGTCGTAGCGGAGACGGGCGTCGCGGCGTTCGCGGGGTCCTGGCGCTGGGCGCAGTCCAGGCGTGGACAGGTGCAGACGGGCTTGCCTTAGGTGCGCCTCCATATAAGGGTAGGTGGGAGCGAGGAGCAGCTGGGAGGCCGGAGCGGGGCGGCGAATGGGCAGCTGGGGGGGCGGGGCCGCAGGGACCCAGCGGCAGGAAAGAGCGGGTGAGGATGGCCGGGGAACAGGAGGCAGAGACAGGGCACCGCTAAATCAAGTAAACAACAAGAGAGGAAGAAGCAAGTCAATGAAAACAACAGAGGGGAAGAAGCAAACCAATGAAAAATAACAAGAGGGGAAGAAGCAAGTCAGTGGAAAAACACAGCAGACAAGCACAATTCAATACAACATAATGCAGCAGCAGAGCAAATGGGCAAATACCGACAAGGGCAGCACAGCAGCGTGAGAAGCGACCTGCCTGGGAGCAGGGTCAAAGGTCAATGACAGCAAATTCACTGAAAATCAACACAGATAAGATAGAAGTCCTTGTTATACCCACCAAAAGTAACCCCTGGAGTGACCTCTTTTGGCCCCAAGAGCTAGGTGCCACCCCTTACCAGTGCCGGTCGTGAAAAGCCTGGGCATAAAAGTCGGTTCCGAGCTTTCCATGGCCAACCAGGTCACCTCAGTGGTTGGCACGTGCACAGGCCTCATGCGGCAGTTGTGGAAACTTGTCCCCCTCCTTTCTACCACCTCACTACAGATGATTATGTCAGCCACTATTGTCTCGAGGTTGGACTATGGCAATGCCTTATATATCAGCCTTCAGCAGATATTTATTAATAAACTACAGGTGGTACTGAACGACGCGGCCAGGTTGATCTTCAGGTTTCCAAGAAGGTCTCATGCCACCCCGCTGCTGTGAAAGTTGCATTGGCTCCCCATCAGGCAGAGAGCAAAATTTAACGGCCTCTGCATTGCCCACAAAGCAATCTATGGCCAAGCTCCAACCTACATTAAAGAATGCCTCGAGAGCTATGTTCCAGGCCGTATATTGCGGGCTTCCGAGGCCGGCCACCTGTCCCTTCCAGGGTACAATACCGCATCAAAAGGGGGCAGAGCTTTCTCCAGCCTGGTCCCACAACTATGGAACCAGTTACCTGAGCACCTCCGCAAGGAACCCGCACTCCTCCTGTTCAGGAAGCAGCTCAAAACACTTCTATTCAGAGAGGCCCTAAATACGGTTTAGTTCCCCATCCATGCACTGTTTATGGCCCCACTAGTAGTTTCTGGCCACTCTCCTCTAAGCGCTAAGAGACCTGCCGGTGATTATGCGCTATACAAATACCTGTTAACATTAACATTCTGCTTTGTAAATGACAAATTGCCTGCAAGACCCCTAGTTATACCATGCAGCTTGGGTTGGATCCACCCCACCCCCTTCCTCCCACCTGGGCTCTCCTCACTTCCAGAGCATCAGAGTAATGTTTGGTAAAGGATATCAAATTATGGCATCCGCCGTCTGGGGATGTCAGTCTTGTCCCCTCGCGAAGACATGGACTCAGATCTTGCAGACTTCTGTTCAGAGGAGGAGTTCACTTCCTGGGTCCTCGGTTGCTTCGACTCAATCTCCACCACCGCCTGTACTGGCGCCGCTCTCTCCATTTCAATCCGCAATGGAGATTGGCCGCTTCTAGTTTCTCTCCGGATAGACCCGCGGGCTGCCTGCGCCTCCCTCTCCTGAGAGGTAATGATCTCGATTGTGTCACCAGGAGGGTTGTACCAGCGGTTGAAGGTTTGTGTGTCTGCTGACAGGGTACCTGACATTTCTGCTCACTTGGGGGGAAGAGTACTGAGGGGAAGATCACTTCTGTGTGTTGCAGAGTGATTCTACTTGCTTTTTAGAAAATGAAACTGATCCTGGTATTAGAATTGAAATCCGTATTATTTTAAAGTTTTAAACGCCGAAATTGTTTTACCACTTGCACACTTAGCACTTTCCACTTTGGAGTGCCATCTTTCCTCTGCTCGGCCAGCACATTCATAGGCGCCATTTTAGAAGCGTGAGGGGTCTAACTTCCGCTGACTGGCTACCCGGTGCACATTTAGGTGCCGATTACGATCCTGTAAGAAAATTCCCCGTACGACTCGTATCCGGTCTTTTTCCCGTACGAATCGTACAAGTGCCATACAAACTGCCAAGTACGATTCGCATAGGAAAAAGTCCATACGAATCGCATTGGGAATAATTCCCCACACGTCCTCGGGTCGGAAAAAGTGTCCGACACATCCTCGGACGATTTACCGTACAAATGTGAAAAGTGAAGTCCGACCGCGCAAGTACGATCCATCCTGTGCGTCCGATGTTACAACCGGATGGAAAAAGCACCGTCCGCACCGAACTCCCATAGCAACCATGGAGATATGTACCCGCATACGCGCCCAACACTCCCCCCAGCCCCCGTATGTACGCGCCCAACCCCCCCCCCGGCCTCGTATGTACGAGTCGAACCCCCACCCGTTTATGTACACCCGTGTACGTACGAGTCGAACCCCCACCCATGCATGTACACCCGTGTACGTACGAGTCAAACCCCCACCCGTGTAAGTACACCCGTGTACGTATGAGTCAAACCCCCACCCGTGTATGTACACCCGTGTACGTACGAGTCAAACCCCCACCCGTGTATGTACACCCGTGTACGTATGAGTCGAACCCCCACCCGTGTATGTACACCCGTGTACGTACGAGTCGAACCCCCACCCGTGTATATACACCCGTGTATGTACACCCGTGTATGTACGAGTCGAACCCCCACCCGTGTATGTACACCCGTGTATGTACACCCGTGTATGTACACCCGTGTATGTACGAGACATACCCCCACCCATGTATGTACACCCGTGTACGTATGAGTCGAACCCCCACCCGTGTATGTACACCCGTGTATGTATGAGACGTACCCCCACCCGTGAATGTACACCCGTGTATGTGCACCCGTGTATGTACGAGTCGAACCCCCACCCGTGTATGTACACCCGTGTATGTACACCCGTGTATGTACGAGACGTACCCCCACCCGTGTATGTACACCCGTGTACGTACGAGTCGAACCCCCACCCGTGTATGTACACCCGTGTATGTACGAGACGTACCCCCACCCGTGAATGTACACCCGTGTACGTACGAGTCAAACCCCCACCCGTGTAAGTACACCCGTGTACGTATGAGTCAAACCCCCACCCGTGTATGTACACCCGTGTACGTACGAGTCAAACCCCCACCCGTGTATGTACACCCGTGTACGTATGAGTCGAACCCCCACCCGTGTATGTACACCCGTGTACGTACGAGTCGAACCCCCACCCGTGTATATACACCCGTGTATGTACACCCGTGTATGTACGAGTCGAACCCCCACCCGTGTATGTACACCCGTGTATGTACACCCGTGTATGTACACCCGTGTATGTACGAGACATACCCCCACCCATGTATGTACACCCGTGTACGTATGAGTCGAACCCCCACCCGTGTATGTACACCCGTGTATGTATGAGACGTACCCCCACCCGTGAATGTACACCCGTGTATGTGCACCCGTGTATGTACGAGTCGAACCCCCACCCGTGTATGTACACCCGTGTATGTACACCCGTGTATGTACGAGACGTACCCCCACCCGTGTATGTACACCCGTGTACGTACGAGTCGAACCCCCACCCGTGTATGTACACCCGTGTATGTACGAGACGTACCCCCACCCGTGAATGTACACCCGTGTATGTACACCCGTGTATGTATGAGACGTACCCCCACCCGTGTATGTACACCCCCGTACGTACGGCCCGTACCCCCACCCGTGTATGTATGTAGCGTACCCCCACCCCAACCGTGTATGAACGGCCCGTACCCTCACCCCCTTATGTATGGAGCGTACCCCCACCCCAACCGTGTATGTACGGCCCGTACCCTCACCCCCGTATGTATGGAGCGTACCCCCACCCCAACCGTGTATGTACGGCCCGTACCCTCACCCCTGTATGTATGGAGCGTACCCCCCACCCCAACAGTGTACGTACAGACCGTACCCCCACCCGCGTATGCATGGAGCGAACCCCCACCCGTGTATGTACACTCGTGTACGTACGAGTCGAACCCCCACCCATGTATGTACACCCGTGTATGTACGAGACGTACCCCCACCCGTGAATGTACACCCGTGTATGTACACCCGTGTATGTACGGACCGTACCCCCACCCCAACAGTGCATGTACGGCCCGTACCCCCACCCGCGTATGAATTGAGCGTACCCCTACCCCAACAGTCTAAGTACGGAGCGCAACCCAGGCACCAACACCAGCACCTTCACCCAACATCGCGCATGTACGAGTCGTACCAAGCCAGAGACAAGGACAGCACTGTACAACAAAATGGCCGATGTACACACCGTACACACGCTAAAAACACACGTACACAACCAGGACAAAGCAAAACAACACAAGAATACTCTATTCGAATCGCACAAAGCCACAAAACATGTCCAACAAGCACAAATACAACACATTCACTGACCTGCAACTGCCAAACTCCCAAACAGAGGCCCAAAACACAACCACTCCTTATAACACACCCACCCAAAGTTCAAACACAGCCACACCCACCAATGGACCAATAAAAAGGGCCCACAGACACAAACCATGAGCTTTTGCAACAGACTCACTGCTGCCAGATCCCACAGACAACCCACAGCACCATACTTGAACCTTTACTACACCTTACACTTGCACACCTTCACACAACCACCTTCACAAACACCCCCTCATCACATTCACACACACACCTGCACAACCACACCCACACTCCCACAACCATCCACACCCACACCCCCCACAACCATCCACACCCACACCCCTCACCATGCCCACTAACAAGAATCCAAAGTTCACTAGCCAAGAGTTGGAGGTCCTTGTCGACTAAATCCTCAGAGTCGAGCCACACCTCTTTGGAACATTGGTCAGACAGACCAGCATCTCCGAAAAAACAGCCATGTGGCAGAGGATTGTCGATGCTGTGAATGCTGTTGCGTCCACCAGAAGGACCAGGCATGAATGTCAAGCCAGGTGGTACGATCTGCAGAGGAGGGTCCGAGCCAAAATGACCGACGACCACAACCAGGCCAACATCACTGGAGGAGGGCCGCCCCGCAGACGCGTACAATACCATCCCTGGGAGGAGAGGGTGATGGCCATACTGCCGGTGGTGGCAGTGGACGGAGTAGAAGGACTCGGAGAGCCTGGTGAGTACACACACTACTCACCTCACATGGGGGGAACGTCATCCACAACCAAACTCACAATCATGCACGCAACCACCCCAAGCTATCGCATGACTCAACCACACTCCATAAACACGCACATGCCACTAGCGCCACCATGCCCCATGCACCCACCTGGACAATCCCAAGTCACAGGCCACAGAAAACACCAACACAAGACACGGTAACCCGGATGGCGGGAGTGTGGGCCTCAAAAATCACATAGTGCAACTCAGAAGCAGACAACAATGCCCTCTGCCCATATGGCCTAGGTCACAGCCAGACAAACAGTGTGTCCCCACACAGGAAAGACTTGCCAGCAAATGGCAGACGCCTTGCATTAAGACATGGGGGTGAAGGCACTTTTTGCACATGACAGCAGCTAATGAACAGCCAACACTGTGAAAGAGTGGCAGCACACACCACCACAGCAGCAGCGCAGACACAGACACTACACCCAATGGGTGCCTGGAGATCAGAAACAAACTCACATGAACAAGCCAAGGGCCATTCAAAGATCTGCAAAAAGTGTGTGCCTAGGAAGCTGGGCTGAGGTGACAGAGGGTGACACACAGAGGGAGGGAGAGGGGGAGAGAAAGGGAGGGAGACACAGGGAGACGGACAGAGGGAGGAGGCTGACACAGGGAGGGAGGGAGAGGGGGACAGAGAGGGAGTGAGAAAGGGAGACACAGGGAGACCTATTCAGCCTTGGGGGGTGTGGGAATGTCTGCTCGTCAGCAGATGGACTGCGTGCATGTAGACAAGGGTGGCCAGTGCCTGAATCCCCCTCTCTTCTCCATGGCAAAACACTGGGCCATGTCTCAACCTGTGCACGAGCACAACGCCAGCTACCTGCATTATATAAGTGTGTGGAACAACTCCATGTGCCCACGTACAGTGCAACACGTAAGGCGCCAATGCATGGCTCGCCACACCTGCTCACTCCACTGCTGACTGCAGTCACAATTGACGCAACAAGTAAGACTGTGTCACACATAGGTAAAGTCTCAAAAGCTGTGGCCAAGGGACATACCCATGCACAAGTGCACTGTGAGTGGAATGCAAGACATATCCAAATACCCAGAGGAAATGTGGCAACTTTGAAACAAATGTAACATGGATGTTGCATGGAACAAAAATAACATTGTCTCTCTCACACACAGGTCAACGTCGTGGATCACCCCCCAACACTGGGGGGGAAGACTCACAGGACCCGGCTCTGGGGGATGACGATCCCACCGGCAGCGACGACTCTCACCACTCTGTGGACGACCCCGACCAACCTGGCCCCTCTGGTGTCCAACCACCTGCAGCACCTGCGTCAGGTACAACTGGGCCAACCACCACCCCCACTCCTGCCACATCCCAGGAGACACCCAGGATCCCTGCCCCACCACCACAACGCAGCCAGGCTGACCAGGAGGAACACGGTGTACCGGGCACCCAGGAGGAGGCAGGCGACAACGCTAATGCCACCCCTCAGGGGTCCCGGAGACCCGATGTGCCCACAAGGGCAGGCCAGGTGCAAGTGGGCAGGGGTGGTGGGAGTGGAGGACGGGGAGGCGCGAGCCTGACCAGTTGGCTGCGGAACCGGTATATTCCCATGTCAGAAACATCCTGGACACATACCGGCAGGACACCACGGGCATGAGCCAGGTTGTGTCCACCCTCAACGAGATGAAGGGGACCCTCGAGGAGATCAAGAGCCAGCAGGCCCAGCAACATGCGGAGCAACATGCCTGTCTACTGCGACACCAAGGGCGGATGGAGGACAGACAGGCTGAGCTCGTGACGGTGTTCACGGGAATTCACCGTACACTCCGTCGGATAGCCGACAACATGGGCAACCCTCCCTGTGCCACCAGGCCAAGAACATCACCACCCACAGGGAGGGATCAGGAGGAGGAGGAGACATCCGACGGAGCATCCCAAACATCGTCACGGCCTGCTTCTGAGGGTTCCCGCAGGAGGGCGGGTCGTCCACGGAAAAGACCGTGAGGGTCGGCGCAACAGCACCATCTCCCAGGACACCTGGCCTGGCACCTGGCCCACTGGACCAACAGCAGCACATCAGCAAAAGATATTCTCTGCCACATGGACTTGCTGGTCATTGTCTGACCAATGTTGACAAAGACTGTGGCATGGACTCTGATGATTTCCAATGGCAAGGACACCAACTCCCCCAGTGAACTTTGGATTCCACACACCCGGAAAGCCCCTCTTGTCATACCCCCCCCCCCAACACGTACCCCAACACAAATAAAAAGTTACACGATAAAGAGATGATGCCTACATTTTGCATTATTACCTTACATGTGTCTTGTAAAGTCTAACCATGCCTGAGTTCTCATATGACTTCAACCATCCATACCCTGGGGCCTGAGTCTGGCACAGGACACACATGGGTCACAATGTATTAGGCAAGACAGACATAGAGCACCATACACACCCGTGATGGGCCCAACCAGCTGAGGGGGTGGCCGCACAACCGTGCCGACAGACATATTGAGTACAGCGACAGTCATGCGCAGAGGTCAGGGATCATGTGGAGTGTCCTGGGGGGCACCCAGGTATGTGTAGACAGGTGGCAGAACCATGTCCTGCAAGCTTGAGTCAGGTGGATGCAGAGAATGGTGGCCTGGCCAACATTGCATGCATGGGGATGGCACATGTCACAATACCCACACAGTCATGGACATCATGCACAATACAGAGTCTAATCCCACACAAACAGCTTGCATCTTGCTACTCTACACATAGACACATAGCCGCTATCACGGAAAACCATGCCAGACATGCCGTATGCACCGTGGCAACACACCAGCATTGACTGAGAAGAGGCACCTTGGAGGCATAGGGACACCTTTATTAGTCATGTATTCGGGAATGCAGAGGCAACTCGGAGTACACATACACAGGTCATGTGGAGTAACATGTGGGTCCAACACTGGAACCCCCCTTCTGCAGAACAAATGCGTGATAGCCATGGAACTGGCACACAAGTGTCGGGTAACAGCTAAACACCCCCTGCTGCTCACGGAGAGGCTGCCATACACCATTGATCCTCTGATGTGGAAGTCCCACACCATGTCAAGCCAATGCAAACCATATGTGTCCGAGGGCAGTGTTACACACATTGATGCCATCATCACAATCCACCATCCCATCACAGATGACTGTCAACAAGTCTGACCATCTATTCAGGTGTATCCAGCTACATGTAATGTGTCCCATGGTGATGCGACATGTCTGCAGAGGAACCAAACATCGACAGGGGCAGTGTGCACACATCGTAAACAACTGTCACACCCAATACACCCCTGATGCATCCCTTACCCTAAGGAGACTTCCAAACTTGTCCGTGCGTGTAACGCTGAGTCAGCACACGATGACGTGTCCATGAGGAATAGCAGTGCCACAACAATGCAACCAGCAGACGGCATGCGCAAGTACCTGGGGATGAGAGACACACAAGAAGTCAGCCACAAAAAGCACAGCCACTTGCATGTGCATGTACTCGACACATGTAAGGATGACAACATGCTAGGTCACAATTATGACTGAGGAAATACACTCATCACTGGCACCATCACTCCAGTGACACATCCACACACACTTCTGACTCACGTGGCATACATGCAGATGGACACACACATCGCAACACATGCCACACGGGGACCAATGCGTGCACACTCAGACACTGGTACTCTCCACTAAGCAAAGAAGTCGCGTATGAGCCGACTCCGAATGTCCTCTTGTGGAACCACATCCTCCACATCACTAGCCCCATTGCCAAGCCCTTCATCCTCCACGGGTGGATGGTCCTGATCATCTTGATCCAGGATGAGTGGCACAGCTTTCTCAACTGCCATGTTGTGCAGCATGCAGCAGACCATGAAGATTTTGCAGACCTTCGCCGGGGCATATGGGAGGGCGCCGCCGGTCTTGTGGAGGCACCTGAATCGGCTCTTCAGGAGGCCAAATGTCCTCTCTATCACTCGCCTTGTCCGGCCATGGGTGGTGTTGTAGCGGAGCTGTGCCGGCGTGCTGGGGTTGCGGAGAGGTGTGATCAGCCATGGCATGTTGGGATAGCCAGCGTCCCCTACATGGAAACCACATGGATATCAGTAGGACAGGAGAAGCGGTCGTGCTGGAAGTCTACGCAAAATATAGGACAGACAGAGTGTACCCAGCAACAACACATGCTCGTTCGTTGCGCAGCTGCGTCATCATTTCAGGCACCCTGCTACGCCTCATGATGTAGGCATCGTGTGCTGATCCTGGAGAACGAGCACAGACATGTGAAATCACCATGTTGGACAGACACACCACAAGGGCATTGATGGAGTGGTAGTGTTTGCGATTCCTGTATGCTACCTCCTGTGCCTGTGGTGGTACCAAAGCCACATGTGTCCCATCTATGGACCCAATGACATGGGGCATCCCTCCCAGGGCATAGAATCCATGCTTGACCACAGTCAACTGTTCAGGAGTAGGGAAATGGATGAACTCATCCAGGTGAAGCAACATGGCCTCTAAGAAATCATGCAGCACACGGCTGAACATGCTCTGGGACATGCCACCAACATGAGCTATGGTATATTGAAAGGTACCCGTGGCAAGAAAATGTAGGGCTGCCATTACCTTCAGCTTGGGTGTCAGTGCCGTAGGATACCTGTGCAGCGGTTGCAGGTGTGGTGCCAGCCTTGCCGTCAACTCCTCAATCAACGGTTGTGGGAAGCGGTAGCAGCGTATACAGTCATTCTCCCGCATGTCAGCCAAGTCCGGAATTGGTCGGGGAAGAGGCAGCGCTCTGCAGTAATTTGGAAGTGACAAGGAAGAGTGAGTGCACTACAACAACAATTTATATGTACTGAGCACATGTTAATCTGTCAATACAAATATGCTACATAGGGAGTCAGGTATGTGCTACTTACCCTGGACACGTATGGCTGCCAGGTGACACTCCTACCAAGACCCAGCTACACACGGAGATTGTGAACCTCCACATCCCATGGCATGGGACTAGCTGTGTCCCAGTGTAAGTGAACAGCCAGACGCAAAACAGGAGTGACATACATCAACACATCAGCAGAAGTAGGATGTCGATTGCAGAGACAGGTAGCGGAACACTAGAGCCACAGGTCACATGACATTACACTAGGACAGCCCACACACCTTGCCATTAAGGTGTACATGTCATGACTCACCACACATACATTGAGAGGATGCAGACAAGTCCTTGTTACGCTACTCCGTGTCCCATGCATACATACACACCTTACATCCGATACCACATGTGGCCTGGTGTGCGTAACAGTGTGCCATGGCCATCTACACACAGACACATGTTGGTTGCTGCAACAGCAGATGCTTTTGAGGGAACACCAACATCAAGCTAATGGGAACACACCACACATACATGACATAGACACATCGTGCACCGTGGGTAGTCACATGTCTGGTGTGGTAACCCCTGTAGCGGGCATCAGGGGACACTTGCGTGTCTTGTTGACTGTGCCATGCCAGTGACGCTCATCCCAAGTGTGCAGTACGACATGCACACATGTCAAAGGAGTTAAGGGCATGTCTGGCACATATTGCACCGTCACACATGACATCTGTACACATCTCATCATACATCAATTGCCTTCTCAACTCAGGAGTAATGTGCCACATCACAGCCTTTCACACCTGTGCCCCACACATGTAGTACTGCCCAGACAATGCCTTGAAGTCCATCCATGGACAAGTATGTCAGCTCTATTCCTTCCTGTGTGCTGCCTGTCACCACTGTGATGTGTGAAAGGCACCGTACATTTGCTCTGAGGGCCTGTGTACGTTCCCTTTCACTATGGGAGTGCTGCCGTAGGCCTACCCATAGTGATGTTGAGCGTACGCGCGTGTGTACGGTCCGTATCAGTATGGGTGTGCTCGCGTATGCGTACCCATAGTGATACGGACCATACACACGCGCGTACGCTCAACATCACTATGGGTGTGCTCGCGTATGCGTACCCATAGTGATACGGACCGTACACACGCGCGTATGCTCAACATCACTATGGGTGTGCTCGCGTATGCGTACCCATAGTGATACGGACCGTACACACGCTTGTACGGGCCGTTGCTATGCATTTGGGGTGCCCTAGGGCCCCGGAACGCACCGTACCTGTGTGTGAATCTCCAAATTACATAGGGGACACATGAGGAACAAGTATAAAGACCTACATGCATGCTGGTTGTCATGGAGACCAAGTTTAAAGTATGATTTTGTTTCTGCAGGTGCACAGCAAAAGTCAGTTTGAATGAATCTACTTTGTTGCAAAGTGGTTGTGGAGTTGACATCATGCTCAAGAAAAAAACCAAGAAAAACCCACTGACTGTGCTAGGTTTAAAGGGATTGGAGGAAACATAGGATGCAAATGTGAGTGACCAATCACTCTGTACTCCTGTGCATGTAGCAGGCCAGCAAGGCAGATATAGGGCAGCCAGGTCCCATGAGAGAGCACTTGCCTGCACATCTTTGGATTCTACGACCCATCTGCTGCTCGTGATTCCCTGGAACCATGTCAAGGTCTGTGGAGAGAGCCCAGCCTTTCACCCTGGAGGAGAACCTGGCATTGCTGGATGTGATCCTCCCACAGTACCCCCTGCTGTATGGGCGACCAGGGTATCAGGTGAGTGCAGAGTCCACTAGCACAGACTGTGTCCCTTATTTGTGACTGTGACTTCTGGCATTGTGTCCAGGTGTGACACACATGCAATGTACTGTAGGGGGGGTCCCAGGGGGGGAATGCCTGATGTCTCCTAGCCAGAGCATGCTGTGGTGCATGTCTGCCGTCCTCACTTGCATTGTGTTTACTGTGACAATCACTGCATGGTGCATGCCACATTCTGCCGGTCTTATCCTCCTGGGAATGTTGCCTCTACAGTCCTCATGTGATTATGTGGTCAGCCCAGTGTGACAGGTGACTGTACCCACAGATGTGTGTTAGTTCTGTGTACCTGTGCTGAGAGTGTCCACATGATGTGTTCGTACCCTGGACATCGGTGTGTGTGTAAGTCCCCTGTCATGTGGGTGGGTGCATATGTGGAGTGTAGCACCCAAGCTGCATGAGGGATGGATATACCCTGCCCATCTGATGTGAGCAGGGAGCAGTGCTGTGTGTCTGACGTGCAGAGCCAGCCCCACACCTGTGAGCCCCCCCCGTCTAGTGGCACATGTGCAGAGTGAGTTTTGTAGCTGCATTTGGCAATGGCAGGTGAATGTCCTGTGCCTGTGTGTGTGTGTACTCTGCTGAGGAAGCGTCAGTGGCCTGTGGCATGTGACTGCTTTGAGGTGCTGCACATAATCCTGGTGTAGCTTGTGATGCACAGTGTGAGCCTGGATCATTGATTGTGTCGTTGCCCTCATTCCACCTGTGTACTTTCAATGGCACGTACTGCTTTTGCCCTTCCCCAGAGGATAATGTCCCTACGACAAAGGTGCAATGCGTTGGATGCATACTATGCCTTGTTGTAACCAGCTAATTTGTTCTAATATGTGTCTCTGTGACATGTGCCAGGTGTATTGATGTAGTGTCACTTGTTCATCCTCACAGGTAGGCGCCTCTGCCAAGAAGCAGATCTGGATGAACGCCGTCAGTGCCGTGAGGAGGACGGATGGTCGCAAGCGGCGCCTGGCCCAGGTGAGAAAACGCTGGCAGGATATCCGGTGCTGGACGCGGAAGATCGCACGGGTCCTGCTGGGGGACTCACCTGAGACCCATAAGAGCCGTGGGCGCCGCCGTCTGACCCACATCCACAAGCGTGTGCTGGCGGTGGTCTTTCCAGACTTGGACAGGCGCTTACAGGAGAAGCAGCAGCAGGAAGGGGGTAGGTACATGTGTGTTTGTTGTGTGTCACCAGCATTTGTAAGTGCGCAGTTGCATGGATACACTGCCAGGGTTTGAAGGTGCTGTGCAGATCCTGTTACCCACAGTATAGCGGTGCTCTCCTGCCTCCCTTCCCCTCCTTGCAATGTGTTCCCTGGTCTGTGTGTAGTCACTCCTTCACAATGTTATCTAGGCTGGCAGTTTATCCACGTGAACAATGCCTGTAGCATCATGTGTGGGGGTGGTGTGTAACAGGTTTTGGGACCTTGCCTGTGCCCTGTCCAGTTCAGTACTTGTGGGTTCCATGTCAGTTGGCACTGATGCTGAGTCCAGACATGGGAGTTGGTCTCTCAAGTGTCATGCCTTACAGCACGCATGTCCTATGTTGTGGCCTGTTACATGATGTGCATGAGTGTGCGATACGCATAGTGCAGGGATGGTGGCGTGTGTTGCAGTCATTCCCATTCAGGACCATGGAGTTGTGTGGCCACTACTGTCCCCTGGGGCATATTTTCCTAGGTGTCATGTGTGTCATCACAAAATTTGGACACTCTCAGTGTCTACAGCATAGGTTGTGCTCTGTGCCATTGTCCCCTGGCACCATGTATATTGACGTAAAATGTAGTACAAGTGTCCACTGTACAGCCTGACCTGATTTTCCTTGTTCATACTCACGGTGGCCAGTGCCTGTGTGTCTTGTTACAATCATCTGATGATGCCCATTTGTACATGATTATTTGGACAGGCGCACCTTGGGTATTTTGTGTCCAATCTTGCATGTGTCCAGCACATGTGTATTTCACCCAGACTAAGAGATGTAAGTGCTTCCTGTGTCTCAACAAATTGTCTCATGTAGGGGGTGGTTGGTGCGGGCAAAGCCTACATGTCAAAACCTGAAATCTCCTTGCTAGGTCTGGCCAGTGTGTGATGTTTGTCTGGACATGCACTCAAGGTGCAGTGAGCCAGTCATGGTGGGCATGTTTTCAGTATTACCTATGCAGCATGTGCCTAAAGTTCATGGATATGGTCCCTGCTCATCCCTATTTTCGGCAACGCTGTGTGGTGCAGATGCAGTGCTGGATTGTCCCCAGAGCCTGGCTCCTCTGTCAAAATCCATTTCATGTCATTTGCTATTGTGTCATGCTCTCCATAGTTTTTCAGTGGCATGGTAGGTCAACCAACTGTGTGTTGCAGGGTCTACATATGTACCTTGTATTGTGGATATTACTCATCTTTCTTTTCAGGCTATGCACTGTAACCTATGTAGATTGGACTCATGTGACATATGTATACAGGTGTTTGATTAATTCCTGTCTCTTCACCTTGCCCACAGCATCGTCGGGGGACACGGATGGAGACATCAGCACAGACCGAGCGGAGGGACCGAGCACCAGTGCCAGCAGTGACATCTTGGCTGGCACATCGAGTGGAACTGAGGCGGAGGGGAGTGAGGCGGAGGACCTGTCCACTGCCACCACAGAATATGAAGCTGACGGGTCCGAGGCTGAGCTCTCCAAGTGGGCGGAGGCTGCACCACCAGCTGACAGCGGCACAACATCTCTCCCCGCCCCCTCCATTGCCATCAGCCGCCTCCCACTTGCTCGTGTCCCTTCCCAGCGTGCCCGGTCACCACATGTCTCCTTCCTGCCAGGCACCGCACCCCCTGCCCCTTTCTCCACTGCTGCCGCCAATGCCGAGTCTGTGGACATCCAGCGGCAGTTGCAGGTTGGTCAGGCTGCGATGCTTAATGTCCTCCATGGCCACAGCCAAGTGCTGAACAACATGGAGGCATACTTGGAGGGCATTTTCTCATCGCAGGCTGACCAACGCAACTTGCTGAGGTCCATTGACTCGACACTGACTGCAACAGTGGGTCTCCTGCAGCGCTTCGTCCGACCCCCTACCCCTGACCCATCCACACTTCCCACTCCCATGCCTGTCCCACGTACACCCAGACGTCAGCATGCACACACCACAACTGACACAGGCACCACACCAGCAGGGAAGGTCAAACGCACACCTCCTGGCACGCACACACAGGGTGAAGTAGGCACACCCACTGGGTCGGTGGGCAAACGTAAGACACGCAGCCAGAGTGGGAGTCCGCATTCCACAAAATCCACTCCCTCCAAATCCCCTCCCCTCAGCTCTCCTGGCCAAAAGTCGGATACAGGGTCAGTCCTGCCCAGTCTGTCCATCAGCCCCAGTGTGGCACCACCCTGCAAGCGGTGGAGGCAGGACACCGGCAGGGGAGTTGAGTCCCCCCCCCCCGTCCACACCCTCCCCCAGTGGCGCTGCGACCCATCCCTCTGACCCCCCCCCCCCTCCTTGGGGCCTGTGGTTCCTTCGGGTGCAGGGGAGTCGCTGGAGGACCTTGCTAAGGTGTGCAGCGCCATCCTGACCTCCGCCTTTGGCGCTGCCCCAACCCCTGTGGTGGAGTCCTCCGTCCCTGCACCCACGACACCTACCCTTCACCCTCATGTCCCTGCGGTGCCTGGTCCTTCCCCCCCACATGATGCCCCCCCCTCTGGAAGACAAAGAAGTCTGACTGTGCAGGCAAGCTAGGGGACACGCGTCCCACTGTGTCCCCCACCTGGATTTGAACTTTGGATTGCCCTATGGGCATTGTACATTTTGAACTTTCAAGGGACTAACAGATTTTTGGATGCTGAATAAAGCAATTTATTTTTCCTCAGTACACTACTGTCTATCTGGTATTGCTGTTGGTGGACCTGCTCCATTATTTTGGGTGGTGATAATGTGTTGGGTGTGTGGGAATTGTCGTCTTGTGCTGGTCATAGAGTGGACCCTGGTATCTGTGTGCCATCACAAGCTGTTGGCTACATAACTTTGTTCATGTAAGCAGTTACTGCATGGTGACATCGTCCCAAGGTGTGTTCCTTCCTCTGTGTAACCTGACATCTTCCCTGCAGGGTCATTCCAATATGTGGTGCTGAGCTGTGTCTACATTGGCTGGGTGTGTGACGGACTCGTTAGACTTTGGCCATGCATGCTGAGCGATGTCTCCATCTGCATCATTCGTGGCGTCCTTGGTGGTCACTGTACTTGTGTATGTAGACTGTTGACATGACTTCATGTGGACATGTTTTCTTTTCGGCCCTATGCATGTGTATACTCCCAGCCTCGCACACATGAGGTACAAGTACTGCATGATCTTTCTGCACCTGACTGACATTTGTGGGCATTGGATCTGTGGGTACTCCACCCTTTGCTCTGCAGGGGCACTGCTGTGAGTGTTAGGCACCCACCCCTCCGGTGTCTGGGCACTGCTGGGAGGACTCTGCACACACCCCTCTTATGTCCGGGCACTGCTGGGAGGACTCTGCACACACCCCTCTTATGTCCGGCCACTGCTGTGAGTGTTAGGCACCCACCCCTCCTGTGTCTGGGCACTGCTGGGGGGACTCTGCACACACCCCTCCTATGTCTGGGCACTGCTGTGAGTGTTAGGCACCCACCCCTCCTGTGTCTGGGCTCTGCTGGGGGGACTCTGCACCCACCCCTCCTATGTCTGGGCACTGCTGTGAGTGTTAGGCACCCACCCCTCCTGTGTCTGGGCACTGCTGGGGGGACTCTGCACCCACCCCTCCTATGTCTGGGCACTGCTGGGGGGACTCTGCACACACCCCTCCTATGTCTGGGCACTGCTGTGAGTGTTAGGCACCCACCCCTCCTGTGTCTGGGCACTGCTGGGGGGACTCTGCACCCACCCCTCCTATGCCTGGGCACTGCTGGGGGGACTCTGCACCCACCCCTCCTGTGTCTGGGCACAGCTGGGGGGACTCTGCACCCACCCCTCCTATGTCTGGGCACTGCTGGGAGGACTCTGCACACACCCCTCTTATGTCCGGGCACTGCTGGGAGTGTTAGGCACCCACCCCTCCTGTGTCTGGGCACTGCTGGGAGGACTCTGCACACACCCCTCTTATGTCCGGGCACTGCTGGGAGGACTCTGCACCCAACCCTCCTATATCAGGATATGTATGCTTAGAACATACACGGGTGTGGGTTCGCTCCATGCATACGCGGGTGGGCTACGGTCCGTACGTACACTGTTGGGGTGGGGGTACACTCCATACATACGGGGGTGAGGGTACGGGTCATACATACACGGTTGGGGTGGGGTTAAGCTCCATGCATACGGGGGTGGTGTTACGGTCCGTACGTACACTGTTGGGGTGGGCGTGCGCTCCATGCATACGGGGTGGTGTTACGGTCCGTACGTACACTGTTGTGGTGGGGGTACGCTCCATGCATACGCGGGTGGGGGTACGGTCCGTACGTACACTGTTGGGGTGGGGGGTACGCTCCATACATCCACGGGTGAGGTTACGGGCCGTACATACACAGTTGGTGTGGGGGTACGCTCCATACATACGCGGGTGAGGGTACGGGCCGTACATACACGGTTGGTGTGGGGTACGCTCCATACATACGCAGGTGAGGGTACGGGCCGTACATACACGGTTGGTGTGGGGGTACGCTCCATACATACGCGGGTGAGGGTACAGGCCGTACGTACACTGTTTTGGTGGGGGTGCGCTCCATGCATACGGGGGTGGTGTTACGGTCCGTACGTACACTGTTGGGGTGGGGGGGTACGCTCCATGCATACGGGGGTGGGGGTACGGTTTGTACGTACACTGTTGGGATGGGGGTACGCTCCATGCATACGCGGGTGAGGGTACGGGCCGTACGTACACTGTTGGGGTGGGGGGTATGCTCCATGCATACGGGGGTGGGGGTACGGTTCGTACGTACACTGTTGGGATGGGGGGTACGCTCCATGCATACGCGGGTGGGGGTATGGTCCGTACATATCCGTACCCACGCTGTGGAATGCTTGTGCGGGCCGTACCCAGGCCTTTGCCACGTGGGTACGAGCCGTCCCGCCATTGTTGGGGTGACGTAGGTGTGGGCGTGGTACGACTCGTACCCAAGCTCTTAAGGCGTGGGTACGGGACGTACCTGTATTGTTGTGTTACCGGTCCGCGTCAACCACTTCCGTTGTGGCGGACGCTGGCTTTGCTGGACACGCCCCCACCCCCTCGTAGTGACCAGGGCCTGGGGGTCAGGTATGTCCAGGGCATGAGTGCTGTGTGACTTGGGTGGGGGTTTTGTGGCCAGCCCCTGCTCCTGCCCCCCCCCCTTTCCCCCCTCCCTTTGTTGTTCTGACCTTCTGCGGCGTCTGCGTCAGAACCTGTAGAGGAGGTCGACTGCTATGAGGGCCGGGATGACACGTAGGTTCGGGTCCATGTCTGTCCGTCACGTGCAGGTACTCCTTGTTCGCGTCGTCCTGATTTCCCGGCAGTTTTTGGCTGCCGGAAAATATTCTC
The DNA here is from genome assembly GCF_964204655.1 of Triturus cristatus. Lineage (NCBI taxonomy): Eukaryota > Metazoa > Chordata > Amphibia > Caudata > Salamandridae > Triturus > Triturus cristatus. The sequence continues at coordinate 93,643,248 of NC_140589.1, read as the reverse complement.
CGTGCGGGATGACGTCGATGTGAATCGTACTTCCTGGTTCGTGAAAGGCAGGCTGCGTGCGTCCCGACGTCACGTCGGCGCTTTCCCGGATCACGTTTGTAGGTATATTTTCGTCGGTCGGTGTTTTGTACGAATCGTACGGAAATAGTATTTCCGTGCGAATCGTACTTCTATGTTTGTATATTGTTCCGACCGGGTACGCGTCGGACAGAGAATATGCTCCGTCCGACGGTTCGTACCCGGTTTTTACAGGATCGTAATCGGCACCTTAATGCTCACTGCACTGGTGACGCGCAAAGGGCATGCTGCTGATGCGCCAAAGGCAAGCCCGTCTGCACCCATCCGCAACCGGACTGTGGCCAGCACCAGCCACGCTGCTCAAATGAGTAGCGGTAAGTTAATTACCAGGCCACGAGATTCCCTCTTGGCTCTATGGAATACCCAATGTAAGGAAGCCATTGTGCTATACTGGAGAACACAGGCGCCCTATACCATTGTAATGAATGTAATTTCACCTTAGGGGTACCGGGCTTGGTGACCCAGGGAAATGAGACGTGTCCCGGTCCTCAGAGGGTGACGGTTGGCAGGGTAAGAGCTTGTTTAATCAATTGCAGATCTCTTCCCAAACACGCCGATGACATTTGGATATCCTTGTCGTATAACTCTCGGGATCAAATGTTCTTGACTGAAACATGGTTAAAGGAGGAATTAAAGCCGGCCCTGACCCTGAGAGGCTATTCCTCTGGGTTTCTGAATAGTCTACGCTAACAGGAGTTGCGACGAAAGAGGGGGTGGGGTTGCTATTATTTTGAAGAAATCAGGGGAGATTGCAACAATGGAATTGAGCAATATGGGCAACATTAGGGGTTGCATTTCTGTGTAAAGATCTCTCCAACTGTCTCCTTTGCAGGAGTATTGATATATTGATGATATATTGATGATCTTTGCTCAGAGATCACTGCAATACTTTCAGCCCTGGGAGACTTTAATTTCCACGTAGATGATCCCATTTGCCTCCAGGCCTCTCAGCTAATAATGTCACTTAACTGAGCTAACCTTACACAGCACGTGAACGCTCCCACTCACAAAGCAGGTCATATTCTTGATTTAATTTTCTCTAACATCTCAACCATGAAAGCAGAGGCTCCTCGATGAATGGTTTGGATGGACCACTTCTTGGTTCCCTTCTCATTCTTTCTGGAGAAAATAGAGCAGAGGGAGGACAAACGTACCATGTTAAAAAGGAATTGGAAAAAGGCAACAGCTGACAACCTAGGCCCGGTGCTACTAGCTAATAGGCCTCAGTTAACTAATAATGACTCAACCATGCTTAACTTATGGCTCTCCACCGCCTTAGATTCTGTGGCCCCCATGAGATCTATTAGGACCCCAAGAGAATCCCCATCTGCCCCCTGGTTCTTGGAAACCCTCAGAGGGGAAAAGCGTAGGTGTAAAAGGCTTGGGCGCCTCGGGAGGAAAGATTATAACCCATTGGCCAAACAAGCTTATAAGGAAGGCTTTGATGTCGCTCTGCAAACTTATGAAGACATCGAGAAGGGAATACTTTGCTGAGCACATATAGAGTGTGTAGAACTCTGGAAAGGAAATATTTAGGATTGTCAGATCCTTTATTAATCCTTCAGTGATGGAGGGCAATATACAGTCTTCGCCCTCCCTGTGCACAAATCTATCTGACTTTTTTGAGGGAAAAATCCTGAAAGTATACGCCTCATTTACAGTTGGGGTCAGGACGGTGGAGCCACTACCATCCGGAATTATAAAATCCAATGGAAGCTTATCAGCATTTCTCCCTATAACTTTGGAGGAATCTCTCAACAAGCCTAGGCCCACAGACACTGTGCCTATATCTTGCTACAGGGCGGCTTTGGTGTCCATTATAGCCACCAGAATCGTGTCCAACTGGAGCTGTATGGGATCTGAAGGGAGGTCAGCCGCACCACCCCCTCTGGGCCTCATGGGTCTAATCCTGGGTTCAGGTGGAGCTCCCCCTGGTCTGGTCCTGGGTTTCCCCATTTGTGTCACTACAACAAGACAGCCCAGGTGTCCCAAAAGTCCCACCACATCTCGTTAAGTACACTCTGGCTTTTCTCTGCTGCCCCCCAACGTCGGAAGTAAAAAGATCCCTCCCCACAGCGGTTGAGTTTTCTAAGCCCACGTGGAGGATCTCGGGGGTATCCACCAGTCTAGGATATTACCCTGAGTGGGTAGCCCCCTCACAAACAGTCCTGGTGTACCAATGTGTGTGTCTTGGGTGCTCCGTTCTTCGCCTGCTGTTTGCACCCACGCCTACCCAGTTTCTCACATACGCAGTGGGCGAAGAGGTGTTGTGGGGCCACCTCCAATCGACAGGGTCTCCACTTGGCTAAAGCCAGTTCCACATACTGACCTTCAGGTCCAATTGCCGTCTCAGGCCCCAGCGCGTCGCAGGCAGCGCAGTGCCTACTCCAGTCTGTCTCATGGGCTCCTGAGTATGTCGTAGTCTCTCAGAGCAGGAATGGCGATGTGCCACACTCTGCAATCTGGGTTCTCTCCACTACGGAATTCCCCAGTTCTAGGGGTGTGCAAGGAACTCAGCTCTTTGCTGCCACTCTGGGCAGCCACTGGGGGAGCAGCACTAGGACCACAGGCCACTCTCAGGCCTCACCAGGCCACTCTCAGGCCTCACCAGGAGGCACTCGGTTTACTGCAAGTCACGCAACTCTCGGTTTACTGCAAGTCACGCAACTCTCGACGTTGGGGCCCACCGACCCTACCTGCTCCCAGCTGTTTCCCCCTTATAGTGCCTATCTAGGCCATCACTGTGATCTGTTTTATGGCTGTGGGGTGGGTTCTGGCCTCACGTTGAAGCCCCGGCCGCACTCACCACAGTGTTCATCCACCCGTCTGCTGGTTTTTCCTGGTGTCTCTGGGGCTCGCTTTCACTGGAACTTTGTCTGGGAGCCAGAGGGCTCCGCCGTTGTCAGACGCGGGACCCTCAGCGCCGTCAGGTCTCCAGTCGATGCGTGCTATTTCAGCACCTATCATGAACTCCAGTCTTCTAGGCCCCGCCCCCACAGAGGTGTCGGCACCGCTCCACACCTCTGGCCTCCCGTTAGCTTCTCAGCGTTCTCTTACATGAGAGCCAAATGCTGGGCCCCGGGGGAAGCAGAGTCGCAGTCTAGTCTTTCCCTGGGGTCTTTTGCGCAGGAGTAGGACCAGGCAGGGTCAAGGGGTGGAGTTAGGGGGTGTGTATAAGAGCTCAGGGGAGGAAGGTGACTTCCTCTTCCTGTGCTCGGCACCATCGGGAGGGATTTAGCGAAGGGGAGGTTTAGCGTAGGTGCAGAGAGCAGGAACGTGTTGAGCGACTTTTGCGGTGTGGGAGGAGAGCCTGTCGTGCGCGGTCTTTTCGGTCCCTGCGAGGAGGGGTGTATCGCCGGCAGGAGCGTCGCAACAAAGGCGGTATGGCTGGAGCGTCTAATGAGGAGGTGAGACAGGCCTTACTGCTGCTGGGGCGTGCCGGGCGGGAGGATCTCCTCCGGCCCGGTGTGCTTGGGGAGGCGTGGGTGGGGTTTGAGCGAACCCCGTGGGCTACTTCGGCGGGGGTGGTGGCGGCGGTATTTGCATGTCAGGAGGAGCCTCCGCCGCCGCCACCGTCTTCAGTTGTGGTGAGGCACACGTGATGGCTGTAGGGGCTGGGGCTGGTGCAGGGGGGCAGTTGGGGGCACAGAGCTCACAGAGGACACTCCCATTGACCTCACTAGGGGGTCCAGGGCAGCCACCCCGGTATTGGCGGTATCTGGTTCGGGGATGCAGGGGGCAGGGGTCGCCAGGGGGCCGGGTGGGGGGGGATTTTGGCAGGGTGTTGCCTCCACAGCCTGGGTTTTTGTCGCCTGGAGGGGGATTTCAAGGCTACTGTCTCCCCCCTCCCCTCCCGAGTTGGGAGGCATTGGCGTGGGACGACCGGATTCGTGAACAGCGCATTTTGGCGCAACTTTCCGAGGCGAGGCGGGCGGAGCAGAGTGCGCACAGAGTTGGAGCGGTTTGGGAAGAGGAGATTGAGGGGCCCCCTACTCCCGCGTCAGAGGAGGAGAGGTAGGCAGAGCAGGAGGATTAGGGTAAGGCGAGGATAGACAGGTCTGGGGGGGGAAGGGAACTGCAGAGGGTCGCAGGTGCAGGCAGGGACGGCCGGGACGGCTTTGAGGCCTGATGGTGCTGGGGCCCACTCAGGTTGGAGCGACCAGAGGAGTAGTGGGGGATCTAAGTCTGCGGATGTCGGCAGAGTCCGGGGGAGCACGGCGGGGCGCAAGATGGCCCCATGTCGCCGTCAGGAGGCAGCAGGGCGGTCCGCAGTGTCCATCCCTCCGGCGCAGGAGCGGGCAACGGCATCGTGTGTGAAGGGGGGTCGTGGGGCATGTGTGGTGAGTGGCAAAGGTGTGAAAAGAGCGGGGAGAGAGGTGTTGTGAGCGCCTGTGGGTGTGGAGCCTGAGGTTGAGATGGACTATGAGGATGAAAGTGAGGAGCTTCAGGATGGGGAGGTGAGGGATGACGATGATGGACCAGGCACAGGGAAGGGCAACGGAGACCTTGGTGTATTGCAGGTGCAGCGGCAACCATCTGGGAAGGAGAAAGCGGAGACACGCCAGGCTTCCACCTCCAGAGGCCAGCCCAGAGAACGGTACTCGTCACTAGCAGGTGAGAGTTCTTGGTGGACAGCATGGGACGGGGGCCCGAAAGGGGGGAGGAAGAAGGCGTGTAGGTCGATCGGGGTGGGAGAGGGTTCAGTGAGGGGGGTTATTGGGGTACCGAAGGGCAGGCCCACGCCGGTGGACAAGCAGGTAGGAGGTAAGTCGGTGACTACAGCGGGAGTGCAGACGGATAAGGTGGATGGGAAGGAGGACAAAGGGGACAAGTCGGAGGACAAACACCCGAAGAGGCTGCCCTAAATGGGCTTGGCCATGCCACTGGGGTCACATCTGTCGGACAAAATTAAGAGCAGGATATGAAAACACGAATATGTAGACGTGTTTAAATTATTACACCGGGAAGTGCAGGCTAAGGAAGGCTCTAAGGAGGAGGAATGGGAGTTGACTAGGCGGCCTAGGGTACCGGTGAATATGGAAAACTGGACATCGGCGTTTCTCATTTATGCTAGCATATACTGCGAAAAGCATCTGGACAGGGCCATAGCGTTGCTGAAGTATGTGGACATTATCAGGAAGGCCCAAATGCAATTCGGGGAGTTCGCATGGCTAAGTTATGATGAGGAGTTTAGGGCTCGGGTTAGTGCGAATCTGGACAAGCACTGGGGGAGGTGGATCAAGAACTGTGGATGCAGTGGATGGCGTCAACGCATTCCTCGGCATCGACTCACACGGCTAGCGGTTTGCCGGTCACGTATCAGTCTTTTCAGGCGCCACCCGCCCAAAGCGGGGCGGCGGGGAACGCAGCCAGTACAGGTAGCGCAGGGCAGGCCACCAAGCCGGGCAGCTACAATACCGGGGCCTGTTGGAGCTACAACAGGGGCTACTGTTCTCAGTATCCGTGCAAGTTCAAGCATGAATGCTCTAAGTGTGGAGGGAAACATGCCCTTACACAATGCCTTACACTGGCCACACCTTCAGAGCAGTGGAGGAACTCAAAAGGTAGGGGTCAGGCTGGACAGAAGGGCCCCTACACCGGTTAAGGTAGGGGCGATGGCCCCGTGGCTCTCCCTTTACCCGGACAGGGAAGCAGCGTTGAAGATTCAGTGGAGTTTTACGGAAGGTTTTCGGGTAGGTTATCAAGGTCCCAGATTGAAGAGGTGGGCCGACAATCTTAAATCAGCCAAAGAATTGCCGGGGGTAGTGGCGGCCAAACTGCAAAAGGAGGTAGAGGAGGGGAGGATCGCTGGGCCCTTCTATTACTGGCCAATGGATGACTTGATTATTTCCCCATTGGGGGTGGTGCCGAAAAAGGAAGAGGGTGAGTTTCGCATGATACATCACCTTTCTTGGCCGGAGGGACAGTCTGCGAATGATTTCATTGCGGAGGAAGATACACGGGTGCTTTACGCGTCAGTGGATGATGCGATCCGCCTGGTGCGGGTGTGTGGGCCGGGGGGCGGAACTGGCGAAATGCGATGTGAAGTCGGCATTCCACCTGCTGCCTATACACCGCGTGGATTTCGCACTTCTGGGAATGCAGTTTGGTGGGGCCATCTTCGTGGACAAAGTTCTGCCCATGGGGTGTGCGATTTCATGCGCGTTGTTTGAAATGTTTAGCACTTTCTTGCAGTGGGCGTTTACACAGCTTAGCGGGCATCAAGACGTCGCGCACTATCTGGATGATTTCCTGTTCCTAGGGAAGGCGCTCCTAGGATTGTGGCAGGGCTCTGGCATGGTTTCAGGAGTTGTCGCGGCAATTTGGAGTCCCGTTGGCCCCTGAGAAGACAAGTGGGCCGTGCTGTATTTTGACATTCTTGGGCATTGTGCTGGATTTCACCCAGTGGACAGCTCGGCTCCCGGCCGCGAAGGTATCGGAAATTCAGGCGTGCCTTCTATGGGTGATCGGAGAGAAGAGGATTGAGTTGAGGGCTGTGCAACAACTGCTGGGTTTCTTGAACTTCGCGTGCAGGGTGGTCAGGGCTGGCCGGACGTTCTGCAGATGGCTCGGCATGGCCATGTCGGGGGCAGTTCTTCCACACCACAGGGTCCGGATCTCCGTGGGGGTGCGGGCGGATTTGAGGACATTGCTGACGTTCTTGACTGATTTCAATGGGGTATCCTTGGACTTTGTGAATGAAAAGATGGTTTGGCAAGTCCAAATATACTCAGATGCGGCCGGGGCAGCTGGTTTTGGAATTTTCTGGGATAGTAGGTGGTGCGCGGAGACCTGGCCGGATCACTGGATGAAACAGGGGAGGAGCATTGCGTTTTTGGAATTCTTTCTCTTGCTGGTGGCTCTTGATGTATGGGGTCCCGCGTTTCAGAACAGGGCGGTGTTGTTCCATGTGGACAACATGACTGTGGTCGAGTTGGTCAACCGACAGAGGGCTTGGGACCTGAGAGTGCTGCGCTTGCTGAGGAGTTTCATGTTGAAAAGTTTACGTTTGAATGTGGTTTTTCGAGCCAAGCATGTTCCTGGAGCGAATAATGACATTGCGGATGCTTTGTCTCATTTGCAGTGGCAGCGGTTCCGGCGAGTGGCACCAGGAGCGGATCTGTACAAGACCAGGCTGCCGGACGGCATCTGGGCCTTGGGGGAGTGAGGGTGATAGGCCTAGTGGAGAACTCTATTGCTGCTACCACCAGGCGGACCTACAGACTGGCGTGGGCGGAGTTTGGATCCTTTATTGGATGGCGCGGGGAATCTGCCTTTGGGGAACGTGCAACAGTGGAGCAAGGAGTGTTACAGTTTGTATTGCATTGCATGGACAAGGGGCTGTCGGCTGCGACTATTTCAGGGAAATTGGCAGGAGTGTCGTTTTATTGCTGTTTGTTTTTTGGTTTTGACCCTATGATGTGATTATAAGTAGGGCGCTCAGAGGTTGGAGCAGGGAGAGAACGGGGGAGGAGGGTTCTGCGGGAGGCCATAACGTTTGAAGTGTTTGTCAGGTTGGTTGCGGTTTTGCCGCTCTGTTGTTACGATGAGTTTGAGGTCCGAATTTTCAGTTTATGCATGATTTGGATGTTTTTTGGGGCGTTTCGGGTCTCTAAGTTGTTGGGCACGCAGGTGTTGGCTGGTAGGCGCTATGAGGAGATCAGGTTGGATGCCGGGCATTTGGTTGGGTCAGTCCAAAACGGATCAGTTGGAGCGGGTTGAGTGAGAATGTTTGTGGGGGTGTGTGCCTGGTGGCTGAATGGAGGTCATTTGTGCTTTTCACGCAGGCTGTGCGAGGCAAGATATTTTGTCACATGTCAGGTGCGAGGGTGACGGCGGGGCAGTTGTTGGCGGTGCTGCGCATGGCTTTGGTGCGTTTGGGCTTGGAGCCGGCGGGTTTTGGGACACACTCGTTCCGTATTGGGGCGGCGACAGCGGCGGCCCGGCTGGGGTGGTCTTGGGATAGGATTCGACAGATTGGGAGATGGAAGTCCCGGTGCTGTGAGCGGTATGTTCAGAGGTGAAGGGTCGGGGTGAACGGAGCTGGGGTGTTGGAGAATGGGGTGGCTGGTTTTATATGTGTATCTAACATATTTTTCTTTCATAGGTTGTGTGGGCGGACCTGGGGCCAAGCCGGTCACGTGGATTTTGGGGCATTCTTTCGTGCATTGGGCGTCAAAGTATGCGGAGCAACAGGTGTACGGCCGTAACCTGGGACTCAAAGGACAACATCATGAGGTGCACTGGTGGGGAAAAGGGGGAATGCGATGGGGGGCACTATTGCCCTGGCTCGCGAAGATGGTCCCACAGAAGGGATGCCCTGATCTGTTGATCATCCATTTGGGAGAGAATGATTTGGTTCGGCTGTCGGGTTTGGCGCTCTTACAGCTGATGCAAAGAGACTTGGAGGTATTGAAGCACCGGCTGGCAGGGACCTGCATTGCCTGGACTGAATTTGTTCCGAGAAGACTATGGAGGGGTGCTATCAAACATGGGGCAATTGAGAAACACGACGGAAGCTTAACGGAGCGATGCAAGTTTTTTGTGGGGACAAGGACATTAAGGTTATTGCTCACCCTGGACTGCGATTGGAGGAACCGCTACTGTTTAGGGATGACGGAGTGCATCTTACAAGGATGGGGAAAGCGTATTACATGATGGAGATGAGAGATATGGTCAACAAGCTTTGGAATGAGGCAATTTGGTGTTGCAGGGATGTTTGAGTAGGCGGGGATGTGTGGGGTTTGCCCAGTTCCGGGGCGGGGGCAGGTAACCACCCTAAAGGGGTTTACCTGGTTGGCGGTACTTTGGAGGGTTGGGAGGAGTCATTAGCGGGCACACCCATCCCTCGGGGGGGGGGGGAAAGTGAACGAGGTGGGGGTAATGGAGGCATGAGTGAAATGGCAGATGATATCAGGGAGGATGCTACAAGGTTTGTGAAATGGATGAGGAACGGAAGGGGCATGGAGTGGCACAAAAGGTGAGTTTGGAGTGGGTGAAAGGAGTGAAGGGGAGTTGTTATTGATGTAATGTTGTTTTGGTTATTGTTTACTGTTATGCAGCCTGGTCCTAATAAATGGCCTTTTACGCTTAAGACAACAGCGTGGTCTGTTTATTGCGCGATCATTCCCGCATCCGCCGGCCCCTTCCCATCGCAGACTCCAGCTGTCTCCAGGGAGGGGCGTCTCCGAAATCGCCAACCCGGTCAGGGTCAGGCTCCGGTATCCCTCGGGATCCAATTTATTGGGGTAATCGCCAGGATTCAGGATGTTTTCAGTGCTTGGCACAGAGCTCGTTTACTAAGCGTCTGATGCGTCTGCCATCTTGGCCATGCCCCCCTACATCAGGACGTGCATCACATGTAAAAAGTTCAAAATAGTTGGAAAAAAAGTGGCACTCTAACAGTGGCAGTGGGGTTACCTTCTTTGTGTGCCTTTTGTAAAAGCAGTAGTAGGTGGGGACCCAGGAGATCTATGCATCGTTTATATAACTCGGCTGGTATTCCATTTGGACCAGGGGTCATCCCATGTTGTAGCTTTGTCACTGCCTCTTGTATTTCTGCTAGGGTCAGATCAGGCTCTAGCTCCTGTGCCTCCTCACCTCCCAGCACCGGGGTCGAAACTACCGCCAAGTATTCTTCTATCTCATTGTTGTTACTAAATGGGCGTGCGGAATAGAACTCCGTGTAGTACTTGTCAAAAGCCTGGGCAATGCGAGTGTCTGTAGTGTGTTTTACATCGTGGCTATCTACAATGTTCCTCACCCATCTGGCCTGTTGTTCCTTTTTACTAAGCCAGGCCAGTAGTATCCCGGCCTTGTCCCCAACCTCATAAAGGTGATGTAACATAGCCAATTTTTGTTTCCTTGTATTATCCATAGCTATGCCCCTGCATTCCTGTCTCAAGGTGTCATGCTGCCAGGCTAGTGTAGGGTCCTTATCGTGTATTGCCTGTCGTTCAAGGCATAGTATCAGTCATTCTATGTCTTCCAATGATTTGAACCTTTCTTTCTTTCCCCACGCAATTCGGTTTTGAGCCTTGTCCTGCAATACAGTCTTGTAGGCTTCCCACACCGTCACTCCAGAAGGGACGGATTTTTCATTTTCAAGCAAATATATTTCAGTATCTGCCCATATTCCCCGAAGTATCTTATCATTGCGCAGGTCCCAGGCGTTGAGGTTCCACCCCGAGCAGTGTTCATGGCGCCGGGTCTCCACACGCACCTTGAGCGTAGAATGGTCAGATAGACCCCTTGCCAAATACTCAGCTTGCCCCACCTCACTTTCTTAATGGTGAGCAGCAAAAATATCGAAACTAAAATATCTACCTACACTAATATCGAGTTTTAAATATCGAAGGGACAGAATATCGATGTCAATAATATCTATGGACAGAATATCGATCCTAAGGTAAGTATTTTAATATCGATGTTAGTAATATCGAAGTTAGTAATATCAACATCAAATATATCGATTTTACTAATATTGATGTTACTAATATCGATATTTATATTATTGTTATGTATTTTATTATGTATTTAATATGTATGTGTCATATGTTTTTAGTTAAGTGTTCTACTGGTTTTAACATATATGTATGAAATTTTTATATGTTAACAATGGTTTTTTAGGTCAATTTTGTGTTTTAGTACCGTAGCAGGTTGTGGGTTTATAGGGGAATAGGGTGGGAAGTAATTTAATTATATGGAATAAATTATACATTTTTAGGAATTATAAATTAATTTTAATTAATGTTTGCGTTTAAGTTCTGTAGCGGGTTGTGGGTTTATAGGGGAATAGGGTGGGAAGTAATTTAATTGTAATTAATTAATAATTTATTTTCATTTATTGGCATTGATAATTATATTATTGTTAATTAAGTATTAATTGGTAATTAATTTTTATTAATTGACAATTAGTTTTAATTAGTTGATTAATTGATAATTATGTTAAGTGTATTATTTTATTAGTGGAGTGTGTCGTGCGTTTATAGGGGAATAGTGTTGGAAGTAATTGAAATCTAATTAAGTAATTATTAAATTAGTTGTTGGGTATTGATAATTAATTAATTGGACAATAATTATTAATTGGAAAATATTTTAAATTATAATATTTTGGTTATGAAAAATAATTAATTGTTGATTAATCAGTAATTGCGAATTAAATATAATCACATATTATGCATTGATATTTCTAATTAATATATTAATAAGTAATTATTAATTGGTAATTAATGTGTAATATTTATTATTTTGGCGTATGAAAAATATTTAAAAGTTCAATATTTTTTAATTGGTAATTAATGTTTCATAATTATTATTTTGCGGTATATATTTTTTAAAATTGTTAAATATATTTTAATTGGTATTTACTTTTTAATAATTCATATGTTTTGGTTATGAAAAATATGTTATCGTTTAATATTTATTATTTGGTAATTAATATTTATTAATTATTATTTATTGGTATTTATTATTAATGTATTGTTAATTAATTATTCTTTGGTAGTTATGTTTGTTATAATTATTTATTGGTATTTGTAAATAATTTTGAGTTATTTAATAATTAAATCATTAATTATTTTAAATAATTATTTTATTTATAACTATGTTATTTTTAACTTCTACGCTATCCAACACTTACCCTACTGTTGCACCCTCTGGAGTTGGAATAGTAAATTTTATCCCTACGCTATCCAACACTTTCCGTACTGTTGCATTCTCTGGAGTTGGAATAGTAATTTTAACCCCTACGCTATCCAACACTTTCTCTACTGTTGCACTCTCTGGAGCGGGAATAGTAATTTTTACCCCTACGCTATCCAACACTTTCCCTTCTGTTGCACTCTTTGGAGTTGGAATAGTCATTTTTACCCCTACGCTATCCAACACTTTCCTTACTGTTGCACTCCCTGCAGTGGGTATAGTAATTTATACCTGTACGTTATCCAACACTTTCCCTATTGTTACACTCCCTGGAGTGGAAATAGTAATTTTTAGCTCTACGCTATCCAACATTTTCTTTACTGTATTTCTTTGGAGCTGGAGTAGTAGTTTTATTGTCGGTGGTATTTAATATTTTTTGTATTATTTTAGCTAATGTAATATATAATTAATTTTAACAATATTCAAATTAAATGTAATTTTTTTAATGTTTTTATATATAATTATTTAATTTTTATTCATGTTATTGTTTTATGTGTATGATGTATTTGTAATTTATAATAATTTGTAACAAGTTATAAGTTATTAAAACAATTATTAAAATGTATTATTAAGTAAGTATATATATTATATATTATATGTATATGTTTAATTAATGTTTTATTACATTATATATATTAATTATTAATTTTAAACATTATAAAATATATTTAATTATGTTTATTTTATTTATAAGTATTATTTGGTTTATTTTACATATTTTTTTTAACTAAAAAATATTTTATATTTTTAATAACGATATTTTTGACATTCTATATTTTATTTTCGATATTTTTGTACTTACCATGTTGTAGATAGGATCTCGATATTCTTGTCATCGATATTTTTGTGTCGATATTTTTGTAGGTCGATTTTCTGTCCGTCGATATTCTGTCAGACATTCTTATTTAATCCCCAGGAACAAAGACTTGGGTGCCGATCACGATCCGGTAAAAACCGGGTACGAACCGTCGGACGGAGCATATTCTCCGTCCGACGCGTACCCGGTCGAAAAAATATACAAACATGGAATTACGATTCGCACGGAAACACCATTTCCGTACGAATCGTAAAAAACACCGACCGACGAAAATAAACGTACAAATGCGATCCGGGAAAGCGCCGACGTGACGTCGGGACGCACGCAGCCTGCCATTCACGAACCAGGAATCACGATTCGCTCCGACGTCATCCCGCACGGTGAATATTTTCCAGCTGCCAAAAACTGCCGGGAAATCAGGACGACACGAACAAGGAGGACCTGTACGCGACGGACAGACAGGACGACGCGAACAAGGAGTACCTGTACGCGACGGACAGACATGGACCCGAACCTACGTGTCATCCCGGCCCTCATAGCAGTCGACCTCCTGTACAGGTTCCGACGCAGACGCCGCAGAAGGTCAGAACAACAAAGGGAGGGGGGTAAGGGGGGGGGGTGGCAGGACCAGGGGCAGGCCACAAAACCCCCACCAAAGTCACACAGCACACATGCCCTGGACATACCTGACCCTCAGGCCCGGGTCACTACGAGGGGGTGGGGGCGTGTCCAGCTAAGCCAGCGACCGCCACAACGGAAGTTCTTGACGACGCGAACCGGCAACACAACAATACAGGTACGTCCCATACCCACGCCTTAAGAGCGTGGGTACGAGTCGTACCACGCCCACACCTACGTCACCCCAACAATGGCGGGACGGCTCGTACCCACGTGGCACAGGCCTGGGTACGGCCCGCACAAGCAATCCACAGCATGGGTACGGATATGTACGGACCGTACCCCCACCCGCGCATGCATGGAGCGTACCCCCCAACTAAAAAATATTTTATATTTTTATTTTCGATATTTTTGACATTCTATATTTTATTTTCAATAATTTTGTACTTACCATGTTGTAGATAGGATCTCGATATTCTTGTCATCGATATTTTTGTGTCGATATTTTTGTAGGTCGATTTTCTGTCCGTCGATATTCTGTCAGACATTCTTATTTAATCCCCAGGAACAAAGACTTGGGTGCCGATCACGATCCGGTAAAAACCGGGTACGAACTGTCGGACGGAGCATATTCTCCGTCCGACGCGTACCCGGTCGAAAAAATATACAAACATGGAATTACGATTCGCACGGAAACACCATTTCCGTACGAATCGTAAAAAACACCGACCGACGAAAATAAACGTACAAATGCGATCCGGGAAAGCGCCGACGTGACGTCGGGACGCACGCAGCCTGCCATTCACGAACCAGGAATCACGATTCGCTCCGACGTCATCCCGCACGGTGAATATTTTCCGGCTGCCAAAAACTGCCGGGAAATCAGGACGACGCGAACAAGGAGGACCTGTACGCGACGGACAGACAGGACGACGCGAACAAGGAGTACCTGTACGCGACGGACAGACATGGACCCGAACCTACGTGTCATCCCGGCCCTCATAGCAGTCGACCTCCTGTACAGGTTCCGACGCAGATGCCGCAGAAGGTCAGAACAACAAAGGGAGGGGGGTAAGGGGGGGGGGTGGCAGGACCAGGGGCAGGCCACAAAACCCCCACCAAAGTCACACAGCACACATGCCCTGGACATACCTGACCTTCAGGCCCGGGTCACTACGAGGGGGTGGGGGCGTGTCCAGCTAAGCCAGCGACCGCCACAACGGAAGTTCTTGACGACGCGAACCGGCAACACAACAATACAGGTACGTCCCGTACCCACGCCTTAAGAGCGTGGGTACGAGTCGTACCACGCCCACACCTACGTCACCCCAACAATGGCGGGACGGCTCGTACCCACGTGGCACAGGCCTGGGTACGGCCCGCACAAGCATTCCACAGCATGGGTACGGATATGTACGGACCGTACCCCCACCCGCGTATGCATGGAGCGTACCCCCATGCCAACAGTGTACGTACGGACCGTAACCCCACCCGCGTATGCATGGAGCGTACCCCCACACCAACAGTGTAAGTACGACCCGTACCCCCACACGCGTACGTATGGAGCGTACCCCCCACCCCAACAGTGTAAGAACGACCCGTACCCTCACCCGCATACGCATGGAGCGTACCCCCCACCCCAACAGTGTAAGTATGGCCCGTATCCCCCCGCGTACGTATGGAGCGTACCCCCCACCCCAACAGTGTAAGTACGACCCATACCCTCACCCGCGTATGAATGGAGCATACCCCCACCCCAACAGTGTAAGTACGACCCGTACCCTCACCCGCATACGTATGGAGCGTACCCCCACCCCAACAGTGTATGTACGACCCGTACCCCCACCCCAACCGTGTATGTACGACGCGTACCTCCACCCGCGTATGCATGGAGCGTACCCCCACCCCAACAGTGTAAGTACGACCCGTACCCTCACCTGCGTACGTATGGAGCGTACCCCCCACCCCAACAGTGTAAGTACGACCCGTACCCCCACCCCAACCGTGTATGTACGACCCGTACCCCCACCCGCGCACGTATGGAGCGTACCCCCACCCCAACCGTGTATGTACGACGCGTACCCCCACCCGCGTATGCATGGAGCGCACCCCCACCCCAACCATGTATGTACGACCCGTACCCTCACCCGCGTACGTATGGAGCGTACCCCCACCCCAACCGTGTATGTACGACCCGTACCCTCACCCGCATACGTATGGAGCGTACCCCCCACCCCAACAGTGTATGTACGGACCCTACCCCCACCGCAACCGTGTATGTACGACCCGTACCCCGACCCGCGTACGTATGGAGCGTAACCCCACCCCAACCGTGTATGTACGACACGTACCCCCACCCGCGTATGCATGGAGCGTACCCCCACCCCAACCGTGTATGTACGACCCGTACCCTCACCCGCGTATGTATGGAGCGTACCCCCACCCCAACAGTGTATGTACGACCCGTACCCCCACCCCAACCGTGTATGTACGATGCGTACCCCCACCCGCGTATGCATGGAGCGTACCCCCACCCCAACATTCTAAGTACGGAGCGCACCCCAGGCCCCAACACCAGCACCTTCACACAACAAAATAATTTTGAGTTATTTAATAATTAAATCACTAATTATTTTAAATAATTATTTTATTTATAACTATGTTATTTTTAACTTCTACGCTATCCAACACTTACCCTACTGTTGCACCCTCTGGAGTTGGAATAGTAAATTTTATCCCTACGCTATCCAACACTTTCCGTACTGTTGCATTCTCTGGAGTTGGAATAGTAATTTTAACCCCTACGCTATCCAACACTTTCTCTACTGTTGCACTCTCTGGAGCGGGAATAGTAATTTTTACCCCTACGCTATCCAACACTTTCCCTTCTGTTGCACTCTTTGGAGTTGGAATAGTCATTTTTACCCCTACGCTATCCAACACTTTCCTTACTGTTGCACTCCCTGCAGTGGGTATAGTAATTTATACCTGTACGTTATCCAACACTTTCCCTATTGTTACACTCCCTGGAGTGGAAATAGTAATTTTTAGCTCTACGCTATCCAACATTTTCTTTACTGTATTTCTTTGGAGCTGGAGTAGTAGTTTTATTGTCGGTGGTATTTAATATTTTTTGTATTATTTTAGCTAATGTAATATATAATTAATTTTAACAATATTCAAATTAAATGTAATTTTTTTAATGTGTTATATATAATTATTTAATTTTTATTCATGTTATTGTTTTATGTGTATGATGTATTTGTAATTTATAATAATTTGTAACAAGTTATAAGTTATTAAAACAATTATTAAAATGTATTATTAAGTAAGTATATATATTATATATTATATGTATATGTTTAATTAATGTTTTATTACATTATATATATTAATTATTAATTTTAAACATTATAAAATATATTTAATTATGTTTATTTTATTTATAAGTATTATTTGGTTTATTTTACATATTTTTTTTAACTAAAAAATATTTTATATTTTTAATAACGATATTTTTGACATTCTATATTTTATTTTCGATATTTTTGTACTTACCATGTTGTAGATAGGATCTCGATATTCTTGTCATCGATATTTTTGTGTCGATATTTTTGTAGGTCGATTTTCTGTCCGTCGATATTCTGTCAGACATTCTTATTTAATCCCCAGGAACAAAGACTTGGGTGCCGATCACGATCCGGTAAAAACCGGGTACGAACCGTCGGACGGAGCATATTCTCCGTCCGACGCGTACCCAGTCGAAAAAATATACAAACATGGAATTACGATTCGCACGGAAACACCATTTCCGTACGAATCGTAAAAAACACCGACTGACGAAAATAAACGTAAAAATGCGATCCGGGAAAGCGCCGACGTGACGTCGGGACGCACGCAGCCTGCCATTCACGAACCAGGAATCACGATTCGCTCCGACGTCATCCCGCACGGTGAATATTTTCCGGCTGCCAAAAACTGCCGGGAAATCAGGACGACACGAACAAGGAGGACCTGTACGCGACGGACAGACAGGACGACGCGAACAAGGAGTACCTGTACGCGACGGACAGATATGGACCCGAACCTACGTGTCATCCCGGCCCTCATAGCAGTCGACCTCCTGTACAGGTTCCGACGCAGACGCCGCAGAAGGTCAGAACAACAAAGGGAGGGGGGTAAGGGGGGGGGGGTGGCAGGACCAGGGGCAGGCCACAAAACCCCCACCAAAGTCACACAGCACACATGCCCTGGACATACCTGACCCTCAGGCCCGGGTCACTACGAGGGGGTGGGGGCGTGTCCAGCTAAGCCAGCGACCGCCACAACGGAAGTTCTTGACGACGCGAACCGGCAACACAACAATACAGGTACGTCCCGTACCCACGCCTTAAGAGCGTGGGTACGAGTCGTACCACGCCCACACCTACGTCACCCCAACAATGGCGGGACGGCTCGTACCCACGTGGCACAGGCCTGGGTACGGCCCGCACAAACATTCCACAGCATGGGTACGGATATGTACGGACCGTACCCCCACCCGCGTATGCATGGAGCGTACCCCCCATGCCAACAGTGTATGTACGGACCGTAACCCCACCCGCGTATGCATGGAGCGTACCCCCACCCCAACAGTGTAAGTACGACCCGTACCCCCACACGCGTACGTATGGAGCGTACCCCCCACCCCAACAGTGTAAGTACGACCCGTACCCTCACCCGCGTACGCATGGAGCGTACCCCCCACCCCAACAGTGTAAGTATGGCCCGTATCCCCCCGCGTACGTATGGAGCGTACCCCCCACCCCAACAGTGTAAGTACGACCCATACCCTCACCCGCGTATGAATGGAGCATACCCCCACCCCAACAGTGTAAGTACGACCCGTACCCTCACCCGCGTACGTATGGAGCGTACCCCCACCCCAACAGTGTATGTACGACCCGTACCCCCACCCCAACCGTGTATGTACGACGCGTACCCCCACCCGCATATGCATGGAGCGTACCTCCACCCCAACAGTGTAAGTACGACCCGTACCCTCACCCGCGTACGTATGGAGCGTACCCCCCACCCCAACAGTGTAAGTACGACCCGTACCCCCACCCCAACCGTGTATGAACGACCCGTACCCCCACCCGCGTACGTATGGAGCGTACCCCCACCCCAACCGTGTATGTACGACGCGTACCCCCACCCGCGTATGCATGGAGCGCACCCCCACCCCAACCGTGTATGTACGACCCGTACCCTCACCCGCGTACGTATGGAGCGTACCCCCACCCCAACCGTGTATGTACGACCCGTACCCTCACCCGCATACGTATGGAGCGTACCCCCCACCCCAACAGTGTATGTACGGACCCTACCCCCACCGCAACCGTGTATGTACGACCCGTACCCCGACCCGCGTACGTATGGAGCGTAACCCCACCCCAACCGTGTATGTACGACACGTACCCCCACCCGCGTATGCATGGAGCGTACCCCCACCCCAACCGTGTATGTACGACCCGTACCCTCACCCGCGTACGTATGGAGCGTACCCCCACCCCAACAGTGTATGTACGACCCGTACCCTCACCCGCGTACGTATGGAGCGTACCCCCACCCCAACCGTGTATGTACGACCCGTACCCTCACCCGCATACGTATGGAGCGTACCCCCCACCCCAACAGTGTAAGTACGACCCGTACCCCCACCCCAACCGTGTATGTACGACCCGTACCCCCACCCGCGTACGTATGGAGCGTACCCCCACCCCAACCGTGTATGTACGACGCGTACCCCCACCCGCGTATGCATGGAGCGCACCCCCACCCCAACCGTGTATGTACGACCCGTACCCTCACCCGCGTACGTATGGAGCGTACCCCCACCCCAACCGTGTATGTACGACCCGTACCCTCACCCGCATACGTATGGAGCGTACCCCCCACCCCAACAGTGTATGTACGGACCCTACCCCCACCGCAACCGTGTATGTACGACCCGTACCCCGACCCGCGTACGTATGGAGCGTAACCCCACCCCAACCGTGTATGTACGACACGTACCCCCACCCGCGTATGCATGGAGCGTACCCCCACCCCAACCGTGTATGTACGACCCGTACCCTCACCCGCGTACGTATGGAGCATACCCCCACCCCAACAGTGTATGTACGACCCGTACCCCCACCCCAACCGTGTATGTACGATGCGTACCCCCACCCGCGTATGCATGGAGCGTACCCCCACCCCAACATTCTAAGTACGGAGCGCACCCCAGGCCCCAACACCAGCACCTTCACACAACAAAATAATTTTGAGTTATTTAATAATTAAATCACTAATTATTTTAAATAATTATTTTATTTATAACTATGTTATTTTTAACTTCTACGCTATCCAACACTTACCCTACTGTTGCACCCTCTGGAGTTGGAATAGTAAATTTTATCCCTACGCTATCCAACACTTTCCGTACTGTTGCATTCTCTGGAGTTGGAATAGTAATTTTAACCCCTACGCTATCCAACACTTTCTCTACTGTTGCACTCTCTGGAGCGGGAATAGTCATTTTTACCCCTACGCTATCCAACACTTTCCCTTCTGTTGCACTCTTTGGAGTTGGAATAGTCATTTTTACCCCTACGCTATCCAACACTTTCCTTACTGTTGCACTCCCTGCAGTGGGTATAGTAATTTATACCTGTACGTTATCCAACACTTTCCCTATTGTTACACTCCCTGGAGTGGAAATAGTAATTTTTAGCTCTACGCTATCCAACATTTTCTTTACTGTATTTCTTTGGAGCTGGAGTAGTAGTTTTATTGTCGGTGGTATTTAATATTTTTTGTATTATTTTAGCTAATGTAATATATAATTAATTTTAACAATATTCAAATTAAATGTAATTTTTTTAATGTGTTATATATAATTATTTAATTTTTATTCATGTTATTGTTTTATGTGTATGATGTATTTGTAATTTATAATAATTTGTAACAAGTTATAAGTTATTAAAACAATTATTAAAATGTATTATTAAGTAAGTATATATATTATATATTATATGTATATGTTTAATTAATGTTTTATTACATTATATATATTAATTATTAATTTTAAACATTATAAAATATATTTAATTATGTTTATTTTATTTATAAGTATTATTTGGTTTATTTTACATATTTTTTTTAACTAAAAAATATTTTATATTTTTAATAACGATATTTTTGACATTCTATATTTTATTTTCGATATTTTTGTACTTACCATGTTGTAGATAGGATCTCGATATTCTTGTCATCGATATTTTTGTGTCGATATTTTTGTAGGTCGATTTTCTGTCCGTCGATATTCTGTCAGACATTCTTATTTAATCCCCAGGAACAAAGACTTGGGTGCCGATCACGATCCGGTAAAAACCGGGTACGAACCGTCGGACGGAGCATATTCTCCGTCCGACGCGTACCCGGTCGAAAAAATATACAAACATGGAATTACGATTCGCACGGAAACACCATTTCCGTACGAATCGTAAAAAACACCGACCGACGAAAATAAACGTACAAATGCGATCCGGGAAAGCGCCGACGTGACGTCGGGACGCACGCAGCCTGCCATTCACGAACCAGGAATCACGATTCGCTCCGACGTCATCCCGCACGGTGAATATTTTCCGGCTGCCAAAAACTGCCGGGAAATCAGGACGACACGAACAAGGAGGACCTGTACGCGACGGACAGACAGGACGACGTGAACAAGGAGTACCTGTACGCGACGGACAGATATGGACCCGAACCTACGTGTCATCCCGGCCCTCATAGCAGTCGACCTCCTGTACAGGTTCCGACGCAGACGCCGCAGAAGGTCAGAACAACAAAGGGAGGGGGGTAAGGGGAGGGGGGGTGGCAGGAACAGGGGCAGGCCACAAAACCCCCACCAAAGTCACACAGCACACATGCCCTGGACATACCTGACCCTCAGGCCCGGGTCACTACGAGGGGGTGGGGGCGTGTCCAGCTAAGCCAGCGACCGCCACAACGGAAGTTCTTGACGACGCGAACCGGCAACACAACAATACAGGTACGTCCCGTACCCACGCCTTAAGAGCGTGGGTACGAGTCGTACCACGCCCACACCTACGTCACCCCAACAATGGCGGGACGGCTCGTACCCACGTGGCACAGGCCTGGGTACGGCCCGCACAAGCATTCCACAGCATGGGTACGGATATGTACGGACCGTACCCCCACCCGCGTATGCATGGAGCGTACCCCCCATGCCAACAGTGTATGTACGGACCGTAACCCCACCCGCGTATGCATGGAGCGTACCCCCACCCCAACAGTGTAAGTACGACCCGTACCCCCACACGCGTACGTATGGAGCGTACCCCCCACCCCAACAGTGTAAGTACGACCCGTACCCTCACCCGCGTACGCATGGAGCGTACCCCCCACCCCAACAGTGTAAGTATGGCCCGTATCCCCCCGCGTACGTATGGAGCGTACCCCCCACCCCAACAGTGTAAGTACGACCCATACCCTCACCCGCGTATGAATGGAGCATACCCCCACCCCAACAGTGTAAGTACGACCCGTACCCTCACCCGCGTACGTATGGAGCGTACCCCCACCCCAACAGTGTATGTACGACCCGTACCCCCACCCCAACCGTGTATGTACGACGCGTACCCCCACCCGCGTATGCATGGAGCGTACCTCCACCCCAACAGTGTAAGTACGACCCGTACCCTCACCCGCGTACGTATGGAGCGTACCCCCCACCCCAACAGTGTAAGTACGACCCGTACCCCCACCCCAACCGTGTATGAACGACCCGTACCCCCACCCGCGTACGTATGGAGCGTACCCCCACCCCAACCGTGTATGTACGACGCGTACCCCCACCCGCGTATGCATGGAGCGCACCCCCACCCCAACCGTGTATGTACGACCCGTACCCTCACCCGCGTACGTACGGACCCTACCCCCACCCCAACCGTGTATGTACGACCCGTACCCCGACCCGCGTACGTATGGAGCGTAACCCCACCCCAACCGTGTATGTACGACACGTACCCCCACCCGCGTATGCATGGAGCGTACCCCCACCCCAACCGTGTATGTACGACCCGTACCCTCACCCGCGTACGTATGGAGCGTACCCCCACCCCAACAGTGTATGTACGACCCGTACCCCCACCCCAACCGTGTATGTACGATGCGTACCCCCACCCGCGTATGCATGGAGCGTACCCCCACCCCAACATTCTAAGTACGGAGCGCACCCCAGGCCCCAACACCAGCACCTTCACACAACAAAATAATTTTGAGTTATTTAATAATTAAATCACTAATTATTTTAAATAATTATTTTATTTATAACTATGTTATTTTTAACTTCTACGCTATCCAACACTTACCCTACTGTTGCACCCTCTGGAGTTGGAATAGTAAATTTTATCCCTACGCTATCCAACACTTTCCGTACTGTTGCATTCTCTGGAGTTGGAATAGTAATTTTAACCCCTACGCTATCCAACACTTTCTCTACTGTTGCACTCTTTGGAGCGGGAATAGTAATTTTTACCCCTACGCTATCCAACACTTTCCCTTCTGTTGCACTCTTTGGAGTTGGAATAGTCATTTTTACCCCTACGCTATCCAACACTTTCCTTACTGTTGCACTCCCTGCAGTGGGTATAGTAATTTATACCTGTACGTTATCCAACACTTTCCCTATTGTTACACTCCCTGGAGTGGAAATAGTAATTTTTAGCTCTACGCTATCCAACATTTTCTTTACTGTATTTCTTTGGAGCTGGAGTAGTAGTTTTATTGTCGGTGGTATTTAATATTTTTTGTATTATTTTAGCTAATGTAATATATAATTAATTTTAACAATATTCAAATTAAATGTAATTTTTTTAATGTGTTATATATAATTATTTAATTGTTATTCATGTTATTGTTTTATGTGTATGATGTATTTGTAATTTATAATAATTTGTAACAAGTTATAAGTTATTAAAACAATTATTAAAATGTATTATTAAGTAAGTATATATATTATATATTATATGTATATGTTTAATTAATGTTTTATTACATTATATATATTAATTATTAATTTTAAACATTATAAAATATATTTAATTATGTTTATTTTATTTATAAGTATTATTTGGTTTATTTTACATATTTTTTTTAACTAAAAAATATTTTATATTTTTAATAACGATATTTTTGACATTCTATATTTTATTTTCGATATTTTTGTACTTACCATGTTGTAGATAGGATCTCGATATTCTTGTCATCGATATTTTTGTGTCGATATTTTTGTAGGTCGATTTTCTGTCCGTCGATATTCTGTCAGACATTCTTATTTAATCCCCAGGAACAAAGACTTGGGTGCCGATCACGATCCGGTAAAAACCGGGTACGAACCGTCGGACGGAGCATATTCTCCGTCCGACGCGTACCCGGTCGAAAAAATATACAAACATGGAATTACGATTCGCACGGAAACACCATTTCCGTACGAATCGTAAAAAACACCGACCGACGAAAATAAACGTACAAATGCGATCCGGGAAAGCGCCGACGTGACGTCGGGACGCACGCAGCCTGCCATTCACGAACCAGGAATCACGATTCGCTCCGACGTCATCCCGCACGGTGAATATTTTCCAGCTGCCAAAAACTGCCGGGAAATCAGGACGACACGAACAAGGAGGACCTGTACGCGACGGACAGACAGGACGACGCGAACAAGGAGTACCTGTACGCGACGGACAGACATGGACCCGAACCTACGTGTCATCCCGGCCCTCATAGCAGTCGACCTCCTGTACAGGTTCCGACGCAGACGCCGCAGAAGGTCAGAACAACAAAGGGAGGGGGGTAAGGGGGGGGGGTGGCAGGACCAGGGGCAGGCCACAAAACCCCCACCAAAGTCACACAGCACACATGCCCTGGACATACCTGACCCTCAGGCCCGGGTCACTACGAGGGGGTGGGGGCGTGTCCAGCTAAGCCAGCGACCGCCACAACGGAAGTTCTTGACGACGCGAACCGGCAACACAACAATACAGGTACGTCCCGTACCCACGCCTTAAGAGCGTGGGTACGAGTCGTACCACGCCCACACCTACGTCACCCCAACAATGGCGGGACGGCTCGTACCCACGTGGCACAGGCCTGGGTACGGCCCGCACAAGCAATCCACAGCATGGGTACGGATATGTACGGACCGTACCCCCACCCGCGCATGCATGGAGCGTACCCCCCATGCCAACAGTGTACGTACGGACCGTAACCCCACCCGCGTATGCATGGAGCGTACCCCCACCCCAACAGTGTAAGTACGACCCGTACCCCCACACGCGTACGTATGGAGCGTACCCCCCACCCCAACAGTGTAAGTACGACCCGTACCCTCACCCGCGTACGCATGGAGCGTACCCCCCACCCCAACAGTGTAAGTATGGCCCGTATCCCCCCGCGTACGTATGGAGCGTACCCCCCACCCCAACAGTGTAAGTACGACCCATACCCTCACCCGCGTATGAATGGAGCATACCCCCACCCCAACAGTGTAAGTACGACCCGTACCCTCACCCGCGTACGTATGGAGCGTACCCCCACCCCAACAGTGTATGTACGACCCGTACCCCCACCCCAACCATGTATGTACGACGCGTACCCCCACCCGCGTATGCATGGAGCGTACCCCCACCCCAACAGTGTAAGTACGACCCGTACCCTCACCCGCGTACGTATGGAGCGTACCCCCCACCCCAACAGTGTAAGTACGACCCGTACCCCCACCCCAACCGTGTATGTACGACCCGTACCCCCACCCGCGTACGTATGGAGCGTACCCCCACCCCAACCGTGTATGTACGACACGTACCCCCACCCGCGTATGCATGGAGCGCACCCCCACCCCAACCGTGTATGTACGACCCGTACCCTCACCCGCGTACGTATGGAGCGTACCCCCACCCCAACCGTGTATGTACGACCCGTACCCTCACCCGCATACTTATGGAGCATACCCCCCACCCCAACAGTGTATGTACGGACCCTACCCCCACCGCAACCGTGTATGTACGACCCGTACCCCGACCCGCGTACGTATGGAGCGTAACCCCACCCCAACCGTGTATGTACGACACGTACCCCCACCCGCTTATGCATGGAGCGTACCCCCACCCCAACCGTGTATGTACGACCCGTACCCTCACCCGCGTACGTATGGAGCGTACCGCCACCCCAACAGTGTATGTACGACCCGTACCCCCACCCCAACCGTGTATGTACGATGCGTACCCCCACCCGCGTATGCATGGAGCGTACCCCCACCCCAACATTCTAAGTACGGAGCGCACCCCAGGCCCCAACACCAGCACCTTCACACAACATCGCGCAGGTACGAGTCGTACCAAGCCAGACACAAGGACAGCACTGTACAACTAAATTCCCGAAGTACACACCGTACACACGCTAAAAACGCACGTACACAACCAGGACAAAGCAAAACAACACAAGAATACACCATTCGAATGGCACAAAGCCACAAAACATGTCCAACAAGCACAAAAACAACACATTCACTGACCTGCAACTGCCAAAATCCCAAACAGAGGCCCAAAACACAACCACTCCTGATAACACACCCACCCAAACTTCAAACACAGCCACACCCACCAATGGACCAATAAAAAGGGCCCACACACACAAACCATGAGCCTTTGCAACAGACTCACTGCTGCCAGACCCCACAGACAACCTACAGCACCATACTAGAACCTTTACTACACCTTACACTTGCACACCTTCACACACCCACCTTCACAAACACCCCCTCATCACATTCACACACACACCTGCACAACCACACCCACACACCCACAACCATCCACACACCCCCCCACCATCCACACCCACACCCCTCACCATGCCCACTAACAAGAATCCAAAGTTCATTAGCTGAGAGTTGGAGGTCCTTGTCGATGAAATCCTCAGAGTCGAGCCACACCTCTTTGGAACATTGGTCAGACAGACCAGCATTTCAGAAAAAACAGCCATGTGGCAGACGATTGTCGATGCTGTGAATGCTGTTGCGGACACCAGAAGGACCAGGCATGAATGCCAAGCCAGGTGGTACGATCTGCGGAGGAGGGTCCGAGCCAAAATGACCGACGAACACAACCAGGCCAACGTCACTGGAGGAGGGCCGCCCCGCAGACCCGTACAATACCATCCCTGGGAGGAGAGGGTGATGGCCATACTGCCGGTGGTGGCAGTGGACGGATTAGAAGGACTCCGAGACCCGGGTGAGTACACAAACAACTCACCTCACATGGGGGGAACGTCATCCACGACCAAATTCACAAACAGGCACGCAACCACCCCAAGCTATCGCATGACTCAACCACACTCCATGCCACTGGCGCCACCATGCCCCATGCACCCAGCTGGACAATGCCAAGTCACAGGCCACAGAAAACACCAACACAAGACATGGTAAGCCGGATGGCGGGAGTGTGGGCCCCAAAAATCACATAGTGCAACTCAGAAGCAGACAACAATGCCCCCTGCCCACATGGCCTAGGTCACAGCCAGACAAACAGTGTGTCCCCACACAGGAAAGACTTGCCAGCAAATGGCGGACGCCTTGCATCAACACATGGGGGTGATGGCACGTTCTTGCACATGACAGCAGCTAATGAACAGCCAACACTGTGAAAGAGTGGCAGCACACACCACCACAGCAGCAGCGCAGACACAGACACTACACCCAATGGGTGCCTGGAGATCAGAAACAAACTCACAACAATCCAAGGGCCATTCAAAGATCTGCTAACAGTGTGTGCCCAGGAAGCTGGGCTGAGGTGACAGAGGGTGACACACAGAGGGAGGGAGAGGGGGACAAGAGAGGGAGGGAGACACAGGGAGACGGACAGAGGGAGGAGGCTGACACACAGAGGGAGGGAGAGGGGGACAGAGAGGGAGCGAGAAAGGGACACACAGGGAGAACAATTCAGCCTTGTGGGGTGTGGGAATGTCTGCTCGTCAGCAGGTGGACTGCGTGCATGTAGACAAGGGTGGCCAGTGCCAGAACCCCCCCCTCTTCTCCATGCCAAAACACAGGGCCATGTCACAAGCTGTGCACGAGCACAACGCCAGCTACCTGCATTATCTAAGTGTGTGGAACCACTCCATGTGCCCACGTACAGTGCAACACGGAAGGCGCCAATGCATGGCTCGCCACACCTGCCCACTCCACTGCTGACTGCAGTCACAATTGACGCAGCAAGTAAGACTGTGCCACACATAGGTAAAGTTGCAAAAGCTGTGGCCAAGGGACAAACCCATGCACAAGTGCACTGTGAGTGGAATGCAAGACAAACCCAAATTCCCAGATGAAATGTGCCAACTCAGAAACCAATGAAACATGGATGTTGCATGGAACAAAATTAACATTGTCTCTCTCACACACAGGTCAACGTCGTGGATCACCCCCCAACACTGGGGGGGAAGACTCACAGGACCCGGCTCGGCGGGATGACGGAGCCACCGGCAGCGACGACTCTCACCACTCTGTGGACGTACCCGACCCCGACCAACCTGGCCCCTCTGGTGTCCAACGACCTGCAGCACCTGCGTCAGGTACAACTGGGCCAACCACCACCCCCACTCCTGCCACATCCCAGGAGACACCCAGGATCCCTGCCCCACCACCACAATGCAGCCAGGCTGGCCAGGAGGGACACGGTGTACCGGGCACCCGGGCGACAACGCCAATGCCACCCCTCAGGGGTCCCGGAGACCCAATGTGCCCACAAGGGCAGGCCAGGTGCAAGTGGGCAGGGGTGGTGGGAGTGGAGGACGGCGGAGGCGCGATCCTGACCAGTTGGCTGGGGAACCGGTATATTCCCATGTCCGAAACATCCTGGACACATACCGGCAGGACACCACGGGCATGGCCCAGGTTGTGTCCACCCTCAACGAGATGAAGGGGACCCTCGATGAGATCAAGACCCAGCAGGCCCAGCAACATGCGGAGCAACATACCTGTTTACTGCGACACCAAGGGCGGATGGAGGACAGACAGGCTGAGCTCGTGACGGTGTTCACGGGAATTCACAGTACACTCCGCCGGATAGCCGACAACATGGGCAACCCTCCCTGTGCCACCAGGCGTAGAACATCAACACCCACAGGGAGGGATCAGGAGGAGGAGGAGTCATCCGACGGAGTATCCCAAACATGGTCACGGCCTGCTTCTGAGGGTCCCCGCAGGAGAGCGGGTCGTCCACGGAAAAGACCGTGAGGGTCGGCGCAACAGCACCATCTCCCAGGACACCTGGCCTGGCACCTGGCCCACTGGACCAACAGCAGCACAGCAGCAAAAGACATTCTCTGCCACATGGACTTGCTGGTCACTGTCTGACCAATGTTGACAAAGACTGTGGCATGGACTCTGAGGATTTCAAATGGCAAGGACACCAACTCCCCTAGTGAACTTTGGATTCCACACACCCGGAAAGCCCCTCATGTCATACCCCCCCCCCCCCTGTACCCCAACCAAAATAAAAAGTTACACCATAAAGAGAAGATGCCTATCTTTTGCATTATTACCTTACATGTGTCTTGTAAAGTCTAACAATGCCTGAGTTCTCATTTGACTTCAACCATCCACACCCTGGGGCCTGAGTCTGGCACAGGACACACATGGGTCACATTGTATTAGGCAAGACAGACATGGAGCACCATACACACCCGTGATGGGCCCAACCAGCTGAGGGGGTGGCCGCACAACCGTGCCGACAGACATTTTGAGTACAGCGACAGCCATGCGCAGAGGTCAGGGATCATGTGGAGTGTCCTGGGGGGCACCCAGGTATGTGTGGACAGGTGGCAGAACCATGTCCTGCAAGCTTGAGTCAGGTGGATGCAGAGAATGGTGGCCTGGCCAACGTTGGATGCATGGGGATGGCACATGTCACAATACCCACACAGTCATGGACATCATGCACAATACACAGTCTAATCCCACACAAACAGCTTGCATCTTGCCACTCTACACATAGACACATAGTCAACATCACGGAAAACCATGCCAGACATGCCGGATGCACCGTGGCAACACACCAGCATTGACTGAGAAGAGGCACCTTGGAGGCATAGGGACACCTTTATTAGTCATGTATTCGGGATTGCAGAGGCAACTCGGAGTACACATGAACGGGTCATGTGGAGTAACATGTGGGTCCAACACTGGAACCCCCCTTCTGCAGCACAAATGCGTGATAGCCATGGAACTGGCACACAAGTGTCGGGTAACAGCTAAACACCCCCTGCTGCTCACAGAGAGACTGCCATACACCATTGATCCGCTGATGTGGAAGTCCCACACCATGTCAAGCCAATGCAAACCGTATGTGTCCGAGGGCAGTGTAACACACATTGATGCCATCATCACATTCCACAATCCCATCACTGATGACTGTCAACAAGTCTGACCATCTATTCAGGTGTACCCAGCTGCATGTCATGTGTACCATGGTGATGCGACATGTCTGCAGAGGAACCAAACATCGACAGGGGCAGTGTGCATACATCGTAAACAACTGCCACACCCAATACACCCCTGATGCATCCCTCACCCTAAGGAGACTTCCAAACTTGTCCGTGCGTGTAACGCTGAGTCAGCACACGATGACGTGTCCATGAGGAATAGCAGTGCCACAACAATGCAACCAGCAGACGGCATGCGCAAGTTCCTGGGGAAGAGAGACACACAAGAAGTCAGCCACAAAAAGCACAGCCACTTGCA
Source organism: Triturus cristatus (assembly GCF_964204655.1). Taxonomy (NCBI): domain Eukaryota; kingdom Metazoa; phylum Chordata; class Amphibia; order Caudata; family Salamandridae; genus Triturus; species Triturus cristatus. The sequence goes on along the minus strand of NC_140589.1, from coordinate 93,613,186 downwards.
TGTGCATGTACTTGACACATGTAAGGATGACAACATGCTAGGTCACAATTATGACTGGGGAAATACACATCACTGGCACCATCACTCCAGTGACACATCCACACACACCTCTGACTCATGTGCCATACATGCAGATGGACACACACATCGCAACACATGCCACACGGGGACCAATGCGTGCACACACAGACACTGGTACTCACCACTAAGCAAAGAAGTCGTGTATGAGCCGAGTCCGGATGTCCTCTTGCGGAACCACATCCTCATCATCACTAGCCCCATTGCCAAGACCTTGGTCCTCCACGGGTGGATGGTCCTGATCATCTTGATCCAGGATGAGTGGCACAGACCATGAAGATTTTGCAGATCTTCGCCGGGGCATATGGGAGGGCGCCGCCGGTCTTGTGAAGGCATCGGAATCGGCTCTTTAGGAGGCCAAATGTCCTCTCTATCACTCGCCTTGTCCGGCCATGGGCGGTGTTGTAGCGGAGCTGGGCCGGCGTGATGGGGTTGCGGAGAGGTGTGATCAGCCATGGCATGTTGGGATAGCCAGCGTCCCCTACACGGAAAGCACATGGACATAAGTAGGACAGGAGAAGCGGTCGTGCTGGAAGTCTACGCAAAATACAGGACAGACAGAGTGTACCCACCAACAACACATGCTCGTTCGTTGCGCAGCTGCGTCATCATTTCAGGCACCCTGCTACGCCTCATGATGTAGGCATCATGTGCTGATCCTGGAAAACGAGCACAGACATGTGAAATCACCATGTTGGACAGACACACCACAAGGGCATTGATGGAGTGGTAGTGCTTGCGATTCCTGTACGCTACCTCCTGTGCCTGTGGTGGGACCAAAGCCACATGTTTCCCATCTATGGACCCAATGACATGGGGCATCCCTCCCAGGGCATAGAATCCACGCTTGACACCAGTCAACATTTCAGGGGTTGGGAAATGGATGAACTCATCCAGGTAAAGCAACATGGCCTCTAAGAAATCATGCAGCACACGGCAGAACATGCTCTGGGACATGCCACCAACATGAGCTATGGTATTTTGAAAGGTACCCGTGGCAAGAAAATGTAGGGCTGCCATTACCTTCAGCTTGGGTGTCAGTGCCGTAGGATACCTGTGCAGCGGTTGCAGGTGTGGTGCCAGCCTCGCCGTCAACTCCACAATCAACGGTTGGGGGAAGCGGTAGCACCGGATACAGTCATTCTCCCGCATGTCAGCCAAGTCCGGAATTGCTCGGGGAAGAGGCGGCGCTCTGCAGTAATTTGGAAGTGACAAGGAAGAGTGAGTGCACTAGAACAAGAATTTTTTGGTGCTGAGCACATGTTAATCTGTCAATACACATATGCGACATACGGAGTCAGGTATGTGCCACATGCCCTGGACACGTATGGCTGCCAGGTGACACTCCTACCAAGACCCAGCTACACACGGAGATTGTGAACCTCCACATGCCATGGCATGGGATTAGCTGTGTCCCAGTGTAAGTGAACAGCCAGACGCAACACAGGAGTGCCATACATCCACACATCAGCAGAAGTAGGATGTCGATTGCAGAGACTGGTAGCGGAACACTAGAGCCACAGGTCACATGACATTACACTAGGACAGCCCACACACCTTGCCATGAAGGTGTACATGTAATGACTCACCACACATTCATAGAGAGGATGCAGACATGTCCTTGTTACGCTACTCCATGTCCCATGCATACATACGCACCTCACATCCGATACTACATGTGGCCTGGTGTGCGGAACAGTGTGCCATGTCCATCTACACCCAGACACATGTTGGTTGCTGCAACAGCTGATGCTTTTGAGGGAGCTCCAACATCAAACTAATGGGAACCCCCCACACATACATGACATTGTCACATCGTGCACCGTGGGTAGTGACATGTCTGGTGTGGTAACCCGTATAGCGGGCATCAGGGGACACTTGCGTGTGTTGTTGACCGTGCTATGCCAGTGACGCTCATCCCAAGTGTGCAGTACGACATGCACACATGTCAAAAGAGTTAAGGGCATGCCTGGAACACATTGCACCGTCACACATAACATCTGTACACATCTCATCATACATCTGGTGCCTTCTCGACTCAGGAGTAATGTGCCACATCACAGCCTTTCACACCTGTGCCCCACACATGTAGTACTGCCCAGACAATGCCTTGATGTCCATCCATGGACAAGTATGTCAGCCCTATTCCTTCCTGTGTGCTGCCTGTCACCACTGTGATGTGTGAAAGGCACTGTACCTTCGCTCAGAGGGCCTGTGTACGTTCCCTATCACTATGGGAGTGCTGCCGTATGTGTACCCATAGTGATAGTGAGCGTACGCACACGTGTACTGTCCGTATCACTATGGGAATGCATACGCGAGAACACCCATAGTGATAGTGAGCGTACAGGCGTGTGTACGGTCCGTACCACTATGAGTACGCATAAGCGAGAACACCCATAGTGACAGTGAGCGTACGCACGTGTGTACGGTCCGTATCACTATGGGTGTTCTCGCGTATGCGTACTCATAGTGGTACGGACCGTACACACGCCTGTACACTCACTTTCACTATGGGTGTTCTCGCGTATGCGTACTCATAGTGAAAGTGAGCGTACGCACGCGTGTACGGTCCATATCACTATGGGTGTTCTCGCGTATGCGTACTCATAGTGATACGGACCGTACACGCGTGCGTACGCTCACTTTCACTATGGGTACGCATACGCAAGCACACCCATAGTGATATTGAGCGTACAGGCGTGTGTACGGTCCGTACCACTATGAGTACGCATATGCGAGAACACCCATAGTGAAAGTGAGCGTACAGGCGTGTGTACGGTCCGTACCACTATGAGTACGCATACGCGAGAACACCCATAGTGATACGGACCGTACACGCGTGCGTACGCTCACTTTCACTATGGGTGTTCTCGCGTATGCGTACTCATAGTGGTACGGACCGTACACACGCCTGTACGCTCACTATCACTATGGGTGTGCTTGCGTATGCGTACCCATAGTGAAAGTGAGCATACGCACGCGTGTACGGTCCGTATCACTATGGGTGTTCTCGCGTATGCATACTCATAGTGGTACGGACCGTACACACGCCTGTACGCTCACTTTCACTATGGGTGTTCTCGCGTATGCGTACTCATAGTGGTACGGACCGTACACACGCCTGTACGCTCACTATCACTATGGGTGTTCTCGCGTATGTGTACCCATAGTGATACGGACCGTACACGCGTGCGTACGCTCACTTTCACTATGGGTACGCATACGCAAGCACACCCATAGTGATACGGACCGTACACACGTCTGTACGGGCCGTTGCTATGCATTTGTGGTGCCCTAGGGCCCCGGGACGCACCGTACCTGTGTGTGAACCTTGCATGCTGGTTGTCATGGAGACCAAGTTTAAAGTTTGATTTTTTTTAAGCAGGTGCACAGCAATAGTCAGTTTGAATGAATCTACTTTGTTGCAATGTGGTTCTGGAGTTGACATCATGCTCAAGAAAAAAACACAATAAGAACCCACTGACTGTGCTAGGTTTGAAGGGATTGGAGGAAACATAGGATGCAAATGTGAGTGACCAATCACTCTGTACTCCTGTGCATGAAACAGGCCAGCAAGGCAGATATAAGGCAGCCAGGTCCCATGAGAGAGCACTTGCCTGCACATCTTTGTATTCGACGACCCAGCTGCTGCTACTGATTCCCTGGAACCATGTCAAGGTCTGTGGAGAGGTCACAGCCTTTCACCCTGGAGGAGAACCTGGCATTGCTGGATGTGATCCTCCCACAGTACCCCCTGCTGTATGGCCGACCAGGGTATCAGGTGAGTGCAGAGTCCACTAGCACAGACTGTGTCCCTTGTTTGTGACTGTGACTTCTGGCATTGTGTCCAGGTGTGGCACACATGCTATGTACTGTAGGGGGGATCCCAGGGGGGAATGCCTGATGTCTCCCAGCCAGTGCATGCTGTTGTGCATGTCTGCCGTCCTCACTTGCATTGTGTTTACTGTGACAATCACTGCATGGTGCATGCCACATTCTGCCTGTCTTGTCCTCCTGGGAATGTGGCCTCTACAGTCCTCATGTGATTATGTGGTCAGCCCAGTGTGACAGGTGACTGTACCCACAGATGTGTGTTAGTTCTGTGTACCTGTGCTGAGAGTGTCCACATGATGTGTTCGTACCCTGGACATCGGTGTGTGTGTAAGTCCCCTGTCATGTGGGTGGGTGCATATGTGGAGTGTGGCACCCGGGCTGCATGAGGGATGGATATACCCTGCCCATGTGATGTGAGCAGGGAGCAGTGCTGTGTGTCTGATGTGCAGGGCCAGCCCCACACCTGTGAGCCCCCCTCGTCTAGTGGCACATGTGCAGAGTGAGGTTTGTCGCTGCATTTGGCAATGGCAGGTGAATGTCCTGTGCCTGTGTGTGTCTGTGTACTCTGCTGCGGTAGCGTCAGTGGCCTGTGGCATGTTACTGCTTAGAGGTGCTGCACATTATCCTGGTGTAGCTTGAGATGCACAGTGTGAGCCTGGATCATTGCTTGTGTAGTTGCCCTCATTCCACCTGTGTACTTTCAATGGCACGTACTGCTTTTGCCCTTCCCCAGAGGATCATGTCCCTATGACAATGGTGCAATGCGTTGGATGCATACTATGCCTTGTTGTAAACAGCAAGTTTGTTCTAATATGTCTCTCTGTGACATGTGCCTGGTGTATTGATGTTGTGTCACTTGTTCATCCTCACAGGTAGGCGCCTCTGCCAAGAAGCAGATATGGCTGACCGCCGTCAGTGCCGTGAGGAGTGCGGATGGTCGCAAGCGGCGCCTGGCCCAGGTGAGGAAACGCTGGCAGGATATCCGGTGCTGGACGCGGAGGATCGCACGGGTCCTGCTGGGGGACTCACCTGAGACCCATAAGAACCGCGGGCGCCGCCGTCTGACCCACATCCACAAGCGTGTGCTGGCGGTGGTATTTCCAGACTTGGAGAGGCGCTTACAGGAGAAGCAGCAGCAGGAAGGGGGTAGGTACATGTGTGTTTGTTGTGTGTCACCAGCATTTGTAAGTGCACAGTTGCATGGATACACTGCCAGGGTTTAAAGGTGCTGTGCAGATCCAGTTACCCACAGTATAGCGGTGCTCTCCTGCCTCCCTTCCCCTCCTTGCAATGTGTTCCCTGGTCTGTGTGTAGTCACTCCTTCACAAGGTAATGTAGGCTGGCGCTTTCTCCACGTGAACTATGCCTGTAGCATCATGTGTGGGGGTGGAGTGTAACAGGTTTTGGGACCTTGCCTGTGCCCTGTCCAGTTCAGTACATGTGGGTTCCATGTCAGTTGGCACTGATGCTGAGTCCAGACATGGGAGTTAGTCTCTCAAGTGTCATGCCTTACAGCGCGCATGTCCTATGTTGTGGCCTGTGACATGATGTGCATGAGTGTGCGATACGCATAGTGCAGGGATGGTGGCGTGTGTTGCAGTCATTCCCATTCAGGACCATGGAGTTGTGTGGCCACTACTGTCCCCTGGGGCATATTTTCATAGGTGTCATGTGTGTCATCACAAAACGTGGACACTCTCAGTGTCTACAGCATAGGTTGTGCTCTGTGCCATTGTCCCCTGGCACCATATATATTGACGTAAAATGTAGTACAAGTGTCCACTGTACAGCCTGACCTGATTTTCCTTGTTCATACTCACGGTGGCCAGTGCCTGTGTGTCTTGTTACAATCATCTGATGATGGCCATTTGTACATGATTATTTGGACAGGCGCACCTTGGGTATTTGGCGTCCAATCTTGCATTTATGCAGCCCCTGTGTATTTCACCCAGACTAAGAGATGAAAGTGCCACCTGTGTCTCAACAAATTGTCTCATGTAGGGGGTGGTTGGTGCGGGCCAAGCCTACATGTCAGACCCAGAATTCTCCTTGCTAGGTCTGGCCAGTGTGTGATGTTTGTCTGGACATACACTCAAGGTGCAGTGAGCCAGTCATGGTGGGCATGTTTTCTGTATTACCTATGCAGCATGTGCCTCAAGTTCATGGATATGGTCCCTGCTCATCCCTATTTTCGGCAACGCTGTGTGGTGCAGATGCAGTGCTGGATTGTCCCCAGGGCCTGGCTCCTATGTCAAACTCCATTTCATGTCATTTGCTATTGTGTCATGCTCTCCATGGATTTTCAGTGGCATGGTGGGTCAACCAACTGTGTGTTGCATGCCCTACATCTGTACCTTGTTTTGTAGATGTTACTGATCTTTCTTTTCAGGCTATGCACTGTAACCTATGTAGATTGGACTCATGTGACATATGTATACAGGTATGTGATTAATTGCTGTCTCTTCACCTTGCCCACAGCATCGTCGGGGGACACGGAGGGAGACATGAGCACAGACGGAGCGGAGGGACCGAGCACCAGTGCCAGTGTTGACATCGTGGCTGGCACATTGAGTGGTACTGAGGCGGAGGAGAGTGAGGCCGAGGACCTGTCCACTGGCACGACAGAATATGAGGCTGACGGGTCCGAGGATGATCTCTCCGAGTGGGCGGAGGCTGCACCAGCAGCTGACAGCGGCACAACATCTCACCCCGCCCCCTCCATTGCCATCAGCCGCCTCCCACTTGCTCGTGTCCCTTCCCAGCATGCCCGGTCACCACATGTCTCCTTCCTGCCAGGCACCGCACCCCCTGCCCCTGTCTCCACTGCTGCCGCCAATGCCGAGTCTGTGGACATCCAGCGGCAGTTGCAGGTTGGTCAGGCTGCGATGCTTAATGTCCTCCATGGCCACAGCCAAGTGCTGAACAACATGGAGGCATACTTGGAGGGCATTTTTTCATCGCAGGCTGACCAACGCAACTTGCTGAGGTCCATTGACTCGACACTGACTGCAGCAGTGGGTCTCCTGCAGCGCTACGTCCAACCCCCTACCCCTGACCCATCCACACTTCCCACTCCCATGCCTGTCCCACGTACACCCAGACATCAGAATGCACCCACCACAACAGACACAGGCACCACACCAGCAGGGAAGGTCACACGCACACCTCCTGGCACGCACACACAGGGTGAAGTAGGCACACCCACTGGGTCGGGGGGCAAACGTAAGTCACGCAGCCAGAGTGGGAGTCCGCATTCCACCAAATCCACTCCCTCCAAATCCCCTCCCCTCAGCTCTCCTGGCCACATATCCGGCAAGGACTCCTTCATGGCCGCTCTGTCCCTGAGCCCCACTGTGACACCACCCCGCAAGCGGTCAAGGGAGTCCCCGGTCAGGGTGGTTGAATCCCCCCCCCCTGTCCACACCCTCCCCCAGTGGCGCTGCGACCCATCCCTCCGTTCCCCCCCCCTCCTTGGGGCCTGTGGTTCCTTCGGGTGCAGGGGAGTCTCTGGAGGACCTTGCTAAGGTGTGCAGCGACATCCTGGCCTCCGCCTTTGGCCCTGCCCCACCCCCTGTGGTGGAGTCCTCCATCCCTGCACCCACGACGCCTACCCTTCGCCCTCATGTCCCTGCGGTGCCTGGTCCTTCCCCCCCACATGATGCCCTCCCCGCTGTGGAGGACGAAGGAGTCTGACTGTGCAGGCAAGCTAGGGGACATGCGTCCCACTGTGTCCCCCATCCAGCTGTGACTCATGGACTGCCCTATGGGCTTTGTAAATATTGAACTTTATCCACACACACTTTATTTGGAAATGCTGAATAAAGCCTTTTTTTTCCTTAGAACACTACTGCTTTTGTGGTATTGCTGTTGGTGGGGCTGCTACATGATTTTGGGTGGTGATCATGTGTTGGGTGTGTGGGAAATGTAGTAGTGTGCTGGTCATAGGGGGTACCCTGGTATCTGTGTGCCATCACAAGGTGTTAGCTAGGTTTCTCTGTTCATGTAAGCAGTTACTGCATGGTGAAATTGTCCCAAGGTGTGTTCCTTCCTCTGTGTACCCTGACATCTTCCCAGCAGGGTGTTCCCAATATTTAGCGCTGAGCTGTGTCTACATTAGCTGGGTGTTAGAAGGCGACCTCAGAGGGGCCCGGAGGGGGCCCTGACTGTCCTGAGACCCACCCTCGAGGTATCGTAGCTGGGCACTGGCGGGAGACTCCGGGCACTGGCGGGAGATTCCGCAGGGGAGGAATCTCATACCTAGGATCGTACACTTGGCACCACACGACAAAGAGACACCACACCGAGGGTTCTTAGGATTCAAGCTTTATCAAAACGAAGTGGTAGGATCTTTATGATCAGCAAGGCAGATATTTACAAGCAGAGCGTGGGCTCACAGAGTCTTGGCGGGGGTAGGAGGTAGCGGGACAGTCTTTGGGGGGATCGGATCAAATGCAGGAGCGTACCCGGCGCACAGCTCACAATCCTCGAGCTGGGGGATACGCTTGTCGTCGTGGGGTCCGGCGGGACCAAAGAGAGTCAGGGGGAGCCGCGAGTCACTCAGCAGGCTCAAGCACCAGTTCGGAGGTCTTACGATCTTCAGGGAGCCGCGAGTCACTCAGCAGGGCTCAAGCACAAGTTCGGAGGTCTTACGATCTTCAGGGAGCCGCGAGTCACTCAGCAGGGCTCAAGCACAGGTTCGGAGGTCTTACGTTCTTCGGGGAGCCGCGAGTCACTCAGCAGGGCTCAGATGTTCCAAGGCGAATCTGCCGGACAGTCCCAGAGCACCCCTTGTTATAGGTCGACCCCTCTTTGATGTCCGGAGTCTGTGCAGGCAGGGGTCTTGTCACCTGGGGGTCGCTTGTCGAGGTTTCCTGCTATTGTCTTTTGATCCTTTCAGGGCCGGGTCGGGAGGAGTCCCAGACACCCAGCAGGCGTGGAGCCAGCCCTCAGGGAGGCCGGAGGGCCGATCGAAACCCATCGTCCCAGGGGAGTTCAGAGGCGCGATAGAAACTGCTCCTCCCTCTCTCATCCCCTGGAAGCGTGATGTCCTCCAGCCGGAGTGGCGCCTCTAGGCCCGGGTTGTGCTGGGGCCGGGCGGCCATCTTAGTGCACAAAGTGGGCACGCGTGCCCGGGGTGGCCGAAAGGAGAGAGGCCATGGACGGGGAGGCCCGGGCTGCGTGTGTGTGTTCTGGTGGGAAGGATCGGCTGGGCCGTGTGCTTGGGGTCCCTGGTACCAGGTTAGGTAGTGCGAGGACAGGAAGAGCCATGCTACGAGGCCGGGTCTAACACCAATATTTAGCGCTGAGCTGTGTCTACATTAGCTGGGTGTTAGAAGGCGACCTCAGAGGGGCCCGGAGGGGGCCCTGACTGTCCTGAGACCCACCCTCGAGGTATCGTAGCCAGGCACTGGCGGGAGACTCCTCAGGGGAGAAATCTCGTATCTAGGATCGTACACTCGGCACCACACGACAAAGAGACACCACACCGAGAGTTCTTAAGACTGAATCTTTATCAGATCGGAGTTGTAGGATCTTTATGATCAGCAAGGCAAATATATACAAGTGGAGCGCGGGCTCACAAAGTCTTGGAGGGGGGGTAGGAGGTAGCGGGACAGTCTTGGGGGATATGGATCAGATGCAGGAGCGTACCCGGCGCACAGCTCACAATCCTCGAGCTGGGGGATACGCTTGTCGTCGTGGGGTCCGGCGGGACCAAGAAAGTCTGTAGGAGCCGCGAGTCGCTCAGCAGGGCTCAGGTACAAGTTCGGAGGTCTTACGATCTTCGGGGAGCAGCGAGTCACTCAGCAGGGCTCAAGCACAAGTTCGGAGGTCTTACGATCTTCAGGGAGCCGCGAGTCACTCAGCAGGGCTCAAGCATAAGTTCGGAGGTCTTACGATCTTCAGGGAGCTGCGAGTCACTCAGCAGGGCTCAGGTGTTTCCAAGGCGAATCTGCCGGACAGTCCGAGAGCACCCTTTGTTATAGGGCGACTCCTCTTTGATGTCCGGAGTCTGTGCAGGCAGGGGTCTTGTCACCTGGGGGTCGCTTGTTGGGGTTTCCTGCCATTGTCCTTTGATCCTTTCAGGGCCAGGTCGGGAGGAGTCCCAGACACCCAGCAGGTGTGGAGCCAGCCCTCGGGGAGGCCGGCGGGTCGATCGAAACCCACCTTCCCAGGGAAGCGCAGAGGTGTGATGGAAACTGCTCCTCCCTTTCTCATCCCAAGGGGAGCGCGATTCCTCCAGCCAGAGTGGCGCCTCTAGGCCAGGGTCGCGCTGGGGCCGGGCGGCCATCTTGGTGCATGAAGTGGGCACGCGGGCCCAGTGTGGCCGAAAGGAGGAAGGCCACGGACGGGAAAGTCCGGGTCGGGTGTGTGTGTTCTGGTGGGAAGGATCGGCTAGGCCGTGGGCTCAGGGGCTGGTGTGAGGTGCAGGGGTCAGGTCTGGCTATGTTACGAGGGCCGGGTCTAACACTGGGTGTGTGACATACCCCTTCAACTTTAGCCATGCATGCAGAGCGATGTCTCCACCTGCATCATTCGTGGCATCCTTGGTGATCACTGTACTTGTGTATGTAGTCTGTTGACATGACTTCATGTGAACACGTTCCCTTTTAGGCTCTATGCATGTGTGTACTCCCAGCCTCGCACACATGTGTTACATGTACTGCAGGGTCTTTGTGCACCTGTCTGACAATTGTGGCAATTGGATCTGTGGGTACTCCACCCTTTTCTTTTCCATGGGCACTGCTGGGAGGACTCTGCACACACCCCTCCTGTCTCTGGGCACTGCTGGGAGGACTCTGCACACACGCCTCCTGTGTCTGGGCACTGCTGGGAGTGATAGGCACACACCCCTCCTGTGTCTGGGCACTGCTGGGAGGACTCTGCACACACCCCTCCTGTGTCTGGGCACTACTGGGAGGACTCTGCACCCACCCCTCCTGTCTCTGGGCACTGCTGTGAGTGTTAGGCACCCACCCCTCCTGCATCTGGGCACTGCTGGGAGGACTCTGCACCCACCTCTCCTGCGTCTGGGCACTGCTGGGAGGACTCTGCACACACCCCTCCTGTGTCTGGGCACTGCTGAGAGTGATAGGCACCCACCCCTCCTGCGTCTGGGCACTGCTGGGAGGACTCTACACCCACCTCTCCTGCGTCTGGGCACTGCTGGGAGGACTCTGCACCCACCCCTCCTGTCTCTGGGCACTGCTGTGAGTGTTAGGCACCCACCCCTCCTGCGTCTGGGCACTGCTGGGAGGACTCTGCACCCACCTCTCCTGTGTCTGGGCACTGCTGGGAGGACTCTGCACCCACCTCTCCTGCGTCTGGGCACTGCTGGGAGGACTCTGCACCCACCTCTCCTGCGTCTGGGCACTGCTGGGAGGACTCTGCACCCACCTCTCCTGCGTCTGGGCACTGCTGGGAGGACTCTGCACACACCCCTCCTGTGTCTGGGCACTGCTGGGAGTGATAGGCACCCACCCCTCCTGCATCTGGGCACTGCTGGGAGGACTCTGCACCCACCTCTCCTGCGTCTGGGCACTGCTGGGAGGACTCTGCACACACCCCTCCTGTGTCTGGGCACTGCTGGGAGTGATAGGCACACACCCCTCCTGTGTCTGGGCACTGCTGGGAGTGATAGGCACACACCCCTCCTGTGTCTTGGCACTGCTGGGAGGACTCTGCACACACCCCTCTTGTCTCTGGGCACTGCTGGAAGGACTCTGCACCCACCCCTCCTGTCTCTGGGCTCTGCTGTGAGTGTTAGGCACCCACCCCTCCTGCGTCTGGGCACTGCTGGGAGGACTCTGCACCCACCCCTCCTGTCTCTGGGCACTGCTGGGAGGACTCTGCACCCACCCCTCCTGTCTCTGGGCACTGCTGTGAGTGTTAGGCACCCACCCCTCCTGCGTCTGGGCACTGCTGGGAGGACTCTGCACCCACCTCTCCTGCGTCTGGGCACTGCTGGGAGGACTCTGCACACACCCCTCCTGTGTCTGGGCACTGCTGGGAGTGATAGGCACCCACCCCTCCTGCATCTGGGCACTGCTGGGAGGACTCTGCACACACCCCTCCTGTGTCTGGGCACTGCTGGGAGTGATAGGCACCCACCCCTCCTGCGTCTGGGCACTGCTGGGAGGACTCTGCACCCACCTCTCCTGCGTCTGGGCACTGCTGGGAGTGATAGGCACACACCCCTCCTGTGTCTGGGCACTGCTGGGAGGACTCTGCACCCACCCCTCCTGCATCTGGGCACTGCTGGGAGGACTCTGCACACACCCCTCCTGTGTCTGGGCACTGCTGGGAGGACTCTGCACACACCCCTCCTGTGTCTGGGCACTGCTGGGAGTGATAGGCACACACCGCTCCTGTGTCTGGGCACTGCTGGGAGGACTCTGCACACACCCCTCCTGTGTCTGGGCACTGCTGGGAGTGATAGGCACACACCCCTCCTGTGTCTGGGCACTGCTGGGAGGACTCTGCACACACCCCTCCTGTGTCTGGGCACTGCTGGGAGGACTCTGCACCCACCCCTCCTGTCTCTGGGCACTGCTGTGAGTGTTAGGCACCTACCCTTCCTGCGTCTGGGCACTGCTGGGAGGACTCTGCACCCACCTCTCCTGCGTCTGGGCACTGCTGGGAGGACTCTGCACACACCCCTCCTGTGTCTGGGCACTGCTGGGAGTGATAGGCACCCATCCCTCCTGCATCTGGGCACTGCTGGGAGGACTCTGCACCCACCTCTCCTGCGTCTGGGCACTGCTGGGAGGACTCTGCACCCACCCCTCCTGTCTCTGGGCACTGCTGTGAGTGTTAGGCACCCACCCCTCCTGCGTCTGGGCACTGCTGGGAGGACTCTGCACCCACCTCTCCCACGTCTGGGCACTGCTGGGAGGACTCTGCACCCACCTCTCCTGCGTCTGGGCACTGCTGGGAGGACTCTGCACCCACCTCTCCTGCGTCTGGGCACTGCTGGGAGGACTCTGCACACACCCCTCCTGTGTCTGGGCACTGCTGGGAGTGATAGGCACCCACCCCTCCTGCGTCTGGGCACTGCTGGGAGGACTCTGCACCCACCTCTCCTGCGTCTGGGCACTGCTGGGAGGACTCTGCACACACCCCTCCTGTGTCTGGGCACTGCTGGGAGTGATAGGCACACCCCTCCTGTGTCTGGGCACTGCTGGAAGTGATAGGCATACACCCCTCCTGTGTCTGGGCACTGCTGGGAGGACTCTGCACACACCCCTCCTGTGTCTGGGCACTGCTGGGAGTGATAGGCACACACCCCTCCTGTGTCTGGGCACTGCTGGGAGTGATAGGCACACACCCCTCCTGTGTCTGGGCACTGCTGGGAGGACTCTGCACACACCCCTCCTGTCTCTGGGCACTGCTGGGAGGACTCTGCACCCACCCCTCCTGTCTCTGGGCACTGCTGTGAGTGTTAGGCACCCACCCCTCCTGCGTCTGGGCACTGCTGGGAGGACTCTGCACCCACCCCTCCTGTCTGTGGGCACTGCTGAGAGGACTCTGCACCCACCCCTCCTGTCTCTGGGCACTGCTGTGAGTGTTAGGCACCCACCCCTCCTGCGTCTGGGCACTGCTGGGAGGACTCTGCACCCACCTCTCCTGCGTCTGGGCACTGCTGGGAGGACTCTGCACACACCCCTCCTGTGTCTGCGCACTGCTGGGAGTGATAGGCACCCACCCCTCCTGCGTCTGGGCACTGCTGGGAGGACTCTGCACACACCCCTCCTGTGTCTGGGCACTGCTGGGAGTGATAGGCACCCACCCCTCCTGCGTCTGGGCACTGCTGGGAGGACTCTGCACCCACCTCTCCTGCGTCTGGGCACTGCTGGGAGTGATAGGCACACACCCCTCCTGTGTCTGGGCACTGCTGGGAGGACTCTGCACCCACCCCTCCTGTCTCTGGGAACTGCTGGGAGGACTCTGCACCCACCCCTCCTGCATCTGGGCACTGCTGGGAGGACTCTGCACACACCCCTCCTGTGTCTGGGCACTGCTGGGAGGACTCTGCACCCACCCCTACTGTCTCTGGGCACTGCTGTGAGTGTTAGGCACACACCCCTCCTGTGTCTGGGCACTGCTGGGAGGACTCTGCACCCACCCCTCCTGTCTCTGGGCACTGCTGGGAGGACTCTGCACCCACCCCTCCTGCATCTGGGCACTGCTGGGAGGACTCTGCACACACCCCTCCTGTGTCTGGGCACTGCTGGGTGGACTCTGCACCCACCTCTCCTGCGTCTGGGCACTGCTGGGAGGACTCTGCACACACCCCTCCTGTGTCTGGGCACTGCTGGGAGTGATAGGCACCTACCCCTCCTGCGTCTGGGCACTGCTGGGAGGACTCTGCACACACCCCTCCTGTGTCTGGGCACTGCTGGGAGTGATAGGCACCCACCCCTCCTGCATCTGGTCACTGCTGGGAGGACTCTGCACCCACCTCTCCTGCGTCTGGGCACGGCTGGGAGTGATAGGCACACACCCCTCCTGTGTCTGGGCACTGCTGGGAGGACTCTGCACCCACCCCTCCTGTCTCTGGGCACTCCTGGGAGGACTCTGCACACACCCCTCCTGTGTCTGGGCACTGCTGGGAGGACTCTGCACACACCCTTCCTGTGTCTGGGCACTGCTGGGAGTGATAGGCACACACCCCTCCTGCGTCTGGGCACTGCTGGGAGTGATAGGTACACACCCCTCCTGTGTCTGGGCACTGCTGGGAGGACTCTGCACACACCCCTCCTGTCTCTGGGCACTGCTTGGAGGACTCTGCACCCACCCCTCCTGTCTCTGGGCACTGCTGGGAGGACTCTGCACACACCCCTCCTGTCTCTGGATATGTACGCTTAGAACATACACAGGTGTGGGTTCGCTCCATGCATACGAGGTGGGGGTAGGGTCCGTAGATACACGGTTGGGTTGGGGGTACGCTCCATGCATACGCGGGTGAGGGTACGAGTCGTACATACACGGTTGGGGTGGGGGTACACTCCATACGTACGCGGGTGAGGGTACGCGTCATACATACACGGTTGGGGTGGGGGTACGCTCCATACGTACGCGGGTGAGGGTACGGGTCGTACATACACGGTTGGGGTGGGGGTACGCTCCATGCATACGCGGGTGGGGGTACGCGTCGTACATACATGGTCGGGGTGGGGGTACGCTCCATATGTACGCGGGTGAGGGTACGGGTCGTACATACATGGTTGGGGTGGGGGTACGGGTCGTACTTACACTGTTGGGGTGGGGGTACGCTCCATACGTACGCAGGTGAGGGTACGGGTCGTACATACACGGTTGGGGTGGGGGTACGCTCCATGCATACGCGGGTGAGGGTACGGGTCGTACTTACACTGTTGGGGTGGGGGGTACGCTCCATACGTACGCGGGTGAGGGTACGGGTCGTACTTACACTGTTGGGGTGGGGGGTACGCTCCATACGTACGCGGGTGAGGGTACGGGTCATACTTACACTGTTGGGGTGGGGGGTACGCTCCATGCATACGGGGGTGGGGGTACGGTCCGTACATATCCGTACCCACGCTATGGAATGCTTGTGCGGGCCGTACCCAGGCCTTTGCCACGTGGGTACAGCCGTCCCGCCATTGCTGGGGTGACGTAGGTGTGGGCGTGGTACGACTCGTACCCACGCTCTTAAGGCGTGGGTACGGGACGTACCTATATTGTTGTGTTGCCGGTTCGCGTCGTCAAGCACTTCCGTTGTGGCGGACGCTGGGTTTGCTGGACACGCCCCCACCCCCTCGTAGTGACCAGGGCCTGGGGGTCAGGTATGTCCAGGGCATGTGTGCTGTGTGACTTTGGTGGGGGTTTTGTGGCCTGCCCCTGGTCCTGCCCCCCCCCTATCCCCCCTCCCTTTGTTGTTCTGACCTTCTGCGGTGTCTGCGTCGTAACCTGTAGAGGAGGTCGACTGCTATGAGGGCCGGGATGACGTCGGTGCGAATCGTAATTCCTGGTTCATGAATGGCAGGCTGCGTGCGTCCCGACGTCACGTCGGCGCTTTCCCGGATCACATTTGTATGTTTATTTTCGTCGGTCGGGGTTTTGTACGATTCGTACGGAAATGGTGTTTCCGTGCGAATCGTAATTCCATGTTTGTATATTTTTGGGCCCGGGTACGCGTCGGACGGAGAATATGCTCCGTCCGACGGTTCGTACCCGGTTTTTACCGGATCGTGATCGGCACCTATGTGATAATATCTCCTCCTTCTTTGTACAAAATTTGAAAAGATTTATCAAAATATCACCCTTTCCAATACTTCTATTCCTGTCCCTGTTGTGACTACATCCCACCCCACTAGTGTAAGCCCTCATCTGACTACTTTCCCTAATATCACCACCACTGAATGTAAATGTAAATGTAAATGTGCAGATATTTATATAGCGCAAATCACCAACCAGTCTCTAAGCGCTTGCTTAGGGAACCCGTCCTGGTATTCCCTTGTGAGATTACCCAGCAGGGCATCCACAAGGTGAAAGCCAGGCATCCCGCCACGAGGGGCCATTGTGGAGATTAAGCAAGCTATTGCCCAGAGTCGCAGAGTGTGAACCCACGAATCAAGTATGCACTGGAGCGAGAATTATCGAGTCCATGGACAATTTATGGACTCAAGACCCAGCCGAGCCGGGAATTGAACCCTGGTCCCAGGCTGACCTCTGCTTCCAGGTCTGCCTACTCTCACCAGTGAGCCACACTTTTGGAATGTACCAGATCTGGATCCCCCCTGGATATCATCCCAGCTAAAATCTCTTCTAGGTTTGTGTCTCAGCTAGCTTCTCCACTATGCTCTATTATTAATAGCTCTCTGAAATCGGCCAGTCTTCCACAAAGGTGGAAACACGCTCAAATTATCCCCATTCGTAAAAACGTAAACATCTCTCCTGAGGAACTGTCTAATTATCGTCCGATTTCTTTGCTTCCATTACAGAGTAAGATCACAGAAAAACATATTAATAAGCACTTATCTGCTTTTCTTGAGTCCTCTAGTGCTCTTGATGTTTCTCAGTCAGGCTTTCGTGCTAAATATAGCACTGAGACTGCCTTAGTGGAGGTAACGGACAATATTAGAATGGCTCTGGATCAAGGTCAAGTGGCACTTTTGGTGCTGCTTGACCTTTGAGCAGCATTCGATACCATCTCTCACCAAGTTCTGCTGTACAGATTACAAGTGCTTGGCATTAACAGATCTGCATTGAGGTGGCTGTCAGATTTCTTGTCCAACCGTACTCAGGCAGTGTCACTGGGTTCCTTTTCTTCTGCTCCCTCACAGGTTACCAGGGGTGTCCCCCAGGGCTCATGTTTGAGCCCTACCTTGTTTAACATCTATGTGACACCTTTGGCTAAACTGATGAGGGATTTGGGGTTTAATCCTATCTCTTACGCAGATGACACCCAACTCCTCCTCACCTTTGTCCTTCGACAAAACAAGATTAGATACACAAATCATTTTTTCTCAGGGCATGATGGCAATTGCCTCCTGGGTGAAAACTAACTATCTCCAGTTAAACTCTGAGAAATCAGAGATTTTGTTGTTTGGGGGTGCTGACATCTGCTGGTCGCCCAGTTGGTGGCCTGAGGAGTTGGGTAAAGTTCCTGCTCCCAAAGAGGTAGTTAAAAATCTGGGCATTAAGCTCGATAAGAAACTCACCCTTCAGACCCATGTTAATACAATCGTTGGTTCCTGCTACCACATTTTAAGGTTACTTAGAAGAGTTTTTCCGTTGCTCCCTCTTTCCACCAGGAAGACTCTAATTCAGGCATTGATCATGAGCAAGATTGACTACTGTAATGCTCTTCTTCTCTCTGCTCATGCAGCTTCATTGGATAAATTGCAGGTCATCCAAAATACGGCTGCCCGTCTGGTAACCGATTCACCTGCTAGGACTCCCTTATTGCCTTTGCTGCATGAACTACATTGGCTGCCAGTCCAAAAAAGAGTGGAATTTAAAATGGGCTTCATGATTTTTAAAGCTCTTAACGAGCTTAGTCCCCTCTATCTTGCCAGGAAACTGAAAGCATATATTCCTAGATGCTCACTTAGATCAGGATCTAAAAAACTCCTTTCTGTTCCTAGAATTAACAAAGCCCGCCCTGGTGGCAGGGCCTTTTCGTACCTGGCTCCAATGTTCTGGAACAGTCTCCCCCAATATCTTCGTACGGAAATGCCCCTTCTCCAGTTCAGAAAGCTGATGAAAACGCATCTTTTTTAGTGCCGAGAGAGTCTTCTGTTGCAAGCCAGAGATACCCCTTGGGGGGATTCAGTGCTATATAAAATCATAAAATAAATAAATAAATAAATATATGGATACTTGAACATGATTGTAATCACATAGTGTTTCTGTGGGGACTTGAAAATAACTATAATCATACACTATATCTGCTTGGACTTGAATATGAAGATAATCACACATTATCTCTATGGGGACTTGAGAATAACTATAATCAAATGCTATATCTGTGGGGACCTGGGCATTACTTTAATGACATACTATTGATTTGTGAACATCAGCATGACTATCATCGTACACTATGGGGGACTTGAACATGACTATTACAACACTGTCTACGTGAGACTTGAATTTGATTATAGTCACATACTATCTTTGCAGGGATTTAAACATGACTATAATCACACGCTAGATCTCTGGTGCGAATTACTGTAATAGCACACTGTTTCTGCATGATCTGCAGCATAACTATCATCGTGCGCTATCTCTAGGTAGACTTAAACAACTATAATCACACACTATTTCTGTGGGGACCTGTGAATTACTGTAATAATTCACGGTTTCTGCATAAATTATACTCTATCTCTAGGGGACTTGAACACAATTATAACCAAACACTATATTTGTGGGGACATGAGCATCAATATAATCACACACTCTCTCTGTGGGGACTTGAAAATTACTATGAGCACACACTCTCTGTCAGCTGTAGTACATTACTAAGATTACATGCCATAACTTTTGGGACTATTTTTGCACAGCCATACGAAGACAATGTCTAGTAATGAAGTTGATGAAAAAGATTATATCAACTTGGTTTTTCCATCTAACCCCATTTCAGGATCTTTGGCCTCTAAATTAAAGTATGTGTTGTTTCCTTTTCTCTTAATGTTTGTGAGCACTTAGCAATAGGCTATGGTTTTCTGATGAGAAATGCATTACCATCAAAATCCATTTTCTGGGTGGTTTTAGGAGACAATGGACTATTCATATAGGATTAAATATCATGTAATTTAAGTACAGCACTGAAAAATAAAATTTTGCCATTTGCTTATGAATGTATTCCATCATGAATTATAATTATTGAGTAAGTCCCCGCAAGGATGGTAACACGTGTTCAAATCCCTACAAATATAGTACTGTGTGCACGATTAAATAACAACATATTTACAGATTTGAAGCAGGATCCTGTATTAGGATTTTTTCTGTTACCGGTATATTTTTAAAACATTGGGAAAGGTTAGTCCCCACATGGCAGGTATCCACACATAGTCCCCACAACGGATGGTAATACACGTATGTGTGGTGTGTGTGTGTGTGTGTGTGTGTATGTGTGAGTATGAGGGAGTGCACTAGTGTGGGGTATTTCCTCACCTATGACTGTAATACCTGGGCATTTGAAGCAGAATCTATATATGAAAGGCATGAGTACATGTGAGTCTTAAATGAAAATTACATTTTGATGTTTGGGGACTATTTTGAAGTCAAAAATGTTGCGTTTTTTCAGAAAATGTTTTGCTTCTGGAATATTGAGTTTATATGCCCACAATGGAAAATTGTATTTGATGGAAAAATATGTGTATTTTCAAATACTAATGTGCTGATGAAGACAATAATTTGCAATTCCAAAACACATTTCAATGTGAAAGTTAAATTATAATTCAAGCTGAGTTGCAGAGACTTTTTACCATGGTTATGTTCTTTTTGCCAGGAGGCATGTGAAGTTTTTCTATTAGTTACGTGGACGCATTTAATATTGATAAGCTTTTTTCTGGCCTTTCTGTTAGTAACCTAGCCTGTAATGCTTGGGTGGCGTAATGTTAACTTATGTGGCCACTATTTTAGAACTATCAAATTTGCTTGCAGGTCAGGGAAACTTTCTCTGAGCAGAATTATTTCTCAATACAGAAAAGGTTGGAGACCTCTGCTGTAGAATGTCCTCCCTGGGCGTCAGGCCAATTGTGTTTTTTATTGAGAAAACAAACTCCTGCTTTGAGAGTGTATTTTCTCACCGCAAAGAAGTTTGCCAAGTGATTGATTTAAACATTGTGCCTGCTCAGCAACTCTGCAGAGCCTGAGGGGAGTCCGTCTGTCATGGCTGCCGCCCCTGTCATGACTGCCCTCACAAGATGGACATCTCAGCCAGGCTGGTGAGGATCTCTAAATAGGACAGGCAGTCCTCCAAATGTCCAGATTGTATGGTATCATAGTGCAAGAACAAAGACAGAGTTGGTGGCTTCAAGAAAATGACCCAGAAGATGATTCCCCTGCCGCTACACACATACATCCGCACACACCCAAACCAAACCACCCTCCCCCTACCACATTTCTATCTATAATATGGAATTGTATTGTCAGGGCAAAAACTGAGGGGGATATTTATTAGAGGCTGTGAGGCTACTTCAGGTAAAAAATGAGCAAACTATATGTGTTTGATGACCACAAAACGAAAATAATATATTGTAAGCTATGATCCTGTATGGATATCATCAGGATTAGATCCACAAAGACAGATGTAGAGACCAAGGACATGATTCCAAGTTAATTAGAATTTGGGTGATAATTAGTACACCCAGTACAACTTCTACCCTGGTTTGATGCATTTAATGGGTAACGTCATTAACCTCTCCTGAGTAGGCCTGGGTGGAACTCGCAGAGTTTTACTCCACAGAATCTGTGGAGTTGCAAAACAACTCCAAGAGATTCAGCCAAATTCCAGCAACGGGCGAGGAAAAAATGCTTGTCTGGGTCTTCGCGCTGGTTTTCTCATATCGTAAGTGTATTTCACTCTGAAAATCAGTACGAACTGCATCACGCGGTGCGCTGCGGCACGGCCATTTTGTTTTACCTGCTTTTCTGCTTCTCCTTGTGCTGCTGGGTCTGTTTTTCAATCCGTCTTAATCCTGCCCCATGTGATCATTATTACCGGTAATTTAGTCCTTTGTTATCACTTTGTGTCCTTCTGTGTGTATTTTACATTTTTGTCTAAGTTTTTTTACTTTTTCATTACTTTTTTGTACTTTGTTTTTGTTGTATTCCTTTCCTTCTGTCCTTCTCCTCTGTTTCCACTTCCTTCCTTTCTGCTTTCTTTCTTTCCCCAATATCCTCCATGGCAGAAGCAGGCAGCAGTGTTGTTGCCATTGCCACCAGAACAACCTGTGGGCGCCAGTGCTGTGCAAGGGCATATCCCTGCCCCATTTTAGCAAGGCAGAGGTGGCTGCATGGTGTTTTGGGTCCAGCGCCACCTCCCCTCCATGTTGGCAGCAGGTGGCGGGTCCGGCAATGCGTACACTCTGGCAGAGCATCGGCTGCTGCGGGAGAGAGTGTGTTGGTGCATGTTCCGCAGCCCAGGAGTGCAGCACACAACACAGCAGCTGATGCACCGCTGAGGTGACATTCTAAACCGGGAGTAGTACCTGCTAAGTGTGGAAGTTGCAGGGCTCAATGAGTACAAGGTTTTTGGGGTTTACTAAAAATTCAATTTTTTTTTCCAAATAGCATGCTCACACTCTGAGGTAATTGACTCATATAAATAAATAAAGTATATATACACACATATATATATAGTTTACTTTTTTCTATTGTAAAAATAAACACATTTCACACTGGTTAATTGTGCATATTTATGTTTCGCAAATGTGAGTATGTATATATAAAAAATATATATATATACATATATATATTACCTACTAGCGGTCGCCAGTAGGTAGATATAGTTAGGACCTATTTTCCATAGGAAATCTGCAACATTCTATTTGGAATAACTTTGGCGCCGATTGACGAATCTTTGCGAAATTTTAAAATCTTGTGGCCAGCTCCGGTCCGCTCCTATCCTGAAAGTTTCACGGTGATTCGTCAAGCGGGGGCCGAGAAAAAAGGGGGGTCCCAAAAATGCGTTTTCTCCATGCAATTTCCCATAGGACCTTTAGCCGCAGCTACAGCCCGAACTGCTGAACGGAATTACACCAAATTTGGAAATGAGGTAGTCCTTAGTTCAGACTCGTGCTTTTTGCTTAAATTGCGTAAATCCGTTCAGTAGTTTCTGAGAAAATGACATTTAAAAGTACATATATATCTATGGCCTCGGAGGATCCGCACACCCTACGCGCACCCAGCGCGCACCCTGCCATGCACGAGCTGTATTCTAATTGTCTGTCAACACCACTCAAAATCAGTAAGTGTTGGCAGCCAGCTAGTACCTCGGTAGGGTCTTGCGCTTCTTTGGTAATTGGCCCCCAGGGTTGGTAATTGGCCCCTGGGGGGGCCAAATACCTGGGGCATTATCAAAAAATAGTGTGGGGGTCCCAATCCCCCCACACTGCCCTGGGGACTGCCACCCCCGGGGCTTATTAATATTGGGTGGGGGCCTCTCAGGCCCCCCCCAGCCCCGGGGACCGCCACCCCCGGGGCTTATTAATATTATGGGGGGGGCTCTCAGCCTCCCCAGCCCCGGGGACCGCCACCCCTGGGGCGTATTAATATTGGGTGGGGGGGCTCTCAGGCCTCCCAGCCCCATGGACCACCACCCCTCGGGGCTTCTTAAAAATGTGGGAGTGGGGCCGTGCAGCCCCCCTCCTGGAGCCTTGTCTAGGCCCTGGGGACCGCCACACCCCAGGGCCGGCTCCTGCAGTGCCCCGGGGTGCCCACCCCCGGGACACTGTAGCTTGCAATGACAGGGCGGGAGCCTCGCGTCTCCCACCCTGTCATTGCAAACTGCTTTCATATTTGGAAGAGAGAGCAGGAAACCTGCTCTCTCTTCCAAATAGGAAAGCAGATTGCTTTTCCACAGGGGGAGCAGCATGTTAGCTGCTCCCCATGTGGAAAAGCAATGCCGGCTCCTGCAGGAGGCGGGGAGCCGACTGGGACAGTGGGGGGATTGGGGACCCCCCCACGGCCCCCAACGAAGAGGGCCAGCCACGGGGATGGGGTCCCCGGGGCTAGTAGTGGCCCGGGAGGGGGGCCACAC
Source organism: Triturus cristatus (assembly GCF_964204655.1). Lineage (NCBI taxonomy): Eukaryota > Metazoa > Chordata > Amphibia > Caudata > Salamandridae > Triturus > Triturus cristatus. Next base: position 93,590,040 of record NC_140589.1, on the reverse strand, counting down.
AGCCCCCTCCTCAAAAAATAAAAAGAAATGGCCCCGAGGGATGGGGTCCCCGGGGCCATGAGTGGCCACAGGAGGGGGGCAAGGCAGCCCCCCTCCAAAAATGTTTAAAAAGGACCATGCCCCGGGGGATGGGGTCCCCGGCGCAAACTATGGCCTCGGGAGGGGGGTCATGCGGCCCCCTTCCCGATTTTTATATATTTTTTTTAAATAATTGGGGGCAGGCCCTCGGGGATGGGTCCCCAGGGCCAATAAATTAGAAAAAGAAGGGGGGCTACACAGCCCCCCTTCTTAAAAAAAGAAAAAAAAGAAATGGCCCCGGGGGATGGGGTCCCCGGGGCCATAAGTGGCCACCGGAGTGGGGTAAGGCAGCCCACCTCTGAAATATTTTTTTTTTTTAAAAGGGCCATGCCCCGGGGATGGGGTCCCCGGGGCAATTTATGGCCTCGGGAGGGGGGCCATGTGGCCCCCTTCCCGATTTTTATATTTTTGGTAAAAAAAAACTGGGGGCAGGCCCTGGGGATGGGGCCCTTCTTTAAAAAAAAAAATTAAAAACGGGACCGGGCCGGAGGCCTCGCCCCCTCCTTGCACCACTCTGCAAACGCTCTCCCTAGCGCGTTTGCAGAGGGGGAACTAATTCCCCTTTAATACTGGGGGTCCCTGGGGGCCAACTAGCCCACCAGGAACCTACAGTATGCGCCAGGGGGCTGCGTTGCAGAGAGGTGTAATGAGGCCACGCCCCTTTTTACACCAATCTGCAACGCAGCTCCGTGGTGCTTACTGGAGGTACCTGGTGGGCTAGTTGGCCGCCAGGGGACCTCAGGATTCAAGGGGACTTAATCCCCCAACTTACAATGTGCCATGGGGCGCGTTTGCACAGTGGTGAAGGTAGGGGGCGGGGCCTGAGGTGATATGTGTGCAAACACGCCCTGTGGCACGTTTTAAGTTGGGAAATTCATTCCTCTTTAATCCAGAGGTACCCTAGGGGCCAAGTAGCCCACCAGGTACCTCCACTAAGCGCCACGGAGCTGTGTTGCAGAGTGTTGTAAAAAGGGGCGTGGCCTCTGAACACCTTTCTGCAACACAGCTCCCTGGTGTATACTGGAGGTACCTGGTGGGCTAGTTGGCCGCAAGGGGACCTCAAGATTCAAGGGGACTTAATCCCCCAACTTAAAACACGCCACGGAGTGAGTTTGCACAGTGGTGAAGGTAGAGGGCGGGGCCTGAGGTGATATGTGTGCAAACACGCCCTGTGGAGCGTTTTAAGTTGGGGAATTAATTCCTCTTCAATCCAGAGGTCCCCTAGGGGCCAACTAGCCCACCAGGTACCTCCAGTAAGCCCCACGGAGCTGCGTTGCAGAGTGTTGTAAAAAGGGGCGTGGCCTCTGAACACCTCTCTGCAACGCAGCCCCCTGGCGCATACTGGAGGTACCTGGTGGGCTAGTTGGCCCCCAGGGGACCGTAGGATTGAAGAGGAATTAATTCCCCAACTTAAAACGTGCCACAGGGCGTGTTTGCACACGTCACCTCAGGCCCCGCCCCCTTCCTTCATCATAGTACAAATATTCCTCTAAAATCAGCTGAACTACGAATTCCGATTTACTCACCTGTTATCAGGAGAGAATCCAGTGCTGCATCTTTTAGCCCAGCACTCACCCTGAAAAGTAATTCTAAGCGTACTTACCAGTAACTTGTATTTCCTTCCATAGGAATCCATTGTGTGGTTTTCAGCAGAAAAGTTTTGAAGTGTCTATTTTCACAAACTAAAAATATTCCTAAAAAATCGTCTGTATGACTTAAACACATTCTTTCAACTGTTTACAGGAGATGCACCAGTGCTGGATCCAGGATCCACCACTGAGTAAGAAAAACTAACGATAACACTACTTACCTGCTAAGTGAATTTTCTGCCGTAGGATAACATTGGTGATTCTATGTGAAAAAATGTCTAAGTGTCAACTTTTAAAATTCAATAATATTCCTTAAAAATCACTACTGTAACCAAAACGCTTTTACTCAACTGTTTACAGGAGATGTCCAAGGACTGAATCTAGGATCCAGTCCTGTGGTTAGAAAAGTAATCCATAAAGTAACTAATTGCATTTGACTAGAAATTCACATTGAGCTCAATGTTGCATTGTGTTTGAAATTGTGTTGCCCATTGCAACAACTGTAACTACTGTACTTAAAATTAATTCTGAGAAAGTATATTTTGTATTGTAATGCATAATGTAATTATAATGTAATTAAAAAAATAAAATATTTAAAAATAAATAGTTTAAAAAATGTAGTAAATCAGTATAAAAAAAATCAGTATAACAATTAATACATTAAAAATTGTCATTTAAAAAACTTTTGAAATTCACTGAAAAAAACATAGGTTTCAGGCTTGATATAGTTAGGAATTCGCATTTAAAAAACCTTTGAAATTCACTGAAAAAACTATAGGTTTCAGGCCTGATATAGTTAGGAATTAGCATTTAAAAAACCTTAGAAATTCACTGAAAAAACCATAGGTTTTAGGGGTGTTATAGCTAGCTGGACATTTCACTCGTACAAAACCATTAAAATTCCTCCGATATAGTTAGTTGTACTAACTACATCTCGCGCGCCCGCAATCCACTGCTGATGATGATGTCACATATTACATCATTCATGACATGGTCAGTGACATCACTGATGACATCTCAAATGACATCACTGATTACATCACTGATAACATCATCCATGTGACAATCAGATACACCTCATCATACACTAGTATAACCTTTCATCACTCAGAATGCCATATTTGAAACCATTGACACCAATACAAGTTTCTAAACACCCACTCAGGGATTCCTAGATCTATACACACATCTAATCACTTACCTATAGATTCACTCATACATGCTGTCAATGATCAATAGAACACTATCAAATATACTTATACACCTATATCGACATTACACACCAGCACACATCCTAATCACTTATGAAGTCATCCTACTCACTTATGCAAACAATGAATCATACTTACTTTTACTTAGCTACACACTTATACAAACACCACTTCATCTATTCATATAGATAGTAACTCATACTTGGTGTGTTATAAAATCACTATTACAAGTATAAAGTTATCCATACAGTCACTCATACAATCACTGAGTCTTATACATATATATATATACAACAACTGACACATACACTGGCTTTTATTTTTCTAGTTTGTTGGATAGGTACCATTGAGACATATATTTGCTCATCACCACACCCATAAAGATATTCACTCACCCAAACAAAGTGTTGTAACATGTAGTTTTTTTTAACTTCATATACCTACTGAATCAACTATTCACACATCTTTGGGCTGTCACAGCCCCCCCACCGAACCACACACACATTCACTCTCCCATACAAATACTCAGTTAACTAATCAATAACTAATATAGACTTTCACGTAGCTAGTAACCAACTGGTGCAGCAGTTTACACAACAACTGACAAAGTGATACAGATATTCACACAGTTTAGTCACTATCCAATATATTTAGTGAGACATTATAAATTAGTCAAGTAAACAGTCAATCACACTGCTACTAAATCCTCCATCCAGATAATTATATTTATATGTCCACTCATTCTTCAATGCAAATTGCTATATATATATAATACATATTTAAATAACGAACCAAACCACATTCACTGGGTGATGTCATCAGTGATGTCATCAGTGATGTCATCAGTGATTAATTAGTGATGTCACTGACCATGTCATGAATGATGTAATATGTGACATCATCAGCAGTGGATTGCATGTGCGCGAGATGTAGTTAGTACAACTAACTATATCAGAGGAATTTCAATGGTTTTGTACGAGTGAAATGTCCAGCCAACTATAACACCCCTAAAACCTATGTTTTTTTCAGTGAATTTCTAAGGTTTTTTAAATGCTAATTTCTAACTATATCAGGCCTGAAACCTATGTTTTTTTCAGTGAATATATATATATATATATATATTACCTACTGGCGGTCGCCAGTAGGTAGTTATAGTTAGGACCCTGTTTCCATAGGAAATCCGCAACATTCTATTTGGAATAACTTTGGCGCCGGTCGACGAATCCTCGCGAAATTTTCAAAATAGGTGGGGCGCTACGCTCCGCTCCTACCCTGAAAGTCTCGGGGGGATTCGTCAAGCAGGGGCCGAGAAAAAAGGGGGGTCCCAAAACGCGTTTTCCCCATGCATTTTTCCATAGGACCTTTAGACACAGCTACAGCCCGAACGGCTGAACAGAATTACTTGAAATTTGGCAGAGAGGTAGCCATAAGGTCAAGGAAGTGCCTTTTGCAGGTCTGGTGTAAATCTGTTCAGTATTTCCTGAGAAAATAGCATTTAAAAGCATATATATATGTGGGCGGAGCCTAACCACACATCTCATCCTGAGATCTGATTGGCTGTCAGCACTTCATCCAAGAAGTGTTGGCAGCCATCTTGGGACCAATATACATGATAGCACCTCATTAAAAAGCATTGCAGTTAATAGAAGGTTTTAAGACTTTAGTTACATTATAAATCATTTGTTGATGGTACCATACTCATTTTAGGAATTGTGGTATGTTCTAAGGTGATTTCACCATGTGAAAAGCCTTCTGCTGGGATATCATGATTGAGAGAAAACTATTTTCTCATGCTTTTACCACAGAGGTTTGGAAGGTGATCTATAGGCTAAACTGAGAGCTTATTTTCTGTAAATTCACATTATCTTTCTCAGTCATGTGAGAATGAAGTCTGACATTCTCAGTAAAACATGTACATCCAACAAGGGCAGAGACTGTCAGTTGATTCCTTTGTGTTCTACTGCAGCTTCCCAGAGTGTTCCAAAGAACTACTAGAGCGCTAACAGTCCTACTTATGATAAACGTATGGCACACCTGAAGCCATCTTGCTTGGATTAAAGTGGTAACTCTTAAAACATTTAATTTAAAATGGAACAAAATGAGGGGGTTCATTTTTCCATAAAAAGTATGATTAGTGCTGCAGAAAGAAAAATTAGGGCACATTTTGAGTGACTTCTCAAATCCTCTTCTATTTCATTAAAAAATTCTGACATGCAGACTGAAACATACACTTTCAATACCAGCAGCAGTTTTCCCTGGTGAGCAGTAGCTTTACTACAGTGATCTAATGAGCAAAAAGAGTGCTAACATTCTGAATTTATGGCAAATGTGTGACACATCTGAATGCCTTCTTGATGGAATCAAAGTAAAAAACTGAAAGTATTTCCTACTGAGGAGACTGCAGTAAATGAGGAAATTATGAAACTTCATAACAAATAAGTCTCCCAAGATGGCCACCAGAGACAAAAGAGCCCAAATGTAGCCCAAATATCACCCAGATGTAGCCCAAGTATAGCCCAATGACAGAATGTCCCAGAATGTTCTTAAAAACAACTAGAGCGCTTACTGTCTTCATTATGACAAAAGTATGGCACACCTGAAGCCATCTTGATTGGAATAAACTGGTAACACTTAAAACATTTAATTTAAAAAGGAACACAATGAGGAGGTTCATTTTGCCATAGAAATTATGATTAATGCTGAAGAAAGAAAATGAGGGCACATTTTGAGTGACTTCTCAAATCCTCTTCTATTTCATTAAAAAATTCTGACATGCAGACTGAAACATGCACTTTTAATACCAGGAGCAGACTTCCATGGTGCAGTAGTTTTACTACAGTGATCTAATGAGCAACTAGAGTGCTAACATTCAGAATTTATGGCAAATGTGTGACATATCTGAATACCTTCATGATGGAATCAAAGTAAAAAACTGAAAGCATTTCCTACTGAGGAGACTGCAGTACATGAGGAAATTAGGAAACTTCATAACAAATAAATCTCCCAAGATGGCCACCGGAGACAAAAGAGCCCAAATGTAGCCCAAAATCACCCAGATGTAGCCCAAATATAGCCCAATGACAGAAGTGTGCAAAACACTTATTATTTTGTGTTTTTGCAGTGTTATATAGTGCAGACTTGTCAGGTATTGGAGTGCTTTACATGAGCATTGGTTACATCACACAAGAACAAATTCATTTTGGTTGTAGACATGGGGAGACTAAGTGATTTGACCAGAATCACAGAATGTCGAGCTGAAGCAGAAACTGCAACCTGGTTCCCCAGTTGCAAAGTCTGCAGTTCTGGAAGTAACACCACATCCTCTCCCCTAAGTGCAACATTTAATCAAGTGGTCAACTGGATAAAAAAACATAAAGATAACAAATAATTTAAAAGTGCTTTGTCGCTATTTGAAAACTCAGAAAATATGTCCTTATTTTAGTCTTTTAGAGCACTAACCATAATTTTGATGCCAATAAGACCCTCTCATATATGTAATTTCTAAAGGAAATGCTCTAGGTATTACAGTTTTGATTACATCAAGATGATGTCAGGCGTTCCACACTTTTGTAATAAATATAGAATGTTAGCAATCTAGTTGTTCATTAGGATACTGTTGAGAGGCAGAGGCCAGGGGCACGGACTCTGAAAATTGAAGGCAGGTAGGAGGGTGCAAAGGCAACAATTTAACCACACTGAGCAGGCAGGAAGGGCCGTGGAAGCACAACAGACTATGGAGGGCAGTGGAAAGGGGGGCAGGGGCAACAAACCAACAATACAGGACTTGCAAGAGAGGCTGTTGGAGGGAATATCTATTACGGGTCAAGGAAGCTAGGGGCGGTCCCCAGATCCCCGGGAGCCACCACAGAACTGAGCAGGAGAGTGAGTCAGGGACAAAAGGGGCACCTTAATTTGAGCCGGGATGCCTAGGAACGCTTGCTCCAAAAATGAAGAAAACAGACATATGAGACATGGAATTGGAGGCAGAATACAATGGCAGTTTAATGAGAAGATGCAACTTCAAAGAAACCGCAGAATAGAGACATAAAGTACAAAGTACAGAATCCAGATAATCATACAGCTGTCATAATATTCTCTGTATCTCAATTAATGTACTGACAGAGAGAGAGAGAAAACACATCTATAAATGCATCATGAGAAACAAGTTACACCAAGGAAAATGTTACCTAGGAACACTCACGTTTACTCTTAGAGCAAGCATTCCTGCAATTACAATACAAAATCTTTTAAATGCAAAAGTAAAGAGAACAATGGTTAAACATAACATGACATTTCATATAGGTAAAATAGAATAAGATACTTCAAGCAAAGCAGAGCAAGACATTTTAAGCAAAGGAAGACAAGAGCTCCCAGCTCTTGGGGAAAACCTGCACTGCCTGTTAACCTACATACAGACGGCGAGGTAGTCCGTCGATATCTGTGGGTGCTCCTTTTTATATCATTTTGTGGGCTCCTTTGCACGCTACATCTACCTACGTATGCTACCCAAAAGCTTCGTCTGCAGATTTTACCAGACATTTCGTCATTTACCCACTTAATGCTGACAATGGACTGGGTGAAAAGGTCAGTCTCTCAGGCCAATCGCTTATCGTAAGTTCCATAGAGCAAGCAGAAAATAATGGGTATTGTACGGGAATTCAATATATTCATGTATAAAATCTCCTCAGTTCTCCTAACTTGACGCTCTGCGGTTGCCACTTCCTTAAAAGCGGGAAACCTGCCCAGGAAGCAAGTACCAGTCCAGGATGCAGCCTACTGTATGTCGACAGCTTCAGGGGGATGTTGAACTTTGATACCGAGCACGGAGCACTCGGGTAGGGTGGGGGCTACTAGTTTGGATCAGAAGGCCTCGCAGACCTGCCTTCAGACTGCTATACACTAAAATTGCAGAGCTATGGTCAATTTAACAAAGAGGCCTACATATTGAACAGAAGGGCCTACACAGGGGTTTTATGCTGGCTGAGTGGTAAGGATGTCTCAGGATAATTATATAGCAACACAGGACCCGCTGGTCAATTTAATACGGCCTACAAATGCAGCTGGCAGGGCAAGGACAAGGGTCTCATACTTCAGGTGTGGACAGAACGGGCCAGGGGCCCCCTGTGATACAAAATCTACCCTCCTTCAAGGCTGTGGCAATGTAATAGACCATTGTGGGCAGAAGGAAGAGGCAATGGTAGTACAACCATACATGCCAACAGACCCGATTCAGCCAGGAAATGTCCAATGTTTTTAAGCTCAAATGGGCTTTATTTGATCTGTCTCCAGTCTACAATATCCTCTTTTTCAATGTAACTCAAAGGGGAAAATCAATACCCCAGTTTTTTTTCAAAATCTCCCTCTTACCAAGTTCAAAATGTTCGCAAGTATGGTACATTGGATCATGGAAGGAAATGGGATAGGGACATGGACTTGGATAACAGAGGACAGGAGGGACATGGAGAGGTGCACCAAACTGACCCTGCAGGGCAGGCATCAGGGTTTGCAGCAGCACAATACACCACACAGGGCATGCAGGACGGGAGTGCAGCACAACAATCCATAGAAAGCAAGAGGGAGGGGACAGGACCATGCACATGGACAACAGAGAACAGAGGGGCAAGAGGCAATGGTAGCTAGCTGACCATAATGGACAGACAGGAGAGAAAGCTGCAGCATAACAGACCATAAAGGGTAGGAGGGACGGATCAGGGGCATTACAATGGAACAGACAAGCCAGGAGGGAGGGAGTAGGGCTGGGGGCAAGGGGGCAGGGCAGGAGCAGCAAGATAGCCATGGAGGTCAGGCAGGATGGGCACTAGAAGCAAGACACACCATGAAGAGCAACAGTGAGACTGTGATGGCATACACACAGACCATGGAGGGAAGGTGGGAGGGGGTTAGGGGCAGCTAACTGACCACACAGGGAAGGTGGGAGGGGCCATGGCAGCACAGAAGACCATGCATGGCAAGTGGGAGGGTTAGTGGCAGCACAATGGCTATGATGGGCAAGAAGGAGGGTGGAGGGGCATGCACAAAGGACGATGGAGGATAGAAGGGAGGGTCAGGACCTGTGCACAGACAAGAAAGTTCAGGGGAAGGGACCTCACAACAGACCACACGGGGCAGGCAGGAGGAGCAGTTGCAGCACAACAGACCAGGGAGGGCAGAAGGGTGTGGCAGTACAATGGACCATGTAGGACAGGAGGAAGAGGATAGGGGCATGGCATGTGGACAGGCAGGGTGGAGGTGGCAGGGACAGGTTACAGTCATCTGACAATGCTAGGCAGGTGGGAGGGGAGTGGCAGCTCAACAGAACACTCAGAGTAGATAGGAGTGGCAGGTCCATGGGACATGGTGGGCAAAAAGGATGGAGCAGGGGCATGCACAAAGACATCGGAGGGCAGGGGGAAGGAGAATAGGGGCAGCAAGCTAAGCACAGAGTTTAAGCAGGAGGTCAATGATGGGGCATAGAATTGGGCAATGGAGGGCAGGAGGAGTGGACTGGTACATCATACTAAATTGAGGGCAGTGGCAGCACATCAGACCATGCATGGCAGGAGGGAGGAGGCTAGTCCATGGATTCACACAACAGAGGATAGGGAGGAAGGGGATGGGGCAGCAAGCTAACTGTTCAGAGAAGGCGGGTATTAGGAACTTTATTGTTTTTAAAACATTGTGTCTGTGCGAACTACTTAAAATATGAACAAGTATGCAGCATATTCTCACTTTTATTCAGGAAGAAGAGGACGTTTGTGACTGTGACTCCGGGCTCACTTGGCAGAAACACCCCCTGACCCTCCACCCCCTATCGCAAAATGTAATGCCCGTGAAAAGGGTAGGTGAACACAGTGTTATATAGAACATAGTCCTGAGAGCACGATTGAAAATGAAAACTAGATATAGTGTATGGTATAAACTATGCACCAAAAAGTGTGATATAAGATGAACCGGGCGTGAAATATAATATGCAATACATTGTGCGCAATGACAGATTCATTGGAGAGCGCGAGATAGCACAGGCACTAGCGCGTGCTATGCGATATGCGCCTTGGAGTGTAATATGCACAGGGCAGTGTTGTGTAACCTAACTAGTCTCTAAAGTTGTAATATAAAATATGTGCTGGGGAGTGTAACGTTGCATATGCACTGTGACAAAGATATGGATCCCAGATTGTAATATGTATGGCATAGCACTGTGCGTTATAACATAGGCATCGAGAAAGGCACGTTAGATGGGGCAATATAACCCGTGCGAAGACAAGTGTGGCATGACATATTCACGGGGTGGTGTTACAGTGCACATGGGCTAGAGAGTGTCATAGCATATGCACTAGCTAGTGGAATACAACACAGAGGTGTGTGGCACTCGGCAGGCAATGGTGGGTGTAACACAGCATTGGGCTCTGTCAGGAGCACGCTGTGACTCTCAAGTGATGTTCGTCCCCTTTCCAGAGAGTAAAATAAAAAGTATTACACATCCGGCAGTGGATGTGTGTTTTATTAACCGTGAGGGGGGTTTCTTGCATAGTTTTGGTCGAATTTTTGTCGAATCCCCTTTGAATGGCTTGGTGTGCATGTGTATTAAATGTGCCCGTCAATAGCTACCCATGTTTGTATAAATAAACGACAAGGGTGTCTACCAGGATTAGGCACGGTAGGGCATCAGACATGTCAGAGCTTCACTAGTGGTGTAAATACATTCCACGTGGATTCATTGCATGCATAGTCGCCTTTTAATGAATATCACGCAAATCGTCATGGTGATAGGTACGTACGGTTTGTCCAGCATGTCCTAGGTGTGTCTATGAATATATATTTTTTAAAAATAATAAAAAACAGTGGCCGGCCCTGGGGATTGGGGTCAAAAAAATATAATTAGGAGACTGGCCCTGGGGGATGGGGTCATCAGGGCAAACCAAACCAAACAGCCCCCCTTCTTAAAAAACTAAAATAAATAAAAGACTAGCATCGTGCCGGAGGCCATGCCCCCTCCGTGCAGCACTCTGCAAACGCGCCCCCAACAGGCATCTCCAGTATGCGCCAGGGAGCTGCGCTGCAGCCAGGTGTTCTGAGGCCAAGCCCCTTTTTACACCTCTCTGCAACGCAGCTCTGTGGCGCTTACTGGAGGTACCTAGTGGTCTAGTTTGACCCTAGGGACCCTTAGGATTCAAGGGGACTTAATCTCTCAACTTAGAACAGCCACAGGGCGCGTTTACACAGTGGTGAAGGGAGGGGACGGGGCCTGAGGTGACGTGTGCAAACACGCACTATGGCACGTTTTAAATTGGGGATATAATTTCCCTTCAATACTGAGGGCCCCTGGGGGCTAACTAGCCCACCAAGTGCTTCCAGTAAGCGCCACTGAGCTGCATTGCAGAGAGGTGGTCCAGGCCGTGCCACTTTTTACACCTCTCTGCAACGCAGCTCTGTGGCACTTACTGGAGGTACCTAGTGGGCTAGTTGGACCCTAGGGACCCTCAGGATTCAAATGAACTTAATCTCCCAACTAAAAATGGACACAGGGCGTGTTTACACAGTGGTGAATGGAGGGGACGGGGCCTGAGTTAACGTGTGCAAAAACACCCTGTGGCCTGTTTTAAGAGGTAGTTTTAATCCCCATGCCCTATTATATACTAGGGGCTTACAGAGGAGGTCATGCTAATCACAGGGGGACCCCAACGCATAATGTTCCCTAGTGTATGTAGGTGTTTTCACTGTATTCTAAGTGTCTTTTAACATAGCACTGGCTCTAGGACTGGTTAGTCAGACTCAGTTACCACCAGTATCCGTCTGAAAAAGTTGAGGGTACAGGATGATTTTGCAACAAGGCTTCTTTCTGCTCTTCTTTTTGTTCTTTCTGCACGTTATCCTTCTTCCTGCACTTATCTTCGTATTTGAGGACTTCTGTTGCTTCTTTCTGCACTTCTTTTGTTTCTTTCTGTGCATTTTTTCTTCTTTCTTCACATGTCCTATCTCTGTAGGCATAGTTAGAAATTAGCATTTAAAAAACCTTTGAAATTCACAGAAAAAACCATAGGTTTCAGGCACGTTATAGTTAGGAATTAGCATTTAAAAAACCTCAGAAATTCACTGAAAAAACCATAGGTTTCAGGGGTGTTATAGTTAGCTGGACTTTTCACTTGTACAAAACCATTGAAATTCCCCCGTTATAGTTAGTTCAGCTAACTATAACTCGCGCGCCCGCAATGCACTGCTGATGACGTCACATATTACATCACTCATGACATGGTCAGTGACATCACTCATGACATCACTGATGACATCTCAAATGACATCACTGATGACATCACTGATGACATCATCCAGTGAATGTGTGTTTTTCTGAAAATTAAATATGTTTTATATATGTATATCTCAAGGTCGATAGAAGAATAAATGGGTATATAAGTGTCTAAATGGATGATTTGTTTTTGAAAAATTGATTGTGTAACTGACTGATTAAGTGTATCATAGTGAATACATGGCTTAGTGAGTAATTTTTAAATATGTAAATATCTGTATCAGTCTCTCACTTTGTGTATAAGTGGCTGCATGGGTTGGTGAGTAGCTACATGGGTGTCTATATAGGTTATTAGTTGGTTTTTTGAGTATCAGTCTGAGTGTCTGCATGGTTCGGTGGGGGCTATTACGTAGTGCAAAGGTGCATGAATGAGTGACTCACTGTTTGTATGTGTTGAAGACAGCATGTGTGCAGGACTGTATGGGTGGATGAGTGTGTGCATGGGTGTGTTAGTGAGTGAATGACTGTCTCAATAGTGTCTTTATGAGTAACTACATATGTTTTAAACTAGTATATGTGACTATTGGTGTATATAAGTGAGTATATGTGAGAGTGAGAGATTGAAAGAGTTCCTGTATGAATAAGTATGTGTTTCTATAAGTGATTGTTTAAAAGACTAAGTATGTGTAAGTTTCCGTAGAAGTAAGTGTGGTGGTGTGTGTATAACTGTATATGCAAGTAAATGTATGTTTGATTCTTTATTAGCATGAGTGACTATGTGTGTGAGTAACTCTATGGATGAATGGCATTGTGTAACAGGATGTATAGGTGTATGAGTACATATGAGGTATGGCGCTGAGTTGGGTAACCAGCTTCCTTACGGACCGCACTCAAACCTTGAACCTCGGCCCTTTTCGCTCTACCACCAAGTGTCTGACTAAGGGTGTGCCACAGGGCTCTTGGTTGAGCCCTACGTTGTTTAACATCTATGTGGCCCCCCTTGCCTCTCTCCTAAGATCTCTTGGGTTCATCCCTATATCTTATGCTGATGACACTCAACTTATCTTCCAATTTGATAAATCCAACCCGACTGCTCAAACCTGTTTTTCCCAAGGTATGCTGGCCATCTCGGAGTGGATGAGCAGTAATTTCCTGCAGCTGAATGCCAGTAAAACAGAGATCGTTCTCTATGGAGACGCCTCCATTCTGTGGTCACCAACCTGGTGGCCTATCGAGCTAGGATCAGTTCCATCGCCGAAGCTCACAGTAAAAAATCTTGGCGTTCGCTTCGATCAGGCCTTGTCCATGAAGGATCATGTCTCTTACACCGTCAGCGCATGTTTCTTCACCCTACGCCTTCTGAAGAAAGCTTTGCCATATCTCCCAGACCTCTTCCGTAGGACATTGGTCCAGGCCCTGGTATTAAATAAACTGGATTACTGTAATGCATTAATGGTCGCTGCCAACGAATCTGCTTTCAACCGTCTGCAAGTGGTGCAAAACACCGCAGCACGACTGGTCACCAAAGCTCCAAGCAGATCCGCCTCTATCCCGTTGCTTCGGCAACTACATTGGCTACCAGTGAGGAAACGAGTCAAGTTCAAACTTTGTTGCCTGACCCACAAAGCATTGTGGGGTCCTGGTCCCCCCTATCTGTCTGAAAGGATCCACCTGTACATCCCCAACCGTGACCTGAGGTCTGGTTCTAAATCGCTGTTACTCATTCCGAGGATTAAGAGAGCGCGATTGGGAGGCAGATCTTTCTCCTACCAAGCTCCATTGGTATGGAATCAACTGCCCCTCCCGCTTAGACAGTGTTCCGACTATCTCGCTTTTAGAAAGATTCTTAAGACCACTCTTTTTTCAGAATGATAACTCCTCACCACATCAGCACAGTTTGGCCAGCGCTGAGAGACCCCTTCGGGGGTGATTCACGCGCTTTATAAACTATATAACATAACATAACATATGATGAGTGAGTACATGTATGAGTGACTGTATAGGACTGTTGGTGAATGAGTGGATGTGTATGTGGATCTTAGAATTACTGAAGAGGTTGTTGTAACTGGTATTGGTATGTCCATTGTTTTGAAAATTTTAGTCTCTATTTTTGAATGTGTGTATCAAAGGTTATATTAGGGTGAGAGGAGGTCTGCCACTCTATCACAAGGATGATGTCATCAGTGAATTCATCAGTGATGTCATTTGAGATGTCATCAGTGATGTCATGAGTGATGTCACTGACCATGTCATGAGTGATGTAATATGTGACGTCATCAGCAGTGCATTGCGGGCGCGCGAGTTATAGTTAGCTGAACTAACTATAACGGGGGAATTTCAATGGTTTTGTACAAGTGAAAAGTCCAGCTAACTATAACACCCCTGAAACCTATGGTTTTTTCAGTGAATTTCTGAGGTTTTAAATGCTAATTCCTAACTATAACGTGCCTGAAACCTATGTTTTTTTCTGTGAATATATATATATATATATATATATATATATATATATAGTGAATTTGTCAATTGCAAATGTAAATGTGTGTGTTGCGTGTGTTTATTTTTCTATCCATTCATCTATAATGTGCAAGTGTGTATGTGTGTGTGTATATATATATATATATATAGTTATATAAATATTCACTAAAAGGGTTTTTCCCTTGAAGAAGCCACACACAGAAGGTCAGTATTCACGCTTTTATTCGTGACAGCTACAGCGTGGATGGCAAAACAGACAGCAAGTATAGAACATCTTGTGACCAACGCATTTCATGCTCTTGCGCACTTAATCATGGGCCCGTTCTTATAGGACACGCCAAACAGTTTAAGCACCTGGTTGCAATTGAAACACCCGCCCCAGTGGGCGTAGACAATCTGCATTGCCTTCTGGGCATCGTGGTGCTTGTCAGTATTTATCTCCTGTGAGTCCGTCAGTGCGCTCCCTTTTAAAATAAGTAAAACCCCAGTGGGTACATTGAAAGTCCAGACAATCCAAGTTGCACTTTATTGACAAACAAAAGATTCCACAGCCGACTAATGTTGAGCACATCAATTTCAAAGTCCCATAAGTCAATGACTCCTGTGCCAAGCGTCTCCGAGACCTGCTGCAGATAGATCTCACTGGGAAACCCGAGAGAAAACTTTTTTGAAGAAAAGTGGAGGCGGCACCAGGAATGCAGTAACAAGTCCGTAAATGCTGTCTTATTCAAAAGAAACCTTTATTCATCTTCATATTAAAAATAGGAACTGTTAGACCCGGCCCTCGTAACATAGTCAGACCTGACCCCTGCACCTCACACCAGCCCCGAGCCCACGGCCTAGCCGATCCTTCCCACCAGAACACACACACCCGACCCGGACTTCCCCCATCCGTGGCCTTCCTCCTTCGGCCACCCCGGGCCCGCGTGCCCACTTCATGCACCAAGATGGCCACCTGGCCCCAGCGCGACCCTGGCCTAGAGGCGCCACTCCGGCTGGAGGACATCGCGCTCCCCTTGGGATAAGAAAGGGAGGAGCAGTTGCCATCACACCTCTGCGCTTCCCTGGGAAGGTGGGTTTCGATCGACCCGCCGGCCTCCCCGAGGGCTGGCTCCACGCCTGCTGGGTGTCTGGGGCTCCTCCCGACCCGGCCCTGAAAGGATCAAAGGACAATAGCAGGAAACCCCCAACAAGCGACCCCCAGGTGACAAGACCCCTGCCTGCACAGACTCCGGACATCAAAGAGGAGTCACCCTATAACAAAGGGTGCTCTGGGACCGTCCGGCAGATTCGCCTTGGAACACCTGAGCCCTGCTGAGTGACTCGCGGCTCCCTGAAGATCGTAAGACCTCCGAACTTGTGCTTGAGCCCTGCTGAGTGACTCGCGGCTCCCTGAAGATCGTAATACCTCCGAACTTGTGCTTGAGCCCTGCTGAGCGACTAGCGGCTCCCTGAAGATCGTAAGACCTCCGAACTTGTGCTTGAACCCTGCTGAGCGACTCGCGGCTCCCCGAAGATCGTAAGACCTCCGAACTTATACTCAAGCCTGCTGAGTGACTCACAGCTCCCACTGACTCTCTTGGTCCCGCCGGACCCCACGACGACAAGCGTATCCCCCAGCTCGAGGATTGTGAGCTGTGCGCCGGGTACGCCCCTGCATTTGATCCTTATCCCCAAAGACTGTCCCGCTACCTCTTAACCCCCCTCCAAGACTTTGTGAGCCCGCGCTCTACTTGTATGTATTTTGCCTTGCTGATCATAAAGATCCTACAACTCCGATCTGATAAAGATTTGCTCCTAAGAACTCCTCGTGTGGTGTCTCTCTGTCGTGTGGTGCCGAGTGTGCGATCCTAGATACGAGGTTCCTCCCCCGAGGAGTCTCCCGCCAGTGCCCGGCTACGATACCTCGAGGGTGGGTCTCAGGGCAGTCAGGGCCCCTTCCGGGCCCCTCTGAGGTCGCCTTCTAACAGGAACACACAGGACAACAGCTAAGGCGTTTCGTTCCTTTTAATGAAAATTCATCAGGGCATGGTAATGTAAAGATTTCAACAGAATTTTACAAATAATATCCAAAGTAGAATTCATCCAATCTAACACAAAACTTTGGGTGTGATTACGTTTTCCCAATAGGTGATTCCTCTTGTGAAAAGATTTATTAATTGTCACTCGCAGTCATTTGATTCAACCAAAAGTTACGAATCAACAGTATACAGCATCCCTATGGTTTTCCATTTTTTCTATATATAACTACGAGCGTGGTTATGATAAACCCCAAGTTTCAGAATTTCAATAGCGTTACGATTGACGCTTAGCCGGGAAGAACCGAGCCCGCAATCCGGGAAGAAACTTTTGTGTTGGATTGGATGAATTCTACTCTGGATATTATTTGTAAAATTCTGTTGAAATCTTTACATTACCATGCCCTGATGAAGTTCCATTAAAAGGAACGAAACGCGTTGACTGTTGTCCTGTGTGTTCCTATTTTTAATATGAAGATGAATAAAGGATTCTTTTGAATAAGACAGCATTTACGGACTTGTTACTTCATTCCTGGTGCCACCTCCACTTTTCTTCAAACAAGTTGCACCTTATGACTGCCACAGCGTTCCTCCTGTCCATCAAGCTTGCTGCACACTGGCTGGTGTCAGCAAAGGCCCGCTGTCTATGTGGCGGGGCTTCTATCACGGCAGGAATAGCCGTATTTAAATCCAACAAAAATATATATATATATATCCTACTGCAGTCGCCAGTAGGTAGTTATAGTTAGTACCATGTTTCCATAGAAAAAGCATTTTTTGACTTGCCTGTTGCTTTGGCATCGTTTGACAAATCTTCATTAAATTTTCGCAAAAAAAGTGTCATAGTGAGCCTTGTACATGAAAAGATTTTGGGTGATCCATCAAAAAAGTGAGTTTCCCATTTTAATTCCTATAGGAACTTTAGACATACCTGCAGCCCGAACCATTGGATGGAATTACACCAAATTTGTCAGGAAGGTAGATTGTTTTTAAAAAAAGGAGTGAAGCCGTTCTCGGCCCCAGGGATCACCACCTCCCCGGATATGGATCTAGCTGGGTGGAGGGGGACAGCCCTAATTTCTCTAAGTGAATACTTATATTTGAAGGTGGATGACCCCATGACACTGATAATGTACTTGATTCCAAAAATATGCAAGAATCCAGAAACTCCACCTCGGAGATTGATAATCTCGGCAATAGGTAGTCTGTTGGAAACCACTTCCCGATACATTTATCACTTCTTGCAGGAATTCATGAGGAGTCTCTCGTCCTATATACAGGACACAGGAGACTTCCTTAGAAGAATCTATGACTTTCCTTGGGAGGAGTCTTATGTCTTGATGACATTAGATGTGACCTTGTGGTACACGAGCATCTTTTTGAGGCTTCGCTTAGAGCTATGAAGCATTTTTTCGACTGAATACCTATAAGTCCGTATCAACATTCTGACATGCTCATTAAGATGGCAAGATGGTGTTTAGAAAACAACCTTTTTATGTTTGGCAAAGATACCTACAGGCAAGTAAGGGGCACGGCCATGGGCGCCTGCTTCACCCCGAGTTATGGCAACCTTCATATGGGTTGGTGGGAGGAGCAGGTGCTCAGGGTCAAACATGACAGAGTGGTCTGATAATATTATCATCTGGATAAGATTTCTAGACGATCTGTTTATCCTGTGGAAAGGTACCCCAGAATCAGCCCAGGAGTTTGTGTCAGAACTAAATACCAACACTTTGAATTTACATTTCACCTCATTTATTAGTACATCAGAGATCTGCTTTCTGGATTTGGAGGTGTTTGGAAAAAACAATAGATTACACATAAAGACACATAGG
Organism: Triturus cristatus; assembly: GCF_964204655.1. Lineage (NCBI taxonomy): Eukaryota > Metazoa > Chordata > Amphibia > Caudata > Salamandridae > Triturus > Triturus cristatus. The sequence goes on along the minus strand of NC_140589.1, from coordinate 93,571,590 downwards.
AAACCCACAGCAGGAAATTCTATTTTACAGTCATGTAATTGTAATTGTAAAACATTTGTAAAGCGCATGGCTACCAAAGGCATCCCAGCGCTAGAGCCTCCGTTCATGAATTATATATCAGTTTATGGAAACAGGAAGGTTTTTACACATTTCCGGAAGACCAGATGGTTAGTTTCACACCAAATGGCAAGGAGGAGGGAGTTCCATAGCCTTGCTGCGTTGTATGAGAAAAGGCGACCCCCTGTATATGATAGGTATAACTGCCAACTGTTTATTGCCTGATCGCAAGGTTCTCGAAGGATGGTAAGAAGAAATGAGGGAACGTATGATAGGTGGACCAGAACCTAACAATGCCTTATGTGAAATGCAGAGAACCTTAAACTGCACTCTCTGCTGAATGGGTAGCCAATGAAGAGTGGCCAGAGCAGCCCCTGCTGACTGTCGGCTGGGAATATTCAAGAGTTATCGTGCCACATAGTTCTGGACAATTTGCAATTTCTGAACCGTGGAGCATGGTGCTCCTAGGGATAGGGCATTAGCATAGTCGAGCCTGGAAAAAATGAGGGACTGGACAATCATTTTCCTTGCAGAGAAAGGGAGGAGAGGAATGATTTTCTGTGTCATCATTGTGCCTGTCCCCAGGCAAGCTCGCTCCCTTCCCTTGCTGCTCTCACCGCCTCCTTGGACGACCCAGCCACCGCTGAGCCGCCCTCCAGCTCCCGATCGCCGCCACCAGCTTCCCGCCGCTTCCCGCCATTTTCCCTCACTTTCCCGCCACCGCTGCCCCCTGCAGACACGCCCCCCTTGCTGCCCATTCGCCGCCACCCAGCTGACCCTCCCTCCCGGCTCCTTACTTATGACGCCCCCTGAGCGACCACGCAGCGGACGCGCGCAGCGGGAGCGCCGAATGTGCGCCGAAGGGGCGCCAATGGTAAGCCCGTCTGCGCCCATCCGCGCCTGGACCGCGCCCAGCGCCATACCCCCCCGGTCCTCGCACTCGCCGACGCCAGCGCACCCGCCTCATCTACGACGCAACATCCCTCCACGCACTCAACGCCGGCCGAACCACCGCCTGCTACCGAGCCACCCCGAGGCGCACCCGCGGACCCTTCACCTGCCTGACCTGCCGCTTCAACGGCCTCCAAACCAACACCGCTCCTGCCAAACCGAGTCCCAGCAACAAACACCTGATGTGCATCCTGCTCAACACCCGCTCCGTCCACAGACATGCCGTCGAACTCTGGAACCTCCTCGACTCGACAGCACCAGACATCGCCTTCCTGACGGAAACCTGGTTGAACGCCTCCTCAGCGCCCGACATCGCCATCGCCATCCCGGACGGCTACAAAATCACCAGGAAGGACCGCATCAACCAGACAGGAGGAGGCATCGCCATCATCCACAAGAACACCATCCAAATCACGACCAACTCCGATGACACCCTCACCTTCGCCGAACACCTCCACTTCCAGATACACACCGACCCCAAGACCACGCTCAGAGGCACCCTCGTCTACAGACCACCGGGACCACGCACACAATTCAGCGAAGACATCACAGACTTCGTCAGCCCGCACGCCATCAACTCCACCGACTACATCCTCCTGGGGGACCTCAACTTCCACCTGGAGAACAACAAGGATCGCAACACCACCACCCTGCTGGACAACCTTGCCAACCTCGGACTCAAGCAACTGGTAACCACCCCCACCCACTACGCCGGCCACACGCTTGACCCAGTCTTCTCATCCAGTAAGTACATCACCTTCAGCCACTCCACCAAGCTCCAATGGACTGACCACAGCTGCGTCCACTTCAGCTTCAGAAAAATGACGACCCACCACCACCCTCAACAGGCCCCTCGCAGGAGCTGGAACAAGATCACCGAATACCAGCTCACCACCGTTCTCCGCCAGAACACCCCCACCAACTCAATGGACCCCAACGAAGCCGCCAACAACCTCACACAGTGGATCACCATCAGCGCAGACACCCTCGCACCGCTGAAGAACCCCCCCAGCAGACGCGGCAGCAAGAAAGCCTCCTGGTTCACCGACGAACTCATCACCTCCAAGAAGAACTGCCGAGCCCTGGCGAACACCTGGTGCACCAACCAGACCGCCGACAACATGACTGCCCTCAAGCACGCCACCCGCAAACACCACCAACTGATCCGCGCTACGAAGAAGACAGCCTTCAAGGAACGACTGAACACCCACAACAGTAAGGAACTCTTCAGCACCGTCAAAGAGCTCTCCAACCCCAACGCCGAAAACAACGACATCACTCCCTCCCAAGACCTCTGCGACTCCCTCGCAGCCTTCTTCCACGACAAGATCGCCAACATACACAACAGCTTTGGCCCACCTACCACGAACCCCACCACCGAACCGTCCCCCCCACCGCCATCCTCCGCACCTGGACCCCGGTCAGCACCGAAGACACTACACGCACGATGAACACCATCCACTCCGGATCCCCTACGGACCCCTGCCCACACCACATCTTCAACACTGCCGACCACATCATCGCGCCCCACCTCCGCGACATCATCAACACCTCCTTCCACACCGCCACCTTCCCGGAGTGCTGGAAACACGCCGAGATCAGCGCTCTGCTGAAGAAACCAACAGCAGACCCCTCAGACCTCAAGAACTTCCGCCCCATCTCGCTCCTCCCGTTTCCTGCCAAAGTCATCGAGAAGACCGTCAACAGACAGCTTGCTGCCTTCCTCGAGACCAACGGATCCCTCGACCACTCGCAGTCCGGCTTCCGAGCCAACCACAGCACCGAGACCGCACTCATCGCAGCCACAGACGACATCAGATCCCTGTCTGCCACCGTACCCTGGTACAGCGCCTGAACAACACCGGTATCCAGGAGAAGGCCCTGGAGTGGATCATCTCATTCCTCGCCGGAAGAGCCCAGAGAGTCCGCCTCCCCCCGTTCCGGTCAGCGGCCACCAAAGTCATCTGCGGCGTTCCACAAGGGTCATCGCTCAGCCCCACTCTCTTCAACGTCTACATAAGCCCCCTCGCAGCCATCGCACGCCAACACAACCTCAAGATCATCACCTACGCCGACGACACCCAGCTGATCCTCTCCCTCACCAACGACCCAGACACCACCAGAGCCACCAGAGCCAGCCTACACGAAGGGATGAAGGATGTCGCCGAATGGATGAAGAACAGCCGCCTGAAACTGAACTCAGACAAGACGGAGGTCCTCATCCTGGGATCATCACCCTCCGCCTGGGAGGACTCCTGGTGGCCCCCTGCCCTAGGAGCCACCCCCAAGCCAACGGACCACGCACGCAACCTGGGCTTCATCCTGGACTCCTCCCTTTCGATGGCCAGACAAGTCAACACCGTCTCGTCTTCATGCTTCAACACCCTGCGCATGCTTCGAAAGATCTTCCGGTGGATCCCCACCGAGACCAGGAAGACGGTCACCCAGGCCCTCGTCACCAGCCGGCTGGACTACGGCAACGCCCTCTACGCCGGCACCACCGCCAAACTCCAGAAAAAACTCCAACGGATCCAGAGCACCTCAGCACGACTCATCCTGGACATCCCCCGACACAGCCACATCTCCGGACACCTGAGAGACCTGCACTGGCTCCCCGTCAACAAAAGGATCACGTTCCGACTCCTCACCCACGCACACAAGGCCCTCCACGACCTGGGCCCCAAGCTCCTCAACAACCGTCTGACCTTTCACAAGCCCATCCGCCAGCTCCGCTCCGCCAGCCTCGCCCTCGCCGCCGTTCCAAGCATCCACAGAGCCACCGCCGGAGGAAGATCCTTCTCCTACCTGGCAGCCAAGACATGGAACTCCCTCCCCATCCACCTCCGGACAACGCAGGACCACCTCGCCTTCAGGAAGCAACTCAAGACCTGGCTGTTCGAGCAGTAACTTTCCCCTCCCCCCCTAGCGCCTTGAGACCCCTACGGGTGAGTAGTGCACTATACAAATGACTCTGATTGATTGATTGATTGATTGATTGATTGATTGATTGATTGTCATCCTCATCAGCCCAAAGCAGCTACCAGCAACTTTCCTTGCTTGCTCCCCAAAATCAAGTTTACGATCCAACCAAACCCCCAAATCCCCATATAATCTTTGGGGGATGGGGTGGCCCAAAGCAACTTGGCCAAGATGGTATTATAATAGGTACGGAGGGTTTACCCAGAAACATCAGCTCCGTTTTAGATCCGTTCAACTTCAAGAATGAGCACTCCATCCATGCTGAGACCTCTCCAAGACACATGGCCAACTCCGAGGCAGTGTTGTTGAGCTGATTAAAAGATACAATCGGCTGCGCATCATCGGCATATGTAATGATTTGGATGCTGAAAGGCTCCACAACACCTGCCAAGGGGCTCATGTACACATTAAAAAGCGTGGGGGACAGGGAGGATCCCTGAGGAACCCCACATCGGAGTGGCAGAGGGTCAGAGATGTAGTCTTCATGAAACACTTGAAATGACCGGTCGTCCAGAAAGGAGTGGATCCATTTAAGGGCCAAATCAGTCACTCCTACATCTTTAAGCCTCTGGATGAGCAGCTGATGGTTGACTGTATCGAAGGCTGCGCTAAGATCTAAAAGCACAATGGCAGCGCAGCCCCCGTTATCTAAGATTTTCCTAGTAGCCTCAACCATGGCTAAAAGGGCAGTTTCTGTGCCCTGTTGGGGTCTGAACCCAGTATGAGTAGGGTGAAGACAGTTATTAATTTCCAAAAACACGGGCAGAGCACTATTCACATATTTTTCAGCAATTTTGTTGATACCTGGCAGTAATGAAATGGGACGATAGTTTCCTAACATCTCAGGGTCCAGGTTCGGCTTTTTCAGCAAAGCTTTAACTATTGCTTGCTTCCAAAGGGGAGGGACTATGCCTGTCCGGAATGTCGCATTAATCATATCTAAGATAACAGTGGAGACTGTGTCAAAGATTCGATTTAAAATGAGGGGGGGAAACTGTATCCCTGGGAGACCCTGACTTCAACTGGCCAAGAATGCCTTGCAAGGTGGGTTGATCCAGGAGAGGAAATACAGCTAGAATACAGTTATCAATGCCTCCTTTGTTGTTGGTTAAGGGAACATTGATTAAGGCTGTGGCCTGGTGAAAGGAGGTATAAATATCTTGAATTTTATTGAAGAAAAAAGTGGCTACTTGGTTGCATCGAGATGACATATCATCGCAAGGAGTAGGTATGGGAAGGGGTTTAATAAGAGGTTTCACTATACAAAATATTTCGCGAGAATTAGGGGCTGAAAGTATTTGGTTTTCGTAATAAAGGGACTGTGCACACTTAATTTCTTCCTTATTTCTTCCTTCATGTAGCTTTCATCCAGAGAAACTAAAGTAGAGTATTCCCTATGCAGAACATATATGGATGAAGAGGAACTGTAGTGATTGGACATCTTTGAAGGAAGCGCAGGGGAAACTACAAGATAGATTAGTTGAGAGAGGGTACAGTCCCCAGGTCCTAGAACAAGCCTAAACACAAGGTTAAGGGAATCACCAGGGAGTCATTATTATTCTTGAATAAGAAAAAAGATAAAGGTACCGGAGGTACCAGAAATAATAGAGGTAAGGATGAACTTAGAATGATTACTGGCTACAATGCCTATCATGCCAAGGTGAGACAGGTCATGACTTGGCATTGGCAATTTAATTAAGAGCTATCCAATATTAGGCAGTGTAACATCACGTAAACCCGTGTTGACCTTCAGAAGAGCTAAATCAATGCGTCAAAGCTAGTGGTTCGCAGATCACACTTTCTTTTATTAGGTGTAATCCAGTCAATAGTTGTTGAGAAATTTAAGGAAATCCAAATAAGCATATCTGCGATCGCGACTAATTCGTGAATAATAGCGAGTTTGTGCAGACAAATGCAAAGCTCTGATTGGCAGCCAGCCTTCAACCATGAAGTGTTGGCAGCCTTTTTGGCACTCTGCTTAAGTCAAGACCTACAAATAAACAGAAAAAAAGAAAAGTGGGCAGGGTAGGAATACCCTGATCCCTAAGCCTTGGTCTTGGGGTTCCCTGGAACCCTACCAAGGAAAAAAGCATTTTTTTAAATTCATGCTGATTTTTGCAAAATTTTCACAAATATTCCAGTGGATGAAAAAAAAAAGGGTGTGCTCCAGCGCTTGTTTTAATTGTAGCCCCAGGTGGTCAGGTCCTGGGGGCATGTGGGGATTATTCAAAAAGTATAAGGGTGCACGGTGCCCACCTCCAAGGGCTTAAAAATGCATCGGGGACCACCACCTCTGTGGGGCTAATTTTTTTAAGAAGCGCTGACCACATCCCCAGGGCTACATATTATATACTTCAGGGGGCTTTGCCAACCCCCCAGAGACCCTGGGACCACCACCTCCCAAGGGCTTAAAATAAAATGCTTTGGAGGGGCTCTGCGGACCCCCCTCCGAGCCCTGAGTTCCACCACCTTCCTGAGTCAAACTTAAATATGGAGCTGGGGGCAGAGCAGATATCTCCCTGCATCCCTGGGACCACCCCCGGGCATTATTTAAAAAAAAGAAGTAGTGGAGCCATTCTCGGCCCCAGGGACCACCACCTTTCCAGGGCAGCCCCGTGAACGTGAAAGTAGGGGGTGGCACGCAGCCCCCTCCTGGAGAACGTCACCCCCAGAGACCACTCCTGCTATGTCCCAGGGTACCCACCCCCAGGACATAGCTGTTTGTTGTGACTTGGCGGGAGCATTGACAGCTCCCACTGAGTCAGAGCAAACACTCCGCTTCCAGCAAGCAAAAGCTGACAAAATGCTCTTGTTTGCTGGAAGTGGAGGTTTTGTCTGTTTGGGAAACAGATGAAACAATTAATCTCACAGACCGGTTTAGCAGCTCCCAGTCTGTCAGAGCAATACCGGCTACCGCACAAGGTGGGTAGCTGGCAGGGACCGTGGGGGGCCTTGAGACTCCCCCCACAAGAAGAGGAGAAAGAGGCAAAATAATGGTGAGAAACAAGCAGAAGGAAGCAGAATAAAGATCAGCAACGAGTAGAAAGAAGCAACATAAAGATGAGAAACAAGCAGAAAGAGGCAGAATAAAGGGCAGAAATGAGCAGAAAGAGGCAGAATAAAGGTGAGAAATGAGCAGACAAAGGCAGACTTAAGGTCAGAAGAGGCAAAATGAAGGTCAGCAATTAGCAGAACGAGGCAAAATAGACGTCAGAAATGAGCAGCAAGATGCAAAATAGAGGTCCGAAATGAGCCAAAAGCGGCATTCAGACACTCACATGACCACTGACAGACCCACACAGAGACTCATGCACTCGCTCACAGACCCAGTCAGACACTCCTGCACCCACTCACAGACACACTCTGACACTCACACACACACTCACAGACCCACTCATAGACTCTCACACGCATTCACAGACCCACTCAGAGACAGCAAGAGGCAGAATAAAGCTGCAAAACGAGCAGAAAGAGGCAGAATAAAGGTGAGAAACTATCTGAAAGAGGCAAAATAAAGGTCAGAAATGATTAGAAAGAGGCAATATACAGATCAGAAACGAGCAGCAAGAGCCAGAATAGTGGTCAGAAACTAGCAGAAAGAGGCAAAAAAAGGTCCGCAACAAGCAGAAAGAGGCAAGATAAAGGTGATAAACGAACAGGAAGAAGCAGAATAAATGTCTGAAGGGAGCAGAAGAAGGCAGAATAAAGGTCAGCAAAGAACAAAAAGAGGCAAACTAAAGGTCAGCAATGAGCAGAAAGAGGCAAATTAGAGATCAGAAACGAGCAGAAAAAGGCATTCAAAAACTCAAGCACACACTCAGACCCACACAGAGACTCATGCACCCGCTCACAGACACAATCAGACACTCCTGCTCCCACTCACAGACCCACTCAGATACTCATGCACTTACTCACAGACACACTCAGACACTCACACACCCACTCCCAGGCCCACTAAGAGGCTCATGCACCCAATCACACACCCACTCAGAGACTAATGCACCCACTCACAGACCCATTCAGACACTCATGCACCCACTCACAGACCTACTCAGACACTCATGCATCTACTCACAGACCCACTCAGACACTTATGCACCTGCTCACAGATTCACTCTTGCACTCACACACCTACTCACAGATCCACACAGTTGTTCCTATATATACCCACACAGCTATGTACATACCCATACAGTCAAACACACCCATTCACAGACCCATACAGCCACTCACACTCCCACAAACCCACTCATACACATATTCAGAGACCCATACAGCCACTCATACACCCACTCACCTACCACTATAGCCACTCACACATCTACTCTCAAACGTTACAGGTAACAGTTAGGAAATACAATTTTAAAAAACAGGTTACAAGGATGTTATAGTTAGGAAATAGAATAAATACATAGAAATACATAGAAAAAAACAAAGATTACAGGGACATTATAGTTAGGAAATAGAATTTAAAAAAACCTTAGAAATTTACTCAAAGGTTTTCAGGGATGTTGTAGTTGGGCTCAGATTTCACTCATGCAAATCCATTGAAATTTAGCAGTTATATTTATCTAAGCTAACTATAACTTATGCCTCTGCAATGCACTGCTTATGACCTCACATATTCCATAACTCAAGACATGGTCAGTGACATCACTGCTGACATCTCAAATGACATCACTGATGACATCATCCATAGAACCACTCACACACCCACTCACTCACTCCTCCAAACAATCACTCACAGACCCATGCAAGTACTCACACAACCAATCATTCATCCGTAGAGCCACTCACATCCCCCACTCACTCACTCATACAGCCACTCACACACCACTGGATCAACCATACAAGCACTCGCAGAGCCACACACTAACCCATACAGTTACTACACCTCTACGTATTCACCTATATAGCCTCTCACTCACCCATACAACCTCTCAAAACAGCCACTCACCCATACAATTACTCACACACTCACTCACACACCCACACAACTGTTTGCATACCCATTCATACTTTCATACAAGCACTCATACATCTGTTCACTCACCCATACAGCCATTCAGACACCCACTCACTCACCCATATAGCCACTGAAACACCAACTCACTCATCAATACAGCCACTCAGACAGCCACTCACCCACAGAGCTACTCACACATTCACTTATACACCCATACAGCCACTCACACATCCATATAGCCACTCACACACGGATACACACAGCCACTCACAGAATATATGTTAGAAGTAGTATCACTCATTAGAAGTGTTCCTAGTATACTAATTAAACTTTTGTAGTAGCTTGGTATATATGTTTAACACTCATAAACTCTTAGAAAACACACTCACTGGATGATGTCATCAGTGATGTCATTTGAGATGTCATCAGTGATGTCACTGACCATGTCATGAGTGATGTTATAAGTGAGGTCATAAGCAGTGCATTGAGGAGGGCATACATTCTAGTTAGCTTAGGTAAGTATACCTGCTGAATTTCAGTGGTTTTGTATCAATGAAATCTGACCCTGACTATAGTGTAACCGTTGTTTTTTTCAGAGAATTTCTAAAGTTTTTGAATTCTATTTCCTGATTATAACGTCCCTCTAACCATTGTTCTTTTCTGTGAATTTCTATGTTTTTTCTTTTTCTATTTCCTAACTATAACATCCCAGTAACCTTTGTTTTTTCAGTGAATATATGTATGTATAAATATACAGACTAGATATATAGATAATTATATAACTTGCAGCTATTAAGTACATGTGCCTGCTGGTGCAAAACAGACATTTTATTCATGAGTGTGGTACCACTATCTTGCTTAGGCAACTAGTTCCAAGAGGTCATATTAGTGCGTGACACTCACCTAAATAAATGCCCTGAATAATGTCATCAGAGAGTGCTTGCAGTTGTGTGTGTTCACTGTCTGTCTTTCTTCTGAAAGAAGTGGACATGCAATGTAGTAACACGCCAGGGTTTATCTGTCATCTATATACACCTTGCTGAGTGCATCGGGGCACATAGTTATGAAAATGTATTTCATACAGCACAGGGCAGCAAGACAACTTGATGCACTGCGTCAAAGGGAGAGGGCAGGAATGTGACATATTTATTATATGTCACATTCCTGCTGGAGCTGCCTACCTCACCAATGCAGGCACCCTTGTGTCATGGTGTAAAGCTGCCACATATATTAAAAATACGGCACCCTGGACTGTTTGTGCAAGAAGGGGACACCTCCCTGCATGAAAACAATACTTAGCCTGGGCTGGGAGGGAGTAGTGATGCATGGTGTTTGGCACAGCCCGATAGGAGGGTGTTGCGCCACAGGAGTGGAATAGGAGTCAAATTAATAATTCTGTCTGGATTCTGAATCTAATCCAGCTTCAGCTAGGCAGGTGCTCTACACTTGCTTGGGCTGATTGTTTAAGAAGTGGTGCCAACTTTTATGTCCTGTCACTATTAAGATTGTAGTAAATCATGGAGTTAGCATTCTCTGTGCCTTATGTAGCTCATACTGTCCCAATCTCCCTGATGTGTAGTATGCATTACATAGGGAGGATGAGTTGGCCCATCAAAGGGGGCGGAGTAGCAAAGATCATTAGTTGCAAAGCATTAGTAGTTCAAAATGTAGTTCATGAAATTAGGAAAAGGGCAATAGGCTATCAGATTTAGAAAGTGCAATTCTATTCTGTGTGCCTGTCCATAGGGCAAGAGGACATCTGAGAGTGATAATGCAGTTGGGCCCGAATTAGAGAATCTGTGAGTTCTACAAACTCAGATGTGCGCTCTAGAACTTTTAAAGAGTCACTATAGTTGCCCACTCTGTCATTGGGCTCTTGTGCTCTCGTGAAGAATTTGTGCCTTTCTAACACCAAATTAATACAATGGCCAAAGTACTGTTCAAGCATTTTGAGAGATATTTCAAAGACGTCAGCAGGTTCTCCTGCACAATCTCTAATGGTTAGTTCATCAAGACTCTCATAAATGTTGCAGCCCTCAATATCAAGATTATGCAAGAGAATTGCTTGCTTATTATAAGCAGAAAACTTCTCCCCACCAATAGCCACAATATATGATTCGAAAAGCTTCTTCCAACATTTCCAGGGCAACGCTGTTTCCTCTTTATCGGAGAGAAAAGCTGGGGGCTGTGACATATTGTTGACTACCATATTCACGTGTTGGCACCACACACAAGCATAATTAAAATCAGCAGTTCCACAAGAAGTGTTAATATGTCACAAAAGGAAAGTATCAGGATGTAATATTTATTACAATATTTAAAATGAAATGGTCATAAGACACAAAAAAATACATTCATATGCCCTTTCAATGTGGTAAAACAGAAAAAAATTAGTGCTGAAGAATGCATACAGTGCTCCAAACACATTTGAACAGCATGAAAAAGTATCAGACGTTGTCAGGAAACAACTGGGAATATCACAATGATGGCTCGTAGATTACGTGATGAAGTCACGTTAGAGGTTGTGGACGTGGAGTTCGCTACTCGCTCCCAGTGAAGAATTCAGCAGGCTCACCATAGCACTCACCCTCGAGCCATTCGTGCTCCTTAATGCACGAGGAAAGTGCGCTCGAGCTGCACAAAACAGTAAGCTCACAGTAATTATACAAATAAAGCGCAGGCAGACCCAGGGAAAAAATAAGGCAATTACCACAAGGATGATCGATGGTTAAGGTCCATATAGTCCACAGGGAAATCACTGTATGAGTCCACAGGAAATCATTATCTGTGTCCACAGGGGAATTGGTGGTGTAACCAGCTGGTCCCCAATCCAATCTGCTCATCACCAGTGTTAAAAGATGACGGAGTCACGGTTTCTTAACTTTTTCTTTATTAATCCAGTAACACCACTAACAGTGCAGCATGCCTGTATGCTCTCAGGCTCCATCTGGCTACAATAGAACATTACTCCATGGAGACTGTGAGCATTCTTGGCATGAGCTGTGCAGGCGCACTTAAAGAGGCTGTGCAATAACCACAGCAGTATCCCATCCACCAAACTCTAAATCAGGCACTTTATACCCTGGCTTTGCCATCCACCACAAATTATTTTCAACAAATACCTTCATTTGGCAGTAGGGAAAGTTACTCTACTGCAAGGTAAGTTAGAGGGATTAAGCTAGGTTGAGGTTTAGCTATATAATAGTGGGATGTCACTGATCATAATGTGCTACGCTTGTGCTTAATCAGTCACTGAGGTTGCCGAAATAGAAAATGTAAACAGGCATAAAGCCATAAAATATAAATCACTTGGCAGAAAAATGTGACACATGGCAAGAATAGAATTTTAAATTTGTTGGTAGGCTTGGACAGAAGAAAAGAATGATGGAGTGAAGTACTAGTAGGAGGTGACTAAGTGGCCAGCATGTAACAGAGTGATTGCGCAGTGAGGTACTGAATGTGAAAAGTGAGGATGAGGAAGTAGATGCAGGAATCATGCCCAAATGTTATGTGGAAATTGATGGAAAAAGGTTTATAGTGTTGGCAGACTCGGGTTCTCCATTTACAATGATTGGAAATAAGTTGTGGGAGGGTAAGTTCCCTGAGGAAGTATTGCTTCCTCCAGATATCAAACCAGTCAGTTATGGGGGCTCACGCATTGATTGCGTTATGTTGCAAAGAAGATTGAGTTCAAAGGGAGAGAAACAGTTGGCAAGGAGTATATATCAAAAAAAGGGGGGACAGTCTACTTGGTTGGAAAAAACCAACGAGATATGGGAATTATACTCAATCCCAAAGCCAAGGAACAGGTGATGTTGGTGGAGCGGTTAACGCTGCTTTTTTACGTCTGGTATTTTTCTGACTTAGCCATGATATCCTATGGAAGGAGGATATCATGGCTAAGTTTGCCTGTCCCTATCAACAAGGTAACGTGAGATTATCGCTGGGTTTCCAGCGATAATCTCACGTTAGCCTGTTAGCATGAGGATTTTTATCGCTATTGAGATAAGCGTTGCTAATAGCACGCTATCTCAGCGATAAAAATTCACGCTAGCTGGCGATAATTATCCTAGCGCTAAGTGCGCTTAGAGATAATTATCGCCGGATGTTGTTGATATGCCCCTTAATGCTCAAACCTCTCCAAGAGGAATTAGACAGATTGTTGAAAGTGAAGGGGCCCGATTCACAGAATTAACTTAAGACAAAATCCTAAATTTACTACTTTTGGTATTCACAGAATGCACCTACTACTTTTGGTATTCACAGAACGCACTTACTACTTTTGGTATTCACAGAATGGATTTACGACTACTAACTTTTTCGTCTGCACTCGGGCCGGAAATTAAGGCCCGGAGGCGGAGCTTCCGGCCTGGAGGCGGGGCTTCCGGCCAGGAGGCGGACCTTCCGGCCTGGAGGCGGAGCTTCCGGCCCGGAGGTGGAGATTTCGGCCATGGCTAAATCTCTGCCACCGGCCGGAATCCCCACCTCTGGGCCGGACGCTCCGCCTCCGGGCTGGAATTTCCGGCCCGAGTGCGGACGTAAAGTTAGTAGTCATAAATCCATTCTGTGAATACCAAAAGTAGTAAGTGCGTTCTGTGAATACCAAAAGTAGTAAGTGCATTCTGTGAATACCAAAAGTAGTAAGTTTAGGATTTTGTCTTAAGTTAATTCTGTGAATCGGGCCCAAGGTGTTTGAAGAGAATGAGGCATTGGAGTGGTTGGTGCCAGTAGTTTTAGCACCCAAAGATGGCGGTAAGTCCATCGCCTTCAAACTCTTCCACACCATTAACTGCTCCATCAACTCTGCCACCTTTCTGGAAGACTGGAAACATGCAGCGATCAACCCCTTGCTGAACAAGCCTTCTGCCGACCCGAAGGACCTCAAGAACTTCAGACCCATCTCTCTGTTCCCCTTCTCAGCCAAGGTCATCGAGGAGGCCATCAATGTCCAATTTTCCGAGTTCACCTAAGCAAACCACATCCTGGACCTCTCCCAATCTGGCTTCTGAAGCACACACAGCACCGATTCCACCCTCCTTGCTGCCACAGATGAAGCACGCAACCTCCTCGACCAAGGCAAAACCGCAGCCCTCATCCTCCTGGACCTCTCATCTGCCTTTAACACCATTTCCCACCACACCCTATGTACAAGACTCCACGACGCCGGCATCCTTGACAAAGCCCTGGAATGGATCTGCTTCATCCTCATCGGCTGACTCCAGAGAGTTAGACTACCACCGTTCCACTCTGAACACACAGAGGTCAGCTGCAGAGTGCCTCAGGGCTCCTCCCTGAGCCCCACTTTCTTCAACATGGCCCGCTCACAGCCATCGTCAGGAACCACGGACTCAACATCGTCTCCTATGCCGACGACACCAGGCTGATGCTCTCCCCCACCCATGAACCCACAGTTGCCAAGCACAATTTCCTCAATGGGATGAAGGCTGACACCACCTGGATGAAGGATAGCTGCCTCAAGCTCAACTCAGAGAAGACCAAAGTCCTTATCCTGGGCTCCACCCCCACTGCCTGGGTTGACTTCTGGTGGCCCGGAGATATTGGATCCCTCCCACTGTGGTAAATATTCTTTTTACCGAAACTGAATTTCATACGGAATCTTTAAAATAAAGTAAAATAGCTCAGAATAACAAGAGGCAGAATCCGTGGTATAAGAGGTTTCTAAATGGGCTTTATTCCATCCAAAATGGCCGACTCGAGTCGCGGCCTTCAGGTTCCGTCACCACGAGGGTTCAGGAAGTGAAGTACAATACTTTATTGACAAGAAGTAACTTTTATAGGTCATACATTTACAATGAAACAAGTGCAGAAAGGCGTAACAATTGATAAGATAAATTAACATAGTGATACGTAATTGAAACTAGGCGTAATAAGGAGCAAAAAGAAACATGATTGGCTCTCATTATCTTACATAGGTGGATCTATACGATAATACTTAACATGGATGCGTGCGCAGCAGCATGACGTGTGATTGACGTGCAACTACGGGGTGAAGGGGACTTGACATTTAGCTCTACATGTGGAGACGAGAAGTCTAGGGGGTCATGTCAACCTAATCCCAAATCATATCTAACATCCTATGTTTAGAGAACTATGTTATCCACAAGGAAGGACTCTCGGACAGAATCTATTCTATACTAACTGTATGTGCGTGTACAAGCGTCTAAGTGTCTATATGAGAAGCGAGGGGCAGAAAACTTTCCATGGCAACAGGGCTATGAATCACTTGCAGGAGGACGGAAAGGCTGAGTCCTTTGCTTGTGAGCTAAAGGAAATGTTTACCTAAATCACTAGACAGGAATGCATCGGCTGAAGAGCAAAATAGATAATTCGAAGGTGAAATACAGCTTCTTGGCAGGCAGGCGAAAACTGGCCGAGGCAGGCACCGTTAGCTGCACAGGGAGTAGGACAAAGTTCATGGATACAGATGCGAGCTCAAGCTGAAACTGTCAGAGACAGAGAGCAGGGAAAGGCTTTGAGGAAAGAATCGGGCCTACTTGCCTAAACTGTAAAAATGGAGTACCTTAGCCATATAAAGTCGGTGGCTTTTCATACTTAGGAATTGAATATCCAGCCCATTGATGGCGGATCTGACAGAGAACATGTCGACGGTAGACACACATATGTTTGCGTCTTGGAAACTGGAACTGGAGGGAACATATATGTACTTGTGACATGCACATAGAATCGTTGGGGTCCAAGATAGGGGACATAACTGATCAGGAAAATCCACATTTCCACATTCCCTCCTTGTCCCCTACTTGCCCTTCAAGAGATATCAATCTTCATTATTCCATCGATTTGCTCATGGAGCATCATTTCTTCTTCCGTCTTTTTCCGGCATTTTGAACGAGAACTTTGATATGGAATGCATGATGTGGCACACAGACCACAAATCGCTGGTCCACATTGCAGGCATAAACAACAACTGAAGAGCATAAGAAGGCCAATACCTAGGAAGGATAGAACTCTCCATCCCCAGGCTGATATCACACTCCAAAACCACCCGGACCACGTCCAAGTGCCTGGATTCTCGTGTATCTGGCTTACAATCTTATGAAGGCGTGTTATAGCTTTATATACAGATGGCGAATTTTCTGGTATGAATATGCAGCAGCTGGATCCGATGACCCTGCAAGCTCCGCCCCTATCGGCCAGGATGACGTCAAGGACAAGACGATTCTGGAGAACAACAATTCTCATCACTGATTGTTCCTCTGTCAGATTGCCTAGGGCGGCTATAGTCTCGTTTACTACAGCTTCAAGAGTCTTGGTGAGTCTGCGTATCAGCTTACTATTTGATATTGTACCTATATAGGGAAAGATACCTTTATTGAAATCTACATACTTGTCCCATGCCGTCTCAGTATAATCGACAACTGGGAGATCTCTACGCTCTCTTTTGTGTACTAAATGAACATTTCGATAATAATCAGGGGGAGCTAGGAAAACAGGTGGCAAAAGGAATGCTATGTAACAGGTACCATCCCAATCTAGAGGCAGACGCATATATGCCGTCTGACCACATACAAAGTAAGAATGGCGAGAAGTTCTAAATGAAGATTTCCCTTGATCACTATATTCTACTGTAGTAACGCATTTGCTATGGCCCATGTGTATGGAACCAACTTTTCTCACACATAATTCACCCTTAACTGGAAATACTGACATAGTGGGCAGAATTAATTCAACTTCGGATTTGACGTTCAAAATCATGAGGTTAGGCGTAAAATTACCTAATTTATACACTTCATTTTCTAAATCAGTTCCTGTTCTACTGGGGTGACCCTCCTTATTAGGGTGACAGACTTTGAATAAAACTAGATTCAGATTTCCCCATATCCAATGTTGTTGATAAACTGCTGTGTCTGGGTCTATGGAATTTAGTAAACTAAACCATGCTCCACAGGAGCCATTGTGTGTGAACGGATGTGGAAAGAAAGGCAGAACTCCTTTGTTATTCTGATAGGGAGGGAGTCGGCCACACACCCAACAATTGGTGGCATTACTAGTCTGATGGGAATGATGTAACATACTAATGAAGGTGTTATTGCGCAGCGCAAGTCTATAAGATAATTCATGTGGCGGTAGGTCACTAAAAGAATGTTCAGCAGTAATATTATAAACATGTCTAGAAATAGGATGATATATGTGCAAAATCACACTCGTAATGATTATTAAAACACTCAATAAAAACAGAATTAATAATGTCCTCACACAGTAGCTACGCAGTGATTTACAATACGCCTGTCGTTTCAACATTTCTCTGGTATTTTCTCTACTCAGGTCCAAGGGATACATGTCAGAGACAATTCAACCGCTTCACCTTGGAGAGGACTTAAACAATCAAATTGCTCGACTGTTTGGGCCTAAGTTTTAATTTATAGTTCTGAGAGTCATTCCTTTCAACAAAGGGAAGTTTTGAATCAGTCTGTGAGGGAGTGCAGGGCACAGTGTCTATATCCGAGGATAGTCCATGAAATTTCTTAACGTGACTGGAATGTATCCATCCTTTGCGGCCCTCCACTTTCACGGCTGTTCTTGTGGTCAGCAGGACTAGCTTCGGTGTTTTCCACCTGGGCTCCAATTGGGTTTTCCGATCGAAATTCCTCACAAACACCAGATCCCCCGGAGCAACGTCATGGGGTTTCACCTCAGTGTTGTCAGGAAAAGCTGCAGCTACCTGTGAACGACAAGATTGTAGTGCAGACATCAAGGAAGCCAGGTAATCTGTCAGCATATTACAATTAACATCAGTTATTTTACGTGGTACAGGCGTCCCCCACATATTTGGTGGCCTTCCGAAGATCACCTCATACGGGGATAGCCCTGTTCGAGAGTGTGCTACCATTCTTATGTAAAATAGTGCAACTGGTAAGGCTACTATCCAGTCAAAACCTTTCTCCTTACATATTTTAGACAATCTGATTTTCAAAATTTGATTATGTCGTTCCACGAGACCTGCTGCCTCGGGGTGTCGGACACAGTGGAACTTCCACTGATATCCCAACAAAAGTGAGACATGTTTCATTAATTCGGATGAGAAAGGCTGGCCGTTATCTGAATATACAACACGTGGTAGCCCGTACCGTGGGAAGAATTCTCGAACTAACTGTTTGGCAGTAGTCGGGGCCGTGTAATCTGATACTGGGTACGCCTCAGTCCATCGGGAGAGAGCGCAGACAACTACAAGAACATATTTGAATCCTCGACATCGTTCCATCTGGATATAATCCATTTGGAGCACTTCAAAAGGATGATCAGGAGTCTGGAATCCACCCTGTTCTACGGGAACACTTTTTCCCGGGTTGAACTGACAACATATCATACAGGTACGGACCTTTTGTTTAGCTGCTGCTCGTAAATGTTTATTGAACCAAATGTGTTGAATGCTATCTGGCATAGCTTTTTCTCCTAAATGCGCCGGGCTGTGAATTGTAGCTATAATGGCTTGGACCATAGAGTCAGGAAGAAACCATACAGATTTCTCCTTCGTCATCCATCCCTGATCTGTCTGGATCCCTCCTAGTTCAGTCCATTTCTTTAATTCTTCTGCAGTAGCATGTGTCTGTATGTCAATTACGTCAAGTGCGGGATCCTTAATTGTCATACACTGTGTTGGTGTCTGAACTATTGGCTTTGTCATGTCTAATGTGCGATTCTGAGCAGTCTGTTTAGCTGTTCTGTCAGCTAAATCATTGCCTTGAGAAATGATATCAGTAACCTTCGTGTGTGCTTTACATTTCATAATCGATATAGCAGTGGGTAGATGTATTGCGTCTAACAAGGCATGAATGAGGGGTCCGTGCTGAATGTGGGCACCATGGGAGGTTAAATAACCTCTCTCTCGCCACAGCACGCCGAAGTCGTGTACAACTCCGAATGCATAACGTGAGTCAGTGTATACATTAACTTTCTTATTTGTGGCTTGAATACAGGCTTGTGTTAGAGCAATAAGTTCTGCTGCTTGGGCTGACAAAGTATCTATACAATTTGTCTCAATAACTTCAGTGTCTGTTGTGACTGCATACGCGGCCACTAAATCTCCTGTACTTGTTCTCATGCACGATCCGTCTACATACAACGTCAGGTCTGGATCTAACAATGGAACGTCTGTCAAGTCTTGTCTAGGTTTCGTCTTTATTTCAATGATTTCAACACAATCATGAGCTAGTGGGTCTGTTCCAATTACAGGTAATAGTGTAGCAGGATTCAATGTATTACACCGTCGGATCTCTATGTGTGGTTGAAACAATGTCAGTTCATAACCGGTAAGTCTTGCTATGGTCAAGTGTTGTGTTTGTGTTCGGTTCACAAGAACCTCTACTGCATGTGGTACTTGTACTGTCAATGGATGTCCTAATACTATGGCATCGCTTTGTCTGATTGCTAAAGCTGTCGCCGCCACTGATTTCAGGCATGCAGGCAAAGCCTGAGCTACGGGATCTAATGTACTGGAAAAATAAGCACATGGCTTGCGTGATCCTGCTTGATCCTGAGTGAGTACTGACAAGGCAGTACCTTCACGTTCTGTAACAAAGAGTGTAAAATGTTTGCTATAACATGGTGTTGCTAAAACAGGTGCTTGACATAAAGCTTCCTTTAGGCTTTCAAAAGCTTGTGTATGTTCCTGAGTCCAAGGGAGAACAGTCGATGTGGCTGCCTCCTGTGTGGTTAACTGAATGAGTGGTTTTGCTAGAAATGCGTACTGAGGGATCCACTGCCTACAATATGAAGTGAGGCCTATAAAAGCCCGCACTTCCTTTTGTGTCTGGGGTATTGACATGTTAGCAATTAACTGAATGCGGTCGGGTGTAAGCTGCCTTCCCTCCTTGGACAGCGAGTGACCAAGATAAATAACTCGCTGGACACAGAATTGCAGCTTAGAAGGAGACACCTTGTGCCCCTTGTCGGCTAGAAAATGTAAAACTGTCAGAGAAGCCTTTTCACATTCAGGTTCGCTTCTCGCGGTGATCAGCAGATCATCGACATATTGAAGCAGTGCAGTATTGACTGGCATGTGGATACTGTCAAGTTCTCGTTTCAGTGCTTGGCTGTAGATGCTGGGGCTTTCTGTGAATCCTTGGGGAGCGCGTGAGAATTTAAAGCTGCGCCCATTTAAACTGAATCCGAACAAATATTGGCTTTCCGGATCTATTGGGACGCTGAAAAAGGCATTCTTGAGATCAATTACAGTAAAGAATGTTGCTTCGGAATCAATTGCTGTCAATAATGATGATATATCAGGGACCACAGGAAATTGTGGTACAATGCACTTGTTTAGTTCACGCAAATCAATAACCAATCGGTATACTGGTGGGGCAGTAGGATCAGTTCGTTTAAGAATCGGAATTATCGGTGAATTACATACATTGGAGTCTGTTTCTACAACTACTCCCTGGGCAATTAGCTCATCAATGATTTTCAGCAAAGCCACTACAGCATCATGTGGTAACTTGTATTGTCGCATTCGTGGTAGTACCACTCCTGCTTTCAATGTGACTCGGTATGGTGTAATGTTCATGCAGCCAACATCCGTAGGGCCTTGTGCCCATAGATGTACTGGTAAAGTCTGTAGTCGGGGATCCATGTCCCTAGACACATAGTGACCTTTAAAATCACGTAGAAACAACCTTATTCCTTCCGGAGAACAACATATTATGGCTCCTAGTGCTTTCAGAGTTTTAATTCCTAACAGATTTTCTGGGCATGATTTAGTAAGCAATAAATCTGTAGTTCGTGTCAAAGGTCCTATCGTAAGTGGGAGAGGCTGTGATACTTCATTAACAATAGGTTTTCCTGAAAAACCAAGGGAAACATTTTGAGAGCCTGAGAGGGGTGCCCCTGGAACTTCACTACGTTTTATAGTTGTTCGACTTGCCCCTGTATCGAGTAAGAATTTTCTATCTTGACCTAACAATTCACTATGTACATACGGTCCTTCTTGATCTACAGGAATCTCGATGAGCGGTAAGTCAACTTCCCTCTCTAGGCTTGTTCATGCGTAACGCTGATACTCAGGATATTCATATTGTGCAGTCTGATACATTTGTCGTGTTGTGGTTTGTGTGGCAGTAGCAGGCAACGGTGGTGCAGCTGGCACAAACTGTATGGGCTGCTGTGAGGCTGGCATGGACTGTTGCTGAACTGGCATGGACTGTTGCTGAACTGGCATGGACTGTCCATGCTGCATAGCTCCTTGTTCATTCTGATCTTGTCTAACTAATCGTGGTCTCTCTTTTGCAATACCTGTAGCTATATTACGTTTCAGGACTGGACAATCGTGTACATAATGGCCTAGTTGCTTACAGTAATTGCAGGTTCCTTTTACAGGAGCTGCAGAATCACCAGAATGTGTCACACCCTTTTTGTGACCCTCTGCTGGTACTGTCTGAGAAACTAGCATTTTCATTTTTGTATCCTTCATGCGTCTATGCTCGTGTTCTTGTTCATCCCTAATTCTATTGTGATGATACTGTAACATTTGTAGCATTTGTGACGGAGTGTTACTTTGCCAGGTACTCTCGAATTTCAATATTCTATTCTTCACTGGAGGCAATGCATTTTCCACTAATTTTGTCACAAATAAATGTGGATATGAGTCACTACTTGCTTTTATACCACTGTTTATACCAAAACATTTTTCAAATCGAGCATAATAATCGCTTGTGTCTTCATCTTGCTTTTGTTTGCAGGCTGTGATTGCACCCCAATCTTCCTTTTTTGTAGTTAATAGACGTGGCAGTACCTGTACTAGTAAACCTGGTAACAGTTTAACTTTATCCCCGAGCCCTGAACCTGCAGTTCGGGCCCTTTCTTCCTCTGCTAATGCTGTCCAGTCTATCTTTTGGTCTCCCACTTCCCACTCTTTTTCTTTCAGTTTTTCATAGATGCCAGCAGGCAAAAGCACCTTTAATATCGTCATAATATCAGGAAAGGTGTACTCTCCCATTAGTAACATGTCTTTAATTTCTCGGCGGAAACCCGCTGGGTCTTTGTCATGACTAGGTACTACTTTCTTCATTTCTAATAATTCCATTTTTGATATGGGTGTGTAAACAAATACACGGTGAAACTCATTGTCTTCGCCTTTTATTGGGTGCACTTCTCGTAAAGGATTTTGTCTATCCATATAGTACGGCGTTCTTTCTCTGTGGGGCAGCGAGAGAGAATCCGGATTTACAAAAAGGACATACTGTTTACGTGACACTAATATCTCTTTAATTAGCTTGTTACTAGAACCTCTCCATCTGTTCGTGAGTAGTTCCGTTAATATATCAGGTAAAGGACCAGGGTCAGCATGTTGGCTCTTATATAATATAAGGAGTTGCTGAATCATATAGATTCCAGCTAAACGTTGTTCATCTGCACTGAGATTAAAAAACGTGTGTGCTACGGTCTCATCACCGTATTTTTCAGGACTGTCAATCCAGTGAACAGCTGATCTGGCTAATTCTTGCTCATCCATGGAATCGAGGAGGTGGTAACCCCTTCGTTCTCGTAGTATTTTATCTGCGGCTTGAAACAAATGTTCAGGAGACTTCAGATTTATTACAGGCGTCGGATACGTTCTGCTATTATTTGGGCATACAGAGTGTATGGGATCAGAAAAACATCTAGCATTATCACAGGATCTTCCTCTGCCTACATAGGCTATGGTCTCTGACTGTCTTGCGGAATTCCCTGATTCGGACACTTCATCTTGCTCGAACTCGTCTGTTCCCAATCTTTCTTCATGAATACGCTCTATTTCTCTACGGATTTTTCGGCAC
Organism: Triturus cristatus; assembly: GCF_964204655.1. Taxonomy (NCBI): domain Eukaryota; kingdom Metazoa; phylum Chordata; class Amphibia; order Caudata; family Salamandridae; genus Triturus; species Triturus cristatus. The sequence continues at coordinate 93,548,847 of NC_140589.1, read as the reverse complement.
ATGGCTATTATACAATTTTGCTTATCGTGTCTCCCTTCTGATATATTCTGGCTCCATCTTGTAAGAATAAGCCTTGCATTCGGGTCTACCCCCGGACGGTCTTGATTTCTGATCACACAGTTTATGAGGAAACGTAACAGTTCCCCCTGTATCTCTACTTTCTGGAATTCCATAGCTCTGTTAATACATCCTGGATCTCGTCCTGTTTGAACAAAATGGTATATGTTATCTAGATGCGTAGTCATTCCTGGTAACCTTGCTAAATACTCTGCGGCTCGCCTGATGCGTAATGATGCCAGGACCATTTCGTCCTCTTTACCAACCACCGGGTCATATCTACAATTTACAAGGAGTTCCTTAAGCGTACGTTCACTTACGAATTTAGGTGTACGTGAATGCGCTGATTCTTGAAAGACAAGTTTATTTATTCTGGGTGGTGTAAAGGTATTGCTAGCACCTCCCGTGGCCCCATCTGGGGCATCGGGTGTGAATGGGTTCGTTGAACGTGACACAGCAACTATGGGTGTCGATACCACTGTAGAATCGACTGCGGGGACAGATGTGCTTGCCGAAGCTTGTATCGGGACTTGCTGTTGCACGGGGTCGGATACCTGATCCTGACGTTGAACCCCTCCGCCAGACGGTCTATGTAGTGTGGCGTTAGCATACTCGGGAGCTGTGTCGTCTAGATATGAGGAAAGAAAAACATCTTCTGCGGTTCTGGGATGCCCTTTTTGATGTACCTTAATTGGAAATAACGGGGGTGGCAAGTCTTTTGGCATCCCTGGAACAGCCTTTGGTAGTCCTTCGGCTAGAAGGGGATACATACCATTCATAAGAGCATTTCTTTGTCTATTTACTTGTTCTGACTTCACTCGGATACCTTCCTCAATTAATAGATTTTCTTGAACTTTATTTGAACTTTCTTTACTCTTCTCTTCTTGTCTACGTGCTTTTTCTGTACGTCTATGAGATTCTTTACGCCATAACTCAACAGCGTCTTTCTGTGACTGTCTGACCTTTCTTTTCCATAACTCTTCCTCCACTTTCATGATGCACTCTGCATCCCAGGTTCCCGCTGCGGGCCACCTTTGACTTTCCGGCAATCCCTTGGTATAATCTACCCATAGATCAAGAAACAATATGGCATCTAAGCCATGCTTGTGGTACATAAAATGCCCTGGAGTGTCCCTAGGAGGAATAGGAACTGCTTCTTCAAGCACCCCTTTTCTGGTAGTAATCTGTCTTAACTTCGAGAAGAGCGGCATATTGACAACTGATCTGATACTTACTCTTGAATTCACTTAATACGAAAAACACAATAATGAACAGTGAACAAAGAACAATCATTCATACCACAATATGCAAGACATTTGAACACTTTAAACATTGAACATTAATCATTTTAACAATAACCGACAATGATGACAGTCTGCCTAACTAATCACCACGCTGAATTCTTGACAATAACTGAATACTTCGGAATACTTGATATACTGCTAAACAGTACATATACACTGCTAAACAGTGCAGACCGGATTTGTGTACCCAAATCCGTCTTGACCGGCACAACCTATGTGCGCGTCAACACGCCTCCTCGGCGATGGTACTCACCGAGTAGCTCCTTGAAACGGAAGGCCTCAGAGAATGGACAGGACTCGATGACTGCGGACAGCGGACCCTCTGGACATCGGGATTTCGAAAAACCTGGTGGGCTTCTGTATACCTCGGATCTTGCTCTCTCAGCTAGGCTCTGGTCGGGATACTTCGCACTTCTCACCGCCTCGTCTGGGTTGATCGCAGCCTCAGTCGCCCCCGCTTGACCGGAGGGAGCTTACAGGAAATCCTGCTGGTACGCGTTTATGGTCCGTCCAGCTGTGGCAGGAGACCGGGCCTGCAACGCACCGCCGGCGCGTGAGATGAGAAAGTGTCCCTATTCGGGCGCCATTATGTGGTAAATATTCTTTTTACCGAAACTGAATTTCATACGGAATCTTTAAAATAAAGTAAAATAGCTCAGAATAACAAGAGGCAGAATCCGTGGTATAAGAGGTTTCTAAATGGGCTTTATTCCATCCAAAATGGCCGACTCGAGTCGCGGCCTTCAGGTTCCGTCACCACGAGGGTTCAGGAAGTGAAGTACAATACTTTATTGACAAGAAGTAACTTTTATAGGTCATACATTTACAATGAAACAAGTGCAGAAAGGCGTAACAATTGATAAGATAAATTAACATAGTGATACGTAATTGAAACTAGGCGTAATAAGGAGCAAAAAGAAACATGATTGGCTCTCATTATCTTACATAGGTGGATCTATACGATAATACTTAACATGGATGCGTGCGCAGCAGCATGACGTGTGATTGACGTGCAACTAGGGGGTGAAGGGGACTTGACATTTAGCTCTACATGTGGAGACGAGAAGTCTAGGGGGTCATGTCAACCTAATCCCAAATCATATCTAACATCCTATGTTTAGAGAACTATGTTATCCACAAGGAAGGACTCTCGGACAGAATCTATTCTATACTAACTGTATGTGCGTGTACAAGCGTCTAAGTGTCTATATGAGAAGCGAGGGGCAGAAAACTTTCCATGGCAACAGGGCTATGAATCACTTGCAGGAGGACGGAAAGGCTGAGTCCTTTGCTTGTGAGCTAAAGGAAATGTTTACCTAAATCACTAGACAGGAATGCATCGGCTGAAGAGCAAAATAGATAATTCGAAGGTGAAATACAGCTTCTTGGCAGGCAGGCGAAAACTGGCCGAGGCAGGCACCGTTAGCTGCACAGGGAGTAGGACAAAGTTCATGGATACAGATGCGAGCTCAAGCTGAAACTGTCAGAGACAGAGAGCAGGGAAAGGCTTTGAGGAAAGAATCGGGCCTACTTGCCTAAACTGTAAAAATGGAGTACCTTAGCCATATAAAGTTGGTGGCTTTTCATACTTAGGAATTGAATATCCAGCCCATTGATGGCGGATCTGACAGAGAACATGTCGACGGTAGACACACATATGTTTGCGTCTTGGAAACTGGAACTGGAGGGAACATATATGTACTTGTGACATGCACATAGAATCGTTGGGGTCCAAGATAGGGGACATAACTGATCAGGAAAATCCACATTTCCACACCACAACCACAGACTACGCATGAAACCTCAGCATCCTCCTGGACGCCTCGCTCACCATGAACCACCAGATCAACGTGTCTCATCATCCTGTTTATACACGCTTGCCTGCTCTGAAAGATCTTCAAGTGGATCCACACCGAGTCCAGAAAGACGGTCACCCACGCACTCATCAGCAGCAGACTCGACTACGGCAAAGCACTCTATGCTGGCCTCACCCAGAAACTCCTCAAGAAACTGTAGAGCATTCAGAACGACTCTGCCAGACTCATCCTCAATATCTGCCGCTGCAGCCACATCATCGTCCACCTGAAAGACCTCCACTGGCTCCCATTCATAAAAAGAAGCACCTTGAAGCTCCTCACACACACATACAAAGACCTACACAACGCAGGACCTGCGTACCTCAACCACACCTCGCATTCCACACACCCACCAACGACCTCCGCTCCGGCCATGGCCGCCGTCTCACGATTCTGCAAGACCACTACCAGAGGAAGATCCTTCTCCTACCTCGCAGCAAAGACCTGGAACACCCTGCCTCTCCACCTCAGGCAATCATCAGTACTGCCTCAAGAGCCAGGAAGGACCTCAAGACCTGGCTCTTTGACTGAACCACAGTGCCTTCGACGGATCATCAGCCCCCCACACCTTGAGACCCTTATAGGTGAATAGTCATGCTTTACAAGTCACTTGATTGATTGATTGATTGATCATGATGTGTGTGGACTTGGGAAGTTTCAATAAGTGTATTTGGGTGGATCGCCAGCCACTCCCTAATATTTCAGAATCCCTCACCATGCTAAACGCGGCAACGTTTTTCTCTGTCTTTGTGCTCTCAGCTTACCACCAGGTGAAGCTACATTATGACTCTAGGCATCTCACTTAATTTGTGATACCATTGGGAGCCTACCACTTTGTAAGGATAACATTTGGGCTGGCTTCCACCGCGGCCTATTTCCAGAGAATAATGAAGTTGGTTCTGGTGGTGTTATCTAACAATTTGTTCCACCAAGATGATATCCTTATTTAGTGAGCGTGATGTGAGTGAGGAAGATTGAGGAGACTGGAAAAGAAAGGTCAGTTACCTATTTGGGTCATGTTATATCTAGAGAAGGTTTTTAGCCCAAGTTGGAGCCGGCTGACAGTATTGTTGGTGCCCCCGTTCCTGCAGTCAAGGAACAGGTGAGGTCTTTCCTAGGGCTTGCCGAGTTCTACTAAAAATGTATTAGAGGATTGTGGTGGAGCGTGGTGGAGACCATTAGAGCATTGCTAAAAGGGGGTCCATTTTACATGGCCGCAGGAGTGCCAGTCAGCATTCCAAACAGTGAATTTGGTCATAAGTAAGATGCCTACCTTGGGCCATTTTGACACTTTAAGACTACTAACTTTACGTCCGCACTCGGGCCGGAAATTCCGGGCCGGAGGCAGAGCTTCCGGCCCAGAGGTGGAGATTTTAAAACTCCGCCACTGGCTGGAATCCCCACCTCCGGGCCGGAAGCTCCGCCTCCGGCCCAGAAGCCCCGCCTCTGGGCCGGAAGCTCCGCCTCCGGGCCGGAATTTCCGGCCCGAGTGCGGACGTAAAGTTAGTAGTCTTAAATCCATTCTGTGAATAGCAAAAGTAGTAAGTTTATTCTGTGAATCGCAAAAGTAGTAAGTTCATTCTGTGAATACCAGAAGTAGTAAGTGCATTCTGTGAATACCAAAATGGTACTAAGTTTAGGATTTTGTCTTAAGTTTGTTCTGTGAATCGGGCCCCAAGTTCTTAAAAAGGTATTGATGTCCAGCCGTGGATCATCAGGGGGAACAGGTAGTGAAGGAGTGCTGTTTGTGTACTTCCAATGAAATTTTCCATTAAACAAACATGGGTCCTTTGTTACACCCGATAGGCGGTGGATAAAACTGGGTCTGGATATCATGGGTCCTTTTGAGATACTACTGCCTACTGAACGATTTGTGGTACTGTTGGTAAACTACACATCCAAGTGGTGGCAACCAGATGTGTGGGTCCTCTTTGCACTAGTACAGTGTTAGAACTCCTTAGGGATGAATTTGCAAGTGGAGGAGTGCCCAAATACTTAGTGATGAACAATGGGGTGCCGTTTACCTCGCAGGAGATGCGTAAGTTTCTGAATCAGTTTGAAATAACACATCAGAGAACAGCTTTGAAAGCGCCACACAGCAATGGTCTTCTGGAACGCATGAATAGGTTGTTGAAGGCTTGTGTGCAAACTGCAGTGGAAAAAAGGGTTCCACTTAAAGTGCTATTTGAGGGACATGTGGTGGGCACATCGCACCACTCCCAATTAAATGACACAAAGATCGCCTTTTGAATCTTTAACGGGCAAAGCAGCCACCTCTAAACGAAATCCTGTGTGGCTGCCTACCAAAGGCACTTGCAGTTTAAGTAAGGAGGAGATTCACAATGGTCACTTCTTACCAGCAGAAATACAAATGTAGGTATGATGGGAAGAACTCTGTGAGGGAGAAAAAAATGGGAGACCAGGTGCTGATAAAGAAACCGAGACGGGAGATGAAAGGTGTGACTTGGAGTAGATGGGCCCTTTCACTATTACCTCCATTAAAAAGAATGTGGTGATGGTTCATACTGGTTGCAAGTGGAGCATGCCCAGATTAGTGAGACATCCTGGTAACACGTCTGGAGGAGCAGGTGTCTCTCGTGAGGATACCAGGAAGTGGGGGGGTGAAAATGTTGGGTCTGATTTCCCTGCCATGAGGCATAGGAAAGTCCCCATTCACTTTAGGTGCTTTGTTATGAAGTAGAGTAATGACCCTTGTAATCTATTTGTTAACCCTTTTTGCATTTCAGGGTATTTGTAGTGGGGTATGATTGTGTCTTATTGTTAATTGCATATAGTAGCATTGTCATTAGCTGATTCATTTTCGTTCACTTTTGTAAGGGGGATGTGTTGTGGTTATCGTACAGCCCTTTTAAGTGCACCTGCACAGCCCATGCCAAGAATGCTCACAGTCTCCATGGAGTAATATTTTGTTGTAGTCAGTTGAAGACTGAGCATACTGGCAGGCTGCACTGTTGGTGGTGTTATTGGATTATCAAAGAAGACGTTAAGGAACCGTGATTCCATCATCTTTTAACAGATACTCTGTGACAAATGTGACAAATAAAATATATCCTGTTCCCTTCCCTGTACTGCAGTGCATCATTTTGTCCACTGTTTACTTACGGCAGACAGGATATTCATAACACGTGACGTGTGTGACATAGTATTTATCCCTCTGCCTCTTTCAAGTTTGGAGTCAGGGTAGAATTGAAAAGGCAGTCAAGAGAAAAGCAGGGCCATTGGAATTAAAGTAAGTTAATAACTTATCCATTTAGCTACCCAAAAAAATGCTGCAGACTGCAGAGAGAAGCAGACCCGGCACTATCAAGCCTCCATTAATGTTGCACATCAAGATTACTATTAATTGTGCTGCTTTATCTGTGTGTGTCTGTTAAGTTTCACTATGACATCCTTTAAGTGAAAAAAATCACTTTTGTTCTGGTGGTATTCTGGCTTAATTCCTTGAAGTCAGTGCTATTGTTATGTGATGCATGTGTGGGGAAAACTTGGCCCTGTGACTAATCACGTACAAAATTCGAATGGTCCTAGGGGACCAGCAATGTTCTGCTATTGTGCCGCTATAAGCAGATGTTTACACTGAGTATTACACTTTGTGTTTTTTTCTTTCTTTATATAGCTACTTCTGTTGCTGAAGCTCCACCATTCCAGCAGGAGAGAGCCACCCGGCTGTGACACAACAGGATGGAGGCCATCGTGGAAGAATGTCACTGGCTGGTGTCTTTGGAGGAGAAGGAGGTACGTGCCTCCAGTCCTTCCGGCCATCCTGGCCAGGCTCCATACCAGCCACACCATCACCGCCAACAACCAGGATACACCACTGCTGCCACCCGATGAAACAGCACCCCATTCTTCATTATTGACAACAGCTAGCCTCATCCGCCACTCCCAAAGTGAGCTGGTGTGGCTTCATGTGGGCCAGCAGAACCTGGCTCAAGAGGTGGCACAACTTCACCCCCGTCTGGATGCCCTGTAGTAAGCCCTTTTTTAATAGATTTTATTTGGTGGGAGGGAACTGTTTTGTTGTGGGTGGCGAGGGTGGGAAAGGGGAAGGAAAGTTGGGGAAACGTTTGTACATTGATGGGATACTTGGGCTATTTATTTAGGGAGGTGGTGGGCCTTTTGTGGGTAGAGAGGGTGGGTTTTATTTGTAAAAAAATAAATAGGTAGTTTGTTTCTAATGTGCATATCACTCACAATCTGCCTTTTGTCTTTGCACTGTTTTTTTGGAGCAGCCTTGTGTTTTTTTATTGACAAAAATCTGCCCTCTGAATAGTTACAAACTGTACATCAACTTTTCCCCCTAGACTTTCCCTATCTGACTCTGAAGTACCTTACCATGTATTTATTTGCGACTTTACTTATATTCAAACAATACCCCACTACCAGAGTGAGAACGACACAGACGAGATGTGTCTTATTGCTTGATGAGGTTAACTTTTGCGACACCTAGTCACTTATTAAAGTATGTAACATTTAGCTATAATATAATGCCCTTGTCCTACTGCCCTCTGTAACTATATTGACCACTAGGGGTAATGCCTATGTATCTATGCCAGACAGCATAGATACAAAAAATATTAATCTTACTTATCTCTGCTTCCATAAAAACAGCTTCTGTAGAAATTACTAACTAAACTAGTTCACTTCACTTCTTAGTTCTCTCACTTGAATAGATGAAGCAATAACTGCTACCTCTCTCAATCTTCCAAAACCTTATTGTAGGGTTTCCCATGGGGCCTTCTTAATGGCGGTGGTAATAGTATCAGGCTAACACGTTAGCTAGGGGTGGGCGAAATTTGCGGAGTTGCTCTACGCAAAATTGCGCGAAAAGGCAAGAAATCTCCGCGAGCACGTGGAATTTCGCGTGCTCGTGGAGATTTCTTGTTGTGCCCGTTATGCAGGGTCTCACTCTCAACAAGACACACAGACGCATGCTCACATGAATACACACATCCATGGGATAACAAATACACAATGTTGAGGATGTTGCTTGTGAAAGGAAATGAACAAACATGTGAATGCAATTGACTGACATTACGCGTGTGACCGAGAAGTGTCTGGGGCATTTTGGTACACTACTGGCTTACACAATACTAGTCAACCAAGTTAACATCTCTGTGTGTTTTGTTCCTTTGTGCTTGGTTATAATAGCATGTTTCTCTAGAGAATGATCATTTACATGCATGCATTAAACTTTCAAATTTCGAAAAGTCTAAAATACAGACATAAAAAAGGGCAGATTTGCACGCTAGCTACACATTCTTCTTTATTGGATGTTTACCGTGTTCCCGAAATTTCTGGAAAGTACTGTAAAAGCGCAAACTATATATAATGTTTAACACAAAGGCCACCTTGTTCCTGAGCGACGGGGTAGTCTGAATACAGATAACCGCGGGAGCAACAGGCACATTTTTTTTTTTTGAGTTGTGCACTCAATAACGTTTGCCAAGCTTACCTTTCATTGACCTTCTGCATCCAGCGTGCCATGATGCCCACTGCTGAATCGTTGTGTTGTTTAAGATGCGATACTCGTCATATATCACAATGCAGGCCTCGAGGACACAAAGGCGACGTCACGCCACTGTTAGATCCACCAAAGTGCGACAAGAGCTCTGAGGAGCCTCGCTCACCCCCTGGAATCTTTAAATACTGCTCTCCCCACATCAGCGCCTAAATTAGCGTTGTTTTTGAGTCATGCAACTGTCACCGGCTTCTTCACAATCCACCTCCCCTTTTTAGCCATCTGGCATTCCTTCCTGTGTGACATCATGCAGACATGCTTCAGAGGCCACTACTCGGTTCAATAAGGGCGCCAAAGTGAGTGCAGCTCGGAAACGGTTCTGTGAGGATATTTAAAAACAAATATTACTGAACACGGATGATCCTATCAAGCACACTGAAACATGTGCATGCTAAATGTAAAAGGTAAGCATTTCTCTCTCTTCCTCACTACAGTAGCTGTCACTTTCAGAGGAACAAGTTCATTAGTACAGCGGCCATCAACAGTCGCGCTCCGGTTTCAATGGACACTTCCAGAATAGCCAGAAGAAGTCCTGCTGCTGGCACTGCTCAGACCATGCACGAGCGGGGTCCGCTTCCTCTGTGATCGTGCCCTCGGTGCACCGCCCTAACCGCCGACTGTTCCCTGGCTGGGAGCCTCCTATCTTTGCCGCAGTCCCAGAATCTGGACACGTTGCCCGCCGGATTCCTCTGTAAGTGCTTCCTGGTGCCCCCGAATTCCATTCCGCTACGGATCGCGGAAGTTTCAACATTTCCGCGTTACGTGCAGAACGTGGAAATGACGAAATTTCGCAAGTTCCGCGAGCGGAACGGAATTTGCCGCCCACCCCTAATGTCAATGTACTGCTTTCTCTCTTTCCTCTCTACACAGGTTCTGTCATCGCAATAATTTTGTTTAACAATTATTCTGATTGAATTAATTTCTCTTCCTCTTCTTGTCAAAGACGGTGTTCTAACAGTATTATGGTTCTTTGCTCACATGAATTTATTAGATAAACAATTTAAACCCTCCCGAGTCTGTGGCTATTCAATAAAGGTTATTATATGTAATGTTTCACCTACTTAGCTAACTAAATGGTTCATTGACCAGAGGAAAATATATTGGATCAAGAGGTTAGGTAAGATATAATCAGAAATGTTTTCGTCTTACAGGTATTAGTACAATAAATTGACCCCAGCGGTATTTACTAGCCTACATGAATGAGTGTGTTTATGGGCCACAGTGAATGTATAGTAAGTTAGTATCTGAGGTTGGTAACCCGCTGGATCAGTTTTTCTGGTAGTAGAGCTATGGTTTAATTTATTAGCAAGTTAGGTGAAAAAGTTGAATCCGAATTATTGGTTATGTATTAACTTACCCGTTTGTATTTGTTTTATGTTGTCTGGAAATTCCTGAGAATATTGAATAGCGGGTGGTGAATGGAAAACAAACACTGCAGTGAGGTTGCTCGTTTGCAAAAGATAGCACTGAAGGGCTATGTAAGGCTGGCAGTGTTGAATTAGGAACTATTTAGTATACAAGTAAGAGTGTTTGATAGCAAAGAAGTTCGCTGGTAAAACTTTGGTCCTATATCACCTAGAAAGGGTAGTACCGAAGGAGTAGCAGGTTCATCAGTGCTTGAGTGAAGAGTAAGCGGAAGGGTTTTACTCGTAGTGAGTGAAGGGTAAGCGAAATAGTTTACTCGCAGTAAATGTGAATCGACTTTCTGGTTTAAGTAAAGCAAACAGAGTAGCGAATGTTTTTATGTTGTCAATTAATGAAAGTGTATAAGAATTGAAAGGAAAATAAGTTTTGTGTTACCTTGCACAACAGGGGTCAGTTGAGGGCGTTGCACTGACGTCACAGAGAGCCGTTCTGGGATTGGTTGGAACAGCGGGCGTGTGACTGACGCGAAATTGTAAAGGAGGGGTCAGTAGTAAGGAGTGATACTGACGTTACAGAAAAGCCGCGCTAGTATTGGCTAAGCGCATAGTGTAAAATAAAATCTGATTGGTCGAAAGGATAAAAGCCGCTTTAGTATTGGTTGGACAGTAGAGTAAAAGCGAAGATTTGATTTGGCTAGCAAGATAGACGCTACAATAATAATTGACAGTGAGATTTGTATGTGGAAACACAATCCAACATTGATAGGGAATCGACCTGATAGAAGATGGTTAGGTTCTGCCAGAGAACAATACGTAAAAAGATAGATACCAAAAATGTATGGAGAAAAGTGAAAGATTACGTTTATGCAGAGAATTAAAAATTATTTTAAAAAGGATAAGCCTGTTAAGACTAGAGAGGGAATTCTTAGTCCTCCCCCGAAAACGCCTGCATCATGCATGATGATGGAGAGAGGCTATCATACGTGTGTATGGTTAGAAAATTGGATAGAATATACAAAATAAGATGGAGTGCTAGCTTTCCCAGAACATGGTACATTTAATGTGACAATTCTGCATAACCTAAGATTAAAGATGAATGAATTAGAGCCCCTACCAAGATTGACCCAATATGAAGCTTTAGAGGAATGGGAAACTGAAGCATTTGAGCGCGATAGATCCAGAAGTAGCAGGAACCTTAGTGGATATTATCCCAGACTAAAGCGTGAAACTCGAGATAGTCAGATGAAACAATGGAGACAAGCGATGGTAGCTGAAGGATTATATCCTGTACTAATGACTGAGGAACATTCAGGAGGCAAATGCACAGAGAAGATCAAACATTTAACGATGACAGGAAGTGGAGAATCAGAAGATGATTTCTTGGAGGACATTTTAATGAAAAACCCTCCACCTTACCAAGAGAAACCGAGCAGAACTACTCCTAGCGATCTGGGTCTGGGAACACTATTAGTTCCCCAAATTATGCATGACACAATAAATGGAAGACTACTGCAGGAAAAAGAAAGAGAGGCAATAAGCAAGAATTGAGAGGAATTGATACAGAAAATAACCCAATTAAGTACTCACCCTGAAGCCCTACCCATACCCGTGACTATAGGTCCAGTGGCTCCATTGTATGGTGATAAGGCCCCCAAACCCCCAGTCATGTCCACAGCTACAATTGAACCCAGAAAAGAGAACTTAATCATTGATGATCAAGGTAGTGAATGTGAGTCGGTAATATCATTAATGGATTTACCGATAAGAGGTCAGATAAATGAAACCCTGAGAAGAGTTACTCCTAGTTGTTCAAAGGAAGTACAAATAGAATCAGCAACAGGAGTTAAGAATGCCACAATGGTATCCCCAGAAGAAATAGAGAGATGGGCACAGGGAATCTACAAGCCAAAACAACCAATGAAAATCTTAGATATCTACAAATTGAAAGTGGAACTGGAAGAAATGATAGCTGGGAATGTAGGGTTAGACAGGTTGAACACTTACAATGACGAAGAGTTATTATTTATCTGCAGAAGTATCACTAGAAATACAAAAATATTGCATGAGAAATTGACAGACCTAGCTTCTGAAATGAGAGTTGAAATAAGCAAATCCAAAGTATTACAGAAACCATACAGAGCAGAATTCAGTGATAAAGACCTAGAAAATATGAATGTGTATGGAAAAAAGTTACAGGTTAAAGAATTGATGACCATTTTACAAAAATGGGGTGACTTGGACAAATGGAAATCTAGATGGATGCGAAAAAGTGAAGAAGCACATGCCAAACGAACCACTTCTGAATTTGTAATGAAAGAAACAGGAAAGGTTGAAAGATTATGTCCTATGAGGGAGGTACCAGGAGGAGGATATGTACATGTACCATGGACTAGACAGGATATTTGATCCTTTACGAATGATTTTCCGAAGTTAAAAGAAAAGCCAGTTGAGTGGTATTGGTAAGTTGAAAGATTTGTGAAAGTTTCTAAAGTGCTGTTAAAGGATTTGGATGGTTTGTTTTACATTGTGGTGCCTACTGATTTGTGGACAGAATGTAAAATTACTGTTGATTGGCCTAGTAATGAGTATCCGAGAGATGAGAAAACAGGAGCTCCTTCAGAAGAGGTAATGAAGAAATATCACCAGGTGATCACTTTCTTGAAAGCGAAAATTCCCCCGAAAGAAACAGATTGGGAAAAAATAGATAGAACAAGCCAGGACAGAAATGAGTCCGTACATACCTATTATGAACGCTTACAGCAAGTATTTAAGCAGTATATTGGGGTTGAGAACATTGGAGATAAGGACATGGGACATTTTGTGTACCGATTTGGGACACGATTAAAACCAGAAATTGGAGACATGATTCGGCAACACATGCTGTGTTGGTAAGCAAGGCCCATAGATGACATTCTCAAATACGCAAAGTACTACGGAGATGAGATTGACAATAAACATAAGAAATTGGAAGAAAAAGTAATGTGGGCACAAGTAAAATTAGCAGAACAGCAGGAACTCCAACTAAATGGCCAGACAGGAAATCAAGAAAAACAAACATAATGGGGGTAATCAGAAGGGACAAAGCAGTAGAGAGGAGGCAAAGAAAAAGTTTCCTTGTCATGGGTGCGGGAAATTGGGGCATTGGAAAAATAAGTGTAAAATTATACAGAACAATAATGGCCCAAATCAAAATTTAAATCCACAGACGCAGAATGAGGGGAAAATGAATCAACTGCAGCAGGTTGTAAATCCACAGAGTCATTTGCCACCTGCCCCTATGCCAAATTTTGTGAACCAGACCAAGTACTGTGTGGACACCGGATTTCAAGGCGGAAATGGTAAGAAAAATTCTGTAACCTCACAATTTCTTTTACAGGACCCTTATTTTGATGACAGTGACCAATGAAGGTGCCTGAGCGGGGAGGAAAAGAAGTGCGTACTTGGCGCATCCTTACCGGTGGATCAGTCAGGTCCATTTGTTGATGGTAAAGTAGACAGAAAGGATATTACTTTCTTATTGGACACTGGTGCTACCTGTTCTACTGTGAGAACAGCAGACATTCCAAACCTACCCCTCTCGAGAGAAGCGATCCAAGTTGTGGGCGTTTCCAATAAACAGATTAGAACCCCTATTACAGAACCCATGGTGGTACGCATTGGCAATTTTAGGGAAATGTACAAATTCGTAGTGTGTGACTCTAGTCCTGTAAATTTATTAGGAAGAGATTTACTGTGCAACATGAACTGCACAATATTCTGCACACCGGACGGTGTTGCAATTCAAACCCCAGATGAAGACAGAGTCTATAAATTTATGTTAGCTAAACAAGGTACAGAAATAGATGAGATGTATTCTATGATAACTAAAGATGACTTACCAGATGAGGTCAACACAACGGTAAATCCAGATGTGTGGGATTTTACAGGAAAAGATGTAGGGTTAATGGAAAATGTAGACCCAGTAAAGGTAACCGTAAAGGAAGGTGCAGATTACCCAAATACTTGACAATACAAGATGAGTCCTGAAGTTAAAGCTGGTGTTACAGCAGAAATTGATTGAATGATCAAACAAGGCATTCTAAAAGAAATAATGAGCAGTCCCTGTAATTAACCTATAATTGGCATAAAGAAACCTAGCGGAAAATATAGGATAGTTCAGGACCTGAAAAAGATTAATAAAATTGTTGTGCCTTGTTGCCCCGTAGTGCCCAACCCAGCTGTGATTCTGTACCAGATACCTCGGAAGGCAGGATGGTTTACCGTAATTGATCTATGCCATGCCTTTTTCTATATCCCATTACACCCAGACAGCAAATATCTTTTCTCCTTTAGAGCACACAAAACCTGAGCTGTCCGGACCGCCGGGACGAGGCATCATCGCAGGCTGCACATCCGCTCAGCAGCGTAAGATGCCACTGACTCAGTGCACCCACCGTCCCATGGCAGGGTGCCTGTGCCGGCCGCAATTCTCCGAGTGCCACTAACCCTGTGCAACCCCAGTCAGCGCCACCTGGTGGCAAGCCCATGCCAGCTGCAAGGCCTCGGGTGCCACTAACCCTGTGCAAGCCCAGTCAGCGCCTCGTGCTCCATGCCTCAGATGCCACCAACCCTGTGCGCAACAACTCATGAGCTCTTTATGAATGAGAAGCGTGGAGCAGCCGTCATCCAGAGTCACCACCAGAAAAGGGGAATGTGAGGGCGTCGGCCCATTATGTTGGCGGAGTTACATGGCCAGTGACGCCTGTGCTGGATGGGTGTGGTGTGTGTGCCAACCTGCCCTCAGGGAGTGGCCGTGACATGCTGACGACTAGACAAGTGACCTGCACACCACCAGCGAGTACGCCTGCGACGGGTAGCAATGAGGGCCCCCCCTCGGTGCGTCATCGGAGTGGTCTGGCCTGCCGTACGCCGGACCAGCGCAGGGCTTGCCACAATGACTTGTGTGCTCTGGGCGTGGTGCAGTCCATGTCCGGACAAGGAAGTGACTGATAAGTGTGTCCCTGTTGTAGTGTTCACGGGACCAGGTACACAAAATGCAATGTCGCCCCTCTGACTCGCATCCTACAGGATGAACATCATTGACACAAGGGAAGGCACTGTCCCCACATTCATCCACACATCCATACCTGAATGATTTAAGACATGACACAGCATTGCATCACTGGATGTTTATTTACACATCCATTGCAGTTATGCAGCTGGAGCGGTACAGGGCAA
This sequence comes from Triturus cristatus, assembly GCF_964204655.1. Lineage (NCBI taxonomy): Eukaryota > Metazoa > Chordata > Amphibia > Caudata > Salamandridae > Triturus > Triturus cristatus. Next base: position 93,533,507 of record NC_140589.1, on the reverse strand, counting down.
TGCTAAGCTCACTACACAGTATGGGCCAGTGGAGGGCCAGCCAGAGTCCATCTGGGGATGACATGTACTGCGGAAGAGGAAGGGCACAGTCCGCAGTCTGTCCGCCATGTCATTGGTCGTCGAACAGGATGTGACAGTCCATGTCGCTGTCCAAGGTGAGTGCATCGGAGTGTATCGGAGGTCAGTGGAAGGTCATGAGGCCATGTGCGGCACCCAGCAGAAACAGGCCAGGTGGCGGAAATGAATGCCAGTGCCTCCTGATCACAAACACATCTACGTCCTCGTCCCCGGATGTGTGCCCTGCCCCCCCCTGTGGGTGTTGCAGTTCCAGCTGCAGCACTGTGCGCCACTGACACATCAGGGGCCTGGGTGGATACGTCTGCCGCACTGTGAGGCACTGACACACCAGGGGGTGGGGATGTGGATGGTGTGGGGGCAGCAGCATTCATCAGCGCCACGTCTTGTGGAGGCAATGCCATGATGGAGGTCTGCAGGGCATGATAGATCTCAGCTACATTCCGATGATGTGCAGCGGTGGCTGCCCTCCTTTCTGCCTCCATACGCACCATGTTCTCCATGAGCCTCAGCATGTGTGCCAGCTCATGGCTGGTATTGCTGGAGCCACTCTGAGTGGACAGCTGTTCTACTCTCCGCGTCATGACTCCAGCGATGGCAGTCAGGGCTCGTTGGAGACCATGGGGCGGACATAGACACCCAAGGATGGTGTCCAGTTTGGCAGCCATGAGTTCGAACCCCACCCACACCTGCTCAGCCATCTCCCTCTGGCCTTCCAGCACACGGCATTGGAAGGCCATTTTGTTGTTCCTGGGGGACTTGGGATGGGGTGGGTGCCTCCTGCTGGGTGGTTTGGGTGGGGTCTCCTCGATGTAGCTGGGCTGCCCTGATCCTGGAGGTGAGTCTCGGATGAGGTCAATGATGTCTAGGAGGGTTTGTGCGTTAATGCTGGTGTTGTCCTCCTCGTCATCAGTGAAGAATGGCTGGGACTGCTGTGCAGGAGGTGTTGATTATGCCCTTGCGATGTGAAGGGGAGATGGTGTATTACAATGTGTCCACATGTATGTAGGCGCATGGTACAGGTTGACATTCTGACAGCATGGCATTGTAAATTGTGACAGTCCGTGGCTCTGGGCGAGGTGCCAGGGTCATTGTGGGTGTGTACTGTGCCCTGCTTGATTGTGCATGTGTGCCATCGTGGCCATCTTCATCCGTCCCTGGTGGTCACTCACCCTGTTGCAGTTGTGTTGTGTCCTGTCGAGCAGTGTCCGGTCGCCCGACTCTGGCCACAGTATCCACACTGATGACTGTCGACACCAGCTCCTCCATGTCACCCAGCACGAGCTGTGGCGCTAGGTCCCCACCTCCGGTATGCATTGCTGCCTTGTGGTTGGCGGAGAGTTTCTCCTTGGTCTTCCGCTTGATGTCATTCCGCCGCCTCTTGACCTCGTCCATTGTCCGCTTGTGCTCTCCGACGGCATTCACCTTGTCGACGATGTCCTGCCATATTCCAGTTTTGGTGCCCTATGACACATTGGAAGTGACGAAGAGTTGTTGATGGTGTTCCATCACTTCCGTGACTATGATCCTGTTCGCCTGCGGACTGAACTTCATCTTCCTCGTCTTCTTGTCCTTGCCCTTCCCTGTCCCCGATGTCCCGGGCTGGTCGTCCGAGGTGCTTGTGGGGTTGCGTTCGTCCTCTGCGCCTGCTCCGGTTCCCAACATGGTGCTTGGCTGTAGGTCAGTTTGGGTGTGGGTGTTTTTTCTACTTTTATGGTGATTCTTTTGGCCTGCCAGGTGTGTGTTGCAGGCCTGGCGCTGCTTATCGCTGTTTTCCTCATTGCGCTTTGGCCGATAGCGTGTTTTTTGGTGTTGTGGTTTGTGTTTTTATCTCCGTGGTGGTGGTTGTATCGCGGACATTGGTACTGCCTTGTTGTGAATTCCACTTTGACACGGGGTTATTTTCCCGCAATGGGCTGCGATATTGGAAGTTGCGTTATACTACTCGTGCGGTAGTTATCACACGTTCTTGTGAATATCCCCCTCAGTTTTTTAACGGTGTGTAGTGGTAGTGCTCAGTATTTTGGAAAGTGAAATCATGTTGGCAATTCTCAAAAGTGCAGATTTCCCAACCATGAAACAAATCGGAGATAGTGAGATAACACCCCTCCCTCCATTGATCTAAAGGGTCTGAATGAAGGGTAGGAATAAAAGCCAGATTATGGTAGATAGCGATAAACTGGGAGGGAAATATGGTGCACTCTGAGGCCCGGGTTATGTCATTCCATACCTTGCAAATCAGATTCTCGCAGAGATCATTCGGAGATTAGTCTCAAATTTGCCGCTTTGTTATAAAGATAAAATGCAGATCAGTGATGTCATTTGATATGTCATCAGTGATGTCACTGACCATATCATGAGTGATATAATATGTGAGATCGCAAGCAGCGCATTGAGTGGGCGTAAGTTAGAGTCAGCTCAGGTAACTATAAAGGCTGATCTGCTACGTTTTTGTGCGTGTGAAATCTGAGCCTAACCATACTGTCCCTGTAACCTTTGATTTTTCAGTGCATTTCTAAGTTGTTTTTAATTCTATTTCCTAATCATAACGTCCCTGTACCCTTTGGTTTTTTCAGTAAATTTTGAAAGTGTTTCAACATTTTTTTTCCTAATCGTAGCCTCTGAGAGTGGGTATGTGAGTGACTATATAGGTCAGTGAGTGGGTGTGAGTGGCAGTAGGGGTCTGTAGGTGGGAGAGGGAGTGGTTTTGTGTGTGTATGAATGGCTGTATGGGTCAGTAATGAGTGTGTGAGTGGCTGTATGAGTCTCTGAGTGGGTGTCTGAGTGTCTATGTGGGTGTGAGTGAATGTGTGACTGTCTTTGTGGATCTGTGATCGGCTATGTGAGTGGGTGTGTGAGTGTCTGTGTGGGTCTGTGAGTGGGTGTGTGAGTGCCTACATGGGTATGTGAGTGGGTCTGTAAGTGCCTGCATGGGTCTGTGAGTGGGTGTGCTAATGCCAGCATAGGTCTGTGAGTCAGTGTGTGAGTGCCTATGTGGGTCTGAGTGTGGACTTGAGAGTTCCTGCATGGCTCTGTGAGTGGGTGTGTGAATGTCTGTTTAGGTCTGTGAGAGGGAGCATGACTGCCTGTGTGGGTCTGTAAATGGGCGTGAGAGTGCCTGAGTGGGTCTGAAAGTGTTTTTTCAAAGTGCGTCAAGATTCAGGAATCTGTTGCTGATTTACACAGGGGGCCGTGCTGAGCCATGTGTGGGATCCGTGGATTTCCAAAGTGGAAAAAAACTAAATTTTGTGCCCAATATAGGTCCCTTTGACACTTCTCTAACACCCCCATGGGGTCAGGTTACATCTAACCTGACCCCTTTAATCATTTTGCAGATTACGTTTAAGACCTCAGGACTGTTCCCTGATACTTAAATTGGTTGCTGCAACGTCCTGGTCAGGTTATGGTCAGCCTCTGTGTCCCTATATACAATTTTGTTTTTCTAATAATAACTCTTCAATTACTGGACAGATTTACATCAAATCACAAAGAGGGCTCTTTCTGAACCAACAGCTACCTGTCTACCAAATTTGCTGTAACTCCTTACAGCAGTTAGGGCTGTAGTCATGTTCGAAATCCATATGAGAAATTGCATAGGAAAAGCTTTGACCCCCCTTTTTTCTCGGTCCCGCTTCATCAATCACTCTGAAAGATTACATGCAGAACTAGATAAACCGTGCCACTTGTTTTGGGAAATTTGGCAAAAAATGTTCAAACAGCGCCAAAGTTGTAAGCAAGTCAAAAAATGCTTTTCCTGTGGAAACCAGGTCCTAAGTATGACCACATACTCACACACAAACATTTATACTTGACTAATATGTAAAGGCAAATGCGTTGTAAAAATGTGCATGGTAAAAAATGCATGGTAAAGGTACTGCGTGCTAATTTCAACGTTGTAAAGGCTATTTCCCCATTGGCTGCTCATCACTAGCCGAATTCAGTTTAAGACTCTAGGGGTCACATGCAGAAAGGTAAGTGTATGCGATTACCAAATTGCTAATTTTTGTGATTCGCTATTTGGTAAAAGCAAAGACCCATGCACAAATGTGTAGTTTACACATTTTGCGATTCCCAGTGGGTTGCAAATTGAACTACCTCATGAATAATAATGAGGTAGGTCTTGGTTTACGACACATTGGGAATCGCAAAAATCATCACTGCCTACTCATAAAAAGTGTTGTTACAGACATTCACCAAGGGGACGGGACCCCTTGGGATCCCTTCCAATTTGTGAATAGGCTACCACCTACTTGAAGTAGATGGTAAAATGCAAATGATTTGCTGCCGCATTACAACTGCGTTTCGACATTGTGAACGTTTAGGCTCTGGGGGTGGCCTTCACATAGAACTGTACAGTTCCGGAATATTTATACTGGGGACAGTTCGAAAGGCAGACTACTCAGAGGCAGGTTTGTGGTAGAATGAAGCTGCTTTTATTTCTAGTCTACGTCTTTTCTGTTTGTAAGCAGTCCCTAAGGCACAGTCAGGAGTACACACAGTGAACACTGAAGTCTCCCAATGAGTATTCTTCCTCGTGTATCCTTGGGCTTTTCGGAATACTGCTTGTGTGCTCGGCGGCTCCTTTTGTCTCCGTCCCCAGGTGGAGATGTCGGTATGGCATGAAAAGCAAGGGAGACAAGAAAAGCACTTGTAATTGCCTGTTGTGAGGTGCTCTGTAGGGGAAGGGCGTGAGGGACACCGGTGCTCGTTTTAAGGAAGGTGCAGTGATCCCAGGTTCGAAAGGACAAACAGAGGGGAGAGCCGTCTAAACCTTCTCCCGCCTCCCAAACCACCCTGTCATACACCTGCGTACCTGGGTGAGCCACGCGCCTCCAGGTACGTGGCTGGGCGAAGCGCCTTCCGGTTGGCCTCCTGGCTTTTGTCCTCCGTCTCCGTCCACTCCGTTGTCCCGGGGTCTCCTCGAGTCTTCGTCCTGTGCGGCGTCTGCTAAGCCCTCCGACTCCTTGGTTCCCGGTGCGCTGTCCTCCACGTCTGCTTCTCTTCCTGGTGCGTCGGTCTCTCTGACGTTGACGTCCTGGTCCCTATTCATTGGCAGAGGGAAGGTCACGAGGTAGTTGGGGGCGGGCTCCACAGTACTCCCGGGATTTTTAAAGGGGCCCGTCCTAGTCAGCGTTTCTTCAGGTTGGGTGAGATCACAATCCCACTCGTAGGGCTGTGGGGAAAAAGACAGGGGACCGGCAAGGTGAATGTTGCTCTGACGTCACAGGGGTCCCCGCGCCTCCGTGCCACCGTGATCCTTGTGAGTCCGGGGCGACCCCGTGACATTCCCTCCCCCTAGGCTTCTCCCGTTCGGGGAGAGGTAAAATGCGGGATAAGAAGTCCGCATTACCATTCTCACTGCCCTTTTTGTGTTTGATGGTAAAGGAGAAGGGCTGTAGGCTCCGAAACCATCTTAAAACTCTAGAGTTGTGTCCTCGGGTCCTACTTAGCCATTGTAGAGGGGCATGGTCTGTATACAGAGTGAAATGGGTTCCCTCCAGATAGTATCTTAATTTATCTATAGCCCACTTCACCGCTAGGCACTCTTTTTCAATTGTCTGATACTTCAGTTCTCTGGGAAACAGATTTTGACTTTTAAAGAGAACGGGATGTTCTATCTCCTCCCGAGATATTTGGGACAGTACTGCTCCAATCCCACACCCGGAGGCATCTGTTTGTAACAGGAAGGGACGTGTGAAGTCGGGTGACACTAAGACGGGGCTAGTGGTGATGGAGTGTTTGAGGCTTTCGAAGGCGTGTTTTAAGGTCTCAGAAGGCTGCTGGAGGGCTTTGTTCTTTACGTCCTTCTTTAGAACATCCGTGAGGGGTCCGGCTATCTCTGAATATGAGGGTATAAACCGCCTATAGTAACCAAGGAGGCCTAAGAAGGCTCGGACCTCCCTTTTGGTGCTAGGAAAGGGTGTCTCTCGGATAGCCCGAACTTTTTCTTCTTGAGGAGCTATCAACCCGTGTCCTAACACGTACCCAAGATATTTGACAGATTGGTAACCGACTCGTGATTTTTTTGAATTGATATGTAGACCCGCCTCCCTCAAGGCGCTCAAGACTAGGTCGAGGTGCGGTAGGTGTTCTTCCCATGTGGAGCTAAATACGACTATGTCGTCTAAGTATGCCGAGGCACAATGCCGGACGTCTTTCAGCACCTCATTCATGAGGCGTTGAAATGTTGCAGGCGCTCCATGAAGTCCAAAGGGAAGCACTAAAAACTCGTACAGCCCGTCCGGTATGGAGAAGGCGTTCTTTTCCCTGTCTGATGGATGTAAGGGGACCTGCCAATATCCCTTGGTAAGGTCAAATGTTGTGATGAAACGGGCCTCCCCCAGTTTCTCAATTAAGTCATCCACCCTTGGTATGGGGTATGAGTCGAATTTTGATATCTCATTGAGGGCCCTAAAGTCCATGCAGAAGCGAATGGAACCATCAGGTTTTGGGACCATTACTATAGGTGAGTTCCATTCGCTTCTGGAGGGTTGTATGACCCCCATCTGTACCATATTACTGTTAGACGGCGACCTCAGAGGAGCCTGGAAGGGGTCCTGACTACCCTGAGTCCCACCCTCAAGGTATCGTAGCCGGGCACTGGCGGGAGACTCCCCAGGGGGAGGAATCTCGTATCTAGGGTCGTACTTCTGGCACCACACGACACAGAGTGACCACACCGGATATTCTGAGAAAATAATCTTTATCAAGTAGGTTATCACTGCAAATATGTACAAGGTGAGCACGGGCTCAAGAGTCTCGGAAGGGGTAGGGGGTAGCGGGACAGTCTCTGGTAAAGGTTCAAGCAGGGACGTATCCGGCGCACAGCTCACAATCCTCGAGCTGGGGGATACGATGTTGTAGTCGGGGTCCGGCGGGACCGTGAGAGTCGGTTGGAGCCACGAGTCACTCAGCGGGCTCAGGTACAAGTTCGGAGGTCTTACGATCTTCAGGGAGCCGCGAGTCACTCAGCAGGGCTCAGGTACAAGTTCGGAGGTCTTACGATCTTCAGGGAGCCGCGAGTCACTCAGCAGGGCTCAGGTACAAGTTCGGAGGTCTTACGATCTTCAGGGAGCCGCGAGTCACTCAGCAGGGCTCAGGTACAAGTTCGGAGGTCTTACGATCTTCAGGGAGCCGCGAGTCACTCAGCAGGGCTCAGGTGGGTTCAAGTTCCAGGAGCCGCGACCACGTCAGCAGGGCTCTCGTTGTTCCAGCGTCGAATCTGCCGGACAGACCCAGAGCACCCCTTGTTATAGGTCGACCCCTCTTTGATGTCCGGAGTCTGTGCAGGCATGGGTCTTGTCACCTGGGGGTCGCTTGTCGGGATTTCCTGCTATAGTCTTTTGATCCTTTCAGGGCCGGGTCGGGAGGAGTCCCAGACACCCAGCAGGCATGGAGCCAGCCCTCAGGGAGGCCGGAGGGCCGATCGAAACCCATCGTCCCGGGGGAGTTCAGAGGTGCGATAGAAACGGCTCCTCCCTCTCTCATCCCCTGGAAGCGTGATGTCCTCCAGCCGGAGTGGCGCCTCTAGGCCCGGGTCGCGCTGGGGCCGGGCGGCCATCTTGGTGCATGAAGTGGGCACGCGGGCCCGGGGTGGCCGAAAGGAGAGAGGCCAGGGACGGGGATGTCCGGGTCGGTGCGTGTGTCCTGGTGGGGAGGTTCGGCTGGGCCGTGGGCTTGGGCTGTAGGTACCAGGTTTCGGTGGTGCGGGGGCACGGAGGGCCATTCTACGAGGCCGGGTCCAACACGCGTCCCCCCCAGCTGAAAGCCGGAGAGAACTGCCCATCAGCTTGGGGGGTTCTCTTCGCTGAGGCGGAAGAACCGGGAGAGGCCGTCAGCATTGGCGTCGTCCGTACCAGGGCGGTGTTCCACGGTGAAATCCATCCCCTGGAAGGAGATTGACCACCGCAGTAGCTTGGGGTTTTCTCCTCGCATCTGCATGAGCCATCGCAAGGGCCGATGGTCAGTTTGGACTCTGAAATGGGTGCCGAACAGGTAGGGTCGTAGCTTTTTGAGTGCCCAGACCACGGCAAAGGCTTCGCGCTCTATGGTGCTCCATCTCTGTTCTCGGGGCAACAGCCGCCGACTGAGGAAGGCGACGGGCTGGTCTAGGCCTTGGTCATTTACTTGGGACAGGACGGCCCCAATGCCATGCTCGGAGGCATCGGTCTGGACTATGAACTCCTTGGCGTAGTCGGGAGCCTGGAGGACGGGGGCAGTACACATGGCCTTTTTTAGGGCATCGAAAGCTTCCTGGCAGGCAGCCGTCCACTGCACTTTCTTTGGCTGTCTTTTAGACGTGAGTTCTGTGAGAGGGCCGACAAGGCTGCCATACCCCCGAATGAATCTTCGGTAGTAGCCCGTGAGTCCCAGAAAGGCTCGGACCTCCGTCTGGGTGATGGGGGGTTCCCAGGCCAGGATGGCGTCGATCTTTGGCTGTAGAGGGGCGACCTGGCCACTCCCGACCTGGTGCCCCAAGTAGACCACGGATCCTTGCCCGATCTGGCACTTGCTGGCTTTTACTGTGAGGCCTGCCTGGCGCAGGGCGGTTAGCACCCTCCGGAGGTGCTGGAGGTGCTCACTCCACTCTGAACTGAAGACAGCGATGTCGTCCAGATATGCCGCGCTGAACTGTTCTAGCCCGGCCAGGACCCTATTCACCAGTCGCTGGAAAGTGGCCGGGGCATTTTTCATCCCGAAGGGCATTACGCGGAAGCGGTAGTGCCCATCGGGGGTGGAGAAAGCGGACCGCTCCTTGGCCCCTTCAGTGAGCGCAATCTGCCAGTATCCGCAGGTGAGGTCGAATGTGCTGAGGAACCGGGCTGCCCCTAGTCGGTCAATGAGTTCGTCGGCTCGTGGAATGGGGTGGGCATCGGCTCGGGTAACGTCATTGAGCCCCCGGTAGTCCACGCAGAATCGGAGCTCGGGGGCGACACCGGGGGCCGCTGCCTTTGGGACCAGGACCACGGGGCTGGCCCAGGGACTGTCAGAGGGCTCGATCACCCCCAGGGTCAACATCTTCGAGACTTCCGCTTGAATGCAGGACCGGACCCGGTCAGGAACCCGGTAGGCTCGGTGTCTCACTGGCGGGCTGTCCCCGGTGTCCACGTCATGAACACACCAGTTGGTGACCCGGGGGGTCAGGGAGAAGAGGTCGGAAAATTGTCTCAGGAGCTGGCGGCAGTCCGCTTGTTGCTGGGCAGTGAGGGCTGGGGAGAGGTTCACTCCTTCCACGGAGCCATCCTGCTCCTTGACACACAGGAGGTCCGGGAGGGGATCCGACTCATCTTCGGCCCCGTCATCGGTGGCCAGCAGGAGGCTCAGTTCTGTCCGCTGGAAGTGAGGCTTGAGGCGGTTCACGTGCAGGACCCGGAGGTGACTGGACGTCCACCAAGTATGTGACTTCGCTCTTCCGCTCAACCACCTTGTAGGGCCCAGTCCATCGGTCCTGGAGGGCGCCAGGCTTCACGGGGGCCATGACCCACACCTGCTGGCCCGGCTGGAACTCGACCAGAGTGGCATTCTGGTCGTACCAGCGCTTCATCTCCTCTTGACTTGCCTCCAGGTTGGCCTCGGCCAGTTCTCGGAACTTCCTGGTCTGGTTTCGGAGGGCCAGGACGTATTGGAACACATCTCGGGGGGTGGTCTGGGGTGCTGCCTCCCACCCTTCCTTAACCAAACTGAGGGGACCTCGGACGGGGTGTCCATAGAGTAATTCAAACGGGCTGAACCCTAAGGATTTCTGGGGGACCTCCCGGTAAGCGAACAAGAGGCAGGGGAGCAGGACGTCCCACTTACGCCGGAGGGGCTCTTCTAGGCCAGCGATCATCCCTTTCAAAGTCCTATTAAACCTTTCTACTAGGCCGTTCCCTTGGGGATGGTACGGGGTGGTGAACTTATAGGGCACCCCACATTGTTGCCACAGGGACGTCATATACTTCGAGATAAAATTAGTGCCGCGATCGCTCACGACCTCGCGGGGAAAACCCACCCTGGAAAAGATTCCCATCAGGGCCCGGCCCACCACGGGGGCCGTAATGGTGCGTAGGGGAATAGCCTCAGGATAGCGGGTGGCGTGGTCCACGAGGACCAAGATGAAACGGTGGCCTTGGGAGGTGGGGGGGTCCAGTGGTCCCACGATGCCGATTCCGACTCGTTCAAAAGGGGTACTGACGACCGGGAAGGGTTGGAGGGGAGCCTTGCACTTCCCCCCACTCTTCCCACTAGCCTGGCACGTGGGGCAGGACTTGCAGTGGGCCTCTACCACTGCTCTCATTCTAGGCCAGTAAAAATGGGTCACGAGTCGGCTGTAGGTCTTGTCCTGAACCAGGTGGCCGGCGAGGGGGACGTCGTGGGCTAAGCCCAGGAGGAAATCTCGGAAGCGGAGGGGTACCACCAGTACCCGTCCGGATCCCAACTCCACCGACTTCTGCTCACTGTACAAGATGCTATTTTCCCAATAGATTCGGTGTGTCCCGGTCTGGTCACCTGCGGCTTGGCCCTCGGCCTGGCGCCGCAGTCCGACCAGGGAAGGACAAGTGGCTTGTTCCCGGCAAAACTCTTCCCGAGTGGGCCCGCCCTCGTGGCGCCAATGTGCCAACTCGGGTAGATCTCCCAACTCGGGGACCGGGGCGGGGTCGGATGGTGTGGGTTCGTCGTGGGCGACGGACCCTTCTGATGGGGGGACGGGAGGACCCTCGGCGGGGACTGTACTGGTCTCTTCGATCGGGGTGTTCTCGACTTCTCTCCGGGGAGTGAGCCGGGCTGACATAGATCGGGTGGTGGCGCACACCCACTCGGGGAGTCCCATCATTCCTAGGTGGGCCTTGCGCTCGACGTGCTTCCAGGGAGAACTCTCTAGGTCGTTCCCTAAGAGGCAGTCGACCGGCTGGGAGGTTGTTACGGCCACCTTGAGTTTACCTATCACCCCTCCCCACTCAAACGGCACCAGGGCTACCTGACACATACTTTCTCTATTGTCTGCGGAGATTACGGGGCAAAAGACGTTGGGGAGGATCTGCTCCTCGGGGACTAGGTGCCTGAGGACACCGGTGATACTGGCCCCGGTGTCCCGCAGGGCCTCTACCTGGTGGCCATTGATTTTGACGAGCTGCCCGTACTTCTGTGTGTTGGAGGGTAGGAGGCTACCAGGGATCATCTCTCTATCTCCCAGGGATACTAGGGCCATTGCGGCGGGTTCCCACTCCTCGGCTTCCTCAACCTCCTCCCCCAGAGCTACGTTGGCTATCTGTCTCGCAGGGGTGGTAGGGGAGACTTGGGTGGCCATGGGGCACTCTGGGTCATTGGCGTAGTGCCCGGGTTTCTGGCAACGGAAACATGTGACGGTCACCCGGTGTCCCCGTCTCCCAGGGGGCCCTGTCACCGGTGGGGGGGGCGCCGGGAAAGGTGGAGGTTGTGTCTTCGGGGGGCTAGGCTGGGACTCTCTCGGCCCTCCCTGGTTCCCTCCCCCTCTCTGGCGGGGTGGTCCCTGACCGGCTCGGGGGTACTCTCCTACCATGCCCCGGGAGACCCGGGTGTTGGTCCAGCGGTCGGCCTCCACAGCCAGCTTCCGGGGATCTGTGAGCTTGCTGTCAAGCAGATGCTGACGTAGTTCTATGAAGCAGTTCGCAGCCAGATGTTCCCACAACATGAGGTCAGTGAGTTCGGCAAAGGTGGTGACTTTGCTGCCCTTGATCCACCCATCGAAGGCCCGACTGAAAAAGTTTACATACTCCACCCAGGTGGTGCCCGGGATCTTCCGGCAGTCCCGGAATCGCTGACGGTACATTTCTGGGGTGAGGCCGTATCTTGTGAGTAGAGCCTCTTTCATGTGGCTGTAGGAGGTCTGCAGGGAGAGGGGTAGGTCGAGCAGGGTGTCCCTTCCTTCGCTCAGAAACCGCCCCCACAACCCCGCCCCCCAATCCTTCTGCGGGATCCGATGGGAGGTCATGGCGACCTCGTAGGCCCTGAACCATTGCTGAATGTCATCGTTTTTATAATATTCCTTGACCACATCCTTGGGGATGTGGACCTTCTGTTCCGCTGGGGAGGCCGTCTCTCGGTTTCCCGGGGGCCTTCCTTCCTCGCTTCTGTCCTTGAGCTCGATTTCTTTCAAGCTGCGTTCGTGCTCTAGTTGGAGCTTCCTTCCTTCGTGCTCCCGTTGGAGCTTCTTTTCTTCTAGTTCGCCTTGTACACGCATTTGCTCTACTGCTAGCTTTTTTTCCGCTAACTTCAATTCGCCCTCGATTTTGAGTTTGGCTAACTCGAGTTCATGATTGCGGCTTCTCTCTCTGTCCGCGAGCTCTTCTGGGGATAGGCCCCCGTCCGGTACGATGCCTCGCACCTGATTGCTATTGCTTCCACTTTGGGGGGGTTCGGCTTCGTCGGGGCGCTCCCCCGTGCCTTCCGGGCGGGAGGCCCCGGTCTCCACCCAAGTTTTCAGTGCTTTCTGCAAATCCTCTTTAGTGTTGAGACCAGTGGTAGCGATTTTAAGTTCTTTGCAGAATTGCTTTAGCTCCTTGTGTGTATATTCTTCTAGCTGCTCCACCTGGAACACCCTGTTGGCGCTGGTTTCTGCAGGGCTCACGGCGCTCCCTTCTGCCATTTTTGTCGGTAGTGCTTCCGTTGTTCACGGTACGATCTCTAGGTGATGGCCCGAATCCCGTCGCTTGCCACCAATGTTAGACGGCGACCTCAGAGGAGCCTGGAAGGGGTCCTGACTACCCTGAGTCCCACCCTCAAGGTATCGTAGCCGGGCACTGGCGGGAGACTCCCCAGGGGGAGGAATCTCGTATCTAGGGTCGTACTTCTGGCACCACACGACACAGAGTGACCACACCGGGTATTCTGAGAAAACAATCTTTATCAAGTAGGTTATCACTGCAAATATGTACAAGGTGAGCACGGGCTCAAGAGTCTCGGAAGGGGTAGGGGGTAGCGGGACAGTCTCTGGTAAAGGTTCAAGCAGGGACGTATCCGGCGCACAGCTCACAATCCTCGAGCTGGGGGATACGATGTTGTAGTCGGGGTCCGGCGGGACCGTGAGAGTCGGTTGGAGCCGCGAGTCACTCAGCGGGCTCAGGTACAAGTTCGGAGGTCTTACGATCTTCAGGGAGCCGCGAGTCACTCAGCAGGGCTCAGGTACAAGTTCGGAGGTCTTACGATCTTCAGGGAGCCGCGAGTCACTCAGCAGGGCTCAGGTACAAGTTCGGAGGTCTTACGATCTTCAGGGAGCCGCGAGTCACTCAGCAGGGCTCAGGTACAAGTTCGGAGGTCTTACGATCTTCAGGGAGCCGCGAGTCACTCAGCAGGGCTCAGGTGGGTTCAAGTTCCAGGAGCCGCGACCACGTCAGCAGGGCTCTCGTTGTTCCAGCGTCGAATCTGCCGGACAGACCCAGAGCACCCCTTGTTATAGGTCGACCCCTCTTTGATGTCCGGAGTCTGTGCAGGCAGGGGTCTTGTCACCTGGGGGTCGCTTGTCGGGATTTCCTGCTATAGTCTTTTGATCCTTTCAGGGCCGGGTCGGGAGGAGTCCCAGACACCCAGCAGGCATGGAGCCAGCCCTCAGGGAGGCCGGAGGGCCGATCGAAACCCATCGTCCCGGGGGAGTTCAGAGGTGCGATAGAAACGGCTCCTCCCTCTCTCATCCCCTGGAAGCGTGATGTCCTCCAGCCGGAGTGGCGCCTCTAGGCCCGGGTCGCGCTGGGGCCGGGCGGCCATCTTGGTGCATGAAGTGGGCACGCGGGCCCGGGGTGGCCGAAAGGAGAGAGGCCAGGGACGGGGATGTCCGGGTCGGTGCGTGTGTCCTGGTGGGGAGGTTCGGCTGGGCCGTGGGCTTGGGCTGTAGGTACCAGGTTTCGGTGGTGCGGGGGCACGGAGGGCCATTCTACGAGGCCGGGTCCAACACGCGTCCCCCCCAGCTGAAAGCCGGAGAGAACTGCCCATCAGCTTGGGGGGTTCTCTTCGCTGAGGCGGAAGAACCGGGAGAGGCCGTCAGCATTGGCGTGGTCCGTACCAGGGCGGTGTTCCACGGTGAAATCCATCCCCTGGAGGGAGATTGACCACCGCAATAGCTTGGGGTTTTCTCCTCGCATCTGCATGAGCCATCGCAAGGGCCGATGGTCAGTTTGGACTCTGAAATGGGTGCCGAACAGGTAGGGTCGTAGCTTTTTGAGTGCCCAGACCACGGCAAAGGCTTCGCGCTCTATGGTGCTCCATCTCTGTTCTCGGGGCAACAGCCGCCGACTGAGGAAGGCGACGGGCTGGTCTAGGCCTTGGTCATTTACTTGGGACAGGACGGCCCCAATGCCATGCTCGGAGGCATCGGTCTGGACTATGAACTCCTTGGCGTAGTCGGGAGCCTGGAGGACGGGGGCAGTACACATGGCCTTTTTTAGGGCATCGAAAGCTTCCTGGCAGGCAGCCGTCCACTGCACTTTCTTTGGCTGTCTTTTAGACGTGAGTTCTTTGAGAGGGCCGACAAGGCTGCCATACCCCCGAATGAATCTTCGGTAGTAGCCCGTGAGTCCCAGAAAGGCTCGGACCTCCGTCTGGGTGATGGGGGGTTCCCAGGCCAGGATGGCGTCGATCTTTGGCTGTAGAGGGGCGACCTGGCCACTCCCGACCTGGTGCCCCAAGTAGACCACGGATCCTTGCCCGATCTGGCACTTGCTGGCTTTTACTGTGAGGCCTGCCTGGCGCAGGGCGGTTAGCACCCTCCGGAGGTGCTGGAGGTGCTCACTCCACTCTGAACTGAAGACAGCGATGTCGTCCAGATATGCCGCGCTGAACTGTTCTAGCCCGGCCAGGACCCTATTCACCAGTCGCTGGAAAGTGGCCGGGGCATTTCTCATCCCGAAGGGCATTACGCGGAAGCGGTAGTGCCCATCGGGGGTGGAGAAAGCGGACCGCTCCTTGGCCCCTTCGGTGAGCGCAATCTGCCAGTATCCGCAGGTGAGGTCGAATGTGCTGAGGAACCGGGCTGCCCCTAGTCGGTCAATGAGTTCGTCGGCTCGTGGAATGGGGTGGGCATCGGCTCGGGTAACGTCATTGAGCCCCCGGTAGTCCACGCAGAATCGGAGCTCGGGGGCGACACCGGGGGCCGCTGCCTTCGGGACCAGGACCACGGGGCTGGCCCAGGGACTGTCAGAGGGCTCGATCACCCCCAGGGTCAACATCTTCGAGACTTCCGCTTGAATGCAGGACCGGACCCGGTCAGGAACCCGGTAGGCTCGGTGTCTCACCGGCGGGCTGTCCCTGGTGTCCACGTCATGAACACACCAGTTGGTGACCCGGGGGGTCAGGGAGAAGAGGTCGGAAAATTGTCTCAGGAGCTGGCGGCAGTCCGCTTGTTGCTGGGCAGTGAGGGCTGGGGAGAGGTTCACTCCTTCCACGGAGCCATCCTGCTCCTTGACACACAGGAGGTCCGGGAGGGGATCCGACTCATCTTCGGCCCCGTCATCGGTGGCCAGCAGGAGGCTCAGTTCTGTCCGCTGGAAGTGAGGCTTGAGGCGGTTCACGTGCAGGACCCGGAGGTGACTGGACGTCCACCAAGTATGTGACTTCGCTCTTCCGCTCAACCACCTTGTAGGGCCCAGTCCATCGGTCCTGGAGGGCGCCAGGCTTCACGGGGGCCATGACCCACACCTGCTGGCCCGGCTGGAACTCGACCAGAGTGGCATTCTGGTCGTACCAGCGCTTCATCTCCTCTTGACTTGCCTCCAGGTTGGCCTCGGCCAGTTCTCGGAACTTCCTGGTCTGGTTTCGGAGGGCCAGGATGTATTGGAACACATCTCGGGGGGTGGTCTGGGGTGCTGCCTCCCACCCTTCCTTAACCAAACTGAGGGGACCTCGGACGGGGTGTCCATAGAGTAATTCAAACGGGCTGAACCCTAAGGATTTCTGGGGGACCTCCCGGTAAGCGAACAAGAGGCAGGGGAGCAGGACGTCCCACTTACGCCGGAGGGGCTCTTCTAGGCCAGCGATCATCCCTTTCAAAGTCCTATTAAACCTTTCTACTAGGCCGTTCCCTTGGGGATGGTACGGGGTGGTGAACTTATAGGGCACCCCACATTGTTGCCACAGGGACGTCATATACTTCGAGATAAAATTAGTGCCGCGATCGCTCACGACCTCGCGGGGAAAACCCACCCTGGAAAAGATTCCCATCAGGGCCCGGCCCACCACGGGGGCCGTAATGGTGCGTAGGGGAATAGCCTCAGGATAGCGGGTGGCGTGGTCCACGAGGACCAAGATGAAACGGTGGCCTTGGGAGGTGGGGGGGTCCAGTGGTCCCACGATGCCGATTCCGACTCGTTCAAAAGGGGTACTGACGACCGGGAAGGGTTGGAGGGGAGCCTTGCACTTCCCCCCACTCTTCCCACTAGCCTGGCACGTGGGGCAGGACTTGCAGTGGGCCTCTACCGCTGCTCTCATTCTAGGCCAGTAAAAATGGGTCACGAGTCGGCTGTAGGTCTTGTCCTGACCCAGGTGGCCGGCGAGGGGGACGTCGTGGGCTAAGCCCAGGAGGAAATCTCGGAAGCGGAGGGGTACCACCAGTACCCGTCCGGATCCCAACTCCACCGACTTCTGCTCACTGTACAAGATGCTATTTTCCCAATAGATTCGGTGTGTCCCGGTCTGGTCACCTGCGGCTTGGCCCTCGGCCTGGCGCCGCAGTCCGACCAGGGAAGGACAAGTGGCTTGTTCCCGGCAAAACTCCTTGTTATAGGTCGACCCCTCTTTGATGTCCGGAGTCTGTGCAGGCAGGGGTCTTGTCACCTGGGGGTCGCTTGTCGGGATTTCCTGCTATAGTCTTTTGATCCTTTCAGGGCCGGGTCGGGAGGAGTCCCAGACACCCAGCAGGCATGGAGCCAGCCCTCAGGGAGGCCAGAGGGCCGATCGAAACCCATCGTCCCGGGGGAGTTCAGAGGTGCGAGAGAAACGGCTCCTCCCTCTCTCATCCCCTGGAAGCGTGATGTCCTCCAGCCGGAGTGGCGCCTCTAGGCCCGGGTCGCGCTGGGGCCGGGCGGCCATCTTGGTGCATGAAGTGGGCACGCGGGCCCGGGGTGGCCGAAAGGAGAGAGGCCAGGGACGGGGATGTCCGGGTCGGTGCGTGTGTCCTGGTGGGGAGGTTCGGCTGGGCCGTGGGCTTGGGCTGTAGGTACCAGGTTTCGGTGGTGCGGGGGCACGGAGGGCCATTCTACGAGGCCGGGTCCAACAATTACGTACCACCTTTCAGACGGCTTCCCGTCTGGCAGCTGGTATTCTATAAGGCTTTTTATTAACCACGTGGCCAGGACGAGTGTGTATCCTATGCTCTGCGAGGGTAGTTCTACCGGGTAGGTCTGAGAAAAGAGGGACGTATTTCTGCAGGAGGACATTGAGCTCTTCCCGGTGGATGCCATCTAGCTCTTCATTGACCACTAGTTGTTCCAAGGTAGCGTCGGGTGTCCTATGAGTGGGTATGGTAAAGCCCACTGTATGGGGTTTGGGGCCCAACCACTTTCGAAGGAGATTGATGTGGTATGTTTGCACTCTATTGGGCTTTATTTGCAGTTTGTAGCTGGTTTTCCCTACGGTTCCCACGGTCTTATAGGGTCCCAGTTTCTCAGCCTTAAACTTGCAGGTGGAAGACGGCATCATGACTAGCGCCCAGTCTCCCACCTTCAGGACCCTCCACTTTTTACCCTTGTTATAGTGGTAAGCCTGTTCCTTCTGTTTTTTTTTCTAGATGGGAATAGGCCAGGTCTCGTAATTTCCCCAATCGGGTCTTGAGATCCCGCGTATACTCCAGCATTTCTTTGGTACCTATCTCCTCTTCCCGTTCCCATGCTTCCTTTGTCATGTCCAGAAGTGACCGGGGTTGACGTCCATAGAGGAGCTCGAAGGACGAGCAACTGAGGCTACTCTGGTATTGGCTCCGGACAACATAGAGAGCGAGGGGTAGGAGGCGGTCCCAGTCCCTTCCCTCTACCTGAAGCAATTTTTTGAGGATGAGTTTCAAAGTCCCATTGTACCTCTCAACCAAGCCATCGGTTTGAGGATGGTAAACCGTGGTACGTATGTGGCACATATCAAGGAGGGTACAGACTTCTTTCATAGTCCGGGACATAAAAGGGGTCCCCTGATCTGTAAGGATCTCTTTGGGAAACCCTACTCTCGCAAATAAGTCCAGCAGACAATTGGCTATATTTTGGGTTGTCGTGGCTTTTAAGGGAAAGGCTTCAGGGTAACGTGCGGCATAATCGACCACAACGAGTACGTATTCATGCCCTTTCCGGGTCTTGGGGAGAGGACCTATTATATCCATCCCTACCCTGGTGAATGGAGTACCCATAATCCGGAGTGGTTGTAACGGTACATGGGGTGGTTGATAGGGGTTGCGCTTTTGGCACGTGGCACACTCCTGGCAGTATTGTTTCATCTCTTGGTATATCCCTGGCCAGTAGAAATGTCGTAACACGTTCTTCAAGGTTTTTTCCACACCGGTATGCCCAGCGGTTAGGTGGGAGTGGGAAAAGAAAATTATCTGTGGGCGAAAGACCCTAGGTACCAACAACTGCGCCTCGTCCTCTGGTGCAGGTTTTCTATACAACATTTCTTTATCAATAAAGAAATTGGGGTAGGTTGTCGTATCATTCTCATTACATTTATGGGCGCTCTCCCAGGCATTACGCAGCATGTCACAGTTGATTTGGGCAAACTTAAAGCTTCTGTCCAGAAGCCAGGGTTCTGGGGTAAGTAAGGCGTGTGTGACCGTTGATCCTGCTCTGGTCCTGTCTGGATTTAGGGCCTGTGCTTGGAGGAGGTGCTGAAATTGGTCTAGGAATTCTGGGTTATCTGTTCCTATTATCAAGGCTTCAGGAAGGCCTGTCATTACACCAAACCTGATGGAGTGTGGGGTTTTTCCAGGGTATGTGATTTCCAAAAGGGCTACAGGGTAGGGCTTAACGTCTCCGCGGACGCATCTAATGTGTACCTGTTCTTCTGGCAATATCTGGTTCGGTTCTACCAATTCCCGTTTTACCACTGACTGCCTACACCCGGAATCTAGCAAGGCTCTCACCGACAGTCCGTTCACCAGGACACTCACGTAAAATGCGTTTCCCAGCTCGGCTGTATATAACACCGTCTTCGGTAAATACCCGATCTCCATGGGTTCTTCCTGGGGTCTTCTCTTGGGGCACGCTCTAGCAATGTGACCCCAGTCTCCACAGTCGTAGCACTGCGGCCCCTTTGGAGGCACTCCTTCATTGCGGCGGGGGATTATACGCATGGACTCCGGAGAGGGTTTTATAGCTCTTCTTTCAGGTCTTTGACTCTGGGGACGGGTCCCGCGCTCCGTTTCCAGTTGGGGTATCCGTGGCTGGGCTCGTGCAAACGGGGAGGCCATCTCGATGGCCTCCGTAGTGGTAAGACGTCAGTGTTGGTGGAGCCACCTTGGTGTATTGTAGGGGAGGGCCTCTAGGAATTGTTCCAGATAAATGTTATCGAGTATTTCCTCTTTCGTACTGTCTTGTGAGCGCAGCCATTTATCCGCCTCGTTCTTTAGGCGATAGAAGAGGGTCTTGGGGTTCTCTCCTGGGTGCCCCTTCTCTTTGCGGAAACGAACACGGTATGCTTCACAATCCATGCCAAGGTGGTCAAGGATGACAGTTTTAATGGTCTCATACGGGGCGGTGCCATTTGGGTTTGCCACCTGATATGCTGCCTGTGCGTTCCCCGTAAGTAGGGGGGCCAAGACAAAAGGCCGTTGTTCTACTGGCCACTTGCAGGCCCTAGCAGCTCTCTCAAAATTCAGTAGGTACGCGTCTGGATCTTCGCCAGGTACGTATTTTTGTAGGGCGATGCCTGTCGGCCCGGTGGGAAAGGATCGGGGTACCTCTATCCTACCGCTCGCTTTTTCGCTGGAGAATTTCACTAAGTGGTCTAGATGTGCCGCGACGGAATCTTTGAAAACGTCTCTGTCTGCCTGGGCAGAAGCCATCTGCCGTTCCACTGCCCATTTGAGTTCATCCTGTCCTTTGATCAGCTGTTGGATGACGGTTTCCAATATTTCGGTGCTAATGGTTAGTTTGCCCGCATTCTCCACCAAATGTGAACGTTTAGGCTCTGGGGGTGGCCTTCACAGAGAATTGTACAGTTCCGGAATATGTATACAGGGGACAGTTCGAAAGGCAGACTACTCAGAGGCAGGTTTGTGGTAGAATGAAGCTGCTTTTATTTCTAGTCTACGTCTTTTCTGTTTGTAAGCAGTCCCTAAGGCACAGTCAGGAGTACACACAGTGAACACTGAAGTCTCCCAATGAGTATTCTTCCTCGCGTATCCTTGGGCTTTTCGGAATACTGCTTGTGTGCTCGGCGGCTCCTCTTGTCTCCGTCCCCAGGTGGAGATGTCGGTATGGCATGAAAAGCAAGGGAGACAAGAAAAGCACTTGTAATTGCCTGTTGTGAGGTGCTCTGTAGGGGAAGGGCATGAGGGACACCGGTGCTCGTTTTAAGGAAGGTGCAGTGATCCCAGGTTCGAAAGGACAAACAGAGGGGAGAGCCGTCTAAACCTTCTCCCACCTCCCAAACCACCCTGTCATACGCCCGCGTACCTGGGTGAGCCACGCGCCTCCAGGTACGTGGCTGGGTGAAGCGCCTTCCGGTTGGCCTCCTGGCTTTCGTCCTCCGTCTCCGTCCACTCCGTTGTCCCGGGGTCTCCTCGAGTCTTCGTCCTGTGCGGCGTCTGCTAAGCCCTCCGACTCCTTGGTTCCCGGTGCGCTGTCCTCCACGTCTGCTTCTCTTCCTGGTGCGTCGGTCTCTCTGACGTTGACGTCCTGGTCCCCATTCATTGGCAGAGGGAAGGTCACAAGGTAGTTGGGGGCGGGCTCCACAGCACTCCCGGGATTTTTAAAGGGGCCCGTCCTAGTCAGCGTTTCTTCAGGTTGGGTGAGATCACAATCCCACTCGTAGGGCTGTGGGGAAAAGACAGGGGACCGGCAAGGTGAATGTTGGTCTGACGTCACAGGGGCCCCCGCGCCTCCGTACCACCGTGATCCTTGTGAGTCCGGGGTGACCCCGTGACAGACATTAAGAAGGGACACCCTAAACATGCCCCTTCCTAATACCAAATCGCAAACCCACTTGGTGATTCGGTAATAGGTTACCGAATCACAAATAGGGATCTGCACATTTCAAAAAGCCTTTCTGCGTTCACAAACGGGCCGATTATCCGATTTGGCCTGTTTGCAAACACAAAAACCCTTTGTACATGTGGTCTCAAATATTATTCACAGAGCAATACACAATTCTGGTCCTTCCAGTCTACAGAAATTCCTTAACATCTATTCTCCACCAAGGTCTTCAAGATCTTCAAAGGCCCATCTCCTTGTGCTTGCCAGATTTTGGCAGTCCCAAAGAGATTGTCGATCAAGGACTGTGCTAGGTCATTTCCCTCACTCTCTGAGAGCTGTTTCGGACACATCAGTACTTTGCCAAGGATCAATTTTGGTGTTAATGCCATATTGTTAAATGTAATTGTTGAAGCTCCTCAGAGTTAGTGTAACTTCATCCCAACCATTTAGAAGAGTATGGAGTGCTTAAGGGTGTGAAAATGACGCTGATACCCCTAGAAGCCAAATCTCGTTTGTTAATGACATTAAATATGGTGGTTTGAGTGTCGAATAGAATACTTCCTGTGGCCATAAAAGGATGAAATTCTGAAAGTTTGCCCCTAGGACTTCATTGTGGTGTATGAGGTCCTGCAGTTGAATGGTCACTACCTTTCCCAGCGTCTTTAACAGGAACGACCTCCCTGTCGCGTTAGTGGCAAAACTTTGCAAATCTAAAGCTATGGAGTTCGGAACATTACATTAGTCTAGAATTGCCATACTGACCTGCTAAACCCCTTCTCTCCAATGTCAAACGCCTCCTGATTGTTCTAGTAAAACACATATCCAAGTATTTAGGGGCAGATTCACAGAACTAACTTAAGACGAAATCCTAAACTTACTACTTTTGGTATTCACAGTTAGGATTTTGTCTTAAGTAAGACAGTCTTAAGACAGACTTAAGACAAACTTAAGACAGACTTAAGACAGACTTAAGACAGACTTAAGACAAACTTAAGACAAAATCCTAACTTAAGTCTGTCTTAAGTCTGTCTTAAGTCTGTCTTAAGACTGTCTTAAGTTTGTCTTAAGTTTGTCTTAAGACAAACTTAAGACAAAATCCTAACTTCTGTGAATACCAAAAGTAGTACGTTTAGGATTTTGTCTTTAGTTAGTTCTGTGAATCGGGCCCTCAGATTGTATGTTCGCTTTCAGGCGGAAATCCTTTCTGAGTGCACAAGCTAGCATCAGGTAGTCAGGAAAATTCCCTGGTGCTGGACTGGGACATAACATTGACCCCAGGGAAATTCACAGCAACTCTGATTGTTTTTAGACATGCTGTGTTGGTCTGTGAGGGAACCCCGGGGCAGATTTACAAGCCCCTTGCGTGACTTTACCCATGTTAACAGTGACGCGAAAGTGTCGCAAGGGGCTTGTAAATCTGCCCCCCCCCCCATGTATATGTGCTTACTACAGGCATTGTTTGTGGTAATATTGGGGAAATGTAGTTGTGAAATTCACTATGACCCATATGTACTAAAGCATTTTTACATAGACACAGAGTGGGAAAAACCATTTAATTCATCAGGCTCTGGACTCCTTCCTCATTAAAAAGATATAAACATTACCATATCCATGCCTTTCATACCCATGCTTTTCATACCCATGCCTTTCATATCCATGCCTTTGATATCCATGCCTTTCATATCCATGCCTTTCATATCCATGCCTTTCATATCCATGCCTTTCATATCCATGCCTTTCATATCCATGCCTTTCATATCCATGCCTTTCAAACCCATGCCTTTCATATCCATGCCTTTCAAACCCATGCCTTTCATATCCATGCCTTTCAAACCCATGCCTTTCATATCCATGCCTTTCAAACCCATGCCTTTCAAACCCATGCCTTTCATATCCATGCCTTTCATATCCATGCCTTTCAAACCCATGCCTTTCATATCCATGCCTTTCAAACCCATGCCTTTCATATCCATGCCTTTCAAACCCATGCCTTTCATATCCATGCCTTTCAAACCCATGCCTTTCAAACCCATGCCTTTCATATCCATGCCTTTCATACCCATGCCTTTCATATCCATGCCTTTCAAACCCATGCCTTTCATATCCATGCCTTTCAAACCCATGCCTTTCATATCCATGCCTTTCAAACCCACAGCATTCTGTTGCTGCATCAGCGCTGCCAAAAAAGAGATCCTGGCATCCACAATGCACCTTTCTCCTCTTTTCCTCTCCGTCCTCTTCTTCACCTCTGCTGTCCCTGTCATCACTTTGACACGTCTGCTCCATCCTGGCAGGATTCGAATATATGGACAGCAGGGGAGCACAATCTTGGATGTAAATGGGTCTCTGGGCCCCACGGACTCTCCAGGCCACAGGAAATGTCACCCCCACCTCAACGAGTGCAAGGAAGCGCGCGTGCACAGACAGCCCAGGGGTCGGGGCAACCCCCAGTAACGATGAAAGCGCCTTCTACGTTCCCGCAGCGCGGGCAAAGAGAGGCCAAGGGCGGGCCGTCGGAGCATGAAGGAGGCCGGGCTGGGCCACCCTTCGGTGCTTTGTTTTTACACTACTTCATCTACTTCTGACTGGTGTTCCACTTATTTTAAGTATTGCTTTTCTGATTACAGCACTTGGAAAACTGTTGTGTCATTAAAACTGAGCATATTTCTTTCTTGGGCTTTGGACATGGCCAAGAGGTAGGCCAGAGCTCAGCAGGCGGCAACTGCGCCGTGGACAAAATCGAAGACCTTTGGGTAGAAATGGAGGAGATTTTAGGCACTCCTGATGACTTGAATCCAGCCGCTTCACCAATAGCCCGCTCATGCCATTGTTGTGTCGTGGGGCCCTAGGCCCACATAGCTAAGAGTGACAACACATACTCGGTTAGTGGTAGTACTGGAATTGGACACGAGCATGTGCACCCGGGCCCTTTTCTTAGCAGGCTCACCTCACTCATGACGCCTGTGATGGATGGGTGTGGGGTGCATGTGTGCCCACTCCCCCAAGGGAGTGGTTAACAAACTCAGTGTCTGCTGAGACACTAGAACGTGTCCAGCAGGACACAACATTCCTCCCAAATTTTTATGAAAACAAAACAATCACTATTCTAACCTGTAGGGGTAAACAACAATTAACTATACACCACAGGGTTCATCAGCTTCTTGTGTCAGGCCCGGAGAATGTAAAATGGCTACGGGAACAATGTCATACCTAAACTTCAAGCAGGGCGATCTTAAAAAGAGGGATTTATAAAATTAAGGAATTCTGCTTGCTTGAAATTGTTTTTTATAAAGCAGGAAAGCCACAGACCGGCTATCAAGAGAGTTGCAAAAAGAGAACCCAATACCTCCCCTTAGCAGTAGTGACTAGAGCTGCCTGGATTATACAAGCAGTCACTCAAGACTAGGTCAAAGCCAAGCAGCATTTATTGTGCCAGTCTGACATAGACAGGCTGTTAGACCTGGCACCTTGGCGTGAGTTTCCCTTCCACTTTTTGATGGTGTGCCTCGATTGTTTTGCTGGTGTTGTCCGCTCAGGGCACTGCGCCACGGCTAATCCGTGCCGCAGTGCAAGTGCTCCCTAAGTAAAGTGTACCTGTAATTGATGTCCATGATTGGTTGATTGGATTCACTGTCAGTCCCCAGTAGAGTGCACCAGGGGTGCCAGGGCTTGTGAATGCCAATGCTGCTGGTGGGCTTGCAGCGCTGGTTGCGCCACCCACGGAAGCGGCCTTGTAAAATGTGTCTAGGGTCTGCCACCGCAGACCCTGTGCGCGGTCCGGGACCGTCGCGCTGACTGCGCAAGTGCCCCCACTTGCCAGTCCCTAAACCTTCCCTTACCTACATATTAGCCACCCCTCTGGTAGGCCCAAGGGCAGGGTGCATTGTAGGCATAAGGTAGGACAGGCCCTGATGTGTGTGGCATGTCTTAGTAGTGAATTACAGCCATTTTCGTTCTTCACTATTGAAGGCTACCTGCTCTCCATAGGCCAGAATGGGCTGCCGGGATCACGCCGACGCTGTGACCCCAGTGGACTCAGAGAGCATGGTAGAAGTGTCAAGTTTAGTATGCCTGAACTCAGGATGATAAAATACGTCTTGTAGTCAAGTCTATTTTAATATCCTGGGTTTGTAAATACTACTTTTAGAAAGTTAGTATTTACTGACCTGACCATCTCAGTCCGCCTCTGCTGTGTGTATGTGTTCTGCCTGGCAACAGTAAGGAGCAGGGTTGGGGAATCCCCAGAGACAGGTTGGCTGCCAGGTGGTGGGTAGAGAGATTACACCTGGATGGGTGGGAGGAGTACACCTTGACTCTTGAATAGACCTGTGCTCTGCCACCACAAAGCCGGCGCCACCCCCTGTGGGGCGGCTGATGTCTCTGCCCTGCTGCTGAAAGGAAAGAGCAGACTCACCATAACAAAGTGCTCCAGAACTGGACTGAGCCAGGCCTAGGCCCCCTGGCGCTAAAGAACAAAAGAATCATGGTATAAAAGTAGGAGCCTGGCTCCTAAGAAATCAGAATCCTGTTTACCACAACGAACCTCTGCCCGACTAGAAGGAGAAGAAGACGCTGGAGGAGCTGGCCTGCTGCTTGCCTTGCTGAGAAAGGAGAGGAAGAGACTTACTGAAAAGACTTTGCTACTTTGTGCTTGAACATTCTCCAAGGGCTTGATCTGAGCTTGCCCCCTGAACTGAACCCCAGGAACAGTGGGTTCTCTGTGCTTCTTGCTCGTCCTCCAATTCGAGCCGTGTTTGCATCCCACTGGAAAGAGACTGCGCCCCTCATCGCCCCTCCTAGGGCCGTGACACTCAGGAGCTCGCCTGCCGCAATCCCGTGAGAGCCCCGCTCCGTCCGGAGCCGCTCTCTGTCCCCGGGCCAGGCCGCCTGCCCCCCTGTCACCGCCTGCCATTGGAGTGCGCTGAACGCGCTATCACCCCTCCTGCCGGAAGCCATCTGACGACTGTGATCTACGCCGGGTCATCCAGCTGCACTGACTGTGCCCTGTGACCCCGCTTCGCTATCCCCGGACCACTCAGGCCGCGCCGCCCCCGCTGTGGAGACCCTCCTGCACCGCCGTGCTAAAGGGTCGCTGGCCGCGCCTGCCTACGTGCCCACACCTGCTGATTGAGGACCCAAGAACACTTCCCAAGCTGAGAGTCGCACCGACCTGTGCCGACTCTCCACATCACGAAAGAAGTTCCAGCATCGGGCTCGGGGCCCGCAACGCCTTATTTCCCCGTTCGCAGGAACCGATCTCTGTGAGTACTGGAACTACAAGTAAAAGAGACTACGAACTATCCATTTGAAGCTACGAACCACGAACATTTGCCCGCTGTACAACCTGGTGGCATAGCGAAAACGTTATTGGTCTTGTGATAAGTCTGCTGAGATATATATATCTTATTTTTACATAAAGAATCGTATTTTTATATATATCCAAGTCTGGTGTCCGTTTCTGGGGGGATTGATGTATTTACTGTGTGTACGATTGTAAGTGCTTAACCAACAACGCCTGAGGAATCGCCTTGGCTGCTCACGCCACGCACCTAGAGGGTGAGCAAGGGTCATTCGCGAGGGGTTATCCTGCGCCCTGACGTGGAGGAGAGGGTTCCTGCTTGACACAAGGGCAACCTTGCGCCAACCAGAGATCCCCGACTCTAACATTGTTGGCAGCGGTTGGGATTTCGGATTTGCACTTGTAATTTGCATACAGTGAATTATTAATCACCAGATAGTGAGAGCAGCCCAAATAACGCAGCCACAGGTTTGTAATTGTTGAACTTTGTTGAGACATCTGCCATTACTGCAACCATGCCTGGCTCGCACTCCGCTGGAAGAGCACTCTCTGTGATTTCTGGAATAGATGAGGTGGATTGGGAGAGACTGGAAGGCTACACGATGGAGCAATTGAAAGGCTACAGTGTAAAATTCAGAGTCCCCCATGCTGGATGCAAGAGGAAGCCCCAGTACACCAAGGCGTTGAGAGCCTGGAAGGAGTCACGAGACCTACGGAATGCGGGGGACATCGTTCCACCCGACAACCTTGAGGAGCCCAGCAGAGTCCGGTCGCCAGAGGAGCTGGCAGACAGGGCAGCCAACAGGGCGCATGCAATGGAGATGGCAAAGTTGGCAGGACAAATGGAAATGGAAAAGCAGAAGTTGGCCCTGGAGGCACAACAACGCCAAATGGATCATGATATCAGATTGAAGGAGTTGGAGCTGAAGGCGAAAAGTTTGGACACCGCTCCTTCTGGTGGCAGCACTCCACCAGCGCAGGTAGAGTCCAAGGTGTACATCCCCAAAGATGTAGTAAAGGAGTATTTCAGAAAGGATGACATAGGGCAGTGGTTTAGGGCCTACGAGGTGGCCATGTCCTCACACCGGGTCCCTGAGAAAGACTGGGGAGCGGGGTTGTGGGGAAGGTTCCTTGCTGAAGGGCGTGACACACTGTTAGATTTACCCTTAGATCTCCAAACCTCATACCCCCATATGAAGGAAGCTTTAATGACCAGGTATGGGTTAACTCCTGAGCTATATAGACAGAGGTTCAGGGAGACCAAGAAGATCCCTGAGAGTACGTATGTGGAATATGTGACCTTTTTCTGCAGAGCGCTGGATGGTTGGGTGAAGGGTAGCAAAGTGAATGATTATCAAGGGCTGCTTGATTTAATTGCATGGGAGCACTTGTCCAGTCAATGTTTTCCTGAGCTACGCCAGCACCTGATTGATAGCAAGCTGTCCAACCCGAGGAAGCTTGCTGAGGAGGCGGACCGCTGGCTCAGCACCAGGGTCCACAAGGGTCAAGTGGGAGACTCCGCCAAAGGTGGGCAGGGTCCCCAGCAGAAGAGTGGGGGGGACAAGGGTAAACAGAAGGGGTTCCAAAAAGGCCCCCAAAGTAATTCCCAAGGGAACCAGCAGAAGGGTTCTCAGCCTCCCCCACCCCCGCAGCAGAACGGGGCCCCGACAGGTAGACCTGTTCCAAAGGGGCCCTTCAATTGTTACAAGTGTGGTGACCCGGGTCACATTGCCTCTGATCCTAAGTGTCGCCTGTTTGGTAAGGCCGCACCCACTGGTGCTCCACCCCGGCAAGTAGCTAGTGTTAACTTTGGGGAGGAGGTAGCAGTCCAGGAGGGTGGGGGTCCCGGGCAGATGACCCTAGTCTCGCTAGGAGACAGTGAGATGGTCCCTGTAACCTACCTGCCCTCTAACACTAAGAAATATGGGCAAGTGGTGACCATCAATGGAAAGAAGGTTGAGGCTCTTAGAGATACAGGAGCCAGCGTGACCTCGGTGAGGCAACACCTGGTGTCTCAAGAGCAAATTGTACCCAATGCCTACTGTAGGGTTGTCAATGCTGACAACATAGAGAGTCGTTGTCCAATGGCTCAAGTTCCCTTTGAGTGGGGGGAGGTCTCTGGTACTCTACAAGTCGCTGTGAGAACTGACATGCCTGTAGATTGTCTGCTAGGGAACGACCTGGAGAGCTCCCCTTGGGAAAAGGTGGAGAAGACCACGCATCTGAGGATGGTGGGTCTACCCGACTGGGCGTGCGTGACCACCCGGTCCATGGCAGCCAGTAGGGGTGTTGAGAGGGTCCTGGAGCCTGAGGGAGAGGTCCAGGAACCGGCCTTAGGGAGAAGGCGCAGGAGGCGCGGGAAACCGGCCCCCGAAGTTCCCACGGCCCAGGAGGAAGTAGACCCTGAGGGGGATGCTCTGGAGCCTACCGGGGAACAGATTGCCGAACTGGGAGATCTGCCTGAGCTGACCCATTGGCAGCAAGAAGGAGGTCCCTCCAGGGAGGAATTCTGCAGGGAGCAGAAAGAATGCCCTTCTCTCGTGGGTATGCGGCAACAGGCTGCAGACCAGGCCAACGGTGTTCAGGCCAAAACACACTACGTGTACTGGGAGAGTGACCTCCTGTATTCCGAGCCTAAGGCTGCTGAACCTGGGTCAGCCCGTGTGCTGGTGGTACCCCAGAAGTTCAGAACCTTCCTACTGGGGCTGGCTCATGATGTGCCGTTAGCAGGACATTTGGGGATGGACAAGACCTATGACAGGCTTGTCACCCACTTTTACTGGCCCCAAATGCATAAGAATTCAGATTCCTACTGCAGAACCTGTCAGACTTGCCAGGCAAGTGGTAAGAGCGGAGGGAAGCACAAGGCTCCTCTGCAACCTTTCCCTCATGGTCGGTACGCCATTCCAACGAGTGGGTATTGATATTGTGGGGCCTCTGGACCCCAAGACAGCCCTGGGCAACAGGTTCATCCTGGTCTTGGTGGACCATGCCACCCGGTACCCTGAAGCCATCCCTCTGAGGACAGTGACGGCCCCCGTGGTGGGACGGGCACTGATGGGAATTTTCTCCCGAGTGGGATTCCCTCTAGAGGTGGTGAGCGACAGGGGGACCAATTTCATATCCACATATATGAAATCCCTGTGGAAGGAGTGTGGGGTAACGTACAAGTTCACCACTCCTTACCATCCCCAAGGAAATGGGTTGGTTGAGAGATTCAACCGAACCCTCAAAGGCATGATCATGGGCCTGGACGGTCCAATGAGGCGTAAGTGGGACGTCCTCTTGCCATGCCTGCTCTTCGCTTACCGAGAGGTGCCGCAGAAGTCTCTAGGGTTCAGCCCCTTTGAGCTTCTGTATGGTCACCCGGTAAGAGGACCTCTGAGTTTGGTAAAGGAAGGCTGGGAGCAATCTCCCAGGAAACCTCCCCAGAATGTATATAGTTACATGCTGGCCTTCCGAAACCAGACTCGGCGTTTCAGGCAACTTGCTGAGGCAAATCTGGAAGCCAGCCAGGAGGAGATGAAGCGGTGGTACGACCGGAATGCCACTCTGGTAGAGCTTCAACCTGGACAAAAGGTGTGGGTCTTGGCCCCAGTGGAGCCTTGTGCACTTCAGGATAAGTGGACAGGTCCATTTGAGGTTGTGGAGCGCAAAAGTCCTATCACCTACTTGGTGGACATGCAGACTCCCAGGAACCCTTTGAGGGTCCTACATGTTAACCGCCTTAAGCCCCACTTAGAGAGGACCGAAGAGGGCATGCTGCTGGCCACTGATGATGGAATGGAAGAGGAGACCGAGCCTCTTCCTGACCTCTTAGTGGCCTCTGAGAAAGATGGGTCAGTGGATGGAGTTAACCTCTCACCCACCCTGACGCCCGAACAACAGGAAGACTGCCGCCACTTGCTGGGACAGTTTTCCGACCGATTCTCCCTGGTTCCTGGTGTCACAGATTGGTGCGTCCATGATGTGGACACAGGAGACAGCTTACCTGTAAAGCACAAGGCTTACAGGGTAACTGACAGGGTCAGAGCTTGCATTAAGGAGGAGGTCTCCAAAATGCTTGCGCTAGGGGTGGTTGAGTCCTCCAGCAGTCCTTGGTCCAGCCCCGTGGTCTTGGTCCCAAAGGCTGCTGCGCCGGGAGCCACACCTGAACTCCGGTTCTGTGTGGACTACAGAGGACTCAATTCAGTCACGAAGACTGACGCGCACCCCATCCCCAGAGCTGATGAGCTCATTGATCGGCTGGGGGCTGCCCGGTTCCTCAGTACGTTTGATTTAACGTCTGGGTACTGGCAGATCGCCTTGACCGATGGGGCCAAAGAGAGGTCAGCATTCTCTACTCCAGATGGGCACTTCCAGTTCCGAGTCATGCCATTTGGGATGAAGAATGCCCCTGCCACCTTTCAGAGGTTGGTCAACCAGGTACTGGTTGGGCTGGATGCGTTCAGTGCCGCCTTCCTGGATGACATCGCAGTGTTCAGTGCCACCTGGCCTGAACACCTGCGCCACCTCTGGGAAGTGTTGATGGCGCTGCGCCGAGCAGGCCTCACGATCAAGGCAAGCAAGTGCCAGATCGGGCAGGGTTCCGTGGTGTACTTGGGACACCAAGTGGGGAGTGGCAAGGTGGCACCCTTGCAACCCAAAATTGAAACCATCCTGGCTTGGGAACCCCCCAAGACGCAGACCGCAGTGAGGGCCTTCCTGGGGCTCACTGGGTACTACAGGAGGTTTGTCAAGGGCTATGGAACGATCGTTGCCCCCTTGACCGAGCTGACTTCGAAGAAGCAGCCCAGGAACGTGATTTGGACTGACACCTGTCAGAAAGCTTTCGACACCCTGAAGACTGCCATGTGCACGGCGCCCGTGCTCTTGGCCCCTGACTTCTCCAAGGAATTCCTAGTGCAGACAGACGCTTCAGAGCATGGTGTAGGGGCTGTTCTTTCACAGATGACTGAGGAGGGCTGGGACCAACCCGTAGCCTTCATCAGTAGGAGGTTACTTCCACGGGAAAGTAGGTGGAGTGCAATTGAGCGAGAAGCATTTGCTGTGGTCTGGGCGCTGAAGAAGCTGAGACCCTACTTGTTTGGGTCTCACTTCCGGGTTCAGACGGACCACAGGCCCCTCAGATGGTTGATGCAAATGAGGGGTGAAAACCCGAAGCTGTTGAGGTGGTCCATCTCCCTACAGGGTATGGACTTTACGGTGGAACACCGTCCTGGTACAGATCACGCCAACGCTGACGGTCTGTCCAGGTATTTCCGCCTTAGTGACGAGGAACCCCCTGGGCAAGGGTAGTTCTCCCCACATTTCAGCTGGAGGGGACACGTGTTAGACCTGGCACCTTGGCGTGAGTTTCCCTTCCACTTTTTGATGGTGTGCCTCGATTGTTTTGCTGGTGTTGTCCGCTCAGGGCACTGCGCCACGGCTAATCCGTGCCGCAGTGCAAGTGCTCCCTAAGTAAAGTGTACCTGTAATTGATGTCCATGATTGGTTGATTGGATTCACTGTCAGTCCCCAGTAGAGTGCACCAGGGGTGCCAGGGCTTGTGAATGCCAATGCTGCTGGTGGGCTTGCAGCGCTGGTTGCGCCACCCACGGAAGCGGCCTTGTAAAATGTGTCTAGGGTCTGCCACCGCAGACCCTGTGCGCGGTCCGGGACCGTCGCGCTGACTGCGCAAGTGCCCCCACTTGCCAGTCCCTAAACCTTCCCTTACCTACATATTAGCCACCCCTCTGGTAGGCCCAAGGGCAGGGTGCATTGTAGGCATAAGGTAGGACAGGCCCTGATGTGTGTGGCATGTCTTAGTAGTGAATTACAGCCATTTTCGTTCTTCACTATTGAAGGCTACCTGCTCTCCATAGGCCAGAATGGGCTGCCGGGATCACGCCGACGCTGTGACCCCAGTGGACTCAGAGAGCATGGTAGAAGTGTCAAGTTTAGTATGCCTGAACTCAGGATGATAAAATACGTCTTGTAGTCAAGTCTATTTTAATATCCTGGGTTTGTAAATACTACTTTTAGAAAGTTAGTATTTACTGACCTGACCATCTCAGTCCGCCTCTGCTGTGTGTATGTGTTCTGCCTGGCAACAGTAAGGAGCAGGGTTGGGGAATCCCCAGAGACAGGTTGGCTGCCAGGTGGTGGGTAGAGAGATTACACCTGGATGGGTGGGAGGAGTACACCTTGACTCTTGAATAGACCTGTGCTCTGCCACCACAAAGCCGGCGCCACCCCCTGTGGGGCGGCTGATGTCTCTGCCCTGCTGCTGAAAGGAAAGAGCAGACTCACCATAACAAAGTGCTCCAGAACTGGACTGAGCCAGGCCTAGGCCCCCTGGCGCTAAAGAACAAAAGAATCATGGTATAAAAGTAGGAGCCTGGCTCCTAAGAAATCAGAATCCTGTTTACCTCAAAGAACCTCTGCCCGACTAGAAGGAGAAGAAGACGCTGGAGGAGCTGGCCTGCTGCTTGCCTTGCTGAGAAAGGAGAGGAAGAGACTTACTGAAAAGACTTTGCTACTTTGTGCTTGAACATTCTCCAAGGGCTTGATCTGAGCTTGCCCCCTGAACTGAACCCCAGGAACAGTGGGTTCTCTGTGCTTCTTGCTCGTCCTCCAATTCGAGCCGTGTGTGCATCCCGCTGGAAAGAGACTGCGCCCCTCATCGCCCCTCCTAGGGCCGTGACACTCAGGAGCTCGCCTGCCGCAATCCCGTGAGAGCCCCGCTCCGTCCGGAGCCGCTCTCTGTCCCCGGGCCAGGCCGCCTGCCCCCCTGTCACCGCCTGCCATTGGAGTGCGCTGAACGCGCTATCACCCCTCCTGCCGGAAGCCGTCCGACGACTGTGATCTACGCCGGGTCATCCAGATGCACTGACTGTGCCCTGTGACCCCGCTTCGCTATCCCCGGACCACTCAGGCCGCGCCGCCCCCGCTGTGGAGACCCTCCTGCACCGCCGTGCTAAAGGGTCGCTGTCCGCGCCTGCCTACGTGCCCACACCTGCTGATTGAGGACCCAAGAACACTTCCCAAGCTGAGAGTCGCACCGACCTGTGCCGACTCTCCACATCACGAAAGAAGTTCCAGCATCGGGCTCGGGGCCCGCAACGCCTTATTTCCCCGTTCGCAGGAACCGATCTCTGTGAGTACTGGAACTACAAGTAAAAGAGACTACGAACTATCCATTTGAAGCTACGAACCACGAACATTTGCCCGCTGTACAACCTGGTGGCATAGCGAAAACGTTATTGGTCTTGTGATAAGTCTGCTGAGATATATATACCTTATTTTTACATAAAGAATCGTATTTTTATATATATCCAAGTCTGGTGTCCGTTTCTGGGGGGATTGATGTATTTACTGTGTGTACGATTGTAAGTGCTTAACCAACAACGCCTGAGGAATCGCCTTGGCTGCTCACGCCACGCACCTAGAGGGTGAGCAAGGGTCATTCGCGAGGGGTTATCCTGCGCCCTGACGTGGAGGAGAGGGTTCCTGCTTGACACAAGGGCAACCTTGCGCCAACCAGAGATCCCCGACTCTAACACAGGCCATATAATATGCATAGAAAATATACACACTTCTAAGACTTAATAACGTACTTCAATAATTAAAACGTAGCATTTACAATAACACATACTGATGTATAGCAGACAGACTACTCTGAAAATACTAATACTTTAACAAATTAATTATCTGATCAAAGTGAAAAAAATTGTGGAGCTGCATAGATAATTACAAATCACCAAATTCGGTTAAATCGCTAATAAAGTGCTTTTCGAGATGGCCCGTGTCTATAAAAGTGCTAGCGCCTGGCCAATGACCAGCTCTGGAACATTGGTTCTTATAAGGACACACTACTACAGCTGGCCAGAAAGACATCAGTTGCTTGGCTGCATAGATGATTTTAGGACCAACCAAAACAAACTGGCTCACTATTAACCCCTTCACTGCTAGGCCTTTCCCCCCCCTGTGCTAAGCCTTTTTTTTGGCTATTTGGGGTAGTTCACTCTTAGGCCCCTGTAACTTTCTGACCACATAAGGTATCCATGCCAAATTTGCATTGTTTTCTTCCAACATCATGGGGAATCTAAAGGTACCCAGGGTTTGTGGATTCCCTTGGAGGGGACCCACAAATTAGCCAAAATACAGCTAAATTTTAGTTTTTTTTGTGAAAAATGGGAAAAAAGTGCTGCAAATGAAAGTGTCTGGTTTTTTCCCTGCAAATGGTTTCAACAAAGGGTTTGTGGGGCTGCTATCACCATTTTCCCAGCTTTTAGGGACTGACAGACTTTTGTCAGAAAACCAACATTTTTTACACAGTTTTGGCATTTTACTGGGATATAGCCTATTTTTGCTATTTTAGTGCTTTCAACCTTCTTCCAGTTAATGGTAGAAATGGGTATGAAAGCAATAATGGATCCTGGACAGCTATACATTTTAAAAAAGTAGACAAAATTCTGAATTCAGCAAGGGATCATTTGTGTAGATCCTTCAAGGTTTCTTTATAGAAACTAACAGTTGAATATAGGAAAAATTCAAAATTAGTTGAAAAAAACAGCCATTTGTGCCAACATTTTCACCTGTAACTTCTTCTAATTGTAACAGCTGTTTGAAACCTTTATACCGTTACATCTGCTGGACCGTTCTGGTTGTGGGGATATATAGGACTTGTAGGTTCACCAAGAACCCGACGAACCCGACGAACCCAGAACCAATAACTGAGCATTGACTTGCAATGGTTTTTCATTATGTACCGGGTATATATATTCATTTGGGAAAATATATGAATGGAAAGATCGGTATGAAAGACACCTATGTGTTTCTAAAATTGGAACAAAATATAGGGTTTAGGACCAGTGGATATTTACAAATATTCCAAATTGGGAGTACCCATACTAGCATGAGAATTATTTTTCGAAATTACTTTTTTTTTACACATTGTCTTTCATTTGGAAGGCAGAAATGCATCGAAAGTCAACAGGTAATAACAGTTGCTCTAAAATTCTGTGTTACCCTAAGTCTCACGATAAAAATGGTACCTCACTTGTGTGGGTAGGTCTAGTGCCCACGACAGGAAATGGCTCAAAACACAACATGAACACACTTTATTTTTACAGTGAAAACTGGCCCTTTTTTTGCAAAGTGCCTAGCTGTAGTTTTGAACCCTAACTCTGCCGGCACCTAGGGAAACTTTGCAAACCCATACATGTTTGAAAACTAGACACCCTGGGGAATCCAGGATGGGGTGACTTGACTGGCTTTCACCAGGTTCTGTTACCCAGAATCCCTTGCAAACATAAAAATGTGTCCAAAAAAACACATTTTCCTCAAATTTCGGTGGCGAAAAGTTCTGGAATCTTCCTGGATCCACAAAATTCCACAACCTCGTGTTCCCCAAACATTTCTGAGAAAATGGTACCTCACTTGTGTGGGTAGGCCTAGTGCCTGCAACAGGAAACGTCCCAAAAGGTAACGTGGACACACCACATTTTCACAGTGAAAACTGACCCTTTTTTGCAAAGTGCCTAGCTATATTTTATTAACCATAGCTCTGCCGGCACTTAGGGAAACCTAGCAAACCTATACATTTTTAAAACCTAGACACCCAGGGAAATTCAGGATGGGGTGACTTGACTGGTTTTCACCAGGTTCTGTTACCCAGAATCTCTTGCAAACCTAAAGATTTGTAAAAAAAAAAAACACATTTTTCTCACATTTCTGTGGTGAAAAGTTCTGGAATCTGCGTGGATCCACAAAATTCCACACACCCAGTGTTCCCCAAAGTCTTCCGAGAAAAATGGTACCTCACTTGTGTGGGTAGGTCTAGTGCCAGCGACAGGAAACGGCCCAAAACGCAACACGAACACACCACATTTTCTCATAGTGATAACGGACACTTTTTTTGCAAAGTGCCTAGCTGTAGAATTTGAACCCTAGCTCTGCCGGGACCTAGGGAAACCTAGCAAACCTGTACATTTTTTAAATCTAGACACCCGGGAAAATCCAGGGGTGGCTTAACTGGCTCTCACTAGGTTCTGGTAACCAGAAACCCTTGCAAACCTCATAATTTGTCAAAAAACACTTTTTCCTCACACTTCTGTGGTGGAAAGTTCTGGAATCTGCTTGGATCCACAAAATTCCACCCCTCCATGTTCCACTAAGTCTTCAGAGAAAAATGGTACCTCACTTGTGTGGGTACCCCTAGTACCCGCGCCAGGAAACGGCCCAGAACGTAATGTGGACACACCACATTTTCACAGTGAAAACGGACCCTTTTTTTGCAAAGTGCCTAGCTGTAGATTTTTAACCCTAGCTCTGCCGGAACCTAGGGAAAAGTATCAAACCTATACATTTTTGAAAACTAGACACCCAGGGAAATCTAGAATGGTGTGACTTGACTGTCTCTCACAAGGTTCTGTTACCCAGAATCCATTGCAAACCTACAAATTTGTCAAAAAAACAAATTTTCCTCACATTTCTGTGATGGAAAGTTCTGGAATCTTCATGGATCCTCAAAATTCCACTCCCCCCGCGCTCCCCAAAGTCTTCCGAGAAAAATGGTACATCACTTGTGTGGGTAGGCTTAGTGCCCGCGACAGAAATCGGCCCAAAACACAATGTGGACACACCACATTTTCACAGTGAAAACGGACGCTTTTTTTGTAAAGTGCCTAGCTGTAGATTTTGAACCCTAGCTCTGCCGGCACCTAGGGAAGTGTTAGAACCGGCCTCATGGCATGACCATCCCTGACCCCTAGCCACACACCCTGACCCGTGCACCTCATTCAGCCCCAGAGTACACGGCCTAGCCGGCCCTTCCCGCCAGAACCCACACACACCCGACCCGGACTTCCCCGTCGATCCCCTCCATCTTCCCAGCACCACAGGGCCCGCGTGCCCACTTCATGCACCTACGATGGCCGCCTGGCTCCAGCGCGACCCAGGCCTAGAGGCGCCGCCCCGGCTGGAGGACATCGCGCTCCCATGGAGTGAGAGAGGGAGGAGCAGTTTCCATCGCACCTCTGACCTCTCCTTGGGAGATGGGTTTCGATCGGCCCTCCGGCCTCCCTGAAGGCTGGCTCCATGCCTGCTGTGTGTCTGGGACTCCTCCCGACCCGGCCCTGAAAGGATCAAAGGACGACATGGCAGGAAACCCCAACAAGCGACCCCCAGGTGCTAAGACCCCTGCCCACACAGACTCCGGACATCAAAGAGGAGTTGACCTATAACAAGGGGTGCTCTGGGACTATCTGCAGATTCGATTCTGGAACGACGAGAGCCCTGCTGACGTGGTCGCGGCTCTCGTGCAACTTTGGAACACCTGAGCTCTGCTGAGTGACTCGCGGCTCCCCTGAAGATCGTAAGACCTCCGACCTTGTGCTTGAGCCCTGCTGAGTCACTCGCGGCTTCCCTGAAGATTGTAAGACCTCCGACCTTGTGCTTGAGCCCTGCTGAGTGACTCGCGGCTCCCCTGAAGATCGTAAGACCTCCGACCTTGTGCTTGAGCCCTGCTGAGTGACTCGCGGCTCCCCTGAAGATCGTAAGACCTCCGACCTTGTGCTTGAACCCTGCTGAGTGACTCGCGGTTCCTAAAGACTCTCTCGGTCCGGCTGGACCCCAATGACCACAGCGTATCCCCCAGCTCGAGGATTGTGAGCTGTGCGCCGGGTACGCCCCTGCATTGATCCGGATCCCCAAAGACTGTCCCGCTACCCCCTATCCCTACCGAGACTCTTTGAGCCCGTGCTCTATTTTGTACATATCCACCGTGTTGATCATAAAGATCCTACGAAGCTGATTAGATAAAGATCTGTTCCCAAGAACATACAGTGTGGCGTCCCTTTGTCGTGTGGTGCAGTGTGTACGATCCTAGATACGAGACTCTTCCCCTGAGGAGTCTCCCGCCAGTGCCCAGCTACGATACCCCGAGGGTAGGTCTCAGGGTGGTCAGGTACCCTCCCTGTCTCCTCTGAGGTCGCCTTCTAACATTGGTGGCAAGCGACGAGATTCGGGCCCATAATCTAGAGATCGTACCGTAAACGGCTGACGCACTACCGGCAAAGACGGCAGAAAAAAACGCCATGAGTCTCACAGAAACCGACGCGAGTACTGTGTTCCAGGCGGAACAACTGGAAGAGTACACGCACAAAGAACTGAAGCAATTCTGCAAAGAACTAAAAATCGCTACCACTGGTCTCAACACCAAAGAAGATATGCAGAAGGCACTGAAAGCTTGGGTGGAATCCGGAGCCCCCCACCCAGAACAAGCTGTGGAGCTCCACGACGAAGCTGGACTCTCCCAAAGAGAAAGCAGCAGCAACCAGGTACGAAGCTTCGTACCAGACGGGGGTCTATCTCCGGAAGAACTCGCAGACAGAGAGAGAAGTCGTAATCACGAACTCGAACTGGCCAAACTGAAAATTGAGGGCGAGTTGAAATTAGCTGAGAAGAAGCTAGCAGTGGAACAGATGCGAGTGCAAGGCGAACTAGAAGAGAAGAAACTCCAACGGGAGCACGAAGGAAGAAGGCTTCAACTGGAGCACGAACGCAGCTTGAAAGAAATCGAGCTCAAAGCAAGGAGCGAAGAAGCTCGACCCCCGGGGAACCGAGAGACGGCCCCCCGGCGGAGCAGAAGGTCCACATCCCCAAAGATGTGGTCAAAGAATATTACAAAAACGATGACATCCAACAATGGTTCAAGGCCTATGAGGTTGCCATGACCTCCCACCGAGTCAAGCAGAAGGATTGGGGGGCCGGGTTGTGGGGCCGATTTTTGAGCGAGGGGAGAGACACCCTGCTCGACCTACCATCCACCATGCAGACCTCCTACAGCCACATGAAGGAGGCCCTCCTCACAAGGTACGGCCTCACCCCGGAGATGTACCGCCAGCGGTTCCGGGACTGCACGAAGATCCCTGGCACCACGTGGGTGGAGTATGTAAACTTTTTCAGCCGTGCATTCGACGGGTGGATTAAGGGCAGCAAAGTAACCACCCTGGACGAACTAACCGACCTCATGCTATGGAAACACCTGGCCGCGAACTGCTTTGTGGAACTACGCCAGCATCTGCTCGACAGCAAGCTCACAGATCCGAGGAAGCTGGCTGTCGAGGCGGATCGCTGGACCAACACCCGGGTCTCCCGGGGCCCTGTAGGAGAATACCCCCGAGCCAGTCAGGGACCACCCCGCCAGAGAGGGGGGGGGGAACCAGGGAGGGCAGAGAGAGTCCCAGTCCGGTCCTTCGAAAAACCAACCTCCGCTCTTCCCGGCACCCCCACCAGCTGTATCCGGTCCACCCGTGAGACGGAGACACCGGGTGACCATCAATTGTTTCCATTGCCAGAAGCCCGGGCATTACGCCAATGACCCCGAATGCCCCATGGCCCTGCGCATCCCCACTACAGCCCCCCCAGCAAGACAGATAGCCAATGTAGCCCTAGGGGAGGAGATTGAGGAGACCATAGAGTGGGAACCCGCCGCCATGGCCTTAGTATCCTTATGAGACAGGGAAATGGTCCCGGGGAGCCTCCTGCCCTCCAACACAAAGAAATACGGGCAACTAGTGATGATCAATGGCCAACAGGTAGAGGCCCTTCGTGACACCGGGGCGAGCATCACTGGTGTCCTCAGCCACTTAGTCCACGAAGACCAGGTCCTCCCCAATATATTTTGCCCTGTAATTGCAGCTGACAACACTGAGAGCCTCTGTAAGGTAGCCCTGGTGCCTTTTGAATGGGGAGGAGTGGTCGGTAAATTGAAAGTAGCCGTAAGAACCTCCCAGCCGGTCGACTGTCTCCTGGGGAACGACCTGGAAAGTTCCCCCTGGAAGCAAGTCGAGCGCAAGACCCACCTAGGGATGATTGGTCTCCCCGAGTGGGTGTGCGCCACCACCCGATCTATGGCGGCCCGACTGCCCCCCCTTGGGGAAGTCGAGGACGCACCTGCCAACGAGGACAGGATTGTCCCAGCCGAGGTCCCCCACATCTCCCCACGAGGAGAATCTGTTGCCAGCGACGAATCCCTACCTTCCGACCCCGCACAGATCGCAGAGTTAGGCGATCTGCCAGAGTTGGTCCAGTGGCGCCAAGAGGGGGGCCCCTCCCGAGAGGAGTTCTGCCAGTAGCAAGCTACCTGTCCTTCCCTGGTCGGACCCCGGCAGCAAGCAGAGGCCCAAGCCGCGGGCGACCAATCTGGAACACACCGGTTATATTGGGAAAATGAACTTTTGTACAGCGAACAGAAGTCGGTGAAGCTAGGATCAGCCCGGGTGCTGGTGGTACCCCTACGCTTCCGAGACTTCCTCCTGGGCTTGGCCCACGATGTCCCCCTCGCAGGCCACTTGGGCCAAGACAAAACCTACAGTCTCCTAGTGACTCACTTTTACTGGCTTAAATGAAAGCAGATGTAGAAGCCCACTGCAAGTCCTGTCCCACGTGCCAGGCTAGTGGGAAAAGTGGAGAAAAGCGCAAGGCTCCCCTCCAACCCTTCCCTGTCGTCAGTACCCCTTTTGAACGGGTCGGGATCGACATCGTGGGGCCCCTGGACCCCCCAACCTCACAAGGTCACCGCTTTATCCTCGCCCTAGTGGACCATGCCACCCGATACCCTGAGGCCATTCCCCTACGTACCATCACAGCCCCCGCGGTGGGCCGGGCGTTGATGGCGATCTTTTCCCGTGTGGGTTTTCCCCGCGAGGTCGTGAGCGATCGCGGGACGAACTTTATCTCCAAATACATGACATCCCTGTGGCAACAATGTGGAGTGTCCTATAAGTTCACCACCCCGTACCATCCCCAAGGAAATGGCCTAGTAGAGCGGTTTAATCGGACTCTGAAGGGGATGATCGCGGGCCTGGAAGAGCCCCTCCGGCGTAAGTGGGACGTCCTGCTCCCCTGCCTTCTGTTCGCCTACCGGGAAGTTCCCCAGAAATCCTTGGGGTTCAGCCCGTTTGAGTTACTCTACGGACATCCCGTCTGGGGGCCCCTCAGCCTGGTCAAGGAAGGGTGGGAGGCGGCGCCCCGAGACCCCCCCGAGATGTGTTCGATACGTTCTGACCCTCCGAAACCAGACTAGGAAGTTTCGAGAACTGGCCGAGGCCAACCTGGAGGCGAGCCAGGAAGAAATGAAGCGCTGGTACGACCAGAATGCCACTCTGGTCGAGTTCCAGCCGGGCCAGCAGGTATGGGTCATGGCCCCAGTGAAACCTGCGCCCTCCAGGATAAATGGACCGGGCCCTTCAAAATCAATGAGCGGAAGAGCCAGGTCACGTACTTAGTGGACGTCCAGTCACCTCGGGACCCCCTTCGGGTCCTTCACGTGAACCGCCTCAAGCCTCACTTCATGCGGACGGAGCTGAGTCTACTACTGGCCACCGATGACGGGGCAGAAGAGGAGTCTGATCCCCTCCCTGACCTCCTGTGTACCAAGGAGAAGGATGGCTCCGTGGAAGGAGTGAACCTATCTCCATCCCTCACTTCCCAGCAACGCGAGGACTGCCACCAGCTCTTGGGGCAGTTCTCCGACTTATTCTCTCTTGTCCCCCAAGTCACCGACTGCTGTGTCCATGACGTGGACACCGGAGACAGCCCGCCGGTGAAGCACCGAGCCTACCGAGTCCCTGATCGAGTCCGGTCCTGCATTCAGGCCGAGGTCTCGAAGATGTTGACCTTGGGGGTGATCGAACCCTCAGACAGCCCCTGGGCCAGCCCCGTGGTACTGGTCCCGAAAGCAGCTGCCCCCGGTGTCGCCCCAGAACTCCGATTCTGCGTGGACTACCGGGGACTCAATGAAGTCACCCGAGCCGACGCTCACCCCATTCCCCGAGCAGACTAGCTCATTGACCGCCTCGGGTCTGCTCGTTTCCTCAGCACATTCGATCTAACCTGCAGATACTGGCAAATTGCGCTCACAGAAGGAGCCAAGGAGTGGTCCGCCTTCTCCACCCCGGATGGGCACTATCGCTTTCGCGTGATGCCCTTCGGGATGAAAAATGCCCCGGCCACCTTCCAGCGACTGGTAAATAGAGTACTGGCCGGGCTGGAAAAGTTCAGCGCCGCATATCTAGACGATATCGCGGTTTTCAGTTCCGAATGGAGTGAGCACCTCCAGCACTTCCGGAGGTTGCTAACGGCCCTGCGCCAGGCAGGCCTCACAGTAAAAGCCAGCAAGTGTCAGATTGGGCAAGGTTCGGTGGTCTACCTGGGGCACCGGGTCGGAAGCGGGCAGGTCGCCCCTCTGCAGCCTAAGATCGACGCCATCCTAGCCTGGGAACCACCCACTACCCAGACGGAGGTCCGAGCCTTTCTGGGCCTCACCGGCTACTACCGGAGATTCATCTGGGGGTACGGCAGCCTTGTCGGTCCCCTCACGGAACTCACGTCCAAGAAACAGCCCAAGAAAGTGCAGTGGACCTCTGCCCGCCAGGAGGCGTTCGATGCTCTGAAAGCGACCATGTGTACTGCTCCCGTGCTCCAGGCCCCCGACTACTCTAAGGAGTTTGTGGTACAAACTGATGCCTCCGAGCATGGCATTGGGGCAGTCCTGTCACAGGTGAATGACCAAGGCCTAGACCAGCCCGTAGCCTTCCTCAGCCGAAGGCTGTTACCCAGAGAATAGAGATGGAGCACCATTGAGCGCGAGGCGTTCGCCGTAGTCTGGGCCCTCAAGAAATTACGACCCTATCTGTTCGGCACCCATTTCAAAGTCCAAACCGACCATCGCCCCTTGTGATGGCTCATGCAGATGCGAGGAGAAAACCCCAAACTACTGCAGTGGTCAATCTCCCTCCAGGGGATGGATTTCACCGTAGAGCATCGCCCTGGTACTGACCACGCCAACGCTGACAGCCTCTCCCGGTTCTTCCGCCTCATCGAAGAGAACCCCCAAGAGGATGGGTAGTTCTCTCCGGCTTTCAGCTGGGGGGACGCGTGTTAGAACCGGCCTCGTGGCATGGCCATCCGTGACCCCTAGCCACACACCCTGACCCGTGCACCTCATTCAGCCCCCGAGTACACGGCCTAGCCGGCCCTTCCCGCCAGAACCCACACACACCCGACCCGGACTTCCCCGTCCGTGCCCTCCATCTTCCCAGCACCACAGGGCCCGCGTGCCCACTTCATGCACCTACGATGGCCGCCCGGCTCCAGCGCGACCCAGGCCTAGAGGCGCCGCCCCGGCTGGAGGACATCGCGCTCCCATGGAGTGAGAGAGGGAGGAGCAGTTTCCATCGCACCTCTGACCTCCCCTTGGGAGATGGGTTTCGATCGGCCCTCCGGCCTCCATGAGGGCTGGCTCCACGCCTGCTGTGTGTCTGGGACTCCTCCCGACCCGGCCCTGAAGGGATCAAAGGACGACATGGCAGGAAACCCCAACAAGCGACCCCCAGGTGCTAAGACCCCTGCCCACACAGACTCCGGACATCAAAGAGGAGTTGACCTATAACAAGGGGTGCTCTGGGACTATCTGCAGATTCGATTCTGGAACGACGAGAGCCCTGCTGACGTGGTCGCGGCTCTCGTGCAACTTTGGAACACCTGAGCCCTGCTGAGTGACTCGCGGCTCCCCTGAAGATCATAAGACCTCCGACCTTGTGCTTGAGCCCTGCTGAGTGACTCGCGGCTCCCCTGAAGATCGTAAGACCTCCGACCATGTGCTGGAGCCCTGCTGAGTGACTCGCGGCTCCCCTGAAGATCGTAAGACCTCCGACCTTGTGCTTGAGCCCTGCTGAGTGACTCGCGGCTCCCCTGAAGATCGTAAGACCTCCGACCTTGTGCTTGAACCCGGCTGAGTGACTCGCGGTTCCTAAAGACTCTCTCGGTCCGGCTGAACCCCAATGACCACAGCGTATCCCCCAGCTCGAGGATTGTGAGCTGTGCGCCGGGTACGCCCCTGCATTGATCCGGATCCCCAAAGACTGTTTCGCTACCCCCTATCCCTACCGAGACTCTTTGAGCCCGTGCCCTATTTTGTACATATCCACCGTGTTGATCATAATGATCCTACGAAGCTGATTAGATAAAGATCTGTTCCCAAGAACATACAGTGTGGCGTCCCTTTGTCGTGTGGTGCAGTGTGTACGATCCTAGATACGAGACTCTTCCCCTGAGGAGTCTCCCGCCAGTGCCCGGCTACGATACCCCGAGGGTAGGTCTCAGGGTGGTCAGGTACCCTCCCTGTCTCCTCTGAGGTCGCCTTCTAACAGGAAACCTAGCAGACCTATACATTTTTTTAAACTAGACACCCAGGGGAATCCAGGATGGGGTGACTTGACTGGCTTTCACCAGTTTCTGTGTCCCAGAATCCCTTGCAAACCTCAAAATTTGTCAAAAAAAACAAATTTTCCTCACATTTCTGTGGTAGAAAGTTCTGGAATCTGCGTGGATCCACAAAATTCGACCACCCCACGTTCCCCAAAATCG
The DNA here is from genome assembly GCF_964204655.1 of Triturus cristatus. Classification (NCBI taxonomy): domain Eukaryota; kingdom Metazoa; phylum Chordata; class Amphibia; order Caudata; family Salamandridae; genus Triturus; species Triturus cristatus. The sequence continues at coordinate 93,488,597 of NC_140589.1, read as the reverse complement.
TACGAGAAAAATGGTACCTCACTTGTGTGGGTAGGCCTAGTGGCCGGAACAGGAAACGGCACAAAACGCAACGTGGACACACCACATTTCCACGGTGAAAACTGATCCTTTTTCTGCAAAGTGTCTAGCTGTAGATTTTGAACCCTAGCTCTGCCGGCAACTAGAGAAACCTAGCAAACCTATACATTTTTAAGAAACTAGACACCCAGGGGAATCTAGGATGGGGTGACTTGACTGGCTCTCACCAGGTTCTGTTACCCAGTATCCCTTGCAAACCTCAAAATTTATTTTTAAAAAACACATTTTCCTCACATTTCTGTGGTGGAAAGTTCTAGAATCTGCATGGATCCACAAAATTCCACAACCCCGCGTTCCCCAAAGTCTTCCGAGAAAAATGGTACCTCACTTGTGTGGGTGGGCCTAGTGCCCGCAGCAGGAAACGACCCAAAACGCAACGTGGATACACCACATTTTCACAGTGAAAACTGACACTTTTTCTGCAATGTGCCTAGCTGTAGGTTTTGAACCCTAACTCAGCCGGCAACTAGGGAAACCTACCAAACCTATATGTTTTTGAAAACTAGACACCCAGGGGATTCCAGGATGGGGTGACTTGACTGGCTCTCACCAGGTTCTGTTACCCAGAATCCCTTGCAAACCTCAAAATGTGTAAAAAGAAAACATATTTTCCTCACTTTTCTGTGGTGGAAAGTTCTGGAATCTGCGTGGATCCACCCACCCCGCGTTCCCCAAAGTCTTCCGAGAAAAATGGTACCTCACTTGCGTGGGTGGGTCAAGTACCCGTGACAGGCAAGGGCCCAAAACCTATTGAGGCGACAGCAAAATTACCTATCGCAAACCAACCTGGTTTTGCAAGAAGGGTCCCATTTGTTTTTGGCCCTGGGCTCGGCGGCCATCTATGGAAACCTACCAAACCCACACATTTCTGAAAACTAGACACCCGGAGGAGTCCAGTGAGGTATGGCTTGCGTGGGTCACCCAACATTCTCCTACCCTGAATCCCATGCAAACCTCAAATTTAGCTGAAAAAAATCACTTTTTTCTCAAATTTCTGTGTGAGAAAGTCCTGGAATCTGCGTGGATCCACAAATTTCCTCCCACCCAGCGCTCCGCCAGGTCTCCCTCAAATTTAGCTGAAAAACCCCGCATTTTCCATATATTTTTGTGTGGAATCACCATGCTGGCACAAATGTCCTACCCCACAGCGTTCAACTGAGTCTCCCGAGTAAAATGATACGTCACTTGTGTGGATGGGGCAAGGGCCTGTGACTGGAAAGAGCCCAAAACATTGGGATTAAGGGTATAGCACCGAGAATTCTAAGCGCTACAATTTTGTTAAAAAATAAGTTTTTAGCCAATTATGCATTGGATACCCACACAAGTGAGGTATCACTTTACTCGGGACACTAAGGAAAACGCTGTGGGGTAGGACATTTGTGCCAGCACGGTGATTCCACAAAAAAATATGTGGAAAATGTGTTTTTTGTCAGCCAAATGTGAGGTTTGCAGGGCATTCTGGGTAGGAAAACGTTGGGGGATCTACGCAAGCCATACCTCATTGGGCTACCCCGGGTGTCTAGTTTTCAGAAATGTTTGGGTTTTGCAGTTTCCCAAGATGGCCGCCGAACATGAGGCCAAAACCCCAGGTGCCCCCCCCCAAAACCAGGTAGTTTTGTTATAGGTAATTTTGAAGTCTCCAAAGTATGATTTGGGCCATTTCCTGTTGCAGCCACTATGCCTACCCACACAAATGAGGTACCATATTTATTGGGAAACCTGGGGGAACGCTAGGTGGGAGGAAACTTGTGGATCTACACAGATTCCAGAACTTTCCCACACAGAAATTTGAGGTTTGCAGAGGATTCTGGGTAGGAGAATGTTGGGGAATCCACACAAGCCATACCTCGCTGGACTCCCCCGTGTGTCTAGTTTTTAGAAATGTGCAGGATTGGTAGGTTTCCCTAGATGGCCGCTGTACCCGGGGCCAAAAACTCATGGGACCCCCTTGCAAAACCAGGTTGGTTTGTGATAGGTAATTTTGATGTTGCCACAATAGGTTTTGGGCCCTTGCCTGTCGCGGGTCCTTGACCCACCCACGAGAGTGAGGTACCATTTTTATTGAGAGACCTGGGGGAATGCTGGGTGGGAAGAAATTTGTGGATCCACACATATTACAGAACTTTTCCACACAGTAACTTGAGAAAAAAGTGATTTTTTTTCAGCTAAATTCAAGGTTTGCGGGGCATTCTGGGTAGGAGAATGTTGGGGAACCCACGCAAGCCATACCTCGCTGGACCCCCCGGGTGTCTAGTTTTCAGAAATGTGTGGGTTTGGTAGGTTTCCCTAGATGGCCGCCGAGTCAGGGGCCAAAAACTCATGGGACCCCCCCTTGCAAAACCAGGTTGGTTTGTGATAGGCAATTTTGAAGTCGCCTCAATAGGTTTTGGGCCCTTCCCTGCCGCGGGTACTTGGCCCACCCACACAAGTGAGGTAACATTTCTATTGGGATACTTGGGACACATTTTGAGGTTTGCAGGACATTGTGGGTAAGATAACTTGTTGGGATCCACAAGAGAGACATCACCATGTACTCCCATGGGTGTTCAGTTTATGACAATATCTACAGTTGGTAGGTTTTTCTTAGATGGAATGTATACCTTGGCAGAGAGACAAAAAAGACAAAGGTTACTGCACAGCCATCTATTCCTCAAGTACACACACATACTGGTTGGATTTGGCACGAGGGCGAGTGATGGTTCAGTATATAAAATTTGATTAATCAGAGATTTCACAAAAATGAAATGCACTGTCAAGAATTGAAAGGACGAGAAACTGAACCAGTGACTCGCAGCTCGTGAGCTGTAAAGCCACGTCAAGGCCCCAACCGTTTTACAGGCCATTCACACACCTTTCATACGTGATACACAGAAGACCATTCACACCACCAGGCACGAAACCAACACATTACAACATTCACAAAATGGAACAAGGTACACCCTGTTTGAGAAAGACAGAAAAGACAAATATTTCTACACAACCACCTATTCCTCAAGCACACATACATACCGGTTGGATTTGGCACGAGGGTGAGTGATGGTTCAGTATATACAGTTGTATTAACCAGAGATTTCACAAAAATGAAATGCACTGTTAATAATTGAAAGTACGAGAAACTGAACCATTGACTCTCAGCTCGTGAGCTGTAAAGCCATAACAAAGCACCAACCTCTTTACAGGCCATTCCAACACCTTTCATGTGTGTGACACATACAAAACCATTTACACCGCCAGCCACAGGCCTAGCACATTACAACAATCACACCAGCAGACAGCGCCATTCAAGGGCCCATCACTTTCACACACCCACATTCCTGACACAGCAACCACACCAGCTCACGGATTACGTGGAGTGGCGTTTGGCTAGCAGTGTGTGTAGAGACCAGCAGCAAGTCACTACTCACACACTGCCAGCAAAGCGCCAGTCCACGCACACCGCCAGACAAGCACCAATCCACGCACACCACCAGCCAAGTGCCAGTCCACACACACAGCCAGCCAAGCGCCAGTCCAGGCACACCGCCAGCCAAATGCCAGTCCATGTACACCGGCAGCCAAGCACCAGTCCACACACACCGCCAGCCAAGTGCCAGTCCACGCACACCACCAGCCAAGCGTCAGCCTACACACACCGCCATCACATTTAGGATTTTTGTATACAAAAAAGAAAACACAAACAAATTGCAAATAGATACAAATCTAATAACACAAAATCTGAAACTAAATACATTGCGCAAAAACTGAACAAAAAATATGAAACAATAGAGACCAGGGAGTTCACTTTACCACTCATGGATGCTCCCAAAAATTATTTTGCCTGTGGTACATTCTAAAACAAGCAGGCACACACAGCGCAGGGTTAAAAGGACACTCGGGGCAGTACATATGAGTCTTCTTCCGCGTACCTCTTCGACAACAGACTCTACATCTCCTACAGGGAAAGTCTTTGGAGGGTGTCGGAGGAATGTGAACAGGAAAGTGGCAATCTAGCCACATCCTCCAACTCTAGGAACACTTGCCTTGCCCACTACAGCAAGGCTGACTATTACAGACTCCTAAAACTTAGCAAAAGTTATATTTGACTCAGGACAACAATCCTTGTATACAACAAAAGCATTAAAGGTTGCCAAATGGAAAAGATGGATAGCCAACTTCTTATACCAAATGTAAGCCTTACGAAGAGCAGTGTGAGGTTCCAACCTCTGATCTACTCTATCAACACCACCCATGTGCCTATTATAGTCTAAAATGCACACAGGTTTGCAAGCTTCAGCAACCTGACCCCAAACAGTCTCAGGTGAAGTGCTTTCATCATGGATGGTAGTCAGCATGTAGACATCTCTCCTGTCTGAAAACTTCACAGCAAGAAGTTCCTAGCAACGCAACCCACTGCACTGTCCCCGCACAAGCTTTTGACAAACAAATATTTTTGGGAAACCTTTACGGTTAGAGCGGATTGTGCCACTAGCAACAGTGTCCACTTAGGCCAATTCCCTGAACAACCGCACACCAGTGTAGAAGTTATCTACATATAAATGGTGACCTTTGTTAAAAAAAGTTCTCTACCAAGTTCCCACACAATTTTCTCAGTCACTCCAAAGGTGGACAGACAACCAGGGAGGTTAATCCTGGATTCCTTACCAGTGTACACCCTGAAATTAGAGACATACCCAGTCCTACTGTCATACAGCATATACAGCTTAATTCCATAGCGTGCCCTCTTACTAGGAATGTATTGCCTAAAAACCAAGAGGCCCTTGAACAAGACCAAAGACTCATTCACTGCTCTTTCTTTCCCTGGAGCATAGATCTCAGAAAATCGAGCTACAAAGTGATCAATGACAAGCCGAATCTTAAAAAGACTGTCACAATCAGGGTGATCTCATGGCAACGCTAAACCATTATCGACAAAATGCAGCATCTGAAGCAGGAGCAAATACATATCTCGACTCATGACTGCCAGAAGTATAGCCGTTGCCATCAAGGGACTAGTAGACCAATATGAAGACAATGATGGCTTCCTTAGCAAGCCCATCAAAAAAGTTAACCTCTTGCGTGCCCCGCCCTTTCCCCGCCCTGTGCCGGGCTTTCTATTAGCGGGCGGAGTTCATGACGAGATGGTCTCGTCATGGGCACAGCGCAAACGCGGCCCATGACGAGACCATCTCGTCATGGGCACTGAAGGGGTTAAACCCAAGAACTTCTTCATCTCTTCCAGATTTGTGGGAGTCCACCGGGTAGCTCTAGAGTGGGGCCTAAGGCTGTCACTGTTGTCCCTCAAAACCTGTTCGGCATACAAATTAGTCTGCTCAACAATCTCTGCCAAAAATACATCGTCCATAAACAACTGGAAAATATTCATCGGCAAAATGTTTTCAGTATTCACTCTACACCCTGGAACACCAGTAAAGTCTGGCAATGCCGGGTGCAAAATGCCTGGGGCAACCCAGAGGTCATCACTTCCAACGGGAAGCCTTGCAGCCCCAGGCTGCAGCCCACATGACTCTTGCTGCACTATCGGCACATCATTGTCCTCCTCTAAAACAGGCACTTCATCCACACTGAGAGTAGCTTAATCATTGGATGATTCCATGTGGAGAGAAAACTCACTGCCTGAATCTTCCACTCCCTCCTCTGTCTCAGATGCAGAGTCAGTCTCTGAACCATGGTCAGAGAAAGACTCAAAAGGCATACCAACAACCTGCTTTGCAGTAATCCTGTGGCTAGCCATTATCCTTACTAAGAAAGGAGACTGCACAAAAAAGTAAACAACAACCAACACTGTGAAAAATAAGTAAGTTAAAAAAATGTGTGCCTTTATCACAAAGTTCTATATACTCAAAAACTATACGATTCACTTGCAAGAGACAGCTATGCTTACCATCACCTACTCTGCAGAGACACAGCAAAAACCAACGATATCCCACTAGAAAGAAAAAAACAAAACCAATTACTCACAAGACAACAAAATACACATCGAGCACAAATGCAAAACGTTTTTGACACTCAAAAAACAGAAGCCAAACATACTGCTATTATTACATCATATTGCAAAAAACACTTTCATGCAGAGAAATGAAACTCATTTATATCGTACAAAAAAAGTATCTTACCAAACACATGCAACTACACAAACAGCAGAACCACCAGTAACGAAACCGCAACTTGGAACAGTCTAAAGAGCAAAAGCCTTGAACTAGAACAAAAAGGGAGAATTAAAGCATTACAATTGAAATTCACAAGAAATAAAACAATTAACATTATAACACGCTATGTCACTACCCAAATGGTCAATCTGCCAGATGGGCCTTCAAATAGGGCTGAGAAAAATGGGGGGTGATCTTGCCCAAGGGATCGGGTGAGGTTGTCTGCCAGGCCGATCTGCCTCCCAGGTGGGGCAGAAAACAGTAGACAGAAATGTGCCCCCCTTGCAAAAGAAATAAATCCCTGGTGCCTAGTAGTGTTTTCTGCCTCCCCCCTCCCGCCTAGGACAGAAAGGCCCAAAAAGGGGCAGATCTGTCCCCAGGAGTGGCAGAAAAAACATTAAACAAATGTTACCCCCTTGGAAGCAACTATGTCGCTTCCATTACACACAAAACAAAATCACTGCCCACCCCTTTTTCCCCCCGCGGGCAGAAAGGCCTAAAAAATGGGCCGATCTGCCCCCTGGAGGGGCAGAATACACATTAAAAAAAATATGCCCCCCGGAAGCGACCCTTGCCCAAGGGGTCGCTTCCATTTAAATTTAAAAAAACTCCCTCATGTCTTGTGGAATTTTCTGCTGGGGGCAGAAGGGCCAAATAAACGGGCCAATCTGCCCCCTGGGGAGGCAGAATCTACATTAAAAAATATATGCCCACTGGAAGTAACCCTTGCCCAAGGGGTCGCTTCCATTTTATTTTTTTTAATATCCATGGCTCTAGTGGGCTTTCCTGCCCCCCCCCACCCCCGGGCCAAAAACACCCAAAAAATACATGCGATCTGTCCCCGAGGCAGAAAAGCCTTAAAAATAATTAGCCCCATAAGGAAGCGACCCTTGTCCAAGGGGTCGCTTCCTTTAACTAAATAAAGAATCCCTGGTGCCTAGTGGGGCATTCCTGCTTCAGGATCGCGACGCTGTGCGCAATCGTGCAGCAGGAATGCCTAGCATTGAGACATCAGGGGAGAGGAAAAACTCTTTCCTCTCCCCCGATGCCTCAATACATCCCAAATTACCCCCCACCGGAGCAAGAAAACTTACCTCGCTCCTCCTGGACGCCTGGAAGCAAATGGCTTCCAGCGCGTCCAGGGCTTCCTGATGACGTATGTGCGCGCTGACGTCATGGGATTGCCTGAGAGGGTCGGGGTGGCAGCGGGAACTCCCCTTTGTTGGGGCTAGATGGGCTGCCCCTGGGGAGAGCGCCAGTGCTTCCCTCATGGGTGGGTGCCATGACGGAGCGGTTTCGTTATGAGCACACGCCCACTGTGGCTCATGACGGAACCACTCCATCATGAGCACTCAAAGGATTAAAGTGCATCTTTGAGTGACCCTGGAACTGCAAAAAAGTGCATAGCCATCAACCCACTCTAAAGTGTTGATACCTATAAAAATAGACTAGTTACATCTGGTCGAAAGGGCGTCTGGTTGAAGAATCACAGAAATATTTTAAAACTAATTCAAAATAGATTGTGTCAATCTAATGACTCCTCAGCATTTGACAAGGAATATAGGCGGCTGTAAACCAACCAACAATGTACAAGTGAAATAGGTAAGAAAAACTCCTTAAATATCAATGGTAGTGACTCTGCCCCTCCAAAATCACATCCACAAGTTGATTGATTGCTTCCACCCTTTTTCCATGAGCCGGTGTACTGCTTCACTGGCAGAGCACCTAGCCTGAACATAATATACAATGATCTTTTGAAAAGGTGGATTCGGTTTGGCCAAGTATGGTTCAAAGTTGGGAGTGGGCTTTAGTCTCCAGAGCTGGCATATCTTCCTCCCACCAGACTAATGAACATTTATTGCCAAAACCTTTCCTTTCCAGTATCCTTCATCATTTTTCCTGGTTCAAACCAGCAATCAGCACATCCTCTGGTTTGCAATACGTTAGCCACATGACTAAACCAGGGTAATTTAACTTGTTTAGATTGATCCTACCTCTTGCATGATGGCTGGTGGAAAGTGGATTATTAGTAATGGTAAGTAGGGACCTATCACTACTAATAAGGCCACAGACACAATAAAAGGTTCAGTCATGGTCTCAATACATTTTTCCCTTGCTCAGTCCTTAGCAGTAGGCAACGAGCAGGCAGGCTTAATTTAGGAGACAGGTGTGTAAAGCATTTAAAAACACAAATACATTAAATAAGTAAGACACACAACACAATCAAAATCCAACACCAATTTATAACAATAGGCTATATTTTTGAGGGTGATTAAAAACATCTTCGCGGAGTCTCACTTCGAATAAAACTCACAAGGGAGAGTAATCAATTGTTGAAATCCAGATTTACGAACGAACTCAAATTGAATGAATGTGTTTTAAAATATTTAAAAATGTAAACATTAATTTAAAACTGTTAAAAAATGATGAAGTATGCCTCTCAAAACGTTTAAAGGAACTCAGCACAATCGGTGGCACTGTTTTGCACTTTATTATGTTTTAATCATATAAAGCAACTTGCACTTTAAACATGCCAAACTACATACACCATAATGCATTGCCAACAGGAAACAGCAAATGAATGTTTTAGTGGAAATAATTGATACTTGATACTTGTGATTGTTGAATCATTGTCCCGTGATCAAGGTCCGAGTAACCGAACCGAAACGCGTTGGGCATGGAAATAGCCTTTTGCACAAATACATTTTCATAATCTGAATCCTGAGAGTGCGGTCTCATTTATCGCCTCGGCGGTTTGTTGGAAGAAATATATATTTATATATATTTGTCATTTGAAATAAAAGAACCGAGTGACCTAACCCATCTGGAGTGCTGGACGATTATTTCCTGGAAAAGAGGAGAATCTTATTTTTGAATATATATATGCAAGGGGGCAGCATGCAGGAGGCAGAGAGCCGAAAAAGCAACAAATGAAGTAATGGATGACAGCAAAGAAACAACGATCATCAATTTGACGGATATTATTCTCACCAAAGATGAACAAGAAATTCTGAAATTGGGACTATCTTTCTGCCCAGAAGCAGAGTTGAATTATGTACAAACACGCATTGACTTATTCAAATTCATCAGAATGCTAAAATTAAAGAAACATTTTTCATCAAACCCATCGCTAAAATACACACCAGTGGAACAATCACCAGAACAGACGAGCAGTTTAGAAGTAGGAGACATGAACCTGCTTATAGAAATGAGAACCTTGGTGGCAGAAAATGACAATGAATCTGTATGCAGTGCATCACAAATTGCTCAGGAAGAGAACATTGACATTCATCAGGATGCACCATCAGGGTTCAAAAAGAGCTCGAAATTTACCCCAATGACTCCAAGGGATGTAACTGATGTATATAGCGATTTGGTTTTGAATGAATTGAAAAATCTGGGTAAACATTCATATTATACTATGAATAAATTGAACAAGAAACAGAAAGCCTATCATGTATTGATTAAGAAACTGTCTTCATATGACAATTGCATTGTACGCAATGCAGACAAAGGAGGCAATATTGTGCTATGGGGGAAGAAACAATACCTCACAGAAGCATATAAACAATTGAACAACAAGAGTTGCTATGTTAAAGTTGAGGAGCAAGTTATGTTGTGTAGTAACGATCATTTTAATGACGAGCTAAAATCTTGGTATGATCAAACCCTCTTAAATCATGATGAGCTGATGTTTTTGAAAATAGATTACCCAGTTACTCCGGTACTTTATTTAATTCCGAAAGTACATAAAGATCTGAAAAACCCTCCTGGCCGCCCGATAATATCAGCTATGGGCAGTGCACTAGAAAATACATCCAAGTTTGTTGATTCATTTCTTAATCCGTTGGCCAGAACACTCCCTTCATATATTCAAGACAGGGGACTTCCTGAGAAGAATCTATGATCTTCCTTGGGAAGATGATTATTTCCTAGTAACCATAGATGTGTCAACATTATACACAAGCATTAGACACAAAGATGGCCTGAGAGCAGTGGGGCACTTTCTTAACACCAGATCTATCAAACATTGGGCCCATACCCAGATGTTAATCAGGATGGTCGAAAAGTGTCTGACCAGTAATTTCTTTCTTTTTGAAGGGCAATTGTACCACCAAACATGCGGTACCGCGATGGGCACCTGCTTCGCCCCCAGCTATGCTAATTTGCATATGGGCTGGTGGGAGGAGCAGGTGATCCGGGTACAATATCACAATGAATGGGAAAACCATATAATGCATTGGAGTAGATTCATTGATGATCTTTTTTTAATATGGAGAGGCTCTGAAGAAGAAATTAAACTGTTCTTAGCTCAGATTCAAAACAACGAGCTTAATCTGAAATTTACAAGTGAAATAAGTAAAGAAAGTGTCAATTTCCTAGATTTAACAATCTATATTTCGAATGGTAAAATGGAAACAAAACTGTTCAGAAAACCGACATCTAGCAATACTTTATTACATGCCCACAGCTTCCATCCTGTGAATCTAAAAAGAAGCATTCCTTATGGGGAAAGTTTAAGAGTAAGGCGTAATTGCAGTGCACCTGATGAATGCACAAGGGAACTGAACACCCTAACTAGAAGATTCAAAAGTAGGGGTTACCCTGAGACCTGGATAGCCAATGGAATAAACAAATCATCAAAAAAGAAAAGAGAGGAGATTTTGTTTGATTTAAAGAATAAATCAGCTAAAAATGATGGGAACCAATGTAGGTTCATTACTAATTTTAGCAAACAACATGATGAAGTGAGAAAAATCCTGAATAAACACTGGCACATAATCAAAAATGACCCAGTGCTTGGAAAACAAGTTGCTAGAAAACCGCAGATTACTTTTCGTAAGGCAAAATCCTTCAAACAGGCACTAGTGAGTAATGTCATGAAAAAACAACCAGCAAAGACGACTTGGTTAAATAAAAAACAAGGTTTCACCAAGTGCGCCAAATGTAAGGCGTGTTTACATGGCATAAACACATCGCAATACAGAGTAGGGCTCACAAAAGAAATGAGGAAGATCAAAGGCCGGTTTACATGCAAGACAGACTATGCAATTTACGTACTGCAGTGCCCTTGTGGCCTGCGCTACGTAGGTAGCACAATTCTGGAAGTACATAAGCGTGTGTTACAACATCTCAGGGCGATAAAAAATGGAGATAAGTTATACCCAGTAGCCCGGCATTTTGAGCAAGTCCATAAACAAGATATAAAAGGACTAACCTACTATGTAATTGATTCAGTGAAAGCAGATGTAAGAAGAGGCAATAGAGTCAAAAAATTACGCAGACTTGAGTCTCGATACATCATAGAACTAAATTGTAAACAACCGGAAGGCCTGAATATGGAGGAAGACCTACATACTCATTTGTAGATGTTAATAGTCAAGTGCTGTCAAATGGTAATATGTTTTTAATTAGAAATGAAATATACAAACTAAACAGACTCAAAATACTAGCTAGATATGGTTTTAGGCTATGCAACTAGCATAGGTCGGTCTAAGCCCACTTGGGCGTGATGGTTACAATCATGATATCGGCCCACAGGGGCAAGATTAGAACATGTATAGCGTGAAAAATGTATCATGAAGTGGTAAAAAGACACGAATAGAATGTACATGCATGCGAGTAATGTGCTAGTATTAAATAAGCACACTCAGAAGATCAACATGTGATTTATTTTGTGGCAACTTGAAAAGAGTCTAACGCATGCTTTTTTTAGTTGAATGGTATACATTTGTTTCCACAATAGTATTGATAAAGTTCACTTGAACTAGATTCAAAAAAACGCTTTAACAAAATATTAAATAATATACAATAGTAACCAAAGTACCAGTAACTATATTAACAATGTTGCAAATGTATGAATTGAAAAGAAAATAGGAAAACGTTTAAAAAACTAAGTAACAATGCCTAAAGTTAACACCACATACGAGCGTTTTTACAAAAAACTACGAGTCTGTTTTTTATGTCATTTGGAGATGTAGTATTGTTTTGCACGTGTTGCACTTTAAAAATATGGCCGCGTTTGTTTGATTCGTACCAGTGAGCAAGACTGCTTGGCAGTTGAAACGCGTTTGGTAGCGGCAGAAGAATAAACGTTTGGAAACCACACACGGCGTCGTCATCCTTTTGCAATATTTAATTGACTCGCCCCGAGGAGTCACAAGCGACGACGCAACTCTTGTTCAGGAGGGGCAGGAAATACTCGAGGAGCAGGCGAGAATATATGTATATATATATATATATATATGTATATCGCCACACTATCCCTTCGGACCGGGATTCCCTCACCGCACTCGCCGCTCCATTTGGTTCGTAAGAAACAATGAGGTATTACTCTTCCATTGGTAATTCAAGGGTGTTTAATTTTCACAAAGCTGCCAACACACAACCCCAACGCGTTTCAGTCTCCACCGAGACCTTGCTCACGGGGAACAATCGACAAGGTTCCCCGTTACCAATGGATGAGTAATACCTCATTGTTTTTAGGCAACGCTTGCAAATAGTATTGGAAAGCGTTTCGGCTGATCTCACAGCCTTTGTCAACCTGATAAAATACGCCATTCAATCATGCCTGTGGTCCTCTCTACAGTGCTGGTCAATTCAGCTTTGAGCGGGTAGCTGAATTGCAGACAAACTCCCAGAGTAGACAATGAATCCTTGTAAGCCTTGGAGGCAAATGCTGGACCGTTGTCTGAATTAAATTAATTAACTTCCCTCATTGACATCAAGCACTGCAAATCTTTTACGACTGCTGAAGCGCTTCCATATCTTTGTGTCCAAAACAATAGGAATTTAGAATATGAATCAACAGCAACCAATATGTACTTATACTCGTTAGTTGGATTTAGGGGGGCTATGTGGTCCAAATAAATGACTCTGAAGGGGTATTTGAAATCATGAAGGGGAGTTGGCGAGTCTTTTAACTGTGGAGGGTTTGATTTGTTCACAACAGTCGCACTGTATAGCATAGTTCCTAGTCCAGTGGTTCCCAAACTGTTGTCCAGGAACCACAGGGGGTCCGGGAAGCCTACTCAGGGGTCTGCAACTTTTTAGAAAATTAAATAATATTAATAAACGAAAGCTTCGCCCAGCCGGCTAGCGCGGTTCCTAGCGCCAACAGTGCCGTATGCACTCCGATGACCTCAAGCGGTAAAGCCAGTAAAATCAGTCCAGGACATAAGGTGGGTGTTCCACATCCCGCATTTTTTCTTCAGCCCAACAAGGGTATTGCCGAAGCTGGGTTTAAGTTGCTTCCCTCTACATCAAACACCAAGCAGCAGGGCAGCGGACTCTCACACAGACGCCATCTTGTCTCCGCAGTAGTTCCCAAATTCTAATAATGATTCTGTGAGGGTGCCTGGGTTCCACTACTGATTAAGTAGGGGTCCCCAGGTATAAAAAGGTTTGGAACCACTGACCTAGTCTGTTGATATGAAGTAGGCCACTAGTAGCATTGCTGTAGCATGGCTACGGTTGCATTTATTTCTGCATGTGCAGAAGCCAAGCCCGCATTTGCTTCTTTGATTAAATCTAATCTGGACAGACTATTAGGTATTATTCTGTCTCTCACTCCTGGTTTTGTAACTACAGGAGTGTTATCTGAATTAAGCGTGTAGGAGTATTTTGGAGGAAAACCCATAGGGAGTTTTTCCAGTTTGCTTGGTTATATTTATGGCTGTTAAAATATCTGTGTCAATCTTCGTTTGAGATCTCATTAGGACTGCTACTTGGACAGTCAGTATTGCAGCTTTTGCCACTATGTCACCTGGACAGTTCCCTTTAACGTGAATGCCACTACGCTGATGGCCAAAAGTGTGACTTACACAGACCAATGGAAGCATGTGTTATAAGAGAGCCACTTGTCCCCAAAGCTGTTTATTGTATGTAGGCGTTCCCTTTGAATCCTTGAATCCATTCAATCGCCAATGCTGCAAACCAACATTGCAGCCTTGCACACAAAAAGCTGAGTTGGACACAATAAGTGTGGAAACTGACAAGCCAGTCTTTTGCAATGCAAATAGCAGGGCATTTATTTCTGCGTGCTGTGCTGTGTTGCCCCCTAATAGATTGGTGTGTGTGCGCGTTATGGGATGAATTCACCATCCTTCACTACATCTTGCACTTCTGCGCAGGCTTCAAAGTATACCATGAGAAGGATCATACTGGAACTTTACATCCACTACACTTAAAGAAGAGCCCACTGTACCCATCTCGGGTGTAGGGCATGAGTATTAATAATGCTTGCCTTTGTGGTCGCCTCTAGTGCTGGTATGGGAGAAGCAATAATGATATGTTTCCCTGCGCCAAAAGGCGCTCTTTCAAAATAACTGTGAATATTTTTTCAATTGAAGCAAAACATGTTTCTGCCAAGGAAAACAGGTGTAACTTGGAAGCAATTGGGACGGTTTACCCTTCATTGTAGGTCATATAGGTGTAACCATAGTGACTGGGTATGACTCTGAAAACTCAGTCGGTTTGATTATCCCTAGTTTGTAAATATTCAGTCTTCAAGCATGTCTTCTTGAACAGCCTGCAAGATGTCAGTATGTGCTATCAGTTACTGTGTGGATGAACGTGAGGGAGAAATCAGGTCATACAGAGGCTTCACTCTCTCCACATAGTGAAGTCAATAAGTAAATCTGAAGTTAAGGAATCCCAATAGTGATTGTAACTGTTTCAGTGTGTCGGGAGGCTGCAAGGTAGCACCCTTCTGGAGGAAGTCTGGAGCTAGACCCTTGCCCTCGCTGGATAATTCATATCCATCGCCATCAGGTAGGCAATCTTCAATTTCTTGATTAATTCTGTAACCATGTGATGCTAATGTGGTCAGCACTCTGCCTAACCTGGTCAGGTGTAGTTTCAAACCATCGTCAGTTAGGTAGATATCATCAATATATTACAATACCTAGGGATTGGTTGTAAGATTTCCATGATTCACGCTGAAAACAAGCCGGTGCTATTGGCCCATGGGCAAACGTCGGAATGAAAATTGCACTTTGTTAAAACTGCAAATGGTCAGACACTCACTTTCAGGCACTGTATTTTGACTGAAAAACCCATTGGAAATATCCAGGTTTGTATTGTATGTCTTTAAAACTGGGCAGTGGGCATTTTGTACAGCATATGTTCGGGTATGCAAATTCAAATTTCTATAGTCTAAAACTATTCTATAGGAACCGTCTGGCTTAGAGATGGGGAAAAGGGGAATGTTCATGGGTGCGAGAGAAGGCGCTATGATGCCTTGATCCTGCAACTGGTCTAATATTGCTTTAATACCACGTTTTGCTTCTGGCTTTAAAGGTTATTGAGCTTGTGTTTTTGTTCACTATGTAGTGGAATATCATGTGGACTAGAGTGTTCGTCCCACCCTGCTTGGTTTCCGTATAAGGTCGGAGCTTGTCTCACAGCCCATTTCCTGGCTTAAATTTCCCTGATATCTCCAGGTGCTATGGGCGAGAGGGCTATCCTTATGACTTCCTCTCCCTAGGGTTCTTCCCTAATAAAGGCTAGAGGCCAATCTCCTCCACATCAGATAATTGTGTCCAGAAGACTGCTTTGATTACATATGGTATATCCCCTTCAATTTCTGTGTTCAAATTGTAAAACCTATCTAGAGGATTTTAATGTTGATCTGGAGTCTCGATCTGTGTAAAGTCATCAGTTGGATTCTGAAGCATCTGATGTACTATTATAACTTCTGTGGCGCTGTCTAGAAGCGCTCTTCCCTAAGTCCTGTTTCGCATGAGGATTCGATTTTGTAGAAAGTCCTGCCACATTCTTCTTTTTTACTGGGGTTTTAGAGTCCAATCCTGTCTCTTCTCTTTTTACACTGGCATCAGTCTCGCATCCTCCTTTACTTTCCTACTCTATTCTTCTTTGCTTTCTGATGTACTATTGTGACTTCTGTGGCGCTGTCTAGAAGCGCACTTGTCCAAGTCCTGTTTCGCATGAGGATTTGCTTCTGTACCCCCTTTCTGTTCTTTTACCTTCAGTGTCTTGAAAAATACCTGAAAATACTGATACCGGTCAGATTTTTTAATTTTCTTGTGGTCTCTTAAGCTGTAACCACGCCTGCTTGATTTCCAAGAAGTGGGCGAATCAGTCTTTTTTCTTTGTCTTTTTGGGTTTATTTCCACTCCTTAATGGAACTGCCAGTGTTATTTTTAGGTTTTATGTGTTGCTTAACAGGTCGAGTATCTAAGGTATCTCTACTTATAGAATTATAAACTTCCACCATTATATTTGGTAGCTCCTGTTCACGGTCTTGAACTGGAACTTCATTCCTTAACCCAGAGCTGGTGCAGCTCATTGCTCATTTTGTACTAGTCTAAAACAGGGAGCACTGCCAATGAATAAGTACCACGCGTACTGGTATAAATGCATTCAAGGAAGCTTCCCCAGGAGTTACGCTCCTCTACTGTAGGTACATCCCAAGAGGAAGACACATATTCAAGGTTCTGTATTTATCTTGGGGGCTAGTGTATGGAAACATTGCTTCTAATTGGTTGGTCTTACCAGCAATCCAGAAAACTAATTCTTCACGCTACACAGGTGCTTTTCCAATGATAGCGTTAATAGTCTATAGGTAGGCCCTGTTGTGACAAAAGGTCTGGAACTCAAAGTACAAACTATATGAGTCTCCTGTATAAAGCGGCTGTGTAATTTAACCCCCTTACCACCACTGCAAGGGTTAGATTGTCAGAGCCAGGAATGGAAATGTAACCAGCCTAGACTGGCCATGTTGCCCTGCCATTGCTCCGATGCCCCAAACAGACATGTCTGTGTATGCACCAATTGACCATCAAACCAATTTGGTGCGACTTAAATTAAAATGATTTCCAAATCTTGGTAAGCCCTATAATGCGCTGGAGGGTCCACCGATATACATTCTTGAAACTGCCCCAATAGGCTCAAACTCCACCCAGGTGTAAAAGTCTCAAAAACATACGCTGGATGTGCAGCTATTACAAAAGTATCTGCCCACAACCCTCAAGATTTGAACTGTTGAGTCACTGCTTACCTGCAATTCTCCCCTATAACAATAGATGGTGCATTCATGAATGTAATCAGTTTAAATTTGGAATCAAACGCCACATGTTACCACATGATATGGGCATGTCCGGAAGTCCAACATTACTTGGAGGGAATCACTACACAGTTGCAACAAGTATGTAGTAATGAACTGTCACCCCCACCGAAACTAAGCCTCCTCAATAAATGGAACGCAACGGACCTGTCTAGTGTAGAACAAATATGCGTAACTTTAGAAATGGTCATCACGATGCAAAATATCACTCGCAGGTGGGGGGTACACCAAATGCCAACAATCAAAGAGTGGAAGCCTGATATGGACTGTTTTATGCTGCCAGAAAAATAAATACGGGGTGTGCCCGGAAATGGGATTGAAAGTTGGGAAATAGCAATGCATATAGAGGTTATATATGTATCTCTCCCTCAACACAAAGAACTGGACAGGGGGGCGGTGGGCAGATTGCGATGTTGATGTCAAGGTTGATGATATTTAAAATGTGAATAACAGGTATTGCAAATAATATCATATGGACTGTTAAACTATAAATACTATGGGAAACGTGAATTGCTGTTGTGGTACAATTCCGATTTCAATAAAAAGATTCACACAAAAAAATTTGAATCAAAGAATTAGAAAACCCACAGAATGAGGAATAACTTTTTAAGAGTGAAGCTTGACGAACCTACAGATATACATGTTTCCTTGCCCCCAACAGGAGGTAACCACAATTACTACGGATGTCTCTGTAATGACGTAATAATGGTTTATATGTGTGTGATAAGTGTAAACTACTGAAGGCATAACCATAAAATACAAGCACCATGTTGGGCTCAACTGTTTCTTTATATTACAACTTTGGACTAACACTACAAGGTGTGCTTTACCGCCCAGGGGTGACATGGAGAACTTGGTTAAATGCACCATTAATGAATGTGAAAGACAAGTTATTGTAGTCTCACAAAACACTTTCCCGTGTGTAATTGACATAGAAGTGTTGCTTTTGGGTTACTACCAATCGCATAAAGGAATCAGGGGCAACGTGGAAACAGAAACAAACCTTACTTCGGTTTTAACAGTATCACACACACTGTACTAAGAAGAATGAACACTTTTAAGTGAAAAGTATATATTACCACAGGAAAAATCTGTTTCTCAGAACATCTAAAATAACTACACAGAATATTATAAAACCAGCATGAAGACATGTTATAAATAACAAAAATAAAATTAAGATTTCTAGCATTGTTACAATGTCATTCAATGTTTACTTGTATGCGCGACCAAATGGGAGCATGGAGGCAGAGCAACTTACAGTCCAGAGTTTCTTAGGAAGAAGAGACGTACTGCATACCTTGTTGACAGCAAAGGCTGTCGTTATCAGCGGAGGTGCAAAGACAGTGTTTCCCGCTAAGGGCAGACACACTCTGCAATAACAGTCAGTCAGTCAGTCTTCCTCAGGGACTCGGCATTATCAGCTTTAGGCGAGATGTGCAGGCAAGTGGTAGACTCCTTCTCTGCTTTCTTTTTTTTTTTTTTTAAAAACCTTTATTCTGTAAAATCATTGACACAGCTATTCAGCCGACAACCCGGAGGTACGGCAGCTTTAAAAACACAACACATGCTAGCGTCAACATTCCAATGACAGAAGAATCGAAGGTTCTGTTTTAAATAAACACAAATCCAAACCTAAACACAAGCAAGGCGATGAGTACCGTAAGCACCAGAAGGGGTTCTCATCAGGGGAGGCGAGCCCCATTTCGTCTAACAGGCACAGGTCTGTAGTAAGGGAAGGGAGGGGAAGTCAGAGACTCAAGAAAACATACACATATCAGCAAGAAGTTCAAAGCCGGAAAGAAAGCTAAGGGGAAAGCTGCTCCTCGGGCGGATCCGGGTCCGGGGGCAGGCATATGCCCCCTCTGTACTGGTTCCAGCGCCCCCATACAGAATGCCATTTCCGAGGGCGCCCTCGAGCACAATACACTGTCTTCTCCCTAAACATGCTCCAATCCATGTTTTCCATCCATGCTGTCAATGTAGGAGGCCCAGTAGAGCCCCACAGACGAGCAATGTCGCGCTTGGCAATCATGTTACCCAGGGTCACCCACTGAGTCTGTGCCGCGTCGTGGTCAGTAGGACCCCAAACATTCAGAAGACAACACCGCGCCTCAGGCTGCATGACGATGCCCGTCACCTCCCCCATCACCTCGTGGATGCGCCTCCAAAACTCCATAATCGCACCGCATTCCCAAATAATATGTAGGAAGGTGCCCACCATACCACAGCCTCTCTTACATAAGCCCTCCTCAGAGAAACCCATATGGACCAGCCTGGGCCCCGTCACGTAGACCCTATGAAGTATTTTAAGCTGCACCAACCGCAGGCGCGCGGGGATCGCGACCTCTTTGGGAGAGGAAACTGCGTACTGCCAGTCCTCGTCATCTAGTTCAAGTCCATCCCTGGTCCATTGAGCACGTAACCCTAGAAGAAGATCTGCCCGAACATTAATAAGTTTCTTATAAATGAGCGAGATCGTACTCTCTGGCATATGGCCATCCAGTATCCGGTCCTCCAACGGGGAGGACTCAGGCACCTTCTCCCCGTCTACAAGAACTGACCGCAAGGCGTGGAACACTTGAGCGTATCGGAAGAACTCCTTGCTCCCCAGCTCATACTCCTTCTGCAGCTCCTCGAATGATTTTATCCTACCCTTAACCAAGAGGTCTCCAACCCTGGATATGCCGATCAGGTCCCATTTCTCAAACCCTTTTGTGTGCCAAAGCTTACCCAGAATATCGGAGTCAAATAGAGGGGTGGCGAGGGTAAGCTTACCCTTCCAACCCAGCGAATCCGTCGCAACCTTCCATACATGCACAGCAACCCTAGTGGGCCCCGTTAGGGTTAAGTCTGACGACTTCGAATACAGCGCTCTGGAGTAGTTACCCCCACGTAGCAACCATCGGTCCATGGCGAAACCAGGGCTCAGCGCCGGACCATATACACCATGGTTAATCGCACTCAACTGGGTGGCCCAATAATAATGTCGGATGTCCGGAAGCGCAATACCCCCGTCGTACCACGGAAGCGTCAACTTAGCAATCGCTATACGCGGACGCCCTTCCCACAATAGCGCGCGCTGGTGGCTTTCAACCTCGCGGAAGTAACTGGCCGGGACCCAGTCAAGAGTATTCTGCAGGGCATAGAGGAAACGGGGAAGAGACATCATCTTGAACAGAGCGGCACGGCCAAGGAGGGAAAGCGGCAACCGCCGCCAGCCCGCCACGTCCCGCCGCAGACGCGCCAAGGGAGGGAGCAAGTTCTTCTCGTACCGCAAGATGGGATCGATGGAAATATAGATCCCCAAATACAAAAAGTCCTGCTGGGCTATCTGGAGCGGGCAGTTGCGCGGGACAGGCGGGACATCACCACACAGGACATACAAGTAGGACTTCCCCCAATTAATGACAAGACCAGAGTTTCTACCAAAAGAAGTCAAGACGTCACAAACCACAATCAGAGATTTCTTAGGCGAGGCGAGGTATAGCAGAATGTCGTCGGCGTAAAGTGAAATACGGTCTTCGTGGTCAGGCGACCAGCGAATCCCACGTATGTCCGGGTGCCATCGTATCCACGCCGCCAGCGGCTCAAGAGCAAGAGCGAACAATAACGGCGACAGGGGCCAACCCTGCCGGGTGCCTCTCCCGAGCTCAAACGGTGCCGACGCCCGCCCGTTCACCACGACGCTGGCGAGAGGTCCCTCATAGAGCAACCTCACCCAGCCCACAAATCCAGGCCCAAAGCCGAACTTGGCTAGCACAGCCCACAGGTACGCCCACTCCACCGTATCAAAGGCCATCGTGGCATCGAGGGACGCCACCACAGCCGGCTCCCGCATCGTGCCCGTCCTGGCAATCACACCATGAAGGCGTCGAAGATTCAGTGCAGTGTTACGGTGCGGGATAAAGCCCGACTGATCCGGGTGGATCAAGTCACCAAGCACCCGGACCAGGCGGTTAGCAAGGAGCTTAGCAAGGATTTTCGGCTCGGCATTGAGAAGGGATATCGGCCGATAGGAGCCACACTTGTCACGGGGCTTACCATCTTTATGTATTACCACGATCGTCGCCGGCTGCTGGTCGAGCGGAAGAAACCCATTCACCCGCGCCTCCACGAACATGGCGCGCCGGTGAGGAGCCAACTTATCCAGATGAAGCTTATACAGCTCAACCGGCAAACCATTTGGGCCCGAGGCCTTACCGGAGCGCAACGCGCGGATGGCACCAGCCACTTCGTCGACAGTTATATCACCATCGAGGTCATCCCTATCAATGGCAGAAAGGCAGGGCAGAGCGATATCCCGCAACAGGTCACACGAATCCTCAGTCGGCCTATCCGAGACCGAGGTGTATACCGTGCGAAAATGGTCCGAGAAACACTGAACTATACCGGCAGGGTCAGTAACAACCTCTCCCCCATCCGTAGACAACTCCGGCACCACTCGATTGACACGCTCTTTTTTGTCCAGCCACGCCAGCAATTTCCCGGCCTTATCGCCGACATCATACAGTCGACCCTGCTGGTCCCTATGAAGGGTCTGAGCAGCGTTCATCACCAGATCCCTATATTCCCGTTGCTTCAGACTCAAATTATGCAGTGTGGCCGGTGTAGCATCCTCTTCCAAGGCCACTTCCAAGGCCGCTATCTCGTCCTCTACTTGCGTCACCTCGGCATCTCTCCGCCGCTTGGCAGCCACTACCAGGGAAAGGGCCTCCCCTCTCAACACAGTCTTAAAAGCTTCCCACAAGGACACCGCAGATTCGACTGAACCCTGATTCTCTTGAAAATAACGGTCAACTGACTTCAGCAACGCACTGCGCAGCTTGGGGTCACGAAAATACCAGGGGTTTATGGGAGCCACCCTGCCCCCCGCCACCCGGCCAATATTCAAGCGGACCCACACCGGTGAATGATCAGAAATGCCCCGGGCCAGGTGCCTACCCTCAGATACCAAGGAGGCGTGCGCGGCCAGAGTGAGCAAGTAATCAATCCGGGAGAGACTCCCGTGGGCCCCGGAATGGAAGGTATATTGTCTCTGAGTGGGGTGCCGTAGCCTCCAACAGTCTACCAGACCAAAAGTGTCTATAAAATCGGGAAGCCACTTCTGAGCACCCCCGGTGTCCCTGGGCGGACACCTATCAAGCATTCCAGAACCAACCGCATTGAAGTCTCCTCCCACCACCAGCGTCCCTTCGGGGAGTTCCAACAAGGCCTTGCCCAGATCAGCAAACGTGGAGGCCTGCAGGGCAGGAGGGACATAAACAGAAACCAATACCAACGTTCTGCCCTCCCACCTCCCCGCCACAGCCACAAAGCGCCCCCTGTCATCAGCAATGGTGGAATCAACCTCGAATGGTAGGGAAGCTCTAACAAGTATGCCCGCACCCCTGGAGCCCGAGGAGAACCCCGAGTGAGCAATGAATTTATAGCCCTTTCTGTTGAGTGCATAACACGTATTCCCTATAAGATGGGTCTCCTGCAGGAGGACCACATCTGGCGAGGTCCGTTTCAAGAATTGCAGGACTATCCCCCGTTTAATACGGTCCCCTAAGCCATTAACATTCCAGCTGATTATACTTAAGCCCCTATCCCCCATCCCCGAACACAAAGAGACCTCCACCCCCCCCGGAGAACCATGATCGGACAATGCTGACAACAATTGCTACGCCTTGCAAGAAAAGAAACACACCCCCCAACAACAACCCCAACATCCCAAATCCCCCCCCTCCCTGCACCCCTGCGTCAGCTTACAAAGCCCCCCCAACTTGCAGTGTGCCTGTCGCCCTATCAAAAACAAATCTACAAAAAGTACCCCAAGGGAGGAAAGAGCTCCTATCTTCCCCCCGCCGCCCTCTCATTACTGCAGGAAGGTGCGAGTCACCGTCCGGGGCTGAGTCAATACGCGCCAACACCGGAGGTATCACTTCTGTCCATCACGATCGCCTTCCGCTCCGTCCACGCTGTCCCGGCCAGGCCGCCTCCGAGGGAGCGCATCCAACCAGTCCCCTGCCATGTCCGGTGATTCGAAGAAGAAAGTCTGGTCCTCATACACCACACGTAACCTGGCGGGGAAAAGCATGGCATACTTCAGGTCCATATCCCTGAGCCGCCGCTTCACCCCCAGGAAACTCTGCCTCTGTTTCTGCACCATCTGGGTGAAGTCAGGATAAAAACTCACAGAGGCGTTCTGAAAAGGGACCGGGCCTGTCACCCTCGATGCTTGCAGGATAGCGTCTCGATCCCGAAAATTAAAGATCCGGGCTACAATCGGTCTCGGGGGGGCTCCCACCTTAGGCCGTCCTCCAGGCACTCGGTGAGCCCGCTCCACCGCAAGGAACTTGCTGAGGCCCTTAGGCGCGAGATGATTCACCACCAAATCCTCGATGAGTAAATCCACAGGTCACTCGCGGTTCGCAACTTACGAACCTCAGCCTGAAGTTCCGAGACATCGTCCGCTAGACCAGTGGTCTTGAGGTCCAGGACTTGACCCGCTCGTTGGTTTTGCCCAGGTCCGCGCGAATCAAGTTGACATCGATCAGAATCATGTCCACCTTGTGCGCCAGGGTCTGAAACTGTCGCCCAATCGAAGATTGCATCCCATCTATCGCCCCTTTGATATCCTGCAGCGATAGCTCCGAGGCAGGGGGTGAATCGGCCTTCTGCGCTTCCAGCGACTGTCCTGATCCACCGGGCGACCCCTTCTGCTGGGCATAACGATCCATATTGTTGGATTGGGTATAGCCTCCCCGCCGGGTAGTCTTAGACTTCGACCTGTCCACCTCCGATTTGGTCGACATCCCGAACAGCAGGACAATCAAGTGCCAAAGGCCGTCCCTCACGCAGCTAGAGGCAACAGGGTCAAATAGGACTACCACAGTCAATCAGGACCGAATGGAGGTCCTCCAGTCAGAGGAGGATATGCGTGAAGCGCTCCCAAGCCAGAGCAAACAAAGGGCGAGAAAGCGAAAGCGAAAGTGCAGCGGCATCCGTCCGTCAGTTCACACCTCCTAGGGCCGCTGTTGTTCAATTAGTGGCCGGGCATCCTGCCAACGCAAGCCCCTGGCATCCTTCGGAGGTAGGCCGCAGTCTTCCGCCACGCACAACTTCGGTCCCCGGTGGGCGATCCTCGCCCGGACAGCGTCAGTCGCCCCAGCTGTGACTCATCTGCAAGATTCCGTGCATGAAATTCAGGATTTAGGACAGGATAAGTGCCGGAGGGCGCGAGGGTAGCGGGAGCTCCGGGCTCACGCGGCCATCTTGGTCAAGCGCTAGGCTCCTCCCTTCTCTGCTTTCTTAATTAATTTTATATCACCTATTTTTAGTTTTGCATACTATTTTAACTGGCACTTGACAACGGATACTTCAATAGTCTGCCCTAAGACTTGCTTGCTCTTCGTTCCACCGTGTAAGTCTCCGCTTCATTGGAGCACACGAGCAAGCCGGGCATTTCCGGTTTACATGTGAGGTTGCGGAAGCCAGCGGTGTAACTGCTACACCAGCCCTCATATAAGACACTTGTCACTGCTGCTGTGCAGCGAAAGCGTGCAGCTAGAGCTCCGCCTGTGTGTCCGTCTGCGCCCGTCCACGCCCAGCTGTCGCCAGGAGTCAGGACCCCTGCATCTTTCGAGCAGAGATGTCCCCAGCAGACTAAAAGTCTCATACTCAGCGGAGGAACTCACAGGTATCAGACTTCAAGGCAAAGTCCCATGCTCACCTCTCATTCCTGAAGTTCCTTTCTCATGTATACACTGTCAATACCAAAGCCTTGCATCGAAGCAGGAGGGAGAATTTCCTCCCATCTCTTGTAGAGAGGTTCTGAACCCAGTTTATGACACATCCCTACTCCCCATTAACGACCCTTCCCTTAAATCGGCACCAGCTTAGGAGAGCTTTTATAGGCAATGTCAGATCATTGCCCAAGTATGCCTTTGAAATATGGGACATGGGACATGTTAACCTCTGAATCACCAGATCTAGGCTTCCTTACTGAGACATGGCTGAAACCATACTCCACGCGCTCTATCACTCCCGCACTCTCTGAGAATTATCGACTACTAAGAACAGATAGGGAGGGTAGAATGGGAAGATCAATAGCCATTATTTAAAAAAGAATCCTTGAAAGTATCCCTATTTGACACATGTTCGGTGGATGAGATAGAGATATATGTTTTTAGAATATAATTATCACCCCAAGACTGCTGGAAAGGAGCCCTTGTGTACCATCCCCTGGGACCCCTACGAGATTTTAATATGAAATGGATGGAATTGATTGCCACTCACATCCTTTCCTCAAAACATTTTGTTTTGCTGGGAGACTTTAACATACAGAGCGAAGATCCCTCCAATTTGGAATCAGTGCAACTACTTTTTAGACCTGGCCACATTAGGCCTGAAGCAGATCCACACAGGTCCCACCCATACGGCGGGACACACGCTGGGCCTAATTCTTTCAAATTCTCCTTCCATTTCCACTGAGGCTCCTCACCCTCTACCTTGGGCAGACCACTCTCTGATTGAATTTCGGATTACTGGAACTCATCCTGTTACACCCACAAATAATCCTTCTCAAGAGACAATGGCATATAATCACCCCGAACGCCTTTACCAAGGAGTTTATTGCACCTATGAGAGGGGAGTTATGGGATATCAATTTAAGGTTAGCAGACTATCAAGAAACCCTAAAAATAGCTTTTGGCAAACTAGCCCCGTTAAAACAGCAATTCGAAGGCATCCTCACTGAAATTCGTCTGAATTGTGCAAGAAGAAAGCACATTATAAAAAAACAAGAGCTAGGCAGTCCCGCAGCCCCAATGATAGAGACATTTATATAAATCAGCTATAGTGCTATACCATAAGAATATAAAATCATGTAAAACACATATTGCACTAGAACTTAGCCAAGCAGGGAACTCCTCCAAAGAAATACATAAAGTTCTTAAATCCTTTACTAGTCTGATTGCTTCCACTAATAAGAACCCTCCTTCACAAGCATTATGTGATGCCACTGCAAACCATTTTGAAGATAAAATCAATCTGATCTACGATAAATTCACTGGAGAAAGTGACCTTCTGAGAGGAGTACCCCTCGGCACTTCATCTAACCCGGATAATGTGAGGTCTCTATGGAGCTTCATAACGCTTAGCGTTGGCTCTGTCTGTGAAATGCTGAAAACCGCTAAATCTGAGTCACCTTCAGATATAGTACCAGCCAAGATTTAATCTTTGCTAGCTAAACAACTTGCCCCTTCCATCTGTCCTATACTAAAACCGTTGATGAGTGAAGGACAGCTTCCATTAGATTGGAAGGCCGCACAGGTGATTCCCGTTCGCAAGAAGGAGAATATCCCGGTGTCAGATCTGTCAAATTACTGTCTTATTTCACTTCTCCCTCTGATTAGCAAACTTTTAGAAGCTCACATCAATAATCAATTCACAGAGTACATAGAGTCCATTGGATACCTGGACCCCTCGCAATTTCTTCAGACCTATGTACAACACCGATTCAGCCCTAATAGCGGTAACGGGCTACATCGGAAACTCCCTAGATGACAAAAAGTCTGCTCTGCTGGTGTTGTCGCCAGCCTTCGACACAGCGCCCCCCCATAGACTGCTACAAAGACTAGAAGAGATAGGTATCCATGGCCTAGCGCTACAATGGTTTTCGAGTTTTGAAACTCATTGTGCACAGACCATCGATCTAGGACCTTTCAGATCCCCCACAATCAAGCTCAACAAGGGCATGCTGCAGGGCTCTTGCCTTAGTCCCACATTGTTCTACATACATGTGGCCCCCCCTTGCCAAAGCCATCAGAGAGTACGGTTTTACCCCCATCTCATATGCGGATGATACCCAACTTCTCTTATCCTTTAACAAAGATACAATTTCCACTAAAGCTCAACTGGAACCATCTACCCTCTCACCTTCGGAAGTGCTCTGATCACCTTCATTTTAGAAGCCTTCTCAAAACAGAACTTTTCAGAACTAATACTGCCTGTCTGAATTTTCACACTAGTGCGGAGATATCCCTTAGGGGTGATTCAAGCGCTTTACAAATTACATTACAATTCCATGTAGCATCTACAAAGGGCGGAGTTTGCCAGCAGTAGGTCAGACCATCTATGGCAGAATCTCCGGCGATAATCTGGACGAAAGACCTCTCCTGACTGTGGGTGATGATTTTTTTATCAGAACTGGGATTTGATACTTGTTGTGGTCCATTTTTAGATGAAAATCATTTGAATATCGACAAAAATCTTCTTCATCATTTTGGTATTTCAATCAGTTTAAATTTGACAGTCTGAGGTTGTTAGACTGATGTTTTACATTGTGTTTTTTTCTCCAAAATGAAGTACTTTGATAGTAAAGTGCATCTACAGACCACAATGTTTCTGTTTTAAACACAGAGAAGTAGTGTGTTATAGGATGCTGAGTAACACTTCATATAATAGTTGTATGTAGTGGAATTGCTTTCTGATGCGTGAACTTGTTGATGTTCTAGTGTGTGAGGTGTGCCGGGGCTGAGTGACTTCTGATTTTGTTTAAGCTCAATCATACAAACAGTGCGGGATGCAAGGAAGACTCGTGAAGCGCCTAGAGGTGGGTCGTGCCAAGAGATTGTGAGGCACAGAGCTGGAGGTGAGGTTTGTTGCCATGTATAGTCGAATGTCGGAGAATGGAAGAGGGTGGCCCTGTGTGTTTGCTGGAGTTGTGTACCTTAAGGGAGGGGTGCCCTTTGAGGGAGTGAGCATTCAGTGCCTTAACAGGGGTCCGGTGCACTTTAACGCAGTGGTTGGAAGATCGAAAGGTGAGGTCTACAGTTTGCTTACCTAGCACAAGCCGTGGTGCCTCCTGTGAAAAAGTAAGGATGTCTTCACTGAGTTCCTCCAAGGTGTGTTTCCAGAGGGGTGGGAGTGTATTTGAACAGGAAGGAGGTGGACACGTGTTTCTGCTGCAGCCACGTGCTTCAGGTGATGGAGTTGAGCTGAACGGATAGGTGGTGGACGCGCATGTGTGTGGGCGTGTGTGGGTGTCCTTTTACCTAACTAGATAGTAGGACACGTTAATGTTGTGTGTCTCATTATTATTACTTTTTTGGGGTGCTTTAAACAGGGCTGAATGTTTGTTTTGCCACTCTCTGCTTGCGTTGCGGGGAAGCAGGCATCTTTGTATCCTGATTGGGTGTCTTGTCTCTCTCTCTATGAATCATTGTTTTTTATTCAGGTGCGTTCTGTGGCACTGAGGATTTATCTCTTTGTCTAGCAGAGAGGAGTGTATGCTGTGTGGTGTCCCTTAGCATTGGCTGTCTTGTGGCATTGCTGCTGTCCTGTTTCTGTCATGTGGAAGCAGGGAGGTGTGTATCCTGTTTGTACTTGCTTAACCTGAGTGTTTGGGTCCTATAAGTCTTTTGGCTCCGTGAGAGAGAATTCTCTGCTCCGAGTGTCCTGCAGCTGCTGGCAGCTCGTGACTGGAACAGAAGAGAAAGGCAGCTTCTGCTGGCACGTGTAGGGGCTTATGTATGAGAGCCGTGCGTCTCTTTTGCACCACGTAAAGTGGTACATGTGTGATGCAGGACTCTCATCTCAATTTGTGAAGCTATGCAAAACGAGCCTGTGTGGCTTTGAGTGGCCTCATAAATCATGAGTAAGGCGATGCAGTGCAAATCGCAGCATCGCCTTACTCTGTGCCTGGGAATTTGATGTAAACCTGGGGCAGAGCCAGAACTGTACACCTCCAAAGGTGAGGTGTAACGAGGAGAAATACGTTTATTTCTGATTATTTTTTACTCTTTCCTTGTGTGCTGCACTCTGCAGCACACATAGAAAGAGGAAAACAGGTCTCAGAATTGTTTTTGTGAAGTAAACAATTCTTCATTCAGTGGAAGAGGTGTGGCGCCGCGGCCAGGGCGACTGACTCTGGAATCTGGGGATCACGGTTTGATCCCTGGCGCCGGCGGCAGATTAGCCCAGCGCCATGTGAGTCTGGGCAATAGCTTGCTTAATCTTCCTGATGGCCCCCAGCGCCTAGAGACCCTTACGGGTGATTGTTTGTGCTCTACAAATGTGGATTATTAATGGAAGCACACTTGTACCGTCCTGCAAGGGTGCCTACGTTGGCGCATGGCTACCCAGGGAGGAAGGATAGAAATGTACCATATTGCTTAAATACAGTGCACTCTTGCCTTTCACTTTGACGCAGGCAGGTGCCTGGTTATGCCATATGCCAAAATATATGATCCCACAGTCCTCACATTAACCTTATAGCGTGAGAATAAAGCCTGTTTGTTACACAGCAGCGTTTTACGGCTAACACGGTGTCCTGCTGTTCTGCAGCTCTCCTAATCTGAGTGCGAGTATTGTCATGGCATACAAAAGGAGTTATGTTTGCTTTCTTAGTGGAACAGGTCTGAGATGTCATGCTCGGACCGCATTCAGTAACACATGCGGAAGCTGTCCCTTTCAGCTTCGTCTTCCCATAAAAATGGGATTGGTTTGTTCAGAGCTGCTTTTTATGGCTTGCAACCACTGTACGCCCATTTTATTGTTTTGCACAAATGTACAAATAAGTGCTGTAAATTCAGACTTTCTCTGACGTTGTTTGTTTTGGTATGGGCTGGGGCTTTAAATACCGGTGGTGCCGGTGGTAAACTGGTGTGCTGGCGGCTCTAGACACGCACCAGGATCTGTTCACACCCACTTTTCTTCATACTTGTGATCCTCGGCGTATCCCTGCTAGAAAGCATCTGTTTGATGTGATCTGCAGTACCACGTGTGTGTGAGGAATGCATACATGCCAACATTTCAGAAGAGCAAAGTGGGAGATTCTTTTTAAAAAAATCGGGAGAATGGGGCCTTGAATCGGGTTACTGTCGTGTATGGGCTTTGGAAGCGCGCTGCTGCAGGATCGGACATTTGAAACGCAAATGCACGTATTTTGTTACCTTTCAGAAGCATGGAGCTCAATGGCAGGCAGAGAGAGTTATGCAAGTGTTCTGCACTCACTGGCCTGGCAGGTTGCTGGCAGTGCATATACCAACCCCCCCCCCCCCCACCCCCCCCCCCCCACCTGTGTGGCAGCCCAGGCACACACACAGACGCCCCCCGAGTACTTCACAGGTCTTTAAAAGACCATTCGCTTGTTAATGGGGCTTTGTTGGTTTTTCACCCCTTCTAGAGCCCCTGCATCGCCACTCTGACTATTGCTGCAAGAATTAGCACGTTACACAATACCAAGCCCTGGCTGCTGAAACCCCGAGGACTCGGGTTTTTGCTTGCAGGAATCGGGAGGCGGGAGACTAGCCTTGAAATCGACGGTCTCCCGCCCGAATCGGGAGGGCTGGCCTGTCTGGGAATGGTTCAAGGACCCGGAGTTACTGGGTCTCGATTTACCAGTTGAGGCCACTTCCCACTGGTGAACTGGAGAGCACACGTGCGGTGGTGTTACCCCAAACCGGAAGCCAAGCACACGTCTTCCCTCTTGTCTCTCAAGATGGCAGTGCAGCCCAGGGCCTGCTCAGGGAGGGTGTGTGAGTTGGAAACTCAGAACTAAATGCACTTAATTAAGACTCATATCCCTGTCCAGCCAATACTTTACAAATACAAGTCAATTCGGCTGCCACAGTTAAAATTACAATCATGCACCGAAAATGCAACTGACAAAACAGTACACCAAATGGTGAACAGGTTTTTAGTGAAAATAACAATTTAAAGCATAAATGGGTCCCCGCAGATTACCAGGGTGCAAGTCACATAACCTAAGCATTCATTTTATTTTTTTATTCAGTGTTTTCCATACCGTGAGCATGACCCCGTTGGGTATCACAGCGCTTCACAATTACATGGCATTTACAGTTGCGCAAAACAGAGTAAGAAGTCATCATAACACAAATTAAACAAATATTTAATGAAATTAAATAAATAGATAACATGAATGAATCAGTTCCATCCAAATATAACACGTGGACCCGAACACCAACCTGTTTCAGCAATCTGTGAGCTGCAGGATACGTGTCTGCAGACCCTAAGAAACACAACAATACCCCTAACTAGTCCTATTGCAGTAATATAAAATCTTCACGATCAGCACAGGCCTACCTACAGACTTTGTCAAGGTAATCTCAATCTGTCAGCCTTTGACAATAGACTCTACTGTGTTAAACCAGGCCTAGAGGCTTTTAGACTATTCAAACATTAAGCTCCCATGGGGGGCACGCCCAGGCGTGCAACATCCATTGGACTCAAAGGGCCATCACTTTCAGGCCTGGTGGGCGTAGGGAAGGTGGGAGTATGCAGGGGCCTCGCGGCGTGGGGTGGGGCCTTCTCACCTAAACTCGTCTGGAGTAGCAGCAGCAGCCATGTTCTTTTCTTGAGCCCCTCCCCTACCAGGTCAATCCCTGAGGCTAGTGTGGGCGAGGAGCTGGTGAGTAAGAGAAGTGGCCTTGCTAGGGGCCAGGTGTCTTTTCAGCCTTGGTGAGGGTTAGGGCAGTGTTTGCATAGGCCTCGCAGTGAGGTCACATTTCCCAGAGAAAAAGAGAACATAGGATGTAGTGTTCTGGTCTCAGAGCTGCTGGCGTTAGAACTGGGGAAGTACCTTCGCGTTCTGGCATCAGCTGAACATCCAGTGACTGAGGGCAAATCACATGATCTCCCCTCCAATCAAATCAATTTGATCTTGCGCAAAGAAGCTGGTACTCATGGCGATTTCCCCAATGCCTTTGGGCCGAGTTCACACTCTATAAAACTACAAAAAGAAACACTGACAACTTTTTATGAGGGCTTGGGCCTAATTGTGATTCCAATCCGATCGTGGTATTAAACAACCTTTCGACTGACAAAGTACTTATATGTTAACAACAGTCCATCATCTGTGAGACAAACAAAACAGTGCTGGCTCACACTTCTGTTGTCACTGATTGTCAAGCAACTTCCTTGACCCAGCGGCGGTTGAAGGCATTCCCAGCTCTAGCGCCTCGATCAATGTGAGGCTCCAGCAGGTGCCCTGCTGCTCCTGGGAGACTCAGAGTGGCACCCTGTCCCTCTCCCAGGCAGCCATGTGGCACTTGCTGCTGCCCTCCCTGTGGCCGTCCTCGGTGGTCGGTGGCAGCGCCTCAGTCCCTTTGGGACTCAAGTTGTGGTGTTGTATACACAAGCACTCCATGGAGAAGGCACAGAGGCTAACCTTCTGGTCTGCTCTGCCCCTGAAGGTCTGTGGCCAAAACTCCTAGAAGTCAGTATTCCCTTCACCTGAGTCAATTATTATTGGGCTTCCTAACCTCTGTCCTACTCCTGATTTCTTATCTATCACACTATATTTGTTCAGTAATGATATACCCTGTTCTCCTGTTTCACCATTTACCTAATTACTTAAATGTATAGCTTCTGCCCCTGTTATTTATCTGGTTTTGTATAATGCTCATGTTGTCTGTACTTTGTAAATTTTTGTTGCACTACCTTTCATATGCTTTTGTACCCTATGTGCCTTATACTATCCTTATCTTGTAAAGCGCTCTGATACCTCTGGGTCTAGCCAGCGCCATATAAAACCTTCAAAATAAATAAAATAAAATATTCAGCTGCTCCCTACCCCACACCCCCAAGCAACGTGGGAACCTCAAGGTTGAGTAGCGCGCTTCACAATTCCCTGATTGATTTAGTGATTGATGAAGAAAATACCTTTCTTTGCATCAACCACATGCAACAATTAATTCCATTAGAAACGAATTTTGTTTTTATAATGAGGGACTTAGGCTTGTCACTATTGTGCTTTATTATTGAGCCACAGGAAAAATGAGCTGGAACAGGAAGGTAAAAAGCAAACTTGAATACAACTCAAAAATTAAACTGCTCTACATCTTAAGCACTAAAAACATGGATCACAGCTCATGTATCTAAAGAACAACACCTATTCCAGTGTTGGCTGTGTTACTATAAAAACAACTTACTTTAATCTCTGTTTCTGTAATTCGGTGCACAGTACATGTACAGATACAAGAATGCAAACATATCACTCCATTATGCTATCAACGGACCGTTACTGATGAGGGGAGTTAGGCGGGGCAGCACTACTTCTAGATTCAGATAAAGAATGATTAGTAAAATAGCCAGACATTGTGCTTATTATAATCAAGTCATGCTGGCGAATATTGAAAATGACAAAAATAACTCGTATGATTCCAGCGTTACAAAACATTTTACGAAGTGAACACTACATTAAATGTTTGCATACATCATCAAAGGCTCGCCAGAGGATTATTAACAATCGGGAGTGTCAATAGTAATCTTGCAGCATTTTTTTAAATCACCAAAATCTTTAAGAAAATACTGTCAGACAAACAGGTCTCCTAACTTATTCTCTGGACCTAAGAGTAATGCACTCGACCTTTGAATTGGATGCAATCATTTTTCTTCAGTGTCCCACCTGCAAAACAGGTCTAAATTAAATTTACTATACTGTTCTTTGTACCTCCATGTACAGCCTTATAAAGCAACATGGGGGGATATTCTCAAGAACGTGCGATAATCATCGCCATAATAGTTTAACGCAATCTCTCATATCGCCGTCTATCGCAGGAAAATAACTCTGTGTTAACGTCACATTCTCAACACGGCGGTAACATGCGATAGTGTCGCGATAACGCATCAAATGTCTGCGATAACATTACCGGGACGGCGATAAAAATCGAACGCGAAAAAACTTGCGTTGGGCCCAACTGCGATGACAAAATCAGCGATAAGCTGTGCCAGGTTTGCAATTCACACACGTCAGTCGGTAAAAATCACAATAAAAGCAGAAAAGAAAACACAAACAAAACAACTGCGAAGCACAATGGAGGTAGCCGGAGCAGGAACGGAGGACGACCAGAACCCCACAAGCCCCCCGGAGGCCCAAGCCTGGGACCTCGGGGTCAGGAAAGGCCAAGGACAAGAAGAAGAGGAAGACGCGCTGGAGTCCGCCGGAAAACAGGATCCTGATAACGGAGGTGATGAAATACCATCAACAACTGTTTGTCACCCCCAATAAGTCATTGGCGACAAAAAATTTAATATGGCAGTCCATCGTGGACAAGGTGAATGCAATCGGAGTGCTGAGGAGGACAATGGAAGCGGTCACAAGGCGCTGGAATGATGTGATGTGCAAAACCAATCAGAAACTCAGCAACAACCAGAGAGCAGCAATGAAGACTGGAGGAGGGAGGCCAGCGCCACAGGAGGAGCTGGACGAGATGGAGGAAATGGTGTCCACAGTCATCAGTGTGGAGACGGTGGTAGGAGTTGGGGGACCGGACACTGCTTGACAGGAGCCAACACAACAGCAAGAGGGTGTAAGAAACGGGCTCTATATATACAGCACCAAAGTGAAGTACAGCGTGTATAGAGTCCAAGAGTCCCCAAAGGTAGGCAGAGGTTAAAGTTAGATATAACCTTACTCTCTAAAGTGGTAGCTTGGTCGAGCAGTAAGGCAGTACCAGAGGACAGTGTTAAGCATTTGATGTACACCCTAAGTCAGCAAATGAATTCACACACTCAAAAACTGAACTCTAGGCCAATTGTGTTTGAATAAAAATATACTGTTGTTAATTTTTAGAACCAAGCAGGCCTGGTACAGATAAGCATTAAATACTTTTCAGCAATAAGTTACTGGATATAGGACAGTTTGAAAATGCAATAGAAATTGTACTTTGTTTGATTTACAGGGGAGCAGTAGTATGCAACACTTAGCAAATACAGTACATTGGAATGAATAGGCTTTTTCAGTAAATTACATGTAAGTTACTTTTACGTTACTTTTTCTAACTCAGTGCTGGATGCCTAGATTCAGCACTGGGACATTTCCTAGAAACAGGTGAGTAAATGCGTTTTGGTTGCTCGTGCGATTTTTAAAGAATATTTTCAGGTTTCAAAACTCCACGTAAACGTTTTGGAGCTGTACATTGAAATGAATAGGCTTTTTCAACAAACTGTGGGTAAGTTACTGTCGGAGGAATGGGCGGAAACAGAAGCGGAGGCCGTATGGGGTTGCTAGTGAGATTTTTATTGTCAGAATGGTAGGTATAGACAAGGTCACAATGCGAGGGTTGTTTTATAAAGTCCGAACTTCTAGTGTATGCACTTCGCTATGCAGAAGCAGAAGGGTGGTCCTTGGTTGTCGTGCTTCTCTTCTCTCTCTCTCTCTCTCTCTCGTTATGGTGGTCCAGAAGAGGGCTTCCCAGGAGGTTCTCTAGGCAGGGTTACCCCAAAAGAGGAAAGAGGGACAATAAGTATCCTTGCAGTGTGTTTGTTTGTATTATTTCCACCACCACACCCCGGTGATAAGGTGCTGGTTATAGGGTGTTTAGCAAGAGAAGGCTGTGCTGGCAACACGATCCCTGCCTACATGGTCCTTCTCTTACTTTCCCCCTGTTTTGCCGCGAAAAGTGGGATGGTAACAAATCGGAGGATAATAGTGCACAACTAGATAGACAAAAGCAGGCAAGGTCCAGAAAACCCGGGGTTATGGAAAAGGAATACGGGACATAGGTGCGCAAAAGAAGTCAGGTAACCGTATGATCCCCCAAGGCTAGGGATGCGTGACAGTGGAAAAAAGAAAGACAAAATAAAAAGAAGGAAAAAGATATCTTCTAGAAAGCTGTACAATCAATATTACGGTGGCGCAGAGTACACGTTCTCTCCACCCGCCACCCCCCCACGAGCCCCTGGTGCCCCAACACGTACCGCCTCAAGCCGCAACTCTCCTGAGTTGCGGCGGCTCCTGCGTCTCCTCCGGGGTCCACCACTCTTCCCACCACCCGTCTGGTTCTTTTTCTGGATTCCAGTCTGGTCTCGCCTCTTCCCGGTAGACGCTCGCTGTCTGTACCTCTATCTTCCCGGTATTTCTTTCGGTGTTGTCTCCTCCGGTTTCTCGGGCGTCCTCGCCTCCTGTTTTTCTGACGTCGGCCTCAGCTCCTGGATCCTCCGCTTCCTCTTCCGGGTTGTGTGTCACTGCAGGTGCCGCGGCTTCCTTTTCTTCGCCTATCGGGCCCGGCCATTGGTTGTACCTGGTCATGTGGGAGCGTGAGGGCGGGCGACAATTGTTTATTAATGCAGATCCATTTGCGCTGTCCCCATTATCACCTGCGCTACTCGGCTGCCCTGTCAGAGGTAAGCTGGGGTGTTGAGGCCGCTCCCCCTTCTCACATTCCCCTCCCCTAACTTTCTTGTGTACAAGAAAGGGACCAGATGGATATCTGGATAAGTAATCCACATTTGCTTGGTCTTTTCCTTTTCTATGGAGTGTTGTAAAACGAAAAGGTTGTAAGGTGAGAAACCACCATAGTATGCGTTGATTATGCTCTTTGTTCCAAGACAACCACTCCAGCGGGGCATGGTCTGTGTAAAGGACGAACTCTCTACCTTCTAAGTAATAACGAAGGGATTCAATAGCCCACTTAATTGCTAGGGCTTCTTTTTCTATAACCGCATATTTGGTTTCTCTAGGAAAGAGCTTTCTACTGATGTAAATGATTGGTCGTTCTTGATTTTCCTCATCCATTTGGGGAAGAACTGCCCCAAGTCCTTTGTCTGAGGCGTCCGTTTGTAGCAGGAATGGCTTGGTATAGTCTGGGCTTACGAGGATAGGTATGGACGTGATACTATGTTTGAGATACAGAAAGGCTTGTTTTACTTCTGGAGTAGGGTTTTGTAAGTGTTTTGCAGTGGGGACTTCTTCCCTCAGAAGGTCGGTCTGTGGAGCGGCTATCTGTGAGAAGTGGGGGATAAAGCGTCTGTAATATCCGACGAGACCTAAGAAAGCCCTGAGATCTTTTCGTGTCTGAGGAAAGGGAATCTGAGTGATGGCAGAGATCTTTTCTTCCTGTGGACGGATATACCCCTCCCCTAGTAGGTAACCCAAATATCTTACGGATCTTTCAGCTAAACTGTTTTTGTTGGGATTGATGGTTAACCCACTGTTGCCTAAAGCCTGTATCATCTGCGTGAGATGTTCTAGGTGTTCTTTCCACGACGCGCTATAGATGATTATATCGTCTATATAGGCTGCTGAAAAGGACGCATAAGGCTGTAAAACTATATTCATTAACCTTTGGAATGTGGCAGGCGCTCCATGTA
This sequence comes from Triturus cristatus, assembly GCF_964204655.1. Taxonomy (NCBI): domain Eukaryota; kingdom Metazoa; phylum Chordata; class Amphibia; order Caudata; family Salamandridae; genus Triturus; species Triturus cristatus. Next base: position 93,451,187 of record NC_140589.1, on the reverse strand, counting down.
AACCAAAGGGCAGTACTTTAAACTGGTATAATCCCTTTGGAGTAGCAAACACAGTTTTCTCTCGATCCTGTTCCCATAACGGCACCTGCCAATACCTCTTACAGAGGTCCAGCGTGCTAACATATTGGGCCTTTCCTAATCTCTCGATCATTTCATCCACCCGGGGAAGAGGGTAGGCGTCAAATTGGGATATCTTGTTTACTTCGCGGAAGTCAATGGAAAATCTGATTGACCCGTCTGGTTTGGGAACGAGAACCACAGGGGAGCTCCATTCACTTTTGGAGGGTTCTATGACCCCTAGCTCTAACATCTTCTGGACTTCTTGGTCTATAGCGGTTCATCTGGCTTCAGGGATGCGATAGGGTTGCAACCTGACCTTCTGTCCTGGAAGAGAGTGAATTTCATGTTCCACCACCGTTGTTCTCCCCGGGGTTAGTGAAAACACTTCTTTCAGGGGTTGAAGGGTACTAAGTAAGTCCTGCCTTAAGTCGTCGGACAACTCCGGATCTATACTATGTTCTGCTAAGGCTACGGACTTAGAATCCATTAACACAGGTAACGGCCCTTCCCATTTTTTTAACCGGTTTATATGGTAGATCTGTGTCTTTTTCTTATGAGAATCCAGTTCTACTCTATAGGTCACTGGGGTTACCTTTTCTATTACCTTATATGGTCCCTGCCACTGACCCAACAACTTCTGATCTGTGGTTGGCATCATAAGGAGGACCATGTCTACCATCTCTAATGCCCGGTCTTTTGCTTTTTTGTCATACTGTTCTTTTTGGGACATCTGAGCCTTTTCTAGGTTATTCCGTACTATCTCCCTTACTTGGTTCAAATGTGTCTTCAAACTGGTCACGTATTGTAAGAGGGGCTTGGTGGTGTCCCTTTCCTCCTCCCATTCTTCTCGGCCCATATCTAAGAGGGTTCTAGGTTGTCTCCCATACAATAACTCAAAGGGAGAATACCCCAGACTTTTCTGCTGACTACATCTGATGGCGAACAGGGCTAAAGGAAGCATGTCGTCCCACTTCTTAGCTTCCAGTTTCAGTAGTTTCTTTAGGGTTGTTCTAAATGTGGAGTTATACCGTTCTACTAGACCATCGGTTTGGGGGTGGTAGGCTGCAGTGCATATCTGCTTGATCTGCAACTGTTGACACACCTGTTGCATCAGGCGTGAAGTGAAAGGAGTCCCTTGTTCTTTAATGACCTCCCGGGGAAATCCCACCCTAGAAAAGACATTGATCATGGCTTTTGCTATCTGTGTTGTGTTGGGATGTCGCAAGGCGACCGCCTCGGGACCGCCTCGGGAAATCTTGTGGCATAGTCGACAAGCACAAGTTCATAGCGATATCCGCTTCTGGATGGAGGAAGTGGACCTATAATATCCATTCCTACTCTGGTGAAGGGTTCGTCAATAATGGGGAGTGGTTTTAACGGAACTCTAGGGGGAATATACCAGCTATTTTTCTGGCACACTGAGCATTCTTTGCAATATTTACGGATTTGTTGAAAGATTCCTGGCCTTTTCTGTTTTTTCTATACCGAAGTGTCCCCCCAGGAGATGACTATGTGCTAAAAATAAAACCTTTTCCTGAAAGGTTTGGGGTAACAGTAGTTGTTTTGGTAGGGTTTTCCCCCCTTTTCTGTATAACAGTCCCCGCTGTAAGAAGAATTGGGGCCCTACGTGCTTGGGGTCTTCCTGCTCTGTAGCCTGTTTCCAGGCTTCTCGTAGAATGGGGTCTTCCTGCTGGGCTGAACGGAAATTTTGATCATGGTCCCACAGTCCATGATCTGAGTTCTTGTCCCTTTTTCTCTGTTTCCGACTTTTCCGATTCTTTCCCACAATCCAGTCTGGATCTGGGTCTTGGGAAAAGGGTGCTGCTTCCCTCCACTGTGTCCCTTCTTTCCATACGTCTTGGAGCTCATGCATATGAGGGTAATCATTCCCCAATACCAGTGACTCAGGCAATCTCGGAATTAGTCTCACTTTCAGAGGGACCGGTGGTATATTAGGTTGATGCTGTACAGTAACATCTGTCACAGGATATGCCTTACTGTCTCCGTGGATGCATTGTATGTGAACAACCCCCGTGGTTGTTGGTTCACCTCCTTGGACTTCTTGTGGCCTCATGACGCTTTGTAAGCAGCCTGTGTCCACCAAGGCATTCCGTGGTTTTCCATTAACGAATACTCTCTTATGGAAAGGTGCTTGTTCGTCTTTGGGCTGGCAATATAAAGCTCGGGAAAAACCGACCTCCATGGGTTCTTCCTTCTGGGGACAAGAACGGGCGATGTGCCCAAAATCACAACAGTGAAACACTGTGGACCTAAGGTGGTTGTCGGTTTTGTGGTTGTGGGAACCGGGCCTGGGACCAGTGTGACCGTTTCCTGTTTCCCGGGATGAGGTAGAGTCTTTGCCGTTTTTGGAGGGGCAATGCTAGAGTGCCTCCAGGATACGTTGTTTCCTTTTTGTGTTTCCTGTGCCCGATTAAACGCGGTAGCAATCTCTACAGCATGGTCCAGTGTGAGGCCTGCGTGTTGTCTCACCCATTTTTGTATGGGCAGGTGTAGGGAAGTTAGGAACTGTTCCAAACACATTTTGTCTATAATCTCCTCCTAGGTAGAAGTTCCAGGTTTTAGCCCTCTCTCCACTAGGTCCCTAACTCTAAAGTATAGGGCTCTTGGGGTTTTCTGCGGTCCTTCCTTCACCTGCCGTAGCCTAATCCTATGGGTCTCTTCGTCTATGCCCATACGTTCCAGGATACTGCGTTTTATATCAGGATAAAGGGTGGTACCCTGGGGATTGGCGGCCTGGTAGGCGGCTTGGAACTTGCCCGTCAGGAGTGGGCCTAAATAGCTACCCCATTTATCTTCTGGCCACATTGCGGCTCTTGCCATTCGCTCATAGTTGGAGAAGAAAAAATCAGGATCCTCTCCAGGAACATATTTTTGTAGTACGACCGAAGGTACAGAAGCATGTCCCCGGGATTGTCCCAGTGTCTCTGCGGGCCTCTCTATGGCGGTTTCCTGGGATTGAGATTGTTTGGTAAGGGCCATGTGTAGGGTTTCTCCGTCAGCTTCTGCCACCTCCAGGATATCGTCCCATGATTTTTTTCCAGCCGCTCTTGTCCTTCCACCATCTTGGATACGACGGCCTCCATTTCCCCCAATCCCACTTCTGACACCACTTGTCGGAGGGATGGGCGGAAACAGAAGTGCGAAGGCCGTATGGGGTTGATAGTGAGATTTTTATTGTCAGAATGGTAGGCATAGACAAGGTCACAATGCGAGGGTTGTTTTATAAAGTCCGAACTTCTAGTGTATGCTCTTCGCTATGCAGAAGTAGAAGGGTGGTCTTTGGTTGTCGTGCTTCTCTTCCCTTGCAGTGTGGTTGTTTGTATTATTTCCACCACCACACCCCTGTGGAAATGTGGATTTTCCTGATCAGTTATGTCCCCTATCTTGGACCCCAACGGTTCTATATGCATGTTACAAGTACATGTATGTTCCCTCCAGTTCCAGTTTCTAAGACGCAAACATATGTGTGTCTACCGTCAACATGTTCTCTGTCAGATCCGCCATCAATGGGCTGGATATTCGATTCCTAAGCATGAAAGGCCACCGACTTTATATGGCTAAGTTACTCCATTTTTACAGTTCAGGCAAGTAGGCCCGATTCTGTCCTCAAAGCCTTTCCCTGCTCTCTGTCTCTGACAGTTTCAGCTTGAGCTCGCATCTGTATCCATGAACTTTGTCCTACTCCCTGTGCAGCTAACGGTGCCTGCCTCGGCCAGTTTTCGCCTGCCTGCCAAGAAGCTGTATTTCACCTTCGAATTATCTATTTTGCTCTTCAGCCGATGCATTCCTGTCTAGTGATTTAGGTAAACATTTCCTTTAGCTCACAAGCAAAGGACTCAGCCTTTCCGTCCTCCTGCAAGTGATTCATAGCCCTGCTGCCATGGAAAGTTTTCTGCCCCTCGCATCTCATATAGACACTTAGACGCTTGTACACGCACATACAGTTAGTATAGAATAGATTCTGTCCGAGAGTCCTTCCTTGTGGATAACATAGTTCTCTAAACATAGGATGTTAGATATGATTTGGGATTAGGTTGACTTGACCCCTCAGACTTCTCGTCTCCACATGTAGAGCTAAATGTCAAGTCCCCTTCACCCCCTAGTTGCACGTCAATCACACGTCATGCTGCTGCGCACGCATCTATGTTAAGTATTATCGTATAGATCCACCTATGTAAGATAACCAGAGCCAATCATGTTTCTTTTTGCTCCTTATTACGCCTAGTTTCGATTACGTGTCACTATGTTAATTTATCTTATCAATTGTTACGCCTTTTTGCATTCGTTTCATTGTAAATGTATAACCTATAAAAGTTACTTCTTGTCAATAAAGTATTGTACTTCACTTCCTGAACCCTCGTGGTGACGGAACCTGAAGGCCGCGACTCGAGTCGGCCATTTTGAATGGAATAAAGCCCACTTAGAAAACCTCTTATACCACGGATTCTGCCTCTTGTTATTCTGAGCTATTTTTACTTTATCTTAAGATTCCGTATGAAATTCAGTCCGGTAAAGAAGATTTTATTTACCACATAATGGCGCCCGAACAGGGACACTTTCTCATCTCACGCGCCGGCGGTGCGTTGCAGGCCCGGTCTCCTGCCACAACTGGACGGACCATAAACGCGTACCAGCAGGATTTCCTGTAAGCTCCCTCCGGTCAAACGGGGGCGACTGAGGCTGCGATCAACCCAGACGAGGCGGTGAGAAGTGCGAAGTATCCCGACCAGAGCCTAGCTGAGAGAGCAAGATCCGAGGTATACAGAGGCCCACCAGGCTTTTCGAGATCCCGATGTCCAGAGGGTCCGCTGTCCGCAGTCATCGAGTCCTGTCCATTCTCTGAGGCTTTCCGTTTCAAGGAGCTACTCGGTGAGTACCATCGCCGGGGAGGCGTGTTGACGCACACATAGGTTGTGTTGGTCAAGACGGATTTGGGTACACAAATCCGGTCTGCACTGTTTAGCAGTGTATATGTACTGTTTAGCAGTATATCAAGTATTCCGAAGTATTCAGTTATTGTCAAGAATTCAGCGTGGTGATTAGTTAGGCAGACTGTCATCATTGTCGGTCGTTGTTAAAATGTTTAATGTTTAATGTTTAAAGTGTTCAAATATTGTGGTATGAATGAGTGTTCATTGTTCACTGTTCATTATTGTGTTTTTCGTATTAAGTGAGTTCAAGAGTAAGTATCAGATCAGTTGTCAATATGCCGCTCTTCTCGAAGTTAAGACAGATTACTACCAGAAAAGGGGTGCTTGAAGAAGCAGTTCCTATTCCTCCTAGGGACACTCCAGGGCATTTTATGTACCATAAGCATGGCTTAGATGCCATATTGTTTCTTGATCTATGGGTAGATTATACCAAGGGATTGCCGGAAAATCAAAGGTGGCCCGTAGCGGGAACCTGGGATACAGAGTGCATCATGAAAGTGGAGGAAGAGTTATGGAAAAGAAAGGTCAGACAGTCACAGAAAGACGCTGTTGAGTTATGGCGTAAAGAATCTCATAGACGTACAGAAAAAGCACGTAGACAAGAAGAGAGGAGTAAAGAAAGTTCAAATAAAGCTCAAGAAAATCTAATAATTGAGGAAGGTATCCGAGTGAAATCAGAACAAGTAAATAGACAAAGAAATGCTCTTATGAATGGTATGTATCCCCTCCTAGCCGAAGGACTACCTAAGGCTGCTCCAGAGATACCAAAAGACTTGCCACCCCCATTATTTCCAATTAAGGTACATCCTAAAGGGCATCCCAGAACCGCAGAAGATGTTTTTCTTTCCTCATATCTAGACGACGCAGCTCCCGAGTATGCTAACGCCACACCACATAGACCGTCTGGCGGAGGGGTTCAACGTCAGGATCAGGTATCTGTACCCGTGCAACAGCAAGTCCCGACGCAAGCGTCGGCAAGCACATCTGTTTCCGCATCTGTCTCCGCAGTCGATCCTACAGGGGTATCGACACCCATAGTTGCTGTGTCACGTTCAACGAATCCATTCACACCCGACGCCCCAGATGGGGCCATGGGAGGTGCTAGCAGTACCTTTACACCACCCAGAATAAATAAACTTGTTTTTCAAGAGTCAGCGCATTCTCGTACACCTAAATTCGTAAGTGAACGTACGCTTAAAGAACTCCTTGTAAATTGTAGATATGACCCAGTGGCTGGTAAAGAGGACGAAATGGTCCTGGCATCATTACGTATCAGGCGAGCCGCAGAGTATTTAGCAAGGTTACCAGGAATGACTACGCATCTAGATAACATATATCATTTTGTTCAAACGGGACGAGATCCAGGATGTATTAACAGAGCTATGGAATTCCAGAAAGTAGAGATACAGGGGGAACTGTTACGTTTCCTCATAAACTGTGTAATCAGAAATCAAGATCGTCCGGGGGTAGACCCGAATGCAATGCTTATTCTTACAAGATGGAGTCAGAATATATCAGAAGGGAGACACGATAAACAAAATTGTATACTAGCCATGTGCCGAAAAATCCGTAAAGAAATAGAACGTATTCATGAAGAAAGATTGGGAACAGACGAGTTTGAGCAAGATGAAGAGTCCGAATCAGGGAATTCCGCAAGACAGTCAGAGACCATAGCCTATGTAGGCAGAGGAAGATCCTGTGAAAATACTAGATGTTTTTCTGATCCAATACACTCTGTATGCCCAAATAATAGCAGAACGTATCCGACGCCTGTAATAAATCTGAAGTCTCCTGAACATTCGTTTCAAGCCGCAGATAAAATAATACGAGAACGAAGGGGTTACCACCTCCTCGATTCCATGGATGAGCAAGAATTAGCCAGATCAGCCGTTCACTGGATTGACAGTCCTGAAAAATACGGTGATGAGACCGTAGCACACACATTTTTTAATCTCAGTACAGATGAACAACGTTTAGCTGGAATATATATGATTCAGCAACTCCTCATATTATATAAGAGCCAACATGCTGACCCTGGTCCTTTACCTGATATATTAACGGAACTACTCGCGAACAGATGGAGAGGTTCTAGTAACAAGCTAATTAAAGAGATATTAGTGTCACGTAAGCAGTATGTCCTTTTTGTAAGTCCGGATTCTCTCTCGCTGCCCCGCAGGGAAAGAGCGCCGTACTATATGGATAGACAAAATCCTTTACGAGAAGTGCACCCAATAAAAGGCGAAGACAATGAGTTTCACCGTGTATTTGTTTACACACCCATATCAAAAATGGAATTATTGGAAATGAAGAAAGTAGTACCTAGTCATGACAAAGACCCAGCGGGTTTCCACCGAGAAATTAAAGACATGTTACTGATGGGAGAGTACACCTTTCCTGATATTATGACGATATTAAAGGTGCTTTTGCCTGCTGGCATTTATGAAAAATTGAAAGAAAAAGAGTGGGAAGTGGGAGACCAAAAGATAGACTGGACAGCATTAGCAGAGGAAGAAAGGGGCCGAACTGCAGGTTCAGGGCTCGGGGATAAAGTTAAACTGTTACCAGGTTTACTAGTACAGGTACTGCCACGTTTATTAACTACAAAAAAGGAAGATTGGGGTGCAATCACAGCCTGCAAACAAAAGCAAGATGAAGACACAAGCGATTATTATGCTCGATTTGAAAAATGTTTTGGTATAAATAGTGGTATAAAAGCAAGTAGTGACTCATATCCACATTTATTTGTGACAAAATTAGTGGAAAATGCAGTGCCTCCAGTGAAGAATAGAATATTGAAATTCGAGAGTACCTGGCAAAGTAACACTCCGTCACAAATGCTACAAATGTTACAGTATCATCACAATAGAATTAGGGATGAACAAGAACACGAGCATAGACGCATGAAGGATACAAAAATGAAAATGCTAGTTTCTCAGACAGTACCAGCAGATGGTCACAAAAAGGGTGTGACACATTCTGGTGATTCTGCAGTTCCTGTAAAAGGAACCTGCAATTACTGTAAACAACTAGGCCATTATGTACACGATTGTCCAGTCCTGAAACGTAATATAGCTACAGGTATTGCAAAAGAGAGACCACGATTAGTTAGACAAGATCAGAATGAACAAGGAGCTATGCAGCATGGACAGTCCATGCCAGTTCAGCAACAGTCCATGCCAGCCTCACAGCAACCCATACAGTTTGTGCCAGCTGCACCACCGTTACCTGCTACTGCCACACAAACCACAACACGACAAATGTATCAGACTGCACAGTATGAATACCCTGAGTATCAGCGTTACGCATGAACCAGCCTAGAGAGGGAAGTTGACTTACCGCTTATCGAGATTCCTGTAGATCAAGAAGGACCTTATGTACATAGTGAATTATTAGGTCAAGATAGAAAATTCTTACTCGATACAGGGGCAAGTCGAACAACAATAAAACGTAGTGAAGTTCCAGGGGCACCCCTCTCAGGCTCTCAAAATGTTTCCCTTGGTTTTTCAGGAAAACCTATTGTTAATGAAGTATCACAGCCTCTACCACTTACGATAGGACCTTTGACACGAACTACAGATTTATTGCTTACTAAATCATGCCCAGAAAATCTGTTAGGAATTAAAACTCTGAAAGCACTAGGAGCCATAATATGTTGTTCTCCGGAAGGAGTAAGGTTGTTTCTACGTGATTTTAAAGGTCACTATGCGTCTAGAGACATGGATCCCCGACTACAGACTTTACCAGTACATCTATGGGCACAAGGCCCTACGGATGTTGGCTGCATGAACATTACACCCTATCGAGTCACATTGAAAGCAGGAGTGGTACTACCACGAATGCGACAATACAAGTTACCGCATGATGCTGTAGTGGCTTTGCTGAAAATCATTGATGAGCTGATTGTCCAGGGAGTAGTTGTAGAAACAGACTCCAATGTATGTAATTCACCGATAATTCCGATTCTTAAACGAACTGATCCTACTGCCCCACCAGTGTACCGATTGGTTATTGATTTGCGTGAACTAAACAAGTGCATTGTACCACAATTCCCTGTGGTCCCTGATATATCATCATTGTTGACAGCAATTGATTCCGAAGCAACATTCTTTACTGTAATTGATCTCAAGAATGCCTTTTTCAGCGTCCCAATAGATCCGGAAAGCCAATATTTGTTCGGATTCAGTTTAAATGGGCGCAGCTTTAAATTCTCACGCGCTCCCCAAGGATTCACAGAAAGCCCCAGCATCTACAGCCAAGCACTGAAACGAGAACTTGACAGTATCCACATGCCAGTCAATACTGCACTGCTTCAATATGTCGATGATCTGCTGATCACCGCAAGAAGCGAGCCAGAATGTGAAAAGGCTTCTCTGACAGTTTTACATTTTCTAGCCGACAAGGGGCACAAGGTGTCTCCTTCTAAGCTGCAATTCTGTGTCCAGCGAGTTATTTATCTTGGTCACTCGCTGTCCAAGGAGGGAAGGCAGCTTACACCAGATCGCATCCAGTTAATTGCTAACATGTCAATACCCCAGACACAAAAGGAGGTGCGAGCTTTCATAGGCCTCACTTCATATTGTAGGCAGTGGATCCCTCAGTACGCATTTCTAGCAAAACCACTCATTCAGTTAACCACACAGGAGGCAGCCACATCGACTGTTCTCCCTTGGACTCAGGAACATACACAAGCTTTTGAAAGCCTAAAGGAAGCTTTATGTCAAGCACCTGTTTTAGCAACACCATGTTATAGCAAACATTTTACACTCTTTGTTACAGAACGCGAAGGTACTGCCTTGTCAGTACTCACTCAGGACCAAGCAGGATCACGCAAGCCATGTGCTTATTTTTCCAGTACATTAGATCCCGTAGCTCAGGCTTTGCCTGCATGCCTGAAATCAGTGGCAGCGACAGCTTTAGCAATCAGACAAAGCGATGCCATAGTATTAGGACACCCATTGACAGTACAAGTACCACATGCAGTAGAGGTTCTTGTGAACCGAACACAAACACAACACTTGACCATAGCAAGACTTACCGGTTATGAACTGACATTGTTTCAACCACACATAGAGATCCGACGGTGTAATACATTGAATCCTGCTACACTATTACCTGTAATTGGAACAGACCCACTAGCTCATGATTGTGTTGAAATCATTGAAATAAAGACGAAACCTAGACGAGACTTGACAGACGTTCCATTGTTAGACCCAGACACAGCAGTTTATCAACAACATTGGATATGGGGAAATCTGAATCTAGTTTTATTCAAAGTCTGTCACCCTAATAAGGAGGGTCACCCCAGTAGAACAGGAACTGATTTAGAAAATGAAGTGTATAAATTAGGTAATTTTACACCTAATCTTATGATTTTGAATGTCAAATCCGAAGTTGAACTAATTCTGCCCACTATGTCAGTATTTCCAGTCAAGGGTGAATTATGTGTGAGAAAAGTTGGTTCCATACATATGGGCCACAGTAAATGCGTTACTACAGTAGAATATAGTGATCAAGGTAAATCTTCATTTAGAGCTTCTAGCCATTCTTACTTTATATGTGGTCAGACGGCATATATGCGTCTGCCTCTAGATTGGGATGGTACCTGTTACATAGCATTCCTTTTGCCACCTGTTTTCCTAGCCCCCCCTGATTATTATCGAAATGTTCATTTAGTACACAATAGAGAGCGAAGAGATCTCCCAGTTGTCGATTATACTGAGACGGCATGGGACAAGTATGTAGATTTCAATAAAGGTATCTTTCCCTATATAGGTACAATAGCAAATAGTAAGCTGATACGCAGACTCACCAAGACTCTTGAAGCTGTAGTAAACGAGACTATAGCCGCCCTAGGCAATCTGACAGAGGAACAATCAGTGATGAGAATTGTTGTTCTCCAGAATCGTCTTGTCCTTGACGTCATCTTGGCCGATAGGGGCGGAGCTTGCAGGGTCATCGGATCCAGCTGCTGCATATTCATACCAGAAAATTCGCCATCTGTATATAAAGCTATAACACGCCTTCATAAGATTGTAAGCCAGATACACGAGAATCCAGGCACTTGGACGTGGTCCGGGTGGTTTTGGAGTGTGATATCAGCCTGGGGATGGAGAGTTCTATCCTTCCTAGGTATTGGCCTTCTTATGCTCTTCAGTTGTTGTTTATGCCTGCAATGTGGACCAGCGATTTGTGGTCTGTGTGCCACATCATGCATTCCATATCACAGTTCTCGTTCAAAATGCCGGAAGAAGAAGGAAGAAGAAATGATGCTCCATGAGCAAATCGATGGAATGATGAAGATTGATATCTCTTGAAGGGCAAGTAGGGGACAAGGAGGGAATGTGGAAATGTGGATTTTCCTGATCAGTTATGTCCCCTATCTTGGACCCCAACGGTTCTATATGCATGTTACAAGTACATGTATGTTCCCTCCAGTTCCAGTTTCTAAGACGCAAACATATGTGTGTCTACCGTCAACATGTTCTCTGTCAGATCCGCCATCAATGGGCTGGATATTCGATTCCTAAGCATGAAAGGCCACCGACTTTATATGGCTAAGTTACTCCATTTTTACAGTTCAGGCAAGTAGGCCCGATTCTGTCCTCAAAGCCTTTCCCTGCTCTCTGTCTCTGACAGTTTCAGCTTGAGCTCGCATCTGTATCCATGAACTTTGTCCTACTCCCTGTGCAGCTAACGGTGCCTGCCTCGGCCAGTTTTCGCCTGCCTGCCAAGAAGCTGTATTTCACCTTCGAATTATCTATTTTGCTCTTCAGCCGATGCATTCCTGTCTAGTGATTTAGGTAAACATTTCCTTTAGCTCACAAGCAAAGGACTCAGCCTTTCCGTCCTCCTGCAAGTGATTCATAGCCCTGCTGCCATGGAAAGTTTTCTGCCCCTCGCATCTCATATAGACACTTAGACGCTTGTACACGCACATACAGTTAGTATAGAATAGATTCTGTCCGAGAGTCCTTCCTTGTGGATAACATAGTTCTCTAAACATAGGATGTTAGATATGATTTGGGATTAGGTTGACTTGACCCCTCAGACTTCTCGTCTCCACATGTAGAGCTAAATGTCAAGTCCCCTTCACCCCCTAGTTGCACGTCAATCACACGTCATGCTGCTGCGCACGCATCTATGTTAAGTATTATCGTATAGATCCACCTATGTAAGATAACCAGAGCCAATCATGTTTCTTTTTGCTCCTTATTACGCCTAGTTTCGATTACGTGTCACTATGTTAATTTATCTTATCAATTGTTACGCCTTTTTGCATTCGTTTCATTGTAAATGTATAACCTATAAAAGTTACTTCTTGTCAATAAAGTATTGTACTTCACTTCCTGAACCCTCGTGGTGACGGAACCTGAAGGCCGCGACTCGAGTCGGCCATTTTGAATGGAATAAAGCCCACTTAGAAAACCTCTTATACCACGGATTCTGCCTCTTGTTATTCTGAGCTATTTTTACTTTATCTTAAGATTCCGTATGAAATTCAGTCCGGTAAAGAAGATTTTATTTACCACACCCCGGTGATAAGGAGCTGGTTATAGGGTGTTTAGCAAGAGAAGGCTGTGCTGGCAACACGATCCCTGCCTACAGGGTCCTTCTCTTACTTTCCCCCTGTTTTGCAGCGAAAAGTGAGATGGTAACAAATCGGAGGATAATAGTGCACAACTAGATAGGCAAAAGCAGGCAAGGTCCAGAAAACCCGGGGTTATGGAAAAGGAATACGGGAAATAGGTGCGCAAAGGAAGTCAGGTAACCGTGTGATCCCCCAAGGCTAGGGATACATGACAGTGGAAAAAAGAAAAACAAAATAAAAAGAAGGAAAAAGATATCTTCTAGAAAGCTGTAAAATCAATATTACGGTGGCGCGGAGTACACGTTCTCTCCACCCGCCACCCCTCCACGAGCCCCTGGTGCCCCGACACGTACTGCCTCAAGCCGCTCCTGCGTCTCCTACGGGGTCCACCACTCTTCCCACCACTCGTCTGGTTCTTCTTCTGGATTCCAGTCGGGTCTCGCCTCTTCCCGGTAGACGCTCGCTGTCTGTACCTCTATCTTCCCGGTGTTCCTTTCGGTGTTGTTTCCTCCGGTTTCTCGGGCGTCCTCGCCTCCTGTTTTTCTGACGTCAGCCTCAGATCCTGGATCCTCCGCTTCCTCTTCCAGGTTGTGTGTCACTGCAGGTGCCGCGGCTTCCTTTTCTTCGCCTATCGGGCCCGGCCATTGGTTGTACCTGGTCATGTGGGAGCGTGAGGGCGGACTCAATCCCAAACCCGCGGATTCCCCGCCCTGTGGAGGAGAGCGACAATTGTTTATTAATGCAGATCCGTCTGCGCTGTCCCCATTATCGCCTGCACTACTCGGCTGCCCTGTCAGAGGTAAGCTGGGGTGTTGAGGCCGCTCCCCCTTCTCACAGTTACTTTTACATTACTTTTTCTACCTCAGTGCAGGATGCCTGGATTCAGCACTGGGACATGTCCAGCAAACAGGTGAGAAAACAAGTTTTGGTTATTCGTACGATTTTTAAAGAATATCTTTAGTTTCCAAAGCTCCACACAGTCGTTTTTTTGGAGGGAAAATTGTCAATGTTATCCTATGGAGGAAAAACAGGTTATCGGTTTGCAGGTAAGTAAACGACTGTAGGAGTTAAGGTTCTGGGGTTAGACTCAGGTGTCCCCCAGGGTCAGTGATACACTGTTGTTGCACCCTCAGCGGCACTAGGGTGGCCGGGTGCAGAGTGTTGAGGCCCAATGTTATCCAATGGGGGATAGGGGGCCTCCGGTTGGTGGCTGCTGGCAAGCAGGCCACTGGGTTGTGGGAGCAAAGCTCCTAGGGTTAAGCTCAGGGCAAGTTGGAGACCAACATAACACCAAAGGTACACCCTCAGCGGCACTAGGGTGGCTGGGTGCAGGGTGCTGTTTTGAGATCGGGTGCCCTGTTGTTTCCAATGGAGAACCTCCAGGACAAAGAAACACTGCAGGCTTGGGGACGAGGATCTTCCTTGTGCGACCACCACTTCGAGGAGTAAGTTGGGTTGTCGGTTAGGCACCGTTGGTTTGGGCACACAAGGCCGTGGGGCGTCGAGTGCAGGGGTGCCTTGTGACATCGGATTTTCTTACCTGCTCTGGTCACGGTAGGGCGGTCCTCTGGATTTAGGCTTCATGCATCGTCTGGATGCTTGAGGCAGGTCAGGGGTCGCCGGATCTTGGGTCAGGATCGCCAGGGGGACCTCCTTGTGGTGTTTTTCCACTCAAGCTCGGGACAGTTTCGGCAGGTGCAGAGTGGGCTGGAGTCGCGATCTCTGGCTGGCACCAGAAGCTGCAGTTTAAACAAGTCCGGTGTTCACGGGAGAAGCAGTCTGGGAAGTGAGGGCAGGCAGGTCCTCCAGGGTTTGTGAGGTTGCTGGCTGCTGGACACGCCGGGATTTCGCAGGAGCAGGTTCAAGAGGAGACAGGCCTGTAGGGCTGGGGCCAAGTCAGTGGGCTTCGTCTTCTTGTTAGCTCTGAACGGCTCTTCGTCCTTCTTCTTTTCTTCTTGTAGGTAGGCTGGATCTGCCTTCTTGGTTCAGGGCTGCCCCCTAAATACTGTATTTAGAGGGCGTTTTAGGGGTTCCTGAGGTCAGTAGCTAATGGGCTACTAACCTTAGGGTAACTACACCCTTGGTGTGATCACCCCATGTGGGGGAGTAAGCACAATCCCTAGTCCTGATTGGGGAGTGTCCGCCATCTGCAAGATGGCAAGCACTGGAGAGTGGGCTTCACCTCGCCTCCCCCACCTGAGGGGTGGAGTTGGCAGAGGTGGGCACACCTCCTGGGCAGGCTAGTTTTTCCCGCCCGTCTTCCCGCCGAAAGGGAGGGGAGACAGGAAGGGGGAATGTTCCTGATAGCAGGAGAGGCCGGGGGTCGCATTACAAAGGCTGCCAGGCCTTTGAGGCTCCCCTGCCACAGATGGCTCTTCCTGGCCTGGGGGAGGTGTGAACACCTCCACCCAGGAAAGGCTTTGTTTCTGGGTTCAGGGAGCGTAGGCTCCCACCCTAGGTGTCCAGAAACATGTCTTGTGGTGGCAGGCTGGTGTGTACCAGTCAGGGAACCCACCAGAGGCTGGTCATTTTTCAGGGGGAATCTCTGAGATGCCCTCTGTGTGCATTTTTCATTAAATACCACACTGGCATCAGTGTGGGTTTAATGGGCTGAGAAGTTTGATACCAAACTTCTCAGTTTTCAGTGTGGCCATTATGGTGCTGTGGAGTTTGTAATGACAAGCTCCCAGCACCATATACTCTTAATGGTAGCACTGCACTTACAATGCCTAAGAATGGACTTAGACACTTTAGGGGTACAGGGCTCATGTACCTGTACCCTCACCACTGGCATAGGGCACCTAGCTAGAGGGGTGACTGATCTATGGCAGGGCAGTGGGTTGTAGGCATGGCACTCAGGGATGTGTGCCATGTCGACACTTTACTTTGTTCTGCACCGAAACATGCAGCCTGTGTGGGAAAGGTAAGGGCCTCTAAGGGTGGCACAATAAGTGCTGCAGCCCTTAGGGGTCTTCCCTGGTCTCAGTGCCCTGGGTACCTGTGGTACCATTTATCAGGTGCTGACCTGTGGCCAGAGATACCAATTGGGTTAGTTTTGGGGAAAGAACACAGGCCCTGGGAACCTGATTGGCAGGGACCCAGGGCACACCAAGAAAAAGTGAATCAGTAGTCTGGCAAAAAGTGGGGGGGGGGGGGTTTACTGCAACAGAAACCCACTTTCCTACACAAGCCGCCCCAGCCCAAAGGCCAGGAGACTCTGCCAAAGCTGGGAGAGTCTTCCTAGTCTTTCAGGCGAGGAAGAGTTGAGGAAGTGATTTGAAAGTTGCAGGGCCTACTCTGCCTTACATCCTTCTGTCCAGGTCAGTCCCTTTGGGGAGCTGGCCTACCTCAAAAGTTTAAGGACCTAATTCCCAATGCTCCTTTCCTAGCTCTTTAGTGTCTTCACCCCATCTTTTTAGTTCGGGCTCAGAGGTGCCCACCTCTGCAAATTCTAACTTGACCAGGACAAAGCCCAACTTGCCCACAGAGGTCACCCACTGCTTGAGCAACCCCACCATGACCAATAGGTTCAGGGGGCCTAACTTGCTATTTCGGTGCAGTGCCAGGTGAAGAGCGGTCCAGCGTGTGCCAATGGGAGGCCTGCAACTTCGACTGTGCTGCGATTCTGGTTGTTGGTGAGACTATCAATCCATTTGGGGCATAGACGCTAGTGCCTGAGACCTGCCGGCGATCTCCTGTCTGCTGGGCCTGCCTGTGGGACTTTCGCTTGGCCTATGTTCCAATATTCTGCCCTATCCTGCGGGCCCAGTCACCCTCGTGCAGCTAAGGAGGGTGTGGTGCGTTTGGTGCCTGTGTCTTTGTCTTGCTGAAGTGTGAGTGCCTCCCTGGAGCCTGAGGCACTCAGTCAGCACATACCTAGGGTACCAGAACAGTAATACTTGGCAAGTACAGCCTGGGTCTCCGCCTGTGCTTCGCCGCTGCACATGCGCGTGGTGGTGTGGATGCGGTATTCCCGCTTATAGCGTGTGCCTTCCCCCGGTCTGTCACTTACACCCGTAAAATACTACGAGCACTGTGGGCAGTTGCCTAGTGTCAGTGACTCCTGGACGCGGTGGCGAAATGGGGCGCATGAGGGCCTCTCAGGCCAGTTGTTGTGCTGAGTGTGGGGGTGCTTGAGTTGGGCTGTATCCTGAGTCTTTACTCACCTGTGTCCTGCTGCCGCCACTGCGGGGGAGCCCTCATCGCACTTTCCTTCACTGGAGCAGACGAACTGCAGGAGGGCCGTTGTGCGGGGCCTCTAAACTCCGGCTTCCAGGCTGAACTGTCCCGCTGCTAACAACAAAGCCTACAGATCCCAGGATGCACTGGTACCAGCGCAGCTGCCGCGAGTGAGGGGGAGGCGTGGTGATCACGCTTAAAGCGCTGCCTCTCCACCCGTGGGGCGGGACACGCGCGGGACGAAGCACGGATGAAGCCCGGACCAAGGGCAGGATCGTCTGAGACTGCACAAGACTGGGCTGGGCCACCCCCGTTTCATCTGTGTGAAGTGAGTACCACCTTATGGACTATTGCCTCTGCGGGACAATTTATGAACCAGGGGTTTTGAGAACTAATATTTCTACTGTACTTGCGATAATTCAACTTATTGGGGATTTTACATTGTCGTAGCACAGTAACTATTTATAACTGTTCTAATAGCCATAGGCCTTGCTTTGTTCAAGAAAGGAAATAGTTATGGGGAAGACCTCTCCCCCCGTCTAAGGCCCAATACTAGACAGAAACCCCCTAACCAAATCCCATTTTTTAAAGCCGACTGCGATTGATAGAATGCTGCAACAGGTCTCCTGCGAAATTGAACGCACAGAGAGGCGTCTGTCTCTTACACCAAGAATGCCAAGTAAAACCCAGTCGGTGGAGTTAGATACCCCTGTGGCATCTCATTTACAAGCTCCTCCCACTTTCCCTGATTTACCCCCTGCTCAAGTAAATCCAGTCATAATGAGAACTAGCAGGGTGGACAAGGGAGGGAGGGGGAGCAGGAAAGGAGCCTCTCAGGAGAAGAGTGCTGTTAGGGGGGGGATTTTACGAGGGGCATTCTTTAGGGACCGTGCCCACTACCATTGCAGGGGGCAGCCATCTGGATGCCTGCGAAAACAACATTTCCGAGCCCCCGGGTTGGGCTCTAGCGCTGAAATTGGAGCTTAAATCTTTTTTAAACCAGCTCTTAAAATCTGAATTAAGAGATGTAATAAAAAGTATTGCCAATGTAAAAACATCTCTAGACGCATGGGGAACTAAAATTGATGCAGCTCGAAACACTATTGACACCCCCAAGTCTATGAACAGGGCTATCACCCCTCAAGGAACGCAGGCTTCCTCGTCCCCTGGTGATCAGCATGACCCAATTGTAGGCCTAAAACCCGTTCAACAACAGAACTTGTCCATCTTGACCAACTGCCCCCCCCCCATTTAAACCAACCTTTAACCAGCCCCCATTGAAGGGCCCCATCATCTTCCGTCAATGAACAAAATCCCAGTGCTGTGGCACATAGTACAGTTATAGCTGATGTCCATCAGACACAAACATTAGTGTCGAATCACGTAAGGAATCTAACACTATCCAAGCCAATTCTGATAAACCCCTCCTACCCCTGCATCGATCTGCCCCCGGAATCAACACCCTATGTGGTCATTTTAGCCGCAGTTCCACCTTTGGATGCAGGTCGGGGTGAAACTTTCCTTGAATTAAAAAACAAATCCATCCACTGGCTGAACAAACACAGACCACTCCCTTCTCTAGTACAGACCGAAATCCTATTTACCCGTAGTGTTAGTTGGCTTGGGCAGAGACCAAAAGATATTTTAGGGGACTGCGTTTTGATTAATTTCAGAGATAGAAGGGTGGTCCAACATATTCTTAAATGGGGACTATCAATAGCGACCGGAGGTATACAAGCACTCCCTGTGGGCTATTTCTATCCCCCAAGCCCTCTCTTAGAAAGAGTGGACAGTGTGTATACAAACAATGGGAAAAGTGAGCCCAGAGTACTGTCCTGTCACATATAGTACAAGAATGGGGTAATAGGGAGCAATTCAACATCCCTGTAAACAATCGCTTCAGCACTCTGGACTTGGTTGATTGACTAGCCCCCAGGTATGAAAACTTGAGCACGGTCCCAAATTCTCCCACAAAATACTACTACTTAGAAGGTCCTGATCCTAGTAAAGAATCACCAGCAAAACCTTCTAAGATTATTCTTCTGGCTGGAGACCCGAGAGCACCCAATACTCTATCAGGCAATCTAGTCTACTCTATACATGAAAATATAGGGCATCGAGAGCAGGCAATTACCACCCTCACAAATGCACAGCAAGGTGGGCCTCCTACACAGAATACTTCTGGTAGCCATCTAGATCTACAGCAGAGTGGGACTTCCATACAGCACACCAAGATCTTATCCTGGAACAGAGCATGCCTAAGTTCAAAATTGGATCTCCCAGGTTGGGGAGCCTATATAGATACCCATGAGATCTGCCTGTTTCAGGAAACCTGGTCAAGGAAGCTCTTACATAGCAGGGTACGTAGCATATTAGACCCCAGCTGTACAGGGGCCCAGGGGGAGACCCTCTGGTGGCCTCTGTACCTGGGTTGATATACATATGGGCTGTAGAATTAAAGTGATAGAAACATTGTCCCCTGATATCCAGTGTATTCCCTTGAAATTGTTTAATAATATGAAAATAGCTGTAATAAATATTTACTCACGGCCAGTGAAACAGGGGCTGACCGCAGGTTTTAGACTGTCTGGCAACATTCATACACACGCTGCCCGAGACCTCGCACATAATAATTGGGGGGGATTTTAATTGCCACTTTGAACCATTAAACGGCTTAAATTCCCCCATCACTAGTGAGGAGGACTCTGTATGGTCAATCCCTGATTGTAGCATTTACCCGGCCAGGAGTTGGACTCCTATAGTCTTGCAGATGAACTCCCTTACGCTTACAAACTTGCTAAGGGCATGTAATGGCCGTTTCCCATCCGACAGTCCGGGCATTCCTACCTACAACAAGCTGGGCCAAACATCCATCATCGATTATATATTGGTAGACGTGGAGTTGTGGCACAGAGTAGTGGATTTTGTAGTAAATCCACGCTGTGAAAGCAACCACAACCCGTTGGTGTTAGAAATAAAACTGCCGAAACTTGAGCAAGACCAAAGACTACCTACCCAAGATATCCCAAATTAGGTAGCAATAGAAGGAGGCAGAAGAGTTCGTTGGGGAACTTTTGTACAGTCAATTGACAAAAAGGCTACTCTGCATGAACAAATTATTCCCCATCTGGAACTTGCTTTTCAAACACCAACAAATGACCAAGGCCCAGACTGCCTGCAGGAAATAGCTAAAAATCACCAGGAAATGTTCGCCAAAATTGCAGTGTTTTTCTATAATGTAGATCCTAAAAATAATTCAGGCCCCAAAAATAACTACTGCTGGTATGCTAAAAGTGTCCTGCTGTCAGCGGTTAAAGACAAGGATATTTCTCGCACTAAAGAAACCAGGGTAGTATACAAAAAAACTGTGGCTGAAGCAAAGTCAAAATGGGAATTAGATAAATGGGAAGCAATTAAAATGGCCCTAGAGAATAGAGACACAAGAGGCTTTTGGAACCTAGTGAGAACTGGGAAGTCCGAAGGCAACTCTGCAATAGAACCGAACCTAGGGGAGGAAGCCTGGAGGATACATTTTCAAACATTATACTCCAGACCTGTGGCTGGCGATGCACCTGCCAGGCACCTTATTGTGCATAATACCCCCTTGGATACAAACGCTCCCTCTTGCACTGTAAAGGAAGTTACCGCAGCATTGGGTAAAATGCTCCCAGGCAAAGCGTCAGGCCTGGATAAAATCCCTGGCGACTTATTCAAGAATGAAGGATTAGTGTGGGTACCCTACCTAAGGGTGTTATTTAATGCCATCCTCCAAGGTATGGAGCTTCCTCCAACATGGGCAGGCATGGAAATCATCCCTATCTACAAGAAGGGCTCCCCGCTTAACCCTGCTAATTACCGCCCAACAAGTTTAATTGACGTGACACAAAAGCTATTTGCTCACGTTCTTTTGGGTCGGTTGCAGTCATGGATTGATGAAAAAAAACATCTTAACACCCCTTCAAGCGGGTTTTAGAAGCAAAATTTCAACTATTGACCAGTTGTTCAGACTGCAACTGATCCATTGGAAAACAGTGACTTTGGAGGTTGGCAGCCTTTACCTAACCTTTGTGGATCTCAAATCCGCATTCGATATGGTGCAGCGTGACCAGCTTTGAGGCATCCTTCGGGATATGGGTGCTCCAGAGTATTTATGCCATCTGTTGAAACGGTTGCACCAGGACACCCTTAACGATAAGATTAATTGGGGAACCCAAGTAAAGAAAGCAAACTTAAAACTCACACAATCCATTGGGGGCATTCTTAAAGTCTATAAAAGTTGTTCCCAAAAAACTGTAGTTCCGCCAGCAGAAATCTATAAAATACAGGCTAGGGGAGCTTCTCTTTATGGCGTTGAACTCTGGGGCCCTTGCCATTCAAACGTCCTCACCACAACAGAGAATTCATTCCTTAGACAACTTTGAGTCTACCAAAGAGTACTCCCCTAATACCTTTGAGGATGGATCTGGGGATTGGCCCGATAAGTGAAATAATTGCCTCCAGCCCGCTCTTATTTTGGCACCGCTTATGGAGCACGCCTGAGCTATCAAATTATAGGGAGGAACTGAAGGATGTATTATCTGTTCTTGGAGCAGGAAATTTACCTTGGTTATCCATATTCGTACCAGATGTCATACATTGGGGCTGGCAACCCTGTGGTCTTCGCCCGAGGAGACCTGCTCCTTTACTTAAAAAAAAACCCTGCAGCCTATTATCAAAGAATACAATCTATCCCAACTCCTTCAGAGTAACAATACCTGCTCCCTGACACACAGGTTTCTGGACGTTAAACTGCAATACAAGTTGGAACCAGAGCTCGATAACATCCAACCATTCCTTGCTAAGAAATTGTTTCTGTAATTTCGACATGGGGTGCTTCCCCTCAGAGCATTTACAAACAAATGGAAGGGAAGCATCAAGTTGGACTGCCCAGGGTGTAGGTTGACCGAAGAGTCAGATCTTCATGTCCTTCTCTTCTGTCCGGCTTATAGAAGGCCAAGGTCCAAATGGGTGCTCCAGTTGTGTAAAAACCTGGGAATTAGAGATTATACTGAGGCCTACAGGCTATTAAAACATGAGACCCACCCATTATTTGACTTTGCAACTTCTTGCTTGCGATGTGGCAGATGCGTAGAGCCATCATCGAGATCCAGAGCTCCGTAACCAGTTAAGAGTGCCTATTAAATGTGTTTGCTGCATTTTACAACTGTATTCTTTCCCATGAGTGAATCGGTAAACGCCACCTACCCATTTTTAGCTTTTTTAATTGTTTTTATTGGACTTTTAACTCTATTTATTGCAACGGTCTTATATAATTTTAACATGTGTATATTTGCCCTGTTTTTGAGTAGAATTCTTGTCCTTCTTTATTGCGATGTCCTTGCCTCCAGTCTTTGAATGAATTTTAAAATACATGCACTTTTTGTATCTTTGCAGTTTTTGCCAAAATGGTATACATAATCTTTTCCATATTAGTGTGTAATTGAAGCTTGGCGTTTTATGTATACCTTCTGTTTGTGCTTTTATGGCTTACTGCCGAAATAAAGTTTATCTGAACTGAGCTATTTGGCAGGGGGCTGGGCCAACATGCCAAGGACAGTGCTGCCATGAAGGCTAACACCCAGCAGAGGCTGCTGACTGCTGTCAGTGCCCAGAACCACACCTTTAGCTCCTGACTGGAAGGTAAAGGGGCTATCTTACAGGCTTCTTAGGGTTCTGGCTGCCTGTCTGCTGTTTTAGGGTGGGGTGTCACTACACTTGGTAGTGAACACCCTTCCTCCACCCTCTGTTCTGCCAGGTGTGGCTGAACAGTTGCCTGACTAGTCAGGTCTTTTTGTTGGTTAGGGGGGATTTTACCAGTCCCACGTTTGGAGTTCTCCCTTACTGGGATAGAATCTCCCTGGCCCACTGGAACTGTGGCTAACAGTTGCCCACCTTTACTACCCTGTTTCTTCTTTTTCCTTTGGGGCTTAGCTGCACTAACTGCAGGTTGAGCCCCCCGCCCAGGTTTCTTGGGTGAGGTCTGGTTTTGGACCAGTACCTCTCTTTGGCTCAGACCAACTTCTGAGTGGTCATTCCCCAGGAGACAATCAAGGGGGAGGTCTTTACTGACTACCACCTTTCTCCATCTAAGGGACCCAGCTATTGATAGGGGCACTACATCCACAGGCCTAACAGTGACACCCCCTGGGATAGCCCTTACTCTTCTTGTTTCCCCTGGGACATACTGGTGTGGGAGTACCAAACTGTCATGCACCACAGTGTGACTGGCACAGGTATCTCTCAGGGCAGTGGCTGGGATTCCATTCACCAGTAGGTGGTGGAAGTGTCTATTCCCCTCTGGAATTTCCAGCTCACCTATTGGGCCCATTTTCCAGTTAAAGGCTAGGAGGACTTCCTCATCTGAGGACCCCTCCTCCAAAGCTACACTGGCAACCCCTGGAGCTACACTAGTCACCCCTGGAGCTGTACTAGGGGCTTTGTTTTTAGGACAGCTAGGGTCCTTGATGTGGTGTCCTGCCTTTTGACAGTTGTGACACCATATTCTGTTGGGATCCCAATTCTTACCTTGGTACCCTGTTTTAGTTTGTGAGGTGTCTTAGGGCCCATCCTCCTGGACAGGTTTTTGGGGGGCTACCTGGGACTCCTTACTTTTATCTTTAAGGGGTTCACTGTCTTTCCTCTGGGGAGGCTGTGTAACCCCTTTCTTTTGGTCACCCTCAGTGGACGTCCTAGTTACCCTTGTTTTGACCCAGTGGTCTGCCTTCTTCCCCAATTCTTGGGGAGAAAGAGGACCTAGGCCTACCAGGTACTGATGCATATTTTCATCAATGCAGTTACTCAATATATGTTCCTTCATAAACAGGTTGTAAATTCCATTAAAGTCAGGTGCATTGTTTCCAATTAACCAGCCACCTAGTGTTTTTACTGAGTAGTCTACAAAATCAATCCAGGATTGGTTTTGGGTTTTGTGAGCCCCCCTGAATCTAATTCTGTACTACTCAGTTGTGAGTCCAAATCCCTCAATCAGAGTGCTCTTCATGAGGTCATAGGACCCAGCATCTGCCCCAGAAAGAGTCAGGAGTCTGTCTCTGCAGTTACCTGGGAACAGTTCCCAAAGGAGTGCCCCCCAGAAAGTCTTCTTCACCCTTGTGGCTTCACAAGCCCTCTCAAAAATGTGAACCACCTGGTGATATCATCACCCTCCTCATATTTAGGGACAATCCCTTTGGGGATTTTAGGATCATAAGATTCCTCTCTATCCTTATTATTTTGATTGCTGCCACCATTTATGGGTGCTAAACCCGTCTCCTTTCTTTCTCTTTCTAGAGCCAGGAGTCTGGACTCTAGATCCAATCTTTTGGCCAGCCTTGCTAAAAGGCTGTCCTCCACATTGAGGCTGTCCTCAATGCCCTCACTGGAACCTGACCCACCTGTGTGGCCTCTAGGTCCCCAGGGGTTGATTCTTGTAGTTAAGGGTCTGGGGACCCTTTCCTCCCTAGGGATTATTGGAGGTGGGTTACCAGCCCTATCATCCTCATCCCTTTACTCATGTGATTGGTCATCACCATTCTCAGATGGGTGGTCCTCTGCATACTCAGCCAGGTGCTCCTGGAGCCCTTGTTTGGTTGGATGCTGGCCCATGGGTATATTTTAAGTTTACATGAGGACCTTATCGCCTTAAAAGTCAAGTGAAGATAAGGGGTGAGGTCGAGCTCCTCAACCATGCCCTGTATGTCCGGGTTATTTTCACTAGTAGCTGGGTTCTTTTGAGACATTATAACAAAAAGTTCTAACCCCTCTACCCTTAGCTAAAGTGACTTTTTATTTTCTAAAATTATAAAGGGACTTAAGCAAGGCCCTAACAAGACTTTTAGTAGTTAGGAAAAAAAATGGCAATTTGAAAAAATCAGAATTCTAAAGGCAATTTAAGAGTTCTGTCGTGTGATCAGGTGGTAACCAAGTAGTCCAACAAATGCAAGTTGTGTATCCCACCGCTGATCCAACAATGTAAGAAACTGGCTCTATATATACTGCACCAAAGTGAGGTACAGCGTGTATAGAGTCCAAGATTCCCCAAAGGTAGGCAGAGGTTAAAGTTAGATAGAAGCTTACTCTCTAAAGTGGTAGCGTGGTCAAGCAGTAAGGCAGTATCAGAGGACAGTGTTAAGCATTTGATGTACACACTCAGTCAGCAAATGGATTCACACACTCAAAAATGAACTCTAGGCCAATTGTGTTAGTATAAAAATATACTGGGGCATATGCATCAACATTAGCATTTGCGATTCCTTATTAGCGAAAAATAAGGATTCGCTAATAAGGAATAGCAAAAGGCTATGCATGTAGGAATCGCTATTCAAATAGCGATTCCTTAACTTTCCTTAATTGCTACTAGCAAATAGCGAGTAGCAATTAAGGAATGCCGTCTCAATCATTCCTATGGGCCTCCAGGCCCATAGGAATGATTCGGAGATTGCATGAGCAAATAGCGAGTACCAGTAGGTTCTCGCTAATTGCTCATGCAATTTCAAGGGTGCAAGGGTGTCAAAATGACACCCTATAGCACCCCTGAAAATGATATGTGCACATATGTTGCACACACACATGCTCTAAGGGCATGTGTGTGCGCAACATGAAACTTTGAAAAATGCACAAAAGTGCATTTTTCAAAGTTTTTGCAAATTACCATGCAGTTCATCTTCATGGTAATTTGCTCCCCCTATTAGCGAAATCGCTAATTTTTTAACTTTGATGCATTGCATTTAAGGAATCTCACTTTGGGATTCCTTAAATGCAATCGCTATTTAAGGAATCGGTATTTAAGGAATCCCTATTTAAGGAATCGGTATTTAAGGAATCCCTATTTAAAGAATCGCTATTTAAGGATTCCTTAAATAGCGATTTCTGCTTTTGGGTTGATGCATTGGGATTGGGTATTTTTAACTTAATACCGGGAGCTATTAGCGAATCGGTATTTTACCGACTGGATTTTGGGTTGATGCATGAGGCTGCAAGTTGTTTATTTTTAGAACCAATTAGGCCTGGTACAGGTAAGCATTAAATACTTTTCAATAATAAGTTACTGGATATAGGACAGTTTGAAAATGCAATAGAAATTGTACTTTGTTTGATTTACAGGGGAGCAGTAGTATGCAACACTTAGCAAATGCAGTACATTGGAATGAATAGGCTTTTTCAGTAAATTACAGGTAAGTTACTTTTACGTTACTTTTTTTAACTCAGTGCTGGATGCCTAGAGTCAGCACTGGGGCATTTCCTAGAAACAGGTGAGTAAATGCGTTTTGGTTATTTGTGCGATTTTCAAAGTATATTTTCAGATTTCAAAACCCCACACATAAACCTTTTGGAGCTATACATTGAAATGAATAGGCTTTTTCAACAAATTGCAGGTAAGTTACTTTTACGTTACCTTTTCAACCTCAGTGCTGGATGCCTAGATTCAGCACTGGGACATGTCCTGCAAACAGGTGAGAAAACACATTTTGGTTATTTTTACGATTTTTAAAGAATATCTTTAGTTTTCAAAACTCCACACAGTCGTTTTTTTGGAGGGTAAATTGTCAATGTTATCCTATGGAGGAAAAACAGGTTATCGGTTTGCCGGTAAGTAAACAACTGTGGGAATTAAGGTTCTTGGGTTAGACTCAGGGGTCCCCTAGGGTCAGTGATGCACTGTTGTTGCACCCTCAGCGGCACTAGGGCAGCCGGGTGCAGAGTGTTGAGGCCCAATGTTATTCAATGGGGGATAGGGGGCCTCCGGCAAGTAGGCCACTGGGTTGTGGGAGCAAAGCTCCTAGGGTTAACGTCAGAGCAAGTTGGGGACCAAAGTAGCACCAAAGGTACACCCTCAGCGGCATTAGGGCCGCCGGGTGCAGGGTGCTGTTTTGAGGTCGGGTGCCCTGTTGTTTTCAATGGAGAACCTCCGGGACAAAGAAACACTGCAGGCTTGGGGACGAGGATCTTCTGGGTGCAACCACCACTTCGAGGGGTAAGTTGAGATGTCGGGGGTTGGTTAGGCACCGTTGGTTTGGGCACACAAGGCAGTGGGACGTCAGGTGCAGGGGTGCCTTGTGATGTCAGATTTTCTTACTTGCTCTGGTCGCGGTGGGGGGTCCTCTGGATTGAGGCTGCAGGCGTCATCTGGAGGCTTGAGGCAGGTCAGGGGTCACCGGATATTGGATCAGGTTTGCCGGGGGGACCTTCTCGTGGTGTTTTTCCACTCGAGCTCGGGCCGGTTTCCGCGGGTGCAGAGTGGGCTGGATTCGCGGTCTCTGGCTGGCACCAAAAGCTGCAGTTTAAACACGTCCGGTGTTCACGGGAGAAACAGTCTGGGAAGTGAAGGCAGGCAGGTCCTCCGGCGTTTGCGAGGTTGCTGGCTGCTGGACACGCCAGGATTTTGCAGGAGCAGGTTCGAGGGGAGACAGGCCTGTAGGGCTGGGGCCAAGTCAGTGGGATTCGTCCTCTTGTTAGCTCTGCACGGCTCTTCATCCTTCTTCTTCTTTTCTTCTTGTAGGTAGGCTGGATCTGCCTTCTTGGTTCAGGGCTGCCCCCTACATACTGTATTTAGGGGGCATTTTATGGGGTCTTTAGGTCAGTAGCCAATGGGCTGCAGACCTTAGGGTGACTACACCATTGGTGTGCTCACCCCATGTGGGGGAGTGAGCACAATCCCTAGTCCTGATTGGGGAGTGCCTGCCATCTGTAAGATGGCGAGCACTGGAGAGTGGGCTTCTCTTGGCCTCCCCCACCTGAGGGGTGGAGTTGGCAGAGGTGGGCCCACCTACTGGGCTGGCTAGTTTTTCCCGCCCTTCTTCCCGCCGAAAGGGAGGGGAGACAGGAAGGGAGCCAGCTCCTGAAAGCAGGTGAGGCTGGGGGTCGCATTACAAAGGCTGCCAGGCCTTTGAAGCTCCCCTGCCACAAATGGCTCTTCCTGGCCTGTGTGAGGTGTGAACATCTCCGCCCAGGAAAGGCTTTGTTTCTGGGCTCAGGGAGCGTAGGCTCCCACCCTAGGGGTCCGGAAACATGTCTTGTGGTGGCAGGCTGGTGTTTACCAGTCAGGGAACCCACCAGAGGCTGGTCGTTTTTCAGGGGGCATCTGTGAGACTTGTGCATTTTTCATTAAGTACCACACTGGCATCAGTGTGGGTTTAATGGGTTGAGATGTTTAATACCAAACTTCTCAGTTTTCAGTGTAGCCATTATGGTGCAGTGGAGTTCGTAGCTCCCAGCACCATATACTCTTAATAGCAGCACTGCACTTACAATGCTTAAGAATGGACTTAGACACTGTAGGGGTACAGGGCTCATGCACCTGAACCCTCACCACTGGCATAGGGCACCCAGCTAGAGGAGTGACTGATCTATTCCAGGGCAGTGGGTAGTAGGCATGGCACACAGGGATGTGTGCCATGTCGACTCTTTACTTTTTTCTGCACCAAAACCCACAGTCTCTAAAGGCAGTGTGTGTGTGTAAAGGTACAGGGCCTCTAAGGGTGGCACATATAAGTGCTGCAGCCCTTAGGGGTCTTCCCTGGTCACAGCGCCTTGGGTACCTGTGGTACCATTTACCAGGAGCTGAACTGTGGCCAGAGATGCCAATTGAGTTAGTTTTGGGGACAGAACACAGGCCCTGGGAACCTGATTGACAGGGACCCAGGGCAAAGCAAATAAAAAGTGCATCAGTAGTCTGGCAGAAAGTGGAGGGGGTTCTGCAACCGAAACCCACTTTCCTACAGAGGGTGAGTAACGACCAGGGACTGGGGGGACAGGGGGAAATGGGCACAATGGAGCACATGCACAATTAAGCATAGCACAGTGCACACCCACAATTACTCTGGAGCATGTCCCTGATCCCATTGGCACACTGCAGCACACCTAGAAACTGCAAGTAAGCCCCAGTCGACTATGTGCCCAGAGGGGGCCCTCCCCCACATCACTAATCTCACAACAAACCCATGCACATGTGCTGAACCCCGCAAAGCTGCGGGTCCGTGACCCACACTGACAATGCAAGAGACACTGCATAACGATTAGCATGGCTGCAGCCCCATTATCATTACATGGTGCACGCCACAACACTGAGGTGGCTGAGTGTGGACCACATCCGTAAAGGAGCTAGTCACACTCTGACACATCCACATGCACAAACAACCCCTGACGTCAACAAGACATCTTCGGAAAAACCATGCCCAAGAGTCCCAACTCCCACCAAGAGCCCAATTTATCCAAGTCTGCAACATCTCAGCACTGTATGAGCACAGAAGTGAAAGGCACACCGCCTGAAAGGGATGAGGACCAGCAAAATCAGAGCTGCAGGGGCGACTCTCCCACAATGCAGCACACACACATAAGAATCAAAGCACATCAACATTAACAACAATGTGGTACAAACTGCAACACTTTCACAACAGAACAGAGGACACAACTGCTGCCGCTTGTGTGTAGAAACTACCTAATCACATCTGGCATAGCAGGGAAATATGAGATGATGATGTACAAGTAAAAACACACATCCGTGATATTGTCGAAATGTCCACTGTCCCGCATCAAACAGGCAGCTCCTTCCAAACAGTCACAATGTACATTGTCATGCAGTCTGTATGTAAACTTGTACAATGCGTCAACATACATGTGAACACAATGTTAAACTGCATCTCCCCTTCACATTGCAGAGGGAGAATCAACACCTCCTGCAGAGCAGACCCAACAACTTTTCACTGATGACGAAGAGGACCTCCCCACCTTCGACACGGACGCCCTCCAACAGCTCATGGACACCCTCAGCACCCCACCCCCAGGAGCAGGGCAGCCCAGCGTCATCGAGGAGACCTCACCCCCTGCACAGACCACACAGCAGGAAGTACCAACCACCACGGCTGTCACCCAGGACCCACACAAACAACACATGGCCGTCCAACGACGTGTGATAGGGTGCCAGGAGAAGATGGCTGATCAGGTGCAGGTGGGGTTCGACCACATTTTTATTTATTTATATTTGTTGAATTGAGATGTTATAGTGTTAAATGAGTAAAATAATTTGTTATCAATTATTTAACAATTAGTTGTTAATTAATTTTACTTAATTAATTGACAATTAATTATGTTAATTGTGTAGTTAATTTTAAGCGTGTTTTGTGGTGTCTATAGGTAAAAACATTTGGTGGGAAGTAATTTATTTTTAATGGATGAATTAATAACTAGTTGTTAATTAATTGTAATTAATTATGTTAATTGTGTAATTCATTTTAGGTGTGTGTTGTGGTGTTTATAGGTGGAAATGGTAGGAAGGGTGGGAATTAATTTATTTTTAATTGATGAATTAATAATTAGCTGTTAATTAGTAATTAATGATGGTAATTGTGTAATTAATTTTAGGTGTGTTTTGTTGTATTTATAAGTGTGTGTTTATAAGTGTAAATGGTGGGAAGTAATTTAATCTTAATTAATATTTAGTTGTTAATTAAATAAAATGAATTGATTATTAGTTTTAAAATATTGTTTATTTATTTTTAAGATTATTAGAATTTTTAAAATGCTAAATGTTAGGGGGGGCGTGGCCAGCAGCCGAGCTCAATGGCCGCAAGTTAGAGAAGCTCCGGGGAGAGACGCGGGATCCCTGATACATCCGAGCAGTAATCCGTTCATTTATTGTGCCTCAGAGACTCCACTACCAAGCGCCACGCTGGGAGCACCGATTGTGCCGCTCCGTGTCTGGCAGGGGTGCGATCGGCACTGAGGGAGAAGCAAGGCGAAGTGCGGCCTGGCGGCCCGTTGAAAGCCGAGGAGTGGCGTGGACAGCGAGCGGCCGGAAGTGCCGGTATCTCCGGAGGCGGCGGAAGGTGCGGTGAGCGGCCGCATTGCCGGTGACTGCTGCGGTGGGATTGCGGCCCGCATCGGAGCCCGGTGGGTGAACCCGTGCCCCCCCCCCCGTGCGAAGTGCTGGCGGTACCGGGCGTCCGGGCGCGCCTGGGGAATGGAGGTGGCGGCGGGACGCACATTACGACCCAGCCTGCACTGACACGTGCATTTGAGCGGAGAGGGGCGGGAGAGCTCCATTCCACTTGCTCCGGGGGCTGCTGGAGCAGGTGACGGTCCGAGGGGCTTCATCTACGGCGCTGAAGGCTTGTGGCCTGCGGGGGCTACTGACACTGGCTCTACCCACATTGGGTCTGTGGTGACGCTGTACATGGCTGGAGAGGGGGACAGATAGAGGCACTGGGGGCTGCAAAGCTGGGCTGGAGAGCCCCCGGCTTCAAAGGAGTGACTGGTGGGCGCTCTGACCCTACAACCCAGCCTACAAGGGAGTGCGGCAAGGCTCGCAGCACCGCTTCCTTCGATGGCGGAGTCTACGGCTGGCGCGCCGGGTGGCTGTCGGAGGACCAAACAAGTCTGGGTGGTGTGGTGCCCCTGATGCCACGAAGTCTTTTTTCTACTGACCCGGTTGGACGGACATAGAGCCCCACCTGCACAGGGAAGACAGCATGGCGGGAAAACCGACAGGCCACGCGAGGAGGGCGCTCCTGCGGCAGGCGGCGGCGACTACCAGTCGGGGCTGCGTCACTGTGGCGGAGATGGGGGGCAGAGGCCCACGCACGCACTAGCAGGCCAAACTGGACAAATACGCATATAATAAGAGTGCTCCTGCGGGGCCTGCTCACGGGGACAGCCCTCATGCGGACCCCAAGAAGTCAGGGGCGACGAAAGTGACGCTGGATGATATTATGGCGGCCCTTAATAATGTACAATCGACGGTGGGCACTATCTCAACTGATGTCTCCTTCCTGAGAGCGGACTTCCAGAAAATGACCGCCAGAGTCACCGAAGTGGAACAGCTGACGAAATCTCTGTCGCAAGACACCGCCGCACTACTCAATAGGGTCACCCATCTGGAGGCAGAAAATCGGAATAAGGCAGAGAAGTTGGACGACCAGGAAGGGCGCGCGCGACGTAACAACATACGAATTACGGGCGTTCCTGAAAGCGAAGGTCATCCAGCTATGGATCTTTGTGTTGAAGAGCTCATAAAGGCCAAACTGCAGCCCAGAGGACTCTCACATTTCTTCTCTGTGGAGAGAGCGCATAGGGTGCCAGGGGGCAGACCCAAACCCGGAGCTCCCCCCAGGCCGATCCTGGCCCGTATTTTCAACGATCGCGACAGAGATGTAATACTCCAAACGGCGAGGATGGCCCCTCCACTACGAGTTCAGAATGCGGTGGTGTCCTTCTTTCCGGACTGTACGGCGGCGGTGTCAAAACGACGCCGGAGTTTCCTTGAAGTAAAGAAAGAACTGAGGCGCAGGGAACTATCATACTCCATGCTGTTTCCAGCAAAACTGCGAGTGGTGGCGGATGGTAAAACCTGGTTTTTCGACTCCCCAGAGGAGGCCCACGACTGGCTCGAGGGATGGCGACGAGCGGAAGGGTCCCGGCAGAAAGAGAGGCGGCAGCGACGCCCTGGAGACGCCGAGGGCTCCGTGGAACGTAGCCCGGGACGGGTGGAGACCGGTGAGGAGGCCGGTACTCACCGGACTGAAGAGGAGGATTGAGAGACAGCGGCGTACGCCGATTAAGAGAAGCATTGTCGGGGCATGGCTGACACGACCTAGCCATAAGTACGAGGGGAACTGAGTTCCTGACTGCAATATAGAGGATGTACTCACCCTCCCGCTCGGAGGGGCTGGGCTCGGCCCAACGTGATGGGCCTAATCAAGGGGCTGTGGCATACTACGACTACCAGACTGTCTCTGAGGAGGGGATGAACTGCGGTATCTCACAGACTTCTCTTCTCCCCCACACGCAAGTACTGTTGAAGGGGTTGAAGCACTCTGCTATGTTGGGGTGGCGGATAGTTGGGGATCCGTCTGGCAGGGAGGCAGGGAGGGAGGTGGGTATGAAGGGAAGTTTACTGTTTTTAATCATGATTGGTTTCTACCTTATTTTGCTGACTATTGTAGCTGACAAACTTGTGCGAGCACAGATACAAGGAAATGAGATTTATATCTGCGCCTTTCCTGGGGGTGAGATATGAGAGGCCAGTAAGGCCGGATAAATTTTGTGAATATGTGAGAGTGTACCTAACACTGGACTTTGCAGCTCGTACCATTGTAACTCGTTCTTTGATAAGGAATGATCCGGGGTTAGGGAGGAGGGGGGAAGGGGGAAGGGAGGTACAGGGAATGTTGGTATTTTTTGTTTGGGAAGGGGGTAGAGTTGGGGGAGCGAGGGGTGAATATGTTCTGTTGGTTATGTTTTTTGACTGATTTTAAGGAAGTTTTCAGGCGGATGGTACTTTTTCAAGACATCAGGCAGCTGCAGTATAGGGATATCTCCGTGATCTCACATACCCCTAACATCAGGTATGACAGCACAAACTCAGACTACCCCTAAACCTGACGCGCACCCTGTGACACCGGTGAAACCATTGTCTCTGATTACCTGGAATGTCCATGGTCTTGGCGACAAAATAAAGAGGGGACTGGTTTTGCAATGCTTGAAACGATGCTCCCCAGCGGTGGCCCTGCTCCAGGAAACACACCTTACTGGCATCGCCTGTAGGGCAATGGACAGATGGGGGTTTACTATGGTAGCACATTCTGAATTTTCCTCAGGCTCCAGAGGCGTGTGTATCCTAGTTAAAAAACAATCACCACTGATAGTGCACCATACTAAAACGGATGATCGCGGCTGTTTTGCGGCCCTAATAGGTCAATGGGAGGGCCGATCTATAAATATAGTATCAGTATACATTCCCCCAGCGTTACACACAGTGATGCTCCCAGCTCTTAGTGACTTCCTGCTGAGTCTCACGGCGGGGGACCTTTTGATTGGGGGGGACCTTAATGCCACTGTAGATGACACCATGGACCGCCATCCAGCGAGAGCTCCTGGGCCGGGTACGTCCCGCCTTGGGAGCTTTCTGGAGGCGCTGGGGCTTTCCGATGTGTGGAGATGGCACCACCCCGCGACACGGCAATTCACCTTCCACTCTGGGGTGCACCGCAGTTTATCCAGAGTAGACTACTTCTTGGCTCCGATGGCTTGCTTAAAACACGTTGCTAATATCGAGATAAGACCCAGGGGGATATCCGATCACTCCCCGGTGCAGATGACATACACATACCACCATACGGCTAGGCAACGTACCTATCCCATCTATCCTGGATATTTGCAGGTCCCAGAGATCAAGAAAGCTGTGTCTGTGGCGACTAAACACTATTTTCAGGAGAATGTGCAGACGGTAGACTCCCCGACAATTCTGTGGGATGCATATAAGAGTGTCCTTAGGGGACAGGTCATAGTTTCGATCGCTGGGCACACACGGGAAAAGCAGCGGGCACTGCATGATATGGAGTAGGAGCTGCATGACGCTGAGGCCCAACACACCAGCGACCCAACGCCAGATACAGCCCAGAAGCTGCATCTTAAGCAGCAACAACATAGGGGATACCTTGAAGGTGTAACCCGATCGCGTCTAACGGCCACGCAACATAAGATATACGAAACCGGAGATAAAGCCGGAAAAATTCTGGCGTGGCTGGATGGCAGGGAGCGGGGTAGTAAATGGATAGCGAGAATCCGGACGAGGGAGGGACAACTCACAACGGATCCACGCATAATAGTGAACACCCTGGCGCACCATTTTCAGCAGGTGTATGAATCGTCGTCGGCGATGACACCAGAGGTGGCACTGTCATATATACAGGATATACCCATGCCTAGGCTTACTCCGGAGGCAGCCCTTACGTTGGAGAAGGACCTCCGGTAGAGGAGATACAGCTGGCAATTGGGTCATTGCAATCCGGCAAAGCAACGGGACCAAATGGCATTCCAGTTGAGCTTTATAAAAAGGTAGCGGGGACCAGTCCATAACCCCGCATTTGCTACAGATGTACACCGACTGTTTTACGAAGGGCGAGCTACCACTGGACCAGCGAACTGCCACGATAGTGGCAATACCTAAACCGGGCAAACCTGCCGACGATTGCACCTCATATCGTCCGATATCGTTAATTAACGCGGAGGCAAAAAGTTTAGCAAAACTATTGGCAATGAGGCTAACGCCACACCTGGCAACCCTGGTTCACCCGGATCAGTCCGGGTTTATGCCAGGTAGGAGTACAGCATTGAACTTGCGGCGCCTGCATGGAGTAATGGCCCGTATTCCATATCAGGAACCGGCGGTTGGGCTCTCCCTGGACGCCAGAATGGCGTTCGACATGGTCGAATGGCCCTTTTTGTTTGCAGTTCTTCGCCACATGGGCTTTGGCCCTATATTCTGTGCGTGGGTCCGCCATCTATACACCAAGCCAGTGGCGCATGTTACAGCTAATGGGCACATCTCTACTGACTTTCCTTTAACGAGGGGCACGCGACAGGGCTGCCCCCTGTCCCCGCTGCTCTTTGCCCTGGTATTGGAGCCATTGGCGGCATGGATTAGGTGGGAGCCAACGATCAGAGGTCTCAGATGGACGGACGGGTGGGAGGACCGCATTTCTCTGTATGCGGACGACATCTTATTATATATGGCCTCCCCCAGGCGTTCCATAATGGTTCTCCTCAATATATGCGAGCTCTTCGGACGGGTGTCTGGGTACACCATTAATTGGTCCAAATCCATCTTATATGTATTGCACGGCCCCCGGCCACAGCTGCCTCCAGGCTGCCCGCTTAAGATTACGGTCGCCGCGTTTAAATATCTTGGTATCTATGTCACGGCTGACGCTGATGACTTCTTTAAAAGAAACCTGATGCCCCCACTGGAGCGCCTAAAACGGGACGTGGCACACTGGGGGTTGTTGCCGCTGACTCTTCTGGGGAGAGCAGCGCTTTTTAAAATGATGGCCCTTCCTCGATTCCTATATGTGCTGGAAAACGCACCGTTCCCGGTACATCCCAGTTACTTCAAAGCAATTGCGGCCCAGGTCTCCAACTTAATGTGGGGAAACAAACCAGCACGCATAGCGCAGGCTAAGCTAGTACGGGGGTGGTATGATGGGGGGAT
The DNA here is from genome assembly GCF_964204655.1 of Triturus cristatus. Lineage (NCBI taxonomy): Eukaryota > Metazoa > Chordata > Amphibia > Caudata > Salamandridae > Triturus > Triturus cristatus. The sequence continues at coordinate 93,415,387 of NC_140589.1, read as the reverse complement.
AGCGCTCCCAAATATACAACTATACTACTGGGCGGCACAATTGAAGGTGATTAATCAGTGGGTACACGTAACACACGCGGATCCTGCATTTAAGGCTGACCGATTCCTACTAGGAACAAGAAGTTTGCTGTCCCCCCTCTATAATAAGAAGCACACCCGTACACTAATAGGGCCCACGAAACATACAGTTGCCATATGGCACGAAGCACAGACAAAACTGGGCTGGCATGGGGTCATAACCCAACTCACTCCTCTGTGGGACACGGGGAAACTGGGACGCCTTAGGAATAGTAAGGGCTTCGATTAGTGGGATGCCATTGGCATATCCACAGTGGGGGACATGTGGCATAATTAATAATAATTAATTCTATGGGGTTTTCCAAATTCTGACTACACCTACAGAATTTACAATTGCCTCTTTTAAAGTTTTCAAAGGCACCGTGGTACCAACCCTCTCCTTCACCACATCTAATATAGGTTTCTATTTCAACCTTTCTTTTAAGCCTCTGCCACTTATATGACAGTTTCTTTTAACTTTGTTTCCCAATCCAAGATGGCCGACAAGGATTTCTATCATCATTACCAGAGAGAAACAAACTTGATTGATGATACTTGGAGGGTGGCTTGTCTCACTAATCTTACCCTTTATCTTTACTTCAGTCCCTCTACCCCTCACTTGCAGATAACCTTTGCTTTGCTCGTAAATCCGTTACATGCCCGCGGTTATAGTCGCGGTCACGTGACATGACCGGATGTTTAAAAGCCCCGCGCTGTATCCCTGACGCTACCTCCCAGACTCGGTGGCTCGGGTAGGTCTAGAAGTGCAGCGTGAGCGGGGCAGACGTGAGTACTACAACCATTTGAACTAAATACTTTTAACCACTTTATTCCTTGTGATGCCATTTAATAGTTAGCTACCACCGCTGCTAGCGCCATTCAAGAGGGTGTCCTCTCTTTAAACTCCTTGTTCCCCCTCCTTGTTTACTATCGGCGCCCAGGCCAAATTTTTCAAATTTTTTTTCTAATTTTTACATCCGGATTCACAGTATTTAGGATTTGTTTGGCTTCCCAGCAAGGTGTACCATGATTATGCTAAGAACTTGAGATAGCGCTCACACACGCTGGATCTCATTTACTAATAGCAGATCCATATACACACCCCCCAACTCCCCCCCCCCTTTTTTGGCTACGCTGGATGACAGCCAGCACAAACCTTGTTGCTATAGATAGTTTTTAGCCACACGAACAATGATCAATATGCTATACCTCTGCTTCATCATAATTACTAGATCTATATCTATAAATTTATACTCATGTTTAGCAGAAACATCACTAGCATTACAACCCAGAGCAACGCATGTAGGCTGTGATGCAAGATTGGGCACCTATGACTTGTTAAAAGGTTTTTACCTTTTATTTACTTTTTGGTTCTTAGTCTGTCTGTGTGGCTATTCATCACTGATCTGTATGGCCATGTGCCTACATTTTTGCATTAATGTTTTTTCATTTGTCTTAACGTCTATCTATTTGTTGTGACATGTGACTCTCCCCCCCCCCCCCTGTTTTACGTCATTAAGTCCATTACTACCTTTTGGTCCAGACCTACTTTTAGAGGTTCCTCGGTTCACACTGAGTCCACCAAGCACTGTTGTGGTCCACAGTCCTACTGAATAGGGTGAGTCCTGTGACCTTTTCTGCTGCGATGTATATATTTTTACGTGTTCCACATAGGTGAATAGTCACTTTAGTTCACTTTGATGGTACACCACTTTATCATAGCGTTCTTTGACGCTTATGCATCAGTAGTCACCACTGATCCTTATAAATATGACTGAGATGAATCACCTCGACAGCTGTTTTTACTTGTTCTGTTTTTCATTTATCTATTACCTGTGGTCATATGTAGCTTTAATTTAACCATGATCTGTTTAACCTACTGTTCCTTTTTTACAGGTAGCACCAGACCTTGACAGGTATTTTAGCTAAATGATTTTTCACATTCAAACTTGTTGTGATCGAGAGACTAAAAATTTCCGTATAGTCCTCCCCCCTTTTATTGTAGATAGTCATCATAGGTCCTGACGAATCGCGAGTGCACGAGCTCTGAGCGAGAAACATGTTGACCATTAACACTAATTTTAGGCACTCTAATTAGAGACATTAAACTCTACCGAGTGCCAAATACACTTTTTTAATCATGGAAGGAGACCTTTAGAATAAAATTGAATTCTCACACTGGTACTTTCAACCCTGTTTTAAAATCACTTTTCCATATCTACATTAATCCGGCCCCCATACCCGCACTTCACCAAACGGCTGTTGGATTAAAGAACTCCGATAAAGTGCCCCTTTTTAGGGAGCCCGTTAGGCATTGCACCACCGGCCCGACGAGGAGCAGCCCATATGATGAAGCATGACACCTGAAAGGGTGTGTGAGGGCATTAATATCCAAGAAAAGGATTACCCACTTCGCATGCAGCGTACATGTAGTCTAATCCAGCTCTCTTGTTGATTCACCTATAATTTCTCCTTCTATTGAGGAACAGCAGGTAATACTCTTCTTGGTAGTCTTACTGTTGGGGCACTCTACCTGACTGGACCTCCCACTCCTCTGTGAGCGGTATAAGCCCCTTCATCCCCCTTATTTGATACCAATGTTCTGCACGGCTTAAACCACCGTGGGATTCTCTGATTGGTGGGTGAGATTTGCTCTATCCCCCGACCTATCCTATTTCCTCTCTACTTTATGCGAGAGCCAACGGTTACCTATCGCGTAACGGTTTTTTATATCCCTACCTCCACCCTACCCATCCAGCCATGGAGGGACAGGGCTTGAGCTATGGGGACGACCAAGCAGCAGAGATTCTCCGGACCCCTTCCATTCTGGGTCTCGACCACGAACTGGCCACTGGCAGTCAATCAGCCGAGTGGCTGTCACTTTCTGACATGAAAAGATAATGGGTACGTATCACCCTACATGGTGCCCTTATGACTGATACTTCAGGGCCAATATTTCAGCTAATGGCCTCAAAATGAAAAACTTCCCTAGAATTTTCTGGGAGGAAGGGCAATTTAAAATTGAATGGTCTCAGATCTCGTGGAAGTGCACCAGGGACTTATTGATCCTGATTGTGAACACTGCCAAGAGACTGGCAGATGAACTATTAACACGATTTCAGACTATTGAAAGTAGTCTTAAACAAAGTAATCCTGGCTCCCAGTATAAATCAAAACTAACTGAACTCAACAACGAAATAGCTGAACACAGAGAATATCTAATGAAACAAAAAGTTGTGAAGCTACAGAAAGACATCAAACGCTTTGATAAGGAGAAAGTCTACCCCTATCTTAAAGCAGACTATGTCCCGCCAAACACCAACTACCCATCAGATATTGATTCGGATTCCTCAAGGAGAGGATCCTCTACCAACAGTGATTCTAGTACTGAGAATACAAGACCTAATCAGTCTAGAGGGAAGAAAGGCAGGCGTGGATACAATTTCTTTCCCCCAACACCTTACCAGGGACCTGCTTTCTGGCAATACCCGATGTACCCACAGGGCCCCCCTCATTTTGGTCCTCACGGCCTACCCCAATTTGTACCCCAGGGCATGAACCAGCCCCCACCTTTTTTAGGCAGAGGTTGGGGCAGAGGGCGAGGGCGAAGAAGAGGGGCCCCACAAGAGAAAAGAGTACAATGGGAAGAACCACCCCAACGGGGAATGGAGACCAGGAGTCACACCAACAAAAAACAAACTTAGTTGTTAACTTGTCATCTCGACAATTGACAGAAATAGAGGATGTTGTCCTCTAGAAAGGATTAGGATTCGTTCCAACCCCCAAGGTGGATCTCTTTACCCAAACTTGCGAATTACATCAATTCTTCCGCAAGATCCGGTTGAGATTTTTCTTTGAGGGAAAAGATTACATACCTGACAATGATTCAGGTTTACACAATCCCTCAACCTTCACCCCCCACGCAGGGATGATACCAAATGAAGTACTGACATATGAACAGGCAGTACTCAAGGATGTAAAAACAATTTCTGGACATAAACAGTCCAACAACCTTAGTAGAGAAGAGAGGCTAGCTATCACAACATTGGCGAATGATCCAACCATCACCATAAAACAGGCCAATAAAGGTGGTGCCACTGTCATAATGACCACAACTGATTATGACAATGAGTGTTTACGACAATTGGGCAATCGGCAGTACTACACCCCTATCCCGAATAACCCTACTGAACGTCTAAAAACGACTATTACTGGTCTAGTCGACTCAGCAGAGAGTCACGGCTGGCTCAGTGAGAAGGAGGCTTCCTTTCTAATCAAAAAAGAACCGAGGACCCCCTATTTCTATATTCTACCCAAGATTCACAAGGGGGTCACACCGGTACCTGGACGCCCCATAGTATCGGGCATTTATTCAATCCTCGAACCTCTATCGCAATTTTGCGATCACTTTCTGCAACCATTGGTTAAGCGTACACCGTCATACATACAAGATACTACCGACGTATTACGCTTACTGGACCAGACCCAGGATACCCATGATATCAACTTCCTCATCACTCTAGATGTTGAAGCCCTGTACACAAACATCCCACAGAGGGCCACTCTTGAAGTGATTGAGGAAGTACTGGGACGCGACCCTTGGGAGTCGCCAACTCCACTGTCTTTCATCATTGATTGTGCCACTTTAGCTCTTACGGAGAGCTTTTTTGAATTCAGAGGTCAACTATACCACCAGACCCAAGGTACTTACATGGGGAGTACCGTTGCTCCGAGTCTGGCCTGTCTATACATGGCCTGGTTTGAGGGGGTACATATTTTCTGTGATACGAATCCATATCGTCATAATATCCGACTATGGAAACGATTCATAGACGACATCTTGATTTTTTGGACAGGAGATTGTACAAGTTATGAAGCATTTTTCACATGGCTTAATCATTTGAACCCTCATCTTAACTTTACAATCACAGCATCTCCATCCCAAATTGCATTCCTTGATTTAACCATCAGACTTACCCAGGGCGTTCTCTCCACGACTCTCTACAGGAAAGCTACTGATCGTAACAGTTTGTTACATTTCACCAGCTACCATCCCAGAGCACTTAAAGAGAACTTATCATTCGGGCAGTTTCTTAGATTGAGAAGGAATTGCAGTACTATAGATGCTTTCAAAAGTGAGGCAGAAATCCTATCCCGCAATCTAAGGGAAAGACAATACCCAATGAAGAACATTACTCAGTCCAAAAAACGGGCCAGAAATAATAACAGAGAAGCCCTTTTGGAACCCAGAGAAGAAACAACTACCACCTCCGAAATCCTCACCTGTGTCACGACTTTCACACCAACCACCAATCAAGTGACCAAGATTTTAAAGAAACATTGGAAAATCCTTAACACAGGGGCAATGAATCTTGAACTACCTCGGTTTGCATACAAACGCTCCAAAAACATTAAGGATATGGTTATTCAAACCAGACCCAGACTCAAAACCAAACCCACACAGAGCACACTATGGCAACTACCTGCAGTGAAAGGACACTATCTGTGTGGCATGTGTACTGCCTGTACGTTTACATCCACACATAAAACCGTCACCCTTAATACTACCTTTATTTGGGAATTGAGGTCACACACGACCTGCAATACCAGCAATTGTATATACCTCATAACATGCCCCTGCAACTTATATTACGTAGGGATGACGACCAGACCGATAAAATTGCGAATTTCAGAACATCGCAGCAATTTTCGGTGCCATAAGCAGAACACTAAGATTAGTGCTCGTTTCTTAGAGAAGCAACACTCACCAGATTCAGTGAAATGGCTCATTTTAGAAGCCAACCCCCATTTGTCTAAACACAACCTTTTCAAGAAAGAACAGAGATGGATACACCGTCTGTCCTCGGATGTCATTGGTCTCAATGACGATATTCCATGGGGTCACTTAAGTCCTAAACGACATATCCTTATCTGATTATTTCAGCAGACAGATCAATAATTGCTCTCAATTAATTCTGTTGCGTTTTCCAAATTCTGACTACACCTACAGAATTTACACGCATCAATTGCCTCTTTTAAAGTTTTCGAAGGCACCGTGGTACCAACCCTCTCCTTCACCACATCTAATATAGGTTTCTATTTCAACCTTTCTTTTAAGCCTCTGCCACTTATATGACAGTTACTTTTAACGTTGTTTCCCAATACAAGATGGCCGACAAGGTTTTCTATCATCATTACCGGAGAGAAACAAACTTGATTGATGATACTTGGAGGGTGGCTTGTCTCACTAATCTTACCCTTTATCTTTACTTCAGTCCCTCTACCCCTCCCTTGCAGATAACCTTTGCTTTGCTCGTAAATCCGTTTAATGCCCGCGGTTATAGTCGCGGTCACGTGACATGACCGGATGTTTAAAAGCCCCGCGCTGTATCCCTGACGCTACCTCCCAGACTCGGTGGCTCGGGTAGGTCTAGAAGTGCAGCGTGAGCGGGGCAGACGTGAGTACTACAACCATTTGAACTAAATACTTTTAACCACTTTATTCCTTGTGATGCCATTTAATAGTTAGCTACCACCGCTGCTAGCGCCATTCAAGAGGGTGTCCTCTCTTTAAACTCCTTGTTCCCCCTCCTTGTTTACTATCGGCGCCCAGGCCAAATTTTTTTTTAATTTTTTCTAATTTTTACATCCTGATTCACAGTATTTAGGATTTTTTTGGCTTCCCAGCAAGGTGTACCATGATTATGTTAAGAACGTGAGATAGCGCTCACACACGCTGGATCTCATTTACTAATAGCAGATCCATATACACACACCCCAACCCCCCCCCCCCCCTTTTTTGGCTACGCTGGATGACAGCCAGCACAAACCTTGTTGCTATAGATAGTTTTTAGCCACACGAACAATGATCACTATGCTATACCTCTGCTTCACCATAATTACTTGATCTATATCTATAAATTTATACTCATGTTTAGCAGAAACATCACTAGCATTACAACCCAGAGCAAAGCATGTAGGCTGTGATGCAAGATTGGGCACCTTATGACTTGTTAAAAGGTTTTAAAAGGTTTTTACCTTTTATTTACTTTTTGGTTCTTAGTCTGTCTGTGTGGCTATTCATCACTGATCTGTATGGCCATGTGCCTACATTTTTGCATTAATGTTTTTTCATTTGTCTTAACGTCTATCTATTTGTTGTGACATGTGACTCTCCCCCCCCCCCTGTTTTACGTCATTAAGTCCATTACTACCTTTTGGTCCAGACCTACATTTAGAGGTTCCTCGGCTCACACTGAGTCCACCAAGCACTGTTGTGGTCCGCAGTCCTACTGAATAGGGTGAGTCCTGTGACCTTTTCTGCTGCGATGTATATATTTTTACGTGTTCCACATAGGTGAATAGTCACTTTAGTTCACTTTGATGGTACACCACTTTATCATAGCGTTCTTTGACGCTTATGCATCAGTAGTCACCACTGATCCTTATAAATATGACTGAGATGAATCACCTCGACAGCTGTTTTTACTTGTTCTGTTTTTCATTTATCTATTACCTGTGGTCATATCTAGCTTTAATTTAACTATGATCTGTTTAACCTACCGTTCCTTTTTTACAGGTAGCACCAGACCTTGACAGGTATTTTAGCTAAATGATTTTTCACATTCAAACTTGTTGTGATCGAGAGACTAAAAATTTCCGTATAGTCCTCCCCCCCTTTTATTGTAGATAGTCATCATAGGTCCTGACGAATCGCGAGTGCACGAGCTCTGAGCGAGAAACATGTTGACCATTAACACTAATTTTAGGCACTCTAATTAGAGACATTAAACTCTACCGAGTGCCAAATACACTTTTTTAATCGGGGAAGGAGACCTTTAGAATAAAATTGAATTCCCACACTGGTACTTTCAACCCTGTTTTAAAATCACTTTTCCATATCTACATTAATCAGGCCCCCATACCCGCACTTCACCAAACGGCTGTTGGATTAAAGAACTCCGATAAAGTGCCCCTTTTTAGGGAGCCCGTTAGGCATTGCACCGCCGGCCCGACGAGGAGCAGCCCATATGATGAAGCATGACACCTGCAAGGGTGTGTGAGGGCATTAATATCCAACAAAAGGATTACCCACTTCGCACACAGCGTACATGTAGTCTTATCCAGCTCTCTTGATTCACCTATAATTTCTCCTTCTATTGAGGAACAGCAGGTAATACTCTTCTTGGTAGTCATAAGGGAGAAGTGGTCACCTTAGAGCGCCTCCAGCAACAGTACAAAGTGGCACCCACTGAACTCTACCGATACACACAGATAAAGCACGCACTGACAACGGCCCTGCTGCCCGGTACTGCGGTCCCGGAGGCTTCCCCTATGGAGGATAGGTTGTTGACAGACTATATGCATAAGCGGGCTACGTCATTTACTTACCGCAAGTTAGTTAATAACCTACTGGACCCCACAATGCCTCTTAGGGACCAATGGATCCGCGATGTGGGTGATCTGGATGACACAGCGTGGCAGGAGGCGCTGTCCTCCCCGAGGGAAGTGGGTATACCCTCGAGACTCAAATTGGTGCAGCTCAAAATCTTGCATCGAACCTATTATACCAGATGCATAATGTTTAGGATGGGTAGAGCCTCGCACCCATACTGCCTTAGGCGATGTGGGGAGGAGGGCGCCTTTTATCATACTGTTAGACGGCGACCTCAGAGGAGCCTGGAAAGGGGTCCTGACTACCCTGAGACCCACCCTCAAAGTATCGTAGCCGGGCACTGGCGGGAGATTCCCCAGGGGGAGGACTCTCGCAACTAGGATCGTACTTCTGGCACCACACGACACAGAGGGACCACACTGGGTATTCTCAGAACAAGCTTTATCAAACGGGTATCACTGCAAATATGTTCAAGGTGAGCACGGGCTCAAGAGTCTCGGAAAGGTAGGGGGTAGCGGGACTGTCTCTGGTAACGGTTCAAAGCAGGGACGTACCCGGCGCACAGCTCACAATCCTCGAGCTGGGGGATACGTGGTCGGAGTTGGGGTCCGGCGGGACCGTGAGAGTCTGGGGGAGCCGCGAGTCACTCAGCAGGGCTCAGGTACAAGTTCGGAGGTCTTACAATCTTCAGGGAGCCGCGAGTCACTCAGCAGGGCTCAGGTACAAGTTCGGAGGTCTTACGATCTTCAGGGAGCCGCGAGTCACTCAGCAGGGCTCAGGTACAAGTTCGGAGGTCTTACGATCTTCAGGGAGCCGCGAGTCACTCAGCAGGGCTCAGGTACAAGTTCGGAGGTCTTACGATCTTCAGGGAGCCGCGAGTCACTCAGCAGGGCTCAGGTGAGTTCCAGTTCCAGGAGCCGCGACCACGTCAGCAGGCTCTCGTTGTTCCAGCGTCGAATCTGCCGGACAGCCCCAGAGCACCCCTTGTTATAGTTCGACCCCTCTTTGATGTCCGGAGTCTGTGCAGGCAGGGGTCTTGTCACCTGGGGGTCGCTTGTCGGGATTTCCTGCTATAGTCTTTTGATCCTTTCAGGGCCGGGTCGGGAGGAGTCCCAGACACCCAGCAGGCGTGGAGCCAGCCCTCAGGGAGGCCGGAGGGCCGATCGAAACCCATCGTCCCGGGGGAGTTCAGAGGTGCGATAGAAACTGCTCCTCCCTCTCTCATCCCCTGGAAGCGGGATGTCCTCCAGCCGGAGTGGCGCCTCTATGCCCGGGTCGCGCGGGGGCCGGGCGGCCATCTCGGTGCATGAAGTGGGCACGCGGGCCCGGGGTGGCCGAAAGGGGAGAGGCCAGGGACGGGGATGTCCGGGTCGGTGCGTGTGTCCTGGTGGGGAGGTTCGGCTGGGCCGGGGGCTTGGGCTGTAGGTACCAGGTTTCGGTGGTGCGGGGGCACGGAGGGCCATTCTACGAGGCCGGGTCCAACACGCGTCCCCCCCAGCTGAAAGCCGGAGAGAACTGCCCATCAGCTTGGGGGGTTCTCTTCGCTGAGGCGGAAGAACCGGGAGAGGCCGTCAGCATTGGCGTGGTCCGTACCAGGGCGGTGTTCCACGGTGAAATCCATCCCCTGGAGGGAGATTGACCACCGCAGCAGCTTGGGGTTTTCTCCTCGCATCTGCATGAGCCAACGTAAGGGCCGATGGTCAGTTTGGACTCTGAAATGGGTGCCAAACAGGTAGGGTCGTAGCTTTTTGAGTGCCCAGACCACGGCAAAGGCTTCGCGCTCTATGGTGCTCCATCTTTGTTCTCGGGGCAACAGCCGCCGACTGAGGAAGGCGACGGGCTGGTCTAGGCCTTGGTCATTTACTTGGGACAGGACGGCCCCAATGCCATGCTCGGAGGCATCGGTTTGGACTATGAACTCCTTGGCGTAGTCGGGAGCCTGGAGGACGGGGGCAGTACACATGGCCCTTTTTAGGGCATCGAACGCTTCCTGGCAGGCAGCCGTCCACTGCACTTTCTTTGGCTGTTTTTTAGACGTGAGTTCTGTGAGAGGGCCGACAAGGCTGCCATACCCCCGAATGAATCTTCGGTAGTAGCCCGTGAGTCCCAGAAAGGCTCGGACCTCCGTCTGGGTGATGGGTGGTTCCCAGGCCAGGATGGCGTCGATCTTTGGCTGTAGCGGGGCGACCTGGCCACTCCCGACCTGGTGCCCCAAGTAGACCACGGATCCTTGCCCGATCTGGCACTTGCTGGCTTTTACTGTGAGGCCTGCCTGGCGCAGGGCGATTAGCACCCTTCGGAGGTGCTGGAGGTGCTCACTCCACTCTGAACTGAAGACAGCGATGTCGTCCAGGTATGCCGCGCTGAACTGTTCTAGCCCGGCCAGGACTCTATTCACCAGTCGCTGGAAAGTGGCCGGGGCATTTTTCATCCCGAAGGGCATTACGCGGAAGCGGTAGTGCCCATCGGGGGTGGAGAAAGCGGACCGCTCTTTGGCCCCTTTGGTGAGCGCAATCTGCCAGTATCCGCAGGTGAGGTCGAATGTGCTGAGGAACCGGGCTGCCCCTAGTCGGTCAATGAGTTCGTCGGCTCGTGGAATGGGGTGGGCATCGGCTCGGGTAACGTCATTGAGCCCCCGGTAGTCCACGCAGAATCGGAGCTCGGGGGCGACACCGGGGGCCGCTGCCTTCGGGACCAGGACCACGGGGCTGGCCCAGGGACTGTCAGAGGGCTCGATCACCCCCAGTGTCAACATCTTCGAGACTTCCGCTTGAATGCAGGACCGGACCCGGTCAGGAACCCGGTAGGCTCGGTGTCTCACCGGCGGGCTGTCCCCGGTGTCCACATCATGAACACACCAGTTGGTGACCCGGGGGGTCAGGGAGAAGAGGTCAGAAAATTGTCTTAGGAGCTGGCGGCAGTCCACTTGTTGCTGGGCAGTGAGGGCTGGGGAGAGGTTCACTCCTTCCACGGAGCCATCCTGCGCCTTGATACACAGGAGGTCCGGGAGGGGATCCGACTCATCTTCGGCCCCGTCATCGGTGGCCAGCAGGAGGCTCAGTTCTGTCCGCTGGAAGTGAGGCTTGAGGCGGTTCACGTGCAGGACCCGGAGGGGATCCCGAGGCGACTGGACGTCCACCAAGTAGGTAACTTGGCTCTTCTTCTCGACCACTTTGTAGGGCCCAGTCCATCGGTCCTGGAGAGCGCCAGGCTTCACGGGGGCCATGACCCACACCTGCTGGCCCGGCTGGAACTCGACCAGAGTAGCATTCTGGTCGTACCAGCGCTTCATTTCTTCTTGACTCGCCTCCAGGTTGGCCTCGGCCAGTTCTCGGAACCTCCTGGTCTGGTTCCGGAGGGCCAGGACATATTGGAACACATCTCGGGGGGTGGTCTGGGGTGCTGCCTCCCACCCTTCCTTAACTAAACTGAGGGGACCTCGGACGGGGTGCCCATAGAGTAATTCAAACGGGCTGAACCCTAAGGACTTCTGGGGGACCTCCCGGTAAGCGAACAAGAGGCAGGGGAGCAGGACGTCCCACTTACGCCGGAGGGGCTCTTCTAGGCCAGCGATCATCCCTTTCAAAGTCCTATTAAACCTCTCTACTAGGCCGTTCCCTTGGGGATGGTACGGGGTGGTGAACTTATAGGACACCCCACATTGTTGCCACAGGGACGTCATATACCTGGATATAAAATTAGTGCCGCGATCGCTCACGACCTCGCGGGGGAAACCCACCCTGGAGAAGATCCCCATCAGGGCCCGGCCCACCACGGGGGCCGTAATGGTGCGTAGGGGAATAGCCTCTGGGTAGCGGGTGGCGTGGTCCACAAGGACCAAGATGAAACGGTGACCTTGGGAGGTGGGGGGGTCCAGTGGCCCCACGATGTCGATCCCGACTCGTTCGAAGGGGGTACTGACGACCGGGAAGGGTTGGAGGGGAGCCTTGCGCTTCCCCCCACTCTTCCCACTGGCTTGGCACGTGGGGCAGGACTTGCAGTGGGCCTCTACCGCTGCCTTCATCTTAGGCCAATAAAAATGGGTCACGAGACGGCTGTAGGTCTTGTCCTGACCCAGGTGACCGGCGAGGGGGACATCGTGGGCTAAGCCCAGGAGGAAATCCCGGAAGCGGAGAGGTACCACCAGTACCCGTCCGGATCCCAGCTCCACTGATTTCTGCTCACTATACAGGACGTTATTCTCCCAATAGATTCGGTGCGTTCCGGTCTGGTCACCTGCGGCTTGGCCCTCGGCCTGGCGCCGCAGCCCGACCAGGGAAGGACAGGTGGCTTGCTCACGGCAAAATTCTTCTCGGGTGGGCCCGCCCTCGTGGCGCCAATGGGCCAACTCGGGTAGATCCCCCAACTCGGGAACCGGGGCGGGGTCGGATGGTGTGGGTTCGTCGCTGGCGACGGACCCTTCCGATGGGGGAACGGGAGGACCCTCGGCGGGGACGGTGCTGGCTACTTCGACCGGGGTGCTCTCGATTTCTCTCCGGGGAGTGAGTCGGGCTGTCATAGATCGGGTGGTGGCACACACCCACTCGGGGAGTCCCATCATTCCTAGGTGGGCCTTGCGCTCTACGTGCTTCCAGGGAGAACTCTCCAGGTCGTTCCCTAAGAGGCAGTCGACCGGCTGGGAGGTTCTTACGGCCACCTTGAGTTTGCCTATCACCCCTCCCCACTCAAATGGCACCAGGGCCACCTGACACATACTTTCCCTATTGTCTGCAGATATTACGGGGCAAAAGACATTGGGGAGGATCTGCTCCTCGGGAACTAGGTGCCTGAGGACACCGGTGATACTGGCCCCGGTGTCCCGCAGGGCCTCTACCTGGTGGCCATTGATCTTGACGAGCTGCCCATATTTCTGTGTGTTGGACGGTAGGAGGCTACCAGGGATCATTTCCCTATCTCCCAGGGATACTAGGGCCATCGCGGCTGGTTCCCACTCCTCGGCTCCCTCAACCTCCTCCCCTAGGGCTACGTTGGCTATCTGTCTCGCAGGGGTGACTTGGGTGGCCATGGGGCACTCTGGGTCATTGGCGTAGTGCCCGGGTTTCTGGCAGCGGAAACATGTGACGGTCACCCGGTGTCCCCGTCTCCCAGGGGGCCCTGTTACTGGTGGGGGGGGCGCCGGGAAAGGTGGAGGTGGTGTCTTCGGGGGGCTAGGCTGTGACTCCCTCGGCCCTCCCTGGTTCCCTCCCTCTCTCTGGCGGGGTGGTCCCTGACTGGTTCGGGGGTACTCTCCTACCATGCCCCGGGAGACCCGGGTGTTGGTCCAGCGGTCGGCCTCCACGGCCAGCTTCCGGGGATCTGTGAGCTTGCTATCCAGCAGATGTTGACGTAGCTCTACGAAGCAGTTCGCAGCCAGATGTTCCCATAACATGAGGTCAGTGAGTTCGGCAAGGGTGGTGACTTTGCTGCCCTTGACCCACCCATCGAAGGCCCGGCTAAAAAAGTTTACATACTCCACCCAGGTGGTGCCCGGGATCTTCCTGCAGTCCCGGAACCGTTGGCGGTACATTTCTGGGGTGAGGCCGTATCTTGTGAGGAGAGCCTCTTTCATGTGGCTGTAGGAGGTCTGCAGGGAGAGGGGTAGGTCGAGCAGGGTGTCCCTTCCTTCGCTCAGAAACCGTCCCCACAACCCCGCCCCCCAGTCCTTCTGTGGAATCCGATGGGAGGTCATGGCGACCTCGTAGGCCCGAAACCATTGCTGAATGTCATCGTTTTTATAATATTCTTTGACCACATCCTTGGGGATGTGGACCTTCTGTTCCGCTGGGGGGGCCGTCTCTCGGTTCCCCGAGGGCCTCCCGTCCTCATTTCGGGCCTTGAGCTCGAGTTCCTTTAAGCTCCGTTCGTGCTCCAGTTGGAGCTTTCTTCCTTCGTGCTCCCGTTGGAGCTTCTTTTCTTCCAGTTCGCCTTGTACACGCATTTGCTCTACTGCTAGCTTCTTCTCCGCTAACTTCAATTCGCCCTCGATTTTGAGTTTGGCTAACTCGAGTTCATGACTGCGGCTTCTCTCTCTGTCCGCGAGCTCTTCCGGGGATAGGCCCCCGTCTGGTACGATGCCTCGCACCTGATTGCTACTGCTTTCATTTTGGGGGGGTTCGGCTTCGTCGGGGCGCTCCCCCGTGCCTTCCGGAGGGGGGGGCCCCGGTCTCCACCCAAGTTTTCAGTGCTTTCTGCAAGTCTTCCTTAGTGTTGAGGCCAGTGGTAGCGATTTTAAGTTCTTTGCAAAATTGTTTTAGCTCTTTGTGTGTGTATTCTTCCAGATGCTCCACCTGGAACACTCTGTTGGCGTTGGTTTCTGCGGAGCTCGTGGCGCTTCCTTCTGCCATCTTTGTTGGTCGTGCGTCCGTCGTTTACTGTACGATCTCTAGGTGATGGGCCCGAATCCCGTCGCTTGCCACCAATGTTAGACGGCGACCTCAGAGGAGCCTGGAAAGGGGTCCTGACTACCCTGAGACCCACCCTCAAAGTATCGTAGCCGGGCACTGGCGGGAGATTCCCCAGGGGGAGGACTCTCGCAACTAGGATCGTACTTCTGGCACCACACGACACAGAGGGACCACACTGGGTATTCTCAGAACAAGCTTTATCAAACGGGTATCACTGCAAATATGTACAAGGTGAGCACGGGCTCAAGAGTCTCGGAAAGGTAGGGGGTAGCGGGACTGTCTCTGGTAACGGTTCAAAGCAGGGACGTACCCGGCGCACAGCTCACAATCCTCGAGCTGGGGGATACGTGGTCGGAGTTGGGGTCCGGCGGGACCGTGAGAGTCTGGGGGAGCCGCGAGTCACTCAGCAGGGCTCAGGTACAAGTTCGGAGGTCTTACAATCTTCAGGGAGCCGCGAGTCACTCAGCAGGGCTCAGGTACAAGTTCGGAGGTCTTACGATCTTCAGGGAGCCGCGAGTCACTCAGCAGGGCTCAGGTACAAGTTCGGAGGTCTTACGATCTTCAGGGAGCCGCGAGTCACTCAGCAGGGCTCAGGTACAAGTTCGGAGGTCTTACGATCTTCAGGGAGCCGCGAGTCACTCAGCAGGGCTCAGGTGAGTTCCAGTTCCAGGAGCCGCGACCACGTCAGCAGGCTCTCGTTGTTCCAGCGTCGAATCTGCCGGACAGCCCCAGAGCACCCCTTGTTATAGTTCGACCCCTCTTTGATGTCCGGAGTCTGTGCAGGCAGGGGTCTTGTCACCTGGGGGTCGCTTGTCGGGATTTCCTGCTATAGTCTTTTGATCCTTTCAGGGCCGGGTCGGGAGGAGTCCCAGACACCCAGCAGGCGTGGAGCCAGCCCTCAGGGAGGCCGGAGGGCCGATCGAAACCCATCGTCCCGGGGGAGTTCAGAGGTGCGATAGAAACTGCTCCTCCCTCTCTCATCCCCTGGAAGCGGGATGTCCTCCAGCCGGAGTGGCGCCTCTATGCCCGGGTCGCGCGGGGGCCGGGCGGCCATCTTGGTGCATGAAGTGGGCACGCGGGCCCGGGGTGGCCGAAAGGGGAGAGGCCAGGGACGGGGATGTCCGGGTCGGTGCGTGTGTCCTGGTGGGGAGGTTCGGCTGGGCCGGGGGCTTGGGCTGTAGGTACCAGGTTTCGGTGGTGCGGGGGCACGGAGGGCCATTCTACGAGGCCGGGTCCAACACATACCATATGGCAATGCCCGAAGATTGTGGTCTACTGGGTGAAAGTGATGAGGACGATTTCGCAGGTAGCGGGTGTGTCCCTCTTGCCAGAGCCCAGGGGTTGTTTGCTAAATGTTTGGTAACCACATGACTTAACACGGTTGGCGCAAGACTGGGCGACATTTGGGGTTATGATGGCTAAGCGCAGCATAGCGCAGAAATGGGGGGCGGAGGAGGTGCCGTCGCTTAGCGCATGGTGCAACGATATGGACCCGGCCATGATTGCAGAGAGGACAGTGTTTGCCAACCGTGGCTGCCCTAACAAATGGAACAAGCTATGGGGGGATGGAACAAATAAAGGGGTTACATCTGCGATCCTCTACAAGAACAAGCGAATGAGAGCCTTGATGAGGAATGCTAAGGAGGGTGGAGGATGGTCGAGAGGTATTATGGGGAGTGAATATGATGTATTGTGCTTTCTCGCAGCGAAATATTGGAATTATGTACTGCTGCTGACTGTTATGTATAACCAACGGACGGAAAACCTCTGCTTTATTGTTGTTATCTTTGACAAAATAAAAAAGAATTAAAAAAAAAAAATGCTAAATGTTATTAGTAATTTTTACCCCTCCGCTATCTAACAATTTCCCTACTGTTGCACTCACTGGAGGGGGAATAGTAATTTTTTCCCCAGCGCCATCCAGCACTTTCTCTACTGTTGCACTCACTGGAGGGAGTGGGAATAGTAATTTTTACCCCTTAGCTATCCAACACTTTCCCTACTGTTAGAATTATTTTTTTGTAGTTAAATGTTTGAATTATTTATAAAATAGTTATTTTTCATTTTAAATCATTGATATATGTATATATTCTAGTTTTTTATAATTTAAAAGTTTAAAAATAAATAAAGATAATAGTTAATACATTATTATTATTTTTTTTTTTTAATATTTTATTTTTCCTCCGACCAGTAGTTACATGTCAGTGAACCATCATAAAGTTAATACACAAATTTTCTCTAGGCACTAGAGAGGACATTCTACATCCAATAGTATACATTCTCCACATTGCCCCGCACTATTTTCACCAGTTAATACATTATTTTAAAGTAAATATATGTATAAAATATGTTGTTGTGTTTATATATTTTTTAATTAAGTTTATTTATATTTAATCAATATTTCCTACATTGAGATTTCTTACATCGATATTCTGTCAGTGATCCCAGCACACACCTCTTCGCCTCTCATCCGTTCAGGGGTGGAGGGCATGCCGGCCTCAATACTTCACAAGATTTGCGTGTGCAACTGAACAACAACATTTCTAACTTATAATGAATTCCCCACTATTCAGTACTTTTTCACTTTTTCTTCTCTTCTCTTTTCGTTCCTTTTTACTTTCTCTTTCTAAATTACTTATTAACCTATACATGGATTTTTGAAGACATTCATTACATCACTGTTTTAAATCATTCATAGGTCTACCTGTATTATTCTAGATATGATGTTCTATTTTACACTATGTTCTATGTTAAAGCAACATTCTGTTGTTCATTTCCGAATGTTGAGTATCTTATATTTCATATAATCATCATCAATAAAGTCTTCTTACAACTTTAAAAAAAGGAATTCAGGTCTGTGATTGGTTACACACACAGACATCAGCTAAGCTAGCATTAACCAATGGAGGTGTTTTAACATAAAAGAATGCACATCCCATCAATAAGTTCAACCCAATTTCTATACATTTTTATGCACTTCAGCCTGTGGATGGCCTGCAGCATATTTTGTACGAGGCTGTTACTGAGGCACCATCTCCAAGCACATATCAGCTGATGAATTGTGTGCATGTCTTCGAAGCAGCATCAGCATGAAAAGTTGGGTGAAGGTTTTATTTAGGGGTGCTGTGGGGGGCTGAAACTCTTTAGGCCCAATGGGCTTTGCATGCTTGTGAATCCCTAACCAAGTCTCATATCGTGACCAAAACTCATGCTGTGTCTCTTCTGCCAGAGACAGATCTGCCTATTCACACAGTGCCATGTGTCACACAGCGACAGCAAAGATGAGCTGGAAACCACTGCAAAGAGTGGATTCAATTCATCCTTCGAGGCTTTGAACAGCCATGTCCATTGAGAGGTATGAAAACACTCCAGGACGTCCACACCAACCTCGTCAGACTTTGTTTTGTTTTGCAGGAGGGTGTTTAATGGGGTGGAAGGGGTAAAAGTGCCCCTTAGGTACTTCTCGGCATGAGGGCCTACTCCTCAAAGGCCCGGCCCCCTCCTTACACTGTAATTTTATTTTTAGGTCTCGCCTGAGCCAGCGCGCATGCGCTGCACTGCGAGACTTTAAGGAAGGGGTAACTTTAAACAAACGCTCGAGCGTGTGCTTTTTTTTAAATCACACCTTCTGGCCTATTCGTGCGTCTTTCTAAGAAAGACAGCACGCAATTGGCCAAAGGCGGGTGCATGGCCTGCCTTCACTTTTTCTTGGCCTAGGGTCCGCCGGGGCGAGCAACAGTGCCATCTGTAACCAATTACCTTAATTCGACACAAATGGAGGTCAGCGCTGGTTTGCCCTGTAGTGTGCGCGCGTTACTAGCGCGTTCACGGTCACCGCACTGCCACGCTTGTTCGTTTTATTATTGTCTTTACAGGGAAAGCAACCACCAGGGCTACTTGAGAAACTTCAGGGCAGATGAGCACTGAGGGGTGTGATTGGCAGAGGGCCTGAATACTTAAAAGCAAACACCCCTTTTGCCTCCTGCCTCATCACATATAAAAGCATAGTCTGCCCGTTAGGTTGCATTTTTTACATGGGAATCTGCTGCGATTTCTGCCCTGGCTACTTCCTCTTACAAGCCTAGGGCCCGATTCACAGAACTAACTTAAGACAAAATCCTAAACTTACTACCATTTTGGTATTCACAGAAGGCACTTACTCATTTTGGTATTCACAGAAGGAACTTACTCATTTCGGTATTCACAGAAGTTAGGAGTCCTAACTTTAGGACTCCTAAATGCCTTCTGTGAATACCGAAAGTCTTAAAATTAGGATTTTTCACAGTTTAGTAGTAGTAAAGTTAGGACTCCTAACTTTAGGACTCCTAAATGCCTTCTGTGAATACTGAAAGCCTTAAAATTAGGCTTTTTCTCAATTTAGTAGTAGTAAAGTTAGGAGTCCTAACTTTAGTACTACTAAACTGAGAAAAATCCTAATTTTAAGACTTTCGGTATTCACAGAAGGCATTTAGGAGTCCTAAAGTTAGGACTCCTAACTTCTGTGAATACCGAAGTGAGTAAGTGTCTTCTGTGAATACCAAAATGAGTAAGTGCCTTCTGTGAATACCGAAATGGTAGTAAGTTTAGGATTTTGTCTTAAGTTAGTTCTGTGAATCGGGCCCTTCGTGTTCTCCGCCTGCACTTGCGTGCAAGCATAGGGCAGTGTTATATTCGAGGTTAATTTTCTACGGTGCACGCGGACACCACCTATTCCCATACTCCTTCATCAACACATGTCCCGAGTTGCAATCCATGTGATGGCTGACCTGGAAAACACACTAGTATGTATTTAGTGCTTGTTTACTTCTAGAATTCACACGTGGCTGCTCAGGCCCGTGCGGGCTCGAGGTTGCCACGCTGCGAGGCTCCGCCGGAGAGACCTGGTTCGGGCATGCTCAGAGGGCGCGTGCCCGATGCGAGGGGGGAGAGAGCAGAGCGCTCGTCATGCCTGCTTTCGCCTGGAGGTAGTGACCCACCATGGAGTGCATCCAGGAGCTGGCACACAGCTAAGCTCCGGGGGAAGAAGGCGCACTGCTTGCTGGGGGAGGGGCTGTAGAAGGATGGGATCCTACAATTTCCTGCGGCAGAACCTGCCAATGCCCGCTGCAGGCAGCGCCAGTTAGTGTTTCCGAGCTCCCTGGGCTGCTGCGTGGCTCCACAGCCTCCGGCTGAGCTGTGAGTCTGACAGAAGGTAGCGGCGTGCAGCCTCTGCAGGAGCCGGAGCCGGCTGCCCTGCAGACCGGGCGCTGGTACTTGGAAGTTGCCCCAAGTTGACTCCGGAGCCCGGGTGTGAATGGGACTGCTCGCCCTCTTCCTGCTTTCTGTCTCAGAGATCCCCTCGCCAGGCGGGGACCGACAGCTCTGGCCAACTCTTTCTCATTTTCTACCAATTACATGACATGAGTACCAGGTAATTTTTCCGGAACATGTGTGATTCTAATAATATTGGGCTCCGTATGCCTCGGGTGCCTGTGCGCATGCTGCTCTCAGACGTGATGGAGATCTCGGTTTGTGCTGGTAGTGTCACCTGTTCACATCTCATAGTGAGAGCCCCCGCCTACTGAGGGGCCGATTCCGGCCGCAAAACGAACCGACCGACACGGACCCGGACCGAATACTGACCGACATGGACCAGCGCCGTACGACCAGTGCAGTACGATGCAACGCGTGTGAATTCCAACCGACACGTACGGAATACAAGCCGTACGACCGAGCCGTAGGGAAAATAGTGATCCGGCCGGAAAACCGACGCGATTTTCACCGACCGACACAAACCCAGTATGAACCCGATCGACCCGTACCCGCGATGTACGATTAGCGCAATACGATGCAATGCGTGTAAAACCCGACCGACTCGCACGGAGACCAAGCCGCACGACCGACACGCGCAGACAACCCGACACACAAGTAATAGAGACCGCCGCGAACGACGCGTACCAAACACAGAAGACAGGCAGCGTGAACAAGGCAGAGAAGCCCGCACGAGACAACAGCAGCGTCCGTTTCCGTCACATGAACGTTTCCTTAATGCCTACAAAACACAAAGGAAAAAAGACAAAAAAAGGACCAAACAAGCAATGACAAAGCCAATAAATACCACAAAAAAAAGGAAATTGGGACAAAGACACACCCACAACTCCAACTATATGAAGGACTACAATCACTACCATCATCCCTTGCAAACAGGAGACACAGCCAGCAGCAAACACCAGTACACAGCAACCACAGATAGACCCACAACTCACACATCACACAACTAACACACCATCAGCACCTCATACAAAAGCACACACACATACACACAGCAAAACCAACACCAAACCACCATCACTTGCACCCTCACACACACATCACTCACCACCACCACCCATCACCATGCCTCCAAAGAAGAATCCAAAGTTCACAGATAGTGAGGTAGAAGTGCTGGTAGACGAGATCATCAGAGTAGAGCCACATTTGTTTCGTACATTGGTTCAAAGGACCCCCATCTCACAGAAAACCAAGAAGTGGGCGAGGATTATGGACAAGGTGAACGCACAAGCACCAGCAAGGCGCACAAAGGACGACATCCAGAACAGGGGGTATGACGTGTGCAAGAGGGTCAAGACAATCATCAAAAAAGATCACGCCCTGAGTCAGTGCACCGGCGGTGGCCCTCCTGCCAAACCAGTCTACTTCAGGACCTGGGAGGAGAAGGTGCGGGACATCCTACCACCAGAGAGCGTCCATGGCCTAACACACATCCCAGAGCCTGGTGAGTACACAATCAACATACCCAAGATTGTGTGGCAAGGGGACAGTGAAACCATGCACCTCAAGCAAAGCTACACTAACCAATAGATAATGAGCCCAAGATGTGTATGCCAGTCAGACACACACAATACCTGCCATCTCATAGTGACTGAGGACTGTGTCATGACATGCACCAACCTACAAACAAATAGTGCAAGCCAGTGGCACTAAGCCAAATAGACCCTGCCAGACAGTTTGCCACCACAAACACACCACCTCACAGTGCAGCTGACTGTCAGGAAGGAATAGTGGGGATGCAGGTGAAGTGAGTGTAGCCAAAAGCATGATGGGGCCTGTAGTCACAGATAATGCACACCCTCCTGATTGGCCCATCAAGACCTCTTTGCAACATGCCCACATCACAGGGAGTGGAAAATGACTGACAAGATGGCTGACACCGGGTCCTGCTGTGGGGAGCACAAGGCCTTGCTAGGGCTTGTGTGCAAATCAGAAGCAGGACACCACTGATTGACATCCTGAAAGACAACTTGCACGCCCTACAATGGAAGCACGTTTCATAATGGGAAGGAGGATTGACAGCCCTGACCATACTACTCAGCATGGGTAGACACCCCCCAACACAAACTCCACACAACTCACGGGGTAAAATGCATTGACACACACCTCATTGAAATATCAGCAAAAGATACCCCGTACTGGGTGCTGCTGTGTGAAGCACAGGGGCTCACTTGGGACTTGTAGCCAAACAAACACCAGGATTTCACAGTCAGCCATCTTGCTATTGCTGTCACACCCCCTCACAGGGAAGCAGAGTCAAGAGGGAGGAAGCATGGGTATGCTGGGAAGAGGGGTGTAGCCAAGAGTATGATGGGACTCGCAGTCACAGTCAACCTACACCCACCCACATGGCCCAGCAAGATCAAACTGAACCATACTCGCCTCACAGGGAGTGGGAAGGGACTGACAAGATGTCTGACACTGGGCTCTGTCGTGGGGAGCACAAGGCCATGCTGGGAAATGGCCAACATCATACATCAGGACTACACAGTCAGCCATCTTGCCATCGCTGTCACACCCCCTCACAGGGAAGCAGAGTCAAGAGGGAGGAAGAAAGGGCATGCTGGGAAGGGGGTGTAGCCAAGAGTATGATGGGAGTCGCAGTCACAGACAACCTACACCCACCCACATGGCCCTGCAAGAGCTAACTGAACCATACTCGCCTCACAGGGAGTGGGAAGGGACTGACAAGATGTCTGACACTGGGCTCTGTTGTGGAGAGCACAAGGCCATGCTGGGACTTGTAGCCAAACAAACACCAGGATTTCACAGTCAGCCATCTTGCCATTGCTGTCACACCCCCTCACAGGGAAGCAGAGTCAAGAGGGAGGAAGTATGAGCATGCTGGGAAGGGGGTGTAGCCAAGAGTATGATGGGACTTGCAGTCACAGAAAACCTACAACCACCCACATGGCCCAGCAAGATCAAACTGAACCATACTCGCCTCACAGGGAGTGGGAAGGGACTGACAAGATGTCTGACACTGGGCTCTGTTGTGGGGAGCACAAGGCCATGCTGGGAAATGGCCAACAACAATATCAAACTCCGTCTGTTACAAGCTGGGAAAAAGCAGTGTACAGGCAGGCATCTGTTTGAAAAGTAGAAAATTATGGGGCCGATTCACAGAACCAACTTAAGGCAAAATCCTAAACGTACTACTTTTGGTATTCACAGAAGTTAGGATTGTGTCTTAAGTTTGTCTTAAGACAGACTTAAGACAGTCTTAAGACAGACTTAAGACAGACTTAAGACAGACTTAAGACAGACTTAAGACAAACTTAAGACAAATAACTTAAGTCTGTCTTAAGTCTCTCTTAAGTCTGTCTTAAGTTTGTCTTAAGTCTGTCTTTAGACTGTCTTAAGTCTGTCTTAAGACTGTCTTAAGTCTGTCTTATGTTTGTCTTAAGACAAACTTAAGACAAAATCCTAACTTCTGTGAATACCAAAAGTAGTAAGTTTAGGATTTTGTCTTAAGTTAGTTCTGTGAATCGGGCCCGTCATGTTTGTGAACCAACGATGCATGTAGAAACATAAATCACATTGTGTGTCTCTTCCAAACACAGGTGGTGCTGGGCACCCAGCACCAAATGACGAGGATACCCAGTCCCAGACTCTGGTGGACACTGACCTCTCTGGTCTGACTCTCTTACTGTCCTCTTTGGATGACGACAACCAACCTGGCCCCTCTGGTGTGAGCCATCATGCAGCACCAGCAGCCTCAACATCTGCCCCCCCTGTACCCACGCCTTCAGCATCTGGACACCGACAGGGCACCCCCTGCCAACACGGACAGACCAAGGACAATCAACACCCACAGCACAGGGACACAGGACCCCCCCCGGAAGCTACAGCCAACACCACCAGCAACACCACCCAAGGGGTCCCAGTGTCACCTGTGCGTACCGCCGCTGGTCCTGCCCGTGTGGAGAGGGGTGCTGGGAGGGGTGGGAGGCACAGGGCACGCCTTGCAGAGGGGTCTGGACTGCATGATGACCCCCAACTGGCATGCATCTTAGATGCGTACCAGGATAGCACCGGAGGATTTTGCCAGGTAGTGGGGATCCTCAAGGACATGCAACACGAGGAGGTCGCCCACCATGCCCGCACAGAGGCCAAGTGGGATGACATCACTGCGGTGCATCAAGACATACTACAATGCCTCCGCCAGATCAACACCAACCTGTCCACACCCTCCTGTGTGCCCACAACATCTGTCGCAACACCATCTGCCAGCGCCACAGGGAGGGAGGAGGACTCTGGCGGAGTGTCCCCTGCACCGCAGAGGATCCCCGCCCCCCCCCGGAAGAAGAGGGGTAGTCCGAAGAAGGACATGTGAGAGGCAGATGTCCCAGCACATACCCCAGGGCCTCCAAAGCTGTTCTGGACAATGTTCTTTGTGTTCAACCCGTTCACCTTGTCCAATCGCACACAACTCGCCCACATGACATGGAGGGTTCATGTTGGGCCAATGTATCAGATGACTGTGGACTTTACTCTGGACATTTCATCTACCAGCACTTCCAACTCCAATGTGAACTTTGGATTCCCAAACCACTGTACAGCACCCACCATCCTGTGCACTTCCCTTACACATGTTTGTAAATAAACTCACCAGTACACCATACTTGCCTCTGTTGTGATTCAAACTTGTCATGTTCAGGGAGATGTCGATCTGCTACACAACACAGTGCATGCCAAATACTGCAACAATGTGACCAACGTAAGGTGAGCCATGGGGATGTGACACATGTGAGGGACACACACCACTATGGCAACATAAAACATACTCACCATGGCCATGTTACTCATCACACACAATGATGTTGACCTGAAACACATTGGCATGCACAGACACAACACCAAGCCCAGTCAGTGGTAACAAGTCCACAGGTGAGGTAAGCAGATGTCACTCAGATGTGGGAAGACAGACAACGCACATAACAAAGCGTAGCACAGGTTCATTACACATCAGCAACATGTTTATTCCACACTAGTTGCACGGTAATTCTACGTAACTGTGGACACATGCTCACAATGTGTTGGAGAATGGAAGTCCAGGGATGTGTGGTACATCAGTTGATGGGAATTGTCAACTTCCACACTGGTGTTGGCTTTTGGGTGTTGGGGGTCAGTGTTGACCACGCAACAGGCAAAGGACCCTGGGAAGGACAGACAAGATACAGTCAAAAGCACAGAAGAACAGGAGAGAAATACAATACACATACACAAAACATGTTGCAAAACACCTACACAAACACTAGTTAGCAGTACTACCCTATTGTGGAGTACACACCACCTGAATGGACACATCACAGCA
Source organism: Triturus cristatus (assembly GCF_964204655.1). Taxonomy (NCBI): domain Eukaryota; kingdom Metazoa; phylum Chordata; class Amphibia; order Caudata; family Salamandridae; genus Triturus; species Triturus cristatus. Next base: position 93,389,904 of record NC_140589.1, on the reverse strand, counting down.
CGCATCCAGTCAAGTGGCACACAGACACACTCAGACAGCAACAGAGCTGGCTCAACACATTCCAGGCTACCTCCATACATTCACATAACAACCCTGGAAACTCACATTCAGGAGAAGAAGTTGTTGATGAGCTGGGAGCGGGCGTCACCATTTTCATCATCACTGGCATCTTGGCCCAGGCCGGGATCCTCCACAGGTGCCGGAGGTTGGTTGTCGTCATCGTCATCCTGGATGAGAGGCACCTCCTTCCGCACCGCCATGTTGTGTAGCATGCAGCAGACAAGGATTATTTTGCACACCTTTGCAGGCTCATATGGGAGGGCACCTCCGGTCTTGTCCAGGCAGCGAAAGCGGCTTTTACCTCCGGTCTTGTCCAGGCAGCGAAAGCGGCTTTTCAGGAGGCCAAATATCCGCTCAATCACCCTCCTGCTCCGACCATATGCCTCATTGTAGTGCAGCTCGGCTGGTGTCACAGGGTTCCTGAGGGGTGTCAGCAACCACGGCATGTTGGGGTATCCGGAGTCACCTACACACACAAAAATGAACAAGTAGCTGAGTTTTGTAGGAGTGCGGAATACGACAGTGACAAACACACACAATGAGAAACAGTCAGTACACACCGACAAGCCAGGCACGCTGAGCTGGCATCTGTGACATCAACGTTGCAATGCGACTACTCCTCATAATGTAGGCATCGTGCGCCGAACCAGGGAACCGTTCACACATGTGTGATCAACATGTCAGCAAGACAGACCACCAGAGCATTGATCGAATGGTAGTGCTTCCTGTTCCGGTATGCCTGCTCATGTGCCTGTGGTGGTATCAGGGCAACGTGTGTCCCATCAATAGATCCGATGACGTTCGGCATCCTCCCCATTGTATAAAAGGCATCATTAATTTCAGGGAGTTCATCTGGGCTCGGGAACTTGATATACAGGTCGAGGAATTGCAACATCCCCTCCAAGACATTGCGTAGCACCCGACTAAACATCGTTTGCGACATCCCACCAGCAGTAGCCACAGTGTACTGGAATATACCGGTAGCGAAGACGTGCAGGGCTGCCATCACCTTCACCTCTGGGATCAGTGCTGTAGGGTATGTCCGGCCAGGTAGCAGATGTGGCGCCAACTGCTCCGCCAACTCCTCAATCAGTGGCCTTGTGAAGCGGTACCATCTGATGCAGTCGCATTCCTGCATGGTTGCAAGGTCTGGGAACGGACGATGGACAGTTGGTGCCCTGCAGTACAGAGATGCACAAAGGAAGATTGTCAGTACATCCACCCATGTGGCCATGGCCACGCTCACTATCACATGCTAGTTCATGACATTACACAATGTACTGATGTGTGTGCTGTTGGGCATGGACACATATGTCACCTACAAGACCACCACCTCACATCTCAATTCCACATGTCCACATGAGTCCCATATAGTGCAATGGGCTAATCATCTGGCTGTGTCACCCAACCTATGTGCTGCTGCAACATTAAAAAAACCCACCCCAGTGACTAATGAGGACTCATGTCTCCCAGGCATCACAGATCTTTGCCATGCAGAAACCCAGGCTCCCTGTATTGCCACATCAACACAGCAATGGACATGGCATAGCACGTACACACCACAAGGCAAGCGTAAGTCCCACAGGTAGTGGCCACTGTTGTTCCTGCCGGCCCTACATGTACGTCTCTTAGACACACACCCCATCAAGGTTGATGCATATACCACATGGATGTGGAGACTGTCACCCATTGGTAACATGTGATCAGACACATCTGAGACACTACATGCACACAGACTGTGGGTGCACATCAGTATTGTGGCTACAGGTCTCACTGTGACGTACAAGCCATCACCCCCAGGACTCAGGGTGTATGTGACATGTCCTAAACATATCCAACCTGACACAGTTGCCTTGACTCATGCCCATTACTGTACAATTGCACATCACAGTGGTAATGTGCACAACACACAAAGAATTCTGGCCCCGTGTACACGTGCACAGCCTGGGAGTGGCTGCACAAAGTGCCAGCCCAAAAAACTGCTGTGGCCACCCCAAACACCCAGGGAATGCAGTCTTACATGCCATGGGACACTGTGTGGCCAATGCTATAGTGTGGCAGGTGTGCACAGGTGTCCATGGCCAGTATATGTGTGTTGCATCCGTATAATAGTCACACTAATGAGGTCCGACGCGGGTGACAATGCGTACGCATTGCACGGGTCATGTCCGAGCCGTGCGTATGCTTTGTCATTGAATGCAATGAGGTCCGACGTGGGTGACAATGCGTAGGCATTGCACGGGTCATGTCCGAGCCGTGCGTACGCTTTGTCATTGAACGCAATGAGGTCCGACGCGGGTGACTATCATGCATACGCGTCGGACAGGCAAGGTTCGAGACAGGCGTACGCCTTGGCCATTGAATCGTATGGAAACGGGTGCATGTGTACATTTAAAATACGCGTTGTATAGTCAGTTGAACGAGCCGTGCGCACCCATTGGCTCTGGACTGTCATGGAGACGAATGCGTATTCAAAAGTTGTACGAGTTGTGCACTGGAAATTCAGTTGGATGCCTACAACAATGTTGCAATTTCAAGTGTTCCACGAAGGTGAAGATTTGAACGATGCGGAAGGCTTGTACGTGTCGTACTTTTAAATGGATTGGCCAGATTCATAGAATGAAACCGTGTTGGACCTATCACTTGGGACACATGGCACAGAGTCTGCCTCTGCAGCACAGATATAAGGCTGGCCTGCACTACATGCTACTGGACCACATCCCTGCTACCACTGCTACCACTGCTGCAGTCTCTACATCCTCTGGCTCCTGCTATGGCACGCACTCTGGAGAGGGCCCTAGCCTTCACTGAGGAGGAGAACCAGGCCCTGCTGGACGGGCTCCTTCCAGAGTACAGAAAGGTCTATGGGAAACCAGGGGAGCAGGTGAGTGTGCAGTCCACTGACTTCCTAATTATGCATGTTGTCTGACTAGCAGTACTTGCAGTGGCACGCATTCTCACTGACTACTTTCATCCCCCAAAGTGTGTAGGTACATGCAATGAATAGTTGTCCTACTGCTAAAGTGCATTATTGCAAGCTCAAACTATCCAGGCATTGTTAACATGTCAGACATGCATGTGCTTTTGCAATCCCCATGGTTTCACTACCTGTGTAATTTATTTCCCTTTGTGATGATGATATGTCTGTCCAAATGTGTGCTGCAGCAATCTGGGGCATGTGTGTTAATGTACTTTTCACTTTGTCCTCCTCACAGGTAGATGCCCACCTTAAGCAGGAGATCTGGCTGACCATCGCCCGGGCTGTTCGTTCTGTGGGGGTCTACAAGCGCCGGTTCCGCAACTGCCAGAAGAGGTGGCACGACCTTCGGGATGGACACGGAGGATAGCTAGAGTACAGCTGAAGCTGTCACCTCCATGCAGGAGGGGTGGACACCGGACCCTGACTCCCCACATGCTGCGGATCCTGGCGGTGGTCTTCCCGGACCTGGATAGGCAACTGAAGGCCAGACAGCAGCAGGAAGGGGGTGAGTCCATGTCTGATCTGTGTACTATGTCTGACATGCAAATAACAGTCTTTTGTCCTGCTCACACTTCCACGTTACGTAGCTATTGTAGTCCCAAACTCAGGTCCCTCATTTGTGTGATGCACCCTCCTCATCTGTTCCACAGGTGTGGCCCCTCCAATCTGTTGCTTGTGTCACTAGGGCACTATGTCCCTGCAGTCAGCTATGCTTCAGGTACCGGTCAGCATCAGTTCCCGTGTTTCATGGGTGGGTCAATTGTTTACAGAATGCCTGAGATCTGACATGTTATCTGTGTGTACCCTTGAGATGTGTACCAATTGCTGGTCTGACTTGCAACATGTGGCTGGGGTATTCCAAACAAACCTATGCAGCAGGGGACTCCAATTTAGGGGCCTCAGGAGTATGTATAGCAAGTATGTCTCACTTGCTTAGCCACCTGACTACTGTCCAGGGCCAAACACTGTTCCACTTAGTCCTGGCCAGTCATGCCCCCTCAAGGGCATTTACAAACACTCTGTTATCTCACTCCTGTGTATGAAATTGCAGGTTGTGCTCAGTGACATGTGCCCTCAGGTGTTTGCCTCTGTGTCATCAGGGTGTGGCTTGTTGCTACGTACAACTGGGGTGTCCATGATTCAGAGGGTCAGCATGACATTTGCGATGTGATTGTGAGAGACAAGACCTGTGTGACATATAGGTGTGTGATCATCTGACAGCGCACAATGGTGTATGCAACTGTGTCCTTCATGCAGCTGGGTTACATGCATGGCAGACTGTGATGTGTTAATGTACAGGGATTTGTGTTTGCTGACACTCATATGTCTGATTTGCATGATGTGGGGTATTCTGGGTCCTGGATATGTTGTTTGCATGGGATGGGCAAGTGCGCCAGTCATCTGCTGAGTTTGCTTTACCCCAGAGCTAGGATTGTGAGTCAGTGCATATTGTTGTTGTCTGGATGCCCTGCCCCTGTGACAGGAGACAGTGTTGACTGACTTTCAGGGCATACCAGTGCCATGGCATTTAACTTGCTATGAGTGAGCCTGCATTGTGTTCAAGTGTGCACCATGCACCACATTGTGACATTGACCATCAGGACAGGAGTACATCATAGTGTGTGTTGCTGGCATGCATCACAAGCATGTGGAATGAGTCTCTGCCCATCCCTTCACCCGGACACCTGTACTGAGTCAGTAGCAAGAGATGTGCTGTGTGTATAGTGACATACTCCTACATGTTCACTTGCATGTACAACTGATGTGTGGGTGGTGCATGTTGGCACATTGGGGTGTTAGCATCCAACATGCAATGGACATAAGTCAAGGATGGATATGTGTGCCATGGTTGATGTTGAAAATGACAATTATCTTATCCTAAACAGTGTGTTCAGCTGATGATGCCAGGGCCTGCCCTGTGATGTGATGTACTCACTGTGGTGTGTGCAGTCGGTGCAGGTGACTGATGTAGTTCTGTTACTTCCTATTCCTATCCAGATACATCCACGGCCACAGGAGGGGACAGCTCCACAGACCAGGAGGAGCCACAGAGCCTTACAGGGACAGAAGGAGAGGAGTCGGTGGACCCAGTGGCACGAAGGATGAGTTGAGCAACACAGAGGAGTCGTCAGCACCATCTCCCCCAGCTGAGGGCCACAGCAGCTCTGAGGACGACTCCCTTGTGGAGGCGGGTGTCAGCAGCCACCAAACCCCAGCTAGTGAGGCTGTCCCTGCCCCCGCCCCCGCCACCGCCACCACCACCACCACCACCACCACCCCCCCCCATCGGCTCCCATCCCAGAGGTCCCTGTGGGCTCCCGTGTTTGTGAGCATGTCTCCTTCGTGCCAGGCACCGCACCCCCTGCCCCTGTGTTCCCTGCTGTCCTGAGTGAGGAGTCTGTGGACTTACTTCGACAGATCCATGTAGGGCAGACTTCGATGCTGAAGGTCCTCCATGCACACACAGGTCTGTTGACACAACTGGTGTCATTCATGGAGGGCATTTCCTCAGGCCTGTCTGCCCTACAGAGGACCAATCAGTCCGTGGCCTCCTCCCTGATGGCAGCAGTGTCCCTCTGCCAACAGTCCCCCACATCTCCTACCCCTGCACCACCCACGATTCCTAGCACCCTACCTGTCCCAAGCACAGACACCCCAAAACCAAGGTCTAGACATGCACACAAGCAAGCGCAGGGGACTGATGCTACACTCACAGGGGCTGGTTTTCTGACACACACTCAGTCATCCACAACCACTCCACAGTCCTCCGAGACCTCTCCCTCCCAGCCCCCTTCCCTTGCCTCACCTGCAACCCCATCCCCCAGAAGCTCTTCCTCTGTGACCTTGGCCTCTTCCCCACCGACCCTGCAGATCCAGATTACAAGGGAAAGAGGAAGTCCCCAAGTCCCCACACACAGAAGGCAGTGCCCCTCACACCCGGACACCCTCCCCCAGGCGCAGTCAGACCGAGACGCCCACCCGCAAGTCCCCACAGCGCCAGAAGAGCAAGACCCCCCGCCACCACGCAACTCCAAGGCAAAGTCTCTGTCCTCCATCCCCCAGGCCACCACTCCAGAGGTTCCCCCGCCACTCCCTGCCCCGGGTTCCCCCACACACAGATACACCGTCCCCAAAATGCTAAGGCCATCCCCCCCTAGCACCTGCTCCTCCACACCTGGTCAGACAGTTGGTACCACTGATGTGGGGATCGTGTCCTTCCCCCTGCCCTGCCGACCTCACCTGTCCCCCATTCCGCTCCCATGGATGTAGGCACTGCTTTGGAGTCCACACCCACCCCATCTGACTTGGGCACTGCAGTGGTGAGCCAATCCACTCCATCTGACCTGCCCACTGGAGTTGTGCCGGCACCCACCCCATCTGACTTGTGCCCCACAGTTGTGACAGCATCCACCAGTTCAGTCAGCTCCACTGCAGTTGCAAGTGTCTCGCCTGCATCCACCACCTCTTCATTGCCTCCTTCTGCTGCGCCCTGATCCTGTCCCTGCGGTGCCTGGCCTGCCCCCATGTATGCCCCTCCGAGGGGATGACCCCGGTCCTTATCAGTGCAGGCAAGCATGGTGTGACAGTTGTCACTCTAGTTCACTCCTTGGCATTTGGACATGGACTGGCCATTGGCCTTTTGTTTGCACAGACGTTTAGATTTTCATATACTGAATTTGTCACTCTAGTTCACTCCTTGGCATTTGGACATGGACTGGCCATTGGCCTTTTGTTAGAACAGACGTTTCACTTTTAATATGCTGAATAAAGCTTTTTTCTTTATCCCTGTGAACTTGATTTAGCTGTACATTATGTTTATGTTGTTTTACATGCCCTTGTACCTGTAATGCTTGGTTTACAATGTTGAATACTGATGTGTTGATGTGAGGTACTCCCTGTGGTCCATGAGATATGTATCCTATTCTGGTGGGTATCCATGCCATCCTTTGCAGCTACCTGGGTGTGTCAGGATCAACTATTTGTGTACATCTCTGTGAGCATTTCATTTGCATGGTCACATCTGTGGCTTGCACCCCTGCACATCTGATGTGCTTCCCATTGTCCAATTTGTCACTTCCACATACTTTGTGCTCATCAACACTGGACCTACAGGTGTGGGCATCATTGTTATAGGAGCAACTGGGTCCTCTGTGCAACTTGCTAGACATATGTTTTGGGTATGTGCAGATGACTTAGGGGAGACTTCCGTACACAGGCTGTTGTGACCAGAGCCTTCATTGTGTGGTAACTGATGGCTGACTGACCAAGTGTTCTGCAGACATGATTGGGACTTGCGGTGAATATGTTTGGCACAGCTGGGCTCCCACAGGAATTGGGTCCCCTCAAGTAAGTGTGTTGTCCAGTGACATGGCCTGGGCCCATGGTGTGTGTTGTATGAGCATGTGTGTGTGTGTCCACAACCCTGTTCATACACAGACAGTGTTCCCTTGATATGTTCCTGTTGTTGATGCTGGCTGAGTGGTACTGGGTTCATCCCACTACTTTTCCAATGGGCTACCAGATGTGTGGGTGCATGACACACTACTATTAATTGGTGTATCATCATTGGGATTTGTCAGTTCTGAGTGGTGATGATGTTGTCAGACACAGATGGGACACAATCAGGGTTCCTCAAGGCACTTGTTTGTTCGTAATATCATGTAGTTGTCCCTAGGTGGTAGTTTTCAGTGATTGAGACATTTGTATGTGTGTGTGACTGCTCACACTTGTCGGGTTCACGGCTGCGATGCTGGCAGGTGTCCGCATGTGTGCCTTGTGTTTCTCCTTGGCATCTGCATTGTCCTGGGACTGTGGCAGGGATTCTGAAGGTTACATGAGCTCTGAGGTCATGGCCATGTCCCGCATACTGTGCAGTATGTCTGTCATTCCCCAGGGTCGTAAACTGCCCTTGTGTGATGTGTCAGTGCACCTTAGTTCCTCCCAACATTCCTGTGTTTGTCATGGGTGCATGTGCAATGTCACCTGTCCATGTGGGCTTCACAGATACACATTGTTGCAGTTCAGGGTGTGTGGTGTTCAGGGTGGACTGATGTGAATGTTTGCATGGATGGTCCCCTAGCTCCCGTTTGTCCATGGATGAGGGGCCATGCTGAGTGATTTGTGTTTGTGTATGTGTGATGTACGTTTGTGGCACAGGACACATGTCTGGGTTTCCCAGTTTGTACGACATCTGCCTTTGTCATCACAGTGAAGGCGTCATGCATGCTTGTGTCACCCCAATGTCTGTTCCCTGGGGGTAGTGCTGTTGTGCGTCAGTCTCCTGCTGTGTTAGTTGGTGTTCATTCCAGCTTGTGTCACATGTGTCTGTTGTGCTCCCTCTCATCTCCCAATGCCTGATTGCCCACTGAGGGTGTCCCGATGACGGTTTACTTTTGTATGGCACTGTGTCCACATCTGTGTCACTGTGGTTCAGCCCCCCTCATGTGTTGTGTAGTTGCCTGTGGATACTGTGACACACACACACACATGCTGTGTCAGATGTGCAGTGTGAGTTTGCCTGTTTGTGTTTGTGCATCTGCACCAGTGCATTGGTATTGCTGTTGTGGGCCTTTGTCTGGATGCTGTTTCTGTGATTTTGCATGCTGTCCCTGTGAGTCATTTCACATCATTGTGCACATTCATTTTGGTTGTTGGGTGCCATTGCTGGCATGGAATGTGAGTTTGTGAGCTGACACCTACACTCTACACATGTTGTTTTGATTGGTGTGTCTATTTTCGAGATGTGTGCATGCTTGGTGATGGTCACTTCTGCTGTTGTGTCATTTTACACTGTATGCATTGTCAGCCCCCATGTGTGGTGCTTGTCTGCACATGGCCGAGAGTGTGTTATGTTTTCACAGCACTGTTAGCCTCACCACATCTCTTTGTGTATGGGACACAACCACTAGTTTGCCCCAGAAGGGTTTGATGTGTTGGGAGCAGGGATCATACATGCTGTTTGTTATTTGCAGCTTTGACCATGATGACACTTACCTTTTGGTCACTGTGATGAGGGGGGTTTGGTCCCCATCACCACAATGCTCCACATCTGCTGCATTTTGTGAACCCCCACTTAACTTCTGTTCTACACATTGAGGGGGTGTTCTTTTTACATTGCTACAGTGCTATGGTGATGCTTGCCTTGTGTATGTCACACTCATGTGTTGGTCACACATGTGCTGTTACTTACATTGTATGCTCGTAGCCATAATCACTGTTGTGGGCATTTGTCACAGACTACACACTGTTGTCATGATGTTATGGGGGATGTATTTTGCGGACATACCTGATGTTGGAGTATGCTGAATGTGTTGCGCATCACCCATCCTATGGCTGGGGGAGGCAGGGGTGATGGGCAACATGAGCCCTATGGCTGGGGGTGGCAAGGGTGATGGGCAACAGGTCCCCTGTGAGTGGGGGTGGCAGGGGTGATGGGCAACATAAGCCCTATGGCTGGGGGAGGCAGGGGTGATGGGCAACATAAGCCCTATGGCTGGGTGTGGCAGGGGTGATGGGCAACAGGTCCCCTATGGCTGGGGTGGCAGGGGTGATGGGTAACATAAGCCCTATGGCTGGGGGTGGCAGGGGTGATGGGCAACAGGTCCCCTGTGAGTGGGGGTGGCAGGGGTGATGGGCAACAGGTCCCCTGTGAGTGGGGGTGGCAGGGGTGATGGTCAACATCAGCCCTATGGCTGGGGGTGGCAGGGGTGATGGAAACATAAGCCCTATGGCTCTGGGAGGCACGGGTGATGGGCAACAGGTCCCCTATGGCTGGGGGTGGCAGGGGTGATGGGCAACATCAGCCCTATGGCTGGGGGTGGCAGGGGTGATGGGCAACAGGTTCCCTGTGAGTGGGGGTGGCAGGGGTGATGGGCAACATCAGCCCTATGGCTGGGGTGGCAGGGGTGATGGGCAACAGGTCCCCTGTGAGTGGGGGTGGCAGGGGTGATGGGCAACATAAGCCCTATGGCGGGGGGTGGCAGGGGTGATGGGCAACATAAGCCCTATGGCTGGGGGTGGCAGGGGTGATGGGCAACAGGTCCCCTGTGAGTGGGGGTGGCAGGGTTGATGGGCAACATCAGCCCTATGGCTGGGGGTGGCAGGGTTGGTGAGCAACAGGTCCCCTGTGAGTGGGGGTGGCAGGGGTGATGGGCAACAGGTCCCCTGTGAGTGGGGGTGGCAGGGGTGATGGACAACATAAGCCCTATGGCTGGGGGTGGCAGGGGTGATGGGCAACATAAGCCCTATGGCTGGGGGTGGCAGGGGTGATGGGCAACATGTCCCCTGTGAGTGGAGGTGGCAGGGGTGATGGGCAACATCAGCCCTGTGGCTGGGGGTGGCAGGGGTGATGAGCAACAGGTCCCCTGTGAGTGGGGGTGGCAGGGGTGATGGGCAACATCAGCCCTATGGCTGGGGGTGGCAGGGGTGATGGGCAACAGGTCCCCTGTGAGTGGAGGTGGCAGGGGTGATGGGCAACATGAGCGCTATGGCTGGGTGTGGCAGGGGTGATGGGCAACATAAGCCCTATGGCTGGGGGTGGCAGGGGTGATGTGCAACATAGGCCCTATGGCTGGGGGTGGCAGGGGTGATGGGCAACAGGTCCCTTGTGAGTGGGGGTGGCAGGGGTGATGGGCAACAGGTCCCCTGTGAGTGGGGGTGGCAGGGGTGATGGGCAACATCAGCCCTATGGTTGGGGGTGGCAGGGGTGATGGGCATCAGGTCCCCTGTGAGTGGGGGTGGCAGGGGAGATGGGCAACGGGTCCCCTGTGAGTGGGGGTGGCAGGGGTGATGGGCAACATAAGCTCTATGGCTGGGGGTGCAGGGGTGATGGGCAACATAAGCCCTATGGCTGGGGGTGGCAGGGGTGATGGGCAACAGGTCCCCTGTGAGTGGGGGTGGCAGGGGGGATGGGCAACAGGTCCCCTGTGAGTGGGGGTGGCAGGGGTGATGGGCAACATCAGCCCTATGGCTGGGGGTGGCAGGGGTGATGAGCAACAGGTCCCCTGTGAGTGGGGGTGGCAGGGGTGATGGGCAACAGGTCCCCTGTGAGTGGGGGTGGCAGGGGTGATGGACAACATAAGCCCTATGGCTGGGGGTGGCAGGGGTGATGGGCAACATAAGCCCTGTGGCAGGGGTGATGGGCAACACATCCCCTGTGAGTGGGGGTGGCAGGGTTGATGGGCAACATCAGCCCTATGGCTGGGGGTGGCAGGGTTGGTGAGCAACAGGTCCCCTGTGAGTGGGGGTGGCAGGGGTGATGGGCAACAGGTCCCCTGTGAGTGGGGGTGGCAGGGGTGATGGACAACATAAGCCCTATGGCTGGGGGTGGCAGGGGTGATGGGCAACATAAGCCCTATGGCTGGGGGTGGCAGGGGTGATGGGCAACATGTCCCCTGTGAGTGGAGGTGGCAGGGGTGATGGGCAACATCAGCCCTGTGGCTGGGGGTGGCAGGGGTGATGAGCAACAGGTCCCCTGTGAGTGGGGGTGGCAGGGGTGATGGGCAACATCAGCCCTATGGCTGGGGGTGGCAGGGGTGATGGGCAACAGGTCCCCTGTGAGTGGAGGTGGCAGGGGTGATGGGCAACATGAGCGCTATGGCTGGGTGTGGCAGGGGTGATGGGCAACATAAGCCCTATGGCTGGGGGTGGCAGGGGTGATGTGCAACATAGGCCCTATGGCTGGGGGTGGCAGGGGTGATGGGCAACAGGTCCCTTGTGAGTGGGGGTGGCAGGGGTGATGGGCAACAGGTCCCCTGTGAGTGGGGGTGGCAGGGGTGATGGGCAACATCAGCCCTATGGTTGGGGGTGGCAGGGGTGATGGGCATCAGGTCCCCTGTGAGTGGGGGTGGCAGGGGAGATGGGCAACGGGTCCCCTGTGAGTGGGGGTGGCAGGGGTGATGGGCAACATAAGCTCTATGGCTGGGGGTGCAGGGGTGATGGGCAACATAAGCCCTATGGCTGGGGGTGGCAGGGGTGATGGGCAACAGGTCCCCTGTGAGTGGGGGTGGCAGGGGGGATGGGCAACAGGTCCCCTGTGAGTGGGGGTGGCAGGGGTGATGGGCAACATCAGCCCTATGGCTGGGGGTGGCAGGGGTGATGAGCAACAGGTCCCCTGTGAGTGGGGGTGGCAGGGGTGATGGGCAACAGGTCCCCTGTGAGTGGGGGTGGCAGGGGTGATGGACAACATAAGCCCTATGGCTGGGGGTGGCAGGGGTGATGGGCAACATAAGCCCTGTGGCAGGGGTGATGGGCAACACATCCCCTGTGAGTGGGGGTGGCAGGGGTGATGGGCAACAGGTCCCCTGTGAGTGGGGGTGGCAGGGGTGATGGGCAACATCAGCCCTATGGCTGAGGGTGGCAGGGGTGATGGGCAACAGGTCCCCTGTGAGTGGGGGTGGCAGGGGTGATGGGCAACATGAGCCCTATGGCTGGGTGTGGCAGGGGTGATGGGCAACATAAGCCCTATGGCTGGGTGTGGCAGGGGTGATGGGCAACATAAGCCCTATGGCTGGGGGTGGCAGGGGTGATGGGCAACAGGTCCCCTGTGAGTGGGGGTGGCAGGGGTTATGGGCAACATCAGCCCTATGGTTGGGGGTGGCAGGGGTGATGGGCATCAGGTCCCCTGTGAGTGGGGGTGGCAGGGGAGATGGGCAACGGGTCCCCTGTGAGTGGGGGTGTCAGTAGTGATGGGCAACAGATCCACTATGGGTGGGGGTGTTTGTGGTGCTGGCCATGCAACCCCTATGGTGGGCTGTTGTTAGTGGCCAGGATGTGGATCCCCTGTGTATGTGTGCCAGTTTGCAGGTACGTGTCGTTTGTTTGTGTTGTAGGTGTCTGACTTACCGCCTGCGCCGTCGGCGTCGGTCCCTGATCCGGTCATAGATGTAGAGTACTGGTATGACCTGCGCGATGGAATTCATGATATGTTCGTGTCGTACACGCTGCTTGTTGCTCCGTCTCGTACCCGCTGCAAGCTGGTCCGTCTCGTAGCCGTGTATTGATTTGTGGCGCGAATCGTAGCTGATATGCTTGTTTTCCGGATGCTGTGACGTCCCGTGCGTGACGACCCGTCGGGCGCGTAGGAAGTACGCATCGTACTTGTCATGCCGGAAATTGCTATGGATACTGCTTCCGGGCGATTCGTTCATCTTTAGGAGTTACGGCTCGGACGGAGAATGGGGCTTGATTCACAGCCTACGTGTCGGACGTGTTTTTGGCAGTTATGCGCATCGTACTTCCTCTACAGGACGGACCGGCTCCGGGTACGTGTCGGTCGCACGGTAAGGCTACGGACAGCTGTCCGACCGGCCATCGGAATCGCCCCCTGAGTAGTTGAAATAGAAGGTATGAACTTTGTTGGCTGTTGCATTTTTTCCCTGGACAAAGCTTAGTAAAGTCATCTCAGAGAAGGGGCCAGTGGGTTGTTATGGCCAGCCGAGTAGTGCGTGGAGGGGTCATGTGCGGTAGTGTGGGTGGCACCGTTATTAAGCAGACAGCACCCGCGGCGTCAAATGTCCTACACCGAGCTGTAAATAACAGAGGTTACTGTTAACAAATTTACTGTATTTCATTTACTGACCTTGGGTTGGTTGGAAGCGGGAGTCAGACTCATTACCCGCAAGGCAGCAGTGTTTTTAAACACATAACGGTTTGAAGAACTACTTGCACAATTTCTTGTCCACATCACATTTCAGGGTTGATGTTCCATGAAACATTCTCTTACGTAGTATAAGTCTTCTGTATTAACAATAATAAGAAGTACTGAGGAAAACGTTTGTTTAATGTTTGTGCTTATTGCACTTTCTCAGATTATTTGATGCACCCGAGGACCTGCTGGTCGATTAACAAAAAAAAAAAAAAGCATTGGCAAGGCCTTTGGGACCTTATAAGTATTTAATTATGCAGCACAATATGTTTGGTGCAACATCAACTTTTGCATGGCTTAACACTTATAATGTCCCAAAGGCGAGACCTATTGGCTATGCCGATGCTTGTTTTATTTGGCACGTTTGCACAGATACAGTAAGCATGGTGCAGTAGGATTTGTTTCTAAATCAGGAGCAACACAGACAAAGATGTGTGTACTGGAATGTCCCAAGTGGATTGCTAACCTACATCCCAGCCTAAAAAGTTGCAAAACTAAATGCCTCAGGCATATGCTGCATGTCGTGCCAAGTACATGAATGATTTTGTAAACTGGGTAATAAGCCAAAATGGGCGTGGGACATTATAGTGAGCAATTAGGGTGGAGCACAAAGTTCACACTGTGTGCTGTTAGAAGGTGTTCCCTGACCTACTGTGCCAGTTGGATACAAGGCTGTACTGCCAGTACACAGAATATGCAGCTCTCTACAGCGGTGCTGATTCCAGCTTATGGCATCTAAATTGGGTATTTGGCAAGAATATCAAGTTGTAAATATCGGGATACAGAAATATCGGAAAATAAAAATATTGTAAAACAAAAATATCATGATGCAGATATATCGTCAAGAATATTGATTTTTACAGGAAAATAATATCGTTGTTAAGAACATCGTTTTCAATAATATAGTTGTAAAATATATTGTTTTTTAATTATCTTAATGTAATTTAGTTCATATATAACTTTTTTATTTGAATTATTGTTTGTATAATTGTTAATAATAGTCTTAAATAGGGTTTGCATTTTTAAGTGATTTATAATTTTTTATTTCAATGCTAATAATAATTTATGATGTCATGGCAAGTTGCTCGGTTTGTAGCGGTATAAGGTGGGAAGTTAATTAAGTAATAATTAAATTACCAATTAATAATTTATTAAGAATTATTTAATTGATTATTCATTATGTAAGTTATGTCATAATTATATTTTTTTGTTATATTTTAGGTGTGGGATGCTGAGTTCGTAGGGGCATAGGGTGGAAAGTAAATTAGGTCATAATTAATTGACAATTAATTAATGTATTAATAACTATTTATCAATTATGTAAATTGTGCAATGCTTTATATATCAGTTTTATTTTAGGTGTGGTTTGTTGGTTTTGTTGGGCTATAGGGTGGGAAGTTAATTAAGGAATAATAATTAATAATTTATTAGTTATGATTAATTATTTAATTGAGAATTAATTATGTACATTATCTAATATTGATTTATGTTAGTTTATTTTAGTTGTGGGTTGCTAGGTTTTTAGGAGTACAGAGTAAGATGCTAATTAAGTAATACATTATTAATTGTTCAATTTAAAAGTTAATTGATTATTAATTATGTAAATTGTGTTATGCTTATTTATTTTTGTTATATTTTAAGTGTGGGTTGCTAGATTTGTGAGGGTATAGTGTGGGAGGTTACTTAAGTAATAAGTAAAATGTTAATGTCTTTTAAATTGCTGATTAATTATCGCATTGTTTATTAAACATGTAAATAGAGGCATGGCCTTGCAAGATGGCCGGCCGGGTGTGCTAGGGAAGAGCTTCCAATCTGCCTGCATAATCCTTCGACATCCTTGTGTTCTCTGATGCCCCAAACTTCCGAAATGCCCCTACAGTGAAGGTAGAAGACGACATGGAGGCGTAGTGATTGGAGAGGGGCCGCTTCGCATTGCAAGACCGGTGTTGTGTAATATCTGGTATCCCCACGGTATCGTGTATCCCCTGCACTTCGGGACTTTTAATAATAATAATAATAATAATGTGATTTATAGAGCGCGAACAGCTACCTCACAGGGAGGTGTCCCGGCGCTAGAAGAGGGGAACGTACCACAGAGGTCCAGGGGCAGGAGAGGGAGACCTAGCGAGGCTGAGAGAAGAGCCAAGTCTTTAGCAACTTCTTAAAGCAGGGTTCAGATGGAGCCTGCTGGATTGCTTGAGGTAGGGAGTTCCATAGCACAGAGACATTTGCTGAAAAGGTGCGACCACCAAGGCGCGCCTTTTTTGCTCGTGGGACAGCCAGCAGGATACGGACATTAGACCGTAATGCACGGTGTTGGGTATACCTAGGAAGGCGTTTTTTTAGGTAGAATGGGCAGGAGCCATGCAGAGATCTGAACGCGAGTGTCAGGGCTTTGAATTTTATCCGGTTGGCGACAGGCAGCCAATGCAGGGTTCGAAGATGCGGAGAGACTGACTGTTTGAATGGAATTCGCAGTAGCAGCCTCGCAGCCGCATTTTGAACTACCTGCAGTCTATGGATTAAGAATTTAGGGAGGCCCAGGTAAAGACCATTGGCGTAGTCCAGCCGTGAAGTGACAGTTGCGTGGACTACCATTTTCCTGCAACTCTCGGGAAGGAGTTTAAGAAATTTACGGAGGTTTCTTAATTTACTTAGGCAGCCGCCGGCCACTTGTTGGACATGGGAAGAGAAAGACATCTTATCATCCCATCTCACTCCAAGATTTTTTGCCGAATGACTGGGCAAGGGTGAGGGACCCATTTCCACCGGCCACCATAGCTCTGGGGCTGGGACAGGGCCTTTACCGAAGAAGATGACTTCGGTTTTATTGGCGTTTAATTTTAGTTTGTTGGTATTCATCCAGTGTGCAATGTCCTGGAGACAGCCTTTGAAATTTGCAAAAGATTCCTGTGTCATTTCTGTGTAGGGGAATACCAGCTGGGTGTCATCGGCATAAGAAATTGCCTTAACACCCCAGTTGGCAATGAGCGTGAAGAGGGGGGCCAGGTAGATGTTGAACAAAAGAGGACTGAGGGCTGAGCCCTGCGGGACTCCACAGTTGAGGGTTTTAGGTGTGGAAGAGATCGTCCCGAGTGCCACCTTCTGTGTTCTCTGAGATAGATAGGAGTTAATCCAGCTCAGCGCGTGGTCTTGAATGCCTATCTCTGCCAGTCGACAAAGTAATCTGGCGTGGTCCACCGTGTCGAAGGCGGCCGATAGATCCAGGAGTACCAGCATAGCTGAACTTCCTGCATCCATCGACCACCTCACTGACTCGGCCACCTCTAAGAGCGCCGTTTCAGTACTGAAACCGGGCCGGAAACCAGACTGAGTTTCATGGAGAATGTTGCTGATTTCCACAAATTTACTCAGTTGGCGTTGTATCACTTTTTCCAGCATTTTTCCTGGTGCGGCTAAAAGGGATATTGGGCGGAGGTTCGTCAGATCATCTGGATCCCCATTTGGTTTTTTCTTTAGGGGAAGGAGCGTAGCATGCTTCCAAGCGTCCGGAAAGATTCCTGACGTAATGGAAGAGTTCCAGATGCTTTGGAGTGTGGGCGCTACAGGGCCCGCTAAGGTGCTCCAAAGTTTAGCCGGACAAGGGTCATCGGGTGAGCCGGATTTACAACGGTTGAGCTCTTGCCTCACCTCGTTCAGAGAGACATGCGCGAACTGGGTGAGGGTTTCTTTTTTTTCGCTGTTGTACGCTATGTCTTGTTTCTCAGTATTTATCGCTGGACCAAAGGAATCATAAACTCTCTTGATTTTATGGTCAAAGTATTCTGAAATTTGCTCACAGAGTAAAGGTGTGGGGGTGACTTCTCTCTCAATACATTGAGGTTTGAGGAAGGACTGTACAACTTTGAACACTTGTTTGCTGGATTGTTCTGCCTGCCTAATCGAGTCCGCATAGAAGTGTTTTTTATTATTCCTAATAGCTTTCCGGAATTTTTTTAATGCATCCTTATATATAGCTTTTCCTACTGGATCGTACTTTTCTCTCCAAAGTCTTTCCAGTTTTTTACAGGCCGCTTTCTCCTCTCTAAGTTCCTGCGTAAACCAGGGAGCTGAGGGGGCTTGTCTTTTAGATAGGGCACGAGAGGCCGGGGCGATAGAGGATACCATTCCTCCTATCCATTCATTTTCGGAAACGAAACTCAGCCCGGGCAGGTTCAGACAGAAGCAGCTGATCACTGCTCGGGCTGAGTTAGGGGATAAACGATTAAACAGGATGCCAAACTCGGCTCAGGCGATAAATCACCTGAAACTTTTACACAATGAGAGACAGACAGAAATAAATGGAGAAAATGAATCGTAATGGAAATAGCAATTAAGTGAATAAACATTGTGAAAGCAAAGAAACTATTGCTGAAGCATATCGAATCGTAACGAAATAACATGAGGGGAAGAGAATATAAACAACAGGGGGTACAAATAAGGGAAAAATAATATCAAAACGAGCGAAAGATGAAAGGGTAAAGGTAAAAAAAAAGGCAATGAAAAAAGCAAAGTATTAAAATGGGGAAAGAAAGTGTTTTGATTTTCATATAATGAATATGTTACAAGGTGTTAATGACAAACTTATAACTTGCACAATAAGTTGAATAACAGTGCATGTTTAGTTTGACTCATATAACATACTGGCATTTTACCAGCTGCCCTATCTTTTTGTGTCCATGCTAATTAAACAAGCATTGGCAACGCAATCTTTCAGTTTAGGAGTGACTGAACGACTGCACCACCTATTGGATTCTGGGGAGACAGTAGCGCTCATTTTGTTAGATCTGAGCGCTGCCTTTGATACCATCTCTCACCCTATCCTAATCAACATTCTGGAATCCTTTGGTGTATGTGGTTCAGCTCTGGACTGGCTATCTTCTTTTCTTACTGATCGCACTTTTCAAGTGTTCTCTGCATCCGACAGTTCTAACACTCTCTCATCCCCATTTGGTGTCCCTCAGGGCTCCATCTTAAGTCCTCTGCTCTTTAATTTATATGTTAGGCCTCTGGCGGACATTGCTGTCAACGCTGGCCTATCTCTATTCACCTACGCTGATGATTCTCAAATCATCTTCTCACTCTCCAAATCTGATCCTTCTTCCTCTGTTTCTGTCCTTCAGTCGGGTCTACGTCAAATTGCGGTCTGGATGAATAACAACTATCTAAAACTTAATGCTAATAAAACGGAGGTTCTTATCCTGGGCAAGCAGAAAGATCTTTGGGGTCCTCGTCACTGGCCGTACGAGTTGGGTCCTCTCCCCCGTCCCGTTGACCATGTCCGTAATTTAGGATTTTTCATCGATGATTCCTTGAAAATGCACCATCACGCCATTAAAGTGTCGGCCACCTGCTTTACTATTCTGAAGTGGTTGCGTAAAATCATCTGGATGCTGCCTAAAGATACCCAAAAAACCGTAGTCCATGCCCTTATTACGTCCCGCCTGGACTATGGCAACGTTGGGCCCGATTCACAGAACTAATTTAAGACAAAATCCTAATCTTACTACTTTTGGTATTCACAGAAGTTAGGATTTTGTCTTAAGTTTGTCTTAAGACAAACTTAAGACAGATTTAAGACAGTCTTAAGACAGACTTAAGACAGTCTTAAGACAGACTTAAGACAGACTTAAGACAAACTTAGGACACACTTAAGACACACTTAAGACAGACTTAAGTTAGGATTTTGTCTTAAGTGTGTCTTAAGTCTGTCTTAAGTCTGTCTTAAGACTGTCTTAAGTCTGTCTTAAGACTGTCTTAAGTCTCTCTTAAGACTGTCTTAAGTCTGTCTTAAGTTTGTCTTAAGACAAACTTAAGACAAAATCTTAACTTCTGTGAATACCAAAATTAGTAAGTTTAGGATTTTGTCTTAAATTAGTTCTGTGAATCGGCCCCGTTCTGTTTCTAGGTGCAAATAAGGCAGTACCTTCGTGACACTATGCAAGTCATTACAATGATTGACCAAAAACCATTCAACTCTAGTGAGCAAATACTTGTCACCTGTGATATTGTTTCACTATACACTAGCATTCCGCAGGAACCAGCATTGGCGGTTATGCGAGAAGTTTTGAATTCTAGACCAGCACCAATGAGGGTACCTACTGACTTCATTATAGCCCTTTTGACCATCGCCATGAAGAAGAACTTCTTCTATTTCCAAGGAAAGTATTATGTACAGACGAAAGGAGTTGCTATGGGGGCTGCCTTTGCCCCAGATCTAGCAATCTTGTACATGGACAATTTTGAAAAGCGTTTCGTTCTCAATAACAACCCCTTCTCGGCACATATTAATCTGTGGAAGAGATATATCGATGATATATTAATAATCTGGAATGGCGAAACTATTCAACTCAACTTGTTCCATGAATGGCTTAATCGGTGTGATCAGGATATCCAGTTTACTATCCAGTTCAACACACAGGAGATACCCTTTCTTGATCTGAAAATCTTCAGCGAGGATGATAAACTCTTCACCACCCTATACAGGAAACCAACCGAAAGAAATTCCCTACTGAGGTACAGCAGTTACCACCCTCGTGGCCTGCGCGACAATCTTCCAGTAGGTCAGTTCCTGCGGATCCGCAGGAACTGCACAAAGCGAACAGATTACACAGCAGAGGCTGAGGATCTAAGTGCCAGATTAATCGCTAGAGGCTACCCGAAGCGCTTGGTGAAGAGGGCCCAGAAGAGGGCCTGGTACAACCCACGGGACACTTTGCTTTCAACTAAAGATCCTGCCACATCGCCCAAGAATAACAAGATGATATGTGTCACAACATTCTCTACTAGAAGTAATGCCGTGAAAAAGATCATTAACAAACACTGGAGCCTTGTATCTACTGAGATTGACCAACCGAACTTACCTATGCACTCCTTTAGAAAGGCCATGAGCATTAAGGACCATGTGGTACATTCCTTTCTTGAGGACCCAGTTGAACCGACTATCCAGTCACTCTGGAATTTACCTCCAGTCATCGGCCATTTCAAATGCGGGTCATGTAAAGCATGCCCCACCACAATCCAATCTAAGAAGTTTGTCTATAAACATCAGACTATTACATTGCAATCCCATACTAACTGCAATTCTATCAACGTTATTTATGGGATCCTCTGCCCCTGTGGCCAATTATATATTGGCCAGACACAGCAAAAAATTAAAGCGAGAATTCTCCAGCACCAGAGCAGAATAAGATGTAATGTGACGGGTGCACCCCTAGTTGATCATTTTCATCAATTGGGACACAGCCCCGATCAAATGCAATGGATTGTGTTGGAAAAAACTGAACTGGGCCCCAGGGGTGGGAATATATCCTCGATCCTGACCATTAGAGAGTCCAAATGGATGATTCGCTTTGATACTATTAACATGGGTTTGAACGAACTAGATCCCAGTAATGCTCAATTAGCCATTCTCAGGAACCAGGTAATAATGTTCATGACTTTTCTGTTTCATCCAGCTCTTATTCTAGCTTGTTGTCAATGTCATCTTTGAAGTCTTTGTGATATTGACCCTGTGAAGCATGTGACTTATGTACGCAATGTTCATATGTATTTTTGAGCTTTTTTTCTAATATTTTACCTATCCAAGATGCCTTCACGCTATTTTCCACAGCTTAATGAGACAATGATTATTCACACAAACCAACATGCATGTCAAAATCAATGCACATCAAGATGTTTCTCTTTATTTTCCGTTGTGTACTGTATTGTATTATATATATTTGTATGGTTTATTTTAAAGTATTTCCTCTTTGTCACACAGCCTTTCGGCTGTTTACGTTCATGAACCTGTTTTGAACATTCCTGTCGAGTGGTACAACTTAAAGCTTGGAGATTACTCAAACAATTTACAAACACTAATCGTGTTATTGAAAAAATGTTCAAGCCTCTCAGCTTCTGCCCCCTCAATTATTCATCACCTCGATATTTCATTAATATAGTTCAACTAACCAATAGCTCCTTCCCCTAACAAACCCCTCGGGTTGTCTTTCTTCTAATACACCGGCACGGGCAGCATCTAGCGGCTGCACCCGGTTTAACGTCACGCGGTACGTGGCGTTCTCCTTATGAGCGCGTTTCCCTACGGGCCCAGTGCTTTGTCAGAAACCCCGAGCACAGCATTCATGGATGCCGTCTAAGGTATGGGAGCTCCCTCTTTTATCCCTCCGTTGAGCCGTAGTTTCACAACCCGTCACGATGAGAACGCGACCCAATGTCCAATTTGTGGCTCTTTCCCTCACCTTGTATTATAACACGTAAATTTGCTTTCTGTTTTAGTACACGATATTTCCCTTTTTCTTTTCAATTTCGGATGTGATGCTTCTTACCACGCAAGGCATTGGTTTTAATTCCAGATAGGTTTTCTTATGATAACTTTGAACAGCTGTCGTCTCTCTTTTTGACTTACAGTTAAATGATAGATTGCACGTCCCACCACGTTCCACGATGTTGACTATCCCCTCATTGATTGAACATTATTCTGTCGATGATAGATTAGGGAACCGGGTCCCTGTTGCTTTATATCCTCTAGGTTTGGATCACCATGTGGGTTTTTTAAAACAGTACTCTTTTCATTTTTTTTATAGAGGCCGATTCCCCTGTGATTAATTTCACTCTGCATACCGATCTTTGTTACGGCGTGTGAATATGGAGTAATCAACACCTCCTTTGTGATTTTATCAATACTAGTAAGTTCATATCTACACTTAGTCTTACCACATGAATCCATTTAGTTTTTTGGATCATCACAATGACACTCTATATTTGTTTTAGGTGCCCTTCACTCTCACCCGTCTTTGGAGCTAACCAGCCCGTACGCCTTTGGACGCCAAGCTGACAGTGACTATATGTCCGTTCTTTAACATGGTAAATATGGCGATGCCTTCCCTCATCCAGTCTCCCTTAACAATCTCATTGGGGACTCGACACCATTTTTAATACCTACCTAATGTCTTTATAGGTGCCTACCCTTCTTGTTTCACCGTCCCCCTTGTCCTGAGGAAGACCCCGCCCGTAAGGACTGAATCAACCTACCTATGCCCAGGGGTCGAAACGTCGACATATGACTATGCCAGTACATTCAATAGTGCAATGAGCACTGTGTTTCTCCATTTGTACATGGTTTCTGTCTAAACATTTAATCTTTTACGAATTAATTTCATCCTGACCATTTGGCACGATATTAATGTGCCCAGCAATTGATTTGTACTACTGTTATAAATATTTGTATGTCACTTATCCCATTACCTTACCCAACTCGGCACTCCCTTCCCTTTCCCCTTGGCACCCTGCACTTTTTTGATTAATGTGAATTTATTTACACATTTATGTGCTCTATCCAGGTGTGATTAAATAACACTTTGATATGCCTCAACTATTGCAATATTCTCTTTGTTGATTCTGTTCAGGCTTTTAAAGCACGCATGTTCTGGGACCATTTCCGTTCTACTGTCCGATACCCAGGTCCCAGTGACTTTTGGGTTTACCCTTTGTTTTAACGCGAACCTAATACAGCGGCAGAAACACAAAACAAGTACTAGTGAAAGAAGCGAGACGGCTCTTAGCAGAGGCACTGTCACACGGAGGGCAGACTTCATGCATTTAAGTTCACAGCATCCAGGCGAGCCACCACTATTTTATTCTCACCACTGACTGATGAGAGAAATGGGGGGTTGTGGGCTGGTAATGAGAGAAATGCAGGGGTGGGCAGTTGTACATATGAGCTGGGCTTTACATTTGTTGCACAGTGATAAAGCATGGCATGCCGTGCTGCAACAATAAGAAAAAATAGTTCTCCCCATCAACAGATGAAGAATGCAAGCGGAAAGAAACTGCATTTAGGAGGTGCTCCTCTATGAAAAACTGAAGTGAGGTATCACTACATGAACCATTTAGGAGGCAACAAAGAAGAGCGACGCTGGACTGAACCAATGGTAAGCAGCAGGCAGGAGCAAATTCCTGTATCAATATAACAGGTCTTCCAGACAGCACATGTGTGTTCCCTAGGCTCAGCCTAAAAAGCAATACAACTATGTATTTTTTTTTCTTTTTGACATTTACACATAAAACAAGAAGCACACAAAGCAGTCCTTTAAAAATATGCATCTGTTCAATGATTGCAAGAAATTGGATTCATATTTGGGGTGGACAACTATACATCTCAAGAAATATTCACAACTCGAGACAGCGTGGACCTTCAAAGTCACTAATTAACCTAAGCTCCACCCGCTGATAGGATTGGTGTAGATAAGACAGGCTTAATTTAGGGCAATGTGTGACTTATCTATCCACTGTCAGAACAGTAATAAAGTAAAAAAACACCAAGCAATAAAAATACCAAACCAAATTATAAAAATAGAGTAAAATTTAATAAGCCAAATGACACCCAAACAAGACTAATCCATTAAGGGATACATCAGATATGAATTTTAAAGATTAAAGTGATAATAGCACTGAAAAGGATTACACACCATTGATAGTCAATGGCCACAGTAGAGTTTTTCCTTGGGACTCAGACTCTGAGATTGAAGTCAAAATCCTTCACTGGGTCAAACCCCCAGTCTGTATCCGACGGTGAGTTCCATGAGGCCCGGTACCTTATCGATCAGGGCCCACTGATTTGCTGCTGCGGCGAAGCTCCAAGTGGGAGAAACCACTTTCTTCAAACCAGTGTGGCTATGCCGTGGATGGATAGAATGGGTTTGTGTGTTCCGGGCCTCTTGAGACCTTAAAACCTTGTAGGTACGAACTTTTCAGAGGTGAAATGACAAGTGCAGTTAGACACAACTCAGGTTTCCAGGACCTGAGAAACAACAGTTGGGAGTCAAGACTCACTCCAGAAGAGGCCATCAGCAGATATCAAGTCAGGTCCAGTTGTTATTGGTCAGCTGGGCACTTCATGAAAAAGTCCTCTTGCAGCTTGTTGTGGCCCTATAGCTATACAGGTCAATAGGCGTCTACTTTTTTGTCCCGGTTACAATGGAAAGCAAGCCCAATCCTTCAAGGCTCTGCTCTAGTTACAGAAATCAGGTCTGGTCCTCTTCTCTTCTTCCACAGGTCCATATGGGTGCCGATCACGATCCGGTAAAAAAATTGCCCGTCCGACTCGTATCCGGTCTTTTTACCGTACGAATCGTACAAGTGCCGTACAAACTGGCAATCACGATTCGCATGGTAAAAAGCCCATACGAGTCGCATTGGAAATTATTCCCCACACATCCTCGGGTCGGAAAATGTGTCCGACACCTCCCCGGACGATTTACCGTACAAACGTGAAAAGTGAAGTCCGACCGCGGAATTACGATCCATCCCGTGCGTCCGATGTCACAACCGTATGGAAAAAACACCGTCCGCACCGAACTCCCATTGCAACCATGGAGACATGTGCCCACATACGCGCCGAACCACCCCCCCAGCCCCCGTGAGTACGCGCCGTACCCCCCAGCCCCCGTGAGTATGGGCCGAACCCCCGTGTATGTACGGTGCGTACCCCCCGTGTATGTACACCCCTGTACGTGTCGAACCCCCACGCGTATGTATGGTGCGTACCCCCGTGTATGTACGGTGCGTACCCCCCGTGTATGTACACCCCTGTACGTGTCGAACCCCCCCGTGTATCTACGGTGCGTACCCCCCCGTGTATGTACACCCCTGTACGTGTCAAACCCCCCGTGTATGTACGTGTCGAACCCCCCGTGTATGTACGGTGCGTACCCCCGTGTATGTACACCCCTGTACGTGTCGAACCCCCCGTGTATGTACGTGTCGAACCCCCCCGTGTATGTACGGTGCGTACCCCCCGTGTATGTACACCCCTGTACGTGTCGAACCCCCCCGTGTATGTACGGTGCAAACCCCCAGCGCGTAGCGACGCGAACCGGCAACACAACAATACAGGTACGTCCCGTACCCACGCCTTAAGAGCGTGGGTACGAGTCGTACCACGTCCACACCTACGTCACCCCAACAGTGGTGGGATGGCTGTACCCACGTGGCAAAGGCCTGGGTTCGGCCCGCACAAGCATTCCACAGCGTGGGTACGGATATGTACGGACCGTACCCCCACCCGCGTATGCATGGAGTGTACCCCCCACCCCAACCGTGTATGTACGACCCGTACCCTCACCCGCGTACGTATGGAGCGTATCCCCCACCCCAACCGTGTAAGTACGACCCGTACCCTCACCCGCGTACGTATGGAGCGTACCCCCCACCCCAACAGTGTAAGTACGACCCGTACCCCCACCCGCGTATGCATGGAGCGTACCCCCACCCCAACCGTGTATGTACGTACCGTACCCCCACCCCAACAGTGTAATTACGACCCGTACCCCACCCGCGTACGTATGGAGCGTACTCCCACCACAACCATGTAAGTACGACCCGTACCCTCACCCGCGTACGTATGGAGCGTACCCCCCACCCCAACAGTGTAAGTACGACCCGTACCCCCATCCGCGTATGCATGGAGCGTACCCCCACCCCAACCGTGTCTGTACGTACCGTACCCCCACCCCAACAGTGTAAGTACGACCCGTACGCCACCCGCGTACGTATGGAGCATACTCCCACCACAACCGTGTAAGTACGACCCGTACCCTCACCCGCGGACGTATGGAGCGTACCCCCACCCCAACAGTGTAAGTACGACCCGTACCCTCACCCGCGTATGCATGGAGCGTACCCCCCACCCCAACAGAGTAAGTACGACCCGTACCCCCACCCGCGTATGCATGGAGCGTACCCCCACCCCAACCGTGTATGTACGACACGTACCCCCACCTCGTATGCATGGAGCGTACCCCAACCCCAACAGTGTAAGTACGACCCGTACCCCACCTGTGTACGTATGGAGCGTACTCCCACCCCAACAGTGTAAGTACGACCCGTACCCCACCCACGTACGTATGGAGCGTACCCCCACCCCAACCGTGTATGTACGACCCGTACCCCACCCGCGTACGTATGGAGCATACCCCTACCCCAACCGTGTATGTACGACCCGTACCCTCACCCGCGTACGTATGGAGCGTACTCCCACCACAACAGTGTAAGTATGAACCGTACCCTCACCCGCGGACGTATGGAGCGTACCCCCACCCCAACAGTGTAAGTACGACCCGTACCCTCACCCGCATACGTATGGAGCGTACCCCCCACCCCAACAGTGTAAGTATGACCCGTACCCCCACCCGCGTATGCATGGAGCGTACCCCCACCCCAACCGTGTATGTACGACACGTACCCCCACCTCGTATGCATGGAGCATACCCCAACCCCAACAGTGTAAGTACGACCCGTACCCCACCCACGTACATATGGAGCGTACTCCCACCCCAACAGTGTAAGTACGACCCGTACCCCACCCGCATACGTATGGAGCGTACTCCCACCCCAACAGTGTAAGTACGACCTGTACCCCCATGGAGCGAACCCACACCCGTGTATGTTCTAAGCGTACATATTGTTAAATAGGAGGGGTGTGTGCAGAGTCCTCTCAGCAGTGCCCAGACACAGGAGGGGTGTGTGCCTAACACTCACAGCAGTGCCCAGACACAGGAGGGGTGTGTGCAGAGTCCTCCCAGCAGTGCCCAGACACAGGAGGGGTGTGTGCCTAACACTCACAGCAGTGCCCAGACACAGGAGGGGTGGGTGCAGAGTCCTCCCAGCAGTGCCCAGACACAGGAGGGGTGTGTGCAGAGTCCTCCCAGCAGTGCCCAGTCATAAGAGGGGTGTGTGCAGAGTCCTCCCAGCAGTGCCCAGACACAGGAGGGGTTATGTTATGTTATGTTAAACGGGGTTTTGTTAAGCGCTCAGCTACTCAAGCAGAGTGTCCCGGCGCTATCAGACCCGAAGCCACAGAGCTCTAAACAGGGGGGGGGGGGGGCTTATTGGCTAAAGAGCCAAGTCTTGAGCTCTTTTCTGAAGGACAGCACCATCCACCACCACAGAGAGCTCACACCAAGGCAGCCGCCCAGGTAGAGTCCGTGGCAAAGGTCTGGCAAAGGGGTGTGTGCCTAACACTCACAGCAGTGCCCAGACACAGGAGGGGTGTGTGCAGAGTCCTCCCAGCAGTGCCCAGACACAGGAGGGGTGTGTGCCTATCACTCCCAGCAGTGCCCAGACGCAGGAGGGGTGTGTGCAGAGTCCTCCCAGCAGTGCCCAGTCATAAGAGGGGTGTGTGCCTAACACTCACAGAAGTGCCCAGACACAGGAGGGGTGTGTGCCTAACACTCCCAGCAGTGCCCAGACGCAGGAGGGGTGTGTGCAGAGTCCTCCCAGCAGTGCCCAGTCATAAGAGAGGTGTGTGCAGAGTCCTCCCAGCAGTGCCCAGACGCAGGAGGGGTGTGTGCAGAGTCCTCCCAGCAGTGCCCAGTCATAAGAGGGGTGTGTGCCTAACACTCACAGCAGTGCCCAGACACAGGAGGGGTGTGTGCAGAGTCCTCCCAGCAGTGCCCAGACACAGGAGGGGTGGGTGCCTATCACTCCCAGCAGTGCCCAGACACAGGAGGGGTGTGTGCCTAACACTCCCAGCAGTGCCCAGACACAGGAGGGGTGTGTGCAGAGTCCTCCCAGCAGTGCCCAGTCATAAGAGGGGTGTGTGCCTAACACTCACAGCAGTGCCCAGACACCGGGGGGGTGTGTGCAGAGTCCTCCCAGCAGTGCCCAGACACAGGAGGGGTGTGTGCCTAACACTCACAGCAGTGCCCAGACACAGGAGGGGTGTGTACCTAACACTCCCAGCAGTGCCCAGACGCAGGAGGGGTGTGTGCAGAGTCCTCCCAGCAGTGCCCAGTCATAAGAGGGGTGTGTGCAGAGTCCTCCCAGCAGTGCCCAGACGCAGGAGGGGTGTGTGCAGAGTCCTCCCAGCAGTGCCCAGTCATAAGAGGGGTGTGTGCCTAACACTCACAGCAGTTCCCAGACACAGGAGGGTTGTGTGCAGAGTCCTCCCAGCAGTGCCCAGGCACAGGAGGGGTGTGTGCCTATCACTCCCAGCAGTGCCCAGATGCAGGAGGGGTGTGTGCAGAGTCCTCCCAGCAGTGCCCAGTCATAAGAGGGGTGTGTGCCTAACACTCACAGCAGTGCCCAGACACAGGAGGGGTGTGTGCCTAACACTCCCAGCAGTGCCCAGACGCAGGAGGGGTGTGTGCAGAGTCCTCCCAGTAGTGCCCAGTCATAAGAGGGGTGTGTGCCTAACACTCACAGCAGTGCCCAGACATAGGAGGGGTGGGTGCCTATCACTCCCAACAGTGCCCATGGAACGCAAAGGGTGGAGTAGCCACAGATACCATGCCCACAAATTTCAGTCAGGTGCACAAAGACCCTGCAGTACATGTACCACATGTGTGCGAGGCTGGGAGTATACGCATGCATAGCGCAGAAAAGAAAACATGTCCACATGAAGTCATGTCAATAGTCCACATACACAAGTACAATGACTACCAAGGATGCCACGAATGATGCAGGTGGAGACATCGCTCAGCATGCATGTGCAAAGTTGAAGGAGTCCGTCACACACCCAGCTAATGTACACACAGCTCAGCGCTAAATATTGGGAACACCCTGCAGGGAAGATGTCAGGGTACACAGAGGAAGGAATACACCTTTGGACAATTTCACCATGCAGCAACTGCTTACATGAACAGAGAAACCTAGCTAACACCGTGTGATGGCACACAGATCCCAGGGTCCCCCCTATGACCAGCACACTACTACATTTCCCACACACCCAACACATGAACACCACCCAAAACCATGTAGCAGCCCCACCAACAGCAATACCAGCAAAGCAGTAGTGTTCCAAGGGGAAAAAAATAAATTGCTTTATTCAGCATGAACCAAAAAATCTTGTTTGTAGGAAGTTCAATATTTACAAAGCCCATAGGGCAGTCCAGAAGTCACAGCTGGATGGGGGACACAGTGGGATGCGTGTCCCCTAGCTTGCCTGCACAGTTAGATTCTGTCGTCTTCCACAGGGGTGAGGGCATCATGTGGGGGGGGAAGAACCAGGCACCGCAGGGACAGGAGGGCGAAGGGTAGGCGTCGTGGGTGCAGGGATGGAGGACTCCACCACAGGGGGTGGGGCAGGGCCAAAGGCGGAGGCCAGGATCTCACTGCACCCCTTAGCAAGGTCCTCCAGGGAATCCCCTGCACCCGAAGGAACCACAGGCCCCAAGGAGGGGGGGGGGGTCAGAGGGATGGGTCGCAGCGCCACTGGGGGAGGGTGTAGACAGGGGGGGGGGAACTCAACCACCCTGACCGGGGACTCCCTTGACCGCTTGCGGGGTGGTGTCACTGTGGGGCTCAGGGACAGAGCGGCCATGAAGGAGTCTTTGTGTGATATGTGGCCAGGAGAGCTGAGGGGAGGGGATTTGGAGGGAGTGGATTTAGTGGAATGCGGACTCCCACTCTGGCTGCGTGTCTTACGTTTGCCCCCCGACCCAGTGGGTGTGCCTACTTCACCCTGTGTGAGCGTGCCAGGAGGTGTGCGGGTGACCTTCCCTGCTGGTGTGGTGGCTGTGTCCGTCGTGGTGGGTGCATGCTGACGTCTGGGTGTACGTGGGACAGGCATGGGAGTGGGAAGTGTGGATGGGTCAGGGGTAGGGGGTTGGACGTAGCGCTGCAGGAGACCCACTGCTGCAGTCAGTGTCGAGTCAATGGACCTCAGCAAGCTGCGTTGGTCAGCCTGCGATGAGTGAATGCCCTCCAAGTATGCCTCCATGTTGTTGAGGACCTGGCTGTGGCCATGGAGGACATTAAGGATCGCAGCCTGACCAATCTGCAACTGCCGCTGGATGTCCACAGACTCGGCATTGGCGGCAGCAGTGGAGACAGGGGCAGGGGGTGCGGTGCCTGGCAGGAAGGAGACATGTGGTGACCGGGCACGTTGGGAAGGGACACGAGCAAGTGGGAGGCGGCTGATGGTAATGGAGGGGGCGGGGTGCGATGTTGTGCCGCTGTCAGCTGGTGGTGCAGCCTCCGCCCACCTCGGACCCGTCGGCTTCATATTCGGTGGTGCCAGTGGACAGGTCCTCGGCCTCACTCTCCTCCGCCTCTGTACCACTCAATGTGCCAGCCACGATGTCAACGCTGGCACTGGTGCTCGGTCCCTCTGCTCCGTCTGTGCTCATGTCTCCCTCCATGTCCCCCGACGATGCTGTGGGCAAGGTGAAGAGACAGCAATTAATCACACACCTGTATACATATGTCACATGAGTCCAATCTACATAGGTTACAGTGCATAGCCTGCAAAGAAAGATCAGTAACATCTACAAAACAAGGTACAGATGTAGGGCATGCAACACACAGTTGGTTGACCCACCATGCCAATGAAAATCCATGGAGAGCATGACACAATAGCAAATGACATGAAATGGAGTTTGACATAGGAGCCAGGCCCTGGGGACAATCCAGCACTGCATATGCACCACACAGCGTTGCCGACAATAGGGATGAGGAGGGACCAAAGCCATGAGCTTGAGGCACATGCTGCATAGGTAATACTGAAAACATGCCCAACATGACTGGCTCACTGCACCTTGAGTGTATGTCCAGCCAAACATCACACACTGGCCAGAACTAGCAAGGAGATTTCAGGTTTTGACATGTAGGCTTGCCCCGCACCAACCACCCCCTACATGAGACAATTTGTTGAGACACAGGTGGCACTTACATCTCTTAGTCTGGGTGAAATACACAGGGGATGCATAAATGCAAGATTGGACGCCAAATACCCGAGGTGCGCCTGTCCAAATAATCATATACAAATGGCCAGCATCAGATGATTGTAACAAGACACACAGGCACTGGCCACTGTGACTATGAACAAGGAAAATCAGGTCAGGCTGTACACTGGACACTTGTACTACATTTCACGTCAATATACATGGTGCCAGGGGACAATGGCACAGAGCACAACCTATGCTGTAAACACTGAGAGTGTCCACGTTTTGTGATGACACACATGACACCTAGGAAAATATGACCCAGGGGACAGTAGTGGCCACACAACTCCATGGTCCTGAATGGGAATGACTGCAACACACGCCACCATCCCTGCACTATGCGTATCGCACACTCATGCACATCATGTCACAGGCCACAACATAGGACATGCGCACTGTAAGGCATGACACTTGTGAGACTAACTCCCATGTCTGGACTCTGCATCAGTGCCAACTGACATGGAACCCACATGTACTGAACTGGACAGGGCACAGGCAAGGTCCCAAAACCTGTTACACACCACCCCCACACATGATGCAACAGGCATAGTTCGCGTGGAGAAAGTGCCAGCCTAGATAACCTTGTGAAGGAGTGACTACACACAGACCAGGGAACACATTGCAAGGAGGGGAAGGGAGGCAGGAGAGCACAGCTATTCAGTGGGTAACTGGATCTGCACAGCACCTTTAAACCCTGGCAGTGTATCCATGCAACTGTGCACTTACAAATGCTGGTGAAACACAACAAGCACACATGTACCTACCCCCTTCCTGCTGCTGCATCTCCTGTAAGCGCCTCTCCAAGTCTGGAGAGACCACCGGCAGCACACGCTTGTGGATGTGGCTCAGTTGGCGGCGCCCGCGGTTCTTATGGCTCTCAGGTGAGTCCCCCAGCAGGACCCGTGCGATCCTCCGCGTCCAGCACCGGATATCCTGCCAGCGTTTCCTCACCTGGGACAGGCGCCGCTTCTGACCATCCGCACTCCTCACGGCGCTGACGGCGGTCAGCCATATCTGCTCCTTGGCAGAGGCGCCTACCTGTGAGGATGAACAAGTGACAATACATCTATACACCTGGCACATGTCACAGAGACACATATTAGAACACATTTGCTGTTTACAAGAAGGCATAGTATGCATCCAACGCATTGCACCTTTGTCATAGGGACATGATCCTCTGGGGAAGGGCAAAAGCAGTACGTGCCATTGAAAGGACACAGGTGGAATGAGGGCAACTACACAATCAATGATCCAGGCTCACACTATGCATCACAAGCTACACCAGGATAATGTGCAGCACCTCTAAGCAGTCACATGCCACAGGCCACTGACGCTACCGCAGCAGATTACACAGACACACACAGGCACAGGACATTCACCTGCCATTGCCAAATGTAGCGACAAACCTCACTCTGTACATGTGCCACTAGACTGGGGGGGGCTCACAGGTGTGGGGCTGGCTCTGCACGTCAGACACACAGCACTGCTCCCTGCTCACATCACATGGCCAGGGTATATCCATCCCTCATGCAGCAGGGGTGCTACACTCCACATATGCACCCACCCACATGACAGGGGACTTACATACACACCCATGTCCAGGGTACGAACACATCATGTGGACACTCTCAGCACAGGTACACAGAACTAACACACATCTGTGGGTACAGTCACCTGTCACACTGGGCTGACCACATAATCACATGAGGACTGTAGAGGCAACATTCCCAGGAGGATAAGACAGGCAGAATGTGGCATGCACCATGCAGTGATTGTCACAGTAAACACAATGCAAGTGAGGATGGCAGACATGCACCACTGCATGCTCTGGCTGGGAGACATCAGGCATTCCCCCCCGGGACCCCCCCTACAGCACATAGCATGTGTGAGACACCTGGACACAATGGCAGAAGTCACAGTCACAAAAAAGGGACACAGTCTGTGCTAGTGGACTCTGCACTCACCTGATACCCTGAACGCCCATACAGCATGGGGTACTGTGGGAGGATCACATCCAGCAAAGCCATGTTCTCCTCCAGGGTGAAGGGCTGTGACCTCTCCACAGACCTTGACATGGTTCCAGGGAATCAGTAGCAGCAGCTGGGTCGTGGAATCCAGAGATGTGCAGGCAAGTGCTCCCTCATGGGACCTGGCTGCCTTATATCTGCCTTGCTGGCCTGTTTCATGCACAGGAGTACAGAGTGATTGGTCACTCACATTTGCATCCTATGTTTCCTCCAATCCCTTCAAACCTAGCACAGTCAGTGGGTTCTTATTGTGTTTTTTTCCTCAGCATGATGTCAACCCCACAAACACATTGCAACAAAGTAGATTCATTCCAACTGACTTCTGCTGTGCACCTTCCAGAACAAATTCAAACTTTAAACTTGGTCTCCATGACAACCAGCATGCATGTAGGCCTTAATACTTGTCCCTCATGTGTCCCCTATGTAATTTTGAGCTTCACACACAGGTACGGTGCGTTCCGGGGCCCTAAGGCACCCCAAATGCATAGCAACGGCCCGTACAGGCGTGTGTACGGTCCGTATCACTATGGGTGTCCTCGCGTATGCGTACTCATAGTGGTACGGCCCGTACACACGCGTGTACACTCACTATCACTATGGGTGTTCTCGCGAATGCGTACTCGTAGTGATAGTGAGCGTACAGGCGTGTGTACTGGCCATACCGCTATGAGTACGCATACGCAAGAACACCCATAGTGGTACGGACCGTACACGCGTGCGTACGTTCACTATCACTATGGTTGTTCTCGCGTATGCGTACTCGTAGTGGTACGGCCCGTACACACGCCTGTACGCTCACTATCACTATGGGTGTTCTCGCGTATGCGTACTCGTAGTGATAGTGAGCGTACAGGCGTGTGTACTGCCGTACCACTATGAGTACGCATACGCGCGGACACCCATAGTGATAGTGAACGTACAGGCGTGTGTACGGGCCGTACCACTACGAGTATGCATACGCGAGGACACCCATAGTGATAGTGAACGTACAGGCGTGTGTACGGGCCGTACCACTACGAGTACGCATACGCGAGGACACCCATAATGATAGTGGGCGTTCGCACGTGTGTACGGTCCGTACCACTATGGGTCTTCTTGCGTATGCATACTCATGGTGGTACGGACCGTACACACGCCTGTACGCTCACCATCACTATGGGTACACATACGGCAGCACTCCCATAGTGATACGAGAACGTACACAGGCCCTCTTTGCGAAAGTACGGTGGTTTTCACACATCACAGTGGTGACAGGCAGCACACAGGAAGGAATAGGGCTGACATACTTGTCCATGGATGGACATCAAGGCATTGTCTGGGCAGTACTACATGTGTGGGGCACAGGTGTGAAAGGCTGTGATGTGGCACATTACTCCAGAGTCGAGAAGGCACCAGATGTATGATGAGATGTGTACACATGTAATGTGTGACGGTGCAATGTGTGCCAGGAATG
Source organism: Triturus cristatus (assembly GCF_964204655.1). Lineage (NCBI taxonomy): Eukaryota > Metazoa > Chordata > Amphibia > Caudata > Salamandridae > Triturus > Triturus cristatus. The sequence continues at coordinate 93,355,016 of NC_140589.1, read as the reverse complement.
CCCTTGACTCCTTTGACATGTGTGCATGTCGTACTGCACACTTGGGATGAGCGTCACTGGCATGGCACGGACAACAACACACGGAAGTGTCCCCTGAGGCCCGGTACAGGGGTTACCACACCTGACATGTGACTACCCACGGTGCACGATGTGACTATGTCATGTATGTGTGGGGGATTTCCATTAGCTTGATGTTGGAGCTCCCTCAAAAGCTGCAGCTGTTGCAGCAACCAACATGTGTCTGTGTGTAGATGGACATGGCACACTGTTCCGCACACCATGCCACATGTGGTATCGGATGTGAGGTGCGTATGTATGCATGGGACACGGAGTAGCGTAACAAAGACATGTCTGCATCCTCTCTATGAATGTGTGGTGAGTCATCACATGTACACCTTCATGGCAAGGTATGTGGGCTGTCCTAGTGTAATGTCATGTGACCTGTGGCTCTAGTGTACCGCTACCAGTCTCTGCAATCGACATCCTACTTCTGCTGATGTGTGGATGTATGTCACTCCTGTCTTGCGTCTGGCTGTTCACTTACACTGGGACACAGCTAATCCCATGCCAATGCATGTGGAGGTTCACAATCTCCGTGTGTAGCTGGGTCTTGGTAGGAGTGTCACCTGGCAGCCATACGTATCCAGGGCATGTGGCACATACCTGACTCCGTATGTTGCATATGTGTATTGACAGATTAACATGTGCTCAGTACAAATAAATTGTTGTTGTGGTGCACTCACTCTTCCTTGTCACTTCCAAATTACTGCAGAGCACCGCCTCTTCCATGACCAATTCCGGACTTGGCTGCCATGCGGGAGAATGACTGTATCCGGTACTACCGCTTCCCCCAACGGTTGATTTTGGAGTTGACGGCGAGACTGGCACCACACCTGTAACCGCTGCACAGGTATCCTACGGCACTGACACCCAAGCTGAAGGTAATGGCAGCCCTACATTTTCTTGCCACGGGTACCTTTCAAAATACCATAGCTCATGTTGGTGGCATGTCCCAGAGCATGTTCTGCCGTGTGCTGCATGATTTCTTAGAGGCCATGTTGATTCACCTGGATGACTTCATCCATTTCCCAACCCCATAAATGTTGACTGGGGTCAAGCGTGGATTCTATGCCCTGGGAGGGATGCCCCATGTCATTGGGTCCATAGATGGGACACATGTGGCTTTGGTACCACCACAGGCACAGGAGGTAGCGTACAGGAATCGCAAGCACTACCACTCCATCAATGCCCTTGGGGTGTGTCTGTCCAACATGGTGATTTCACATGTCTGTGCTCGTTTTCCAGGATCAGCACACGATGCCTACATCATGAGGCGTAGCAGGATGTCTGAAATGATGACGCAGCTGCGCAACGAACGAGCATGTGTTGTTGGTGGGTACAGTCTGTCTGTCCTGTATTTTGCGTAGACTTCCAGCACGACCGCTTCTCCTGTCCTACTGATGTCCATGTGCTTTCCATGTAGGGGACGCTGGCTATCCCAACATGCCATGGCTGATCACACCCTCTCCGCAACCCCATCACGCCGGCCCAGCTCCGCTACAACACCGCCCATGGCTGGACAAGGCGAGTGATAGAGAGGACGTTTGGCCGATTCCGATGCCTCCACAAGACCGGCGGCGCGCTCCCATATGCCCCGGCGAAGGTCTGCAAAATCTTCATGGTCTGCTGCATGCTGCACAACATGGCAGTTGAGAAAGCTGTGCCACTCATCCTGGATCAAGATGATCAGGACCATCCACCCGTGGAGGACGAAGGTCTTGGCAATGGGGCTAGTGATGTGGAGGACGTGGTTCCGCAAGAAGACATCCGGACTCGGCTCAAACGCGACTTCTTTGCTTAGTGGTGAGTACCAGTGTCTGTGTGTGCACACATTGGTCCCCGTGTGGCATGTGTTGCGATGTGTGTGTCCATCTGCATGTATGCCATGTGAGTCAGAGGTGTGTGTGGATGTGTCACTGGAGTGATGGTGCCAGTGATGAGTGTATTTCCCCAGTCATAATTGTGACCTGGCATGTTGTCATCCTTACATGTGTCGAGTACATGCACATGCAAGTGGCTGTGCTTTTTGTGGCTGACTTCTTGTGTGTCTCTCATCCCCAGGTACTTGCGCATGCCGTCTGCTGGTTGCATTGTTGTGGCACTGCTATTCCTCATGGACACGTCATCGTGTGCTGACTCAGCGTTACACGCACGGACAAGTTTGGAAGTCTCCTTAGGGTAAGGGATGCATCAGGGGTGTATTGGGTGTGGCAGTTGTTCACGATGTATGCACACTGCCCCTGTCGATGTTTGGTTCCTCTGCAGACATGTCGCATCACCATGGTACACATTACATGCAGCTGGGTACACCTGAATAGATGGTCAGACTTGTTGACAGTCATCAGTGATGGGATTGTGGAATGTGATGATGGCATCATTGTGTGTTACACTGCCCTCGGACACATACGGTTTGCCTTGGCTTGACATGCTGTGGGACTTCCACATCAGCGGATCAATGGTGTATGGCAGTCTCTCCGTGAGCAGCAGGGGGTGTTTAGCAGTTACCCGACACTTGTGTGCCAGTTCCATGGCTATCACGCATTTGTGCTGCAGAAGGGGGGTTCCAGTGTTGGACCCACATGTTACTCCACATGACCCGTTTATGTGTACTCCTAGTTGCCTCTGCAATCCCGAATACATGACTAATAAAGGTGTCCCTATGCCTCCAAGGTGCCTTTTCTCAGTCAATGCTGGTGTGTTGCAACGGTGTTTCCGACATGTCTGGCATGGTTTTCCATGATAGTGGCTATGTGTCTATGTGTCGAGTAGCAAGATGCAAGCTGTTTGTGTGGGATTAGACTGTGCATTGTGCATGATGTCCATGACTGTGTGGGTATTGTGACATGTGCCATCCCCATGCATCCAACGTTGGCCAGGCCACCATTCTCTGCATCCACCTGACTCAAGCTTGCAGGACATGGTTCTGCCACCTGTCCACACATACCTGGGTGCCCCCCAGGACACTCCACATGATCCCTGACCTCTGCGCATGGCTGTCGCTGTACTCAATATGCCTGTCGGCACGGTTGTGCGGCCACCCCCTCAGCTGGTTGGGCCCATCACGGGTGTGTATGGTGCTCCATGTCTGTCTTGCCTAATACAATGTGACCCATGTGTGTCCTGTGCCAGACTCAGGCCCCAGGGTGTGGATGGCTGCAGTCAAATGAGAACTCAGGCATAGTTAGACTTTACAAGACACATGTAAGGTAATAATGCAATCAGTAGGCATCTTCTCTTTATGGTGTGACTATTTTATTTTGGTTGGGGTGGGGGGGGGGGGTTGACATGAGGGGCTTTCCGGGTGTGTGGAATCCAAAGTTCACTAGGGGAGTTAGTGTCCTTGCCATTTGAAATCCTCAGAGTCCATGCCACAGTCTTTGTCAACATTGGTCAGACAGTGACCAGCAAGTCCATGTGGCAGAGAATGTCTTTTGATGCTGTGCTGCTGTTGCTCCAGACGGCCAGGTGCCAGGCCAGGTGTCCTGGGAGATGGTGCTGTTGCGCCGACCCTCACGGTCTTTTCCGTGGACGACCCGCCCCCTGCGGGGACCCTCACAAGCAGGCCGTGACGATGTTTGGGGTGCTCAGTCGGATGTCTCCTCCTCCTCCTCATCCCTCCCTGTGGGTGGTGATGTTCTACGCCTTCTGGCACAGGGAGGGTTGCCCATGTTGTCGGCCATCCGACGGAGTGTACTGTTGTTGGACCCGGCCTCGTAGAATGGCCCTCCGTGCCCCCGCACCACCGAAACCTGGTACATACAGCCCAAGCCCCCGGCCCCGCCGAACCTCCCCACCAGGACACACGCACCGACCCGGACATCCCCGTCCCGGGCCTCTCCCCTTTCGGCCACCCCGGGCCCGCGTGCCCTCTTCATGCACCAAGATGGCCGCCCGGCCCCAGCGCGACCCGGGCATAGAGGCGCCACTCCGGCTGGAGGACATCCCGCTTCCAGGGGATGAGAGAGGGAGGAGCAGTTTCTATCGCACCTCTGAACTCCCCCGGGACGATGGGTTTCGATCGGCCCTCCGGCCTCCCTGAGGGCTGGCTCCACGCCTGCTGGGTGTCTGGGACTCCTCCCGACCCGGCCCTGAAAGAATCAAAAGACTATAGCAGGAAATCCCGACAAGCGACCCCCAGGTGACAAGACCCCTGCCTGCACAGACTCCGGACATCAAAGAGGGGTCGAACTATAACAAGGGGTGCTCTGGGGCTGTCCGGCAGATTCGACGCTGGAACAACGAGAGCCTGCTGACGTGGTCGCGGCTCCTGGAACTGGAACTCACCTGAGCCCTGCTGAGTGACTCGCGGCTCCCTGAAGATCGTAAGACCTCCGAACTTGTACCTGAGCCCTGCTGAGTGACTCGCGGCTCCCTGAAGATCGTAAGACCTCCGAACTTGTACCTGAGCCCTGCTGAGTGACTCGCGGCTCCCTGAAGATCGTAAGACCTCCGAACTTGTACCTGAGCCCTGCTGAGTGACTCGCGGCTCCCTGAAGATCGTAAGACCTCCGAACTTGTACCTGAGCCCGCTGAGTGACTCGCGGCTTCCACAGACTCCACCGGTCCCGCCGGACCCCACGACAACCAGCCTACCCCCCAGCTCGAGGATTGTGAGCTGTGCGCCGGGTACGTCCCTCCTTTGAACCGTTACCAGAGACAGTCCCGCTACCCCCTACCTTTCCGAGACTCTTGAGCCCGTGCTCACCTTGTACATATTTGCAGTGATACCTGTTTGATAAAACTTGTTCTGAGAATACCCAGTGTGGTCCCTCTGTGTCGTGTGGTGCCAGAAGTACGATCCTAGTTGCGAGAGTCCTCCCCCTGGGGAATCTCCCGCCAGTGCCCGGCTACGATACTTTGAGGGTGGGTCTCAGGGTAGTCAGGACCCCTTTCCGGGCTCCTCTGAGGTCGCCGTCTAACATTGGTGGCAAGCGACGGGATTCGGGCCCATCACCTAGAGATCGTACAGTAAACGACGGACGCACGACCAACAAAGATGGCAGAAGGAAGCGCCACGAGCTCCGCAGAAACCAACGCCAACAGAGTGTTCCAGGTGGAGCATCTGGAAGAATACACACACAAAGAGCTAAAACAATTTTGCAAAGAACTTAAAATCGCTACCACTGGCCTCAACACTAAGGAAGACTTGCAGAAAGCACTGAAAACTTGGGTGGAGACCGGGGCCTCCCGCCCGGAAGGCACGGGGGAGCGCCCCGACGAAGCCGAACCCCCCCAAAGTGAAAGCAGTAGCAATCAGGTGCGAGGCATCGTACCAGACGGGGACCTATCCCCGGAAGAGCTCGCGGACAGAGAGAGAAGCCGCAGTCATGAACTCGAGTTAGCCAAACTCAAAATCGAGGGCGAATTGAAGTTAGCGGAGAAGAATCTAGCAGTAGAGCAAATGCGTGTACAAGGCGAACTGGAAGAAAAGAAGCTCCAGCGGGAGCACGAAGGAAGAAAGCTCCAACTGGAGCACGAACGGAGCTTAAAGGAACTCGAGCTCAAGGCCCGAAATGAGGACGGGAGGCCCTCGGGGAACCGAGAGACGGCCCCCCCAGCGGAACAGAAGGTCCACATCCCCAAGGATGTGGTCAAAGAATATTATAAAAACGATGACATTCAGCAATGGTTTCGGGCCTACGAGGTCGCCATGACCTCCCATCGGATTCCACAGAAGGACTGGGGGGCGGGGTTGTGGGGACGGTTTCTGAGCGAAGGAAGGGACACCCTGCTCGACCTACCCCTCTCCCTGCAGACCTCCTACAGCCACATGAAAGAGGCTCTCCTCACAAGATACGGCCTCACCCCAGAAATGTACCGCCAACGGTTCCGGGACTGCAGGAAGATCCCGGGCACCACCTGGGTGGAGTATGTAAACTTTTTTAGTCGGGCCTTCGATGGGTGGGTCAAGGGCAGCAAAGTCACCACCCTTGCCGAACTCACTGACCTCATGTTATGGGAACATCTGGCTGCGAACTGCTTCGTAGAGCTACGTCAACATCTGCTGGATAGCAAGCTCACAGATCCCCGGAAGCTGGCCGTGGAGGCCGACCGCTGGACCAACACCCGGGTCTCCCGGGGCATGGTAGGAGAGTACCCCCGAACCAGTCAGGGACCACCCCGCCAGAGAGGGGGAGGGAACCAGGGAGGGCCGAGGGAGTCCCAGCCTAGCCCCCCGAAGACACCACCTCCACCTTTCCCGACGCCCCCCCCACCAGTAACAGGGCCCCCTGGGAGACGGGGACACCGGGTGACCGTCACATGTTTCCGCTGCCAGAAACCCGGGCACTACGCCAATGACCCAGAGTGCCCCATGGCCACCCAAGTCACCCCTGCGAGACAGATAGCCAACGTGGCCCTAGGGGAGGAGGTTGAGGAAGCCGAGGAGTGGGAACCAGCCGCGATGGCCCTAGTATCCCTGGGAGATAGGGAAATGATCCCTGGTAGCCTCCTACCGTCCAACACACAGAAATATGGGCAGCTCGTCAAGATCAATGGCCACCAGGTAGAGGCCCTGCGGGACACCGGGGCCAGTATCACCGGTGTCCTCAGGCACCTAGTTCCCGAGGAGCAGATCCTCCCCAATGTCTTTTGCCCCGTGATATCTGCAGACAATAGGGAAAGTATGTGTCAGGTGGCCCTGGTGCCATTTGAGTGGGGAGGGGTGATAGGTAAACTCAAGGTGGCCGTAAGAACCTCCCAGCCGGTCGACTGCCTCTTAGGGAACGACCTGGAGAGTTCTCCCTGGAAGCACGTAGAGCGCAAGGCCCACCTAGGAATGATGGGACTCCCCGAGTGGGTGTGTGCCACCACCCGATCTATGACAGCCCGACTCACTCCCCGGAGAGAAATCGAGAGCACCCCGGTCGAAGTAGCCAGCACCGTCCCCGCCGAGGGTCCTCCCGTTCCCCCATCGGAAGGGTCCGTCGCCAGCGACGAACCCGCACCATCCGACCCCGCCCCGGTCCCCGAGTTGGGGGATCTACCCGAGTTGGCCCATTGGCGCCACGAGGGCGGGCCCACCCGAGAAGAATTTTGCCAGGAACAAGCCACCTGTCCTTCCCTGGTCGGGCTGCGGCGCCAGGCCGAGGGCCAAGCCGCAGGTGACCAGACCGGAACGCACCGAATCTATTGGGAGAATAACGTCCTGTATAGTGAGCAGAAATCAGTGGAGCTGGGATCCGGACGGGTACTGGTGGTACCTCTCCGCTTCCGGGATTTCCTCCTGGGCTTAGCCCACGATGTCCCCCTCGCCGGTCACCTGGGTCAGGACAAGACCTACAGCCGTCTCGTGACCCATTTTTATTGGCCTAAGATGAAAGCAGCGGTAGAGGCCCACTGCAAGTCCTGCCCCACGTGCCAAGCCAGTGGGAAGAGTGGGGGGAAGCGCAAGGCTCCCCTCCAACCCTTCCCGGTCGTCAGTACCCCCTTCGAACGAGTCGGGATCGACATCGTGGGGCCACTGGACCCCCCCACCTCCCAAGGTCACCGTTTCATCTTGGTCCTAGTGGACCACGCCACCCGCTACCCAGAGGCTATTCCCCTACGCACCATTACGGCCCCCGTGGTGGGCCGGGCCCTGATGGGGATCTTCTCCAGGGTGGGATTCCCCCGCGAGGTCGTGAGCGATCGCGGGACTAATTTTATATCCAGGTATATGACGTCCCTGTGGCAACAATGTGGGGTGTCCTATAAGTTCACCACCCCGTACCATCCCCAAGGGAACGGCCTAGTAGAGAGGTTTAATAGGACTTTGAAAGGGATGATCACTGGCCTAGAAGAGCCCCTCCGGCGTAAGTGGGACGTCCTGCTCCCCTGCCTCTTGTTCGCTTACCGGGAGGTCCCCCAGAAGTCCTTAGGGTTCAGCCCGTTTGAATTACTCTATGGGCACCCCGTCCGAGGTCCCCTTAGTTTAGTTAAGGAAGGGTGGGAGGCAGCACCCCAGACCACCCCCCGAGATGTGTTCCAATATGTCCTGGCCCTCCGGAACCAGACCAGGAGGTTCCGAGAACTGGCCGAGGCCAACCTGGAGGCGAGTCAAGAAGAAATGAAGCTCTGGTACGACCAGAATGCTACTCTGGTCGAGTTCCAGCCGGGCCAGCAGGTGTGGGTCATGGCCCCCGTGAAGCCTGGCGCTCTCCAGGACCGATGGACTGGGCCCTACAAAGTGGTCGAGAAGAAGAGCCAAGTCACCTACTTGGTGGACGTCCAGTCGCCTCGGGATCCCCTCCGGGTCCTGCACGTGAACCGCCTCAAGCCTCACTTCCAGCGGACAGAACTGAGCCTCCTGCTGGCCACCGATGACGGGGCCGAAGATGAGTCGGATCCCCTCCCGGACCTCCTGTGTATCAAGGAGCAGGATGGCTCCGTGGAAGGAGTGAACCTCTCCCCAGCCCTCACTGCCCAGCAACAAGCGGACTGCCGCCAGCTCCTAAGACAATTTTCTGACCTCTTCTCCCTGACCCCCCGGGTCACCAACTGGTGTGTTCATGATGTGGACACCGGGGACAGCCCGCCGGTGAGACACCGAGCCTACCGGGTTCCTGACCGGGTCCGGTCCTGCATTCAAGCGGAAGTCTCGAAGATGTTGACCCTGGGGGTGATCGAGCCCTCTGACAGTCCCTGGGCCAGCCCCGTGGTCCTGGTCCCGAAGGCAGCGGCCCCCGGTGTCGCCCCCGAGCTCCGATTCTGCGTGGACTACCGGGGGCTCAATGACGTTACCCGAGCCGATGCCCACCCCATTCCACGGGCCGACGAACTCATTGACCGACTAGGGGCAGCCCGGTTCCTCAGCACATTCGACCTCACCTGCGGATACTGGCAGATTGCGCTCACCGAAGGGGCCAAAGAGCGGTCCGCTTTCTCCACCCCCGATGGGCACTACCGCTTCCGCGTAATGCCCTTCGGGATGAAAAATGCCCCGGCCACTTTCCAGCGACTGGTGAATAGAGTCCTGGCCGGGCTAGAACAGTTCAGCGCGGCATACCTGGACGACATCGCTGTCTTCAGTTCAGAGTGGAGTGAGCACCTCCAGCACCTCCGAAGGGTGCTAATCGCCCTGCGCCAGGCAGGCCTCACAGTAAAAGCCAGCAAGTGCCAGATCGGGCAAGGATCCGTGGTCTACTTGGGGCACCAGGTCGGGAGTGGCCAGGTCGCCCCGCTACAGCCAAAGATTGACGCCATCCTGGCCTGGGAACCACCCATCACCCAGACGGAGGTCCGAGCCTTTCTGGGACTCACGGGCTACTACCGAAGATTCATTCGGGGGTATGGCAGCCTTGTCGGCCCTCTCACAGAACTCACGTCTAAAAAACAGCCAAAGAAAGTGCAGTGGACGGCTGCCTGCCAGGAAGCTTTCGATGCCCTAAAAAGGGCCATGTGTACTGCCCCCGTCCTCCAGGCTCCCGACTACGCCAAGGAGTTCATAGTCCAAACCGATGCCTCCGAGCATGGCATTGGGGCCGTCCTGTCCCAAGTAAATAACCAAGGCCTAGACCAGCCCGTCGCCTTCCTCAGTCGGCGGCTGTTGCCCCGAGAACAAAGATGGAGCACCATAGAGCGCGAAGCCTTTGCCGTGGTCTGGGCACTCAAAAAGCTACGACCCTACCTGTTTGGCACCCATTTCAGAGTCCAAACTGACCATCGGCCCTTACGTTGGCTCATGCAGATGCGAGGAGAAAACCCCAAGCTACTGCGGTGGTCAATCTCCCTCCAGGGGATGGATTTCACCGTGGAACACCGCCCTGGTACGGACCACGCCAATGCTGACGGCCTCTCCCGGTTCTTCCGCCTCAGCGAAGAGAACCCCCCAAGCTGATGGGCAGTTCTCTCCGGCTTTCAGCTGGGGGGGACGCGTGTTGGACCCGGCCTCGTAGAATGGCCCTCCGTGCCCCCGCACCACCGAAACCTGGTACATACAGCCCAAGCCCCCGGCCCCGCCGAACCTCCCCACCAGGACACACGCACCGACCCGGACATCCCCGTCCCGGGCCTCTCCCCTTTCGGCCACCCCGGGCCCGCGTGCCCACTTCATGCACCAAGATGGCCGCCCGGCCCCAGCGCGACCCGGGCATAGAGGCGCCACTCCGGCTGGAGGACATCCCGCTTCCAGGGGATGAGAGAGGGAGGAGCAGTTTCTATCGCACCTCTGAACTCCCCCGGGACGATGGGTTTCGATCGGCCCTCCGGCCTCCCTGAGGGCTGGCTCCACGCCTGCTGGGTGTCTGGGACTCCTCCCGACCCGCCCTGAAAGAATCAAAAGACTATAGCAGGAAATCCCGACAAGCGACCCCCAGGTGACAAGACCCCTGCCTGCACAGACTCCGGACATCAAAGAGGGGTCGAACTATAACAAGGGGTGCTCTGGGGCTGTCCGGCAGATTCGACGCTGGAACAACGAGAGCCTGCTGACGTGGTCGCGGCTCCTGGAACTGGAACTCACCTGAGCCCTGCTGAGTGACTCGCGGCTCCCTGAAGATCGTAAGACCTCCGAACTTGTACCTGAGCCCTGCTGAGTGACTCGCGGCTCCCTGAAGATCGTAAGACCTCCGAACTTGTACCTGAGCCCTGCTGAGTGACTCGCGGCTCCCTGAAGATCGTAAGACCTCCGAACTTGTACCTGAGCCCTGCTGAGTGACTCGCGGCTCCCTGAAGATCGTAAGACCTCCGAACTTGTACCTGAGCCCGCTGAGTGACTCGCGGCTTCCACAGACTCCACCGGTCCCGCCGGACCCCACGACAACCAGCCTACCCCCCCAGCTCGAGGATTGTGAGCTGTGCGCCGGGTACGTCCCTCCTTTGAACCGTTACCAGAGACAGTCCCGCTACCCCCTACCTTTCCGAGACTCTTGAGCCCGTGCTCACCTTGTACATATTTGCAGTGATACCTGTTTGATAAAACTTGTTCTGAGAATACCCAGTGTGGTCCCTCTGTGTCGTGTGGTGCCAGAAGTACGATCCTAGTTGCGAGAGTCCTCCCCCTGGGGAATCTCCCGCCAGTGCCCGGCTACGATACTTTGAGGGTGGGTCTCAGGGTAGTCAGGACCCCTTTCCGGGCTCCTCTGAGGTCGCCGTCTAACAACTGTGAATTCCCGTGAACACCGTCACGAGCTCAGCCTGTCTCTCCTCCATCCTCCGTTGGTGTCGCGGTAGACAGGCATGTTGCTCCGCATGTTGCTGGGCCTGCTGGGTCTTGATCTCATCGAGGGTCCCCTTCATATCGTTGAGGGTGGACACAACCTGGGCCATGCCCGTGGTGTCCTGCCGGTATGTGTCCAGGATGTTTCGGACATGGGAATATACCGGTTCCCCAGCCAACCGGTCAGGCTCGCGCCTCCGCCATCCTCCACTCCCACCACCCCTGCCCACTTGCACCTGGCCTGCCCTTGTGGGCACATCGGGTCTCCGGGACCCCTGAGGGGTGGCATTGGCGTTGTCGCCTGCCTCCTCCTGGGTGCCCGGGACACCGTGTCCCTCCTGGCCAGGCTGGCTGCATTGTGGTAGTGGGGCAGGGATCCTGGGTGTCTCCTGGGATGTGGCAGGAGTGGGGGTGGTGGTTGGCCCAGTTGTACCTGACGCAGGTGCTGCAGGTCGTTGGACACCAGAGGGGCCAGGTTGGTCGGGTTCGTCCACAGAGTGGTGAGAGTCGTCGCTGCCGGTGGCTCCGTCATCCCGCCGAGCCGGGTCCTGTGAGTCTTCCCCCCCAGTGTTGGGGGGTGATCCACGACGTTGACCTGTGTGTGAGAGAGACAATGTTAATTTTGTTTCATGCAACATCCATGTTTCATTGGTTTCAAAGTTGGCACATTTCCTCTGGGAATTTGGATATATCTTGCATTCCACTCACAGTGCACTTGTGCATGGGTATGTCCCTTGGGCACAGCTTTTGCGACTTTACCTATGTGTGGCACAGTCTTACTTGCTGCGTCAATTGTGACTGCAGTCAGCAGTGGAGTGGGCAGGTGTGGCAAGCCATGCATTGGCGCCTTCCGTGTAGCACTGTACGTGTGCGCATGGAGTGGTTCCACACACTTATATGATGCAGGTAGCTGTCGTTGTGCTCGTGCACAGGTTGTGACATGGCCCTTTGTTTTGCCATGGAGAAGAGGGGGGGTTCTGGCACTGGCCACCCTTGTCTACATGCACGCAGTCCACCTGCTGACGAGCAGACATTCCCACACACCCCAAGGCTGATTTGCTCTCCCTGTGTGTCCCTTTCTCACTCCCTCTCTGACCCCCTCTCCCTCCCTCTGTGTGTCAGCCTCCTCCCTCTGTCCGTCTCCCTGTGTCTCCCTCCCTCTCTGTCCCCCTCTCCCTCCCTCTGTGTGTCACCCTCTGTCACCTCAGTCCAGCTTCCTGGGCACACACTGTTAGCAGATCTTTGAATGGCCCTTGGATTGTTGATGTGAGTTTGTTTCTGATCTCCAGGCACCCATTGGGTGTAGTGTTTGTGTCTGCGCTGCTGCTTTGGTGGTGTGTGCTGCCACTCTTTCACAGTGTTGGCTGTTCATTAGCTGCTGTCATGTGCAAGAACGTGCCGTCACCCCCATGTGTTAATGCAAGGCGTCCGCTATTTGCTGGCAAGTCTTTCCTGTGTGGGGACACACTGTTTGTCTGGCTGTGACCTAGGCCATATGGGCAGGGGGCATTGTTGTCTGCTTCTGAGTTGCACTATGTGATTTTTGGGGCCCACACTCCCGCAATCCGGCTTACCGTGTCTTGTGTTGGTGTTTTCTGTGGCCTGTGACTTGGCATTGTCCAGCTGGGTGCATGGGGCATGGTGGCGCCAGTGGCATGTGCGTGTTCATGGAGTGTGGTTGAGTCATGCGATAGCTTGGGGTGGTTGCGTGCCTGTTTGTGAGTTTGGTTGTGGATGATGTTCCCCCCATGTGAGGTGAGTTGTTTGTGTACTCACCCGGGTCTCGGAGTCCTTCTAATCCGTCGACTGCCACCACCGGCAGTATGGCCATCACCCTCTCCTCCCAGGGATGGTAGTGTACGGGTCTGCGGGGCGGCCCTCCTCCAGTGACGTTGGCCTGGTTGTGGTCGTCGGTCATTTTGGCTCGGACCCTCCTCCGCAGATCGTACCACCTGGCTTGGCATTCATGCCTGGTCCTTCTGGTGTCCGCAACAGCATTCACAGCATCGACGATGGTCTGCCACATGGCTGTTTTTCTGACCAATGTTCCAAAGAGGTGTGGCTCAACTCTGAGGATTTCATCGACAAGGACCTCCAACTCTCGGCTAGTGAACTTTGGATTCTTGTTAGTGGGCATGGTGAGGGGTATGGGTGTGGATGGTGGGTGTGTGGGTGTGGATGGTTGTGGGTGTGTGGGTGTGGTTGTGCAGGTGTGTGTGTGAATGTGATGTGGGGGTGTTTGTGAAGGTGTGTGTGTGAAGGTGTGCAAGTGTAAGGTGTGGTAAAGCTTCTAGTATGGTGCTGTAGGTTGTCTGTGGGGTCTGGCAGCAGTGAGTCTGTTGCAAAGGCTCATGGTTTGTGTGTGTGGGCCCTTTTTATTGGTCCATTGGTGGGTGTGGCTGTGTTTGAACTTTGGGTGGGTGTGTTATAAGGAGTGGTTGTGTTTTGGGCCTCTGTTTTGGTTTTTGGCAGTTGCAGGTCAGTGAATGTGTTGTTTTAGTGGTTGTTGGACATGTTTTGTGGCTTTGTGCCATTCGAATGGTGTATTCTTGTGTCGTTTTGGTTTGTCCTGGTTGTGTACGTGCGTTTTTGGCGTGTGTACGGTGTGTACATGGGCCATTTTGTTGTACAGTGCTGTCCTTGTGTGTGGCTTGGTACGACTCGTACATGTGCGATATTGTGTGAAGGTGGTGATGTTGGGGCCTGGGGTGCGCTCCGTACTTAGAATGTTGGGGTGGGGGTACGCTCCATGCATACTCGGGTGGGGGTACGACTCTAACGTACATGGGTGTACATACAGCGGGGTACGACACGAACGTACAGGGGGGGTACGACACGTACACGGGTGTACATACACGGGTGGGTACGACTCGAACGTACACGGGTGTACATACACGGGGGTACGACACGTACAAGGGTGTACAGACAGGGGGGTACGACTCGAACGTACACGGGTGTACATACACGGGTGGGTACGACTCGAACGTACACGGGTGTACATACACGGGGGTACGACACCTACACGGGTGTACAGACAGGGGGGTTACGACTCGAACGTACACGGGTGTACATACACGGGGGGTACGACTCAAACGTACACGGGTGTACATACACGGGGGGTACGACTCGAACGTACATGGGTGTACATACATGGGGGTACGACCCGTACACGGGTGTACATACACGGGGGTACGACACGTACACGGGTGTACATACACGGGGGTACGACTCGAACGTACACGGGTGTACATACACGGGGGGTACGACTCTAACGTACACGGGTGTACATACACGGGGGGTACGACTCGAACGTACACGGGTGTACATACCCGGGGGTACTACTCTATCGTACACGGGTGTACATGCACAGGGGGTACGACATGTACAGGGGTGTACATACACAGGGGGTTCGACACGTACAGGGGTGTACATACACGGGGGTACGACTCGAACGTACAGGGGCTGGGGGTAGTGTCGGGCGCGTATGCGGGCACATGTCTCCATGGTTGCCATGGGAGTTCGGTGCGGACGGTGTTTTTTCCATACGGTTGTAACATCGGACGCACGGGATGGATCGTGATTCCGCGGTCGGACTTCACTCTTCACATTTGTACGATGATTCGTCCGAGGACGTGTCGGACACATTTTCCGACCCGAGGACGTGTGGGGAATAATGCCCAATGCGATTCGTATGGACTTTTTCCCATGCGAATCGTAATTGGCAGTTTGTACGGCACTTGTGTGATTCGTACGGTAAAAAGACCGGATACGAGTCGTACGGGGAGTTTTTTTACCGGATCTTAATCGGCACCCAAATATAATAGCCTGTACGGCC
The DNA here is from genome assembly GCF_964204655.1 of Triturus cristatus. Taxonomy (NCBI): domain Eukaryota; kingdom Metazoa; phylum Chordata; class Amphibia; order Caudata; family Salamandridae; genus Triturus; species Triturus cristatus. Next base: position 93,339,984 of record NC_140589.1, on the reverse strand, counting down.
TATAATATTTGGTATCCTCAGCGTTTCTCAGGTTAGGAGTTACCAGGATTCAATTTGACATCGCCTTATGTTGGATGGAAGAGCACAGTATTTCTATACAAAATAGCACCCTTACGTTTGCTTTCCAACCTGATTTACTGTGGGGATACCAAATATTATGTTTCACTTATTGCCGTAATATCTTGTATCCCGTATGTTTCGTGGGTTATCCTTTATCCATTGACCAATTGAATTTGCCTTTTATTTGATAGCAGACTACAGTATCTTTTCAGAATTTGTACATCATTTCACAAGATTTTGCATCCGTACCCTTGGGGGATACCAAATTTAATAACCTATACGGCCTATATTATTTGGTATCCCCAGTGTTTCTTGGGTTAGAAGTTACCAGAATTCAATTTGACTTTGCCTTATGTTGGATGGAGGAGCACAGTATGTCTATACCAAATAGCACCCTTCCTTTTGCTTTACAACATCATTTACGAGGGGGATACCAAATATTATGGCTCACGCATTGCTGTAATATCTCGTATCCCCTATGTTTCATGGGTTACCCTTTAGCCATTGAATAGTGGAAATTGCCTTTTGTTTGATAGCAGACTACAGTATCTTTTCATATTTTGTACATCATTCCACAAGAGTTTGCCTCCGGTACCCTTAGGGGATACGAACTATAATTCCCTATACGGCATATAATATTTGGTATCCCCAGTGTTTCTCGGGTTAGAAGTTACCGGGATTCAATTTGACTTTCACTTATGTTGGATGGAGGAGCACAGTATTTCTATACCAAATATCACCCTTCCTTATGCTTTCCAACATCATTTAATATGGGGATACTGTGAGAAGTTGGCCTGGCATATGCTGTCCACTAGTTATAGGGGACACCTTGCACAAGTCCAATTCGACTCTTAAGGTGATAGGTTAAAAGACAACCTTTAAAGAAAGCTATTCTAGTGGTAGCTGTGGAGAGCAGCCTTCAGGCTAAGTCTTGAAGGAGTTTTAAGCTTATTGTTTTACCATAGATAACCTATTGCATAACCAAATGAAAGAGTAGTCCACAAAGGTATATATATAAAATATATGTATTTATTCTAAGAATAATCCCACTAGTCTCTTTATGAAATTGGAGGTAAAGATACAATTCAAACAAGCATTGATAGTTACAATAAATAGCACTGGAATCATAGGGCCCCAGGGGGGGACCAAACCATATATTAAAAAAGTGGTATAAGAACCACGACAATTCTACAGACAGTGCCTAGGGCACTTAGTGTCGCTGGCCCCTTATGAAACCACCCAAGGTAGTGAGGAAGGGGACCCACGGGAGACGCGTGCAGTGGTATAAACTACTGTCGGGATCTCTATTAAACCCTATGGAGAATGTCGCGGTTGGAAATTGCAAGAATCTAAACACTTCTAGTTGGAGTTCAAGTTCAGCAGCTTAGAGTTAAGCTCTTGGAGGGCCCACACCAACGACAGTACCGAGGTACCAATGTTACCTGCCCCAGGGAAGGCGGGTGCATAGGTCGTTTTCGATGTCGGGTCGCGATCTCGTTTTCAATGGAAAAAGGTGAAGAACTGCTGTTAGCGGGAAGCGTCGTCGATGTCGTGCAGATTGAAGATGTAGATCTTGAAGGTAAGGACCTGAAAGCAGAGGGGACTGAGTCTAGGTCACGGCACAGTGACCAGGGGGCTCAGGAGAAAGAGCCCTTCAATGTCGGGTGCTTCCAGGTGGAAGATGGGTAGCTTGGATCGGCAGCCACGGGGTCCAGGAGGCTTCAAGGAAGGCCAGCTTCCGGAGGGGGACTCTCCCACAAAGGATGACGGCCGCTGCGGTGTTAGTGTCCGGATTGGATCCACTAAGCCTTGGCAACCGCAACCCACGCAAGGATCACAAAACAGCTACGGTGCAGACCCACGAGGTCTAAGCAAGGTCTCCAGCAAGGAGACTGTAGAGCAGGCCTGGAGCAACCAGGGGAGCCCTTTAAAGTGAAGATTGACCTCCTCTAGGGCCCACCAGTCGAGAGATAAGGGACCGCAGGAGGCAGCAATTTGGCGTGCGTAAAGATGCGCCCACGGGTCGCCGGAGCGGGCTAGGGTGTTGATCTTTGCTGAGAGGTTGGCTCAATAATGGGCCAAAGCACAACTTTCCCACTGGTCGGGGTCGTGTGCTGTGCAAAAGGTGGCCGGTGTCCTGGGGTATTGGGGATCTCGGCACCCACAGGGTCCACGGTGCTGAGCTTTGCTGTGCACACTCACTGGCCTCTGGGATGCTTGGAAACCCACCTCAAGGTAGGCAGAAATCTTCGATGTCCATAGGAGCAGTGGAGTTCCAAACGAGTCACTTGCAGTGTTTCAGGTGCCTGCCAAGCAGGGGGGTAACTCCTTTACCCCAAGGGAGATTTCTTCATTCAGCTGTGTGGCAGCAAGTCGAAGGTTCAAGTCTGTGAAGTCACAGATTAATCTGAGGCTCTGGGGACCCTGCACCCACCTTTATCCAAGGATTAGGGGAGTGTCTAAATCAGAGCCCACCAATGAGAGTTCAGGCAGGAAAGGGTGGCTACACCCTCTCCCCTTTGTGTGTTTTCCTGCCTGGGCAGGGGACAGGATGCCCCTGAACCGGTTTGAGGCGGTGTATGCAGAAGTAGGCACTGGAGAAGCCTACGTGCATGTCTGAAAGACATCCTATGGTGCACCCACCCGGTTCCAATTCACATTGTCTGTCTGGGGAGGTGGGAGCACCTCCCTGCAACAAGATCCCTATTGTCCAGCTGCCGTGGCTGGAGTTCTGCCCAGCAACAGGCAGCCAGAGTCATGTGGGTGGCGGGTAGCATCCATTTTGCACTACGTGTGCACTTTTAAATTGGTGTCTAAAATCTGCAGCTTTTACCATATCGCCTCTCTAGCAGGGGGGAATCATGCCCTTACTCCCATTGTTGGATTGGGGGTATGATTCCTTCATGTTTGACACCAAACACGACATGGTTCTGTGAAGCCACTCTCAAGTTATCACGCTATCGCGATTACTTATAATGCGGTTAAGAGTATATGGTATGGCTGCACTACAAACAGCCCAGTAATAGTTTTATGAAGGTTGCAGAGGGGGTCCTACTCAGGTAGGGGTTCCCCCTCACACATATCTCAGCACCCTGCCTTGTAGGATTAGCAAGGTCTGCCTTAGGGGTGACCTATGAGGATATATGTGTTGTATTAAGTGGGATACAGGGTACCTATATCCCTGTAAGGGGTGCAAGCACCACCTTACCCAGACTACAGTAGTGGTCTGGCGGTGTCAGTTTGTATGGCTGTCCCAGGGGTGGCACAATAAGTGCTGCAGCCCCTGGTAGGCCTCTGAGGGACCCATGCCCTGGGTACCTAGGGTACCATCTACAAGGGACTGATAGGGTCGTCAGTATCCAATTGGTATGTACCTAGGGTACTCACATCAGTTTAGAGAGGAAGCAGATAGGCTGGGGTCCTGGATAGCAGGGCCACAGCCTGGCTAGAGTCAGAAAACAGTCAAAACATCAGCAAAAAGTTGGGGGCAACTATGCAGTCGATGCCACTCTCCTACATAACCCCCACCCCCCCCAAACAGAGGGACATTAAACTAACCTTGACCAGTTGAGTCTTCATGTTCTAAGTGGAAATATCTGGAGAGGCCATCTGCATTGGCATGGTTGCTCCCAGGTCTATGTTCCACTGTATAGTCCATCCTCTGTAGGGAAATGGACCACCTGAGTAGTTTGGGGTTTTCACCCTTCATCTGTTTTAGCCATAGGAGGGGCTTATGGTCGGTTTGAACAATGAAGTGAGTGCCAAACAAGTATGGCCTCAGCTTCTTCAAGGCCCAGACCACAGCAAAGGCCTCCCTCTCTATGGCTGACCAACGTTTCTCTCTGGGGGTCAACCTTCTGCTAATAAAAGCTACTGGTTGATCCTGGCCCTCTTCATTCAGTTGTGATAATACAGCACCTACCCCTACCTCAGATGCATCAGTTTGAACTATGAATTCTTTGCAGTAGTTGGGGCTTTGGAGCACTGGAGCAGAGCACATTGCCTGTTTTAGGTCATCAAACGCTTTCTGACAGCTGACAGTCCACTGAACTTTCTTGGGCATCCTCTTAGCGGTTAAGTCATTTAAGGGGGTCACAATGGATCCATATCCCTTTACAAATCTTCTGTAATAACCAGTCAGGCCTAAGAAAGCTCGGACCTGAGTCTGGGTGGTTGGAGCAACCCAGTCCATGATGGCCTGGATTTTGCTCTGTAGTGGTTGAACCTGGCCTCCACCTACAAGGTGACCCAGGTACACAACCTGACTCTGCCCTATCTGGCACTTAGTAGCCTTGATAGTGAGTCCTGCCTTTTGCAGGGCTTCCAAAACTTTCCTCAGGTGGATCAGGTGATCTTCCCAGGTGGAGCTGAAGACAGCAATATCATCTAGATATGCTGCACTAAAGTCATCCAGGCCTGAGAGGACTTGGTTCACCAACCTTTGAAAAGTGGCAGGTGCATTTTTCAAACCAAAGGGCATTACAATAAATTGATAGTGCCCACCAGGGGTAGAAAATGCAGTTTTGGCTTTTGCAGATTCAGCTAACCTTATCTGCCAGTAGCCAGCTGTCAGATCAAATGTGCTAAGATATTTGGCTGAGGCCAATTTATCTATGAGCTCATCTGCTCTGGGAATGTGATGTGCATCAGTCCTAGTGACTGCATTGAGTCCTTTGTGGTCTACACAGAACCTCATCTCTCTCTTGCCATCTTGGGTGGGAGGTTTGGGTACCAGGACTACTGGGCTAGCCCAAGGGCTGTCTGAGGGCTCAATAACTGCCAATTCCAACATCTTTTGGACTTCTGTCCTTATGCAGTCCCTGACATGGTCAGGTTGCCCGTAGATCTTATTCTTCACAGGCAGACTGTCCCCAGTGTCCACTTCATGAGTGCACCAGGTGGTCTGACTTGGAGTCAGTGAAAACATATGCCTGAATGACTGGAGAACTTGTCTGCAGTCAGACTGTTGCTGGGCAGTGAGGCTGCCTGCCAAGGCTACACCATCTACTGACCCATCATCAGGGTTGTGAGAGAGCAGGTCTGGGAGAGGGTCACTCTCCTCCTCCTGTCCCTCATCCGTTGCCATGAGCAAGCCCATGTCAGCCCTGTCCACATATGGTTTCAGTATGTTTACATGAAGCACCCTGTGAGGACTTCTGGGAGTGCCAAGGTCCACCAAGTAGGTGACCTCTCCCTTCTGTTCCAATATGGTATGGGGTCCACTCCATTTGTCTTAGAGGGCTGCTGGGGCCACTGGCTCCAACACCCATACCTTCTGTCCTGGCTGGTACACCACCAAGACAGCCTTTTGGTCATGTCAGGCTTTTTGCAATTCCTGACTTGCCTCAAGGTTTTTTGTTGCCTTCTTCATGTACTTAGCCATCCGGGAGCGGAGACCAAGTACATAGTCCACAATATCCTGTTTAGGGGGTTTGAGAGGTAACTCCCATCCCTCCTTCACTAGTCAGAGTGGCCCACTGACAGGGTGACCAAACAAAAGTTCAAAAGGGCTGTACCCAACCCCCTTCTGTGGCACCTCCCTGTATGCAAAGAGAAGGCAGGGCAGAAGAATATCCCATTTTCGCCTAAGCTTTTATGGGAGCCCTTTGATCATACCCTTTAGGGTCTTGTTAAATCTCTCAACAAGCCCAATGCATTGGGGATGATAAGGGGTGGTGAACCTGTAGTTAACACCACACTCCTTCCACATTGCCTTGAGGTAACTACTCATAAAGTTTGTACCTCGGTCAGACAAAACCTCCTTAGGGAAACCCACCCTGGAAAAGATTCCCAGGAGGGCTCTTGCTACCACAGGTGCTGTGATGGTTCTAAGGGGAATAGCTTCTGGGTACCTGGTGGCATGATCCACTACCACCAGTATAAACCTGTGCCCAGATGCTGTTGGTGGGTCAAGGGGACCAACAATGTCAATCCCTACCCGTTCAAAGGGAACCCCCACCACAGGTAGTGGTATCAGGGGGGCGTTTGTGGACTTACCTGCCTTGCCACTGGCCTGGCAGGTAATGCAAGAGCTACAAAAGCTTAGCTCATCTGAGGCCAATGAAAATGAGGGACAAGTCTGTCCCAAGTCTTATTTTGGCCTAGGTGTCCTGCTAAGGGAATATCATGGGCTAGTGTGAGCAGGAAACCCTAAACTTCTGAGGTATGACCAACCTCCTGGCTGCACCAGGCTTGGGATCTCGACCCTCAGAGTAAAGGAGTCCATCATCCCAATATATTTTATGGGTTCCACCAGCATTCCCAGCAGCCTCAGCAGCAGCCTGCTGTCTGAGGGGTTCAAGAGTGGGGCAGCTCTGCTGCTCCAGGCTCAAGTCTGCCCTAGAAGGTCCCCCTGTCCCCAAGAACTCAACCTGATCAGGTTCAAGTTCATCTGAGACTGTTCCTTCTTCAGGTGTCAGATCCTCTTCTGCTACAAGAGTCTCTACAGACTAATCCTGGGGGGAAGGCACTGCCTTGCCCCTGCTACTCCTCCTCTTGGAAGGTCCTTGGTCCATTTTTCCAGGATCCAAGGTCTGTTCAGTTCCTGTCAGCTTAGCTTTTGACCTTGTCAGGGCAAACACTTCTGCAGGGATACCCAGCATTGCTGCATGAGTAGTCAGCTCCACCTCAGCCCATGCTGAGGTCTCCAAATCATTCCCTATCAAACATTCTACTGGTAGGTCTGCATTCACCACAACCTTCTTTAGGCCAGTTACCCCTCCCCAAGAGAAGTTAACAACTGCCAGAGCATGGTTAGTACTGACATTGCTCGCATTGGTCACCTGGAAAGTTTCTCCAAGTATGATTTGGCTAGGATCCACAAGGTCCTTAGTCACCAAGGTGACAGTAGCCCCAGTGTCCCTGGATGCTAGAGACTCCCTTCCATTTATCCTAGGTTGTTGTTTGTATTTGCCCAGGCCACTGGGACTCACAAATAGGGACAGGTCCCCATCACAAACCAACACAGCCTGAGTAGGCATTCTGACTAGGCCAGAGTCCTCTCCAGATCCCAGGGTCAACCCTACTATACCCTTGTTCTGTGTACCACCACCTATAGCTGGACTAGGGGGAACAGGTGCCTTAGGGGCAGGTGTAGTGGTACTTGTGGAGTCTTTGGCCTTATTACAGTCTGAAGTCCAATGGGTTTTCTGCTTACAGATTTTACACCATGGCTTCCTTGGCTGTTTAGCTTTGTTGGATTGGGAATTATCAGATGCTGCTTTTTGGGGGCCTGTTGAAGACTGCTGATCTTTTCCCTTTTCCCCACCCTTCTCAGAGTTGTTGGCATCTTCCTTTTTAGTTGCACTCCCCAAGGGCTGGACCTTTTGCTTGATCCTGGTTCTGACCCATTTGTCTGCCTTCTTTCCCAATTCTTGGGGAGAGGTCAGATCTGAGTCCACCAGGTGCTGATGCAATAGTTGATTCTGACAGTTATTAAAAATCTGCTCCCTCATGATGAGATTGTACAATCCTTGATAATCATTTACTTTACTGCCATTTAAGCAACCTTCCAGAGCCTTGGTAGCACAATCTACAAAGTCTACCCAATCTTGATTTTGTGCTTTCTGGGTATCTCTGAACTCTAACCTGTATTGATCAGTGGTTAGACCAAACCCATCTATCAAAGCATTTTTCAAGATATAATAATCATCTGCATCCTCTTCCCTAACAGAGAGGAGCGTGTCTCTTCCTTTGTCAGCAAAGGAGAGCCATAAGATTGCTGCCCACTGATCCACTGGGACCCTTTGAGCTTTACAGGCCCTTTCAAGTGCAGTGATCCATTTATGGATGTCATCCCCTGACTGATAGGGGGGGCACAATCTTATGCAGGTTCCTATGGTCAGGAGCTTTCTCTCTAACTCGTGGGGTATTATTACTGCCACCAGGGGTCTCTAGACCCCACTTTCTTGAAGCTTTCTGCAGCTCCAGGGACTCCCTGTCTAATGCTAACTAATCTCTCCTGAGCTGAAGCTTAGCTTGCTCAAACTGGATCAGTCTGCTTTTCCTCTCTTGGGAGGTCTCTCTTCTCTGAGAAGAGGCAGAGGTCCTTGTGGATCTCTTAGAATGGTTAGATTCCTCTGAGGGGATCTGTCCCTTCTGTTTGGATCCACCACTCTCCCATTAGGGATGGGGGGAGTGCCCCTTGGGCCATCACCTCCATGTTGTGAGTGGTCTGGTTCATCCAGGTCAAGTTCATTTTCCTCTTCCTGGTCCTCATCAGAGTCCACCACCTGGGTGTCCTCTTCTGTGTGATGCCCACCCAACCTGTCTACCCCATCAGACACTAAAGTCTGCTTGAAGTCTGCAATGAGCAGAATTTCTCTGAGACGTTGAGTGTTGGCACCTTTGGTTGTCTTCAAATGTCTAGCAGTGCACATCTCCCTAAGCTCAGCAAAAGGGAGATTGTCATACCTGTCGACTGGGACCTTTGAAGGTCCTTCCAGGCCCTTATGGGCTCCTGATCCTGAAGACATTTCTAGTGTAGTGGATTGTTGCATCTACCTACACTAGGTGTGGACTACTGAACCCTTTCTTGAGTTGTAGTCAAGGTGTGCTAAGCCCTCTACACACAACTCCAAGTTCAGTAGAACTTATTGTATTCTAAGCTAAATTTATATGTACCTTTAGTACCAAAGTGGCTTTCACTTTAGAAATTTAATTTGTTATCTGGTAAAACAATGGCAAGCTTGAATCCAACCGCTGCACACCAATGTGAGAAGTTGGCCTGGCATATGCTGTCCACTAGTTATAGGGGACACCTTGCACCAGTCCAATTCGACTCTTAAGGTGATAGGTTAAAAGACAACCTTTAAAGAAAGCTATCCTAGTGGTAGCTGTGGAAAGCAGCCTTCAGGCTAAGTCTTGAAGGAGTGTTAAGCTTATTGTTTTATCATAGATAACCTCTTGAATAACCAAATGAAAGAGTAGTCCACACAGGTATATATATAAAATATATGTATGTATTCTAAGAATAATCCCACTAGTCTCTTTATGAAACTGGAGGTAAAGATACAATTCAAACAAGCATTGATAGTCACAATAAATAGCACTGGAATCATAGGGCCCCGGGGGGGACCAAACCATATATTAAAAAAGTGGTATAAGAACCACGACAATTCTACAGACAGTGCCTAGGGCACTTAGGGTCGCTGGCCCCTTACGAAACCACCCAAGGTAGTGAGGAAGGGGACCCACGGGAGACGCGTGCAGTGGTATAAACTACTGTCAGGATCTCTATTAAACCCTATGGAGAATGTCGCGGTTGGAAATTGCAAGAATCTAAACACTTCTAGCAGGAGTTCAAGTTCAGCAGCTTAGAGTTAAGCTCTTGGAGGGCCCACACCCACGACAGTACCGAGGTACCACTGTTACCTGCCCCAGGGAAGCCGGGTGAATAGGTCATTTTCGATGTCGGATCGCGATCTCGTTTTCAATGGAAAAAGGTGAAGAACTGCTGCTGGCGGGAAGCGTCGGCGATGTCGTGAAGATTGAAGATGTAGATCTTGAAGGTAAGGACCTGAAAGCAGAGGGGACAGAGTCTGGGTCACGGCACAGTGACCAGGGGGCTCAGGAGAAAGAGCCCTTCAATGTCGGGTGCTTCCAGGTGGAAGATGGGTAGCTTGGATCGGCAGCCACGGGGTCCAGGAGGCTTCAAGGAAGGCCAGCTTCTGGAGGGAGACTGTCCCACAAAGGATGAAGGCCGCTGCGGTGTTAGTGTCCGGATTGGATCCACTAAGCCTTGGCAACCGCAACCCATGCAAGGATCATAAAACAGCTACGGTGCAGACCCACGAGGTCTGAGCAAGGTCTCCAGCAAGGAGACTGTAGAGCAGACCTGGAGTAACCAGGGGAGTCCTTTAAAGTGAAGACTGACCTCCGCTAGGGCCCACCAGTTGAGAGATAAGGGACCGCAGGAGGCAGCAATTTGGCGTGCGTAAAGATGCGCCCTCGGGTCGCCGGAGCAGGCTAGGGTGTCGATCTTTGACACAGATGATGCTGAGAGGTTGGCTCAATAATGGGCCAAAGCATAACTTCCCATCTGGTCGGGGTCGTGTACTGTGCAAGAGGTGGCCTGTGTCCTGGGGTATTGGGGATCTCGGCACCCACGGGGTCCGCAGTGCTGAGCTTTGCTGTGCACACTCACTGGTCTCTGGGATGCTTGGAAACCCACCTCAAGGTAGGCAGAAGTCTTCGATGTCCGTAGGAGCAGCGGAGTTCCAACCGGGTCACTTGCAGTGTTTCAGGTGCCTGCCAAGCAGGGGGGTAAATCCTTTACCCCAAGGGAGATTTCTTCATTCAGCTGTGCGGCAGCAAGTTGAAGGTTCAAGTCTGTGAAGTCCAAGATTAATCTGAGGCTCTGGGGACCCTGTACCCACTTTTATCCAAGGATTAGGGGAGTGTCTAAATCAGAGCCCACCAATGAGAGTTCAGGCGGGAAAGGGTGGCTACACCCTCTCCCCTTTGTGTGTTTTCCTGCCTGGGCAGGGGACAGGATGCCCCTGAACCGGTTTGAGGCGGTGTATGCAGAAGTAGGCACTGGAGAAGCCTACGTGCATGTCTGAAAGACATCCTATGGTGCACCCACCCAGTTCCAATCCACATAGTCTGTCTGGGGAGGTGGGAGCACCTCCCTGCAACAAGATCCCTCTTGTCCAGCTGCCGTGGCTGGAGCTCTGCCCAGCAACAGGCAGCCAGAGTCATGTGGGTGGCGGGTAGCATCCATTTTGTACTACGTGTGCACTTTTAAATTGGTGTCTAAAATCTGCAGCTTTTACCATATCGCCCCTCTTTCAGGGAGGAATCATGCCCTCACTCCCATGGTTGGATTGGGGGTATGATTCCTACATGTTTGACACCAAACACGACATGGTTCTGTGCAGCCACTCTCAAGTTATCACGCTATCGCGATTACTTATAATGCGGTTAAGAGTATATGGTATGGCTGCACTACAAACAACCCAGCAATAGTTTTACGAAGGTTGCAGAGGGGCCCTACTCAGGTAGGGGTTCCCCCTCACACATATCTCAGCACCCTGCCTTGTAGGATTAGCAAGGTCTGCCTTAGGGGTGACCTATGAGGATATATGTGTTGTATTAAGTGGGATACAGGGTACCTATATCCCTGTAAGGGGTGCAAGCACCACCTTACCCAGACTACAGTAGTTGTCTGGTGGTGTCAGTTTGTGTGGCTGTGCCAGGGGTGGCACAATAAGTGCTGCAGCCCCTGGTAGGCCTCTGAGGGACCCATGCCTGGGTACCTAGGGTACCATCTACAAGGGGCTGATAGGGTGTCCTCAGTATCCAATTGGTATGTACCTAGGGTACTCACATCAGTTTAGAGAGGAAGCAGATAGGCTGGGGTCTTGGATAGCAGGGCCGCAGCCTGGCTAGAGTCAGAAAACAGTCAAAACATCAGCAAAAGGTTGGGGGCAACTATGTAGTCGATGCCACTCTCCTGCAGATACCAAATATTATGGCTCACTCATTGCTGTAATATCTTGTATCCCGTATCTTTCATGGTTTACCCTTGAGCCATTGAAAAGTTGAAATTGCCTTTTGTTTGATAGCAGCTACCGTATCTTTTCACATTTTGTACATCATTCCACAAGATTTTGCATCCGGTACCCTTAGGGGATACCAAATATAATAGCCTATACGGCCTACAATATTTGGTATGCCCAGTGTTTCTCGGGTTAGAAGTTACCAGGATTCAAATTAACACCGCCTTATGTTGGATGGAAGAGCACAGTATTTCTATACCAAATAGCAACCTTCTTTTTGCTTTCCAACATCATTTACTGTGAGGATACCAAATATTATGTCTCACGCATTGCCATAATATCTCATATCCCCTATGTTTCATGGGTTACCATTTAGCCATTGACCAATTGAATTTGCCTTTTATTTGATAGCAGACTACAGTATCTTTTTCACATTTTGTACATCATTCCACAAGATTTTGCCTCCGGTACCCTTAGGTGATACCAATTATAATAGCTTATACGGCCTATAATATTTGGTATCATCAGCGTTTCTCGGGTTAGAAGTTACCAGGATTCAATTTGACATCGCCTTATGTTGGGTGGAGGAGCACAGTGTTTCTATACCAAATAGCAATCTTTCTTTTGCTTTCCAACATCATTTACCAGGGGGATACCAAATACTATAGCTCCCGCACTGCTGTAATATCTTGTATCCCTTATGTTTCATGGGTTACCCTTTAGCCATTGACCAATTGAATTTGCCTTTCATTTGATAGCAGAGTACAGTATCTTTTCACATTTTGTACATCATTCCTTAAGATTTTGCATCCGTACCCTTAGGGGATACCAAATTTAACAGCGTATACAGCCTATAATATTTGGTATCCCCAGTGTTTCTCGGGTTAGAAGTTACCAGGATTCAATTTGACTTCGCCTTATGCTGGATGGGGGAAAACAGTATTCCTATACCAAAGAGCACTCTTCCTTTTGCTTTCCAACATCATTTACTATGAGGATACCAAATGTTATGGCTCAATCATTGCTGTAATATCTTGTATCCCGTATCTTTCATGGTTTACCCTTGAGCCATTGAAAAGTTGAAATTGCCTTTTGTTTGATAGCAGCTACCGTATCTTTTCACATTTTGTACATCATTCCACAAGATTTTGCATCCGGTACCCTTAGGGGATACCAAATATAATAGCCTATACGGCCTATAATATTTGGTATGCCCAGTGTTTCTCGGGTTAGAAGTTACCAGGATTCAAATTAACATCAAAACACTAATGCAACCTGGGTCAGTGATTGAGCCAAGAAATTACACAAAAAGGTCTAGGTGAACCCCATTCTCAACGTGACGACTCTATAAGAGAGCACTCCCTTCAACAGGACCCATCAATCACTTAAGGTGGCTAATTGTTATTATCATCTGGGTCTGTGTACTCCAACCAGCAGGACCAGTTCATGAAGCAGTGACCCGGTCACTAGCGTAGAAGGAGCAACCAAGGAGGATTGTCACCTGATCTCTCACGAGTATTATCTTGGATGAGGTACTACCCATAGATCAAAGGTGGGAGATCCTAAAGGTCAGCAGTAAAATCATAATAGTGTGAGTTAAAAATGGCTAGGGGTGCTCAAAAGTTCTTTAATAGTAGAGGACCCCTGTCATATTTAAAAAGCAAGATGGCAATATGGCATAAATTAAATTGACATTATGCTATTGTCCATAGCAAGTACGGTCAACATGTTTCTGCCCTCAATCGATCAATAGTATCTGGGCTTTCGTCAGGACCTAAATTACTGCTGTGGTTTTCTTTGTGAAAAACGTGTAAGTAAATTATACAAAAGTGGGGTGTGCAAGTAAATAATTCCTACCGCACCGGTCAAGTTTAGAGGCAATCAAAACCGGATACCTGTGGAAAAATTGGAAAAGAAACAAAGAACCAATGTGTAAAACAAGCTCAACTGCAGGTCAAACAAACTCAATGACCAAAGCTAGCATTCACTAATGCTGTATGGCATTCAATACTGTTCATTTTGAATTGCACTTACCCATAAACAGTGGGTACTGCCCTCACCTCAACCTGGTCTCGACTCAGGGAAAGGGGCCTCACCCTAGATTGACATTAGAAAAGTGCATTTCCCCTTGGTAGTGTCTGCCAGCTACTTTTTTATGTTATGTTTGTATTTACTATCTTTAAAACACGCCTTACTCTGCACTTTTGCAATGTTACTACCCATTTATAACTTTATATCTAAGTTGGCCCATTTTCGTAGCTTATAGAGCCACAAAAAATAAAAAGAATAAGAGAGTACTTCGAATGCTGCCAGGCACGAGCTAGAGTACGTACTAGAGCAACTGGCTCTAATCCAGCACCGGCACCGAAAAGAGGCTTTACAGCATATCTATTAAAGCAACATTTTGTTGTGCAACTAGCCAGCCAAAAGCCCTGCCAACCACTCTCAGTAGATCACGCCTGCAAGGGATGTGTCTTCAAGTTATGAGGAACTGTAACTAGGTCATCCATGTGTCCCTTTTCATGCAGCACTGTAAATCTACCAACCAACCTCCCCCTCCTGGCCATATCATCAAAAATGTATGCTGGCACAACTCAACAACCATATTGAAAAATACAACCTGCACAACACCTTCCAATCAGGGTTCACGAAAGACTGCAGCACAAAGACTGCAATACTGAACATTGTAGATGACCTACACAGATCACTGGATGAAGGGCAGAACTGCCTCCTAGTCCTAGTCTTCCTGGTCCTCCCAGTGGCCTTTGACTCTGTCAACCATGACATCCTCCTTAAACTCCTCTTACAATGTGCAGGTATCAATGACACTGTCCTTCAGTGGTTTGCTTCCTCCCTGAATGAATACTCACAGTTAATCAAATAAAATAACTCCATCACAAAAGTAACACCAGTCTCACAAGGAGGTCGGCAATGGTCAATCCTGCCTCCTGCCCTATTCAACCTCTATATGGAACCCCTTGCAATGATCCTGAAACAAGTCAGAATTGCCTATCATCTCTAAGCATATGACACTCAAATCTACAATAAAATCTCATAAATTAAAGACATCCAGCATTTGGACAGCACTCTCTCCACGGTTCAATCCTGGCTGTCCAACAACCATTGTAAACTTAATCCCAGCAAAACCAAACTACTGTTCATACAGCCAAAAGAAAAGCCATTCCCTGTTGATATCTGGTTCGACAGCCTCACTGCATTAAACTGCAACATATCCATCTCCAACTCTGTATAGTCTCTGGGGATTACACTTGACAAAAACCTGACCAGGAAAGAGCATATTAACGCCTCAGCTAAAAGTTCCTTCTATATGTTAAAACACGTAAAAAAATAAAAACCTTTCATCCCCATTGAAGACCTAAAGACTGTGGTACAATTCTTAGTCCTCTCCAAACTGGACTATGATAACAAAACGATCACAGATACCTCAAATAAACACTTAGCCCCTCTAAAAGCTACACTCCTGTTGGGGGATAGCCGATTAGACCACATCACAGTACCTCAACTGGCTGCCAATCGAGGCAAGATGTACATTCAAAATTGCTTGAATAGTGCTCAAAGCTTTCTACACTGAAAAAACGGTTTACCTTGCAAACAATCTATCAAAAGCCAGCCAAAAGAGACCTCTTTGAAGCTCCAACAGTTTACTCCTGATTTCACCCAAATTCAAGAGAGAACAATCATGCACCTGTTTATTCTCTGGTAATGCTCCCAGAATTTAGAACTCGTTGCCTCAGGATTTACATGACAATCACTCATTCCCTCACTTCAAGAAAAAACTTAAACTTCTTCTTATCAATAAATACCTAAACCGTCCCCACTAAACGATCTGATTGGCCTAATGCTCCTACCCCACAACCGCCATTGAAATATTAGTACCACTGCCTTGGGCAAAAACTGTTTCTCTATTCTCTCCATCTTCGCAACACCATACCATAACTACCTCATAACTATATAATTTGCATATCCTACTGCCTAGTATATACTATTTTTTAATATGGTTACTATGCACTTCTTACTCTTTTTATGTAACTCGGGTAATTGCCGCTATATCATTCACATATTTTACTGTGTATTGTCTACCTCTTTTTATACTGTTATCATGTTATTATGTACTGTTATTTACTTTTTATGTAACTTGTGTAATTGCTGCTATGTCATTCACATATCCTGCTGTCTATCGTATGCTACATTTTATATAGTTACTATGTGCTTTCATTTGCCTTTTATGTAACTCACGTAATTGCTGCTGTGCTAACTCTGTAAAGCATTCAGATGCCTTTGGGTCAGGTTCGTGCTGTACAAAACTCAATAAATAAATAAATACATTCTAAAGTTGGACTGGGAGTATTTAACCGCTTAACCATGGTGCAAATTTGGGCTGGGCCGCGTCGGCCAACGGACATGAGCAGCACTAGCCCGGTAGTGCTTGCGACGGCCGTTGGCCAACGGGAGCACGGAAGGGGTTAACATCCCTTTTTAGCAATATACTGTTATACTTGGGGGTCTCTAGTTGGCACAGGTATGCACTTGTGACAAATAGGTACCCTCGCCTCTAGTCAGGGTAAGGGGGTACACTCCTAAAATAACCCCTGCTCACCCCCTTGGTAGCTTGGCACGAGCAGACTGGCTTATCTCAGAGGCAGTGTGTAAAGCATTTGTGAACACATACAGTAACCCAGTGACAACACTACAGATGGACACCACACAGGTTTTATATCAAAAATAACTATTCTTTATATAGATTTACCACAAGACCATAAACGAAAAAAATACACAATACTGTTACTTTAGATGGTAGAATTTAGCTTTAGTTCTCCTTAGTTCTTAAATGCGACACTTTAAGTCAATGTACCTTTTAGATGCGACACGCAGGGCAATGAAAGTGTTGCAACGATGTTGATGCGTTGAAGATTTTGGTGCAAAGAAATAAAGACGTGAAGATCATCCAGATGCGGCACGCTTCTCCGATGTTGCGAGAAGACTCGACGCGTCAGCTACAGCGGCGACATCCCTTTACGCGATGCGATGACAGCGGCCTTGGCGGCAACACTCTTCTCTGATGTTAGACGCTTCCGCTCGATGCGATACTGTAGCGGCGACACCCCTTTACGCGATGCGACGACAACAGCTCCGACGGCAGCATGCTTCTCCATGGATGCAAGGCGCTTTTCTGCAATGCGACAGCTACGATGGCTACGATGGCTGCGATGGCGACGCGCTTCTTCCTTGATGCGAGACTCTTCTCTTGATGCGGTGCAATGCGTCAGCTACGATGGCTGCGATGGCGACACGCTTCTTCGGCGTTGCGAGACACTTCTGCGATGATGCGAGACGCTTCCGCTCGAAGCGACAACTGCAGCGGCGACACCCCTTTACAAGATGCGACGACAGCGGCTCCGACGGCAGCACGCTTCTCCTTCTTGAGTCGCGCTTCCAGCTCCTTGCGATACGCAGTCCCTCAGAAGGCCCCAAAACAGCAGCAGGCACTTCTAAAACTTCTAAAACTTGATTCCCAGTCCTGAGGCGGAAGCCGGGAGCTGGCGGTACGCTAAGATTGTTTTTAAAAATTGTGTGTGTTTCACTAGCTGTATTCTGTTCACTTTTAAAACCACAAAGCCTACCTGAACTCTTTTAGGGCGGAAATCCACTGCCCACATACCACTCAGCCGATTGATCGCTGCAGCGGTAATTGTTTGTTTAGCGGCCGCCATTGCCGGCGTGCTCGCTGACCATGCCCCCTCGAGGCCACGCCCCCGCCCTGTTAAAAGGCGCTGAAATTACTAGCGTCTACAGAAACTTGATTCCCAGTCCTGAGGCGGAAACCGGGAGCTGGCGGTACGCTAAGATTGTTTTTAAAAATTGTGTGTGTTTCACTAGCTGTATTCTGTTCACTTTTAAAACCACAAAGCCTACCTGAACTCTTTTAGGGCGGAAATCCACTGCCCACATACCACTCAGCCGATTGATCGCTGCAGCGGTAATTGTTTGTTTAGCGGCCGCCATCGCCGGCGTGCTCGCTGACCACGCCCCCTCGAGGCCACACCCCCCGCCCTGTTAAAAGGCGCTGAAATTACTAGCGTCTACAGAAACTTGATTCCCAGTCCTGAGGCGGAAGCCGGGAGCTGGCGGTACGCTAAGATTGTTTTTAAAAATTGTGTGTGTTTCACTAGCTGTATTCTGTTCACTTTTAAAACCACAAAGCCTACCTGAACTCTTTTAGGGCGGAAATCCACTGCCCACATACCACTCAGCCGATTGATCGCTGCAGCGGTAATTGTTTGTTTAGCGGCCGCCATCGCAGGCGTGCTCGCTGACCACGCCCCCTCGAGGCCACACCCCCGCCCTGTTAAAAGGCGCTGAAATTACTAGCGTCTACAGAAACTTGATTCCCAGTCCTGAGGCGGAAGCCGGGAGCTGGCGGTACGCTAAGATTGTTTTTAAAAATTGTGTGTGTTTCACTAGCTGTATTCTGTTCACTTTTAAAACCACAAAGCCTTCCTGAACTCTTTTAGGGCGGAAATCCACTGCCCGCATACCACTCAGCCGATTGATCGCTGCAGCGGTAATTGTTTGTTTAGCGGCCGCCATCGCCGGCGTGCTCGCTAACCACGCCCCCTCGAGGCCACACCCCCCTCTTCACCTCTTATCATGTGCATAGGCAGGAAGCGCAGCGGACGAGCGCAGCGGGAGCGCCTAAGGCAAGCCCGTCTGCGCCCGTCCGCGCCCCGGCAGCGCACAGGGCCAGGACCCCTGCTGATTCTACACTGCATGGGACTATTCCCCCTATCACATACAACTCAGACGAACTGAGAGCTTTTAATCACAACCTTTTATGTAATGGCGCCCACTGGAATGTCTTAGACTCCTCCTCACGAACCTGTCCAAATTGCTTCTTCAAATTTAGCCCCCTTAATCCCTCCTTCCCCCAGCTTAACACAGCGGATGACCCACCTATTCAGGCTGCCCTTATCAATGCACGCTCCCTATTAAAGCACTCAGAGGAAGTATATGAATTCGTTATTGATAAGAACCTCGACATCCTATTCATCACGGAGACGTGGTTGAATGAGAGCTGCGCCCCAGTAGTTGAGCTGGCTGTCCCCAAAGGGTTTAAGATCACCAGACAGGACCGTAATAAAGGCAGGGGAGGAGGCTTAGCCGTGATCTACAAAGAGAAATGGACTCTGAGGATAGAATGCACAGGAAGGATTGAGGATGGAGAAGCTATGGAATTCTCCCTAGCACTATCCCCCCAATTTACTCTGGGGGGACTATTGATCTATCGCCCACCGGGTCCTCTAGGCAATTTCATCAAATCCCTGGAGGAGATCGCCATCCAACGTGCACTCAGATTCCCACACTTCCTAATGCTGGGAGATTTTAACCTACATATGGACACGAGCTTTGCCCCTGGAGTTAAAGAGCTGAAAGAAATCTGTAGTTTGGCTCAGATGGCTCAACAGGTGCAATCTGCCACTCATGAAGGGGGTCATTGTTTAGATTTGGTATACTCTAACTTTAACATCTCTGCTGATCCACCCTACCCCATTACATGGTCAGACCACTTTCCTGTTCACTTCTCCTGGTTCATAAATAACATCCGTGTGTCATCCACACCCAAGCCTGGGGAACGCCCTAGAAGAATTAATATTCCGGATCTAGTGGAGGCCCTCACCCGCTCCACCCCAATGAAAGCACAAAATTTGGATGAAGCTGTAGACAACTTCTCATCCTGGATAGACTCCTCCATTAGGTCATTACCAAAAAGCAAAGGAAAAAACAACCATAGGATCACCCCCACTTCCCCCTGGTATACTGAACAATTAAAAATCTTAAAAATAGGATGTAAGGCGTTAGAGCGAATATGGAGAAAGAACTATTGTCCTACTGCTAAATCGGATCTCCGTGCAGCCCAAAAAAGTTACTACGCAGCGATTAAAACAGCTAAAGGGGAATTCTACGCGTCTAGAATTCAAAAAGCTAAAAACAACTGTCGAGAAATTGTCTCCATAGTTAAAAGCTTTACTGCCCCGGTAGCAGAGAAGACTTCAGTTCCGCCCTCCACAGACTGGTGTGAGCAACTATCCACTTTTTTCATCGAGAAAATTCTAAAAATTCAAGACAGTCTGAATATCCCTGACCAGCCACTTGCCCCGCAATCTGATCTAGCCTTAATTTACCAACCACCTCCTCCTTCACTTTCCCAAGTAACTAAGGCTAAAGCAGAGATGACCAAATGTACTCAGGTCGAAAATATAGATGTTATGACCATATTAAAAACTCTGAAGTCAGGGTCACCTATAGATCCTTGCCCTGCGAGGGTCCTAAATGGAGTAGCCGAAGTAATTACCCCTATGGTCACTGCCCTGGTCAATGAATCCCTAACTTCAGGAATTTTGCCCTCCAAGTGGAAACAAGCCAAACTTCTCCCTCTGATAAAAAAACCCTCCGCAGATCCATCGATCACCTCCAACTATAGGCCTATATCCCTCCTGCCAGCCCTTGCTAAAGTTTGCGAGAAGGCTGCATTCCGGCAACTTGAGAGATTTGTGGAATCTTCTGAGGCTCTACATCCGGCCCAATCAGGCTTCCGCACCTCTTTCAGTACTGAAACTGCATTGGTGGAGATGGCAGAGGCCATCAGGGAATGCCTTGACGGAGGCGGCAGAGCGGCCCTTATTCTTTTGGACCTCTCTGCCGCGTTCGACACGGTGCCCCACCTCCAGCTTCTATCTAGGCTGGAGGACATTGGCATCTCGGGCACGGCATTGGAATGGATCAGATCTTTCCTATCTGACCGGACCCAACAGATTTGGTTACCTCCCTATCACTCCTCTAATCGAAGGGTAGAAACTGGAGTACCCCAAGGGTCGACCTTAAGTCCCCTTTCATTTAACATTTATTTAACTCCTTTGATCCGGCTGGCAGAGAACTGGGGTGCTAAGATTATGGCTTACGCCGACCACACCCAGCTTCTCTTCACCTGGAAAAAGGAGAACTTGTGCACCTCTGGAGTACGCCAATGTCTATCCTCTGTATTTGCCTGGCTAGCTAGAGCTTGCCTCAAATGCAACGAGGATAAAACAGAAATTCTGCTCTACGGCCAATTTCCCACTGACTTTAAGGAGTCTATTTGGCCCAGTGAATCAACATGCCCAACGGGAGAGAGTGGGATAGCCAAGAACCTGGGTATCTGGTTTGGAGCAGACTTATGTTTTCGCGACCAGATCTCGCGACTGGCGGGGACGTGTTTTGGAACCCTGACCACTCTTCGCAAATTCTTTCCCCTTCTTCCTCAAATGGCCAAAGAAACGGTAGCCAGAGCTCTGGTGCTCTCCCGTCTGGACTACTCAAACGCCCTTTATATAGGGGCACCTGACTACCTGATCAGAAGGCTACAGGTAGTCCAGAATGCAACGGTGAGACTCATTTTTAACATCTCAAGGAGACTCAGCGTTTGCAAACAGTTGAAGGAGCTTCACTGGCTTCCTGTGGCCCAAAGAGTGCGCTTTAAAACTTTGGTCCTCGTTTATAAAGCCCTCAATGGACCGTGCCCTTCCTATCTAGCCAAAAGATTCACTCTCTACCTCCCGACCCGTCAGCTGCGATCTACCTCCAGAAAGCAGGTGGTCGTCCCCAGATTTAAAAGAGTTCGCCTGGGTGGACAATCTCTGACGGTAAAGGGAGCTCAAATGTGGAACGCCCTGCCAGACGCTCTCAGACACTCTCCCAATCTGATCAATTTAAAAAAACTGCTTAAAACTCACCTCTTTCAAATCCATGAATAGCTGACTCCTTTTACCACTCTGATTCAGTTTCGTCCCCGCGCCAGGACAGTCTTGACTATCGGAGCGCGTTATAAATCCACATATAACATAACATAACATAACATAACATAAAGAACTCTGGAGAGCTGGTGGTTGAAGTCTGTTGTCCCTGAGACTTCAGCAGGAGGCAAGCTCTTTTCCAAGCCCTTGGAGATCCTTCACAAGTTGAGCAAAAGTACACACAAAGTTCCTTTCTCCTCTCTTTGACAGTAGGCAACCCCTGCAGGCCAATCCCCCAGTTTCAGGGATAGTCTCACCTCAGTTTCTTCTTGTTTCCTCTCCTCAGCAGAGGTTTCTTCTTGTTTTCCCAAAGTGATCTAAATTCTTGGGATCAGGGTGTCAATACCTATACCCCAAAATCCTTTGTCCTCTGTGGGCAGAGGGATCTTTGCCTTGTTCAAACCAGTTCTGGTCAGTCCTGGACCACTTTGTTTACCTGCCTCTTTCTTTCCTTTTAGAGTGCAGGACAGAGACATCAGATGCACCACAGGGGGTGGAGCCAGCATTGTGGAGGCAAGGCACAGCCCTATTCAGGTCCCAGGTGCAACTCCTCCCACCCATCTAGATGCAGGTCTCTCTATTCACCACTGGGCCACCTCACTCTGTCTCCTGGATTCCCCCGCCCTGTCACTCAAACTCCAGACAGGGAATACACAGTCTAGCAGAGGAAGATTTGAATGGTTAGACAAGAAAATACCTACTTTCTAAAAGTGGAATTTTCAAACACAGAATGTTAAAGCCAACTTCACTAAAAGATGTATTTTATCATTCTGAGTTCAAGAAAGCGAAAAAAAGGCAACCCCCTACAAAAATTATTTAAGGTCAGGGAACAGGGGGAAAGAGAACAGCGAACTATAATATGCAGTATCCCTCAAGACCTATATTGCTTTGATTAGCGTGGGTTCACATAGAGAAAACACAACAACCTATTACATGTATTGTTTTTTTATCTTTTTTATTTAATTTCTTTTGTTCATTATTTTTACGTACAGGTAAAATTCATCTCTTATTTTCATAAAGAACATACAAACATTTATTCCTATTTTTATATGTACGAAACTATCTGCGATGTACCAAATTATATAGCAGGCTTTTTATATAATTACACTTTTGGAAAGCAAAGTTGGTGTAAAATACAATTGAATATTGTCTTATACAAGCCTACGGTTATCGGCATTAATTCAAAAAAGAAGAGATCCCCACACCATTTACACCTCTACACACTCCTCATTCATATCACTCTCATACATAGCATACACCCTACCCACCCCAGAACCAGACAGCATGCACAGAAAAACCAAAAACAGGGGTGAGCTGCTCAACCCTCTGTTACTGTGCTGAGTCCTGGGGTGTGTCATACACACTGGTCGACGCGCGTTTCGATGGCTTATTCTCCTTTAGTTGCCATCTTCTTCAAGACCTGTCACTAATCGATTAGGTAACGGGCATGGATGGGGAGATAAGATTTCTGCAAAGAGAATATGGAATATTAATTTTATAAACTTTACATAAATGGTAATGTTGTTGTTTGCAACCCACGAGAGAATTCTTAAATTGTCTCCAAAAAATTGACTCAAGAATATACATACTGTCAGAGTTACAAATGTGCCACTAAAAGAGGGTGCTCTAATTGTGTTGGAAGAAAGCCTCCCCGTGAAGAAATATAAAGAAATAAGTGAGAAAACAAACTAAAAAGAGGTAAAATATTTCAGGTCATAATGCTGGAATCAGAGTCCTATATGGACCAAAACACTGCTTGTCTGTATAGGTTATTTGTTAAAAAGTTTTCAATGGTCTCACTACTCATAATTACTTTACCACAAAACAAACTGGTGTGGACAGAAAGAACCCAACTAAACTTTCTGCCCACCGACCACAAATACATTAATTACAAACCTTTTTACTGTGTTTGCCTTCTTAAAGATACTTTTGGATCCGGAAATTGAACGAATCGTTTTTTCACACAAGACGTGCTTGGACTCTTATCGCCATATCACCACTAGGTCCACCCGGTAGAAGAGAATTAGGGATCAACAAGACGATATTCACAACGCCGTGGCCTATCCAAAAAATAAGGATAAAATGAAAACAAAAGAAACAACATAAAGGAAAAACTCCAGTAATATTCGTATGAGTAAGTAGGTTACTTACCAAAGGTCAATTTTCCCCACATAAAACAAAGGCCGTTACCGCATTACTATTAACAAACCATTCAAAGATAGGTGACTAACAATGTCAGTGACCTTTTCTGTACAAATACTTTTTTGTCATTATATGCAGATATGAAGCGAACAAAGGGAGGCTGGCACTTATAGTTGCATCCTCTTAGATAAGAGTCCAAGCACGTCTTGTGTGAAAAAACTATTCGTTCAATTTCTGTGTGTATGTTGGAGGCAGTCCTTTTGAAGTATAGGTGGGGCAGGGAACAGCTCGACCCCCAGCAATCCCAGCAGCAAGGCACAACCTGCCAACACCTAATCCCTTTTTATCTCACTCGGAGGAATATACAAAGCTAAACAGCTAAACTACTCTTGTGACCCAGTACACTGACAGAAGGCACCAAATGGTCAGGACAAGAAAATGTCATCTTTCAAAAAGTGGCAGTCTGAATTTTAACTTAAAATCAAACGTTACCATTAACCCCTTCACTGCTAGGCCTTTTTTCCCCCTGTGCTAAGCCTTTTTTGGGCTATTTGGGGTAGTGCGCGCTTAGGCCCCTGTAACTTTTTGACCACATAAGGTATTCACGCCAAATTTGCGTCCTTTTCTTCCAACATCATGGGGATTCTAAAGGTACCCAGGGTTTGTGGATTCCCCTGGAAGGGTCCCAGAAATTAGCCAAAATACAGCAAAAATTTGATTTTTTTGTGAAAAATGGGATAAATGGGCTGCAAATGAAAGCGTCTGGGTTTTTCTCTGCAAATGGTATCAAAAAAGGGTTTGTGGGGCTGAAATCACCATTTCTCCAGCTTTTAGGGAATGACAGAATTTTGTCAGAAAACCAACATTTTTTACACAGTTTTTGCATTTTTCTGGGACATACCCTATTTTTGCTATTTTTTGTGCTTTCAACCTCCTTCCAGTTAATGGTAGAAATGGGTACAAAAGCAATAATGGATCTTGGAAAGCTATACACTTTTGAAAAGTAGATAAAATTCTGAATTTAGCAAGGGGTCATTTGTGTAGATCAGGGGTACTCATAGTACGACCGCGGGCCACCAGCGGCCCGGCAAGCCTTTCTTGGCGGCCCGCGGACCTTGCAGACATCGTACTAGTGTTTGTTTAACAGTGTCAGCAAACACAGAGTCTGTGGGGCCCGGGGATTCAAGTGATAGTCAGAGTGGAGCTGCTGGGGCGCTAAGAGGTGAAATGCAACAAAGCCTCGTTATCATGCAAATGGTCTCTTAAAGACCTGTGAAGTACTCGGGTGGGGCTGTGTGTGTGCCCTGGAAGGGAAGCTGCCTCAGCTGCCTGGGGCATAACGCAGCCCCCGTGGTGCGGGGGCCGCCACGCTCCAGGGGCCCCCTCACTCTAAGCGAGGGAGACGGCTGTGCCTGGAAGCAATCCTCTTCAGCCTCCCCAAGTCCCCATAAATTAAGCTGTGCGCGCACACGCCACGGTGACGGCATCTAAGCCTCCGAGTCTTCCCTCTCATTCTGTCTCGCTCCTTAATGAAAACCGAGACTTCAAGAAACGGATATTACCCTCTCTTTCCTCCTTTCGTTTATTTGCTCCCCTGTGAAATGGATCCAAGAAAGAATAACATTTTTGCTGGAAATGTTGTCTTTCTCTGACACAAGTGCAGCCTCCGGGTGGAGAGAAATAAAACATTCCAAATGTGAAAATAAATAACTAATTAAAGCAAGACCGAGTGGTTGCAAGATGTCCAGATTGATTTATTTACACCTAAACACATTAGTGCCACTTTACAGTGTTTGCCAGTGAAGTGATACTTTTGTTTACTCCTCTCTCTTTGAACAACATAGTTTTCCCTGTGTGGGAAAGTGCACCTTGCCTGGAGGTACTGAAATACCTGCTTGATGGGTGAATTGGAAAACAAAATGTGTACAGCGACTGTGGGTTTACGAATGTGGTCTTTTTATACCATACTGCCTATGTTTTGAAAGAATATAAGCAATGGTCACTGAAACGGGTCCCTTCCGGGCCCTGTAGTCATGGCCTTACCTTTTCATGCAAAAGCACTCACTAATTTCAGAATAATGAGTGTAAAAGGAAAAAGGTAACCATGACTGAGAGGGAGGGAGACGGGGAGAGGGAGGGAGACGGAGAGGGGGGGAGAGGGGGAGGGAGGGAGGGAGACGGAGAGGGAGGGAGGTGGAGAGAGAGAGAGAGGGGGAGAGAGGGAGAGAGAGAGGGAGGGAGACAGGGAGGGAGGGAGACAGAGGGGGGAGACAGAGGGGGGAGACAGAGAGGGGGGAGACAGAGAGGGGGAGACAGAGAGGGGGAGACAGAGAGGGGGGAGACAGAAAGGGGGGAGACAGAGAGGGGGGAGACAGAGAGGGAGGGAGACAGACAGAGAGGGAGGGAGGGAGGGAGAGAGAGAGGGAGAGAGAGAGAGAGGGAGAGAGAGAGAGGGGGAGAGAGAGAGAGGGAGAGAGAGGGGGGAGAGAGACAGGGAGGGAGGGAGACAGAGGGGGAGGGAGACAGAGGGGGAGGGGGAGGGAGACAGAGGGGAGGGAGACGGAGAGAGACTGAGAGGGAGAGAGACGGATAGAAGGAGAGAGGGAGGGAGACGGAGGAGGGAGGGAGACGGAGGAGGGAGGTAGACGGAGGAGGGAGGGAGACGGAGGGAGAGGGAGGGAGAGGGATGGAGACGGAGGGAGGAAGAGGGAGGGAGATAGAGAGAGGGAGAGAGAGAGATATGTGTATGCCGGGTCCGGTGGCTCAGTGGACGAAGGCGTCCGCTGCAGGGACCTGTGTTCCACCTCATGGTCACAGTATTTTTTTGTTGCTCTAGCCCCGCCCCCTCCCCCAATGACCCCGCCCCAAGGTGCGGCCCTCGGCCACAAACCACACTGTAA
The DNA here is from genome assembly GCF_964204655.1 of Triturus cristatus. Classification (NCBI taxonomy): domain Eukaryota; kingdom Metazoa; phylum Chordata; class Amphibia; order Caudata; family Salamandridae; genus Triturus; species Triturus cristatus. The sequence continues at coordinate 93,313,533 of NC_140589.1, read as the reverse complement.
ATTTGGCCCCCAAGAGAAAGTTTGTGAGTACCCCTGGTGTAGATCCATCAAGGTTTCTTTATAGAAACTACCAGTTAAATATAGGAAAAATTAAAAATTAGTTGAAAAAAGCAGCCTTTTGTGTCAACGTTTTCACCTGTAACTTCTTCTAATTATGACATCTCTTTGAAAGCAATGTACTGTTACATCCGCTGGACCTTCCTGGTTGTGGGGATATATAGGACTTGTAGGTTCACCAAGAGCCCAACGAACCCAGAGTAAAAAACTGAGCAGCATTTTGTAATGGTTTTTTATTACGTTCCGGGTATATAGCAATTATTGTGGGAAAATGTATACATGGAAAAATCGGGATGAAAGACACCTATGTATTTCTGAAATGGGAACAAATTACAGAGTTTAGAAACAGTGCATATTTGCACATTTTCGAAATTAGGAATACTCATACTAGCATGAGAGTTATTGGTCATTTTTCAAAATGACTTTTTTTTTACACAATGTCTTTCATTTGGAAGGGAGAAATGCATCAAAAATCAATAGGTAATAACAGTTGCTTTACAAATCTGAACTACCCTAAGTCTCCCGATAAAAATGGTCCCTAACTTGTGTGGGTAGGCATAGTGCCCACGACAGGAAGTGGCTCAAAACCTAACGTGAACACACCACATTTTCACAATGAAAATTTACACATTTTTTGTGAAGAGTCTAGCTGTAGTTTTTTAACCCTAGCTCTGCCGGCACCTAGGGAAACCTAGCAAACCTATACATTTTTGAAAACTAGACATCCAGGGGAATCCAGGATGGGGTGACTTAACTGCCTCCCACCATGATCTGTTACCCAGAATCCCTTGCAAACCTAAAACATTGACAAAAAAACACATTTTCCCCACATTTCTGTGGTGGAAAGTTCTGGAATCTGTGTGGATCAATAAATTTCCACCCACCCTGTGTTCCCCAAAGTCTTACGAGAAAAATGGTACCTCACTTGTGCAGGTTGGCCGACTGCCCGCGACAGGAAATTGCACAAAATGCAATGTGGTCACACCTCAATTTCGCAGTGAAAAATGACACTTTTTTGGCAAAGTGCCTAGCTGTCGTTTTTGAACCCTAGCTCTGCCGGCACCTAGGGAAACCTAGCAAACCTATACATTTTTGAAAACTAGACACCCAGGGGAATCCAGGATGGGGTGACTTGACTGCATCCCACCATGATCTGTTACCCAGAATCCCTTGCAAACCTAAAACATTGACAAAAAAAAACACATTTTCCCCACATTTCTGTGGTGGAAAGTTCTGGAATCTGCGTGGATCCACAAATTTCCACCCACCCCGCGTTCCCCAAAGTCCTACGAGAATAGTTGTACCTCACTTGTGCGGGTCGGCCTAGTGCCCGCGACAGGAAACGGCGCAAAACGCAACGTGGTCACACCTCAATTTTGCAGTGAAAAATGACCATTTTTTGGCAAAGTGCCTAGCTGTAGTTTTTGAACCCTAGCTCTGCCGGCACCTAGGGAAACCTAGCAAACCTATATATTTTTGAAAACTAGACACTAGGGAAATCCACGATGGGGTGACTTGAGTGCCTCCCACCAGGGTCTGTTACCCAGAATCCCTTGCAAACGTAAAAAATTGTTTAAAAAAACACATTTTCCCCACATTTCTGTGATGGAAAGTTCTGGAATCTGCGTGGATCCACACATTTCCACCCACCCCGCGTTCCCCAAAGTCCTACAAGAAAAATGGTACCTCACTTGTGCGGGTCGACCTAGTGCCCGCGACAGGAAACGGCGCAAAACGCAACGTGGTCACACCTCAATTTTGCAGTGAAAAATGACCCTTTTATGGCAAAGTGCCTAGCTGTAGTTTTTTAACCCTAGCTCTGCCGGCACCTAGGGAAACTTAGCGAACCTATATATTTTTGAAAACTAGACACCCAGGGGAATAAAGGATGGGGTGACTTGAGTGCCTCCCACCAGGGTCTGTTACCCAGAATCCCTTGCAAACTTAAAAAACTTGACAAAAAAAACACATTTTCCCCACATTTCTGTGATGGAAAGTTCTGGAATCTGCGTGGATCCACGAATTTCCACCCACCCCGCGTTCCCCACAGTCCTATGAGAAAAATGGTACCTCACTTGTGCGGGTCGGCCTAGTGCCCACAACAGGAAACGGCGCAAAACGCAACGTGGTCACACCTCAATTTTGCAGTGAAAAATGACCCTTTTTTGGCAAAGTGCCTAGCTGTAGTTTTTGAACCCTAACTCTGCCGGCACCTAGGGAAACCTAGCAAACCTATATATTTTTGAAAACTAGACACCCAGGGGAATCCAGGATGTGGTGACTTGAGTGCCTCCCACCAGGGTATGTTACCCAGAATCCCTTGCAAACGTAAAAAATTGACACAAAAAACACATTTTCCCCACATTTCTGTGATGGAAAGTTCTGGAATCTGCGTGGATCCACAAATTTCCACCCACCCCGCATTCCCCAAAGTCCTACGAGAAAAATGGTACCTCACTTGTGCGAGACGGCCTGGTGCCCGCGACAGGAAACGGCGCAAAACGCAACGTGGTCACACCTCAATTTTGCAGTGAAAAATGACTCTTTTTTGGCAAAGTGCCTAGCTGTAGTTTTTGAACCCTAGCTCTGCCGGCACCTAGGGAAACCTAGCAAACCTATATATTTTTGAAAACTAGACACCCAGGGGAATCCAGGATTGGGTGACTTCAGTGACTCCCACCAGGGTCTGTTACCCAGAATCCCTTGCAAACGTAAAAAAGTGACCAAAAAAACACATTTTCCCCACATTTCTGTGATGGAAAGTTCTGGAATCTGCGTGGATCCACAAATTTCCACCCACCCCGCATTCCCCAAAGTCCTACGAGAAAAATGGTACCTCACTTGTGTGGGTCGGCCTAGTGCCCGCGACAGGAAACGGCGCAAAATGCAACGTGGTCACACCTCAATTTTGCAGTGAAAAATGACCCTTTTTTGGCAAAGTGACTAGCTATAGTTTTTGAACCCTAGTTCTGCCGGCCCATAGGGAAACCTACCAAACCCATACATTTCTGAAAACTAGACACCTGGGGGCTTCCAGGGAGGTATGGCTTGCGTGGATCCCCCAACGTTTCCTTACCCAGAATCCCCTGCAAACCTCAATTTTAGCAGAAAAAATCACTTTTTTCACACATTTTGGTGTGGGAAAGTTGTGGCATCACCGGGCTCACACAAATTTACCACCACCCAGCGTTCCCCCAGGTCTCCCGGTAAAAATGGTGCCTCACTTGTGTGGGAGGCCCAAGTACCCGTGGCAGGCAAGGGCCCAAAACGTAGTGAGGCGACATCAAAATGGCCTATCGCAAAACCACCTGGTTTTGCAAGGGGGGCTCACTTGGGTTTTTGGCCCGGTGCTCGGCGGCCATCTAGGGAAACCTACCAAACCCATACATTTCTGAAAACTAGACACCCGGCGGCTTCCAGGGAGGTATGGCTTGCATGGATCCCCCAACGTTTCCTTACCCAGAATCCCCTGCAAACCTCACTTTTAGCTGGAAAAATCACTTTTTTCACATATTTTTGTGTGGGAAAGTTGTGGCATCAATGAGCTCACACAAATTTCCCACCACCCAGTGTTCCCCCAGGTCTCCTGATAAAAATGGTGCCCTGCTCGTGTGGGAGGCCCTAGTAACCACGACAGGCAAGGGCCCAAAACGTAGTGAGGCGACATCAAAAGGGCCTATCGCAAAACCACCTGGTTTTGCAAGGGGGGTCACTTGGGTTTTTGGCCCGGTGCTCGGCGGCCATCTAGGGAAACCTACCAAACCCATACATTTCTGAAAACTAGACACCCGGCGGCTTCCAGAGAGGTATGGCTTGCGTGGATCCCCCAACGTTTCCTTACCCAGAATCCCCTGCAAACCTCAATTTTAGCTGAAAAAATCACTTTTTTCACACATTTTGGTGTGGGAAAGTTGTGGCATCACTGGGCTCACACAAATTTACCACCACCCAGCGTTCCCCCAGGTCTCCCGGTAAAAATGGTGCCTCACTTGTGTGGGAGGCCTAAGTACCCGCGACAGGCAAGGGCTCAAAACTGCCCCATCTGTCCCCCGGAGGGGCAGGAAGGCTGTAATTTTTTCGGGGAGGGGGTGGGGGCATGGACATGCCTGTTTTGGGCAACCCCCACCCTAATTCAAATTTCCCCCAAAACACTCCCTGGCGTCTAGTGGGCTTTTTACGCCCCCCAACAGGGCAGATTGGGGGCTGATGCCCCAATCTGCCCCCCAGGGTAGGTAGAAAATCCACTAAACGCCAGGGAGTTTTTGGGGCAAATTTTAATTAGGGTGGGGGCTGCCCAAAACGGGCATGCCAATGCCCCCACCCTAATTAAATTTTGCCCAAAAAAATCCCTGGCATCTAATGGGCTTTTTGCCCCCCGGGGGGGCAGATTGGGGGCTACTGCCCCATCTGTCCCCCACAGGGGGCAGAAAGGCTGTAATTTTTGCAGGGAGGGAGTGGGGGCCTGAGCATGTCCGTTTTAGGCAACCCCCACTCTAATTCGAATTTGCCCCAAAATAATCCCTGGCGTCTAGTGGGCTTGTTGCCCCCCTGGCAGGGCAGATTGGGGGCTGACGCCCCCATCTGCCCCCCAGGGGAGGCAGAAAGTCCACTAGATGCCAGGGAGTTTTTGGGGCAAATTTTAATTAGGGTGGGAGCTGCCCAAAACGGGTATGCCAATGCCCCCACCCTAATTAAATTTTGCCCAAAAAAATCCCTGGCATCTAATGGGCTTTTTGCCCCCCGGTGGGGCAGATTGGGGGCTACTGCTCATCTGTCCCCCACAGGGGGCAGAAAGGCTGTAATTTTTGCAGGGAGGGGGTGGGGGCCTGAGCATGTCCCTTTTAGGCAACCCCCACCCTAATTCAAATTTGCCCCAAAATAATCCCTGGCGTCTAGTGGGCTTGTTGCCCCCCTGGCAGGGCAGATTGGGGGCTGACGCCCCCATCTGCCCCCCAGGGGAGGCAGAAAGTCCACTAGATGCCAAGGAGTTTTTGGGGCAAATTTTAATTAGGGTGGGGGCTGCCCAAAACGGGCATGCCAATGTCCCCACCCTAATTAAAATTTGCCCAAAAAATCCCTGGCATCTAGTGGGCTTTTTGCCCCCCTGGTGGGGCAGATTGGGGGCTACTGCCCCATCTGCCCCCCAGGGGCGCAGGAAGGCTGTTATTTTTGCGGGGGTTGGAGGTGGGGGCATGGGCATGCCCTTTTTGGGACCCTCCACCCTAATTCAAATTTGGCCCCAAAAAAACCCTGGCGTCTAGTGGGCTCTTTGCCCCCCCGGTGGGGCAGATTGGTGGCTAAAGCCCCCTTCTGCCCCGGGGGGGGGGGGGCAGAAAGTCCACTAGACGCCAAGGAGTTTTTGGGCAAATTTGAATTAGGTTGGGGGCTGCCCAAAACGGGCATGCCAATGCCCCCACCCTAATTAAAATTTGCCAAAAAAATCCCTGGCCTCTAGCGGGGCAGATTGGGGGTTACTGCCTCATCTGCCCCCCAGGGGGTAGGAAGGCTGTTATTTTTGCGGAGGAGGGGGTGGGGGCATGGGCATGCCCATTTTGGGAGCCCCCCACCATAATTCAAATTTGCCCAAAAAAAAAAACCCTGGCATCTAGTGGGAATTTTGTTCCCCCCCGGCAGGGCAGATTGGCGGCTAATGGCCCCGTCTGCCCCCCAAGGGGGCAGAAAGTCAACTAGACGCCAGGGAGTTTTTTTGGACAAATTTTAATTAGGGTGGGGGCTGCCCAAAACGGGCAAGCCAATGCCCCCACCCTAATTAAAATTTGCCAAAAAAATCCCTGGCGGCTAGTGGGCTTTTTGCTCCTCCGAGGGCAGATTGGGGGCTACTGCCCCATCTGCCCTCCAAGGAGCGCAGGAAGGCTGTTATTTTTGCGGGTGGGGGCATGGGCATGCCCATTTTGGGAGCCCCCACCCTAATTCAAATATGCCCCCCAAATATCCCTGGTGTCTTGTGGGCTTTTTGCCCCCCCGGCGGGGCAGATTGGGGGCTAATGCCCCCATCTTAATAAAATTTTGCCTAAAAATCCCTGGTGTCTACGGGGCTTTTTGCCCACCCGGGGGGGCAGATTTGGGGCTAATGCCCCCATCTGCCCCCCAGGGGGGGCAGAAAGGCTGTCATTTTTGCGCAGGGTGGGGCATGCCCATATTGGGCAGCCCCCACCACAAGTTACAAGAAAAAATAAATCCCTGGTGTATAGTGGGCTTTCTGCCCCCCGGGGGGGGGGCAGATTAGGGAAGCAGAAAGGCTGTACATTATGCGGGGTGGGGGCATGGACATGCCCTTCATGGGCAGCCCCCACCCTAATAAATTATGTGTGCCAAGTAAATATCCCTGGTGTCTAGTGGGCTTTTTGCCCCCCCGGGGGGTCAGATTGGGGGCCACTGCCCCCATCTGCCCCCCAGGGGGGTCAAAAAGACTAAATGACACTCCAAATATTTCGGGGGAGCAAAAGCCCTTGCCTAAGGGGCTGCTCCCCCCTCCCTGGTGTCTAGTGGGTGGATCCCTGCTTGGGGATCGCCCTCCTGGGGCGATTCCCAAGCAGGGATCCACTGAGGAGGGGTACCATTGGAAAGGGGAGATTCTCCCCTTTCCAATGATACCTCTCCCGTCTTTCTATGTGCCCGGGGGGCTGAGATAGCCCCCTGAGCACATACAAAGTGAAACTGAAATGAGCCTAAAGGTTTATTTCAGTTTCGGTTTCTGTGCAATGAAGACAGCGTGACGTGCGCACTGATCTTCATTGCACATAAACCAGGGAGGTGGGGAAGCTCTGCCCGAGCTCCCAAGGTCAAAGGGATTAAATAGAAATCCCTCTGCTGTCTGCAGCAGAGGGATTTCGAGCCCCTGGCCTCATGATGGAATGGTTCCGTCATGAGCACAGGGGCACCGATGCCCATGACGGAACCATTCCGTCATGAGCATCGAAGGGGTTAAAGAGGAGGTTAAGTTACAATTTGTTTGTGTCCAAATTTGACATCATTATCTGTTCCCAATCGAAAGTTAACATGTAAATGTAATGTAATACAGTCAAACAATGTTATCCAATAGGAGAGACAGGCCTAATAGTAGTCCCTACCAGGACATGCAAACTTAAAAACACATGCCCTACTTTTTATTAACAATGCACTGTGGGCTTTTTAGGGACTAGACAAGGAAGGCAATATGTTTTAAAAAAGAAGGTTTAGGCCTGGCAAAACGTGTACTTTTCCAGGTCGGATTGGCAGTTGAAAACTGCAATGGCAGGCCAGATATATGTTTTAAAGTGCTACTGTAGTGGGTGGCACAAGGAGTGCTGCAGGCCCACTAATAGCATCTTGGGATAGATTTCTCAAAATGTTATGCAACGCAGTGGAGCAAGACACCTTGCAGTGCTGCGTGACAGGAATGCATCATATTTAACATTATATTGCGCATTCCTGTTCTTTCCTTGCGCTGGTGCACTTGTGGCTGCCTAGCACAAATGCAGATACTCTTGCACCATTGTGCAAAGGGGCCTGCCCAGCTAGCAAGATTGTTTTTGTGCAGGAGGGGACATCTTCCTGCATAAAAACAATACTGTGAGGTTTATTCCAGATTTACCAAGTCACTCAGGGTCACCAAGCTGACCATGCATGGCTTCATAAATCTTAGTGTAGGTTTTGCTTCATCCTGTGTCCCATTGTGTGGCTCTAGGATGACGCAAAACCTTTCATAAATATGCCCCTTAATATACATGTATCTAGTACCATATACTCAGAGCTGGACTGGCCAAAGTGGGCACAAGGCATTTCCCCAGTGGGCCACCAGGATGGGGGCCGGTATTGGACCCCTGGGAGGCCGTTTTTGTTATCGGGGGCTGGATTCGCATTATCAGCCCCCTGTAACAAAAGTGACCGAAACCGGCCTTTGAAAACAGCTAAGCCTCCCTCCCTGGGGGGCTGACCAAGCTGTTTGCCAGGACCGGTTTCCGTTCACTGTCCGGCTGTACATATACTGGGGACTTAGAAATAAATTAAATTTACCAATCAGATGAATGGTGTTTCATGGAGAAATCACAAGCATTTTATCACTGGATAGAAGTAGTAAAGTTGGGAGTCCTAACGCCAACAAAAAAACAAATTAAGGAAACATAAGGGATAAAGCAAAAGGTTTGGGAGTGACCCTACAAAGAGGGCCATGTCCAACAGATACCTTGATTGAGAGAGGACTTCAGTGAAGTCATTAGGCAGCTGACCATACTTGCTTTCTCAATGCGCAAGGGCAAAGGTCTAGCAGAGGACCAGATTTCATTCTCAAAATAAGTTTGGTTAGAGTCTCAATGTCAACTGGATGAAATTCTGATAGTAATAACATAGGACAGATCAAGCTTTAAATTCACTTAAAAAAAATCTTTTTCAATCCCACTTCTGATGCCATTGATTTTTCATCCTGTTGCTTAAAGAGCACCCTAGCAGTAGCTTGTAAGAAATTGAGTTACTGAATGAGTGGGGGGTGAATCCCTTCTCAAGCAGCAACCACAATTCTTCTCAAGGTGAAGTCACACGCAAACCCTAAATTAACCTGCCGCACTAGCTTCAGCCCCGGAGGAGGGGCCATGACACCTGGATTTGCAGCAGAACGCCACAAAAAGCATTGCGGCTTCCCGCTGTGCTGGAACACCGATTTGGCTCCGGAGCACCACAAAATACATCTGGGCTTCCCGCTACATGGAAAACACGCACGCTCTGCCCGGGCGAACACGAGGCCAAGACGGGCCTGTCTTTGCCCGGGTGAGGCTGGGCTGGGCCACCCTCCCGAGACTTGACCTTGGATATCCCAGGTGCATGAACAAGGGCACATTTTGAGCTTTTTGCCCTTCCATCTTCTTCTGCTTGGTCGCTCCTTATATTTTGAACTGTGTTACTTGCTGTATTCAAGCATGGGCAAAAAGACAGGGTCCCCCGGTGCTACTAGTGCGCTGCCACCACCTTGTACTCGGTCTAAACATTGACAAATATTTAACTCGGGCTGTGGATATGGTCACTAATGAAATAAGACTGGTAGAACGACACCTCTCCCTTACACCTGAGTGAGGAGCTTGCCCTAGTGTTACCTCCGCTCCAGCCTAGTACTCAAAGTCTACCTGAACTTGCCCGGTTGAGTACACCTAGTACTTCGGCTTCAAGCCCGCCTGCTGGCTTACCTGGAGATGTTCTACCAGGGAAGAGAGGGCTGTCTACCAGCGTTATGATGGCCTGCCCGGAGAGGGGTGGTGGGTGCCTCCAGCAATAGGAAAGGGAGTTGACTCCATTGCAATTGAGCGTAGTCCTACTGGCATGGTGGATAGCGATCAACACTGTGAGTTTGACCCAGAGAGCAGCCCAAAACCTAAGCGTAGAAGGACATATGTTAAAATTACAAAAATTAATATCCCGCTGCTAAAGTTAAAATGGCCCCCCATAATAGGCCCTGCAATGAGGAGGTACCTGTGCCAGCATCTGCTGCCGCCGAGGACATCTCGGCCCAGCTTACTTGTCACATAGGCGAGCTATTGGATGTGAAACTGTGCCCCATTATTGATCGCTTGGACTAATTGGAAGCCAAAATAGTAACACAACCAGCCTTCAGGGCATTCACTTGTTCTCAGGAGACTCAGTGCACCCCCATTCCCCATATAAATCAGTCTTCCAATATTAGGGGTGGAGGGGCAGCTGATAAGCAAGTCCTTGACTTTGACACTGGCCTGGTTCTTATCAGAAGATCCAGGAACAATTAAGCACACCTCATCAGGGATAAGCAAGCTGTCCAGCCACCAGTAGCATGTGATTCCAGCATGAACACGCTTCCTGTAATTGACTTACCTCCCGCCTCTGCCCCTATGCTATTGTTCTGGCGAATGTTCCCAGACTCACACTTGGCAGCCTGGAAAATACAAAGGAACTTAGAGGCCTTTTGGGAAGCTGTGCATTCTGTTTTATCTCCTCCATCACACCAAGATAAAGTTACGGTTCACAGCCCGGGGGAGGCTTGCCTGGTGCATTTTTCTCAAATGTACTCCTCTGACGGTGGGGCCGACGATGTATTTCAGTCACCCGTCCCACTGGTGTTAAACCTGGAGTTTAATGAGGACGAGGTCCTGAAAGCAATTGTTGATAGTAGGTGTAAGAAGGCTCCATGACCCGATGGTGTCCAGCTTGATCTGTTTAGGGAGGACCAGGAGTTCTGGAGTCCTGTCCTCAGCTCTGTATTCAACTCTGTTTGTAGCTTAGGGGTGCCCAGGTCTTGGCGTTCATCTATAATTGTACCTATCTTTAAAAAAGGTAATGTGCACAACGTTAAATGTTATAGCCCAATATCCCTCCTGGACTCCACAGCCAAAATTATTGGGAGATTAGTCCTAGATCGCTTACTCAACTGGACTAATAAAAATAGAATACTTGCCCCATATCAGTATGGGTTCAGAAAGGGGCTTGGGACTATTGAGCAGTGCCTCAACCTTCACTTCATTGTGGCCAAATATAAGTATGCTAAAGGGGTAAACAGCCTTTAGTGCGCGGCTGCTAGTGCGCATACCATTACTTCGCAAGCGTTACTACGCTTGTGATGTTACAACGCTTACCATAAGAACGCAAGTTGTTACATCGCAAGCGTTGTTACAACACATGCGTTGGCAGGCTCTGCGACGATGTTCGCAGCGATAAAATTCTGCCCGCTAACGAGCGGAGCGGGGATCTGGGCTGGCTCTGCGACGATGTTCGCAGTGACGATGTTCGCAGCGACAAAATTCGGCCCGCCAAGGAGCGGGGCGACGATTTCACCAGCTGTTGTAAATTGGCAGCGATTGGCTTAGCATTAGCGGAATCCATCTTGTATTTAGAGGCTATCTTGTCCATTTTGCGGAATCCATTTTGTATTTCTGGCAGCCATTTTGTTTGCCATGTGCTCACCATGTGCTTTGTCCTCCCTCAGTGTTGACTGCTCTTGTAATCTGCCTAGAAACGAACTATATTTAGCATCTTCCACCTTTGCACATGCCCAGTGAGTTTTCAACTGTCCTTGCAGCTGTTAGTAGTATGTAACTGTCAGGATGTGTTTACTAGCATTGGCAAACTGTTAACTCCTCCTATTTGTCGACTGTGCATTTCTATATGACCTTATATGTACATAAAATCTTCTTCTGTACTTGTACCGCCCTCTTTCAAGCCCCTGTGTGGGTATAAAAGGACCATGCTGCTTCTGTTTGGTGTGCTACTTCATTCAATACCGAAGGGTGCTGTGTGAATGTAGTTCCACCTCATGAGGTTTATTAAACTTTGTATTTTCTATTCCAGTTTCTGTGCCAACTTCTTCCTATTGGTCTGAGGACTCTGTGCAGAGAAGGGTGAACCCCTTGCACTGGTAGGCCTAGCTGAGGTTCACTTCTACACAGCAATGATCCGGCTCAGCGGCAGCAGGCTCTGCGACGATGTTCGCAGCGATAAAATTCTGCCCGCTAACAAGCAGAGCGATGGAAATTTTCTCGCTAAGCAGGCTGTGCGTGAAAAAGTGTAGATCCTTTGCTTCTTTCTTCTTGGTCAGCTTTCCAACAGCAGGCACAACTTCCAGAGGCCCCACAATTGGACCCCTTGCACTGGTAGGCCTAGCTGAGGTCCACTTCTACAAATTGGCGCCCAACCAGTGGGGCTCATCGGCGACTCGGATGCCCAAAGGATTGGTCACGACGAAGGATTGGAATCTCGCTCTGGACGCGCTCGCTGCCCGATGAGACCCGAGTCTTGGCAACCACGGCGTTTTTCCTTTCTTTCTGATCTGACCATCCAGGTGGTGCCGGTCCTCGACTGAGATCTCTTCTGTTGATTCGCCGTGCAGTGACCATTAGGTCGATTTTAGAACTTGGCAGTTGGAACCTGGACACAAATTGTTTGGTAAGTGTCATTCTGCGGCGCTTGCTGTTGGTTTTTATGCCTGGGATTGGTAAGGTAGTTTAGTAACACTTACTGTGGCTTTTGTATTTTGGAATTTGTGTTGGCCAACTTAGATTTCTATGTGATTCATATATAAATTGCAATTTATATAGGCAGGTAATGAGGAGAATTTTCTCTATCTGAATTGATTTGAACGGCACATCGTACTAAAGGTACCTTAAGTGCTACTTTGATTATAATACTGCATATTCTGCACTATTTTTGTCATGCCTGTTTTTAGAACACTTCGTAGGATGTGTTGCTTTTGTAGTGGTACCAATTTGAGACTCGATGAAGCACAACCGGCCCCCCCGGAGGGGACGCCTAATAGGGATATGTATATTAAGCATGGTCTTTCTTCTATAATGTACAGCACATTATGGAATAAATACACTCGTAAGGATCCTGAGTTGTGTTGGCCTATGTATGGTCATTTGATTTACGAAAGATTGAGTATGTGGAACAATGTCTGTGTAAGCGAAAGACTAGGCAAGATATGTTTGATTGTGTACGAATGTGGGAGAAAGAAGTGCGTGAACGAATGAAGCGTGAGCAAGCCTTGATTGAAAAAGAACAGCGAAAGAACATTTATGTGAAAGCATTAGAGCTGAAGAACAAAGAAATAAAAGAGTTAAAAGAGAGAGAAGATAGGGAGCTCAATTTACAGGTAACTGGCCAATACGCTGTTCGGCGGCCCCTTTATCTTATACTTAATAAACCACAAGATGATTCCTTATTATTAGATCGTCCTCCACCTCCGTATACTGTTCCTTCTGCCCCTCATGAGTCAGATGAGGACTCTAGTTCGGAGGAACACAAGGCACGAGAAACTCGTTCTATGTTGACCACTGCGCGTTCGACCCAGCTTAGATCTGCTGCTCGTAAAGCAGTTCGTAGCATTGCCCCCGCCTCTGAACTTCTAGATAGTATGAAAGGGTGGCAGGAAAGGGAGCAGCTGTATTTTACTGAGGTGTTTGCCGCAGAGGTTCTTGAGCTGTTTAGGAAATATTCTGAGGAGTTAGAGCCCGACGATGTAGCAGTTAATTGTAAGCAAATGCGTGATGGTCTTTTTGTTTTCCCCCAGGTGAATGATACAATCAGGCGTTTGGTTAAACTGCGTGTTGATGCAGTCCGCTTGCGAGAGGAGAAAAAGGCTGCAGACGTAGCTGCACAGACATCTCAGACCGGCATGGCACAAGCTTCTATCTCCGGAACAGATAAGACTATGATAGTTCATGCAAAACCTATGCGGGAGGCCGCGCCTTTGTATGTTCCTCCTAAAGGACAGGGTACAAGTGATGATAAGGCCTCTATCGATGCAAAGGGTTATTTTATTTATAATTGGGTTTACACTCCTTGGAATAGGACGGATGTCATGGCACTTAAAACTGCATTGCCTGATCCGCGGAAAAATCCAGCCGCTTTTTATGAGGAAGTTGAGGGTGCTATTAGCTCTTGTACTATGACTTTGCCTGATATTGATTTATTTTTTGGATTGATATTACCGCCTGATATGTGGAGAACTGTTCGTAAAATTGATGATCGTGCAGCTTTTGGGGCGTTATGGAAAGAGTTAGAACAAATGGATGTAGAAAGGGAACCCGCACAGAAGCCATGACAGTTAATTTTAGATCTTCCCGCAGCTATATTAGTTAAGTTAAAAACGATTATTCCCCCTAAAAAGATAGATTGGATTGTTGTAGCGTCTTGTAAGCAAAAGGCAGATGAATCGGTCTCTGATTTCTTTACACGCTTTGAAGAAGCATTCCACGATTTTAGTGGCCAGTCATTGACAGATGACACGGGCAGACATCTGTTTGTCGATAAATATGTCGCAAACCTGTTGCCAGGAATAGCTAGTCGCTTAAAAGCCAGTGAGAGTTCATGGACTACCTCTTCTCCGGTTTCTCTCTTGACTATGGCTCAGTATTATGAATGCCAGGAATTAGAAGCAAAGGGTAATGAGGATAAGAAGACAAAAGAATTTAAAACGAAGGTTATGTTGGTTCAGGCTTATGGTCCGCCTTTTAGAGGTAGTGATAGAGGTGGACGTGGATCTTATGGTTCGTCTTTCCCTTCTTATACTCGTTCGAATTTGTCTGCTGACCAGTGTGCGTACTGTAAGAAATTTGGGCATTGGGCTTCCGATTGTCCAGCACTGTGTGCTCAGCAGTGTCCACGTGGTCGGGGACAAATGAGAAATCGTTCAGGATATTCAGGGCCTACAGGTGATCGTGCTAGGTTTGATGCTAATATACGTGGGCAGAATGGGTTTAACACTTTTGATAGAAGGAACCAATATCAAATGTCCGACAATGTGCCGTCTGATTCTCAAGATTCTGCTTATGCATAGGATTGCCTAGGATGGGGTAAGGAATCAGTTGAAGTTCCAGTAGATCAGAGGGTCCCTATGTTACAGCAAATGTTTTGGGTTCCACTGATCAGTTTCTGGTTGATACAGGAGCTACTCGTAGCACCTTGTCTAAACAATTGGTTCCAAGAGCTCCCCTGTCTGGCTTAACCATTACATCGATAGGTTTCGATGGAACCCCTTCCCTTAGCCCATTGTCACAACCACTTGCATTCCATGTGGATACATTTACTGCTCCGTGTCCATTTTTGCTTTCCCCGAATACACCGGACAATATTGTGGGACTTGATATGCTCAAGTATTTTAGGGCTACGATACGATGTTCTCCAGAAGGTGTACGTGTTATCTTGAATGACAACCATCCTGTGAAGGAGAGAGCTTGTCTTGTTAAAGAGGATATTGCATTAGCTTCACTCCCTAGTAATTTGTGGGCTACTTCAGACACTGATGTAGGGCAAATGGTTATTCCACCAGTACATATTAGTGTCAAGGAGGGCGCTGTGCTGCCATGTTTGCCTCAATACAAAATTTCACAGGAAGGTGAAGAAGCACTCATACGTATTGTCCATGATCTCATTGAAGTGGGGGTTGTTGAGGAAGTTCCTTACAATGTTTGTAACAGTCCGATTCTTCCTATTCTGAAAAAAGATACTGACACTAGGATTTACCGATTCATTATTGATTTGCGAGAAGTTAACAAGATTGTAGTACCACAATACCCCGTGGTTTCTGACATAACGACACTTCTTACTTTGGTTCCTCCGACAGCAACTACATTCTCTGTGATAGACTTGAAGAATGCTTTCTTTTCGATCCCTATTCATCCTGATAGCCGATATTTGTTCGGTTTCACATTGAATAATCGATCGTATTGATTTTGTAGAGTTCCTCAAGGCTATACTGAGAGTCCTAGTATTTACAGTCAAGCATTAAAAAGACAATTGATTCTTTTGTTTTGCCTGAAGGTGTGGCTCTCATACAATATGTCAATGACATCTTGTTGGCAGCCAATACCCCTGAACAGTGTGAAAAACGTACTTTGTCCTTGCTATCTTTTCTTGCTTCCCATCATCACAAAGTGTCACGAAAGAAATTGCAATATTGTAGACCGAAGGTAACCTACTTAGGTCACCTTCTGTCTAAGGAGGGCCATGCACTCACACCAGATCGCATTCAAGCTATTTTAGACAAACCAGTGCTCCTTACTCAGAAAGATGTCCGTGCATTCATTGGTCTTACTTCTTTTTGTAGGCAATGGATATTAGGGTTTTCACACATTGTTAAACCCTTGCTAGCACTTTTGACTAAAGATACTCCAATGCCCCTCCCATGGACAGATGAATGTGAGACTGCTTTCCGACAGTTACGACAAGCTCTTTGTTCAGCACCAGTGTTAGGTACTCCAGATTATACGAAGCCTTTTACACTCTATGTACATGAGAAGGATGGATGCGCATTGTCAGTTTTAGTGCAGACACGCGGTGACAAACAGCGTCCCTGTGCATATTTTTCAGCAGTACTTGATCCTGTTGCTCGTGCGTTACCTGGATGCTTCCGTTCAGTTGCAGCAACAGCTGTGTCAATACGTCAGAGTGAAGGGATAGTTTTGTCACATAAGCTGTTGGTGTTAGTACCCCATGCGGTTTAAATCAGACGAAGACGCAGCATTTAACTAGTGCTCGTCTGACAGGATACGAATTGACATTGTTGGCACCTCACATTACACTAAAGAGATGTGCGATACTAAACCCAGCCACTTTGTTGCCATACCCGGTGACTCAGTCTCAGTCACAGGAGTCTCATGATTGTATATTCCTTACTGAGGAACAGACAAAGGGTCGTGTCGATTTGCAAGACACGCCCCTTTCAAGTGTTGATGGGGAACTATGGGTTGATTGGTCCTGTTTGAAGTTACCAGATGGTACAACGTCAGCTGCATATGCAATTACAACACTTCAGACGGTAGTTGAGACAGCTCGTATTCCACAGAAGTCAGCTCAGGCAGCTGAGCTAATAGCTTTAACACGAGCATGTGAACTTAGTACTGACTTATCTGTGAACATTTATACAGATAGCCGCTATGCTTTCGGAGTGGCTCATGATTTTGGGCTACTCTGGAAGGAGAGGGGCTTTCTTACATCCCACGGGATGCAAATAATGCATGGAGAATTAGTACATAATCTCTTGACTGCTTTAACATACCCGAAGAGAATAGCAATTGTTAAATGTAGCGCACATAAGAAAATAATTGATAAGATAGGACAAGGCAATGCTTTTGCAGACCAAACAGCCCGTGAAACTGCCATGCAGCGAAGCACCACGTCTATGTACGTAGTGAAGTCACAGGCTGAACGTTGGCATGATACCAGACAGGAAGTGCTAGATATGCAGAGATCTGCTTCTGCAGAAGAAATTGAGCAATGGTCTAAGGAGGGAACATTGGACGATGAGGGCTGTTGAAGGAATAAAGAGATGAGCAAGTGGAGACTGCCTACAGCCTATTTACAACCTATGATTCATATGGCACATGGGCCGGCACATGTTGGAGCCTCCTCGATCACAAAATTGCTCACGCAAGTTTGGGAGCATCCAGAAATTGTCGGCACAGCTAAAAAGATGGTGCAGTCTTGTCTGATTTGTCTTCAGCATAATCCTGGTAAAGGGACACGAACTCCTACCGGAGGGTTTGCTACGCCAACCGCACCTTTTGAAGTTTTGCAAATGGATTACATCCAGCTTGAGCGCTGTAATAACTTAAAGTATGTTTTGGTAGTGGTATGTGCCTTCAGTAAATGGATAGAGGCATACCCTACGAAGGACAATACAGCTCTCACTACAGCAAAGGTACTTTTGAAGGATTTCTTCCCTAGATTTGGTGTCTGTAAGCTTTTATGGAGTGATAACGGACCCCATTTTGTTGGCCAAGTTGTCGACTATGTCCTGAAGGGATTAGGAATTAAGCACAAGTTTCACGCTGCTTTCCATCCACAATCAGCAGGGCTAGTGGAAAGGTATAACGCCACACTTAAATTGAAACTGGCGAAAATACTGGTGTAAGCGGGTTGCAATGAGGACACTGACGCTGAAGTGTTTGCTGGGGTTGTTTATTGAGAGTTCACACTGTTACGGGTCGTCTCCGATCCCCTCGGTGTCAGTATCTCGAATCTTGGCCCTCCGGTTCTTCGTCTGGGACTTGATGAACTTCGCTCCCCTTAGGCGTCGGGCTCTTGGGTCGAGGTCTCCCTCCGGGCCATGCGAGACAAAGAGAGAGATGCTAGGGTTAGGACACGGCTCTTCCGTAACTTTCTACTTGAGGGACGGGGGTGAGGGAAACACACAGGTGCTGCAGTGCTCTCGTCAGGCATTCGTGACTCAAAGGAGTGAGTGAGGGGGGGGGGAAGTCTAGCGGTCTTTGAGGCTGTGAGCGTTTAGCGGTCAGTGGCGAGCACCCTTCTCCCGCCTCCCGACCCAACCCGCGAAGCGTTCCCGTACCTGGGAAAGCCACGCACCTCCTCCTGGGGCGTGGCTCGGCGGAGCGTGAGGTCCGAGGTCTCCTGCCTCCGGTCTCCAGTCCTCCTTGCGGTCGCTACTTCTCCTCTGCTGTTCCTCTCTCTCGATCCCGTCTTCCTCCTCCGATTCACCGTCATGCTCCTTCTCCGTTCTCCCTCCGGTGTCGTCACACATCCTGGTTCTCTTCTCCCGTCCTCTTATTGGCGGTTGTTCCTCCACGTTAGAATAGAGGGCGGGACTGTCATGGAAGGCGTCCCAGTTAAAGGCACAGAGTCCCGTTTTCGAGGTGTCTGAATCCTCGGTGGTCCACTGATCCTGGGAGATAGAAAGCACATGATCGTTCAGATCTTGAGGAGACCACCAGTCACCCCCTTTGCAGTCGTCGTCCCTGCTGTCCCCGTGACACTCCTCCACCCCTGGATTCTCCCGCTCGGGGAGAGGGGATGTCCGTGAGAGATAATCGGCCCTGCCGTTTTCAGATCCCTTCCTATGCCTCACGGTGAAGGAAAAGGGCTGGAGAGCGAGGAACCACCGTTGCACCCGGGGGTTGTTGGAGATATTATGGCTCATCCATTGAAGAGGGGCGTGATCAGTATATAGGGTAAAGTGCCTCCCCTCCAGATAATATCGGAGCTTGTCAACGGCCCACCTGATCGCGAGGCACTCCCTTTCGATTGTGGGGTATCTCATCTCCCTTGGGAACAGCTTCCTACTAATGTACAACAGGGGATGTTCTATACCGTCTGCTGTCACTTGCGATAGGACTGCCCCCAGGCCATGGTTCGATGCATCCGTGTGCAGGATGAATGGTCGGGAGAAATCTGGGGAGGCTAACACCGGGCTGGAAGGGATTATGTGTTTTAAGGCCCTGAACGCGTATCTCATTTCTGGTGTGGGATTCTGGAAGATGTGTGGTTTTACTTGCTTCAGAAGGGTGTCTGTTAAGGGGGAAGCCTGTTCTGAAAAGTTAGGGATGAATCGCCTATAGTAGCCGATCAGACCCAGAAACGCCCTCATCTCTTTTTTTGTGGACGGGAAAGGGGTATCATTGATTGCTTTTACCTTCTCCGTCTGGGGGGCGATGAGACCATGACCCAGGACATATCCCAGGTAATTCACCTTCTGAAAAGCTACCCTTGATTTTTTTGCATTTATATGAAGGCCAGCGTTATGCAGGGCGAGAAATATGGTCTGTAGATGTTGGAGATGCGTTTTCCAATCAGGGCTAAACACCACGATATCGTCTAGATATGCTGACGAAAAGTTCTGATGTTCCCTCAAGATGGCATTCATCAGCCTCTGGAAGGTGGCTGGGGCTCTATGGAGGCCGAAGGGGAGGACCGTAAATTCGTATAGGCCGTCTGGTGTAGAAAAGGCGGTCTTCTTGCGGTCTTCTTCTCTTAGGGGCACCTGCCAGTAGCCCTTGGTAAGATCAAGTGTGCTGATATACACGGCCTCTCCCAGTTTCTCGATCAGCTCGTCAATACGGGGCATGGGATAGGCGTCGAAGGAGGAGATGTTGTTGAGAGCACGGAAGTCCATACAGAAACGTACGCTTCCATCCGGCTTCGGTACCATCACTATTGGCGACGACCAGTCACTTCGGGATGGCCGTATGACGCCTAGTTGTAACATGTCCCGGACTTCCTGTCGAATCGCTTCTCTGCGGGCTGCAGGAACTCGATACGGCCTTAGTTTGATGATCTTCCCTGGGTCGGTTTCAATTTGATGTTCCGCGAGATGGGTCCTCCCCGGGATGTTGGAGAAGAGTGAGGCATGGGACTTCAAAACCTCGCTCAGGTCTCTGGCCTCGTCTGGGCTTATCTCGGGGTTGATGACCAGGTGGTGAAGCGTTGCCTGATCCTTCTGTTGTGTGGGCACCGTTAGGCTGGTTGGTTTGGGGGGTGGTCCTATCCATTTCTTTAATATGTTGATATGGCATACTTGGGTCCGCCGTGGTGTAATCTGCAACTTGTAGGTAGTTTTCCCGATGGTTTCTACCACTTTGTAAGGACCTTTCCACTCTTTCTGGAACTTCGGGGCGGAGGTCGGCAACAGTACTAAGGCCCAGTCGCCCACGTTTAGGGTTCTCCATTTCTTCCCTCGATTGTAGAAGAATGCTTGTTTTTCTTGCTGTTTCTCCAGGTTGGAGTACGCCAGGTCTCGGAGTTTCCCCAGCTTTGATTGTAGGCCCTGGGTGTATTCCAGCATCTCTCGGGACTCCTGGCTCTCTTCTTTTTCCCAGGCCTCTTTCGTCATGTCCATCAGACTTCGTGGCTGGCGACCGTACAGGAGTTCAAAAGATGAACAACCTAGGCTGCTTTGCACTTGGCTCCTTATGACATACAATGCCAATGGTAGTAGCTGGTCCCACTCTCTTCCTTCTACGTTGAGCATCTTCTTGAGTGTGGTTTTGAGGGTGCCATTGTAGCGTTCCACCAACCCGTCTGTTTGCGGGTGATACACGGAGGTTTTGATTTGTCGAACGTCAAGTAGCCGGCACACTTCCTTCATCAGGCGAGACACAAACGGTGTGCCTTGGTCCGTGAGTATTTCTTTCGGAAAACCGACTCTAGAAAATAGCTCCACAAAGCGGTCGGCGATGTTGCGGGTTGTGGGGGCTCCTAGTGGAAATGCTTCGGGGAACCTCGTGGCGTAGTCCACCACTACTAGGACATACATGTGGCCTTTTTTTGTCCGGGGCAGTGGTCCTATGAGGTCCATCCCTACTCTTTCGTATGGTGTTCCTATCACGGGGAGCGGTTGTAGGGGTACTGCTGGAGGTGTACGGGTGTTTCTTTTCTGACAGACCGTACAGGTCTGACAGTGGGCTTTGGTATCCTTATATATGCCTGGCCAGTAGAAGTGTCTTAGTATGTTTTGCGTGGTTTTCTCAGAGCCTGAGTGACCGGCCGTGAGGTGGGTGTGTGCAAAGAACAGAATCTGCTCTCTGAAGGACTGGGGAACCAGAAGCTGATGTGGTTCTGAGGGGCCTCCCTGGCGATAAAGCAAATCGTTTTTAATAAGAAAGCGGGGATATATACGTGTGTCAGTGTCTTGAGTCCTATGGGCTTGTTACCAGGCATTGAGGAGAGTGGCATCGTTGGCCTGTGCGAATCTAAAACTGCGGTCCAACAGCCAGGGTTCAGGGGTGATCAGGGCCTTTACCGTTGGGTTCTCTCTGGTGCCCTGCTCCTTCTTCCCTCCCTGTAGACCCCCTAGAACTAGGCGAAACATATCTTGGAACTCCGGGTTATCGGTTCCGATGATGAGGTCTTCTGGGAGGTTATCCAGGACCCCTACTCTTACCAGACCCTGGGCCCCTGAGGGATGGACTACAGGGATGTCGGCCACGGGATAAGGCTTAACGTCTCCGTGAACACACCGGATGTGTACCGAGGACTCCGGTACCAACTGCTCCGGTGATACCCATATGCTTTGAACAACGGATTGCCTACATCCTGAATCTAGGAGTGCCTGGAGGGAAGTACCATTCACCTGTACCTGTACATGATAGGCTGACCCCATCTCGGCGGTGTAGAGGATTGATTTGGGCACATAGCCCACTTCCATTGGTTCCTCCATTGTCCGTTTCTTGGGGCAGGCTCGGGCTATATGACCCCATTCCCCACAGTCGAAGCACTGAGGGCCCTTCATGATGGGGACTTCATATCTCTGGGGTCGGGCCTTTGGCGGTTCCTGTAGTTTCGGCTTTTTCTCTGTCCGGAAGGGGTTGTTCCGCATTTTCTCCACGTCCCCTACGTAGCCTTTCGGCTGGGCCCTGGAAAACGTGGTGGCCATCTCCACGGCCTGTTCCGCGGTTAGGTGCGTATGCTGCCTCAACCATCTCTGGGTGTGGTAGGGTAAGGCTTCCAGGTATTGTTCTAGGTAAATCTTTTCCATGATCTCCTCCTTTGTGCTGGTACCTGGGCTCAGCCACTTATCTGCAGCCATTTTTAATCGGAAATACAGGGTCTTTGGGTTTTCCCCGGGCGCCCCCTTCTCTCTTCTGAATCTTACCCAGTAGGCCTCCGCATCAAGGCCCAGATGGTCTAAGATAAGCGCCTTGATGGACCCATACGGGGCATCTCCGGTAGCGTTAGCCACCTGATAAGCTGCTTGTGCTTCTCCGGTCAGGAGAGGGGCCAGAAAGAAGGGCCACTTCTCCAAAGGCCAGCTACATGCCCTGGCGACCCTCTCAAAATTTGTGAGGAAGGCGTCCGGGTCCTCCCCCGACAAGTACTTCTGTAAAGAGATCCCGGCTGGTGTGGGGTGACTAGGGCTGCGTATCTCTCGTCCTGAGCTGCTAAGGGGGTCGGTTACAGCTTTTTGGAGTCCCTCTAGCTGCGCGGCTATCGTATCCTTAAAGACTTCGCGGTCCGCGCTGGCGGAGGCCATTTGACGTTCCACGGCCCATTCCAGCTTCTCTTGCCCTTTAATCATATGTTGGATTAATGCGTCCATCTTCGGAGTTACAGATGGGTCCTCTATGCCTGCATTCTCCACCACTGTAAGCGGGTTGCAATGAGGACACTGACGCTGAAGTGTTTGCTGGGGTTGTTTATTGAGAGTTCACACTGTTACGGGTCGTCTCCGATCCCCTCGGTGTCAGTATCTCGGGTCTTGGCCCTCCGGTTCTTCGTCTGGGACTTGATGAACTTCGCTCCCCTTAGGCGTCGGGCTCTTGGGTCGAGGTCTCCCTCCGGGCCATGCGAGACAAAGAGAGAGATGCTAGGGTTAGGACACGGCTCTTCCGTAACTTTCTACTTGAGGGACGGGGGTGAGGGAAACACACAGGTGCTGCAGTGCTCTCGTCAGGCATTCGTGACTCAAAGGAGTGAGTGAGAGGGGGGGGAAAGTCTAGCGGTCTTTGAGGCGGTGAGCGTTTAGCGGTCAGTGGCGAGCACCCTTCTCCCGCCTCCCGACCCAACCCGCGAAGCGTTCCCGTACCTGGGAAAGCCACGCCTCTCCTCCTGGGGCGTGGCTCGGCGGAGCGTGAGGTCCGAGGTCTCCTGCCTCCGGTCTCCAGTCCTCCTTGCAGTCGCTACTTCTCCTCTACTGTTCCTCTCTCTCGATCCCGTCTTCCTCCTCCGATTCACCGTTGTGCTCCTTCTCCATTCTCCCTCCGGTGTCGTCACACATCCTGGTTCTCTTCTCCCGTCCTCTTATTGGCGGTTGTTCCTCCACGTTAGAATAGAGGGCGGGACTGTCATGGAAGGCGTCCCAGTTAAAGGCACAGAGTCCCGTTTTCGAGGTGTCTGAATCCTCGGTGGTCCACTGATCCTGAGAGATAGAAAGCACATGATCGTTCAGATCTTGAGGAGACCACCAGTCACCCCCTTTGCAGTCGTCGTCCCTGCTGTCCCCGTGACAACTGGCTTCCACATCCTTGAATTGGCCAGACGCATTACCTTTGGCACTGTTGTCCATTAGATCAGTGCCACATTCGCGATCTGGTCTTACACCATATGAGGTGGTGTTTAGAAGGCCTATGAACATTTGGGGAATTCCTAAACCACGCCCCATACATGATGTACCATGTGTGTTGATGAGTGACTACCTATCACAATTGACTGACAGTTTGGTTTCTATTCATCAACAGGTTCGAGAAGCTCTTCCTGATAGGTCTGCAGGTGAAGGCCATGGACTTCGACCTGGAGACCAGGTGATGATCCGATCATTCCAGAGGTCGAGCAGCTTGGAACCGAGGTGGCGCGGCCCAGAGCAGGTGCTCCTTTCAACGAGAACTGCGGTCCGAGTGACGAACAGGAGGAACTGGGTGCACTCAACCCATTGCAAGAAAGTGCCGTCTACCTTGGTGGATCCTGCTGCCTTAATCGACCATCGGGACATCCTGGATACAGAGAAAGGCCAAGCCATATCACCTGACGAACTTGAGGGAGTCTTCCCGGACCACAGGATTCCTGGAGTATCCCGATACCAACTGAGACAACGGAAAGAGCCCGCATCGTCGAAATAGACTGGTTGAGCAACCGCCCTGGGTTAGTGAAACGGAATGCTGATGTGGCAAGGGGGGAGGATCAGTCTTGTATAGTGTAGCGACACCCATCTTGACCCTCGGTGAAGAAACCAACGGCTGCCCAGGGATAAGAGCTCCAACGATTGTTTTCAACGACAAGCTGATCATGTCCACAATTAAATCAACTGTTGCTAAGAGTAAGATCATTTGTGCTATAGGGTTTGTTGTTGCTATGGTGGCTGTAGCAGTAATAACCTGGTTCGTTGAGAAAGTGGCTCCTGCTCGAGAGCTTTTGATCGCCACTACTCCAGTATCAGTTGAACACCACTACTTTACGCTTCCCTACCATGAGCAGAAGCATCGACAATCTTATGTAAATAATACCTTTATCCAGATGTTGCATCATACTCATAATGCCACAAATATTACCAACTGTTGGGTGTGTGGGATGATTCCTGAACATCAAAAGAAAAGAGGAACACCTTTTATTCCTCTTCCCTTTTCTCATAATGGTTCTTGTCAAGCTTGGTATGCGCTTTTGTTTGCATCTGGAAGACGCACAGTAGGCGGGCTTCTTTTTCGCCTTAATAAAGTATGCTACCAAGATAAAGATGGTTATCCTCAAGCCAAAGGGACCAAATGGGAATGGGAAGAGTATGAACCGGACAATATTTCAACACCATATGTCTTCACAAATATGAGAACTTTTACCAGTAATGAACAATTTGTGATTTCTGTTACTAGAGCTAAAGCAGATCTATGTGTAA
The DNA here is from genome assembly GCF_964204655.1 of Triturus cristatus. Taxonomy (NCBI): domain Eukaryota; kingdom Metazoa; phylum Chordata; class Amphibia; order Caudata; family Salamandridae; genus Triturus; species Triturus cristatus. Next base: position 93,288,911 of record NC_140589.1, on the reverse strand, counting down.
GCAGTATTGGGAGAATTCCAGTGGGGAAAAGCGAATGTACTGTAATTCTGACTATTGAAGGTATAAATAATAGCAGTTTTATAGCCTCACATAATACCTATTTTGTCTGTGGTAGCCACGGATATTATCAACTACCTGCTGGGTGGTCAGGTGTGTGCAATGTGTCCTTTCTATTGCCCCCTGTGTTTCTGGCACCTGCATCATATCACCGGGACCTTAAATTATTTAACGATATCTCTAGAAATAGATACAAGAGGATAATAAGTACTGACGAAGTAGACCAAACTGATACCACTCTGCAACAATATGTCGATTTTAATTTAGGTTTGTTCTTCTTTGTGGGTGCTGCATTAAACAGTAGGAAAGTAATACGATTAACTAGAGTTGTGGTAGCTGTTACCAATCAGACAGCTATGGCACTTGGGAACATTACGGAGGAGCTGCAAATTGCAAGGATTGTAGCTCTCCAGAACCGAATGGTTCTAGATGTGGTTCTGGCTGATCAAGGTGGTGCATGTCGCATCATCGGTAGCAGCTGTTGCGTATTCATACCGGATCACTCACCTTCAGTATACGACGCAATATCAAAACTGCATAAGATTGCTGCAGAAATTCATCCAGCGACTGGTACTTGAACTTTTGCTGGATGGTTTTGGACTCTTGTTTCTGCTTGGGGCTGGAAGCTACTGACTATCCTGTGTGTAATGATTACGATACTTTTTACATGCTGTGTATGTATCCGATGTGGTCCAATGCTTTGCTCCATTTGCATCTCTGCCTGTATACCTGTCAAAAGGAATGTTGCAGAAACAGAAGCCCAACAAATGTTGAATAAAGAGGTGGCCGAAATAATGCTAATAGATGTACGGGATGCATATTTAGATTACCCCAGAGGAACAGATGTCTTCAGCTAATGCTAAAAGGGTCGTCTGTTGTAAATTGGCAGCGATTGGCTTAGCATTAGCGGAATCCATCTTGTATTTAGAGGCTATCTTGTCCATTTTGCGGAATCCATTTTGTATTTCCGACAGCCATTTTGTTTGCCATGTGCTCACCATGTGCTTTGTCCTCCCTCAGTGTTGACTGCTCTTGTAATCTGCCTAGAAACGAACTATATTTAGCATCTTCCACCTTTGCACATGCCCAGTGAGTTTTCAACTGTCCTTGCAGCTGTTAGTAGTATGTAACTGTCAGGATGTGTTTACTAGCATTGGCAAACTGTTAACTCCTCCTACTTGTCGCCTGTGCATTTCTATATGACCTTATATGTACATAAAATCTTCTTCTGTACTTGTACCGCCCTCTTTCAAGCCCCTGTGTGGGTATAAAAGGACCATGCTCCTTCTGTTTGGTGTGCTACTTCATTCAATACCGAAGGGTGCTGTGTGAATGTAGTTCCACCTCATGAGGTTTATTAAACTTTGTATTTTCTATTCCAGTTTCTGTGCCAACTTCTTCCTATTGGTCTGAGGACTCTGTGCAGAGAAGGGCGAACCCCTTGCACTGGTAGGCCTAGCTGAGGTTCACTTCTACACAGCGATGATCCGGCTCAGCGGCAGCAGGCTCTGCGACGATGTTCGCAGCGATAAAATTCTGCCCGCTAACAAGCAGAGCGATGGAAATTTTCTCGCTAAGCAGGCTGTGCGTGAAAAAGTGTAGATCCTTTGCTTCTTTCTTCTTGGTCAGCTTTCCAACAGCAGGCACAACTTCCAGAGGCCCCACAATTGGATCAAGCACTCTAGGAAGGGCAGAACTCACTCAGCAGAGTTCAGGGGAAAGCTGGGGGTGAAGTCCTTTTGTTCCTGGGACTTCTTAACAGGAGGCCAGCTCTTCTCAGGCCCTTGGCGATCTCTTCAAGCAAGGGGACACAGCAACTGCAAAAGTCCTTCCCCTCTCCTTGGCAGCAAAGCAACTGCAGGTCAGCCCACAAACACACAGCAGGACAGTCCTTCCTCTTCAGTCTTCCAGCTTTCTCCTTGGCAGAGTTTCCTTCTTGATTCCAGGATGATCTAATTTCTTGGGATCAGGGTCCCAATATTTATACCCCAAAATCCTTTGTCCTCTGAGGGCAGAGGGGCCTTTGCCCAGTCCAAACCAGTTCTGGAGCACTCTGTTTACATGACTCCTTCTTTCCTTTCACAGTGCAGGGCAGAAACATCAGACGCCCCACAGGAGGTGGAGCCAGCATTGTGGAGGGAAAGCACAGCCCTGGAGCACTTTGTTGACATTATTCCTCTCTCCTTTCACAGTGCAGGGCAGAGACATCAGACGCACCACAGGAGGTGGAGCCAGCACTGTGGGGGGCAGACACTGTCCTATTCAGGTCCCAGGTCCAACTCCTCCCTCCCATCTAGAAGCAGATCTCTCTATTCAGTCCTGTGCTGACTCACCCTGTCTCCGGGAACTCCCGAGCCCCCTGGAATTCCCCAGCCCCTGTCACTCAAAACTCCAGACAAGGAATACACATCTTAGCAAAGGCAGGTTTGGATGGTTAGACAAGAAAATACCTACTTTCTAAAAGTGGTATTTTCAAACACAGAATGTTAAAACCAACTTCACTAAAAGATGAATTTTATCATTCTGAGTTCAGGCATACGAAACCCGAATTTCTACCATGTTCCCTGAGTCAGTTTAGGATTATAAGATGCAATAATCAAACTGCCCATTCTGGCCTATGGAGAACAGGTAGCCTTGCAATAGTGAAAAACGGAAATGGCTGTAATTCACTATTAGGACATGCCACACACATCAGGGCTTGTCCTACCTAATACTTACAATGCACCCTGCCCTTGGGCCTACCATAGGGGTGACTAATATGCAGAAAAGGGAAGGTTTAGGGACTGGCAAGTGGGTGCACTTGCCCAGTCAGCATGGCAGTTAGCAACTGCACCCAGGCACTGCGGTGGCAGGCCTGTGACACCATTTTAGAGCTACTCCTGTGGGTGGCACAATCAGTGCTGCAGGCCCACTAGTAGCATTTGAATCACCAGCCCTGGCACACTCAGTGCACTTTACTAGGGGCTAACAGGTGAAACAAATGCACCAATCATGGATAACCAATCAATATAACAATTTATACAGAGAGCATATGCACTTTAGCACTGATCAGCAGTGGTAAAGTGCCCAGAGTCCTATTGCCAACAACCACGGGTCAGAAAAAATAAAGGAGGAATAAGCAAAATGTTTGGGGATAACCCTGCAAAAAGGACCATTTCCAACAGTCATAAATCATCGGGACATCGTAACTCATTCTGTCACAAATCTGTCATCATTTTGTTATCATAAATCATTCTGCATGGGCATCATAAATCATCAGCCATAAATCATCGGCTGGCCATAAATCACTGATTTGTCTTTTGCTCGTTTGCATATCCCAGGGGTTTTAAATCACCCTGACAGCTCGTAGATTGTTCTTTGTTGTTTTCCACGCCCGTTTGCGTGTGGGGGGTAGCCTTTCCCCTGAGCCAGGCCTCAACTCGCTACCTTACTAGTCTCTCCTGCACCCTGCCGTCTGGCGGGGCAGGGCTGCGAGTGCTGTCTCCATTTGCTACCCTGATTTTTTTTCAGGCGTACTCACCCAGCCGTGAGGCATCCCAGAGTGAGTGGCCCTCCTTCTACACACCGCCCTGTCGGTGTGTTTCCATAACCAAACCAATACACCTTGTGTTTCTGCCCCTTCTTGTTTGGATTTGCACTCTCTTTGCACTCTCATCGCATGGGGGTAGCTTCTTCCCGGAATTAGGACCCAGCTCGCTACCATGTTGGACTCCTTTGTGCCCTGCCGTCTGGCTGGGGCTGGGCAGCAAGTGCCGTCTCCGTTTGCTACCCCCTTTGTTAGACTACTTCTCTCAGCTGTGAGGCATCCCAAAGTGAGTGGCCTTGCTCCCACACACCGCCCGGTGTGTCTCCATCGCCAATCGTTTCACCATTAGGCCTTTTCGTCCCTGTCAGCACTGCAACGATGCTGTTGTAGGTGTGGGTGGGTGGAACTCGAAATCCATTTGCGCCGCTCCCCCAGCTCCCTGATGTAGGGAGCTGCCCAAGGGGAGCATCGCCTTATATCCCCCCTCCCCCTTTCTCTCTTCCCTTTGTCCTTGGGAAGGGGGAGGAGATGGCCTTGGGCGCTTTTCGCCGCGTGGCATTCCCAGCGGAGTTAATCAGCGCAAACCGGTTCCGTTCCTTGTGGGCTCTGGCGGCTGTTATGGCGCTGGCCCTTGAGGCCCCCTTCGGAGGCAGCCTCTGCTAAAAATGATTCAGCACGTCGAGAGGGTGAGCTGGGATTAGACAGACCCCCAGGTACAAGCTAAAATGACCTCCAGATCACACCGGAAACGCATAGATCACCTCGCTGCTGCCAAGCAGTAAAACACCAGTCTAACTAGGGGCTGCTCGGCCTCCGTAGACATGTCCAGGATGGACAATCAGCCTGGGGGCAGGGGCAGGCAGGAAGGGCAATGCCCCTGGTCGCCCAGACAGTCAGGTGCCAGGAAGGTGAGGCTGCAGGTGACGCGTAAGGCACTCTTACTGCCATCGGGGCTGGAGAAAGTCCAGGGCCCAAGTCCTAAAAAAAGAAGTGGGGGACTAACCTAGTTAATCAGTATTCAAGTGGCATCAGAGCACGTGACATCACAGTGCGTGACATCGCGGCGTGTGACATCGCGGCGCGTGACATCACGGCGCGTGACATCACAGGAAGTGGCGTCACAAGAACTGACATTAGATCTTAAGCCCTCACATATATGTTTAGCAGGTGTATCATGATTACATTTAAGCACATTTCGAGTGCAACCCTCCTGATTTAGGCAGAAGATTCACCCTTGTACGCTACACATAAAACAATGTTGCCTTTCGTCAGCGTAAAGCTTCCTCTAGCCATAGTGCTTTAAAAGAAAAAATAGTGATAATTAAATTATTACAGCGCCTCCTCAGGGGTAGTAAGCGCTATATAAATGCTATTTATTTTGTGCAAATACTGGGAAAGATCAACATATCTGATGTTCTTACAGTGCATGCATATCTCCTAAACAGAGCCTGAACAAAGTGAAAAGCTGCCTCTCAAGTATATGTGAAGTGCAAACAAGATGTGAGCCTTTATTTCCGCTCTGCTGCATTTGCTTCTAGGTGTGAGGCTCCTGACTGCTGCCAGGAGACTCGAACAAAAGGAGGCCTGATGACCCCTCTGATTCGGTCTTTGTTATGGGCCCAGCAGGAGTCAGAAATAAGAGAGCCCCGGCCTGTCCCCGCCTACACGTTGTTAAAAGCAGACACGGTGCAGGCGCTGCTGAAAGTGTCTCGGTGTTTGGAAATTACACTGGGACGAATTCAGTATCTTTTTCAGTGGGGCCCAATTTCTTGGCAGGATGGACATCGTCCACCCTGTGAAATAAGTGGATGGACATTGTCCACCCGTGTGTACCCCAGACTCGTGCCCTGGAAAAGTCAACCATATTTCAGGTCAGGAATAAGAAGGTGGGGCCTCTTAGAGGTAAGGAGGGCATAGTCAGCCACATGGCAGTCCAGGCAGGCCGGGGGCAAAGTCAGACTCACGTCAGTGCGGGCAGGCTGAGGGCAGAGTCAACCATATGTCAGTCCAGGCAGGCTGGTACTAAGTCAATAGTAATAAATAATAATAATTTGACATTTATAAAGTGCCTGGTTACACCAGCTGGTGTGTCCCCATGCTAAGGCTGCTAACATACAGAACCATGGGTAACGGCGAGCTGAGAGGTCAAGCAAACCAGGAGTAATAGCGAAAAAACATAGCCAGCTTATAATTGAAATAGCCACGTTTTAAAAAATTTCTGGAAGAGGTTCTCTGACTGTTCCGCGCGGAGAGTCAAATGAAGCGTACTCCAAATGTTAGCTGCCAAGAAGCTGAAAGAACGTGCGCCCATCCGGGCTTTCCTAATCTTAGGAACTCTTACCAGGTGGGACCCGGCAGATCTGAGATGTCGGCCTGGGCTCTAAGCAATAAGGAGGTCCCGCAGGAAGAACGGGCCTTTCTTCTGTAGGGTGCGGTGGCAGACACACAATGCCTTAAAAAGAATCCTCTTTTCTATGGGTAGCCAGTGTAAGGACTCTAGCGCTTTCTTAGAGGAACCTCTCCTTGGTAGGTTCAGGACTAGGCATGCTGCTGCGTTCTGTATGCACTGCAGCCTATGCAGACATTTACTTGTTGCGCCTAGGTAAAGCACATTCCCATAATACAGTTGAGGCATGGACTAGAGTTTTCCTAGCAGAATGAGGCAAAATGTCCAAGGTTTTCCTCAGCATTTTCAGGGTACCAAAACATTTGCCTGTAACTTTCCTGGTCTGAGTTTCAAACAAGGGAGTAGAGATTTTTCACTTATGTTTTGGGGCTAAGGATGGGCCCTAGAGGTGTTGGCCACCAGGCTGAAGACCAGATTGATGGGGATTTCCCTACTATCAATATCTCGGTTTTGTTGCCACTCAATTTCAGGCAGTTGCTTGTCATCCAGGACGTCAGGTCCTTTAGGCAGTCTGCAAAATTGTTAGCTGCCTTTGCTGAGTTAGGAGAGAGGGTGACCACTAGTTGAGTATCGTCGGCATACGATACGATGGTGACCCCATGGTTCTCCAAAATCTTCGCTAAGGGGGAGACTTAAAGATTGAAGAGAGTGGGGCTCAAAATTGATCCCTGGGGCACCCCTTGAGATAGAGCAATGTTTTTGGAGGTGTATGGAGGTTGAGTAACCTGGGAGCTGCGGTCCTGTAAATAGGAGGTCATCCACTTCAGTGTAGTGCCGCCCAGACCTCCTAGTTTGAGACGGTGTAGGAGGATTGTGTGGGACACCGTGTCAAATGCTGCACTAAGGTCTAATAAGATCAGTGCAGCCGTCTGGCCTTCTTCCACCCTCATACGTACTGTCTCTGTAGCAAAGAGTAAGGCAGACTCCGTCGAGTGGGATGCTCTAAAACCTGATTGTGATGGTTGGAAAAGGTTATGTTGGTTGATGTGTGACACCAGCAGTTTATTAACCATCTTTTCTGCTATTTTTGAAAAATAAGGGAGCAGTGACCCCAGTCTCAGGTTCTCCCGTAAGTTCATGTCTACTAAGGTTTTTTGTTTTAAGGGGGAGAACAGTAGCTTGCTTCCACATGTCGGGTACCTTCCCAGTTTGAAAGGAGGTTTCTAAAAGCTGCTGCACACCGGGAATTATGCTCTCTAACCCTACGCTGATGACTTTAGGCGTGGTTGGGTCTGTCGGGGAGCCTGATCTAAGGCTTAGAGCTATCTTTCCCAGATCTTCGAGGGAGGAGAGGTAAAATTCAGACAGACAATTCTCCCCCCACTCTGGGCTCAGTGCGGCTAGGTAGTCAGTGCCGGGAAGGCATCATAGATTTTTGATACCTTCGCGGCAAAAAAGACTGCAAATTTCATTACATGACTCTTGCAAACTGGAGGCTGGGGCCACTGTTCTCTCTAGGGATGACAGGTCCTTCAAAATAGAAAAAAGTTATCTGGTGGAATTATCTGCTTGCTCAATCCTATCATTGTAAAATGCAGCCCGTGTCTTTTTGATCAGAGAGTGATTCTGTCCCAAATCCCTCTTATATGCTGCCTTGTTTATCTCCGAAAAGTCTGTCCTCCATTTGTCTTCTAAGCATTTTCAAGATTGCTTAGCCAACCTTAAGGTGTGATTAAACCAAGGTACAGATTTCATACGTCTGCAAGGGGTCCTCGATGTCCATGGGGCAACCACATCCAGTGCCTCAGTAATCCATTTATCAACTACTCTACTTGCCTGATTGATGTCCATATCTAGGGAAGGTTGATTCAGTTGTAGAGCCTGAGTAAAGCTTTCAGCATTACATTTGGACCATTTCCTGTGAGTGACCATAGGTACTGGTCTGACTTGTGGGAGTGGTTTGGAGAGGGGGACATAGAAGGTCACAAGGTGATGGTCAGACCAGGGGACAGCAGTCGGTGGGTCAACAACCAGATCCGAGCAGTTAGAAAAATATAGGGTTGTTAGACCCGGCCTCGTAGCATGGCTCTTCCTGTCCTCGCACTACCTAACCTGGTACCAGGGACCCCAAGCACACGGCCCAGCCGATCCTTCCCACCAGAACACACACACGCAGCCCGGGCCTCCCCGTCCATGGCCTCTCTCCTTTCGGCCACCCCGGGCACGCGTGCCCACTTCATGCACCAAGATGGCCGCCCGGCCCCAGCACAACCCGGGCCTAGAGGCGCCACTCCGGCTGGAGGACATCACGCTTCCCGGGGATGAGAGAGGGAGGAGCAGTTTCTATCGCACCTCTGAACCCCCCTGGGACGATGGGTTTCGATCGGCCCTCCGGCCTCCCTGAGGGCTGGCTCCACGCCTGCTGGGTGTCTGGGACTCCTCCCGACCCGGCCCTGAAAGGATCAAAAGACAATAGCAGGAAACCTCGACAAGCGACCCCCAGGTGACAAGACCCCTGCCTGCACAGACTCCGGACATCAAAGAGGGGTCGACCTATAACAAGGGGTGCTCTGGGACTGTTCGGCAGATTCGCCTTGGAACATCTGAGCCCTGCTGAGTGACTCGCGGCTCCCCGAAGAACGTAAGACCTCCGAACCTATGCTTGAGCCCTGCTGAGTGACTCGCGGCTCCCTGAAGATCGTAAGACCTCCGAACTTGTGCTTGAGCCCTGCTGAGTGACTCGCGGCTCCCCGAAGAACGTAAGACCCCCGAACTTGTGCTTGAGCCCTGCTGAGTGACTCGCGGCTCCCTGAAGATCGTAAGACCTCCGAACTGGTGCTTGAGCCTGCTGAGTGACTCGCGGCTCCCTGAAGATCGTAAGACCTCCGAACTGGTGCTTGAGCCTGCTGAGTGACTCGCGGCTCCCCCTGACTCTCTTTGGTCCCGCCAGACCCCACGACGACAAGCGTATCCCCCAGCTCGAGGATTGTGAGCTGTGCGCCGGGTACGCTCCTGCATTTGATCCGATCCCCCCCAAAGACTGTCCCGCTACCTCCTACCCCCGCCAAGACTCTGTGAGCCCACGCTCTGCTTGTAAATATCTGCCTTGCTGATCATAAAGATCCTACCACTTCGATTTGATAAAGCTTGAATCCTAAGAACCCTCGGTGTGGTGTCTCTTTGTCGTGTGGTGCCAAGTGTACGATCCTAGGTACGAGATTCCTCCCCTGCGGAATCTCCCGCCAGTGCCCGGCTACGATACCTTGAGGGTGGGTCTCAGGACAGTCAGGGCCCCCTCCGGGCTCCCCTGAGGTCGCCTTCTAACATTGGTGGCAAGCGACGGGATTCGGGCCCATAACCTAGAGATCGTACCGTGAACGACTGACACTACCGACAAAGATGGCAGAAGGAAGCGCCATGAGCCCCGCAGAAACCAACACCAACAGGGTGTTCCAGGTGGAACAACTAGAAGAATACACGCACAAAGAACTGAAGCAATTCTGCAAAGAACTTAAAATCGCTACCACCGGTCTCAACACCAAAGAAGATTTGCAGAAAGCACTGAAAGCTTGGGTGGATGCCGGGGCCTCCCGCCCAGAAGGCATGGGGGAGCGACACGACGAAGCAGAACCCACCCAAGGCGAAAGCAGCAGCAATCAGGTGCGAGGCTTCATGCCAGACGGGGGCCTTTCCCCGGAAGAGCTCGCAGACAGAGAGAGAAGTCGCAATCACGAACTCGAGTTAGCCAAACTCAAAATCAAAGGCGAATTGAAATTAGCAGAAAAAAAGCTAGCAGTAGAACAAATGCGCGTACAAGGCGAATTGGAGGAGAAGAAGCTCCAACGGGAGCACGAAGGAAGGAAGCTTCAACTAGAGCACGAACGCAGCTTGAAGGAGATCGAGCTCAAAGCCAGAAACGAGGAAGGGAGGCCCCCGGGGAACCGAGAGGCGACCTCCCCGGCGGAACAGAAGGTCCACATCCCCAAGGACGTGGTCAAAGAATATTATAAAAATGATGACATTCAACAATGGTTCAGGGCCTACGAGGTCGCCATGACCTCTCATCGGGTCCCGCAGAAGGACTGGGGGGCAGGGCTGTGGGGACGGTTTCTGAGCGAAGGAAGGGACACCCTGCTCGACCTACCCCTCTCCCTGCAGACCTCCTACAGCCACATGAAAGAGGCTCTCCTCACTAGGTACGGCCTCACCCCAGAGATGTACCGTCAGCGATTCCGGGACTGCAGGAAGATCCCGGGCACCACCTGGGTGGAGTATGTAAACTTTTTCAGTCGGGCCTTCGATGGGTGGATCAAGGGCAGCAAGGTCACCACCCTCGAGGAACTCACCGACCTCATGTTGTGGGAACACCTGGCGGCGAACTGCTTTGTGGAACTACGCCAGCATCTGCTCGACAGCAAACTCACCGATCCCCGGAAGCTGGCTGTGGAAGCAGACCGCTGGACCAACACCCGGGTCCCCCGGAGCAGAGTAGGAGAATACCCCCGAGCCAGTCAGGGACCACCCCGCCAGAGAGGGGGAGGGAACCAGGGAGGGCAGAGAGAGTCCCAGTCGAGTCCCCCGAAGGCCCAACCTCCACCTTTCCCGGCGCCCCCCCCACCAGTCTCCGGACCCCCCGGGAGACGGGGGCACCGGGTAACCATCACTTGTTTCCGTTGTCAAAGGCCCAGGCACTACGCCAATGACCCGGAGTGCCCCATGGCCCCCCAGGTTCCCCCTGCTGCAAACCCTGCTAGACAGATAGCCAACGTAGCCCTGGGGGAGGAGGTTGAGGACACCGGGGAGTGGGAACCCGCAGCTATGGCCCTAGTGTCCCTGGGAGACAGAGAGATGGTCCCTGGTAGCCTCCTGCCCTCCAACACGAAGAAGTACGGGCAGCTCGTCAAAATCAATGGCCACCAGATAGAAGCCCTGCGAGACACCGGGGCCAGCATCACCGGTGTCCTCAGGCACTTAGTCCCCGAGGAGCAGATCCTACCCAACGTCTTTTGCCCCGTAATTTCCGCAGATAATAGAGAGAGTATGTGTCAGGTAGCCCTGGTGCCGTTTGAGTGGGGAGGGGTGATAGGTAAACTGAGGGTTGCCGTAAGAACCTCCCAGCCGGTCGACTGCCTCTTAGGGAACGACCTGGAGAGTTCTCCCTGGAAGTACGTCGAGCGCAAGGCCCATCTAGAGATGATGGGACTCCCCGAGTGGGTGTGCGCCACCACCCGATCTATGTCCGCCCGACTCACCCCCCTGGGGGAAGTCGAGGACCCCCCGACCGAGGGAGTCAGAGCAGTCCCCGCCGAGGGTCCTCCCGTCCCCCCATCGGGAGGGTCAGTCGCCAGCGACGAACCCTCCGACACCACCCCGGTCCCCGAGTTAAGCGATCTGGCCGAATTGGCCCCGTGGCGCCACGAGGGCGGGCCCACCCGGGAGTAGTTCTGCCGGGAGCAAGCCACCTGTCCTTCCCTGGTCGGACTACGGCACCAGGCCGAGGGCCAAGCCGCAGGCGACCAGACCGGAACACACCGAGTTTATTGGGAGAATAACCTCTTGTACAGTGAGCAGAAGTCGGTGGAGCTAGGATCCGGCCAGGTGCTGGTGGTACCCCTACGCTTCCGAGACTTCCTCCTGGGCTTGGCCCACGACGTCCCCCTCGCCGGCCACCTGGGTCAAGACAAAACCTACAGCCGTCTCGTGACTCACTTTTACTGGCCTAGGATGAGAGTAGCTGTAGAAGCCCACTGCAAGTCCTGTCCCACGTGCCAGGCTAGTGGGAAGAGTGGGGGGAAGCTCAAGGCTCCCCTCCAACCCTTCCCGGTCGTCAGTACCCCATTCGAAAGAGTCGGAATCGACATCGTGGGGCCCCTGGATCCCCCCACCTCCCAAGGTCACCGTTTCATTCTGGTCCTAGTGGATCACGCCACCCGATACCCTGAGGCGATCCCCCTACGCACCGTCACAGCTCCCGTGGTGGGCCGAGCCCTGATGGGGATCTTTTCCCGGGTGGGTTTTCCCCGCGTGGTCGTGAGCGATCGCGGCACTAATTTTATCTCGAAATACATGACGTCCCTGTGGCAACAATGTGGGGTGTCCTATAAGTTCACCACCCCGTACCATCCCCAAGGGAACGGCCTAGTAGAAAGGTTTAACCGGACTCTGAAGGGGATGATCCACGGCCTAGAAGAACCCCTCCGGCGTAAGTGGGACGTCCTGCTCCCCTGCCTCCTGTTCGCTTACCGGGAAGTCCCACAGAAGTCCTTGGGGTTCAGCCCGTTTGAATTACTATATGCGCACCCCGTCCGAGGTCCCCTCAGTTTGGTTAAGGAAGGGTGGGAGGCAGCACCCCAGACCCCCGCACGAGATGTGTTCCAATACGTTCTGGTCCTCCGGAACCAGACCAGGAAGTTCCGAAAGCTGGCCGAGGCCAACCTGGAGGCCAGCCAAGAAGAAATGAAGCGCTGGTATGACCAGAATGCCACTCTGGTCGAGTTCCAGCCGGGCCAGCAGGTATGGGTCATGGCCCCCGTGAAGCCTGGCGCCCTCCAGGACAAGTGGACCGGGCCCTTCAAAGTGATTGAGCGGAAGAGTCCAGTCACGTACTTGGTGGACGTCCAGTCGCCCCTGGATCCCCTGCGGGTCCTACACGTGAACCGCCTCAAGCCTCACTTCGTACGGACAGAACTGAGCCTCCTACTGGCCACCGATGACGGGGCCGAAGATGAGTCCGATCCCCTCCCGGACCTCCTGTGTGTCAAGGAGAAGGATGGCTCTGTAGAGGGAGTGAACCTCTCCCCATCCCTCACTGACCAGCAACAAGCGGACTGCCGCCAGCTCCTAGGACAATTCTCCGACCTCTTCTCCCTGATCCCCCGAGTCACCGACTGGTGTGTCCATGACGTGGACACCGGGGACAGCCCGCCAGTAAGACACCGAGCCTACCGAGTCCCTGACCGAGTCCGGTCCTGCATTCAAGCTGAAGTCTCGAAGATGTTGACCCTGGGGGTGATCGAGCCATCCGATAGTCCCTGGGCCAGTCCCGTGGTCCTAGTTCCGAAGGCAGCGGCCCCCGGTGTCGCCCCCGAGCTCCGATTCTGCGTGGACTACCGGGGGCTCAATGACGTCACCCGGGCCGATGCCCCCCCCATACCCCGAGCCGACGAGCTCATTGACCGACTCGGGGCGGCCCGGTTCCTCAGCACCTTCGACCTCACCTGCGGATACTGGCAGATTGCGCTCACAGAGGAAGCCAAGGAGCGGTCCGCCTTCTCCACCCCAGATGGGCATTATCGCTTCCGCGTAATGCCCTTCGGAATGAAAAATGCCCCGGCCACCTTCCAGCGACTGGTGAATAGGGTCCTGGCCGGGATGGAACAGTTCAGTGCGGCCTATCTAGACGACATCGCTGTTTTCAGTTCCGGATGGAGTGAGCACCTCCAGCACCTCCGGAGAGTGCTAACCGCCCTGCGCCAGGCAGGCCTCACAGTAAAAGCCAGCAAGTGCCAGATTGGGCAAGGATCAGTAGTCTACCTGGGGCACCAGGTCGGGAGCGGTCAGGTCGCCCCTCTACAGCCAAAGATCGACGCCATCCTAGCCTGGGAACCACCCACCACCCAAACGGAGGTCCGGGCCTTCCTGGGCCTCACTGGCTACTACCGAAGATTCATCCGGGGGTATGGCAGCCTGGTTGGCCCCCTCACCGAACTCACATAAAAAAAAACAGCCCAAGAGGGTGCAGTGGACGACTGCCTGCCAGGAAGCGTTCGATGCCCTAAAGAAGGCCATGTGCACGGCCCCCGTCCTCCAGGCTCCCGACTACTCCAAGGAGTTTGTAGTCCAGACCGATGCCTCCGAGCATGGCATTGGGGCCGTCCTGTCCCAGGTGAATGACCAAGGCCTAGACCAGCCCATCGCCTTCCTCAGCCGGCGGCTGTTGCCCAGAGAACAGAGGTGGAACACCATTGAGCGCGAAGCATTTGCCGTAGTCTGGGCCCTCAAAAAGCTGCGCCCTTACCTGTTTGGCACCCATTTCAAAGTACAAACCGACCATCGGCCCTTGCGATGGCTCATGCAGATGCGAGGAGAAAACCCCAAGCTACTGCGGTGGTCAATCTCCCTCCAGGGGATGGATTTCACCGTAGAACATCGCCCTGGTACGGACCACGCCAACGTGGACGGCCTCTCCCGGTTCTTCTGCCTCAGCGAAGAGAACCCCCCAAGATGATGGGTAGTTCTCTCCGGCTTTCAGCTGGGGGGGACGCGTGTTAGACCCGGCCTCGTAGCATGGCTCTTCCTGTCCTCGCACTACCTAACCTGGTACCAGGGACCCCAAGCACACGGCCCAGCCGATCCTTCCCACCAGAACACACACACGCAGCCCGGGCCTCCCCGTCCATGGCCTCTCTCCTTTCGGCCACCCCGGGCACGCGTGCCCACTTCGTGCACAAAGATGGCCGCCCGGCCCCAGCACAACCCGGGCCTAGAGGCGCCACTCCGGCTGGAGGACATCACGCTTCCCGGGGATGAGAGAGGGAGGAGCAGTTTCTATCGCACCTCTGAACCCCCCTGGGACGATGGGTTTCGATCGGCCCTCCGGCCTCCCTGAGGGCTGGCTCCACGCCTGCTGGGTGTCTGGGACTCCTCCCGACCCGGCCCTGAAAGGATCAAAAGACAATAGCAGGAAACCTCGACAAGCGACCCCCAGGTGACAAGACCCCTGCCTGCACAGACTCCGGACATCAAAGAGGGGTCGACCTATAACAAGGGGTGCTCTGGGACTGTTCGGCAGATTCGCCTTGGAACATCTGAGCCCTGCTGAGTGACTCGCGGCTCCCCGAAGAACGTAAGACCTCCGAACCTATGCTTGAGCCCTGCTGAGTGACTCGCGGCTCCCTGAAGATCGTAAGACCTCCGAACTTGTGCTTAAGCCCTGCTGAGTGACTCGCGGCTCCCCGAAGAACGTAAGACCCCCGAACTTGTGCTTGAGCCCTGCTGAGTGACTCGCGGCTCCCTGAAGATCGTAAGACCTCCGAACTGGTGCTTGAGCCTGCTGAGTGACTCGCGGCTCCCTGAAGATCGTAAGACCTCCGAACTGGTGCTTGAGCCTGCTGAGTGACTCGCGGCTCCCCCTGACTCTCTTTGGTCCCGCCGGACCCCACGACGACAAGCGTATCCCCCAGCTCGAGGATTGTGAGCTGTGCGCCGGGTACGCTCCTGCATTTGATCCGATCCCCCCCAAAGACTGTCCCGCTACCTCCTACCCCCGCCAAGACTCTGTGAGCCCACGCTCTGCTTGTAAATATCTGCCTTGCTGATCATAAAGATCCTACCACGTCGATTTGATAAAGCTTGAATCCTAAGAACCCTCGGTGTGGTGTCTCTTTGTCGTGTGGTGCCAAGTGTACGATCCTAGGTACGAGATTCCTCCCCTGCGGAATCTCCCGCCAGTGCCCGGCTACGATACCTTGAGGGTGGGTCTCAGGACAGTCAGGGCCCCTTCCGGGCTCCCCTGAGGTAGCCTTCTAACAAGGGTCAAGTAAGTGCCCTAGTTGGTGCGTCGGGTGCATGGATATAAGTGTTAGCTGGAGCCCAGCAAGTTCTTGCCGTAGAAGCTGGGCTTCGCCACATGACTGGTTGTCAAAATGCAAGTTTAGGTCTCCCAAAATCATAAAATTACTATGTCGTCGTGCAGGTTGAACCATTAATTCTACCAATTTGGAGATAAATCTCGATGATGCCCCTGGCGGTTGAGATATCAAAAACCCGTTGACTGTAAGGTTCTCAGCTGCCTCAAGTGTGAAGAAAGCTGCTTCGCTTTGGTCCACGTCTACTGCAAGCATAGAGCATTTTAATAACTGCTGAAAAATTCACGTTTTCTTCCAAGACGTTCATTGACACATAAGACAATGGCATCGGCACATAGGGCAGGCAAAATCACAACTACCTCCTTCTCGACCGTTGTCCCGAATCGCTATCAACCGTCCAAACCGTCATCATTCTACCCCACATAAAACATTCTAAACCTCGTGGGACGGAACAATGAAAGAGACATGGTTGATCACACACACAACCTAGATCCTAGCACAACACCCCCCATCTAAATTAAAGATATCCTTACAGTATAATGAACAAAACACAACTTAACTCGCAATACCAAATGCGTAATGAAACGACCACAAGGTTTTCTTCCACTAAAAATGAACACAATAAAATAAAAAAGTAATACAGAATGGATCTATATTTTGTTCGTTCTTCAATAAATTAAACAAAAATGTAATAGTACAAAACTCTTATACAAATGGGCAGCAGATAATCCTACTACTAGTCACACACAAAATGCTCAAGGTGTTTAGATTTCACACACACTCTGCCGAATTTAGAAACTCTTTATTGAAGTACATAATTATCACCTCCCAATGCTATATCAGGTGACGATAGAATGTCCACACAACTTTTCTGAGGCACTATCCACTCTTTGTCAGAAACAGGGACACACTTACTCCCACCTCCAAGGTGCCTAGGGTCTTCGTCCAAACAGTGTTGCCCAGTTGTGCTAGGACTACTATCACCAAGATCATCCACCCAATCATCATATGATCTATGACTCTGGCTTCCCTTTGAGTTGATGTTATTAGTCTCACCCTTGATCAACGCCAACCTTTTCGCATGCCATACTTTGCCATCACTCAGTAAGGCCGAGTTGCACAATATTTTGACAACCTCTAAAGGTCTTGAGAATTTACTCTCTCCCTTGCAAACCAAACTTCCTTTTTTCACTTTTACAACATCCCCTACTTTAAGGTCCACTTTTTTTTACCCATGAGTGGAATCGTAAGTTTGTTTGTATTTATACTGTCCCAGTTCCATGCATTTCCTTACTGCTTTGGGAGACCAATCAACCTTCCTGGTGTTTCGTAATCAACCCATGTTGTCCTTAGTGTGAGGTGACCTATCCCTCATCAACTCGAATGGGGTGTACCCCGTGGAAGGGGAAACAGCCTTTACAATGCGGCTGTTTCCCCGCATGTTGTTACATCTCATGCGTTACAACGCATGCAATGTTACAACACGTAGCCATTACTACGCATGCCATTACATCGCATGCGCTTTTACAACGC
The DNA here is from genome assembly GCF_964204655.1 of Triturus cristatus. Taxonomy (NCBI): domain Eukaryota; kingdom Metazoa; phylum Chordata; class Amphibia; order Caudata; family Salamandridae; genus Triturus; species Triturus cristatus. The sequence continues at coordinate 93,271,861 of NC_140589.1, read as the reverse complement.
ATGCAATGCAATGGCGATCCACATCGTTGTGAGAAAACTGAGGCTCTTCTGTTTCCTCACAACAACGTGAACCATGCACCGTCCCTCAGACGCAGGAACCAGGAGAGAGGAACCACGAGGAGTGAGAGGCAAGGGGGATTGAGACAGGGGTGGGGGTTACTTTTTTAGGGTTTAGTGTAGTGTTGGGGTAGTGTTGAGGTGTTTGTGTAATGTAGGGTAGTGTTTTAGGATTTAGGGTAGTGTCAGGGGTTTGTGCAGGGTAGGGCATTGGGACCGGAGTGGGGTTCACTTTTTTACGGTTTAAGGTAGTGTCGGGGTAGTGTTGGGGTGTTTGTGTAGTGTAGGGTAGTGTTTTAGGGTTTAGGGTAGTGTTGTGATGTGATGTTTGTGTAGAGTAGGGTAATTCTTAGGATTTAGGGTAACGTCGGGGGGTCCTGCAAAGTAGTGTTTGAGTGTAGAGACCGGACTCGGGGAAGGGGGAGGGTCGTGCAGGGGGTAGTGGTTTAGGGTTTTGTGTAGTGTTGTGGTGTTTGTGTAGTGTAGGGTGAGTGTTTTAGGGGTTAGGGTAGTGTTGGGGGATCGTGCAGAGGAGTGTTTGAGTGTAGGGATCGAACTGGGGGAAGGGGAGGGTCGTGCTCAGGGTAGTGTTTTAGGGTTTAGGGTAGTGTTGTGGTGTTTGTGTAGTGTAGGGTAGTGTTTTTCGGGTTTAGGGTAGTGTCGGGGGGTCGTGCAGGGCAGTGTATGAGTGTAGGGACCGGACTGGTGTTCGGGGGAGGGTCGTGCTGGGGGCAGTGTTTTAGGGTTTAGGGTAGTGTTGTGGTGTTTGTGCAGTGTAGGGTAGTGTTTTAGTGTTTAGGGTAGTGTCGGGGGTCGTGCAGGCTAGTGTTAGGAATGGGGGTCGGGGGGAGTGTCGTGCAGGGATACTAAAATAGGTTTTAGGGTAGGGCAGGGTAGTGTTACTTACCTTGCATACTTTTACCATGAGCATACCTTTACCACGCATGCCTTTGCATTGTAATGGCATGCGTTGTAAAGGAATATATGTGGTAAAAGTATGAGATGTAATGGCATGTCGTTGTTATGACAACGCATAGTAATACCAGCGTTATAATGGCACGTGTTGTATTACTACGCGTTGTAATGAGTCATATTCCCGTGGAAGCACAGCTTGCCACTCTAAATGCTCCTACAGTCTTTCTCACCTCATGCTCCCAGTCCATACCACTACTATTTGATAATTCAGTAGCGCCTTAATGACCCTGTTGAAACGCTCAACATTACCATTTCCCTCAGGGTGATATAAAGATGTAGGGCCCGATTCACAGAACTAACTTAAGACAAAATCCTAAACTTACTACCATTTTGGTATTCACAGAAGGCACTTACTCATTTTGGTATTCACAGAAGGCACTTACTCATTTCGGTATTCACAGAAGTTAGGAGTCCTAACTTTAGGACTCCTAAATGCCTTCTGTGAATACCGAAAGTCTTAAAATTAGGATTTTTCTCAGTTTAGTAGTAGTATAGTTAGGACTCCTAACTTTAGGACTCCTAAATGCCTTCTGTGAATACCGAAAGTCTTAAAATTAGGATTTTTCTCAATTTAGTAGTCCTAAGTTTAGGACTCCTAACTTTAGGACTCCTAAATGCCTTCTGTGAATACCGAAAGCCTTAAAATTAGGATTTTTCTCAGTTTAGTAGTAGTATAGTTAGGACTCCTAACTTTAGGACTCCTAAATGCCTTCTGTGAATACCGAATGTCTTAAAATTAGGATTTTTCTCAATTTAGTAGTCCTAAGTTTAGACTTAGGACTACTCAATTGAGAAAAATCCTAATTTTAAGACTTTCGGTATTCACAGAAGGCATTTAGGAGTCCTAAAGTTAGGAGTCATAAATATACTACTACTAAACTGAGAAAAATCCTAATTTTAAGACTTTCGGTATTCACAGAAGGCATTTAGGAGTCCTAAAATTAGGACTCCTAACTTCTGTGAATACCGAAAAGAGTAAGTGCCTTCTGTGAATACCAAAATGAGTAAGTGCCTTCTGTGAATACCAAAATGGTAGTAAATTTAGGATTTTGTCTTAAGTTAGTTCTGTGAATCGGGCCCGTAGTCTTGTGTGTTGCTCCTTTTTGTCTCACACATCTTTTGAATGCATCAGACACAAAATTACTCCCATTATCTGAAACTATCATTTTGGGTAATCCTTCTCGACAAAACACCTCCTTAGGAAATTCTACAACAGTTTCGGAACTTGCTTTGGACAACACCTCAAACTCAGGCCACTTAGAAAAGTGGTCCTCCAACACCAATATTAACTTATACACTCCCTCACAGTTCCGCACAGGACCAAATATATCTACGCCAACTCTTTCCCATGGCAAATCTGGCACTACAATGGGGTGTAAAGGTGGCTTGAATGTCCCAATGGATTTATCTGAATTAATGCAACTCATGCAATCCCTTTGCACTTTCTCAATCTCTTTATCTACACCAGGCCACCAATACAATTGTTTGACACAACTTTTAGTTTTCACAATGCCGAGATGCCATTCATGCCACCTATCAGCTTATAAAAAGCATCCAACTTATTTACTCAATTGGTCCCTCTTCTCAGATGAGACTAACATTTAATGCAAGAAATCAAAATACCGCCCAAAAAAACACATGTACTTCTGAATTATTATGTGGTTTTATAACAAATTTTTGAAAACTTTGCACTCAAAGCATTGAGAACAGGACATATATATGCACACACAGACATATGACGTGTATTTACACTTATTGAAACAATACGTGAAGTGAAAAGGCAGCTTCCTGAGATTAATTTCTAGTGACACGAAGGGAAAGAGAACTCGTAGGCATTAATTAGCCTGGAGTCCGTCATGAAAGCTTTGCCTGGAGGTGATCGGCCCCGGCAATGTGTGCCCATTTGAGAAGCATTGAATAAGACCCCGAGCGCCAGACGCCGGAGAGTTGCAGGCACGCTGTGCCATTGAACCTAAATACAACCAGCTGATAAGGAGAGTTTTTTTGATTCAGGTCAATCATATACAGTCTGTTCAAGCTGCGGTGCTGACAGTAACTATAATCTGATATCCAGGTGGAATCTTTATTCAAGGCAACACAGACTCTACATATAGTCCTGAGGAAGACCCCCTTTTGACGATCAATTTATCGCAAAATTATCTGAGGTTGAAATGTCGATGCATACTTTCAAGTGCCATTGATCACCCACAACAATCGAGAATAACCAGATCGATTACAAGTCTGGTTGAATCAGATTTTAATTTTTTCTCACACTGTGTCTAAATGTTTTGTCTTGAATATATGTTCATTTGTTATGTATATATTGTGTTGTGATATGTAAATAGGTTTATTGCCACTTCACTTCATGTTCCAATAAGTGTAAATACACATCATATGTCTGTGTGTGCATATATATGTCCTGTGCTCAATGCTTTGAGTGCAAAGTTTTCACCAAATTTGTTATAAAACCACATAATAATTCAGAAGTACGTGTGTTTTTTTGGGCGTTATTTTGAGTTCTTGCATTAAATGTTAGTCTCATCTGAGAAGAAGGACCAATTGAGTAACTAAGTTGGACGCTTTTTATAAGCTGATAGGCGGCAGAACCACTGTTCGCTTAATGTACTAATCCCCAAGTTCTGCACATAACTGGGTCACCCCATTGCTTTATACTGAGATGCCATTCCTAACACAATTTTATCACTACTTCCCTCCAAGACAAATGAGGAACTAGTTTACCTCCTTTCAGCAAAAAATCCTGCTCCACAGACAATTCTACTCTCACTTCCCAAAAAGGAATCCAATCCTTTTGTAACCACTGTTTTTCTGGCCACCCACTTATGACAAATTCTATGATGTCACTTAAGTATTTATCTTGTAAAAGTGAGGATACCCACTCTTCTTGACAAATTCTCTGTAATTCTTCCTCAGCCACTAAGGCTACACAATAATCGTCCGAATCGTTACCATCCTCACCAATGTTAGGAAGAGGTAATCGACTTAAAAAATCAGCAATTGTGTTGCGTGCACCAGAAACATACTCTACCTCATACACAAAGTCCAATAACTGCATGGATAACCTACTGATTCTGGGAGAAACATTGCTTAACCCTTGAGACGGGAGCACTTTGGTTAGCATCTTATGATCACTCCTCACTGTTACTTGGGTGCCCCAAAAAAACTACCTGTAGTGCTTGAGCCCCCAGACACATGCCAAAGTTTCTCTTTCGATCACAGAGTACTTCTCCAGCCTCCTGTAGTTGTGATAGGACTGCCCCTAGACCTTTTCCTCTAGACTCTGTTGTGACAAAGCTTTTACACTGAGGATCGAACCCCTGGAGAGCAGGAGCTGAACAAATGTCCTTCTTAATACATTCAAAACTGGATTGACATGACTCAGACGTCTTGAGTGAAGTTCGTCGTCAACATTTTTAAGTCAATAACTACTGACAAATTCACGTTTTCTTCCAAGACGTTTATTGACATTCAATACGATGGCATCAGCACACAGGGCAGGCAAAACCACAACTGCGTCCTTCTCTGCCGTTGTCCCGAATCGCTATCAATCGTACAAACCCTCATCGTTCTACCCCACATAAAACATTCTAAACCTCGTGAAATGGAACGATGACAGAGAGATGGTTGATCACAAACACAACCTAGATCCTAACACAACAGCTGGGGGCAGAGTCAGCCATTTGTCAGTTCAGGCAGGCTGGTGCCTGTGAAAGGCAACAGGGGCAGAGTCGGTTACATGTCAGTCCGGATAGGCTGGTGTCTTTGAAAGGCCTCAGGGCAGAGACAGTCATGTCAGACTGGGCACGATTGTGTCTCTGAAAGGCCACAAGAGCTCACGCAATCACATCAGTCCAGGCAGGCTGGTGTTTAGAGATGGTTGAGCCAACAAATTAACAGGGACAGAGCCAAGCCAAGGATGCCATTTGACAGGAGGTAGAGGAGGGGATCTGTGCCTCTGAATGGGAGCCTTTGGGGAAAGAAAGGGGGTCACCTCCAGTCCACGACATCTTTGCAATGCCCTGGTACTTTTCTATATCTTCATGAGTCCTCCTCACCAGTAAGCAGTATTTTTATGTCTCGCCTGCGCTTTTGAGAGATATTGTGTTTTATATGAGGTTTGCAGCCCACCTACTACTTACCATTTGTTGGCTGTCACTCCAATTTGCTGCTTCACAATTGGCTATCATGTGCTGGATTTACTTCCTCTTCTTTCATCTGGAGCATGGGCCAAGTACTGTTTGCTTTATCTCGATTAGGGTCCTTCAGCTGCTGCTGTTGTGAGTAAGGTACTATTTGTTTTTTTTCCCCCCTTCTCACTCGTGTTGCTTTTCCCCCTCCCACCCTCCTACCGTACCTTTTGCTTCTTACTTCTGCCACCTCCACCCTCCCGCTGTCCTAGTTGCTTGACCTTTCACTCTCCCACTGTCTGTGTAGCTTGACCCTCTCACCATCTAACTGTCAATGTTGCTTGACCCTCCCACTGTTGATGTTGCTTATTCCCTCCTATCCTTCCTTGTCCATGTTGCTTATTTCCTCCCACACTCTAGTTGACAGTGTTGTTCTTCACAGACCAACACCACAGATTAACTACTAGCTTGACGATACACAGAGAGAGAACAACAAAATAAAATTACACGTGGAAGAGGTGCAGTTGAAGTAGAATTACTAATGATTAATTTTTAGGATAAAAACACATGTCACCAGAAAAAAACCAATCACAGAATCAAATTGAAAAGGGCCTTTGTTATATGGTTACCCCTGCCCAGGCATGCCAACAAAAGCATGTTCCCTTTTTTTCCAGTTTTATATAGCGCAAACTAGACCCGAAGGTATTGGAGCAATTTTCATGAGCATATGTTACATTGCACATACATTTTTTGGTAGGAACTGGCAGATTAAGAGATTTGCCCAGAATCAAAGGATGTTGAGCCGATGCCGAGACTTGAACCTGGTTCCCCAGATCCATGGTCGACAGATAGTGGACACCAGTGCTATTGGTCTAATGAGCATTGTCCATTATAGTGGAATGACACGCGTGGCTAATGTGGCAGTGCTTGGAAAGTGCATTGAAACATGTAAAACGACCACTGTTGTGTAAGCTATGCCAGCTGATTGTTCACACAGATAGGAGACACCAGTGCATTGGTCTAGTTAGCACTGTCCATGGTAGCTCAATAACGTGCATGGTTAAAGTGGCAGTGAGTGAAAGTGCAATAAAGCTTGCATAATGGACACTGTTCTGACTCCCAGTTCAATCATAAAGTGCACTCAGGTTACATTAGAGCAGTTATTTGTTTCCCCACAGCAAGACATTGAAATGACACATGAAGTTAAAGTGCTGGTGCTTGGAGTGTTCAGCAAAACATACGTAAGTGCCGCTGCTATAGTTCTTTGACCAAATGAGTGCGATCAAGTGGCATCACGGTGTTTGTTCATTTGCCCGCAGCGAGACATTCCTTTACAACACTTTCTCCAGCTCAGACTGTGGGACAAACGTTGCATAGTTAAAGATTCCGTTTTTGTTGCCTCTTTCACCAATTTTTCGATCGACTACGGTATTCCATTGGGCTTTTGAGGTTCATCTTGATTTTTACTCAAGGCGGCCATAAGCCAGTGCCCTTCTCACAGTCGTTGTGCACCCAGCTTTAAGGAGTTTCTCAGCAATGGTGATAAACTGTACCAGGCAGACTATTGCCAGGGCACTCAAGCCTGGCAGACAGAAAAGAAGGGTGTGACGACATGTCCTTATTCCACGAGTGTTAAAGATCTTACATAGGAGCTTTCTGCATGCAAATTGCAAGGCAGGGCATATGCACAATATGTGTAAGGGAGTTTCTCTTGGCCCCAGGCACAGTCTGCATAGCATTGAGCCAGGTTTTGGGGCCACGCTGGGAGTGCGTCGCTTATTGGTGATAGACTGAGCCTCAGCGCTAAAAACCTAGATTTATGTAAGGGTTTATTTGTTTCAAACAGGTAGCCGTGTGGAATCAGTGATTTGTATGCATTTATACATGACCACGAGTGCTTACACTTTTTAAAGCGTTCCGTGTCGTTTGCCCACGACAGTAATTTTATTTGTTTTTACATTGTAAGGTTAAAAGCATTGTGGGTATATTTGCTTCCCAGAGATGATGTGTCTTCAGCATCTTTAAAGCCTGACTTCTGGCATGCACCAAACAATCAGGCACATGCATCAACCACAAAACCGGTCGCAAACGGGCAGATTCTCAGAATCTGCCCCTTTGCGACCGGTATTTTTGCATTTGGGATGCATCATCCCAAATGCAAAAATCGCAATTTAAGGAATCTCAAAATAGCGATTCCTTAAATAGCGATTACATTTAAGGAATCCCTAATTGAGATTCCTTAAATGCAATGCATTAAAGTTTAAAAAATAGCGATTTCGCTACTAGCGGGAGCAAATTACCATGAAGCTGGACTTCATGGTAATTTGCTAAAACTTAGAAAAATGCACTTATTTGCATTTTTCTAAGTTTCATGTTGCGCACACACATGCCCTTAGAGCATGTGTGTATGCAACATGTGTGCAGAGTTCAAATACATGGGTGCAATAGGGTGTCATTTTGACACCCTTGCACCCTAGAAATTACGGGAGCAGTACATACTGGTACTCGCAAATTGCTCCCGCAATCTCCAATGCATTCCTATGGGCCTGGTGGCAGTTCCTAAGGGTAGGGGAAGAAAGGTCTTTTCTAAAAAGTGCCCTCACACACCCCGAAGGATGTCATGCTTCATCATTGGGCCTTGCTCCTCGTCGGGCCGGCGCTGCAATGCCCAACGGGCACCCACGAAGGGACTCTTTGGCGGAGGTCTTTTTATAGATGAAGCCGTAGGGTGAGTGCGGGTGTGTGGACGAGGTAGTGCGGTGAGTGAGTGGGTTAAAATAGGTCTAGGGCCGTCCTAACTAAATGAGTTTATTACCAGGGGGCACTAGCCTAGTTAAAAGTAATGAGCCCCAACTGGATATAATGGTCCTATAGGGTTAGTGTGGTGAATAGGGTCGACATGTTTCATGCCGGGTTAGCCCCTAGCGGGTCTGGTGGCACTTCATCAGGATCAAAAGAATGATGAAGAGTATTTTAGCACTACCGCAAACCTGGTTCAGTGGTTCTTAACTGATGACCAGAAGCAGTTAAATGCCCCCAGGTTGAGTGATCCCAAGGTGAAAGACCTAAGGGAAAAGGGGAGGGAAATAAAAAGAGAATAAAAAAACCAAGGCCTGGTTTAAGTATAGATCAAAACGCACAGTCGTTATGCTACAAATGCAGAAATCTTTGTGCTCTCACACTGCCTTGGTTAGGGGCAGAAGTGTCCAGCGTATTCAGGGGTACACTTTTTTCTAGCTTGTCATCTTATACAACTATCAACCATTGGCAAAGAGAATACTACTTGTGTGTTGTAGGTGTTATGTTACTTGTTGCATTATATATCTGGATGCAATGACAGAAGCAGCAAAATACCAGTCGGGCGGCACACTATGCTAAGCACAGATTTTTACCTTAAGTGTTTTTAAGCCACGCCTTTAATGACATCGGCCACGCCTCTTGCCCCATTCTAATGAGGAAGCCTGGCAGGGCCAGACAGAGACACTAATGTGCTAGGCAATTAAGGACTTGTGAGTAGCTGCACCAGTCCGATGAGCCTTTCAAGGGCCCCCGTCTGCCCGTTTTCAGTAGTGTCAGAGATCTGAAGTTTCCCAGCTCCATAAGCGGGCAAATAGTTCAGTTCAGTTCAGTAAATCTTTATTTCGCTGATTAAAATTCAACATAAAAAGTACAAATACAATATACAGTGTACAGTATATTTACATTAGATCTGAGCCGACGGACATTAAAAACAGGTTAAAAACGAAACTTTAAAAAGGCACTTTACAAAGGGCACATTACATTATTAATTCATCATTATTCAATCACGGGTATTCCTCAATCTTACCGACACTCTCAAGAAATTTACAATCGAGCACAAAGTGCGGGTGTCCACGGCCATTTGTAAGAAATTCAGGGCACTCTTGGCTTCACGTTTAAGCCTTTTCTGTTTTAGCTGGCTATCTTGGGCGTCTTTGTTTTGCTGTGTTGTGTTCCTCCTTGTCTTTGCGCCGGGACGCTCCTTGGCTGGAGTAGCTGTGCGCATAATAAATCAACTTAACATAACATAACATAACGTATTTTAGCCTCCTTTAGGATATAAACAAGAAATTTGCGACGGGGGATTTGATAAAAAGAACACAGAAGTACAAAATGAAGGGTGTCCTGCGGAGACCTATTGTCGCAGCCGCAGGCACCCTTCTGCTCAACCGTTACTGTGAAACCTGGAGGATAACCTAAAATGTGGTGTAACAGGTTGAGCCTAAAACGGCACATTAAAAATCTGTCCTGGTGATTTTGCATTAGATATAAATAGGGTTCCATTCCTGCTCCATTGCTCACTCGGTGGTGTGCTATAACTGATTTCTTTAAGGAGTCAGTGCTTGCTCTTTGTGCTTCAAATTTATCCAGTAGCTCTCTTTTAATCTGGTTTCTACATGTGGGGGTAATGGAGGTAGGATCACTGAAAAGAGATAGGTGGTCGATTGAATCCAATGTCTCTTTTATGTACCTCAACCATGGGATACGTAGGTGGTTGTCCATTTGCAAGCAGTCCCGAGCAATTTGCCTGCTTAGTTCCGCTGCGGGATTCACCCATAACCTGAGCCATAGCATAATGGGTCTCACCTTTACCCAGTCGGTGATATAAGGTAACCCCAGTTCTGTGTGTGTTATTCCTGCTGGGGTACCCTGTGGTAGCTTCAATATCCTCCTAAAAAATTTATCTTCCTCCAGTTGCAGGGGCCTTACATCTCTAAATCCCCAGACCTCCGCTCCGTAAATGGCTTTTGCAGTGCTAACCGCCACATACAGATTCCTCACCTGTTCCGGCGACCACCTCCCCAGTCTACGAGCAAAGTTATGAATAGCCCCATTTGCCGATACCAGCTTTCTGCATCTATCCTCCATTAACAGATCAAACTTTGTGTCCCTGTCAAACAGTAGACCCAGATAAGAAAAAGAGCTCACTGTTTCCAATTTGTGCGACCCTATTTTAAAAGCAAATTTCCTGCTTGGTTTCTTGCCAGCTATCATGACATACGATTTGCTCAAATTTACGGACAAATCTAATTCGTCCATAAACTCCACAAATCCATTGACCAATTGTTGTAGGCTCACGGCCGTCCTGGCAAGCAGGATGGCATCGTCAGCATACAGTAGAACCGGTATGTGACGATTTCCAGCTTTAGGACGTACTCAGCCGCCACCCTCAACGCACTCAACACCGGCCGACGCCCAGAGTGCCACCAAGCCACACCACGTCACACCCACGGACCCTTCAGCTGCCACGCCTGCAAGTTCTCCTGCATCCGGACCTGCCTCGCACCAACACCCGCCAAGTCAAACACCAGCATCACCCACCTCAAGTGCATCCTGCTCAACACCCGCTCCGTCCACAGACACGCCATCGAACTCTGGAACCTCCTAGACGCCACAGCCCCAGACGTTGCCTTCCTCACAGAGACCTGGATGAACGCCTCTTCAGCTCCCGACATCGCCATCGCTATCCCAGAGGGCTACAAGATCGCCCGGAGGGACCGAAACGCCAACCAGATGGGAGGAGGCATCGCCATCGTCCACAGAAGCACCATCCGTCTCACGACCAGCACCGACAACACCCTGACCAGCACCGAACACCTGCATTTCCAGATCCACACCAACCCGAAGACCACCCTCAGAGGCACCCTGATCTACCGACCCCCTGGACCACGCACACAATTCAGCGAGGACATCGCCGACTTCGTCAGCCCGCATGCCCTCCCCTCCGCTGACTACATCCTCCTGGGGGACCTCAACTTCCACCTGGAGAACAACAACGACCGCAACACCAGCACCCTGCTCGACAACCTCGCCAACCTGGGACTCAAGCAACTGGTGTCCACCCCCACCCACCTCGCCGGACACACACTCGACGCAGTCTTCTCTTCCAGCACAGACATCGACTTCAGCCACGCCACTGAGCTTCAATGGACGGACCACAGCTGCGTCCACTTCACCTTTAAGAGAACGACGACCCACCACCACCAGCAACAGGCCGCCCGCAGAAGCTGGAACAAGATCTCAGCAGACCAACTCGCCACCTCCCTGAGCCAGCACCCTCCTGCCAGCTCAGCGAACCCCAGCCAAGCCGCTGACAACCTCACGAAGTGGATCAGCAACTGCGCGGACGAACTCGCCCCACTGAGGACCCCGCCTAGCAGACCCGGCAGCAAGAAGGCCCCATGGTTCACCGACGAACTCAAGAGCTCCAAGAAGAACTGCCGAGCCCTCGAGAAAGTCTGGAGAAGGGAACCAACACCGGACAACAGGACCTCCTTCAAACTCGCCACCCAGAAACACCACCAGCTGATCCGCGCCGCCAAGAAAACAGCATTCAAGGACCGGCTGGACAACAACGCACACAACTGCAAGGAACTCTTCAACATCGTGAAAGAGCTTTCCAACCCCAGCGCAGGAAACAACGACATCACCCCATCGCAAGACCTCTGCAACTCCCTCGCTTCATACTTCCACAACAAGATCGCGGACATACACAGCAGCTTCAACAACCAACCAACGCACACCATGACCGAACAACCGCCCCCCACCACCACCCTCCACGCCTGCACCCCGATCAGCACCGAAGACACCATCCGCACGATGAACTCCATCCACTCCGGATCACCGACCGACCCCTGCCCTCACCACGTCTTCAACAAGGCCGACGCTGTCATCGCACCCCACCTGCGAGACATCATCAACACATCCTTCGACACCGCCACCTTCCCTGAGAGCTGGAAGCACGCCGAACTCAGCGCTCTACTCAAGAAACCCACAGCGGACCCCACCGAACTCAAGAACTACCGCCCCATCTCGCTCCTCCCGTTTCCAGCCAAAGTCATCGAGAAGACCGTCAACAAGCAGATGGCCGCCTTCCTCGAGACGAACAGATCCCTCGACCCCTCACAGTCCGGCTTCCGAGCCAACCACAGCACCGAGACCGCCCTCATCGCCGCCACCGATGACATCCGAGCCCTGTTGGACAAGGGAGAAACAGCGGCCCTCATCCTCCTAGACCTCTCCGCGGCATTCGACACGGTCTGCCACCGCACCCTAGTACGGCGCCTCAGCAACATCGGCATCCAGGACAAGGCGCTGGAATGGATCATCTCCTTCCTCGACGGAAGAACACAGAGAGTCCGCCTTCCACCGCACAAGTCAGAGGCCTCCGAAGTCATCTGCGGCGTCCCCCAAGGATCATCTCTGAGCCCCACCCTCTTCAACGTCTACATGAGCCCCCTCGCGGCCATCGTACGCAAACACAACCTCAGCATAATCTCCTACGCCGACGACACCCAGCTGATCCTCTCCCTGACCAACGACCCCGCCGCCGCCAGAGCCAACCTGCACGAAGGGATGAAAGAGGTAGCCGAGTGGATGACAACCAGCCGCCTGAAACTGAACTCGGACAAGACGGAGGTCCTCATCCTGGGCTCCTCACCCTCCGCCTGGGACGACTCCTGGTGGCCTCCCGCCCTGGGCACCGCACCCAAACCGACAGACCATGCACGAAACCTGGGCTTCATCCTGGACTCCTCCCTCTCCATGACCAGGCAAGTCAACAACGTCTCCTCGGCGTGCTTCAACATCCTACGCATGCTACGGAAGATCTTCTGGTGGATCCCCACCGAGACCAGGAAGACCGTCACCCAGGCCCTCGTCACCAGCCGACTGGACTACGGCAACGCCCTCTACGCCGGTACCACCGCCAAGCTCCAGAAGAGACTCCAGCGGATCCAGAACGCCTCAGCCAGACTCATCCTCGACATCCCACGAACCAGCCACATCTCCGGACATCTGAGAGACCTTCACTGGCTCCCCGTCAACAAAAGAATCACCTTCCGCCTCCTCACCCACGCACACAAGGCCCTACACGACCAAGGCCCGAGCTACCTCAACAGCCGAGTCAACTTCTACGCTCCCAAACGCCACCTCCGATCAGCCAACCACGCCCTCGCCGCCGTCCCCCACATCCGAAGAGCGACTACAGGAGGAAGGTCCTTCTCCTACCTGGCCGCCAAGACCTGGAACTCCCTCCCTCCCGACCTGCGCCTGACCCAAGACCACCTCTCCTTCAGGAAGAAGCTGAAGACCTGGCTGTTCGAGCAGTAGCGGCACCATCCCCCCCCCCCAGCGCCTTGAGACCCTACGGGTATGTAGCGCGCTTTACAAGTATCACTGATGATAGGACAATCCACATTTAAGGCAACCAACCTTCTCTCCAAATCGTTAATGTAGAGAGAGAACAAAAATGGGGCAAGGACACACCCCTGCCTCACTCCGCTCGTGCAGGGGAAGGGATCCGTGCACCCCCCCTCCCGTTGTGCAGCGGACCCTGGCAGTGGTGTTCCAGTGCAATTCTTTTAAGATGTCAATGAGTCCAGGCTCAAATCCCAAAGTTTGCTCCTGTTGACATTATCGAAGGCTGCCGCCAGGTCCATGAAGCACATGAATAGTGTGCCTTTACCAGCCTTTGTGTATTTAGTTATTAATAGGTACAAATTCAAACATTGGTCACTGGTAGACTTGCCTGGCCTAAAGCCGTATTGAGTGTCTGCTATAATGTTGTGTTCTTCTGTCCATGACATCAAGCGACTCAAAATTGCCCTGCCCAATAGTTTGGCCGATACGTCTATCAACGATATTGGTCTGTAGCACTGTGGAATGTCCCTACACCCCTTCTTAAAAATAGGGACAATCAGTGCCGTAGACCAAGACCGTGGCAGACCCGTGGCAATTGCTGCATTTAGGACCCTCGTCATAATGGGAGCCCAGAGATCAGGGTTACTCAGGTAAAGGTCAGGTGGCGTCCCATCAGGCCCGGGTGCTTTGTTGCGAGTTAGCCCTCTGATTGCTTGGTTAATTTCTTGGAGTGAGAATTCGACCTTGCCCGATCGGCATTCCTCCCATCCCGCTGTAGTCACAGTATCACTTTCATGATTATACAGACTCTTAAAATGTGCCACCCACTGGTCAGGAAGAATGTTGTTACTGATCCCCGGGGAGTTTTTCTCTTGGAAGCAGGGCCTATTGATAATCCTCCAAAATTCGCTGAAGTCTCTATGTTCCCCCGCTTCCCTCAGGTCCGCCCACACTTCTGCTTGGAGCGTAATCTTCCTCTGCTTGACCTTTGTCTTATATGCCTTTCTACATAGGGCTACTGCCTGTTTGTCCCTAGGGTAGATTTTGAGACATAGTTTCAATTCCCTAAGTGCTCTCGCGCATTCGGGATTAAACCAGCGTGGCTGTGTTACAATTTTTACTGGGCCTTTTGCTTTCAGGAGTTCCCCTATCATGGTGGTTAGTACCTCAAGGGCAGAAACCAAACACCCACCTTCTACTAGGGGATCAAGACAGTCTTCAATTTGGTGTTTGCCTTTTATCACCAGGGATTTATAAAACTCCTCTGCATTGATCTTAGCCCATCTTAGTCGCCTCCCCTGGTCTGTTGGGATCAGTGTAGAGGCGGCCTGTTGAGTTCTACTACGTCCGTCGCTGTATTCTAGGACCATTATCAGCGGGTTATGGTCGCTAAAGGGGTTCCAGTCTATTCTCACTTCCTTCACCCTGTCCTTTATGGCAGAGGATATCATCATAAAATCTATAATTGAATAACAACCTCTGCCCTTAAATGTTGGAGTGAGGAAGCCATCCCTCCCTGGGGTTATCAGATCTATAGTGTGGGTCATGGCGAAGGTGTCCAGAGTTTTCATGAGGCTGTTTCCCTCCCTGTTATGCTCGAAGTGAGGCCCATTTTCTACCGGACAGGATGACCAGTCTGCATTTGCGGGAATCAGTTTGGGGCAAAGGTGGCAGTTAAAGTCACCCATGATCAAAACTGCTGGTTCCCCGCCCCTTCTCTGTTGTTTGGTCTCATGCTTTAACCTATTTTCTAGTTCCTGAGTTATTGATTCATTTCCTTCCCCTGAGACTGAGTTGTAGATGTTAAATATCAGTAACCTTAATCCCTGCCCCTGAAATTCGACTGCCTGGATTAGGTGTGACGACCATGAGGGTTCTGACCATGTGCCTTCCAGCTCTAGATTAACATACAGGGCTAGCCCACCCTTTGCTCTGCCCGATCTTCCGCCCCTTGCAGGGACAGAAAAACATTTAAAGCCTTCTAGTTGGTAGGCGGATGGGTCTAGTGCCCATGTCTCCTGCAAGGCTATGACATGGTACCCCTGGAGATTACTTATCCAGTCCACATTGTCAAATTTCCCCGCCAAACCAGCAATATTCCAGGACAGTATTTTTAGGCCTTCCCTTGGTAGTTCACTCTCCCCTTCTTCACCCTGTGTTGATGTTATGGGATCTGCTGCCCTACTCTTGGTCCCTCCCTGACCCCCTTTGCCTGTATGTGTTTGGGTGATAACTGTCCCCTTCTTTGGGATGCTATCTAGATCCCTCCCTTCCCCATACTCCTTTACCATCCATTTAGAGGCCCTTTCCTGGGGTGATTGGGATAGTCAGTCTAGTTCTTCTAAGGATTGCAAAGGACTGAATCTGTTTGCCCACTGTGTGTGATCCTGCCCTCTCTGTCCCTCCTCTCTTGGCCAATTACTAGCCGCTATGTTTCTTGGTCTATCCTGGACATGGTGTAGGGGATTTGGGGCACATCTCCTGGGGTAAAAGTATCTTAGTGGTAGGGGGCATAATGCGCTAGTGTGATTTCTATTGTAGCCTCCTAGTATATATTTTACTAACTCCGTGTCCCTAAAGTTTGCCACGATGCAGTCTCCTGCAGCATCTTTCCTCCTGCTGCCTACCCAGTTTGTTCTTCTTACTAACAGGATCTCCCCACATTCTCCTCCTCTCAGGGGCCTGTGTATATTTAGCCACTTAATTATTTTCATTTTTAACTCTGCATGTGACTCTCTCTCCCCTGCCCTAAGACCAGGTACTCCCGTAAAAACCACCACATAAGCGGCAGCTTCAGGTGGTAAATTGATACATGTTGGTACATAGTCAGTGGGGATATCTGGGGGACTGCACCCAGTTTGAGATTTCTCTACACAGCACTGACTTTTTACAGTCCCTTCTTGTGGGAGTGTAGGAATTGTGCTCTGTGGGGTATTTTCGCGTACGGTTATCCCCCCTAGGTTAGGGTTACCCCTGTCTCCTTGAGCCATTGCCGAGGGTGTGTCATGTAGTAGCACTATGCCACAGTCCTCGTTACTCACACAGTTGTTTCTACCTCGTGCATGTTCCCCTGTCCTGATTCCTACTGCGGGGTGACTTACTTTTTGATTGGTGTCAGATGTTCCCTTACTTTTCCTCTGCTTTGCTATTTCGTTGATTGCTTTGTCTAGCCTGCTTATAATTGGTTTTAGTTGGTTCACTATAAATGTTTCCATACGGTTTTGGAAATCGCCCATCACTTCTTCCAACCAACCTGGTGGGAGTTGCTGCCCTGCTATTGTACCTCTAAACTCTTCAATCACTGTCTCCCCCCTGCTTTTCGTCCCCCCTATTCCCCTGTTTTGCTTCTTTTTGTTAACTCTACTCTTCCTGCTAGCCCCTGGTTTGGGTTTCCTGTTATTTTCCATCACTATTTCGTTTACCACTTGGGCGCAAGGGATTATGTCTGTAGAATTTTCCAATGACTCATTTCCCGAAATTTCTAGAATTTCCGGTGCAATGGGTTGTATCGGTGTGTTTGGGGTGGACAAGCTTCTTTCGGTTCGTTCTATCTCCCTGTTTACTTTTTGCAGCATCAAATCAATTGCAGTGGTTTGTAACACCCCATTTAGTGCCGCACCTGGGGGATTATCAGACCGAGATGACTGGGTTTTACTTGGGGCAGATCGTGTTTTAGTTTTGTTAGACATACCCAAAATTTCAACAAAGTCAGTTTAAAAGGAACTATAGCACCATGAGCTCCCTAATGCCCTAGTTGTTCCAGCAATTGGTCAGATGGCCTACTTTATATCCCTACCGTGTGTGTGAATGGGTGGCTTCCCCCCAACTCAGTGTATTCAGTAGTCCTTACCAACAGGCTATTATTGGTGTTTGGAAGGAGCAATCCACTCCCTGGGGGAAGAATGTCCATACAGCTCACAGTTTGTGTCTCTTTTCTCGAATACCTTTATCGTAGATGCAAGGGGGGTGATCTAGCCCAGCCTCTTCAGTCACTGATGGGCACGGATGAACCCACCCTTGTCCCAGGCTTCTCCCGGTGCTCCCGCGTACTCCCTCAAGCCGAGGATCCTGGGTAGTGTAGTTTCTGCCCCTCCACTGCGGCCGCACTCGAGGATGCTGCGGCGGCGAGGGGGACCCAGGTAAGCTTCAAAGGACACCAGGCACCAACAGGTCAGCTGTACTTTACAGCGCTATGCCCCCAAAGTTTTAGCAAGGCTCCCCGCTCCACCGGGATATTCGCGGCCTTATGAGCGCCACTAATCGCGTTGTGGACGTGCCCCCGGGCGGCTTTCCTCAAGCCGAGGATCCTGGGTAGTGTAGTTTCTACCCCTCCACTGCGGCCGCACTCGAGGATGCTGCGGCGGCGAGGGGGACCCAGGCAAGCTTCAAAGGACACCGCACACCAGCAGGTCAGCTGTACTTTACAGCGCTATGCCCCCAAAGTTTTAGCAAGGCTAACTTCCTGCGGGACACTAGAGCGTGTCTCGCAGGATACCACAGGCTTAAACAAGTTCGTATCTGAAGAGAGGAGTCACAGCAGGTAAAGCACTGCTCAGCTTTTGCCAAAATAAAACACGCACCGACTCACTCTATGGGTAAGGTATCTCTCTCCCTGTCACAGCCGTCGTCTCCCCGGCATCTCAACTCACGCTTCGTAGAACGAACGCACCAGGGACCAGTCGGGCGCCTCCAGCTCAAGGTAAGTCCTGGAATAAGTTCCAGCAGCTGCAGTGTAAACACTCCTCAGGCTCACCTCGCCTCGCCTCAATTTCAAGTGTAGCAATGATATATTTGGCCTCAGAGGTGCCTCCAGATACAAACAAACAGCATCCCAGGGGGGGAATTCACGCTCTTTGTCCCTCACTTGCCTCCGCTATCAGCCGTTTTTAGATTCGGCAGATAGAAATCCGAGAAATCCACAAGGTAAAAGCCAACCAAGCTCCACCATCATCAACCTCGAGGGGGGGAGGAGCCAAACTCAGTCTCGTGGAGTCTCGTACAAATCGTAGCCAGTGTCACTCACATAATTGTCTGGCTGCTGGCAGATAGTCAATGTAGGACTTGAACTCCTTTATTTAAAATGACACGAGAAGACCGCAAGTCCCAGAAAAGAGATTTGGACAGAAGGTGCAACTCGTTCATGGGCCTAGTAAACTACGGAGCTGGCTAACCAAGTCCGCCTCTGACACATAAAATGGCTGTGATCCTAGGTTCAAAGGTCATCTTTACTTACAAGTCACCAAGGAATAGACGTGGCCAAACTTCGTCGATGTGGTTACACGCCCGCCTCCCCGTGGCCAGCAGCTGCTCAATATCTTTCACCGTTGGGGCCCAGGGCGATCCTTCGTCGGACCCCGTGGAGCCCACGGCGCCCCCTTCATCTTCCATGCCACCGGCAAGGGTGTATTCGCAGTCACTCTCTGACTGCCAAGCCTTGGAGCATATCTCCATGCCAAGGGCCTGCCAACGTTCCCAAATGCAGACATGCAACCCTCCCGATTCAGGCGGGAGACTACCGATTTCAAGGCTAGTCTCCCGCCTTCCGATTCAAGCATCCAGAAACCCGATTCCTTGGGGTTTCAGCGTATTGTGTAACGTGCTAATTCTTCCAGCAATAGTCAGAGTGGCGATGCAGGGTCTCTAGAAGGGGTGAAAAACCAACAAAGCCTCATTAACAAGCCAATGGTCTTTTAAAGACCTGTGAAGTACTCAGGTGGGGCTGTGTGTGTGCCCAGCCCGGGCTGCCACGCAGGGGGGGGATGAGGAGGCGGGCGGTTTGGTGTATGCACTGCCAGCAAGCAACCTGCCAGGCCAGTGCACAACACTTGCATAACTCTCTCTGCCTGCCATCGCGCTCCATGCTACTGAAAGGTAAGAAAAACGTGCATTTGCGTTTCAAATGTCCGATCCTGCAGCAGCGCATTTCCAAAGCCCATACATGACAGTAACCCGATTCAAGGACCCATTCTCCCGATTTTTTCGAAAACATCTCCCACTTTGCTCTTCTGAAATGTTGGCATGTATGCAAATGCCAGTTGTATTTCTGGAGACACGTGGCAACAGGTCCCAGCGGAGTCACACTGCACTTTGCAATTTAATTAACGTTAAGTTACGTAATTCAGTTTTAACTTAGCCTACCAGCTCATCAGCATATTGCTATTAACTGAACTTTCAAATGGCGATAATGCTGAGCAATGACTGTGCTCTTTACTCATGAAACAGCTGATGGGTACAGTGTGAAGCACATTGCAGAAACAGCACTGTGTGCAACTTTCAGGTCACACTTTAGAGACCCCAGGCATTGACGCTAGAGGAAGTCTTGGAAGCAGCCGAACAAGACCCAGTGATGGTCAAGGTCAAAAACACAATCCTAGAAGGAACCTGGCAGCAATTCTTACAAACAGCCAACTCATGGACCAGCGAAGAGAGAAATGACCTCCAACACATGTGGAGGATACGACATAAGCTGAGTGTGACCAGAGGAGGACTCATCCTACGGGGCTCCAGAATCGTCATTCCGGCCACCCTCAGGACAAGAGCAACGCAGCTGGCACACAAAGGACATCAAGGGATGGAAAAGATGAAAGCTCGAATGAGGGAGAAAGTCTGGTTCCCGAGCATGGATGAGTTCGTAGACAACGCGGTTCGCAGCTGCCAGCCGTGTCAGATAACCAGTGGAGCCCAGCCGCCAGCCCCCATCATAACCGAGGAACATGGCCGATGCCCGTGGGAGAAGATCAGCGTGGACTTCGGGAGCCTGCCCGACGGGCGAGTCACGCTAGTGATCATCGACAGCTACTCGAAGTACCCGATAGCCGAAGCGCTACAATCTACCGCCTTCACGCACGTAGGCCCAGCCCTGGAGAAAGTGTTTGGAATGTTCGGGTGCCCAGAGGAACTGCGAAGTGACAATGGACCCCCATTCCAAGGGCACGAATTCGAAGAGTTTCTGAGATCACACGGCATCCGCCATCGGCGAATCACCCCTCAGTGGCCACAAGCCAATGGAGAAGTAGAACGGCTCATGTGTACCATCAATAAAACACTGCGCATCGCAGTGTCCGAACAACTAGACCCGAGCGAGAGATGCAGCGATTCCGGGGCAAATGTCGCAGCACCCCCCACTGCTCAACCCGCCAAGCACCGTGGGCCCTGATGTTCAACGGAGCTCGGAGAGACGGGCTACCAGTCGCTCCAGGCTGGACGGCCCCGCCCTACAGCTTTAACGTATTTACCTATTCTTGCCAATTCGAGGGAAATCTAATACATTTTGTAGGGTTCATGTGGAATGAGGAAACTGTCCGAAAGTGCACCGAGATGCAGTCAATACACAACGGTTTCTAGCAGCACCAGATGAATAGTCAACAGATGCGGTGTGTGTAAAGAGAGTGGAGAGAGACAAGACACAAACGTACAGTACTCTCACCATTTAGTAGACACCCCGTTAATTTGTGCTGGTGGAGGCACAGGTACTCATTTTTGTAGACGACGCTTATCTTCATCTTCAAACATGTACACAGATAAAGGTACATAAGTGCTTTAAATGGGCCGGTACTGCCCGGTACGGAGTACCAGCACTTTTCGATTTTGAGAGGGGAGTACCGGCACTTCTCAAGAGAAATGGTATACTTTTGATTGGAGAGTACCAGCACTTCTCAGAAACAAGCAGGTACTCTGTTACAGAGTACCTGCACTTCTATTTTTCCATTTCAGGTACTGCGTACAGAGAAACACACAAAAGCGAAGCAGAAAGAGAAAGACGGGAAAAAACCTTGCCAAAAAAGTAAAGCAGCCAGGGACCTGTACGAGTGAGATAAAGGGGCACGGAGTGCCTGATAGTGAGTTAACGAGGGAGGAGGTTCAACGCTACCCAGCCTTGGTACGTGAGCGCCGCCATTCAAGAGCGCTTAAACAGAACGTTGAGCAGCGCTACACTGACGTCATAGGTCGACACTGGTTGCGACCGTTGCCACTTTATTTGCGACCCCTGGCTTCCCTCGCTGTTTTCAGAACGCAGTTACATTTTTAGGCCCCTATCTTAAGTCCACACATTCTGTAAAGGTTACGCATTAGTAATGGAAATACCAACTGCCCGTCTCCACACTTCCTTTGGTGCACACAGTCAGGGCGTGACAGAAGGGTCTCCTGCGCATGCGCGTGCCTGGGCGCGGCAGGTGTGACCACGTTGGGGCATCTTCAGCTCGCGCGCTGTAGTGAGCTCGGAGTCGGAGCGCGCTGAGCCCAGTGCGACTGACTGGCGAGCTTGCTGCAGGTTCCGTGAGACAGTGAGCGCAGCCCCTGCACAGCAGGTGAGTCCGGGGTCCATCTTATCTCGGCTGTGGGGCTCTTGTGAAAGGTAGCCTGAGGCAGGGCGGTGTTTGTGCAACTGATGTTGCCGTTTTTAGGGGCACGAGAGGGAGCGTAAAACGAAACCTAATACAGAGTTATTTCTGTTTACTGGAGTCGGGAACAAGGACCTGGGAGGCGCTCGGTGATGCCAGATGTAACAAGCATTTGCAATGCAAATTGGTCTCGTATTTGCTTGCGTTAGAACTATTGGTGTAAAAGATAATGTCTTTTACTCATGTGTTGACTGTATGTATGTGGTGTGTATTGGAATTATGTGGGTTGGACGGAATTGTTAGTTGTGGAATAGTGTAGCGTGGAGTGGATTTGTGTAGTAGAATTATGTGGCATGGTGTGCAGTGGAAATATGTGGATAGTAATTATGTTTTATTGAGTGTACTGGGAACCAAAATTGGCCCTGGCAAAGTGCTCGGCAGGCCCCCCCGGGGAGTTGGGGTTGCCGCCGAGCTCTTTGCCAGGGCTGGTTTTCGGCCGATTTTGTTACAGGGCCGATTTTGCAGCTGCTGCAAAAACGGCCCTGTAACAAAAACGGCCCCCAGGGGCCCAAAACCGGCCCCCACCCCTGCGGCCCAGCGGGGGATGGCCCACCGGGGGATTGCCCTGTGCCCGCTACTGCCAGCCGGGCCCTGTGTACTGGAATTATGTTGAGTGGGGTTGTGATATGGCATGTAATTATCTGGAATGGTATCTTGTTGTAGAATCGTGTTTAATTATGTGGTGCGCTGTTGAATTTTGTCGCAAGACGTGGAATTTTGTGGTATGGATTGGATGTATGTGGTGTGTTGTGTATGTGTGTTGTTGAGTTAAATCATGTGGTTTGGTGTTGAATTATGTTGTGTCGAATGGAAATGTGTGGAGTTGAATTGTGTGGCGTGGAACTGTGTGGATAGCTTTGCCTTTTTGGTGATGAAAAAAACAAATAGGTAGGAGCTAAGCTCCAGATCTGTGTCTTTGGATTATAAAAAAAAAACCAAGCATTTGCAATGCAATAGGTCTAGCATTTGCGAGAGTTAGAGCTTTTGGCGTTGTAAATGGTAATGTGTTGTAACTAGTGCCTTTCCCCTTGCCTGTACCTCTCCTCTCAGTTCGTTCCTTCCCTCTTTCCTCTCCTGCTCCCCCCTCCTCCCAGTAGTACATTCCATTCTAGTAGAGCATTGGTGTGAAGCTCACCTTAGAATGTTGGTGACTTCACTTGTCGGTTGGTGCGTGAGGACTGAATAAACGTCCTTCTTCTCTTCAATCTGTGTGGAGGCGTTTTCTTAACATTTGGCAACGAGGTTGAGATCCGAACCCACGCGTGCAAAGCACAATGGATCAGCAAAAATTCCTGATTTTATAATTGAAAATGAAGATGTTAATGAAGATGCGCAGGGGGGTGTACAGCATGATGTGTATCAAAACATGCGGAACCAGTGACAAATACACTAGGGACCACTATGCGTTGGGGTCCCCCTGTGATTAGCATGACCTCCTCTGTAAGCCCCTAGTATATAATAGGGATAATAGGGCAGGGGATTAAAAATACCTCTTAAAACGCGCCACAGGGCGTGTTTGCACACGCCACCTCAGGCCCCGTCCCCTCCCTTCCCCACTGTGTAAACACGCCCTGTGGCCGTTTTAAGTTGGGAGATTAAGTCCCCTTGAATCCTGAGGGTCCCTAGGGGCAAAATAGCCCACTAGGTACGTCCAGTAAGCGCCATTGCAGAGAGGTGTAAAAAGGGGCACGGCCTGCACTACCTCTCTGCAACGCAGAGCAGTGGCGCCTACTGGAAGCACCTGGTGGGCTAGTTGGCTCCCAGGGTCCAGCAGGATTGAAAGGGAATTATTTCCCCAACTTAAAACGCGCCACAGGGCGTATTTGCACACGTCACCTTAGGCCCCGTCCCCTCCCTTCACCACTGTGTAAACGTGCCCTTTGGCCGTTCTAAATTGAGAGATTAAGTCCCCTTGAATCCTAAGGGCCCCTAGGGTCAGACTAGCCCACTAGGTACCTCCAGTAAGCGCCACAGAGCTGCGTTGCATAGAGGTGTAAAAAGGGGCGTGGCCTCAGAACACCTGTCTGCAACGCAGCTCCCTGGCGCATACTGGAGATACCTGTTGGGCTAGTTGGTCCTCAGGGACCCTCAGTATTGAAGGGGAATTAATTCCCCAACTTACAACTGGCCAGGGGGCGCGTTTGCAGAGTGCTGCAAGGAGGGGTGTGGCCTCCGGTGCGATGCCGGTCTTTTATTTATTTTATTTTTTTAAGAAGGAGGGCTGTGTGCCCCCCCCCCTTCTTTTTCTAATTTATTGGCCCTGGGGACCCCATCCCCCAGGGCCTGCACCCTAATTTTTTTTGTTGAAAAAAATTAATTTGGCCCTCCCAAGGCCTTAATCGGCCCCGGGGACCCCGACCCCCGGGTCATGGCCT
This sequence comes from Triturus cristatus, assembly GCF_964204655.1. Classification (NCBI taxonomy): domain Eukaryota; kingdom Metazoa; phylum Chordata; class Amphibia; order Caudata; family Salamandridae; genus Triturus; species Triturus cristatus. The sequence continues at coordinate 93,247,747 of NC_140589.1, read as the reverse complement.
TTTAAAAAAAAAATTCTTCAGGAGGGGGGCTGCGTTGCCCCCCTCCTCAGGCCACTTATGGCCCCGGGGACCACATCCCACGGGGCCAGCGTTTGTTTTTTATTATTTAAAAAAAATATATATTTAATGAAACACCTAGGACATGCTGGACAAACCGTATGTACCTATCACCATGACGATTTGCATGATATTCATTAAAAGGCGACTATGCATACAATGAATCCACGTGGAATGTATTTACACCGCTAGTGAAGCTCTCATGTGTCTGACGCCCTACCGTGCCTAATCCCGGCGCCCCCGCCGGTGGGTACTCTCCAAGTAGACACCCTTGTTGTTTATTTATACAAACATGGGTAGCTATTGACGGGCACATTTAACCCCTTCGCTGCTAGGCCTTTCCCCCCCCCCCTGTGCTAAGCCTTTTTTGGGCTATTTGGGGTAGTGCGCGCTTAGGCCCCTGTAACTTTTTGACCACATAAGGTATCCACACCAAATTTGCGTCCTTTTCTTCCAACATCATGGGGATTCTAAAGGTACCCAGGGTTTGTGGATTCCCCTGGAAGGGTCCCAGAAATTAGCCAAAATGCAGCAAAAATTTGATTTTTTTTGTGAAAAATGGGATAAACGGGCTGCAAATGAAAGCGTCTGGGTTTTTCTCTGCAAATGGTATCAAAAAAGGGTTTGTGGGGCTGAAATCACCATTTCTTCAGCTTTTAGGGAATGACAGAATTTTGTCAGAAAACCAACATTTTTTACACAGTTTTGGCATTTTTCTGGGACATACCCTATTTTTGCTATTTTTTGTGCTTTCAACCTCCTTCCAGTTAATGGTAGAAATGGGTACAAAAGCAATAATGCATCCTGGAAAGCTATACACTTTTGAAAAGTAGACAAAATTCTGAATTCAGCAAGGGGTCATTTGTGTAGATCCATCAAGGTTTCTTTATAGAAACTACCAGTTAAATATAGGAAAAATTAAAAATTAGTTGAAAAAAGTAGCCTTTTGTGTCAACGTTTTCACCTGTAACTTCTTCTAATTATGACTTCTCTTTGAAAGCAATGTACCGTTACATCCGCTGGACCTTCCTGGTTGTGGGGATATATAGGACTTGTAGGTTCACCAAGAGCCCAACGAACCCAGAATAAAAAACTGAGCAGCATTTTGCAATGGTTTTTTATTATGTTCCGGGTATATAGCAATTATTGTGGGAAAATGTATACATGGAAAAATCGGTATGAAAGACACCTATGTATTTCTGAAATGGGAACAAATTACAGAGTTTAGAAACAGTGCATATTTGCACATTTTCGAAATTGGGAATACTCATACTAGCATGAGAATTATTGGTCATTTTTCAAAATGACTTTGTTTTTTACACAATGTCTTTCATTTGGAAGGGAGAAATGCATCAAAAATCAATAGGTAATAACAGTTGCTTTACAAATCTGAACTACCCTAGGTCTCTCAATAAAAATGGTACCTCAATTGTGTGGGTAGGCATAGTGCCCACGACAGGAAGTGGCTCAAAACCTAACGTGAACACACCACATTTTCACAATGAAAATGTACACATTTTTTGCGAAGAGTCTAGCTGTAGTTTTTGAACCCTAGCTCTGCCGGCACCTAGGGAAACCTAGCAAACCTATACATTTTTGAAAACTAGACACCCAGGGGAATCCAGGATGGGGTGACTTGACTGCCTCCCACCATGATCTGTTACCCAGAATCCCTTGCAAACCTAAACATTTGACAAAAAAAACAAATTTTCCCCACATTTCTGTGGTGGAAAGTTCTGGAATCTGCGTGGATCCATAAATTTCCACCCACCCTGTGTTCCCCAAAGTCTTACGAGAAAAATGGTACCTCACTTGTGCAGGTTGGCCTACTGCCCGCGACAGGAAATTGCACAAAATGCAATGTGGTCACACCTCAATTTCGCAGTGAAAAATGACCCTTTTTTGGCAAAGTGCCTAGCTGTAGTTTTTGAACCCTAGCTCTGCCGGCACCTTGTGAAACCTAGCAAACCTATATATTTTTGAAAACTAGACACCCAGGGGAATCCAGGATGTGGTGACTTGAGTGCCTCCCACCAGGGTCTGTTACCTAGAATCCCTTGCAAACGTAAACAATTGACAAAAAAAACACATTTTCCCCACATTTCTGTGATGGAAAGTGCTGGAATCTGCGTGGATCCACAAATTTCCACCCACCCCGCGTTCCCCAAAGTCCTATGAGAAAAATGGTACCTCACTTGTGCGGGTCGGCCTAGTGCCCGCGACAGGAAACGGCGCAAAACGCAACGTGGTCACACCTCAATTTTGCAGTGAAAAATGACCCTTTTTTGACAAAGTGCCTAGCTGTAGTTTTGAACCCTAGCTCTGCCGGCACCTAGGGAAACCTAGCAAACCTATATATTTTTGAAAACTAGACACCCAGGGGAATCCAGGATAGGGTGACTTGAGTGACTCCCACCAGGGTCTGTTACCCAGAATCCCCTGCAAACATAAAAAATTGACAAAAAAACCACATTTTCCCCACATTTCTGTGATGGAAAGTTCTGGAATCTGCGTGGATCCACACATTTCCACCCACCCCGCGTTCCCCAAAGTCCTACGAGAAAAATGGTACCTCACTTGTGCGGGCCTCCCACACAAGTAAAGCACCATTTGTACCGGCAGACCTGGGGGAACGCTGGGTGGTGGAAAATTTGTGTGAGCCCGGTGATGCCACAACTTTCCCACACAAAAATGTGTGAAAAAAGTGATTTTTTTCAGCTAAAATTGAGGTTTGCAGGGGATTCTGGGTAAGGAAACGTTGGGGGATCCACGCAAGCCATACCTCCCTGGAAGCCGCCGGGTGTCTAGTATTCAGAAATGTATGGGTTTGGTAGGTTTCCCTAGATGGTCGCCGAGCACCGGGCCAAAAACCCAAGTGACCCCCCTTGCAAAACCAGGTGGTTTTGCGATAGGCCATTTTGATGTCACCTCACTACGTTTTGGGCCCTTGCCTGTCGCGGTTACTAGGGCCTCCCACACGAGTGAGGCACCATTTTTATCAGGAGACCTGGGGGAACGCTGGGTGGTGGGAAATCTGTGTGAGCCAGGTGATGCCACAACTTTCCCACACAAAAATGTGTGAAAAGAGTGATTTTTTCAGCTAAAATTGAGGTTTGCAGGGGATTCTGTGTAAGGAAACGTTGGGGGATCCATGCAAGCCATACCTCCCTGGAAGTCCCCGGGTGTCTAGTTTTCAGAAATGTGTGGGTTTGGTAGGTTTCCCTAGATGGCCGCCGAGCACAGACCAAAAACCCAGGTGACCCCCCCTTGCAAAACCAGGTGGTTTTTAGAGAGGCAATTTTGATGCCGCCTCACTACGTTTTGGGCCCTTGCCTGTCGTTGGTACTTGGGCCTCCCATACAAGTGAGGCACCATTTTTACCGCTAGACCTAGGGGAACACTGGGTGGTGGGAAATTTGTGTGAGCTCATTGATGCCACAACGTTCCCACACAAAAATATGTGAAAAAGGTGTTTTTTTCAGCAAAAATGGAGGTTTGCAGGGGATTCTGGGTATGGAAACGTTGGGGGATCCACGCAAGCCATACCTCCCTGGAAGCCCCCGGGTGTCTAGTTTTCAGAAATGTGTGGGTTTGGTAGGTTTTCCTATGTGCCGGCTGCGCTAGGGCCCAAAATCCACAGGTAGGCATATTGCTAAAAACAACTGTGTGCCTAGTTGGGTTTCTGCCACCCGGGGGGGCATCGGGGGGGAGGGGGTTGCCCCGATATGCCCCCAAGGGGGGCAGAAACACTGTGGCTATTTTTTGTGGGGTGGGGGCATTGGTATGCCCATTCTGGGCAGCCCCCACCCCCACACATAAAAAAGCCAGCGTAATCGTTGGCGTCTAGTGGGCTTTTTGCCCCCCAAGGGGGGCAGATTGAGGGCTACTGCCCCTATCTGCCCCCCCAGGGGGGCAGAATGTCCACTAGATGCCAGGGATTTTTTTGGGCAAATTTTAATTAGGGTGGGGGCTGTTCAAAACGGGCATGCCAATGCCCCCACCCTAATTAAAATTTGCCTAAAGAAATCCCTGGTGTCTAGTGGCCTTTTTGCCCCCCGGAGGGGCAGATTGGGGACTACTGCCCCATCTGTCCCCCGGGGGGGCAGGAAGGCTGTAATTTTTTCGGGGTGGGGGCATGGGCATGCCCGTCTTGGGCAACCCCCACCCTAATTCAAATTTCCCCCAAAACACTCCCTGGCGTCTAGTGGGCTTTTTGCCACCCCAGTGGGGCAGATTGGGGGCTAATGCCCCCATCTGCCCCCCAGGGGAGGCAGAAAGTCCACTAGGCGGCAGAGAGTTTTTTGGGTAAATTTTAATTAGGGTGGGGGTTGCCCAAAACGGGCATGCCAATGCCCCCACCCTAATTAAAATTTGCCCCGAAAAATTCCTGGCATCTAGTGGGCTTTTTGCCCCCAGGGGGGGCAGATTGGGAGCTACTGCCCCATCTGTCCCCACTGTTATGTTATGTTATGTTATGTTATTTATTTTTTTGTATAGCGCAACGGTTACTCAAAAAGAGAATCCCGGCGCTTTAGGTAAGGTGAACAGGTTACAAAATAACACAACACAGAGAAAACAGTTCAAAAGTCCACAAAAGAACCGGGGCTACAAGCAAACCTATTGAGAGAACAGCCAGGTTTTGAGGCCTTTCCTAAAATCAAAAAGAGTAGTCGCCCCCCGCAAAGGGAGCGGTAAGGAATTCCACATCTGTGGGGCCAGCAGACTGAAGGAGCGGCCCCCGAGGCGAGCCCTCTTCACACGTGGAACAGCCGCAAGAAGTAAAGATTCCGACCTCAACGCGCGAGTGGGATGGTAAAAAGTGAGTCTCTTTTGAAGATGTTTAGCTCCCACCGCATGGAGAGCTTTATAGGCCAAGGTCAGAGCCTTAAAAGCAATCCGTTTGCGGATGGGTAGCCAGTGTAGCGTCACCAACAACCCAGAGGCGCTGAAGCGTCTACTTAGGCCAAAGACGGCCCTGGCCGCCGCGTTCTGTGCCACTTGAAGCCTCTGCAGCAAATACTCTGGCAGGCCCAGGTACAGGCTGTTGGCATAATCCAACCTGGAGCCTATCAGGGCCTGCACCGTCAACCTCCTGTGCTCCTCGGACAAGAGAGGCAGAAACTTCCGCAACATTTTTAGCAGGCCGAAACAGGTGCCGGTTACCCCCAGAATCTGGGCTTTCATCGTCAGCCCCTTGTCCATCTTAACCCCCAGGTTTTTAGCCATGGGAGAAGAGCCGGACGGAGGGAACATGTCGATGGGCCACCAGGCCTGCCAGCAGGGCTCCGAATCGCACCCGAAGAAGAGTACCTCCGATTTATCGGAATTGCACTTGAGGCTGTGCAGTTGGAACCATGCGAACACAGCCCCAAGGCAATTCTGGATACTCTCCCCGTCAAAGTCAGCACCCCTCTCACATGAGCCACTGGGGCAGGAAGGCTGTATTTTTTGCAGGGAGGGGGTGGGGGCGTGAGCATGTCCGTTTTAGGCAACCCCCACCCTAATTCAAATTTGCCCCAAAATAATCCCTGGCGTCTAGTGGGCTTGTTGCCCCCCTGGCAGGGCAGATTGGTGGCTGAGGCCCCCATCTGCCCCCCAGGGGAGGCAGAAAGTCCACTAGACGCCAGTGAGTTTTTGGGGCAAATTTTAATTAGGTTGGGGGCTGCCCAAAACGGGCATGCCAATGCCCCCACCCTAATTAAAATTTGCCAAAAAATCTGCCCGCAGGGGAGCAGATTGGGGGTTACTGCCTCATCTGCCCCCCAGGGGGTAGGAAGGCTGTTATTTTTGCGGAGGAGGGGGTGGGGGCATGGGCATGTCCGCTTTGGGAGCCCCCACCATAATTCAAATTTCCCCCCCAAAAAAACCCTGGCATCTAGTGGGCTGTTTGTTCCCCCCCCCCCCGGCAGGGCAGATTGGCGGCTAATGGCCCCATCTGCCCCCCAGGGGGGCAGAAAGTCAACTAGACGCCAGGGAGTTTTGTGGACAAATTTTAATTAGGGTGGGGGCTGCCCAAAACCGGCATGCCAATGCTTCCATCCTAATTAAAATATGCCCAAAAAATCCCTTGCGGCTAGTGGGCTTTTTGCTCCTCCGAGGAGGGCAGATTGGGGGCTACTGCCCCATCTGCCCTCCAAGGGGCGCAGGAAGGCTGTTATTTTTGCAGGTGGGGGCATGGGCATGCCGGTTTTGGGAGCCCCGACCCTAATTCAAATATGCCCCCAAAAAATCCCTGGTGTCTTGTGGGCTTTTTGCCCCCCCCGGCGGGGCAGATTGGGGGCTAATGCCCCCATCTGCCCGCCAGGGGGGGCAGAAAGTCCACAAGACGCCAGGGAGTTTTAATTAGGGTGGGAGCTGCCCAAAACGGGCAGGCCAATGCCCCCACCCTAATTAAAATTTGCCTAAAAATCCCTGGTGTCTACTGGGCTTTTTGCCCCCCAGGGGAGGGCAGATTTGGGGCTAATGCCCCCATCTGCCCCCCAGGGGGGGCAGAAAGGCTGTCATTTTTGCGGAGGGTAGGTGGGGGCATGGGCATGCCCATATTGGGCAGCCCCCACCACAAATTACAAGAAAAAATAAATCCCTGGCGTATAGTGGGCTTTCTGCCCCCTGGGGGGGCAGATTAGGGGCTACTGAACTGCCCCCCAGGGGGGCAGAAAGGCTGTACATTATGCGGGGTGGGGGCATGGACATGCCCTTCATGGGCAGCCCCCACCCTAATAAATTATGTGTGCCAAGTAAATATCCCTGGCGTCTAGTGGGCTTTTTGCCCCCCCCGGGGGGCAGATTGGGGGCTTCTGCCCCCCAGGGGGGGGGAAAAAAGACTAAATGACACTCCAAATATTTCGGGGGAGCAAATGCCCTTGCCTAAGGGGCCGCTCCCCCCTCCCTGGTGTCTAGTGGGTGGATCCCTGCTTGGGGATCGCCCTCCTGGGGCGATCCCCAAGCAGGGATCCACTGAGGAGGGATACCTTTGGAAAGGGGAGAGTCTCCCCTTTCCAATGATACCTCTCCCGTCTTCCTATGTGCCCGGGGGGCTGAGATAGCCCCCTGAGCACATACAAAGTGAAACTGAAATGAGCCTAAAGAACAAGTTACTTACCTTCGGTAACGATGTATCTGTAAGAAACATTAGTTAGTTAGATTCCTCACCTTAGAATATCCCCAGGCGTCAGACTGGATCCGGAAGATTTTTCGTCAGCAATACCCCTTGCGCGTCGCTAGGCGTCGTCTGCGGCTCCGCGTCCGTCGTCGGCGTCGTGCGCCGGAATGACGTCGTCGGAGTACTTAGACGCCGCCCTCGCGCGCTGACGTCAGTTCTTGTACATAGCCTTCCGCGCCAGGAACGCAGAGCCATGCAAAGACCGACACTGGTGCCAAAAATAAAATCTAGGGGCCTGAAAAGGATAACCTTAACCCTAGATGTCAGTTCGCAGAACGGGGAGGATGGGTGGGTCGGTGAGGAATCTAACTAACTAATGTTTCTTACAGATACATCGTTACCGAAGGTAAGTAACTTGTTCATCTGAAAGAAACACGTTAGTTAGATTCCTCACCTTAGAATAGATACCCAAGCAATACCATCCCCGGTGGTGGGTCTGCGAACCAAGATCACACCAGAAAGTCCTGGAGGACAGAACGGCCAAAGAAGCCATCCCTCCGGACTTGGCTGTCAAGGCAATAATGCCTGGCAAACGTGTGTAACGAAGCCCACGTCGCCGCCTGACAGATGTCCTGCAAAGGGACTCCCCGTCCCAAAGCAGTAGTAGCCGCTGTGGCCCAAGTAGAATGGGCGCGCAGCCCAACAGGAGGGTCCTTTTTTGCCAAAGAATAGCAAATTTTGATACACAAAACGACCCACGAGAGATGGTCCGTTTGTGCACAGCTTTCCCCTTCTTAGCGCCCACGTACCCAACAAAAAGCTGGTCGTCCACCCGGAACTGTTTTGTGCGGTCCAGATAAAAGGAGAGCGCACGTTTTGGGTCCAGACGGTGGAGCCTCTCTTCCTCTTTGGAAGGATGCGGAGGCGGAAAGAAGGTGGGCAAGGTGACAGACTGCCCAAGATGAAATGGAGTCACCACTTTCGGAAGAAAGGAAGGACGAGGCCGAAGGACAACCTTGTCCGGATGAACAGAGAGAAAAGGAGGCTTTGAAGATAAAGCCTGGAGCTCACTCACCCATCTAGCCGAGGTGATGGCTACCAGAAAAGCAGTCTTAAGAGTCAGAAGACGAAGAGGACAATTGTGAAGAGGCTCGAAGGGAGCGCACATCAGGAATGTCAAGACCAGATTCAAGTCCCACTGAGGCATTACAAAAGGGACAGGAGGGAACGTGTGAGTAATACCTTTTAGAAAGCGTGTAACCACAGGGATCTTGAAAAGAGAAGGCTGATCCGGAAGCCGCAAGAAGGCGGAGATGGCAGCAAGATAACCTTTCAGGGTGCCCAGGGCAGAGCCCTGCCGGGCCAAAGAAAGAAGAAAGAGGAGAACCTCAGAAAGAGGGGCGGAAAGGGGATCCACAGCCTTTGCTGTGCACCATGCCACAAATTTGTTCCACCGGCAGGCGTATACCGTCTTTGTGGAGGGACGCCTGGCTGCCAGAATGATATCACAGACTTCAGGAGGCAAGTCAAATGGCATCAACTGCCGCCGCTCAATCTCCACGCATGGAGGTGGAGGCTGGACAGGTTCGGGTGGAGGACCGTCCCCTGCTGCTGCGACAGAAGATCCTTCCGAAGGGGCAGACGTATCGGGGGATCGGTCAACATACTGAGTAGCTCGGGATACCAGTATCTTCGTGCCCAATCCGGAGCCACCAAGATGACTTGGGCCCGGTCGTGCCTGATCTTCTTCAGCACTCTGGGCAGAAGTGGTATAGGCGGAAAGGCGTACAACAGACCGCAACTCCACTCGTGACGAAAAGCGTCGCCGAGCGAGTGCCGCCTTGGAAATTCCAACGCGCAGAACTGCTGACATTGCGCGTTCTCTTCGGTGGCGAATAGATCTAACCAAGGCTCTCCCCACTGCTGAAAGAGACCTTGCGCCACTTCGGAGTTCAGACGCCATTCGTGATCCATCATGCACCGGCGGCTGAGTTCGTCCGCTCTGGCGTTCAGAGAGCCCGCCAGATGTTGAACCACTAGGGTGACGCCCTGGTGTTCCAGCCACGTCCAGAGGCGCAGAGCCTCCTGACAAAGGGTCCACGACACCACCCCGCCCTGTTTGTTGCAATACCACATGGCGGTGGTGTTGTCCGTGAACACCTGCACGACACTGCCCCTGACAGAGGGAAGGAAGGCTTTCAGTGCAAGTCGGATCGCTCTCAACTCCAACAGGTTGATGTGGAGACGAGACTCCGCCGGAGACCAGAGGCCTCTGATCTCCGCCTCTCCCATATGGCCACCCCAGCCCAGGAGGGACGCATCCGTCACTACGACATGCTCCGGTTGGGGAAGGGAGAGGCTCCTGCCCATGACCCAATCGCAGTCCGTGAGCCACCACTGCAACTGTTGTGCAGTGCCCTCCGAGATCAAGACATGGTCGGACAGGTTGCCGTGATGCTGGGCCCACTGAAACTTCAGGTCCCACTGCAGAGCCCGCATGCGCCGCCTGGCGTGATGCACTAGTAGGATGCAGGAGGCCATCAGCCCCAGAAGCCGCAACACTAGCCTGACCGAAACCCAGGATAGAGGCCGAAAGATGGGAATCAGGGCCTGTATATCCCGGACCCGCTGTTCCGGTGGATAGACCCGGAACTGCGCCGAATCGAGAACCGCTCCGATGAAGAGGAGCTTCTGAGAGAGACTCAGGTGTGACTTCGGCACGTTGATGGAAAATCCCAGCAAATGCAGGAGATCCGCCGTAGTCTGGAGGTGGGAGACGACTGCCTGGGGCGAGCCCGCCTTCAACAACCAGTCGTCGAGATAGGGGAAGACTGGAACCCCTGATCTGCGCAGATGAGCTGCGACCACCGCCATCACTTTCGTGAACACCCGAGGGGCAGTGGTGAGGCCGAAGGGGAGCACGGTAAACTGAAAATGCTCTTGGCCCACCGTGAACCGCACGTAACGCCGGTGGGCCGACTGGACGGGGATATGGAAGTATGCGTCCTGCAAGTCCAACGCTACCATCCAGTCTCCGGGGTCTAGGGCAGCTAGAACCTGAGCCAAGGTTAACATCTTGAACCGTTCCTTTCGGAGGAAGGCATTGACGTTCCGGAGGTCCAAGATGGGGCGCAAGCCCCCTTTGCCCTTCTTGGGAACCAGAAAGTAGTGGGAATAACAACCACGACCTACTTCTGGACTCGGAACGCGCTCGACGGCCCCCTTGGCCAAGAGGGCCGAAACTTCCTCGCGGAGAAGATTCAAATGATCCCCCGAGATACGGTGGTGCTGCGGTGGCATGGCTTGAGGGGTCGTCTCGAAGGGGAGGGAGTAGCCCCTTCGGACGATTTGCAGCACCCACCTGTCCGATGTAATGGACCGCCAGTGGAGCAGGTGATGGCGAACTCTGCCGCCCACTGGCGTGGAATGGGCCTAAAAGCTCGGACTAGGAAGGCTTTGAGGCGGATGCTGCCGGGGTGGATGTGGGCTGACCACGTCGTCCTCCAGATCCGCCACGGCGGAAACCACGTCCGCGACCGCGCGCAGGTTGGTTCTGCGGCTGGTGGCTGGGCGGACGTGAGGAGGCGCCCCTTCCTTGGCCACGAAAGGGGCGAAAAGCGGAGGTGTGCGCCCGCGGAGCCGAGAGGCCCAAGGACTTGGCCGTAGCCCGGGAGTCCTTAAAGCGGTTCAGCGCACTGTCCGCCTTCTCGCCAAACAGGCGAGTGCCATCAAAGGGCATGTCCATGAGGGTGTTCTGGACATCTCCGGAAAATGACGTGGACCGCATCCAGGCGTGGCGGCGGAGCGCCACCGTGGTGGAAATCGCCCGACCCAGCGAGTCCGTGGTGTCAAGCCCACATCGTATGGCGTGCCGCGCTGCATCCCTCCCATCGGCCAAAGCCTGGGTAAGACGTGTCCGGACCTCCTCCGGACACAGGGGCAGCACGTCCTCCACCGTATCCCACAGAGAATGGGAATAACGGTCAAAGAGACAGGCGGTGTTCAAAGACCGCAGGCCCAAACTAAGGGACGAGAACAGTTTCTTGCCAAACTGCTCGAGTCTCTTGGAATCCCGGTCCGGCGGAGCGGTCGGGAAGGAGGATTGGGAGGTAGAGGCCTGGATAACCAGACTCTCGGGGGTGGGGTGTTGGGACAGGAAACTGGGGCCGCCCGGAGCAGGGCGGTGGCGCTTGGCAACGTTCCTATCCACAGGAGGAACTGTGGAGGGCTTGGACCAGGTGCCCTGCAGAACGTCAGTGAGGGCCTCATTGAACGGCAGCAGAGGCTCAGTGGAGCTTGCTGCGGTTTGAAGCACCTCAGTGAGGATGTTAGTCCTCACAGCCACGGCAGGCAGCTCGAGCCCAAGGGCTGCGGCCGCCTTGCGCAGCACCACAGAAAATGCTGCACCCTCCTCCGAAGCCACAGTCGGAGGAGAAGTGAATCCAGTGTCTGGCGAGGTATCCAGACCACTGGCCTCCCCCAGTTCATCTGCCCAGTCCTGTGAAAGCTGCGACTGAACAGCCATAGGGTCCTCGAACCCCTCCCAGTCGCCCCCGTCTTCCGATTCCTGATAAACAGGAGGAATGATCGGAGCCGGACTGTAGAGATGATAGGTCTCAAGCGGCGCCGGACGCGGCGTCGGTCGACGCCGTTGCGGCGCCGGGTCCAGAATAGGGCTAAACTGGGGTTGGACGCCGTCCGGAGTCGGCACCGAAGGCGTCGGCGGCACCGGAGGTGTAGGCGTCTGCGCCGGTGGCGGCGTCGGTGGTTCATTCGCCGGCGCCGGTGGAGGAGTGGTTAGGTCAACCGGCGTCGACGGGGGCCCAGGCATGGGCCCCGCGGGGACCTGCGGCGTCGAGACCGGAGTCGTCGACGGCGCCGGGGCCGAAGCCGCCGGCAGGCAAGGTCGCCCAGTCGAGTCCGCGGGGCCCGAAGGCGCGCCAGCGGGCGTCGACGGCGGGGCCAGGCTCCTCATGGCCGAGAGGAAGGCACTGACCTCCGCCGGCGTCGCGTTAGTCCCAGGGACCGGAAGGTATGGGGACGGGCGCGGCGCCTGCGGCTCCGCCGGAGCCGCGGGGGTGAAACCACCCGGACCCTCGGCCGAGTCGCGCGACCGGCGAGGGGAGTCCGAAGAGCGATGTCGCCTCTTGGACTTCTTAGAGCGTTTGGACTTACCCGACGACTTGGAGCCCGACGATCGATGGTGGCGTCGGCTAGGGCTCCGCGAGCGATCCTTGGACCTCCTCCTGGACCGGGATCGCGCACGACGCGGAGCCGAGTGGCGGAGCTCGAGAAGCTTGCGGGACCGCTCCCGCCGAGCCTTCGAAGTCAGGGCCTGGCAATCGGAGCACGACTCCGCGTCGTGGTCGGGGCCTAAACAGTAGAGGCACCGGCGGTGGTGATCGGTCACCGACATCAGTCGATGGCAATCCTCGCAAGCCTTGAACCCAGGCATCCTACCGGCACCAGATGTCGACAGACAAGGATCAAAAGTGATCAAAAAGATTTAGTCAAAAAAGACTAAAAGGGGTAGCTCTCCCGGATCTGCGCTTACTGGCGCGGAAAAAAGAAGAACTGACGTCAGCGCGCGAGGGCGGCGTCTAAGTACTCCGACGACGTCATTCCGGCGCACGACGCCGACGACGGACGCGGAGCCGCAGACGACGCCTAGCGACGCGCAAGGGGTATTGCTGACGAAAAATCTTCCGGATCCAGTCTGACGCCTGGGGATATTCTAAGGTGAGGAATCTAACTAACGTGTTTCTTTCAGATGGTTTATTTCAGTTTCGGTTTCTGTGCAATGAAGACAGCGCGACGTGCGCGCTGATCTTCATTGCACAGAAACCAGGGAGGGGGCCTCGGGAGCTGGGGAAGCTCTTCCCCAGCTCCCAAGGTCAAAGGGATTAAATAGAAATCCCTCTGCTGTCTGTAGCAGAGGGATTTCGTGCCCCTGGCCTCATGACGGAATGGTTCCGTCATGAGCACAGGGGCACCGATGCTCATGACGGAACCATTCCATCATGAGCATCGAAGGGGTTAATACACACGCACACCAAGCCATTCAAAGGGGATTCGACAAAAATTCGACCAAACTATGCAAGAAACCCCCCTCACGGTTAATAAAACACACATCCACCGCCGGATGTGTAATACTTTTTATTTTACTCTCTGGAAAGGAGACGAACCTTACTTGAGAGTCACCGCGTGCTCTTGGCTGAGCCCAATGCTGTGTTACACCCACCAGTGCCCGCCGAGTGCCACACACCTCTGTGTTGTATTCCACCAGCTAGTATGTATGCTATCACACTCTCTAGCCCATGTGCACTGTAACACCACCCCGTGAATATGTCATGCCACACTTGCCTTCGCACGGGTAATTTTGCCCCATCTAACGTGCCTTCCTCGATGCCTATGTTATAACGCACAGCGCTATGCCATACATATTACAATCTTGGATCCATATCTTTGTCACAGTGCATATGCAACATTACACTCCCCAGCACATATTTTATATTACAACTTTAGAGACTAGTTAGGTTACACAACACTGCCCTGTGCATATTACACTCCAAGGCGCATATCGCATAGCACGCGCTAGTGCCTGTGCTATCTCGCGCTCTCCAATGAATCTGTCATTGCGCACAATGTATTGCATATTATATTTCACGCCCTGGTTCATCTTATATCACACTTTTTGGTGCATAGTTTATACCATATACTATATCTAGTTTTCATTTTCAGTCGTGCTCTCAGGACTATGTTCTATATAACACTGCGTCCACCTACCCTTTTCACGGGCATTACATTTTGCGATGGGGGTGGAGGGTCAGGGGTGTTTCTGCCAAGTGAGCCCAGAGTCACAGTCACAAACGTCCTCTTCTTCCTGAATAAAAGTGAGATTATGCTGCATACTTGTTCATATTTTAAGTAGTTCGCACAGACACACATTTTAAAAACAATAAAGTTCCTAATACCACCTTCTCTGAACAGTTAGCTTGCTGCCCCATCCACCTCCTCCCTATCCTCTGTTGTCTGAATCCATGGACTAGCCTCCTCCCTCCTGCCATGCATGGTCTGATGTGCTGCCACTGCCCTCCATTTAGCATGATGTACCAGTCCACTCCTCCTGCCCTCCATTGCCCAAATCTATGGCCCATCATTGACTTCCTGCTTAGCCTCTGTGCTTAGCTTGCTGCCCCTATTCTCCTTCCCCCTGCCCTCCGATGTCTTTGTGCATGCCCCTGCTCCATCCTTTTTGCCCACCATGTTCCATGGACCTGCCACTCCTATCTACTCTGAGTGTTCTGTTGAGCTGCCACTCCCCTCCCACCTGCCTAGCATTGTCAGATGACTGTAACCTGTCCCTGCCACCTCCACCCTGCCTGTCCACATGCCATGCCCCTATCCCCTTCCTCCTGCCCTCCATGGTCCATTTTACTGCCACACCCTTCTGCCCTCCCTGGTCTGTTGTGCTGCAACTGCTCCTCCTGCCTGCCCCGCGCGGTCTGTTGTGAGGCCCCTTCCCCTGAACTCTCTTGTCTGTGCCCAGGTCCTGACCCTCCCTTCTATCCTCCATGGTCCTTTGTGCATGTCCCTGCACCCTCCTTCTTGCCCATCATAGCCATTGTGCTGCCACTAACCCTCCTGATTGCTATGCATGGTCTTCTGTGCTGCCATGGCCCCTCCCACCTTCCCTGTGTGGTCAGCTAGCTGCCCCTGACCCGCTCCCACCTTCCCTCCATGGTCTGTGTGTATGCCATCATAGTCTCACTGTTGCTCTACATGGTGTGTCTTGTTTCTAGTGCCTCTATGGTCATCTTGCTGCTCCAGCCCTGCCCCCTTGCCCCCAGCCCTCTGTTTCCATGTGCGGACTCCTATTCCCTCCCTCCTGGCTTGTCTGTTCCATTGTAATGCCCCTGACCCGTCCCTCCTGCCCTTTATGGTCTGTTATGCTGCAGCTTTCTCTCCTGTCTGTCCATTATGGTCAGCTAGCTACCATTGCCTCTTTCCCCTCTGTTCTCTGTTGTCCATGTGCATGGTCCTGTCCCCTCCCTTTTGCTTTCTATGGATTGTTGTGCTTCACTCCCGTCCCGCATGCCCTGTGTGGTGTATTGTGCTGCTGCAAACCCTGATGCCTGCCCTGTAGGGTCAGTTTGGTGCACCTCTCCATGTCCCTCTTGTCCTCTGTTATCCGAGTCCATGTCCCTACCCCAATTCCTCCTGCCTACCATGATCCAATGTACCATACTTGCGAACATTTTGAACTTGCAGATAGGAGACAGATCAAATAAAGCCCATTTGAGCTTAAAAACATTGGACGTTTCTTGGCTGAAACTGGTCTGTTGGCATGTATGGTTGTACTACCACTGCCTCTTCCTTTTGCCCACAATGGTCTATTATATTGCCACAGCCTCTCTTGCCAGTCCTGTATTGTTGGTTTGTTGCCCCTGCCCCCCTTTCCACTGCCCTCCATAGTCTGTTGTGCTGCCACTGCCCGTCCTGCCTGCCCAGTGTGGTCAAATTGTTGCCTCTGCACTGTCCTACCTGCCTTCAATTTTCAGAGTCCGTGCACCTGGCCTCTGCCTCTCAACAGTATCCCAATGAACAACTAGATTGCTAACATTCTATATTTATTACAAAAGTGTGGAACGCCTGACGTCATCTTGATGTAATCAAAACTGTAATACCTAGAGCATTTCCTTTAGAAATTACATATCTGAGAGGGTCTTATTTGCATCAAAATTATGGTTAGCGCTCTAAAAAACTAAAATTAGGACATATTTTCTGAGTTTTCAAATATCGACAAAGAACTTTTAAATTATTTGTAATCTTTGTTTTTTTATCCAGTTGACCACTTGATTAAATGTTGCATCTAGGGGAGAGGATGTGGTGTTACTTCCGGAGCTGCAGACTTTGCAACTGGGGAACCAGATTGGAGTTTCTGCTTCAGCTCAACATTCTGTGATTCTGGTCAAATCACTTAATCTCCCCACGTCTACAACCAAAACGAATTTGATCTTGTGTGATGTAACCAATGCTCATGTAAAGCACTCCAATACTTGACAAGTCTGCACTATATAAAACTGCAAATACACAAAAATAAGTGTTTTGCACACTTCTGTCATTGGGCTACATCTGGGTGATATTTGTGCTGCATTTGGGCTCTTTTGTCTCTGGTGGGCATCTTGGGAGATTTATTTGTTATGAAGTTTCCTAATTTCCTCATTTACTGCCGTCTCCTCAGTAGGAAATGCTTTCAGTTTTTTACTTTGATTCCATCAAGAAGGTATTCAGATATGTCACACATTTGCCATAAATTCTGAACGTTAGCACTCTAGTTGCTCATTAGATCACTGTAGTAAAGCTACTGCTCACCATGGAAGTCTGCTGCTGGTATTAAAAGTGCATGTTTCAGTCTGCATATCAGAATTTTTTAATGAAATAGAAGAGGATTTGAGAAGTCACTCAAAATGTGCCCTAATTTTTCTTTCTTCAGCACTAATCATAATTTATATGGCAAAATGAACCACCTCGTTGTGTTCTTTTTTAAATTAAATGTTTTAAGTGTTACCAGTTTATTCCAATCAAGATGGCTTCAGGTGTGCCATTCTTTTGTCATAAGTAAGACAGTAAGAGCTCTAGTTGTTCTTAAGAACATTCTGGGACATTCTGTCATTGGGCTATACTTGGGCTACATCTGGGTGATATTTGGGCTACATTTGGGCTCTTTTGTCTCTGGTGGCCATCTTGGGAGATTTATTTGTTATGATGTTTCCTAATTCCCTCATTTACTGCAGTCTCCTCAGTAGGAAATACTTTCAGTTTTTTACTTTGATTACATCAAGAAGGCATTCAGATGTGTCACACATTTGCCATAAATTCTGAATGTTAGCACTCTAGTTGCTCATTAGATCACTGTAGTAAAGCTACTGCTCACCAGGGAAGTCTGCTGCTGGTATTCAAAGTGCATGTTTCAGTCTGCATGTCAGAATTTTGTTTATGAAATAGAAGAGGAATTGAGAAGTCAAAATGTGCCCTAATTTTTCTTTCGGCAGCACTAATCATAATTTCTATGGCAAAATGAACCCCCTCATTTTGTTCCTTTGTAAATTAAATGTTTTGAAGTGTTACCACTTTATTCCAATCAAGATGGCTTCAGGTGTGCCATACTTTTGTCATAAGTAAGACTGTTAGCGCTCTAGTTGTTCGTTAGAACACTCTGGGACATTCTGTCATTGGGCTATACTTGGGTTACATCTGGGTGATATTTGGGCTACATTTGGGCTCTTTTGTCTCTGGTGGCCATTTTGGGAGACTTATTTGTTATGAAGTTTCCTAATTTCCTCATTTACTACAGTCTCCTCAGTAGGAAATACTTTCAGTTTTTTACTTTGATTCCATCAAGAAGGCATTCAGATGTGTCACACATTTGCCATAAATTCAGAATGTTAGCACTCTAGTTGCTTATTAGATCACTGTATAGTAAAGCTACTGCTCACCAGGGAAGTCTGCTGCTGGTATTGAAAGTGCATGTTTCAGTCTGCATGTCAGAAGTTTTTAATGAAATAGAAGAGGATTTAAGAAGTCACTTAAAATGTGCCCTAATTTTTCTTTCTGCAGCACTAATCATACTTTCTATGGCAAAATGAACGCCCTCATTTTGTTCCTTTTTATATTAAATGTTTTAAGATTTACCACTTTATTCCAATCAAGATGGCTTCAGGTGTGCAATACGTTTGTCATAAGTAGGACTGTTAGTGCTCTAGTTGTTCTTTAGAACACTCTGGGAAGCTGCAGTAGAACACAAAGGAATCAACTGACAGTCTCTGCCCTTGTTGGATGTACATGTTTTACTGAGAATGTCAGACTTCATTCTCACATGACTGAGAAAGATAATGCGAATTTACAGAAAATATGCTCTCAGTTTAGCTTATAGATCACCTTCCAAACCTCTGTGGGAAAAGCATGAGAAAATAGTTTTCTCTCAAACATGATTCATGATATCACAGCAGAAGGCTTTTTCACATGGTAAAAATACCTTAGAACACACCACAAGTCCTAAAATGAGTATGGTACCATCAACAAATTATTTATAATGTAACTAAAGTCTTAAAACCTTATATTAACTGCAATGCTTTTTAATGAGGTGCTATCATGTATATTGGTCCCAAGATGGCTGCCAACACTTCTTGGATGAAGTACTGACAGCCAATCAGATCTCACGATGAGATGTGTGGTTAGGCTCTGCCCAGATATATCTATCTTTTTAACTCTAATTTTCTCAGGAACTACTGAACGGATTTACACCATTTAAGCAAAAGGCACAAGTCTGAACTGAGGACTACCTCTTTGCCAAATCTGGTGTAATTCCGTTCAGCAGTTGGGGCTGTAGCTGCGTCAACAGGTCCTATGGGGAAAATGCGTTTTGGGACCCCCCTTTTTTCTCGGCCCCCGCTTGACGAATCACCGTGAAATATTCAGGATAGGAGCGGACCGGAGCTGGCCAAAAGTTTGGAAAATTTTGCGAAGATTCGTCATTCGGCACCAACATTATTCCAAATAGAATGTTGCGGATTTCCTATGGAAAATAAGTCCTAACTATAACTACCTACTGGCGACTGCCAGTAGGTTATATATATATATATATATAATCTCCAAACGAAATTGCACCCAAGGAGCCACACAGGTAGGTTTCTATTCCTATATTATGTTTCGGGATGCAATCCACACGGGCAGGTGATGGAGCGGGTAAAATGTTTTCCTTTTATATACCCAATCCATTTATGTATGTTTGTATTAAAACGATTAATAAGTAATCATAATAATTAAGTTTGTTGAATGGAAACTAATCAACCTTATTAACCGAGAGAATACATGTGGGATTGCTGTGCATGGCTAAAATAATATGTAAACTAAGTTTGTATGCATATTAATAGGATAAACGTTGCTTATGTGATGTTATCGTGAATTATGCTTAAATAAACAAGTATTAATGGCTTTGAACGTTGCATATAGCTAGGTAAATGCACACACGTATGGGTATTAGCAAGGGAAATAACACTGTTTAACCATTTCAATGTATTAATTAAGTTTTTTATGTTTCTTTGCTTAAGTTAACCATTTGGGCCTGCTATAAAATGGCCACCGACTGAATCAGGCATTTATGAAGTAATACCGATGAAGGGAAAGGAGAAATGCGAGAAATGCGCCTGCGCAAACTTCAGCAGTTGCGACCTGCCGGTGAACTGTCATCGCTGTGCCCATCAAGGCTGCTCCGGGCGAAAGGCCAACCCTTCAACAGAAATTGTTGCAACCTGAACTATGGATTGCTAATATTCCCATACATTCGTTTTGGAACTTTTAATATGTAGGAACGACAACTAATGTTTCCTGATGCATTAGAATGTATTTCAGTTGACCAATGAGAATCACTGAAAATGTCAATGGCAACATTTGGAATGTAAATTTTATTATAAATAATAGTAGACTAGAGAGGTGGGTGTTCGTCGTGACTTCATCATTTCCAGTATCCTGATGTTATGCAGACAGAGAGGACGGTGACTCTGCATGATAGAACAGAACTTTGACGATTTGACTGAGGACCAGATTCTGACTTAGAAAACGACAATTAGCCAGAATAGGTAAATATGACAACAGATTAAAGTTATTAACTAGGATTTAACCTGCATTTGATTTAGATAAAGAAATATTAATTGAACTCATGTGTCGGGTTGTTCTTTATTTGAAATGTATTATTGAATAATTTTAGAGAATTAAGGAGTCATTAAGCTATTTCCAACTAAATGATTTATTGACCTATATTTCCTTGATGGGAAGAGAAGCGAGGGTTTTGATAGTAGAGGGAAAGTGATAAAGTTCCCATCAAGGGAAGCAGTGTGGTTCGGAACCAAATGTTTTTCCCTTCTGAGTAGGTGCGGATAGATTGATGGAATGAATGTTGGTGTTAAGGGCCCCACCAGCGTATGATGTGTGTGTGTGTGTGTGTGTGTGTGACTGCGAGATCTCTCTGTCCGTGGTAGTAGGGAAAAATTGAAGAACCTGAACTGCACCAGTTTTTCTGGAAGCTAGAGATGGTTTTTAGGTCTCGCTGAGGCAAGCGCATGCGCTGGCTCGGAGAGACATTTTGTAGTGCTGCCTGTGGCCTAAAGCTTCAGTGCACGTGATCGTGCACGCGCGCAGCCGCCAATCACTGCTGCGCGCGCACCGCTCACGTGCTTGCCACACAGCGCTCCCGTCCAAGCGATCGCGATCACTTTCGCTTTGATCGCGATCGCTATTACTTTCGTTTTAACATTTTTTTTCGGTGGCAGTGAAACAAACCCGAATTGCTTACTGCTTTAACATTTTTTTGCGCGGTGGTGAAACAAACCCGAACTGCTTACTGCTTTAACATAGTTTTATGCGCATGTTTGTTTTCTTTAATGGCGCCCGAATTATCTTCATCTTTCACAGTTGTTTGCGTGCGCACTTGGTTTTATTTAATGCCGGTGAAATATACCAGAACTGTGTTCAGCTTTCACAGTTCTTTGCTTATTACTTGTAGGCAGACAACAACGTTCACAAAGCACTTTATGATAACAATGCGCTTTAGATGGTGGTGAAACAAACTCGAACTGCTTTAAAAAAAAATTGCGCGCGTGTTTGTTTTCTTTAATGACACCCAAATTGTCTTCATCTCTCACAGTTCTTTGCGTGCGCGCTTGGTTAACTTTAATGGCGGTGAAATAAAACAAAAATGTTCAGCTGCCTCTTCCTTTAGCGACCCCCCTCCAACCCCTCAAACAGCACACCTTATCTTAAACACAGGTCGCGATATCCTGCAGAGCCATTCCTTTAATACAAACTGGCGCCGCCTACATTTACATATTTAAGTGGATGAAAGACCGAAACAATTCACAGGATCAACTGTCGGTGGCTTTCCCTCGCCTGCAGCCACGTGTCCCAGCCTCCCGCTGACTGGCATGGGCATGATTTGTGATCATTTGTTTTCCTTCCCTATGTGTGTGGCCTAACTTAGCGCAACTGCCAGCGATCACACAGATATTCCGGGGCTTTGTTTGTACCGGTGTCATAACGTTCCCAACAAATGCAGACTACATTTTTTGAATGAATACCACAAATAAATGTTTTGGCAGGAAATTACCTGTTACACCAACTTAATGCACATGGAAATTGCTCTTACTAATTTTATATAGCGCAAACACGACCTGAAGGTAGGTTTGGCATTACGTGCAGTCCATATGTCCCAGCCACCCGCTGACAGGCACGGGCAGGATTTGTGATCACGAAATATGCACAGTGGCACAACAAAGTAGGCTGACAGAAATAAAGAGCGTCAGTCAGATGGCTTTATTTACCTTCTTTATGTCGCCAAGGCATGTGCTGATGACAGGCTTTCTGCCTAGCGCAGCCAACATCAGAAAAAGCAGGGCATAATTCCCATGTACATGTTTTAAAAAATATGTTCTAATGAGCTCTGCACGGCCGTGTCTCCTCCTCGCACAGAAGAAGTGGTGCTAACAATGCCGGGCTTCTTCCATGTCCAGCTTTCCATTGGAGGCAGGCGAAAACAAATGTATTTGTGCCCTTTCAGCACAACTGTGCAAAGTGTGCAGTATTGATGGCCCTGCCTGCACTGGGTGTACGAAGGAAGTATGCCGTGCCGCTAGCCCCTTACCTTCACTATGTGTGTGGCATAACTTAGCACTCCTGCCAGCGATCACACAGTTATTCCGGGGCTTTGTTGGTCCCGGTGCCACAACGTTCAAAACAAAAGCAGACTACATTTTTCAAATGAATACCTTAAATAAATGTATTTACCGGAAATTATCCGTTACATCTACTTAATGCATATGTAAATTGCTCTTACTAATTTTATATAGCGCAAACTCGACCTGAAGGTAGGTTTGGGAAATATTTTATTAAGGCATTACGTGCACTCCATATGTCCCAGCCGCCCGTTGACAGGCACGGGCAGGATTTGTGATCACGGAATCTGCACAGTGGCACAACAAAGTAGGCTGACAGAAATAAAGAGCGTCAGTCACATTGCTTGATTTACCTTCTTTATGCCGCAAAGGCATGTGCGGATGACAGGCTTTATGCCCAGTGCATCCAACATCAGAACAAGCATTGGCATAGCCAAAAGGTCTCGCCTTTGGGACCTTATAAGTGTTTAGCTTTCAACAGTTGATGTTGCACTAAGGATATTGTGCTGCATATTTAAATACTTATAAGGTCCCAAAGGCGAGACCTATTGGCTATGCCAATGCTTGTTATTGTTTTGGTTTAATGATTTTGGCATGTTTATAGCTTATCGATTATTGATTGGTATTGATATATGTACTAACGCTATATGTTGAAGTCGTATTGAGTTTTATGTAGTTTGTACGACTTCTGGGATGTAGGAAGTCGGTAACAGTTCCGTAGTAGGGCAGAGAAAAGAAAACGCTGCTCTCGGGAAAGACAGAATTTTTGGCCCTGTAGGTACACAGGGAAAAGCGTGTAACAATTGAAGTTGCGCGTCACATTGTTTGGGTTCGATTTGGTGACATCGTCGTATGTTGCCGTTAGAGACATGTCTGTGTGAAAAGAGTGTGTATGATAGCGAAGGGTACCTGTGAAATTTTGGTCTTTAAGTACCAGGAAACCAATTGGCATACCGATAACGCTTATCACTGGAAAGGTAGCAGGTGTTCTCTGAGCTTGTTAGAAGGACAAAGTTGAGGTAAGCGCTGCTTTGTTAACGTATGTCATAATTCTGTGGTAGGACAGTCTGTTCGCTGTTCTCGTGAAAGACAGAATTCTGTGTGAATGTACTACATATTCTTGTGTGAAAGTGCGTGAATGAAATAGCATTCGGGTTAATTGTGAAACTCTGGTTTTATTTCTCAGGAGCATTGCGTTTCCAACTATGTGTCTTAATTCTGGAGAAACAGTTAATTGATGCTTGATAGAAGGGTGAAGTAGAGGGATGTGCTACTTTATCAACGGAAGTAACGATTCTATAGTAGGGCAGAGGTAAGCGCTGCTCTCGGGAAAAACAGGATTCTCGTGAGAAAGGTCTATTGCTATACTGTGGTTAGCGAAGCAGACAATGGAGATGTTTATATGTTGTAACTAACGGTTTTGTAAAAATTGAAACAAAGACTACCGAGTAGTCTTGTAAAGGAGGGGAAGACTGGAGACAGGAGTTAGGAGTAGGAGCTGCCGCAGCGACTGGTGACGTCAGAAAGACCGCGCTGGGATTGGACAGCTAGTCAGAAGTGTAAAACGCTCTGGATTGGTACGTTAGTGTAAAGCCGCGCTAGGATTGGAGAAGTACAGGGTGACGTAGACGCTCCAGGATTGGTGCGTTAGTGAGAGTCGCGCTGGGATTTGAGGATTGTGACAGTGACGTCGACGCTCCAGGATTGGTGCGTTAGTGAGAGTCACGCTGCTATTGGACTAAAGATCGTACAGTTGAAGAAAAAGACTAAGGTTTCACGGGAAAAAGGAAAATGTATTATCATTCAGCAGAGAAGAAGAAAAAATCCTTGTTTAGTAAAATAAAAGGATGGTTTGTGAAAGACAAAGAGATTGTGAAAAGGGAAGGACAGTTACTTCCTCTGACAAAACCCCCCGCATCCTTCATGGTTGCGAAATATGGATACCATACTTGCATTTGGTTAGACAATTGGGCGAAGTACACAAGGGAAGACGGAGTTTTAGCATTCCCAGAAAATGGGTCGTTTAATTTGGCAATTTTAAGGAACCTGAGGGAGAGAATGATGAGCTTAGATCCACGGCCTAGACCGACACAGTTTGAGGCTTTGACTGAGTGGGAAGATGAGATGCATGAGCGAGAAAAACAGAGAAATGGCAGTAGATATAGATATATGTTTGGACGGCCAAATGATCGTGAATCTCATTGTGATCGAATGAGAAGGTGGCGAGACGCAAGTATGACTGAAGGACTGATTCCCGTAAGAGCTGCAGGAGAAAATGAAGGAAGGAAATGTATAGAAAAAAGACATAATATAGAACCTAGAAGGTATGGAGCAAATGAATCAGAGGATGATGTCCTAGATGATATGTTTTACAAAAACCCACCGCCGTACAGACAGGAATCATAGATACTAACCTCAGGTACTCCAGTGAAGGAAACTCTGCGAATCATCAAAACAGAGGTTACGACTCCAGAGGTGAAGAGAAGAAATTCTCTTAGGGAAAGAGAGGAAGAGATGGAAAATACGGCTGAAAGTGAAAATTCCAGGGAATTAGCAAAAACCACGTTAGAACTAACAGAGAAAATAAGAGAATTGACCAAAAATTTAGAAGCAGTTACAGTCCCTGTAACCATAGGTCCGGTTATGCCCATTTTTGAAAAACAGAAAGAAAGTAGCATGGTCTAACAGTTCCGTATGTAAGCAATAGACAAGCGGAACAAACCCTAATGAGAGCAAGGGAGAATTCTTGGAGACACACAATGAGTGAAGGTGAACCAAATGTGTCAAATAACCCGTTTTATAGTCCTGATTCTGTAGAAAGAAACAGAATAGTAGGGGGACCAATATTAGAACCACAAAGAATGACAGAACAAGGGAATGTAGAAAAATCAGTAGGTATAACTACAGACGAATTGAGCGAATGGCTGAAGGGCTTGCAAGGGAAAGAAAAGGAATCCCAAACAATTGATGTGGCGAAATTACGCATGGTGTTAGAAGAATTAATAGTAGGGACAATCTCCACAGAAAAACTGAAAAATTACCAGGATGAGGAGCTGTTGTTCTTATATAAGATTGTCACTTGGAGAGCAAAGAATTTACATGACAGGTTAGAAGAAATAGCAAGTGAAATGGGAATTGACATGGAAAAGGTGAAAGCTTTACAAAAGCCTTACCGGACAAAGATATTGAAAACCTGAACACTACAGGACGAATAGGGCAGGTTAAGGACATAATCACATTGTTAAGAAAATGGGGAGATGTGGACAAATGGAAAAGTAGATGGTATAGAAAGCGAGATGATACCTCAGACAGAACTTTCCCAGCATTTCCTGTGAGAGAAAAGGGGAAGGTAGTGACAGAGTTTCCCATGAGAGAGATTCCAGGAGGGGGATATGTGCATGTCCCATGGACAAGACAGGACATTTTGTCATTTACAAATGACTTCCCTCGATTGCGAGAAAAGACCGTCGAGTGGTACAGACAGGTGGACAGGTTTGTTAAGCTGTCAAAGGTACTGTGGATTGATCTAAATAGCCTATTTGATATAATAGTGCCAGCAGACTTATGGGCAGAATGCAAAATAGTCATAGATTGGCCAGCTAAAGAATACCCAAGAGATCCCAAAACAGGAGCACCAGACTCCGAGGTAATGAAGAAATATGAACAAGTTATGGTATTTTTGAAAAACAAAGTGCCTCCCAAAGAAACAGATTGGGTAAAAATAGATCGAACACATCAGGAAGTGAAAGAATCAGTTCATGCTTACTATGAAAGACTAATACTAGCCTTCAAGCAGTTTAGTGGAGATGAGAATCTTGGTGAAAAGGATCTGAGTTATTTTGTGTACAGATTTGTGTATGGTTTACGTCCCGAAATTAGTGAAATGATAAAGCAGCACACAGTCGATTGGCAAAACAAGAAAATTGACGAAATCCTGAGACATGCCAAATACTTTAGTGATGAGATTGAGGCAAAGCAGCGAAAACTAAAGGAAAAGGCAATGTGGGCACAAGTGAAAGTTGCTGAAAGACAGGAAGCTCAGTTAGTCGAACAAGCCAATAACCCAGGAAACAAACCGAGATTTGGCCCAGGAAAGGGGAAAGGTAATATAGAAGAAGCTAAAAAGAAGTTTCCATGCCACAATTGCGGTAGGTTAGGGCATTGGAAATCCGAGTGTAAATATCCACCAAGTACTAATAATGAAAATCCATCATTGAATCCACAGGTGCAGTGTGAGGTGAGTGGCCAACTGCAGCAGCAGCAGAAGGCTGTTAATCCACAGAATCAGGTGCCAAAACCGCCATTACCGCAAAGCAGAAATACCCAGAAATATAGCAAAGAAGTGGGATTCTACAATAAAGAACAGGTAAACAAACCGCAACGCGCAAGCGCTGTTTCACAATATTGGCTGCGAAATGACGAGAGTGATTCAGAGGAGAATTATTGACGGTGCCGAAGAGAGGAGAAGAGTGCGTGCTTGGCGCAACTCTAGAAATAGATCAGACAGGACCATTTGTGGATGGGAAAGTTAATGATGAAAACATTACTTTTCTAGTAGACACCGGAGCTACGCGATCAACTGTCAGGTCAGCAGATGTAAAGAATCTTCCTCTTTCGGATGAAACAATCCAAGTAGTTGGGGTGTCAAACACCCAGATTAGGACATACCTTACAGAACCAGTAAAGGTTAAAATAGGGAAATTTTCTGACATGCACCGATTTGTGGTGTGTGACACCAGTCCTGTAAATTTGCTAGGTAGGGACCTACTGTGCAAGATGAACTGCACTATATTTTGTACTCCAGATGGACTAGCCTTTGAAACACCAGATGAGGATGTATTGTACAAAATGACGATAGCTAACAGAGAATGTGAAACTATTGGAACATATGCAGTATTTAATCCAGATGAATTGCCCAAAGAATTGAAACAGTCTGTGAAAGCAGGAGTCTGGGATTTTACTAGAGAAGATGTAGGCCTTATGAGAAATATAAATCCAGTAAAAATTACATTAAAAGAAGGAGTAGTTTATCCAAACATTCCACAATACAGACTGACACCTGAAATAAGGAGTGATACCTTTAATTGAGAAAATGATTCAGCAAGGAGTTTTGAGGGAAATAATGAGCAGTCCATGTAACTCACCTATAATGGGACGGAAGAAGCCTAATGGAAAGTTCAGAATTGTGCAGGATTTGAGAAAGATTATCAAAATTGTTGTGTCATGTTGTCCCATTGTTCCAAATCCATCAGTGATTTTGTATCAGATTCCCCATGATGCAGAATGGTACACAGTAATTGATTTGTGTCATGCTATCTTTTCCATTCCGTTGTATCATGACAGCCAGCCGATTTTTGCTTTCTGGTTTGGAGAGCGTATTTTGGCCTGGTGCCGAATCCCACAGGGGTACACAGAGAGCCCCTCAAAATTCAATCAGTTGCTGAAGAAATCTCTGGAAAGTCTAATAATGCCTGAAAATTCAGTTTTGGTCCAATACATCGATGACCTACTGGTGGCATCAAAGACGCGTGAGGTTTGTGAGACAGACACGATAGCTTTGCTGAACCGTTTGGCAGATGGAGGACTAAAAGTATCTCCGACAAAATTGCAATTCTGCAAAAAGGAAGTACAATACCTAGGACATAACATTGAAAAAGGGCTGAGAAAAGTAACAATAGACAGAATCAGAATTATCAGAGGAATGAGAGCCCCAATGACACAAAGAGAAGTGAGAATGTTCCTAGGGATGGTTGGCTATTGTCGTCAGTGGATAAGTAACTTTTCCCTGATTGCCAAACCATTGGTAAAGCTGACAAAGAGTGAGGTTAAAGACCCCCTTGAATTGAACAAAGAAGAATTGGCAGCATTTAGACAATTACAGGACAGCCTTTGTGAAGCCCCAGCTTTGAGTATGCCAGACTATGAGAAAGAGTTTGAGTTGTACTGCAGTGAGAGAAATGGAT
Source organism: Triturus cristatus (assembly GCF_964204655.1). Lineage (NCBI taxonomy): Eukaryota > Metazoa > Chordata > Amphibia > Caudata > Salamandridae > Triturus > Triturus cristatus. Next base: position 93,219,896 of record NC_140589.1, on the reverse strand, counting down.
GTGCACTCTCAGTGTTAATACAGAAACATGGAAGTTTGAGGAGACCAGTTGCATATTTCTCGTCAATGCTAGATCCAGTGGCTGTAGGTTTTCCCGGATGTCTGAAAGCAGTAGCTGCTACATGCCGAAGCCTAGAGCAAAGTGAAGGAATTGTGATGGGATATCCAGTGAGAGTGTTTGTACCTCATGATGTGGCGATCCTTTTAACAAGGAGCCGAACACAGTTCATGTCACATAGTCGGCTGACTAAGTATGAGAAGGTCATTCTAGGTGCAGCCAATGTGAGTCTGGAAAGATGTGTGAATGTGAATCCAGCCACACTATTGCCAGATGGAGAGAGAGTGGAGGTAAGAGATGATGTTGATCATGATTGCTTGGATGTGCTTGACTTTTGCACGAAACCCAGACCAGACATAAGAGATTTACCATTGCCAGAAAGTGATTATGTGATGTTTGTGGATGGATCTTGTTTGAGAACGGATGAAGGATTGTTGAGTGCAGCATATGCAATATGCACAGTTGCAGCAGTTGTAGAAGCATCACACTTGAAAGGAGTTAAATCCGCTCAAGTAGCAGAACTAGTGGCATTGACGAAGGCATGCAAAATTGGGAAGAATGTGAGAGTGACTGTGATAACTGACAGCCAGTATGGCTTTGGAGTTGTCTATGACTTTGGCTGCAGAGAGGTTTCCTGACCTCAAGTGGAACTCCTATAAAGAATGCAGAAGTGGTTGGAAAATTGCTTGAAGCAATACAGTTGCCCAAAGAACTGGCGGTCGTAAAATGTGCTGCTCATAGTCAAGGTAGTGATTATATCGCTACCGGGAATCGATATGCAAATGACATGGCTCAGTATTGTGCCCGAAACCAGTATTCAATCAATAGGGCCAAGGAAAAGGGAATGTTTTCTTGCTCCTTAATGTTTACTAACGTTGTGGGAACATGGGAAGAAGTGAGACAATTACAGGATAAAGCAGGAGATGAAGAAATGAAACAGTGGGTAAAAGCAGGTTGTGCACCAAGGTAAAAGGATCATGTGTGGGTCTATCGGGATGGAAGACCAGTAATGCCTGATGTCAACCATGGCACGGATGTATCATGGCCAAGGACATCTAGGGAGAGATGCCATGATAAGGGCCTTTAAGCAGACCCGGTACAATGCAAAATTCAGGTTGATAGCAGAGAGTCTCTGTCAAAGATGCCTGATATGTCAGCAGTACAATCCTGGAAGGAAAACAGTAGTGAACCTAGGCACAATAGGCCGAGAGGGAGGACCTTTCACCAGAATGCAAATAGATTTCATTGAGATGCCCCCTTGTAACAGGTTGAGGTATGTTCTGGTGATAGTCTGTCTGTTCTCCAGGTGGGTGGAGGCATTCCCAACAAGAAGAAAGGATGGAATAACAGTGGCAAAGCTATTGTTAAGAGAATTCGTCCCAAGGTTCGGGTTCCCAGTGACCATTGAATCAGACAGAGGAGGACACTTTTACAATTAAATCATGAGATTGATTTGTGAAGCATTGAGTGTACAACAAAAACTACATTGTGCCTATCGACCAGAGGCTTCTGGTGTGGTTGAACAAATGAATGGTACGATCAAAAACAGAATAGGGAAAATGTGTTTAGCCACAGGAATGAAATGGCCTGATGTCTTGCCTCTAGTTTTGATGACAATCAGATCTACTCCAGACAGAACTACAGGTTTCAGTCCCCACGAAATTATCATGGGACGGGCCATGAGACACGTGTTTGTTCCAGTCAACAAATTGATGACAATAACTGATGACATGGCTTTGGATTACTGTAAAGGCCTGGCTGACGCAGTCCATTCTGTGTTTCACCAGGTTGGAGCGGATGCCACTACCCTTGAAAGAAAACCAGCCCATGACCTGAGCCCAGGGGACTGGGTTAGAATAAAAGTCCACAGAAGAAGGAATTGCTTGGTTCCAAGGTGGGGAAGGCCAAGGCAAGTTGTCCTGACCACAACAACTGCTGTGAAGTGTGCTGGACTGAAAAATTGGATACATGCAAGTCACACTTTGAGAGTTCCAAATCCAGCAGACAGCATTGGAAAAGAATATTTTGATGATTCAGAATCGAGTGCTGATTCAGACAACGAGAATTCAAAGACAAAAGAAAATCCCGAAAGGGGGGAGAAGGAGCCAAGACTAGCTCCGACTCCAAGAGAAGAAATTCTGAGGAAAAGATTGCAGATTTCAGATACAAGTTCAGATTCTGGAGACGAGCAAAACGCCAGTGGCGAACACAAAAAGAAGAGAAAAGAAAAGAACATTTCAACAGAAGTGACATTCACACCAGATGAAAGAGTAAGAGAAGTTCCACCTGAGAAAATTCTTGAAGGGGAAGAAGGGACAGAGAGAGAGAGGGACAGATTTCTGCGGAAAACCCCCGAGGAGGTGTAGGGACATCCAACACTGAGTCAGGTGAAGGGACAAGCAGCAAGCAGGAAGATTGCGTGTCGGAGACTCGAGGAGGGACAGAAGTAGGGCAAACACAAGAGGTGGAAAAAGAAACTGTTGAAAAAGAAAAGCCAAACGAGACATAATCTGAAGACAGTGAAAACGAAATACCAGAGGGTCGAGTTCTGAGAAAGAGAACTTGGATCGAGGAAAGAAACAATAAAGAAGGCAAACTAAGAAGAAATGCTAAAGGAGACCTTTGGCCAAACAAAATAAAGAGACTGAGATATCGATTGACACGAGTTAAACCCTCAAAAGCTGAACAACTGAACGAAGTGACAAGTCAGCTCAAAGAAAAAGAGGGAGAGACAGAGGTGTCTGAAAACAAACGATCAAGAAAACCAAACCAGAAGTATAAGTCACCTGAATGGACGTATGTGGCACTACCTGAACAAGGAGAAGAGGTAGATAGTCAAGGAAATCCAGAGGAGACTTTACTGAAAGTGGTGGAGGAAGAAGAAACAGCGGAAATCCTGAGAGTTATCCTATCCGATATTGGAGAAGAAGCGGAAATTCAGGAATTTCTGTATGTGGATGATGAGAAGGAAGGGAAAAACGATGAGATGCCAAACTGAGTAATTTCAAGAAGGTCTTGGTAGAAAATATAAAAAATTGAATAAGAAATCGAAGGACTAAGATTAACCTGATAAGTGCTTAGCTCTTTCAGGTGAAAGAACAAGGAGCGGAGTAGAAGTCAAAAGACACGGTCAATTTAACAAGATGGCTAACATAGATGATAACAAGAGTAGATGCACCTTTATGAGAAGATGGTGTAAAATGTGTTGTTGTTGTACAGGATTATTAATGCTTCTTTGGAGCGTACTCGCTCTATTGATCTCTTTCAAGGTAACTTTAGATACTCTAGAAGGGCATACAGAGAATATGACTAACATAGTGAAGAGTTCACAAAAGGTAGTTCCATTTAAAACAAGCACTGAACATATACACAAGGATAGGTCTATAACTGATTTTTCTAGCAATGTGTTTTAAAAATTGTTGTATGAATATGTAAAAACAATGGATGTAAGGGATTGCTACGTATGTATGCAGTTGCCTGCCTCTGTTTCAGAAGGAGTGACTTATCATCACCTCCCAGCAACTTATGGAATAACATGTAGTGTTTTAACAAGTATATTTTATCAAGTAGGGAAATTAGAATATAATCTGTCAAATATAGATAACATTCTTGGACAATTGCCCATGAATAATGAATTGAATCCTGCTAAAACTGCTACTGTATTAGGTGATATTTTTATAGAAACTAAAGAACTAACCTTAGAATATATTTTTAGAAACAATTTAACTTGCAGTTTGAAGAAAGAAGAAAAATCATTTTTAGATATGGTTGAAGAAAGGAGATCAAGAATGCATAAAAAGGCAGAAGGACATGAATCAAGGAAAAATGCTTGGGACATAGACGGAAAAGAGGAGCTGAAAAGTGAAGCTAGTCCAACAATAGCTATAGATGCACCACAGAAAGGCAAATTATGTATTATGAGGGAAAGATCCCAATATGATTATTATTATATCGGGACTAGTGAGTGCCATGATACCTATTTTATTGCACCTGGCTGGGGATTTAGAGGCTGAGAGGATCCAGTTTTTCCTGGATTGTACTACATTTGTGGGAACAAGGCTTATTACAGGTTGCCTGACCATTGGTATGGCACATGTTATGTTGGCCTTGTCTTTCCAAAGATCTTTCACATGGATAGAGTAGAAAATAATGGACAAAATAACCTATTAATGCGTAATAGAAGAGAAACTTGGCTAGAAATTGTAGGTGACATTTTTGGAGCCTTGATACCAGCAGTGGGAATATCTTTGAATGCAAATAATATTTGGAAATTGTCAACAATAGTGGATCGCTTGTCAACAAGCACCGCTGGAGGATTTCTTTTGGTAAACACCGAAATGGTTGCTATGCATGCTATGATAATGCAAAATCGACTTGCCCTTGATATCTTATTGGCAAAAGATGGTGGAGTCTGTGGAATGCTGAAAGTTCAACATTGTTATACTTACATTCCTGATGAAAGCAAAGATCTAAAGGTTTATATCAACAATATTACAGAATTGCATGATGAAATAGTACCACTGGAGGTTGAAAGTATCTGGACTAAAATTAGTAATAAGATGGCTGCTATTAAGACTTTCTTAGGTAAATTAGGTAGTACCATATTAGGGAAAATATTATTTCCATTAACGTGTGTAATTTTCATATTATTAATACTTAGACTAGGATGTATGTGTTGCAGACATAAAAGAAATAAAAAGAAAATTAGATGAGAAATTATTAAAAAGAAGGAAAAGAAACAAGAAAGAGATTTTGAAGAAATAGAATTGGAAGAATGGAAGGAGAGTATGTATGACAAAACAAAAAGAGAAGATGAAGGGGAAACAGAATTATAATTGAGCAAGAAAACATTTGAATTTCTGTAAAAGGGGAAAATAAATTACATTTGTGGGTTTTATGGTGATAAAATCACCAAAGGGGGGATTGATGGAGCGGGTAAAATGATTTCCTTTTATATACCCAATCCATTTATGTATGTTTGTATTAAAACGATTAATAATTAATCATAATGATTACCAGTTTGTTGAATGGAAACTAATCAACCTCATTAACGGAGAGAATACATGTGGGATCGCTGTGCATGGCTAAAATAATATGTAAACTAAGTTTGTATGCCTATTAATAGGATAAACGTTGCTTATGTGATGTTATCATGAATTATGCTTAAATAAACAAGTATTAATGGCTTTGAACGTTGCATATGGCTAGATAAATGCACACACATATGGGTATTAGCAAGCAAGGGAAATAACACTGTTTAACCATTTCAATGTATTAATTAAGATTTTTGTGTTTCTTTGCTTAAGTTAACCATTTGGGTCTGCTATAAAATGGCCGCCGACTGAATCAGACATTTATGAAGTAATACCGATGAAGGGAAAGGAGAAATGCGAGAATTGCGCCTGCACAAACTTCAGCAGCTGCGACCTGCCGGTGAACTGTCATCGCTGTGCCCATCAAGGCTGCTCTGGGCGAAAGGCCAACCCTTCAACAGAAATTGTTGCAACCTGAACTATGGATTGCTAATATTCCCATACATTCGTTTTGGAACTTTTAATATGTGGGAACGACATCGAATGTTTCCTGATGCATTAGAATGTATTTCAGTTGACCAATGAGAATCACTGAAAATGTCAATGGCAACATTTGGAATGTAAATTTTAGTATAAATAATAGTAGACTAGAGAGGTGGGTGTTCGTCGTGACTTCATCATTTCCAGTATCCTGATGTTATGCAGACAGAGAGGACGGTGACTCTGCATGATAGAACAGAACTTTGACGATTTGACTGAGGACCAGATTCTGACTTAGAAAACGACAATTAGCCAGAATAGGTAAATATGACAACAGATGAAAGGTATTAACTAGGATTTAACCTGCATTTGGTTTAGATAAAGAAATATTAATTGAACTCATGTGTCGGGTTGTTCTTTATTTGAAATGTATTATTGAATAATTTCAGAGAATTAAGGAGTCATTAAGCTAATTCCAACTAAATGATTCATTGACCTATATTTCCTTGATGGGAAGAGAAGCGAGGGTTTTGATAGTAGAGGGAAAGTGATGAAGTTCCCATCAAGGGAAGCAGTGTGGTTCGGAACCAAGTGTTTTCCCCTTCTGAGTAGGTGCGGATAGATTGATGGAATGAATGTTGGTGTTATGGGCCCCACCAGCGTATGATGTGTATGTGTGTGTGTGACTGCGAGATCTCTCTGTCCGTGGTAGTAGGGGAAAATTGAAGAACCCGAACTGCACAACAGGAACCAGACAACCAAGAGTTGTTTCGCCGACGCGTTTCAGGATACACTTTCCCTTCTTCTTGGCGATAGTGTGGTATTGTAGCGAGACTGTCTGTTTTCAAATGTTTTATATTAATTGTTCCCACCTTTATGGGCGTTGCCTGTGAGGCATTCTGGTTCAGAGAGTCCATTTTTTGCGCTGCACTGAGCGTGTCTTGTCAAATTTCTTAAATTAAAATTAAAAAAAACACAGTGGGTTAGGTGTACAGTCCTGCTCCTGCAGATGGCCAGTGAATACCCCAAGCACGGACTAACTTCCAATTACTGGAGACCACGATTCCCGTCCTTGAATCAGCTGTTGTGCGGCGGTGCTCTACAGCGGCTGGGTCGCCAGCCGCTTATAAATCCAAACAAAATTGCACCCAAATAGCGAAGAGTCACACAGGTTGGTTTCTATTCCTTTATTATGTTTGGGGCTGCAATCCACAGGGTCCATCTTAACGCGGCTGCGGGCCTCTTGTGAAAGGCAGCCTGAGGCAGGGCGGTGTTTTTGCTCCTGATGCTGCCGTATTAGGGGAACCAGAGGGAACGTAAAACGAAACCTGGTACTGGGTTATTTCTGTTTACTGGAGTCGCGAACAAGGCCACCTGGGAGGCGCTCAGTGATGCCAGATGTAACAAGCATTTGCAATGCAAATTGGTCTCGCATTTGCTTGCGTTAGAACTATTGGCATTGTAAAAGAAAATGTCTTTTACTCATGTGTTAAGAGTGTATGTATGTAGTGTGTATTGGAATTATGTGGGTTGGACGTAATTGTTAGTTGTGGAATAGTGTGGCGTGGAGTTGATTTGTGTAGTGGAATTATGTGGCATGGTGTGCAGTGGAAAATGTGGATAGTAATTATGTTTTATTGAGTGTACTGGAATTAATGTTGAGTGGGATTGTGTGTTATGGCGTGTAATTATGTGGAATGGTATCTTGTTGTGGAATCGTGTTTAATTATATGGTGTGCTGTTGAATTTTGTCTCATGATGTGGAATTTTGTGGTATGGATTGGATGTATGTGGTGTGTTGTGTATGTGTGTTGTCGAGTTAAATTATGTGGTTTGGTGTTGAATTATATTGTCAAATGGAAATGTGTGGAGTTGAATTGTGTGGCGAAATTACACCCAAAGAGCGAAGAGCCATACAGATAGGTTTCTATTCCTTTATTGTGTTTCGGGCTGCAATCCACACTGGCAGGAACCAGACAACCAAGAGTTGTTTCGCCGACGCGTTTCAGGATACACTTTCCCTTCTTCATGGCGATAGTGTGGTATTGTAGCAAGACTGTCTGTTTTCTAATGTCTTATATTAATTGTTCCCGCCTTTATGGGCGTCGCCTGTGAGGCATTCTGGTTCAGGGAGTCAATTTTTTGCGCTGGACAGAGCGTGTCTCGTCAAATTTCTTAAATTCAAATTAAAAGAACCACAGTGGGTTAGGTGTACAGTCCTGCTCCTGCAGATGTCCAATGAATACCCCAAGCACGGACTACCTTCCAATTACTGGAGACCACGACTCCCTTCTCCTTGAATCCGCTGTTGTGCGGCAGGGCTCTCTAGCGGCTGGGGCGCCAGCCACTTATAAATCCAAACAAAATTGCACCCAAAGAGTGAAGAGCCACACAGGTAGGTTTCTATTCCTTTATTATGTTTGGGGTTGCAATCCACACGGGCAGGAACCAGACAACCAAGAGTGTCACTTCATAGGAATGCTGCTTCGGTGCCTTCGTGAAAAACTCACAAAGAGATTATATCCAAGACAAACCACTTCTGTCTTGGCGGGGGGGGTGAGATTACCTATTTAATGGGCCGGCTCGAATGACGATTGCGTTGTTTAGATCAGTAATCTGCACTGTACAGGAAGCAATTTTTTTTTAACTCAACCGCTATTGAACATTTTACACCCTTGATGGTACATTGTTCACAGGGCGAACCTTCTACAGGCCCAAAAAAATATCGGCTAGGTTCTTCGAAAAAGCCGCATTCTCCTGGCACTCTAGCGCGCTGCGCAACAACAGCAGCATTTCCGCCATGTTGTTGAGTTCATGGAAAGCACAATGGCAGTTTTTATACCAAGAAGGGAAATAAGTACTTTAAAATGGAATTAAGCGCCTGCACTTCACAATGCCACGGCGCCACGTAAAAATACTGAATTATCGCCCTGCTCCGCTCCTGTCACGAAAAATCTGGCAAGCAGTGCTTAATTTGGGCTGGTGGAGGCTCAGGTACTCAGTTTTGTAGACGGCGCTTATCTTCATCTACAAACATGTACAGAGATAAAGGTACAGAGAAACACACAAGGGCAAAGCAGGAAGAGAAAGACTGGGGGGGAAACCGTGCCAAAGAAGTAAAGCAGCCAGGGACCTGTACGAGTGAGATAAAGGGGCACGGAGTGCCTGATAGTGGTTAAAGAGGCAGGCGGTTCGAAGCTACCCAGCCTTGGTACGGTGAGTGCGGCCATTCAAGAGCGCTTAAACAGAACGTTGAGCAGCGCTACACTGACGTCGGGGTAGACACCGGTTGCGACCCCATGGCTTCCCTCACTGTTTTCAGAACGCAGTTACATTTTTAGGCCCCTACCTAAAGTTCACACATTCTGCTAACGTTAGGCATTAATAATGGAAATACCAACTGCCCGTCTCCACACTTCCTTTGGTGCACACAGTGAGAGCGTGACAGAAGGGTACGTCCCGCATGCACCCGTCTCCTGCGCATGCGCGCCCTGTGCGCGGCAGGTGAGGCCGCGTCGGAGCATCTTCAACTCGGCAACTGTAGTGAGCTCGGAGCACGCTGTGCCCAGTGCGACTGACTGGCGAGCTTGCTGCAGGTTCCGTGAGACAGTGAGCGCAGCCCCAGCACTGCAGGTGAGCCCAGGGTCCATCTTATCTCGGCTGTGGGCCTCTTGTGAAAGGCAGCCTGAGGCAGAGCGGTGTTTCTGCTCCTGATGCTGCTGTATTAGGGGCACCAGAGGGAACGTAAAACGAAACCTGGTACTGGGTTATTTCTGTTTACTGGAGTCGTGAACAAGGCCACCTGGGAGGCGCTCAGTGATGCCAGATGTAACAAGCCTATGCAATGCAAATTGGTCTCGCATTTACTTGCGTTAGAACTATTGGCGTTGTAAAAGAAAATGTCTTTTACTCATGTGTTAAGAGTGTATGTATGTAGTGTGTATTGGAATTATGTGGGTTGGACGGAATTGTTAGTTGTGGAATAGTGTGGCGTGGAGTTGATTTGTGTAGTGGAATTATGTGGCATGGTGTGCAGTGGAAATATGTGGATAGTAATTATGATTTATTGAGTGTACTGGAATTATTTTGAGGGGGATTGTGTGTTATGGCGTGTAATTATGTGGAATGGTATATTGTTGTGGATTCGTGTTCAATTATATGGTGTGCTGTTGAATTTTGTCGCATGATGTGGAATTTTGTGGTATGGATTGGATGTATGTGGTGTGTTGTGTATGTGTGTTGTCAAGTTAAATTATGTAGTTTGGTGTTGAATTATGTTGTGTGAAATGGAAATGTGTGGAGTTGAATTGTGTGGCGTGGAACTGTGTGGATAGCTTTGCCTTTTTGGTGATGAAAAAAACAAATAGGTAGGAGCTAAGCTCCAGATCTGTGTGTTTGGATTATAAAAAAAGCCAAGCATTTGTAATGCAAGAGGTCTCACATTTGCGAGAGTTAGAGCTTTTGGCGTTGTAAATGTCTTGTACCTATGTGTTTTGTTTGGAGTGTTGTGGATGTATGTGGTGTGGAGTGGAATTATGTGGGTTGAACTGAAATTTTAGTTGTGGAAATATGTGGGGTGGTAGTGAGTGGTGTGTAGTGTATTTGTGTAGTGGAATTATGTGGCATGGTGAATAGATAGGGGTAAGAGCTGTTATATATGTATATATATAAAACATTTGAAAACAGACAGTCTCGCTACAATACCACACTATTGCCATGAAGAAGGGAAAGGGTATCCTGAAACGCGTTGGCGAAACAACCTTTGGTTGTCTGGTACCTGCCTGTGTGGATTGCAACCCCAAACATAATAAAGGAATAGAAACCTACCTGTGTGGCTCTTCGCTCTTTGGGTGCAATTTCGTCTGGATATATATATATATATAGATATATATATATATATATATATATATATTACTCGCAATCTTGTTTAAAGTTCCTTAATCGCATGGAACAAACAGGGGCGGTCTCCACTTCTTTTGTGCAAATTGATTTATTTTTTCAGATTCAGTTTGCCGCCATGACGCATTTCGTCCTTTGCAGGCCTTGATCACATGACGCATCTACAAACCCCCCTCTTTTTTAAAGTGACAAGTGCATAACAATAGAAAACAGACTATCGTCTTGTTTCTGCATCAGATTACATATAGCAGCATTTTTGCATTTAACAATCTGGAAAACGTTCAATCGAATGAGCAAATTAAATATACGTATACTGTCAGTATAAATACAATTCATTAAAAACACATTGGAAACATATTAAAACACGTGAAAACCCGGATACTAAACAATTGCCGTAAGTACATGCAGTTTGCCCATCTTGTTGTATAACGATTCCTGTGCTTTTGTACATAGTTATTTCCTTAGTTAATTACTCCTGAAATGGATGTCAGAGTTGCAAATGTCTAAATATTACTGCCCCAGTGGGCATAGTCCCTCTGCTAAATATGTAAAGTACATGTTTTGAAAGTGCAAAAAGTGATAAAGTGCAGGACATCAGCTCCTGGCGTTACCCTGAAGTGCAAAATTTCATAAAAAGTGCAAATGTGCATTGCTATTTCCTAAAAAAACATAAATATGTTATTGTAAAAACAGCAAAAGGAGGTTATATACAGGGGATGTGGAGTGCATTTGTTTGATATTTTTTTTTTTATTGTGCTCATGTATATGCATAATGTTACGGGATCGTCACGTGTAACCCTATACTAAACTCATGTGATGTATGCTGTTTATAGCCATGTGTAGAAAACCTCGGTTGTGTTCAACCCCTGTGTGCTTTAGCTATCCAGCTCAAGGATGTACCTAGTCTCCAACCTTCCAACCTTCTAAGGACTGCCTCCCTGTCACCACCACATATCATGCATGGGACCGAGTCCACAACAAAATATTTTAACTGTGCTAAATTGTTGCAGTGGACTTCCCTATAGTGGTGGGCCACTGGGTATGTAGAATCCGAATTTGTGATGGCACGTAAGTGTTGGAGAATTCTCTTGTGACCCTGCAGTTTTGTGCTGCCCACGTACAGTCCACAAGAGCACTCCAGCACATAGATGGCAAATTCAGTTCTACATGTGAGAAGTTTCTGGATTTTTGTGGGCTTATCTTTGAATGGCATTGAGTAGGACATTCTATTTACACCAAACTTGCACACCAGGCACGATGAACATCTGATGAAACCTTTCCCTTTTGACAGTCAATTGGAGCCAGGACTCACTTCCGGACTACTACTGACCAGGAAGTCGCTCGTGGACAGGGCCTTCCTAAACGTTATTGTTGGCTTTTTAGGAAATTTAGCCCCCACTATTGGAACATTCAGCACTAAGTGCCAGTTTCTCTTGATAATCCTGCATAAGTTTTTCTTCTGTTTATTACATGTCAGACTTAACCTTGGATTTGTGGTTTCCGGCTTTGTGTCAGTGTTTTGTTTTATGCTTACTATCTGATGGTTTGAATAATAAGTCATTTCTGCACTGATCCTTTGCTTTTAGGATGGCTGTATTGATGTTTTTTTCAGAGTAACCTCTGGCTAGGAACCGTGCCTTGCATTCTGCCTGTACATTGATCAAATCAATATCTCTGCTGCATATTCTTCACACCCTAAGCATTTTCCCCATACAGGATACTGTGTATGGTATGCTTGGGGTGGAAGCTGGACGCATGCAAGATAATATTGTCTGCTGTGGGTTTGCAATGTAATTTAGTCTCTAATTGGTTGTTGGCAATGAAGACTTCCACATCTAGAAAACATACTGAAGTTTCACTGATATTGTGAGTGAAGCGCAAATTGATGTTGTTGTTGATGATGTTAGTAACAAACTCTATTGCACTTTGTCTACTTACTTGCCAAATCACGAAAAGGTCATCTATGTACCTTATCCATTTTACTACCTGTTCTTCCAGAGTTTTGTCATAGTTAGTGTTCAGAATCATTTCTTCCCACCATTCCATATGGCGGCAAGCATAGCTTGGAGAAAAGCTTGCCCCCATTGCCACCCCTCTTATCTGCTGGTAAACTTGCTGTTGGAACATGAAAAAGTTGTTTTCTAGGCAACATTTGGTCATACTAATGAGCATTTTGTTATGTTGGTAAACTCCAATAGCTCTGGTGCCCAAAAAGTGTTCCATGGCTCTAACCCCGCCTTTATGATTTATACTAGTGTATAAGTTAGAGACACCTAATGTCATTAAAAGATAGTCATCTTTCCACTGACAATTGTAGATATGTCTTAAAAAGTCAGTTGTATCTTGTATGAACGATGGTGGAGCTCGAACATGTTCCTGTAGGAAGAAATCAATGTATATGGAAATATTCTCCAGCAGACTTTGTTTTGCCGAAATTATCGGTCTTCCTGGAGGGTATACAATGTCTTTGTACACCTTAGGGATAAAATAGATAACAGGCATAGTTGGATAGTTATCCTCTAATAATCTACATACTTCCTGATTCAGCAGTCCTGTGCTTTTCCAGGCCAGAAGATTATTAAAAAATCATTTTTTTATGACAATAGTAATTTGTTTATTGCTCAGTTTCTAATGTGTATATATATATATATATCTCGCGCTCCGGTTTCCGTCTTTTTCACTTCACTCGCGGTCAGGTGCTTTAGTGACGGACACCGCGTATAACAAACAGGCTCGCGGTAAAGTAAAGATACCAGCACTCGCGGGAACAGTTGTCCTTGATCTTTATTAGGACAAACACACGACAAAACGTGTTTCGGCTGCCGCCTTTTTCAATTGTGGTCGGCACCGACTTGAGGTAAACATAAATACACTACAAGCAACATCAACATAGGACTTACTCCATTCCTCCAATGGCAGCCATTATTAAACATGCGAAATCCTCCTCAAATTCCTATTTAAATGTTTTGTATTTTTTTATACCAGATATTCATATCCAGCCCTGAATAGGCGATCTTCCCACAATAATTGTATCTTAACATAATGCATATTACTTAATATCTGGATTATCAGAATTGCATGTAGGGCGCTGTTGCTGAATATCTAACCCTGAATGGGTAAATGTTGCACAAAATAATGTACTTCCTATATACATTATAGCTTTCCAATTGCTATACTTTGTTCATAACAAGTAGATTCCCAAACTACAGGTGAACAGCCATTTCCTCCTGCTATTTAAACCAAATGGCTTCCTCGTCTGATTATTGATAATATGTCTCGACTCTAATCTTCTGAGTTGCAGCTGTCTATCACCCCCTCTCACATTTGATGGTACCTGATCCATACAGAAAAATTTCAACAGATCCCTGTTGCTCTGATGGAATGCCTCAATGTGCCGTGCCACCGGATAGGTTACATCTTTGTTGTTGATGGCTCTCTGATGTTCTAAGATACGCCCTTTGGTGGGGTGTATAGTGCTTCCTATGTAGCGCAAACCACATGGACAAATCAAACAATACATCGTGTACAAGTATTGCAGTTCATTAGTTTAATGATTCTTCTTGGATGATCTAAGCCAGGCACAGTGTAGTTCAAAACCTTCTTGCTGTTCCTACATGCCCTACATTTAAGACATGGATAGAAACCTGCAATTCTACCAAAAGCAGATGGTCTATTTTCCTGGCTGCAATGACTCTGAACTAGATTGTCACACAGTGTTCTTGCTCTCCTTAATATCATAGGTGGTGCTTTTGGTAGGTCTTTCCCTATTAGTGTACTAAGTATACATTTTATATTGTTTTTTCACTTTTTGCAGCAGCGTTGTTATTGGTCCTGAAGAAAGCCAACACTTACTTGTTAGATGTTAAGTGGCTGACACATGTCGACCCACTTTTCTATCCTAGCAGTTTAAATATACACTGCTGAACACTGCGTTTTAAATCTGCCAGCACAGATGAGCAAATAAAGTTTTCTTTTCATCTGCACTAGGCAGTTTTAGATTCACACTTTTTCTATTTTTGATTTGTTGCGCTGCACCCACACATCACCATCTTTCGCTCACATTTGGGATTTTAGCATCCATTTTTGAGGCTTGAACATTAAAACATCCCAGAGCTCCCTCCTCTCAGAGAGGAGGTTGTAGCCCTCAGTGGGACTAGGATTTCCCACTGGGAGGAGAAAGCCCAAATGATGAAGCATGTCACCTTTGGTGCAGTGAGGGCATTCGTCCTAAAAGGGATTTTTTCCCCTATTAGATTTCTATTCAAGAGACACTTCTATTGCTCTTCTTTTTTCCTCTTGTATCTTTTCTTTTGCTGCTTTATTGCATTACGTCTAAGATGTATCAGACCTAAGAAATTCATTGTGTTGATAATATATTGCTTTAGGGGTATTATTTCTTGTAGGTCTATAAAAATATACATACCCTTGGACCCCCTTCTTTTCAAGTATTTGATGTGTTCTGAGTTTTTGCACGGCCTCGGCCGCGGGTCCTGTTGTCATAGTCCACCACACAGGTGCACTATTTTTCACAAAATAATTTCTTATTCATAAGATTGGGTTTGGCTGTCTTACCTTTTACTAATAGAGTGGTAACCTTTTGAAAAGCACATTACTACTTCCGAGCAATGGCTGAACTCTTGGGCTTAGCCTTTGATGAGGCAGTAGTACGAGATATTCTACTCACACCCAGTATTTTAGAGATTCCAGCCAATGTCAACTCTACATCTACCGACGATTGGGCCAAACTCTTGGTGCTGAAACGCTCGCACTCACGAACATACATACATGGTGCGATCATGACAGAATATTTGAGAGCCAACTGTGCACCAACTGGCCTCATAGTAACTAACACGCCACGTTTGTTCTTAGAGGACAAGCAGTTTCTTAAGGATTGGTCTTTGATCGCATGGCGCTGTCCCAGAGATTGGCTTATCTTAATAATCAGCACTGCTAAACGCATTGCTGACACCATATTGGTAGAAATACAAACGCTAGAGACACAGATAAAGTCAATTTTGGTGACCTCTGTCTACAAAAAACAGGCAGATGAAACCAATAAAAACAACAAAGATTTTAAGGAATCTATATTGGCTATCAAGATATCCAAATTCAAAAAGGATCTTGATAAGTTTGCTTTTGAAAAGGTATATCCATATACGAGTGATTCCTTTGTGCCCCCGCAGTTCAATCAGAGGGGTAGAAGATATGGCTCCAATTATTCCACTTCATCAAGTGATGATTTGTCTACAGATTCAGACTCGGCCTCCTTTGGAGACCGTAGACCAAGAGGTAATCAGGGAAAGAATAGAGGGCAAAGGGGTGGTGGGCAATACAGCCAGGACAGCCACAATGGTGGCATCCGGGCCCCTTTGGTTCTTCTCAACCACCATTCCCACTACCTATGCACCCTTTTCAGCCTTTTAACAATATGATACCTCCACAGCCTTTTTTAGGGTTTGGCCCGAGAAGATCAAGGGGACGCAGAAGAAACCAGGCCTCAGTACACTGGGACACACCAGTAGCACCCAGGATATTACGCAGCATGGTTCAACCACCAGTGCAACCAGGGACCAGTCAAGATGCAACCTAATTATGAATCTTAGCCAACACCACCTCACTCCAACTGAGACATCTGCATTAGAGAAAGGTTTAGGCTTTGTTCCAACTTGCACTGGTGATGCTTTTTTAATCAGACAAGAGTTGGCCGTTTTTTTTCGAGAAATATGCCTGAGAGCTTTTTTTGAAGGCAAAGATGCTATAGATCAGTCCGCAGATATGAAGAACACAGGTCTGAGACCACGTTCCACCTTCAATCCTCCATCACATATGGTACCTACTGAGGTTACAACATTTGAAAAAGCGGTTCTACAAGATGTGGATCACTTGTTTAAACAAGACACTAGACAATACCATAATTTACCTAAACAAGAACAATGGGCATTGCGACAACTGGCCAACAATGAAACTATTGTTATAAAGGCTGCAGATAAGGGGGGGTGCTATTGTGATCCTCGATAGCACCACCTACAGAGCTGAATGTCAAAGACAGCTAAACAATAGGGTTGCAAACAGATTGCTGAAAATGGACCCTACTAAACGTCTGACCAAAGATATTAAAACGATGGTGGTCGAAGCCAAAGAACAAGGGTGGATTACAGATCATGAAGAGGCATTTTTGCTAGCATCCCACCCGGTGGTTCCATATTTTTATGTGCTTCCCAAAGTACACAAGGGACAATTACCACCTCCAGGGAGACCCATAATATCTGGGATTGGCTCATTGTTGGAGCCTTTATCTACTTTTGTTGACCATTTCCTACAACCTTTGGTGTTGGAAATGCCCACATATCTTCAAGACACTAAGCACTTACTGCGTCTCTTAAATGATATCAATTTTGACCTAGAACAAGACTACTTGGTCTCTTTAGATGTGGAGTCACTTTATACTTCTATACCACAGGATGAGACACTTGCCACCATAGAGTCTTTACTGGTATCTAAATCATTAGAAAGTATAACTCCAGTTCATTTCATAATGAAGTGTGCTCGATTAGCCATGAAAGAGAACTTCTTTAAATTTGAGGATGACATTTACTTACAGACATCCGGTACATCAATGAGCAGTATTTTTGCCCCTAGTCTGTCCAATCTGTACGTACATGCCTTTGAACAGTCTATTGTGTTACATGAGGACAATCCGTATATAGGTCATATACTGGCTTGGAAGAGATACATCGATGATGTTTTCGTCATCTGGAGGGGTACTCCAGAAACCATCCAATCCTTCCATGCTTGGTTGAACTCCAAAAACAACTTTCTGAAATTTACATTGGAATATTCAAATATGGGTTTATCCTTTTCGGATATCCGCATCTTTCCAGAAAGAGGAGGTCTAGGCACAGAACTCTATAAGAAGCCCACTGCTTGTAATTCACTATTGTCTTTTGGAAGCTTCCATCCGAAGTCCTTATGAGAGAATCTGCCCTTCGGGCAGTTCCTCAGGATAGGGAGGAACTGCTCCACTATAGACAAGTATAATGAGCATGCCAAAATTTTGAGTGACCAGTTGAAAGAGAAGAACTATCCATGTAATTTGATCCAGAGGTCACGTAAAAGAGCTGCCAATAATAACAGGGATCCTTGATTGAAGTAGCTGGCCCTAAAGAAGAACTGGATAGGCTGACATGTGTCAACACTTTTTGCAGCTACTCCAACAAAATTAAGAAAAAACAAACATCCTTATGGGGCTTACCACCAGTGGTGGGGCACTACCCTTGTGGCTCTTGTGCGGCTTGTCCTCAGACTACTCACATGACGGAGGTAGACATTGGTACCACAAAACCATGGTTGCTGAATAAACATACGAACTGCAATAGTGAAAAGGTTATCTACCTGATCACATGCCCATGCGAATTGCGGTATGTGGGTATGACCACACGCAAGGCAAAAATGCGAATTTTGGAACACAAAAGCACCATTCGGTGCAAGAGAAGATCTACAAAGATGACAAATCATTTTCTGGATTCTAACCATCAAGCTGACAAACTCATATGGACTATACTTGAACAACCTACAATACCCCAACATGTCACGGACATCTCTAAATTTTTGTTTAGAAGAGAACAGCGTTGGGTATTCCGCATCAAGAGCGATACCATAGGATTAAATGAAGACATTCCCTGGTTATCGTTATGAGTATTGCAGTCAAAGAAGTACAACATATTTAATCTTTAGGAGGTTACACTTCAGTTCCCTTGCACAACAATTTTGACAAAAATAGATATATCTTACATTTTTGCCCTATAATTATCCAGCAGTTTCATTCATCTCTATTTAATAAGAGATTAGGATCTTTATGCTGGTAGGAACACTAATACTTGATATAATTGGTTATTTCACAGGTCTGGTAACAATGGTATTTAGAATTATACATTGCGTGTTCACCTAATAGAAATTTTTGCTCATGATTTCTAAAAAGCATTCTTACAACTTTGGCCTTTTTAAAGCATTGGTTAGCCTATTAAAGTTCTATTTCGCATCTTTTTTAACATCAAAAGAGCATGCGCTGCACCCAAACACCGATCTGCAGCGCATGCGTGTTAATCGAACAGGCATTCCCAATGGATACCCTTTGGGTCCTCCGCAACTGCCTGAATGAAAACGATGCGGTTATTTAAGACACTGAGCTGCTCCCGTCGGTACCTCTGGTCGCAAATTCATTCCGCAACGGAGTAGAGTTTCTCTAATACGGGTATATGATTACACTTTGGTGGAGAATGACATCCACTAAATTAGATAGGTCTATCCACAAGATTCCGTTTGGGGCTCCCTTTTGTTTGTCTGTACGGCGCCCGATTTAGACGAGCACTCTGGGAGTTTAACGAGAGTCTAAACCTTGGGGACTAGGCATTAAATACACTATGGCTTCGTATTAAGACAAAGCGATACACATGTCGCTATAGAAACAATGTTTGTCTCGATCTAGTGAATTAGCTCAATCATATGATTGTGAATACTGAGACTGGGACATCAACATATACCAGGAAGTTGTAAACACCAGTGCGCTTCATTGGGGAACGATATGAGATAGATGCTATTTGTTTAGCCTATAGATGACACGGCCTAAAACATATGTTGTACAAATGGATTCGAATAGGAGTGTCACTATTGGTTCCTTGCTAAATAAAGATAAGAGGTTACTTATGTATCACGTCTCAGTGATTCTCACTCTAGTAATTTGGTTTTAGACGGCCTTACCCACATTATTTCTTTAGAACTCAGCATGGCTGATTTACCACAATTTGGTTTTTCTGTTTGAACTTACAGAGCGGGGCTCCCCTTCCTGAGTTTGTGACCAGGTAGAGGTAGGCTTACTTGTCCTACTATATGGGTGAGTAAATATATGTTTGCGTACCTGAATGGATTTGCATTTGAGGATTGATGAGTGTGTCATCCTCTTGAAGTAAAGGAAAAGTTTCTAAGTACTCGTTGATTGAAGAGTAATTGTCCTTTCTGTGTCTCTTTTTGTTTAGACAAGTACCAGTGATACCGATTCTGGACTTGGATCACTGTTTCTGTACTAAGCATACATTTTATATTGTTTTTTCACTTTTTGCAGCAGCGTTGTTATTGGTCCTGAAGAAAGCCAACACTTACTTGTTAGATGTTAAGTGGCTGAAACATGTCGACCCTCTTTTCTATCCTAGCAGTTTAAATATACACTGCTGAACACTGCGTTTTAAATCTGCCAGCACAGATGAGCAAATAAAGTTTTCTTTTCATCTGCACTAGGCAGTTTTAGATTCACACTTTTTCTATTTTTGATTTGTTGCGCTGCACCCACACATCACCATCTTTCGCTCACATTTGGGATTTTAGCATCCATTTTTGAGGCTTGAACATTAAAACATCCCAGAGCTCCCTCCTCTCAGAGAGGAGGTTGTAGCCCTCAGTGGGACTAGGATTTCCCACTGGGAGGAGAAAGCCCAAATGATGAAGCATGTCACCTTTGGTGAGTGAGGGCATTCGTCCTAAAAGGGATTTCTTCCCCTATTAGATTTCTATTCAAGAGACACTTCTATTGCTCTTCTTTTTTCCTCTTGTATCTTTTCCTTTGCTGCTTTATTGCATTACTTCTAAGGTGCAACTTGATAATCCCAGTCGCTTGTGCAGTTCCTCTTTATTCTAAGAAGTTCACCATACGGAATACTTGTTATAGTTTTTCCTGGATGGCAACTTCTTGCATGCAGCACGGAATTGCCCGCGGTGGGTTTTCTATGCAGGGACGTGCATAGTCTGCCCTCTGCAGGAAATATCGTAAGATCCAAAAAGTTCACCGATTTTTTACTTATTTCTCCTGTGAACTTGAGATTGAGATCATTCTTGTTCAACACTCTCAAATATTCTCATGCTAGTTGTTCTGTACCTCTGAAAACGATGAACAAATCGTCTATGTATCTGTTCCAACTCATGACCTTTTCGGTCCAATTTCTGTTAGTCTCTGCCCAGGCCACCTGCTTCTTCCTCTAGCCAACGAATAAATTTGCGTAGCTGGGGGCAAAGCAGGTTCCCATCGCAGTACCTCGTATCTGTCTAAATAAAAGGTCTTGAAACAAATAAATGTTGTTGCACAGGCAAAATTTCACATAGTCAATCAGCATGTTGTTGTGTTCTGCCAGGTTCATCGGACAATTTCCCAAAAAGTACTTAATTGCTTCAATTCCTTGCATGTGAGCAATGCTGGTGTACAGACTTGTAATGTCAAGTGTCATCATTACTAGATCATCCTCCCAGGTCAAGTTCTCCACCCGGTTTAAAAAATCTTTAGTGTCTTTGATATAAGAAACCAATTAAGTCACGAATTCAAACAAGAAAAAATCCACAAACCTGGACATATGCTCCATCAAACTTTCCAAGGATGAAACTATGGGGCGACCAGGAGGGCATGTAGCATCCTTATACAATTTAGGAAGATGATAGAATGTAGGTAGTCGTGGGTATTTGCACTCCAAGAAGCCATATTCCTCCTTGGACAATAAGCCTTTATGGTACCATTTATTAAGGAGCATCCGATAAGATGTGATGCTGTTCTCAAACTCCTTTCGTGTTACCTTCATGTAACTCGACTCATTGCTGAGCTGTTTTAAGGCTTCATCTTTGTAGTAGTCCATTGTCATCAACACGATATTCCCATCTTTGTCTGATGGTTTACAGACAATGGTCTTATCTTCCTGCAAATCCTTGATCACCCTTCTTTGTATCTCCGTGATATTTCCACTTAATCTTTTTATGTTATTCATCTTGCGTAGTTTGACCAGTTCCTTGGTCACTTCTTCTGTGAAAACATCAATGGAGTCCATCGGCATCAGGGGAACAAATCTAGATATAGGTTTGAAGGGACTGCCTGGATTCAATTGTGCTGTCCCAAATTGGTCCTTGGTTCTCACATTGCTTGGAATTAATTCTCTTGGATCACCTTCATTTTGAAGTTCTTCCAGCACCGCCAATGTTTCCAAGTCACAAGCCGTGAGGCTATCCATATCTATGTCTGTGATCTTACTTTTCCCATGATTTGTCTGTTTTTTGCCTTTAAAATATTTAAACAGTTTCATTTTTCTTGAACATTTGAACAGGTCAATCTTGGTTTGTGTATATTCTGATTTTTTCAATGGACAAAAGCTTGATCCAAGTTGTAACACTTCAGTTTCAACTGCATTCAATACTCTTGATGTCAGATTAACAATTGTAAGCGTTTGTGGGGTTATCGTCTGGTCACCCGTTTGCTCCGGGTCACTCGCGGTGAGGCGCTGCTGTTGCTTGTTCCAGCCACCTCTCCTCGTATATATATATATATGTGTGTGTGTGTGCCTGTTTATATAGCTATTCCCCAACAGGAGCTACTAGTTAGTTTATTTGTGCTAAACTACATACTACTCAGTAGAGCAATTATTTGGAGAGGTATTTAATAACACCCAAACCCAACAAGAGGTGGCATATAGGTGCCTAGAGTGATTAGGCAGAAAGAAAAACAACCAAATGAACTCAATTCAGGAAGAGGGACCATCATGTCCAAACAATTACCTGCATGTGCACCAATTTAGCACCTTAACAGGTTCTAAGGCTACTTCCTTCATTCATTACAAAAAAGTCTTATCTGGGATAGCAAATCTACATACATTTAGACGATTAAGCAGCTACATGTGTCTCCTATTTTCGCTATTAGGAGCGAGTGTGCCTGTGTTTGCATTTTAAATTAAATCATTCTCTCATCAAGAGGCCAGGTGTATACGAGGTTGGCTATGTGAGTAAAGCACCTTATATGTTGAGCTAGTTAAGGGCAATAACAGAACTTTAAAATCATACCTATATGTTACCTTCTGATTTAAAGGAGTGCGACTCTGCCTACATTTGCTGTGATATGCACAACTGAGCACAGGCCTGTAGAAAGTAGCATCGGATGCTCACAGTTCTCTCAAGGTAACCCTGCTGCTGGAAGGGGCTTGTGGTATTTGCCAGGTTTTTGGTCTCAGTTGCTGTGTATAGAAGGGCCTGTTTTGTGGGGTGGCTAACTTCGTAGTCCTATCTCATGCTGATTTATGGCTAAATAATGGAGTCTGGAGTTTCAACGATACACAAATGTGTTCGAAAAGGTGATTTGTTAAGAGGATTATGTCTGGGTGAGCTCTTATATGGGATTCACATGGCTGCGTGTGTTTTTGTATGGGTCGGCAGTGATGATCAGCTCTGTGTACTGGCAACATGATATGGGGCAGAGTGCCCCATATCTGGGGATACTGCTTAAATTGGGAGTCTGGGGCGACGTCATGATGCCCAAATGGGTTTGGGAGGCTGTATGTGAGGATAGTCCCATTATTGGCAACACACCCCACTCACACCACAACAGAGGAGGCATGCATAAATAAATACACAACACAACTTTTGTTTGGAGAAAATATTGCTGCAGGTTTATTCCATACAAAAGTATGCAATATGGTGGGTTATCTTACGGCGATCCAAGGGCAGGCAGCTGTACCAACCTATGCTGCCCTGCCCACCTGATGAGCCAAGCACTGTGGAGAATCCAATCAGAGCTACCCTTATGGGGGTGATCCCATTACTTACCACGTGACACATTGGTCCCTTATTACTCACGCCCCTTTCAGGGCGGAGCATAGCAAGGCAAGCTCCCGGTTGTTTAGGCCCACAACCGCCTGAAGGACTAACAGGATGCAGAAGTAATTGTTCCAGGACCCTCCCATGAGGCTCCTGGGATTTGGCTCTGGCACCCCTATTGTGCCCACGCAGAGGTACACTTCTGTACCCATATGCTTCCAGATCGCCCTGTAACTCCGCCTGCAATGGCAAAAGAGAACATTACAACGTTCTATGTACTTCGCCTGCCAACCCCACGCCGGGTAAGCAGTAGTGTGGGAGACAGCGTGTCCGGCGCAAAGAGGACACCAAGATGGCAGGAGGAGGCATAAATTCCTCCCCACCTCCTCGGAGCGCCGGAAGTGATGCGCCTGGCGCACCTGGTAAGGGGATTCCTCCTAGAGTCCTGCATTAGTAGTGGGGGTGGGGAAGTGCCCAAATGGCACTAAAGGGGCCGCCCTTTTAGGGTGGCCCACACCCACATCACAACAGAGTGGGCATGCATAAATAAATACACAACACAACTTTTGTTTGGAGAAAATATTGCTGCAGGTTTTTTCCATACAAAAGTATGCAATATTGTGGATTATCTTACGGGCGATCCAAGGGCAGGCAGCTGTACCAACCTATGCTGCTCTGCCCGCCTGATGAGCCAAGCACTGTGGAGAATCCAATCAGTGCTACTCTTATGGGGGTGATCCCATTACTGGATCACGTGACACATTAGTCCCTTATTACTCATGCTCCTTTCAGGGCGGAGCGTAGCAATGCAAGCCCCCCGTTGTTCAGGCCCACAACCGCCCAAAGGACTAACGGGGCGCTGACGTAATTGTTCCAGGACCCTCCCATGAGGCTCCTGGGATTTGGCTCTGGCACCCCTATTGTGCCCACGCATAGGTACCCTTCTTTACCCATATGCTTCAACATCACTCTGTAACTCCGCCAAAGCTCTGGAGGCAGCCCCCGTTGCCTAAAGAGCCCCCCCACCAAAACAGTTCCTTTCTCACTGCAACCTGCAATTTCCCGGGCCTCATTCATGTCCAGTTGTAACAGATCCAAACCCACCTGTGCCAAGTGCACCCCAACTTTTGTCAAAACTACATTTGGTGTTCGCCCGGCATAGCCCATGCCTGATGAAGCCAAAGCCCCTTGCTCTGCGAACTTGCGCATGGAGCGGTTTATCCTCCTCTGGGAATGTACCAGTGCCCCGCATGACCTGCAAGAATGTGATGGCCTCCCAGGAGGGAACTCTACTCTTAAACATCGCTATATTACCTTTCAAGCCGATGTGGCTCCCACCTCCTGCAACCTGTAGTTGCAGTCCTTGTAGCATTTTGTGCTTCCTAACACCTGTTTTCCCAATTTATGGAACAGCAGCACACTTGCTTAGAAGACCGCTTCCACAACCAGCCTATATACTCAGGCTATGCGGACGGGGCATTTCATGCATCATAGAAGCAACCCATAACCTGGACTGGGAGCAGAGTGCACCTACTTTGTTGAAGTTGACCAGACATGTGCACAGACCTTTGCAATTCTAAAACCCTGGCGAATAAGACGGTTCGCATAGCGCACAGTATTGCAGTCACAGCAACCATTTGGAGTGACAACTTACACCACCTATCAGGCTTGCTTAACTAAAGTTCGATCACAGATACACACATTCCTGCTAACCGGCTGTGACCCTTGATGCTCAACCCAGCTAATGACCTAGTACTTTGTTATTCCAAGGAATATTGCCCCCCACAAGATCAAGCTGCACATGAGCATATGGCCTTCAGCTACTGGGCTGAGGTGCAGTGTGTGCTCTGGAATTGTCAGCAATGGTGCTCCAAACACATTTCAAGCCACTATTGGATCCACTGCACACATTCTGGCCTAATTAACTGACGCATGCCACCTGGCTAACTTGCCGCTGCGAGATTTTGATCTTAACACCACCCTCTTGCGGCTACTGGTGCACATCGTCTATAGGTCTTGCCCCTACTCTATTTATGCAGCTACCTGCAATGTACCCTTCTGCCCCTGTATGGGCCTGTATATACCCTTTAACATTGCAAATCCCACTGCACTCACATTCTCGGGCAGTCCGGTTGGAGACAGGGGTCCTTAGAATTGGTTCTGCTACATAGCCTGGCCACCGAGCCCGCAAGCACCCTCGTCTGACAGCAGACTATCTGCTGTGTCGCCTGTGCAATGTCCGCACCCTGGGGACATGACGTCCCGTTCTATACCTCTGCTAACAGACTACCTTCAGTGAAGCTGGAGTGAACAGTTGTATGTTGTGCATCTGACCATAAGAACCTTGGTTTACTTTGGCAGGTATCAAATTGTTGTACCTGTCACACTCACATAGTGGCAACTTGCAGTTCTTTTGTATTCTACACTGCAGAGTGGGCCTGGATGATCCTAGACACTCCCTGTGGGCCAACCTACTTTTACCAAAGATGCAAAGCACTAGACACGGTACACTTGGTTACCCCGGACTTAATTGCGCTCCACCGAAATTCATGTGTAAAGGTAGCTGGTCCCTGATTTAATTCCTAGTAGTCCATGTGTTATGCCATACTCATTTTATGCCTTTTTCAAAGCAGTTAACCCGCTCACACACAAGACCCTCTGGTAGTAAGTCCAGTATAACCTGTACATGGAATTTAAATTCTCCTAACAACTGCGCAGAGGGCAAGCCACACTCACCACTACTGGTGTCTGACTAATCTGCCCTTGGAGGCCGTAGCAATACTGCCCGGTCAGCAAGTACGCCCACTGTACAGTTGTCATTTAGTAACTCATGGCGCTGACAACCGCAATATATGTATTGTGCCCACTATTGGAGACAACTCACCCCTTCGTGGAGTGACAACTACACAGATGCCTACACAAGTCACCCACCAGACAAGTTGGCCCTGGCTACCTTGTGTTCTGTCACCAGATTTTGAAAGAGCCTTGCCTTCACTTGCTGCACCCTGGGAAACACACAATGCCCATACTCTGGCCGCAACGCGGCAATGCCCTCGTGTAGCATTGAACCCTGGTCAAATAAGAGTACCAACTCGAACTACTTAAAATTACACCTTGACCATAGGTGGAGTCTAGCTATCCCCAAACTTCTGCTAGTGTAACTCACAGTCACGCCTCCTGTTCATTTAGTAATTCATGGCACTGACCCACAAGTGCCTAATACTGGGCTGTGTAAATGCGGCCCAGGGTGACCTTAAACAATCGGCTTTGTGTGGATGGGTACTAACATTATCTGGTTGAAGTGCAATCCCTTAGACAATCACTCCTGACAAGATGTGCCAGTGCAGACAGAAGCAACAGTTATCCGGTCCGCCAGTGCTGCGAAAGCGCGAGACATCCTAGCCTGACCGAAGCTCTTCACCAGGCTCCCACACAAGAGCCCTCCACAAACCTTGTAGCCTAAAACATTCGCCCTGTGGGGCGGTTGCGAGTGGACTGCAAACAACTCCTAGGCATTCTCTACCAATGTTGCAAATGGAGTTTCTGGTTGGCTAGGGTATGCACCTAAGCCTGGCCGAACCCAGCTCTCTAGTCAGGAGAAGGGGGTACACACTTAGGTTGACACCTGCCCACCCCGTAGGTAGCTAGGCAGAGATTTTGGCTTATCCCAGAGGCAGTGTAAATTTAATGTGCCAACCGCACTCCCACAGTGGCACACTACAGAAGAGACTCCCTACCAGGTTATTTTAATTACCCTTCGTATCGTCCATACAAGAGAGATTTAGTTCCATCTGCCCCTATTACCCTGTGCTACCAAACCTCATCATGACATCACAGGGATTACATAACTCACTAGGTCAATCGGGCCACCGTACTACAGCTCAGTTAGCACAACCCGTAGCCGCTGGTAGGAACTGTACTTAGCATAACACAGCACAGAGTAAATGTAAAATTGTACTTTCCCACCATTGGGCTGGTAACCGACGGCCAAAAAAGACAGAACCTGGGCATGAGATCCCAGTTTCCTAGAGTAAAACAATAATGATCCTGCACCATTAACAAATGTGCCACATGCACCCATGCCCTATCCACCTATTGCTACAGTGGGCAGCCACCCCACTGGAGGCAGTGGTCTGTCCTGTTCTCCTCCGAATTCTCAGCTATAGTCAACCGACGGTTTATACGTAAGTGACTGGGCCCCATTATGGTATGACCAAACCAAGGCTGAAGCAATGGGAGCATGAGGCCTTAAGCAACGGGTGTCTTTGTGTACTGGAAACATTAATTAGCCATGCAAAGAACCATGGACATCCCCTCAAATGCGAGTCACCAGATCGTCAAAGAAATATCGATGGATTTGAGACATAGGCGCCATCCAAACTACTGAATTAAAATTTGGTGAAAATAGTTCTTTGAAAGAAAAGCATTGAATGACTCACTCATCATATTCAAAGGACATATCAAACTGCTTTGGTCTACCTTGCTGAGAAGGATGGAGCAATGCCCATTATCGGTATTCGTGAATGAAGGCATTATTCATTCATATTCGGCCACCGAGAGAAACAATGCCCCAAGTGGCCTTCCCACTTTATGACACCCTGGTAGTACAAATTGGTTTAACGCACCAATAATCAACCCCAAACTGATATACCCCAGGCAGCGGCGTTGATTACTACTAACCAGGCTGCCTGGGACAGCAGTTCTTTCCCCTGTCCATCGGCATCTGTCCAACACGTGAACCATGGAGGGCCTGCGCACCCAACAGACTGCAGGCAACCGACTCGTGCTCAATTGTTCCCCTTTAGGACACTCCCTGGGAAAGCAAACGCTACACCCAAAATGTTGCTTTCTAGGCGATCCAGCACCAGAGTAATCTACAGGGAGCAGAACCAGAGTTCTTGAAGTGGACGATAACCAACCGCACACCTTCAGCTCGTACTAACCATCATGCCACCGAGGCGCACAAAACTCATTGCCATACAACAAGATCAGACGGAACGCGACAACGAGCCAGCCAGCTGACATCGTGTCCGGCGGGGGACAAGAGACGACATCCCATACACAGCCCCTGCCACATGGCAATCTAGCCTCCCCAGTTGCTCAGTTGCTTAGGGAGCGCGGAAAGGAGGTGACCACCGCCGCTGTCTCCACCCTAACCTCGCGCCATCGCGAAGCTCCCTGGCGGCCCTGTGCAACCGCGGCATCTGTGGCTGGGTGGCAAGACCCATCCAGCCAACAGGGAACAATCGGGGGGGGTGAGGGCAGTATGGGTACAGGCCACTCACCGCAAATTTTCTCGCAGTCCCACAACTTCGGCCCGGCAAAAGGAGATACGACCGAAGACCACTAGAAGGCTAAAGAAATTGTCCCAAAGGGCCGCGGACTCACCGCCTACAACACCAATGCTGCCTACAGCCGCAAGGGTGCAATGCGGTGCCGAGAGGTTAGCATGTCCACAAAGCACTGTGGACACCCCCAGTACAATCCTCCTCCCATTGGCCGCATACCCTCTGCCCCTCCCCGGGCACCGGCTGGCCGTCGGCTCGGCAGGCAGCTCAGGCCTCCAGCAAACTCATCGGGCCCGACCAGTCCGCGGGCCCCCAACAAACAGCTGATTCTCTTGCCCCACAAAATGGGAAAACAGGCGGCACTCCGTTGGCCGAAGCCACCGCACTCAAATGGACCAGGGAACCCAGGAGGCTGGTCGGCCCAGTCAAAGGCCCCTCCTGGCCTGCACTCACCGCCTACTTCGACGCCCGCAATGTCAACATCCCGGCAGGTCTGGACAGCGTGTCCAGACAGCGTGTCCGGTGTAAAGAGGACGCCAAGATGGCCGGGGGTGGCATAAATACCTCCGCACCTCCTCGGCGCACCGGAAGTCACGCGCCTGGCGCGCCTGGTAAGGGAACTCCTCCTAGAGTCCCGCATTAGTAGTGGGGGTGGGGAAGTGCCCAAATGGCACGAAAGGGGCCGCCCTTTTAGGGAGGCCCCCTATGGGGGCCGGGGGCAGCCGCAGATAGCTAGCACAGCCTAGGTCACGTCCACACATCAGCGGATAGGCTGGTTTATGAACACAAGAGCATTCGTTTTGAGGATTGGCTGTCGAACTCTTACTGGACTGCAAGATCTCTGCAATGTTCAACCCGGTTCTTGTGTCTAAAGCGGTACAGTTCTGGAAGGGACGCTGTGATGATAAGGGCTGCATTATGGATAACAAACTGTGATAGCTGTGAGGGGGCCATTCAGACTAGATGTAAAGTTATGCCTCCAAGGGGACTCCACTCTGGGATGACCCTCTTGCAGGGCAGGGATTGCTCTATGTCCATAGTCTGAAAAGCATCCCGCACACATACAGCAGCAGCGTGGAGTTACTCTTTGACAGCATGTTGTCCTCCGCAAATGTTAAAACACACGCCAAACCCCCTCCCACACCTGAGCCCTCCCCGGAACTGACAAGTTGGAACAACAAAACACCACCAGAACTGACAAGCGCAGCTGTTTGTTTTTTAGTCCAGACGTCTTCAGCGAAGCACATCTAGAGAAGTTATGGGCTGATTTATAACAAGAAACAATCGGCCGGCATACGCCCGGTTATGCAGGGCGTAAGCCCTGACAAGCAGCCATGTTAAAATCAGGCAAACGCTTTGCAAATCATGATCTCATTCACGATGCCCCGATCTTAATTTCACACTGTGCTGATAACAAAAAAGAGGCACGCAATATTGAAGCATGACAGCGGGCACCCCACAGCTAATAAAACAAGCATTGGCATAGTCAACAAGTCTCGCTTTTGGGACCTTCTAAGTATTTAGTTATGCAGCACAATATCCTTGGTGCAACAACAACTGTTGCATGGCTAAATACGTATAAGGTCCCAAAGGCGTGACCTATTGGCTATGCCAATGCTTGTTTGTTGTTAATTGCACCCTGCATGAGGTTATAAGTCTAGCACACACTGCTACCTAGAACAGCACTTGGACGTACGGAGAAAGAGAGATTGGGAAGATAAACAGGGAGGCGGTATCCGCTCCCACTGCAGCCCGGGCCACACTCAGAGGAAGGAAGCTGAAAGCGGTTGTAATTTCATCCTGAATCCTGAAAAACGTAACTTTTCTATCTTATATTAACCTAAAATACCTCTTAGTAGCAACGTTTCTTTAAGTTTTCTTTCACAGCTGTTTATTACTGATATGGCTTAGCACTTTGATGAACACTTGGGCCACGCCAATTCACATCCCAAAATGAACAAATAGAGACATGAAGGCTGAGAGGGGGCTACAGAAAGCAAGAGATTGATACAAGATATATCTAGGAAAATAGAGAAAGTTCGAGAGAAGAGTGTGAGAAAATGGGAAATAGAACGAGTGAAAAAATCCTGAGAGATGCGAAGGGCGAATTGCAGGAGAGGGGAGAGAAAAAGAGCGCATCGAAAGAAGACAGATGAAGGGACAGAGATGGAGCGATAGATAAGAACACAGAATGGGTGCATAAATGAGTAGAGGGAAAGTAAGGAAAAGAAGATAGAAAGAAAAGAGAAGAAAAGCGATGGAGTGTGACAAACCGGGAGCACGAAAGGGAAAAGGAGAGTGAGTAAAATCGGAATATAGCCTTAGAAGAAGGAAATGGTTACCTTTATGTAGAACCATAGAAAGGAAGGCAGATTAAGGGGGGTGTCAAGGTGGGGAAGAGGGGGCGAGAAGAAAAGAAAAGAGAGCGGGGAGTCGCGGGTGAAGGAAATAGATTAACGGATATCCCGAACTGAATGAGATGCCAAATATATCAGAAACGTTCGGCTTACTTCGGAGAAGTTTGCGCATTGGCTTCGTATGGTTCCTCTGGGTTGCCATCTCTTTCCGACATATTGTCCGCAGGACGCAGGGAACCGACCGGGGAAAGAAAAGAACCCCGGCAGAGATGGGTGAGTGTTGATAGGGTACCTGGGGCGCTTGTATGCATGGAGGAGTCGGGAGAGAAGCGGGAGGTAATACATTAGATAATAAAGATAATACATTCTGCGCTCATCTTACAGAGAAAAAAGCGTGTAGAAACTCTTGCCACCTGAAAGTCAACAGATGTTTGGAGGCCCCAATGTTGATTGGGCGCCGCGAGTAAACAACATTAGAGACAGGCTGCCCGAGCGTAAAGAGTGACTCCAGGCACCTGTAGACCACCAAAATAAAATGTGCGATGTGAAAGAATTCAGCAGCGGGAAAATTCCGCTGGGAGAAACGCTTGTAGACCAGACCCCGGAAAACCTATGCAGCAGCAGAGATGAGTTCAGAACCATATGTGAGGGATCACATGCACAGACAGCAAAGGGATTGAATCACAAGCATTGGCATAGTCAATAGGGCTCCCCTTTGGGACCTTATAAGTGTTTAGCCATGCAACAGTTGATGTTGTTGCACCAAGGATATTGTGCTGCATAACTGAATACTTATAAGGTCCCAAAAGCGGGACCTATTGGCTATGCCAATTGCAGATTACTGAAATATATTTTTATGTATAATATGGGTGACTGAGTGATAGGACCTGTATATTGCATTATATGTTTTTGTTAGTCTGAGAAGCCTACATAAATTGTATCTGTTTTTTAACAGTTGTAAAACAAACGGGACACTGGGGAAAACAGAGATGCTCCCAGGATCACACAGGGTGGCTTAGTATGAAGTGTCTGGCAAATAGCTTCTACATTTTCAGACCTGAACCAGTTGAGCCATTATTAACATCCATATTCAAAATCGCCAACAAGCTGTGCACAAATCGACCAGGCATATACCGGGAACGGAAGTCCAATTACAAAGCAGTGTCGGATCCAATGAAATGCGTCTTGTTTGAATGCACACCAAATTGAAGTTAGAACAAATCTGCAGACAGTGAAACTGAATTGCATGTATTTAAATGGCTGGGGGGCGGGAGATGAAACCACTGGTATGTCTCTCGGGAGTGTGAAACTGCCCCCTTTGCAAATACAATCAACACGTGTGTTTTAATGCAGCTGCTGATTACACTTCCTGGAAACCTGGCATTTTGTAGATGCAATGGGAGAGGAGGAGTTGAGCTGCAGGCAGAAGTGGAGCCCTGAGTGACACAAAGCCTTCTGGCTACCCTGAGCACACTTAATTGCAAAGCGCTCACTCCTCTTTGTGCATGAGTAGTGGGCGCTACAGGCTGGAGTCGGAATTCTTGTGAGGGGTGTCACTAATCAAAGGCTGTGTCTGGTAAGCAGCCTGGTCGGCTTTCCCCATCAACAAATAATTGAAAATGTAAGGACAACACAGTTCAAAAGGAAGTGAGCTACGAAGATAATCATACCTGTAAAAAAAAAAAAAAGAAACTCCACTGTCGGTGTGCTCCTGCTATAAGCGATGTGACTTTCCATGGCGCCTAAGCTGCATCATTTGTATTTAAAAGAAAATGGCAGTGTGGGTGATGGATTTCTCAAATATTTTCTGTGTATAGTAGATTCAGAAGTGCGGTATAACGCACTACATATAAATTAATGAATGCAGCAAGGGAGGTCAGCCGTCAATGTAAATTTTAAGTTATGCTGTCAAAGTTACTTTTATGCAGTTAATTTACACAGTGTCACAATCGCAGAATGTGTAAGCTATAATAACAATTTATTGAAAGTTTGAAATTACTTTATTGCTGATTAAGGGACATCTAATGCAATATCTGACGCTTTAGCTATAGCAAACAGATTTAAAACAACCCATTTCTAAAATAAAACAAAAATAAAACAGAAGCGCTGTAAAACAGTCCGTCTGCTAGCAGAGGCGCCTATGCAGACTCGGTTTGTAATAAGAAATAGCATCCGTCTTTCCCTGCTGCAAAGGCAAACTAATTATCAACAAAACATTCTTCAAAAAAGACTCCACGGCTTCCTCCGTCTCTGCGATGAGGCGGGGAGAGACGGAAGGGGGAAGTGCAATCCGAGGAGCCTCAAGGAAGCTGACTAGAAGGTAGGGGGGTGTGCGAAAAGAGCGGGGAGAGAAGGGAGGGTGTAATACAAACAAAGGAGCCAAAGCTATAGAGAAGGGAGAAGGGAGGGGGGAGTGGGAGCCGAGGAGCCATTAGATGCCAGCTGTGCAGGAGCCTCAAGGAAGCTGAATAGAAGGGGAGGGGGGAGTGCGAAAAGAGTGGGGAGAGAAGGGAGGGTGTAATACAAACAAAGGAGCCAAAGCTATAGAGAAGGGAGGGGGGAGTGGGAGCCATCAGATGCCAGCTGTGCACGTGCATGTGATCGTGCATTCAAGCTTTAGGCCAGCCAAAAGACTGTGGGTAGCACTTTGAAAATCCCACTTACAAAATGTCTCGCAGCAGAGCAGCGAAAGCGCTAGCTCAGGCGAGACCTAATAAAGGTGACAAGATGTACAGCCCTGTACTGGCAGTCGGATCAACTGGAAACATCTAGCGCTCCTGTGGAGTGTTCTTATACGAAGGGAAACGTAGTCCCTTTTCCATTTGCTAAATGGGACAAGGGGAAGGGCACAAGTAATAAAGCACTGCTCCCGACGGAGTGAACGACCCAGAAAAAGGAGGGACAAATAGCAAAATAACAAATAAGAAGCAAAAGTTTTTAAGGTACACTGAAAGGATCAAATTAAAAGCAGTGGGCTGGGCTGAAGCCCACAAAGAAGTATATACTAATGTATATACAAGAGGTCTTGAATGCTCGACCTAAAAAAGACAAGTGAGTGGGAAAAGGGGTACCAAACACTGGCCAAAAAGATATCACACTGTCCATTATAACGGGGACACCTGGCAACTCTCCTGCAAGTATAGGATAGGTATGTTCCAGCATCGTCTCACCTCTCACCACAATGTCACTTGTAACGACAGATCGGCATTCTCTCTTAAGTGTTCAGTTGCCTTTTACAGCTGCATGCTTACATATTTCTCTTAGTGCAGCATGTGTTTGTGTTTCTAAAAGAGAAAAGAAAGAGGAGGCATAAAAGAGGGTGGCACGCAACCGGGTTTCTAACAGACACCAGGAAAAAGACACCAGTAATTTCCCCTTGTGAATTGTCGGTGCCCAGTGCATTCAGCGCCCGCCTGTACACCTTCTAGCTTGGAAACCAGTACCGCGTGAGGGAGAAGAGAAACGAAACCGGAGGAGCACGAAGGTGGCAGGTGGAAGAAGAGATGCTGAACGGGCCCGGTAGCAGCAGGGAAGGCAGTAAAAAAAGAACACTGAGTTAAAAACAGAAGTCCCCAAGCAGAAAGTACAAGCATTTGCAATGCAACAGGTCTCGCATTTACGTGAGTTTGCGCTCTTGGCATTGTAAATGACAATGCCTTATATTTATATTTCCGTTTTCGAAAAAAAAATAAAACGCATTGTCATTTACAATGCGAATAGCTTAAAGTCACATAAATGCGAGACCTATTGCATTGCAAATGCTTGTTTGTTTTGCTTTGTTATGCCCTTATGCAGCAAGCACTTCCTCGTTTGTGTTACTGATTTGCTTGCTAGTATTTTTGGTGGCACTACAAAAACAATAAATGTAATAACCAAAAGACACTGCACAGCGCTCTGCTGCCTTTAAGCTAGGTATGGACAATAGAAATACCACAAGCATATATCCACATGCAGTGCAGCAGTGGAGAATGCATTTAGCCTGTGTGTATGTAGAGGAAGTAATGGGAAGGCTGCAGTCTTTACATGTTAAAACTATATCTGCACAGGGTTATAGCCCTGCTCTTGTCCACTTGTCAGTGTCGCCCTACGTTGAGGGCTTCATGGAGGTCCCCGAGGGTGGAACAAACACCCATTTGGTATGGTGTGTGAGTTAGGTGTTGCACAGAGAAGTTCCCAGAGTCTGGGAAGGTAAACCAGGGGGTGTGACATGAAGTTCTCGCTGGCTGCTTAGAGTGTTTGTTGACATGATTTTTGTAAAGTGCTTCATTGCTTTCATATGTTTTTCAAAACAAACATGCATTTGAACAGGCTTGTCTAATTCCAGTAAATATGTTGGCAAGAATGCTGAACATCTGTAGAAAGTGATTTATAGTAATAAACTTCCTGTTTTACTCTAAAGAGCTGCCTATAGTAGAGGTTTATCTTTCTCATTTGGAACCATAGTTGTGGGCAGCCATTGGGCCCAGGCCCTGTGGCCAATCTCCAATGCACACAATTAAAGGTTTCATCAGTGATGTTACTAATGATGTCATTTAACACACCATGAGTGATGTAATATGTGAGGTCATAAGCAGTGCATGACATGGACACAAGGTGTAGTTAGCCCACTAGACTATAACCGGTGAATTTCAGGGGGACTTTCAGTCTTTAAACATTAGTTCTCATTTAACTATAACTTCACTTTAACCTTTGTGTTTTCTATGAATTAATGAATACTGCACAAAGTATTTGCTCACCCATTGTATTTTTTCCTGCTTTCCAATTCCATCTGACATCATTTTTCGGTCATTCTTCTAAGCCCACCCCCGAATTTCCTCCTTACACTGACAGTAAACATTGGCCTGCTAATTAAATTATATGGGGTTTAACAATCAAAGTATTTTCTTTTATTACTTTTGAGTGCTAACATTACAATTAAATTATGCTTTTTCATTGATTATGCAGGTACCAGACCATGTCGTCATGTAATTACTTACATTAGCTTCACAAGAGTAGGTAAGAATAAATGACTTAGGGCCAGATATATTAATGTTGTTTTTTTTACCCATTCTGTGTCTATGAGAGAATGTGTTCATACATTTGGACCCACACATGGAACACAAAGGAGCATAACGAAGATTGACTTGGTCAGAAATGTTAACAAGAGCATCATCGGTGTTAAATAAATTGCTTCCTCATAAAGGATGCTAACTTATCCTGCACTACAACGCATCAAAACGTACTTTCATCCGTGTTAAATGATTCTCTCTCCTCCAACCAAGACATGTTCTAAATGTACTGAAATCTGCCTACAAGATGGTGAAAAACTGAGACTGTCCCGGCATTTCAAGGACACGTGATCACCCTATCTTTTGCTTTTCCCACCCCTATCCATCACACTTTTTTTTGCAGTCTTTTCATTGGACGGCCTGCCAGTTTGCTGGTCTGCTCCTTTTTAACTGGGCACGTTTGCACAAAGTGTATTCATTTTGTTCTATTTACTGCTCCATGACAGGTGTCGATCATCTAGGAGGTAACATTTTAAAAAATGGCGGCTGCCTCATGCAGTAACTATTGTTTTTTTTGTTTTTTTGCTTAGTCGAACACCGTCGGTAAAAAAAGCATTGGCGAGGCCGGTAGATCTGCATTGCCTTCTAAATGAGACCTATTAACGTTACCAATGTTTCTTTCAGTTATGTTAATTGTCACATTTCCAAACGCTCGGAGTTTGAAAGGTAAGCAGAGATATGCTTTAACGGGTATGAACTGCAAACACAATAGCATTTGATGCACTGAAATGGTTCTTTCTTATTACAGCCCAAGGACATCTGAAACGCCAAGTGAACGAGCCCCATAGCTCGCAGGTATCGGAATCTCTGGAAGCAGAGCGGCGGGTTCTGCGTGTGGAGAGGAGCTTATGATCTTTAACAAGGCGTGACGCATCTTCACGGAGCGCGCTCCCAGTAACCTATGTACGACAACTGACATCACCGACGCAGACCGAGGCCGCGGATACTATGGTAACCACGCAGCATGCGCAGAGACTGAATGAAGCCTTTAATTGCTTCTGCCACTTCCTGAGGCTCTGGCTACACGGCTCTGATTTGTTAAGAAGGAAACGAGGACTGACAGGAAGCAAGTGACAGAGTGCCGGGGGTGAGGGGGGTATCGAGCCCTCAATGGGAGACTAGTCACATTCCTGTTTACTACTCTATGCCTCCGTGGAGCTCTATGCCTCTCCCGCTATATAACAAGACTTATGGGCTGGTAAGTGTTGAAAAGCTGGAACATAAGAGAAAAAAATGTTAAAGCAGACGCAGGTTTGAAAGCCGTACAAGTGGGACAACTAGTAACAAAGGTGGCAAATCAAAACAAGGAAGACAAAAGTAGCGTGTTGGGCTCGAGCTCCCCGTGCGCCAGATTGAAGTGTCACTTTAATCTCGCTAAATACGGGCTTTGATGCGGCAAGGGGCAGGGGAGCGCATTCCAGGTGGGGGAGCGGACCCTTGAAGTAGGTGCACACGCCAGTGGGCTGAAGCGCTTCCCAAAAGTGGATTGCATGGCGGCACGATGCACGTGATTGTGCGCGTGCTCGCCATGCAATCCGCTTTTGGGAGCCCCTTACTAGAGTCTCGCATAGCGATTGCTATCGCAATAGCTAGGCGAGACCTAAAAAAGCAGAAGTAGAGAAGTCCTGGGGCAATGCCCTAAAGCCTACAAAGTACGTACAACAAATCTTCCAGACAGCTCAATTTCTGTCTAGGCTGACCTAAAAACTGCAGAAAAATGAAAACAGGTAAAATCAAAGCCTTAACATAAGGAGAGACAAATAGATACCCATTTGCTGGCTGATTTGTAGAGTGAAATAATCTGGATAAATTGCGGCTTCCCTGCATAAATTGTGTGATCTTGTGACCTGGCTTTTCAACGAAGCACCGCGAACATCCAAGAGCTGTGTAGGCAAATATTTTATTTCACAAAACCGTATTTTTTTCGTTATCGTGAATGAGAGCACTTAAAATATGTGAGTTCAGAATACCAGCTGTACAAAAATCTATTGTGTTTGATTTAATAGACTATAATGTTGCTCTATAATATTCTGGGACACGTAAGGGTTTAACAGGCTCTTAGTTCACTGGTGGTTCGTGTTTAAAAACTATCACTTAATAACCACTTCTCAGTGCTTGTGCTATAATGTGACATATAAGCTTTCACATGTTAAATAAATACACTATTTGAATTCTGAGGAGCCTGTATCATATTTTACGTGATGTTTTCAGGGTTTGGCTTGTGTACTGGCTCTAAGAGCCGAGCCATGCCCTTGGCTCACCTCTGGCTCGGCTCTCCTTGTTAATTTGTTGGCCTTCCCACCTGTAGGAGCAGCTCTGCATGGTACATGGGTGGCGTTCAGTTCGTTTTTTTCAACCACCGTCTGCGGGATTCTCACAATCAAGGGCCATTGCAGGGGACACTCAGTTTGGCTGCGTGCACAACGCTGGTTTCCCTCTTGCACTGTGTTTGCTGCCAGTCTGACATCAGTGCCCCTCAAGAATGTGAAAGATGCGCACCCTTGCACAAATTAAAAATGGTCCGATATGGCCAAAATGTTCCTGCAACATGTCTTCATACTTTGTTCTGTGGAACTCCTGTATTGAAGTAGCGGCGAGAGGGGGAACTTTGACAAATGCTTAATCCTGAAAATACAGATGGCAAGGAGCCCTGTGTTCACTCAGGTCTGGGGCGGGTCTGTGCTAAACCTGCGTGTTCCACGTGTGAGAGCGTTTTACCTCACACAGTACCCATTCGCATATTTTCTAGAAGCAAATCTATGAAAATCACATGAAGCGAAATACTGGTTTCCTTTTCATTATATGGATTTGCAGTCGGTGGGACGGATGGTTGTATTAGTGTTTGTACCTGCTTGACTAGGTATATTCTTTGGCTGTTAGTACAGTATCTAGCAGTCACTTTGAAAGTCATTGTTTTTGTGTTCTCGAGGCAGGTTAAGCTCGACTGCACACATTTCAGAGAGGGGTTGCTTGCTGAATACCTCTGTTTTCGGAACACTGCCGTTTTGGTGGATGGGCGAGACTGCAGCTTCTGTTACTGAGGTGGGGGAACCTCTGGGCAGGTCCTATTCTTTGTGTGTCTCATTGCTGCTACAAGAGTACTACACTACAGCCACTTACAACATCTCGTGCTTCATTGTGCTTATGTTGTGGGTGCTCCAGGTTGGAGACTGAAAAGCATGACCTCACACAAGGTCACTAACACAGGCCCTGTTCTTCTTTGTCAAACGCTGGTCATTCGATTCACTCTCTCACTGGGTGCTTAGAAGCAGTACCGGGCCACATTCAGCCCTTCAGCGGCATCAGGATCTCACCGGCCGCAGGAGCTCCCAGGCGGCGCACATCAGTTTCCTCAGGGGCCGCGTGGCTCGTTGCGTCATGGCAGCAGTGGAGACTTCTGCTGGGCGACCTCTTCCAGGTGGTGGCCTGAGATTGAGGCTCACTCCAGCACTCTGGTGGTGACTTGATTCACAGCAGGTCTCGCACCAACACTCCAGTGAGTGCTTGCAGGTTCTTCATGAAGCCGACAACCACACAGCCTCAGATGATGATTCTTTGGCGCAGTGGATGCAGGGGAGCTATCTGCGGCACAGGGTGCTCTAGGTGACCACCTCGAATCTTCACAAGCCCCTCCCAGGGCACTTATCGGGGCCACATAATCTTTAGGACTGGTGCTGACCCAACGGCACACTTGGGAGGCACAGAGACAGTCATCAGGTGCTTATCCAGTATTAGGGTATCTTTCATAGATTCACATGCCTGAATCATTCCCCGTCGTCGGGATGGGAGTCACCGGTAAATAACAAAGCAATGTCTAGAAGACATAGAGTAACAGGCCCCAAAGGGCCTTAGCTTAGCAAGCTATCCACGTCCTTATGTAAAAAGGACCAAAGTTTGGCCAGTAGCCAATCAGCTAGCACCACCCTCTAGAACCCTTCTGGAAGGAGCTCTAGTCCCTCAGATTTTCTACCGCACGTCGTGCTAAGGGAGTCTCCACTGAGCTCTGCTCATTGCTTCTGGATTTCCAGTGCTTTCTACTCAAAACTTTCTTGATTTGTCATGGCTGATGCTCCTAAGAAAGGACTCTTTAGATCCTGTGCTTCCTGTGGGAAGAAACGGCTTCACGTGGATGATCAGCATAAGGACTGTCTTTATTGTCTGTACCCCAGCCACAGCGCCAAAGACTGCAAGGTATGTCGTACCTTTTCAACTAAGACCCTGAAGGATAGAGAAGGGCGCCTTTTAATCTGGCTGCAAAGGCTGAAGGACAAGGACTCTGTGGTGTCCTCTGAGGAGAGTGAGAGTTCTATTATTTCTTCTCACTCCTCACGCAAACGACCAAGGGCGTCATCTCCGGGCCCTTCGTCGCAGCCACCTCTTAAGAAGACACACAAAAAGTCTTCAGAGGTTCTGGCCTCGCCTCTGCCAGGAATTTCCTCTCCTCCAGATGTCCAGGTTACTTTTAAAAAGCCAGTTTCTGCCCCGTCGCCGACGACAACCTCGTCGACGGTGGCTCCATTGACGAAAAGACCTCCATCGACGGCAGTCTGTGTAACCTCGTCGACGACGACGATATCTACTGTCACGTCCCATTCAATGACCACGTCAACGACGACGACACCATCGTCGACGGCAGGTAAAATGATCTCGTCGACGCTGAAGATCAGAAAATCGTCGTCGACAGCTAAGCCGCCGACGACATCGTCGACAGCAGGATCGTCGTCGTCAGCTCCATCGTCGACGCCCGCCTCATCGTCGAAGAAAACATCGTCGACGAGACCTTTGCCGTCAACGACAAGTACACCGTCGACGAGACCATCGTCGTCGACGCCGTCGTCAACGCCGTCATCGACGAAGAAACAATTCTCATCTTCCTCGCTGATGACGCCGCCGCCGTCGATGACTTCGTCGACGCTGTCTCACATGCCTATTACACCGCCTACCATTCTACCGTCGACGGGCCCGTCGACGGATATTGACTCTGAGACGCTCAATACATATGTGCACCTCAAAATCACCAAACGAGCACTAACTCCGGCCCTTACATCGCCCAGTAGGGTCTCCACCTTGCCGCCTGCTCAACTTTTTGAGGAGGAAGATTCAGAGGACGACAGTATGTTCCCAGCTGCGACAAGCCCTTCACAGCTACATGTGAACTACCAAGATACCTCAGACTGAGGACATGGACCAGGATTATCAACAGGTTCCACCTCCACAATACGTGCAGCCACCACCTTCCATGGTTTGCCTGCCTGCATCACTGGTCACGGATCTCCAATTCCTGATCACGGACTACAAACAGCGGTTTCCGACACCGGCGCCTCCTCCGACGCCAGTTGCGCCGCCAACACCAAGGCCAAGACTGGCGCCATTGGTACTACAATCAGAGCCTACTCCAACGCCACTTCCTCCCACAACAGATGAGGAAGATGAGGAAGAGCCTGAAGAGGGAGAACTTCAGGAGGTCCATTCTCATCATGACGAATGGGATGATTACATCCTTCCCTGCCCGACTTCTCCTGCCCCTACCACGGCCGACTCGCCTCCAGAGGATATTGACGGCTTCCATAACATTATAGAGAAAGCGGCCCAGCGCTTTCAAATTCCAATGCCCTCGCATCAACAAGACTGTTTCCTTTATGATTTTAAGGAACCCTTTAAGAAGTCCGTACGGCCAATTCCACTTATAGACTAAATTTGGGAACAAGGAATTAAAATTATGCAACATCCTTCCTCTGTTCCTCCAGTGTTACCACGCCTGGACAAAAAATTTAAAGCGCCAGACACAGCTCCGGCTTGTTTCACGGGCCATCCGAAGCCGGATTCGGTCATTACGCAGGCCGCACAGAGGAGGTCGAGCAACCCGGCTGCTCTATTGACAGCTCCACCTGATAAAGAGGGCAGGCGCTTAGACACCATAGGCAAACGTTTTTCTTCAATGTCGGCCTTAACAGTGCGGGCCTCTAACGCCCTGGCACTTTTGGGGCATTATAATCGTCAAATGTGGGCAGACATTGCACCATACATGGCAGACCTGCCAGAGGAATCCAAAGAAGATGCAAAAAAGATCTTGCTCGAGGGAGAAAGATCTGCCTCTGAAATAATAGGCTGTGCAATGGATATTGCATCCACTGGTTTCCGACAACTAGCGGGCGCAGCAGTTCTCCGACGCCAGGATTGGCTAAAGGCAACCTCCTTCAGACCGGAGGTTCAGACCAAGGTGTTGGACATGCCGTACGATGGCCAACTTCTTTTTGGCACCCACATTGATGAGGCATTACAGGGGATTAAAAAAGATACGGATACTGCCAGGGCATTGGGTACCTTACAATTCCGGAACCCTTCCTTTCGGGGTTCCAGGGGAAGAGGTCAATCCTCTGGTAGGGGAGAATTCCACCAACGCTCTTCATTTTCCTCCTCCCAGCAACACCATCCGCAATATCAACAGCCACAACAATCCGCATACACAAAGTCCTCCTTTCGTGGTAAAGGTGGACGCCAAAAGGGAACCGCCCGACTGCAATGACTTCCAACTACGGCCGGTCTCCACCTTCTCGCCACCCTCCGCATCACCTTCTGTCACCAACAGGCAGGACGTCCACTGCAATCAGCAGTTCGTGCCCATTCCACAAGGGCGATGTCTACGTTCATGGCACTGTTTGCAGGAGTGCCCATTGTGGACATTTGTAGAGCGGCCACATGGAAGACGCCGCATACATTCACTAGGCATTACTGCCTGGACATGGAGATCATGAAGGATGCTGCAGTGGGACAAGCGGTATTCCGTCATCTATTTCAATAAAGGTGAGCCCTTTCCTTTTTTCATCCCGCCATCCTGGTCTCTTTACACACATTTTGCACTGTTATGTTTACATTACCTGAGTCATGGTTCTCTGATACTTCATCTTTCACATGGATATGTTATTATCTAGTGACTGTATATTTACTGTACCTGCCGAAATGTGCTTTGTATTGCTTACTATTCTGATTCAGGCATGTGAATCTATGAAAGATACCCTAATACTGGATAAGGAACGCGTTACTTACCTGTAACTGCGGTTATCCAGTATTGGTATCTTTCATAGATTCACATGCAACCCACCCACCTCCCCTGGAAGGGCTCTCTTGGATCACTCAGTGATACAACTACTTAGCACTGTGCTTACGAAAATCTGAGGGACTAGAGCTCCTTCCAGAAGGGTTCTAGAGGGTGGTGCTAGCTGATTGGCTACTGGCCAAACTTTGGTCCTTTTTACATAAGGACGTGGATAGCTTGCTAAGCTAAGGCCCTTTGGGGCCTGTTACTCTATGTCTTCTAGACATTGCTTTGTTATTTACCGGTGACTCCCATCCCGACGACGGGGAATGATTCAGGCATGTGAATCTATGAAAGATACCAATACTGGATAACCGCAGTTACAGCTAAGTAACGCGTTCCTTACCTGACTTACGTCGGGCCTACTGCATGAGCACACCACTCCAGGTGCCTGGTGTCTAGGATGGAGATAAATGAAGACTTGCTTAGTGAGGCGCTGTAAGACAGACTCTACCCCAGGGTCAATTACACCAGTCCCTTCCATGATCCGCTCCACATGCAGAGTTGGTGCTTCCTTCCCTCACTCACAGATAGGATATCTTGGTACCAAGGAGAGTTCGGTAGTTCCTCCACCAGCTCGAACTCCAGGAGATGTTCCCTAGTCTCTGGGCAGTTGGCTGTCAGCGCAACACCAACATTTACTTAATAGTATTCCCTAAATACTCTGCACAGTACACTCTCCTCGATATAAGAGGCCACAACAGCGATGGGTCTTGAGCTCCCATTTTTATACCACTTTCACCAATGGAGGATGCGCATTTCTTGACTGCTTCCTTGGAACCAGTTTGTGTCAGTTCCTCTTTCATGTGTCCTGGCCAGCAGTGGCGGCTGGTGACATTTGAAAGTGGTGAGCGTAAAAGTTAGGGATGAAAGTTTCACAGAAAGCGCGCAAGGCGCGAAAGCCCGACCATCATAAGGAGGGTTCGAGGGTGCTCCCCCTGGAGAATTTTGAAAAAATAGTGAGCAAATAGTGTATTTTAAAGCAAATTTGAGAAAGCAAGGTTTATGAAGCACAATGATAGTGAGGACTTTATCTATTTAAACATGTTGCACTTAACTATGCCACTAGTATATATATATTATTTTACATTGGCTTTATAAGAACCCGTCTGACATTTTCTTCATGCAATTTAGTTATGACATCAGTAAAGACATGTAATATGTTAATGATGTAGCTGCAACAGCCGAGTATTTAGAATCATATATCTAAAACTGAACAGGTCTTTCCTTTTCCTAAAGATGGTAGGAAAACTTAAAATAAAGTGAGTAAATATGTGACAAGGAATTAGAACAAAAAAGATGGCGTGCGTGGACTTATGAAGGAGCGGGTATATCAATGCTGGATGCTCACACTGGTCGCTGTTCCCAATTACACGTTTATTTTAAACACTAACACCGTGACAACAGAACACATGGCTATGCGGGCCGTGGAAAAGAGAAAAACTATGTAGTGAACAGTATTAAGCTCCGAATGAATTGAAGCATGACAGAAACAGTGAAACACATCCTATCTTATTGCTATTTTTGGATACAGAAACAGCATTTTTTCAATCGGTCTCTGAGCTCAA
Organism: Triturus cristatus; assembly: GCF_964204655.1. Lineage (NCBI taxonomy): Eukaryota > Metazoa > Chordata > Amphibia > Caudata > Salamandridae > Triturus > Triturus cristatus. The sequence goes on along the minus strand of NC_140589.1, from coordinate 93,175,458 downwards.
AGTAAAGGCCGTGCTGATGTTTTGCATTTGTGTTCCGATGCGGCAGAAGTAGCCCAGGCATACTGTCCGTGTAGATTGGATTTCGTAGAATCTCACACTATCAAAGCATAGCTAAGCACATTGCCAGACATTATATCTATAATAATTACTAGGACTGCCATAATACCACAATCTTTCTACATTCACGTGATTCCTGTCACTGCCACGCCCAATCATGCAAGCAACACCGTCACCGTGGCCTTCAAACTATGCCATGCTGCGTCATTCATTTACCAGTGGGCTATCACTTTCTTTTTGCCAAGTCAAGTGCAACGCTGCAAACTGAGGCAAAATTCGCAGGGCTTTACAATTCTATTATTTAATTGCCGCTTGTTTAAGCGAGCATGCCCATAAAACATAATATAACGTGCAAGTGGTGCTCTCCTGATTCTAGAGTATGGCTCTCTGCCAGCCATGCAGGGCCCTTCCTTGCATCCTTCTGCATGGAGGAAACTGCACTCCTGTGTCTGATCCAGGCTTGGACTGGAGACGCATGAGATGTGGACATTAATAATGGACTGAGCTGTTCTCAGTCCAGAGTTGAATACGGCTAGGTGAATGTGCTCTGCTCTCTTTATTTGGGCCCAAAAAAGGGCTGTGGCCTCTACCCGTTGCAGGTGATAAGAACAGGTTAAGCATAGCCAAAGGTAACGGCATAGTGAGGGGCACCCAGGGAGGTAAGCCGCAGTTTCCCGTTAAGAACGGGAAAAAGACGCCCACCACAACAGACGTTGCACATATAGACGGGACGCTTTACAGAGAAGAACACACAGCAGTAGACGTGAAGAGACACGGACACTGAGGCAGCGATGCCAACACAGGGAATGGACTTCCGCCGAGGGGAAGCTACTCAAGAAGGGGGAGATGTTTTCAAAGGGGCAGTGACACCTGGAAAAAACAAGACGCATCCGAGAGAGACCAGGTATGCATACCGGGGCAAGATACACCCGGAAAGAGAAGTCACTCTACAGTGGTAGAGGCAAATATTAGGCTGGAGAGAGACAGGATGAAAGTCGGAGATGGCTGGTGAGAAGCAGATATAACCACAGGATGGGGACACTCCTACAGAGACGCCACGGAGAGGAGATAGGTTGCATAAAGACAATCAATAAAGAGAGAACATTGCAAGATCAACAGAGAGAAAGAGACACCTAAAGAAATAGTGAAACACCTAGAGATGGAGAGAAACTTTGACAGAGAAAGGAGAGAGGCTTTTATAGAGGGAGTCGCCTAATGAGGGTTAGAGGCTCCTAAACAGTCGCGGCTCGTGTTGTGTGGGGGGGGTGTCGCGCGGGGGTGGCTTTTTAAAAATAAAATCCTACCTGAGTGAGCAGGTCCGGGTCCGCGCCGCCTCGGTCCGTTCTGACGCCTACATTCACTGGAACAGCCCGCCATCACTGCTGGCAAGACCCCTCTCAGCCAATCCTGGTGCTGGAGCAGCACCAGGATTGGCTTAGAGCAGGCTTACGCTCCGCCCGCCTACCCATTAGGAGATCAAGGTTTGAGCCTTGGCTCAACCCTCGCACTCTTAATGGGCATGCGCCAGCCTTTGGAAACACTAGTGCGCATGACTGGGCACGGTGCAAAAATCGCCCTCCGTCCCCACTCATGCGCACTTGTGTGCTGCTGCCTGTTGCCCCAGACAATGCCTGTCAGTCAACATGATGCCAGACCGCCCACCCCCTTCAGACTCTGAAGGGGGTGGGCGGTCCAACGTCATACTGACTGACAGTTCTCCCTCAGCGTCTCTGAACTTAAGTAAACTGAGAGTTTTCTTAAGTTCAGAGACACCGAGGAAGCTGCGGGCGCAGGGCGCGGGAAGGGGGGCAACGCCCCCAATGGACGCACCGCCACTGCTGGCCAGGCCACACTCCAGCACTGCCTCTGTCTGCAAGGGTGCTCTGCCTAGCAGGACAGTCTCCACGGGGAGTACCCACCACAGAAATACAAAGAGGTGAGAGCAGGCAGCACCCAGCTATTTACAACCTCTCCTCACAGACATCAGGAAGAGAGATAAGAGGCTCACTGTTGCCCTTCAAAGGACTCCTTTTCCCTAACAACAAATACTGCAGGCCTCACCCTGTGCACCATGCCTGCTGGCAAACTGCATTCAGAAGGCCTGATTTATTCAGTCAGAAACATGAAATATCCTGTCTGCCGTATTACAGGTGCATTAACCTATGGCACTTGTAATAAGGTGTAAGGGATATCCGTCAAGTTTGTGACAGAGTAACCTGTCTGCCAAATTCTAAATCGGGCCTAGAGTCATTTACAGACCAATGAATCAGTAAGTGTGTTGGCATTTACGAGGAAAGCCTGTCTTCTTTTTCCTCACCGTAGTGGTTGGAGGCCACCCTCACATCTAGGAGATGCCAGCAATACACATATGCTGTCTGGAGAACCATCCTCTCCTCCATCTTGTACTCTGGTCTAGGAGGTGAGAAGTGCGCCTGAATGCATAGTTGGGAGAGCAGTGCACCCGAGTGTAGAGATTGGTGAGCAGTGCACCTGAGTGCAGAGTCGGGTGAGCAGTGTGCCTGAGTGCAAAATCAAGTGAGCAATGAGCCTGATTGCAGAGTCGGTGGGCAGTGTTCCTGAGTGCAGAGAAGGGTGAGCAGTGTGCCTAAGTGTAGAGACGGAAGAGCAATGCGCATGAGTGCAGATATGCGTGAGCAGTGCGCCTGAGTGCTGAGAGGGATGAGCAGCGTGCCCAAGTGCTGAGACTGGTGAGCAGTGTGCTGAGTACAGAGAGGAGTCAGCAGCGTGCTTGAGTGCAGTCAGATGAGCAGTGCGCCTGAGTTCAGAGCTGGGTGAGCAGCGTGCCTGAGTGCAGAAGGGGTAAGCAGTTGCCTGAGTGCTGAGAGGGATGAGCAACGTGCCCAAGTGATGAGACTGGTGAGCAGTGTGTCTGAGTACAGAGAGGAGTCAGCAGCGTGCTTGAGTGCAGTCAGATGAGCAGTGTGCCTGAGAGCAGACACGAATAAGCAGGGTGCCTGTACTAAGCCAGTATTACAGAAAGGCCTGGCTGAAACATGTAGACCACCCACCGGATGCAGGAGTCCCTAACTATTACTCCACCTACATCCATTGCCTTGCTTTTACTGCCATCAGATGCCCAGATATTAAAGACAACCCTCTGGGTACTGGGACCACTGAATAGCTTTTAATCTTTCACATCACCTTCACTGCACACTCAGTAAAATACCTGCTCCGCTGTACCTCAGGCGTTGAAGCACACCCGGGACACATTCAGTGTCACTGGGTGGGCCCGATGATGAGGCATGCCACCAACTAGGCTGGTGGGTGAGGGCTTATAAGGAAACCAAACGGTTCCTTTTCCTTTTTCATACAGTCCTGAGTCCTGTGTCACATAAAATTAGGCTAGTTCGCTCTTGATTATATATAACACAGTAATTCAGCCATGGGAACTGCTAAGACCCCCCTTTTAAGAAATATTAAATACAAGAGATTTCACAAGCACAGCACAAGCGCTGTGCAGGCAAAACCTAAGAAGGAGACAGGAAATAAATCACCATCTACCTGGGCATCTAAGGTCTAAACAAAATAATAGCCGTGCTTGAAAGATAATACACAAAAATAATATTAAAATACCACTGAAAGCTTTGTCACAGAAGCAAAAGGAACTGCTTGTAAGCTGATGTGAACAGTGTGCACAGTCTTTGTGGGGTCACTCAGAGTGATGAGAGCCAATGGGTGAAGTGAGCAGACCCAGTGCCCCATGTTGTGTGCTGTGGTGGGCGAAAGCAAAATGAAAATAGCAATTCATCAGACCATTGAATTAAGCGCAATGACCAAAAGCTCCTGAATGTATGCATATTATGTATTATTTCTTTTTAGTAGTCGCAAAGGCCAGACCTAAAAACAAGAAAGACACATAAAAACAGTACTCTTATGATAGTGATTGGAGGGATTAATGTATGAATTAAGGTGCAGCTAAATGTTTTGGTACATTATTGAATTGTATCAAAGCCATGGAGAAGTGCCACTATTGTTTACAAAACATGTATTGGCAATTATTTATCTATTGGAAATAAGGCTATTCTGATACTTTATTATAGAATATATCAAATAAACAATTTTGAAATCCACACATCACTTGTCGAATTAACAATGCACGTTGTGCCCTCTGAACTCATAAGTCTACAACCCCTAAGAGCACAGCAATGGCCAGCAGAGGTAACACAGTGTTGGGAAGAGGTGAAGTAACTAGCATGACTAGTGCGCCTTGCCGCTGAGTCCATCTTGGTTATTGATTCCTATGTGCACACTGGGGTGCTTTATCTGTACGATTACAAGAATGGTGGCCCTTCCCGAGGACAGGGATCCTGAGACCCCGCTGGAACTACTGAGGGGCAAGATGGCGGCCGCCGGTTTGGCCGAGTGAGAGACTGAGTTACGCTCCCGCTGGAACCCGCCCAAGCATCAGCAATCGACATACCTGCTGGGATCTAGCGGCAGCTTTTTTTCCGTATGGCATAACACCGCAGAAGTGGTGTTTATATGTGGACTCGCATTGGTGCTCCGTGCAGCTACAGGAGTGAGCATCCGGAGTAGTGGAGTGGGGCTGCTGTGTGCCGGCGTTGGCGTTAGCGTCTCAGGCATCGAGACCCGTAACTGCTGTGCCGCTGTGGGCGTCTCGCTCAGTGCTCGTAGTTCACTGCTGACTGCTTGCGTTTGTGAGGCGGCAAGGCTGTCAGAGGGAGCAGACGCCGAAGAAGTTTTCTTATCGTTCTTGAAAGTCTGCTGTGTCGGGTGGTCTAATGGCCCCGAAAGGAAAGGGTGCAAGGGCAAAAGGTGCGGCCAATGTGGCCAATGCAGTGGTTACAACGAGGATGGAGGGGGCAGGAGGAGGAGTGCTGGAGGCACCCCCGAAGGTGACTGCTGGTAATACCGGTGGCCAAACTTGCTTCTAACAACCCACAGGAGCACCGGTAAACGGGGCTGAAGGAGTACAGCCTAGTCGAGGACGCCAACAACAGGCAATCAGTATTAAGGAACGTATAGTACCAGAAATATAAAAAAAAAAAGCTGTGCCTCGTTCTAATACTGATGATTTATTTCATATGCAGCCTCCCAAGCAAACTATGTCTGTTGCCACAAGCAACAATGTAACCACTGTAAGTACAGCAACAGTTTCTCCAATACCACTTACTGACAGTTCTGAGCATTGTTTGGATATAGCTGAGTGTGTTGAGCTGGATGGAGTGGATGTAACGTCACCTGGACCGAGGCTACGGCCAAATATATCGCTATCCCAGAACGGTGAAAACCACGACATGGAGTTAGTAGTAGACTTAATGAATGATGGGGAGTCCGCTGGCTCAGGGGGGCAGTCCTACTCTATGTCTGATGTTTCTATGACTTCAAAGAATGCAAATGGCAGTGAAAAACGGAGTAATATCGATGACTGGGCTGATGATGGAAGTTTGCAATCAGAAGAAGATGTACTTAGTACAGATTCTATGATGAATCAAGAATTGCATGAAACTGTCCAGAAAATGTATGAGTCTGTGAATCTACCATTAAAAGATAAATTGAGTGTTACTAACCAGTCCTCATGGGATATCTCACCCAGTCTTCAACCTGATCAAGTAACCCCTGGTGGAAATGTGTATTCTGAGCCAGAGGACGAGATTACCTTAGCGACTATCTATAAGGTAATAATGGCCCATAGGGAAGAAACTAAAGCTGAAGGGCTCCGGACCCAGGGGGCGGTGCGCAAGCTACAAAACTCTGTGCGTCGCATTGCTAAATCCTGCACGGAGGTAGCAACTAGGGTACATGAAGTAGAGGAGCGGATATCTGTCGTTGAGGACCAACTGGTCCAGCAAACATCTTCGATTACTATACTTCAGAGGACAAAGGAAGACATTGACTGGAAGTTGACAGATTTGGAAAATCGAGCACGAAGAAATAATCTCCGTGTTTTAGGGGTTGCGGAAGGTAAAGAGGGGACAGATATGCGACGATTTGTGGTTGAATTATTCACTGAGGCCTTCCCGGACTTAAAAGACTGGAATTGGGATGTTGAAATTATGAGGGCACACAGATTTCCTTTTGTGCAGAAACGGAAGCCAGGGGGCGCCGTGGAAAAGCCTAGAGCAATTCTGATATGTCTGAACAATTATTTGCTGCGTGAAGCATTATACGATCTGGCTAGGCCAGATAGGCCACGAAAAGGGAAGGGTTGTGATATCTTCGTGCGCCCTGATTTTTGCTACGTGACTGTACAACAGAGGTGGCGATTACGTCAGCTGATTGCACCTTTTCAAGCCAAGGGGGGGCAAGCGTTTCTTTTAAACCATGCCAAGCTGAAAGTGATTTACAAAGGAAAGACATTTTATTTCCTGTCAGAGATTAAGGCGCAGGAGTTTTTGGCCACAATTTGAAAACTGTGTATAGTCAACTAAGACTGAGTTCTGGGCTCTTAGAACCCTCTTTCTTCTTTTTTTTTGTGTGTTTTCTTTGTAAACAGGGGGTGCTCATACTAAAGGGCAGTGAAAAGTGGGTCTGGTAGCAATGCCTAGATAAAAGTGAGTCACAGGGAAGGATCTTGTAAGTTGGTTATTTTTAGAATCAAGGTCTAGGAGGGCTTCTCTTTCCTTTCAGTTTTTTTTTGTTTTTTGTTTTTTTTATTGTGAACTTGCTGTGATCATTTAAGACTGAGCCCCAGTAACCAATTGGTGTGTATATTAAGAGGGCAGTGGAAGGGGGTTGTGCCAGTCTTTGGGTGGGCCACGGCGGGACGCACTCACAATCACTCTCCATCACTGAGGAAATGGTCCTTACGCCTCTAGTGGGATGGATGGTGGGTGGGATGGTGGCGGGAGGGGGATGTTGCTGGGGTTGGGTGGGGGAGGGCTGGGGTGGAGGGGTTAAAAAAAATAATAATAATCCATGGTCATGCAGGAAAGCGGTGTAGGATGTTTGTCTGCTCAGTACAGCGTGTAAAACCATAGATTTTGGGGAAATTGATGATGGGTAATGGATTGGCTAACGGTATTCGCTGTTGCTCACTGAATGTCAGTGGGTTGAACAATTACAATAAAAGGCAACGGGTGGCAAGGGAATTGGCAATGCTTCAGTGTGATCTGATTTGTCTTCAGGAAACCCACATTACTTGGGCTAAAAGAAAGCTGCTTTTGGAGCTTGGGTTTAAAGTTCTGATATGTACACAGCAGTCTACCACTATAAGAGGTGTTGCAATCTTAGTTAGAAATCACATTCAAGGGACTGGTAGGGTATTAGCAGACAAGCAAGGGAGATGGGTTATTGCTGAATGTATAATTGGGAAGATGAAACAGAAGTGCACTGTCTGCTCTATTTATGGGTCAAATTTTGACGAGGCGTTAATAATAGAGAGGCTTAATGTTGAGCTTGCCCAGTGGCCCTCTCCACTGTTAATTTGTGGTGATTTAAATATACATCTTGGGCCGGCGGGTTTAAGGGATAATAATTGCCGCTATAATGGGAGGAAACCGAAAGTTTTCAAGGCACTTCAATCACTTGTAGAAGATCATGGTCTGGCGGATGCCTGGGACACTTTGAGAGGAGGTGAACCGAGATACACCTTTTATTCCTGCCCTCATCAAAAATTAGTGAGGTTGGATTATTTTTTGGTTTCACGTTTAACGCTGATTGGGGCTGGGATTCAGGTGTATCCACGAGTTACCTCTGATCATGGCCCTCTTGTATTAAGTCTAAATGTTGGTAGGGTTGGCATTAGACCACGCGCTTTTTCATTCGATAGGAAACTGCTATGTGATACACTTTTTGTAAATAAGATTAAAATCTGGATCAGGCATTTTTTTTAAATTAACCGGAATACTGCTGGGACAGGATGTGTCTGGGATACTTTCAAAGCCGCTTTTAGGGGGGAAGTGCTTAGTTATGGTTAATATAAGCAGAAGCAATGACGCATTTTATTACAGGGATTATATGCGGCGTTAATGTGTGCTGAAGAAAAACTTGTCACAGATATACATCGGGGTGCAGATATCACTGAATCTTTGACGGAAGTAGCCTGCTGTAAAGCTAAGATTAATTTGCATTGGAGCACAGAAATGGCTAAACAATATGTGACTAAAAGACATATGAATTATGAGTATGGTGAGGCTAGTGGACGGTGCCTTGCTCAGAAATTAAGATCTAGAGAGACAGCCCAGCAGATCAATGCAATCAGAAACGCACGTGGTGATTTGGTTGAAACAGAGGCGGGGATTTTGGATGTATTTCACGAGTTCTATGGGACTTTATATAAAAGTGAAGTGTATGATATACAAGCTGGGCCCTGCGCTTTTGTGATAACTTAAATAAACAAGAGTCTGATCTCCTCGAAACTGCTAGGCAGCGGGAAAGGCAGCTGGGCCGGATAAGCTCCCACTGGAAATATATAAAACTTTCTTCGACTGTTTGAAATATGATATGCTGGCTACGCTCAGACATGCACAGATGGGTCCCCCCCCCCCAACCCCCCCCCCTCCACCCCCCCCCCCCCCGGTCATGGGATGAGGCGAGCATTATTGTCTTAAAAAAAAAAGATAAACTGGCGGAAAATCCGGCCTCATATCGCCCTATATCTTTATTAAATACCGACAGTAAGATCTACTCGAAAATCCTCGCAAACCGGTTAGCTTAAGTTATAATCCCGTTGGTATCTATCAGACAACATGGTTTTATCCCTCAGAGAGGGAAGATTAACCATATCAACAGGGCGGTGACATTAATGGATATTGTTAATACCACGGGAGATGCCTTCAGTCTTATATTACTTGATGCCGAAAAGGCTTTTGACCGGGTTGCATGGGGATTTTTGTGGGCATTATTACGACGACGGGGGTTCCAGCCTAGCTTTATTCAAGCCATACAAGCGCTTTATTCCCAACCTATAGCAAGAATTTGTACTATGGGTTTAGAATCTAACTGGGTGCATATCACTCGCGGAACAAGGCAGGGATGTCCCTGTTCCCCTTTGTTGTTCTCGTTATAGATTGATCCATTTATAAAAATGTTGGAAGCCAGTAGTAGGATTGAACCGGTGATATTACAGCAAGATTATTATAGGGTACTGGCCTATGCAGATGACTTGGCCATTGTAAGTCCTAACCCTTCTACTGCCTTGCCAGAAATAGAGTTTTTGGCGTCACAATTCGGAGCAGTCTCTGGTTATAAACTTAACGCTGCCAAGACTCAAATATTATGTGTTAATATAACAACAAGCACGGATCAAAGGGTAATGAATGAAGTGACTTATCTAGGGATTAAATTGCGCGCCTGTCTAAATTCATTGGTTGAGGCTAATTAGTCATGTCTTCTAAGTGAAGTAAAGAAACAGCTAGACAGATGTGAATGTTTACATCTATCTATGGTTGGACGCTGTAATGTCCTTAAAATGTTAATCCTACCTAAAATGCTCTATTTCCTGAGAGCTGTCCCATTGGCGATATCTCGGGCCAATATTGCGCAGTTACAATCTCTGTGTTTCAGATTTGTATGGGCACAGGGGAAAGCGCGGAGAGCTTTGTGATTTATGATTTTACCGCGCAAACAAGGGGGTTGGGCTGTCCCTGATTTTACTCTTTACTATTTGGTATGTACCTTACAGCGCATGAATATTCTATTGACAGGGATAGAAGTGAGTAGCCCAGCAGAAGCTCCATCTATTTTTCAAATGTTATTGGGTAGTGAAGCTAATAATTGCCTATTTCTCAATGTAGATATGAATTATTATAAGAGGACTCGGTTTAAGGTGTTGATAGCAGCTTTTAAGGTATGGAGGTCTGTCAAAAAATACTACAATATGGGGAAGATTTCTGGATACACTCCCTTGTCTGCTGTAGAACTTCTCCCGCTGATATTTGGGGATCGAATAGTAGATAAGTGGCGAGATAAAGGTATTCAAAGAATTGGAGATTTATACTCTAATGGGGATCTGATATCCTTTGAAATGTTAGTGCAGAAATTTCAAATTCGTCGTTCTGATTTCTTTAAATATCTTCAAATTCGGGATTATTTGTTTAAACATCACTGGAATACAGATCCAAATCCAGTAATTGAAGCTGTGGGGAAGAATTCTCGTATTGGATATTTGTATTCGTTATTAGTAAATACCACGGGTAATGATTTAGAGATGCATAATTTAAAATGGGACTGTCGGCTGGGTCGGGTTGGGACCCGGATCGAAACCTCTATTGAAATGGCTGGAAGATTATTTATGGCCGCTAATTTATGTGCACAACATTACAAAACTTTTTAATTTATATTATACACCAGTTAAAATGCTTAAATGGGGGGGGTAATGATGGGAAATATTTTCGTTGTGGGTCTGATGAGGCTGAAATACTGCATATTTTTTATTCGTGCACATACTTAAACAGTTTCTTTGGCCACATTGAGAAATTCTTGGAAGAGATATTGGGTGGAACGGTACGACTGTCCAATGCGCATGTATTATTGGGAATAGATGAAGAAAACAGGAGGGATTCAGTGATGTATAAATATAAGTATCTGATATTCATGGCTACTTCAGTAATTGGATTATGTATAGCCTCAATGTGGTTACAGAGGGATGCACCATCTTTTGAACTCTGGCGGGCTAGATTTTTGGCATCCTTCAACATTGAGTACAGCTTATACGCTTTGAAAGGCATGCGGAAAAAGAAACTTGGCCAGGAAATATGGGGACCAGTGGTGACTTATATGAGCCCTTAAATTTCAACTTTGTGTAAAAGTCTCTTGTTTCGTCTCGTAAATTTTGATGCCACTGCTGTGTATTAATTGGGAAATTTTTTCCTTTGTTTGTCATATGCGTGTTCTCCTTATGTTTTAATTTTTTCTTTTCTCTTCGCTGTACGTTCATGGATTAATAATAAAATCATTTATTAAAAAAAAGGAACTACTGAGGTAGCACCGACCCAAATCTCACAAGCCATGAATCTCAGAAGGATTTAAGGACCTATTCCTTGCCTCTGCCTAATTTGTACTGAGGAGAATGGGCACAGTCTTTCCCAGCCTTCATGTGTGACGCATTAGAATGTCTCGTCACCTGGTCATGAAGGAAGGAATGCAGTCCCTTTATCTGTGAACAAGGACCAGCCACTGCCTCTCCCCTCCGACTTTCATCCAGCAGAGTGAAAGGACGTGAACTGTCCCCTGCCACAACTCAACTATATATAATTATACGTTCCAAAATATCTCTGTACATATTTACACGGCCATGATCCCCACAGGCACCCCGACAATGAACATTTATATTCATTTCTCATGTCCATCGAGGCTCAGGACTACCTCCCACCCCCACAGACATATTTCCAGTCCCTTGGAGATCACAGGACCACAGGTGGGATGGAACGCACCGAAATCACTGTATCCGTCTGTGTAAGCAGGGGTTTAAGTGGGCCGGGTCCTGCCGGTGCTCACCGGCAGAAAGCAAGTGCTGAGATGGGTCCCCAAAGGGCTCTTCATTTTTGCCCTCACCCTCAGGGTGGAAAAAAAATCTTATCACTGCAGCAGTTCACTGCTTTTAATGCAACTTCTTCTTTTTTGTTGTTCATTATAACCCGAACTCGACCCCAAGGTATTGGAGCACTTTACATGAGCACCAGTTACATTACACAAAGACACGTTCATATTATTTTTGGTAGTCATGGGGCGAATAAGTGATTTACCCACAATCACAGGATAATGAGTCCACGCAGCAACTCGAAACTGCTTCCCCTAGCTCCAAAGTCAGCCGCCCTGAACATCACGCCACAAGCAGTGAACCATTTTCAATATAATAAACAGGGAAGCCAAAGTTGTTGCTTATGTATCTTAGGCAACCAAGAACCATTGATAAAGCCACTAGTACTGGCTTGTTGTAGGTGTAATGTTATATGTTGTATTATATATCTGGATGCAATGACAGAAGCAGCAACATTCCAGTCGGGCGGCACACTGCGCTGAGCACAGGTTTCAGCTTCTCTCCTTTAATTACACTGGCTATGCCCCTTCGAGAGACCTCCCAGTTTTTTCATCCCACTCAAAGTCCTGAGCCTGTGTCTCATGCCTACATTTGCAGTTCACACCATTTAGATGTGTATTTAATTTGTTACAACAATAACTGCTGGGTTGAGAGCAAGTGCAGGCCTCCAATGCACTGCAGAGTGCCGATAGAGGCTCCTCCCAACAACCAGGGCGATAATGCCATGCTGCATGTCAGCAGCACCAGGATTGGGAAAGAGAATTTGCTGGGGCTCGCTCTGCAGTCAACGGGCCCACGGAAGAAGAGGTCCGAGGTCTGGGGCGAGGAGGACGTGTAAGGTAAGTGGTTTCGGTTTCATTTTTTAATTTTATTTTCGTGCGCACCCACTTTCTCCCAACCCCCCCCCCCCGTAGATGCCAGCCGCCACTGGGCAGCCTATATTTGAATGAAAATGAATGGAAACTCATTTGCAAGGAAGTGTCCCGGCTCTACGCTGAGTTAGAAAGAGAAAAACAAGCATTTGCAATGCAATAGGTCTCGCATTTATAAGAGTTTGAGCTATTGGCATTGTAAAATTACAATGCCTTTTATTTATGTTTTGGTTTTAAAACAAATAAAAGGCATTGTCATTTACAATGTCAGTAGCATAAACTCGCATAAAAGCAGTGTGTGGAGTGCAGCAGTGTTCGACGTGCAGCAGTGAGCGGCGTGCAGCAGTGTGAGGCGTGCAGCAGTGTGCGACATGCAGCAGTGTGCGGCGTGCAGCAGTGTGCGGCGTGCAGCAGTGTTTCGTGTAGCAGTGTGAGGCATGCAGCACTGTGACGTGCAGCAGCGTGCAGCAGTGTGCTGCGTGCAGCAGTGTGCAGCATGCAGCAGTGTTTCGTGCAGCAGTGTGAGGCATACAGCACTGTGGCGTGCAGCAGTGTGCGGCGTGCAGCAGTGGGCTGCGTGCAGCAGTGTCGTGCAGCATGCAGCAGTGAGTAATGCAGCAGTGTGCAGCAGTGTGTGGCATGCAGCAGTGTGCCGGTTGCATCAGTGTGTGCCATGCAGCACTGTGTGGCGTGCAGCAATGTTTCGTGTAGCAGTGTGTGGCGTGCAGCAGTGTGTGGCGTGCAGCAGTGTGCGGCGTGCAGCAGTGTGTGGCAGTGTGTGGCGTGCAGCAGTGGGAGGCGTGCAGCAGTGTGTGACGTGCAGCAGTGTGAGGCGTGCAGCAGTGTGAGGCGTGCAGCAGTGTGTGGCGTGCAGCAGTGTGAGGCGTGCAGCAGAGACACGTGGAGGATGAGGAGAGACGTGGAGGGTGAGGAGAGACACATGGAGGGTGAGGAGAGACACGTGGAGGGTGAGGAGAGACACGTGGAGGGTGAGGAGAGACACGTGGAGGGTGAGGAGAGAGACGTGTGGAGGTTGAGGTGGAGGGTGAGGAGAGAGACGTGTAGAGGGTGAGGAGAGACGTGTGGAGAGTGAGGAGAGATGTGTGGAGGGTGAGGAGAGACGTGTGGAGGGTGAGGAGAGACGTGTGGAGGGTGAGGAGAGACACATGTGGAGGGTGAGGAGAGACACGTGTGGATGGTGAGGAGAGACACATGTGGAGGGTGAGGAGAGACACGTGTGTAGGGTGAGGAGAGACACGTGTGGAGGGTGAGGAGAGACACGTGTGGATGGTGAGGAGAGACACGTGTGGAGGGTGAGGAGAGACACGTGTGGAGGGTGAGGAGAGACACGTGGAGGGTGAGGAGAGACACGTGGAGGGTGAGGAGAGACACGTCATGCAAGGTTGGCGTCCTTGGTTCAGCAAGAGCTTTATAAATAGTCCCCTTAGGAGGCAGAAAGGGACTAGGTGTGATAATCAAGAGATGTGGTCTAAAGCTAAATGTCCAGAGCTTGAGTTCGAATCCTAGCTTGCCCTACCCGACCAAAGATTGATCTTGGGCAAATTGGTAAACATCCACCATCTGTACTGCGGTTGCACTTTTGGCAGAATGTGCTATACAGACTAAAGGAATCATCTATTTAAGCCACCCAAATATTCAATAATGCTGACCAGTGGAGGGGACATATGGTTTTGAAACTGTTTGAAATGCATATCACAGGAGCGGGGGGTGGGGGCGGGGGGGGACGGGGAGGGGGTCAGTCACAGATGCAGTGCAATTCACATCTCTGGCAGCATTCAAGCTTCAGGGGGGAGGGGGCAGGTGGTAAAGCATGCAGATCCGGAACATATTAAGCAGCAGAGACTAAAGCCCTTTGCGTTTCCTATCTGCGAGTATGTAGGTCGTAGCTTGTGTTAGTGTACACCACAGATCCCCCAAAAGCGTGCATAGTGTGCAAACATTTTACAAGAAAATATGCAAATACTACTTTTCAGCTAAGATGATCTACGGTAGTGAAAGCCGGCAGGCAAATGGCACGGAAGAAGCAGGCATGGACAGCCAGCTGGTATTGCTGTCGAGCCCCATGCTCCCTGAGGCGCGCTACAGATCTAAGTAGCCGAAATACAGCTACCAGCCCCATGCACAGCCCCCTGCCACCGCCCCCCAGTCACAAGTTCCAACAACGCTAAATGACGAAGTAGGGGTGGGTGGTAATAGAAAGGAAGGGAGAGGGGGGCTTTCTCCCGATAATGAATGTTGAAGTGGGAGCAACACAGCTAACAATTCTTGGGCCAAAAATCCCACAAGATATATTTTAGAGACTCAACAAAATCCTTCACATGTGATGCCTAGAGGGAGGTCTTTCCAGGAGGGGTAGTAACAATTGCAACACCCAGAGGTCATGCAAGGCAGAAAGGGGGAGACACTTTAGAATCTGTTGTTTAAGGACAGCCCCTCACTGACGCAAGAAAAAGCTTTTCCATGGAAGTGAACACGGGCGTGTCAACAGTGAATAAAGCGTGAGAATATGTATATATTTTTTAAAACAACCATTTACTAAAAATTAAGGTCAAATCGAGCAAAAAGACCGAGGTTGCCCTAAACTTGTAGATAACGGAGTCTGTAGGGAAAATAAACGGAAGCTGAGGCGCTTTTGTGCCCTATTATATTTGCAAGATTATATATTCTAATGCCAAGAAGTAGAAACCGAGCTGCACGTGGCGTCATGTCACACAAGTCTCTTCCAGACAGTCCTGGGACTTGGTATACCATGGTTCTCAGCGTTCATGTAACTACATGACCATACCTCCACATGCAAAAACAAAACGACATGTCCCAGAAAGCAAAGTGCTTCTAGCCTAAAACCAGGAATGGCTGCACAAGCGTGTCACACATGGCACGAGTATACCTGGCAGCTGCGTGGGAGGAGCCAGTGGTAAACATGAATTAGTTAGTTTGTCCAGCATGTAACACAGGACCTTGTCCGTAATTGTTTGAGACATGTCGATAAACCTTATGGGTAAATCTGGGTTTCTTTAGTGCTAACAAGAAGTTAGACTAGAGCTGCAGTGGGGCCAGGGAGGGGTAGAGAGCTGACCCATCTTACCAGTAAGGGAGCACTGTTCACGTGTTGCAGAAAACATCAGTGACGTGTCTTTTATAGCGCTGCAGAATTGTCTCCTGTTCCTTACTGTTCGTGCAACACAGGGATGTGAAGTTTCACACAGTACTGCGCAGCCGAGGCGTGGAAGTTGCCTTCGACACAACACATGTCTAAACAAGGAAGTTAACCGCGAAGTGATCGCAGGGGAAAATGTAAGGAAGACAAAACAAGCGGCCGCAAAACTGGAAGTGATCGCGATCGCGATCAAACATCAAAGCGGCCGCGTACGTGAAATCCAATGGTGTGCAGGCTGCCAAATGGTGGGGGATCTGGAAGTGCAAACGAGTGCTTTCAGGCTGCCAAATGGTGCGCGCGCCCGGCGCACATGCACTGTATTTGGAGGCCTGAAAGCACTCGTTTGCACTTCCAGATCCCCCATTTACAAAAGCTCTCGCGAGAGCAGCGCTAAAGCGCTGTCTCAAGCGAGACCTAATAAACCTGTTTACACCTCCCGGGACAAAAGAGTCTTCAGGTTAACTTTAAAGGCGGGTTCCCTGGGGATTGCCTGAAGCTGTTTGGGGAAAGAGTTCTGCAGACTACACACCAAAAAGGAGAAGGATCTGAGCCCTACTTTGAATTTATGCACCCCGGGAATGCATAAGAGATTTTGATTAGAAAAGTGGAGTTCCGTATGGGGGCATGTATATATTTGTTTACTTTATCCTGAATGTATGAGGGATCTTTTAAATTAAAAGCTCTATAGGGAATTGTTAGCGCTTCATACTTTATTTTCTCCTTAATGGGTAGCGTCTTTCCACAAGGAGATATTTTATGGTCTCATTACTCAAGATTCAAGAAGTGAGAAACAAAAGGCCGCAATAGTCTGCCCTTGTGCTTTGAATGACAGGGCTGCAGCAAGTTGAACCCCTACATTCTTAGCTACTGGTGTAGAAAGAGGGGCTTCACCCTGCTCAGTAGGCCATAGATTCCAGGTGTCTATAGGGGAGGAGTACCCAAAGGCTTGGTTTTCAGGTTCATCAGATTTCAGCTTTAGACAACTGCTGTGCACCCAGCTTGCTACAGTCGAGAGACATCCCCGAAGGTTGCTGACCATTGTCTCATCAGCTGTATATCAACAGCGTAAGACACAATGTTGAAACTCCAGAATTATTCATTGGGGCCATCGGAACTAAATAGATATTGAACAAAGCAGGGCTGAGTGCCGACCCCTGCATGATCCTACATCCCATTTCTTTATAACGTGAAGTATCGGCAGATAGAAAAACAGCTTGAATCATGTCAGAGAGGTAAGATTCTACCGATTCCAAGCTTTATCCACTATACCTGCCTTATCCAGTTTCTGCAATATGATGTCATGATAGACCACATCAAAAAGCGGCGGACAAGTCAAGAAGGATGACTACCCGTTTTCTTTCCAAGAATAAGATTTCATCTGATAAATTCTGTAACCTTCAGAAAAGCGGACTCTGTGCTGAAACTCAAGCAAAAGCCAGATTCAGTCGGGTGAAGAAAATCGTTCCTTTCAATATGTCTGGCAATTTGACAGCTTCCCAATGTGTCCAGTATTTAACCCCATGCAGGAAGTAAAGAAATTGGTGTATAGTTGCTGAACTTTGAGGGATTCTCCAATAGTTTTTTTCAAATGTGTCAGCACCAATGCCTTTTTCCAGGCATCCTGCTAAAAACCACAGCCGCTACATAAAACGTCGAAGGTGCCATTCAGGGGGCATGCTTGGATGCTATGAGTGGGATTAAGCCTCATCTCAGGTGCATTAGTTGAGACTTTACTGTAAAGTTTATAGGAAGTGACTAGTACACAACAAGAGTTACTGGTTAGTATCAAACAATGTTTAGGTCAGTGCGCCTCTTGGTGTTAATGGAACCCAGGTCCTCATGAGCTGATAAGAGCCTCGCTTGCTTCATCAGTAATTTTGACAGACTTTTCTGGGGCTCAGCAGTCTTCAAAAGTTCTCTAGCAACCAGATGGTCTGTGGCTACCTGGATAAGCTTGTAGGTGTCAGATTTAGGGTCCTCTGTAATGCCCCACAAGAGTTGTATAGCAATCCCTGCTCAGCTAGTGCAAGCTTGGACCACTCTAAAACTGCATAATAAAAAGTGCATTGTTTTGTCGAACCAGGTTAAACTCCAAACGGATCTGTGCTTTTACAGAACATGCCTATAACTTATAGCAACTTATATGCCTATAGCATTGGCATTGAGCCCGGTCAAGACAGCTTGTAATGCGATTTAAATAAAGAAAATCTCCACACGCTAGTGTGGGTATTAATTTGCTTTCAATGACTTTTCAGATTGCTGTTAGATCCGGGCCAGAGAGATTTTAAAGTAGGAGCTGGAAAGCAAGAGTCAGGAGCTTTGACATGCGGGGTCGTAAGGCCGCGTTCATTAATCCAAACTCCTAGGTACTTGATGCTAGGTGCTCTTACAGTCTTATGGGCATTTATATACCAAGGTCCTGTTTTGTTTTTCTTGGTGCTGGAGGTTAAGTTCTAGTTTTCGATGTTTTGATCCTGAGTTTATTTATCTCGCAGTACTTGGCCAGAGATGTTAAGACCCTTTGAAGACCAATTGCAGTTTGATCCATAAGTATTGTATCATCAGCGTATTGCAGCACATCCACCCTCTTCCCTTCGAGTTTCGGTGGAAAGCAGTTCGCTCTGCTGAGGTGGTCATGCAGATCCACAAGGTACAAATTAAAGAGAAAAGGCGCCAACATGCAGCCTTGCTTAAGGCCCCAGTTGGTATAAATCTTGGATGAGAAGGCCCATTTGCTGGCCATTCTATTGGTATTGAGATTCCTGATTGTAACCAGAAGACATGGAGGAATCCCCATGCATCCAGATTGGCCCACAGCCGGAATCTTATCTACTTTGTCTTAGGCTGTTGCAAAATCAATAAATGCACTGTAGAGCTGCCAAGCCTCCCTTGTTTGTTGCATTGTTGATTAGGATTGACATACATGGTAGATTGATCTCCGTACCCTGCCCCTTCTGAAATCCAGTCTGTGTGGTAAGAATTATTTTATTATGTTTTTCCCTATCCTTCAATTCCATGTGGAGGATTTTCGTGTAACATTTTCCCTCCACATCTAAAAGGGCAATGAGTCTGATGTTTTCAGGCTTATCCCGTTCACCCTTCTTATGTGTTGCACCCAGGGGGAATCCTCGGCAACTCTCGGGCACCATTGCTTTCTGTAAGCAGCAGTCAAACAGTGGAGTCAAATAGGTGGTCCTTTTATCAATTGATACCATAAAAGTGCTTGCAGGAAGATCATTGGAATCAGGAGCACCAGCCATGCAGATTGATGCAAAGGCCTCCCGGCCATTCCGTCCGTGATCTGAGTTGAAAGTCCACCTGCAGGGCTGAGCATTCCATCCGAGTTTGACAGCTTAATAGCCTCCTGGACTGCGGATTGATCAACATATAACATACATACATATGCCATCCAGTTAGCTACATGGATGTTACACAGCTCCTCTGTTTTTGATCCTCACTTGCCTGATTGACCATACGACCAAATTTTTTTAGAATCCCTTGATTTTATTAATGTTAGCCTGCTAGCCTTTTGGGAATCCAAGGCATGCTGTCTATTCACATAAAGGCATCGCCTGTAGTTCTTGTGCACTGATTTGATCTTTTCTCTTCGTGCCATATTTGTTGGATTCTTGCTCGCAGCCCTTATGCATCTATGAAGCTCTCTTTACGTGATATTAGTTCATTGCTATTTGTCAGGCCGAGGTGTGTTTGTAGAAATACAAGATTTTATTCTTTGCTAAAACCACTAACAATATCCACTCTATAGCTAACTGGCCTTTCTCCATTGAAGGAATCAAAATGAGACCATAGGAGACTCTTGGTTACTCCTTCTAAGGTAGTCAGCTCCCCATCCTAGCAGTCAATCACCAACGTTCTGTCCTACCTGCCGCCATCTTTGTGTGTGTCATGGTAACTTTCAGCCAGTGTGCGCACACAGGATCCTCGTGATTCACCTGACTACAAGCTCCACGTCTCACCTCAGCGCCACAGTGACGTAAAGGATGTCTCAACCGAGCTGGTTAATGGTTTCCAGAAGCTCGGTCTCCTCCTATGCCGCCATGAGAGGGCTCTGGATAGTTCTTCTATAAGTCAAGAACTACCCTGTATTTTTACAGGGAAGAAGGTTCTTCGAGAACCCTCGTGAAACAGATCCTGGCTTCTCTCCCTTCCGGTTCTAAACGACGGATACTCTCTGCTTTCAGGCAGCCCAACATTCCAGGATGACGTCAAAGGCTCTGTCCCCTGCTCTGTCTGGTGCTAGGATGTTCAGTGGATGAAAGCATAGGCCATATGCAGCCATCTATTTGCAGCTTCATTTACTCTGGCACAGAACAGACGATCATTTACCTCACCTAAACTCACTGGCTGAAGTAAAACCGAGGAATATATCATATGTGACGTAATCTCACCTTCCAAATAGTCTTCGAATACAGGAGTCCTGACTGCCCGGCCACTTTGGGTTACAATTAGTTCTGCTGTTGTCCGCATGGCCTGAACTTTAAAGAGGAGTATAGGTTTAGGCAACCAATCAGCAGTGCCCTACTTACCTTTTACCCCTCTTCTTTAGTCTACATTTTCAGTTATGACCCTGAGCCATGAACAGCTCCACGTTTATGTTTATTCGTCCACAGCATCCCTGGATTTCCTCTTTATTGGCACAAATGACATCATGCCACCCAGCTGGCGACATGCCTCTTCCCCATCAGCGTTTATGGAAGCTTGCAGTAGGGTGCTGGCTGGTTGTATTGCATGACAGATGAATCCAGTACATTGGCCAGTGTGTTCAACGGTGGCCAGTGCTTAATTTGATCCGGTGGTTTCAGGTGCTCGGCACCGGCACTTATGAGAGCTGCCACATGGTGGCACTGTATGTGTAATTTAAACATGAACAGAATAACAGTGGTTTATTAATTCAATATACATTAAAAACAAGTAATGTCTGCCACCCAAGTCATTCTTATAGCTTCTGTGGCCTCGAACCGTGTGAACTGTTACACTTGTAACAGTGTTATGGGTAATAGTTATGTCGGTACTGTCATTGGTTGCGCTGACAGTGGCGATTGGTGGCGCGGTAGCCTTCTGACGAGGGCCCTGGCAATAATATTTTTTACAAATTAAGCACTGTCGGTGGCAGCTTTGCAGACAGAGTCTCTCTTTTTATGGGCCTGCAGGGTGACGTCACTTCGGATAACTCCAAGACGTGCCCCCCGCCGTGCCCTGTCTTGCCCACACATGCCCGCTCGTGCTCCCTCTACTGTGACTACAGGCATTTTCCGAACTTAAAAGGCCTGCTCATGAACCCCAAGGCTCCCCCAGGGTCTGTGGAGTGGCAAAATCAGTGCTCGCTCGGTGGATTCTGCCAGCTTTGCAGCAGCAACTGGTTTATCACAGAATGGAAATGGAAACCGGAATCTGCATGAAGTTACATTAACAATGTATATATTATATAGTGTTTGCCACCACATTAGTATCCATTTCTTAGCGCTGCATATGCCAGATATGGTTACTTCCCACTCAGTGCCACTCCTGGTATCCAGGGTTTGTTTACCAGTGGCCCCAGCACCACAAGCAGTGCTGGACTGCATGGCTGTGTTTGCCTGTCTCTTCACTTGATTCACAAGTTCTCTGGTATGTGAAAAATAAGTCTTAACGTCCCTGTTATTGTTGGTTTCGCATTACATGAAGAACTCTGGGTTACTCTGAAGTACTTTGGATTGTGCATTCACTTGGGTTTTGTAATAAAAAGCATCCATGTGTGTATTAACTCCTCAACAGTGTGTGTTGGGTCCCGCCTGCTGGTCAATTGGTGCACTGCACGATAATAAAAAAACGATGTGTAAAACGATCAGGAAAATCTCATAGACAATGCAATATACATTATTCCTGCGCTAATCGACGATTCATTTTAGTGGTGTGAGCTATTTGGGAAAATTGTCAACTTGGTATCCTGCTATAATCCCCCAGGATTAAAAATAATAATGACTATTATGACGTTTAAAAATCCCATGTGTTACTGCACAGGTAGAATTCTCTGTGAGTAATTTATAACATGAATATAGGGATATATTTTCCAATGAACTGCATTGAACTCATGCACTATCCATGTAACTGATGGTACGGGGTGATAAAATATGTTTAGATGATATTGTATTCATTTTGCATTTTTATTACTTTTCTCTGCTGACTCACACAGACTTGTAATCAGGGGCGGCTCCTCCACTTGGGCGGAGGAGCGTCGCCCCCACTGCTTTCTCGTAGTGCGAAAAGAAGAAACATAAAATGGTGGAAATACCATTTTATTTGTCTGCTTCTCGCACTGCGAGAAAGCAGAATGAGGGTATGCCTGGTGTAGTGAGCCACACGGCCACTGTAATATTTTGTAGCGCAGTCAACTCCCTGGGCCGGGCGCGGACCAGGGAGTATATAATAAAGGGTGACGTCAGCGCACGTGGCTGACGGCACAAACGGAGTATCTGATCAGACGTCCCTTATTGCAGCTCTGCCGTTAGTAGTTAGGCCTGCCATTTGCCACCCTCACCCTAGAAGTCAGATGAAGCCCCGACTGCATGTCCCAGGGTTGTTCTGTGGTCTCCATATGCTACAGAGTCCCGGTGGACCATTCCATTGGCGATGAGATTCTGGTCTTGGGGAGGTCCCATGAGCTGGCTGATGTGAGGACCGGTGAGATGGAGGTAGCATTGGCGAAAAAGTCTGCGGGAGCGCAGCCGCTATTCCCGACGCCCATAAAAGAGGAGAGGGTCGAGGTGCTCAAGAAAGCGAATGGTCGTGAGGCTGGAGCTGGCGCCAGGCGGGAGGACAGGTGCCAGAAGCGGGAGTGCCGGAACTGTGGCATGGGGGCGCATGCACCAAGGGTATGTCCAGCACAAGGAAGACAGTGCCTCAAATGCAACAAATATGGACACTTTGCAAAGGTGTGCCAGAGTGGGACACAGCAGGGTGGAGGAAGAACTCCGAAACAAGGACTTCCAAAATTCACGAAGGTGGTGCAGGAGGATGTTGACTTGGACAGCCAATATCAGAAGCTGGCAGTCACTGAGGACGATGAGGACAATGTATTTGTCATCTCACACATCAGGGGGGTCAACACTGCCACGAGGTCACCACCTACGTGCCTAGTGTGGATAGGGGAGTCATGTGTGCGGGCGCTGATTGACACAGGGGTGTCCGTGAACATACTGGATGCTGACCAATATAGGAGCCTCAGCCCGAGGCCTCGACTGATGCCGACTGAAGTCAGAATTCTCACTTATGGAGGGAGCACTCCGATTCCGCTGCAGGGAGTCATTGATGCGGAAGTCAAGTACAAGGACAGGACCATGGCCACTCGCTTCTATGTCACATGTGATTGGGCCGGATCATTGCTGAGTTGCCACACGGCTGAGGATCTGGGGTTGGTCATGTTCGCAAAACGTATACACAAGTCGCAGGCGAACCGGATCCTTGCCGAGTTCCCGGAGCTGTTCCGGGGGTTGGGCTGTTTGAAGGGAGTGGAGGTCCAGTTGCACATTGATGAGTCTGTCCAGCCGGTGGTGCTTCGCCACCGAAGAGTGCCGTTCCATCTCAGACCATTGGTGGAAGCCGAGCTGGACCGTCTCGAACATGATGGAGTCATCGAGAAGGTGTCAGGTCCAATGCCCTGGGTGTCGCCCCTGGTAATAGCTCCCAAGCTGAAACAGCCGGGGGCTATTAGGCTGTGCGTGGACATGAGACTGCCGAAAAAAGGCCATCCGCCAAGAGAGGCACATCACCCTGACCATTGATGAAATTGTAACTGATCTCAATGGGGCACAGTGGTTCTCGAAAGTGGACTTGAACTCCGGGTATCATCAACTAATGCTTGCGGAGGAGAGCCGATACATCACTACGTTCTCCACGCATGTGGGGCTGCGCCGTTTCAAAGACTGAGCTTTGGGGTATCCTCGGAAGTGTTTCAAGAGGCAGTCCGAGAGGCACTATCGGCCTTGTGGGAGTCATCAATGTCAGCGATGACATCCTGATCTATTCAAAATCACTGGAGGAGCACCATGTGAGGTTGAGAGCCACTCTTCGGCGACTGGTAGACCAAGGCCTAACCCTGCATCAAACAAAGTGTGACTTCTATGCTACAGAGGTCGAATTCTTTGGGTATCAGTTTTCGGCCCGGGGATTGCAAGTGGATCCGTCTAAGGTGGAGGCCATCAGGACAGCAGCCATTCCTCAAACAGCTTCCGAGGTGTGAAGTTTCTTAGGGATGCCTAACTACTGTGGACAGTAAATTCCCCATTTGGCCACTATCTCGGAACCTCTCCGGCAGCTCACCAAAAAGGATGTCACGTGGCAATGGTCTGACAAGGAAGCCCAAGCGTTCGCCGACGTCAAGAAGGCTCTGTTGAAAGGCGCAACGGTTGCATACTTTTGGCTGGGAGCGGCCACAGAGCTTATTGTGGATGCTCGTTCGGTGGGGCTAGGAGCCGTGCTACTACAGAGGTTAGACCAGGATGAGTGGGTGCCTATTGCATACGCCAGCCGGGCACTCACAGCGGTGGAAACCCGCTATGCGGAGATTGAGAGGGAAACCTTGGCGATACGATGGGCGTGTCAACATTTCAACATATACCTGTGTGGGCACACGTTCACAGTGGTAACTGACCACAAGACGCTGGTGCCCCTCTTCGCGGGCACAGCACGGAATGGACCTCCACGAATCGAGAGATGGGCGGTTCAGAGTCAGCAATACCGGTTTGAGGTGGTGTACCGCACGGGAGCGAGCAACCTGACTGACTATCTGTCGCGACACCCTCCGGCTCCGAGTGGTGCACTTGGGCAGGAGGTGGACGAAGGGGCAGAGGTGTTCGTGTGACAACTGGTAGAAGAGGCCTGCCCCCAGGCTTTGTTATTAGAGGACATTAAGAAGGCATCGCGGCAAGATCAGTGCCTACAGGAGGTTGCCCGCACGTTACGTGACCATCAGTGGAAGTGGTTCCTAAGGGGCAATGACAGAAGGTCAGCCAATGACAAGGAATATTGGGAGAGCATGTGGAAGTGCCAGGGGGAGTTGAGCGCGTCAGGGCCGACCAAACCAGTTATGAGCACTCTCCCGTTTTCTCCATGTAGGCTGCATGGAGGAAATGGCCTCCCCATAGACGCCTGTACGGAGGCGTCCCAGCCAGTAACAATGCTGCCATTGCAGCGTTGTGATTGGCTTAGGGGTGTAGAGGGAGGCAGCCTGCTTCTGGTTCCTTTGAGCAGAGAGAGAATGAGAGTGACGCAGGACCAGAGGCAAAGGTAAATTTTAATTTGTATTTTTATTCATTTAACCCCCCCTCCCTGTGCCACCCCCCCACCCACCTGCGAGTCATGCCTGCCGCGACTGGCATTCCCCCCCACACACGGCGGGATTACAAGGGAGATGGAGTTTCATTTACCAACTCAGGAACTTTGGGAAAAAAGGCCTCGTTCTCAATTAGCATTGCGTGTTGTGTGGACCAGTGGTGGTTTAAAGTGAGCTGCCTGCTCAAGTAGTGGGCGTTGCGGCCTGCAAAGAGGGGGGGGGGGGGGATTGTCCTGCTCTTTTCAAGGGGCCAGAGTCTTTCAAGTGAGCAGCGGTATTGTGTGAAAAACAACTGGCGCTGTACTTAAGTCCGAACCTCCTCACCCGGGAAAGTGTACTCCTCAGCTGTTTTAGTTCCTAGCTTCCTCCAGTCACTTGTCACAGTTCATTAGCCTCAACCTGTGTTCACTCGTCATTGTTGTGGAGTGGGCCAGTACAGATAGAGCACTTTCAGGGAATATGTCCTCAGTGCTGGGGTCAGACATAAACAAGAACAGTGGCTGACAGGCTGCAAGACGTCGCCTGCGTTCTACCCCCCTGTAGTGATGCGTTCTCATTTCTAGAATCTTCTACTGACCTATTGCTTCGTTGCGCTCAGTGTCTGATGGCAGGATGCTTGGCGGGGGATGGGTGGGTGGATGAGTGAATGTAAGAGTCTCTAGAAGGATGAATAGATGCATGAACAGATGAATGCAGAGGATGATTGAAACGGATAAATTAATGGGTGGATGAATGTGTGAATGATGTATGGGCTGAACGTCCTCATGTCGGCTGGACTCGTTTGCTACGTACAATTCATCCCCATCTTTTACACCTCACCAATGTCACCAGCCGCCACTGCTTGTAATAGTATCCCATTTATAAGTATATGGCAGCCTGCAAGGCCTGTATACAAGCCAGACTTTAATTTCCTCAATGAAGTCTCTTGTAACCTGTAATTAAGAAATAACAAAGCTACTCAACTGTAATAATTCATTCCAGTAAAATATTTTACGTGCTTGTTGTTGCTTCCGATTACACTTCTTGGAAATCTCTCCAACTAGGATGACACGCGTTAACATGTTTTATTCTTGGTTTACCAGTCTGTCATTAGGAGTTAGTTAGTGCAAGGGTTGTATCTTAAGAAAACCACCTCATATTTAACCGTTCTTGTGCGTTCTTCAGGGAGGGGGCGCCCAGCGGGTGGCCTCCTTATTTGGGTCGCGGCATCTCTAGATTGTAGAATTATGGAATTCCCCACAGGTTCTCCTGACATACAAAACATCACCCTAATAGACCAAAGGGGGAGAGTTGTTTTAAATGTTTATAATGTTTATGCCCGGGGAACCGTGGGCGGGAGAAAGTCTCCTGTAATATCTCTTGGGCTCGGACGTTTCCCTCGACCAAGAAGAGGAGGATACCAGGTGGGGGATTCCGGCTCTGGAAATCCCACCGATTAGAAGGTGGTCAGAAGTGGCGCTTCAGTTATATTCCCTGAGCCTTGAATTCAATCTAAGGGCTGCTAATGGGAGGACACCCTCGGATAGGTTGGGCGTCCACACGTACAATAGGCCAGGACATACCTCTAGGCTAGATTATTTTTTAGTGGACGTATGTCTGTGGCCCCATGTAAAGGACATGCAGGTGGTCCCCTCGTCTGAAAGCGATCACAACCTGCTTTCTTTAAGTATGGCCCAGTGGTGGCGACACTCAAGCAAGGATACTATAAATCGGGTAGCAGCACCACCGGAGGTCTCGGAAGTCTCCCCTTGTGGTAGGCGAATTAAATGGGCCAAATTGGTTTTATCAGAGGGGAAGCTAGAAGAAATACAATCTCACCTAAACCACACGGTATTAAACCTTGGAATATCCACGGAAGGTGTGGGTAGAGTGAGCGGGCTCTTTGTTTCCCTGACAGAAGCCTTAACTAATGTCTTTACTTTACACCATAACAAATTGGGTAATAAACACTCTAAAAAACCCGCCGACGGCTGGTATACCCAATTATGTAGGGTTTATAAGGTTAAGCTAGTTGAGGCGATTAAAGCTAAGTCCCGTCCTGTGATACAGGAAGCAAGGAAGGCCTACAACAAGTCCCTTAAACTAGCCAGGAGGGAGTGGGAAGACAAATATTGGGATGACCTGCTCCAGGCCAGTAAAATTAGGGACTCAAGGGCATTTTGGCATCTTATAAGTGCACGGAAAAACCCCGATGCACTTGTGAGACCCTGTAACATCCCGCCTCAAAGCTGGGTAAAGCATTTCGGGTCCCTATACCTCCCTCCAGATGGGGATTGTAATGCGGGGATGGACCTCACTCGAATTACTGAACCTCATGCCTATGATCTCTTTACTCCGCTAGAGATTGAGGGGGTCATAGGGTGGATAGCCCCACGCAAGGCTGCGGGCCCCGACGGCCTCCCGGGGGACCTTATGAGGGCATTTCCAGCGCAATGGGCGCGGGTTATATCAGCACTACTTAATGATATCATGATGGGAGGGGCAGTACCAGAATCCTGGAAAGGGGCGGTGGTGGTCCCGATATATAAAAAAGGGTGCAGGGAAACACCGGGGAACTACCGACCCATAAGTCTGATCGACTCCACCCAAAAGATAGCTGGTAAAGCTATCCTTGGAAGGATTCTCCATTGGGTGGAGGAGAACAAAATTCTCTCAGACTTTCAGGCAGGTTTTCGGGTTGGAATGGGGACAATAGAGCAGGTGTTTAGGTTGGTATTATTGGGGTGGAAGGTGGTGGAACTGGGCAAGGGCAGTCTTTATTTGGCCTTTATAGACCTGAAGACTGCCTTTGACCTAGTCCCCCGGGAAGACCTTTGGAGGGTACTTTATGAGCTGGGTTTACCCCCTTATATCTTGTCACTTCTCATCAGCCTTCACGCCCATACCTTTGCTCAGGTCCGTTGGGGTAAAAACGGTGAACTTACTGAGAAGATTCCAGTCTCTAGGGGCGTAAGACAGGGCTGTGTCTTGGTACCCACCCTATTTTCACTTTATGTGAATGGGGTGGTAAAACATCTTCAACAAGAACCAGCCGACGCCCCTTGTCTCGGAGGAGTCCGTATCCCGACCCTGCTTTTTGCGGACGACACGCTCCTGATTTCGAAGACCTCTCAAGGTCTCCAGAAATTATTAACGCGATTTCAGGAGTTCTGTGGTGCAAGAGGATTAACAATAAATGTAGATAAAACAAAATATCTAGTCCTAAATCCTCCTAAGAAACTGGGCCGCCCACCGACACTTAACTTGATCCCCCTAGAGAAAGTAGCCGAATTCGATTACCTCGGTATTCGGATTACGGATAGGATGTCTTGGGCTAGTCATATTGATAAAATGGTCCTCAGCCACAGGAGAGTGGGAGGTGCTCTAATGAGGGAGTTCAGGGCCTCTCCAAGGAGATCACTCACCCCAGTAGTTGATATCTACAAGGCTAAAGTAGTGTCATCAGCCTTGTATGGGGCAGAATTGTGGGGCCACTGTTGCTTGAATGCCCTAGAGTCAGCGGAGAGCAAGCTATTGAAATCCCTTATCTCCGTGCCCCTGAGCACTCCATCCGTACCTGTTCGGCTGGACATGGGCTGTAAAAATATTAAAGACCAGGCCCAGCTTCGCCCCCTTTTGTTATGGACACGAATCTGGAGGGGTGAAGAACTAAAATCTTATGCTGATGCCCTGGGGGAAATAATGAGCTTGGGGGGTTGGGCTAAGATAAAGTGGCTAAGAGATACTAAAAAGCTTTTGGAGAATATCGGTCTAGGAAGCTGTTGGTCATCACGTTCAGCCCCTCCAAAAGAAGTTGTCAAGGCGCTTTATTGGAACTGGTGTGCGGAGCGTTTAATTACTAACTCTAATCATTGCAAGTCGACTGTCGCCTTTTTGCAAATTAAAGACACTGTGGCTTTTGAACCCTACCTGGACTTGATAACTCTCCCTTTTGATCGAGCCCTTTACTTTAAATTTAGAGTTGGATGCCTCCCCCTAGGCGCACTGGTATCAAGTTGGTCACCTGTGGCCCGTATTTCTCCCAACTGTGCGTGTTGCCGAAGCAAGGCCGAGACCATTGTACATGTCTTGTTTGTTTGCCCTGATTATGCAAGGCCTAGGAGTGTCTGGTTGAAACCCCTTTGTCGCAATATGGGCACACGCAGCTACCTTGAAGCCCTACGTATCCTAACTACGGACACTTCCCCCCCCTTAGTGTGTGGAATTGCAAAATTTTTAAAGTGGTCTTGGCTTATTCGTTGTAAGAGATTGTCAGTAGCTGTTTAATTCTCTTTTTAGCTAATTTATTAATGGGCAATTTATGTCCTTTTATCTTTTTATTAATTTCCTACTGGCTTCTTGTAGCTTGTGTTTTTATGTGCTTATTGTAATAATTGTATTTCTTATGTGCTTACAAGATATCTTGCATATCGAATAAAAGCTTATGACTGACTGAGTATCCCATTTATAAGTATATGGCAGCCTGCAAGGCCTGTATACAAGCCAGACTTTAATTTCCTCAATGAAGTCTCTTGTAACCTGTAATTAAGAAATAACAAAGCTACTCAACTGTAATAATTCATTCCAGTAAAATATTTTACGTGCTTGTTGTTGCTTCCGATTACACTTCTTGGAAATCTCTCCAACTAGGATGACACGCGTTAACATGTTTTATTCTTGGTTTACCAGTCTGTCATTAGGAGTTAGTTAGTGCAAGGGTTGTATCTTAAGAAAACCACCTCATATTTAACCGTTCTTGTGCGTTCTTTTTCCTGCTAATCCAACAACAGCGCCTCGTGCAAATGCAAATGTGTAACTGAGCTGGATGCAACCCCCCCTTTCGGCGCAGGGCTCTTGGACTCGCTGTGTAGGTGCTGGTCAGCCAGCAGCAGCCACTCGAGACTTATTACTTCAGATTAGGGTGACCAACTGGTATGGGTGCAAATTCAGGACAGTAGGTGTAAAGATTCAGGACAAAGGGTCAAAATTAAGGACAGAAAGTATATTTTATAGACACATCAGAGGAAGTCGCGCGACAGTATATAAGTAAGTAACTAGACAACCACTCAAGTACGAGTCAAAATAAGTTTATATTAGGTTGAGACAATCGTGCACTTTACGGTTTTTGGGTATGCGTGCAGCTTTGAGCAACTGTGCAGGTCTTTTTGTGGTATTTCATATGATAATAATCTATTTATATGGTTACTGCACTGGGTTGTCCAGTCTGATATTTTGTTTACAACTCATGGTTCTGAACAGGCATGTTTAATGAGAGAAGTGGTCAGGAAGATCTGCCTGGATAGACTTTGTTACTAGCATCTCATTTCTGAGTGCCATTGTGAGATGTAAAGCGGCACGCATAGGTGAACTAAAGGGAGGATTGCTGTGATGAACCCACTATAGGGAACGCATTATGAGGGTTTCAGCAAGTGGAACTTAAAATATGGAATCTGACTTTGCTTATGGGGCTTCTCAGAGAGTAGCACTAGCTGACGGAAGTCACAAAAGTGCTTTTCACTGCAGCTTTCTTAAAGAAGGCACCGTCCATACACTATTACATAGTTTATTTTTGACGCCTTGCCTATTGCTACAAACACACTATAAATCTCAAATACAGCTCGTGGCATTATGTGGCTCTCCCTTAAAACTTACACCTAAAACAAAATATTTACAATTACTAGTGTAACATTCAGTTAGCGGTTGGCTGTCACTCAAAATGTTATATGCATGATGAATAGATCCCACACATAGGCACACAGATAATACAGAATAGTAACATATGGGCAGGGAGTAGCCAGAAAATGTAAATGCCTCCCACTTTGAACTAAAGCTCTTATGGCACCAAGAAAGCAAAGTAAGTCATCACAACCCTCCCCAGAAGAGCTCTCTTGTCGAAGGATCTAGCCATTCATCCTTCCATCAAACCCCTGATATCTACTGTTTCAAACTTACAGTCTATCATGTATTAATTCTTTCATTCATCATTCAGTCTTTCACCATTCATTCTGTCCTTCCATTTATGTGCGCATCCATATCCAAACCTATTTAACCATTTACGAGCCTATCCATCATCTAACCTTCCATCCATCCATCATTTCACTAATCAATCCCTCCATCCACTCTTCCACCCATCCATCAATTCACTCATCCAGCCAACCCTTTACCCTTTCACCCAAGCCATCCTTTCACTCATCCATCCACTCTTCCACCCATCCATCCATTCACTCATCCATCCAACCATTTACCCTTTCACCCATCCAGCCATCCTTTCACTTACTCATCCTTCCTGCCAGTTACTCATCCGTCCTCCCATTCAACTTTTCACTCATTCATCCATCCATCCTTTCTTCCAGCTCTCCACCTTCTCTTTCACTCATGTATGCATTCTTTCACTGATCAATCATTTGGGGAATTGACCATTTACGAACCTATCCATCATCTAACCTTCCATCATTTCACTCATCCATCCCTCCATCCACCCTTTCACCCAATCCACCCTTTCACTCATCCATCCACTCTTCCACCCATCCATCACACTCATCCATCCAACCGTTTACCCTTCCACCCATCCAGCCATCATTTCAATCACTCATCCGTCCTCCCATTCAACTTTTCACTCATCCATCCACCCATCCTTTCTTCCAGCTCTCCATCTTCCCTTTCACTCATGTATGCATTCTTTCACTGATCAATCAATCGGGGAATTGAAAGCACACTACTTACCCATGAGGGTCTCAAGGCGGTGGGGGGGGGATGCAACTCCGTTCAGTCGAAGTGCCAGGTCTTGAGTGTCTTCCTGAAGATGGTCAGTGAGGGGGCGCGTCTGATGTCGATCGGGAGCTCGTTCCAGGTTTTGGCCGCGATGTAGGAGAAGGCTCTTCCACTTGTTCTGGCTCCTGCGGATGCATGGGGTTTCGGTGAGATCAGCAGAATGGAGGTTTCTATTGGGTAGATGGAAGGAGATTCTTTTGTTGAGGAATTGGCGTCTGGTGTTGTGTAGGCATTTGTTGGCGTGGGTGAGTATCTTGAAAGTAACTCTCTTCTCAACGGGGAGCCAGTGGAGGTTCCAGAGGTGGTGGGTGATGTGCTTGTGTCGAGGGATGCAGAGTACAAGTTTGGCTGCAGTTTTCTGTATGGCCTGGAGCTTGCTGAGCAGAGACTTGCTGATCCCGGCATGTAGGGCGTTCCGTAGTGGAGTCTTCTGGTTATGTGTGCGTGGGTGACAGTCTTTCTTGATTCGTGGGGGATCCATTTCAAAGTCTTTCAGGGATTCGGAGGGTGTTGAAGCAGCTGGAGGTAACAGTGTTGACTTGCCGAGTCATGGACAGGGAGGAGTCGAGTACGATGCCGAGGTCCCGGGCATCATCAGTGGGGGTGGGAGGGCTGCCGAGGGCGGTGGGCCACCAGGTGTTGTCCCAAGCTGGGGGGGTCCGAGGACCTCTGTCTTCTCTGAGTTGAGCTTCAGGCAGTAGCTGCTCATCCTGGATGCGACGTCCTTCATTCCTTTCTGGAAGTTGAGTCTGGTGGTGATGGGGTCCTTGGTGAGGAAGAGGATGAGCTGGGTGTCTTCGGCGTAAGATACTATGCTGAGTCTGTGCTGTCTGACGATGGCTGCGAGGGGTGCCATGTATGTGTTGAAGAGCGTGGGGCTGAGCGATGATCCTTGGGGTACTCCGCAGTTGATTTCCATGGGTTCGAAGCGGAAGGGTGGTAGTCTGATTCTCTGGGTTCTGCCGGTGTGGAACGAGGAAATCCAGTCGAGGACAGTTCACTGTATGCCGGCGTCGTGGAGTTTGGCGTTGAGTGTGCGGTGGGAGACGTCATCGAATGATGCCGATAGGTCGAGTAGGGTCAGGGCTGCAGCGTGTGTTCTTGGTCGAGACGGGTGTGGATGTCGTCAGTGGCGGTGAGTAGAGCAGTCTAGGTGCTGTGGTTGCTTCAGAATTCGGATTGGGAGGGGTCGAGGATGGAGTTTTCTTCGATTAATTTTGTTAGTTTTGCGTTGACGGTCTTTTCAGTGACTTTGGCCGCGAAAGGGAAGAGGGCGATTGGACAGTAGTTCTTGAGGTCCGTGGGATCTGCTGATGGTTTCTTGAACAGGGGTCTGACTTCTGTGCGTTTCCAGTCGTCGGGAAAGATGCCGTCTCGAAGGTTGCGTTGATGGTGCGTCGTAGTTCTGGAGCGGTGGTGGTGGCGGCTCTATGGAAGATGTGCAGCGGGCAGGGGTTCGTGGGGGCCCCTGAGTGGATGCCTTTCATGATCGAGGTGGTGTCTTCGGTTATGACTGGGGTCCAGGAGGAGATGATGGGCTGGATGGCGTTGCTGGAGAGGAAGTGGTATCACCGTCGGGCGTCTGGTCATTGAAGTTGTCGTAGAGACTTTTGATTTTCAGACAGACCTATGATCCGAGTTTGTTGCAGAGGTTCTGGGTAGGGGTGATGTCCTTGGTTTCGCTGGCGGGCATGGTGAATTCCTGGATGATGCTGAAGAGTTCCTAGGAGTTGCTGGAGTTGGCGCTGATCTTGTTTTGCATGAAGGCTCTTTTGGTGGATCTGATGTGTTGGTGGTATTCCGATTTGGCGTTCTTGTAGGTGGTGCGGTCTTTTGGCGTTTTGCTGTTTCTCTATTTCTTCTCGAGATGTCTGCAGGTGCGTTTGGACTCTTGGAGTTCGGCGGTGAATCAGGTGGCATTCCTAGGGTGCTATCAGTTGGGGTTGCGTAGGGGTGCGAGCTTGTCTGTGCAGTTGGAGATCCATCTGTGGAGTTCTTTGGCTGCAAAGTTGGTGTCGGTCGAGGTGGTGGGGGCGTTGTGGTTGAGGGTGGAGTTGAGCTGCTTCTCAGTGACTTTGCTCCAGTTCCTTCGTGGAGGGATTGGTGTAGGTTTGGGCCGCATGAGCTTGTCGACGTGAAAGTGTACGCAGTGGTAGTCTGTCCATGGGGGGTGCGTTGTGTGGCTGAAATGGATGTTATTACCTCCTGTGAAGATGGGGTCGAGGGAGTTTCCTGCCTTGTGGGTAGGCGCGGTGATGAGCTGTTTCAGTCCGATGTTGGCAACGTTTGCCAGGAGGGTGGTGTAGTTGGGGGGTCGCTGGGGTTGTCGAGGTGGAAGTTTAGGTCTCCGATGAGTATGTAGTTCATGGAGGAGATGGCGTGGGGTGCGATGAGGTCAGCAATGGTGGTGGCGAATGAAGCGCAGGGTCCAGGGGGTCTGTAGGCAAGGGAGCGGCAAAGTGTGGTTCTAGGGCTGGTGTGGATCTGGAAGTGAAGGTGTTCGTGGTGGAGAAGGAGTTGTTCGTGGTAGAAGTGGAGAGTCAGCGGGAGCTCTTGTGTGTGATGGTGAATCCTCCTCCTGGGCGGTTGGGGCGATCCTTTCTCTGAATCTTGTATACGTCATGGATAGTGGTGGCGATGTCGGAGGCGGAGGAGGCGTTGGTCCAGGTTTCTGTAAAGAAGGTCACGTCTGGTGAGAGGGTGTTAAGGAGGTCCTAGATCTTTACGGCGTGTCTGTGCAGGGAGCGCATGTTGAGGAGTATGCAGTTTAGGGCTCCAGAGGTGTTGGCGTTCGTCGTGGGGGTGGTGTCCATCATTGCATGGTCGGAGGCGGAGGTCTGACGTCAGTAGTGGCTGGAGAACTGGCCGTAGGTAGTGTTCAGAGCGGACATCTGGCAGTTGTTGTTCCTCCCTGAATTGAGTGTGAGGAGGCCAGCAGGCTCGTAGTGGTGTGTGGTCGGAGATCCAAGGGTTCTGGCGGTCGGGTCGTGGACGGGCGCAGACGGGCTTGCCTTTGGCACGCCTTCGGCACGACTGCACAGCGGCTGCCATTAAATAGGGAAGGAGGAGGGACATGCAGCTGGGAGGCGGGAGCGGGAACCGGCAGGGAGGAGGGACCGCAGGGGCAGCGGGGAGGAAAAACGGAGGGAAAATAAAGCAAAACAAGAAAAAAACAAGGCACAATAATCACAATAAGCAAACTAGAAGCAGGCACAGTCACAAGCACAACCTGTAAAAAACAGAAGCAGCAGGAGGACGGGCACAATGACGGACCTGGGCAGCAGTGCCTCGAACACCTACCAGGAGGAGGTAAGACGAATTAAGCAGCGGCGTCGGAGACAGCGAAGCTGCTGGAGAGAGAGCAGGTCTCAGACCAGAGGTCATCCATCTTTACATTCTTCTTTTGACTCATCCATGCACCCATTCACACATCCATTCTGCCAATCATGCATCCATGATTTCACTCATCCATCCTCCTTTTCTCTCTCCATTCCCCTTTCACTTAGCCACCCATCCTTCCATCCACCCTTCACCCATCCACCCACTAATGTATTTACTCATCCACTCATGAATCCATCCATTGACCCTATCACTTATCCATCCTTGTACTCATCCATCCATCCTTTCTCTCATCAGTCCACCCTTTCACTCATCTATCCAGCCTTTTCTCCATCTACCCTCCCTTTCACTCACTTGTCCATCCTTACATCCACCCTTTCACTCATCCATCCATCCATTCATTCACCCTTTCACTTATCAGTTCATCAATCCATCATTTCTCTCATCCATCCACCCATTAACTCGCCCATCATCAACCCATTCACTCACCCATCGTCCACCCTTTCACTCATCCATCCATGCTTTTACTGATCCATCCACCCTATTACACATCCATCTACCCTTCCACCCATCCATCCATCTACCCTCATCCATCCTTCCACTCACGCATCCATCCATACTTTCTCTCACTAATCCATCCAGCCATTTACCCAATCCTTAACTTATTCACTAACCCACCTTTTCACATTAATTATGAGCTGAGCCTTTATCTATTGAGTTATGAACAGAAGATGCCCATAAAGAACTTCACCCTCGCTGTAGTTCCTAAAGCAAGGGGTGGGGTGGGGGAGGGTTCACTATGCCCCTGCACATAGGCAATCTGAAAATTTGGAAGTTGTGAGTCATGCATGATGCACAGTGCCAGGACGTGAGGTGACTGTGACATGGTGTTGTTTCCAGGGCTTTAAGTGGGATGAAAAAACTGGGGGTCTCTCCAAGGGGCGTGTCTGATGTAATTAAGGGTGTGGCTTAAAATACCTAAGCTAAAAATATGTGCTGAGCATAATGTGCTCCCCGACTGGTATTTTGCTCTTTCTATTATTGCATCCAGTAACATTAGACCTACTTCAAGCCATGACTATTGGCTTTGTCACTGGATTTTAGTTGCATAAAATAAAATGAAAAAGCATTAACTATGGCTTTGTTGTATATAATATTAAATATGCTTCAGCTCTGAAATGATGAGACTGTGTAAGAACTATTACCTCTTATTCTTAACTTCTTTCACCAGCTTCTTTTCATGAACTGGCACATAGCATCATGGGCATTTTTATACATTTGTTTTGTACATTTCTTCCATCTAATCCTAACAGAATGCCCTGCCCTAGACCGTGGCAGGAGGAGGCCAAACACGTGCATAATTCTAATAATCACCAGTTGTAGGTGGTTGCTAGTGTGCAGAGGTGGGTGAGCCACTGAAAGCTCAAACCAGGCTCGATCCTGAAGCCTGTCTCTAGCTCAGCTGGAGGTCCTGTTGGAACCCGAATGCAGTATGGGACCTCAAATAAACATTGTTTTTCAGATCTGAGATGCCATGCCGGAACGTAGGGGGTAACTTATCGCAGAGTACCTTAGGACCAGTCTGGTAGATGCAGCTTGGTGTACATTTGCCTATCCTAAATACCTTGCTATAGTGCAATTTCACTTCAGAACATCTTTACATGTGGAAACTTGTCAGCAAATGTTTGTAAATATCCGCAAAGTCAAGAGTTTTCAGGAGTTCACCTACTTTGCAAGACATCCCCACACTCAAATGTCCACTCCCTAGTCATGTGAGAAGACTTGCTCACACCAATGTTACATAATGCTGGTTGGACAGTGCATGTGAGCACATCTGGCTGTGAGTTAGTTTTGTGAAAACAGAACATGACTTTCTACTCCTAAAACAATACATCTGCTCATATTAGCTGAAATTAATTGAGCTAATGGCTTTTTGGTGTGGGCGTACCTTGATTTGCAGTTCGTTTTGGAAGTCTGAAAACCTATTTTATGGTTATTACATTTTTCAATATCTTCCTATGAATTAAGTGCATCTACTTTCAATCCGCTCCCTTGTGTGTTTACAATTCACTCCAACGGTAAGGGGTGTTCTACACTCTTATGAACACTGCTCCTTCTGAACTTTGATTTTTTGGAAAGATTTTGAATTGATTTCAGCTTTGGTAATGTGTTAGTAACTTCTTTGTTTAAGATTTGCATTAATAGATTATTGCGTGCCCCAGCCTCGTTGGTTGGTGTGCCCAAGATGCATTTGCCCATTTTGGCACTGGATGATCAAGAGGGAGAGGATGGGAGTAGCAGGCTGTGGCCTAATTTTCTAACGCTTTCCTTGGTCTTCTTCAGTACAACGTGACAAGACACAAAAGGCGGCCCCTGTGAGAAGTTGGCCTGGCATATGCTGTCCACTATTCATCGTGGGCACCTTGCACCAGTCCAAACAACCCTTATTGATGATAGGTTTCAAGACAACCTTTATTGAAAGCTATCCTAGTGGTAGCTAAGGAGAGCAGCCTTCAGGCTAAGTCTTGAAGGAGTGTAAAGCAGCTTGGTTTACCAGATTATAACCTCTTGAATCACTAAATGAAATGAGAACCACACAAGGTATATATCAAATATATGTATTTATTTCTAAACACTCACTCCTAATCTCTTTATGAGATTAGAGTCCAAGATACACAATAATACAGTTCTAAAACAACAGTAAATAGCACAATATAAAATGGGCCCTTGGGGCGGACCAAACCATATATTAAGAAAGTGGTATAAGAACCACGACTTGACTAGACACAGTGCCTAGAGCACGTAGACTCGCTGGGATCCCAAGGAACCACCCAAGGTAGTGACACAGGAGACCCACGGGGGATGTTTGTAGTGTGAGAACACAGCCGCGAGCCCCGTACAATTCAATGGTAAAGTCGCGGTTGGAATTTTAGAAGTTAAGGGCACTTAGGAGAGGACTTTGAGCAAACTCCTTTAGACTTAGGGGGTTCTAGGGCCAGCACCCACGGGAGCACCGGAGTACTCGAGTTACCTCACCCAGGGAAGCCGGGTGCATAGGTGTCAAATGGTGTCGGGAATCGTCGTTGATTTCAATGGCGATGTGCTGCAAAGTGCTGCTGCCGGGAAGGAGAAACGTGTCCAGTGTGATCCAAGCGTGGATCAAAGATGAGAAGAACCTGAAAGCAGAGGGGACAGAGTCTGGGTCACTTTCCAGTGACCAGAGGCATGATAGACGAATTCCCACAGATGTCGGGTGTTTCAGGTGCGAAGAGGTGAAGCTTGACTCTGCAGCCATGAGGACCAGGAGGCGTCGACGACAACCAGGAGCTGGATTCGAGCTGTCCCACAAAGGATGTCGAGTGCTGCGGTGTCGGTGCCCGGATTGGACCCAACAAGCCTTGGCAGCAGCAACCCATACAGGAAGAATAAAGATGCTTCGGTGCGGACCAGCAAGGTACTGGTGACTCCCCAAGCGATGGAGAGTCAGGGCACGTCTGGAGCAACCAGGTAAGCTTAATTAGAAGTAAAGTTGCCTTCACAGGGACCCACCAGTCGACAGACTAGGGATCGCAAAGGGACCTCGAGAGAAAACACAAAGGGGCAGCTCACGGAACACTCGTGGAGTGTAGGCGGGCAATCTTCAGTGCAAATGCTGCTCGGGGTCAGGGCTACAAGTAACCCAAAGCTCAGCTGCAGGAGTCGTTGGAAAGCTGATGCTTCTGCAAAGTGACGCGGTGTTCAGGGGTTCGGGTTGCACGGTCGCCACAAGGGATACGGTCCTCCGACTTGCTGTGGGCACTTATCGGCCTCTAAGTCCACGGAAACCCACCTCCTGTGTTGCAAAATTCTTCGGAATCCTGCGGGATCTTCGGAGATGCAAACCGGTCAGATGCGTCTTTGGTGCATGCCTTGCAGGGGAGTAACTCCTTTACTCCAAGGGAGATTCTTCAGTCATCTAGTTCAATGTAGATCATCGAAGTTCCAGGATTCAGTATCAGAGTTTCGTCCAGGTGTAATCTAAAGTCCTGTTGCCAAGGGTTCCTATCTTATACCCAAGGAAGGGGTGGGACAAACTCTAGGGACCCACCTATGGGAGGGTTAGGAAAGAGGGGTGGCTACACCCATTTCCTTTGTCCAGTTTCGCGCCAGAGCAGGGGTTGGTAGCCCCTGCAACCGTTTTGAGCTGGACTATGCACAGGGACACCAAATTGTCCCCAGTGCAGACTTCAAAGCACTCTTGGAGTGCACCCACTCAGCCCCAATACACTAAAGCCTGTCTGGGAGGTAGTGACACCTCCCTGTGACAGAAAACCTATTGTCCAGGCATCCCCTGCTGGAGTTTCGTCCAGCAGCTGGCGCGCAGACTCATGTCTATGGCTGGCAGCATCCATTTTGTGATGCCAGGGCTCTGTTAGCTGGTACCGGGTATACCGGTGCTGTCATGTCTCTCCCTTTAGAAGGGTGGGATCATACTCCCACACCAGATACTGGTGTGGGGGTATGATTTCAAGGTGTTTGACACCAAACATGACATGTTTCCGTGCAGCCATCCCAAAGTTAGCATTTACCGTTTGGTTATAATGCACTTAAGAATATATGGTTTGGCTGCATCACAAACAACCCCGGAATAAAGGTTCCGAAGGCTGCAGATGGGCTCTGCTCATGCATGGGCTCCCTCTCACATAAAACCAAGCACCCTGCCTTCAGGATTAATAAGGCCTGCTATAAGGGTGACTGATAGGTTTATATGTGCAGTGATATGGAGAGATATATTGACCCTATATCTCAGTAAGGGGTGCATGCACCACCTTACACAGGCTGCTGTAGCAGTCCTGTTGTGTCCTTTTGGAAGGCTTCGCAGGGATGGTAAAATACATGCTGCAGCCCCTGGTAGGCCTCTGGGGTACCTATGCTCTGGGTACATAGTATACCATATACTAGGGATTTATAAGGGTACCCCAGAATCCAATCTGGAGTGTACCTAAAGTACTTGTAATCAATTTTAAGTGAGAAAGCAGAAAGGCTGGTGTCCTGAATAGCAGGATCCCAGCCAGACAGTCGAAAACCAGCAAAACACCAGGAAAAAAGTGGGGGCAACAATGCAGTCAGATTCCACCTTCCTACAGACACCACATGCTGTAACCGCTCAAACTGACCCATTGTCATATTGTATGTGATCATCAGCCAGCATACAGAATAAAAATGGGTGGGGAGGGGCTGCTCATGTGCTCCGAGGATGAGTGCGAGATGGCCCCATCAGGGAGCTGAGACCTCTCGCAGGGGAACAGCTCTGTTCGCGGCAAGGCCCAAAATTATGGACAAAAGGCATCCGTAAAAGGGATTCTCACGGACAACGGACGTGAGGTCCAAATTACGGATGGTCCATGAAATTTATGGATGGTTGGTCACCCTACTTCAGACTTCATAGCAATAAAATACAGCTTTTTTGCTTCAGCACCGTTTTGCTTGTAAACTAGCTGTGGCACGGCCCTTTCCCAGTGCTGTATGTACATTTGATGCATCTATAATTATCCCGCCGATCTAAGTATGAATTTGCTTTGCAACAAAGGTGCTCTATTAATGCATAGAGGCAAACCAGTCCTGTATGATAGTTAAGCACCTGGAGGAGACTGCAAACACTGGGACATTGCACAGCATTGTATCGGTTCGCACAGTATGACTTGTGTCACCAGGGATTGGGAGAGCGTTGTGCACTCACTTTGTGCACGTCATTAGTTTAACATGTGGTGCGTAGACCAGGATGAATCAGGTGACAACATCTCGGAGGGGGGGAATCAAGGCGGTATCAAAACACTGGCAGCTTGGCATTGTGTGGCCCAGCGAGCAGAAGCCACTGTCACATAGTAGCATGCTACATATGTGTTTCTTGTGCGTAGTTACTATATTCCCAATAAGTACATCAAACTTCAAAGAAAAAGAGGCACTGGATGAAAGAAGAAACAAGACCAATCTTAGTAATGGGGAAGTCCAACCACCACCCTGAAATGTGTTTTCTAATCATAAATGTGACCTACATGCACAAAAAGAGGTGACAACTCCACATCCTGACTCAGAAAGTGTCATTTGTACTTACCATGTTGCAAAATCCGTCACTATAGTCGGATTTACATTTGGATAAATTCAGGGTTGAGTCCCAGAGAGTGTGTATTAGAGGAGGATGGCCATGCAAAATGGATGAAAGAAGCACACACTCGTTGGAATATGGGCAGCCACTGACATTTGGTATGGCTTTCCCACCCTGGAACTGCTTGAGAATGTACTACTGCAGGGGGAAGGCGTTAGCCTCTCTCTGGGTTGGGCAAAGGAAATTGCCCCCATTTCCCATGCGAGCACAAGCAAAAGTAAAAGTAAATTGGAATGTGTGAATGTATGTTTTCTCCAGGCGAGTATATTATCCGCTGTGTCAACAATCCACACAGTGACTTTAGAGCAGCAGGAGTACTCATTAAAATCAAAAACGTTTCTAGATTTGCATGTATAATCTGGGGGATGACAACCTCAACACCAAGCATATACGCAAATCTTGGTTCCTAGATCTGTGACTTCTAACTTCGTTACATCTCTGTAAAATATTGTAGAGAACAGAGACAAGACACAACCAAAGGCATTATTTGTGACGAAAACACTGCTTCCCTGAGTTATTACTATTGTTGTACTCTAAATATGTACATTTGGCTTCTATTATTATAGTTCCTTTTTGTCATCCCAGTAAAAACAGATAATGCTAAAACTGGTGTTCCCTCATTGGCCTTGCCAGTGCTTGATTCTGCATCTGTTACTATATTTGCTTGGCTGTAACAACCCCTGGTGATATAAACTCTAGTACATGCTGAACAGCTTCACTTGTTCAAGCCCAGCAGTGATGAACCTGTGCCCTGGCTGAACTCAATGCGAGAAGCTTCTGGGACAAATGTCACTTCCATCAGCACTGGCTCTGCAGGACTACCCCTACTAGAAGTGGAGGGCAATTTATTGAAGTGCTAGTTTGACTTTGGCACCCTAAGGTGAGCTTGATGCTAATGGATTTTTCCACCCACAGGGATGGCTCGCTTTCTGAACCATCCCTGTTTGCCTATATGATGCTGCGCTTCACTTTAGGAGCTTCCAGTCGCTTTTTTTAGGTCGAGCCACGGCAGCACTTGCCCTGTCTCTTGAGACATGTTGTATACACTTTGCGTGCTTACAGCCCGCCCATCGCTTTTTATGTGTGACTTTGATTGTCCTTCAAAAAAGCTTGATTGTTAGAAGTTAAACTTTCCTCTTTGTCCCTCTTTGTTGTCATTTGTTTCCTCACACGGAGCTGCATCCAACTACTGGTACCTTTACACTTTGTTTGTCTTTCTTTCTTTCCTGCTCGCCTTTGTCAAAACTTGCATTTTTTTGTGTTCCTCCTGCTTTTTTGAAAGTCAGTGTATTTATCTTTCATTTTGTTTGTCAAAGTGAGTTTTTGTGGCACCCTAGAGGAATCGGAATCTCATTATTATACATATTTCTTTACATTGAGCGTGTTTCCGAAGCATTTTAGAAAGTCAGTGTGTTTCTCTTTCGTTTTGTCCGTCGAGGTTTTGTGGCACCCTAAAGGTGTTGTGCGTGTTGGCAAAGCGTAACCAAACTATTTCTCATTGTCAAGGGAGCCGTTGGGCTTTGGAAAGCTATTTGCTTGAAAAGTACAAGTGCTATGCGTTTTAAGCAAATAAAAAAATATGTTTCAAAAGTGCATAGATATTTATTTTGTCCACTGGCATATGTGGACTTTGAAAAACAGTTTTTTCTTTCTTTGTAAGGGATAAGCATGATGGCTACAGCACTCCATGAGAGTGTTAGTGTTAACCAGTATTCTCCTTTGTATGCTTCTCTCCTCGCTCTCTGCTGTATGTTGCTCTGAAGCACCGTGGTCTTCTATGTACCTCTCGCTTCCACATAAACCCATCTCATTTCCCTGTCTTTTCATTGTTCCTTTCCCCCAAATGCAGACCAAGACACTTGTGCATCGCAGTGTACATGTGGTCTCCCATGCCAAAGGTGGTATAAGAGTGCATTGAGACACAATGGGGCTGTGTGCGAGGAGAACTATGTGCACAGACTCAATGCCAGTGCACACATACGAGTTGTGTACAGAAGCTGAGAAGCATATAGATAGATAAGCAGACAATGTTGCATACGCCATGAAGCATGCATGCATGCGTGAAATTGTGTGTGTAGGAATAAAGGGGTGTTTGATGGACAAATTATGCACACATGCAGCCACTTGCACAAGCAGCAAAAATGGGCATTTAAGGAACTGGCGGCAAAGGTGACCAGCAGAGAAAGGTGCTCTGCGCAGAAGTCAGTGCACATTGTAGGGGAAGCTGCACGCTTTAGCCCATTTTGTGGTCAAAAGGGGAGAGGGTGTGTCTGATTTAATTACTTTAGAGAGCTCTGGGAATATATGGAAAATGTGGCATGTGACATTTAACCCCACTTACTGAAAGGTTTTTGACATGTTCAGATACATTACAAAACACCTTTCTTCCAGTGAACTTCTGTGCACTTCCTGGACCGGCAGAGAGACACCACTGCATGCAAGCACACATGTACGTGCTGAGGTAAGAACATTTGTTTAGTGGTATTTTAAGCTTGCATGTGACATGACTGCTGTACTCCCAGGTCCGAGTGTGCATGTGTCCCTTGGTTGAACTTTTCATAACATTGCAGGTTACTTACTTCCTTCCACTCTTCTGTGCGTGTTATTGTTTTATCATTGCATATTCAGGTGATATGTAAGAGTTGCTTTGGTTGTTATTATTTCTCAGTAGGTTGCCAATTCTGTTTTTACTATTTTTCATAGCCGAAACGTTTTTTGTTTTAGCTTCGATAAATAAATTTTTTGTTTTTGTTTTCAGTCCTCAAAAATCACGTGACGGCTCACATATACTGTGTTGCAGACACGTTTCAAAGCAGCCCTTTGCCTTGAAACTGTAACTACTGTCCCCCAAAAGCCTAAAACAGCACCTCCATCTTCAAATCCAAACTTGTTGGTTCTGCTGTCAGTAGATTTGTCATTTCGTCCTGATGTGAACGCAGCATTGCATCTAAGAAATCAGTACCCTGTTTAAACGCCATCTCGTGGCACTGAAAAGAAAAACTCTAGCAATATTGTGGATGCTGCATCGGTCTTTACAGGCATTGAAGCAAGCTAAAAACAAGCACTTGTAATGCCCATTCATCTCGCATGTATGTAAAAGTGAGACTACTGACAAAGCAAATGCTTATCTACACATTCTGAGCCTCTGCACTTTTTTTTACCCCAACTTACCTTAAACTGATTCAATTACATTTTTGGAGCAAATTATTAACTGCTTTTTTATGTGTTTTACTTCACGCTAGTGCCCAATTTATCATTTTTTCACGTAACACAACACAGCAAGACAATTGCTGAGCTGCATAATAGGGGAGGGCAGGAATACACCATATTTACATAGTGCATTACTGTCCTCTCCTTGCACTAGCGCACTCAGTGCAGCCTAGTGCCAACGCAGGCAGCGTTGTCATGGTGCAAGGCTGCCTGCATTGCAGGCAGGATTGTTTTTGTGCAGAAAGGGGCACTGTAATCCCGCGCTTCTCCTGAGCGGGGATTTAAACATGGCGCCCATGCAAAACCACCAGGAACGCGAAGTGAGCATTCTAGACACCGCCCCAAGCACAACGTTCAGCCGTAGAGAGGAGGAGCAAGCAGAGGCAGAAAAGAACGCCGAGGAGGGAGAGGACACGCTAGTCGTCTCGGAAGAGGAA
Organism: Triturus cristatus; assembly: GCF_964204655.1. NCBI lineage: Eukaryota > Metazoa > Chordata > Amphibia > Caudata > Salamandridae > Triturus > Triturus cristatus. Next base: position 93,130,675 of record NC_140589.1, on the reverse strand, counting down.
CCAGAGCAAGGAAGACTGCTACAGGTCTCCGGGAATCGAGGAGAAGCCTGCGGAGGACGAGCAGACCCAACGCGACTGCCGGAACCGCCTAGAGGCAACGTGCTAGAGTCTTGCCGACCTGGACAAGAGGAGGGCGGTGAGACTTCCCCTGCCACGATCCAGGAGAGCCGTGGCTCCAGGCAAGTACCACTCATCTCCTATCTCACTGTGGGGTGGTGGAGACTGGGGTATTAGCTGCAACGCATGTGGGCTATACACTGAGACCCTTCACCCCTAGCCAGTAAGAAACACTGCACTAGCACTTCCCTGGGTGTAGGTGATGGTAAATCTGCCCCACAGATGCAGAACTGACCCTTGTTATTTGTTTCTTTCTCCGAGGGCCATACACCCCCAGCTCCCTCCCTCCAGCGGTCCTGGCTAAGAAGACGAGGAAGGGAAAAATGACTGTACCACTGGTCCCAGAGCCCAGAAGCTGACAAGGACCCTCCAGACACAGTGACTGAACTGAATCTAAAGAAACCCTCCCGTCTTTTGTTTTGCTCATAACCTCTACCCTGTCCTACCTTTTATCTCTCCTGGACATCCTTTTGTTGATTTGACCATTAAAGACTATAGCACCTCCCACTCCTGTCTATGTGTTCTGCATGACTAGATGACCACAGGCACACACCTGCATAAAAACAATCCTTAGGGCAATTTTTTTCTTTTTAAGTGTGCTGCAGAATACAGCACACTTAGAAAGAGGAAACAATGAGGAGAAATAAAGATATTTCTCCTCAATGTGCCTCTGATAAGGTGTAAAATTCTGATACATTCCCAGGTCTACGTGGCAATGTGTCAGAATACATGGGTGGATGCGTGGGAAGACCCATGCTCCACCCATGTAATGCCTCCACCACGCAGTGTAATGCAAGGCAGTGACTTTCGCTGCCTTGCATTACACCAGATTTACCAAGCCATGCAGGGATATGATGGGTGGCCCTACGTGGCTTGATTTAAGTGGCTTTTAAGAAGGGTGATGACATGACCACGAATTATAAGGAATAAGTTACTCTCTGATGTACATTTATGGATATTGCAAGCCACCTTGGATTTCCATGACCATATTAAGGAACTCAGCCTACATACATTTATATGGTCACAGAACTCCAGTGACTTGCAGTTTTCTTATATTGTACAGAAGGTTGTATTTTATCCCGTATATGTGGCAGCCAGCAATCAGCTTATTTTTTATTTATTTTAATTGTTTTTTGAAATCCTATGTAGTTGGACCTAAAGGTTTCAGGGTGCTTTACATAGGTCAGTAATAAAAACCTTAGCAGTGACATTGAATTAACGAGTAGAATGGGATGCCACAAAACAGTAGACCTCAGGAGCGAGCATGCTCAAACATGTTTATACCTGACTTTCGGAGAATACAGAGCAAGTCAACATATGTTACTTATTTATGAGGAACAACATTTCTTAAGATGGGAGATGTTGTTGAAAGAGAAGGATATTTCGTTATTTTTTGACGGAATCATGGGAGTGATTGGTGCTGATAGCAGGTGAGATATTTCAAAAAACAAGAGCAACCCATATGTCCTTGTGAACTGGGTATTTGCAAGAAAGCAGGGAACAATGTTCACAAGGAACTCATTTCATACAACATTATCAATTTGTCAAGCAAAAATTACTTGCAGCTAGTTGAGTCAAAAACACGTTCAAACAATTTTAAATAGGACCTTAAATCTATCAGATCACGGCAAGAATTTATTACCATATATGATAACTGTAATTTAATACACAAAAATCCCAGGAGAAAGATTATTTACTTCAGCCGAAGTAAATATAATTTATTTCTTAATTATCATTTGTACTGTAGTTATAGATCTTAACACAGTTATATTTCATTATTACGCTACAAGCACAATATGGTGGAAAGGTGAAAAGGTGAGTCCCAGTGAAGTGATTTTAGCCTAACAAAGTGAAAATTAAGTGAAAATTTGGGAAGGTCATTAAAAAACAACAAAGTTCCCTGCTTTGATAGCAGGTGAGATGGCATTCCATATTTTGGGGGCGATACCTGATAAGACTTGCTTCAGAGTATAAAAGTATGTCTCCAATTCCTTATTACAGACCACTTGTGAGGTGTCTGGTCAACTGTAATAAAGACATGACAGAGCTGACCAACTGTAATTAGTTTTTACAGTCAACTTCTGAGATCTCGATGCCTGCTGCAAAGCGCCAGCAGATAGGGTTAAAGGTGAGTCATGCACAGTTTAAACAAGGAGAGCGGGAACTAGCTTTTCCTTTTTCTGATATCTGATATCTGTTTCTAAAAAGAAAAAGTGATTAGCAGAAGAGAGATATGTATGGCAACATGTTTATATCCATGCTTCAGGTCACTGCAGAAAAGATTGAATCTCTATCCATGTTTTTATACACTTTCATCTACAGCATTCATTACACTGACTTACATTAAACTGATTCTAATATCCTTTCTTTAAAAAAGTAACTGTTCTTTGGTGTGTTCAATTTTGCAGTACAAATTTTGCTTTCAGTATCCTTGTCTGCAAGGAACACGAAAGAGTAAAACACAAAGGATTTAAGCAGTTTGTAAGAAGGGTGATGGTATGACTATGAATTATAAGAAGGCTGTCCGGAATTCGGTTTAAACCGACTCTGACCGACAGTACGCGGATGAAAATCAGCTGACCCGGTTTAAACCGAGTGTCACTGATTTTCATAGTTGACGGGGAAGAGGAGCTGTTGTGGTCTGCCACCTGTCTGACTGCGGCCGCACCCGAGTACTTCACAGGCCACAAAAAGACAGTAGAGCTGTTCGTGTCGTGTTTTGTGATGTGCTTCGGTAAAGGCGGGAGCCGGCTCCGCTGCGCAGCGCTCTACGTTCACATCCGTGTGTTGTCTCCTTTCAGAGCCGGCTGCTTGTGTGAGCTGCAGCTCAGCTGTTTATGCTGATTTTCGCGGTGGTGCTGCCGTGTTCCTTTGCTAAGCGGAATAATTAGTTATTTCGTGGCACACCTGTGACATTCTTCCACACTAGCTGGCTGGTGAGACGCCCAGCTGGGACTCTTTTTCCGGACGGCTAATGGCGCTCCGCTGCGGAGTCAACTCTCCTGAAATGAAGAGATGTGAAGCGCTGCGATGCTTACGTTTCAGTGTGGAGGGAAAGGCTAGAAATCTGGAAATGTTTGAAATCAAGTGGATTTTTATTTTTTTTGTTTCACTCCATCGTGGGCATACAGTTACCCTCACGTAATATGCACAGCACACGGCAGGTTAGTCAATTTAAATATCGGTTATAAAAGAGGCTTTGTAATTCTAACCGCATAAACAGTGTGAGAAGGGTGCCATCGCAGTCAAGCACTAAGGGTGCGTAGGCCAGAGGCGCAACTAGAGTCAAATTTCGGGGGGGGGGGCTAAGAAAATATTTCGGGGGGGGCTGATTCTTCAAGCAAAAGGCAGACTGGAGCTGCAGGGGCTCTAAGCAGGGGTGACAACCATCAAAGCCTTATTAACATGCAAATGGTCTTTTAAAGACCTGTGAAGTGCTCGGGTGCTTTGTGTGTGCCCGGGAAGCTGTCTCATCCCGGGCAGCCAAACACGACGGGAGGGGGGGCTGAAGCCCTTTGAGTCCAATGGGCGTTGCGCGCCTGGCATAGGCCACCTTGGTGGCTAGTAAAAGCCAGGCATACATTTTATGCAGGACCCCTTCAGCTTGCCTCAGCCCTGGTGCCAGTGCCCCCTATACACTAATGAAGCTAGGTCCCCTGTAGACATTGTTGGGTAATCTTGGCATATTAAGTTCACAAGGGTAATATGGTGAACAATCTATGGCAATGCAAATTGGGTAATAGCAAAAAGAATATATATATATATATATTTTTTTTTTATTTCGTATATGACATAAACTTGGTCATCGCTAACTGTGAATAATTTTTTTTCTCTGAATTCTCCTCAGCACTTTGACCATATAGGGTAGTCCCCAAGAAGTGTTTGTGACATGGGTTGATGAAAGGAACATTTGGTGTTTCTCACCAACTGGCGCTCTTCATCGTTAGTGTTCCTCCATGATTACATAAGACTGTAGCCTAGCAGAGCAATGTGTATGATCGACTCACCCTGTTTATTACTTCCTCATCCATGGATTCTTCAGTGATGCACCTTCACTGGATGATTGTCCATCGGAGTATAGGTGAGGGGTTTGCTGTAGTGACATTCCTTGGGTAACTACTTGTGGAAGCGCAGTAGGCATGCATTTTGTTGAAGTTTGCACACCACTTGGAGCTCACACGTGTATTGAATACGGCACTGTGCATAAGCCCTGAATCCACATGCTGGCATCTTGGTGGTATGTTTTTTTCCCTGAACACTGACATTGAGATATCTTATCCTAGGAGATAGGATGTGTTTTATATCACAGTGTGAAATGGACAGTGTAAGACTCAACGTCACTCAGGTTCTACTTTTCCATGTGCGTGGATATGGTTCTCCATTGTCATCCTAGTGCAGAGCCTGGCTCCTCTTGGTTTCCACTTCAGTTTTTCTTGACGTTTCGATCTCCAGTTTGTGGCCATTAAGTCTGTCCCTGGTGACTGTCTGTCTTTGTTGGCTTCCCTTTGGAGCTGTTTTTTGCTTGACCATAGCCCATGTTAAGGGATGGCCAACAATGTAGCTTGGTGTTCATCTCAGAAATGGGGCGGCACTCTTTTTGGGGGCAGCGGATGTGAGCAAGTTGTGTCTGTCAACTAACACCACCACCCCACCCCTGTGAACAAGTCATCAGTTGGCTGCCACCCCTCCCGCACCCCGAGAACAAGCTGTCTGTTGCACGCTCTTACCTGCACCTAAACTTAGGGGCTGCCCTGGGTGGCAGTAGGTCTAGCTACCCCACTGTCTATATTTAGTGTGTACATCAAGACCACTGAGCTTACCCTGGCTCTCATACCATTTCACTTCTCCTCAGAGAGCACATGTGGTATAAAAAAACTTGAAAATATACCAAAATATGCTGTAAATCAGGACCGGCGTTACGCACTACTGAGCCATGCTTGAGGACAATTCTGCCCTAACTCTATGCCTCCACATATTGTGTCCATGATAAATTCAACATGAATTATTTTTGTAGCTAGGTGAAATTTCATCTCTAATCACGGAACAGAAATGGCCCAAACTCAGCTCTCAGTAATCCCATTTTCCAAATACAGATCAACCAAAAGTTCAGAAATTTCTAAGGAGTGGCAAGTAGAGCCGGCATTTAAATAAATCTAAATCAGGGCAAGTCTACTCTACCAACCATCTTGAAACCTTTGACTTGTAAAAATGTATCTGGACCGCATATACACTGTATGTACACTGTCTATATACCATGCATCAATGAAGAAAGCAAGCAATAATAAAAGCAAAGTGTTCCATAAACACCGGTAAAACACCGTTTCAGTTGTTTTTTATGGCACGTAAATGAGTAACCACTGAAAAGCACTGTTTTTTTTAGGTATTGAAATCACTGGAAAACACTGAAAAAACACCACCAGAATTCACCAAAAATAGAAACTGAAACCAGGAAAGCCTAATTATAAGCAATAAAATTACCCCTGCCATACATTATAAGGATATTGTAAGTCTCCTGAGAGTTCCACAACCTTATAAAGGAACTCAGCCTTTGGCCTCATTTCTCTTTAAAGTCACAGAACTCTTCTTTGATGTGCAAAATGATTTTAATATATGTCAGGTTGCGCTTTATCCCATGTATATCATCTGTCCTAACCCCTTCGCTGCTAGGCCTTTCCCCCCCCCTGTGCTAAGCCTTTTTTTAGCTATTTGGGGTAGTGCGCGCTTAGGCCCCTGTAACTTTTTGACCACATAAGGTATCCACGCCAAATGTGCGTCCTTTTCTTCCAACATCATGGGAATTGTAACGGTACCCAGGGTTTGTGGATTTCCCTGGAGGGGTCCCAGAAATTAGCCAAAATACAGCAAACTTTGTTTTTTGGGGGAATAATGGGAAAAACGGGCTGCAAATGAAAGTGTCTGGGTTATTCTCTGCAAATGGTATCAAAAAAGGGTTTGTGGGGCTGAAATCACCACTTTCCCAGCTTTTAGGGAATGACAGACTTTTGTCAGAAAACTAACATTTTTTACAGTTTTGGCATTTTTCTGGGACATAGCCTATTTTTGCTATTTTTTTGTGCTTTCAACCTCCTTCCAATTAATGGTAGAAATGGGTGTGAAAACAATAATGGATCCTGGAAAGCTATACATTTTAGAAAAGTAGATAAAATTTTGAATTCAGCAAGGGGTCATTTGTGTAGATCCATCAAGGTTTCTTTATAGAAACTAACAGTTAAATATTGGAAAAATTGAAAATTAGTTGAAAAAAACAGCCTTTTGTGTCAACGTTTTCACCTGTAACTTCTTCTAATTATGACAGCTCTTTGAAAGCAATCTACTGTTACATCCGCTGGACCTTCCTGGTTGTGGGGATATATAGGACTTGTAGGTTCACCAAGAACCCGATGAACCCAGAGTCAAAAACTGAGAAGCAATTTGCAATGGTTTTTTATTATGTTCCGGGTATATAGCAATTATTGTGGGAAAATGTATACATGGAAAAATCGGTATGAAAGACACCTATGTATTTCTGAAATGGGAACAAACTATAGAGTTTAGAAACAGTACATATTTGCACATTTTCGAAATTGGGAATACTCATACTAGCATGAGAATTATCGTTCATTTTTTTAAATGACTTCTTTTTTACACAATGTCTTTCATTTGGAAGGCAGAAATGCATCAAAAATCAATAGGTGATAACAGTTGCTTTACAAATCTGAATTACCCTAAGTCTCCCGATAAAAATGGTACCTCACGTGTGTGGGTAGGCATAGTGCCCACAACAGGAAATGGCTCAAAACCCAACGTGAACACACCACATTTTCACAATGAAAATGTACCCTTTTTGTGCGAAGTGTCTAGCTTTAGTTTTTTAACACTAGCTTTGCCGGCACCTGGGGAAACCTAGCAAACTTATACATTCTTGAAAACTAGACACGCAGAGGAATCCTGGATGGGGAGACTTGACTGCCTCCCACCAGGTTTTGTTACCTAGAATCCCTTGCAAACCTAAAAAATTGTCAAAAAAACACATTGTACCATGAGAATTATCGGTCATTTTTCAAAATGACTTCTTTTTTACACAATGTCTTTCATTTGGAAGGCAGAAATGCATCAAAAATCAATAGGTAATAACTGTTGCTTTACAAATCTGAATTACCCTAAATCTCCCGATAAAAATGGTACCTCACTTGTGTGGGTCGGCTTAGTTCCCACGACAGGAAACGGTGCAAAATGTAACGTGGTCACACCTCAATTTCGCAGGGAAACATGACCCTTTTTTGGCAAAGTGCCTAGCTGTAGTTTTTTAACCTTAGCCCTGCCGGCACCTAGGGAAACCTAGCAAACCTATACATTCTTGAAAACTAGACACTCAGGGGAATCCAGGATAGGGAGACTTGACTGCCTCCCACCAGGTTTTGTTACCCAGAATCCCTTGCAAACCTAAAAAATTGTCCAAAAAAAACACATTTTACCCACATTTCTGTTTTGGAAAGTTCCGGAATCTGCGTGGATCCACAATTTTCCACCCACCCCGTGTTCCCCAAAGTCTTCCGAGAAAAATGGTACCTCACTTGTGTGGGTCGGCCTAGTGCCCGCGACAGGAAAGGGCTTAATACGAAACGTGGTCACACCTCAATTTCGCAGTGAAAAATGACCCTTTTTTGGAAAAGTGCCTAGCTGTAGTTTTTGAACCCTAGCTCTCCCGGCACCTAAGGAAACCTAGCAAACCTATACATTTTTGAAAACTAGACGCCCAGGGGAATCCAGGATGGGGTGACTTGACTGCCTCGCACCAGGGTCTGTTACCCAGAATCCCTCCCAAACCAAAAATTTGTCCAAAAAAACACAATTTCCCCACATTTCTGTGGTGGAAAGTTTTAGAATCTGCGTGGATCCACAAATTTCCACCCACCCCGCGTTCCCCAAAGTCTTACAAGAAAAATGGCACCTCACTTGTGCGGGCCGGCCTAGTGTCCGCGACAGGAAACGGCGCAAAACGCAACATGGTCTCACCTCAATTTCGCAGTGAAAAATGACCCTTTTTTGGCAAAGTGCCTAGCTGTAGTTTTTGAACCCTAGCTCTGCCGGCACCTTGGGAAACCTAGCAAACCTATACATTTTTGAAAACTAGACACCCAGGGGAATCCAAGATGGGGTGACTTGACTGCCTCCCACAAGGGTCTGTTACCCAGAATCCCTCGCAAACCTAAAAAATTGTCCAAAAAAAACACATTTTCCCCACATTTCTGTGGTGGAAAGTTCTGGAATCTGCGTGGATCCACAAATTTCCACCCACCCCGCGTTCCCCAAAGTCTTCCTAGAAAAATGGTACCTTGTGCGGGTCGGCCTAGTGCCCGCGACAGGAAACAGAGTAAAACGCAACGTGGTCACACCTCAATTTCGCAGTGAAAAATGACCCTTTTTTGGCAAAGTGCTTAGCTGTAGTTTTTTAACCCTAGCTCTGCCGGCACCTTGGGAAACGTAGCAAACCTATACATTTTTAAAAACTAGACACCCAGGGGAATCCAGGATGTGGTGACTTAGCTGCCTCCCACCAGGTTCTGTTACCCAGAATCCCTTGCAAACCTAAAAAATTGTCAAACAAAACACATTTTCCCCACATTTCTGTGGTGGAAAGTTCTGGAATCTGCGTTGATCCACAAATTTCCACCCACCCCGCGTTCCCCAAAGTCTTCCTAGAAAAATGGTACCTTGTGCGGGTCGGCCTAGTGCCCGCGACAGGAAACAGAGTAAAACGCAACGTGGTCACACCTCAATTTCGCAGTGAAAAATGACCCTTTTTTGGCAAAGTGCTTAGCTGTAGTTTTTGAAACCTAGCTCTGCCGGCACCTTGGGAAACGTAGCAAACCTATACATTTTTGAAAACTAGACACCCAGGGGAATCCAGGATGTGGTGACTTAGCTGCCTCCCACCAGGTTCTGTTACCCAGAATCCCTTGCAAACCTGAAAAATTGTCAAACAAAACACATTTTCCCCACATTTCTGTGGTGGAAAGTTCTGGAATCTGCGTTGATCCACAAATTTCCACCCACCCCGCGTTCCTCAATGTCTTCCGAGAAAAATGGTACCTCTCTAGTGCAGCAGTGTATGACGGTAGGAGAGTAGGTTCTGCTTCACATGGGTACCCCTACTTTTTGCTGGTGTTTAACTGTTTTCCGACCTTAGTCTGGCTGTGGCCCTGCTAATCAGGACCCCAGCCTAGCTGCTTCCTCTCTAAAATGTTTTCCATGTTCATTAGGTACATTTCTAATTGGATTCTGGAGTGCCTTATAAGCCCCTAGTATATGGTATACTATGTACCTAGGGCATAGATACCTCAGAGGCCTACCAGGGGCTGAAGCATGTATTATGCCACCCCTGGGAAGCACTCCAAAATGACACCACAGGTCTGCTACTGCAGCCTGGGTAAGGTGGTGCTTGCACCCCTTACAGTGGTATAGGCTACCTATATCACTACCATTGCACACACATATAAAACCTATAAGTCACTCTTATGGCAGGCCTTAACAATCCTGAAGGCAGAGTGCTTGGTTTTTATGTGAGAGGGTGCCCCTGCATGAGCAGAGCCCCTCTGCAGCTTTCAGAGTACCTCCTCTGATGTTGTTTGTGGTGCAGCCTGACCATATACTCTTAAGTGCATTATAACTTCGCGGTAAATGCTAACTTTGGACTGGCTGCACGGAAACATGTTGTGCTCGGTGTCAAATGCTTTGGAATACTACTCCCCACCCCGCCAGTTCTGGCGGCGGGTGTCGCATTCCACCCTTCTAGAGGGAGAGACATGTTCACACTGGTCTAACCCGGTAAAGACTTTCTATAGCCCTGGCATCACAAAATGGATGCCACTGCCACAGACACAGGTCTGGTCTCCTGCTGCTGACCGAAACTCCAGCAGGGGAGGCCTGGACAATAGGTTTCCTGTCCCAGGGAGGTGTAACCACCTCCCCAGACAGGCAGATGTGTATTGGGGCTGGGTGGGAGCACTCTCTAGTGCTTTGAAGTCCTGCACTGGGGGCACACTTGGTGTCCCTGTGCATGGTCTAGTTCAAACCGGTTGCAGGGGCTACCTGCCCCTGCTCTGGCACGAAACTGGACAAAGGAAATGGGTGTAACCACCCCTCTTTCCAAACCCTCCCATAGGTGGGTCCCTAGAGTATGTCCAACCCCCAAACTTTGTATAAGTATGGGAACCCAGTCCCTGCGACTTTAGATTACCCTGGACGAAACTCTGCAACATATATCCTGACCCTTCGACGTTCTACTTTAACTAGAAGACTGAAGAAATCTACATTGGGGTCAAGGAGTGACACCCCTGCTTGGCAGGCACCAAAGAAGCAACTGACCGGTCTGCAATTCCAAAGCTCCCGCTGGACGCCGAAGTCTCTGCATCCCCAGAGGTGGATTTCCAGACTTCCCCGAGGCTACCCTGAGTCCACAGCAAAGCTGAGGCCCGTGGGTGACGTGGAACCGTGACCCCTGGACACCGTGATCTTTTGCTGCTCCATCATCTTCCTGGTCTTCCTGGAAGTTGTGCTTTGGGCTCCGAGTAGCCCCAGCCTTGAGCACCTCCTGCACCGAAGATTTCTGGCCTCCACTCCACGAGTGACCTGTGGGCCAGTTTTCAGTGCGACCGCCCAAGTCTCCTTCGCGATCGCTAGCCTGATTGGGCTTTCCTGGTTGCTCCAGATGTGCCCCGACTTACCCTCACTGGGTGAGTCCCCCAGACCTTGCTGGTCTGCACCGACGTCCTTTCTCTGTTTCCAAGTGACTTACCGTTGCCAAGGCTTGTTGGGTCCAATCTGGTCACCAACACCGCAGCACTCAACAGAATTTGTGGGACAGCTCGAATCCAGCTCCTGGTCGTCATCGGCGCCTCTTGGATCTTGTGGCTGAAGAGTCAAGACACCCGTCAACTCACCTGAAGCACCCGACATCTGTGGGCATTGGACTATCGTGCCCTTGGTCACTGGTAAGAGACCCAGACTCTGTTCCCTCTGCTTTCAGGTTCCTTCCATCCTAGATCCGGGCTTGGATCTCTCCTGACACTTCTCCTCTTCACGGCAGCAGCACTTCCTGAGCAGCTTCCATTGAAAACAGCGACGCAACACCATTTGACACCTATGCACCCGGCTTCCCTGGGTGAGGTAACTCGAGTACTCCGGTGCTCCTGTGGGTGATAGCCCTAGACACCTCTAAGTCCAAAAGGGTTCGCTCGTAGTCATCCTCTAAGTGTCCTTAAACTCTAGATTTCCAACCGCGACTTTCCCCATAGAAGTCAACGGCGATTCGCAGCTGTGTTCTCACACTGCACACGTCCTCCGTGGGTCCCCTCTGTCACTACCTTGGGTGGTTCCTTGTGGTCCAAGCGCTTCTACAGGCTCTAGGCCTTGTGTCTAGTTCAGTTGTGGCTCTTATACCACTTTATTGGTATATGGTTTGGTACGCCCCTAGAGCCCAAACGTGTATTTGTGCTTTTACTGTTGAATACTGACTTGTAACTTAAGTACTTCGAACTCCAGTCTCATAAAGAGACTCGAGGGGTGTGTTTTATCTTAAATACATATATTTCAAATATATACCTGGTGTGGTTGTCCTTTTATTTGGTCATTCAAGAGATTATAGACTGGTAAAACAAGCTGCTTTACATTCCTTCAAGACTTAGCATGAAGGCTGCTCTCCATAGCTACCACTAGGATAGTTTTCAATAATGGTTGTCTTTAACCTATCACCATAAGGGGTTGTTTGGACTGATACAAGGTGCCCACTATAGCTAGTGGACAGCATATATCAGGCCAACTTCTCACAATCACAGTACACATGCTGTTGTGAGCATGGTGAAAGACAACTATGTGCCATAACTGGGTTCCGTTGGATGTTTGTTCTGTTTAATGTGTTATGTTGATGGTTTGTGTGTTTTAGTTTAATGGTTAGTACTGCTGTAACCCACGTGATAGTCTTCTATGTTGCACAAAAATAAGTCAAGGTTATCATCAATACAATGTCAGTATCAGCACAGCTGTAGATTATAGATACTGTACAATTAACATTACCTTTACGTCCTTACTCCCCTCGTTTATGACGTCTAAAAGATATTGGAAAAAAATCGACTCAATTGCTTTGAATAATCTTCTAAGCTTTAATGTACCTACTTCTGACTCGCAGATTGACGTAATGTCCAAAAACATTCATACCTGGCTTTCTGATGCTGTCGATTTGTGTCTTCCTTTGACTAAGAAAAAAATGATTCTCCATCGTCCCCCAGCTCCTTGGTTTAACGAGACCCTAAAAATAGAAAAATCTAAATGTAAAGCGCTGGAAAGCAAATGGCGAAGAGACTATGCGCCAGATCTTAAAGAAGCCTACAAAAAATCCCAAAAAGTTTACCATAATTTATGTAATACTGCCAGAGCCACCTATGTTTCCAAAACCATCACTGACGCCACTAATTGCCCTAAAACACTTTTCGGCCTAGTAAAAAACCTTGCAGGATCTGAAACCATAGTAAATCCTTTGCCTTTAAATAAAAATCAGTGTGAAGATCTTGCCCTATTCTTCACGCGTAAAATTGAGAAAATTCACCTGGAAATTACCAACTCTCCTTTGAGCCGACCCTCACAGCAACAACCGACTACCACGGCCTGTTTGTTGCCGTCTTCTAATTTGGCTATTGCTTCTACGGAACGTCGTATTACCCCTCCCCTGTTAGATTTCTGGCCCCTTCTCAATTTGGGTTCCCTTGCTACTATTCTTGACAAAGTTAAATCTGGTTCTCCTAATGACCCATTACCAATCTCCATTCTAAAACAACTTGACCCTTCCCACATGCATGTTATCCTGAAAACTTTGAATTCTTCCTTACTTGAGTCCAAAGTCCCTCCTTTTTGGAAACATGCAATGGTTGTCCCTTTGTTAAAAAAAACCACTGCTGACTCTACGGTCCTTGCTAACTATCGGCCAATCTCTCTTCTGTCTGTTTTTTCCAAAATTCTTGAAAGACACATGCATTCCCATCTCTCCGAGTTTATTGAGACTAGGAAAATCCTCCATCCTTCTCAATCTGGGTTTAGAGCGGGTTTCTCAACGGAGACCACTCTACTAGGGGTCACTGAGAGACTACGCTTTCACCTGGATGCCGGAGACACAGTCGCGTTCATACTGTTAGATTTGAGAGCGGCGTTTGATACTATTTCCCATCCTATATTAATCAACACGTTGAGGTCTTTCGGTATCTGTGGCTCAGCCCTGGATTGGTTTGTCTCCTTGGATGATCATATCTTTCAGGATTTCTCTGCTGCAGACGGCTCTAATGTCCACTCGTCGCCCTTTGGGGTACCCCAAGGCTCTGTACTAAGTCCTTTGCTTTTTAATTTATACGTCAGACCTTTAGCAGATATTGCCGATCAAGTCGGTCTGACCCTCTTTACATATGCAGATGACTCTCAGATCATCTTTTCACTTTCCAATTCTGATTCATGTTCTTCCTCTGGTCTTCAGATGGGTCTTCGTCAAATTGCAATATGGATGAGCCAGAATTATCTGAAGCTAAATGGCAATAAAACCGAGGTCCTAATCCTGGGTGAAAAGAAAGACCTTTGGGGCTCGCTCCACTGACCTGATGAGATGGGTGTTCTTCCGCGGCCAGTAGATCATGTCTGTAACCTGGGCTTTTATATCAACGATTCCCTGACGATGCACCATCAAGTAGTCAAGGTCACAGCCACTTGTTTTACTATTCTGAAATGGCTTAGGAAGATCCTTTGGATGTTACCTAATGCCACCCAGAAAACAGTAGTCCATTGCCGTAGTCCACCTCACAGCTGGACTACGGAAATGTCCTTTTTCTGGGTGCTAACAAGGCTGTGACCCGTAGATTGCAATTGGTGCAGAACTCAGCAGCAAGACTCCTTTGTAGAGTCCCCAGGTCTTCTCCCATCTCTGGCCACCTTCGAGATCTACACTGGCTCAGAGTTGAAAAACGGATAAAATTTAAAGCACTGAGCTACATGTTCAAGATTAAGTGGGGCTCAGCACCTGAATATTTGCACACTCTTGTCTGCCCCTATGTACCTACTCGCCATCTCCGCTCTGCCACTCTTGAAAAATTTTCAGTGCCTAGGTTCAAACTTGCCAGAATAGGTGGCAAATCTTTTTTGTTTCTCGGTCCTACCCTTTGGAACTCCCCCCCTCTTGCTATTCGCAAGGAAACCATCTACACCCAGTTTAGTCGTTCCTTAAAAACTTGGTTATTTAATCAATAATCCTTTTCCTGTACTGTTTTCTGCATCCAGTTCCGTCCAGGCGCCGGGAAAGCCTTTTTGGGTAGCTGTTGCGCCCTACAAATTGAACAAATAAATAAATATATAACATAATTTTGTTTTTTTTCCATATAGTATGACTTGTCATGTGATTGCTTCCAAATCTTTGTGAGTGAGTTTGGGAGATCAACAACTAAATGTATGCTTTCAGAATATACAGTGTAAATGAGCATTGTATCAGTTGGTACTTGTATAGTGCAATAATGTCTGACTTGGGCCCATTACAACACTGTACATTTAGGGGTGTAAGAGATGATTTAAAATCATGTATATCGAGCAGGGAGGGCGGGAGAAGGTGCTTTTTCTTGGGTTGGATCCAGGTTGCTATGAGAAGCAGGGAGGCTCCATGTTTTTTCTGGGTAAAAAACTGAATCAAATAATAACCTCTTTTCAGTGCCTCATTGTCATTAACACGCTCATATTTGCCTATATAACTTCCTTAGCACCTGCTAACACTGCATTTATTTGTGTTTGTTATTTAAGGTCATTCCAAGGTTCGGCTTGGATTCTTTAGGTCTGACATCATGAAGGCAAGTCCATTAAAGCGACTTCGGTACATCCATTGCAATCCCCTGCTCCTCATGTGTGGCATCTTCACAGTGTCTGTGTTTATGAATGCAAACATACGTGTGCCATGGACTGTGTTGCATCATCCTACTCCCAGTGCCAGCCCCATCTTGGAATATACGGCGCGTTCTACAAGTCAGATGTCATCTCCCACGCGGCACCCACTCATACCGCCATATCCCTATAATTACAAGTTCATACTCAATCAACCAGACAAGTGCAAGAGGGAAGCACCTTTTCTGATTATTATGATCATTGTAGATAGCAAAGATATTGCCGCTAGGCACGCCATTCGAAGCACCTGGGGTAACGAAAGCAGCATCCCTGGCGTGTCAATTGCAAGGATTTTCCTGACTGGGATATCTCCCACAATGACCAATGACACCCAGAACCTGCTCCAGGAAGAGAGTGCGACTTTCAAAGACATTATTGAACAGGACTTCCTGGACACCTACAATAACCTGACCCTAAAAACCATGATGGGGATGGAGTGGGTGACCAAATACTGTCCTCGAGCCAGCTATGTCCTGAAAATAGACAGCGACATGTTCTTGAATGTGGACTTTTTAGTCCACAAACTTCTGAGGCCTGAGCTACCAGTAAGGACAAACTATATGTCTGGCAATATTGTTTCAAATACAGGGCCACTCCGGAGCAAAGCAAGCAAATGGTACGTCCCGAAAGAAGTCTATCCAAAGGACTCGTATCCTCCATATTGCGCTGGACCAGGATACGTTTTTTCCGGAGACGTGGCCAAGAAGGTCTATGATGTGGCTCAAACCATCCAACTAATCAACATGGAGGACTGTTTCATCGGAATATGCATGGATGAGCTGAAAATCAATCTCACGGAGCCCCCCAGCAATGTGTTCAATGGGCACAAAATAGAGTACAACAGATGCCAGTTCTCTTCTCTCATCACCGTGCATCACTACAGCCCTCAGCGACTGCTGGAAATATGGCCAGACTTCCAATCCAGGAATGACTCAGAGTGTATAGCAAACAAAACAAGGTTAACTGGAGCCAGGCCTAGTGACCACTGTGCATCCAAGGGTTTATGCTGATATTAATCTGAGGGTGTGTATACTATGATACTCAAGATCGTCCTGTATCCAGGCAAAAATTATGTTTTTCGGGGAAGGAAGCTGGACAGGAGGTTACTCAATCCTGTGATACCAAATAAATCTGTGAGCCTCAATATTCACCATAACAAGAGGAATCATGACTTAAATATGCCTACTATTGGGGTCCTGTAGCTACCATTAGTTTATCTTAAGCTATGATTGACCATTTCCAAGCTGTATACTTTTTAATTTTCTGAAATGTTCTCTCAAGTTCAATACATAATATCCAAAGTCATTCTGTTGTACCTTTATACGGCAAATGGGACTTTCATGCAGTGCTCGTTTGTCACTTATCTTGAAGACTGTCAAGGCTCCTGGAAAGTATTGCTGATGTTCCAAAGACTCTGCTTCTACTTCAAAATGAAGCTTTAATCTTTCACTCGTGTACTTGTTTACTGTTCTGCACTGTTAGACTTCGTTTTGTTGAAGTTTACCGTAAATTGTTCACTTATCCTTAACTTCAGATTCTGATAAAGTTTGTTTTCTCTAAAGGTTTATTAGATATAAAATTGGCAATCTGTAAATCAGTTTCTTGGAATAAGTAAGAATCATAAAAATGAAATGTGCTTTATTCTAATTTTATATGTGTAGCAATTCAGCAAGGCCATTTGTGGTTATTATGTACGTCCAAATAAGGCAAAAGATAACTCCAAAAACATGGTTCAAAAGTCTATGATGGTCATAGAAATATTTATGAAAGGGCAGACACTTATATATGTCCCCAACCCCATAACTGCAAACCATGTACACATATTGGGCTCTTACAGTACATCCAGTGCTTAATTTGTAAAATATGAAGTCCAGGTGCTCAAATGTTTGTCGGAGGCCACATCCACTTTTCCCAGCTCCACCCACTTCCTCCACTGGCTCCAACCACTTATTCTATTGGCTCTACCTACATCCTCAACTGGTGCAGCTGAATGCCAGATGTTATACCCCATCTGAATTTCATCATGAGAGCCTTCATGAAGTAAGGTTTTGCTAGGAGGTTCCCCTGCCCTGCAAAATTTTTGAAAAAGATGAAATCAAAAGTGCATTTAAAGCACAATTTAGGAATAAATTAGCTAAAATGGCTAAAGCATTGAAAAGGGACATGTGAAACATTCCAGTGTTCTATGTGCCGATGTGGGGAAAGGACAATACTGAGGTATGTGCAAAGATGCTTTATGTTGTCATTTTTTAGCAGTCTAACTGTGGTTCATGAGTTCAAAGTCACAACTTTTATATAGGATGTTTGCAAATAGGAGTCCAGCCAAGTGTCTGGATGGTTTCTGAAAGGAGATGCGGCTATTCAGCTAGGCAGGGCCAATGGTGTGTAATGCCCTCTGGCACAACTATCACCTTCAAGCCCACAGCGCCTTCCCAGTCTTCAGAAATAGGCACCAAATGTATTATTAGCAGGCAGCATTGTGGTGGCACTGCAGTGTGACCGGTCTGGTTCTTTGTGCTATACTCGATGTATTACTTCAGCAGGGTGCAAAGAGACTGGTCCCTAGGACTTTAAAAATCCCTTATCCTCAGTGTTAATGAGGGAATCCTTGCAAATGACCTTGAATTTAGAGACACAGACAGACATATAATTTTCATTCAGAAAGTCTGATAAATTCAACTTCCCCGCAGGGATTTGTTTCTTCTTTACCTTATCCTGAGAGGTTTATTCACAAAGTGGTAGCTGCTCTCCACAGCCAGTGTCCTCTGCAGGGCCCAGGCTGTAGCTTCCATAGGTGCAGCAGAGGCAATGGCCACTGGACCCAGAGACCTGATTGCAATATTTTATAATTCATAATGCAACCATGGGCCCATTTCCTTCTTTACACTGTGGCCCATGGCACACTAGCTGTGCTACTACTTCTCTGTCAGAATGTTTTTACAAGGGACAAGGCCATCCAGTGACTTTTCAGGGCTTTGCACCTCACCACATGAGCGCCCTGCAAGCAATGATATGTTTCTTTGCAAAAATAGAAAGATGACGTAAACATCCTTTTTCTCGACCCTTTTTCCAATGCAATCGCAAATAATTGAGGCATTGCAAGTCTTAAACGCATGCCTATCGCTCAGTGCCATTTTAACACATTGTAACTTGGGTTTTCACCCTCACCAGACACAAATATTGTACTTCATTTTACCCCCATCAGGAGACATCCGTGTGAAGAAAGGTCGGTAGTGAAGTAAATTCCTGAGTCACTCTGCACACAGCAGTAGGGAAGAGGTGTGTTGCAGCGGCCAGGGTGGCTTACCCCGGAACACGGGGGCTCACGGTTCGATCACCGGCGGCAGGTTAGCCCAGCACCATGTGACTCTGGGCAATAGCTCACTTAATCTTCCTGACGGCCCTCAGCACTGGGACACCTCTCCTGAGGTAGCTGTGCTCTTCACAAATGCTGGTTATTATTATTATCACTGTGTCCATTTTCACCGGGTATTTCATAAAAAGCCAGACTGTCCAGACAGCGCAGTGATTGTACCAAAGGCAGGAGATAAATTGCATTTTCTCTCCCCAACAAAGAGAAAAACACCTTTGTTACAAACAACATAGCTCAAATAGGCCAGTACTCCCAGCACTGCCCATCTCAACAAACGAGCGCCACACAAACTTCCAGCCAACAGAACCCTCCATGGACATCCAACAGCAGAGACTCGATTCTGACTTCATGCCATTCCCAATCCGAGCTGCCACAAACTACGGCAAAGAACCACAGACTGCTTACTACTTTAGCCTCTCCAAAACATCACCCAAAAATTACACAGAACATCACACATGCAACCATTCAGTAAACACTGACACCAACTGCATGATGGAGCCATCCCAATCATGCTCCATAACGCACGGCATAGAACAAATTAAAATGTAGGCATGGATTTTGCACTGATGCACACCCACTCAAAGAGTCACTTGATTTATGTATTCAAGATGTGTTGGAGAGCACCCCTCTTCATTCAAGATTTACACAAAAGATTAATTAAATTCTAATGAAGCTTAGTGTGCTGCGCCCTCCTGTGTCTGCCTGACACGTAATATAAACTAAACTGAAGGTCTAGCTGATGGGTATAGCTGGGACAAGGCGTGCACAAGTATAAAAATTTATATGTGCCTAATATCACTTTATATATATAAATGGATTAATCAGCAGACAACCATTGATATTTCAAAATCTTATATCTATTTGAAAAAAAGAATTTTTCAATACAATATTATCAATGAATTAACAGAAGTAAATAGCCATTAAAGCACAAATATTATTTATAATCATTGTTCATAACAATACAGATTATGACGTGCCCTGAATCATCATGTCAAATAATATCATTATCGTTAGTGACTGACCATGAAATGTCTCATGCAAGAATTGGGAAAGTGCTTCAAATCAATGTGCTATTCTCTATAAACAGAAAACCTCCGAAGACCACAAATGCACAAAAATTACCTCGTGATGTATCAAATGATACCTTGATAAATGACAGTGAATACACAGGAATCAAAAAAATATCTGTAACGTGAAAACATTCCACACTTGTAATCAATCACTAAATTAGATGGTAACAGACCGACCCATTATTTGGTATTCATTGTTTATTTCTAATTTATAACAATCCATTCCTGGGGACACTCTAGAATATGCGATGTTTGGCGCAGTGGTCGAAGTGGGGGAGAAAAAGTAGGGGAACTGTGGACGGAGAATCAGAGGGCGGGAATAACCCAAGGATTGGATCAGTGGGCGAAGCCACAGGTGTGGCCAGAATGCGCAAACATCCCAATTTTCTTTATTTGTTTGGCATTTCACTACCCAGTTTAATCAACCAATGGATACACATGATTATTTAAGGTTATAATGAGTTATTGACATTAAAACACATTCACAAAGTGGGATTTGCTTCTAATCACAGAATGTCCCAAATACGATGAAATGTGGAAGCACAAGCCATTTGTTGCCGAGCCATGGAGTTTGTCATCAGCACTTCTCCCTTTTTCCACAACAGCAGCTCACACATGAATGGCAAAATATCCTAGTTTGCAAATGTTTTCTATGTAATTATGGCTCTGCCATATTTGCCTCATAATGCAAGATCTGCTGCATGATCTGACCATTTAAACTAATAAATTGTTTATAGCTCAGATGTATCAAAAGTTAATAAAAAATTTGACTTGTTTTGCTGCGGAGTGGATGACTTATTGCAAAGGTTGACTGGTCACCTTTCTCACTGTTGCATTTGTATGTTACACTGGTACTAAGGCAAAATCTTTCCAGAGACTCTTAGCATGTATACACATGTCAAAATAATAAAATATCAGAAAATATACTGCGTTACGCTGCAGCCATTTTTTGTTTTGATAACCATTTTTTATTGATTTTTGGTTGCAACAAAGAACACAGCACCATTTAGGAATACATCTTCAAAGGCAAGACCAAGACACAAACATATCACATTGGCATAAAAGATAGACGTACTGCAGCCATTTTTTAAAGCATAATTTAGTCAACACTGCGGCCTACTTTTGTCCTCCTTTGCTGCATAATTAATTCCAGTGGCCCCACAGCAAGCAGCACATGGTAAAAGTGCTTGTGAATGAAGCAGAGAGATTGTGAAGTTTGTGAACTTAGTTTGGTGTGCGTGCAAATTCTGCATTGCCAATCCCTGGGGAGTTGCAGCTACTACTTCTGAAACAAGGCCAATGGAGGTACCTATGGGTGAGGCAGACTGGCCTCAAGGGCAGGGCCGGCTTTAGCACTGGTGGTGCCCTGTGCATTAATGTTTGGTTTTGCCCCCCAATGACCACCTCTGCCATGGATTCCCACACTACCACCCTTTAACAGTGCCCCTCAAGTCTCCATAACCACACTCTCAGATACATTTAATTTGATTTACAGCACCACTCATACCAGTGTAGGGTGTCAGAGCACTTTACATCACACACATTACTCAGAGACAATCAATATGTGTGTAAATCACTGTATAGAAAATGTTACATAAGTCTAAGGACTACAAGGTGTAGGAGTCACATGACAACCATACTAGTAGGCTATATAGTTTAATAGTGATTGGTCTGGAGAAACACTAACTCAGAATTTAAAACGTAATACCATGGTTGGGGGTTCTCTTTAATAATCAGAATTGATTTCTGCCCAAAAGAACACTTTTTGTAACATTAGGATAATCAAAGACTGGGGGAAAAAGCATAACGCTCTAATTTATGCCTTGCAGTTTGTATGCAGCTCTTAGATGAAAGTTAATAGCTCACTATCTATGTTAGGATTTTAACTTATAAACTGCAAGTAACAAAAGGAGCTCTCTGACAAAAGCAGTAGCCCACTGACCTATTTACATTATGTAGACACAAGAATAAACCTTGAGGATTTATTTCACTTATTTTTATCAATTAAATCGTCACAGAAGTGAGCATTATTTAGAAGAACTCAGACAAGACCACAATTCATTATTTTGTGTTCTTTTTATATCAAAAATAAATCTTTTTTTGTAATGTTTCAACACTTTTCATTAATCAGGTATAGAAACTTCATTCAATTTCATCATTGGCAACCTAATCCACTGTCTTCTTTGACAATTTAGGCAGTGGTCATTGACACTTTTACACACATATGAACCTAGCACAGTTGGTCATATGACATTAAACCAATTTCCACATTTATAATGTATGTAACACAACACATGAAAATTATTTTTGTTGAAGAAGTGTCACAGCGTCGACGTTTCGGTCTCTTAACCTTCAATTTCTGAGACCATCATCAGGACTCTAGTTGCACTTCGTATCTATCATAGAAATATACATAAATTACTAACATTTTCAATCATCTGAGCTTGTCAATTATTATTGTCACTACACTGAAGGAAAGCAGATGTCTCCCATTGTGACCACCCAATCAAGATGCAATGAAATCAAATAAACTTAAATAAACGTGTCAGTACACCTAGTGACCCAAAAACGCCAACTGAGTACCACCAAACAAGTGCCATAAATCAACTATAAAGTGTATAGTTTCAACCACTGAAATGTCTAACAAAAAACAACAAAGTCTCCCTTTATCAGAGCTAAGTACACTTACTTAAACTTTCATGTGAAGCCAAAGGCTCACGTAATCCAATTCTATATGAGAGTGCTCAATCTACAACGGAAACAGAAACGAAATCCTAAGTCACTTCAAAGGACCTATTTCTACAAGAAATTAAGTAAACATGCTAACTGCCAGTACTCACATATAGCGACAACCTTCGTCTGCGCTTATGTATTTTGAAACAGATTAAATCGAGTCAGACAAAAACGAGTCACATAAAAATCAACATCTACTCTTCTATGGAGGTTGTAAAGCCCTCCCAAGATAAGCGCTTACTTAATCTCCACAGAGTCAGCTCTCTTCGTACCGCTCGCCCAACAAATCCGAGAAGCCACGATCTCCACATGTGAGAGCTATTTAAGCGTAAGCAGCCATCGTGAGCCACCTCAGCTAGATGTTACTTGTGGCGGCCATCTTAGAACGGAGTCGTTTACTATATAGCTTCATACACTCCTCTGTTTTGGTATGATCAACAAACCAACTGTATACACAAATAGTGACAGTCGCATCCAAAACTTAATGCCAGAACTGTTAAATGTCATCAGAAGGAAGGGGTGGTTGTAATGAGGATATTTTGAAGCGTCATTCTATGTAGCAATCTTAAACGTATATGCTATACTCTATACTCGCAACACGTTATAGGAGTCGATCTAATACAAAGAGTAAGCGATCGGCCATTAATAGATAGGGTCTACCGAAAAGGCATGACCTTGTCGTCGAGCACATGAAGTGTTCTAAATTGCACAATTCACTGATCTCGATGCCACAATTAGGAACCAATCTTAGAGCGAGAATGTTTTTAAGCCATGGTCGTATACATATATATAAATATATATATAAGCTGACAGACTCTATCCTGATCTAGTAATTGACTTGAAAATACCACATAAACACATAGTAGTCAAGATTCGAAATACTGGCTCCCAATCCAGATCAAAACAGAAAAGTTATAAAGTGGCTAAAGTTTGCCATTCAATAAAAGAGTTCAATCCCCGCTCAACAGTTTTGGCCGACCAGATCCACCTGTTTTCCTTCAATGTAAGGAGACGATCTACATTTTGTCTACGTTTCGTGTTTTTTACATTTTCTAACACAAACCACTTCATATCGACAGGGGAGTGTCCCTTTTCTATGTAGTGTTCCACCATGGGTGCTGTTGTAATCTTGCACCTAATCCGAGATTGATGTTGGATTATCCGTTTTTTCACTTCCTGTGTGGTTTTGCCTATATAATAAAGGGCACAGGGGCATTCTATACAGTAGATCACGTTCTTGGTAAGACAGTTTGTATGCTGTCGTAATGTCCACTGTTTTCCATTTAAAACACAGGATTTTACCACTGATGTTGTCGGACAAGCTGCGCAATGTCCACAGGGGTGGTGGCCCATTATGGGGGGAAGTCCCCATAGATTGGTCAGAGTGGTGGGAGCTGATTCTTTGTATGCCTTGACAAGAGAATCTTTTAGATTCTTTCCTCTTTTGAATGCAAAACGAGGTGTTGCCAGCTGGGGTTCTACCTTTTGAATCAGATGCCAATTTTTGGTAACTATCTTCTTGATAGAATTGGACTCAGTTCCAAAGGTTGTGACACAGGTAATAACATCTTGTGCGGATACCAATTTGTTCTTTGTTTCCAATAGTGCTTGTCGATCATAGTACCACGCTCTTTTGAGAGAACGTTTGACAAGTCTGTATGGGTAGCCTCTCATCCCCAACTTATACTGTAAGACTTTGGCCTCTCTGAAATAATCCTCCCGTTTGGTACAGTTCCGTTTGATGCGAAGGAACTGGCCAAACGGGAGGTTATCTCGTAAGTTCCGTGGGTGATGACTGGAATACTTAAGCAATGTATTCCTTGCTGTCGGTTTAGTGAACAAACTGGTAGACAAGTTGCCGTCATCATTCCAGATTCGTAAATCCAGGAAATTGACTGCCTGTACATCATAGTCCATAGTAAATTTGAGGTGATTATTCTGTTGGTTGAGCCAGGACAGGAATTCATGTAATCTGTCAACGGAACCCTCCCATATTAAGAATACGTCATCAATGTAACGGAGATATTTCTTTATCTCTTTCTCAAAGGGGTTGTTATTATAGATCACATTTTCTTCAAATGCGGCTACATATAAATTCGCTATATCAGGAGCAAAAATTGCGCCCATAGCTACTCCCTTCACTTGGACATAAAAATCGCCATTGAAAATGAAATAATTCTGTTCCAAGGCAATTCTTGCACATTTGACGATGAAATCTGATGGAACCTGGTGTGGGCGGGCTCTCTGTTCTAATACACTGTTAATCACCTCTAGAGCCTCGCATTGGGGTATGTTAGTGTACAAGCTTTCAATATCCATCGTCACGAGGATATTGTGATATTTATCAAAAGCTTGTCCTTCCACGTCCACAATTACTTGTGTACTATCTCTTGTGTAAGATTTTGTCAACACTACAAAAGGTTTGATGAAGAAATCTGTATATTCGGCTAGAGGTTGTAAAATGGATTGGCAGCCAGCCACAATAGGTCTTCCCGGGGGTTTTTTGTCATCTTTATGTATTTTAGGCAGCGTATAAAACGCTGGTATTGAAAAATCATTTTTATTCAGGTAATCGAATTCCTTGGGACTCAACCAAAGGTTGTCACGTCCACTTTTTGTCAGATCAAGGATCTCTTTTCTGATCCTGTCTGTGGGGTCTCTTGTTAGTTTCACGTAATGGGTGATGTTATTTAGTTGACTCAAAATTTCAGCATCATAATCAATTTTATCTTGTATAATAATGCTACCGCCCTTGTCAGCAGGTTTGATAATAATATCATCCCTGCATGCAAG
The DNA here is from genome assembly GCF_964204655.1 of Triturus cristatus. Classification (NCBI taxonomy): domain Eukaryota; kingdom Metazoa; phylum Chordata; class Amphibia; order Caudata; family Salamandridae; genus Triturus; species Triturus cristatus. Next base: position 93,105,628 of record NC_140589.1, on the reverse strand, counting down.
GGTTTTCAATGTAAGATGTTCGTCTTTTGTAAAATTATATCTTACATATTGTCTGTCTTTGAACATTTGGTCAATTTCCATCAATACTATGTTCTCAAACGTGACTAATTCTTTGGGAATCAAATTAGTTGGTGGATAGAAAGTTGAGGGACAGCGTAGACCTGTAACACTGTTCTGTGTAACCAAAGGAGTTTTGCTGAACATATACTTCAAGCGAATGGTTCTGAACAATTTATACAGTTCAATTTGTGTTACAAACATGTCATTTCTATTGGTAGGCACATACGATAGCCCATGACTAAGCAACTCGATCTCTTTACTGCCTAGTTCGTGTTTCGATAGATTAAATATGGGAACTACCTCTAAGTTCTGGTGGTTATGTCCGTTCATTATAGTTGGACTATCTGTTACCCTTGGTACTACCATTCGTAGTATGTGTTCCTGGTCTGTCGAAATCCCGGAGTGTATTGGTTCCTGAACCACCCTCTCCTGGTATTGCGTGTTCTGCCTCTTTGTGGGTGTGTACCTCTTCCTAAAAAAGACGACGATGAAGTGGTCTGGTTTTGTCCTCTGCCGTATCTATAGTTAGGAGTGCCTCCACGGCTATTATTCTCATCTGAACTGGAAGAACCAGTATCAGAGAACGTTGTGTGTTTAGGTACCCAATTAGATTGATTAGGATTCTGTTGGAAAAAATCTTTTTTCAGAAATGGATAGGTCCGTTCTCTAGAGTAGTTCTTTATATCTTTTTGTAATTTTTCTGTCTTTTTTAGTATATTATTTTTCTGAAAATTATGTGCACTTTGTGAACTGCATGGTACATGTTCTTTGCAGCAGGCACATTAACCCTCTGAGCTACCTTTCCATGAATCAAAACGTCCACGAGACAAAATGATTTCTCTCTAGGAAGAAAATTAAACACTGGAGTCATCATGACATTTTTATTGTTGCCGAAAATTGCTGGAGGCCAGGAATGAGGCAGCAAGCGCTTTTAAAACCGTAATATACTTGCAAACATAATGCCTCCACCCAAAGTCAGCACCCGGTGCGGTCACACCGGTTGCACTGCCCTAGAGCTGGCCCTTCTCGAGAGTGACTCTGTTGTTCTAGGCTGTGCTGCTTCATAGGCCTGCCCGCAAGACTGGAGGTGACCTTCAGTATGGATTGTGGTGGACAAACCTTGAAGGTTAACCCACACATGCCACTGCTAGGGTCCACCTGCTGGTGCTAAGACACCAGGGCTTCTAAGCTCTTGCGAAGCCTTTTAAGGTCTAGCATGGGATTGTGCTCTCTCATGAGAGTGGTCTGGTGGACTGGTTATTAAGGCTGAACCTGGTTCCTCATTTCCAAATTCAGCAGCTCTGGCCAAAGTGCCACATCCTCTCCCCCACTGAGAAAAACTCACACTGCCTTCAACTACAACCCAATTGCTGCCGGCTATAAACACCTGGATGCGGCTCAATTTAAATGACGCACTAGACGAGCAATATGCGGCCTACAAAAAAACAGTAACAACATCCTGGAAAAAGCAAACACACATAGGGAATGCAAAATTTAGCAAACCATGTGAAATGTAAGCAGGAACAACATCGTTACCTTAAAACTTTTACACTCACTATTCAGAAATCAGTGAGTGCTTTTGCCTGAAAAGTTAAGGACATGACTACAGGGCCCTGAATGGACCCATTTCAATGGCCATTTCTTATATCCTTACAAAACGTAAGCAGTATGGTAAAGAGACCACATCCCTGGATGCAGAGCCGCAGTACACATTTTGTTTTCCAATCCACACTTTGCAGTACCTCCAGGATTGGTGCACTAGTTGCAAGCCCGGGGAAAACAAAGACAAGAAAACAAAAGTAGCACTTCACTGGCAGACTCTGTAAAAGTGGCGCTAATGTGTTTGGGTGTGAATAAAATCAATCTGGCCAGTTTGCTAACACCCTGTCTTACTTTATTTAGTTATTTTTCATATTGTTAACCTTTTATTCCAAATGCTGCTCTTTGGAATTAAAATACGACATTTCCAGCAAAAATGTTTTTCTTTTTTGGATCCATTTCACAGGGGAGCAAATTAAAGAAAGGAGAGGAAATAAAGTGTGGTCCCCGTCTTGAAGTCAATGTTTTCAGTAAGAGAAGAACTGCTAGACAGAAAGAGAGGGAAGAAGGAAAGAGTGGGGGGGGGAGCTGAAGTGACAGAGCAGAAGTGGACACTGTATTTTTCTTCTCTGGGCAAGAAGGAAAAGACAGAGTCCGGTTACTTCTCTGCCGCCCGTCCTCCAACAAACGCCAGGAACGCCGAGCTTTATTTATAGGCGATGGTGATTTCTTGAGTCCTGGGACGCATTTTCAAAAGAAAAAAGTAGGGGAACGGAATCCTTAGAATTGAAGAAGTAGGGGCACGCCGTGCCCTGCCGATCCAGCCCACTTCGACCACTGGTTTGGCGTTTCCTTCATTGTGAGCGGGGCAGATCCACCAAAATAGAATTTATGCATCAGCCCGATGTCAAATCTCAATAACCAGTTCCCTGTTAAAGTGTGCATCATATGCCCAAAAAAAGTTGACCCTTCACTCATTTCCAGGTGTTAATGGGGAAGAGAACACCCCCAAAAGTCGAAGGGGATGTAGGAGAAAGGGCGTCTCCTTAAGGAAATATATGTTCACCGATGAAAAAAACATACAAAATCTGCATTTCAAAAAGGCAGTAGTATTTTAGACATGGAAGAAATGCCTACATTAGGCCTGCTGCTGCACACTAAGTGCACAGGACACTCACCTACTTCAGATGATAGTGCCGGACTGCCGTTACTGCGTCATGCGTGTGTGCCTTTTAAGATGATAAGGCAGGCCTGCGGCAAGGAATTTGAAAAAGGTTTCGCACGCATGCACGCTGTGCAGCTGCACATGACCAATTCCAGCCTGATCAGTTGCCGGCTCACTGGCACTGACTGAAGGCGTCGTTTTATTATCGGCTTTACGCTCACGCGCTCAGCTCTTCACTGGGGACTCGGGAGAATGCTGAACTTGTTGTGAAGAGTGTTTATTTTTTTGTCACGCACTTTGTGGGATCTAGACCCAGCCCTGTTAAAAACGTTCCGGTGCTAAGCACCGGAAAGCACCGGCACAAATTAAGCACTGAGTACATCACCTTACTACTGCATTATATATTTGTCTGTTGTGGAAGTCATTTCATTCCCAAGATAAAGACATGGTATTTAAATGAATCCTCTCTAAAAAGTTAAAAGAAGTGCTGTGTATTTGAAAGCTTGTATGGTTCATGATAAACCATTAAGAAATTATTATTAAGTTTAAAATGTATAATAAATTGGATGGAAGAACAGTTAGTTCAGAAGAAATAAGTCAAGTTTCACTAGTGAATGCTGAGCACCCATATTGTGGAAAATAATGACACTGTGGTGCCGATTCCAATCCTGTAAAACCCGGGTATGAATGGTCGTACGGAGTGTATTCTCCGTACGACTCGTACCCGGGAAATCCACCGTACAAACCAGCAAGTACGATTCGTACAGAAATACCATTTCCGTACGATTCGTAAAAAACACCGTACGGCTAAAAAATCCCTACTATTCTGATCCTGGACAGCGCGTAGGCGACGTCCGTACGGAGTCAGGCAGCGTTTTACGGACCACCAAGTACGATTCGTCCCTACGTCATTCCGCACAGCTATTTTTTTACAGCAGCTAAAAAAAACGGAAACCTGAGTCCGACGCGAAAAAGGAGCCCGGTACGCGACGGACAGACATGGACCCCATCCTACGTGTCTTCCCGGCCCTCTTAGCTTACGACCTGGTGCACCGAACCCGACGCACACGCCGCAGAAGGTGAGAACAACACCCAGGGGTCAAGGGGGGGTGAGGGGCAGGAAACATATCCCCTACCCAAATTAAAACCTACAATAATGAGGACATACATTACCTCCAGGGTCTGGTCACTTCGGGGGGCGTGTCCACCAATCCCTGCGTACCACAACAACGGAAGTGGACGTGTACGCGTACACCCACGGCAACAGTACAATAGTGATACACACTGTACTCACACATCCATAGCGTGGGTACGGTGCGTATCACGATTGTAGTGGAGCCGTAGGAGTACGCGTGGTACGGACCCTACACACGCTCTCAGAGCGTGTGTACGGTGCGTACATACGCGATGTTGTACAATGCTCACATATGCAATGTTGTTGTAAGGTTCGTACATACGCGATGCTGGGGGACGGTGGTGGGGTACAGTGCGTACATGTACGGGGCTGGGGTACAGTGTTGGGACGGTGCGTCCAAGTATGGGGCTGGGGTACGGGGCTTGGGTACGGCGCATCAAAGTAAGGGGCTGGGGTACGGTGGTGGGGTACGGTGCGTACAAGTACGGGGCTGGGGCGGGGCTGGTGGGGTACGGTGCGTACAAGTACGGGGCTGGGGTACGGTGTTGGGGTACGGTGCGTACAAGTACGGGGCTGGGGTACGGTGGTGGGGTATGGTGCGTACAAGTACGGGGCTGGTGGGGTACGGTGTGTACAAGTACGGGGCTGGGGAACGGTGTTGGGGTACGGTGCGTACAAGTACGGGGTTGGGGTACGGTGGTGGGGTACGGCGCGTACACGTAAAGGGCTGGGGTACAGTGCGGACATGGGGGGGTACGGTGCTGACATACGGGGGTACGGTGCTGACATATGCGGAGGAAGGGGGGCTGTACGACTCATATCCCGGGCACAAGTTTACCCGGATACGAGTGGTACGGCGTTCGCTCCGTACAGGGTGTTTTCCATGCGCTTGTGTATTCGGAAGGGCGGTACGGATCGTACTTGCGCGCTCGGACTTCAGTTTTACGATTTGTACGTAAAACTGTCCGGCTCCCTCTTGTACACCTTTTCCCGAAGCGATTCGTATGTATTTTTCACGTACGAATCGTACTTCACCGGTTGTACGGGACTTGTACGATTTGTACGTAAAAATATACGGATACGAGTCGTACGGGTAAATTTTTTACCCGATCGGAATCGGCACCTCTATTTATCATGTAGAACACTAGGTTAATTGATTGGTTTTTACAACTAATGTGAAGTTGTTACCTGTTTTCTGTACTTTTATGATTGATAATAATATTGTTTACATGTTATCAGACTTTTCAATGCAGGACCTATTAGATTGAGCCATGTCTTTTTAGTATATGTTTCAAACTTATTTTTGTTCTTAGGCGCATTGTGTTTACATTCTGTGGAATCCAAAGTGCTGTATTCCAAAGTTATATATTTAATGAGAAAGGGAAGGTAATTTAGATGGTATTTTGAGAAAACAAATTGTTTTGACGACAAAGTTTTTTCACTATTTAAATGTCATTGCACTCTGTAATTTAAATAGAAAGTACAAAATAACCCTATATTTTATAGAGCCTATCAATTTATTTTTATTTTCTTTAGTGAATTTGTATTAGTAACCAGATTTACTCACCCATACATTAACACCAACATGAGTAAATCTCCTCATCCCAAGAGTTATGGTACTCAAATTTCAGTGAAATATGATAATGGTTGTCATACCAACAACAAACTTGTAGCTACATGGTATTCACAACCCTTTTTCCGGTACTTTCTCAATATGAAAACGCTCAAAGATCTACTCAATGACAAGAATATTTTCAGAGTGGAAAAGTGAAGGAATCACTCTGAAAATTGGTGGAGGGAAATGAGTTTCTCAGCAGAGGAAAATATTTTTCTATAGTGCATAAAAAATGTCATTCACACCAAATACACTGATGTCTTAAATGTATAAATTCACACAGTGTACATTTCCGAGCGTGTGTTTACACAATTGTGAACACAAGCCAATATGCAAGAGTTGCAGATCCCAGAAGAGAAGTACTTATACAATTCATTATGATAACAAAGTTGTACAATTGTAAATGTATCAAAAGCAGGTGTAACCTCCCATTTTTTAGGACAAAGGAGGAACCTGTAAGAGTGAGATAAAGGGACAGGGAGGGGTGGTTGATGAAAGAGCCATGAGGTGGAATCAAGACCACACCACCTTGGTGTTCGGCAATCCTGACATTCGTCAGCTCCCGCTGGAGGACTGTGAAAGAAAGTCTGGGCTCCAGCACTTGTTGTTTTCCAAATTAGGTAGTGAGTATGGGGAGGGAGAGGCTATGACTAAGATGAATGACTACAATAATGAATGAAAACGATAACTGAGTTTATCCCAGAGCAAGGAACCTTGGGGCAGATTTACAAGCTCCTTGCGCCACTTTTGCGTCACTTTTCCCATGTTAAAAGTGACGCAAAAGTGGCGCAAGGGGCTTGTAAATATGCCCCCTTGTATGTGGAAAAGGTGACCCTGAAAACCTTTGGATCTCAAAGGTCAACCAATAACGCATGGGGTGAAGGGCCCTGTGAGAAATCAGTCTAGAGGTAATGTAAACAGTGTGCTTCGGGTCATAAATTTGCACACTTCAGTGTTTGGTCGTAGTCATAGTAGGAAGGGCCTGTGACTTTCAGTGTAATAGTCAATTGTGGAATACACCAAGGAAAGTACAACAATCATTTGGGGCAACAGTAATTAAGTCAATGTTGATTGAAGAATGCCCAGGTGGCAAAATGGGTAATTTTGTGACATGTAGGCATATTGGCCTCATGGATAACTTCCAAACTCTGGTCGGTTTGAGATGGTGGTGGGAGTGAGCACTTAGAAGGAGGCCATTGCAATGACAGAGAAGGCCTTTCTGACCCTACAAGTAGAGTCTGAGCTGTAGTGGCAACGAGGCAGAAGCAGTTTTGATGCTGCATTTGGTTGTTAATACTCAAGAAAGGCAATCTGTGAATTGGTGATAAGCACTTGCTGCATTAGAGATTTTGATGAGCATCTTATGACTCTGTAAGAGGGCTGAGAGATGCAGCACCACCTCTTTCCCAGAGCATTCTTGTCCAACATCTAAAGAAAAGGCAGCCATAAATGCTTCTTCCTTGCATGCAATTGACAGTAGCAGGCCGCATGCCACACATACAGTGTCACTGACAATACTAAGGGCCTGATTACGATCTTGGGTTCAATTAATACTGCACTGGAAAGGGATTGGAATTAAACATAAGCAAGACCAAATGTATGTCCTTGAAACCTCATAGGTCCTTTAGGAAAAACACCCATCTTGGTAAAGAAAATCTTGAAATGGACTCACATTTTAATTATCTGGGTATTACTATAGACTCTAGGGTGTCGTGGAACACACAAATAAATCACACAAGAATGATTCTTACACATTGTGCACGGGTGGTCTATGGTAAATATCATAAGTCTACAATAAAAGCTGTTACTCCTCCTCTAGAGATATACAAGTATACAGCCCAGGCTGCAGCATTGTATGGGGCTGACCTATGGGGCATAGAAAATTCGAGGAAGCTTTCCATTGAGGAAAATAAATTAATGAGGAGGCTATAAGGCCTACCAGTGGCTACACCATTAACGCCCTTTTTCCATGACCTTAATGTTAAACGGATGGAGCATATTGCAAACTTGAGACCACTGCTCTTCTGGGTGAGGTTGTGGATGATACAAAGTTGGATCACTTTAGAGAAGGCCTTAGAGAAATAATAACCTTAGCTGAACTGCTAACTCTCCTCTGGCTGCGTTATGTGAAAGCATGGTTAGTTAAGCTTGGTTTAAGTGATTAATGGGACCAGCCACAGACACTGTCCCAGAACTCCAAGAAAAAGTTGAAGCAGATATATTGGGAGTAGCAGCTGAACATTCTGCATAGTAACCCAAGATTAGGCAGATTTACCAAGCAGTTTTGGGAATTTAAGCCTTTTCCAGGGTTCGAGGAGTAGTTGGACGCTGTTTATCCTCCCCTGCCAAGGACAGTATATTTGAAGTTTTGTTATGGTATCTGTAATGACAAACCTTAGATCTCCCCTGGACAAAGGAATGTACCGTCACTTTCCCAGGGAGAGAATATCAGTTCCAAACTTATGGAATATAACATATACACAGCACTTCCTAAGGTGGGCAAACTTTCAACACTCCCCCAAAGGCAAGGCAAGAAAACAATAATTTGCGCATCACTTGTGAGGAGTAGCACCAACTTCCTATAACACAATTACCTGCTAGAAGGGAATTCACCCATCCTTCTACAACAGAATACTTGGCCAAGAAGAGTCCACACCTCCTGCTACAAGGAAAAGACGAATTGGTATATCTGTGATGTATTTATTAGTAAATAGCACCACACAGTAAGCCAAATGCACCTAACATAGCAGACTCTAACATATCAATAGTATGATTGAAACTCAATCAAGACAAATATATATTTAGAAATATATATATATATATATGTAAGAATCAGAAAATAAGAAGGAAAGGAAAGAATTCAGAGACAGTTAGTAGCAGAGACACCTCACATAATGCTCCATCATTTCACCCCACTTTGTTCAAGGGGAGTCCATTGCTTGAACCGGGTGAAAGCTCAGAGGTGACACCAGCCTCTACTCTTCCATGACAGCACGTCTGCTCCACAGATGAACTTCCACCGAGCCAGTGTAGACTCCCCTTTTTAATACACATTCAAAACACAGCGAAGCTTCTAGCAAGCCACGCCCCCTAGTTCTCATGAGAGCCAGTACCAGCCTGCTTCAAGGTCAGACCAAGGGTTGATCAGGCCCCTGTTATGACTAAAAGTCAAACCATGTACATTCCTCTGATAAGAACTAGTTCTCTCTAGTCAGTAAAATGCGAAAAACAGCAGGAAAGCAAAACATGCCCTCTTCTTCACAGAAAATGGCTTCAGAGTTAGTTAAGCCATGCACACAAAGGCCCAAAGCAAGATGGAATTAAAAAAGCAAGGAGCACCTATAATTCTCATCCACACAACTTACAAGCACCACTGTGCACACAGAAAAGTTTTAAGCAAGGTAAAGTCAGAAGGCAGAATGACATTAGACCACGTCAAAGCCAATAGGTCAAAGTCATAATTCACCTAACCTAAATAACATTATACACTTAATCCCTCAGTATACAACATTGAGCACATGTGTGCACCACCACCCACAGCACTGCACCTCAACATCCCATACCTTCTATTCTTGGAAAGACTATTCCACTAAAAGACAGAAGAAAAGCAGGCATATGCAAACCCATCCTACATTAAGGCTAAGGTAACATAACACACTTAAGTCAGTACAGAATGGTGGTGGTTGAGGGTCATCATAGGGTGTCAGACCACAAAAGTGGCTGATTCACTACAGTATCCTTCAAATTAAAACCTATACAGTAAAATGGAATACGGATAATGGGCTAAATACTGAATCCCTCTGCACGTTATGCTCTTTAGCATATGTAGAACGTTTTGCACATATTTTGTTCTTTAGGAAAAAGTGGATTTGCCCTCCCTGTCAGAAGTTAGGATATAGAAAGCAGCAGGAAGCTTTGAGAGTTTTGCAGTAAGAAACACTGCCTTATGTTGTTAGCAGTTGCAATTGCACGGAAAAAAATAGGTCTTAAGTTTTAAAACTTTGGCTCTTTTTAAACAATGGATTAATTGCTTATCTGAATCTGTTTTTATTTTGTTCCGATTGTTTTAAATGGAGAAATGTATTTTAATGTAACTTTTATGGTTAATGACCGAAATAAAGTTTGAAAAAGAATTGGTGGTTACTGGTAAGGCCCACCAGCACTCCTTTTTAGGGACTGCCACTTATTTTTCCTCATCAGACATTTCCTGAAAACAAGAGAGAGGAAACCACACAGAAAAATCATAACCAAGGGAGAGAGAATGAACCTGCTAGGGTGAGATGAAGGGGCAGGCAGTGTCTGGCAGTGCTTTAAAGACGCTGGAGGTGGATTTAGGGCTTAGCAGTCTTGGTATTCAGTATTAGGACATTCAGGCGCCGATTCCAATCCCGGCCGCAAAATGAACCGACCGCCACGGACCCGGACCGAATACCGACCGACACGGACCAGCACCGTATGACCCGTGCAGTACGATGCAACGCGTGTGAATTACAACCGACACGTACGGAATACAAGCCGTACGACCGAGTCGTAGGGAAAATAGTGATCCGTCTGGAAAACCGACGCGATTATCACCGACCGACACGAACCTGGAATGAGCCCGACCGACCCGTACCCGTGATGTACGATTCGCGCAGTACGATGCAATGCGTGTAAAACCAGACCGGCTCGCACGGAGACCAAGCCGCACGACCGACATGCACAGACAACCCGGCACACAAGCAATAGAGACCGCCGCGACCGACGCGTACCAAACACAGAAGATAGGCAGCGTGAATGAGGGGGAGAAGCTTGCACGAGACAACAGCAGCGTCCGTTTCCATCACATGAACATCTCCTTCCTGCCTACAAAACCCAAAGGAAAAAAGACAAAAAAAGGACCAAACAAGCAATGACAAAGCCAAAGAACACACCCACAACTCCAACTATATAAAGGACTACAATCACTACCATCATCCCTTGCAAACAGGAGAAACAGCCAGCAGCAAACACCAGTACACAGCAACCACAGACACACTCACAACTCCCCCATCACACAACTCGCACACCATCAGCACCTCATACAAAAGCACACACACATACACCCAGCAAAACCAACACCAAACCACCCTCACTTGCACCCTCACACACACATCCCTCACCACCACTACCCATCACCATGCCCCCAAAGAAGAATCGAAAGTTCACAGATAGTGAGTTAGAAGTGCTGGTAGACGAGATCATCAGAGTAGAGCCACATTTGTTTGGTACATTGGTTCAAAGGACCCTCATCTCACAGAAAACCAAGATGTGGGCGAGGATTGTGGACAAGGTGAACGCCCAAGCACCAGCAAGGTGCACAAAGGACGATATCCAGAACAGGTGGTATGACGTGCGCAGGAGGGTCAAGAAACTCATCAAAAAAGATCACGCCCTGAGTCAGTGCACCGGGCGGTGGCCCTCCTGCCAAACCACTCTACTTCAGGACCTGGGAGGAGAAGGTGTGGGACATCCTACCACCAGAGAGCGTCCATGGCCTAACAGACATCCCAGAGCCTGGTGAGTACACAAACAACATAACCAAGATTGTGTGTCAAGGGGACAGTGAAACCATGCACCGCAAGCAAAGCTACACTAACCAATAGATAATCAGCCCAAGATGTATATGTCAGTCAGACAAAAACAATACCTGCCATCTCATAGTGACTGGAAACTGTGTCATGACATGCACCAACCTACAAACAAATAGAGCAAGCCAGTGGCACAAAGCCAAATAGACCCTGCCAGACAGTTTGCCACCACAAACACACCACCTCACGGTGCAGCTGACTGTCAGGAAGGAATAGTGGGGATGAAGGTGAAGTGAGTGTAGCCAAAAGCATGATGGAGCCTGTAGTCACAGATAATGCTCCCCCTCCTGATTGGCCCTTCAAGACCTCTCTGAAACATGTCCACATCACAGGGAGTGGAAAATGACTGACAACATGGCTGACACTGGGTCCTGCTGTGGGAAACACAAGACCCTGCTTGGGGTTGTGTGCAAATCAGAAGCAGGACACCACTGACTGACATCCTGAAAGAAAACTTGCACGCCCTACAATGGAAGCACGTTTCATAATGGGAAGGAGGACTGACAGCCCTGACCATACTTACCAGCATGGGGAGACACCCCCCCCTCAACACAAACTCCACACAAATCACCGGGTACAATGCATTGACACACACCTCATTGAAATATCAGCAAAAGACACCCCGTACTGGGTGCTGCTGTGTGAAGCACAGGGGCTTACTTTGGACTTGTAGCCAAACAAACACCAGGATTTCACAGTCAGCCATCTTGCCACTGCTGTCACACCCCCTCACAGGGAAGCAGAGTCAAGAGGGAGGAAGGATGGGCATGCTGGAAAGTGGGTGTAGCCAAGAGTATGATGGGACTCGCAGTCACAGACAATCTACACCCACCCACATGGCCCAGCAAGATCAAACTGAACCATACTCGCCTCACAGGGAGTGGGAAGGGACTGACAAGATGTCTGACACTGGGCTCTGTTGTGGGGAGCACAAGGCCATGCTGGGAAATGGCCAACAACAAACATCAGGACTTCACAGTAAGCCATCTTGCCATTGCTGTCACACCCCCTCACAGGGAAGCAGAGTCAAGAGGGAGGATGTATGTGCATGCTGGGAAGGGGGGTGTAGCCAAGAGTATGATGGGACTCGCAGTCACAATCTACACCCACCCACATGGCCCAGCAAGATCAAACTGAACCATACTCGCCTCACAGGGAGTGGGAAGGGACTGACAAGATGTCTGACACTGGGCTCTGTTGTGGGGAGTACAAGGCCATGCTGGGAAATGGCCAACAACAAACATCAGGACTTCACAGTCAGCCATCTTGCCATTGCTGTCGCACCCCCTCACAGGGAAGCAGAGTCAAGAGGGAGGAAGTATGTGCATGCTGGGAAGGGGGGTGTAGCCAAGAGTATGATGGGACTCGCAGTCACAGACAATCTACACCCACCCACATGGCCCAGCAAGATCAAACTGAACCATACTTGCCTCACAGGGAGTGGGAAGGGACTGACAAGATGTCTGACACTGGGCTCTGTTGTGGGGAGCACAAGGCTATGCTGGGAAATGGCCATCAAACTCTGTCCATGACAAGCTGGGAAAAAGCAGTGTACAGGCAGGCATATGTTCGAAAAGTAGAAAAAGTCATGTTTGTTAACCATCGATGCATGTAGAAACATAACTCACATTGTGTGTCTCTTCCAAACACAGGTGGTGCTGGGCATCCACCACCAAATGATGAGGATACCCCGTCCCAGACTCTGGCGGACACTGAGCTCTCTAGTCTGACTCTCTCTTCGGATGACGACGACCAACCTGGCCCCTCCGGTGTGAGCCACCATGCAACACCATCTGCCAGCACCACAGGGAGGGAGGAGGACTCTGGCGTAGAGTCCCCTGCACCGCAGAGGCCTGCACCTGAGGATCCCCCCCCCCCGGAAGAAGAGGGGTCTTCCGAAGAAGGACATGTGAGAGGCAGATGTCCCAGCACATCCCCCAGGACCTCTAAACCTGTTCTGAACAATGTTCTTTGTGTGCAACCCGTTCACCTTGTCCAATCGCACACAACTCGCCCACATGACATGGAGGGTTCATGTTGGGCCAATGTAGAAGATGACTGTGGACTTTACTCTGGACATCTCATCTACCAGCACTTCCAACTCCAATGTGAACTTTGGATTCTCAAACCAGTGTACAGCACCCACCATCCTGTGCACTCCCCACACACATGTTTATTAATAAACTCACCAGTACACCATACTTGCATCTGTTGTGATTTCAACTTGTCATGTTCAGGGAGATGTCGATGTGCTACACAACACAGTGCATGCCAAATACTGCAACAATGTGACCAAAGTAAGGTGAGTCATGGTGATGTGACACATGTGAGGGAGACACACCACTATGGCAACACAAAACATACTCACCATGGCCATGTTACTCATTACACACAATGATGTTGACCTGAAACACATTGGCATGCACAGACACAACACCAACCCCAGTCAGTGGTAACAAGTCCACAGGTGAGGTAAGCAGATGTGACTCAGATGTGGGAAGACAGACAATGCACATAACAAAGCGTAGCACAGGTTCATTACACATCAGCAACACGTTTATTCCACAATAGTTGCACGGTAATTCTACGTAACAGTGGACACACACTCTCATTGTGTTGGAGAATGGAAGTCCAGGGATGTGTGGTGCATCAGTTGATGGGAATTGTCAACTTCCACACTGGTGTTGACTTCTGGGTGTTGGGGGTCAGTGTTGACCACACAGCAGGCAAAGTACCCTGGGAAGGACAGACAAGATACAGTCAAAAGCACAGAAGAACAGGTGAGAAATGCAATACACATGCACAAAACCTGTTCCAAGACACCTACACAAACACTAGGTACCAGTACTACCCTATTGTAGAGTACACACCACCTGAATGGACATATCAGAGCACGCATCCAGTCAAGTGGCACACTGACACACTCAGACAGCAACAGAGCTGGCACAACACATTCCAGGCTACCTCCATACATTAACATAACAACCCTGGAAACTCACATTCAGGTGAAGAAGTTGTTGATGAGCTGTGAGCGGACGTCACCATCATCTTCATCATCACTGGCATCTTGGCCCAAGCCGGGATCCTCCACAGGTGCCGGAGGTTGGTCATCGTCATCCTGGATGAGAGGCACCTCCATCCGCACCGCCATGTTGTGTAGCATGCAGCTGTTAGAAGGCGACCTCAGAGGGGCCCGGAGGGGGCCCTGGGTGTCCTGAGACCCACCCTCAAGGTATCGTAGCCGGGCACTGGCGGGAGACTCCTCAGGGGGAGAAATCTCGTATCTAGGATCGTACACTCGGCACCACACGACAAAGAGACACCACACCGAGAGTTCTTAAGAATAAATCTTTATCAGATCGGAGTTGTAGGATCTTTATGATCGGCAAGGCAAATATGTATAAGTGGAGCGCGGGCTCACAAAGTCTTGGAGGGGGGTAGGAGGTAGCGGGACAGTCTTTGGGGATATGGATCAGACGCAGGAGCGTACCCGGCGCACAGCTCACAATCCTCGAGCTGGGGGATACGTTTGTCGTCGTGGGGTCCGGCGGGACCAAGAGTCTGTGGGAGCCGTGAGTCACTCAGCAGGGCTCAGGTACAAGTTCGGAGGTCTTACGATCTTCAGGGAACCGCGAGTCACTCAGCAGGGCTCAAGCACCAGTTCGGAGGTCTTACGATCTTCAGGGAGCCGCGAGTCACTCAGCAGGGCTCAAGCACAAGTTCGGAGGTCTTACGATCTTCAGGGAGCCGCGAGTCACTCAGCAGGGCTCAGGTGTTTCCAAGGCGAATCTGCCGGACAGTCCCAGAGCACCCCTTGTTATAGGGCGACTCCTCTTTGATGTCCGGAGTCTGTGCAGGCAGGGGTCTTGTCACCTGGGGGTCGCTTGTTGGGGTTTCCTGCCATTGTCCTTTGATCCTTTCAGGGCCGGGTCGGGAGGAGTCCCAGACACCCAGCAGGCGTGGAGCCAGCCCTCGGGGAGGCCGGCGGGTCGATCGAAACCCACCTTCCCAGGGAAGCGCAGAGGTGTGATGGAAACTGCTCCTCCCTTTCTTATCCCAAGGGGAGCGCGATGTCCTCCAGCCGGAGTGGCGCCTCTAGGCCAGGGTTGCGCTGGGGCCGGGCGGCCATCTTGGTGCATGAAGTGGGCACGCGGGCCCGGTGTGGCCGAAAGGAGGAAGGCCACGGACGGGGAAGTCCGGGTCGGGTGTGTGTGTGTTCTGGTGGGAAGGATCGGCTAGGCCGTGGGCTCGGGGGCTGGTGTGAGGTGCAGGGGTCGGGTCTGGCTATGTTACGAGGGCCGGGTCTAACAGCAGCAGACAAGGATTATTTTGCACACCTTTGCAGGCTCATATGGGAGGGCACCTCCGGTCTTGTCCAGGCAGCGAAAGCAGGTTTTCAGGAGGCCGAATGTCCGCTCAATCACCCTCCTGCTCCGACCATGTGCCTCATTGTAGCGCAGCTCGCTGGTTTCACAGGGTTCCTGAGGGGTGTCAGCAACCATGGCATGTTGGGGTATCCGGAGTCACCTACACACATAAAAATGAACAAGTAGCTGAGTTTTGTAGGAGTGCGGAATACAAGATTGACAAACACACACAATGAGAAACAGTCAGTACACACCGAAAAGCCAGGCATGCTGAGCTGGCATCTGTGACATCAGCGTTGCAATGCGACTACTCCTCATAATGTAGGCATCGTGCGCAGAACCAGGGAACCATGCACACACATGTGTGATCGACATGTCAGCAAGACAGACCACCAGAGCATTGATCGAAAGGTAGTGCTTCCTGTTACGGTATGCCTGCTCATGTGCCTGTGGTGGTATCAGGGCAACATGTGTCCCATCAATAGATCCGATGACGTTTGGCATCCTCCCCAGTGTATAAAAGGCATCCTTTATTTCAGGGAGTTCATCTGGACTCGGGAACTTGATATACAGGTCTAGGAATTGCAACATCCCCTCCAAGACAACGCGTAGCACCCGACTAAACATCGTTTGCGACATCCCACTAGCAGTAGCCACAGTGTACTGGAAGGTACCAGTAGCAAAGAAGTGCAGGGCTGCCATCACCTTCACCTCTGGGGTCAGTGCTGTTGGGAATGTCCGGCCAGGTAGCAGATGTGGCGCCAACTGCTCCGCCAACTCCGCAATCAGTGGCCTGGTGAAGCGGTACCGTCTGATGCAGTCGCGTTTCTGCATGGTTGCAAGGTCTGGGAACGGCCAATGGACAGCTGGTGCCCTGCAGTACAGAGATGCACAAAGGAAGATTATCAGTTCATCCACCCATGTGGCCATGACCACGATCAATATCACATGCTAGATCATGACATTACACAATGTACTGAGGTGTGTGCTGTTGGGCATGGACACACAAGACCACCACCTCACATCTCAATTCCACATGTCCACATGAGTCTCATGTAGTGCAATGGCCAATCATCTGGCTGTGTCACCCAACTTATGTGCTGCTGCAACGTTCCAAACACACACCATAGTGAAAAGTGAGGCCTCATGTCTCCCAGGCATCACAGATCTTTGCCATGCAGAAAGCCAGGGTCCCTGTATTGCCACATCAACACAGCAATGGACATGGCGTAGCACGTACACATCACAAGGCAAGCGTAAGTCCCAAAGGTAGTGGCCACTGTTGTTCCTGCCGGCCCTACATGTACGTCTCTTAGACACACACACACCATCAAGGGTGATGCATATACCACATGGATGTGGAGACTATCACCCATTGGACACATTTGATAAGACACATCTGAGACACAACATGCACACAGACTGTGGGTGCACATCAGTATTGTGACTACAGGTTTCACTGTGACGTACATGCCATCCCCCCCAGGACTCAGGGTGTATGTGACCTGTCCTAAACATATCCAACCTGACACTGTGTCCGTGACTCATGCCCATTACTGTACAATTGCACATCACAGTGGTAATGTGCACAACACACAAAGGATTCTGCCCCCATGTACACGTGCACAGCCTGGGAGTGGCTGCACAAAGTGCCAGCTAAAAAACCAGATGTGGCCCCCCCAAATACCCAGGGAATGCAGCCTTACATTCCATGGGACACTGTGTGGCCAATGCTGTAGTGTGATAGGTGTGCACAGGTGTCCCTGGCCAGTATATGTGTGTTGCATCCGTATAATAGTCACACTAATGAGGTCCGACACGGGTGATACTGCGTACGCATTGCACGGGTCATGTCCAAATCGTGCGTATGCTTTGTCATTGAATGCAATGAGGTCCGACGCGGGTTACAATGCGTACGCATTGCATGGGTCATGTCCGAGCCTTGCGTACGCTTTGTCATTGAATGCAATGAGGTCCAACGCGGGTGACAATGCGTACGCATTGCACGGGTCATGTCCGAGCCGTGCGTACGCTTTGTTATTGAATGCAATGAGGTCCGACGCGGGTGACTATCATGCATACACGTCGGGCAGGCATGGTCCGATACAGGCGTACGCCTTGGCCATTGAATCGTATGGAGACAGGTGCATGTGTATATTCGAAATACACGTTGTACAGTCAGTTGAACGAGCCGGGCGCACCCATTGGCTCCAGACTGTCATGGAGACGGATGCAGATTCAAAACTTGTACGAGTTGTGCACTGGAAATTCAGTTGGATGCCTACAACAATGTTGCAATTTCACGTGTTCCATGAAGGTGAAGATTTGAACGATGCAGAAGACGTGTACGAGTCGTACTTTTAAATGGATTGGCCAGATTCATAGAATGCAACCGTGTTTGACCTATCACTTGGGACACATGGCACAGATTCTGCCTCTGCAGCACAGATATAAGGCTGGCTGGCCCCCAGGGAGCTCACTTGCCTGCACTACATGCTACTGGACCACATCCCTGCTACCACTGCTGCTGTGTCTGCATCCTCTGGCTCCTGCCATGGCACGTACTCTGGAGAGGGCCCCAGCCTCCACTGAGGAGGAGAACCAGGCCCTGCTGGACGGGCTCCTTCCACAGTACAGCAAGCTCTATGGGAAACCAGGGGAGCAGGTGAGTGTGCAGTTCACTGCCTTCCTAATTATGCATGTTTTCTGACTAGCAGTACTAGCAGTGTGTGCACCAGTTGCAAGCATTCTTACTGACTACTTTCATCCCCCAAAGTTTGTAGGTACATGTAATGAATAGGTTTCCTGCTGCTAAAGTGCATTATTACAAGCTTAAACTATCCAGACATTGTTAACATGTCAGACATGCAGGTGATTTTTCCTTCCCCATGGTTGCACTACCTGTGTAATTCATTTCCCTTTGTGATGATGACATGTATATCCAAATGTGTGCTGCACAAATCGGGGGCATGTGTGTTAATGTACTTTCACTTTGTCCTCCTCACAGGTTGATGCCCACCAGAAGCAGGAGATCTGGCTGACCATCTCCCGGGCTGTTCGTTCTGTGGGGGTCTAGAAGTGCCGGATCTGCAACTGCCAGAAGAGGTGGCAGGACCCTCGGGGCTGGACCCGGAGGATAGCTAGAGTCCAGCTGAAGCTGTCACCTCCACGCAGGAGGGGCGGACACCGGACCCTGACTCCCCACATGCTCCGTATCCTGGCGGTGGTCTTCCCGGATCTGGATAGGCAGCTGAAGGCCAGACAGCAGCAGGAAGGAGGTAAGTCCATGCCTGATCTGTGTACTATGTCTGACATGCTAATAGCAGTCTTTTGGCCTGGTCACACTTCCACATTACGTAGGTCTTGTAGTCCAATACTCAGGTCCCTCAATTGTGTGATGCACCCTCCTCATCTGTTCCACAGGTGTGGCCCCTACAGTCTGTTGCTTGTGTCACTAGTGTACTGTGTCCCTGCAGTCAGCTATGCTTCAGCTGCCGGTCAGCATCTGTTTCCGTGACTCTGTTGTGTGTTTCATGGGTGGGTCAATTGTTTACACAATGCCTGAGATCTGACATGTGATCTGTGTGTGCCCTTGAGATGTGTACTAATTGCTGGTCTGACTCGCAACATGTGGCTGGGGTATTCCAAACAAACCCATGCAGCAGGGGACTCCAATTTATGAGCCTCAGGAGTATGTATATCAAGTATGTCACACTTGCTTAGCCACCCGACTACTGTCCAGGGCCAAACACTGTTTCACGTAGACCCGGCCAGTCATGTAATCCCACTCCTGTGTATGAAATTGCAGGTTGTGCTTAGTGACATGTGCCCTCAGGTGTCTGCCTCTGTGTCATTAGGGTGTGGCTTGTTGTTACGTACAACTGGGGTGTCCATGATTCAGAGGGTCAGCATGACATCTGAGATGTGACTGTGAGAGACAAGACCTGTGTGACATAGGTGTGTGATCATCTGACAGCGCACAATGGTGTATGCAGCTGTGTCCTTCATGCAGCTGGGTTACATGCATGGCAGACTGTGATGTGTTAATGTACAGGGATTTGTGTTTGCAGAGACTCATATGTATGATTTGCATGATGTGGGGTCTTCTTGGTCCTGGATATGTTGTTTGCATGGGATGGGCAAGTGCGCCGGTCATCTGCAGAGTTAGCTTTACCCCTGAGCTAGGATTGTGAGTCAGTGCATATTGTTGTTGTCTGGATGCCCTGCCCCTGTGACAGGAGACAGTGTTGACTGACTTTCCATGTATGCCAGTGCCATGGCATTTAACTTGGTATGAGTGATCCTGCATTGTGGCATTGCCCATCAGGACATGAGTACATCATAGTGTGTGTTGCTGGCATGCATCACAAGCATGTGAAATGAGTCTCTACCCATCCCTTCATCCGGACACCTGTACTGAGTCAGTAGCAAGAGATGTGCTGTGTGTATAGTGACATACTCCTACATGTTCACTTGCATGTACAACTAATGTGTGGGTGGTGCTTGTTGGCACATTGGGGTGTTAGCATCCAACATGCAACAGACATATGTGTGAAAGTCAAGGAGGGATATGTGTGCCATGGTTGATGTTGAGAATGATAATTGTCTTATTCTAAACAGTGTTGGCACTTTGAGCTGTGTTCAGCTGATGATGCCAGGGCTTTCACTGTGATGTGATGTACTCACTATGGTGTGTGCAGTCGGTGCAGGTGACTGATGTTGTTCTCTTACTTCCTATTCTTATCCAGATACATCCACGGCCACAGGAGGGGACAGCTCCACGGACCAGGAGGAGCCACAGAACCTTACAGGGACAGAAGGAGAGGAGTTGGGTGGACCCAGTGGCACGGAGGGCGAGTGGAGCCACACAGAGGAGTCGTCAGCACCATCCCCCCCAGCTGAGGGCCACAGCAGCTCTGAGGATGACTCCCTTGTGGAGGTGGGTGTCAGCAGCCACCAAACCCCAGCTAGTGAGGCTGTCCCCGCCACCGCCACCACCACCACCACCACCCTCCCATCGGCTCCCATCCCAGAGGTCCCTGTGCGCTCACGTGTTCGTGAGCATGTCTCCTTTGTGCCAGGCACCGCACCCCCTGCCCCTGTGTCCCCTGCTGCCCTGAGTGAGGAGTCTGCGGACTTACTTAGGCTAGGCAGACGTTGATGCTGAAGGTCCTCCATGCACACACAGGTCTGTTGACACAACTGGTGTCATTCATGGAGGGCATTTCCTCGGGCATGCCTGCCCTACAGAGGATCAATCAGTCCGTGGCCTCCTCCCTGACGGCAGCAGTGTCCCTCCTCCAACAGTCCCGCACCCCTCCTACCCCTGCACCACCCACGATTCCTAGCACCCTACCTGTCCCAAGCACAGAAAGACCCAAACCAAGGTCTAGACGTGCACACAAGCAAGCGCAGGGGACTGACACCACACTCACAGAGGCTGGTTTGCAGACACACACATAGTCATCCACAACCACTCCGCAGTCCTCTGAGACCTCTCCCTCCCAGCCACCATCCCTTGCATCACCTGCAACCCAATCTCCCCAGAAGCTCTTCCTCTGTGACCTTGGCCTCTTCCCCACCGACCCAGCAGATCCTGATTACAAGGGGAAGAGGAAGTCCCCACACACAGAGGGGAGTGCCCCTCACACCCGGACACCCTCCCCCAGGCGCAGTCAGACAGAGACCCCCACCCGCAAGTCCCCCCGGCGCCAAAAGAGCAAGACCCCCCACCACCACGCAGCTCCAAGGCAAAGTCTTCGTCCTCCATTCCCCAGGCCACCACTCCAGAGGTTCCCCCGCCACTCCCTGCCCTGGGTTCCCCCACCCACAGATACACCATCCCCAAAATGCTAAGGCCATCCCACCCTAGCACGTGCTCCTCCACACCTGGTCAGACGGTTAGTGCCACTAATGTGGGGACCGTGTCCCCCCCGCCCTGCTGACCTCACCTGCCCCCCATTCCGCTCCCATGGATGTAGGCACTGTATTGGAGTCCACGACTGACTTGGGCACTGCAGTGGTGAGCCAATCCACTCCATCTGACCTGCCCACTGGAGTTGTGCCGGCACCCACCCCATCTGACTTGTGCCCCACAGTTGTGACAGCACCCACCACTTCAGTCAGGTCCACTGCAGCTGCAAGTGTCTCGCCTGCATCCACCACCTCTTCACTGCCTCCTTCTGCTGCGCCCTGATCCTGTCCCTGCGGTGCCTGGCCTGCCTCCATGTATACCTCTCCAAGGGGATAACGCCGGTCCTTAGCAGCGCAGGCAAGCAAGGTTTGACAGTTGTCACTCTACTTCACTCCTTGGCATTTGGACATGGACTGGCCATTAGCCTTTTGTTTGAACAGACGTTTAACTTTTAATATGCTGAATAAAGCTTTTGTCTTTATCCCTGTGAACTAGATTTAGCTGTACATTATGTTGATGATGTTTAACATGCCCTTGCACCTGTGAGGCTTTGTTTCCACTGTTGAATACTGATGTGTTGCTGTGAGGTACTCCCTGTGGTCCATGAGATATGTATCCTATTCTGGTGGGTATCCATGTCATCCTTTGCAGCTAACTGGGTGTGTCAGGATCAACTATTTGTGGACATCTCTCTGTGAGCATTTCATTTGCATGGTCACATCTCTGGCTTGCACCCGGGCACATATGATGTGCTTCCCATTGTCCAATTGTTCACTTCCACAGACTTTGTGCTCATCAACACTGGACCTACAGGTGTGGGCATCATTGGTATAGGAGCAACTGGGTCCTCTGTGCAACTTGCTAGACATATGTTTTGGGTATGTGCAGAAGACTTAGGGGAGACTCACGTACCCAGGCTGTTGTGACCAGAGCCTTCATTGTGTGGTAACTGATGGCTGACTGACCAAGTGTTCTGCAGACATGAGTGAGACTTGCGGTGAATATGTTTGGCACAGTGTGTTGTCCAGTGACATTCCTGGGCTCATGGTGTGTGTTGTATGAGCATGTGTGTGTGTCCACATCCCTGTTCATACACAGACAGTGTTCCCTTGAATGAATGAATGAATGAATGAATGAAGGAAAATTTATAATGCGCAACTAAGCCAAAAAGGCATCAAGGCGCCTAACATAAAAAGGATCAAACAGACCAGGAACCAGAACTACGGGTAGGCCTTGGCAAAGAGCCATGTCTTTAATGCCTTCCTAAATGTAGCGATCGTGTGTTGAGTTTTAATTTCAAAGGGGCAGGTATTCCACAATTTTGGGGCTAAAGACGAAAAGGCCCTCCCTCCCCACTTAACTCTTCAAAAACGGGGAACTGAGAGCAAATTCTTTCTCGAGGAGCGGAGGTTTCTGCCCGGGACATAAGGTACCAGCAGGTCCTTCACCCCCTCAGCTCCCACGCCGGATAGAGCACCATAGGTCATGCAGAGGATTTTAAAAATGATCCTGTCTTGGATCGGGAGCCAATGCAGACTCTTCCTGGCACCGGTAGCTGAGGAAGTCCTGGGAGCATTAAGCACAAATTTGGCTGCCGCATTCTGAGCTGTTTGCAGAAGCGCCACAAGGCCCTTATTTATGCCGGCATAGAGAGCATTGCAGTAATAAAGCCGCGAGGCGACCAGTGCGACAACAATCTGTTTGCGGGCATGCGGGGCCAAATAATGTCTGATTTTCCTCAAGATTCTAATAATACCCCAACAAGTAGCAACGGTCCTACTAACCTGCTGCGACATGGAGAGGGCAGGATCGATCAGAACCCCCAGATTACGAGCCAGGTCCGTGGGCCCAGGGCACGCTCCAAGAGAGGGGGGCCACCACTCAGAGGACCAGATGTCCCTATTTCCACCAAGAATAAGAACCTCGGTTTTTTCTCCGTTCCGCTTTAGTGAATTGTAGATCATCCATTGAGAAACTGCCTCCATGCAGTTCCTGAAGCTGAGGGCGGAGGGACTGCCTGAGTGGGAAAGGGACACCATAACCTGGGTGTCGTCGGCATATGATACCACCTCCATCCCATAAGATCTTATTAACTTAGCAAGTGGGGCCACATAGATGTTAAAAAGGGTAGGACTTAAAGCCGACCCCTGGGGGACCCCACATTGGACAGGAAGGGATGGAGATAGGTATTCACCCAGTTTAACCCTCTGTTCCCTCTGGTCAAGGAAGGAGGCCAGAAGGCTCAAAGCCGAACCTTCCACCCCTACCTCCCTAAGGCGAGATATTAGAACCGAGGGAGATAGGGTATCGAAGGCGGCTGTCAAGTCCAACAAGACCAGAAGGGCGGTATGGCCCTGATCGACCTCCTTACGGATGTTATTAAACACTTCCGTCAGGGCCGACTCCGTACTATGATGTCTCCGGAACCCATGCTGGGAGTGATCCAGACAGCCCGAGAGGTCCAAAAAAGCCGTCAGATGCTCATTAAGATGTGTTTCGAGCATCTTTGCCGGAGCAGGAAGCAGTGAAATCGGCCGAAAATTTTTCAGGATTTCAGGGTCCAGAGTTGGCTTCTTTAGGAGAGGCTTAACCACAGCACTTTTCCACAAAGAGGGAAAAGTGCCCTCCTGTAATGCCCGGTTCATGAAACTCAGGAACCGGGGCAAAATAGTCTTCCGACAATCCTTAAAAACTTTAAGAGGACAGGGATCCAGAGGGGACCCTGACCTAGTCTTGCTGAGGAGCAGATCAAGCTGTTGCAAGGAGAGCAGTGGAAAACTGGACAGACATACAGGGGGGGCCATGCTTTCCATCGCCCACATCAGGTATGGCCAGAGGGAGGGGAGGCAACGCAGCCCTTTGCAATTCAAGGGCCGAGTAAATATCAGCTATTTTTGAGTGGAAAAATTGGGCGATCTTATCGCAGAGATCGTGGGAGCTGGGGATAGGGTCGGGTACTTGCAGAGTGCACAGAGAATCTGCAATTTTAAAGAGTTCTCTAGGGGATGTAAGGGACGTAGTCAGATTGGAAAAGTACTCCTGCTTTACTTTGATGACCTCCGCTTTATATCCCTTAAGAAGGAGTTTCTGTTTTTCCCTTTCCTGATAGTCCCAGCTCGCCCTCCACAGCCTTTCCTGCCTCCTACAGCCTTGTCTTAGAGATCTCAGAGACTCAGAGAACCAGGGGGCCGAAGGACTCTTCCTAGCAGTGTAACGAAAAGAGACCGGAGCCAGCAAATTCACCGCCTGGGCAATAGAAGTAGTCAATTCAAGCGCCTCTATGATGACGTCCTTTTGTGTGGTAGTTGTTGAGTTGGAGATTAGGGGAACAAGAGTGTCATTAGAGATATTCCCATAATTACGCCTAGGTTCTCTTTTGCTGGGACCCCTCAACTTCGTATATACCGGGGAGGCCAAAAGCTTCAAAGGAACCGCTAGGTGTTCATACCAGGCCAATGGTATGGGGACATCTGTCGTCAGCCTCGAATCATTAGAAAACACCCAATCCAAGGTGTGGCCTGCCCGGTGGGTGGCGCTGGTGACCAGCTGCTGAAAACCACAGGCGGACAGTGACTCCACAAGGGAAAGAGTTTCCCTGGAGTCTAGGTTTTCAAGGTGGAAATTTAAGTCTCTCAGAACAGTAAGTTGGGCGCAGCCAAAATGGGGCTCTAGGAGCTTAAACAAAGAATGGCAGAAATCCACTCTCGGTCCTGGTGGCCTATAGATCAATATGCCGGCAAAGGGAGCAGCGGAGGGGGAAGTTATCAAGCAGTGCAGGGCCTGATGAGTGTCTAAGGGGACTGATAGAATAGAAATACGGCAGGTATGAGAATTGTTATAAAGGATCCCCAGACCTCCTCCCCTGCGTCCCACTCGGTCCGACCTGGCCAGCGCATAACCCTCCGGGATAGCATCCACCAAATCGGGCCCAGAGGACTCAGAGGCCCAAGTTTCTGTAATGAAAACCCAAGAAGGCTTTCTTACAGCGACGAACTCCCTAAAGGCGAAGTTATTCTTCACCAGTGATCTAGCGTTAATAAGAAAGCCGATTTCACTTGCCAAAGTAGAGGGGGGGGCAGAGTCTATGGGGGGCAGGCATTAGAAGCACACTCGGTCTGTGGCGAACAGCTTTTAAAACAGCAGCAAAAACAAGGGGCATCAGAGATAGCCTCAGGGGAACATGAGAAATAACACGATTACCATGGGGGTCTAAGGGCAGCTAACTCAAGATGGAAGTATCTATAACTACCATCTCTTTCACCCCAATCTCCTAAAGACATATTACCTTGCGCAGGTCCTAGCACGTCCTTAGCGCGGACGGGCGCAGACGGGCTGGACTCTGGCGTGACTCTGGCGCAATGACGGCGCTCCCGCTGCGCGTATGCATAGTGGGTTAATATAGGGGTCTAGCGCGTCAGCGGGACAACTAGAGCGCTAAACAGAATGGCGCCCGCAAAGCGTCCCTTCCTACCCCCAAGATGGCGTGCGATAGCCGGTGCAACGCGCAAGGGAGATCCGCTGAAACGGCGGTGATTATGAAGATTTTAAAGTGCAGGTATGCGAGCGTGGGCTAAAACCAGGGGTAAAGCTAACACAAATGACAAAGAAATGTTATAAAACAGGAAAGTTATCTTTTAAAAACATTTGATTGTAAGAGAATAGCGCATAAGCATTGAAGAGGTGAGAGCGCCCAATGAAAAGCGCTAAGCGTAATAAAAGTTGCCTTGTCTAAGGCTGACCCTACACCTTCTCACCCCTTAAATACATATCTGGCGGGTCAGCGGAACAACTAGAGCGCTAAACAGAATGGCGCCCGCAAAGCGTCCCTTCCTACCCCCAAGATGGCGTGCGATAGCCGGTGCAACGCGCAAGGGAGATCCACTGAAACCACGGTGATTATGAAGATTTTAAAGTGCAGGTATGCGAGCGTGGGTTAAAACCAGGGGTAAAGCTAACACAAATGACAAAGAAATGTTATAAAACAGGAAAGTTATCTTTTAAAAACATTCGATTGTAAGAGAATAGCGCATAAGCATTGAAGAGGTGAGAGCGCCCAATGAAAAGCATTAACAGTAATAAAAGTTGCCTTGTCTATCCCTTGATATGTTCCTGTTGTTGATGCTTGTTGAGTAGTACTGGGTTCATCCCACTACTTTTCCAATGGGCTACCAGATGTGTGGGTGCATGACACACTACTGTTAATTGGTGTATTATCATTGGGATTTGTCAGTTCTGAGTATTGATGATGTTGTCAGACATATATGGGACACAGTCAGGGTTCCTCAAGGCACCTGTTTATTTGCTAAATCATATAGTTGTCCCTAGATGGTAACTTTCAGTGATTGAGACATTTGTATGTGCGTGTGACTGCTCCCACTTGTCGGGTTCATGGCTGCTATGCTGGCAGGTGTTAGCATGTGTGCCTTGTGGTTCTCCTTGGCTTCTGCATTGTCCTGGGACTGTGGCAGGGATTCTGAAGGTTACGTGAGCTTTGAAGTCATGGCCATGTACCGCATACTGTACAGTATGTCTGTCATTCCCCAGGGTTGTAAACTGTCCTTGTGTGATGTGTCTGTGCACCTTAGTTCCTCCCAGCATTCCTGTGTTTGTCATTGGTGCATGTGCAATGTCACCTGTCCATGTGGGCTTCACAGATACACATTGTTGCAGTTCAGGGTGTGTTGTGTTGAGGGTGGACTGATGTGAATGTTTGCATGGATGGTCCCCTAGCTCCCGTTTGTCCATGGATGAGGGGCCATGCTGAGTGATTTGTGTTTGTGTAGGTGTGATGTACGTTTGTGGCACAGGACACATGTATGGGTTTCCCAGTTTGCACGACATCTGCCTTTGTCATCACAGTGGAGGTGTCATGCATGCTTGTGTCACCTCAATGTCTGGTCCCTCGGGGTAGTGCTGTTGTGTGTCAGTCTCTTGCTGTGTTAGTTGGTTTACATTCCAGCTTGTGTCACATGTGTCTGTTGTGCTCACTCTCATCTCCCAATGCCTGATTGCCCACTGATGGTATCCCAATGATGGTTTACTTTTGTATGGCACTGTGTCCACATCTGTCACTGTGGTTCTGCCCCCCTCATGTGTTGTGTAGTTGCCTGGGGATACTGTGACACACACACACACATGCTGTGTCAGATGTGCAGTGTGAGTTTGCCTTTTTGGGTTTGTGCCTCTGCACCAGTGCATTGGTATTGCTGTTGTGGGCCTTTGGATGCTGTTTCTGTGATTTTGCCTGCTGTCCCTGTGAGTCATATCACATCATTGTGCACATTCATCCTGGTTGTTAGGTGCCATTGCTGGGATGGAATGTGAGTTTGTGAGCTGACACCTACAGTCTACACATGTTGTTTTGATTGGTATGTCTATTTTTGAGATGTGTGCATGCTTGGTGATGGTCACTTCTGCTCTTGTGTTATTGTACGCTGTATGCATTGTCAGCCCCCATGTGTGGTGCTTGTCTGCACATGGCCGAGAGTGTGTTATGTTTTCACAGCACTGTTGGCCTCACCACATCTCTGTGTGTATGGGACAGAACCATTAGTTTGCCCCAGAAGTGTTTAATGTGTTGGGAGCAGGGATCATACATGCTGTTTGTTATTTGCAGCTTTGATCATGATGACATGTTAGAAAAGGTAGACGGACCGGGAGGGTCGGCCGGGGTCAGGAGGAGAGGTCTCCGGGGAGAGCCGTCTCCAGCGATCGTACAGATAAGTAACTTCCCCCCCACAGACAGATGCCACACAAGGATAAGGTTCAGTGTTCTTTATAAGCACTTATTTAAGGTACGGTGGAATGGTACAAGGAGGTCTGGACTCAGGGGTCCCCTCGATTATAGTCTCGCAAGGTAGGGAAGGGGGTAGCGGGGCAGTCTATTTACCAATTAGGTAGTCCTGATGAGAGGATGATGAGCTCACAATCCTCGAGCTTGGTGGTTAGGTGGTACGGGCCGCGGCAGCGCCAGCAGGTCCCGGTGCGGATGGTCGATACAACGGGCCGCGGCAGCGCCAGCAGGTCCCCGGAAGATATACGATCCGCGGCAGCGCCAGCAGGTCCCGGTGAGGATGGTCGTTACAACGGGCCGCGGCAGCGCCAGCAGGTCCCAGGAAGATGACTGTTGCAGAAGGCCGCGGCAGCGCCAGCAGGTCCCGGTGAGGATGGTCGTTACACGGGCCGCGGCAGCGCCAGCAGGTCCCAGGAAGATGACTGTTGCAGAAGGCCGCGGCAGCGCCAGCAGGCAGGACGATGGTTCACACGAGCGGCTACGGCAGCGCCAGTAGACCGTCACGGTTGAGTTCACTCGGTGTCTCTCGACTCCAGGATACAACTGCCTTCCTGCTCCGGAGCTGCCTTAGTTATAGGGCTGGTGCCCTTTGATGTCCGGACCCTCGCACTTGGAGGTCGGAGGGTCCGGGATGAAGGTGTCCAGACACCCAGCAGGGGGTGGAGCCAGTGCCTGGGGGAGCTGGGGGCGATCGGCACCTGGCGGGGGAGAGCCCTTGACAGTTCGTTCTCCCGTTGACTTGCCAAGTGGTCCGCTCACCTCCTGGGGGGATGGTGGTGCCGGGATGTCGGGGCCGGCCAGGCCCGGGGTTAGGGTCGAGGGGAGGCCATGCGGCCGCGTGGTGCAGAGCCCCAGATGACGGCTTGACCCGGCCGGGAAAGCCGGTGGGGCTGGACCCCGTGATGAGTAGGGGTCCGAGGGCAGAGGGTTCGTCGGGAGACGGGGTACAGGTGCTTGTCGTGGGGATATGCCAGGTGGGCCGGAGTTCGGGCCCTGTCGAGCGGGGAGGGAGCAAGCCGTCTGTGAGGCCTGTCCAACATGCGTCCCCCCCAGCTGAAGGCGGGGAGAGTCACCCATCTCCTTGGGGACTCTCTTCGTCGAGGCGGAAAAACCGGGACAGGCCATCCGCGTTGGCGTGGTCTTGGCCTGGTCGGTGCTCCACGGTGAAGTCCATTCCCTGCAGGGAAATGGACCAGCGCAAGAGTTTTGGGTTTTCCCCCCGCATCTGCATCAGCCATTGCAGGGGTCGATGGTCGGTTTGTACCCGGAAGTGGGTACCGAAGAGATAGGGTCGGAGCTTTTTGAGGGCCCACACTACTGCAAATGCCTCCCTCTCGATGGTGCTCCAACGCTGTTCTCGGGCCAGGAGACGTCGACTGATGAAGGCCACCGGCTGGTCATGACCTTCGGGGTTCAACTGAGAGAGGACGGCTCCGATGCCGTGGTCGGAGGCGTCGGTCTGCACCACAAATTCCCGACTTTAATCGGGGGCCTGGAGCACCGGGGCGGTGCACAGGGCGGCCTTCAGCTCCTCGAAGGCCGCTTGACAATCAGGAGTCCAGTTGACCCGCTTCGGTTGGTTCTTGGATGTGAGACCCGTGAGGGGCCCCACGATGCTGCCGTAGTCCTTCACGAACCGCCGGTAGTAGCCGGTGAGCCCCAGGAAGGCTCGGACTTCGGTCTGGGTGACGGGGGGCTGCCAGGACTGGATGGCAGCAATCTTAAGTTGTAGTGGGGCCACCAGCCCGCTCCCCACTTGGTGCCCAAGGTAGGTCACAGACCCTTGGCCAATCTGGCACTTGCCGGCCTTAATGGTGAGGCCGGCCCGCTGGAGGGCGTGTAGGACCTCCTGGAGGTGACGGAGGTGGTCGGACCAGTGGCGGCTGTATACAGCGATATCGTCCAGGTAGGCAGCGCTGAACTCTTCAAGTCCCGCCAAGACCTGGTTCACAAGGCGTTGGAACGTGGCGGGGGCATTCTTCATGCCAAAGGGCATGACCTTAAATTGATAGTGGCCATCGGGGGTAGAGAAGGCTGACCGTTCCTGAGCCCTGGGTGTGAGGCCGATCTGCCAGTAGCCCGCCGTTAGGTTGAAGATACTAAGGTAGCGGGCGGCACCCAGCCGGTCGATCAGCTCGTCTGCTCGGGGGATGGGATGAGCGTCGGTCCGGGTGACAGCGTTCAAGCCCCGGTAGTCGACGCAGAATCTCAGTTCAGGGGCGGAGCCGGGGGCAGCGGCCTTGGGAACTAATACGACCGGGCTGGCCCAGGGACTGTCCGAGGGCTCGATGACCCCGATCGTGAGCATCTTGGCCACTTCCTCCTGTATGCAGGCCCGTACCCGATCTGGTACGCGGTAGGCCCGGTGCCGGACAGGGGGACTGTCCCCGGTGTCTACGTCGTGCAGACACCAGGGGGTGACCCCGGGGGTGAGGGAGAACAGGGCAGCGAACTGCAGCAGGAGGTCCCGGCAGTCCTGGCGTTGCTCCGAAGTGAGGGCGTCAGAGAGCCGGACCCCGTCCACGGAGCCGTCCTTCTCCTGAGTCTTCAGGAGATCCGGGAGGGGCTCGGAGTCTTCTTCCGTGCCACTGTCTGTAGCCATCAAGAGGCTTAGTTCGGATCGCACAAAGTGTGGTTTGAGCCGGTTGGTGTGGAGGACCCGAAGGGGGTTTCGGGAGGACCCCATGTCGATGAGGTAAGTGACGGGGCTTTTGCGCTCGACCACTTTGAAGGGCCCCGTCCACTTATCCTGCAGGGCACATGGTTCGGTGGGGGACATCACCCATACTTGCTGCCCAGGCTCGAATTCAACGGAGGAGGCATTGTGATCATACCACCTCTTCATGTCCTCCTGGCTGGCCTCGAGGTTCGCCTTGGCCATCTCCCTGAAGCGCCGGGTCTGGTTTCGTAAGGCCAGGATGTATTTGAAGACGTCTGGAGGGGTCGTGAGGGGGGCCATCTCCCAACCTTCCTTGACTAGGCTGAGGGGCCCTCGCACAGGGTGCCCGTAGAGGAGTTCAAAGGGGCTAAAACCGAGGGACTTCTGGGGAACTTCCCGGTAGGCGAAGAGGAGGCACGGGAGCAGTACATCCCACTGGCGACGGAGAGGCTCTTCCAATCCCCCAATCATCCCTTTGAGAGTGCGGTTAAAACGTTCCACTAGTCCGTTCCCTTGGGGGTGATAGGGGGTTGTGAATCTGTAGGTGACCCCGCATTGTTGCCAGAGGGACTTCATGTATTTGGATATGAAATTCGTACCTCGGTCGCTGACGACTTCTCGGGGGAAGCCTACCCGGGAGAAGATCCCCATCAGGGCCCGGCCAACCACCGGAGCGGTCACCGTCCGTAGGGGCACCGCCTCGGGGTAGCGGGTGGCATGGTCCACTAGTACCAAGATGAACCTGTGTCCTTGCGCCGTGCGGGGGTCCAGAGGTCCCACAATGTCTATCCCCACCCTTTCGAACGGGGTGGTGACCACAGGGAAGGGTTGCAGAGGGGCTTTCAGCTTCCGACCACTCTTCCCGCTGGCTTGGCATGTGGGGCAAGATCGGCAGTGGTTCAGGACGTCATTCCTCATTTTCGGCCAGAAAAAGTGGGTCACCAGGCGACTGTACGTTTTGTCCTGGCCCAGGTGTCCAGCCAGGGGGACATCGTGGGCCAGGTTGAGCAGAAAGTCTCGGAAGCGGAGCGGTACCACCAGAACTCGACCGGCCCCCAGCTCGGCGATTCTTTGCTCGCTGTAGAGCAGGTCGTTATCCCAGTAGACCCAGTGGGTTCCGGTGGTGTCCCCGGCGTTTTGGGTGCTGGCTTGTTGGCGGAGTCCCTCGAGGGAGGGACAGGTCTTTTGTTCCTGGCGGAACTGTTCTTGGGTGGGCCCCCCTTCTTGCCGCCACTGAGCCAGATCCGGAAGGTCCTGGTGTTGCGCGTCTTCTTCGGTAGTCGGGTCCGGGAGGTCGGACTCGCCGTTGTCCTCTACGGGGGCAACCGGGGGCGGAGGTGCCGGCCATTCGGTTTCTTCTGATCGGGGGGCGGCACGGGCGGCCATGGATCGGGTGGTTACGCAGGCCCAGTCCGGGAGGCCCAGCATTCCCAGGTGCTCCCTTCTCTCGACGGTGGCCCACGGGGAACTCTCGAGGTCATTCCCCAGGAGGCAGTCCACGGGGGCATCGTCCCGGACCGTCACCTTCAGTAGGCCGGAGACCCCTCCCCATTCAAACGGGACGCAGGCCATCTTACACATGCTCTCAGAGTTGTCCGCCGAGCGGACGGGGCAGAGAATGTTCGGTAGGATCTGCTCGGGCTTCACCAGGTGACAGCGGACGGCCGTCACGCTGGCGCCGGTGTCACGCAAGGCCTCGGCTCTCTGTCCATTAATGGTCACCCACTGACCGTATTTTCTGGTGTTGGCGGGTAGGGGGGCCCGCGGAACCATGTCTCTTCCCCCTAAGCATGCCAGGACCATGGCGGCCGGTTCCCACCCTTGCTGGGCCGGCTCATACTCTTCGGGTCCCTCCGATGATTGCTCTTCCCCTAGGGCAGCGGCAGCTACCTGGCGGGGCTTGGGTGTTTGGTTTAGCGGGCAGTTCGGATCATTGGCGTAGTGGCCTAGTCGCTGGCATCGGTGGCACGTGACGTTGGCTCGGTACCCAGGCCGCAACGGGGGGTTGCCCCGGCCGG
The DNA here is from genome assembly GCF_964204655.1 of Triturus cristatus. Taxonomy (NCBI): domain Eukaryota; kingdom Metazoa; phylum Chordata; class Amphibia; order Caudata; family Salamandridae; genus Triturus; species Triturus cristatus. Next base: position 93,072,754 of record NC_140589.1, on the reverse strand, counting down.
CCGGAGGCGGGGTGCTGGCTACGGGTGTTGCGGGCAAGGCGTCTCTCCCTCGCCCCTGGCCCCCTCCTCCTCCCCGAGGACGGTGCTGGCCTTGGTTGTTTCTGGTCTGTTCGTGTGGCCCCCTCCGGCCCACTCGGGTGCTTTCCCATCGGTCAGCTTCGGCGGCGAGCTGCCGGGGGTCAGTCAGCTTACTGTCGAGTAGGTGCTGCCTGAGCTCGACGAAACAGTTGTTTGATAGGTGCTCCCATACCATAAGATTGAAGAGTTGTTCGTAGGTGGTGACCTGACTTCCCTTGATCCAACCCTCGAAGGCCCGGCTGAAATAGTTGACGTACTCTACCCAAGTTGTACCTGGGATCCGGGTGCAATCTCTGAACCTCTGGCGGTACATCTCGGGCGTGAGGCCGTAGCGGGTGAGGAGGGCAGCCTTCATGTGGTCGTAGGACGACATTTGGTGATCGGGGAGCTGTAGCAGGGCATCGCGACCCTCATTGATAAATCTCCCCCAAAGTCCGGCTCCCCAATCGCTCCGGTCGATCCGGTGGGAGGTCATTGCGATCTCATAGGCTTTAAACCACTGTTGTATGTCGTCTTCTCGGACATACTCGCGGACCACATCCTTGGGGATGTGAACTTTTTTCTCAATTGGCCCTGGGGTGTGTGGTCGCTCAGGCACCCCCAGTTCCTTATTCTGTTTGCGCAGTTCTATTTCCGCCAGTTGGCGCTCGTGCTCGAGTGTTATCTTTTTCTCTTCCAGCTCTCTCTGTCTCTGCTTTTCCTCTCGTTCCTCTCGAAGCCGCATATGCTCGAGGTTGAGTTTCTGTTCCGCTAACTTGAGTTCCCCATCCATCTTGAGTCGTGCCATCTCTAATTCGTGTAATCTGACTCTGTCTCTTTCTCGTATCTCCTCCTGCGAGAGGCCCGTTCCCCGCTCCTCGGGAGCCGTGGCGTTCCCCTCTGGTGTGATGCTGTTTTGGTCTGGTGTGACGCTGTTTTGGTCGGGGGGTCCTGCGACCCCAGTTTCTGTCCATGACTCAAGAGCGCGCTTTAGATCATCCTTGGTACTCAGGCCGGTGGTAGCAATGCCAAGTTCTATGCAAAATTGTCTCAGTTCGCGGTGGTTGTATTCTTCTAATTTCTCCATTTGGAACTTCTCGGTGGGGCTGCTATCTTTGCTCGACATCGTGCTTTGTCGTGGGGTGAGCTACTCTCTGTACGATTACGCGTTGATTCGGATCGCGCCGCTGGCCACCAATGTTAGAAAAGGTAGACGGACCGGGAGGGTCGGCCGGGGTCAGGAGGAGAGGTCTCCGGGGAGAGCCGTCTCCAGCGATCGTACAGATAAGTAACTTCCCCCCCACAGACAGATGCCACACAAGGATAAGGTTCAGTGTTCTTTATAAGCACTTATTTAAGGTACGGTGGAATGGTACAAGGAGGTCTGGACTCAGGGGTCCCCTCGATTATAGTCTCGCAAGGTAGGGAAGGGGGTAGCGGGGCAGTCTATTTACCAATTAGGTAGTCCTGATGAGAGGATGATGAGCTCACAATCCTCGAGCTTGGTGGTTAGGTGGTACGGGCCGCGGCAGCGCCAGCAGGTCCCGGTGCGGATGGTCGATACAACGGGCCGCGGCAGCGCCAGCAGGTCCCCGGAAGATATACGGTCCGCGGCAGCGCCAGCAGGTCCCGGTGAGGATGGTCGTTACAACGGGCCGCGGCAGCGCCAGCAGGTCCCAGGAAGATGACTGTTGCAGAAGGCCGCGGCAGCGCCAGCAGGTCCCGGTGAGGATGGTCGTTACACGGGCCGCGGCAGCGCCAGCAGGTCCCAGGAAGATGACTGTTGCAGAAGGCCGCGGCAGCGCCAGCAGGCAGGACGATGGTTCACACGAGCGGCTACGGCAGCGCCAGTAGACCGTCACGGTTGAGTTCACTCGGTGTCTCTCGACTCCAGGATACAACTGCCTTCCTGCTCCGGAGCTGCCTTAGTTATAGGGCTGGTGCCCTTTGATGTCTGGACCCTCGCACTTGGAGGTCGGAGGGTCCGGGATGAAGGTGTCCAGACACCCAGCAGGGGGTGGAGCCAGTGCCTGGGGGAGCTGGGGGCGATCGGCACCTGGCGGGGGAGAGCCCTTGACAGTTCGTTCTCCCGTTGACTTGCCAAGTGGTCCGCTCACCTCCTGGGGGGATGGTGGTGCCGGGATGTCGGGGCCGGCCAGGCCCGGGGTTAGGGTCGAGGGGAGGCCATGCGGCCGCGTGGTGCAGAGCCCCAGATGACGGCTTGACCCGGCCGGGAAAGCCGGTGGGGCTGGACCCCGTGATGAGTAGGGGTCCGAGGGCAGAGGGTTCGTCGGGAGACGGGGTACAGGTGCTTGTCGTGGGGATATGCCAGGTGGGCCGGAGTTCGGGCCCTGTCGAGCGGGGAGGGAGCAAGCCGTCTGTGAGGCCTGTCCAACATGACACTTGCCTTTTGGTCACTGTGATGAGGGGGGTTAGTCCCCATCACCACAATGCTCAACATCTGCTGCATTTTGGAAGCCCCCACTTAACTTCTGTTCTACACAGTGAGGGGGTGTTCTTTGTACATTGCCACAGTGCTATGGTAATGCTTGCCTTGTATATGTCACACTCATGTGTTGGTCACACATGTGCTGTTACTTACATTGTATGTTCGTAGTCATAATCACTGTTATGGGCATTTGCCACAGACTACACACTGTAGACATGATGTTAGGGGGGATGTATTTTGCTGACGTACCTGATGTTGGAGTATGCTGGATGTGTTGCGCATCACCCATCCTATGGCCGGGGTGGCAGGGGTGAATGGCAACATAAGCCCTATGGTTGGGGGTGGCAGTAGTGATAGGCAACATACCCCTATGGGTAGGGGTGGCAATAGTGATGGGCAACATACCCCCTATGGTTGGGGGTGGCAGTAGTGATGGGCAACAGGTCCCCTATGGGTGTGGGTGGCAGGGGTGATGGGCAACATAAGCCCTATGGCTGGGGGTGGCAGTAGTGATGGGCAACAGGTCCCCTATGGCTGGGGGTGGCCTGTTGTTTGTGGCCAGGATGTGGTTCCCCTGTGTGTGTGTGTGCCATTTTGCGGGTACGTGTCGTTTGTTTATGTGGTAGGTGTCTGACTTACGGCCTGCGCCATCGGCGTCAGTTCCTGAGCCGGTCATAGATGTAGAGTACTGGTGTGACCTGCGCGATGGGATTCATGATGTGTTCGTGTCGTACACGCTGCTTGTTGCTCCGTCTCGTACCGCTGCAAGCTGGTCCGTCTCGTTGCCGTGGATTGAGTTGTGGTGCGAATCGTAGCTGATATGCTTGTTTTCCGGAAGCTGTGACGTCCCGTACGTGCCGAGCCGTCCGGCGCGTAGGAAGTACGCATCGTACTTGTCATGCCGGTAACTGCTATGGATACTGCTTCCCGGCGACTCGGTTCAGCGTTAGGAGTTACGGATGGAGAATGGAGCTTCAATCACAGCCTACGTGTCGGTCGGGTTTTTGGCAGTTATGCGCATCGTACTTACTCTACACGACGGACCGGCTCCGGGTACGTGTCGGTCGCACGGCTACGGACAGCTGTCCGACCGGCTATCGGAATTGGCCCCTCAGTAGTGACAGCTCGACTACTGGACAGCGGTTTGAGCATTGGCACTTTGTATTTTACAAATTAATTTTAGGAGTTCAAAAAATCTCCTATTATAGTCTGAAAAAGTATCTACCCTGATTATACATGATGTTTGCTGTATCATTTACTTTTTCTATAGTTCAGCTCGTGCTGTGCTTGGTTCTCTCCATTAATTTGCTGACTTACCTCTACTTCAGGCCATGGCCAGTCACCATGAGACTAACAGATGGTGATTTTATTGCAGGACCAGAACTTTAGATTATGCTACTCGTTTCTTTACTGTAAATCAACAGCAGCCAGTAAGCGAACAGTAAAACAGAACTACTTTTCCCACCAACATGAGAATGGGACATCATAATATCTCCAATCACGAGGCAATACTCTTTTCAAATAAGGCTAACACCATCTTTCACCCTCTTTCTTTGCTGTTGCCTCAGTCAGTTAACTATTACTTTATGGTTCTTGTCTTGTGATGAATATTGTTCAATCCATTGTTTTGTTACAATGCTTTGATCTCAGTTATCTGGCTAGTTTTATCATAAGCCGGCCGCCGCCTACTGTATATGTTTTTTTGTGTGTTGTAATGTTTTATTAACATTTTGCAAAATTTCATCACAAGGACAATAATAGCAATGACCTCTAATATTTCATAATAGATAAATGAGTACATTAAGAGGAAAGTAGAAATGCATGCAACAAGTACTACTTGCTAATAAATAAAAGATATAAATAGATAAAAAGTTGAATAATTAAGTATTTGAGTAGTTAAATAGATGAGAAGAATAGGAAAGAAAGGAAAGGGAGGAACAAGTGCAAAAAGGTGAAAAACAAATCACAATATGATATAAAATTACATGAATTAAACCATTACTACTATAATCAAACAGTAATCTGATAAGTCACTTTATAATTCTTGGATAATTACATTGTAGTGAGAAATAAAATAAAGTGAATCTGAATTATTGAATGAATACATTTGAATAAAACAGCTTATATATTATAGCAGAGTAAAGTAAGATAGAATAGAATACAAAAGGGTGAGATACTATAAAGTATAATGAGGTGGAATGAAACGGCGTTAAAGGGAATAGAGCCAGGGGGTGGGGAGGATGGGGATAAATAAATAATACTACAGAAAAAAATGTCAGACTAAGGGATGGGAGTATTTGTTGTGGAAATATTATTATCAAAATTACTATTCGTGTTCAAGAAAGGTGACCAAACCTGAAGAAACATGTCAGTCTGATTTTGAAGATTATAAATTACTCCCTCATGTGGTGCTGTGTGTATCGTCGTCAGCCATTCTTCTTGTGAAGGAGGGGATGAAGAGTTCCAGTGTCGCAATATGCATATTTTTGCCTTTGCCAGTGCTGTATGGAAAAGACATTGTTGTGGTTTAGAGATCTTTGGAGAAAGTCGTAAGTCGTGGAGGAGAATATTAGCAGAAGTTAGTGGAAGACGTAAAGGCATTGTGGAGTGTAAGACTTTACCCACATAAATCCAGAAAAACTGTATCATTGGACCTTCACATACAATATAAGGTTGTGTCACAACTGGTATTAGAGCATCTCCAGCAATTAGCATGGGAAAGTAACCCGGCTTTCTGCAGGTTCAACGGAGACCAATACCCGTCATGCAGGATTTTGAACAGGCAGGATTTTAATCTAGCTTCTCAAGTTCCCTTGTCTAATTCTTCCACCGCTCCTCCAATTCCCCTTTAGTTTAGGATATTGAAAGCCAAGTCTGCCATTTGGAGTGGAGTTTCTGGGAGAGAGGTTGAGAATAAAGGTGCAATGTATGAGTTTTATAAAGACCAGATATTACTCCTTTACATTTGTCCCACGTATTTAAATATGATACTATTAGTGAGTTTTGAAGTCCCCTAGTGGACGAACCGAGTTGCTTTTTCAAGCATTATTGAAACTGAATATATTTCAAGGATTGATGCATTGGAAGATCAAATTTTTCTCTTAATTGTGTAAATGGTTTAAAATTGCAGTTATAAAAAATTTGATCTGGGGGTTTGAATGCCTGCTGGCTTCCATAAGGGCCAAGATAATGTTTTTCTACTGATGTGAATGCCAGTGTTGGATCGCTGACAGAATATTGAGTACAAAAATATTGTGTTACCAAAATATCAGGACATAAATATCGATGTCAAAAATATTTACCTCCTAGCTTCATAATGGTAAGTACTAAAATATGAAGAGAAACAATATCGTTGTTAAAAATATCAAAATACCAAATTTCGTTTTTTTTATATGTATAAAAAATAATGTCAAATAAATTAAATAATACATCTAACTTAAAAAAAAATATTTAGAATTATTTGTACATTTTTTACAATTGTAAGTAATACATTTAGGCCCGATTCCGATGTCGCTAAAAATGCCTTCCCAATGCTATTCGTAGGCTTACCTTACGACCAACTCGTATCCGGAGCTTTTTTCTACAAACGAGCAAGGACGTGCGTATTACAGGCAAATTTCCGACCGTATCGTCCGCTCCGATTCGTGCTCTATTTCACGACCGAACAGGCTCAGGAAACACGGAAATCGAGTCGTACGGAGGCTTTTCCCAACCAGTTTCCGGACACGCAAGTATGATGCGTCTTTACTACGCATCGTACAGGGCACCGCTTCCAGCACGTCACAGCATTCGGATGAGGCGTATTGAAGCTCCGATTTGCGCCAGAACACAATCAACGGGGACGAGACGGGCCAGCCATTTATCCAGTCGCGCATGTCTTCCCTATACTGTATACCTACCGTTACCAACGCGCACAACGCAGAAGGTAAGTCAGACACCTACCACACACCAAAATGACACAAAAGGAAACCCCACCATGGGGGGGCGGATGCCTATCACTCCCAGCATTGTCCATCCCATAGGGGGGTGGATGCCTATCACTACTAGCATACCCTAACCATAGGGGGCTGTATGCCCATCACCACCAGTACCCCCTACTCATAGGGGGCACAATGCCCATCACCACCAGTGCCCCCACCCATAGGAGGCTGGATGCCCATCACGATTACCATCCCCACTCATAGGGGGCTGGATGCCTAGCACCACCAGAATTCACACACATAAGATGAGTAAGCAAACCCCCCTACCATCTTTGCAAGATCTAGGGGCCGATTCCAATCCTGGAAAAAGGCTGTACGAATCGTTGTACGGAGCGTTTTCTCCGTACGACTCGTACCCGGTAAACTTTCCGTACAACCTATGAAGTATGATTCGTACAGAAAGCCTATTTCCGTACGTTTCGTACAAAAGAACGTACGGGTCAAAAAAAACAACGATTCTGATCCGGAACAGCTTGTACGCGACGTCCGGACGCATTCAAGCAGCGGTTTCCGGTCCAGCAAGTACGATTCGTCCCTACCTCACTCCGTACGGCTCTTTTTTTACGGGAGCCAAACACCGCCGGAAAAGCAGAGTCCGACACGAACCGCTACGCAACGGAGCCCCGGTACGCGACGTACATGCCATGAACCCCATCATACGTGTCATCCCTGTCCTCCTAGCCTACAACCTGGTGCACTGGACCAGACGCACACGCCGCAGAAGGTGAGAACAACACCCAGGGGCCAGGGGGGGTTGAGGGGCAGGAAACATACCCCATACCCAAAGCCAAACCTATAATATGGAGCCCATACATTACCACCAGGGTCTGGTCACTTGGGGGGGGGGCGTGGCCAGCAACCCCTGCGTACCGCAACAACGGAAGTGGACGTGTACTGTGCATTGCACACGTACCCCTACGGCACAAGTACAATAATGATACGGACCGTACACACGCAATGAATGCGTGGGTACGGTGCGTTGCACACGTACCCCTACGGCACCAGTAGAACAGTGATACGGACCGTACACACGTAATGAATGCGTGGGTATGGTGCGTTGCACACGTACTCCTACGGCACCAGTAGAACAGTGATACGGACCGTACACACACAATGAATGCGTTGCTATGGTGTGTTGCACACGTACTCCTGCGGCACCAGTACATTTGGGATACAAGGCGTACACACACCAGGAATGTGGGTTTATGGACTGGCCCTGCATGTTACTTTCATATTGGTGTGTGTGTAGGTCCAGGCCAGCAGTGTACTGCTCCAAGGGGGTGGGTGCAGAGGATTCCCAGCAGTGGCCAGCCATATGGGGGTGGCTGCAGATCAATACCAGCAGTGGACAGAGACATGGGGGTGGGTGCAGAGGACTCCCAGCAGTGGCCAGCTATATGGGGGTGGCTGCAGATCAATACCAGCAGTGGCCACACATATAAGGGTGGGTGCAGATGAATACCAGCAGTGGACAGAGACATGTGGGTGGGTGCAGAGGACTCCCAGCAGTGGCCTGCAATATGAGGTGTGTGTGCAGATGAATACCAGCAGTGTCCAGACATATGGGGGTGGGTGCACAGGACTCCCAGCAGTGGCCTGCAATATGAGGTGTGTGTGCAGATGAATACCAGTAGTGTCCAGACATATGGGGGTAAAAATTACTATTCTAACTCCAGGGGGTGCAACAGTAGGGTAAGTGTTGGATAGTATAGGGGTAAAAATTACTATTCTAACTCCAGGGGGTGCAACAGTAGGGAAAGTGTTGGATAGTATAGGGATAAAAATTACTATTCTAACTCCAGGGGGTGCAACAGTAGGGTAAGTGTTGGATAGTATAGGGGTAAAAATTACTATTCTAACTCCAGGGGGTGCAACAGTAGGGTAAGTGTTGGATAGTGTAGTGTAATATTATGCGTTGTAATGGTATGCGTTGTAATGGTAGTATGCGTTGTAATGGAATGCGTTGTAAAGGTAGTTTTTAAAAATGCGTTGTAGTGTCATGCGTTGTAATGTCATGCGTTGTAATGGATTGTGCGTTGTAAAAAATGCGTTGTAAGTGTAGTGCGTTGTAAAAGTTGCGTTGTAAAGGTTGTTCCCCTGGACAGAGACATGGGGGTGGGTGCAGAGGACTCCCAGCAGTGGACAGAGACATGGGGGTGGGTGCAGAGGACTCTCAGCAGTTGACAGAGACATGGGGGTGGGTGCAGAGGACTCCCAGCAGTGGACAGAGATATGGGGGTGGGTGCAGAGGACTCCCAGCAGTGGCCTGCACTATGAGGTGTGTGTGCAGATGAATACCAGCAGTGTTCAGACATATGGGGGTGGGTGCACAGGACTCCCAGCAGTGGACAGAGACATGGGGGTGGGTGCAGAGGACTCCCAGCAGTGGACAGAGACATGGGGGTGGGTGCAGAGGACTCCCAGCAGTGGCCTGCAATATGAGGTGTGTGTGCAGATGAATACCAGCAGTGCCCAGACATATGGGGGTGGGTGCACAGGACTCCCAGCAGTGGACAGAGACATTGGGGTGGGTGCAGAGGACTCCCAGCAGGGGACAGAGATATGGGGGTGGGTGCAGAGGACTCCCAGCAGTGGCCTCCAATATGAGGGGTGGGTGCAGATGAATACCAGCAGTGTCCAGACATATGGGGGTGGATGCAGAGGACTCCCAGCAGTTGCCTGCAATATGAGGTGTGTGTGTGCAGATGAATACCAGCAGTGTCCAGACATATGGGGGTGGGTGCAGAGGACTCCCAGCAGTGGACAGAGACATGGGGGTGGGTGCAGAGTACTCCCAGCAGTGGACAGAGACATGGGAGTGGGTGCAGAGGACTCCCAGCAGTGGACAGAGATATAGGGGTGGGTGCAGAGGACTCCCAACAGTGGCCTGTAATATGAGGTGTGTGTGCGCAGATGAATACCAGCAGTGACCAGACATATGGGGTGGGTGCACAGGACTCCCAGCAGTGGTCAGAGACATGGGGGTGGGTGCAGAGGACTCCCAGCAGTGGACAGAGATATGGGGGTGGGTGCAGAGGACTCCCAGCAGTGGCCTGCAATATGAGGTGTGTGTGCGCAGAGGACTCCCAGCAGTGGACAGAGACATGGCGGACTGGCCCTGCATGTTACCTTCATATTGGTGTGTGTGTAGGTCCAGGCCAGCAGTGTACTGCTCCAAGGGGGTGGGTGCAGAGGATTCCCAGCAGTGGCCAGCCATATGGGGGTGGCTGCAGATCAATACCAGCAGTGGCCACACATATAGGGGTGGTTGCAGATCAATACCAGCAGTGGACAGAGACATGGGGATGGGTGCAGAGGACTCCCAGCAGTGGCCAGCCATATGGGGGTGGCTGCAGATCAATACCAGCAGTGGCCACACAAATAAGGGTGGGTGCAGATGAATACCAGCAGTGGACTGAGACATGTGGGTGGGTGCAGAGGACTCCCAGCAGTGGCCTGCAATATGAGGTGTGTGTGCAGATGAATACCAGCAGTGTCCAGACATATGGGGGTGGGTGCACAGGACTCCCAGCAGTGGCCTGCAATATGAGGTGTGTGTGCAGATGAATACCAGTAGTGTCCAGACATATGGGGGTGGGTGCACAGGACTCCCAGCAGTGGACAGAGACATGGGGGTGGGTGCAGAGGACTCCCAGCAGTGGACAGAGACATGGGGGGGTCAAGAGGACTCTCAGCAGTGGACAAAGACATGGGGGGTGGGTGCAGAGGACTCCCAGCAGTGGACAGAGATATGGGGGTGGGTGCAGAGGACTCCCAGCAGTGGCCTGCACTATGAGGTGTGTGTGCAGATGCATACCAGCAGTGTTCAGACATATAGGGTTGGGTGCACAGGACTCCCAGCAGTGGACAGAGACATGGGGGTGGGTGCAGAGGACTCTCAGCAGTGGACAGAGACATGGGGGGTGGGTGCAGAGGACTCCCAGCAGTGGACAGATATATGGGGGTGGGTGCAGAGGACTCCCAGCAGTGGCCTGCACTATGAGGTGTGTGTGCAGATGAATACCAGCAGTGTTCAGACATATGGGGGTGGGTGCACAGGACTCCCAGCAGTGAACAGAGACATGGGGGGGGGTGCAGAGGACTCCCAGCAGTGGACAGAGACATGGGGGTGGGTGCAGAGGACTCCCAGCAGTGGACAGAGACATGGGGGTGGGTGCAGAGGACTCCCAGTAGTGGCCTGCAATATGAGGTGTGTGTGAAGATGAATACCAGCAGTGTCCAGACATATGGGGGTGGGTGCACAGGACTCCCAGCAGTGGACAGAGACATTGGGGTGGGTGCAGAGGACTCCCAGCACTGGACAGAGATATGGGGGTGGGTGCAGAGGACTCCCAGCAGTGGCCTCCACTATGAGGGGTGGGTGCAGATGAATACCAGCAGTGTCCAGACATATGGGGGTGGATGCAGAGGACTCCCAGCAGTTGCCTGCAATATGAGGTGTGTGTGTCCAGATGAATACCAGCAGTGTCCAGACATATGGGGGTAGGTGCACAGGACTCCCAGCAGTGGACAGAGACATGGGGGTGGGTGCAGAGGACTCCCAGCAGTGGACAGAGACATGGGGGTGGGTGCAGAGGACTCCCAGCAGTGGACAGAGACATGGGGGTGGGTGCAGAGGACTCCCAGCAGTGGACAGAGATATAGGGGTGGGTGCAGAGGACTCCCAGCAGTGGCCTGCAATATGAGGTGTGTGTGCGCAGAGGACTCCCAGCAGTGGACAGAGACATGGGGGTGGGTGCAGAGGACTCCCAGCAGTGGACAGAGACATGGGGGTGGGTGCAGAGGACTCCCAGCAGTGGACAGAGACATGGGGGTGGGTGCAGAGGACTCCCAGCAGTGGACAGAGAAATGGGGGTGGGTGCAGAGGACTCCCACCAGTGAACAGAGGCATGGGGGTGGGTGCAGAGGACTCCCAGCAGTGGACAGAGACATTGGGGTGGGTGTAGAGGACTTCCAGCAGTGGACAGAGACATGGGGGTGGGTGCAGAGGACTCCCAGCAGTGGCCTGCAATATGAGGTTTGTGTGCAGATGAATACCAGCAGTGTCCAGACATATGGGGTGGGTGCACAGGACTCCCAGCAGTGGTCACAGACATGGGGGTGGGTGCAGAGGACTCCCAGCAGTGGACAGAGATATGGGGGTGGGTGCAGAGGACTCCCAGCAGTGGCCTGCAATATGAGGTGTGTGTGCAGATGAATACCAGCAGTGCCCAGACATATGGGGGTGGGTGCACAGGACTCCCAGCAGTGGACAGAGACATTGGGGTGGGTGCAGAGGACTCCCAGCAGTGGACAGAGATATGGGGGTGGGTGCAGAGGACTCTCAGCAGTGGCCTCCAATATGAGGGGTGGGTGCAGATGAATACCAGCAGTGTCCAGACATATGGGGGTGGATGCAGAGGACTCCCAGCAGTTGCCTGCAATATGAGGTGTGTGTGTGCAGATGAATACCAGCAGTGTCCAGACATATGGGGGTGGGTGCACAGGACTCCCAGCAGTGGACAGAGACATGGGGGTGGGTGCAGAGGACTCCCAGCAGTGGACAGAGACATGGGAGTGGGTGCAGAGGACTCCCAGCAGTGGACAGAGATATAGGGGTGGGTGCAGAGGACTCCCAACAGTGGCCTGTAATATGAGGTGTGTGTGCGCAGATGAATACCAGCAGTGACCAGACATATGGGGTGGGTGCACAGGACTCCCAGCAGTGGTCAGAGACATGGGGGTGGGTGCAGAGGACTCCCAGCAGTGGACAGAGATATGGGGGTGGGTGCAGAGGACTCCCAGCAGTGGCCTGCAATATGAGGTGTGTGTGCGCAGAGGACTCCCAGCAGTGGACAGAGACATGGCGGACTGGCCCTGCATGTTACCTTCATATTGGTGTGTGTGTAGGTCCAGGCCAGCAGTGTACTGCTCCAAGGGGGTGGGTGCAGAGGATTCCCAGCAGTGGCCAGCCATATGGGGGTGGCTGCAGATCAATACCAGCAGTGGCCACACATATAGGGGTGATTGCAGATCAATACCAGCAGTGGACAGAGACATGGGGGTGGGTGCAGAGGACTCCCAGCAGTGGCCAGCCATATGGGGGTGGCTGCAGATCAATACCAGCAGTGGCCACACATATAAGGGTGGGTGCAGATGAATACCAGCAGTGGACTGAGACATGTGGGTGGGTGCAGAGGACTCCCAGCAGTGGCCTGCAATATGAGGTGTGTGTGCAGATGAATACCAGCAGTGTCCAGACATATGGGGGTGGGTGCACAGGATTCCCACCAGTGGCCTGCAATATGAGGTGTGTGTGCAGATGAATACCAGTAGTGTCCAGACATATGGGGGTGGGTGCACAGGACTCCCAGCAGTGGACAGAGACATGGGGGTGGGTGCAGAGGACTCCCAGCAGTGGACAGAGACATGGGGGTGGGTGCAGAGGACTCTCAGCAGTGGACAAAGACATGGGGGGTGGGTGCAGAGGACTCCCAGCAGTGGACAGAGATATGGGGGTGGGTGCAGAGGACTCCCAGCAGTGGCCTGCACTATGAGGTGTGTGTGCAGATGCATACCAGCAGTGTTCAGACATATAGGGTTGGGTGCACAGGACTCCCAGCAGTGGACAGAGACATGGGGGTGGGTGCAGAGGACTCTCAGCAGTGGACAGAGACATGGGGGGTGGGTGCAGAGGACTCCCAGCAGTGGACAGATATATGGGGGTGGGTGCAGAGGACTCCCAGCAGTGGCCTGCACTATGAGGTGTGTGTGCAGATGAATACCAGCAGTGTTCAGACATATGGGGGTGGGTGCACAGGACTCCCAGCAGTGAACAGAGACATGGGCGGGGGTGCAGAGGACTCCCAGCAGTGGACAGAGACATGGGGGTGGGTGCAGAGGACTCCCAGCAGTGGACAGAGACATGGGGGTGGGTGCAGAGGACTCCCAGTAGTGGCCTGCAATATGAGGTGTGTGTGCAGATGAATACCAGCAGTGTCCAGACATATGGGGTGGGTGCACAGGACTCCTAGCAGTGGACAGAGACATTGGGGTGGGTGCAGAGGACGCCCAGCAGTGGACAGAGATATGGGGGTGGGTGCAGAGGACTCCCAGCAGTGGCCTCCAATATGAGGGGTGGGTGCAGATGAATACCAGCAGTGTCCAGACATATGGGGGTGGATGCAGAGGACTCCCAGCAGTTGCCTGCAATATGAGGTGTGTGTGTCCAGATGAATACCAGCAGTGTCCAGACATATGGGGGTAGGTGCACAGGACTCCCAGCAGTGGACAGAGACATGGGGGTAGGTGCACAGGACTCCCAGCAGTGGACAGAGACATGGGGGTGGGTGTAGAGGACTCCCAGCAGTGGACAGAGACATGGGGGTGGGTGTAGAGGACTCCCAGCAGTGGACAGAGACATGGGGGTGGGTGCAGAGGACTCCCAGCAGTGGACAGAGATATAGGGGTGGGTGCAGAGGACTCCCAGCAGTGGCCTGCAATATGAGGTGTGTGTGCGCAGAGGACTCCCAGCAGTGGACAGAGACATGGGGGTGGGTGCAGAGGACTCCCAGCAGTGGACAGAGACATGGGGGTGGGTGCAGAGGACTCCCAGCAGTGGACAGAGACATGGGGGTGGGTGCAGAGGACTCCCAGCAGGGGACAGAGAAATGGGGGTGGGTGCAGAGGACTCCCACCAGTGAACAGAGGCATGGGGGTGGGTGCAGAGGACTCCCAGCAGTGGACAGAGACATGGGGGTGGGTGTAGAGGACTTCCAGCAGTGGACAGAGACATGGGGGTGGGTGCAGAGGACTCCCAGCAGTGGCCTGCAATATGAGGTGTGTGTGCAGATGAATACCAGCAGTGTCCAGACATATGGGGTGGGTGCACAGGACTCCCAGCAGTGGTCACAGACATGGGGGTGGGTGCAGAGGACTCCCAGCAGTGGACAGAGATATGGGGGTGGGTGCAGAGGACTCCCAGCAGTGGCCTGCAATATGAGGGGTGGGTGCAGATGAATACCAGCAGTGTCCAGACATATGGGGGTGGGTGCACAGGACTCCCAGCAGTGGACAGAGACATGGGGGTGGGTGCAGAGGACTCCCAGCAGTGGACAGAGACATGGGGGTGGGTGTAGAGGACTCCCAGCAGTGGACAGAGACATGGGGGTGGGTGCAGAGGACTCCCAGCAGTGGCCTGCAATATGAGGTGTGTGTGTGTGCAGATGAATACCAGCAGTGTCCAGACATATGAGGGTAGGTGCACAGGCCTCCCAGCAGTGGACAGAGACATGGGGGTGGGTGCAGAGGACTCCAAGCAGTGGACAGAGACATGGGGGTGGGTGCAGAGGACTCCCAGCAGTGGACAGAGATATGGGGGGTGTACATCATTATCAGATGACCACACCTACATGGTGGTCTCGACGCACGCCTAACTTTGGACTATGATGATAGTGCTATAACAACACATCACTGACAGTAGTGTCCCACTCCCAGGAGGATAGATGTATTTCACACACTGCATGACACACCACATGTGGGTGTGAGGGCATATAACACATGCATACCCACCCATGGCAGATGCAGCACAATACACACCCTGATATGCCACAAGACTGTATAGTCATGTAACTGCCTACAAAACTAAGATAGCCAAAGGGAACACACACTGTCACGCACATCCCAGGACTGATAGGAATGTCCAGGTTCTGGTCCAGCCACCAAGATGTTGTCTCTCATGGAAGGAATAGGGTGGAATTCCCCTAGATACAATGCCCACAATTGTCAGTCAGGTGCCCAAATACCCTGCATAACAAGTACCATTTGTGTGGTAGGCCGTGATTACACACATGCATAGTGCTGAAAAGGTGGAATTTGTCCCTGAAGGCATTCCGACATGCTCAAAACACAAGTACAGTGACTAGCAAAGATGGCACAGACGATTCAGCAGGAGACATCGGTGAGCAGGCATGGCCACTGTTGAAGGGATCCGTCACCAACAGAGGAAATGTTGACACAGGCCAGCACAACAATTGTGCAACTGTTTGCAGGGAAGATGTCAGGTGCCACAGAGGAAGGAACACTCCTTGGGACAATGTTTCAAAACAAAATTAACACACACTACCAATGATTCTTTGCAGAGACATTGTGATGGCACACAGATACCATGGTCCACCTCATGACCATCATACAAAAACATTTCTTAGAACCCTACCACATTACCAGAACACCAACTCCAGGTTCCTCATCACCAACATCAAGTACCTGAAATGTAATAGTGTTGAAAGTAAAAATAAAGGCTTTATTCAGCACCAAAAAAAACCAACGAAAAATAGACTGTGTACCAATGGCCAGTCCATAGTTCAAGTCCAAGGGGGGACGTAGGGGACCGCGTCTACCCCTAGCTTGCCTGCACAAAGGAACCTCAAAGTTAGTCGACCGGGGGGGGCATAATCTGTGGCAGTACCAGGCACCGCAGGGACAGGAGGGGGAAAGGTAGGTGTGGCGGGTGCAGGGGTTTGATGTCTCCACCACAGGGAGTGGGGCAGCGCCGAAGGTGGAGGTGAGCGTGGCGCTGCACACTGCTTCTAGGACGTCCAGCCTAACCCCTGCACCAGAGGATTCCCCAGGGTCAACAGAGGGTGTGGTGGGTGAGGGATGGGGCAGCGCTCTTGGGGGAGGTGGTCGACATGGTGGGGGACTCAACTCCTGTGCCTGGGGTCTTCCTCGCCCGCTTGTGGGGTGGTCGCTCAGTGGGGGCGAGATCCAGCTCACCCATAAAGATCTTCTTGGGTGAGCGTTTGGCAGGGGAGCCAAGGGGAGTGGTTTTGGAGGAACAGGGTTGTGAGGACTGCGGACTGCGACTGTGGCTGCATGTATGTCGTCTATCCCCAGACCCTGTGGGTGTGCCTACATCCCTCTGAGTGTGCGTGCCAGGAGGTGTGCGCTTTGCCTTACTTGGGGGTGTGCTGGCTGTGTCTGGTGGGGTGCGTGCCTGTGACTGTCTGGGTGTGCGTTGGACAGGCATCGGAGAGGGAAGTGTGGATGGGTCTGGGGTGGGGGGGACGGAGCGCTGCAGGAGAGTAACTGCTGCCGTCAGGGAAGAGTCCATGGACTGCAGAATCCTGCGTTGGTCAGACATCGTTGCTGACATGCCCTCCATGAACGACACGATCTGTGTGAGCAGTTTAGTGTGTCCATGGAGGACATTCAGCACCGATGCCTGCCTAACCTGCAACTGCCGCAGTATGTCCACAGACTCTTCACTGAGGGCAGCAGGGGTGACAGGGGCAGGGGGTGCGGTGCCTGGGCCGAAGGAGACATGTTGGGCCTCTGCACGGACAGAAGGGACGGGAGCAACTGGGAGGGCAGAGATGGTAATGGAGGAGGCGGGGACAAATGTGGGGATGCTGCCAGGTGGTGTTGCAGCCTCCGCCTCCTCGAGGAGGTCAGCGTCGGACCCGTCGGCGTCGTAGCTGGTATCGTGTCCAGACAGGTCCTCTGACTGACTCCCCTCGCCCTCCGTGCCACTGGCTCCTCCTGACTCTACAGCACTGGTGGCACTGTCGCTGGGTCCCTCCTCCAGGTCCGTGCAGGTGTCTCCCTCCGTTGCGGATGATGATGCAGTGGGCAAGGAGAAGAAACCGAAATGCATCAGTCACCTGTATACATCTGACACATGAGCACAAAAACAATTGGTCACAGTGCATATCAGGCAATGCATCATGAGTAACAGCTAGATTACTCCGCACATATGTAAGCCCTGTACTGCCCAGTTGGTAGACCCACTATGCCACTTGGACACAAGGAAAAAAAGAACACACCAGGCCACTACTTGAATGAGAAATACACTGAGAAGCTAGTGTCTGTGAACCGGTGAGCACAGCAATACAATGAAGTCATGCCACCTCTTGTTTACCCTGAAAGAAACAGTATTGGTGCACCCAACGTAAACTGACACACCTCAATACTCAAGGTGTCACCACACTCAGAGACCCGTAAGTACTTTGGAACACAAAACTAAAATAATTTGGTACCTTGGGACTCACAATACTTTACACAATCGACATGTTTTGAATGTGCCAATTCGCCATTTCGTGAAAAGAACACTCATGTGCCTGCATGAAATATGTCTCACAAGGCAGTGCACACAACACTACATTTACACTGTCATTGAAGAAGCTGGCACCTTTTCTAAGAAGCACTGTTAGAAATGAATGGTGTTGCAGAAAGTACATATACATGGGCCCACGGAGGTCTTGATGTCTTGAGACTTGTTAGTTTGTATCACCAACAACAAAGGAGTCTCACAAAATCAAGACCACTGTGGGAACATGTATATGGAGAATCTGCAACACCATTTAATTCTAACAGTGGCTTCTTTGCAAAGGTGCCAGCGTGTTCCATGAAAGTGGAAATGTCGTTTGGTGTGCACTTCCTTGGGAGACATCTTTCATGCAGGCACATCAGTGTTCTTAGCACAAAGCATCAAATTACCACATTTAAAACATGAAGAACTGTTGACAAGTGCTGTGAGTGCCAAGGTACAATTTTTTTAGAGTAACAACTTGAATTATGTCAGTTGTCACATGGCCATTCGTCACCTGATTACACAGTTGGCTACACATATGACCTACTGCCTGTCATCTGGAGTGGCACCAATGTCCACACCCAGGACAATGTATAAGCTACTGGGCCTGCAATTGGGTTGTTAAAAAGCATAGCTGTACTGTGGAGACACCCTCATGGCAAGCCAGAATGTCCACACAGATGTCAGCACACAAAGTCCAAACTGTGTTGCATCTGAACCACACTCAGGTGCCAAAAATGTATGAGCAGGAATCATGTTTTTGAAAAAATGACACAGGCTGCAAAGCACGAACATTAAGCACTGGCCAGCATCACAGGGGCACTGCACGGTGATTCTGTGTACAGCCAATTCTCACACACAGGTCAGACCTGGCAAGGAAAAATCAGGGGTGCCCATGTAGGCCTCTCCCGCACAACCACCCATACCTGTGTCAATGTGATTGATACAGATCAAGAAGTGACACCTCTTATTCAGGGTAACAAAAACTGTGCAGCAAAAATTGCTAGATTTACACAACATCACCTCCTGGGGCTGGCAGCACATATTTGTGACAAACAACCAGCAACAGATTGTTGTGAATAGCCACACAGGCACTGCCCAGTGTGAGTATGCACAAGCAAAATGGTGTATCTCTGTCCATTGGACACATGTAGCACACATTAGAAAAATACAAACTAGGCCAGGGAACAATGCCACAGAGGCAGACCTATGCTGAACCCACAGAGAATGTGCACAGTGTTGGATGACTCACATGATTAGGAGGCCAGGGTGTATCAGGGGACTGTAGTGGGCACACTGCTCCGTGTTCCTGGAATGAGCTGACTGTACCATGAGCAACCGTCATGGCACTATGCATATCTCCCACTCATGCACATCATGTCTGAGGCCACAACATTGGTCATGCATGCTGCAAGGGTGTTCAGTTGAAACCTCACACTCCTATGTTGAGAATCATCATCAGTGCCAACAAATATGGACCCCAAGCATAGTGAACAGGTCATGGTACAGGCAAGGTACCAACACAAGTCACAGACCACCCTCCCACATGATGCAGAAAGCAATGTGCACTTAGATTTACTGGAACCCTAGATGACCATGTGCAAATGTGATTACACACAGACCAGGGGACACATGTCAAGGAGGGGAAGGGATGAAAAAGAGCACCAGGTGACATTGGGGAACAGAAAATGCACTGCACATATAAACTCTGGGAGTGTATCCAGGCTACAGAGCACATCCAAAAGCTGGTGACACATAACACAACAAACAGCCATGTACCTACCCCCTTGTTGCTGCAGTCTCTCCTGTAACTGCCTATCGAGGTCAGGGAATACCACCGCCAGGACACGGGTCATGTGGGGGGTCAGGCGTCGGCACCCGCCGTGGGGGCGAGGAGGGGCGATCCCCAGCTGGACCCGGGCGATCCGCCGGGTCCAGCACCGGATGTCCCGCCACCTTTTGCGGACCTGTGGCAGGCTTACACTACGCTCCGCCGCAGATCTCACGGCCCTGACGATGTCCCGCCAGATCTCCCCCTTCTTGTAGGCAGTTACCTGTCAGGATGACAAAGTGACACAAAATCAATACACCTGCTCCATGTCCCAGAGACACACATTTGAACATCTTTTAAATGTTGAACAGGGCATAGGATGCTGACAGGAATTGCATCATTCACAATAAGAAATTGGCCTGTGTGAAAGCCCCAATGCACTACATGGCATTGAAAGTCAACAGGTGGCATGAGGGGTGCGACACACTCACTGATCATGGCACACACTGTGCAGCACATGCAACAGCAGGCTGATGGCCAGCACGTGTCAAGCAGTCACATGTCCCACTTCACTGACGCACCCTCAGCAGACTAGACAGACACACCCAGGCACAGATCACTCGCCTGTCATTGACAACAGCGGATACAACCCTCACTCTGCACATGTGCCACTTGCCAGTGGGGTGTCACAGGAGTCGTGCTAGCTCTGCAAGTCAGACACACAGTACGGCTTACTTGTCACATCAGATGGGTAGATCTGTTGCCTCCTCCATTCAGCTGTGGTGCAACACTTCTTCACATAGACACTCACCCACATGACAAGGAACATTCACACATATCAATGTCCATGAGGTCGTACACATCATTTGGACACTCTCACCACAGGTCCACTCAACTCATACACATCTGTGGGTACAGTCACCTGTCACATCGGGGGGACCACTGAATCACCTCAGGCAATAGGAAAAAAGCCACCAAGGATTTGCCAGGCTGAATGTATCATGCACTATGCAGTGAAAGTCACAGTAAGCACAATGCAAGTGAGGAGTGCACACAGGAACTACATCATGCTCTGCATGAGAGACATCAGCATGCCCCCCCCCGGGACCCACTCTAAACAACATTGCATGTTTGTCCCACCTGGACACAATATTGACAGTCACACAACAGGTGCATAGGCAAAGGTAGTGGAGTCAGCACTCACCTGCTCCCCTGGTCTCCCATACAGCTTGGTGTACTGTGGGAGGAGGCAGGCCAGCAACGCCTCATTCTCCTCCAGGGTGAATGGCTGGGCCCTCTCCACAGTACCTGACCATGTCATGAGTGATGTAATATGTGAGATCGTAAGCAGCGCATTGAGTGGGCGTAAGTTATAGTCAGCTCAGGTAACTATAAATGCCGATCTGCTACGGTTTTGTGCGTGTGAAATCTGAGCCTAACCATACTGTCCCTGTAACCTTTGATTTTTCAGTGCATTTCGAAAGTATTTCAATTTTTTCCCCCTAATTGGAGCCTCTGAGAGTGGGTATGCGAGTGACTGTATAGGTCAGTGAGTGGGTGTGAGTAGCAGTATGGGTCTGTAGGTGGGAGTGATTTTGTGTGTGTATGAGTGGCTGTATGGGTCAGTAATGAGTGTGTGAGTGGCTGTATGAGTCTGTGAGTGGGTGTCTGAGTGTCTATGTGGGTGTGAGTGAGTGTGTGACTGTCTTTGTGGGTCTGTGATTGGCTATGTGAGTGGGTGTCTGAGTGTCTGTGTGGGTCTGTGAGTGGGTGTGTGAGTGCCTACATGGGTATGTTAATGGGTCTGTAAGTGCCTGCATGGGTCTGTGAGTGGGTGTGCTAATGCCAGCATAGGTCTGTGAGTCAGTGTGTGAGTGCCTCTGTGGGTCTGAGTGTGGACTTGAGAGTTCCTGCATGGCTCTGTGAGTGGGTGTGTGAAAGTCTGTTGAGGTCTGTGAGTGGGTGTGTGACAGCCTGTGCGGGTCTGTAAATGGGCGTGAGAGTACCTGTCTGGGTGCCTGAGTAGGTCTGAAAGTATTTTTTCAAAGTGCGTCAAGATTCAGGGATCTGTTGCGGATTGTGCTGAGCCATGCATGGGATCCGTGGATTTCCAAAGTGGAAAAAACTCAGTTTTGTGCCCAATATAGATCCCTTTGACACTCCTCTAACCTGACCTCTAACCTGACCCATTTAATCATTTTGAAGATTACGTTTAAGACCTCAGGACTATTCCCTGATACTTAAAGTGGTTGCTGCAACCTCCTGGTCAGGTTATGCTCAGCCTCTGTGTCCCTAGATATACAATTTTGTTTTTCTAATAATAACTCTACAATTACTGGACAGACTTACATCAGATCACAAAAAGGGCTCTTTCTGAACCAACAGTTACCTGTCTACCAAATTTGCTGTAATTCCTTACAGCAGTTAGGGCTGTAGTCATGTTTCGAAATCCATATGAGAGATTGCATAGGAAACACATTTTTTGCCCCCCCCCCCTTTTTTTCTCGGTCCCGCTTCATCAATCACTCTGAAAGTTTACATGCAGAACTAGATAAACCGTGCCACTTGTTTTGGGAAATTTTGTGAAAATTTTTCAAACAGCGCTAAAGTTGTAAGCAAGTCACAAAATGCTTTTCCTGTGGAAACCAGGTCCTAAGTATGACTACATAATCACACACAAACATTTATACTTGCCTAATATGTGTGGTGGTAAAGGCATGCGTGGTAAAGGCAAATGCGTTGTAAAAATGTGCATGGTAAAAAATGCATGGTAAAGGTACTGCGTGCTAATTTCAACGTTGTAAAGGCTATTTCTCCATTGGCTGCTGATCACTAGACGAATTCAGTTTAAGACTCTAGGGGTCACATGCAGAAAGGTAAGTGTATGTGATTACCAAATTGTTAATTTTTGCGATTCGCTATTTGGTAAAAGCAAAGACCCATGCACAAATGTGTAGTTTACAAATTTTGCGATTCCCAGTGGGCTGCAAATTGACCTGCCTCGTGAATAATAATGAGGTAGGTCTCGGTTTACGACCCATTGGGAATCGCAAAAGTCATCACTGCCTACTCATAAAAAATGTTGTTACAAATATTCACCAGGGGGCGGGACCCCTTGGGATCCCTTCCAATTTGTGAATGGGCTACCACCTACTTGAAGTAGGTTGTAAAATGCAAATGATTTGCTACTGCATTACAACTGCGATTCAACATTAAGAAGGGACGCCCTAAACACGCCCCTTCCTAATACCAAATCGCAAACCCGCTTTGCGATTCGGTAATAGGTTACAGAATCACAAATAGGGATCTGCACATTTCAAAAAGCCCTTCTGCGTTCACAAACGGGCCGATTATCCGATTTGGCCTGTTTGCAAACACAAAAACCCTTTGTACAAGTGGTCTCAAATATTATTCACAGAGCAATACACAATTCTAGTCCTTCCAGTCTACAGAAATTCCTTAACATCTATTCTCCACCAAGGTCTTCAGGATCTTCAAAGGCCCATCTCCTTCTGCTTGCCAGGTTTTGGCAATCCCGAAGAGATTGTCGATCAATGACTGTGCTAGGTAATTTCCCTCACTCTCTGAAAGCTGTTTCGGACACATCAGTACTTTGCCAAGGATCAATTTTGGTGTTAATTGTTGAAGCTCCTCAGAGTTAGTGTAACTTCATCCCAACCATTTACAAGAGTATGGAGTACTTAAGGCTGTGAAAATGACGCTGATGCCCCTAGAAGCGTAAGAGGTGCCAAATCTTGTTTGTTAAAGACATTAAATATGGTGGTCTGAGTGTCGAATAGAATACTTCCTGTGGCCATAAAAGGATGAAATTCTGAAAGTTGGCCCTAGGACTTCATTGTGGTGTATGAGGTCCTGCAGTTGAATGGTCACTACCTTTTCCAGCGTCTTTAATAGCAAAGACCTCCCTGTCGTGTTAGTGGCAAAACTTTGCAAATCTAAAGCTATTGAGTTCAGAACATTACATTAGTCTAGAATTGCCATTCTGACCTGCTAAAACCCTTCTCTCCACTATCAAAAGCCTCCTGCTTGTTCTAGTAAAACACATATCATTCTGAGTGCACAAGCTAGCATCAGGTAGTCATGAAAATTCCCCTATGCTGGATTGGGACATAAAATTGACCCCAGGGAAATTCAAAGCAACTCTGATTGTTTTATGACATGCTGTGTTGGTCTTGCTACTGCGTATGCGAACTAAAGTGAAATATCAGAAAAATGAAAATTAAATATACAACCAAGGTTGGAATGAATACAACCAGGTAACCTGAATTTATAGGCGTAGATATCCTCGACAAATCACCGGATGCTGTTGGCACCCGTGATTCACGAGGACCGGACCTCACCTCACCTGGCAACAGCTCAGGACAAGAGGCCCCGCTCTGTCCGTTGGTACCTCGAGCCGGTACTGAGCTCTTGATGGAGGCCATTTTTCTGACATTTCACTTTAGTTCACATACGCAGTAGCTATAGTACATGCAGTGGTCCTGAGGAAGGCCTTGGACTATCTAACATCCGACTGGCCGAAACATGTAGACCTGATAATTCCAGCAGTTATTCTGTTAAAACTGTTTTTGCATTGTTTTTAGTTTGGATATCAGAAGATACCCATAAAAAATATTTTCTCTTTTGATATTCAATTTTAATCTGCACTTATCACTTTCTGTTAATTTTTGCACTGCGCCCGTCACTCTACCACTCTAGCTCTTCATTCTGGATAGGTGCTGTTTAGCTCCCTACATCAAAGTGTGAACAAAAACATCTGTGAGCTCCCTTCTATTAGATAGAAGGTCACAGTCCTTGGTTACCTTAGTGGGTAACCAGGAGGAGATCCCAGATGATGAAGCATGTCACCTAGGTGAGTGATGGGAATCCGTCCTCCTTTTAGGATTTCCCTTGTATTTTTACACTTTCCAAGTTCCTTCCTAACTATTGGTCTATGAGATTATTACTACTCGGCATTGAATGTGTGTGAGGCTCCCTGGGCCTTGTAGACCCGTGGATCCTTTATGGTGTTATGTACGTTATAGATGGGGAATAGGTCCACGCTTGGTCTTTAAAAATTCCCTTAGACCCTCCCTCTCGTAGTTCTGTTTTTATGTGGTGGGTACAGTTCATTAAACATGGTGCGTCAAGAGCATGGTTGGAGTCCATGGTGAAAGTTCACAAAAGTGTTGCTGGATCGACTGAAGTCTCTGTTAGACTATTTTGCTGTATCCAGTAACCTGGCGGTGGGGCCATGTCTCGTCCAACTCTCCCGCTGGGGAGGCCTTTTGTTGGGTTTGCCACGGGACTGCATGTGAGTTTCGCTGGGTCTGCGTGTGTGCCAACGGGGGGGGCAGCTGCAAGACCACCGAGGAGCCAGTACCCAATCGCTCGCACAAAACTCAGGGGTGGATGAGTCTTGGTCAAGACATGTTCTCACTGCCGCAGTTCAAGTGTAAGCCAGGTTAGCAGGTAGTCGCTGGGTCTTCGTGTTGGCTTGTTTGGCAACAGTGTGGGACTCCAACCGATCGGTACTCTGGAGATGGTAGTACTTGACGTGTTTGACGAGGACTGGCATGATAGTATTGCCAGCTGTGTGGTGAATCTGGACAACGGTTGGTGATGACTTGCCTTGATGGTTGCATTCCTTCTGTCTTGAGTCAATCACCTGGAGCGGGGGTGGTCAGGTGCCTCCATTTCCTTTGGGGAGGCAGTTACATGCGTGCACTTGGACTTCTTGGGCTACTAGGACGTTGGTGACAGTGGCGTGATAGACACGCTAAGAAATGTGAGACTCTGTATGCGCAGGCTTGCGGCTTACTCTTGGGCTCCCGCTGGGCGGTCGCCAGTTCATTCTCTGGTTGTCACCCTCTTCACTTGCTGTTGGTGTGTCGGGATGCACTCCTTTAGCAGCTCGGGTTCTCTTCAGCATCCAGCCGGCCACTCATGACTTCCCCTCCGGAACTGGGTCGGTTGTCCGATTCTTCGTCTAGACCCTCCGGTCACATTTCCTGCTGAGTGTGTTGCATGCACATGGCAATGATGATGTGGTTGCCATTGGACCTGACGATCTTCTAGGAGAGGAGGTTTGTGGAGGGACTTTGCAGCCATGTGTCTTTGTCTTGCTGAGGCGTTCCTTCACCCATGGCATCTGTGGTCAGGAGCAGGGATGCCGTCTCACTTAGACTGCCGACGCTCAGGGATGGACAGTCAAACCGGGAAGCGTTGGGGAGAGACGCGGTTTGCGCTTGCTGCGGCTTACGTTTGGTTCTCCCATGGGGCTGTCTCCAGGAACGTCGGTCCGCCTTGGTGGCTGTCTGGTGTCTCTAGGTGCGTTCTTGGCTTGCGGTGGTCCGGGTCCTTGTGCTTCTCTTCTAGTTCTCTCCAGCGCACCTGTGTTCGTCCAGTTCTTCATGGCGACAGGATTGTCACTGTTCTTTTCGGTTCTTCCTCCTTGGTGCAGTCGCATGCACCTTCTTCCAATCAGGCCAACTGGCCCTATTAACTTTGACAGTCTCTGGGCTATGCGGGCAAGACTTCCAGTTGCCCTCCTCTCTTCTTCTTCCTGGATTTTTGCAGTGTCAGGGTGGCCGTTACCTTCTTTGCTCAAGGGCGTCATGCTTGCACCTCGAGGCAGCGCAATCCTGGTCCTGCCTCCTTTCAGGCATGCTTGGTCACTTCAAGTGATGTGCTCCTTGCTTCCAGTGTGATGCTGCATCCGGCCATGTGCTGTATGTCCTTGGGGCACATGTTGCGGTGACAACTTGCCACGTGGAGTGTGCGACTCTCTTCTTGCCTGTCTTGGTTCACGGACGACTCCGTCTTGAGGCAGTGTGAGGGAGGACACTGTGCTGTCTTTGGCTCACTGCGGGGCTTCGCTGGAGCAGTGGAGATGTGGAGGCTCTTCTTGCTGCCTTAAGCCGTGCTTCTTTTCTGTGGAGATGTCCCTCTCTCCTGGGCGTTTGCCCGTGCTGACAATCTTCTGATTGCATGCGTTGCGCTCTTTGGTTGCGCTCTTGTTCCTTCTTCCAGGGTGTCAGTTACTTTCTTTTAGCGTGGCTGTTCACCATCGGGCGCTTGAGTCGCAATGTCCTTGCTTTGAGGTGGAGTTAGACAGCCACTGGTGGT
Source organism: Triturus cristatus (assembly GCF_964204655.1). Classification (NCBI taxonomy): domain Eukaryota; kingdom Metazoa; phylum Chordata; class Amphibia; order Caudata; family Salamandridae; genus Triturus; species Triturus cristatus. Next base: position 93,046,280 of record NC_140589.1, on the reverse strand, counting down.
ACGCGCTCGGCACCAGCTTTTCTTATGTGTTAAGGGGGGTAGCTGCCTTGAGACTTTGCTGTCTTTGAGTGTGTCTTTGCTTTTCTCACTTGCAGGATGCAGAGGACCACTCTCTGGGCATTCATGCCACTGGGGCCTTTGCAGTCTGCTGCTGGCCTGTTAGCCTCTCTTCCTTGGCTTCCACCCTGTCTGTTGAAATCTCGTACTTGACCTTCCCTCCCATATTGTGATATCTGCCTGATGGCCACTCATACACTGCTCACAATACGTCCTTACCCTCATTATTTTCTATGGGAGGGTGTTGCAGGACCAGTGGTTGGTTATGTGTAATGCTGGACTCTCTACAAAAGTGTAAGTTACTACAAAAGTGCAGTTTGTAACACTGAAAAGTATTAAACGTACTAAAAACTGCAAGTTATCTTTGTGAATCAGGCCCTCAATGTGTAACTATTGCACAGCATCAGTGCACAATAAATCACTCTGGGTCTGATTCACTTCATTACTCATTACTCATACTTAAGATTGTGAGTCTTATGAGCCAAGCTTCACGTAAGAACGAGGGTGCTAGTCTCAGTTTTAGAGATTGAGTGAATTTACACAATTTATTTCTTTATTTATTTTTGAGTTTTATAAAGCACTAGCTAGACCCAAGGCATCAGAGCACTTTTCAGATATAGAATAATGCAAATTCATGTGAGTCATAGCAGTCAAAAAAAGCATAGAGCAATACAGCATTTAAGGTAATTTTGTTAGCCACAGTCCAAAGATTGAACAAGTCAGGCGACTGCATCGGAGGATCCTGTTGATGAGGGTTGGATCTTTGGGAGATGTGTATCATTCTATAAGTGTGTTGAAGTAGTTGTTAAGTATTAGAGATTCGAGGTCCTATTTGAGGCACGAAAAGGAGGGGTTACAGCGGAGTTCCTTAGGGAGTGAGTTCCCAGTCCTAGGAGCATTTTCTGAGAAAGAGCACGCCTTAGTTGATTTCTTCTTCAGATTTTGTGGTATGAGAAGGAGTGAGTTGGAGCTTCTCAGTGCCCGGCCTCTTCCTGTCTTCCTGCCAATTGAGGCTCTTGAGGGCAGGTGAGATGTGATCAAATCATTTAATTACTGTGAGAAGTCTGGCAGCAGCATTGCGAGTTGCTCTTAGGGGCGAAAGGTGACTTTTCCGAGTTCCAGTGATATATGTGTTACCTTAGTCAAGTTTGGATTGCACTACAATCTTAAGATCGTCGGGGTAATAAACGGCTTGATTTTCTCGCGATATTTTGGTGTGTAGAGTGCTCCTTTGGCTGAGTTGTTGATGTGCTCCTTCATTGACAAGCTTTTGTCCAGATTGATACCCAGTGACTTCCGGAGCTGGAAAGTGAAAGAGAACAGTTTAGTGCGTCCAAATTCTTGAACCATTCTTGAATTGGTAAAGGTTTATTTTTAGGGGAAATTAGTAGTAGTTCAGTCTAGTTGGGGTTCAGCTTTAGGTGGTTGGTGCCTAACCAGGTTTGTATATTGGTTAGTGTGGCGTTCAGATGCCAGATGTCTCTGGGTGAAGTTTTTGTAGAAGATTTGTGTGTCGTTGGCATATAGCTGATATTTAACCCCTGCTTGGTTCAGTATCACTGATAGGAGTTCCTTGCAAAGATTAAATAGGGCTGGAGAGAGGATTGAGCTTTGAGGTACATCTTGTGAAACTGGTGCAGGCTTAGAGAGGCTACTGTTTATTTTTATTTGTGGAGAGCAATGTTTCAGATAGGGCGAGAACCATATCAAGACTGTGTCATTAATAGCAGTGCAATTCTTAATGGTCTCAAGTAAAGCTGGATGATCTACTGTGTCAAATGCTGCCGATAAGTCTAGTAGGATTAGTAGCCAGGAGTCTCCTTCATCTAAGGTTCTGAGAATATTTTAATAACCCCATGGAGTGACATAAGGGCACGATTCATCTGGCTCTAGCTTTCAGTATGCTGTATAAAAAAATAACAATTGTCCATTGGATTATTTAGAGCAACAACATTCAGGGCACATTTTAAGACTTAATAGCAGGGAGTGGCCCGGATAACGTAAAGATGGCTACGGGAAGAATGCCATACCTAAACTACCTAAACTTCAAGTAGAGCGATCTTAAAAAAGAGGGATTTATAAAATCAAGGAATTCTGCTTGCTTGAAATTGTTTTTTATAAAGCAGGAAAGCCACAGACCGGCTATCACGAGAGTTCCAAAAAGAGAACCCAATACCTCCCCTTAGCAGTAGTGACTAGAGCTGCCTGGATTATACAAGCAGTCACTCAAGACTAGGTCAAACCCAAGCAGCATTTATTGTGCCAGTCTGCCATAGACAGGCTATATATTATGCATAGAAAACATACACACTTCTAAGATTTAATAACATACTTCAATAATTAAAACATAGCATTTACAATAACACGTACTGATGTATAGCAGACAGACTGCTCTAAAAATACTAATACTTTAACAAATTAATTATCTAATCAAAGTGAAAAAAATTGTGGAGCTGCATAAATAATTACAAATCACCAAATTCGGTTAAATCGCTAATAAAGTGCTTTTCGAGATGGCCCGTGTCTATAAAAGTGCTAGTGCCTGGCCAATGACCAGCTCTGGAACATTGGTTCTTATAAGGACACACTATTACAGCTGGCCAGAAAGACATCAGTTGCTGGGCTGCATAGATGATTTCAGGACCAACCAAAACAAACTTGCTCAGTATTAACCCCTTCGCTGCTAGACCTTGTTCTCCCCGTGCTAAGCCTTTTTTTGGCTATTTGGGGTAGTTTGTGCTTAGGCCCCTGTAACTTTCTGATCACATAAGATATCCACGCCAAATTTGCGTCCTTTTCTTTCAACATTATCGGGATTCTAAAGGTACCCAGGATTTGTGGATTGCCCTGGAGGGGACCCACAAATTAGCCAAAATACAGCTAAATTTTAGTTTTTTTGTGAAAAATGGGAAAAAAGTGCTGCAAATGAAAGCCTCTGTTTTTTTCCCCTGCAAACGGTATCAACAAAGGGTTTATGGGGCTGCAATCACCATATCCCGGCTTTTAGTGACTGACAGACTTTTGTCAGAAAACCAACATTTTTTACACAGTTTTGGCATTTTACTGGGATATTACCTATTTTTGCTATTTTTTGTGCTTTCAACCTTCTTCCAGTTAATGTTAGAAATGGGTATGAAAGCAATAATGGATACTGGAAAGCTATACATTTTAGAAAAGTAGACAAAATTCTGAATTTAGCAAGGGGTTATTTGTGTAGATCCTTCAAGGTTTCTTTATAGAAACTAAAAGTTAAATATAGGAAAAATTGAAAATTAGTTTAAAAAAACAGCCATTTGTGCCAACGTTTTCACCTGTAACTTCTTCTAATTGTAACAGCTGTTTGAAACCTATATACCGTTACAACTGCTGGACCGTTCTGGTTGTGGGGATATATAGGACTTGTGGGTTCACCAAGAACCCGACGAACCCAGAACCAATAACTGAGCATTGTCTTGCAATGGTTTTTCATTATGTACCGGGTATATATATTCATTTGGGAAAATATATGAATGGCAAAATCGGTATGAAAGACACCTAAGTATTTCTGAAATTGGAACAAAATATAGGGTTTAGAAACAGTGTATATTTGCACATTTACAAAATTGGGAGTACCCATACCAGCATGAGAATTATAGGTCATTTTTCGAAATTACTTCCTTTTTAGGTCTCGCCTGAGACAGCGCTTTAGCGCTGCTCTCGCGAGAGCTTTTGTAAATGGGGGGTCTGGAAGTGCAAACGAGTGCTTTCAGGCCTCCAAATACAGTGCATGTGCGCCGGTCGGGCGCGCGCACCATTTGGAGGCCTGAAAGCACTCGTTTGCTTTCACTTTCGTGGGCCGCACGGCCGCTTTGATGTTTGATCACGATCACTTTCACACAGTGCATGTGCTCTGGGCGCGCACACCATTTGGCAGCCTGCGTGTACATTTCGCGGGCGCTTTGATGTTCTCAGTGAGCCGAGCGGCCACTGCGAACATCAAAGCGCCCGCGAAATGTACACGCCATTTGCCACCCCCTCCCTTATCCCACTTCCTGCTTGTCTTGTTTGACAGGCATCTTCACTTGCTTTTTCGAGTACCCTTTAAGGGAGTGATGCAACGTGTTGATAAAGTAACTTCTTGCGTAACTCGTGCTAGCACTGGCCTCCATCTGCCATAGGTCCCTTTGATGGTACTAAAGTGGTATTTTTCCAACACCTTACAGCGTTGGTTTAGGCTTTTCATTCATTGATTCAGTCCAGCTCTGGTCTCCAGCTATGCATGCTACTTACACTAACAAGCATTTGCAATGCAATAGGTCTCGCAGTTACACGAGTTAAAGCTATTGGCATTGTAAATGACAATGCCAATAGGCATTGTTATTTGCAATGTCAATAGCTCAAACTCGCGTAAATGCGAGACCTAATGCATTGCAAATGCTTGTTACACATTGTCTTTCATTTGGAAGGTAGAAATGGATCGAAAGTCAATCGGTAATAACAGTTGCTCAAAAAGTCTGTGTTACCCTAAGTCTCCCAATGAAAATGGTAATTCACTTGTGTGAGTAAGCCTAGTGCCCCACGACAGGAAACGTCTCAAAACGCAACATGGAAACACTTTATTTTTACAGTGAAAACTGACCCTTTTTTTGCAAAGTGCCTAGCTGTAGTTTTTTAACCCTAGCTCTGCCGGCACCGTAGGGAAACTTAGCAAACCTATACATTTTTGAAAACTAGACATCCAGGGGAATCCATGATGGGGTGACTTGACTGGCTCTTACCAGGTTCTGTTACCCAGAATCCCTTGCAAACCGAAACATTTGTCCAAAAAACCACATTTCCTCACATTTTTGTGGTGGAAGGTGCTGGAATCTGCGTGGATCCACAACATTCCACCCACCCCGCATTCCCCAAAGTCTTCCGAGAAAAATGGTACCTCACTTGCGTGGGTGGGTCAAGTACCCGTGACAGACTGTACACCTTGGCAGAGAGACAAAAAAGTCAAAGATTACTGCACAGCCATCTATTCCTCAAACACACACATACTGGTTGGATTTGGCACGAGGGCGAGTGATGGTTCAGTATATAAAATTTGATTGACAAGAGATTTCACAAAAATGAAATGCACTGTCTATAATTGAAAGGACAAATAACTGAACCAGTGACTCGCAGCTCATGAGCTGTAAAGCCATGTCAAGGCCCCAACCGCTTTACAGGCCACAACCGCTTTACAGGCCATTAACACACCTTTCATACGTGATACACACAAGACCATTCACACCACCAGGCATGAAACCAACACATTACAACATTCACAAAAAGGTACACCCTGCTTGAGAAAGACAGAAAAGACAAATATTTTTGCACAACCACCTATTCCTCAAGCACAAATACATACCGGTTGGATTTGGCACGAGGGTGAGTGATGGTTCAGTATATACAGTTGTATTAACCAGAGATTTCACAAAAATGAAATGCACTGTTAATAATTGAAAGGACGAGAAACTGAATCATTGACACACAGCTCGTGAGCTGTAAAGCTACGGCAAGGCACCAACCTCTTTACAGGCCATTCATATACCTTTCAGACGTGTGACACATACAAAACCATTCCCACCGCCAGCCGCGGACCCAGCACATTACAACAATCACACCAGCAGACAGCGCCATTCAAGGGCCCATCACTTTCACACGCCCACATTCCTGACACAGCAACCACACCAGCTCACGGATTGCGTGGGGTGGCGTTTGGTTAGCAGTGTGTGTAGTGACCAGCAGCAAGTCACTACTCACACACTGCCAGCCAAGCGCCAGTCTACGCACACCACCAGTTGAGCGCCAATCCACACACACCACCAGTCAAGTGCCAGTCCATGCACAACGCCAGCCAAGCGCCAGTCCAGGCACACCACCAGCCAAGCACCAGTCCACATACACAGGCAGCCAAACGCCAGTCCACGCACATCGTCAGCCAAGCGCCAGTCCATGCACACCGCCAGCCAAGCGCCAGTCCACGCACACCGCCAGCCAAGCGCCAGTCCATGCATACCACCTGCCAAGCACCAGTCCACGCACACCACCACCCAAGCGTCAGCCTACACACACCGCCATCACATTTAGGATTTTTTTATACAAAAAGGAAATCACAAACAAATTGCAAATAGATAAAAATCTACTAACACAAAATCTGAAACTTAATACATTGCACAAAAGCCAACCTTGAAACTGAACAAAAAATATAAAACAATAGAGACCAGACAGTTCACTTTACCACTCATGGATGCTCCCAAAAATGATTTTGCGTGTGGTACATTCTAAAACAAGCAGGCACACACAGCGCAGGGTTAGAAGGACACTCGGGGCAGTACATACGAGTCTCCTTCTGTGTACCTCTTCGCCAACAGACTCTACTTCTCCTACTGGGAAAGTGTTTGGAGGGCGTGGGAGTGATCAGGAAAGTGGCGATCTTTCAATCTAGCCATATCCTTCACCACTCCAACTGTAGGAACACTTGCCTTGTCCACTACAACAAGGCTGCCTAATACAGACTCCTGAAACTTAGCAAAAGTCATCTTTGACTCAGCACAACAATCCTTGACTACAACAAAAGCATTAAAGGTTGCCAAGTGGAAAAGATGGATAGCCAATTTCTTATACCAAATGTAAGCCTAACGAAGAGCAGTTTAAGGTTCCAACCTCTGATCTACCCTTTCAACACCACCTATGTGCCTATTAAAGTCTAAAATGCACACAGGTTTGTACGCTTCAGAAACCTGACCCCAAACAGTCACAGGTGAAGTGCTTTCCTCATGGATGGTAGTGAGCATATAGACATCTCTCTCTCTGAAAACTTCACAGCAAGAAGTTCCTCGCAATGCAACCCACAGCACTGTCCCCACACAAGCTTTTGACAAACAAGTTTTTTTGGGAAACCTTTACGGTTAGAGCGGATTGTGCCACAAGCAACAGTGTCCACTTTAGCCAATTCCCTGAACAACCGCACACCAGTGTAGAAGTTATCTACATATAAATGGTGACCTTTGTTAAAAAGCCCTCTGCTAAGTTCCCACACAATTTTCTCAGTCACTCCAAAAGTGGATGGACAACCAGGGAGCTAATCCTGGATTCCTTACCGATGTACACCCTGAAATTAGAGACATATCCAGTCTTACTGTCACACAGCATATACAGCTTTATTCCATAGCGTGCACTCTTACTAGGAATGTATTGCCTAAAAACCAAGCGGCCCTTGAACAAGACCAAAGACTCATCCACTGCTATTTCTTTCCCTGGAGCATAGATCTTAGAAAATCGATCTACAAAGTGATCAATGACAGGCCGAATCTGAAAAAGACAGTCACAATCAGGGTGATCTTGTGGCAACGCTAAACAATTATCGACAAAATGCAGCATCCGAAGCAGAAGCAAATACCTATCAGGACTCATGACTGCCAGAAATATAGCCGTTGCCATGAAGGGACTAGTGGACCAATATGAAGACAATGATTCATTAGCAAGCCCATCAAAAAAGTTAAACCCAAGAACTTCTTCATCTCTTCCAGATTTGGGGGAGTCCACCGGGTAGCTCTAGAGTGAGGCCTTAGGCTGGCACTGTTGTCCCTCAAAAACTGTTTGGTATACAAATTAGTCTGCTCAACAACCTCTGCCAAAAATACATCGTCCATAAACAACTGAAAAGAAATTCTCTGCAAAACGTTTTCAGTATTCACTCTACACCCTGGAACACTAGTAAAGTCTGGAAATGCCGGCTGCACCATGCCTGGGGCAACCCAGAGGTCATCACTTCCAACAGGAAGCCTTGCAGCCCCAGGATGTAGCCCAGATGACTCTTGCTGCACTATTGGCACATCAATGTCCTCCTCTAAAACAGGCACTTCATCCGCACTAAGAGTAGCTTCACCCGCACTGAGCGTAGCTTCATCATCTGATGATTCCATGTGGAGAGAAAACTCACTGCCTGAATCTTCCACTCCCTCCTCCGCCTCAGATGCAGAGTCAGCCACTAAACCATGGTCAGAGGAAGACTCAAAAAGCATACCAACATCCTGCTGAGCAGTAATCCTGCGGCTAGCCATTATCCTTACTAAGAAAGGAGACTGCACAAACAAGTCAACAGCAACCAACACTGTGCAAAATAAGTAAGTTAAAAATATGTGTGCCTTTATCACAAAGATCTATATACTCAAAAACTATACGATTCACTTGCAAGAGAAAGCTACACTCACCAGCACCTACTCTGCAGAGACACGGCAAAAACCATCGATATCCCACTAGCAAGAAAAAACCAAAACCAATTACTCACAAGACAACAAAATAGACATTGAGCACAGATGCAAAAAGTTTTTGACACTCAAATAACAGAAGCCAAACATACTGCTATTCTTACACCATATTGCAAAAAACGCATTCATGCAGAGAAATGAAACTCATGTACATCGTACAAAAAAAAGTCTCTTACCAAACACATGCAACTACACAAACAGCAGAACCACCAGTAACGAAACCGCAACTTGGAACAGTCTAAAGAGCAAAAGCCTTGAACTAGAACAAAAAGGGAGAAATAAAGCATTACAATTGCAATTCACAAGAAATAAAACAATTAACATTATAACATGCTATGTCACTACCCAAATGGTCAATCTGTCAGATGGGCCTTCAAATAGGAAAAATGGGGGTTGCTCTTGCCCAAGGGATCGGGTGAGGTTGTCTGCCAGGCCGATCTCTCTCCCAGGTGGGGCAGAAAACAGTAGAAAGAAATGTGCCCCTCCTTTGCAAAAGAAATAAATCCCTGGTGGCTAGTAAGGTTTTCTGCCTCCCCCTCCCGCCTAGGACAGAAAGGCCAAAAAAGGGGCAGATCTGTCCCCAGGAGGGGCATACAAAACATTAACCCCATTTTACCCCCTTGGAAGCAACCATGCCGCTTCCATTACACACAAAACAAAATCCCTTGTGCCCAAGGGGTCGCTTCCATTTAAATAAAAATAAAAACTCCCTAGTGTCTAGTGAGGTTTTCTGCTGGGGACAGAAGGGCCATATAAATGGGCCAATCTGCCCCCGGGGGGGGGGGCAGAATGGACATTAAAAAAATATGCCCACTGGAAGCAACCCTTGTCCAAGGGGTCGCTTCCATTTTATTTTTTTTAATATACCTGGCTCTAGTGGGTTTTTCTGCCCCCCCCCCCACCCCCGGGCCAGAAACGGCAAAACATACAGGCAATCTGTCCCCGGGGAGGGGGGGTCAGAAAAGCCCTAAAAATTATTGGCCCCATAAGGAAGCTACCCTTGCCCAAGGGGTCGCTTCCTTTAACTAAATAAAGAATCCCTGGTGCCTAGTGGCTCATTCCTGCTTCAGGATCGCGACGCTGTGATCTATCGTGCAGCAGGAATGCCTAGCATTGAGACATCAGGGGAGAGGAAGAACTCTTTCCTCTCCCCCGATGCCTCAATATATCCCAAATTACTCCTTCACCCCGCCCCACCGGAGCAAGAAAACTTACCTCGCGCCTCCTGGACGCCTAGAAGCTCATGGCTTCCGGGGGTGGCAGCGGGAACTCTTCCGCTACCATCCCCCTTTGTGGGGGCTAGATGGGATGCCCATGGGGGGAGCGCCAGTGCTTCCCCCATGGGTGGGTGCCATTACGGAGCGGTTCCATCATGAGCACATACCCACCGTGGCTCATGACGGAACCGCTCCGTCATGAGCACTCAAAGGATAAAAGTGCATCTTTGAGTGGCCCTGGCACTGTAAAAAAAAGTGCTCGTGCGTAGCCATCAACCCGCTCTAAAGTGCTGATAGCTATAAAAATAGACTAGTTACATCTGATCGAAAGGGCATCTGGTTGAAGAATCACAGAAATATTTTCAAACTAATTCAAAATAGATTGTGTCAATCTAATGACCCCTCAGCATTTGATCAGAGTCAGTGCACATACACACTGTCAAGGCATCCTTGCAATTTCTCGTCACATAAGTATTCAAAAGAGGGCAGAGAAAAGCTCTTCTGGCTTTTAACTAAAAGTACAAAGCAACATAAAGTGAACTACAGACTCTGCCCCTCCAAAATCACATCCACAAGTAGATTGATTGCTTCCACCCTTTTTCCATGAGCCGGTGTACTGCTTCACCGGCAGAGCACCTAGCCTGACTGTAATATGCAATGATCTTTTGAAAAGGTGGATTCAGTTTGGCCAAGTATGGTTCAAAGTTCGGAGTGGGCTGTAGTCTCCAGAGCTGGTCTATCTTCCTCCCAACAGATTAATGAACATTTATTGCCAGAACCTTTCCTTTCCAGTATCCTTCATCATTTTTCCTGGTTCAAACCAGCAATCAGCGCATCCTCTGGTTTGCAAAACGTTAGCCACATGTCAGACTAACCTTGTGCCAGTTGATTCCACAGAAGCAGAAGAGTATTTTCCAAATCCCCCTGCAATCTGCCGACCATGAAGTTTCGCCTGCCTGCAGACCACGGGGGGAAGGGGAATATGGGAAGAGAGAGAAGAGAGAGGCTGCCTCGATTCTGGTCTGTTCTTCATACACCTCACAGGAGCCTTTACGGGTTGTTCCTATCTTGGGGTGATGGAGTTTGGTTAATACCTGTAGAGGGCGACACAAGCAAACTCAACATATGCAAATTCTCCTATTGAACATGCAATATATATATGTATATTATGTCTAGTTCTTGGGTACCTTTTAATACTGAGACAATTGCTACTCTCTCGGTTAAATGTCTTAACAATGTAGGAATAATGATTCTCTCTCGTAAAATGAGTTGTAGAATTAAAGCCAGTCTCTGTGTGCTAAATGCTGAGAAGGTTCGTGAGGAGACAATAACAAGACCTTACTTCGAAGTTCGGATGATAGCTCTGCAGAGTTAGTCTCTCGGAAGGCAAATGTCAACTGGAGTCAATATTCAGGAAACGCAATGCTGAAAGTCGGGTTACAGAAGAAACTTCTGAAGGTCTACTACTTGCCCCCAAAATATCAATAAATAATTGTGGAATGAGGAGAAAACCCCTCGGTGTGCACACCAAAAAAACGCCCACCAGTAGGCGAGACAGAAACTGAGGGCTGTCAAGGTGTTATTGAGTTCCTGTAACCAAAAATAATCCAGTGCTAAGAAACCCTGCTAAACGCTGAGGGAATTCAGTTGAAGTGCGCAAAGCAGCGCTCGAGCGCCGGTGAAGCTATCAACAAACGTCAGAGTGAGAGGAAGCATAGACCGCTGACCTCTCTCGCCGACATAGCCGCCATCTTGGAATTCCGCACTTCTTCTTATTAGAGAAAGTCTTCAAAAGGAGCGCCAGGAAGGATCGGAGGTAGGGCAACTGTCGTCTCCAGCGTGGGTAACTCCGAACCTTATGCCAAACACTGATCCTAGGCCTAGGGAGGGAGACTACAGCTAGGATTTTCCTGACAGTACCCCCTTCCAAAGAGGGTCCCCCCAACCTTGGCTTGTCTGGAAATGTCTTGTGAAATTCTGTAACTAGTCTAGGTGCATGGACATTGGAAGCGGGTTCCCAAGATCATTCCTCAGGACCAAACCCTTTCCAATCTATCAAATATGACAGACGATCTTTCACCAATTTAGAATCTAGAATTCTGTTCACCTCAAATTCCAAATCTGAACCTACTTGAATTCTAGGGATTGGTTCTTTGACATGCAGTTGTGGTGGATTTCTTTTAATTAAGGACACATTGAACACAGGGTGAATTTTTATCGATGGGGGCATTTTTAGTTTTACTGCTACCGGATTTACCATCCTGATCACCTCAAAGGGCCCAAGAAATCTGGGTTGAAACTTCCTATTTCCCTTTAGGCGTAAATGGCGTGTGGAAAGCCAAACCTTATCCCCCTCTCTGTACTGTGGATTTCTTTTTCTCCTTTTGTCAGCTTGTTTCTTGTAGGCAATTTTCGCTTGGCTCAGACTTTCCCTAGCTGTATTGTAGGCTGCATGTAATCTTTCGGTCAAATTTTCTACTGCGGGAACGGAATCATCCTTCTTTCCTACAAACACATTCAGGTTCTTTCCGTAATTTAAATAGAATGGAGAAAAGCCAGTGGATGAGTGGACTGCCGAATTATATGCAAACTCAGCAGTCCAAACCAAATCCGGCCACTCCCCTTCTTGATATTGTAAGTACAAACGCAGGTATTGCTCAAGTTCCCGGTTTACCTTCTCGGTCTGACCATCCGTCTCGGGATGATAACTGGTGGAAAATCTAGGGTCAACAACCAAGTGAGTCAGGAAGGACTTGCAGAAACGGGACACAAATTGGGAACCTCTATCTGAGATAACCACTGAGGGAACCCCATGAAGACGAACTACATGTAGAGTAAACAATTGGGCCAAATCTGGTGCTCGGGGAATGCTCTTTAAAGGAATGAAATGGGCCATCTTAGAGAAGGTGTCCACGAACACCAAAATGGTGTTGAAACCTTTGCTTGAGGGAAGGTCTACAATGAGATCCATCGAGACTGTGTGCCACGGGTAAGGGGGTGTAGGTAATGGGCACAATAGACCTTGTGGAGCTTGTCTAGTGGCCTTTCCCTTAACACACTTTTCACAATTTTGGATGTACTGTCTTATCTGATGGTTCATTTCTGGCCACCAAAAATACCTTTTGATCAATTCTGTGGTTTTCTTGACACCTTTATGACCCGCTAAGAGGTCATCATGAAAGGTTTTCAGGGCTAGTTCTTGGAGTTTGATGGTTGGTAGATATAGGGCATCTTTAAAGTACGGGAGGTTATTCTTAATTTGTCTTTCTGAGTTTTCCTCTGCCCATTCTCTCATAGCTCCAATTGGAAGAGATTTTTGGATTCCAAGTTCGAACCTGGAATACTCAGTGGCTCCAACAAATCTTTCTTCTGGGATGATGGAAGAGATTTCAGATTTTTCCAAATTTGCTGAGCTTATTCTGGAAAGGGCATCAGCCTTCCCATTAGAAGAACCGGGACGATAAGTAATAACAAAATTGAAGTCTGCGAAATATAATGACCATCTCAATTGTCTGGGAGTAAGAGTCTTAGCTGATTTCAAGTATTGCAGATTCTTATGGTCGGTGAACACTGTTACCACGTGTTTGGCCCCCAAAATGTAGTGTCTCCACTCCTGGAAGGCGTCCTTTACCGCTAATAACTCCTTGTCTGCGATTGGATAATTGAGTTCTGGAATTGTTAACCTTCGAGAACGATAAGCAACTGGATGTAGTTGGCCAGTAACTTTGTGTCGTTGGGACAAGATTCCACCGATGGCGTGATCCGATGCATCAGCCTCAACGTAAAAAGGCTCCTTTGGGTCAGGGTGTAACAAAATTGGGGCTGAAGTGAAGGCCTTCTTCAAAAAGACAAAGGCCTCTTCAGCCTCCGGACTCCAAAGAAAATTCACTCCTTTCTTTAGGAGACGAGTTAAAGGTACCACCTTCAGGGAGAAATCAAGGATGAAGCGTCGGTAAAAGTTGGCAAAGCCGATAAAACTCTGCACTTCTTTCACGGACTTAGGCGATGGCCAATTTTGGATTGCTTGGATCTTAGATAAGTCCATTGAAATTCCATTGGGAGAGAACACGAATCCCAAGAATTCCACTTCTTTTACATGGAAGGCACATTTTTCCAGTTTTACAAATAACTGCTTTTCTCTCAGTCTTTGAAGGATGGCCTTGACGTGGTGCACATGATCCGCTTCGCTGTCCGAAAATATCAAGATGTCATCAATGTACACAACTGCCACCCTATCCAAAAATTCTCTCAGGACATCATTAACGAAGTGTTGAAAGGCCGCGGGGGCATTTCATAACCCGTAGGGCATTACTTGGTATTCAAAAAGCCCAAAACGAGTACGAAACGTGGTCTGCCACTCGTCTCCCTCAGCCACTCGAATCAGGTGATAGGCACCACGAAGATCCAACTTCGTGAAGATCTTGGCGCTCTTAACCTGGTCCAATAACACCAAAATTAGTGGGAGGGGATATCGATTCTTGATGGTAACCTGATTTAATGCCCTGTAATCTATACAAGGCCGAAGCTCACCGCTCTTCTTAGGGACGAAGAACAAGGGAGAAGATACTGGAGACTGAGACGGATGGATAAATCCATTAGCAAGAAATTGATCCAGATATTCTTTCAAATATTTGTTTTCTGCTTCTGTTAGAGCATAAATACGACTACAAGGCAATACAGCTCCCGGTTCTAATTCAATCTTGCAGTCGTAGGGTCTGTGGGGCGGAAGTTTGTCTGCAGCTGTCTCATTAAAGACATCTTCGAACTCCTTATAGACACTTGGAATTTCTGTGGTAATTATAGAATAGATGTCTTGAGCAAATTGGATTAACATACTAGAAGAAGAATCTTGCCGCAACTTTTGAGTTTTATGGAAACAATTTTCTTGACAGAATCTTGAATTCATTTTAATCGTTCTTTTCTCCCAATCTATAGTAGGGTTTTGCTCAGTGAGCCAGGGTAGACCCAGGATAAGTTGGAACTGGGGTGCGTCAATAAGGTTGAATGAAATCTCTTCACGATGGTCATTCAAACCTACAAGTTCAATTACTTCTGTTTCCTCTGTGATGGGACCCGAGGATAAACTTGTTCCATCCACTGCTCGTACTGTCTCAACAATTTTCTTTTTGACAGATCGAATCCCCACTTCGAGCACTTTTCCTCCATTGAATCGTGCAGAAAAAGAGGCTGTAAGATGAGGAGCTGCGGTTTGTAGTGTATTGGCTATTTGCTGTGGATCTGGAGTTGTCTTTTGTTCTTTCACACCCATCAGAGCAACTCCTTTTACTGATGGGGTCTCTCTTTTAACGGATGATTTGACTTGGGTTTCTTTGGACACTCCTTCACATAATGACCTGTGTTCCCACAGTACATGCAAAGATTTCCCAACCGTTGCTTATCTTTCTCTTCTTTCGACAAAGGTCCTCTTATGTTGCCAATTTGCATTGGCTCTTCGCTCCCATGTGATTCCATCGGTTTGGATGCTTCCAATTTCGTTCTATCAAATCGTGGGGGAAGAGGACGGAAATCCCTTCTTTTTCAGATTTTCTCTCATTCAATCTTTGATCCATTTGTAGAACCAGGTCTATGAGTCCGGAGATCTCTGTAGACCTATTAGGGATTTGTGCCAGTGCGTCTTTTAATTCTTCTTTCAAACCTCTGTAGAAGATTGCAGCTCTTTTTGATTCGGGCCAATTAGTCTCAACCACAAGTTTATTAAATTGGGCTAGATATGAAATTAAGTCTTTGCTCCCCTGGCGCAACTCTAGAAGTTCGTTATCAGAGGCTTGAGTCACTGCTCTTCTGTCAAAGATGCGGAGCAATTCAGTTTTAAATCCTTCACAGTCATACAGGATGGGATTATTCTGTGTAACCAAAGGCATGGACCAGGCTGGGGCATCACCAGTCAAATAAGACAGTACAAAGGCATCTTTCAAGTGGTTTTCTGTAAAAATTACTGGTCTACAAAGAAAGTGCAGGGAGCATTGGGTCAGAAAAATTTGCGCTTTGTAAGGATCTCCACTAAAGCGTTCGGGAGGAGCTAGAGGAACTATGGGGGATACTGCGTGGATTATTTGGGTGGATAAATCAGGAGCAGATACTACAGGATTACCAGATATATTTTCTTTTGAAAACCCAGAGGTACTATCTGAGAGCTCCTCGACCCTGGCTCTGAGATTTTTATTATCTTCTATGGTTTGATTTAACTGTCTTTGCATAGTATCTAAAATGGCTACCAGTTCCTTAGCGTCTAAAACTTCAGCCATTCTGCTTGGGTGGAAATTAAAATTGGGACTTCAATCTGTCAGACTAACCTTGTGCCAGTTGATTCCACAGAAGCAGAAGAGTATTTTCCAAATCCCCCTGCAATCTGCCGACCAGGAAGTTACGCCTGCCTGCAGACCACGGGGGGAAGGGGAATATGGGAAGAGAGAGAACAGAGAGGCTGCCTCGAATCTTGTCTGTTCTTCATACACCTCATAGGAGCCTTTAGGGGTCTTCCTATCTTGGGGTGATGGAGTTTGGTGAATACCTGTAGAGGGCGACACAAGCAAACTCAACATATGCAAATTCTCCTATTGAACATGCGATATATATATGTATATTATGTCTAGTTCTTGGGTACTTTTTAATACTGAGACAATTGCTACTCTCTCGGTTAAATGTCTTAACAATATAGGAATAATGATTCTCTCTCGTAAAATGAATTGTAGAATTAAAGCCAGTCTCTGTGTGCTAAATGCTGAGAAGGTTCGTGAGGAGATAATAACAAGACCTTACTGCGAAGTTCGGATGATAGCTCTGCAGAGTTAGTCTCTCGGAAGGCAAATGTCAACTGGAGTCAATATTCAGGAAACGCAATGCTGAAAGTCGGGTTACAGAAGAAACTTCTGAAGGTCTACTACTTGCCCCAATAATATCAATAAATAATTGTGGAATGAGGAGAAAACCCCTCGGTGTGCACACCAAAAAAACGCCCACCAGTAGGCGAGACAGAAACTGAGGGCTGTCAAGGTGTTATTGAGTTCCTGTAACCAAAAATAATCCAGCACTAAGACAGCCTGCTAAACGCTGAGGGAATTCAGTTGAAGTGCGCAAAGCAGCGCTCGAGCGCCGGTGAAGCTATCAACAAACGTCAGGGTGAGAGGAAGCATAGACCGCTGACCTCTCTCGCAGACGTAGCCGCCATCTTGGAATTCCGCACTTCTTCTTAATAGAGAAAGTCTTCAAAAGGAGCGCCAGGAAGGATCGGAGGTAGGGCAACTATCGTCTCCAGCGTGGGTAACTCCGAACCTTATGCCAAACACTGATCCTAGGCCTAGGGAGGGAGACTACAGCTAGGATTTTCCTGACACCACATGACTAAACCAGGGTAATTTAACTGGTCTAGATTGCTCCTACCTCTTGCATGATGGCTGGTGGAAAGTGGATTATTAGTAATGATAAGTAGGGACCTATCAATAGTAATAAGGCCACAGACACAATAAAAGGTTCAGTCATGGTCTCAATAAATGATTCCCTTGCTCAGCCCTTAGCAGCAGGCAACGAGCAGGCGACAGGAGACAGGTGTGTAAAGCATTTAAAAACACAAATACATAAAAAAATTAAGACACACAACACAATAAAAATCCAACACCAATTTATAACAATAGGCTATATTTTTTGAGGATGATTAAAAACATCTTTGCGGAGTCTCACTTCGAATAAAACTCACTAGGGAGAGTAATCAATTGTTGAAATCCAGATTTACGAACTAACGCAAATTGAATAAATGTGTTTTAAAATATTTAAAAATGTAAACATTAATTTAAAACTGGTAAAAAATGATGAGATATGCCTCTCAAAAACTTTTAAAGGAACTCAGCACAATCGGTGGCACTTTTTTACACTTTATTATATTTTAATAAAATAATGCACCTTGCACTTTAAACATGCCAAACTACATACACCATAATGAATTGCAAAATATTGTTTTAGTGAAAATAATTGATGCCTGTGATTGTTGAATCATTATCCCGTGATCAAGGTCTGAGTACCGAACCGAAACGCGTTGGGCATGGAAATAGCCTTTTGCACGAATACATTTTCATAATCTGAATCCTAAGAGTGCGGTCTCATTTATCGCCTCGGTGGTTTGTTGGAAGAGATATATATATATATATATATATATATATATATATATATATATATATATATCCATGCGCAAGGTTGCCCTTTTAGAAGCTGCCGCACACAGTGGGGTTAAAGCACAAATCGCCACAGGTAGCTCCGTTGACAGCATGCCCCAAAGCTCTCCATACAGGCCATACGCGTTTCGAGCGTGTTTGCCGCTCTTGTTCACTGGCTGAAATGATGGAAGAAACAGGCCAAATGAAAACAGGTGATTTATTGTGATAACGAGTCCCGCCCAAGTGGGCGTCGTACACAGGCATTCTGGTCACAGTAGTCCCGAAATAATGCCTCAGACTCCCAGTTTTCTCAAAACAAGTGTGCTGCTTCCTTCATCATTTAAAATTAACTGTCCTTGTTAGGTGAAGAGCGATGATTGCAACACTGGCCTCAGCGCCAATATCTGCCTGTGGTTGAGGCCCCCACCGTTCCCTTGAGAGTCCGTGAATCACAGCACTCAGGATCCGCCCAAAAGCAGCGGGGCAGCTCCGCGACCGAGCCAGCCGCTTGTAGATCCATACGCAAGGTTGCCCTTTTAGAAGCTGCCGCACACAGTGGGGTTAAAGCACAAATCGCCACAGGTAGCTCCGTTGACAGCATGCCCCAAAGCTCTCCATACAGGCCATACGCATTTTGAGCGTGTTTGCCGCTCTTGTTCACTGGCTGAAATGATGGAAGAAACAGGCCAAATAAAAACAGGTGATTTATTGTGATAACGAGTCCCGCCCAAGTGGGCGTCGTACACAGGCATTCTGGTCACAGTAGTCCCGAAATAATGCCTCAGACTCCCAGTTTTCTCAAAACAAGTGTGCTGCTTCCTTCATCATTTAAAATTAACTGTCCTTGTTAGGTGAAGAGCGATGATTGCAACACTGGCCTCAGCGCCAATATCTGCCTGTGGTTGAGGCCCCCACCATTCCCTTGAGAGTCCGTGAATCACAGCACTCAGGATCCGCCCAAAAGCAGCGGGGCAGCTCCGCGACCGAGCCAGCCGCTTGTAGATCCATACGCAAGGTTGCCCTTTTAGAAGCTGCCGCACACAGTGGGGTTAAAGCACAAATCGCCACAGGTAGCTCCGTTGACAGCATGCCCCAAAGCTCTCCATACAGGCCATACGCGTTTCGAGCGTGTTTGCCGCTCTTGTTCACTGGCTGAAATGATGGAAGAAACAGGCCAAATGAAAACAGGTGATTTATTGTGATAACGAGTCACTGTGTGCGGCAGCTTCTAAAAGGGCAACCTTGCGTATGGATATATATATATATATATATATATATATATATATATATATATATATATATATATATACATATACATATATATGTGTATATATAATATATATTATATATTGCACAAACCTTCCTCCAATTTAAAGAAAGCCCGCACTCAAGTCTTTAGGAAATGTCCATTTTATTAGCAACACTTGCCAATAGTATTGAAACGCGTTTCGGCTGATCTCACAGCCTTTGTCAACATGATAAAATACGCCATTTCTTCCCGTCAAAACTTGTTTAATCATGCCTGTGGCCCTCTCTAGAGTGCTGGTCAATTCAGCTTTGAGTGGGTTGCTGAATTGCAGACAAACTCCCAGAGTAGACATTGAATCCTTGTAAGCCTTGGAGGCGAATGCTGGACCGTTGTCTGAATGAAATTAATTAACTTCCCTCATTGACATCAAGCACTGCAAATCTTTTACGACTGCTGAAGCGCTTCCATATCTTTGTGTCCAAACCAATAGGAATTTAGAATATGAATCAACAGCAACCACTGTGTGGATGAACGTGAGGGAGAAATCAGGTCATACAGAGGCTTCACTCTCTACACATAGTGAAGTCAATAAGTAAATCTGAAGTTAAGGAATCCCAATAGTGATTGTAACTGTTTCAATATGTCGAGAGGCTGCAAGGTAGCACCCTTCTGGAGGAAGTCTGGAGCTAGACCCTTGCCCTCGCTGGATAATTCATATCCATCGCCATCAGGTAGGCAATCTTCAATTTCTTGATTAATTCTGTAACTATGTGATGCTAATGTGGTCAGCACTATGCCTAACCTGGTCAGGTGTAGATTCAAACCATCGTCAGTTAGGTAGATATCATCAATATATTACAATACCTAGGGATCTGGTTGTAAGATTTCCATGATTCACGCTGAAAACAAGCCGGTGCTATTGGCCCATTGGCCCATGGGCAAACGTCGGAATGAAAATTGCACTTTGTTAAAACTGCAAATGGTCAGACACTCTCTTTCAGGCACTGGATTTTGACTGAAAAACCCATTGGAAATATCCAGGTTTGTTTTGTATGTCTTTAAAACTGGGCAGTGGGCATTTTGTACAGCATATGTTCGGGTATGCAAATTCAAATTTCATTACAAGACCGGAGGCTACATTATTAGTTTAACTTACTGTTTTTCATGGTTCAAGCTGCTTTGATTGGTGTTTTTCGTAAAGGTGCATTTGCTTCTAACCATCGTCGTTTCCTACAGCGTTTTCCTCGCACCATTAACGATTTTGGGCTCACCCCCTCCTCCCCTTAACCCCGAGCGACTTCCTATTAAGGTTGTTGATCCCCTTAATTTTCGCGCGTTTTCATTATTTATCAATCGCATCAGTAACCTAACTGTTCTATCTCTAACTTCATTTCAACCCTATACCAACACTAATATCTTGTTTTCGGGCTTACCTAATCTCGTTCTCTCACGATCACGACCTTTTTCGTATTTTTGGGCTTCCTGACGCGCTCGCATCAATCGGAGCGAGCGCGTCATATTTCAGAGGAATGCACCTTGGAAACGGTGCACGTTTGTAAGCCCTTTCCCCGGGCTCTTTCCTCTGATTATGACGGCTCCCTGGCAACAGCTGATCTCGTGCGAGAACTTCGGTTACTCCGCTGATCAGCTGCTGCCAGGGATCGCGTTTCAACGGATTTCTTTGCAAAACCACAATAAGCTCATAAATCTCCTCTAAATATTTTCAAAATCATTATTACAATCTAATTTTATTCCATCTCCAGTCACCTGATCCCTTGAGGTTTACCAATTACCTGATCCCTTGAGGTTAACCAATTACTTGTCACCTTTGCCTTGTTACCTTGGCCTTCTTAAAAAAATATATATATATATATAAAAAGGGGAGAGAACTTAATACTTACCTTTTGCCATCTCAAAAAAAAAAAAAAAAGGAATAAAGGGGAGAGAACCTAATAATCATCTGTTCTATTTTAACTACGGTTTTAAGAATGTCAGATCTTGACTCGGATGATGCTACTGCTAGCTCACCCCTCCATAATAATGATTCATTTAAACATTTCTTACAGAAGGAAATGCGTTCCTGCATGCTATCCACCTTCAAAGAAGTGCTCTCTTCTAAAAGACCTCTCCCCTCTGGTCACGATGACCCTACCCTCGAGCTCACAAGTCATGGGAAAAAGACTAAAAAACTCAAATACTGCAAACATCCTTATGGTTAGAAGCAAATGCACCTTTACGAAAAACACCAATCAAAGCAGCTTGAACCATGAAAAACAGTAAGTTAAACTAATAATGATAGCCTCCGTGTCTTTAATGAAATCCAGATTCTCTAGTCATGTTAATAGGAGAATCGCAATTTCTATAGTCTAAAACTATTCTATAGGAACTGTCTGGCTTAGAGATGGGGAAAAGGGGAATGTTCATGGGTGCGAGACAAGGCGCTATGATGCCTTGATCCTGCAACTGGTCTAATATTGCTTTAATACCACGTTTTGCTTCTGGCTTTAAAGGTTATTGAGATTGTGTTTTTGTTCACTATGTAGTGGAATATCATGTGGACTAGAGTGTTCGTCCCACCCTGCTTGGTTTCCGTATAAGGTCGGAGCTTGTCTCACAGCCCATTTCCTGGCTTAAATTTCCCTGATATCTCCAGGTGCTATGGGCGAGAGGGCTATCCTTATGACTTCCTCACCCTAGGGTTCTTCCCTAATAAAGGCTAGAGGCCAATCTCCTCCACATCAGATAATTGTGTCCAGAAGACTGCTTTGATTACATGTGGTATATCCCCTTCAATTTCTGTGTTCAAATTGTAAACCCTATCTGGAGGATTTTAATGTTGATCTGGAGTCTCGATCTGTGTAAAGTCATCAGTTGGATTCTGCATCCGGAAACCTCTGAAGCATCTGATGTACTATTGTGACTTCTGTGGCACTGTCTAGAAGCGCTCTTCCCTAAGTCCTTTTTCGCATGAGGATTCGATTTTGTAGAAAGTCCTGCCACATTCTTCTTTTTTACTGGGGTTTTAGAGTCCAATCCTGTCTCTTCTCTTTTTACACTGGCATCAGTCTCGCATCCTCCTTTACTTTTCCTACTCTATTCTTCTTTGCTTTCTGATGTACTATTGTGACTTCTGTGGCGCTGTCTAGAAGCGCACTTGCCCAAGTCCTGTTTCGCATTAGGATTTGCTTCTGTACCCTCTTTCTGTTCTTTTACCTTCAGTGTCTTGAAAAGAACCTGAAAATACTGATACCGGTCAGGTTTTTTAATTTTCTTGTGGTCTCTTAAGTTGTAACCACGCCTGCTTGATTTCCAAGAAGTGGGCGAATCAGTCTTTTTTCTTTGTCTTTTTGGGTTTATTTCCACTCCTTAATGGAACTGCCAGTGTTATTTTTAGGTTTTATGTGTTGCTTAACAGGTCGAGTATCTAAGGTATCTCTACTTATAGAATTATAAACTTCCACCATTATATTTGGTAGCTCCTGTTCACGGTCTTGAACTGGAACTTCATTCCTTAACCCAGAGCTGGTGCAGCTCAATGCTCATTTTGTACTAGTCTAAAACAGGGACCACTGCCAATGAAGAAGTACCACGCGTACTGGTATAAATGCATTCAAGGAAGCTTCCCCAGGAGTTACGCTCCTCTACTGTAGGTACATCCCAAGAGGAAGACACATATTCAATGTTCTGTATTTATCTTGGGGGCTAGTGTATGGAAACATTGCTTCTAATTGGTTGGTCTTACGAGCAATCCAGAAAACTAATTCTTCACGCTACACAGGTGCTTTTCCAATGATAGCGTTAATAGTCTATAGGTAGGCCCTGTTGTGACAAAAGGTCTGGAACTCAAAGTACAAACTATATGAGTCTCCTGTATAAAGCGGCTGTGTAATTTAACACCCTTACCACCACTGCAAGGGTTAGATTGTCAGAGCCAGGAATGGAAATGTAACCAACCAAGACTGGCCATGTTGCCCTGCCATTGCTCCGATGCCCCAAACAGACATGTCTGTGTATGCACCAATTGACCATCAAACCAATTTGGTGTGACTTAAATTAAAATGATTTCCAAATCTTGGTAAGCCCTATAATGCGCTGGAGGGTCCACCGATATACATTCTTGAAACTGCCCCAATAGGCTCAAACTCCGCCCAGGTGTAAAAGTCTCAAAAACATACGCTGGATGTGCAGCTATTACAAAAGTAACTGCCCAGAACCCTCAAGATTTGAACTGTTGAGTCACTGCTTCCCTGCAATTCTCCCCTATAACAATAGATGGTGCATTCATGAATGTAATCAGTTTAAATTTGGAATCAAACGCCACATGTTACCACATGATATGGGCATGTCCGAAAGTCCAACATTACTTGGAGGGAATCACTACACAGTTGCAACAAGTATGTAGTAATGAACTGTCACCCCCACCGAAACTAAGCCTCCTCAATAAATGCAACGCAACGGACCTGTCTAGTGTAGAAACAATATGCGTAACTTTAGAAATGGTCATCACGATGCAAAATATCACTCGCAGGTGGGGGGTACACCAAATGCCAACAATCAAAGAGTGGAAGCCTGATATGGACTGTTTTATGCTGCCAGAAAAATAAATACGGGGTGTCCCCGGAAATGGGATTGAAAGTTGGGAAATAGCAATGCATAAAGAGGTTATATATGTATCTCTCCCTCAACACAAAGAACTGGACAGGGGGGCTGTGGGCAGATTGGGATGTTGATGTCAAGGTTGATGATATTTAAAATGTGAATAACAGGTATTGCAAATAATATCATATGGACTGTTAAACTATAAATACTATGGGAAACGTGAATTGCTGTTGTGGTACGATTCCGATTTCAATAAAAAGATTCACACAAAAAAATTTGAATCAAAGAATTAGAAAACCCACAGAATGAGGAATAACCTTTTAAGAGTGAAGCTTGACGAACCTACAGATATACATGTTTCCTTGCCCCCAACAGGAGGTAACCACAATTACTACGGATGTCTCTGTAATGACGTAATAATGGTTTATATGTGTGTGATAAGTGTAAACTACTGAAGGCATAACCATAAAATACAAGCCCCATGTTGGGCTCAACTGTTTCTTTATATTACAACTTTGGACTAACACTACAAGGTGTGCTTTACCGCCCAGGGGTGACATGGAGAACTTGGTTAAATGCACCATTAATGAATGTGAAAGACAAGTTATTGTAGTCTCACAAAACACTTTCCCGTGTGTAATTGACATAGAAGTGTTGCTTTTGGGTTACTACCAATCGCATAAACGAATCAGGGGCAACGTGGAAACAGAAACAAACCTTACTTCGGTATTAACAGTATCACACACACTGTACTAAGAAGAATGAACACTTTTAAGTGAAAAGTATATATTACTACAGGAAAAATCTGTTTCTCAGAACATCTAAAATAACTACACAGAATATTATAAAACCAGCATGAAGACATGTTATAAATAACAAAAATAAAATTAAGATTTCTAGCATTGTTACAATGTCATTCAATGTTTACTTGTATGCGCTACTAAATGAGAGCATGGAGGCAGAGCAACTTACAGTCCGGAGTTTCTTAGGAAGAAGAGACGTACTGCATACCTTGTTGACAGCAAAGGCTGTCGTTATCAGCGGAGGTGCAAAGACAGTGTTTCCCGCTAAGGGCAGACACACTCTGCAATAACAGTCAGTCAGTCAGTCTTCCTCAGGGACTCGGCATTATCAGCTTTAGGCGAGATGTGCAGGCAAGTGGTAGACTCCTTCTCTGCTTTCTTAATTAATTTTATATCACCTATTTTTAGTTTTGCATACTATTTTAACTGGCACTTGACAACGGATACTTCAATAGTCTGCCCTAAGACTTGCTTGCTCTCCGTTCCACCGTGTCAGTCTCCGCTTCATTGGAGCACATGAGCAAGCCGGGCATTTCCGGTTTACATGTGTGGTTGCGGAAGCCAGCGGTGTAACTGCTACACCAGCCCTCATATAAGACACTTGTCACTGCTGCTGTGCAGCGAAAGCATGCAGCTAGAGCACCGCCTGTGTGTCCGTCTGCGCCCGTCCACGCCCAGCTGTCGCCAGGAGTCAGGACCCCTGCATCTTTCGAGCAGAGATGTCCCCAGCAGACTAAAAGTCTCATACTCAGCGAAGGAACTCACAGGTATCAGACTTCAAGGCAAAGTCCCATGCTCACCTCTCATTCCTGAAGTTCCTTTCTCATGTATACACTGTCAATACCAAAGCCTTGCATCGAAGCAGGAGGGAGAATTTCCTCCCATCTCTTGTAGAGAGGTTCTGAACCCAGTTTATGACACATCCCTACTCCCCTTTAACAACCCTTCCCTTAAATCGGCACCAGCTTAGGAGAGCTTTTATAGGCAATGTCAGATCATTGCCCAAGTATGCCTTTGAAATATGGGACATGGGACATGTTAACCTCTGAATCACCAGATCTAGCTTCCTTACTGAGACATGGCTGAAACCATACTCCACGCGCTCTATCACTCCCGCACTCTCTGAGAATTATCGACTACTAAGAACAGATAGGGAGGGTAGAATGGGAAGATCAATAGCCATTATTTAAAAAAGAATCCTTGAAAGTATCCCTAATTGACACATGTTCGGTGGATGAGATAGAGATATATGTTTTTAGAATCGAATTATCACCCCAAGACTTCTGGAAAGGAGCCCTTGTGTACCATCCCCTGGGACCCCTACGAGATTTTAATATGAAATTGATGGAATTGATTGCCACTCACATCCTTTCCTCAAAACACTTTGTTTTGCTGGGAGACTTTAACATACACAGCGAAGATCCCTCCAATTTGGAATCAGTGCAACTACTTTTTAGACCTGGCCACATTAGGCCTGAAGCAGATCCACACAGGTCCCACCCATACGGCGGGACACACGCTGGGCCTAATTCTTTCAAATTCTCCTTCCATTTCCACTGAGGCTCCTCACCCTCTACCTTGGGCAGACGACTCTCTGATTGAATTTCGGATTACTGGAACTCATCCTGTTACACCCACAAATAATCCTTCTCAAGAGACAATGGCATATAATCACCCCGAACGCCTTTATCAAGGAGTTTATTGCACCTATGAGAGGGGAGTCATGGGATATCAATTTAAGGTTAGCAGACTATCAAGAAACCCTAAAAATAGCTTCTGACAAACTAGCCCCGTTAAAACAGCAATTCGAAGGCATGCTCCCTGAAATTCGTCTGAATTGTGCAAGAAGAAAGCACATTATTAAAAAAAAAGAGCTAGGCAGTCCCGCAGCCCCAATGATAGAGACATTTATATAAATCAGCTATAGTGCTATACCATAAGAATATAAAATCATGTAAAACACATATTGCACTAAAACTTAGCCAAGCAGGGAACTCCTCCAAAGAAACATATATAAAGTTCTTAAATCCTTTACTAGTCTGATTGCTTCCACTAATGATACCCCTCCTTCACAAGCACTATGTGATGCCGTTGCAAACCATTTCGAAGATAAAATCAATCTGATCTACGATAAATTCACTGGAGAAAGTGACCTTCTGAGAGGAGTACCCCTCGGCACTTCATCTAACCCGGATAATGTGAGGTCTCTATGGAGCTTCATAACGCTTAGCGTTGGCTCTGTCTGTGAAATGCTGAAAACCGCTAAATCTGAGTCACCTTCAGATATAGTACCAGCCAAGATTGGGGAACCACCTTTACAACGCAACTTTTACAACGCTATGCTATTACAACGCATTTTTTACAACGCAAAAACTTT
The DNA here is from genome assembly GCF_964204655.1 of Triturus cristatus. Classification (NCBI taxonomy): domain Eukaryota; kingdom Metazoa; phylum Chordata; class Amphibia; order Caudata; family Salamandridae; genus Triturus; species Triturus cristatus. The sequence goes on along the minus strand of NC_140589.1, from coordinate 93,019,531 downwards.
TACAACGCATGCTTTTACAACGCGTGCCATTATATGGTAAGTACTGTTACAACGCATATACCTTTACAACGCATTATGTGAAAATGCCTTTACAACGCATTCATTTACAATGCATGGCTTTACAACGCAAGATGTTATATGGTAAGTACTTTTACAACGCATATACTATTACAACGCATTTTTTTTTCTTTGTGTTTCCATTTAAAAAAATATTTCTCTTGTTTAATTATTTTTAAAAAAGCATTTGTAATTTGACTAAAGTTATTTGTTTTTCAAAATATTAATACTAGAGTATTTTGTCTAGTAGAAATGTTTGGATGGATAGTAGTTAAATTAATACTTGAGTATTTTAATTATTTATAATAAAGCAATATTAATTTTTAAAAAGTGAGTAGTTAATTAAAATATTAAGACTTGACTATTTTGTCTAGTAGTAATGTTTGGTTGGATAGCAGTTAAATTAATACTTGAGTATTTTAATATTTATACTTGGCCATTTAGTTTAGTAGGAATGTTTTGTTGGATAGTTAAAAAACTAAAAGATTTTTAAAATATTAAAAGTTGATACTTAATAATTACCAAATTTAAGAGTTGAGTATTTTTTAAAATTAAATGTGTTTTTAAAAAAAAATAATGGAGTATTTAATATTATTATTTAAATAAATAAGAGTGAGTACCTAATTTAAAATACTAGAGTATTTTTATCACATATGAAAAGACTAGAGTATTTATAAGTCCAAAAGACAGTGCCCTTTTTTAAAGTAATGGAAGAGTATTTTTGGTTTAATTATTATAAAAATAATATAATTTTATTTTTTAAATTAAAAAAAATACTATAAAAATTAAAAGAGTAATATATTTACAAATTTATCATTATTAAAATTTTAAAATTAGAAAAAACATTTATAACTTACTTTTTGTAATAAATTCCCACGCTTTTCCATTGTAGTCTATGAGCGTCTTTGTCCTTCATTTATTTTGGCAGCCTTACAATATACAACCCGCGGAACAAGAAAAGAAGGTACAGAAAGTGAAGTAAGAGAAAGTTTTGAAGGGAAAAGACAATAGAGTCAAGGTAAGGAACATATTTAGTTAATTTACATTTATTTAATTACAATATTGGTGTTTAAAAAAATTATTTTAAAATAATGACAGTAAACAATTTTTGATTTCACATTTTTATTTGTTTTAAAACTCATGAAAAAAATAAGCATATTTTTCATAAATTTTTCAAAGAAAGTTTGATTTTTATTACAAAATATATATATTTTATTTACATATATTAACATTTATTTACAGTAGAATTTAAAAAAGTAGTCCGCCATAAATTGAGATGCACGCGATGACGTAAGGACGTGAGCGTCGACGTAATGCGCCATTTTGCAGAGCATCGGAGGAGGAAGCAGCAGGAAGCTGATCTGCGTCCAGGTAGGAAATGTTTTCAGTTGATATTATAGATTAAACATTTAAAAGGGATACATATATAGTAAGGAAAGAATAAGGGGAGGTTGCTGGAAAACTAATAGATGTCTTAAATGTTGTTAAACATGTCCACATTAATGTCATTAATACATGACTATGTCGGGTCGCCTAAAGTAAGTTAGTTATTTAAAAAAAGTATGTAACTCTTACAAAATTAAAAGTTACTGTTCAGACAGTTGATTTGTTTATTTACGAAGTAAAAAACGTACTGTCGATCTTCATTTCTAAGTTCAAAAATTGAGCGTACTTGTAAATTTTGTAAATGTAAAATTGAAATACAAATGATGATTCAGCTGCAAAGTGCATTTCGGAATATGGTTTGATTTGTATATTATACATCTGTTTGAAATTTGGTGATTGGTTTTGACGGTATTTAAATTGGATTTTTTCGGTAATTTGAAAAATGGAGTTCCGATAATGAAAAGTGGTTCAAATTCGATGGAACAGTTAATTTGTACTAATTGGTTTATTTTGGTGGAAATGAAGATTTGTTTTAAATAATAAAAAAAACCCGATTTGTTTGTTTGCAAAAAATTTTAGAAAAAAAAAATTTGTATGCCAATTGAATTTTAAAAATTACTATAATTTAAAGCAAAGCAGGAAAGTAAGTACATTCATTGTTTTAAAAAGAAAGAATGTTAGAAAGATTTTCCAGGTAGTCTATAGCCACACACAACGAAAACTGTTGCAGAATTGCCAATAGTCTCTCAGACATTTCCCTTGTTTTGACTGTTACTCGTGGGTTTAGACTACCTGCGAGTGTTTGTGCTATTCTCATTTCTTGGAAACTTTGCTCCTTCTTCAAAGTTTCCAAAAATGAGTAGAAGTTAGGATGTGGTTTTCCAATTGTATGATTGAAGGAGTTATGCCACCCCTCAATGGCATTGTTTGTTTTGGCCTCTCCCTCTAAACAACTCGTGTAGCAGTTCCACCACTCCACATGGAATCGTGGCTTCCTCCTGCGACCCGATCTGCTTAGGTGTCCAATCCATGTGTCCTCAAAATAATTTAGAATGGGTGCCAATTTTTCCTCGTTACTCGTATAATAAACAGATTCTATAATTGCAGTGTAGTACTCGTCCACACTATCGGGAGGAACAAAACAAAGTGCAGTTAATTTTTTAAGTTCAAACTGTAGTTTGCTATCCCGAGAATATTCTGCAACTAGGGATGTTTTCTGTAGTTTACGCCAAAATGCCTGCGAAAAATGGAAGAAACATCCCTGAATTTGGGTATCCGTGTACGTTTTAGTGATCACATTGATCATGCTCAATTCGAAATCAATAATTATTTTTCGAGGACTTGCAGATGTTTTGCTTTTAATCACTGATAAAAGTTCAGTGTATGTTGCAGAAGTCTTATCAGGTAGCAAACTATACACTAAGGGAATTACACTATTGTTAATTTTAGCATGTATAGTGTAAATTTGAGTGAAAGGATGGGGTGTACTTTTAAACGTCCCATCCATCATCCAAATTTCACTACTTTCTAACTTAGCAAGGTTACGTGGGGTACTAAAAATTAGAATACGTTTCTGAGGGTTTTCGTTGTCATGCAGAAGGAAAGGTTCATCAGAAAAAGAAATAGAAAGATCATGAGGAATTCTAATGTCAGAGAATGTATGTGGTGTAGACAATTGAATATTACTTGCCTGCTTTTGTCTCTGAATAATTCTTCTCAAATTGGGTATTATAGGCATGTTACTAGCAACATGACTGGGGACATGCTGTGAAACCTCCCTTAAAATTGATCCTGTAGAATCATTGTAGGTGCTTGCAATTGCTTTCATCTCATTTATTGTCTCTCTGATTTCTACATCCATTGCAGAGGCAGAGTGGTTATGTTCAGTGGTTTTCACAACCAAATTATCAACAGTAACCGCTCTGCCACTGCAATGGGTAGTGTAGTATTGCACGCACCTCCAATGATTTCTAGTTAAACTTATTCTTTCCTTACTATATATGTATCCACCATGGTTTAACAAATTTTTGCCCTTCCTGGATTTAAGGTAGTTGGCTGCTCCAAGGCTAGACATTATCTGAAAAAATGAGAAAAGTTAAAAAAATTAGCATGATATAATTTACGATTTTTTAACAACATAACTTTTACTCTATCCATTATTTTGCCTACTGATGCACATTCATGGAGTAAGAATAGTAAATTGTTACCCCTACACTATCCAACACTTTCCCTAGTGATGCACCTTCCTGGAGTTAGATTAGTAAATTGATACCCCTACACTATCCAACACTTTCCCTACTGCTGCACCTTCCTGGAGTTAGAATAGTAAATGGATACCCCTACACTTTCCAACATTTTCCCTACTGATGCACCTTCCTGGAGTTAGAATAGTAAATTGATACCCCTACACTATCCAACACTTTCCCTACTGATGCACCTTCCTGGAGTTAGAATAGTAAATTGATACCCCTACACTATCCAACACTTTCCCTACTGCTGCACCTTCCTGGAGTTAGAATAGTAAATTGATACCCCTACACTATCCAACATTTTCCCTACTGATGCACCTTCCTGGAGTTAGAATAGTAAATTGATACCCCTACACTATCCAACACTTTCCCTACTGATGCACCTTCCTGGAGTTAGAATAGTAAATTGATACCCCTACACTATCCAACACTTTCCCTACTGATGCACCTTCCTGGAGTTAGAATAGTAAATTGATACCCCTACACTATCCAACACTTTCCCTACTGCTGCACCTTCCTGGAGTTAGAATAGTAAATTGATACCCCTACACTATCCAACACTTTCCCTACTGATTCACCTTCCTGGAGTTAGAATAGTAAATTGATACCCCTACACTATCCAACACTTTCCCTACTGATGCACCTTCCTGGAGTTAGAATAGTAAATTGATATCCCTACACTATCCAACACTTTCCCTACTGATGCACCTTCCTGGAGTTAGAATAGTAAATTGATACCCCTACACTATCCAACACTTTCCCTACTGCTGCACCTTCCTGGAGTTAGAATAGTAAATTGATACCCCTACACTATCCAACATTTTCCCTACTGATGCACCTTCCTGGAGTTAGAATAGTAAATTGATACCCCTACACTATCCAACACTTTCCCTACTGCTGCACCTTCCTGGAGTTAGAATAGTAAATTGATACCCCTACACTATCCAACACTTTCCCTACTGATGCACCTTCCTGGAGTTAGAATAGTAAATTGATACCCCTACACTATCCAACACTTTTCCTACTGCTGCACCTTCCTGGAGTTAGAATAGTAAATTGATATCCCTACACTATCCAACACTTTCCCTACTGATGCACCTTCCTGGAGTTAGAATAGTAAATTGATACCCCTACACTATCCAACACTTTCCCTACTGCTGCACCTTCCTGGAGTTAGAATAGTAAATTGATACCCCTACACTATCCAACACTTTCCCTACTGATGCACCTTCCTGGAGTTAGAATAGTAAATTGATACCCCTACACTATCCAACACTTTCCCTACTGCTGCACCTTCCTGGATTTTGAATAGTTAATTGTTACCTCTAAAGCATGGTACATTTTAAAATCTGCTGCACCTTACAATGTTGCTTGAAATTACCTTTTTCTTTCGAAATTGCTTTTCTTGCTGACTCTTGTTCAGTGGTATTGGTGTGTAGGCTTGTGTAGACACTTACAAGGTGATTTGTTGTGGAATCGATAAATAAATGTCTGGAAAAGTGAAAAAAGAAAAAAATTTGGAAACAGAACGATGTTGAGAAATGTGTTTTTAAAAAATTTCCTTTAAAAATCGCACATGTGATATAATTTGCAGCACATAACAATTTCCGTAATGCTAAACCATCCTTTAGACATGAAATATAATTCTGAAATGGGGAAATGTAATCATAACTGCATTGATTTTTTTTGGAAAACTTTAGCAATGCGATAGTTAGTGTAGTATTTTTAAGGTTAAGAATCCGTGCTGAAAATATATACCTTGTTTCGTAGAACTCGCTTTTCTGGATGAGGTGGCTGAAGATGATTTCCTTTGTTGGCTCAAGATTTTAGTTGTGATTTAAAGTTGTTTTCTTTGGGAAAAAAAAAAGAGGAAAAAAAAATAATTAACGGTGGTTACAAATGTTGAAACTGAGTATCTGTAAAATTATACTGACATACAAAATAACTAGTACTACATGACACTGTCCTAATCAATGCACCTTACTGCAGTAGAAATAGAGATATGTATCCCTACACTACACAGAAATATCCCTAATGTTGCTCCTTCCTAGAGTAGAAATAGTATATTGTTTCTCTAAACTATCCATTAGTTTTCAAATTAGGTCCGTTAGAGGAGGAGTAATTGCAAAAGGAAGGATTAATAATGTATAGTATTAAAAAAATGGAAAAGGTTACATACCTTTTCCAGTGGTTTTTTTGTTATCGTCCCTTTAACCTGATGCTTGTAGGAGGTTGAAATTTTTAGGGGGAAAAGATGTTCACTGGTGGAAAAAAAAAAAAAAATAATTGTTCCTTTGTCAACGTTGGTTAGAAAAAAAAAAAAAAAAAAAACACTTATGTAATATGAAAAAGGAGTATGAGTAACAATTGGTGAGAGTAAACATACTACACATTTGATGCATTTTTCAACTAAAACATAACAGGTAATTTCGAAACTATTACTAAATTAGTAAAATGCAGAACATTCATGGACTTAGAATACAAATATTTGCCCTAGTAATATGAAACGCTTTTGCAGATGTGGTAACTAACTGAAGTCTTATTAGAAATTGTTACTCCAGCATCATGGTAATTTTTCGTTTATTATGTGGTGAGATTGAGTAATAAAAAAAAAACACCTTTGCCAAACATGACTTTAGGAAATTTTTAAAAATAAATTTTACAAGTAAAACCATTACACATAAATAACATTTACCTGAACAATTGAGTTTGTCAATCGTTAACGTGGTGAGGATGCCAAAATAGGTGCAGCTATTGTGGAATGTCAAAATCTTCCGATTTTCTGGTTGTGGAAAATAAAAAACTTGTTTTAATTTTGAGTTTAATTTTGTTGATAATATATTGGAAACATTACATTTGTAAAGTTTTTATTATTAATTAAAATTATATTTTTTGTGGGTTATGAAAATATATTTTTCTAAAAACTAACGTTTAGAAATATATTAATAACTTACTAGTAGTTGTTCTGCTGTTATGCTTTCACGAGTGAATTCTGTGCTCTCTCTGAGGAGGTCGCAGTGCAGGTGACAGAGGGTCAGCTTATTACGTCTGCTCTCTCTGCTAGTTGATAATCAACTGAGTGCAAAATGGTGTCTCCCTTGTATTTATAAGTTTTACTCTGTGTCACTATTAATTTTTTAAAAAACTGCGTTCGATGTGTTTTTTTTAATGCTTTGTTTTACTGTGGAAAATGATAATTTAAAAATGCTTTTTAACAAATATTGTTTTCATTCATTTGCTCCGTTTTGGCATCCATTTTGGAACATGTCTTTTGGTATTGTTTACATAGAAACTGTGGTAGGACAAGTTTTACAAGTGAGATGGGTAAAATGGCGCCTATGTGTATGTGTGTTATGTTTCAGTTGGTTTACTTACTTTGCTATCTAATCATGTTAAAAATGTGTTTGTTATGTTATTTATTGTTTCGTTATTTTTTAAAAGCTTAGTAATGTGTGAAAACGGATTTTTTGGGGGAATTTAGAGTATTAATTTTAATACTCGAGTATTAATTTTAATACCCGAGTATTAATTTGGTAATGCGTTTCAGACGATTTACGTACAGTTCTTCTCCACGTTTTAATACACTTCCCCACCCTAAAACCCCTAATTTCCCTGCATCCCGTGCCAGATTTTATTGTACTTTTAATTTAAAAAAAAAAAAAATCGCGTTGTAATGGTATGCGTTGTAATATACTTCGTTGTAACAGCTCTTTTCAGTATTTAAATAGGTTTGGCGTTGTAAGAGAATTCGTTGTAAAGTAATGCGTTGTAGTAGTACTAGCGTTGTAAAAAATGCGTTGTAAAGGTAAGCGTTGTAATAGCATGCGTTGTAACGTCATACATCCGCCAAGATTTAATCTTTGCTAGCTAAACAACTTGCCCCTTCCATCTGTCCTATACTAAACCTGTTGATGAGTGAAGGACAGGTTCTACTACATTGGACACAGGTGATTCCCGGCGTCAGATCTGTCAAATTATTGTCTTATTTCACTTCTCCCTCTGATTAGCAAACTTTTAGAAGCTCACATCAATAATCAATTCACAGAGTACATAGAGTCCATTGGATGCCTGGACCCCTCGCAATTCGACTTCAGACCTATGTACAATACCGATTCAGGCCTAATAGCGGTAAAGGGCTACATCAGAAACTCCCTGGATGACAAAAAGTCTGCTCTGCTGGTGTTGTTGGATCTGTCGCCAGCCTTCGACACAGTGCCACACCATAGACTGCTACAAAGACTAGAAGAGATAGGTATCCAGGGCCTAGCTCTACAATGGTTTTCAAGTTTTTTTTAACTCATTGTGCACAGACTGTGGAAACTAGCAGAAATTACCATTAGCATGAGCTGAAGCCATTTTGGTTGTGGCAGCCATTTTAGTTAGCCACGTGCTCGCCATGTGCTTCTTCCATCTTCACTGTTGTCCTGCTTTTCTATTCTGCTTGAGTCATCAACTATAGTTAACTCCTTCAGTACTGAGCCAGAGCCTTGTGCATGCTCAGAAAGGCCTGTAGCTTCCAGAATGCACCTGTCTTAGTTTGTAAATGTCAGGCTGTTTTAACTGATGCAAACAGAAGTGTCTCCCCTCCCACTTTGCTGACCAAGACATATTGGTATGTCCATGTTAGTCAATAACTATTCTTGTATGTGCCAGTACCTCCCCTTGTCTCATGCTGACAATGCAACTAATGCATATAAAAGGTCCCTGGTTTCTGTATTCCTTGGACTACCTCCTACAGTGGCCTGAGGGTACAGTATTGACGTAGTCCCACTCATGTGAGATTAATAAACTTGTTATTTAATATTCCAGCTTCAGTGCCAATTTCTTCTTTGGTGGTTTAAGGACCCGTGGACAGATAGGGTGAACTCTGCACTGGTGGGCCCCTAAAAAGGCTAATTTCCACAAATTGGCGCCCAACTTTCGGGGCTCATTGGTGACGCGGCTATCCAAGGTAGTGGTCTTGACGGAAGGCAGGAATCTACTGAGGAGGTACCCTGCACGAGGAGACCCTTTGTCTTTGCAGACCAACATGTTTTCCGGTTTCCTGATCTGACCCTCCAGGTGTTGGCTGGTCCTGACGGCGATCTCCCTTGTTGTAAATTCTTCCAGTGACCATTAGGTCAACCCAGAGCTTGGCGAGTGGAGGTTGGAGACTTTGGTAAGGTCGCTAAAGCTACACTCTTGTTTTGGACTTGCTTGGCCAAGATTTTGATTTGGTTTAGACCTTTCTAATGCAATAAAAAGGGGCAGGTAATGAGGAGATAGTTTTTGTCTCTACTTTTGGAATATTCGGATCGGTACTATATTTGGGGATAGTACTATTTAACTGAGAATATTATATTTATTATAACATTTTTGGCATGCCTGCTATTAGGGCACTTCGTAGGATGTGTTGCTGTCTTGGTGGTACCACAATGGATTTAGAAAAAAGTCAGCTGGCTCCCCCAGAAGGGACACCCAGTAGGCATATGTATGTCAAATACGGTATTTCTTCCATAATGTATAGTACACTGTGGAACAAATATATGAAAAAAGGATCCTGATCTACGCACTTAGTCTTGTTTTGGGTGGGTCTGTGGACCCCTGTAATAGGCATGCCTTCTGGAATAAGTATGATTTGGTAAATACACAGACTGTTTGTGAACACTCTGCCAGACCAACTGGTAAAGTGGTGTATTTTGAAAAGGGTCTGGGGCTACAACCTGTCTTCTTGAACATGGAACAGTCTTTGGTCTGTTTACTTGTCTTGGTGCAGTCACTAAACTGCTTTTGAGAGCTCTTTTGTTTGTAAATAGGATTTACAATTGGTTTTGTTTGAGTACAGTCTGTGGGCTGCTTCTTGTTTTTGTCCTAAGTGTTGATTTATGGGTTGATTGTGTGTTTGAGTGTCTATGTGGTTTGTGGACTGACACCGGAGGTGATGCTTGTGAAGTACTTCTTTGAGTGAGTAGCGACTGTGCTCTTTGTGTAAGGGTGGCTTACCTTTGCAAGCTGTGTTGTGTGTTATGAGTGTGTGGCCCCCTTCTTGAATATGTCTGAAATGAGCTAAATTTGGTTTGTTGTCGTCATTGTGTTCTGCAGATGCCACTGGAAGAATTACACTTTAAATTTCAAAGAATGAATTATATAAAATATGTTAACAGCTGCACGCTACTTTAGTAAGTAAAAGCAGTAACAAAGTATAGATGTGTGAACATTTAATTATTATATTGCCACAATGCTAAACAATTAGAATTAAAACTCAATAGGAAAAAGTAGGCCTCACAGAAAAAAAAAAAATGTGTGTGTTTTACACACTAGGACTCAATACAAAATGTTACAGCATTATCCTTAGATACATTATATTAAATATTAAAAGGCATTCACATTATCTGAGTAAGTGGTTGCTGCTAAACTAATAGTGTCTTTCTTGTACCACAATGTAAAAAGATAGAGTTTGACTGGCTGGGAATGCCTGGGTTCTAAATAGAATGAACCGTGCTTATTCCTGGCGCCAGAAAGAGAGCTTTTAACAGCTGCTCAAAGCTGTCTATCGAAGGAAGCTGTCTGTCAGAGTAGACGGAGGTAATGAATGGTTTATTAACTTTTGGGGGTTTCTGTGAGGACATTAGAATACAGCAAGGCCTTTTTTGCCTGAAAAAGCATAGAAGCTGTCGCCTGCTGGTCGTAAATCACAGCTGAGTAAATAACACATGGCCAGGCACAAGCTACAAATAAACGCTGTGGCAACTAGGTTTTAAGTTGGTTTTAAGTTAGTACAAAATGGTATCAAAGCACGTGCATTAAAGACTACTGATTTTGGAAGTTAGAAATACAGCTTCATTATTTTGGATAAAACAGAAAGGATAAAAGTAAGGACTTTCTTTCTTGTTGCTTTTCTAATAAGCACATCTGTGGATCTGATGGTAAATAATTACTGCCCTCTAAAAAGTGACACAAACATTTTATGTTTCAGTAAAGTTTCTGTGCTTAGTTTTGTGAGTGTTATAAATAAATGCATTTAAAGGCAAAATGAAAGGAATAAGGCTTGCTTTCCGTATGTAGAAACCACAAAAAGGGTTAGTGATCATTATTCAAAAACTGACTACATGTAAAAAATTATTAAAAGTCATTACACTAAAATTGTTTTTGCATAATTATGATCCTTATAATGTCTATTACCACTATTGTTCAAATTCAATAATATTTAGCACTGTAGAAAATTACCCTGTGCAAAGTATGTATTCAGATTTCAATGTGCACATTCAGATGTCTATCTCCAACTGGTTAAAATATGTTGTTGCACCACATTAAAAGGTTGAATATTAGTTTATCTAACAACACCGATATTACTGTCTCTTAGTGACAAACTTAGAATGTAGTATGGCCTAATGGCTACAGTGTCAAATCCAAAGGCTATTAAAAGTCATGCAAAGGGTAGCTTTGGAGACATGTGAATTACATTGCGTGCCTTAATGCACAATAGTTCTGAGTGAATTATGGCATTCTAAAAACTGAAATTTTGAGCCAATTTTTTAGGTGCTAGAAAAGCACAGTGCACAAAAATAAAAAAAATAATAAGACAGCAAAGTTGCATCCTACCTTTAAAAATATCAGCACGCAGGCACGGAGCAGGGATGCCCTTCAGTCATGCTTCTCGAGAGTTACTTTGAGCTGTAATGCCTTGCTCAGACAGGGGACCACAGGTTTAAGGGTCAGAGGCCAAGTTCTGTATTTAGAACTGACCAGCACTACTGAATACAAAATGTTCACGCAGGGAGTTTTTGGAGCATTTCTTTTATCTGAGGTTAGCCACTGTGGCAGTGTGTGATTTCCACTTTTAGGGATCTACAGTACACTATGAAAGCATCACAACGTTTCTTGATGTGTACATATACATAAATAATTCTGTAAATGCAAGTTGTACATTTAGTCTATAGCCCTTGTAGTAATAATTCACATACATAAATAAACAGGGCTGTATTTGATTGAACGGGGAACATATTCCTTTTCAGCAGATTTGCTTCTATTTTGTCTACAGCAAATAACACGTGTTAAGCAAACGCACACTCCAGTGCCACTTGTTCTAAATAGGAAAAACATAGATATAATGCCTGCTTATAATGTTGAAGAGTAGTTTAACAAATTAATTCCTTTGTATTAATTTAATTTCCTGATTCTAGCATTGTAGAATAACACACTACAGGTAATGTAAACTTTGCTCTAATGATGTCTGAGGCTTTAATGTGCCTAGGACAATTAGGGTCAAATTAATTCTCAATCCATGTTAATAATATTTAGGATATCGTCATTAGTAATTTAACTACATTTAAAGAAATGGAAGAATTTACTTAGTTGTTTTAATGAACTTATGGCCTTGATTAAGCCTTCCTGGAACAAGATTGGACACCACAGATCTGTTTTAGGTCCCATTAGCTAAAGGAAATATTGCATATTCTGTGAGGAGTAGATGGGGATATCACTGTTTTCTTGAGACTACTGAATAACATTATCAAGGGGCAGGAACGTCTGTGCGCAATGTGCAGAAAGCAGCTCGGCCATGTAGACAGAATAATGGTTTTTAAATTAAAATTGTTGTGCTAGGGCCAGATAAAAAGGCCGTGAAATTAAGCTTGCATTCATGCGCCATCAAGTTAAAACGGTACAAAAGCTAAAGGAATTGGTAGTTGGTTTTGGATTCATGTTTTCTAGTTAGCTCAATGTGCGTGTACACCAACATTTATAAAGCGGTACAGTCTACTAGTATTGGACATGTCCTCCTTGATATGGATTCTCCTAGCTATTTACCTCCTACAAGTCTGTTTGTGCCCAGCTGACAAAAGGGGGTAAATATTGTCGACAGGAGGTCACCTGTTTAGGTTACCTACTGTCGAAGGGGGGGGGGGGGTAGGAGACTAGTGTAGGAGTCTAGCTCCTGGGCAAATTAAGGGTAAGCAAAATTAAGTAACACATTGTCATTTTTCTCGGTTTTTGTGCCTATTATGTGTATTATTGTGAGCTATTCTGTGTGGAAAGTACGCAGGCAGCTTGCTGTTGTGTTCTCTCTCTCTCTCTCTCTCTCTCTCGCCTCTCTAAGCTGTCTAGGAGCCGCTATGAGACAATTGGTTGGGCTCGCTTTAGTCATTCATTTCACAAAATGCCGTGAATATGTTCTTAAATAAATAGAGACAAAGCACCCCACCAGTGCAAGTCTAATTGGCTATTAATAATACTGTTTGAACAAATTGTTAGAATTAACAAAATGAATAAATAAATGCGCCATGTTACTGCCCCTCCTGTATGTAAACTGATGTAATATGGAATTAGATAAGAATAGAATGAAAGGATGGGTAGAATAGACTGATGTTCCCTTATTTGACCTTTAAGGGGGACTATATGTGGGTAGTATTTGTTCCAAAATTCCCAGGTGGCAACACCATTATTGTTTATGTTATTACAGCACTACATAAGTCGCAGAGGCATCATGAGTCCCTCATTAGTTAGTCTATGTAATTAAGCTGACATATAGAGGTTTTTTCCTCTGAATAAAAATGTTACATAGTCCAGATCGTGAAAAGTAGAATGCACAGGGTTCACAATGTTAGGAAAGATGCCCATGTGATCCTTAGCAAACATTTTGAAGAAAAATATAGCCTGATAGGAGTTTGTTTGCCACAACAAGTTCTGCTGGAGAGATTTATGTACGTATTATGTTAGGATTAATGTGTTAGTTATGTGAGAAGGTGGCCTGATATATGCTCTCCACTAGTTCTAGTGGGCACCCTGTATCAGTCCAAACAACCCCTTATGGTGACTGGTTAAAGACAACCTTATGTGAAAGCTATCCTTGTGGTAGCTATGGAGAGCAGCCTTCAGGCTAAGTCTTGAAGGAATGTAAAGCAGCTTGTTTTACCAATCTATAATCTCTTGAATGATCAAATGAAAAGACAACCACACCAGGTATATATTCAAAATATATGTATTTAAGGTTAAACACACCCCTCTAGTCTCTTTATGAGACTGGAGTTCGAAGTACTAAAGTTACAAGTGATGAAGCATCAGTAAAAGCACAAATACACGTTTGAGCCCTAGGGGCGTACCAAACCATATACTAATAAAGTGGTATAAGAACCACGACTGTAATAGGCACTAGGCCTATTGCCTCTAGAATCGCTGGGACCCCAAGGAACCACCCAAGGTAGGAACACAGGGGACCCACGGGAACTGTATGCAGTGTGGAAACAGAACTGCGGGTTCCTATTACTTTATAAGGGAATGTCGTGGTTGGAATATTAAAGATTAGGGACACTTCTAATCGAGTCAGGACCAAACCCTCTTGGACTTAGGAAGTTCTAGGGCTAGCACCCACGAGAGTACCGGAGAACTCGAGTTACCACACCCAGGGAAGCCGGGTGCATAGGTGTCTTTTGGTGTCGGGTCGCGTCGTCGATTTCAATGGAAGCCTGCAAAGAACTGCTGCTGCCGTGAAGAGGAGAAGTGTCCAGAGAGATCCAAGCTTGGATCTAGGATGTAAGGAACCTGAAAGCAGAAGGGGACAGAGTCTGGGTCACTAGCCAGTGACCTAGGGCAGGATGGACCAATGCCCACAGATGTCGGGTGCTTCAGGTGAGATGATGGGTGTCTTGACTCTTGCCACGAGATCCAGGAGGCATTGATGGAGTCCACGAGCCGGATTCGAGCTGTCCCATGAAGTCTGTCGAGTGCTGCGGTGTCGGCGACCAGAAAGGACCCAACAAGCCTTGGCAACGGCAAGTCTCAGGAAATCAGAGAAAGGACTGCGGTGCAGACCAGCAAGGTCTGATGGACTCACTCAGCAAGGTTAAGTAAGAGCATGTCTGAAGCAACCAGAAAAGCCCCAACAGAAGTGGAGTTGCCTTCGTGGGGACCTGCTAGCCACCGGGCTAGTGATCGCGAAGGAGCCTCAAGCGGTCGCACTGGAAGCTGGCCCACGGGTCACTCGTGGAGTGGAGGCCAACAATCTTCAGTGCAGGAGGTGCTCAAGGCTGGGGCTACTCGGAGCCCAAAGCACAACTTCAAGGATGACCAGGAAGGTGTTGTTGCTGCAAAAGTTTATGGTGTCCAGGGGTCATGGTTCCACATTACCCACGATAGCCACGGGCCTCAGCTTTGCTGTGGACTCAGGGTAGCCTCGGGGAAGTCTGGAAATCCACCTCTGGGGATGCAGAGACTTCAGTGTCCGGCGGGAGCTTCAGTAATGCAGACTGGTCAGTTGCTTCTTTGGTGCCTGCCAAGCAGGGGAGTCACTCCTTGACCCCAAGGGAGATTTCTTCTGTCTTCTAGTCGTGATAGAAAGTCGAAGGTCCAGGATATATGTTTCAGAGGTTCGTCCAGGGTAATCTAAAGTCCTAGGGACTGGATTCCTATACTTATACTTAGTTTAGGGGATGGACTAACTCTTAGGCTCCACCTAGGGGTGGGCCTGGGGTGGGGGTGGTTACACCCCTTCCCCTTAGTCCAGTTTCATGCCAGATCAGTGGTTGAGTGCCCCTGCAACCGGTTTGAACTGGGCTATGCACAGGGACACCTTGTGTGCCCCAGGCAGTGTATCAAAAGCATTCTCTGAATGCACCCACCCTGCCCCAATACACATCTGCCTGTCTGGGGAAGTGGTTACACCTCCCTGTGACAGGAAACCTATTGTTCAGGCCTCCCCTGCCGGAGTTTCCCCCAGCAATAGGAGGCCAGACCCGTGTCTGTGGCAGTGGCATCCATTTTGTGATGCCAGGGCTTTGAAAGGATTTAACCGGTTTTAGCCAGTGTGAACATGTCTCTCCCTCTAGAAGGGTGGAATGCTACTCCCCCCGCCAGGCCTGGCGGGGGGGAGGGGGGTAGTATTCCAAGATGTTTGACACCAAAAACGACATGTTTTCATGCAGCCATTCCAAAGTTAGCATTTACCGCGAGGTTATCAATCAATCAATCAATCAATCAAGCATTTATATAGCGCACTACTCACCCGGAGGGTCTCAAGGCGCTAGGGGAGGGGGGTCCACTACTGCTCGAACAGCCAGGTCTTGAGTTGCTTCCTGAAGGCGAGGTGGTCCTGGGTCAGGCGGAGGTGGGTAGGGAGGGAGTTCCACGTCCTGGCGGCGAGGAAGGAGAAGGACCGCCCCCCTGTGGTGGCTCTTCGGATGCGGGGGATGGTGGCGAGGGCGTGGCCGGTCGATCGAAGCTGGCGTTTGGGAGCGTAGAAGTTGAGGCGGCTGTTGAGGTATCCTGGGCCTTGGTTGTGTAGGGCTTTGTGTGCGTGGGTGAGGAGACGGAAGGTGATTCTCTTGGTGACCGGGAGCCAGTGCAGGTCTCTCAGGTGTCCGGAGATGTGGCTGCGACGGGGGATGTCCAGGATGAGTCGTGCTGAGGCGTTCTGGACCTGCTGAAGTCTTTTCTGGAGTTTGGCGGTGGTTCCGGCGTAGAGGGAGTTGCCGTAGTCCAGACGGCTGGTGACGAGGGCCTGGGTGACCGTCTTCCTGGTCTCGGTGGGGATCCACCGGAAGATCTTTCGTAGCATGCGCAGGATGTTGAAGCACGACGAGGAGACAGCGTTGACTTGTCTGGTCATGGAGAGGGTGGACTCCAGGATGAAGCCCAGGTTGCGTGCGTGGTCTGTTGGTTTGGGTGCGCTGCCTAGGGCGGGGGGCCACCAGGAGTCATCCCAGGCGGAGGGTGAGGATCCCAGGATGAGGACTTCCGTCTTGTCCGAGTTCAGTTTCAGGCGGCTGTTCTTCATCCATTCGGCTACCTCTTTCATCCCTTCGTGGAGGTTGGCTCTGGTGGTGGCGGGGTCGTTGGTGAGGGAGAGAATCAGCTGGGTGTCGTCGGCGTAGGAGATGATGTTGAGGTTGTGCTGGCGTGCGATGTCTGCGAGGGGGCTCATGTACACGTTGAAGAGGGTTGGACTGAGCGAGGAGCCTTGAGGAACGCCGCAGATGACTTCGGTGGCTTCAGATCTGAACGGGGGGAGGCGGACTCTCTGTGTCCTTCCGGCGAGGAAGGAGATGATCCACTCCAGTGCCTTCTCCTGGATTCCGACGTTGCTGAGTCGCTGCACTAGTGTACGGTGGCAGACAGTGTCGAAGGCCGCGGAGAGGTCTAGGAGGATGAGGGCCGCTGTTTCTCCGTTGTCAAGCAGAGCTCGGATGTCATCGGTGGCTGCGATCAGGGCGGTCTCGGTGCTGTGGTTGGCCCGGAAGCCAGACTGCGAGAGGTCGAGGGATCCGTTCGTCTCGAGGAAGGCGGCCAGCTGCTTGTTGACGGTCTTCTCGATGACTTTTGCAGGAAACGGGAGCAGCGAGATGGGGCGGTAGTTCTTGAGGTCGGTGGGGTCGGCTGATGGCTTCTTTAGTAGAGCGCTGAGTTCGGCGTGCTTCCAGCTCTCCGGGAAGGTAGCGGTGTCGAAGGAGGTGTTGATGATGTCCCGCAGGTGGGGTGCGATGACAGCGTCGGCCTTGTTGAAGACGTGGTGAGGGCAGGGGTCAGTAGGAGATCCGGAGTGGATGGAGTTCATCGTGCGGACGGTGTCTTCGGTGCTGATCGGGGTCCAGGCGCGGAGGGTGGTGGTGGGGGGCGGTGGTTCGGTCGTGGCGTGCGTCGGTTGAGTGCTGAAGCTGTTGTGTATGTCCGCGATCTTGTTGTGGAAGTAGGAGGCGAGGGAGTTGCAGAGGTCTTGCGAAGGGGTGATGTCATTGTTCCCGGCGTTGGGGTTGGAGAGCTCTTTGACGATCTTTAAGAGTTCCTTGCTGTTGTGTGCGTTGTTGTCCAGTCGTTCCTTGAATGCGGTTTTCTTGGTGGCGTGGATGAGTTGGTGGTGTTTTCGGGTGGCGAGCTTGAGGGCAGTCATGTTGTCCGGTGTTGGGTCTCTGCGCCAGGTTCTCTCGAGGGCTCGGCAGTTCTTCTTGGAGCTCTTGAGTTCGTCGGTGAACCATGGGGCTTTCTTGCTAGCGGGCCTGCTAGGCGGGGTCTTCAGAGGGGCGAGGTCGTCTGCGCAGTCGCTGATCCACTTCGTGAGGTTGGTGGCCGCTTGGCTTGGGTTCGTTGCGCTAGTGGGTGGGTTCTTGCTCAGGGCGGTCGCGAGCTGGTCGGCTGTGATCTTGTTCCAGCTTCTGCGTGCAACCTGTTGCTGGTGGTGGTGGATCGTGGTCCTTCTGAAGCTGAAGTGGACGCAGCTGTGGTCCGTCCAGTGGAGTCCGGTGGCGTGGCTGAAGGCGATGTCCTTGCTGGATGAGAAGACGGGGTCGAGTGTGTGTCCGGCGTAGTGGGTGGGGGTGGTGACCAGCTGCTTGAGTCCTAGGTTGGCGAGGTTGTCCAGCAGGGTGGTGGTGTTGCGGTCGTTGTTGTTCTCCAGGTGGAAGTTGAGGTCCCCGAGGAGGATGTAGTCAGCGGAGGGGAGGGCGTGCGGGCTGATGAAGTCGGCGATGTCTTCGCTGAATTGTGTGCGTGGTCCCGGGGGTCTGTAGATGAGGGTGCCTCTGAGGGTGGTCTTGGGGTTGATGTGGACCTGGAAGTGCAGGTGCTCGGCGGGTGCGAGGGTGTCGTTGGTGTTGGTCGTGATGTGGATGGTGTTCCTGTGGATGATGGCGATGCCTCCTCCGGTGTGGTTGGTGCAGTCCCTTCGGATGATCTTGTAGCCGTCTGGGATGGCGATGGCAATGTCGGGCGTTGAGGAGGCGTTCATCCAGGTTTCCGTGAGGAAGGCGACGTCTGGGGCTGTGGTGTCGAGCAGGTTCCAGAGCTCGACGGCGTGTCTGTGGACGGAGCGGGTGTTGAGCAGGATGCATTTCAGGTGGCTGCTGCTGTTGCTCGTCTTGGTCTTGGTTGGTGCTGGAGTAGTGCAGGTCCGGATGCAGGTGAACTTGCAGGAGTTGCAGCAGAAGGGTCCGTGGGTGCGTCTCGGGGTGGCTTGGTAGCATCCTGGGATTCGGCCGGCGTTGAGTGCGTTGAGGGTGGTGGCGTCGGACGTCCGGCGGGTGGGCTGGGGTCTGCGGGGGCCAGGGGTCCTGGCGCGGGGCGCGGTCCAGGTGCGGACGGGCGCAGACGGGCTTACCTTTGGCGCACCTTCGGCGCTCAATCGGTGCTCCCGCTGCGCGCGTCCGCTGCGCGGTCGCTCTGGGGGCGTCATAAGAAGGGGGACGGGAGGGCGGGTCAGCTGGGCTGGGCGAGCGGGGCGGCCAATGGGCCGCTGGTGGGCGGGGCCGCAGGGGGCCCGCGGCGGGAAAAAGTGGATAGCGGGCGGCTCAGCAGTGGCTGGGCCGCTCAGGGGGCTGGGGTGGCGACGGTGGCGGCGGCAAGGAGGCTGGCAAGGAGGCTGGCTGGCGTATGTAGGAGCAGGAGGCGGTGGGAGCAAGGGGGTGACCCGGCCTTGTGAGAGGCACAGCGGTCACTCCACTAATGCACTTAAGAGTATATGGTATGGCTGTATCACAGAACAGCCATAAGGCAGTATTTCAGAATGCTGCAGAGGGGCTTAGCTCATGCTTGGGCACCCTCTCACATAAAACCAAGCACTCTGCCTTCAGGATTGTCAAGGCCTGCCATAGGAGTGGCTTATAGGTTTATATCTGTCTGTATAAGGTAGTGATATAGGTAGCCTATACCACAGTAAGGTGTGCAAGCACACCCTTACCCAGGCTGCAGTAGCATACATGTGGTGTCATTTTGGAGTGCTTCCCAGGGGTGGCATAATACATGCTGCAGCTCCTGGTAGGCCTCTGAGGTACCTATGGCCTAGGTACATAGTCTACCATATACTAGGGGCTTATAAGGCACTCCAGAATCCAATTAGATATGTACCTAATGAACATGGAAACCATTTTAGAGAGGAAGCAGCTAGGCTGTGGGCCTGATATGCAGGGCCACAGCCAGACTAAGGTCGAAAAACAGTGAAACACCAGCAAAAAGTGGGGGTACCCATGTGAAGCAGATCCTACTCTCCTACAAGTTATTCATGCAATACAGATCTCTGTTACGTTCAAAGTTTTAGGGTTTCCTGTTACATCTATAACATGAGAACATGGTTATAAGCGAAACATATAGTTGTTCTTATGTAAGGAAAATAATTCCAGAAGTGTCCACAGTACTGTACAGTAGTGGAAACATCATAAGTAGAAGAAGTGTTGTGAACTATATGATTTATGGAACACAAGCTTGCTAACACAAGAAACACCAAAAAATAGTTGTTTTGTAAGGATTCGGAGTATGGTTAGTAAATGAATACAGACTTCCTTGGCTGCTTGGGATTGGGAGAAACAAATCAAATTGTGTAACGTTTTACTCTTTTCAGTTCACTAAAAGTTCCTTTTATACTCGCTAATAGGTCTAGGGTGTTTTTTTCTCTCAGATTGATGAAGTGGTTTTTGGGCGTCCTGCTAATGTATGGGGCGCTCCGAGACTAAAGAAGTTTTCTAAAATAGAGTATCCTCTCTGTTGATAGATTATGTGTATGCCTTGTCTAAACGATCTTTGTTCTGTTCACCAATAGATATCTGCTGCCCTACAACCATTACCAGAGGGGCCCAGACATCAGATCCAGCCTGGAGTCTACATCTTGGTGCGCAATTTTCAGCCCAAGTCCAGCCTAGAGCAGAGGTGGCGTGAACCGATGCAAGTGCTATTGGCGAACATGACAGCAGTGAAAGTCGAAGGTCGGAAGCATTGGGTGCTCGCCAGTCATGTGAAGGGTGTACCCCTGCCACCATCTTGGGTGAAAGACGGGGTCACAAATCAGGACGGAGAGCTGTTCCTTTTTTCCTGATGTCCAGCTGAGAGAGGCAGAGACCGAAAAGGATGGCAAGGAGGTTATGCTTTAGGTGACGCCCACTGAAACAAGGGTTGCTTCAGATACTCCAGCATCATGCCTCTGAGTTCCGGTCCCCAACTGAAAGTGAGCCTGCACCTTTGTTTGTTGATCAAGAGGTGCCTGGGCATACTAGGTACAATCTGTGGCCTGACGAAAGAGCAGTGCGCCAGCGGAGCAACACAGGAATTAGGGAAGGACTTGAGTTCAGGGTATAGGTGCTGTGTCTCTGGTGCCTGTTAGATTAGAGTGAAGAATACTGGTGCACAGTCTGAGACACTGGACAGGATCGTTGAGGGTGTTTGCCCTGGAGGGTGATTGCCCTATCCTGAAAGAATAAACTTTTCCCTTAGCCTGGGCCGTGATTGTTTTCCTGAGTTGCAAGTTGTGAAGCTCCACCGTGGGAGAAGTGAACATTTGATGAACGATAAGAGCCTGCCTGTGAGGCTCAGACTGACACAGGGAGAAGACTCTCCTCTGGCTGGTTGTACAGCGGCTTCAATTTCCTAAGTACTTTTTTGTTAGCAATGTACCCCTTTGGTCGTCCCATTTTTGAGGAGGAGCAGCCCTATGCAGCTCCTCGTCCTAATTTCCATGGCCCCGTTTGGTCCTCCTGGTCCCCCAAAGCAAAAAATGTTTGGTTATAGTATGTGTATCAGCTTTAATATTTACATTTGGAATACTGTTTTTTCTGCAAGAGAAACCTTTTGTGCACACTTTGATAAATACTACTCTGCCCTCCTCCTGAACATATCATTGGTATCCTAGCCCTCATAAAGAAAAACACTGGAAGGTTTATTAAAAATGTTTTTATTTAGACATTGCATCAAACATGTGCTGTTGGCTATTTCCAATCGGCCTAAAACAACCACTGAAATTCATCCCTATATAGGAACTTGGACTTTAATTGGCTGGTTAGGGACATTGTTTGTTACTTGGGGCTGGAAACCTTTGACAATTCTATGTATATTCTTTGCGATCCTACTGTCATGCTGTCTATGCATACAATGTGGCCAGATGCTTTGTTCCCTTTTGTGTCTCTACTTGTAAACCTACCAAGCGCAACTTTAAGAATGTGAACGCCCAATATGTGTTAGACCAAGAAGTTAGCGATATGATGAGAATAGATGTGTAAGATATATTCTATATTCCTTCCAGATCGTAGAAATGTCTTCAGCTAATACTAAAAGGGTTGTTGTGGAAACTAGCAGAAATTACTGTTAGCATGAGCTGAAGCCATTATGGGTGTGGCAGCCATTTTAGTTAGCCACGTGTTAGCCATGTGCTTCTTCCATCTTCACTGTTGCCTGCTTTTCTATTCTGCTTGAGTCATCAACTATAGTTAACTCCTTCAGTACTGAGCCAGAGCCTTGTGCATGCTCAGAAAGGCCTGTAGCTGCCAGAATGCACCTGTCTTAGTTTGTAAATGTCAGGCTGTTTTAACTGATGCAAACAGAAGTGTCTCCCCTCCCACTTTGCTGACCAAGACATATTTGTATGCCCATGTTAGTCAATAACTATTCTTGTATGTGCCAGTACCTCCCCTTGGTCTCATGCTGACAATGCAACTAATGCATATAAAAGACCCCTGGTTTCTGTACTCCTTGGACTACCTCCTACAGTGGCCTGAGGGTACTGTATTGACGTAGTCCCACTCATGTGAGATTAATAAACTTGTTATTTAATATTTCAGCTTCAGTGCCAATTTCTTCTTTGGTGTTTTAAGGACCCATGGATAGATAGGGTGAACCCTGCATCGGTGGGCCCCTCAAAATGCTCATTTCCACAAGACCATCGATCTAGGACCTTTCAGATCCCCCACAATCAAGCTCAACAAGGGCATGCTGCAGGGCTCTTGCCTTAGTCCCACATTGTTCTACATACATGTGGCCCCCCCTTGCCAAAGCCATCAGAGAGTACGGTTTTACCCCCATCTCATATGCGGATGATACCCAACTTCTCTTATCCTTTAACAAAGATACAATTTCCACTAAAGCTTGTTTCTCTGAGGGCATGAAAGCCATCTCGACTTGGATGACAGATAACTTTCTCCAACGGAATGCATACAAGACGCAAATTATGTTTTTTTGGAAAAGCCCAAATGCTATGATCTCTGGAGTGGTGGCCTACAGACTTGGGCGCAGCACTGGCCCCCAAGACAGTGGTTACAAATCTGGGTGTTTGCCTGATCAGACTCTTACTATGAAAGATCAGGTAGTGGCTACGACTGGCACCTGCTTTCACATGAAGTGGCATGCGTAGAGTTTTCCCACTCCTCCCACTCTCGGTGCGAACAACTGTGGTCCAGTCCCTGGTAATCAGTCGCTTTGACTAATGTCACGCTCTTTTAGCTGCCACTAGTGCGTTGCTACTCAACAAACTCCAGGTGGTCCAGAACACAGAGGGCCACCTAGTCCAGAATATGCCAGCCATAACTTCTTCCCTCCCCCTCATGCTCTCACTCCATTGGTTCCCTATAGGCAAGAGAATCACTTTGAGGATCTGCTCTATAGTACACAAATTGAAGAATGGCAGAGAAGTTATCTGAGAGAAAACTTATTCCATACCGGCCAAGTAGATCTCTGTGATCTGCGGAGAAATCTCTCCTCATCTTACCTTGTTTTAGGAAAACTCGTTCTGGGGGGCAAAGCCTTCTAGCTGGCCCACCCTCAACTGGAACCATCTACCCTCTCACCTTCGGAAGTGCTCTGATCACCTTCATTTTAGAAGCCTTCTCAAAACAGAACTTTTCAGAACTAATACTGCCTGTCTGAATTTTCACACTAGTGCGGAGATATCCCTTAGGGGTGATTCAAGCGCTTTACAAATTACATTATAATTACATGTAGCATCTACAAAGGGCGAAGTTTGCCAGCAGTAGGTCAGACCATCTATGGCAGAATCTCCGGCGATAATCTGGACGAAAGACCTCTCCTGACTGTGGGTGATGATTTTTTTATCAGAACTGGGATTTGATACTTGTTGTGGTCCATTTTTAGATGAAAATCATTTGAATATCGACAAAAATCTTCTTCATCATTTTGGTATTTCAATCAGTTTAAATTTGAGAGTCTGAGGTTGTTAGACTGATGTTTTACATTGTGTTTTTTTCTCCAAAATGAAGTACTTTGATAGTAAAGTGCATCTACAGACCACAATGTTTCTGTTTTTAACACAGAGAAGTAGTGTGTTATAGGTTGCTGAGTAACACTTCATATAATAGTTGTATGTAGTGGAATTGCTTTCTGATGCGTGAACTTGTTGATGTTCTAGTGTGTGAGGTGTGCCGGGGCTGAGTGACTTCTGATTTTGTTTAAGCTCAATCATACAAACAGTGCGGGATGCAAGGAAGACTCGTGAAGAGCCTAGAGGTGGGTCGTGCCAAGAGATTGTGAGGCACAGAGCTGGAGGTGAGGTTTGTTGCCATGTATAGTTGAATGTCGGAGAATGGAAGAGGGTGGCCCTGTGTGTTTGCTGGAGTAGTGTACCTTAAGGGAGGGGTGCCCTTTGAGGGAGTGAGCATTCAGTGCCTTAACAGGGGTCCGGTGCACTTTAACGCAGTGGTTGGAAGATCGAAAGGTGAGGTCTACAGTTTGCTTACCTAGCACAAGCCGTGGTGCCTCCTGTGAAAAAGTAAGGATGTCTTTGCTGAGTTCCTCCAAGGTGTGTTCCCAGAGGGGTGGGAGTGTATTTGAACAGGAAGGAGGTGGACATGTGTTTCTGCTGCAGCCACGTGCTTCAGGTGATGGAGTTGAGCTGAACAGATAGGTGGTGGACGCGCATGTGTGTGGGTGTCCTTTTAGCTAACTAGAGAGTAGGAGATGTTAATACTGTGTGTCTCATAATTATTACTTTTTTGGGGTGCTTTAAACAGGGCTGAATGTTTGTTTTGCCACTCTCTGCTTGCGTTGCGGGGAAGCAGGCATCTTTGTATCCTGATTGGGTGTCTTGTCTCTCTGTCTATGAATCATTGTTTTTTATTCAGGTGCGTTCTGTGGCACTGAGGATTTATCTCTTTGTCTAGCAGAGAGGAGTGTATGCTGTGTGGTGTCCCTTAGCATTGGCTGTCTTGTGGCATTGCTGCTGTCCTGTTTCTGTCATGTGGAAGCAGGGAGGTGTGTATCCTGTTTGTACTTGCTTAACCTGAGTGTTTGAGTCCTATAAGTCTGTTGGCTCCGTGAGAGAGAATTCTCTGCTCCGAGTGTCCTGCAGCTGCTGGCAGCTTGTGACTGGAACAGAAGAGAAAGGCAGCTTCTGCTGGCACATGTAGGGGCTTATGTATGAGAGCCGTGCGTCTCTTTTGCACCACGTAAAGTGGTACATGTGTGATGCAGGACTCATCTCAATTTGTGAAGCTATGCAAAACCAGCCTGTGTGGCTTTGAGTGGCCTCATAAATCATGAGTAAGGCGATGCAGTGCAAATCGCAGCATCGCCTTACTCTGTGCCCGGGAATTTGATGTAAACTTGGGGCAGAGCTAGAACTGTACGCCTCCCAAGGTGAGGTGTAACGAGGAGAAATACGTTTATTTCTCCTTATTTTTTACTCTTTCCTTGTGTGCTGCACTTGCAGCACACATAGAAAGAGGAAAACCGGTCTCAGAATTGTTTTTGTGAAGGAAAGTAGCCCTTCCTGCCCAAAAACAATTCTTCATTCAGTGGAAGAGGTGTGGCGCCGCGGCCAGGGCGACTGACTCCGGAATCTGGGGATCACGGTTTGATCCCTGGCGCCGGCGGCAGATTAGCCCAGCGCCATGTGAGTCTGGGCAATAGCTTGCTTAATCTTCCTGACGGCCCCCAGCGCCTAGCATGGGCGTCCGCAGGGGGGGCCATGAGGGGCGCTTGCCCCCCCCCCCCCTGGAGTGCTCCTCCTTGCCCCCCCTGCGACCATCCATGCTTTTACGGACGCCTTTTGTCCGTAATTACGGGCCCTGCAGGGAGCAGAGCTGTTCCCTGCCAGAGGCCTCAACTCCCTGATCGGGCGCCTCGCACTCCTCCTCGCAGCCCCTCCCGCCCATTGTCATTCTGTCTGTGGCTGATTATCACAAACAGAATGACAATGGCCAGTTTGAGCTGCACACCACAAGCACGAGTGGTTAGGTCTGGACACAAAGACCTCCTTTTAACACAGTGTAGCTTGAGAGCAAGAGGTCTTCTGAATGAAGTTCTGGGGGGGTCGATGCATTATTCTCCCAAGTCAAAAACTGAGGTTGCGCCATAGCCCGGATTTCAGATCCCACCAAAACGTACACAGACTCGTGTCAATAACATATCTATCTGCCAGTATGCACCCTATCATGTCTGGCAGGACATGCCGACCCTGTGTTTCACTGCCTCATATCCCCCGGCACCCCACTCCCCACTGCCTCATATCCCCCTGTACCCCACTCCCCGCGCTCAGGGCCGGCTCTAGGGCGGTGCGACCGGTGCCACCGCCCCGGGTGCTGACTTTGTGTAGGGGGCGCTAATATGATTTTAAAAGCACCTGCTTCTTTCCTGGACTCCTAGAAATTTTCAGCCACCAATAAAAATGTCTAAATGACTACAGTGATTAATGCACTTCTTAGAGAGGGAGAGATCTAAGTTTTGTGTAATGGAAGTTTCTACTCATCCTAAGGTAGCGCAGAGGGTTACTATGCTTGCTGCAAAGAACGTGCAGCTCACAAAGTGCGTATAATGTAATGTAAATAGGTCAGTGGGTCACACTTTTGTCAGAGAGACCATATTGTTGATAACTCTTTATGAGTTAAAATCCTAATGTGGAACAGTGAGCAAGTAACTGTTATGAAAGATGCATGCAAACTGTAGGGTATGGGCTAGAGCGTTATGATTTCCCCCAGCTTTTCATTATCCTAATGTGGCAAAATGGGTTAATTTGGGTAGAAATCAATTCTTATTAATAAAGGGAACCCCCCATCCATGGTGCTAGGTTTTAAATTCTAGTTTTCTGATTCTCCTGGCCAAGCCCTCTTAAACTATCCTGCCTACCTGTACGGATGACCTGTGACTCCTACACCTTCTTGTCCTCTCTCTTATGTAACATTTCCTATGCACTGTTTACACACTTATGATTGATTGTCTCTATGTAATCTGTGTAATGTAAAGTGTTCTGACACCTTACACGGATAGGAGCGGCGCTATAAAATTAATTAAATGCACCTGAGACTGAATGGTTACGGAGGCTTGAGGGGCGCTGTGAAAGGATGGTTATGAAGAACCTGTAGTGGAGGTGGTCATTGGGGGTGCCAAAAAGCATTGTCGCACTGGGCGCCACGAGCGCTTAAGCCGGCCCTGCCCGCGCTTACTGCCTTATATCCCTCTGTACCCTACACCTCGCGCTAACTGCCACAACATATCCCTCTGTACCCCACACCTTGCGCTAACTGCCACAACATATCCCTCTGTACCCCGCACCTTGTGCGCACTGCCACAACATATCCCTCTGTACCCCGCACCTTGTGCACACTGCCACAACATATCCCTCTGTACCCCGCACATCACGCTCACTGCCACATATGCCTCTGTATCCCACTCCTCACACTCACTGCCTGATCGCTCATTTTACCCTGCCATTCATCTTCTACGTGTTCTCTCCCCTTCCACTCGTTCTACCTCTGTTCACCCCCTTACTTCTTTTAGTGCCTTACATCTTTCTCAATATCTCTACTTCTTTTCCTCTTCAGTAACATCTGTGGCACATCTCTGCACTTCCATTATATCAACGCACCCCTCTACCTCACCTGTCTACCTCAGTCTTTATTATTCCCTCTTCCTCAGCTGTCTCTACATGTCTATGACACACCTCTCCCTCTCTCTACCTGGCCCCCTCACGTTCTACGACTGCGTTATTCTCCCCTCTCCAGCTTTGATTTACCTGTCTCTGCTCCTGAATCTTTTTCTTCTACACCTC
The DNA here is from genome assembly GCF_964204655.1 of Triturus cristatus. Taxonomy (NCBI): domain Eukaryota; kingdom Metazoa; phylum Chordata; class Amphibia; order Caudata; family Salamandridae; genus Triturus; species Triturus cristatus. The sequence goes on along the minus strand of NC_140589.1, from coordinate 92,992,120 downwards.
ACTTCTTTGTCTACCCTTCACCCCTCGCTACCCTTCTGTTTGCCTTACTACAGTCTTTACCCGACCCACCTTTCAGTGCCTCTTCCCATTTCGCCTCACTCCCTCACAGCGCTCTCCTAGCATGCATCTGTTTCTCCCCTCACCACCATGCCTGTCTCTACCCCTCCTTATCTTTCTAACCAGCCTAACTTTCTACCTTCCTGTTAATCCTGGTAGCGAACCTTTCATTTCACCCCTCCGGTTGTATTACCTATGCATTCAAATTGAGTAGGTCATTGCTGTGCTCCCAACCAGACATCGAGACCCAGTCCCCTAGCCTCTCAACATGCCCAGATATAACAACAAGCATTGGCATAGCCAATTGGTCTCGCCTTTGGGACCTGCTGCAGAACTAAATACTTATACTGCCGGCATCATACTTACCCAGCGCCAAGACGCCTCGGCAAAAGTGAGCTATATAAGTTCTTCAGTCAGTGAGTCAGTCATAAGGTCCCAAAGGCGAGACCTATTGGCTATGCCAATGCTTGTTTTTCTCAGGTTGGCCTGAACATTACCCGATCCTGATTGTCTGCCATTTTAGCCCCGCCCCTATTGATTAACATTAGCCACGCCCCTTCATTTACCAGGTTCGCCCCCCCCCCCTGGAAAAATTTCTGCGGATGCCCATGGCGCCTAGAGAACCTTACTGGTGATTGTTTGTGCTCTACAAATGTGGATTATTAATGGAAGCACACTTGTACTGTACTGCAAGGGTGCCTACGTTGGCGCATGGCCACTGAAACCCAGGGAGGAAGGATAGAAATGTACCATATTGCTTAAATACGGTGGACTCTTGCCTTTCACTTTGACGCAGGGCAGGAAGGTGCCTGGTTATGCCATATGCCAAAATATATGATCCCACAGTCCTCACATTAACCTCATAGCGTGAGAATAAAGCCTCTTTGTTACACAGCAGCGTTTTACGGCTAACACGGTGTCCTGCTGTTCTGCAGCTCTCATAATCTGAGTGCGAGTATTGTCATGGCATACAAAAGGAGTTATGTTTGCTTTCTTAGTGGAACAGGTCTGAGATGTCATGCTCGGACCGCATTCAGTAACACATGCGGAAGCTGTCCCTTTCAGCTTCGTCTTCCCATAAAAATGGGATTGGTTTGTTCAGAGCTGCTTTTTATGGCTTGCAACACACTGTACGCCCATTTTATTGTTTTGCACACATGTACAAATAAGTGCTGTAAATACAGATTTTCTCTGACGTTGTTTGTTTTTGTATGGACTGGGGCTTTAAATACCGGTGGTGCCGGTGGTAAACTGGTGTGCTGGCGGCTCTAGACACGCACCAGGATCTGTTCACACACCCACTTTTCTTCATACTTGTGATCATCGGCGTATCCCTGCTAGAAAGCATCTGTTTGATGTGATCTGCAGTACCACGTGTGTGTGAGGAATGCATACATGCCAACATTTCAGAAGAGCAAAGTGGGAGATTCTTTTAAAAAAAATCGGGAGAATGGGGCCTTGAATCGGGTTACTGTCATGTATGGGCTTTGGAAGTGCGCTGCTGCAGGATCGGACATTTGAAACGCAAATGCACCTTTTTTTCTTACCTTTCAGAAGCATGGAGCTCAATGGCAGGCAGAGAGAGTTATGCAAGTGTTCTGCACTCACTGGCCTGGCAGGTTGCTGGCAGTGCATATACCACCTGTGTGGCAGCCCAGGCACACACACAGCCGCCCCCAGTATTTCAGAGGTCTTTAAAAGACTTTTCGCTTGTTAATGGGGCTTTGTTGGTTTTTCACCCCTTCTAGAGCCCCTGCCTCGCCACTCTGACTATTGCTGCAAGAATTAGCACGTTACACAATACCAAGCCCTGGCTGCTGAAACCCCGAGGACTCGGGTTTTTGCTTGCAGGAATCGGGAGGCGGGAGACTAGCCTTGAAATCGACGGTCTCCCGCCCGAATCGGGAGGGCTGGCCTGTCTGGGAATGGTTCAAGGACCCGGAGTTACTGGGTCTCGATTTACCAGTTGAGGCCACTTCCCACTGGTGAACTGGAGAGCACACGTGCGGTGGTGTTACCCCAAACCGGAAGCCAAGCACACGTCTTCCCTCTTGTCTCTCAAGATGGCAGTGCAGCCCAGGGCCTGCTCAGGGAGGGTGTGTGAGTTGGAAACTCAGAACTAAAGTGCACTTAATTAAGACTCATATCCCTGTCCAGCCAATACTTTACAAATACAAGTCAATTCGGCTGCCACAGTTAAAATTACAATCATGCACCGAAAATGCAACTGACAAAACAGTACACCAAATTGTGAACAGGTTTTTAGTGAAAATAACAATTTAAAGCATAAATGGGTCCCCGCAGATTACCAGGGTGCAAGTCACATAACCTAAGGATTAATTTTATTTTTTTATTTAGTGTTTTCCATAGCGCGAGCATGACCCCGTTGGGTATCACAGCGCTTCACAATTACATGACATTTACAGTTGCGCAAAACAGAGTAAGAAGTCATCATAACACAAATTAAACAAATATTAAATGAAATTAAATAAATAGATAACATGAATAAATCAGTTCCATTTAAATATAACACGTGGACCCGAACACCAGCCTGTTTCAGCTATCTGTGAGCTGCCGGATACGTGTCTGCAGACCCTAAGAAACACAACAATACCCCTAACTAGTCCTATTGCAGTAATATAAAATCTTCACGATCAGCACAGGCCTACCTACAGACTTTGTCAAGGTAATCTCAATCTGTCAGCCTTTGACAATAGACTCTACTGTGTTAAACCAGGCCTAGAGGCTTTTAGACTATTCAAACATTAAGCTCCCATGGGGGGCACGCCCTCACATTTATTGGAGTCACCCTGACCATGAAATGGCATTCTCGAGAGCTTTAAAGACATTTACGCGTTAACTCTGTAAATATGAAATATGTATTTCTTGCAACCCTAATCCCTTTAATGTTTCTAAATGTGCAATCTGTAATGAATATGTAATTTGTAAATACAGAACTCTCACCATGAGTAACCGTAGTAGCTATGTGTATTGTCACCTAATATACCCTGCTACTCTGAATTTCTCATGTAAAGTACTTCGCTCTTTTGTAAGGTGCTCTGACACCTCTGGGTAATGTCTGTGCTATATAAAACACATTCATATTTAAATAAATGAACAAACGTGGGGGCATATTAGCAAGCCTCAGCGATAATTATCGCTGAGCGCGTTTAGCTGTAACACGCAAATTTGCATGTTAGCACCCTTTTACTCTACGCTTCCCCTTGCATCTCTAATGAGATGCAAAGGGGGCGTTCCAGAGTAAAATAATAGGAGAAATGTCGCTAAGCGACATTTCTCCTATTATCAAGAATGTCGCTAACCTTGTTAGAGACAAAAAAAGCAGCGCTAACCGCGGTTAACGCTGCTTTTTTACGTCTGCTAATTTTCAGACTTAGCCATGATATCCTATGGAAGGAGGATATCATGGCTAAGTTTGCCTGTCCCTATCAACAAGGTAACGTGTGATTATCACTGGGTTTCCAGCGATAATCTCACGTTAGCCTGTTAGCGTGTAGATTTTTATCGCTATTGAGATAAGCGTTGCTAATAGCACGCTATCTCAGCGATAAAAATTCACGCTAGCCGGCGATAATTATCCAAGCGCTAAGTGCGCTATGCGATAATTATCGCCGGTTGTTGTTGATATGCCCCATAGTGTAGTCAAGAAAATTCCCGACGTTAGGATCCAGCGTTAAGGGGCATTAGCGCAACTATTATCGATGCTTCACGGCTCTGGGGCATCCTTGTAAACATCGCAATGCTGTGTCAGCGATGTCATACATGGATTCTATGTGAGGAACGCCTACTTTGTATCTAATTAGCGATACAAGGTGAGGCGTTTGGAAAACGGCAGCTAACATGCGCTAATGCATGTTAGCGCCGCCTTGATGATTGTGCGATATTAGAATCGCTGCTTTTTCGGCGCTATGTGCCGAAAAAGCAGCGATATGTGTCTTGATGATATGCCCCTTAGGTCTTTGCCTGAGTCGTCTTAAACAGGATAGTATTTGGATGGCGGGCAGTTGGGCATTGGGCGATGGGCCGGTGCATCAGGATCACATGTGGGTTGTTTATTTAGGGCCTAAACTGGCCGACAGAGACTTACCTCCCCAGTCCGCGGCAGACCACTGTAAGTGTCACCAGAATCATGGGCACTACCTTGCCATGCTGTCAAACTTTGACTGGGGGCCAGGTGTTTTTCTGGCCGGCCTCAGGGGCGTTCTCAACTCGCCCCCCTGCCTCCTGTGGCCAGCCCGGCCTATAAGCAGAATCATTCATCCGCTGATCCATCACTTTCGGGCCTGGTGGGCGTAGGGAAGGTGGGAGTATGCAGGGGCCTCACGGCGTGGGGTGGGGCCTACTCACCTAAGCTCGCCTGGAGTAGCAGCAGCAGCCATGTTCTTTTCTTGAGCCCCTCCCCTACCAGGTCATACCCTGAGGCTAGTGTGGGCGAGGAGGTGGTGAGTAAGAGAAGTGGCCTTGCTAGGGGCCAGGTGTCTTTTCAGCCTTGGTGAGGGTTAGGGGAGTGTTTGCATAGGCCTCGCAGTGAGGTCACATTTCCCAGAGAAAAAGATAACATAGGATGTAGTGTTCTGGTCTCAGAGCTGCTGGCGTTAGAACTGGGGAAGTACCTTCGCGTTCTGGCATCAGCTGAACATCCAGTGACTGAGGGCAAATCACATGATCTCCCCTCCTAAAATACAAATCAATTTGATCTTGCGCAAAGAAGCTGGTACTCATGGCGATTTCCCCAATGCCTTTGGGCCGAGTTCACACTCTATAAAACTACAAAAAGAAACACTGACAACTTGGAAATGTGGGCCACTTTTTTTTATGAGGGCTTGGGCCTAATTGTGATTCCAATCCGATCGTGGTATTAAACAACCTTTCGACTGACAAAGTACTTACATGTTAACAACAGTCCATCATCTGTGAGACAAACAAAACAGTGCTGGCTCACACTTTTGTTGTCACTGATTGTCAAGCAACTTCCTTGACCCAGCGGCGGTTGAAGGCATTCCCAGCTCTAGCGCCTCGATCAATGTGAGGCTCCAGCAGGTGCCCTGCTGCTCCTGGGAGACTCAGAGTGGCACCCTGTCTCTCTCCCAGGCAGCCATGTGGTACTTGCTGCTGCCCTCCCTGTGGCCGTCCTCGGTGGTCGGTGGCAGCGCCTCAGTCCCTTTGGGACTCAAGTTGTGGTGTTGTATACACAAGCACTCCATGGAGAAGGCACAGAGGCTAACCTTCTGCTCTGCCCCTGAGGATCTGTGGCCAAAACTCCTAGAAGTCAGTATTCCCTTCACCTGAGTCAATTATTATTGGGCTTCCTAACCTCTGTCCTACTCCTGATTTCTTATCTATCACACTATATTTGTTCAGTAATGATATACCCTGTTCTCCTGTTTCACCATTTACCTAATTACTTAAATGTATAGCTTCTGCCCTGTTATTTATCTGGTTTTGTATAATGCTCATGTTGTCTGTACTTTGTAAATTTTTGTTGCACTACCTTTCATATGCTTTTGTACCCTATGTGCCTTATACTATCCTTATCTTGTAAAGCGCTCTGATACCTCTGGGTCTAGCCAGCGCTATATAAAACCTTCAAAATAAATAAAATAAAATATTCAGCTCCCCGGAACGGGGGGGAGGGGAAGGAGGAGGGGTAGTGTAAAGCTGTCCAGCCTTGGGCTGGAGAGCACAAGGGATTGTGAAGCATTCTTGATACTTTTTCCAGCTCCCTGGCCGCAACAGCTGCGGAGCAACCCCCCCCCCCCCCCCCCCCCCCTCTATTAGAAAGCTCTAGCTCATTGCCTTGGGGGTAGGGAGTGCACCCGCTGCTGCATGTCTAGAGCCAATCTGTTATATCAAACCTTTTATAGCACACTCTCCCTTCAAGAAGTCTCCTGAAGCTGAGGATACACAGAAGGGAATTACAATGAAGGGAATGCATCAGCTACTGCAGGAACGGTTGCGTTTTTAGCTTTATTTTTACAAAAAAATAAGGGGCATATCAACAAGGGCTTTATCTCTGCTTTTTTGGCTTTAAAAGCCAAAAAAGCAGAGATAAAACTAGCGCCCTATCAATAACAGGGTGCTAACACGCAAATTTGCATGTTAGCACCCTTTTACTCTACGCTTCCCCTTGCATCTCTAATGAGATGCAAAGGGGGCGTTCCAGAGTAAAATAATAGGAGAAATGTTGCTAAGCGACATTTCTCCTATTATCAAGAATGTCGCTAGCCCTGTTAGAGACAAAAAAAGCAGCGCTAACCGCGGTTAACGCTGCTTTTTTACGTCTGCTAATTTTCAGACTTAGCCATGATATCCTATGGAAGGAGGATATCATGGCTAAGTTTGCCTGTCCCTATCAACAAGGTAACGTGTGATTATCGCTGGGTTTCCAGCGATAATCTCACGTTAGCCTGTTAGCGTGTAGATTTTTATCGCTATTGAGATAAGCGTTGCTAATAGCACGCTATCTCAGCGATAAAAATTCACGCTAGCCGGCGATAATTATCCTCACGCTAAGAGCGCTGAGCGATAATTATCGCCGGTTGTTGTTGATATGCCCCTAAATGAGACAAAATGGAGAAAATCTCCAATGGAAACATATTCCGGAAGGAAGGAGCTAATGCGGAGAAGGCTATTCCATCTAGTCTAGCCCTTTTAAAGTGAGAGGCTTCTAAAGAGCGGTATTTGAAGAGCGCAGAACCTGTGTGGGGTTATACGGCAGGATATTACAGCTTGAGAGAGATTTGTGCACGAGGCTCAGTACACTAAACAAGATATGCTGCGGAATCAGACGCCAATATAGAGCCCACACAAAGGGGAGGTAGAGGTGCTTCTTCTCAAGCCAGGTGAGCAGCTCGTCCTGGAGAGCTTTAAATGATGAAACAGTAATCTATCCTTCATCCAATCAAGGCGGAGACTACCGCTCTCCAGCTGTTAAGACAGGAAGCTTGGATATACAACAAGCACTGGAAGGAAGACGATGACACGACTGAGAACCTGGGATGAAATTTGGATGTCAGTGTCAATGTGGATCCCAAAACTTTTAAACCATATTTGCTGGTGCAGGATTGTTCCTCAGGGTACCATGCCACAGTGATCTGTGCCATAATGATGGGTTTCATCAAGCAGGCAGAGAGTTTCCAGGCAGGAGCATATCTGTACAGCCACGTGCAACATTTTAGATACAGCAGGAAGACATTTAATAGACTGAGAGCTTAAGTGTGGTGACCCTTTAACCTGGTTTCTTAAAGAGAGAAGTCACTTTGCCCAGTCTGAGATCAGAAGGGATGCCCCTGGAGGTTGAGGGGGCATCCAGAATGTCCAATAGAAAAGGAGCATTTCAAGAACTATAATGTGATTTTTTTAAAATAGGTTTATAGTCCAAAGGGCTCGCAACCTACAGCTGCTTATAAGATTGATGAGCGTATCTGCAGAAAGTGTTTCAAAGCCTGAAAATAAAGAGGGAGATGGTTTAGAGAAGTCAAAATAACTTTTATGAGGCATTAAAATGCTGGAGTTAGGTGTAATCTTCTAGCAGCAGTGATGTGGTTCCCAATACAGATGACTTTTCCCTTGTAATAAGATGCTGACTGATTACAACGGGCTTGTATTGATAAAGCACAGTTCAACCACTCTCAGTTTGAAGAAAATGGTAAACTCTTCTTTTTCAATATTTTTACGTTCAGTGGGAATGCAGCAAGGGGGTCCCACCAGTGTCTTCTGAACTCTCTCAGAGAGAGTATGTGTTTTGAACACATGCCTCATTGTGCCTTCCAGTGCGCAGAGGACAGTTGTCACCAGCTACTTTATCCGCTTCACCTATGTCCAAGCATAGTGGACGGGGTGGCTAACAGCGAGCCGTAATGGGATCTCATTAATGATATCATCTGTGGCATCGCATGAGCATATGAAAGTGCAATGGGTATGTACTAAAATGAATGGTTATGGGTATCAGCGTAATTACAGAAGCTTTCTTTCATAATGCACCCAGATGACATAAGAAAAATATCATTGATGAGATCATGTCTCATTACCATTGACTTTAGCAATGAATTCCCAGCAGCAGCAAACAATGGGTCCCTTGCACATCCTCGTGCTCACAGTAGTAGAGCCACGCTGCTTTTATATGGAATCTTTTGGTGGACATTCAGGGGTCGAAATAGGTATTCACAACGGAGAAGCTGAAAGCACCTCCAGGGGACTGGCAGGAGCCTACTGGCCTGACCAGGTTCTACCATGCCTTTAAGTAAAGTCTCACACACTTTTCCTGGCTTGCCGCAAATAAACCAATGCACCAACAGCACAAACAAATGGGTCCGAGACACTCTTCCAACACCAGCCTGATACCCATGTCAACCACCCTCCAACCCCATGTATAGCACAAAGCCTGTGGGCAATTTACAGCTATTCGAACTGGAAAAAGAATGATATTTTATCATACTTTGTCTGCTAGCACACATGACACCGCTGTTTTAACAGAACCTCTGCAACAAACTCATCTCTTACTTCCACCTGAAAATAAGATCCCTCTACGACAACTTCGACGAACAGACACAGGACACCAAACCCACTCTGCCACCCAGCAACAAAAGTAAGCCTACCATCTCCTTCCGGACCCCAGTCACCGCCGAAGACACCGCATTGACCATGAAAGGAATTCACTCAAGAGCCCCGACAGGCCCCTGCCCTCCGCACATCTTCCAAAGAGCTGCCGCCACCATCACTCTGGAGCTACGACGCAACATCAACGCCTCCCTCAAAGCAGGCACATTCCCTGATGACGGGAAACGTGCAGAAGACCCTCCTCAAGAAGCTCTCAGAAGATCCAACGGACCTCAAGAACTACTGGCCCATCTCTCTCTTCCCCTTCGTGGCCAAAGTCACAGAATAGATCGTCAGTGTCCAACTAACGAAATTCATAGAAGAGAACTCCATCCTCGAACCCTCCCAATACGGATTCCGCAGCAACTACAGCACCAAGACCGCCCTACTCACCGCCACAGATGATATTCGCACGCTAATCGACCAAGGACAAACCACAGCCCTGATCCTGCTCGACCTCTCTCATGCTTTTGACACCGTTTCCCACCGCACTCTCACTGCCAGACTCCACAACGCCGGCATACAGGGGACCGCCCTTGACTGAATACCCTCCTTCCTCACCGGCAGAACCCAAAGAATCAGACTTCCTCCCTTTCTCTCCAATCCCACAGAGACCAGCTGCGGTGTACCCCAAGGATCATCGCTCAGCACTACGCTCTTCAACATCTACATGGCCCCCCTCGCCGCCATTGTCAGACAGCATGGACTCAGCATAGAATCCTACACTGACGTCACCCAGCTCATCCTCTCCCTCACCAAGGACCCCCTCACCTCCTGACTGAGCATCCGCAGAGCCAGAACAGGAGGAAGAGCCTTCTCCTACATCGCAGCAAACGCCTGGAACGAGCTCCCGATCAACATCAGAAGCTCCCCCACTCTGCACATCTTCAGGAAGACCCTCAAGCCCTGGCTCTTCGAGTGAGCGGAGCTGCTCCCTACCCCACACCCCCAAGCAACGTGAGAACCTCAAGGTTGAGTAGCGCGCTTCACAATTCCCTGATTGATTTAGTGATTGATGAAGAAAATACCTTTCTTTGCATCAACCACATGCAACAATTAATTCCATTAGAAACTAATTTTGTTTTTATAATGAGGGACTTAGGCTCGTCACTATTGTGCTTTATTATTGAGCCACAGGAAAAATGAGCTGGAACAGGAAGGTAAAAAGCAAACTTGAATACAACTCAAAAATTAAACTGCTCTACATCTTAAGCACTAAAAACATGGATCACAGCTCATGTATCTAAAGAACAACACCTATTCCAGTGTTGGCTGTGTTACTATAAAAACAACTTACTTTAATCTCTGTTTCTGTAATTCGGTGCACAGTACATGTACAGATACAAGAATGCAAACATATCACTCCATTATGCTATCAACGGACCGTTACTGATGAGGGGAGTTAGGCGGGGCAGCACTACTTCTAGATTCAGATAAAGAATGATTAGTAAAATAGCCAGACATTGTGCTTATTATAATCAAGTCATGCTGGCGAATATTGAAAATGACAAAAATAACTCGTATGATTCCAGCGTTACAAAACATTTTACGAAGTGAACACTACATTAAATGTTTGCATACATCATCAAAGGCTCGCCAGAGGATTATTAACAATCGGGAGTGTCAATAGTAATCTCGCAGCATTTCAAATCACCAAAATCTTTAAGAAAATACTGTCAGACAAACAGGTCTCCTAACTTATTCTCTGGACCTAAGAGTAATGCACTCGACCTTTGAATTGGATGCAATCATTTTTCTTCAGTGTCCCACCTGCAAAACAGGTCTAAATTAAATTTACTGCACTGTTCTTTGTACCTCCATGTACAGACTTATAAAGCAACATGGGGGGATATTCTCAAGAACTTGTGATAATCATCGCCATAATAGTTTAACGCAATCTCTCATATCGCCGTCTATCGCAGGAAAATAACTCTGTGTTAACGTCACATTCTCAACACGGCGGCAACATGCGATAGTGTCGCGATAACGCATCAAATGTCTGCGATAACATTACCGGGACGGCGATAAAAATCCAAACCCGAACGCGAAAAAACTTGCGGTGGGCCCAACTGCGATGACAAAATCAGCGATAAGCTGTGCCAGGCCTGCAATTCACACACGTCAGTCGGGAAAAATCACTATAAAAGCAGAAAAGAAAACACAAAGAAAACAACTGCGAAGCACAATGGAGGTAGCCGGAGCAGGTACGGAGGACGACCAGAACCCCACAAGCCCCCCGGAGGCCCAGGCCGGGACCTCAGGGTCAGGGAAGGCCAAGGACAAGAAGAAGAGGAAGACGCACTTCAGTCCGCAGGAAAACAGGATCCTGATAAGGGAGGTCATAAAATACCATCAACAACTGTTTGTCACCTCCAATTGGACATTGGTGACAAAAAATTGAATATGGCAGTCCATCGTGGACAAGGTGAATGCAATCGGAGTGCTGAGGAGGACAATGGAAGAGGTCAAGAGGCGCTGGAATGATGTGATGCGCAAAACCAATCAGAAACTCGGCAACAACCAGAAGACAGCAATGAAGACTGGAGGTGGGAGTCCAGCGCCTAAGTAGGAGCTGGACGAGATGGAGGAAATGGTGTCCACAGTCACGGGTATGGTGCCTACATACGGGGCTGGGGGTACGGTGCGTACATACGGGGCTGGGGGTACGGTGCGTACCGGGCCCCCTTTTCCTCGTGCATCGCGGCGTACTTAGCTTTTCCGGCACTTTTTGGCTCCTGTAAAAATATAGCCGTGCGGAGTGCTGTGGGTACGAATCGTACTTGCTGGTCCGTAAAACGCTGCCTGACTCCGTGCGGACGTTGCGGACGCGCTGTCCAGGATCGGAATTGTATGTATTTTTTAGCCGCACTGTGTTTTTTACGATTCGGACGGAAATTGTATTTCTGTGCGAATCGTACTTGCTGGTTTGTACGGTGGAATTCCCGGGTACGAGTCGTACGGAGAAAACGCTCCGTACGACCATTCGTACCCGGGTTTTACAGGATCGGAATCGGCACCTATGTGTGTGTTGTGGTGTTTATAGGTAAAAAAATTTGGTGGGAAGTAATTTATTTTTAATGGATGAATTAATAATTAGTTGTTAATTAATTGTAATTAATTAATTGGCAATTAATTATGTTAATTGTGTAATTCATTTTAGGTGTGTGTTGTGGGGTTTATAGGTGGAAATGGTAGGAAGGGTAGGAATTCATTTATTTTTAATTGATGAATGAATAATTAGTTATTAATTAGTAATTAATGATGGTACTTGTGTAATTAATTTTAGGTATGTTTTGTTGTATTTATAAGTGTGTGTTTATAATTGTAAATAGTGGGAAGTCATTTCATCTTAATTAATATTTAGTTGTTAATTAATTAAAATTAATTGATTAGTGGTTTTAAAATATCGTTTATTTATTTTTAAGATTATTTACATTTTTAAAATGCTAAATGTTATTAGTAATTTTTACCCCTCCGCTATCTAACACTTTCCCTACTGTTGCACTCCCTAGAGTGGAAATAGTAATGTTTACCTCTCCTCTATCCAACACGTGTGCCCGATGTGAGGGGGGAGATAGCAGAGTGCTCACCATGCCCCCTCTCGCCTGGAGGTAGTGACCCACCATGGGGTGCATCCGGGAGTTGGCACACAGCTGAGCTCCGGGGAAGAAGGTGCACTGCTTGCTGGGGGAGGGGCTGTAGAAGGACGGGATCCTACAATTGCCTCCGGCAGAACCTGCCAATGCCCGCTGCAGGCAGCGCCAGTTAGTGTTGCCGAGCTCCCGTGAGTCTGACAGAAGGTAGCGGCGTGCAGCCTCTGCAGGAGCCGGAGCCAGCCGCCCTGCAGATCGGGAGCTGGTACTTGGAAGTTGCCCCAAGTGGACTCTGGAGCCCGGGTGTGAATGGGACTGCTCGCCCTCTTCCTGCTATCTGTCTCAGAGATCCACTCGCCAGGCGGGGACCGACAGCTCTGGCCAACATCTTTCTCATTTTGTACCAATTACATGACATAAGTACCAGGTAATTGTCCGGAACATGTGTGATTCAAACAATATTTGGCTTTCTACGCCTCGGGTGCCCGTGTACATGCTGCTCTCAGATGTGATGGAGATGTCGGTTTGTGCTGGAAGTGTCACCTGTTCACATCTCATAGTGAGAGCCCCCGCCTACTGAGGGACCGATTCCGATAGCCGGTCGGACAACTGTCCGTAGCCTTACCGTGCGACCGACACGTACCCGGAGCCGGTCCGTCCTGTAGAGTAAGTACGATGCGCATAACTGCCAAAAACCCGACCGACACGTAGGCTGTGATTCAAGCTCCATTCTCCGTCCGAGCCGTTACTCCTAACGCTGAACCGAGTCGCCCGGAAGCAGTAACCATAGCATTTTCCGGCATGACAAGTACGATGCGTACTTCCTACGCGCCGGACGGGTCGCCACGTACGGCACGTCACAGCATCCGGAAAACAAGCATATCAGCTACGATTTGCGCCACAACTCAATACACGGCTATGAGACGGACCCATTTGCAGCGGGTACGAGACGGAGCAACAAGCAGCATGTATGACACAAACACATCATGAATCCCATCGCGCAGGTCATTCCAGTACTCTACATTTATGACCAGCTCAGGAACCGACGCCGACGGCACAGGCGGTAAGTCAGACACCTACGACATAAACAAACGACACTTACCCGCAAAATGGCACCACACACAGGGGATCCACATCCTGGCCACTAACAACAGCCCACCATAGGGGTTGCATGGCCAGCACCACTAACACCCCCAAAGGGCTTATGTTGCCCATCACTACTGCCACCCCCAGCCATAGGGCTTATGTTGCCCATCACCACTGCCACCCCAGCCATAGGGCTGATGTTGCCCATCACCCCTGCCACCCCCACTCACAGGGGACCTGTTGCCCATCACCCCTGCCACCCCCACTCATAGGGCTGATGTTGCCCATCACCCCTGCCACCCCCACTCACAGGGGACCTGTTGCCCATCACCCCTGCCACCCCCACCCATAGGGCTTATGTTGCCCATCACTATTGCCACCCCCAGCCATAGGGCTTATGTTGCCCATCACTACTGCCACCCCCACCCATAGGGCTTATGTTGTCCATCACTACTGCCACCCCCAGCCATAGGGCCTATGTTGCCCATCACCCCTGCCACCCCCAGCCATAGGACTGATGTTGGCCATCACGCCTGCCACCCCACTCACAGGGGACCTGTTGCCCATCACCCCTGCCACCCCCACTCACAGGGCACCTGTTGCTCATCACCCCTGCCACCCCAACCCATAGGGCTTATGTTGCCCATCACTACTGCCACCCCCAGCCATAGGACTGATGTTGCCCATCACCCCTGCCATCCCACTCACAGGGGACCTGTTGCCCATCACCCCTGCCACCCCCAGCCATCGGGTTCATGTTGCCCATCACTACTGCCACCCCAGCCATAGGGCTGATGTTGCCCATCACCCCTGCCACCCCCACCCATAGGGCTTATGTTGCCCATCACCCCTGCCACCCACACCCATAGGGGACCTGTTGCCCATCACTACTGCCACCCCCAGCCATAGGGCCTATGTTGCCCATCACTACTGCCACCCCCACCCATAGGATGGGTGATGCGCAACACATCCAGCATACTCCAACATCAGGTATGTCCACAAACTACATCCCCCCAAACATCATGTCAACAGTGTGTAGTCTGTGACAAATGCCCACAACAGTGATTATGGCTACGAACATACAATGTAAGTAACAGCACATGTGTGACCAACACATGAGTGTGACATACACAAGGCAAGCATCACCATAGCACTGTGGCAAGGTAAAAATAACACTCCCTCACTGTGTAGAACAGAAGTTAAGTGTGGGCTTCCAAAATGCAGCAGATGTTGAGCATTGTGGTGATGGGGACTAAACCCCCCCTCATCACAGTGACCAAAAGGTAAGTGTCATCATGGTCAAAGCTGCAAATAACAAACAGCATGTATGATCCCTGCTCCCAACACATTAAACACTTCTGGGGCAAACTAGTGGTTGTGTCCCATACACACAGAGATGTGGTGAGGCTAACAGTGCTGTGAAAACATAACACACTCTCGGCCATGTGCAGACAAGCATCACACATGGGGGCTGACAATGCATACAGTGTACAATGACACAAGAGCAGAAGTGACCATCACCAAGCATGCACACATCTCGAAAATAGACACACCAATCAAAACAACATGTGTAGACTGTAGGTGTCAGCTCACAAACTGACATTCCATGCCAGCAATGGCACCTAACAACCAGGATGAATGTGCACAATGAAATGATATGACTCACAAGGACAGCATGCAAAATCACAGAAACAGCATCCAGATAAAGGCCCACAACAGCAATACCAATGCACTGGTGCAGATGCACAAATACAAACAGGCAAACTCACACTGCACATCTGACACAGCATGTGTGTGTGTGTGTCACAGTATCCCCAGGCAACTACACAACACATGAGGGGGGCTGAACCACAGTGACACAGATGTGGACACAGTGCCATACAAAAGTAAACCATCATTGGGACACCCTCAGTGGGCAATCAGGCATTGGGAGATGAGAGGGAGCACCACAGACACATGTGACACAAGCTGGAATGAACACCAACTAACACAGCAAGAGACTGACACACAACAGCACTACCCCCAGGGACCAGACATTGGACGTGACACAAGCATGCATGACACCTCCACTGTGATGACAAAGGCAGATGTTGTACAAACTGGGAAACCCAGACATGTGTCCTGTGGCACAAACGTACATCACACATACACAAACACAAATCACTCAGCATGGCCCCTCATCCATGGACAAAAACGGGAGCTAGGAGACCATCCATGGAAACATTCACATCAGTCCACCCTCAAGACCACACACCCTGAACTGCAACAATATGTATCTGTGAAGCCCACATGGACAGGTGACATTGCACATGCACCCATGACAAACACAGGAATGTTGGGAGGAACTAAGGTGCACCGACATATCACACAAGGACAGTTTACAACCCTGGGGAATGACAGACATACTGCACAGTATGCGGAACATGGCCATGACCTCAAAGCTCACATAACCTTTAGAATCCCTGCCACAGTCCCAGGACAATGCAGAAGCCAAGGAGAACCACAAGGCACACATGCTGACACCTGCCAGCATCGCAGCCATGAACCCGACAAGTGGGAGCAGTCACACACACATACAAATTTCTCAATCACTGAAAACTACCACCTAGGGACAACTACATGATTTAGCAAATAAACAGATGCCTTGAGGAACCCTGACTTTGTCCCATCTGTGTCTGACAACATCATCACCACTCAGAACTGACGAATCCCAATGATGATACACCAATTAACAGTAGTGTGTCATGCACCCACACATCTGGTAGCCCATTGGAAAAGTAGTGGGATGAACCCAGTACCACTCAGCAAGCATCAACAACAGGAACATATCAAGGGAACACTGTGTATGAACAGGGATGTGGACACACACACATGCTCATACAACACACACCATAGGCCCAGGCCATGTCACTGGACAACACACTTACTTGAGGGGACCCAACTCCTGTGGGAGCCCAGCTGTGCCAAACATATTCACTGCAAGTCCCATTCATGTCTGCAGAACACTTGGTCAGTCAGCCATCAGTTACCACACAATGAAGGCTCTGGTAACAACAGCCTGGGTACGGGAGTCTCCCCTAAGTCATCTGCACATACCCAAAACATATGTCTAGCAAGTTGCACAGAGGACCCAGTTGCTCCTATAACAATGATGCCCACACCTGTAGGTCGAGTGTTGATGAGCACAAAGTCTGTGGAAGTGACAAATTGGATAATGGGAAGCACATCATATGTGCATGGGTGCAAGCCAGAGATGTGACCATGCAAATGAAATGCTCACAGAGAGATGTGCACAAATAGTTGATCCTGACACACCCAGGTAGCTGCAAAGGATGACATGGATACCCACCAGAATAGGATACATATCTCATGGACCACAGGGAGTACGTCACAGCAACACATCAGTATTCAACATTGTAAACAAAGCATCACAGGTGCAAGGGCATGTTAAACATCACAGCAAAACCAAAGGAAATGATGGACGGAGTGTTGAACATTGCAAGCACTCACCGTTCTTTAGCCCACTCTGCCACCCCAGTTCAGACATGGCCATATGCAAATCAGTCTGACCCTGTGCCTCATGGGAACAGTCCAGCCCGAACTGCCAAGCCATGTCTTCCCTGGACCGGAAACAAGCTTCCTAGGACCGGTTTCTGGCATTTCAGCCATCTTCAGCCAGGCTTGCTTGAATCCAGTGGCAAAGTGAGCAAGGGACTCACGTCTGAGCATACCCTGCCAACTTATGGCGAACAAAGCAAAACCAAAGGAAATGATGGATGGAGTGTTGAACATTGCAAGCACTCACCCCCAGTCAACTGATCTGGGTTTAATCCATCACCGTTCTTTAGCCCACTCTGCCACCCCAGTTCAGACATGGCCATATGCAAATCAGTCTGACCCTGTGCCTCATGGGAACAGTTCAGCCCGAACTGCCAAGCCATGTCTTCCCTGGACCGGAAACAAGCTTCCTCGGATCGGTTTCTGGCATTTCAGCCGTCTTCAGCCAGGCTTGCTTGAATCCAGTGACAAAGTGAGCAAGGGACTCACGTCTGAGCATACCCTGCCAACTTATGGCGAACAAAGCAAAACCAAAGGAAATGATGGACGGAGTGTTGAACATTGCAAGCACTCACCCCCAGTCAACTGATCTGGGTTTAATCCATCACCGTTCTTTAGCCCACTCTGCCACCCCAGTTCAGACATGGCCATATGCAAATCAGTCTGACCCTGTGCCTCATGGGAACAGTCCAGCCCAAACTGCCAAGCCATGTCTTCCCTGGACCGGAAACAAGCTTCCTAGGACTGGTTTCTGGCATTTCAGCCGTCTTCAGCCAGGCTTGCTTGAATCCAGTGGCAAGGTGAGCAAGGGACTCACGTCTGAGCATACCCTGCCAACTTATGGCGAACAAAGCAAAACCAAAGGAAATGATGGACGGAGTGTTGAACATTGCAAGCACTCACCCCCAGTCAACTGATCTGGGTTTAATCCATCACCCTTCTTTAGCCCACTCTGCCACCCCAGTTCAGACATGGCCATATGCAAATCAGTCTGACCCTGTGCTTCATGGGAACAGTCCAGCCCGAACTGCCAAGCCATGTCTTCCCTGGACCGGAAACAAGCTTCCTAGGACCGGTTTCTGGCATTTCAGCCGTCTTCAGCCAGGCTTGCTTGAATCCAGTGGCAAAGTGAGCAAGGGACTCACGTCTGAGCATACCCTGCCAACTTATGGCGAACAAAGCAAAACCAAAGGAAATGATGGACGGAGTGTTGAACATTGTAAGCACTCACCCCCAGTCAACTGATCTGGGTTTAATCCATCACCGTTCTTTAGCCCACTCTGCCACCCCAGTTCAGACATGGCCATATGCAAATCAGTCTGACCCTGTGCCTCATGTTAAACATCATCAACATAATGTACAGCTAAATCTAGTTCACAAGAATAAAGAAAAAAGCTTTATTCAGCATATTAAAAGTTAAACGTCTGTTCAAACAAAAGGCCAATGGCCAGTCCATGTCCAAATGCCAAGGAGTGAAGTAGAGTGACAACTGTCAAACCTTGCTTGCCTGCACTGCTAAGGACCGGGGTCATCCCCTCGGAGGGGCATACATGGGGGCAGGCCAGGCACCGCAGGGACAGGATCAGGGCGCATCAGAAGGAGGCAGTGAAGAGGTGGTGGATGCAGGCGAGACACTTGCGACTGCAGTGGAGCTGACTGAAGTGGTGTGTGCTGTCACAACTGTGGGGCACAAGTCAGGTGGGGTGGGTGCCGGCACAACTCCAGTGGGCAGGTCAGATGGAGTGGATTGGCTCACCACTGCAGTGCCCAAGTCAGACAGTGTGGTCTTGGACTCCAATTCAGTGCCTACATCCATGGGAAGGAATGGGGGACAGGTGAGGTCAGCAGGGCGGGGAGGGGGGACACGGTCCCCACATCAGTGGCACTAACTGTCTGACCAGGAGTGGAGGAGCAAGTGTTAGGGGGGGATGGCCTTAGCATTTTGGGGATGGTGTATCTGTGGGTGGGGGAACCCGGGGCAGGGATTTGTGGGAGAACCTCTGGAGTGGTGGCCTGGGGGATAGAGGACGGAAACTTTGCCTTGGAGCTGCGTGTTGGCGGGGGGTCTTGCTCTTCTGGCGCCGGGGGGACTTGCGGGTGGGGGTCTCTGTCTGACTGCGCCTGGGAGAGGGTGTCCGGGTGTGAGAGGCACTCCCCTCTGTGTGTGGGGACTTCCTCTTTCCCTTGTAATCAGGATCTGCTGGGTCGGTGGGGAAGAGGCCAAGGTCACAGAGGAAGAGTTTCTGGGGAGATGGGGTTGCAGGTGAGGCAAGGGAAGGGGGCTGGGAGGGAGAGGTCTCGGAGGACTGCGGAGTGGTTGTGGATGACTGTGTGTGTGTCTGCAAACCAGCCCCTGTGAGTGTGGTATCAGTCCCCTGCGCTTGCTTGTGTGCACGTCTAGACCTTGGTTTGGGGGTTTCTGTGCTTGGGACAGGTAGGGTGCTAGGAATCATGGGTGGTGCAGGGGTAGAAGGGGTGCGGGACTGTTGGAGGAGGGACACTGCTGCCGTCAGGGAGGAGGCCACGGACTGATTGGTCCTCTGTAGGGCAGACATGCCCGAGGAAATGCCCTCCATGAATGACACCAGTTGTGTCAACAGACCTGTGTGAGCATGGAGGACCTTCAGCATCGACGTCTGACCTACATGGATCTGCTGAAGTAAGTCCACAGACTCCTCACTCAGGGCAGCAGGGGACACAGGGGCAGGGGGTGCGGTGCCTGGCACAAAGGAGACATGCTCACGAACATGGGAGCCCACAGGAACCTCTGGGATGGGAGCCGATGGGAGGGTGGTGGTGGTGGTGGTGGTGGTGGTGGCAGGGACAGCCTCACTAGCTGGGGTTTGGTGACTGCTGCCACCCGCCTCCACAAGGGAGTCATCCTCAGAGCTGCTGTGGTTGTCAGCTGGGGGTGATGGTGCTCACGACTCCTCTGTTTGGCTCCACTCGCCCTCCGTGCCACTGGGTCCACCCGACTCCTCTCCTTCTGTCCCTGTCAGGCTCTGTGGCTCCTCCTGGTCCGTGGAGCTGTCCCCTCCTGTGGCCGTGGATGTATCTGGATAGGAATAGGAAGTAAGAGAACAACATCAGTCACCTGTACCGACTGCACACACCACAGTGCGTACATCACATCACAGGGCAAGCCCTGGCATCATCAGCTGAACACAGCTCAAAGTGCCAACACTGTTTAGAATAAGACAATTGTTATTCTCAACATCAACCATGGCAAACATATCCCTCCTTGACTTTCACACATATGTCCGTTGCATGTTGGATGCTAACACCCCAATGTGCCAACATGCACCACCCACACATTAGTTCTACATGCAAGTGAACATATAGGAGTATGTCACTATACACACAGCACATCTCTTGCTACTGACTCAGTACAGGTGTCCGGATGAAGGGATGGGCAGAGACTCATTTCACATGCTTGTGATGCATGCCAGCAACACACACTATGATGTACCCATGTTCTGATGGGCAATGCCACAATGGGGTGCATGGTGAACACTTGAACACAATGCAGGATCACTCATAGCAAGTTCAATGCCATGGCACTGGGATGCCCTGAAAGTCAGTCAACACTGCCTCCTGTCACAGGGGCAGGGCATCCAGACAACAACAATATTCACTGACTCACAATCCTAGCTCAGGGGTAAAGCTAACTCTGCACATGACCGGCGCACTTGCTCATCCCATGCAAACAACATATCCAGGACCCAGAAGACCCCACATCATGCAAATCATACATATGAGTCTCTGCAAACACAAATCCCTGTACACTAACACATCACAGTCTGCCATGCATGTAACCCAGCTGCATGAAGGACACAGTTGCATACACCATTGTGCGCTGTCAGATGATCACACACCTATATGTCACACAGGTCTTGTCTCTCACAGTCACATCTCAGATGTCATGCTGACACTCTGAATCGTGGACACCCCAGTTGTACATAACAACAAGCCACACCCTAATGACACAGAGGCAGACACCTGAGGGCACATGTCACTAAGCACATCCTGAAATTTCATACACAGGAGTGGGATTATTACAGAATTTTATAGAGCGCGAACAGTTACCTCACGAGGAGGTGTCCCGGATTACAGAGTGTTTCTAAATGCACTTGAGGAGCCATGACTGGCCAGGTCTACATGAAACAGTGTTTGGCCCTGGACAGGAGTCGGGTGGCTAAGCAAGTGTGACATACTTGATATACATACTCCAGAGGCCCCTGCTGCATGGGTTTGTTTGGAATACCCAAGCCACATGTTGCAAGTCAGAACAGCAATTGGTACACATCTCAAGGGCACGCACAGATCACATGTCAGATCTCAGGCATTGCGTAAACAATTGACCCACCCATGTAACACACAACAGAGTTACAGGAACAGATGCTGACCGATAGCTGAAGCATAGCTGACTGCAGGGACACAGTGCCCTAGTGACACAAGCAACAGACTGTAGGGGCCACACCTGTTGAACAGATGAGGAGGGTGCATCACACAATTGAGGGACCTGAGTTTTTTACTACAAGACCTACGCAATGTGGAAGTGTGACCAGGCCAAAGACTGCTATTAGCATGACAGACATAGTACACAGATTAGGCATGGACTTACCCCCTTCCTGCTGCTGTTTGGCCTTCAGCTGCCTATCCAGGTCCGGGAAGACCACCGCCAGTATCCGGAGCATGTGGGGAGTCAGGGTCTGGTGTCCACTCCTCCTGCGTGGAGGTGACAGCTTCAGCTGGACTCTAGCTATCCTCCGGGTCCAGCCCCGAAGGTCCTGCCACCTCTTCTGGCAGTTGCGGATCCAGCGCTTGTAGACCCCCACAGAACGAACAACCCGGGTGATGGTCAGCCAGATCTCCTGCTTCTGGTGGGCATCAACCTGTGAGGAGGACAAAGTGAAAAGTACATTAACACACAAGCCCCAGATTTGTGCAGCACACATTTGGATATACATGTCATCATCACAAAGGGAAATCAATTACACAGGTAGTGCAAACATGGGGAAGGAAAAATCACCTGCATGTCTGACATGTTAACAATGCCTGGATAGTTTAAGCTTGCAATAATGCACTTTAGCAGCAGGAAACCTATTCATTACATGTACCCACACACTTTGGGGGATGAAAGTAGTCAGTGAGAATGCTTGCCACTGGTGTACACACTGCTAGTACTGCTAGTCAGACAACATGCATAATTAGGAAGTCAGTGGACTGCACACTCACCTGCTCCCCTGGTTTCCCATAGAGCTTGCTGTACTGTGGAAGGAGACCGTCCAGCAGGGCCTGGTTCTCCTCCTCAGTGAAGGCTGGGGCCCTCTCCAGAGTACGTGCCATAGCAGGAGCCAGAGGATGCATAGACAGCAGTAGTGTGGTAAATATTCTTTTTACCGAAACTGAATTTCATACGGAATCCTTAAAATAAAGTAAAATAGCTCAGAATAACAAGAGGCAGAAATCCGTGGTATAAGAGGTTTCTAAATGGGCTTTATTCCATCCAAAATGGCCGACTCGAGTCGCGGCCTTCAGGTTCCGTCACCACGAGGGTTCAGGAAGTGAAGTACAATACTTTATTGACAAGAAGTAACTTTTATAGGTCATACATTTACAATGAAACAAGTGCAAAAAGGCGTAACAATTGATAAGATAAATTAACATAGTGATACGTAATTGAAACTAGGCGTAATAAGGAGTAAAAAGAAACATGATTGGCTCTCATTATCTTACATAGGTGGATCTATACGATAATACTTAACATGGATGCGTGCGCAGCAGCATGACGTGTGATTGACGTGCAACTAGGGGGTGAAGGGGACTTGACATTTAGCTCTACATGTGGGGACGAGAAGTCTAGGGGGTCATGTCAACCTAATCCCAAATCATATCTAACATCCTATGTTTAGAGAACTATGTTATCCACAAGGAAGGACTCTCGGACAGAATCTATTCTATACTAACTGTATGTGCGTGTACAAGCGTCTAAGTGTCTATATGAGAAGCGAGGGGCAGAAAACTTTCCATGGCAACAGGGCTATGAATCACTTGCAGGAGGACGGAAAGGCTGAGTCCTTTGCTTGTGAGCTAAAGGAAATGTTTACCTAAATCACTAGACAGGAATGCATCGGCTGAAGAGCAAAATAGATAATTCGAAGGTGAAATACAGCTTCTTGGCAGGCAGGCGAAAACTGGCCGAGGCAGGCACCGTTAGCTGCACAGGGAGTAGGACAAAGTTCATGGATACAGATGCGAGCTCAAGCTGAAACTGTCAGAGACAGAGAGCAGGGAAAGGCTTTGAGGAAAGAATCGGGCCTACTTGCCTGAACTGTAAAAATGGAGTACCTTAGCCATATAAAGTCGGTGGCTTTTCATACTTAGGAATTGAATATCCAGCCCATTGATGGCGGATCTGACAGAGAACATGTCGACGGTAGACACACATATGTTTGCGTCTTGGAAACTGGAACTGGAGGGAACATACATGTACTTGCGACATGCACATAGAATCGTTGGGGTCCAAGATAGGGGACATAACTGATCAGGAAAATCCACATTTCCACATTCCCTCCTTGTCCCCTACTTGCCCTTCAAGAGATATCAATCTTCATTATTCCATCGATTTGCTCATGGAGCATCATTTCTTCTTCCTTCTTTTTCCGGCATTTTGAACGAGAACTTTGATATGGAATGCATGATGTGGCACACAGACCACAAATCGCTGGTCCACATTGCAGGCATAAACAACAACTAAAGAGCATAAGAAGGCCAATACCTAGGAAGGATAGAACTCTCCATCCCCAGGCTGATATCACACTCCAAAACCACCCGGACCACGTCCAAGTGCCTGGATTCTCGTGTATCTGGCTTACAATCTTATGAAGGCGTGTTATAGCTTTATATACAGATGGCGAATTTTCTGGTATGAATATGCAGCAGCTGGATCCGATGACCCTGCAAGCTCCGCCCCTATCGGCCAGGATGACGTCAAGGACAAGACGATTCTGGAGAACAACAATTCTCATCACTGATTGTTCCTCTGTCAGATTGCCTAGGGCGGTTATAGTCTCGTTTACTACAGCTTCAAGAGTCTTGGTGAGTCTGCGTATCAGCTTACTATTTGATATAGTACCTATATAGGGAAAGATACCTTTATTGAAATCTACATACTTGTCCCATGCCGTCTCAGTATAATCGACAACTGGGAGATCTCTACGCTCTCTTTTGTGTACTAAATGAACATTTCGATAATAATCAGGGGGAGCTAGGAAAACAGGTGGCAAAAGGAATGCTATGTAACAGGTACCATCCCAATCTAGAGGCAGACGCATATATGCCGTCTGACCACATATAAAGTAAGAATGGCGAGAAGCTCTAAATGAAGATTTCCCTTGATCACTATATTCTACTGTAGTAACGCATTTGCTATGGCCCATGTGTATGGAACCAACTTTTCTCACACATAATTCACCCTTAACTGGAAATACTGACATAGTGGGCAGAATTAATTCAACTTCGGATTTGACGTTCAAAATCATGAGGTTAGGCGTAAAATTACCTAATTTATACACTTCATTTTCTAAATCAGTTCCTGTTCTACTGGGGTGACCTTCCTTATTAGGGTGACAGACTTTGAATAAAACTAGATTCAGATTTCCCCATATCCAATGTTGTTGATAAACTGCTGTGTCTGGGTCTATGGAATTTAGTAAACTAAACCATGCTCCACAGGAGCCATTGTGTGTGAACGGATGTGGAAAGAAAGGCAGAACTCCTTTGTTATTCTGATAGGGAGGGAGTCGGCCACACACCCAACAATTGGTGGCATTACTAGTCTGATGGGAATGATGTAACATACTAATGAAGGTGTTATTGCGCAGCGCAAGTCTATAAGATAGTTCATGTGGCGGTAGGTCACTAAAAGAATGTTCAGCAGTAATATTATAAACATGTCTAGAAATAGGATGATATATGTGCAAAATCACACTCGTAATGATTATTAAAACACTCAATAAAAACAGAATTAATAATGTCCTCACACAGTAGCTACGCAGTGATTTACAATACGCCTGTCGTTTCAACATTTCTCTGGTATTTTCTCTACTCAGGTCCAAGGGATACATGTCAGAGACAATTCAACCGCTTCACCTTGGAGAGGACTTAAACAATCAAATTGCTCGACTGTTTGGGCCTAAGTTTTAATTTATAGTTCTGAGAGTCATTCCTTTCAACAAAGGGAAGTTTTGAATCAGTCTGTGAGGGAGTGCAGGGCACAGTGTCTATATCCGAGGATAGTCCATGAAATTTCTTAACGTGACTGGAATGTATCCATCCTTTGCGGCCCTCCACTTTCACGGCTGTTCTTGTGGTCAGCAGGACTAGCTTCGGTGTTTTCCACCTGGGCTCCAATTGGGTTTTCCGATCGAAATTCCTCACAAACACCAGATCCCCCGGAGCAACGTCATGGGGTTTCACCTCAGTGTTGTCAGGAAAAGCTGCAGCTACCTGTGAACGACAAGATCGTAGTGCAGACATCAAGGAAGCCAGGTAATCTGTCAGCATATTACAATTAACATCAGTTATTTTACGTGGTACAGGCGTCCCCCACATATTTGGTGGCCTTCCGAAGATCACCTCATACGGGGATAGCCCTGTTCGAGAGTGTGCTACCATTCTTATGTAAAATAGTGCAACTGGTAAGGCTACTATCCAGTCAACACCTTTCTCCTTACATATTTTAGACAATCTGATTTTCAAAATTTGATTATGTCGTTCCACGAGACCTGCTGCCTCGGGGTGTCGGACACAGTGGAACTTCCACTGATATCCCAACAAAAGTGAGACATGTTTCATTAATTCGGATGAGAAAGGCTGGCCGTTATCTGAATATACAACACGTGGTAGCCCGTACCGTGGGAAGAATTCTCGAACTAACTGTTTGGCAGTAGTCGGGGCCGTGTAATCTGATACTGGGTACGCCTCAGTCCATCGGGAGAGAGCGCAGACAACTACAAGAACATATTTGAATCCTCGACATCGTTCCATCTGGATATAATCCATTTGGAGCACTTCAAAAGGATGATCAGGAGTCTGGAATCCACCCTGTTCTACGGGAACACTTTTTCCCGGGTTGAACTGACAACATATCATACAGGTACGGACCTTTTGTTTAGCTGCTGCTCGTAAATGTTTATTGAACCAAATGTGTTGAATGCTATCTAGCATAGCTTTTTCTCCTAAATGCGCCGGGCTGTGAATTGTAGCTATAATGGCTTGGACCGTAGAGTCAGGAAGAAACCATACAGATTTCTCCTTCGTCATCCATCCCTGATCTGTCTGGATCCCTCCTAGTTCAGTCCATTTCTTTAATTCTTCTGCAGTAGCATGTGTCTGTATGTCAATTACGTCAAGTGCGGGATCCTTAATTGTCATACACTGTGTTGGTGTCTGAACTATTGGCTTTGTCATGTCTAATGTGCGATTCTGAGCAGTCTGTTTAGCTGTTCTGTCAGCTAAATCATTGCCTTGAGAAATGATATCAGTAACCTTCGTGTGTGCTTTATATTTCATAATCGATATAGCAGTGGGTAGATGTATTGCGTCTAACAAGGCATGAATGAGGGGTCCGTGCTGAATGTGGGCACCATGGGAGGTTAAATAACCTCTCTCTCGCCACAGTACGCCGAAGTCGTGTACAACTCCGAATGCATAACGTGAGTCAGTGTATACATTAACTTTCTTATTTGTGGCTTGAATACAGGCTTGTGTTAGAGCAATAAGTTCTGCTGCTTGGGCTGACAAAGTATCTATACAATTTGTCTCAATAACTTCAGTGTCTGTTGTGACTGCATACGCGGCCACTAAATCTCCTGTACTTGTTCTCATGCACGATCCGTCTACATACAACGTCAGGTCTGGATCTAACAATGGAACGTCTGTCAAGTCTTGTCTAGGTTTCGTCTTTATTTCAATGATTTCAACACAATCATGAGCTAGTGGGTCTGTTCCAATTACAGGTAATAGTGTAGCAGGATTCAATGTATTACACCGTCGGATCTCTATGTGTGGTTGAAACAATGTTAGTTCATAACCGGTAAGTCTTGCTATGGTCAAGTGTTGTGTTTGTGTTCGGTTCACAAGAACCTCTACTGCATGTGGTACTTGTACTGTCAATGGATGTCCTAATACTATGGCATCGCTTTGTCTGATTGCTAAAGCTGTCGCCGCCACTGATTTCAGGCATGCAGGCAAAGCCTGAGCTACGGGATCTAATGTACTGGAAAAATAAGCACATGGCTTGCGTGATCCTGCTTGATCCTGAGTGAGTACTGACAAGGCAGTACCTTCACGTTCTGTAACAAAAAGTGTAAAATGTTTGCTATAACATGGTGTTGCTAAAACAGGTGCTTGACATAAAGCTTCCTTTAGGCTTTCAAAAGCTTGTGTATGTTCCTGAGTCCAAGGGAGAACAGTCGATGTGGCTGCCTCCTGTGTGGTTAGCTGAATGAGTGGTTTTGCTAGAAATGCGTACTGAGGGATCCACTGCCTACAATATGAAGTGAGGCCTATAAAAGCCCGCACTTCCTTTTGTGTCTGGGGTATTGACATGTTAGCAATTAACTGGATGCGATCTGGTGTAAGCTGCCTTCCCTCCTTGGACAGCGAGTGACCAAGATAAATAACTCGCTGGACACAGAATTGCAGCTTAGAAGGAGACACCTTGTGCCCCTTGTCGGCTAGAAAATGTAAAACTGTCAGAGAAGCCTTTTCACATTCACGTTCGCTTCTCGCGGTGATCAGCAGATCATCGACATATTGAAGCAGTGCAGTATTGACTGGCATGTGGATACTGTCAAGTTCTCGTTTCAGTGCTTGGCTGTAGATGCTGGGGCTTTCTGTGAATCCTTGGGGAGCGCGTGAGAATTTAAAGCTGCGCCCATTTAAACTGAATCCGAACAAATATTGGCTTTCCGGATCTATTGGGACGCTGAAAAAGGCATTCTTGAGATCAATTACAGTAAAGAATGTTGCTTCGGAATCAATTGCTGTCAATAATGATGATATATCAGGGACCACAGGAAATTGTGGTACAATGCACTTGTTTAGTTCACGCAAATCAATAACCAATCGGTATACTGGTGGGGCAGTAGGATCAGTTCGTTTAAGAATCGGAATTATCGGTGAATTACATACATTGGAGTCTGTTTCTACAACTACTCCCTGGGCAATTAGCTCATCAATAATTTTCAGCAAAGCCACTACAGCATCATGTGGCAACTTGTATTGTCGCATTCGTGGTAGTACCACTCCTGCTTTCAATGTGACTCGGTATGGTGTAATGTTCATGCAGCCAACATCCGTAGGGCCTTGTGCCCATAGATGTACTGGTAAAGTCTGTAGTCGGGGATCCATGTCCCTAGACACATAGTGACCTTTAAAATCACGTAGAAACAACCTTACTCCTTCCGGAGAACAACATATTATGGCTCCTAGTGCTTTCAGAGTTTTAATTCCTAACAGATTTTCTGGGCATGATTTAGTAAGCAATAAATCTGTAGTTCGTGTCAAAGGTCCTATCGTAAGTGGGAGAGGCTGTGATACTTCATTAACAATAGGTTTTCCTGAAAAACCAAGGGAAACATTTTGAGAGCCTGAGAGGGGTGCCCCTGGAACTTCACTACGTTTTATAGTTGTTCGACTTGCCCCTGTATCGAGTAAGAATTTTCTATCTTGACCTAACAATTCACTATGTACATACGGTCCTTCTTGATCTACAGGAATCTCGATGAGCGGTAAGTCAACTTCCCTCTCTAGGCTTGTTCATGCGTAACGCTGATACTCAGGATATTCATATTGTGCAGTCTGATACATTTGTCGTGTTGTGGTTTGTGTGGCAGTAGCAGGCAACGGTGGTGCAGCTGGCACAAACTGTATGGGCTGCTGTGAGGCTGGCATGGACTGTTGCTGAACTGGCATGGACTGTTGCTGAACTGGCATGGACTGTCCATGCTGCATAGCTCCTTGTTCATTCTGATCTTGTCTAACTAATCGTGGTCTCTCTTTTGCAATACCTGTAGCTATATTACGTTTCAGGACTGGACAATCGTGTACATAATGGCCTAGTTGCTTACAGTAATTGCAGGTTCCTTTTACGGGAGCTGCAGAATCACCAGAATGTGTCACACCCTTTTTGTGACCCTCTGCTGGTACTGTCTGAGAAACTAGCATTTTCATTTTTGTATCCTTCATGC
Organism: Triturus cristatus; assembly: GCF_964204655.1. NCBI lineage: Eukaryota > Metazoa > Chordata > Amphibia > Caudata > Salamandridae > Triturus > Triturus cristatus. The sequence goes on along the minus strand of NC_140589.1, from coordinate 92,962,950 downwards.
GTCTATGCTCGTGTTCTTGTTCATCCCTAATTCTATTGTGATGATACTGTAACATTTGTAGCATTTGTGACGGAGTGTTACTTTGCCAGGTACTCTCGAATTTCAATATTCTATTCTTCACTGGAGGCAATGCATTTTCCACTAATTTTGTCACAAATAAATGTGGATATGAGTCACTACTTGCTTTTATACCACTGTTTATACCAAAACATTTTTCAAATCGAGCATAATAATCGCTTGTGTCTTCATCTTGCTTTTGTTTGCAGGCTGTGATTGCACCCCAATCTTCCTTTTTTGTAGTTAATAGACGTGGCAGTACCTGTACTAGTAAACCTGGTAACAGTTTAACTTTATCCCCGAGCCCTGAACCTGCAGTTCGGGCCCTTTCTTCCTCTGCTAATGCTGTCCAGTCTATCTTTTGGTCTCCCACTTCCCACTCTTTTTCTTTCAGTTTTTCATAGATGCCAGCAGGCAAAAGCACCTTTAATATCGTCATAATATCAGGAAAGGTGTACTCTCCCATTAGTAACATGTCTTTAATTTCTCGGTGGAAACCCGCTGGGTCTTTGTCATGACTAGGTACTACTTTCTTCATTTCTAATAATTCCATTTTTGATATGGGTGTGTAAACAAATACACGGTGAAACTCATTGTCTTCGCCTTTTATTGGGTGCACTTCTCGTAAAGGATTTTGTCTATCCATATAGTACGGCGTTCTTTCTCTGTGGGGCAGCGAGAGAGAATCCGGATTTACAAAAAGGACATACTGTTTACGTGACACTAATATCTCTTTAATTAGCTTGTTACTAGAACCTCTCCATCTGTTCGTGAGTAGTTCCGTTAATATATCAGGTAGAGGACCAGGGTCAGCATGTTGGCTCTTATATAATATAAGGAGTTGCTGAATCATATAGATTCCAGCTAAACGTTGTTCATCTGCACTGAGATTAAAAAACGTGTGTGCTACGATCTCATCACCGTATATTTCAGGACTGTCAATCCAGTGAACAGCTGATCTGGCTAATTCTTGCTCATCCATGGAATCGAGGAGGTGGTAACCCCTTCGTTCTCGTAGTATTTTATCTGCGGCTTGAAACAAACGTTCAGGAGACTTCAGATTTATTACAGGCGTCGGATACGTTCTGCTATTATTTGGGCATACAGAGTGTATGGGATCAGAAAAACATCTAGCATTATTACAGGATCTTCCTCTGCCTACATAGGCTATGGTCTCTGACTGTCTTGCGGAATTCCCTGATTCGGACACTTCATCTTGCTCGAACTCGTCTGTTCCCAATCTTTCTTCATGAATACGCTCTATTTCTCTACGGATTTTTCGGCACATGGCTATTATACAATTTTGCTTATCGTGTCTCCCTTCTGATATATTCTGGCTCCATCTTGTAAGAATAAGCATTGCATTCGGGTCTACCCCCGGACGGTCTTGATTTCTGATCACACAGTTTATGAGGAAACGTAACAGTTCCCCCTGTATCTCTACTTTCTGGAATTCCATAGCTCTGTTAATACATCCTGGATCTCGTCCTGTTTGAACAAAATGGTATATGTTATCTAGATGCGTAGTCATTCCTGGTAACCTTGCTAAAAACTCTGCGGCTCGCCTGATGCGTAATGATGCCAGGACCATTTCGTCCTCTTTACCAACCACCGGGTCATATCTACAATTTACAAGGAGTTCCTTAAGCGTGCGTTCACTTACGAATTTAGGTGTACGTGAATGCGCTGATTCTTGAAAGACAAGTTTATTTATTCTGGGTGGTGTAAAGGTATTGCTAGCACCTCCCGTGGCCCCATCTGGGGCATCGGGTGTGAATGGGTTCGTTGAACGTGACACAGCAACTATGGGTGTCGATACCACTGTAGAATCGACTGCGGGGACAGATGTGCTTGCCGAAGCTTGTATCGGGACTTGCTGTTGCACGGGGTCGGATACCTGATCCTGACGTTGAACCCCTCCGACAGACGGTCTATGTAGTGTGGCGTTAGTATACTCGGGAGCTGTGTCGTCTAGATATGAGGAAAGAAAAACATCTTCTGCGGTTCTGGGATGCCCTTTTTGATGTACCTTAATTGGAAATAACGGGGGTGGCAAGTCTTTTGGCATCCCTGGAACAGCCTTTGGTAGTCCTTCGGTTAGAAGGGGATACATACCATTCATAAGAGCATTTCTTTGTCTATTTACTTGTTCTGACTTCACTCGGATACCTTCCTCAATTAATAGATCTACTTGAACTTTATTTGAACTTTCTTTACTCCTCTCTTCTTGTCTACGTGCTTTTTCTGTACGTCTATGAGATTCTTTACGCCATAACTCAACAGCGTCTTTCTGTGACTGTCTGACCTTTCTTTTCCATAACTCTTCCTCCACTTTCATGATGCACTCTGCATCCCAGGTTCCCGCTGCGGGCCACCTTTGACTTTCCGGCAATCCCTTGGTATAATCTACCCATAGATCAAGAAACAATATGGCATCTAAGCCATGCTTGTGGTACATAAAATGCCCTGGAGTGTCCCTAGGAGGAATAGGAACTGCTTCTTCAAGCACCCCTTTTCTGGTAGTAATCTGTCTTAACTTCGAGAAGAGCGGCATATTGACAACTGATCTGATACTTACTCTTGAATTCACTTAATACGAAAAACACAATAATGAACAGCGAACAAGGAACAATCATTCATACCACAATATGCAAGACATTTGAACACTTTTAAACATTAAACATTAAACATTTTAACAATAACCGACAATGATGACAGTCTGCCTAACTAATCACCACGCTGAATTCTTGACAATAACTGAATACTTCGGAATACTTGATATACTGCTAAACAGTACATATACACTGCTAAACAGTGCCGACCGGATTTGTGTACCCAAATCCGTCTTGACCGGCACAACCTATGTGCGCGTCAACACGCCTCCCCGGCGATGGTACTCACCGAGTAGCTCCTTGAAACGGAAGGCCTCAGAGAATGGACAGGACTCGATAACTGCGGATAGCGGACCCTCTGGACATCGGGGTTTCGAAAAACCTGGTGGGCTTCTGTATACCTCGGATCTTGCTCTCTCAGCTAGGCTCTGGTCGGGATACTTCGCACTTCTCACCGCCTCGTCTGGGTTGATCGCAGCCTCAGTCGCCCCCGCTTGACCGGAGGGAGCTTACAGGAAATCCTGCTGGTACGCGTTTATGGTCCGTCCAGCTGTGGCAGGAGACCGGGCCTGCAACGCACCGCCGGCGCGTGAGATGAGAAAGTGTCCCTATTCGGGCGCCATTATGTGGTAAATATTCTTTTTACCGAAACTGAATTTCATACGGAATCCTTAAAATAAAGTAAAATAGCTCAGAATAACAAGAGGCAGAAATCCGTGGTATAAGAGGTTTCTAAATGGGCTTTATTCCATCCAAAATGGCCGACTCGAGTCGCGGCCTTCAGGTTCCGTCACCACGAGGGTTCAGGAAGTGAAGTACAATACTTTATTGACAAGAAGTAACTTTTATAGGTCATACATTTACAATGAAACAAGTGCAAAAAGGCGTAACAATTGATAAGATAAATTAACATAGTGATACGTAATTGAAACTAGGCGTAATAAGGAGTAAAAAGAAACATGATTGGCTCTCATTATCTTACATAGGTGGATCTATACGATAATACTTAACATGGATGCGTGCGCAGCAGCATGACGTGTGATTGACGTGCAACTAGGGGGTGAAGGGGACTTGACATTTAGCTCTACATGTGGGGACGAGAAGTCTAGGGGGTCATGTCAACCTAATCCCAAATCATATCTAACATCCTATGTTTAGAGAACTATGTTATCCACAAGGAAGGACTCTCGGACAGAATCTATTCTATACTAACTGTATGTGCGTGTACAAGCGTCTAAGTGTCTATATGAGAAGCGAGGGGCAGAAAACTTTCCATGGCAACAGGGCTATGAATCACTTGCAGGAGGACGGAAAGGCTGAGTCCTTTGCTTGTGAGCTAAAGGAAATGTTTACCTAAATCACTAGACAGGAATGCATCGGCTGAAGAGCAAAATAGATAATTCGAAGGTGAAATACAGCTTCTTGGCAGGCAGGCGAAAACTGGCCGAGGCAGGCACCGTTAGCTGCACAGGGAGTAGGACAAAGTTCATGGATACAGATGCGAGCTCAAGCTGAAACTGTCAGAGACAGAGAGCAGGGAAAGGCTTTGAGGAAAGAATCGGGCCTACTTGCCTGAACTGTAAAAATGGAGTACCTTAGCCATATAAAGTCGGTGGCTTTTCATACTTAGGAATTGAATATCCAGCCCATTGATGGCGGATCTGACAGAGAACATGTCGACGGTAGACACACATATGTTTGCGTCTTGGAAACTGGAACTGGAGGGAACATACATGTACTTGCGACATGCACATAGAATCGTTGGGGTCCAAGATAGGGGACATAACTGATCAGGAAAATCCACATTTCCACAGTAGTGGTAGCAGCGATGTGGACCAGCAGCATGTAGTGTTATGTTATGTTATGTTATGTTAATGTAGCTTATAAAGCGCTCTGTTACCGTTAGGTGTCCTGGCGCTGAATGCATTGCCTACTGGTCAGAAAGATTAAGTTATGTAAATAAAAATTGGTTTTAGATTAGGAAAAAAGCCAGGTTTTTAGGCCCCTCCTAAACTCTAGAAGTCCAGCTGCTGATCTAAGCTGCAAAGGGAGGCCATTCCAGGCCCTTGCAGCACAGCAGAAAAAACTCCTACCACCCCAACTAGCTGTTTTAACACGTGGGACTTTTATCAACATTGCCTTGCTAGAGCGAAGGACCCTAGGGCAGGCAAGTGAGCACCCTGGGGGCCAGCCAGCCTTATATCTGTGCTGCAGAGGCAGACTCTGTGCCATGTGTCTCAAGTGATAGGTCCAACGCGGTCGCATTCTATGAATCTGGCCAATCCATTTAAAAGTACGACTCGTACACGCCTTCCGCATCGTTCAAATCTTCACCTTCATGGAACACTTGAAATTGCAACATTGTTGTAGGCATCCAACTGAATTTCCAGTGCACAACTTGTACAAGTTTTGAATCCGCATCCGTCTCCATGACAGTCCGGAGCCAATGGGTGCGCCCGGCTCGTTCAACTGACTGTACAACGCGTATTTTGAATATACACATGCACCCGTCTCCATACGATTTAATGGCCAAGGCGTACACCTGTCTCGGACCATGTCTGTCCGATGCGTATGCATGATAGTCACCCGCGTCGGACCTCATTGCATTCAATGACAAAGCGTACGCACGGCTCGGACATGACCCGTGCAATGCGTACGCATTGTTACCCGCGTTGGACCTCATTGCATTCAATGACAAAGCGTACGCATGGCTCGGACATGACCCGTGCAATGCGTACGCATTGTCACCCGCGTCGGACCTCATTGCAGTCAATGACAAAGCGTACGCACGGCTCGGACATGACCCGTGCAATGCGTACACATTGTCACCCGCGTCAGACCTCATTGCATTCAATGACAAAGCGTACGCTCGGCTCGAACATGACCCGTGCAATGCGTACGCATTGTCACCCGCGTCGGACCTAATTGCATTGAATGACAAAGCGTATGCACGGCTTGGACATGACCCGTGCAATGCGTACGCATTGTCACCCGCATCGGACCTTATTGCATTCAATGACAAAGCGTACGCACGCCTCGGACATGACCCGTGCAATGCGTACGCATTGTCACCTGCGTCGGACCTCATTAGTGTGACTATTATACGGATGCAACACACATATACTGGCCAGGGACACCTGTGCACACCTACCACACTACAGCATTGGCCACACAGTGTCCCATGGTATGTAAGGCTGCATTTCCTGGGTGTTTGGGGGGGGCACATCTGTTTTTTTGGCTGGCACTTTGTGCAGCAACTCCCAGGCTGTGCACGTGTACATGGGGCAGAATCCTTTGTGTGTTGTGCAGATTACCACTGTGATGTGCAATTTGACAGTAATGGGCATGAGTCACGGCCACAGTGTCAGGTTGGATATGTTTAGGACAGGTCACATACACCCTGAGTCCTGGGGGTGATGGCATGTACGTCACAGTGAGACCTGTAGCCACAATACTGATGTGCACCCACAGTCTGTGTGCATGTTGTGTCTCAGATGTGTCTGATCACATGTTCCCAATGGGTGACAGTCTCCACATCCATGTGGTATATGCATCAACCTTGATGAGGTGTGTGTCTAAGAGACGTACATGTAGGGCCGGCAGTAATAACAGTGGCCACTACCTGTGGGACTTACGGTTGCCTTGTGGTGTCTACGTGCTACGCCATGTCCATTGCTGTGTTGATGTGGCAATACAGGTAGCCTGGGTTTCTGCATGGCAAAGATCTGTGATGCCTGGGAGACATGAGGCCTCAATTGTCACTGTGGTGTGTGTTTGGAACGTTGCAGCAGCACATAGGTTGGGTGGCACAGCCAGATGATTGGCCATTGCACTACATGGGACTCATGTGGACATGTGGAATTAAGATGTGAGGTGGTGGTCTTGTAAGTGACATATGTGTCCATGATCAATAGCACACACCTTAGTACATTGTGTAATGTCATGAACTAGCATGTGATATTGATCGTGGTCATGGCCACATGGGTGGATGAACTGACAATCTTCCTTTGTGCATCTCTGTACTGCAGGGCACCAGTTGGCGCCACATCTGCTACCTGGCCTGACATACCCTACAGCACTGACCCCAGATGTGAAGGTGATGGCAGACCTGCACTTCTTTGCTACTGGTACCTTCCAGTACACTGTGGATACTGCTGGTGGGATGTCGCAAACGATGTTTAGTCGGGTGCTACGCGATGTCGTGGAGGGGATGTTGCAATTCCTCAACCTGTATATCAAGTTCCCGAGCCCAGCTGAACTCCCTGAAATAAAGGATGCCTTTTATACACTGGGGAGGATGCCGAACGTCATCGGATCAATTGATGGGACACATGTTGCCCTGATACCACCACAGGCACATGAGCAGGCATACCGTAACAGGAAGCACTAACATTCGATCAATGCTCTGGTGGTCTGTCTTGCTGACATGTCGATCACACATGTGTGTGCACGGTTCCCTGGTTCTGCGCACGATGCGTACATTATGAGGAGTAGTCGCATTGCAACGCTGATGTCACAGATACCAGCTCAGCATGCCTGACTTGTCGGTGTGTACTGACTGTTTCTCATTCTGTGTGTGAGAAGTTGGCCTGGCATATGCTGGTCACTAGTTATAGAGGCCACCTTGCACCAGTCCAATTCAACTCTTATGGTAGATAGGTTTAAGACAACCTTTTAAAGAAAGCTAACCTAGTGGTAGCTGTGGAGAGCAGCCTTCAGGCTAAGTCTCGGAGGAATGTAAAGCAGCTTGTTTACCTTATAATCTCTTGAATTACCAAATGAAAGGACACCGCACAGGTATATATATCAAATATATATGTATTTATTACTAGACACACTCTACTAATCTCTTTATGAGATTAGAAGTCAGGAACATATGCAAATATCAACGTTTCACAATAAGTTAAGCACAAATATGGCTGGGGCCCTAGGGGCGTACCAGACCATATACTAAAAAAGAGGTTTAGGAAAGTCGACTTGCAAGGGGACAAGGCCTAGGGCCTGTAGAATCGCTGGGGCCTCACTAATCCACCCAAGGCTGGTAAGTAAAGGACCCACGGGAGACGCGTGCAGTGTAAGAACAAAGCCGCGGGTTCCCTATTGATTTCAATGGAGCAAGTCGTGGTTGGATTTTTAAAGTTTTAGGGTACTTCTAGAGAGTCTACAAGCAAGCCACTTACAAGGTAAGTAGTTTGAGGGCCAACACCCACAGGAGCACCAGAGTGCACAAGTTACCTCACCCAGGGAAGCCGGGTGCATAGGTGTCTTTTGGTATCGGGTCGCGTGGTCGTTTTCAATGGATGCCGAAGCAGTTTTGCTGCTTGCGAAGACTGTAGAAGTGTCTGATGGAATCCAATGCTGGATTCAAGATGAAGAAGACCTGAAAGCAGAAGGGACAGTGTTCACAGTCACTTGCCAGTGACCCGGGGCCAGTAAGATAGATGCCCACGGAAGTCGGGTGATTTCAGGTGATCAAGGGTGTTTTGACTCTTCGGCCACGAGGTCCAGGAGGTGTCGATGACAACCAGGAGCTGGATTCGGAGTGTTCCACGAAGTCTGCAGCTTACTGAGGTGTCGGCAACCGGATTGGAGCTAACAAGCCTTGGCAACAGAAAGTCTCGTGGAAAGTGAAGAAAGAAAGTGCAGACCAGCAAGGTCTGAGGGACTCACCCAGCGAGGGTAAGTCAGGGCAGGCCTGGAGCAACCAGGGGAGCCCTTTGGTTTGATGAGAAAGTCTTCAGGGGACCCACAAGCCAACGGGCAAGGGATCGCGAAGATGCCTCGTTAGGATTCGCTTCACAGGAGCCCACGGTCACTCGGGATGAGGTAGGCCTCTGATTTTCAAGGGAAATCCTGCTGGAGGCTTGGACCACACGTGGTCCAATGCACAAGTTCGTAGAACGTTGTGAAGGGGTTGCACTCGACAATAGTGCACAGTACCCGGGTATTGCTGTTCCCCGTCACTCGTGGGGTCCACTCGTCTCAGCTCTTCTGGGGACTCACAATGGCCGTCGATAAGTCAGGAAATCCACTTCCGGGGCTGCAGGGACTTTGGACTACGGCGGGAGTGGGAAAGTTTGCCACCCTTGATTCAAAGTTTTGGTGCCTGCCAAGCAGGGGAGTCACTCCTTGACTCCAAGGGAGATTCTTCTGTCTTCCAAAGGTAGTGGAACGTCGAAGTGTCAGGATTCTTCTTGTAGAGCGTTGTCCAGGGATATCTGATTTTCAATGGCAAGGTTTCCCTATCTTATACTAAAGAAAAGGGAGGGACTAGCTCTATGACCACTCCTCTGGGAGGGTCAGGGTACTGGGTGGTTACACCCACTTCCCTTTGTCCAGTTTCATGCCAGAGCAGTGACAGGTAGCCCCTGAACCGGTTTGAGCTGGCATATGCACAGAGGAGCCTACTGCTCCCCCAGTGCAGGACTTAAAAGCACTCTAGAAGTGCACCCACCCAGCCCCAATACACTAAATCCTGTCTGGAAGGTGGTGACACCTTCCTGTGACAGGATGCCTATTGTTGGGCCTCCTCCACTGCGAGTTTCAGTCAGCAGCAGGAGGGCAGTCCAGTGTCTGTGCTGGTGGCATCCATTTTGTGATGCCAGGGCTCTTTCAGATTTCTACTGTGTTTCCACAGTGGGTATATGTCGTCCCCTCTAGAAGGGTGGGATCATACTCCCACACCAGTTACTGGTGTGGGGGTATGATTCCAAGTTGTTTGACACCAAACACGACATGTTTTGATGCAGTCATTCCAAAGTTAGCATTTACCGGTAGGTTATAATGCATTTAAGAGTATATGGTTTAACCTCATCCACAAACAGCCGCAGAGAATAGACTCTGCCAGCTGCAGAGGGGCCCTGCTCATGCAGAGGCACCCCCTCACATTGTAAACCAAGCACCCTGCCCTCAGGATTGATAGGGCCTGCCTTAGGGGTGACTGATAGGTTTATATGTGTGTGTATGGTGAGATATAGGGAACCTATACCTCAGTGAGGAGTGCTAACACTACCTCACCCAGGCTGCAGTAGCAGGCCTGTTGTGTCAGATTTAATCTGCTTCCCAGGGGTGGCATAATACATGCTTTAGCCCCTGGTAGGCCTGTGAAGTACCTATGCCCTTGGTACCTATGGTACCATATACTAGGGGCTCATAAGTTACCACAGTATCCAATCACTAGTGCCTCCAATATGCACTCCAAGTCGGTTAGAGAGAACAGAGAGACTGGGGCCCTGATTAGCAGGGACCCAGCCAGACTATAGCCAGAAACCAGTGTTAACATCAGAAAAAAAGTGGGGGCAACATAAGTGCAGATCCTACTCTCCTACATAAACCCCCCGCCCAAACGCACGGAACACTAAGCTAACCTTGACCAGTTGAGTCTTCGTGTTCTAAGTGGAAATACCTTGAGGGTCCATCTACATTGGCATGTTGGGTCCCAGGTCTATGTTCCACTGTATAGTCCATCCCCTGTAGGGAAATGGACCACCTTAGCACTTTAGGATTTTCACCTTTCATCTGTTTGAGCCATAGGAGGGGCTTGTGGTCAGTCTGAACTATGAAGTGAGTGCCAAACAAGTATGGCCTCAGCTTCTTCAGGGCCCACACCACAGCAAAGGCCTCCCTCTCTATAGCTGACCAACGTTTCTCTCTAGGGGTCAGCCTTCTGCTTATAAAAGCTACTGGCTGGTCTTGACCTTTATCATTCAGTTGAGACAGTACAGCTCCCACACCCAGCTCAGAAGCATCCGTTTGGACAATGAACTTGTTTGTGTAGTCTGGACTCTGTAAGATGGGGGCAGTGCACATGGCCCGCTTTAGGTCATCAAATGCCTTTTGACAGCTAGCTGTCCACTGAACCTTTTTTGGCATTTTCTTTGAGGTAAGATCATTTAAGGGGGTCACTATAGATCCATATCCCTTAACAAACCTCCTATAGTACCCAGTCAGGCCTAAAAAGGATCTCACCTGTGTCTGGGTGGTTGGAGCTACCCATTCCATTATGGTTTGGATTTTGCTCTGCAATGGTTGAACCTGGCCTCCACCTACAAGGTGGCCCAGGTACACAACCGGACTCTGCCCTGTCTGGTACTTAGTGGCCTTGATAGTGAGGCCTGCTTTTTGCAGGGCCTCCAAAACATTTCTGAGGTGGACCAGGTGATCCTGCCAGGTGGAACTAAAGACAGCAATATCATCTAGATAAGCTGAGCAATAAGTTTCCATACCTGTCAGAACTTTTTTCACCAACCTCTGAAAAGTGGCAGGTGCATTTTTCAAACCAAAGGGCATCACCACAAAGTGGTAGTGCCCACCAGGGGTCGAAAATGCTGTTTTGGCCTTGGCATCATCAGCTAACTTGATTTGCCAGTAGCCAGCTGTTAGGTCAAATGTACTCAGATACTTGGCTGAAGCCAAAGTATCAATGAGCTCATCTGCCCTGGGAATTGGATAGGCATCAGTCCTGGTGACTGCATTGAGGCCTCTGTAGTCTACACAAAACCTCATTTCTTTCTTACCACCCTGGGTATGAGGTTTAGGCACAAGGACTACGGGGCTAGCCCAAGGGCTATCTGAAGGCTCAATTACACCTAGTTCCAACATTTTCTGGACTTCAGTCCTGATACAGTCCCTGACATGGTCAGGTTGCCTGTAGATTTTACTCTTGACAGGCAGACTGTCTCCAGTTTCCACCTCATGGGTGCACCAGGAAGTCTGACTAGGGGTCAGGCTAAACATATGTCTGAACTGCTGCAGAACTTGTCTGCATTCAGTTTGCTGATGGTCAGTGAGGCTGCTTGCCAAAGCAACACCATCTACTGACCCATCATCAGGGTACTGTGAGAGCAGGTCAGGGAGAGGGTCACTCTCCTCCTCCTGTTCCTCATCAGTTGCCATGAGCAAGCCCATGTCAGCCCTGTCAACATATGGTTTCAATCTGTTGACATGGAGCACCCTAAGGGGGCTCCTGGGAGTTCCAAGATTTACCAAGTAGGTGACTTCTCCCTTTTGCTCAACAATTGTATGGGGGCCACTCCACTTGTCTTGGAGAGCTGCTGGGGCCACAGGCTCCAGCCCCCACACTTTCTGTCCTGGCTGGTATACAGTCAGCACAGCCTTTTGGTCATGCCAAGTTTTCTGAAGTTCTTGGCTTGCCTCCAGGTTTTTAGTTGCCTTCTTCATGTATTCAGCCATCCTGGAGCGGTGACCAAGTACATAGTCCATCACATCCTGTTTGGGAGGTTTGAGAGGTAACTCCCAGCCCTCCTTCGCCAAACATAATGGGCCTCTTACAGGATGCCCAAACAGAAGTTCAAAAGGGCTGTAGCCAACCCACTTCTGTGGGACCTCTCTGTATGTAAACAGAAGGTAGGGAAGTAAAAGGTTCCATTTTTGCCTAAGCTTTTCTGGGAGGCATTTAATCATTGCCATTAGGGTTTTGTTGAACCGTTCAACTAACCCATTGCACTGTGGGTGATAGGGAGTAGTGAATTTGTAGTTTATACCACACTCCTTCCACATTGCTTTTAGGTACCCTGACATGAAGTTGGTACCTCTGTCAGATATGACCTCCTTAGGGAAACCCACTCTGGAGAAAACTCCAATGAGGGCTCTTGCCACCACAGGGGCTGTGGTGGTCCTGAGGGGAATTGCTTCTGGGTATCTGGTGGCATGATCCACTACCACCAGGATAAACCTGTGCCCAGATGCTGTTGGAGGGTCAAGGGGACCAACAATGTAAATTCCTACCCTTTCAAAGGGTACCCCCACCACAGGTAGTGGTATCAGGGGGGCCTTTGTTGTGCCACCTGACTTGCCACTGGCTTGGCAAGTGACACAGGGGCGACAAAACTCCTTGGTGTCCTCTGACATGTGTGGCCAATGAAAATGTGGAACAAGCATGTCCCAGGTCTTGTTTTGGCCCAAGTGTCCTGCTAAAGGGATGTCATGTGCTAGGGTCAAGAGGAACCCCCTAAACCTCTGAGGTATTACCAACCTCCTGGTGGCTCCAGGGGTAGGATCTCTAGCCTCAGAATATAGGAGTCCCTCATCCCAATAAACTTTATGGGACCCACTAACACTCCCAGCAACCTCAGCAGCAGCCTGCTGTCTCAGGGGTTCAAGAGAGGGGCAGCACTGTTGCTCCTTACTCAGATCTTCCCTGGAAGGTCCCCCTGCCCCCAATAACTCAACCGGATCAGGCTCAAGTCCCTCTGGGGCAGTTCCTTCTTCAGGATCTGCTTCTCCTCCCTCAGGAGAGGAATCTGAGATCTGAGACAGTGGGGAAGGCACTGCCTTAACCCTACTGCTCCTCCTCTTGGGTAGCACCTGGTCCATACTTTCAGGATCCAGAGCTGGTTCAGTTTGATGCATTTTGGCTTGTGATCTGGTCACAACAAATACCTCTGCAGGTATGCCCAACATCTCAGCATGAGTCCATAACTCTACTTCAGACCAGGCTGAAGTCTCTAGATCATTGCCCAATAGAAATTCGACAGGGAGGTCTGCACTGACTACTACCTTCTTGAGGCCAGTTACCCCTCCCCAGGAGAAATTCACAACTGCCAGACTATGGTTGGTCCTGACATTGCTTGCATTTGTAACCTGGTACATTTCACCCAGGATGATCTGTTCAGGGTCCACCAGATCCTCTGCCACCATGGTGACACTAGCACCTGTGTCCCTAAATGCCAAAGCCTGTTTGCCATTTATTACAGGCTTCTGTTTGTATTTGCCCAGATTACTGGGGCTCACTAGGAAGGACATATCAATGTCTCCCTCACAAACCAGCAATGCATGAGTGGGTACCCTGACTAGGCCAGAGTCCACTTCAGAACCCATGGTCAACCCTGCTACACCCTTATTCTGATTACCACCTCCACCAGGAGCTGTACTAGGGGGAACAGTTGCCTTAGGGGCAGGAGTGGTGCTGGTTTGGTCTTTGTACTTGGTACAATCAGAAGTCCAGTGCCCTTTCTGTTTACAGAATTTGCACCAGGGCTTCTTTTGGCCTTTTCCCTTTCTCGACTGTGAATCCCCACCAGATGCAGATTTTTGGGGCCCTTGTGAAGACTTCTGGTCGTTTGACTTATCCCCACCTTTCTCTGAGCCTTTAGGATCCTGCTTCTTAGTGTCACCCCCTTGGTTCTGGGTTTTCTACCTCACCCTGGTTCTGACCCATTTGTCTGCCTTCTTTCCCAATTCTTGGGGAGAGGTCAGATCAGAGTCTACCAAGTATTGATGCTACAACTGGTTTTGGCAATTATTAAGGATCTGTTCTCTCATCATAAGATTATAAAAACCCTTAAAATAAGTAACTCTACTACCATCCAGCCAACCCTCCAGAGCCTTGGTTGCACAATCTACAAAGTCTGTCCAGTCCTGATTCTGTGCTTTCTGGGTGTCTCTGAACTTCAACCTGTACTGCTCAGTGGTTAAGCCAAACCCATCTATTAATGCACTTTTCAGGACATCATAATCATCAGCATTCTCTTCTCTAACAGTGAGGAGCTTTTCTCCACCTTTATCAGAAAAGGAGAGCCACAAGATTTCTGCCCACTGTTTCTGGGGGACGTGTTGTACTTTACAGGCCCTCTCCATAGCAGTTATCCACTTGTGGATATCATCCCCACTCTGGTAGGGAGGAACAACCTTGAACAGGTTCCTATGGTCTGGAATGTAATCTCTGACTCTAGGGACACTGTTGCTGCCACCAGGGGGTTCTAACCCCTCTTTTCTAGAAGCTCTCTGGAGCTCAAAGGCTTCTTTATCTAATGCCAACTGCTTGGCCTTAAGGGAAAACCTTGCTTCCTCATACTGCAGCAGTTTGTACATTCTTTCAGTGGAGGTCTTTCTTCTATTAAAGTATGTGCTCCTCTTATGGACACATTCTCTTCCAGAGTGATAGGAGTGGTCTATTCCCTTGAAGGGGACCTAACCCTCTCTTCCACCCTGTCAGTTCTCTTAGGGAGAATTCCTCTGTCCTGTTCAGAGCCTTGTGGATCTGGCCCTTCAACCACAGAGTCCTGGTCATCCTGAGTTTCATCATCTGACGAGACACTGTAATTGACCCACTCCCTGATTCAGATCTGTTAGCTCCTAGAGCCAACCTCAGATCATCTGTTGTCAGCAGATCTATCAGGCCTAGTGTAGACGGACTCTGTCCTAGCTTCAGGTGTCTTGCAATGCACATGGCCTTCAGGTCAAAGAAGGTCATGTCCTTATACTGAGGCTGGGTGGACCCACTGGCTCCATCCCTTGAAGACATTCTAGTGTTGTGCAGTGTTGTACTACCTACACTAGTTTGTGGCCTACTGATCCTAGCTTGAGCTGTAGCAAGGGTGTGCTATCCCTTCACAAACAGCTCTAAGTTCAGTAGAACTTATTGATACTAAGCTTGACTTTATATGTACCTTGAGTACCTTTAGTGGTTTCCAGTTAGTAATTCAAATAGAGATTTTCTGGTAAAACAATGGCAAGCTGGAATCCCACACGCTGCCGACCAATGTGAGAAGTTGGCCTGGTATATGCTGGTCACTAGTTATAGTGGCCACATTGCACCAGTCCAATTCGACTCTTATGGTAGATAGGTTTAAGAAAACCTTTAAAAGAAAGCTATCCTAGTGGTAGCTGTGGAGAGCAGCCTTCGGCTAAGTCTCAGAGGAATGTAAAGCAGCTTGTTTTACCTTATAATCTCTTGAATTACCAAATGACAGGGCACCACACAGGTATACATATCAAATATATATGTATTTATTACTAGACACACTCTACTAATCTCTTTATGAGATTAGAAGTCAGGAACATATGCAAATATCAACGCTTCACAATAAGTTAAGCACAAATATGGCTAGGGCCCTAGGAGCGTACCAGATCATATACTAAAAAAGAGGTTTAGGAAAGTCGACTTGCAAGGGGACAAGGCCTAGGGTCTGTAGAATCGCTGGGGCCTCACTAATCCACCCAAGGCAGGTAAGTAAAGGACCCACGGGAGACGCGTGCTGTGTGAGAACACAGCCGCGGGTTCCCTATTGATTTCAATGGAGCAAGTCGCGGTGGATTTTTAAAGTTTTAGGGTACTTCTAGAGAGTCTACAAGCAATCCACTTACAAGGTAAGTAGTTCGAGGGCCAACACCCACAGGAGCACCGGAGTGCACGAGTTACCTCACCCAGGGAAGCCGGGTTCATAGGTGTCTTTTGGTGTCAGGTCGCTTCGTCATTTTCAATGGAAGTCGAAGAAGTTTTGCTGCTTGCGAAGACTGGAGAAGTGTCCGGTGTAATCCCAGGCTGGATTCAAGATGAAGAAGACCTGAAAGCAGAAGGGACAGTGTTCACAGTCACTTGCCAGTGACCTGGGGCCAGGAAGATGGATGCCCACGGAAGTCGGTGATTTCAGGTGATCAAGGGTGTTTTGACTCTTCGGCCATGAGGTCCAGGAGGCGTCGATGACAACCAGGAGCTGGATTCGGAGTGTACCACGAAGTCTGCAGCGTACTGAGGTGTCGGCAACCGGATTGGAGCTAACAAGCCTTGGCAACAGCAAGTCTTGTGGAAAGTGAAGAAAGTCAGCGGTGCAGACCAGCAAGGTCTGAGGGACACACCCAACGAAGGTAAGTCAGGACAGGCCAGGAGCAACCAGGGGAACCCTTAGGTTTGATGAGAAAGTCTTCTGGGGACCCACAAGCCAATGTGCAAGGGATCGCGAAGACGCCTTGTGAGGATTCGCTTCACAGGAGCCCATGGTCACTCGGGACGAGGTAGGCCTCTGATTTTCAAAGGAAATCCTGCTAGAGGCTTGGACCACATGTGGTCCAATGTACAAGTTCGTAACACGTCGTGAAGGGGTTGCACTCGACAATAGTGCACAGTACCTGGGTATTGCTGTTCCTCGTCACTCGTGGGGTCCACTTGCCTCAGCTCTGCTGGGGACTCACAGTGGCCGTCGAGAAGTCAGGTAATCTACTTCCGGGGCTGCAGGGGCTTTGGACTCCGGCGGGAGCGGGAATGATTTGCGACTGTTGATTCAAAGTTTTGGTGCCTGCCAAGCAGGGGAGTCACTCCTTGACTCCAAGGGAGATTCTTCTGCCTTCCAAAGGTAGTGGAACGTCGAAGGGCCAGGATTCTTCTTGTAGAGCATCGTCCAGGGATATCTGATTTTCAATGGCAAGGTTTCCCTATCTTATACTAAAGAAAAGGGAGGGACTAGCTCTATGACCACTCCTCTGGGAGGGTCAGGGTAGTGGGTGGTTACACCCACTTCCCTTTGTCCAGTTTCGTGCCAGAGCAGGGACAGGGAGCCCCTGAATCGGTTTGAGCTGGCATATGCACAGAGGAACCTACTGCTCCCCCAGTGCAGGACTTCAAAGCACTCTAGGAGTGCACCCACCCAGCCCCAATACACTAAATCCTGTCTGGAAGGTGGTGAAACCTCCCTGTGACAGGATGCCTATTGTTGGGCCTCCTCCACTGCGGGTTTCAGTCAGCAGCAGGAGGGCAGCCCAGTGTCTGTGCTGGTGGCATCCATTTTGTGATTAATCACAAATAAAAGAGGGGGGGGCCAAGGAGTTATTCAAGGTCCAGTGTCCATACTCCCAAATGCCTACATACGAATTCAAAAAAGGGGGACACTGTTCCTGTGGCGGGATGCAAAAAGTCACCCACGCTTAAGGGTGCAAATAGTCACCCGTGCAAAGGAGAAATATAAAAACAAGGGTGAGGAGGTAGAAAAAAGAAGCAAAAGACTTCCTAGGTAAATGTGACCCAAAAGTGAGGTGGAACAGCTATTTATTTGTCCTATGTTGCCCTCACACACCCCAAGAGGTGTCATGTGTAGGAGAGTAGGGTCTGCAATCCTATGATCACCCAGATTTTTTTGCTTTTGCTTCATTGGTTTACGACTTTCTCCGGCTGTGGGCCTGCCAATCAGACCCACAGCCTAGCTGTTCTCTCTCGAAATTAACACACATGTACGTTAGGTGCATCCACTAATTGGAACTGGGCCACCTTGTCAGTCCCTGTCTCAGCATACCACAGGTATCCAGGGCATCGGTGTACCCAGGGCCTACCAGGGGCTGAAGCATGTATTATGCCCCCCCTGGAATGGCCGCCCAAATCTGACACAACTGGCTGCACGACAGCTGGGGCCACGTGGTGTAATCACCCGTTGCTGTAGGTGTAGTATTCCTACACCTAAACCCTAAAAATGGACACATGGATTCCTATCAGTCACTCCTATAGCAGGCCTTATCAATCCTGAAGGCAGAGTGCAGGGAATCATGTGGGACGGTGCTCTGGCGCGAGCTGAGCCCGTCGACGGCTTGCGGAACCAAACCCTAATAGCCGTTCCATGGTGACGCGGGCCAACTACTTTTAAGGCATTATAATCCTCGCGGTTATCTGCTAACTTTGGCATCGCATCACCTATACATGTCGAGTAAGGTGTCATACGAATGGGAATACGAACCCCTCGCCAGTCCTGGTGACGGGGTTAGCATTCCCCCCTTTTAGAGGGGCACGACATGGAAGTAACCTTGAACCCCGGTTAAAGTTGACTCAAGCCTCAGCATCACAAAATGGATGCTGCCACCAGACACAAGTCTGACCTCCTGCTGCTGGGGGACCTTCCAGCAAGGGGAGCTTGGACAAAGGGTTTCCTGTCGAGGGCGGTGTTAGCACCGTCCCAGACAGGGTTTGTGTATCCCAGGTAGGCAGGGCTGAAAGGAAGGTGACTGCAAGTGGCACCCCGGTGCTCACTGTGCATAGCCCGGCTCAAACCAGTTTCGGGGGCACACCAGCCCCTGAGCTGGCGCGAAGCCGGACAAAGGATAGGGGTGTAACCACCCCCCTCCTGGCTCCACCCATAGGTAGAACCTAGTCACGGGCCAGCCCCTTTCTCTTAGAATAAAGGTAGGAGCGAGTCCCCTTCCCAAATTGGATAATCAGATAATCGGATAACTCCGAATCACGAACCACTTTCCACGAAAGGAACTCTTGACTATTTCTGAAGACTCTCCCTTGTGGCTAAGGAGTAGCCACCCTGCACCAGCAGGCACCATCTAAGCGCTTGCGGTTTGCTGTAAGTCTCTCCTACGGATCAAGACTGCCCAGCTCGACGAGACCCGAGTTCCCTGCCATCTCTGACCTTTTACCTCCCTCATCAGCTCAGCTGAGAGTCGTAGGTGTGACGAGACCTGCGGGACCGGCTATCTTCAGAACCTGCACGACGCTTATCTAGCACGCCCACCGAGGGACCCTCGAGTGAGTGCACCTAGGGTTTGAGAAGCCCTAACCCTGAGCAGCTCCAGCATCGAAGTCTGTCTCCCCAGCATCCACGAGATCTGCGTGGGGGCCCTTCCGCTCCTTGCTGTTCACCGCGTTGTTCGACCACTTGCCGACCGGCTTGTGGCCCTCTTCACGACGCACCATGATTGTTTCATCACGAGTCTGGTTGCTCCAGACTGGCTCTTGCTCCCCTTCAACAGAGGAGTACCACGGACCCTCCTGGTCCACTCCCGACGCCATCTTGACTCCCCCGCCTGGGTGGCCACTGCCAAGACCCGCTGCCCCTTCCTGGGCCCAGCATCATCGACAGCAGACACCTTCGTGGGACAGCTCGCCCTCCATCCTGGTCGCCGCCGCGCCTCCTGGTCCGAGGAACAGCCGAGTCCGACGTCACCCACTCACCTGGTCGAGGTGACTTCAGCCGGTACCCTCCTGGTACCCACACGATCGCTGGCTAGCGGTTGAGAACTGAGTCCCCTCTGCTTTCAGGTTTTCCTTCACCACCGATCCAGGCTTGGATCGCTCTGAACATCGTCACTGGTCGCCTGCCAGCAACTTCTTCTTTCAGGCTCCTGAGACTACACGAGGACTCCCGACATCTTGACGAACTTCACGCAGCCGCAGCCTCCGGGCTAGGTAACTCGAGCATCTCGGTGCTCCATCGCAGGTTCGCTCTACAAGTGTCCAGTTCCTTTTTCGTTTAGTCCCACTGATCGGATCACTCCGGAATCAGTATCTCCAGACTCTAACCATTCGCATTTCACTGTTAGTGTAGATGGTTTCTCGTGCCCCTCGGGCATTTGTGTAAATTGTGCAACTGAAGTATTTTCCTAAGAGTTTTGTAGTGTGCTTAGCTCCCTGACTCATAAAGAGCCAGGGTAGTCTTGTCATAAATAAATATCCTTTTATTTTCATAACAACTTGTGTGGTGTCCTTTCACTTGGTGTTCAAGGGGTATATGTGATGGTAAACAGCTGGCTTAACACGCCCTCTAGAGTTTAGCCTAAGACTGCTCGTATCCACGCTACTAGGATAGCTGGTCTAAAAGGTTGACTTACAACCAATCATCAATAAGGGTCGTTTGGAATGATACACAGTGATCACTAGAATAGTGAGCACTACATATCAGGCCAACTTCTCACATTGGTGAGCAGCGGTTGGGATTTGAGCTTGCTGTTGTTTTACCACACACGTATCCTAAGAATATCGCAGTGAAAGATCACATAAGTACCCAGGTACATATAACTTAACTTAGAATACTCCGAGTTCTACTGAACCGGCTGTTGTAGTGTAACAGGGCTTAGCACACCCTGACTACAACTCTTAGCAAGGGATCAGTAGGTAAACCCATAGTGTAGGTAGGTGCAACACTTACACCTCACTAGAAAAGCATGTCGGTCCACGGAGAGTCTGCAGGGACTCCCCTAGTGGTCAGTGACCCTCCACAGGTCGTGTCACGGTATGCAACTCTTAGCTTCAAGGAGATGAGACAACTGTGTGCCTCCAGGAAGCTAAACCAGGGTTCTAACCCTACCATCGCAATACTGATAGGTCTCTTAGAGGCGTACGATGCTAGGAGGTCCTCTAACCCAGGTCCCCCCAGTGCAGATGGGAACATGCCTCCCTTAGAGGGAACCCTCGGTGACCCAGACCTCGACCTCCACACAGAGGAGGAGGACGAGGACGAGTTATCGGGAGACGAGGCAGACAAAGGTCCAGTGGTAGTCGGCAGGCTTACAAGGACCAACTTAAGCAGGCATGAGAATGGAACTGGGGGAGCCCCGGGCCCACGCTCAAGCAGGCTTAACCTTGGGAACGGACGAGCTAGGTCTCTCTCCAGAGGCTCTGGCAGATCGGTTCATACACATGTCTCTCAGGCACCTTCTCAGAGAGGAATGACTTCCCCTCAGAGGAGGGAGCATGAAGCGAAGATGCGGGAGGTCAATCTGAGGATCGAGCGGGAAGAACTTGCCCTCGCCAAAGAAAGACTTGCCTTAGCCCGAGAGCAGAAATTAAGTGGGTTAGATCCCACTGGTGGCAGCGTTCTCAATAGAGAGAAAGACAGGGGTATAGACACTAGACACCTGAGTAAAATAGTGCCCCCCTTTAAACAAGGGGACGACATCCACAAGTGGATAACTGCCTTGGAGAGGGCCTGCACTGTCCAGTGCGTCCCCCCAAGTCAGTGGGCAGCTATACTGTGGCTTTCCTTTGAAGGTAAAGGAAGGGACAAGCTCCTCACTACAAGAGCTGAGGATGCTAACAACTACCAAGTCCTGAAGAACACACTGATTGATGGGTTCGGCTTAACCACGGAACAGTACCGGGTGCTGTTCCGAGACACCCAGAAAATTCAGTCTCAGGATTGGGCTGACTTTGTCGATTGTGCCACTAAGGCTTTGGAAGGCTGGTTGCTGGGTAGCAAGGTTACTGATTACACAGGATTGTACAATCTTATCATGCGAGAACAGATTTTAAACAACTGTCAGAACCAATTGTTGCATCAGCACCTTGTCGACTCGGATCTGACCTCTCCCCAAGAATTGGGAAAGAAGGCAGACAGATGGGTCAGAACAAGGGTCAAGCAGAACCAGAATCAGAACCAGGGTGGTCAGAAGAAAGCAGACCAAAAGGGTAACAAGAACGAACAAAATGACCAGAAGTCTTCGACAGGTCCCCAACAAACCAAAGAGGGTGGGGGTCAGGCTTCACAGAAGAAGAAGACTCAAGAAGGCCAGTCCAAAAGGTGGTGCCAATACTGTAAAAGTAAGACTCACTGGTTTAGTGAGTGCACCAAGAAAGGAGGGCAAACTCCTACCACTGCAGCCCCTAAGGCACCTGCGCCCCCTAGTACAGTCAGCAGTGGTAGTGCGCCTCCCAAGGCATTAGTTGGGTTAACCTTGGGAACCGAGGGGAGTGACGACTTAGTCGGCACGCTCACTCAGGCCGTCCTTGTCTGTACAGGGGATATGGATATGTCCCCTGATGCCAGTCCCAATACTTTGGGCAAATACAGACAGACACCTTTGATAAATGGAAGAGTGGCCCAGGCCTACAGGGACACGTGTGCCAGTGTCACCATGGTGACGCCTAACTTCGTGGACCCTGGACAGATCATGCTAGGTACCAGTTACCTAGTGACCAATGCCAGCAACGTCACTACCAATCACGGTATGGCAGTTGTTGATTTCTCCTGGGGAGGGGTAAGTGGCCCGAAAAAGGTTGTGGTTAGTTCAGACCTCCCCGTAGAATGTCTGTTGGGCAATGATTTGGAAACGTCACAATGGTCAGAAGTGGAGCAGAGGACTCACATGGAGATGTTAGGCTTGCCAGCACATGTCCTTGCTGTGACCAGGTCACAGGCCAAAAGATGCCCCACTGAACAGGTGCTGGATCCTGGAAGAACGGACCAGACACCTTCCAAGAAAAGGAGCAGTAAGGGTAAGGCTTCGCCTTCCCCCTTGCCCCAGGTCGTGGATCAAGTCTCCGAGGAGGCTGACCTTAAAGAACTGAGGGAAACTGAGCCGCAAGAGCTTGAACCTGGTCAGGTTGAGTTTCTGGGCTCAGGGGGACCCTCCAGGGAAGACCTGGGGAAGGCACAGTTAGACTGCCCCTCACTTGAACCCCTCAGACAGCAGGCCGCTGCTGAGGCTGCAGGGAACGCCACGGGTACCCACAAAGTGTACTGGGACGATGGACTCCTGTACTCTGAGGCAAGAGACCCCAAACCTGGTGCGACCAGGAGGCTGGTCATCCCCTTGTCTCTGAGAGGTTTCCTTCTCACCTTGGCCCACGAGATTCCCCTTGCAGGTCACTTAGGCCAGAATAAGACTTGGGACAGAATTGTTCCACACTTTCACTGGCCCCACATGTCCGAAGATACGAAGGAGTTTTGCCGCTCCTGTGTCACTTGCCAAGCCAGTGGTAAGTCAGGTGGCACGACAAAGGCCCCCCTCATACCACTACCAGTGGTGGGGGTACCCTTTGAACGAGTGGGGATCGACATTGTCGGACCAATGGAACCCCAGACAGCATCAGGGCACAAGTTTATACTGGTGGTGGTGGACCACGCCACCAGGTATCCTGAAGCTATTCCCCTTAGGACCACTACGGCACCTGTGGTGGCACGGGCCCTACTTGGAGTGTTCTCCAGAGTGGGCTTCCCTAAGGAGGTCGTCTCAGACAGAGGTGCAAACTTCATGTTGGGATATCTGACTGCTATGTGGAAGGAATGTGGTGTCAACTACAAGTTCACCACACCCTATCACCCACAATGCAATGGGCTGGTTGAGAGATTCAACCGGACCCTAAAAGGGATGATTCACGGACTACCTGAAAAGCTTCGGCGGAGATGGGATGTCCTGATACCCTGCCTCTTGTTCGCCTACAGAGAGGTCCCGCAGAAGGGGGTTGGCTACAGCCCTTTTGAGCTTCTGTTCGGACATCCTGTAAGGGGACCCCTTTGTTTGGTAAAGGAAGGATGGGAGAGACCTCTCAGAAAGCCGGCATCAAACATTGTGGACTATGTGCTCGGTCTCCGCTCGCGGATGGCGGAGTACATGGAAAAGGCGTCTAAAAACCTTGAGGCGAGCCAAGAATTACAGAAAGCTTGGCACGACCAAAAGGCTGTCCTGACTGTGTATCAGCCTGGACAGAAGGTGTGGGTGCTGGAGCCAGTGGCCCCAGCAGCACTCAAAGACAAATGGTCTGGGCCCCACACGATCATTGAGCAAAAGGGAGAGGTCACCTACCTGGTAGACCTGGGAACTCCCCGGAGCCCCCACAGGGTGCTCCACGTAAACAGGCTCAAGGCATATGTCGACAGGGAGGGCATGGGCTTGCTCATGGCCACAGATGAGGGACAGGAGGAGGAGAGTGACCCTCTCCCGGACCTGCTCTCTCAGAACCCTGACGATGGATCAGTAGATGGTGTTGTCTTTTGTGGCAGCCTCTCTGGACATCAACAAGAGGATTGTAAACAGGTTCTTCAATCCTTTCGACATATGTTCTCTCTGACACCCAGTCAGACCAAGTGGTGTACCCACGAGGTCGACACTGGGGACAGTCTGCCCGTAAAGAGTAAAATCTATCGGCAACCTGATCATGTCAGAGACTGCATCAAGACAGAGGTGCAGAAAATGTTGGAGCTGGGAGTCATTGAACCCTCGGACAGCCCCTGGGCTAGTCCCGTAGTGCTCGTGCCGAAACCTCACACCCAGGGCGGTAAGAAAGAGATGAGGTTTTGCGTGGACTACAGAGGTCTCAATGCGGTCACTAAGACCGACGCCCACCCGATACCAAGAGCAGACGAACTTATCGACCGGTTGGCCTCGGCCAACTACTTAAGTACGTTTGACCTGACAGCTGGGTATTGGCAAATCAGGTTAGCTGAGGAGGCCAAGCCCAAAACAGCATTTTCTACCCCGGGTGGGCATTATCAGTTCGTGGTAATGCCCTTTGGTTTGAAAAATGCACCTGCCACCTTCCAAAGGCTGGTGAATCGAGTTCTCACTGGGTTGGACGACTTCTGTGCGGCGTATCTGGACGATATCGCTGTCTTTAGCTCCACCTGGGAGGATCACCTGGTCCACCTGAGGAAAGTGTTAGAGGCCCTGCAGAAGGCAGGCCTCACTATCAAGGCCACCAAGTGCCAGATAGGGCAGACACAGGTTGTATACCTGGGCCACCTTGTAGGTGGAGGCCAGGTTCAACCATTGGAGAGCAAAATACAGGCCATCCAGGACTGGGCTCCTCCAACCACCCAGACTCAGGTTCGAGCTTTCTTGGGCCTGACTGGTTATTACCGGAAATTTGTCAGAAATTATGGATCCATTGTGACCCCGCTAAACGACCTGACAAGTAAAAAGATGCCAAAAAAAGTTCAGTGGACAGCAAGCTGTCAGAAGGCGTTCGATGACCTAAAGCGGGCCATGTGCACAGCACCTATCCTAAAGAGTCCAGACTACTCCAAACCATTCATTGTCCAGACAGACGCTTCGGAGCTGGGTGTGGGAGCTGTTCTATCGCAACTGAATTTTGATGGTCATGACCAGCCCATAGCTTTTATTAGCAGGAGGCTGACCCCCAGAGAGAAGAATTGGTCAGCTATTGAGAGGGAGGCCTTTGCTGTGGTTTGGGCCCTGAAGAAGTTGAGGCCATACTTGTTTGGCACTCACTTCAAGATTCAGACCGACCATAAGCCCCTCTTGTGGCTAAATCAAATGAAGGGTGAAAACCCCAAACTACTTAGGTGGTCCATTTCCCTACAGGGGATGGACTTCACAGTGGAGCATAGACCTGGCACTGATCATGGCAATGCAGATGGGCTCTCCAGGTATTTCCACTTAGAGCAAGAAGACTCACCTGGTCAAGGTTAGCTTATTGTCCCAAAGTTTGGGGGGGGGTCATGTAGGAGAGTAGGGTCTGCAATCCTATGATCACCCAGATTTTTTTGCTTTTGCTTCATTGGTTTACGACTTTCTCCGGCTGTGGGCCTGCCAATCAGACCCACAGCCTAGCTGTTCTCTCTCGAAATTAACACACATGTACGTTAGGTGCATCCACTAATTGGAACTGGGCCACCTTGTCAGTCCCTGTCTCAGCATACCACAGGTATCCAGGGCATCGGTGTACCCAGGGCCTACCAGGGGCTGAAGCATGTATTATGCCCCCCCTGGAATGGCCGCCCAAATCTGACACAACTGGCTGCACGACAGCTGGGGCCACGTGGTGTAATCACCCGTTGCTGTAGGTGTAGTATTCCTACACCTAAACCCTAAAAATGGACACATGGATTCCTATCAGTCACTCCTATAGCAGGCCTTATCAATCCTGAAGGCAGAGTGCAGGGAATCATGTGGGACGGTGCTCTGGCGCGAGCTGAGCCCGTCGACGGCTTGCGGAACCAAACCCTAATAGCCGTTCCATGGTGACGCGGGCCAACTACTTTTAAGGCATTATAATCCTCGCGGTTATCTGCTAACTTTGGCATCGCATCACCTATACATGTCGAGTAAGGTGTCATACGAATGGGAATACGAACCCCTCGCCAGTCCTGGTGACGGGGTTAGCATTCCCCCCTTTTAGAGGGGCACGACATGGAAGTAACCTTGAACCCCGGTTAAAGTTGACTCAAGCCTCAGCATCACAAAATGGATGCTGCCACCAGACACAAGTCTGACCTCCTGCTGCTGGGGGACCTTCCAGCAAGGGGAGCTTGGACAAAGGGTTTCCTGTCGAGGGTGGTGTTAGCACCGTCCCAGACAGGGTTTGTGTATCCCAGGTAGGCAGGGCTGAAAGGAAGGTGACTGCAAGTGGCACCCCGGTGCTCACTGTGCATAGCCCGGCTCAAACCAGTTTCGGGGGCACACCAGCCCCTGAGCTGGCGCGAAGCCGGACAAAGGATAGGGGTGTAACCACCCCCCTCCTGGCTCCACCCATAGGTAGAACCTAGTCACGGGCCAGCCCCTTTCTCTTAGAATAAAGGTAGGAGCGAGTCCCCTTCCCAAATTGGATAATCAGATAATCGGATAACTCCGAATCACGAACCACTTTCCACGAAAGGAACTCTTGACTATTTCTGAAGACTCTCCCTTGTGGCTAAGGAGTAGCCACCCTGCACCAGCAGGCACCATCTAAGCGCTTGCGGTTTGCTGTAAGTCTCTCCTACGGATCAAGACTGCCCAGCTCGACGAGACCCGAGTTCCCTGCCATCTCTGACCTTTTACCTCCCTCATCAGCTCAGCTGAGAGTCGTAGGTGTGACGAGACCTGCGGGACCGGCTATCTTCAGAACCTGCACGACGCTTATCTAGCACGCCCACCGAGGGACCCTCGAGTGAGTGCACCTAGGGTTTGAGAAGCCCTAACCCTGAGCAGCTCCAGCATCGAAGTCTGTCTCCCCAGCATCCACGAGATCTGCGTGGGGGCCCTTCCGCTCCTTGCTGTTCACCGCGTTGTTCGACCACTTGCCGACCGGCTTGTGGCCCTCTTCACGACGCACCACGATTGTTTCATCACGAGTCTGGTTGCTCCAGACTGGCTCTTGCTCCCCTTCAACAGAGGAGTACCACGGACCCTCCTGGTCCACTCCCGACGCCATCTTGACTCCCCCGCCTGGGTGGCCACTGCCAAGACCCGCTGCCCCTTCCTGGGCCCAGCATCATCGACAGCAGACACCTTCGTGGGACAGCTCGCCCTCCATCCTGGTCGCCGCCGCGCCTCCTGGTCCGAGGAACAGCCGAGTCCGACGTCACCCACTCACCTGGTCGAGGTGACTTCAGCCGGTACCCTCCTGGTACCCACACGATCGCTGGCTAGCGGTTGAGAACTGAGTCCCCTCTGCTTTCAGGTTTTCCTTCACCAACGATCCAGGCTTGGATCGCTCTGAACATCGTCACTGGTCGCCTGCCAGCAACTTCTTCTTTCAGGCTCCTGAGACTACACGAGGACTCCCGACATCTTGACGAACTTCACGCAGCCGCAGCCTCCGGGCTAGGTAACTCGAGCATCTCGGTGCTCCATCGCAGGTTCGCTCTACAAGTGTCCAGTTCCTTTTTCGTTTAGTCCCACTGATCGGATCACTCCGGAATCAGTATCTCCAGACTCTAACCATTCGCATTTCACTGTTAGTGTAGATGGTTTCTCGTGCCCCTCGGGCATTTGTGTAAATTGTGCAACTGAAGTATTTTCCTAAGAGTTTTGTAGTGTGCTTAGCTCCCTGAATCATAAAGAGCCAGGGTAGTCTTGTCATAAATAAATATCCTTTTATTTTCATAACAACTTGTGTGGTGTCCTTTCACTTGGTGTTCAAGGGGTATATGTGATGGTAAACAGCTGGCTTAACACGCCCTCTAGAGTTTAGCCTAAGACTGCTCGTATCCACGCTACTAGGATAGCTGGTCTAAAAGGTTGACTTACAACCAATCATCAATAAGGGTCGTTTGGAATGATACACAGTGATCACTAGAATAGTGAGCACTACATATCAGGCCAACTTCTCACATCATGCTTCATCATCGGGCAGTTGCTCCTCGTAGGGCCGGCGCTGCAATTCCCTACGGGTCCCCCGAAGGGTCTCTTTGTCGGAGATCTTTTTATAGACTGCCGGATGGTGCATGTGGGTGTGTGGGGTATGGGTCTGATAAGGGTAAAAAAGAGTGCGTGCGAAAGTGGTGGAAAAATTAATAAAGGGTAAACATAAATCGAATGTATAAAATGTAAACCCTTGGCAGATAAACTGTTACATAAAATCTTGTCCCAGAGACACACTATGCCCAGGTGTCAAAAGGTCATAGGTCAACATGTTTCGCGCCTGTGTCGCCCTAAGGGTCGTTGTCGCTTCTTCAGGACCAGAGCAATAATATATGAAGTGCACGTGAAATTATTTTTGTTACTAAACCCTTTAGATCAAACAGGGCGGGGCAGTAACCTGCATACCTATAATGTGGTTACAGCTGCATGGTGAAAGAACGCTCCTGATGAAACCCTAGGAAAACAGAAAAACATAAACGACAGATAAGAGCATCAGTAACGACTTGATGCCTTCAAATGTGCCACATCTGTGTGCACATCAAATAAAATAAATAAAAAACAACACGGGCTCAGGAGACACATATACATTCAGAGGGGCCTAATCCAGTGCAATCCTGTAAACACACCGTCTCATTCAGTCGTAGTGTATTATATAGCACTCTAACCCACTGTTTATCCCAACCGAGAATTGTGCCAAAAGAATCTCAGCAAGTAGTAAGTGACTACAAATGTTGTACCGCCCAATCACGGTATGCAATGCAATTGTATGCTCAGACGTGAGTCCCTTGCTCACTTTGCCACTGGATTCAAGCAAGCCTGGCTGAAGACGGCTGAAATGCCAGAAACCGGTCCTAGGAAGCTTGTTTCCGGTCCAGGGAAGACATGGCTTCTCAGTTCGGGCTGGACTGTTCCCATGAGGCACAGGGTCAGACTGATTTGCATATGGCCATGTCTGAACTGGGGTGGCAGAGTGGGCTAAAGAACGGTGATGGATTAAACCCAGATCAGTTGACTGGGGGTGAGTGCTTGCAATGTTCAACACTCCGTCCATCATTTCCTTTGGTTTTTGCTTTGTTCGCCATAAGTTGGCAGGGTATGCTCAGACGTGAGTCCCTTGCTCACTTTGCCACTGGATTCAAGCAAGCCTGGCTGAAGATGGCTGAAATGCCAGAAACCGGTCCTAGGAAGCTTGTTTCCGGTCCAGGGAAGACATGGCTTGGCAGTTCGGGCTGGACTGTTCCCATGAGGCACAGGGTCAGACTGATTTGCATATGGCCATGTCTGAACTGGGGTGGCAGAGTGGGCTAAAGAACGGTGATGGATTAAACCCAGATCAGTTGACTGGGGGTGAGTGCTTGCAATGTTCAACACTCCGTCCATCATTTCCTTTGGTTTTTGCTTTGTTCGCCATAAGTTGGCAGGGCATGCTCAGACGTGAGTCCCTTGCTCACTTTGCCACTGGATTTAAGCAAGCCTGGCTGAAGACGGCTGAAATGCCAGAAACCGGTCCTAGGAAGCTTGTTTACGGTCCAGGGAAGACATGGCTTGGCAGTTCGGGCTGGACTGTTCCCATGAGGCACAGGGTCAGACTGATTTGCATATGGCCATGTCTGAACTGGGGTGGCAGAGTGGGCTAAAGAACGGTGATAGATTAAACCCAGATCAGTTGACTGGGGGTGAGTGCTTGCAATGTTCAACACTCCGTCCATCATTTCCTTTGGTTTTTGCTTTGTTCGCCATAAGTTGGCAGGGTATGCTCAGACGTGAGTCCCTTGCTCACTTTGCCACTGGATTCAAGCAAGCCTGGCTGAAGACGGCTGAAATTCCAGAAACCGGTCCTAGGAAGCTTGTTTCCGGTCCAGGGAAGACATGGCTGGGCAGTTCGGGCTGGAATGTTCCCATGAGGTACAGGGTCAGACTGATTTGCATATGGCCATGTCTGAACTGGGGAGGCAGAGTGGGCTAAAGAACGGTGATGGATTAAACCCAGATCAGTTGACTGGGGGTGAGTGCTTGCAATGTTCAACACTCCGTCCATCATTTCCTTTGGTTTTTGCTTTGTTCGCCATAAGTTGGCAGGGTATGCTCAGACGTGAGTCCCTTGCTCACTTTGCCCCTGGATTCAAGCAAGCCTGGCTGAAGACGGCTGAAATGCCAGAAACCGGTCCTAGGAAGCTTGTTTCCGGTCCAGGGAAGACATGGCTTGGCAGTTCGGGCTGGACTGTTCCCATGAGGCACAGGGTCAGACTGATTTGCATATGGCCATGTCTGAACTGGGGTGGCAGAGTGGGCTAAAGAACGGTGATGGATTAAACCCTGATCAGTTGACTGGGGGTGAGTGCTTGCAATGTTCAACACTCCGTCCATCATTTCCTTTGGTTTTTGCTTTGTTCGCCATAAGTTGGCAGGGTATGCTCAGACGTGAGTCCCTTGCTCACTTTGCCACTGGATTCAAGCAAGCCTGGCTGAAGACGGCTAAAATGCCAGAAACAGGTCCTAGGAAGCTTGTTTCCGGTCCAGGGAAGACATGGCTTGGCAGCTCGAGCTGGACTGTTCCCATGAGGCACAGGGTCAGACTGATTTGCATATGGCCATGTCTGAACTGGGGTGGCAGAGTGGGCTAAAGAACGGTGATGGATTAAACCCAGATCAGTTGACTGGGGGTGAGTGCTTGCAATGTTCAACACTCCGTCCATCATTTCCTTTGGTTTTTGCATCCGTATAATAGTCACACTAATGAGGTCCGACGGGGGTGACAATGCATACGCATTGCACGGGTCATGTCCGAGCTGTGCGTATGCTTTGTCATTGAATGCAATGAGGTCCGACGCGGGTGACAATGCGTACGCATTGCACGGGTCATGTCCGAGCCGTGCGTACGCTTTGTAATTGAATGCAATGAGGTCCGACGTGGGTGACTATCATGCATACGCGTCGGACAGGCATGGTCCGAGAGAGGCGTACGCCTTGGCCATTGAATCATATGGAGACGGGTGCATGTGTACATTCAAAATACGCGTTGTACAGTCACTTGAACGAGCCGTACGCACCCATTGGCTCTGGACTGTCATGGAGACGAATGCGTATTCAAAAGTTGTACGAGTTGTGCACTGGAAATTCAGTTGGATGCCTACAACAATGTTGCAATTTCAAGTGTTCCATGAAGGTGATGATTTGAACGATGCGGAAGGCGTGTACGAGTCGTACTTTTAAATGGATTGGCCAGATTCATAGAATGCAACCGTGTTGGACCTATCACTTGGGACACATGGCACAGAGTCTGCCTCTGCAGCACAGATATAAGGCTGGTTAGCCCCCAGGGAGTTCACTTGCCTGCACTACATGCTACTGGACCACATCCCTGCTACCACTGATGCTGTCTATGCATCCTCTGGCTCCTGCTATGGCATGTACTCTGGAGAGGGCCCCAGCCTTCAATGAGGAGGAGAACCAGGCCCTGCTGGACGGGCTCCTTCCAGAGTACAGAAAGCTCTATGGGAAACCAGGGGAGCAGGTGAGTCTGCAGTCCACTGACTTCCTAATTATGCATGTTGTCTGACTAGCAGTTCTTGCAGTGTGTACACCAGTGGCAAGCAGTCTCAATGACTGCTTTCATCCCCCAAAGTGTGTAGGTACATGCAATGAATAGTTGTCCTGCTGCTAAAGTGCATTATTGCAAGCTCAAACTATCCAGGCATTGTTAACATGTCAGACATGCATGTGCTTTTGCAATCCCCATGGTTTCACTACCTGTGTAATTTGTTTCCCTTTGTGATGATGATATGTCTGTCCAAATGTGTGCTGCAGCAATCTGGGGCATGTGTGTTAATGTACTTTTCACTTTGTCCTCCTCACAGGTAGATGCCCACCAGAAGCAGGAGTTCTGGCTGACCATCGCCCGGGCTGTTCGTTCTGTGGGGGTCTACAAGCGCCGGATCCGCAACTGCCAGAAGAGGTGGCAGGACCTTCGGGGCTGGACCCTGGGGATAGCTAGAGTCCAGCTGAAGCAGTCACCTCCATGCGGGAGGGGTAGACATCAGACCCTGACTCCCCACATGCTCCGGATCCTGGCAGTGGTCTTCCCAGACCTGGATAGGCAGCTGAAGGCCAGACAGCAGCAGGAAGGGGGTGAGTCCATGTCTGATCTGTGTACTATGTCTGACATGCAAATAGCAGTCTTTTGTCCTGCTCACACTTCCACGTTACGTAGCTATTGTAGTCCCAAACTCAGGTCCCTCATTTGTGTGATGCACCCTCCTCATCTGTTCCACAGGTGTGGCCCCTCCAATCTGTTGCTTGTGTCACTAGGGCACTGTGTCCCTGCAGTCAGCTATGCTTCAGGTACCGGTCAGCATCAGTTCCCGTGAATCTGTTGTGTTTCAATGGGTGGGTCAATTGTTTACAGAATGCCTGAGATCTGACATGTTATCTGTGTGTGCCCTTGAGATGTGTACCAATTGCTGGTCTGACTTGCAACATGTGGCTGGGGTATTCCAAACAAACCCATGCAGCAGGGGACTCCAATTTAGGGGCCTCAGGAGTATGTATAGCAAGTATGTCTCACTTGCTTAGCCACCTGACTACTGTCCAGGGCCAAACACTGTTCCACTTAGTCCTGGCCAGTCATGCCCCCTCAAGGGCATTTACAAACACTCTGTTATCTCACTCCTGTGTATGAAATTGCAGGTTGTGCTCAGTGACATGTGCCCTCAGGTGTCTGCCTCTGTGTCATCAGGGTGTGGCTTGTTGCTACGTACAACTGGGGTTTCCATGATTCGGAGGGTCAGCATGACATCTGCGATGTGATTGTGAGAGACAAGACCTGTGTGACATATAGGTGGGTGATCATCTGACAGCGCACAATGGTGTATGCAACTGTGTCCTTCATGCAGCTGGGTTACATGCATGGCAGACTGTGATGTGTTAATGTACAGGGATTTGTGTTTGCTGACACTCATATGTCTGATTTGCATGATGTGGGGTATTCTGGGTCCTGGATATGTTGTTTGCATGGGATGGGCAAGTGTGCCAGTCATCTGCTGAGTTTGCTTCACCCCAGAGCTAGGATTGTGAGTCAGTGCATATTGTTGTTGTCTGGATGCCCTGCCCCTGTGACAGGAGACAGTGTTGACTGACTTTCAGGGCATACCAGTGCCATGGCATTTAACTTGATATGAGTGAGCCTGCATTGTGTTCAAGTGTGCACCATGCACCACATTGTGACATTGACCATCAGGACAGGATTACATCATAGTGTGTGTTGCTGGCATGCATCACAAGCATGTGGAATGAGTCTCTGCCCATCCCTTCACCCGGACACCTCTACTGAGTCAGTAGCAAGAGATGTGCTGTGTGTATAGTGACATACTCCTACATGTTCACTTGCATGTCGAACTAATGTGTGGGTGGTGCATGTTGGCACATAGGGGTGTTAGCATCCAACATGCAACGGACATATGTGTGAAAGTCAAGGAGGGATATGTGTGCCATGGTTGATGTTGAGAATGACAATTGTCTTATCCTAAACAGTGTTGGCACTTTGAGCTGTGTTCAGCTGATGATGCCAGGGCTTGCCCTGTGATGTGATGTACTCATTGTGGAGTGTGCAGTTGGTGCAGGTGACTGATGCAGTTCTGTTACTTCCTATTCCTATCCAGATATATCCACGGCCACAGGAGGGAACAGCTCCACAGACCAGGAGGAGCCACAGAGCCTTACAGGGACAGAAGGAGAGGAGTCGGTGGACCCAGTGGCACGGAGGGTGAGTTGAGCCACACAGAGGAGTCGTCAGCACCATCTCACCCAGCTGAGGGCCACAGCAGCTCTGAGGATGACTCCCTTGTGGAGGCGGGTGTCAGCAGCCACCAAACCCCAGCTAGTGAGGCTGTCCCCGCCCCCGCCTCCACCACCACCCCCCCATCGGCTCCCATCCCAGAGGTCCCTGTGGGCTCCCGTGTTCGTGAGCATGTCTCCTTCGTGCCAGGCACCGCACCCACTGCCCCTGTGTCCCCTGCTGTCCTGAGTGAGGAGTCTGTGGAGTTACTTCGACAGATCCATGTAGGGCAGACGTTGATGCTGAAGGTCCTCCATGCACACACAGGTCTGTTGACACAACTGGTGTCATTCATGGAGGGCATTTCCTCAGGCCTGTCTGCCCTACAGAGGACCAATCAGTCCGTGGCCTCCTCCCTGACGGCAGCAGTGTCCCTCCTCCAACAGTCCCGCACCCCTCCTACCCCTGCACCACCCACGATTCCTAGCACCCTACCTGTCCCAAGCACAGAAACCCCAAAACCAAGGTCTAGACGTGCACACAAGCAAGCGCAGGGGACTGATTCCACACTCACAGGGGCTGGTTTGCTGACACACACACAGTCATCCACAACCACTCCACAGTCCTCCGAGACCTCTCCCTCCCAACCCCCTTCCCTTGCCTCACCTGCAACCCCATCCCCCCAGAAGCTCTTCCTCTGTGACCTTGGCCTCTTCCCCACCGACCCTGCAGATCCAGATTACAAGGGGAAGAGGAAGTCCCCACACACAGAAGGCAGTGCCCCTCACACCCGGACACCCTCCCCCAGGCGCAGTCAGACCGAGACGCCCACACGCAAGTCCCTTCGGCGCCAGAAGAGCAAGACCCCCCCCGCCACCACGCAGCTCCAAGGCAAAGTCTCTGTCCTCCATCCCCCAGGCCACCACTCCAGAGGTTCCCCCGCCACTCCCTGCCCCGGGTTCCCCCACACACAGATACACCATCCCCAAAATGCTAAGGCCATCCCCCCTAGCACTTGCTCCTCCACACCTGGTCAGACAGTTAGTGCCTGTTGGACCCGGCCTCGTGGCGTGGTCGTAACCCTCTTGGATTGTGCTCGACCTCCGCACCGGCCTACATGGGCCGCCATTTCAGGCCGCCAGGGACCCCTCCTCCCTCGAGGTCCCCCTTGGATTGTACCCGTTTTCCTACACCCGCCTCAGCGGCCCCCTTTTCCAGGCCACACAGGGACCCCTCATCCCTTCGGGGTCCCCCCCCATGCTTGCTCCACGCACCAGCCCACGCAGCCAGGCTCCCTCCGGCCTCAGCCCCAGCGAAGCCCCGACATCGAGGCACCAAGATCTGGCCAGGGGGCACCGCATGGCCACTTCACCACTCCCGGAGGAGGAGAGTTTCGATGGGACCCCCCACCGTCCCTCAACACCTAGGTGCGGTCGTCCTCCGGCCTCCCCGGGCCTGGCGCCTCTCCCGCTGGGCGTCTGGCCTCTCCCAGCCCGGCCTCTCCGCCCCCCAGGCGCAAGGGTCCGGACATCAAAGGGCTCCAGACCTATATCTGGGGCAACCCCGCAATGGGACAGTAGTTGTATCCTGGAGTCAAGAGCCCTGCTGATGGAATCGCGGCTGACCCGACGGAGAAGAACTCTTGCTTGACACTATACCACGAGCCCTGCTGACTGCGTCGCGGCTCCACCTTATTGAGACAAGGAACCTCACGGAACATCGGAGCCCTGCTGACGCTGTCGTGGCCCAACCTCGCTGAAACCTCCACCAGAGCCCTGCTGACGTCGTCGCGGCTCGAGCTGAACTGAACCACCTTAAGAGCCCTGCTGACCTAGTCGCAGCTCAAGCTCCACGAACTGAACGCCAGAGCCCTGCTGACGCCGTCGCGGCTCGACCACTCCGAGACCCGGAGTCCCTCCAGCTTGAGGATCAAGAACTGGGCCTAAGGTACCCTCGTACCCGGCTGCTACTAAAGACTGTCCCGCTACCCGGTCCCCACCAAAGACTTTGAGATCTTGTGGATCCCTAGATCCCCCCTTGTATATATCGATAACCGTAACTGCCTAAATGCTGATAAAGAATTGATCGTCTTGATAAGCATCCTCGAGTCCTGTGTGGTGGTGTTACTGTGCTAGTACGGAATAGGAGAAGGACCTCTCCTAGGAGGCTTCTCAGCAACGCTCGGCTACTTTGTACAGGGTGGGGGCCCCCCTGGGTGGTCTCTCTGACTCCCCCGAGGTCCGCCTTCCAACAGTGCCACTTATGTGGGGACTGTGTCCTCCCCCCCTCCCCTGCCGACCTCAACTGTCCCCCATTCCGCTCCCATGGATGTAGGCACTGCTTTGGAGTCCACGACCACCCCGTCTGACTTGGGCACTGCAGTGGTGAGCCAATCCACTCCATCTGACCTGCCCACTGGAGTTGTGCCGGCAACCACCCCATCTGACTTGTGCCCCACAGTTGTGACAGCACCCACCAGTTCAGTCAGCTCTACTGCAGTTGCAAGTGTCTCGCCTGCATCCACCACCTCTTCACTGCCTCCTTCTGCTGCTCCCTGATCCTGTCCCTGCGGTGCCTGGCCTGCCCCCATGTATGCCCCTCCGATGGGATGACCCCGGTCCTTAGCAGTGCAGGCAAGCAAGGTGTGACAGTTGTCACTCTAGTTCACTCCTTGGTATTTGGACTTGGACTGGCCATTGGCCTTTTGTTTGCACAGACGTTTAGATTTTCATATACTGAATTTGTCACTCTAGTTCACTCCTTGGCATTTGAACATGGACTGGCCATTGGCCTTTTGTTAGAACAGACGTTTCACTTTTAATATGCTGAATAAAGCTTTTTTCTTTATCCCTGTGAGCTTGATTTAGCTGTACATTATGTTTACGTTGTTTTACATGCCCTTTCACCTGTAATGCTTGGTTTACAATGTTGAATACTGATGTGTTGATGTGAGGTACTCCCTGTGGTCCATGAGATATGTATCCTATTCTGTTGGGTATCCATGTCATCCTTTGCAGCTA
Source organism: Triturus cristatus (assembly GCF_964204655.1). Classification (NCBI taxonomy): domain Eukaryota; kingdom Metazoa; phylum Chordata; class Amphibia; order Caudata; family Salamandridae; genus Triturus; species Triturus cristatus. Next base: position 92,926,177 of record NC_140589.1, on the reverse strand, counting down.
CCTGGGTGTGTCAGGATCAACAATTTGTGTACATCTCTCTGTGAGCATTTCATTTGCATGGTCACATCTGTGGCTTGCACCCCAGCACATCTGATGTGCTTCCCATTGTCCAATTTGTCACTTCCACATCAACACTGGACCTACAGGTGTGGGCATCATTGTTATAGGAGCAACTGGGTCCTCTGTGCAACTTTCTAGACATATGTTTTGGGTATGTGCAGATGACTTAGGGGAGACTCCCGTACCCAGGCTGTTGTAACCAGAGCCTTCATTGTGTGGTAACTGATGGCTGACTGACCAAGTGTTCTGCAGACATGAATGGGACTTGCAGTGAATATGTTTGGCACAGCTGGGCTCCCACAGGAGTTGGGTCCCCTCAAGTAAGTGTATTGTCCAGTGACATGGCCTGGGCCCATGGTGTGTGTTGTATGAGCATGTGTGTGTGTCCACATCCTTGTTCATACACAGATAGTGTTCCCTTGATATGTTCCTGTTGTTGATGCTTGCTGAGTGGTACTGGGTTCATCCCACTACTTTTCCAATGGGCTACCAGATGTGTGGGTGCATGACACACTACTGTTAATTGGTGTATCATCATTGGGATTTGTCAGTTCTGAGTGGTGATGATGTTGTCAGACACAGATGGGACACAGTCAGGGTTCCTCAAGGCACTTGTTTGTTCGCAATATCATGTAGTTGTCCCTAGGTGGTAGTTTTCAGTGATTGCGACATTTGTATGTGTGTGTGACTGCTCCCACTTGTCAGGTTCATGGCTGCGATGCTGGCAGGTGTCAACATGTGTGCCTTGTGTTTCTCCTTGGCATCTGCATTGTCCTGGGACTGTAGCAGGGATTCTGAAGGTTACATGAGCTCTGAGGTCATGGCCATGTCCCGCATACTGTGCAGTATGCCTGTCATTCCCCAGGGTCGTAAACTGTCCTTGTGTGATGTGTCTGTGCACCTTAGTTCCTCCCAACATTCCTGTGTTTGTCATGGGTGCATGTGCAATGTCACCTGTCCATGTGGGCTTCACAGATTGCAGTTCAGGGTGTGTGGTGTTGAGGGTGGACTGATGTGAATGTTTGCATGGATGGTCCCCTAGCTCCCGTTTGTCCATGGATGAGGGGCCATGCTGAGTGATTTGTGTTTGTGTATGTGTGATGTACGTTTGTGGCACAGGACACATGTCTGGGTTTCCCAGTTTGTACGACCTGTGCCTTTGTCATCACAGTGGAGGTGTCATGCATGCTTGTGTCACCCCAATGTCTGTTCCCTGGGGGTAGTGCTGTTGTGTGTCAGTCTCCTGCTGTGTTAGTTGGTGTTCATTCCAGCTTGGGTCACATGTGTCTGTTGTGCTCCCTCTCATCTCCCAATGCCTGATTGCCCACTGAGGGTGTCCCAATGATGGTTTACTTTTGTATGGCACTGTGTCCACATCTGTGTCACTGTGGTTCAGCCCACCTCATGTGTTGTGTAGTTGCCTGTGGATACTGTGACACACACACACACATGCTGTGTCAGATGTGCAGTGTGAGTTTGCCTGTTTATGTTTTTGTATCTGCACCAGTGCATTGGTATTGCTGTTGTGAGCCTTTGTCTGGATGCTGTTTCTGTGATTTTGCATGCTGTCCCTGTGAGTCCTTTCACATCATTGTGCACATTCATCCTGGTTGTTGGGTGCCATTGCTGGCATGGAATGTGAGTTTGTGAGCTGACACCTACAGTCTACACATGTTGTTTTGATTGGTGTGTCTATTTTTGAGATGTGTGCATGCTTGGTGATGGTCACTTCTGCTGTTGTGTCATTGTACACTGTATGCATTGTCAGCCCCCATGTGTGGTGCTTCTCTGCACATGGCCGAGAGTGTGTTATGTTTTCACAGCACTGTTAGCCTCACCACATCTCTGTGTGTATGGGACACAACCACTAGTTTGCCCCAGAAGTGTTTGATATGTTGGGAGCAGGGATCATACAAGTTGTTTGTTATTTGCAGCTTTGACCATGATGACACTTACCTTTTGGTCACTGTGATGAGAGGGGTTTGGTCCCCATCACCACAATGCTCCACATCTGCTGCATTTTGTGAACCCCCATTTAACTTCTGTTCTACACAGTGAGGGGGTGTTCTTTTTACATTGCCACAGTGCTATGGTGATGCTTGCCTTGTGTATGTCACACTCATGTGTTGGTCACACATGTGCTGTTACTTACATTGTATGCTCGTAGCCATAATCACTGTTGTGGGCATTTGTCACAGACTACACACTGTTGTCATGATGTTATGGGGGATGTATTTTGCGGACATACCTGATGTTGGAGTATGCTGGATGTGTTGCGCATCAACCATCCTATGGCTGGGGGAGGCAGGGGTGATGGGTAACATCAGCCCTATGGCTGGGGGTGGCAGGGGTGATGGGCAACAGGTCCCCTGTGAGTGGGGGTGGCAGGGGTGATGGGCAACATAAGCCCCATGGCTGGGGGAGGCAGGGGTGATGGGCAACATAAGCCCTAAGGCTGGGGGTGGCAGGGGTGATGGGCAACAGGTCCCCTGTGAGTGGGGGTGGCAGGGGTGATGGGCAACAGGTCCCCTGTGAGTGGGGGTGGCAGGGGTGATGGGCAACATCAGCCCTATGGCTGGGGGTGGCAGGGGTGATGGGCAACATAAGCCCTATGGCTCGGGGTGGCAGGGGTGATGGGCAACTGGTCCCCTATGGCTGGGTGTGGCAGGGGTGATGGGCAACATCAGCCATATGGCTGGGGGTGGCAGAGGTGCTGGGCAACAGGTCCCCTGTGAGTGGGGGTAGCAGGGGTGATGTGCAACATCAGCCCTATGGCTGGCGGTGGCAGGGGTGATGGGCAACATCAGCCCTATGGTTGGGGGTGGCAGGGGTGATGGGCATCAGGTCCCCTGTGAGTGGGGGTGGCAGGGGAGAGGGGAAATGGGTCCCTTGTGAGTAGGGGTGGCAGGGGTGATGGGCAACATAAGCCCTATGGCTGGGGGTGGCAGGGGTGATGGGCAACATAATCCCTATGGCTGGGGGTGGCAGGGGTGATGGGCAACAGGTCCCCTGTGAGTGGGGGTGGCAGGGGTGATGGGCAACAGGTCCCCCTCTGAGTGGGGGTGGGGGTGGCAGGGGTGATGGGCAACAGGTCCCCTGTGAGTGGGGGTGGCAGGGGTGATGGGCAACAGGTCCCCTGTGAGTGGGGGTTGCAGGGGTGATGGGCAACATCAGCCCTATGACTGGGGGTGGCAGGGGTGATGGGCAACAGGTCCCCTGTGAGTGGGGGTTGCAGGGGTGATGGGCAACAGGTCCCCTGTGAGTGGGGATGGCAGGAGTGATGGGCAACATCAGTTCTATGGCTGGGGATGGCAGTAGTGATGGGCAACATAAGCCCTATGGGTGGGGGTGGCAGGGGTGATGGGCAACAGGTCTCCTGTGAGTGGGGGTGGCAGGGGAGAGGGGAAACAGGTCCCTTGTGAGTAGGGGTGGCAGGGGTGATGGGCAACATAAGCCCTATGGCTGGGGGTGGCAGGGGTGATGGGCAACATAATCCCTATGGCTGGGGGTGGCAGGGGTGATGGGCAACAGGTCCCCTGTGAGTGGGGGTGGCAGGGGTGATGGGCAACAGGTCCCCCTCTGAGTGGGGGTGGGGGGTGGCAGGAGTGATGGGCAACAGGTCCCCTGTGAGTGGGGGTGGCAGGGGTGATGGGCAACAGGTCCCCTGTGAGTGGGGGTTGCAGGGGTGATGGGCAACATCAGCCCTATGACTGGGGGTGGCAGGGGTGATGGGCAACAGGTCCCCTGTGAGTGGGGGTTGCAGGGGTGATGGGCAACAGGTCCCCTGTGAGTGGGGATGGCAGGAGTGATTGGCAACATCAGTTCTATGGCTGGGGATGGCAGTAGTGATGGGCAACATAAGCCCTATGGCTGGGGGTGGCAGGGGTGATGGGCAACAGGTCCCCTGTGAGTGGGGGTGGCAGGGGTGATGGGCAACAGGTCCCCTGTGAGTGGGGGTGGCAGGGGTGATGAGCAACATGAGCCCTATGGCTGGGTGTGGCAGGGGTGATGGGCAACATAAGCCCTATGGCTGGGGGTGGCAGGGGTGATGGGCAACATCAGCCCTATGGTTGGGGGTGGCAGGGGTGATGGGCATCAGGTCCCCTGTGAGTGGGGGTGGCAGGGGAGATGGGCAACGGGTCCCCTGTGAGTGGGGGTGGCAGTAGTGATGGGCAACAGATCCACTATGGGTGGGGATGTTTGTGGTGCTGGCCATGCAACCCCTATGGTGGGCTGTTGTTAGTGGCCAGGATGTGAATCCCCTGTGTATGTGTGCCAGTTTTGCGGGTACGTGTCGTTTGTTTGTGTTGTAGGTGTCTGACTTACCGCCTGCGCCGTCGGCGTCGGTCCCTGATCCGGTCATAGATGTAGAGTACTGGTATGACCTGCGTGATGGAATTCATGATATGTTCGTATCGAACACGCTGCTTGTTGCTCCGTCTCGTACCCGCTGCAAGCTGGTCCGTCTCGTAGCCGTGTATTAATTTGTGGCACGAATCGTAGCTGATATGCTTGTTTTCCGGATGCTGTGACGTCCCGTGCGTGACGACCCATACGGCACGTAGGAAGTACGCATCGTACTTGTCATGCCGGAAACTGCTATGGATACTGCTTCCGGGCGACTCGGTTCATCTTTAGGAGTTACGGCTCGGACGGATATTGGGGCTTGATTCACAGCCTACGTGTCGGTCGTGTTTTTGGCAGTTATGCGCATCGTACTTCCTCTACAGGACGGACCGGCTCCGGGTACGTGTCGGTCGCACGGTAAGGCTACGGACAGCTGTCCGACCAACCATCGGAATCGGCCACTGAGTAGTTAAAATAGAAGGTATGAACTTTGTTGGCTGCTGCATTTTTTCCCTGGACAAAGCTTAGTAAAGTCATGTCAGAGAAGGGGCCAGTGGGTTGTTGTGGCCAGCCGAGTAGTGTGTGGAGGGGTCATGTGCGGTAGTGTGGGTGGCACCGTTATTAAGCAGACAGCACCCGCAGCGTCAAATGTCCTACCCCAAGCTGTAAATAACAGAGGTTACTGTTAACAAATTTACTGTATTTCATTTACTGACCTTGGGGTGGTTGGAAGCGGGAGTCGGACTCATTACCCGCAAGGCAGCAGTGTTTTAAAACACATAATGTTTTGAAGAACTACTTGCACAATTTCTTGTCCACATCACATTTCAGGGTTGATGTTCCATGAAACATTCCCTTATGTAGTATAAGTCTTCTGTATTAACAATAATAAGAAGTACTGAGGAAAACGTTTGTTTAATGTTTGTGCTTATTGCACTTTCTCAGATGTATTTGATGCACCCGAGGACATGCTGGCCGATTAACAAAAAAACAAAAAAAAAGCATTGGCATAGCCTTTGGGACCTTATAAGTATTTAATTATGCAGCACAATATCTTTGGTGCAACATCAACTGTTGCATGGCTTAACACTTATAATGTCCCAAAGGCGAGACCTATTGGCTATGCCGATGCTTGTTTTATTTGGCACGTTTGCACAGATACAGTAAGCATGGTGCAGTAGGTTTTGTTTCTAAATCAGGAGCAGCACAGACAAAGATGTGTGTACTGGAATGTCCCAAGTGGATTGCTAACCTACATCCCTGCCTAAAACCAGTGCTTAATTTGTGCCGGTGCTTTCCGGTGCTGAGCACCGGCACTTATTTCTCAGGGCCAGGTCTACGTAGGGGTAGACAGAATTAAACATTCATAAACATTCAGCAGGGGAATTCCAATTTGATGCACGCTGAATGCTTCCAGTCTAACACGGTCTCCTCGTTATGTGGGGCCTGTCTTGTTTTCGGCTCTTCTGCCTAGTCTTGCGCTTGTTTTTACTTTTATTCAGGCTACGGACGGGTCACAGAAACACTGGATCACCGAGGTAGGAGGAGTGGCAGCACCCATGCTTTGCGAGCAGCGCACTAACATCTAGACCAGCTGAGCGGTTGATGCCATGCACTGGAAGGGCCAACAACAATCATACAAGTGGCACAAGAGCGAAATAGCAGACACCCGAGAACCATGCACCTCGCAGATGTATGCCGCTGCCCGCGTCCCACGCAGGGGGACATCAGCAGGGCAGCCCTCTAGTGGCCGCCCGTCGGAGCTTTCCCCCCCCCCTGCTCCGCATCTCTAGTGAGGCCGCGCCTCGGGGAGGGGAGGCCCCCAATAGGTTTGTCCTGGGGAGGCGTGCCCTAGGGTGGGCGAGGCTAGACCCCCCTTTTTTAGGCTCCTCACCTCCCCAGTTCTTCCTCTGCTTCCTGCGCCGCTCCTCCTGGCCACGCGTATTAGTTGCCGTCCGACCACGCGATTCCGATCGGGGCCCTCCTGCGTCGTCGTGCTTTTGTACACCAACGAAACAACGGTGAGTCTTGTAAACCCCCTCCCACCCCGGCCCTGTCCCTGGGCATGACCAGGTTGACGGGGCCCTGTGGCTCGGATGGTCACGGGTGGGGGGGGAGCAAGTGGGGTCCCGCGCCTCTGAAGGACAATGCGGCGGGGTTATAGGCCTTCGTGGTGCGTTTTCGGCGCCGCAGGGCGGCCAAGAATGAGGGTTGGGCGGTTTGTTGAGGGGGGGCACCGCCCGACTGCGCCGGCCGCGTACGGTCGCTCGGGTCGGGTAATCACGGCGGACAGCAGGGCTCTGCTCAGCCCTACTAGGGACGGGAAGCAGAGGGACGGGTTCGAAGCTGCAGCGGGACCGCGTCCAAAGTAGACTGTATGTGAATTCACCTCACAGAATGAAACCCTTTCATTTACGTTAACGTCCATCGTCTTTTCATCGTATTTTTTCCTTATGACGGGAAGAGGTGTGGCGCCGCGGCCATGGCGGCTGACTCCCGCATCTGGGGATCTCGGTTCGTCCGCGGCGCCGGCGGCAGATTTACCCAGCGCTGTGTGCACTCGTTGGCATAGAAGACCCTCCTTACGGGTGTGTGTGTTCGCGTCCGGCTGGTAACGGCGGTAGTGATCCCCGTTGAGCATTTCCTCCCAGAGCCGCGGGGGGTACATTCGCCGAAGGATACACTCACCTAGCATTTTCTCTCCCGTTTCCCTTCATAAGGGGGGGATGTGGGCCGTCGGCTTCGCTGCCGCCTCTGGTGCTGGAAACCAGGGTTCGAGTCTCGGGGTCGCTTACACATCCTCTGATCCTGGGCAGATCGCTTCACTTCCTGCGCCTGAAATATGTTATGTGAATAAGGTGCGCATATATGCCACCTTGTTTTCAAATCCACCGCCTCTCAGCTGCGTACGTCTCTTGCGTCCTGGTTGGGTCCTCGCTTACCAGCGAGCGGCAGCTTCCGATCGCTTCTCTTCCCGCGCCTGAAGCTGTAATGTAAATACGGTGCGCATAGATGCCATCGTGTTTTCAAATCCACCGCCTCTCAGCTGCGCACGTCTCTTGCGTCCTGGGTGGGTCCTCGCTTACCAGCGATTGGCCGCTTTCGGATCGCTTCTCTTCCCGCGCCTGAATATGTAATGTAAATACATTACATTGCACTGCACTGCACTTATGGAGGATGTCCCTGTAATTGGTGGCCGGCCCCGTCGGCGTTGTTGCGGTCTCCTTTGTTCCGCGGGACACGTTGTCCACATCGCGCTTTGGGTCTGTGTGTGCGGATGTTGAAGGCTGTGGCGCCGGAGTGCCTGACGTTTTTTTCTGGCCGTTGAGGGGCACGGGGGTTGCAGGAGGCCGCGGCCAGCCTGGCATTGCCCTGCGGGCCAGCTCGGTCATTGTTACCTTTTCTTCTCTTCCCTGCTTCAGTTTGTACCTCTCAATGTGTTGACCCACCGCCGAGAGCTGAGGCGCATGTTCAAGTTTTAATTATACTCACGCTTGCAGTTAAAACGAAGGCCACAGAACTAGAAAGTTTTACTCCTCTTGTTCCTGACACGTGTTGCAAACCACTCATGCTCCCTACACGCGTGGCATACTGCTTCCTTAGTCACAGCAGTGCGCGTTCTTGCCTCCACCCTGTTGCGTCAGCAAAATGCCTGCACACGTACATTCCCGTGCCTGAAATGCAGATCCACCTCGCACATAGCACAGTTGCATGGCTATAATGCAGGTTCCAATACAGAAACCTGTCTCAGCATTTCAGTCTTCCCATACGATCCCATACCATCCTCTTTCATGCCGCATTTCGCCTTCATAATCCAACGCATGCACTTACCGATGTTAAACGCGGACATAATGCCGTATTGCTTGTCGCATGGTACGTTTCACGTTAAATAATTGAATGCGTTCCCATCGCTGGGATGCCGGCGCGTCCTCTCTCAAAGGCGCTGTTGACTGCCCCGAATGCGCGACCGCTTGGTGGGGCAGCGGGGGAGACTTGTGGTATGCCTACATGCTGTGTCTATCGTGTGGCGCTATTGTTGGTTTCCTTGAGCCCTGGCGAATTATTGGCTTGAGTGCGAGTGTGAATCGGTGTATAGTAGGTGTTGCCTGGGCCGGAGGACTCTAAGTGTGGGAGTCTCGTGTCGTCCCTACTGGTGGGCAGTGTAGTTTAGGGTTGCTTGGTGTGGTAATGCACAAGCTCAGAGTCAATTTCGTGCCAAGTTACCCTTTTGCAACATTAATCAATGTTCTAGCGGTGTATGCTTTGCGGTGTGTATGCAGTCTAGGATGAACGTTATAGCTCACTGTTGAATATTACGACTTTAAGTTCCAAATGGGAAGTAACAAAGGGATGCCACTTGTAGGGAACAGTGACCTCTGACCTATTTACATAAGGCGCACTCTGTAGTCTGTTTGGGACACGTCCGTTGCAGCAGGCAACTGAAACAGTAGCTTGTTTAGTGGGCGAGGGTGGTGTAAGGCTAGGGCAGCCGACCTTTCAATCTGAGATGACCTGTTTGAGCCCGATGTTCGTTTATTCAAAGGAATATATCCTGGGTAATGTAACTAGTGCCCTTGCAAAGCGCTCGGCGCTTGCGCTATATATAAGCCTGAAACATGAACTCCCTTGTAATTGCATCCTCAGTGAAGTATATCTGAGGCAGTGTCGGGTTGTAGTCTTCAGACGAAATAGACTGCTGGAAAGTGTCAGCGGGGGCCCGCTTATAACTCCTCAAATGACTCAGGCTTCTATTGAGTTCCCTCCTTCAATTTCTAATGTAATTACCCCTCATCGACCATTGGGGGGGCAATGTTACGCGTTGGCTCAGGAAAATCTGCGAGGCTTGGTAGTGTTGCGCAGGGTCAGGCCCGGTTAGTACTTGGATGGGAGGCCCAAAAGGGTAACACCAGGATGATGCTATTTTGGAAACAGATTTTATAGGTATTATACTGCTCTTGTCTATTTGGCGGCAATGTGCGTAGATCAGAGTGGGTGTTACACCTGGTAAAGGTGCTTGTTGTTTTCAGTCCTTTGGCCTTTCTTTTTAGTATACAGATGCTTCCACCCGGCGCATCCCTTTTCCTCTCGCTGGTTTCTGATGGTGCTGTCACTCTTGCACAGGGAAGTTTGTGGCAGGGGGCACAAAGGAGCAAATGAATATGCTGACGAATCCTGCATTTTCACGCAGCATGATTTGCCTATCTGGAATATGCTCTGCGAGATTCTCGGGCCTGTTTTTGCGCGAAGGGTGGTGCACTTTGCCGTGGAGGTGCTTGCTCCACGCCCTCTACTGAGAAGGCCATCTCACTGAAGCCGCTTCTGGTGGCCATGGTTCACTTAGTGTTAAAGTGTGGTGAAGTTTTGTTCGGTGTCACAATTTGTTGACCTTTTGTGCAGTGTGTGACTCATAGAGTCTACATATACATTGTTAAACTTGATGGGTTTCACCCTTATCCAAGGACAATCTTCAGCTCTCCCACACTATTAGAGATCCGTCAATGGCTCTTGGCCGGGAAGGAGGTGTGATTTCTCGGTTATTGCCTGCGTTGGGCCAGGCAGGCTGACCTATTGTGTGAGTTCTTGTGTGGCCAAGTGCAACATCTAGCAGTATCCACTGCTTTACCAGCCTCTTGTGTAAGTCGTTCCTTTGCCTTGCAGTTCGAAAACAGCTGGTTTAATGTTTCTTTCAAATCAGTCATATTGGCAGCTCAGTCTATACAGAAAAGTCAGCAGCCTGCGCTTTTTTGAGACAAGCTGAAGGCCTGGGTTTGTGGGTCATACAGAACATCTTGAAGGTATTTATTACTGTGAGTTCCACGCTTAAGTCAAGAGATGCTGCTGCCTTTCATCTTTAGCCTTGCTATTCTGAAACAGCTGGTGTAATGTTTTCTTCAACTCAGTCATAGTGGCAGCTAGTTTATACAGGAAAGTCATCAGCCTGAGCTGTTTGGAGACAAGCGGAAGGCCTGGCTTTGTGTGTCATACATAACATCTTTAAGGTTATTCTCCCTGTTCCACAGGGAGGCAAGGTAAAGCCCAGAGTGACATGGTCTAGCGAGACTTAGCCTGGCTTGCCTCTTCGGCGACCTTTTGAAGTTCGGGTATTTATTTTGTGACGGTGACAGATGCGATCACAATTGTTTGACAGGCACCAGGGCCAGATGACATGTAAGTGCATTGTGTTCTGGTAACTAAGGACCGGGTCCATTTTAGTAAACACAAGGAGCTGTAAATATTTGTGTCGCTCATAGATGCCCTGTGTTGGGTGAATGATATCTGAGAGCGGGGTACATTGGCAAATAGTCAAGCCAATGGCGCATCAGGTGGTTATGGTGCAAATCTCGAAAGTAATTTTGTTTTGCAAAAAAAAAATTTTAAAAAAATGCTCTCTTATCTACAATATAAATGGGTTGACGTGAAGTGTTCGTTCACCTTGGTCACGTCACGACCCCAAGATTAGAACTACATGTGGTTTTCCCTAGGGATCCTTTAAATGGAAACACTTTGGTGGAACAAGGTTTATCACACTAGGTCCCAGACATTGGAACCCTCCCACCTCCAGAGAGTAGGTCCTGCACAGACCTCATGACTTCCTGCAAACTCCTAAACTTGGCAAGTTAGACAGGCATGTAAGTAACTGACCACTCTAACCGGTTTCAGAGTGGCGCCGGGAAACCAATCTGATACGCGTGCCCTACGAATTTAGTATAACATGACATAACAAAGGTGGGATTGGATTTCATAAGCGTTTGGGAGCAGAACATAATGTGTTTAGGCACCACTGAGAGATTCGAATACAGAGCTTGTGGACCCACACAGGAGGTTTCACAAGGTTACAGCAAGCCATACTGCTGAAATAAACTATTATAAAAAGAAATTACACCATTGTGAAATTAATTAAACAGAAGTCAACAAGTTTAACGATATTTTGGTCTAATAGTTAAGGTTAAAGGTGAGATAAGGTTACCTCGTTTTACGAAATCATTTCTAAGTAATTGCAGTTCAATTTGAGACAAGCTGAAGGCCTGGGTTTGTGGGTCATACATAACATCGTGAAGATTATTCTCCCTGTTCCACAGGGAGGCAAGGTAAAGCCCAGAGTGACCTGGTCTACCGAGACTTAGCCTGGCGCCTCTTCTGCGACCTTTTGAAGTTCGTTGATTTAATTTATGACGGTGACAGATGCTATCACAGTTGTTGTTAGGCACCAGGGCCAGATGACATTTAAGTGCATTGTGTTCTGGAAACTAAGGATCGGGTCCATTTTAGTAAGCACAAGGAGCTGTAATATTTGGTGTCGCCCTTAGATGCCCTGTGTTGGGTGAATGATATCTGAGAGCTGTACTCCTTAGAAAAGGACATTGCCAAATAGGCAAGCCAATGGCACATCAAGTGGTTATGAATAAAAAAAAAAAAAAAAAGCGAATTACATGTCGTCTTCAGGAAGGAAGCTTTAATTTTAAGTGAATTAAAAGTAGGAATGAACCGAAATATTTCAATAATATTTATCTTAGTTTGATTTTATATGTACTATTGAAGAACAAGGCTAGAATAAGACTCCATCATCTGAGTTAATGTAACTTAACTTGCAAGAATATTTAATAAAACCTGTATTTGGTAGTTAAGATGATCCCCAGAATGCTGGGTCATTATTGGCAGTAGGGAGGCCAATCCAAGGAGATGTTGCTGAGATTGGTCATTGGAAGTAAACAATAGGATAATAATACAACGTGAAAAGAAGACAAAGTAGGGTTAATGGCCGAAAAGGTAATACGGCAGAGTTAGCAGTTTTTAGCTGTAGGAAGGTGAGATTGTCTCAACGAATCACTTGCCAATAATGCTGTCACTAGCCAAGGTTGTGGCATTAACCATTCAGGGACAGTGACTTGAAGCAGCCAGGGACAGTGAGCGTATGTTTCCCGTGTGCTGGGTGAGAGTACAAAGACAGAGGCTGTTGCCCCCATACCGTCTGAGGTTCACAGCTTTTAAGTGCCCATCCCATCATTAGATACCCGTGATGTCAGCTTGTGTGGATAAACGTAGGGAAGGCAGTTCACTCACACGTTACCTCCATCTTGCTTTACTGTGCTTAGCTGTTGGAAACACGCTTCTAAGCCAGAATGACCCTAGTTTGGCCCAAATTGAAAATCACAATGGGATTCCATGTCCATATACGCCAAAGCCAGCTCGTAGGGGCAGGGCACCTATTACAGCGAAGGGAGGAAGGGGGGGCTCTGGCAGCGACGGGAGCCTCCCCAGAGCTGTGGCGGAGTTACAGGGCGATCTGGAGGCAGAAGAGTACAGTAAGGGTACCTCTGTGACAGGCGGTACAGTAAGGGTACCCCTGTCCGGCACAGTAAGGGTGCCCGAGCCAAGGTCCGGGAGCCTAAGGAGGTTCTGGGAAGACCGCGACGGCGCCCTGTTAGTCCTTCGGGCGGTTGGGGGGCCTGACCAACCGGGGGTGTGCCACAACACGCTCCGCCCCCGTTAAAAGGGGCGGGAGTATTAGACAGATCACGTGATCCAAAGGAGGATCTGAAAATATGTGCCGCACTGTCGGGCATCGACCCACCGTGCGTGCTGGCTCGCCAGGCGGGCGGAGCAGCGAGGGGCTGCTTGCCCTGGATCGCCCGTAAGATAACCCACTTATCGTCATACTTATGTTGTATGAAATAAACCTGCAGCAGTTCTTCACCCACAATGAAAGTGTCAGTGTAATCATTGGGTGACGTCTGTGCATGCGTGTTGAGTGGAGCGGATGACGGTGTGGTCACTATGCCGCTGCCCGCGTCCCACGCAGGGGGACATCAGCAGGGCAGCCCTCTAGTGGCCGCCCGTCGGAGCCTCCCCCCCCCTGCTCCGCCTCTCTAGTGAGGCCGCGCCTCAGGGAGGGGAGGCCCCCAATAGGTTTGTCCTGGGGAGGCGTGCCCTAGGGTGGGCGAGGCTAGACCCCCCTTTTTTAGGCTCCTCACCTCCCCAGTTCTTCCTCTGCTTCCTGCGCCGCTCCTCCTGGCCACGCGTATTCCCTCCCTTTCCGCTTACCCTGCGCGGCGGAGGCAGCGCGCTATTGGAATGTTTTAATGTTTTTTCTTGCGTTGCAGGCGGAGTTACAGGGCGATCTGGAGGCAGAAGAGTACAGTAAAGGTACCTCTGCGACAGGCGGTACAGTAAGGGTACCCCTGTCCGGCACAGTAAGGGTGCCCGAGCCAAGGTCCGGGAGCCGAAGGAGGTTCTGGGAAGACCGCGACGGCGCCCCGTTAGTCCTTCGGGCGGTTGGGGGGCCTGACCAACCGGGGGTGTGCCACAACACGCTCCGCCCCCGTTAAAAGGGGCGGGAGTATTAGACAGATCACGTGATCCAAAGGAGGATCTGAAAATATGTGCCGCACTGTCGGGCATCGACCCACCGTGCGTGCTGGCTCGCCAGGCGGGCGGAGCAGCGAGGGGCTGCTTGCCCTGGATCGCCCGTAAGATAACCCACTTATCGTCATACTTATGTTGTATGAAATAAACCTGCAGCAGTTCTTCACCCACAATGAAAGTGTCAGTGTAATCATTGGGTGACGTCTGTGCATGTGTGTTGAGTGGAGCGGATGACGGTGTGGTCACTATACATGTGCGACGGCAGAGCCAGGTGCTCTACCCACAGGCTGGGCTGTGAGTTCCTGCCGTGCCTCCCAAGCTCTGCTCTCCACTCACCCAAAGTTTGCAGTCACCTGACCTTATTCAGCATCAACACAGATCCCAAACTCCAGCAGGTCTGAGATTCTTTTATTTATGTGCGCCTGGACAGTGCATGCAGTGAGAAGAGAACGGCAGAAAATAGAAACTGAAACCATTCAGCACAACTGTTCACTCGCACGTGAGTTATTTCCACCACCCCCCTCCCATCCTCCAAAACATGCTCAGAGTTCTTCTGAGACTATACAGCATGCTTCTTAGGAGCTGTACAAATCGGGGTACCATTTCATACCAGGTGTGATGTCAATTTCAGTGCACAAGTTTGAAGCTGTCCCGGCAAATATGTAATTGTCATAGCGCTATACGTTTTGAATGGCGGGCTGTGTCAATAGTGTTGTTTATGTGGTGATATTTTTTGGTGGTAAATGGGCAATGGAACCGTCCGTCCAACAACAGCCAATGTCAGTGTGCTGCGCGTAGAGATGGTCTTTTTTCCTTGTTTTCATGCCAGTCACGCAGAGGGCCTACACACAGTCTTACATGGCTGCTGGGCTGTCATTAGCCCAGTGTGGAAGATGCCCAAGCAGGGCATATGCCACGCAGGAGTATGAGCTACTATTAGAATAAAAACTTTAAAAATCTTTGAGACATAGCTACGGAGACATAGTGTAGGCTGCAATTCTTTTAAGTTTTGGAAGGGTGAGCTTCAAAAACCCAGGGAAGTTATAGAAACGATGAAACACTTCAGATAGGTGGCTAAGGGAGGTGGTATTTCCATTAGCCTAAAATAATTCTAGGCACTGTTGAGAAAAGAACAGGAAAGTCAGCAATTTCCAAGTTATATGATGAGGGAGAGAGTGCCTTGATGCAGGGTCTGGTGAGTCAGAGGAGTAATGAATTCATTGCATCGATCTGTGTTTGGCCTCATAGTCATAAGTTCGAAACCTGGCAAGGCCAGGCAGGCTTTCATCCTCGAGGTCAACAATAGGAGTTTTCTTGAGTGGGAAACACAGGACTGAGCATGCGTTTCACAAAATACGCATTATGAACTGGAAGCAAGCATGCAGAACAGTGAGGAACAGAAGCAAGACAAGGTGGACATCATGGATGATAGCAGGGGCATAGTGACTATTGGTGCGGCTGGTGCAATGTACTTGAGCCCAGAGGTAAGAGTGGTCCAGTCTGGCCTGCACCAAGTGATGACATTTCAGAGGGTGCCTGTGCCCAGGATGTGCACTTCTGGTCTCATCAGTGGCCCCTAATGCTGCAGCTCAGTTTAGGAACCTACACAACACTGGTGAAAATGTTTTGGTAGGCCTTGCCGAGCTCAGCTCTTCTGAGGCACCTCATGCCTGCTTCCAGCTCTTACCAAACGGCCACAGCATAATAAACCCACACAGGTATTCTGCTAATTCCAAAGCATCAGTGTCTCCCCAGGTCTCTGCCAGTGCTGCTCTACCCTGATCCGTAGCTCGCACTGGCTGAGCAGTGGCTCTCCACTCACAGCTCTGCTGTGCCACCTCCGCTTCGACACTTATCTTTTAGCAGGAGTACCAATTGTGATGCCACAAAACATCTTTTGATGGCATAGAACCATAACACAATAAATGAATTGCTATTGTGCGTCTTGGACAGCACAGTTATGCATTGGTGAGACAGGCCAAGAATGATTCAGCTCTGTCATCCTTCAACTTTACATAATGAATTACTTTATATGTAATGCTCTCCTTCTGTATCTGCTTTTCTTTCTCCTCTTCACACCTCACTCACTCCCTTCTCTCCATTCTTCCTTCACTATCTGCCCTTTGTCCATCTTTCCTCGAATTCACCTTCCTCTCTTTCCCTTTCACTTTCCTTTCACATATTCCCCGCTGTCTGCCCTCCTTCCCTTGCCTTTCTCCTCTTTCCTCTTTCCACTTTTCATTCTCATTGTTTTCAAATTCAGTCTTGCACTCTCAATCTCTGCATCTCTGTTTTCCGCTTCTCTTCACATTCTTTGTCTACTGTATCTATCCTTGCCTTCAGACCTCTCCTCCTTCCTCACTCACTCTTTTATGCTTTTCCATCTTGAGCATATATTTATATCCACTCCAGGAATCTTTGTTTTGAATCAGGGTCATAAATTTAAATCTTGATGGGGCCACTTGGTCTTTTTTCTTTCCAAGGTCGATCAAATTAGTGCCATTGAGCTGGATAACAAAATTTTAATTCAGTGTCAAGGCCGCCTCTGGTTATGTGCTTTACTAGCATAAATGGTGTGTTAAGGACGCAGATATGTATTTTAATCTTTTTTCTATTTCTTTGCAGTATTGCCTAGCCCTCTGTCCCTCCTTGACTCAGTACCTTTCATACACATATTCATTCCCCTGAGCTCCTTTCTTTCCTTTGCGCCATCTTTTTCTTTCCTTGTTCTCTTCCTCAGCACATCCAGCCATGCCTCCTTTCCTCTTTCCATTCTTGCTTCCTTACACCCTCATTCATTCCCCATCCTTCCTCCCTCCCTTTGTGCATTCCTTCCATATTCCTCCTTTTTTTCCCTACTTTATTTTTTTCCTGCTCCTTCCTTCATCCCCTCTTTAACTTCTTCTTTTCTTATCTTCAACCCTTCCTTCTGCTTTTCTTCCTCATTTCCTTTTTTCTTTCTCTTCATCCATCACACATCGTTCACTACCTTTCTCTCTCATTCCTTCTATCCCTTCATGTCTTCCTTTCACATTCTTTTCTTATTCCCTCCTCCTTTCATCCATTTCTCATTTAATTCCTCACTCCAGTACTCACCTTCCTGCCTGCATTAGTTGCTGTCTACTTTAATGTATTCCTTCCTCCCTTCATTTCTTTTAAGCAGCAGAGTACAAGCACATTCTCTTTAGTTTGTAAAGCTGCCTCAGGTCCCCAAATGACCCTACTAAAGCTGCATTTTGAGATTCACACCTATTCTCTCATTTAAGTTCACTTTTAAGTTGTTGTCATAGGCTTCGCATATGTTATAATATGTTATGTTACATTGATTCGTATAGCGCACTAATCACCCGAGAGGGTATCCAGGCCCTTGGCAGGCGTGTAGTTGTGAGGTCCTCGAGGTGCTTATGTGAAGAACCAGGTCTTCAGCTCCTTGAGGACCTCAGGAAATGAGGAGGTACCTCTAATGTGTTTAGGCTTGTGTATGTGTCTGGAGCCAATAAAGGAAGTGGGTGGAGCTACTGGAGGTTGTTGGCAGAGCCGGGGAAGTGGGTGTGGCCTCCTAAAAAAATGTGAGCACCTGCACTTCATATTTTACAAATTGAGCACTGCCTAAAACGTTGCAAAACTAAATGCCTCAGGCATATGCTGCATGTCGTGCCAAGCACATGGATGATTTTGTAAACTGGGTACTAAGCCAAAATGGGCGTGGGACATTATAGTGAGCAATGAGGGTGAAGCGCAAAGTTCACACTGTGTGCTGTTAGAAAGTGTTCCCTGACCTACTGTACCAGTTGGATACAAGGCTGTACTGCCAGTACACAGAATTCGCAGCTCTCTACAGCTGTGCTGATTCCAGCTTATGGCATCTAAATTAGGTATTTGGCAAGAATATCAGGTTGTAAATATCGGGATACAGAAATATCAGAAAATAAAAATATTGTGAAACAAAAATATCATGATGGAGATATATCGTCAAGAATATTGATTTTTACAGGTAAATAATATCGTTGTTAAGAACATCGTTTTCACGTTTTCAATAATATAGTTGTAAAATATATTGTTTTTTAATTATCTTAATGTAATTTAGTTCATATATAACTTTTTTATTTGAATTATTGTTTGTATAATTGTTAATAATAGTCTTAAATAGGGTTTGCATTTTTAAGTGATTTATAATTTTTTATTTCAATGCTAATAATAATTTATGATGTCATGGCAAGTTGCTAGATTTGTAGCGGTATAAGGTGGGAAGTTAATTAAGTAATAATTAAATTACCAATTAATAATTTATTAAGAATTATTTAATTGATTATTCATTATGTAAGTTATGTCATAATTATATTTTTTTGTTATATTTTAGGTGTGGGATGCTGAGTTCGTAGGGGCATAGGGTGGAAAGTAAATTAGGTCATAATTAATTGACAATTAATTAATGTATTAATAACTATTTATCAATTATGTAAATTGTGCAATGCTTTATATATCAGTTTTATTTTAGGTGTGGTTTGTTGGTTTTGTTGGGCTATAGGGTGGGAAGTTAATTAAGGAATAATAATTAATAATTTATTAGTTATGATTAATTATTTAATTGAGAATTAATTATGTACATTATCTAATATTGATTTATGTTAGTTTATTTTAGTAGTGGGTTGCTAGGTTTTTAGGAGTACAGAGTAAGATGCTAATTAAGTAATACATTATTAATTGTTCAATTTAAAAGTTAATTGATTATT
Source organism: Triturus cristatus (assembly GCF_964204655.1). Taxonomy (NCBI): domain Eukaryota; kingdom Metazoa; phylum Chordata; class Amphibia; order Caudata; family Salamandridae; genus Triturus; species Triturus cristatus. Next base: position 92,907,674 of record NC_140589.1, on the reverse strand, counting down.
AATTATGTAAATTGTGTTATGCTTATTTATTTTTGTTATATTTTAAGTGTGGGTTGCTAGATTTGTGAGGGTATAGTGTGGGAGGTTACTTAAGTAATAAGTAAATATTAATGTCTTTTAAATTGCTGATTAATTATCGCATTGTTTATTAAACATGTAAATAGAGGCATGGCCTGGCAGGGTGGCCGGCCGGGTGTGCTAGGGACGAGCTTCCAATCTGCCTGCATAATCCTTCAACATCCTTGTGTTCCCTGATGCCCTAAACTTCCAAAATGCCCCTACAGTGAAGGTAAAAGACGACATGGAGGCGTAGTGATCGGAGAGGGGCCGCTTCGCATTGCAAGACCGGCCCGGACACTACTGTCTCTTGTGCACCCTATAGACCCGATGAATGTGGGGAGGCGGACACCTGCCTTTTGGTACAGAGATCAGGGACGCCACGAGGACAGCGACGGCGCTGATTGCGGTGCTGTGATGTCGGTGCTCGACCCTGATTCCGGACTTGCCATGAGGTTCGGCTGTGGATCAGCGGTGTGATCAGCTTGCACTTCAGACTGAAGTGAAGGAGCGGCCTGGCTTGGGGGACTCTCCCCCCATTTGTCATAAGTACCTGGGCCTGCTGGGGAGAGCTGGAGGTGACAGGCAGACATGACGGACTCCCTCCCACTCCCTCTCGCCAGGGCCGGATTGGTAAGGCGGGCACTTGGGCAATGGCCGAGGGGCCGGTGTCCGAGTTCCAGCTGTGGTCTGCTTTTTTGGGCAGCATGGGGAGCAATTTGGGCGGTGTCTGTGTTGTTCGGAAGCCCCCAGTGGCCCAGTGGGTGCCCGCGTGGCCTTTCTGGAGGCAGATGGGCATCCATTACCTCCCTTTTATCGACAGGCAGAGGTGTCACTCCCTTTCTCTCGCTGGGCCGGCCCATTAATGTATGTATATTGAGCGGAGCAGGGCCCGAGCAAATGAGGACTCACTTGTTTTCAGGAGTGTTTTACCAATGTGAACTAATCTCTGCATTTTTTTTATCTAAATAAAGTTAAGGAAACATACCTCTGTCAGAGAACCCCCCTTCCCTTCTTTTCATTAAAACTTCGCCGAAGCAGTGTTTTGCGAAAAGGCAATATGCAAATGTGGGCCACTTTTTATTAGCGTGCCCGGCCAATTTTTAATCACAATTCAACCCTGCCTCCCGCCCTCATCCTGCAGACTACGCAGCCCTGGATCGTGGGGTGAGCTGAGCAGCTGGGGCTTTTGTGCCCCCGCTGGCTTGATGTCGGCATCCCCTGGCTGGAAGTAGCGGCAGCCTGGCTTGTGCTGTGCCTCTGTGTGGTTGTGTTTCAGTGGCGGCAGTGTGAGCTGTGGTCCATGCCCGGGCCCTCTTTGGACTATTGGCCCCATATTAGCGCCGTGGGGGCCTTGTTGAAGCGTGATTCTGGATGCCCCCGGTACGCCAGCCCAAGGTATGTGACAGCAGTACCCTCCTGACTACATAGGCCTCATAGTCCTGCTTGACTGGCCTGGCTGTGCTCCTGGGTGTGCCTGGCCTGCCCCCCTCCTGGCTTACAAGGCTGTCTGTGCCCCTTGGGGCTTCCCCTTGGCATTGACTCTGGGGCCCGCTGAAGGGCTGTACCAAGCAGGAAGACGGATGCCTGGTCCTGCACTATGGGCAGTGCCGTGTAAACGTAGTTGTACCCTGGCCCCCCTGTGGTTTGAAATATTCAGGGTTTCCTCTATCACTGCTTTCCTTCCTTGACTGGTCGGGCCACGCACAGTGCTGAGGTTCCTCCTCATGCAGACTGTAAGTGCCAATATCTGTGTGTGACCCTCTTAGCCCCCCTCTTCATCCTCTGCTTGTCTTGGCTCTCAGAGGGGTGTAAAGTCACACAGTGGGGGTGCCTGCATGCTAAATATTGGACTTATTGGAGGGGATTGGGTAACGGGGAGTGGTGGTCGCAAGTAGGAATAACACAGAGATGCACTTCTTTGCTGCTCCTGACATCAGTGGCCTTCCTATCCGGAGGGACCCTTGAGCTAGAGGGGTACACTAACATTGAAAGCGACCTGAAGTGCATGTGATAGTGATGTGCGCTGAGAGCACTGACGAGCTGCCGCCTTCCCCACGACCTCACCCTGGGAAGTGACAGAGCGCCCTATGGCCCTCAGCAAACCAAAATAGACCAATATACAGCCACAGGCACAGTTGGGAGCTAGTCTGATGTTGCGGAAGGTGATCCTCAGGCACCCCAGCACCTCACGAGCGCTCAGATACTAATGGCCATTGAAACGTGCAGTGCCAATGTCCTAGCCAAGATAGAATCTGTCGGTCTCAATGTCAATCTCCTATGAGCAGACCTTTGTAAAGTGGATAACAGATCCAGGGCCATGGAGAAACAAGTGGCCCAAATGCAAGACGAGATCTTGTCCCTTAGGGCATTGGTAGCAACCCTCATGACTCGAATGCAAACACTGGAAGCAAGAGCGGAGGATGCTGAAGGTCGCTCTAGGAGGTGCAATCTGGAGCGATGATTCAGGGGTTCTGGACTCTGTCCTGTCACCAGTGTTTGCAGTGGAAAGGGCTTATCACTTGTTGGCACCGCCTCCTCCTGTGGGGTTCCATCCCGAATTATAATATCGAAGGTCCTTAACTACAGGGACAGATACACTATCCTTTAGGAAGTTAGACAGCAAGGCCATCCAAGCAACAATAATCATACCATCTGCATCTTTCCTGATTACTCTCAGTTAGTTCAGCAACAGCGACAGTTGCTGGAGTCTATGGGTCTGACTCACATACTGCTATTACCTGCGAAACTTAAGGTACTCGACGAGGGGTGCTTGCATTGTTTTACTGCTCCAGAGGAGGCGTGGGACTTGCTGGATGTCTGAGGTGAGGAGCAGCCTCCCGAGAGAAGCCACGGAGCAACGGGGGAGTGGAGGGGTCATCGAGGGGGGACCCCACAGAGGGTGTGATCGGGAGGCGAAAGAGATCATCCTCCACCGCCCGGGTGGTGGTGCAGAAAGACGGAACTTTGGATGCAGCACATAGGAAGCAGGAAAGGGAGGAGGCGAGGGCATTGATGGAGGCAGCCACCTCAGTGACATCAGCAGATAGCGTCTCAGAAGCCCGGACATCAACTGACCCTTCCACTTTGTCAGAATTGAAGCCGCTCTCCGGATTCATTCCTGCTCTCTTGTTGGGGGACCCCCGAGCTGGTTGCATTTCTGAATGGCCGGATGCAGTGAACTGTCATGGACTACGCCAGACCTGTTGGTGAGGTGGCTTTGGTAATTGTATCCACACTGTTGGGGGTTATCAAATATTACCACTTTGTTGTAAGGGCTGACAAACAAGGCTAAATGTGTGGGGGCCAGGTAGAGGGCCTATTGGCTGAATTCTTCCCCCTCTCTCTGCTTTTTTCTTTCTACCTGTTTTGTCTCCTTCTGAGACAAGGCACACTTCCTCCGTCTTGACCTCGCTTTGTTTTTACTCTTACCTCTTGGGTCTTGGGTGGGGCTGGGTGTGTTTTCTTATTGATATATGTTAGATCTGGCATCTTTTGGCATGTTTCCCCTGTCTTTTTGCTTTCTGACCTCCCGGTTTTGAGTCTGTTTTTGCTGGTTTAGTGTCGTCTGTGCACTTTCTCACTGCTGTTCAGTGTTAAAGTGCAAGTGCTCCTGTTGTAAATTGTGTTATGGGTTGGTGTTTCCATGATTGGCATATTTGATCTGTAGTGGAGGCGGAGTTTTAGATGACACACATTGCTATGTTAGCATAAGCGTCTCAGATGTTAGAAACGCCATCTTGCCACTTTTGCTGCTTTTGCACACGACACTGTAGATAGATGTTATTATTTGAAAACTGCTTGCTTGCCTTTTCTTCACATGAGAACTGTCTGTTGTTCACATCCCTAGACGTGCACTGCGACCTTGGTCTGAACATTGTGTGCAGAAACAGTCTGAGCCACCAAACAATGTATGTTTTTGAGTTCAGGTTGATCGACCCACGCTCTAGACATAACACGCACACAGCTGCAAATATCTGAAAGTCGAGAGCTTTTAATATTGCCGTTTGCATGCACTACACACATTCTGGAGAAGAACTTTTCCAGGCGCAGAGCAAAGCTGATCCAGTGATGTGATTCACCTAAGCTGATCTTTACCGTATGGGGTTCCCCATTCAAACCTAGAGACCTTCTATTAGTCTAAAAATACTAGCTTACTAGCGAAGGGAAGGTGGTTGTATTCCACTATCATTTGTAACATGAGTTCTCCCTTCATTTTCTATGGTATTGTAACAATGCTGATGGTTTTAATTTTTATCATTTGTCTGCTTATGTTGGCCAAAGTACTGCATCTTTGGACACGTAGTTAATAAAATAAACATTTTAAACTTTACTGTGTCTCTAAATACTCTGGTTGTGGACTGATATGAGAATAATAACAAACAGGTATTTCTGATTCCCACCATTCCTGAGAGAACTCTAAGTCGCATGTTCTGGGTTGTCTAATCATTGGTAGCTTCTATATGGTATGAAGAGGGAATGAGACACTGATGCTGGTCGGATAGGGGTTCTGGGTACTGAGGTGAGTTTTTGGGACACCGCAATTCACTGAGGTCCTGGTTTCCTGCGCATAGTTCTGTGCATGAGCAGAATCCCTGCAACAGATCTAATAGTAAGTCCCTAGCACAGTGCACTGAGGGTGCCAGGGCCTGTAAATCAAATGCTACTAGTGGTCCTGCAGCACCGATTGTGCCACCCACAGAAGTAGCCCTGTAAAGGTATTTTGTTTTTCACTATTGAAAGGCTATCTGTCCCATAGGATAGAATGGGAGTTTATTTATAACATCTTATAAATATAACTTCTCATTGGGACAAGATAGAAAGATGGAGTTTAGTATGCCTGAACTCAGGATATTAAAATACATCTTTTAGTAAAGATGATTTTTATATTGTGTGTTTAAAAATGCCACTTTTAGAAAGTGGGTCTTTTCTAGCTTAGCCATCCTGTGTGCCTCTGCTGATTTGTGGATTGACTGTCTGGCTTTGGAGTGACAGTGGCTGGGGATGTAAATTCTCTCAGATGGCCCTGGGGGGGGGGGGGGAGTTGATGTGTGTTCTACCTTTCCTGAATGAGTCCGGGATGGGCTGAATAGACCTAGACTGCATTCAGAGTAGTGTGAGGAGTTTTCACTATCACCTGAATAGGCCTGGTCTGCATTTAGGGGGCAGAGAGGACCAAACTGGTTTAGAATAAGCACAGACACTCTCTGTCTGTAAAAACAAAGACATTTTGAGTATAAATATTGGGGCCCAGACCACAGAACTTTAGAACTCGCTGGAATCAAGGAACCAGCCAAAAAGAAGAGCTGGAAGAGCTGCCAGGAGGAATATTGCCCCTTTGCTGTGTTGTTGCTTTGTCGGGTTAGCCTGCAGTTGCTGTGAAAGGACTGGACTGAACATTCTTAACTTGTGCTGAATATCTCCAAGGGCTTGGAGTAGAGCTTGCTTCCTGTTCTGCAGTCTCAGGGACTGCAAAGACTTCACCAACCTCGGGGTACCGCTTCTGGAACCGTTGTTTCAGTTGCCACAGAGAAGGGAAATGCAACCGACTCGGTCACCGACTCCGTCGCTGGCTCAGTGTCCTGAAGGCACCACAGAGGGAACCGCAGCATCCCACTTCGCAACCCTGGTCTCACCGCCGCCGCCGACTGATGCGGCCGCCACTGAGCCGCTGCTTGCATCATGACCTGTGGGTACCGCACTCCACACCGCCTCGCTTCACTTCGCTGCGCAGGTCTCACCCACGCCATCACTGCCTGCTGACTTTGACACCTGTGACCGCATTGTGGCTGGGGGCACTACTCGTAAGTTTCACGATGCACCGCCTCATCCCACACCGCAATCTGGACCGACCAACGCTAGTTTCACGCAACCGGCTCTGTCGCCTGCACCGTGATCTGTCAGCACTGCATCGAGCACCGCCGTAATTCCGCACCGCAGCCCTGGTCTCACCAAGGCCGCTGGACGACAGTCACCGAGCCACTGCCTGCACCGTGTCTTGAGGGCACCACACGCTGCACCGCTTTACTTCACATCACAACTATAACGGTTGCCTCGACCGGCTTCACATACATGTGGGCCGCAATGCAAGTACTGTTTACAAGTCTACCGACACCCTCAACCGACGCGGTCAGACAGAACTGTCGGAGTCTGATGTTTTCAGTATCGCAGTAGCCCTGGACAGAGCTACCGACTTGGAAGGGCTGTGTTTTTGAGATATTTTTGCAAAGTATATATTTTTAAGTACTGTGTGTTGGATTCTTATCGTTTTGGTCTTGTTTTTGATATATAAAAATATTGGATATTTTTCTAAACTGGTGTGGTATTCTTTTGTGGTGTTTTCACTGTATCACTGTTGGTTATGTGCAATGCTTCATACACTGCCTCTGAGATAAGCCTGACTACGTGTGCCAAACTACTAAGGGGCTGAGCAGGGGTTGTTTTAGGAGTGTTACTCCCTTACCCTTACTAGGGAGAAGGGTCCCTACTAGGACAAAGGTGCAAACCCTTGCCAACTAGAGACCCCCATTTCTAACCATCTGTATTTCCATTCTGTAATAGTTCAAAGCACTACTCGAGTGTTGGTTTGATGGATGGGCAACAGGCCACTCTTGCTTCAGATACAAATAGTTGTCATGTTGACATGTGTTTTTGTATTCATGAGGTGTGGCGGAGGTGTGGAGGGGGAGGACGGGGTTTCCTTTTGGTGTTATGCATGGCATGGTATTCTGTGTTCTGTTTCAGTTAGAAGAGGGGGCGCATGCAGATACACCACACCCTACACGTGGCAGACAACGTATGATGCAGGATAGGCTGCAAGATACACAGCATCTCAGCATAATGTCCCAGAACATCCATGGACTGGGTAGTAAAGTGAAAAGAGGTCTCCTAATGCGCTAAATATGGCGCCAGCACCTCGATATTGTACTACTCCAGGAGAGCCATTTAAAGTGGACCCAATGCCGTTTCTTGGGTAAGTGGGCATGCAGCATGGGTACTCACAAACATTTCCCAAGGGGGCCGCAAAGTATTGTCTGTAGCATGCCAGAGTGCCGCACTGATGCCAACAATGGGAGGGTCGGGGTGATGAGAGATGAACGTAGGGGGATGCGAAGCAGATGCATGGTGCAGACAACAAACCATGTGACTTCTGTCTGCCACCTATGCTCTATTCTCAAGACTGAAAGTCAAACCATTAACTTATAATGCAAAACATGAGAGGAAATGAGATACTCATCTGGAGGCTGAATTGCAAAATGTGAAACCAGAAAACCTAGTATCAGTTCTGGCTTCCCCATTTGCCGAAATTGTGTGATCCTAGGCAATTGGTTAATTTCACTTTGCCTCCTATTTCTTCATTAACAATTATGAGAGCCCCTTAAAATACATGAGTTCAGGATTAGGATATTTACAGTACAGAACCTTCTTGTGTTTTATTTAATAAACTATAATGGTGTTCCAATTATATAACAACCAAGGCTATACACAAGGTGCACCTGACAAATGAGTTCCCTCTTGGTTCACTAATGGCATTGTTTTCAGAATGAGGGCGGCATGAAAGTTTCCAAGATCATGTTTGAAAACTATCACTGCTAATAAACGCCTCTCAGTGCAGTGTCAATCTGATCTACTAAGGTGAAACTCTCATGCATATTAAAAAAATCCACTTGTCTGCAGAGAGGTTAAAACTAAAGATGTCTTTAAAAATAAAAATGTTCCTAAAGATAAGTTGTCTAGGGTACTTTATTTTCTTCCTTATGGTTACTTTAGCTAATGTGTAAAACTTGTAAATAAAGTATGCCTGTTTGTTTAGCAGCTTTCTGAATTTTCCTGCTCTGTCACGTGAACAGCAGCTCAGTGCTGCTGTTCACCAGGGGGCTGCAATTGAAGGGCAGGAGGGTCACATGCGGCCCCCGGGCCGTAGTTTGAGTATCCCTGGCCTACACAGTCCTAGCTCATGCGCGGTACACAACTGGCTCTAGAGATGTGGCAATCCTCATTAAAAAACAACCCCCATGTGTTGCCCTAGAACATGGATAGACCATTATGGAAGATACATTGGAGATCAGGGCATCTGGGGTCAGACTGTAATTACAATAGTTAGTGTCCATGCACCCCCCTCGCCTGCAGCATCCGGTATAGGATCAAGTGCCTGGCGATCCTTTGGAGACGAATTTGAGCATCCACATCGTGGGGGGCAACTTCAATGATGTGATGCATTTGGCCGTTGACCGCTCGAGCTTGGTAATTGCCCCAAGGGAAGACACCGCCCTGGACAGATTTGCACCCTCTTTGGGTCTTTGTGACCTTTGGAGGTGCCATCATCCTCCATGCAGGGACTACTCCTACATTTCTGGGGCACACAGAGTCTTTTCCCGACTGGATTAATCTTTGTTCCCAAGGTTAAGGTGCAGGTGATTGCTCGAGCAGATGAATTAGCTCGGGATTGTTATATCACTATCCCCTTTGGGTCACTCTGGAGGGTGCGAGGCGCTCCAGGGGAGTAGGCTGGAGACTTAAGACGTGGGACCTAAAAAATGCAGGGGTGGGAGAAGAAATTATGGTTGACTCGGAGACCTATTCCAAAGAGAATCAAGGGTCGGTCGAGTCGGCGTTTGTCTTCTAGGAGGCATATAAAAGAGCGTTGAGGGACAAGATACAGAAAATCCTAGCCCGAAATAAACAGAGGAAGGTGCGGGATGGAGGACATGGAGCGATGGATAATAGCTCTCGAGAATTTGCCGGGAGCCTGTACGGATCCTCACTCTCTGCGTTCCCTTCATGTGCTTTGACGAACATATGGAGACCTGGCAGCAGGAGAGGTGTGTAGTCAATTGCTAGCCACACAGCATTGTTTTTACGATGCAGGTGACAAGGTGGGGATGTTACTGGGCTGGCTTTGCAACTGTAAAAAATGGCGACCTACTGGGTCCATACCATTATGATGGAGCCGGAATTTCCCACTCGTCAGATGTGGAAATAGCAGACACCTGTACTGGATATTACGCCCCATTTTATCAGGCTCGTCCGCTGGCAGATACCCCCTGTATTGCAGAAAACCTGGCTGATATTGAGCTACTGCAGGTACCTCTGACCGTGAGAGATTGGAGGGTGACATTGCTCTGGAAGAGGTTGCCACAGCCATTGCAAACTTAAGGTTCAGCAAAACGCTGGGCCCCAACGGCCGCGGCCAAATGTTTTAAGAGATGCGCAGGTCTGCTGGCCCCTCACGTGCTTGGGCTTTTCAGGGAATTATGAGACCGTGGTGCATTTCCACCGGAGCTCCAATGTGTGACTATCCTGGTAATTCACAAAGTGGAAAAGCTGGAGACTGACTGTGCCTCCTACCACCCCTCTCTATGCTAAACGTTGAGGTAAGGGTGTCGGCCACCATCCTTGCCACACGCCTCCGAACAGTAATAGTCCCACTCATCCATCAGGACCAGTCTGGATTTATGCCAGCCCGGTCCACGCGGTACAACCTCCAACAGCTCCACGACTGAATGTCGACAGTCAACACGCAGGATGACCACCATGTGTTCCTGGCAGTGGACACAGAGAAGGCATTCTATTCAATACATTGACCTTAACTCCACCAGACACTTTGTAAATTTGGTTTTGGACCCCGTTTTTGCAGTAGATCTCTTTGCTCTACCAAGCCCCTATGGTGGCTGTCCAGGTGAATGAGGTTCTCTCCTCAGCTTTTCCTGTGTCCCATGATACAGACAGGGTTGTCCCTTGTCCTCCTTGCCCGTTTTCTCTCACAACCTTATACTCCCTTGCACTGCTCTGATCTCCCTCCAGTGCTGCAAGTGGTGACCAATGGCTTTCAATACTTGGGGGTGTATGAGACACCAAACAGGGATACATGTTTCACCAGAAACCTCAGGAGAGTGAATAACACCTTCAGGGACGCTGTGGAGAGATGGTATGCGCTGCCACTCACACTGTTGTGAAGATCAGCAATTTTTTTAATGATCACGCTCCCGAAGCTTCTTCACGCCATGCAAAACACCTACTATCCACTCTCTGAGACTGCGTTTGCCAGTCTGAAATGTGCCATGCAGTCACTACTCTGGTGCGGTAGACACCCGAGAATAGCCCTTTCCACTCTCCAGTGCAATCCCTACAATGGAGTATTTGCGCTCCCAGACATTTGATCATATTACTGGGCAGTGCATAGGTGGTGGTGAAAGACTGGCTGTTTTTACCTCAGGACCACTCCACCTATAGGTTAGAACATGACCAATTTACTGGCCGCTCCTTCCTCCTCTATTTCTATGGAGGGAAGGGACTACATCGGCTGTTTCTGGCTAGCCAGGTGGCTATAGATGCCTGGTGGTAGGCTACAGGCCAAATGGACTGGAGTGGGAATGTGGTAGCAACAGGTCGGAAAACTATGGGGGTTCAGAACGTGGGATCTATTGGGGATTTCGTGGTTAGAGGATCTCCTGGTGGGGGGAGAGTAGTACCGTTTGTTTCACTCCAGCGGGACTATTCCAGGCATAACAATCAAGTCTTTTAATATGCCCAACTCTGACATGCCTGGAGGGCGGAAGGCATAAAACCTCAGAATCTACCGGAGTTCTTTCCACTCAAGGTGCGACTCTTATAGGGGAAATTTTCATCCAAGGCCATATGCCTCACAATAAAACTCTTAACAATCACATGCAAGACAGATTGCTTAGGTTGAGAGAAAGATGGGGCCAAGATGTGAGCAACTTGGAGGATGTGGATTGGGAAGAAACCCTGAGGCACCTGAAGGAGGTGGTGATAAAATCCCACTTATGTAAACATAAAAAGCCAAAAACGACAGACAAGCGTTAAGCACTTAAATTCGTATTATCATTAAACGGTGCATCCACTTCCAGCATCCGTCGTTGATTGATGCTACAAAGTTCAAAGATTTGACGAAATAAGGAAGGTGCACTCAACAAAGTCATTCAAAATTACAAGTAATGTCCATTTATCTTGGTTTTATTTCAAAAAGTTGTAAGCAAACGGCAAACAGCCAACGCGTTTCGTCCCTTTTGCCAAGGAACTTCTTCAGGGCTATGAATCAATTGACGCGAAAGATATTGAAAAGGCGATTCGCACAATATCCCAGAAAATCAAAATCAGATTACTGGAAAATATTCGGCACAGGTGTATGTAGATGAGACATCAAGGTCCAAATCATATAATAGTGTAGAGGTCACTTCCATATTAGGATGAACCAAAACAGCAAGAACAGTGATGACAATGGCAGAAACAGTTCTTAGCGGTTAAAATCCCGATTTGTAAGGGACAAACGTGTCAAGCAGCATAATAACTGGCAGCCCACTTATGCCTGATGCAATTAAAAATCCTACACTGAATATACTACGACAGGAAGCGGGTGCATAGGATGGGACAGTCGACTTCCCCAGGTGCCTTAACTGATGGGAAGCATAGGGTTTCTACAGCCACACAGTGTGGGGCTACCCAGCCATCCGTGCGTACTGGATACGGGTGATCGGAGAGCTGTCCTGGGTGGTGGGCCAGGTCATTCCTTTGGATCCCAAGTATAGCCTATTAGGATACCAGGAGATGTTGATGACCCTAGGGCTGTGCTTTTTCATTTTTTGGGGGTACTTAATTATGTTCATATTACGAGTTTTATACATGTTCTAAATGAATAGGGTTATTCACATATGTAATGTGTATGAAGTGAAGTACTTTCCCTACTGTTGCACAGAGTGGAGTGGGAATCGTAAATTTAACCCCTCTGAAATTCAACGCTTTCCCTACTGTTGCACTGAGTGGAGTGGGAATAGTAAATCTTACCCCTCAGAAGTCCAGCCCTTTCCCTACTGTTGCTTAGACTGAAGCAGGAATAGTAACCTTAATCCCTCTGAAGTACAATGCTTTCCCTACTGCTGCACAGACTGGAGTGGTAATCGTAAATGTAACCCCTCCGAAATCCAACGCTTTCCCTACTGTTGCACTGAGTGGAGTGGGAATAGTAAACCTTACCCCTCCGAATTCCAACACTTTTCCTACTGTTGCATAGAGTGAAGTAGGAATAGTAAATCTTACCCCTCCGAAGTCCAAAACTTCCCTACAGTTGCACAGACTGGAGTTGAAATAGTAAATCTTACCCACCTGAAGTCCAACACTTTCCCTACTGTTGCACAGACTGGAGTGGGAACATAAATGTAATCCCTCTGAAGTTTAATTGTTTTTTCCACTGTTGTACATACTGGAGTGGGACTAGTATACCTATTATTCCCAGATTTCAATGCTTTTTTAAAATATTGTTTAAATATATATATTATTATTATTTGTTTTATTTTTGTAATTTTATATTATTTGTGATATTATAGTTTTTTAATGTTTACTTAATTTGGTAATATATTAAATGTTTTGCAGATGATTTATTATTGTTATGTTTCATATATAAATATGTATATATAAATATATAAAGATGTATTACAGCATAAATCAAGGTTTGTGGTGGTGCATGGAACAAAACGCCTTTCGGCACAAAAGCGCCTTGGTCACGGGTAAGGCACACACATTTCTCATTGGCTCAAATCATCTGGTTACAAATTAATAACATAAAGGATGGATATACACATCCTTAAGATACATTTGTGAAGTTGCGATGTGGCGGCAGATGGAGCAGGTAAAAAAACATTTTGTATACCTCCTCTAATTTGCATGAAATGAATTACATAATCATTCTAAATCTAACTCGTACTAATTGGTTTGAAGTGAAATATTACTAATCAACATTTACACCTTGATAAACACGAGATACACGTGGGACTAAATTGCAAATTGCATGGCAGAACAATTATTTAATTAACTATGATACGCAAACTAACTTTAGATTGTGGTGAAATAGATAATTGCATGATTTATGTTGCTTTTGTGATGGTTTGTGCTTCCAGTACTACAAAATGGTGAGTATTATTGCTTTAAATGTTGCTACAAGCTAGGTAAATACTAATATACATTGGGATTAGTGTGGGTTTAAACATTAGAATCTCCATTTCTATATTTTAATTACTGTTATGTCTGTTTTTGCTTAAGTTGTCATTCGGGCCTACTAGGCCGCAGCACCTAAGATGGAGTCCCTACAAAGCCGCCACCATGTGAGCGCGATGACTTCTGCGCAGAATCGGATGGCTCTGGAGATCTCCAAGTGACTTCAGCTCTGTGACACCGTGTTCCTTGTCAAGGAAATGAGCGTGGTGGCCTGCCAACTGACGGATGGTATGAACAGCAAAGGGGACAATACAGAACCTGTACTGAAATGTCTTCTCTTCCTCCAAACGTTACTTTCAAAACTTTTGCCTGGGAGCCGAATGAATAGTATAAAATTTGTGCTTTTCTATGCCAAGTCTCATGGAGAACCAGTTTACCCAGGGAAACTTTTATAAAATTACAGATAACCTCGGACTGTACAATCAGAACATTTCTCTACCCCTAAAATGTTGCGTGTTAAAATGAAGTAAGAGGGAAAAAGGGTATAAAATGCCCTCATCCTCCACAGGGGGGTGGTTCATCGGGCTGATCTTTCATGGTGTTGGGTCTGCATTGAGCTGGTGAAGATTTCCATGGTTTGCCTTGGGTTTCTTTGATTTTCGGGAAGTTATTTCGTCTGATGGTTAGATCATTGCTGTGGGTCGGACAGCTTATCCCGGATATTATACCAGAGGATGCGGATAGCTCCTTGTTTTACTCAGAAAATTGTCGACGCGTATTAATTGGTAATTATTAAATGCGCTTTCTAAATCTATGCTTATTTACCAGATGTTCGATTTCTCTTTGAAATAAACTGAATTTATACTATGACCTGTAGTGCATAAATGCTAATGCAGAAGAAATAATTATTAGATAAACAAAATTAATCAGAAATGAGTTTGTGATTCTTTAATTGATTACAGAAAATAATCAAATGTTTCCTAGGCTTTAATTGTGTTTTAGCTAGTTCTAATTCACCATCAACTAGTCCAACTAATTGGTCCATCGACCAAGTGGTGGAGTGCCTTGATGTTAAGGTCAGGATTCCAAAGGTGCACGTGTATTTAATGTATATAGTGTAAAGAAATGTAATCCTGATAGTTAATAAGGTACCCACATGTCCACTGCTTTTTCTCCTGTGTACGGATTCAAATGAGACGAGGGCGTGTTGGTTTTATGGGCCCCACCAATGAATGAGTGTATGGATGAGTTGTTGTGATTACGAATCTGTGATATAAGGAGAATATGTAAGTTTTGCCCCTTGCGCTGCATGAGATTTCTTGGTAGCAGACTGATGGTTTTATTGAATTGGTTTGGTGATTATTGATTTATGTTTACCACTTTATGTTGAGTAGTTTCTACGTTAAATGTAGTCGGAAATTTGAAGCTTCCAGGAAGTAGGGAGTGGATTTATGTGGCAAGAGAAGTCACATTGAATTGAACGTTGTCTGGTTTCAAGAATTGTGATAACACGGAATTGTGTTATGTTAGGGAAATCTCTGTGTGAATGTGAGTGAGTGGCATGGTAATAGGTTCTCTTGTGAAACTCTGGCCTTAATTCTCAGGAGCATTGTAGTCTCCATATGTGTTTTATCCCCAGAGAAACAGTTTACCTTTTGCTTGTTAGAAGGGTAAGGTAAGAGGGAAGTGCTACTTTATCGGCATAACGGAAAATTCTGTGGGAGGGTAGAGGTAAGCGCTGCCTACTGGAAAGACAGAATACTTGTGTAAATGAACAAATCTATCTCTTCGGTTTAGCGAAACAGGCAATGGAGATGTTTTATGTTGTTACTAACAGATTTTGATTAAAGAAAACGTAAGAAAAGTTTGCAGATACATTTTGTAAAGGAGGGGTCAGCAAGAGCAGGAGTAGCGAGAAAGGCTGACGTCAGAAAGACCGCGCTGGGATTGGTCAGCTGTAGAGAGACGAAGCTTTCACTGATTAGTGCGTTAGTGCGAGTTGCGCTGGGAGATGAGAAATTACCCTTGTGACGTAGATGCCCAGGATTGGTGCGTTAGTGTGAGTCACGCTGGGAGTGGAGGGTTTCAGGAGTGACGTCGATGCCCAGGATTGGTGCGTTAGTGTGAGTCGCGCAGGGATTGGACAGCATATGGAGAAGCTGTGAAGGAAGTGATTTGAAAAGCTTAGTTGATTAAGAACTTCGAAAAAGAAAAATGATGTACTACGATCCACCTGAGAAAGAAAAAATCATGGTTTGGGAAAATTAAAGACCTATTTATGAAGGATAAGCCGATTGTGACTAGGGAAGGACAGATACTTCCTCCACCGAAATCGCCTGCATATTTTATGGTAGCGAAATATGGTTATTATACATGTATCTGGTTAGAGAATTGGGCAAAGTATACCAAAGAGGATGGAGTACTAGCATTTCCAGAAAATGGTTAGTTTAGTTTGGCAATATTACGAAACGTAAGAGATAGAATGATGAGGTTAGAACCGAAATCCAGACCTACCCAATTCGAGGCTTTGACTGAATGGGAAGAAGAGATGTATGAAAGGGAAAGGCATCGGAGTGGGAGAAGGTAAAATTACATATTTGGTAGACATTGTGGTCAAGAAAGTCATGATGACAGAATGAGAAGTTGGCGGAATGCGAATATGACTGATGGTATGTTTCCTCTGAGAAATACTGAAGAGACGAGTGGCAGGAAATGTACAGAAAAGAGAAATAACACTGGGTCAGAGGGTTACAGATATGGAGTGAGTGAATCAGAAGATGAAGTGCTGGAAGACATGTTTTATAAAAACTCACCTCCATATCAACAGAATTACACGTTAATGACGCCGAGTGCACTGGCAAAGGAGACTGTAATAAATAAAAATTTTGAGCAAATGCCACCTAATTTGGGAAAAATGAATCCATTTAAAGATTCTGAAATGTCACAACCCGTTAGAACTGGAAATGAAAATTCAGCAGAGTTAGCTAGATCTAATCTGGAATTAACTGAGAAAATTAGAGAATTATCTAAGAATATGGAAGCAGTGACAGTACCTGTAACTATAGACATCTGATACCTGTTTTTGATAAACTAAAAGATAGTGAGCATTGTATAACAGTCCCATATAATTGTGGTATGCAAAAGGAGAAAGAAAGGAGTGGTTCCGGAGGAAATGAATGGAAGGGTATGGCAGGAACATCAGGATTAAGTACCCCTAAAAATGTAACTGTAAATCAAAGTCCAGCGAGTAAGACACCTATGACAACAGAATCGGCAACCGAAACCCCAGATAGAATGATAGATAAAATAAGAACTGAGACAACCCCTGTAGGACCAACATCTGAAGAATTAAGTGATTGGTTAAGAAGTTTACAGAAAAAAGATACCGAACCACAACCTTTAGATGTAGCAAAATTAAAAGTAACATTAGAAGAGTTAATAGTAGGAACCATTCCAACTGAAAAATTAAAAGCATATCAGGATGAGGAGTTAATGTTTTTCTGCAAAAGTATAACTTGGAGAGCAAGGACTTTGCATGAAAAGTTAGAAGAGACAGCGAGTGAAATGGGAATCGATTTTGAGAAAATACGGTCATTACAAAAGCCATATAGGGTAGATTTTTCCGAAAAGGATATTGTAAACTTGAACACTACAGGGAGGTTGACCCAAATTAAAGAACTGATTGCATTGCTAAGGAAATGGGGTGATGTGGATCGAGGGAAAAGTAGATGGTTCAGAAAGAAAGAGGAAACTACAGATAAGGCCTTCTCAGCATTCCCAGTGAGAGAAAAAGAGCCAGTGGCAACAGAATGTCCCATGAGAGAAATTCCTGGAGGAGGATATGTGCATGTTCCATGGACTAGACAGGATATTTTGTCATTTACCAATGATTTTCCAAGGTTAAGAGAAAAACCAGTTGAATGGTACCGACAGGTGGAAAGGTTTGTCAAACTTTCAAAGGTGTTGTGGATAGATCTGAACGGTCTTTTTGATATAATTGTACCTGCAGATTTGTGGGCAGAATGTAAAATTACAATAGATTGGCCAACGCAAGAGTATCCTAGGGATCCTAAGACGGGAGCCCCTGATCCGGAGGTAATGAAAAAATATGATCAGGTAATTCCTTTTTTGAAAAATAAAGTACCTCTGAAAGAAACTGACTGGGTAAAAATTGACGGAACTCACCAGGAGGCTAAAGAATCAGTACATGCGTATTATGAAAGGTTATTGTTGGCTTTTAAACAATACAGTGGAGATGAGAAATTAAGTGAAAAGGATTTGAGTTATTTTGTGTACAGATTTGTTTATGGTTTAAAACCTGAGGTTAGTGAAATGATTAAACAGCATACAGTGGATTGGCAGAACAAAAAGATAGATGAAGTGTTACGACATGCAAAATATTTTAGTGATGAAATTGAAGCTAAACAGCGTAAACTGAAAGAAAAGGCGATGTGGGCACAGGTTAAGGTAGCCGAGCGACAAGAAGCCCAGTTGATCGAGCAAGCTAATGGTATGGGGCAAGCAAAACAAAAGCCTAATATTGGAAAAGGAAAAGGACAGATCAGCATAGAGAAAGCTAAAAAGAAATGGCAATGTCATAATTGCGGAAAATTAGGGCATTGGAAATCCGAGTGTAAATTGCCACCGAGAGCTAATGGTGATAATTCATCATTGAATCCACAGGTGCAGAATGAGGTGAGTTGCCAACCGCCGCGACAGCAGCAGGTTGTTACCCAACAGTGTCAGGTGTCAAAGCCACCTTTTCCACAGCACGTAAATCCTCAAAGATACAGTAATGAGACAGGATTCTACACCGAAGAACAGGTAACAAAGCTACCGTGCGCTGGTGCTGTTTCGCAGTATTGGCTGCAACGCAATGAGAGTGAGTCAGAAGAGAGTTATTGACGGTGCCTAGGAGAGGAAGAGGAGTGCGTACTTGGCGCAACTCTAGAGGTAGACCAGACAGGACCCTTTGTGGATGGAAAGGTGAATGAAGTGAACATTACTTTCCTAGTGGATACTGGTGCTACTCGTTCAACTGTTAGATCAGCTGAAGTTAAAAATCTTCCTCTCTCGGGTGAAACAATCCAAGTTGTCGGAGTTTCAAACAGACAGATAAAAGCTTATCTTACTGATCCTGTAAAGGTTAAAATAGGGAAATTCACTGATATGCATCGATTTGTCGTGTGTGACACTAGTCCTGTAAATCTGTTGGGGAGAGATTTGTTGTGCAAGATGAATTGCACCATCTTCTGTATCCCTTATGGTATAGCTTTTGAAACTCCTGATGAAGACGTATTGTATAGAATGACAATGGCAAACTTGGAACCTGAAATCACTGAGGAATTTGTTGTATTTGATCCAGAAGGATTGCCTCAAGAATTGAAGGAAACAGTGAAAACCGAAGTGTGGTATTTCACAGGAGAGGATGTTGGATTAATGAAAAGAGTAGATCCTGTGAAAATAATTGTAAAAGAAGGAGTAAATTACCCGACTATTCCTCAATATAAATTAACACCAGAGATAATTGCAGGATTAACGCATGTAATAGACAGAATGATTGAACAAGGAATTCTGAGAGAGATAATGAGTAGTCCATGTAACTCTCCGATCATGGGTTTGAAAAAGCCAAATAGGACCTTTAGGATAGTACAGGATTTCAGAAAGGTGAATAAAATTGTTGTCCCATGCTGTCCCATTGTGCCGAACCCTTCGGTAATTGTATATCAGATTCCCCATGATGCAGAATGGTACACAGTTATTGACTTGTGTCATGCTTTCTTTTCTATTCCATTGCACCCTGATAGCCAACAAATGTTTGCGTTCCGGTTCGGTGAGCGTATTTTCGCATGGTGCCGTTTCCCTCAAGGGTATACAGAAAGTCCATCAATATTTAATCAGATTCTAAAGAATTCACTGGAAGATTTAAAAATGCCCGAAAGTTCAGTGCTTGTGCAGTACATCAATGACCTATTGGTGGCATCGAAGACGCGAGAGGCATGCGTGGTTGACACAGTTGCACTGTTGAATCATTTGGCCGATGGAGGACTCAAAGTATCCCCATCAAAATGACAGTTTTGTTAGAAAGAAGTACAATACTTAGGTCATAAGATTGAAAAGGGCCTGAGAAAGGTGACTGTGGACAGAATAAAAATAATAAAAGGAATGAGAGCACCAATGACACAGAGAGAAGTCAGAATGTTTGTTGGAATGGTGGGATATTGTCGACAGTGGATCAGCAACTTCTCGCTGATTGCAAAACCACTGGTACGCTTGACAAAAAGTGTATGGGAAGGCTTTAATTGTGTTTTAGCTAGCTCTAATTCACCATCAACCAGTCCAACTAATTGGTCCATCGACCAAGTGGTGGAGTGCCTTGATGTTAAGGTCAGGATTCTATAGGTGCACGTGTATATAATGTATATAATGTAAAGAAATGTAATCCTGATAGGTAATAAGGTACCCACATGTCCAGCGCTTTTTCTCCTGTGTATGGATTTGAATGAGACGAGTGTGTGTTGGTGTTATGGGCCCCACCAATGAATGAGTGTATGGATGGGTTGTTGTGATTACGAATCTGTGACATAAGGAAAAGATGTAAATTTTGCCCCTTGCGCTGTATCACAGCCATAATTAAATATAGGTCTACGTGACATAAGCATGAAAGAAAACAAGGTAAACATCAGCAAAGACCTCCTTATTCTGTCGTATCATACAAATTAATACAAAATAATAACTTTAACCTGTGGCCATAGTGCTTAGATTATGAGACCCAACAAGGAAACATTACATTTTAGTATTTTCTACTCCTTCACGTTTGCAGGAAATCTCACAGTAACACCAATGAAAGCAATTGCACACTTCAATGCAAATGGTTGCCCAATGAACACATGAAACAGTGAATTTCTGCATTCATTGCATAACTAGCGCCTAATAACATAATTGTGAAAACAGTGATACAGGATGAATATCCACAAACTATCACACGCAATTTGTAGTAAAGCTCAGGAAGTAAATGAATACAAAGGACAGTGTCCACATGAAGAGCATCCAATCACAGGCAATAACCATCAATTGAGCCCAAGTGGGCAATGCGTAGCCTCACATATGGGGTCCTAATGCTAAAATTCACAAAGAAAATTAACCTGGCCATGTAGGTTAATCTAAAATGCAAATCTCAAAAAGAAATTATAGTTCATTAAATGCTGTGTCATCAAATACCCAAATATTTCATACATGGAATTAAAAGAGAATTCTAGCCACAATATCCACGTTCCCATCAAAGTATACTGTATGAAGGTACTGTACTTATGTTTTTACCTCATAGTATATTTCTTGAGATCACGGGGATTCAAATATTGCAAACTGAGATCGACCACTGCACTACTCCAGAAGCCAGATTTACTGGTCCAAGCATGTCTGAACCTGTGGAAATCAGAGAGACTAGACAGTGGTACCCTATAGGCCTCAGCACCTAACTTGCAATCCCTAACTTATATATGTATAACCTGGAACTACCAAGAGGAAAGTGTGCACACTGAGAAACACCCACTGTCACAATGTAATTCCAATACAGGAATATAACAATTTAAACAAACAGCACAGGTGCACCACAAAAAGACTCAGACAAGGAGTGTTATATAATCCATGTCCACAAGTGTTCTTCCAAAGTCTTCCTTTAATTCAATGAAGTTTTTAAAAACATGATAGAGATGATCAAAAAGCACAGTTGACGCGTTTCGCCCTTATCAGAAGGACTTCTTCAGGGCAAAATAAATCTGTTCTATTGTTGGCGTTATGCAGTAGTCCACATGGCAAGCCAAATTAGAGGTATAAAATGCTTCCTTCATCAATGTATTATGTTTAGGAATGAAGCAGCGCTTTATCTGCGGTAAAAGAAGGATGGAAGTATGATAACTCCCAATTTAGAGGAATACTTTCATCCTCAAATGTATTATGTTTGAAATTTAAATGGCGCTTTATCTACAATGAAGAATAGATGGGTGTATGATGATTCCAGGCATTTAGAATCCAAACTCCCAGGTCAGGTTAGTCTTCTTTGATACCTTTCTCCCTGACCTGGGAGTTTGGATTCTAAATGCTGGGTAATATTTTTAACGGTTGCTCTAAATTTGTTATGTTTCTCTTCACAGGTCCTTTTTTAAGTCTCATCTAGCGTTGCAGCGTGAATGTGCTGCCATCGCTTTGCGAGGCATGAAGTATACACTATAGTGTGGAAGCTCTCTCTGGCCCATCTTTTTAATTGGCTTGGGTCCTAAATACTGCCTTCCGATTGGTTTTGGGCATTGTTAGTCCCTCATCCTGAAGAGCATGTCGTAATTTGTATCCTTCCACAGCTATCGGCCCCTTTACTCCTGCACTATTTTCTTCCCTGTCTTCCCTCCCCCAGGCCCCCCACAGTCCGTAACTCCTTGGACCCCGCCCACCCACCTTCCTGCACACTTTTCACTGGTACTCCAGGGAGAGAGGTGCCCAGGAGCAACGGCAGAAAAAACTTGCAGCTGCCACACGAAGTCCAAGGAGGAAAGTAAAACAGGGCGGTCCTCCCGGATGCACCTGGAGCAGCCCGCCTGTGGCCAAGAAAAATCAATCGGGCAGCTTGCATCGGGAGACTGGCTGGCTTTCGGAAATACACAGAGGTGCCCAGAGCCGTAGATGCCTCTTTCAAGTTCGCGATAAGTTGCACCTTTGCCAATGCTTGTTATTTTTTGCGCACGGTGCGCTCTTTCACTTTCATTGTTGTTTCATAATGGCGGCCACTCCACACACCACTCATGGGACCCTGCCCGTCTCTGAGCTCCCGCACAGCCGGTGACATCCATGAACCCACTTTTTGTTCACTCTTAATAATACTGCCACGTCTCACGTTTCCATTCCTACCAAGAGTTTCAATGCGGGAGCAGTGCAGTCGGGGGAGGAAGCCGATGCTACACTCACTTTGGCTGCACGAAATGTGGTTTGAGGTCGCCAGTCTACGAAGCCATCGGACTTAAAATTACCCGAGCCCGCAAGATCTCCTTTACTTCGTTTTGCGTGCGTGTGTGCCTAAAAATGTGCGACTGTGTGTGTAAATTTCAAGAAATTAGCATTTTTGTGCGAGAGAGCACTTGTATTTATTGTATGTGTGTGATTAAATATTTGTGTGTTTGAACATCTGTTGCTGCATACCGTGCGTGTGCACTGCTTCCGTGAGAGTACTTTTCTAAATATAGCCATATGTGTGTGTGAGTATTGTATGCTTCAGAGTGCATTCCTCCGCACACGTGTATACGTTGGCTGTGGAGACCTCGAGACATCAACAGACATTTGGCTTGGGTTTGAAGTACTTGTTCAATTACACGGCTTTCACTCGGAGGCCGTGTCCACAGTTGAGTGGACAAATTGAATCCATTGAGTGGTTTTGTGTTTGGACTGGAACTGTTTCAAGTGCTTTCACAATCTTGTAGATATTTCTTAGGATTGTATGCTTTACGAACAATTTTTTTTGCCTACGGACTTCTGAAGTTTTGCAGTGATTTGTACACTATGTTGTTGGGGTATTATGGGAATAGTAGTTCATGCATCACTTGGATGTAACCGCGAGGCCGGCATTTGAGTTTTAAAAGTACACATTACGTGTCTTCAGCCTCACGTCTATAAAAACTTCATTTCCCCAGGATGCTCAAAACGTAGGTTTATGACCATTTAATCTGGCTACGACACAAGCAAAGGTCACGGGCTGGGCCCGGATGAGTCTTCATACCAATTAATGAAATACTGAAGGTTGAATAGGTCTCTCCAGTGTCACACATAGTTTTTTTTTTGGCGCAGCACGGACTGAGGGGGTTTGCGCTTAAATATTCGTTTTTGTTATGTGTTATGTTATGTTAACGGGTCTTGTAAAGCGCCTGGTTACACTAGGAACAGTGTGTCCCCGCGCTGCGGTGGGGCAGCAAAAGCAGAACTCGGTCTATTTGTGGGGGAAGAGGAGAGTCTTTAGCTTCTTCCTAAAAATACCTTCCGCTGGTTCTAATCAGAGGCACACAGGTAGTTTATTCCAGGCTTGAGCCGCCAAGAGCCGGAAAGACCGGCCGCCCATTCTGGCTCTTTTTATCATAGGGACACATAGTAGGCCCAGTCCCTCAGATCTGAGGCGGCGGGTGGGATTGTAGGGAGTGAGAAGGTTACGCAGGTAGGTAGGAGCGGTCCCCTGCAAAATGCGGTGGCATACACATAATGCCTTAAAACGAGCTCGTTCCCGGATAGGGAGCCAATGAAGAGAGGCTAGAGTCGGTTTAGAGGGAGCTCTCCTGGGACGCTTCAGGACTAGACGGGCCGCTGTGCTCTGAACGCATTGAAGTCTCTGAGTGCACCTTTCTGTGGTCCCCAGAAGGAGGACGTTGCCATAGTCAAGGCGGGAAGTCACAAGTGCATGGACCATGGTCTTCCTGGCTGCAGTGGGCAATATATCAAGGGTTTTCCTGAGATTTTTTAGTATTCCGTAACAAGTGCCAGCCACCCGCCTAGTGTGGTAATCAAACGAGAGGTGGGTGTCAATCCAGACCCCAAGGTTTTTAGCTTGGGCACAAGGTATGGGAGTGGGTCCCAAATCTTGCGGCCACCACGCAGATGACCAGACAGAGGGGGCTTTCCCCACTATCAGCACCTCCGTCTTGTTGCCATTGAGCTTTAAGCAGTTAATATCCATCCAGGCCGCAAGTTCCTGGAGGCACGCCACCAAGTTGGGCGCTGCTGTTTGTTGGTCTTGAGTCAAGGACACCACCAACTGGGTGTCATCGGCATAAGACACCACTCCAATCCCAAAACCTTCAGCAATCTCGGCCAAGGGAGCCACGTAAAGATTAAAGAGGGTGGGGCTTAAAATTGAGCCCTGGGGGACTCCCTGCTGCAGTGCCATCACTTTGGAATAGAATTTCCCCTGCTTCACCTGGAAGCTACGGTTGTTTAAGAAAGAGATGAGCCAGTCCAAGGCCTTCCCAGACACACCTCCCTTCTTCAGACGATCGGCCAGAATCTTGTGGGCCACAGTATCAAAGGCCGCACTGAGGTCGAGCAGGATTAGAGCGACAGTTTGGCCTGCGTCCACATATTGCCGGATGGTCTCAGTGGCCAGAAGAAGGGCGGATTCTGTCGAGTGGCATGAGCGGAAGCCCGACTGGGTGGGATGGAGGAGGTGGGAATTCTCAATGTGCGTCGTGAGCTGCTGGTTGACCACTTTCTCTGCAATCTTGGCAAAGTAGGGGAGCAGAGAAATGGGTCGTAAATTCTCAAGGCGATCAAGGCCCAGGTGCGGTTTTTTGGGGAGGGGGAAAACGACTGCCTCCTTCCAGCGACGAGGGACCGTGCTGGTATTAAATGAGATCTCCAGGAGGTATCTGATAAAGGGTTCCAGAGTTTCTAAGCATCCCTCGAGTTTTCTTGGGGAGGCCTGGTCTTTGGGAGACCCTGATTTAACGCTCCTGCAGATTTTTATCAGAGTTTCCGGGGAGGGAATTTAGAAGTTCTCAAGCTTTTCCTCCTGTGCAACAATAGTGTGGCGAGAAGTAACCCATCTATCTTGGTCAGCCAGAGCCACATCAGGAAAAGAAGAGTAGATATTAGTTACCTTCTCGGAGAAGAATTCCGCTATTTGGTTGCAGCGTTCGGTTGACCCTACAACAGGCACTGCTCTTGAGTCTAAAGAGGAGATCTCTCTATAGACCCTAAATAATTCTCTTGTGGAATTTTCAGCAGACCTGATACTTTCTTGGTAGTATTCAGCCTTGGTTTTCCTGATAAGCCTATGATGGGCTTTCAGCGTAGTTTTATAAACATTTTTCCCTTGCGTAGAGAAGTTCATCCTCCATAATCTTTCTAGGCGTTTACACTCTGTTTTGGCAACTCTAAGAGTATTATTGAACCAAGGGGCAGATTTTTTTAATCTGGTTGGAGTTTTACATGTCCATGGAGCAGTTATATTAAGGGCTTCCTTTATCATCCCGTCCAGTTCAAGACAAGCACTATCAGCGTCCTTAGCCTCGGGCGGGCCCCCTCTTAGGAGGGCACTCTTGAACTTGACTGGGGAAAAGCCAGCCCACTTCCGACATGTTATCCCCTCCAATAAGTGTTCTTTCACCTTCGGAGTGGGGGTCCGAAGCATGAAAGGGACTAAAAAGTGGTCCGTCCAGATCATAGGGAGGGGAGTGCTGACTACCACCTCCTCCCAGTTGGTAAAGATAGGGTCAAGCAAGTGGCCCTTCTGATGGGTAGGGCCCGTGACACTAAGTTGGAGTTGAAGTGTCGCTAGGTCCTGGCGCAAGGTTTGTGCCATTATACAGCCGGCATCCTCGAGGTGTAGATTGAGATCGCCTAGCACAATGAGCTTGCTATAAAGGAGAGCGGGTAGGGTGAGGTATTCAATCAAACTTGAGACAAACCGGGATGAATACCCTGGGGGCCTGTATGCCCGGAGACCTTTAATGATATACCTGCTATCTGTCGTGATAGTAAATAGACCGGCCTCACAGTCAGTGATGGAAATAGGCTCAAGTGTACATTGAATATCATGTTTAAAAATTATAGCCACGCCGCCACCCCTACCAGAGTTCCTATCAATGTGGTTAATAGAATACCCGACTGGCAGAGCTTCGAGGAGTTCAGGAGAAGCATAGTCGTCCAGCCAGGTTTCAGTGAGAAACATAATATCGACCTGATTGTCAATCAAGAGGTCGTGAATCTCTAGTCTGTGTTTCTTGAGAGAGCGGCAGTTGAGGAGGCCGCAAGTAAGAGAGGGTGAGTCCATCTTACCCTCAGATGAGGTGGTGAATTTAAAAGGGCAGTGACTACAGGCTCTAGTTAGGCTGTCAACATACATAGAATGAGTGCAGGTATCAGCAGATTTAGGGCGAAGAGCACGAAGGCTGTGACTATTGTAACGTACTACCCTGCTGCAACTACCAGGGGGACTGGCCCCGGACCCCGAACGGCCGCGGACGGGCGCAGACGGGCTTGCCTTAGGCGCGCCTTCGGCGTGCCAGCGGCGCGCCCGCTGCGCGCGTCCGCTGCGCGGGCGCCGGAGCATGCGCATTTAGCCTCCCCACAGCCTGAGTGACCCGGAAGTGCCTTGTCCTGACCTTCTCCGCCCTCCGCGCAACGGTACTAGTTACCGCGTCGGACCGGGGCGGGAAGGAGGAAGAAAGGAACAGAGGCACACAAAACCCCAGGTGAGCTGCCAACAAAGTTAAAAGCTTCATGTTTTAAAAGGTTAAAAGTTTAAAATAAAGCACAATTATCACAGGCTAAAAGTCGGACTCAGTTAAAAATTGCACGCATTGCTTTCACTCCCAACGCATCCACCGGTATCCGCCAAGCGGCTAAGGGTACTGCCACTGCCCTGTACACCGCTGCGCGGGCGCCGGAGCATGCGCATTTAGCCTCCCCACAGCCTGAGTGACCCGGAAGTGCCTTGTCCTGACCTTCTCCGCCCTCCGCGCAACGGTACTAGTTACCGCGTCGGACCGGGGCGGGAAGGAGGAAGAAAGGAACAGAGGCACACAAAACCCCAGGTGAGCTGCCAACAAAGTTAAAAGCTTCAAGTTTTAAAAGGTTAAAAGTTTAAAATAAAGCACAATTATCACAGGCTAAAAGTCGGACTCAGTTAAAAATTGCACGCATTGCTTTCACTCCCAACGCATCCACCGGTATCCGCCAAGCGGCTAAGGGTACTGCCACTGCCCTGTACACCGCTGCGCGGGCGCCGGAGCATGCGCATTTAGCCTCCCCACAGCCTGAGTGACCCGGAAGTGCCTTGTCCTGACCTTCTCCGCCCTCCGCGCAACGGTACTAGTTACCGCGTCGGACCGGGGCGGGAAGGAGGAAGAAAGGAACAGAGGCACACAAAACCCCAGGTGAGCTGCCAACAAAGTTAAAAGCTTCAAGTTTTAAAAGGTTAAAAGTTTAAAATAAAGCACAATTATCACAGGCTAAAAGTCGGACTCAGTTAAAAATTGCACGCATTGCTTTCACTCCCAACGCATCCACCGGTATCCGCCAAGCGGCTAAGGGTACTGCCACTGCCCTGTACACCGCTTTTTTAATTTGATATGGTATTTTTACATGTCCCTATATTGCAAGAAGATGCCTTCTCTGTGTAGTAGTCAATTTTGTATATGTTGAACACATGGCAAAGTGGTCAGAGCATGCATTACGCGTTTAATATGAGCATTTCATGCACTATGCATTTCTATGTTTTCAGCTGTAGTAGTATCCACTAGCCATACATAATGCACTTATC
This sequence comes from Triturus cristatus, assembly GCF_964204655.1. Taxonomy (NCBI): domain Eukaryota; kingdom Metazoa; phylum Chordata; class Amphibia; order Caudata; family Salamandridae; genus Triturus; species Triturus cristatus. Next base: position 92,880,373 of record NC_140589.1, on the reverse strand, counting down.
ATGAAGGTATCTCTCGGTTTCCCACAGGGTCCCAAAGGCGAGACCGATTGCATTGCAAATGCTTGTTTATGTATTCCCTGCTGTAACTTTTGAGATACTTCTTGTGTTCAAGTTTATACTGCAACCTGTTTTAAAACTATTACCATGTACCCTCCTTTGTACAGCGCTCTAATACCCATCTTTGGGTCATGTTTGTGCTTTATAAAAAATTTCAAATTTATAAAATAAATAAATAAAGGATAGCAGGTTTATAACCTCTGTCTCAGAACCATTGCAACATGACTTTGCATTCCTTCTCAAAACCTGCCTCAGTGCTGCAATTTCTACAGGCTCTTAGGAGGTCACCGTAGGGGATGCTCTCAATGAGATTTCTAGGGTGACTGCAAAATGCATGACGCAAAGTGTTGCCCGCCATAGGTTTCCTGTGGAGTTTAGTGGTTCCGAGCACAGATGTGAACGAAGCAGGTGGCGCTTCAGGCAGACGTGGACTCGGTGGGTAACCGCACCTTAGACCTAGAAGCAAAATTCCAAGAACTAGACGGTCGAATGCAGCCCTTGCACGACGGATCGGCCAATTTGAACTACACGCCGCCATGCTCATATGCAAAAACCTTGAAAACCGTTCCCGCAGAGACAACATCAGGGTGAAAGTCCTGGAGGTAATATGCGAAGGGCCAGACCAGGAATTATTCATGGTAGGTCTTTTCTACACGGTCCTGAGGGAGGGCTGCCCAGAGGTCCCACTGGAACGAGTACACAGGGTGGGCCCACAGCTAAAAGGAGGAAACAGGCGCCCAAGGGACATTCTGGCTAAATTCAGCTCCTTTAAAACTAAAGAACTGATCCTTCGGAAGGCTAGATGCAGCGACAAGGTCACATTTCTAGGCACAACATGCTCTCTCTTTGAAAACGTGGCCCAAGCCACATTGGCACGCAGACAACAATTCCGCCCAATTACAGATGCTCTAGGGGAATGTCACTTACCTTTCTGGCATAGCCTTCCTGCTCGACAATAAATCATACCAGTTTACAGAAATGGAAGAGGTGGCGGGCCTGCTCGGTCTTTAGGACAACCCACCGCAACCGGCAACAACCACAGGAGAAGACCGCTTAGGGCAGGCAATATAACAACGCTCGCCCGGCCCATGGCAGATGCCCAAGAGAGGTGGCAAGAAGACGAAAAGCAGAGAACTCTGGAAGCTCTGGTCCCCTGACCCGAGTCAGAACTATTTTGCCCCCTTTACCTGATGGCATAGGCAATGACATCGATCGAAATAAGGGAAGAAAATGTGGCAGAGTCTCCCTTTGCCTGGGGGCCTTGGGCTTAGAACTATGTTAGCAGGGAGCATATCTCTTTTATTAGCCAACGATGAATTTGTTCTCTCCAACTCAAAGTTTGTGACTTGCTCGACGTCCAGTGTTCCACTACTTATGCAAACGGGGCTCTGGGAGCGGAAGTGGACTCGCCCGTGGAGCTGCCTAGGGGGATGATCTCCAATCACTTTGGGGACTTTCAAGCTCAAAGTTACTCTTCATATTTGTTTTTAATGTCTTCTACCGTGGTGTTTAAAGATGTGGTTTTTATGACTGGTCTATGGAAGGGTGGGGGGAGTGTGGGGTGTCTGGGATTTGGGTGGATTCGTGCCTGGGGGGGGGCACTGGTTGGGTTGCCCGTGCAGTGGTGCCGTATGCCCAGTGTTAAAAGGCAGTTAGTTGCCGGTCATGGAATGTAAGGAGTCTTAACTCCCCTAATAAGAGGCAATGCTTGTGGAAATATTTGGGGGATCATCATGTTAAGATACTGAAATTAGAGGAAACCCACTTAAAGAAGGGGAAGACCTTTGCCTAAAACACAAAGCCTATCCCTTAATATTCCGCTCTTCGTCCACCACTAAACAGAATGGGGTCGCCCTCCTTTTCCACTCCTCCGTTCACTTCCACCCTCACAACACTAAAACTGACAAAGCGAGCAGGTTTCTTATGGTCAAAGGGGTCTTGCAGAGACGACCATGCACCATAGACACGGTATACGCGCCCAACGCTGGGCAATCAGATTGGATTTTCTCATCAAATTCTTACTGGCACTGGAGGGCTTTGCTACGGGGGACATAATACTGCTGGGAGATTTCAATCTTATCTGGGACCCTACCGTAGACACGACCCACCCACATAGGTCAGCAGGAGGGGCCCGATTCACAGAACAAACTTAAGACTAAATCCTAAACTTAGTACCATTCTGGTATTCACAGAATGCACCTAGTACTTCTGGTATTCACAGAATGAACTTACTACTTTTGCTATTCACAGAATGAACTTAGTACTTTTGCTATTCACAGAATGGATTTACGACTCCTAAACTTACGTCCGCACTCGGGCCGGAAATTCCGGCCCGGAGGCGGAGCTTCCGGCCCGGAGGCGGAGCTTCCGGGCCGGAGGCGGGGTTTCCGGGCCGGAGGCGGAGCTTCCGGCCCGGAGGTGGGTATTCCGGCCGATTTAGCTATGGCTGAAATCTCCACCTCTGGGCCGGAAGCTCCGCCTCCGGCCCGGAAGCTCCGCCTCCGGCCCGGAAACCCCGCCTCCGGGCCGGAAGCTCCGCCTCCGGGCCGGAAGCTCCGCCTCCGGGCCGGAATTTCCGGCCCGAGTGCGGACGTAAGTTTAGGAGTCGTAAATCCATTCTGTGAATAGCAAAAGTACTAAGTTCATTCTGTGAATAGCAAAAGTAGTAAGTTCATTCTGTGAATACCAGAAGTACTAGGTGCATTCTGTGAATACCAGAATGGTACTAAGTTTAGGATTTAGTCTTAAGTTTGTTCTGTGAATCGGGCCCGAGGAGTCTTTAGTAAGTCCCTTAAAGCTTCTTTGCATCGCTTGGGAAGATACATGGTGGGTTCTTAATCCCTCAACACAAGACTACTCGTTCTTCTCTCACTCTCACAGATCATACATAGGATTGATCATATTTTTACCAGTGAAACACTCCACCAGTCACTCTCTCCGGGGCTCATTTGCATCTGATTTGCCTCTCAGATCACGCCCCACTGGAAATACTGATCAACCAGCCGGCCCGCGCTCTATACTCGTTAGATGGTACTTTCACAATTTTTTTAGCAGAGACAGGCTACTCCCTGATGACCTGAGGAAGTCGATTAAGGATTTCTTTACAACTAATGACCCCGTAGACACCTCCCACGTGAACAATTGGGACGCCTTCAAGGCAGTCATGAGGGGTAAATGTATTGCTTTGGAAATTAGCCTAAAAAACAACAGAAAAGGGAACAGCTTTTACTAGAAAGGGAGCTCTGAGTGGCGGAAAAAGCACACAAAGATGCCCCGTCTGTACAGACCCTAAGGCAGGTAACGGCAGTAAAAGGGAAACTACAGGCCATATATACCAACAGAGCGGCAAAGACCATTTTACGCCTTCAAGCCCGAGGATATGATGGGGGCAATAAAATAGGCTGGCTGCTGGCGCGACAGCTAAGAGCAAAATAGGAAAAGGAGTATGTTAAACACATAGTCGACGAAGGGGGGAGCAAACGCGTTCTGGGATTTCTATCGCTCACTTTATACAGCAGAACCCTTAACAGAGCAGGACCAGTCTCGCTACCTAGATTCACTAGAGCTGCCGCAGGATTCCCCTCACACCAGTAGTGAACTTGCAAACCTATCTCAACAGAGAGGAGGTCCAGAAGGCGATAGACACCCTTAAACTTCAGAAAGTCCCTGGTCCCAACGGGCTGAATGGGCAGTTTTAACAAACATTTGCCTCAGAGTTAACCCCCATCTAACAAACCACTTCAATGAAATAGCGGCCCCACAACAGGTATCTCCGACTATGGGGAAAGCTTTAATCACCATAATCCCCAAGACTGGGAAGGATCCACAATTGTGTGCTACTTATTGGCCCATAGCCCTCCTAAACCTGGATGCTAAACTCTACTCTAAAATATTGGCCAGCCGATTAGAAAATGTCCTACCTACGCTAATACACCTCAATCAATCTGGCTTTATTGAAGGTCGGCAGATCCACGATAATTTGCGCAGGATAATACATTTGATTGATAAAGTGCAGAACAAACATATCCTGGCGAACATTTTCTCACTAGATGCAGAGAAGGACTTTGACCGTGTTGATAGGTCCTTCTTACATCACACCCTATGCCGCATCGGGTTTAGACAGTTTTTTATAGGAATGGTGCAGGCTAACTACCACTCCCTCAAATCCTGAGTTCTTGTAAACGGTGATGCCTCGGATTCCTTTCAGCTTTCACGTGGTACAAGGCAGGGCTGCCCCCTTTCTCCCATGCTTTTTGCCCTTGAGCCATTTGCAATACGGATAAGGGCTAACCCAGATATTTGTGGGGTCAAACTCGGTCCAGATGAGCACAAAATCTTGCTCTTTGCAGACAATGTCTTACTACCCATCACCGACCTTTCGACATCGCTGCCGGCTATACAAACAGAACTCAATCACTTTGAAAAGGCAGCGGGATTCAAAGTCAATCTGTCTAAATCTTTTCTACTTAACCTAACACTGCCCCAAGCATGGATGGCAACCATCGAGGGGACATCCCCTTTTGTTGCGTACACAAGAAATCACCTACCTGGGCATTAAAATCCCCCCCAAGCTAACAGACCTCTATAAGGCTAACTTCCCCCCTTACAGTGGCAGCTCAAATTTGACTTAAAAAATGGGGGTCTTCATTCATCTCTTGGATAGGCAGAATAAATGCAATCAAGATGAATGTCCTACCCCATCTTCTCTACCTTTTTCAGGGTCTCCTGATCACAGCAGATAAAGAACTGTTCCCAGAACTGAAGAAAATGACCACCAAATGTATCTGGCAGGGGCAGAGGGCTCGTCTATCCAAACAGCTATTGACCAGACCACGATTGGAGGGTGGGTTGGCCCTTCCTGATTTATGCTTGCACTATCAACCTGCTCAGCTTCGGGTTATGGCTGAGTTGTACCTTAAAGCCTCCGACAAACACTGGCTCCATATTGATAGGCAGATAGCGGGTAGAACCATATAGGACCTTACATGAAAACAGAAGCTTGTCAGGCCGCCTAACGTATACCTCGGCACCCCCACAGCCACTACACTCCAAATATGGGACAACGTTACCAATACACTGCCTTTAGGGCCTTTCCATCTCCCTACACCCCTATTCACTTCAATCCAGCCTTCCCCCCAGTGCTACTAGAGGGCCCTTTGATAAATGGAGGGAGGGTTGATGTATCATGTTTTCCGACCTCACCAAGCAAGGTGAACTACTTTCCTTTGCGGAATGCGCAGCCCTTTTTAAGCTGCCGCCCACCGAAGAATATCATTACCTCCAGCTAAAACACTGGGTGCAACAACCCCAGGTGCTGCTGGCCGCGACCAGGGACTTGCTCCCAATTGAGAGATTTATGCAATCTGGCAGTACTACTAAGGGCTGCATATCTTTTCTGTATTCTCTTCTTTTAACAGTGGGGCCCCAGTTGGATTTACGACACAGAATGTTTTGGGACGCCCTGGTACCCGCCCCCATAGGGCAGAAATAGTGGGGTTCCCTGTACAAAGACATCATCAAATACAATCGCTCTATGTTTTTAAGAGAAGCCCACTACAAAATGATGTACGAATGGTACTTATATCCCCAGAAATTACACTATATATTCTCAAATACCTCAGACAAATGTTGGCAGGGCTGTGGGCTTCTGGGATACTTCCGTCATATTTGGTGTAACTGCCCCTCCATCCAACCCTTCTGAAAATAAATCCTCTCCCAAATCAAACAGATTCTGGGTTACCCCGTCCCAGATACCGTAGAACATACCCTACTGGGAGTGCGGGACCCTAGTCTGAAATATCAGACCCAAGGGGATTGCTCGATTATGTGGCTATGTCTAGGGTCAGCCAAGATGGCAATTGCCACAGTCTGGAAGAAGCCGGAGGCCCCTTCCATTATCCAATGGCATGCTGTGGCGGGCACTGGCCCTTGAACGGATGATGGACATAGTCGATGACGCACATTTGGGCTTTGACTACTTCTGGAGCCCATTGGTGGGTTACCTGCGGAGGGGTTGCCTCTATTCACCTGTGGACCCAAGTTGGGGGTACTACAACTCTTTCAGATCTAACAGGCCTGGCATCGCCCTGTGCTGCCCCCGGCCCCACTGGATCATTAACATTAAACACCACGGAAATGTGTTTACTATGTTTTTCTCTTTATTTTTTTTGTTTTCTTCAAAGTTATGTTCTCTTTTTTGGCTCTCGAGCCCAGACTGCTGACGTAACCTGGAACTTTTAAGCTGAATTTTTGAGGAGCTGAAATGATGGGCTCACCATATCTGGGAATTGTTCAAAGCGAGCTATGCTGAGACCTTGTGGAAAAGCTGTGTTTTAGTTTCAGATATCTGTAACCCTTGGCATATGAACTGTGCTCAGTTGAGATACAAATGTTGTATATCCTTGTAAAAACCAACAAAAAGATTTTGACAAAAATTAAAAAAACGAAAATTATCCAATTCGCTTTAAACTTAACTGGTTTTTCGATTAATCATAATGCCAGGGATGGCACAAAGCCATCCTAACCTGCACTTCTCACTATCTCACGATTTCGCACACCTGCAGCCAGCACACCATCAGACTAGATATGTAGAAGTGCCAAGAGGTTCAAGCTGCAAAAACATTCGGAGAGGTAATAAACTAGTCTCTTATATCTTGGTGGTGTTGAGCTAGGCGCTGAGCATCCGAGTCTGGCTGGGGTGCCTGCAGTGTTTGAGGCATTGGCTTACTTACAAAAAAGATTCTGCTTTCAGCCAACAAGTTTTGTGCAGCTTGCTAGTTTGCCTGATTGGGCTTAAATAGTCTCCTCCTTTCTGCATTACTAGTTGTGAAAACATATTCCACAGTTGTTGGGAAGGGTGGGGAACAGAAAGAGAGTATGGAAAATGACCTTCATGAAGAGTCCGGGTCTCCTATTCCATGTCCCCTTCACAAGAAACACGCAGCTAACCCCTCCATTCAGGATGGTGAGGTTGGTGGTGCATGATTAATGGTGGGGCTCAAGCACTCTGAGTCAAGATGGGGAATGCAGAGGGCGTGGCTCAGCGCAGAAGACGATGGCCGCTGACTAGCGCTGCTCCGGCAAAAGTCCATCAATAACCCCTAAATATCCGTGCAATCTATCCGAAGTGGAACCCAACACAACAGCGGCGTGTCCAAAGTCAGAGCAGAATCAATAGAGGCGCTCGAGATATCCGAGGCTGGAGGTCGGGCCTGGCTGGGCTGCAGAAGCCGCAACCTGGCGTGAACGGCGTACGTGGAGACAGGCTGGTGACGGAGGCTGCCGTGAGTGAAAAACGTAACAAGCATTGGCATAGCCAATAGGTCTCGCTTTTGGGACCTTATAAGTGTTTGGTTATCCAGCACAATATCCTTTGTGCAACAACATCAAGTGTTGCATGGCTAAACACTTATAAGGTCCCAAAAGCGACACCTATTGGCTATGTCAATGCTTGTTTAAATTTGGTAAGTAACTACAGCAGTCTAGAAAAGATTGGACGTGAAAAGGAGATAAAATGAAACCACGTCAGTGGAAACGCGATAATAATAAAAACAGGTTCTTCAACAGGCAAAGTGTGAATTGTTCCTCTCCTTCCTGGTGCCGGTATAATGTTCTACTTGCCTGGCATGGCTAATCTGAAGCACAAAAGCTACACCGTGCTTAGTATGCATTATGGCAACAGAACAGACGTTCTATCTAGCCTTTGCTGCCCAATTCATGTTCTTTTGCAGCGTAACAGGAGACATGAGGCACCTCCCGTCCCAGCCCTTTAAACTCTACACGTGGTTTCTTTAATTGGATAACATTCAAGCTAAGCCGCGGTTAAAGAACAACTACAACAAAGAATGCCTTCTGTGTAGCATGGGCACTGCCAAAACTCCAAACTGGAAATAATGCTTTCTCTTATGGAACAAACGGTTGTTTCCATATTTTGATCAGCTGCATAAACTTCGAATTTCTCTCGAATTAAGAAATCTGGACCTTTCTCCGTCCAGATGGCAGCCGTGGTAACAAAAGGTAATCTTCTGTGTCTGGTGTTGGCTGAGAAGTGTCCATGGTATAAATCGAACTGTTCTCTGCTTACAAGCGAATATTATAAAACATATTTTGCGTGCACATATATCTTGTACGTTAAAGTGTTTAGTAATGCCTTTTGTTTTGTGTTTCCCTTCACAGCTACTGGTTGTGATTTCAATTGTGCCGGAGGATCTTCATTAGTGGAGATTTCACTAAGCTCCTTCATTAGTGAAAAGAAGGCTGTCAGACGAGATCTTTTGCATGCAAGGAGAATGTCAGCCTTACCTCGGTCATTTGTAACATAATAAGCACAAGCACAATGATTGCAATGCGGGAGCACTGGGGGAAGGGTAGAAATAACGCCTGCGCAACATCTGTCCTTGTGTAACGTACCTGATGCTCATGTAAAGAGCTCCAATAGCTTCGGGTCATAAACCGGCAAAAAAACATCTTGTGATCCTGGGCAAATCACTTAATCTCCCCCTGCCCACCCAAAATGAATGTATCCCTGTGAAACGTAACTGGTGCTCATGTAAAGCGCTCCAATGTATTTAGGGCGAGTTGGCACTAAACAAAAATTGAAATAAGTATTACTGAGGGCTCGTGCATTCCCACAGGATCATGAAGACTTTGTGCGCGTGTGTTATAATGCGGGCATTATCATGGCGCCATTAATAAAGTTCAATGCTTCGTGAGATTAATGTGCCGATGCTGGCCGCATAAACAGATAGAACTTCTGCTGCTCAAAGAGCCTCTTGAGTTAAAAATTAATGTGACTCTCTGAATATGTGTATTACAAACAGGGTCATTTGTTACAGAAATCTAGGAACTTTCACAACAAGCAAATGGTGCATGCGAAAGTGATCGCGAGCAAGACGTGCGGCCGCCACCGGGAGTTGTGTGCGCACGCACGCAAAAAGAAAATTAAAAACAAGGCATGCAGAGAGGGGAGTTGGGAGTGCAATGAGCAAGGGTGTTGAGAAAAGCATTTGTACATAAACAACAATTTATGGTGCAGAGTTAGTCGGCGAAGCGGGCTTGTAATAAGCAGTATTACAAAAAGAAGGAAAAACAAGACAAGCCCGGCGGAGCGTGGCGCGCGCGCTTGGCGGGGGCGGGGGAGCGCATTCCAGGCGGGGGGAGCGGACCCTTTGAAGTGCGATGCCAAACGGATTGCATGGCGGCACGATGCACGTGATTGTGCGCGTGCTCGCCATGCAATCCGCTTTTCGGAGCACTTTTGGGAGCCCCTTACAATAGTCTTGCTTTGCGATCGGTTACGCGATAGCAAGGCGAGACCTAAAAAGGAAAGTGCGGAGGGAGACGGGCACTCATCCAGAGAGCTTCGGCTGCCGGAGGTACGGGGGCGGAATCAATCAGGGGCTTAAAGCACGTGGGCCTGTGGGAGGAATCGAGCAAGAAGAGGGTTGCCCCGCTCCAGAGTCGAGCGGCAACCCAGTAAAGACAGACATAGGCCGGACAGAGAGCCGTATTTGGAAGCGCAAGCAGTGGGGAGAAGTGCGGCTGGGCGGTTCCCCCCCACCCCCCACCCCTGTTCAACAGTGATGAGGCTCCATTTAGAAACTGAGCAAATAAACATTTGAAAGAAGACGGGCCAACCTCTTCCCCCGCCCCCTCAGCTGCATGGAGAGATAGAAGGCCTAACAGGGGCAGAAAACACCGGGAGACATAACCCCCACAAATGAAGTACTGCCCTCCGGCCTCAACTACTGACAGCTGGAGACTGGGTAGAGCGGCTGCCCCACAGAGGCGGGTAAAAGGGACATCCGGGCAATCTTCTACTGAAATTTCCGGCGGCTTGGCAGGGGCCGAGGTGATGTGGCTTCCCAGTAAAAAGGCAGACAGTTCAGCGCTGGCGCAATTGGCCTAAACACTATAGCACGTGCATGGCGCACTCCTGAAGAAAGTTACAAGGTGCAGACAACCACATACAAGGGGCCAGTCTAGAAGCATGATAAAAGAAGACACCTGGACTAAAGTTGCTGCGGGTGGGGGAAACCCGACAGCCCGGGTGGAGGGAACTGTCTCTCCCTCCTCTGACAGGCAGCGGTGACTACACCCGCACTCAGCGATAGCCACAGAAACTTGTACGAAGATGATTGGGGGAAAGATGATTGGGGCCCAGCAGCCGGCGGATGCAGAGGAACCTTCTCTTAAAGACATCATGAAAGCCATAATAACAGTGCGGGCATCCTTAGAAGAAAGAATTGATACGGTCACAAATGAAGTCGCTTTACTCAGAGCAGATTTGGGAAAAACGAGAGACAAAGTAGCCGCCATGGAGACTATGGTGCCAGGCATCCAGACAGACTCCCAGGCCACGCAGCAACAAGTAAAGAAACTTCAGGCCACATGCCGCGACCTTGAGATAAAACTCGATGACTACAAGGGTAGATCGCGCTGGAACAATGTCCACATAATTGGCATAACGGAGCAGGCATTAGGACCAGCAGCTGATCTGTTCGTCGAGGACCTCATTACTAACAATGTGCGGCCCAAGAATCTCTCAAAGTTTTTCACTATAGAACGGGCGCATCAGGTCCCAGGCAGGAGGCCCAGACCCGGAATGCCTCCCAGAACCATCCTGGCCTGAACATTCAACTTCAGAGACAGGGACAGTATACTTCAAACGACAAGGAGTGGGCCACCTACTCGATATGAAAAGAGTGAGATCACCTTTTTTACGGACTTCACGGTGAGGGTCCAGAAACTGTGACGGTCCTTCACTAAGATCAAGCAGGAACTGCATAGGAGAGAAATGAAATACTTCATGGTTTTCCTAGCGAAACTGAGGGTGGAAGCGGAGTGCAGGGCCTGGTATTTCGGCAGCCCAGACGCAGCGAAGGAATGGCTGGAGGGTTGGAAGGTTGTGGGTGGAAGTAGTCCCAAAGATCATCGTGAGAGACACAGGCAATCGCTGCAGGAATCAGAGAAGCAGCTGGACAGAGCTAACGGAGCTACCCGAAGCCCAGAGAGAGACTAATAGAAGTTGACGATTTGCCCTGGATCACCGGAATGGACACAGGTAAGTACAATTGGGTCAGGGGTGCCATATATAGAATTAAGCAAGACTTGCAATGAAAAAGACTCATGTTGATGTAAAGAGACTCATTTATTAACTTGACCTTGATGGGTGTTGACGAGTTCCCTTATACATAGAGGGGGTCACAGATGGGGGAAGGGGTAAGCCCGCAGACCCCACGAGATAATAAAGGGAGAGGGTGGGCAACAGGCGCTCTGCATAGATGGGGTACCAGGCAGTTCTAGGCCTGGATTGCAGGGAGGCAGGTAGGGGGGTAATTGTTGTTCGGGGCTTACATTTAAGATTGTAACAGGAAGGGGGGGAGGTATAGGGCTATTGGAGATAAGGGGTTCAGAGACAGGGCGTTTAGTTTCTTAGTAGGCAGACCGATAAAGGCTTGGATAGGCAGTGCAGCTGTTAGGTATGGTGACAGGGATGATTTTGGGTTTCCACAGAGGCAACGACGAGAGCCTCCGAGTAAAAAGTGGCATACTAAATGGCACAATCATTATGAAAGTTGATGATAGGGGCAGAGGCCTGGGCATGGGGCTCCTTTCCTGGAACGTGAATGGGCTGGGGGACAGAATCAAGAAAGGTACTCCAATATAAAAAACTACACACCCCTAATATAGCTCTACTCCAGGAGAGGTAATACCTGTAAAGCCTTAGATAGATGGGGCTATCAATTGATTGCACATGCAGGATTTACTACCGGCTCCAGAGGGGTTGGGATACTGCGAATAAGTGCCTTTCCCTTAGAAGTTACACAAACCTGGGTTGACACCTTGGGACGGTATGTGGCGATATCCAGATCCTGGAGTGGGAGGGTCATAAATATCGTATCAATTCATGTCCGCCTAGCAATGCACACGCAAACACTCCAAGACATCGGAGACTTATTGCTGGAGCTTCCAGAGGGAGAACTCCTGATAGGAGGAGATTTAACGCAGTAGTCACAGGGAGGGTAGATACATATTCACCGCGACCCACACAACAAGCTCATTCAAACTGTTGGAGTTCTTGAGAGCGATGGGACTGGGGGATGCGTGGCTTATCTATTACCCCACAGTACAACAATATACATTTTATTCGATGGCCCACAATGGTCTCTCAAGAATAGGCTACATCATCACATTGCTCGACCTAATGGGAAAGTTCAGAGAGATACGGCATATGGCAAGGGGTATATCAGACCACTCACCGCTATGGGCGGTCTATTCAGCAATAGGGTCCCGACAGGACAGGGAAGGATGAAAATAGATGCTTGGTGGCTCAAAATTCCAGATATCAGAAAGAACTTGATGTTAGCGACAAAAAACTATTTCAAAGAAAAATTGGGCTCAGTCCAGTCTGCCCTAACCTTATGGGAGGCGTACAAGCCCGTAATACGGGCACAGGCCATCTCCCCAATTGCTGGTCACAAACAAGAGAAAAACGCAGCAATGGATAAAGTCGATGGTGAAATACGAGACATTCAGGATGCGTTAATAGATAGCAATGCAGATGAGGCATATCTTTGCTATTAAAACAAAAGAATATCGGGAACTGGCTACAGATGCAGCCAGAATCCAGCATATGGCAAAAAGGCACACAGTCTATGAATTAGGGGATAAGACAGGAAAGCTGCTGGCCTGGTAAGACCGGTCACCACCCTGACCTCCAGGGAGGGTGAGCAACTCAGGGAGCCCCAAACTATCGCAAAGGAGTTTGCGTCCTATTACACTGAGGTATATACGCCCTCCGAGCTATCAACATGGGAGGAGGCGAAGGAATTGTTGAGCGACATGCCCTTGCCGGCCCTAGATGCAGAGGCCCTGACTCTAACAGAGGCAAATACGAAATAGCACAGGCGATCTGAAACATCCGATCAGGGACAGCACCAGGACCTAATGGACTCCCGATTGAGTTATATAAAATCGCCTTAACCATGTTGACCCCTCATCTCAAAAACATGTACAATGAGAGTCGAGAACTGGGAGCTCTGCCTGAGATCAGCGTTTGGCATCAATTGTAGTGATCCACGAGGGGGGCAAACCAAAAGACGAATGCCCGTCATACAGGCCTATTTCATTTTTTAAACACGGAAGCCAAAATCCTTGCCAAAGTAATCGCAGATCGCCTCATCCAGGTCATCCCGCGATTGGTATACCTCGATCAATCTGGCTTCATGCAGGGTAGGAACACTGCGCTCAATCTGCGTAGGCTCAACGGAGTGCTGGAAAGGGTGGATACAATACAGGAAGATGCAGCGATCATGTCCCTTGATGCCCGAATGGCTTTCGACACCATAGAGTGGCCATATATGTTTGCAGTGTTGGAAAAAATGGGGTTTGGTCCTAACTACAGGGCGTGCATCAAGCTGCTATACATTGACCCTATGGCACAGGTAGTGGTCAATAATACATCATCTCGCAGATTCCCCCTAAGAAGAGGAACGAGACAAGGGTGTCCTCTGTCGCCCTTGATTTTCACACTAATGTTGGAGCCCCTGGCGTCCTGGGTCCGGAGGGACCCATTGATCAGGGGATTACATTGGTCTCATGAATACTCAGGCTACAATGTAAATTGGTCCAAATCCACCATTTATGTATTAAGGGGTACAGCCCGACAACTCCCGCTAATTGTGAGGCGGAAGTAGTAACAGAGGGTTTCTGCTATCTGGGCATGTTTATAACAACGGATCCAAATCTTTTCTATGATCGTAACCGTTGCCTCCCCTGCAGCATCTGCAAGAAAACATGAGTCACTGGAAGACGCTGCCTCTTTTCATGCTCGGGAGAGCAGCCTTCTTCAAAATGAAGGCACTCCCCCGCTTTCTTCATGTTTTACAGAATACACCACACTCAATACCGCCTAAGTATTTTAGGGCGATAGAAAACGAACAAAGAAAGTTATTATGGAAAGAAAAGCCAGCGAGAATTGCGCATCAAAAACTAGTTTGGGGATGGTACGATGGTGGAATTGCGTTGCCCGACATACGGCGATACTATCGGGCGTCCCAGTTGGTGGCCATTAATCAATACATGTACCATTTGCTGGAAGATTCAGAGTACCATATGGATAGATACCCTCTGGGGAAGGGACGCTACATGAGAGCGCTGTACACCTCACCACTTCGCATGTCGTTAACAGGGCCAAAAAAAACCACAATTCAACTGTGGCATTCGGCCCAGAAGCAGACGGAGTGGGAAAATAAGATCATGCAGTACACCCCATTATGGGATGCAAAGATACTAGGACATATGGGCGAGTATCGAGGGTTTGATAAATGGGACTTTATAGACTGTTCCAGGTAGGGGACCTGTGGGTGAGGGGCGAAGAACGAACATTCGCATCACTTCAGTAATATTATAAACTATCACGTGCAGAAACCTTTCGATACCTACAGATTAAACATGCATTGCAGGGAGCGATCTCAAAGGGTACGGTGCTCCCAGAGTCTTCTCCGTTGGAAGACAGAATTTTAATTGATCATATGGCAAAAAAAGCAATATACTTGACTCACCAGAAATTGATAAATAACTCCCCAGATCCCCTCATTAGTCGTAGAGACAGATAGCAGAAGGACATAGGTGTACTCGAGGATGAGGAATGTATGAGGAATGGAGATGCGCATTGCCGCCTCCAAAAGAAGTGGTAATATCGAGCAAGTTACGACTGGCCCAATGAAGATACTCCACATAATGTATTATTCGCGTACACGATTAGCGAGCATGGGCAAAATGGACAATGCCTTCTGTGGGAAAGGGTGTGGAAGGGAGGGCACATACTTCCACATGATCTGGGAATGCCCTAGAATACAGCAATACTGGACATCCAACACACAAAAGGTGTCAGAAGTCACCGGGATAGAGTTGACCCCCACTGCGGGCTGGTGTTTCCTTAATGTGTGGGAACCAACAGATTTATGTGAGAAAGAGCAGACCTCGGTCACACTGGGGCTCATAATCGTGAAACGAAATATTGCCCGACATCGGGGTGCCCCGAAGATGACGAGTTTACGAGAATGGGAGAGAGACCTTGATTGGTGTATGTTGGCAGAGAAAACTGTAATTACCAGTAGGGGGTGCCCCAAGAAGTGGCAACAGATTTGGGGCAAGTGAAATGTGTATCGGAGTAATTTGTGCCAGAGCCCTAGAGTGGAGATGCAGAGGAGAATGAATCATATAAATGACTCCCAGTAAGAACGGCATACGAAGGATAGAAAGCGAAATGGTTGGATAGGAAAAGAGACAAACCCAGCACTGCAAAAATGTATAATTAATGACAAAATGCCTAAAATCTATAAACTGTAATGTTTTTTTGCCAACTTATTAAAATGACTAAAAAAACAAAAAAGATGGGGAATGCAGGCTCCACAAACCTTTCAATCGCAGGATTCCTATTTAGAGATTACTTTTGTTGTTCTGCCTACTGGCTCAGCCAAACCCCATCCTTTGTGGACAGAGAACACAAACTAACAATGCCTGCAACACATTAAAAGTGTTTGTTTCTGTTATTAGGAACAGTAGCCTGAAGGGGTGGTTCTGAGGGCACTTGTTGGCCTACACCTAGTTAACCACTCACACAGAAGCTTCCACAAAAAAACCAGGGCCACTCTCCTTGCTACATGATTGATAGCTAGTGTGAGAAATTGGTTTAGCAGTTTGGGTGGATTGAGGTCCACCACAAGTAATAAAGGCGTTATCCCACATTAGTGTTCAAGGGTGGGATCCAGACATTGTGTTTAGCAGTACGACCCGGCTAATAAACTGAAAATTTAATTTACAACAAAAATTTATTTTTTTATTTCGAATTAGCCTCAAGTCATTTTTTTTCCAAAATTATATTTGATTCCAATGTTTGCATTCTCACTCTAAAGGAAGATGGGGTTGGGTCTGGCTACCGTGGCTACCCTTGTAGGCCCTATGCAAGGAAAGGAAGCTGAATTTAGGCATGTTGCCTGGAAGGCAGACTATGAAATGTTGAAAAGGTTGTGGGAAGAGGTCTGCCAATTACAAATACCCTCAGAGGCTTCAGAGATTGAAAAAATCCCAGAGGAAGAAGGGGCAGGGGTCAACCTGTCCCAAAATGGATTTTCTGGTACACCCTCTAGGTTTGTGAGTGACAAAGGCCCTGCGAGCATAAGCCCTTCTAAGCTGGCTATCCACCAGATGGAGCTCAGCGAGAAGCAGTCAGGAAGGGAGCTGCAGGCCGAACTGGCAGCCATACCACAGGAAAAAAAGAGGCTTCCACTGGAAGAAAAGAAACTGACCTTGGAGTAGAAGAAGGCCAGCCTAGAACTCCTGCAGTCCAAGAAAGACAGTGGTAGCAAAGGTGACGTGTCTATAGGGGAGCCACACACCACTCTCTTGCCAAAGGGTATTGTGCCTAGCTTGGTGATGGAGGATGACATTGACAAATAGTTAGCCTCCTATGAAAAGGCATTGACAATGGCCAACTCTGTTGGAGTTAGTACCTACACTTGGAGGGATATTGTAGGAAAGTGCCTCTTTTGACATAGCCCCCACATTTTGCCTGATGTCCAATGTAATTTCAAACTGTACGTGCACTAAGTACCTACTAACCAGGTTCCCAGTGCAAGATCTCCTTCCTCTAAAACTGTACCACGATTGGCACAACTTCTGTTTCCCCTAATAAGCTCCTGTAAATGGTACCTTTGATTTCCAGGGCATGGGGACAGAAGGAGGTCCCCTAGGGACCCCACACCTGGACCCAGCATGGCTTCCATCGCAGGCCCCGTGTCCCAGTACAGGACAAACAGAAGAGTCACAGCTCTTTGTGCCATGCCAACCCCGCTCTGCATAAGAAATAGGTAAGCCACTCTTACTGCAGACCTTTAGCCCTAATGCAGAGTGCACTATACCCTATGTGTGGACCCATCAGCAGATGGTTCCCTACAATATCCAGTCCATTCTGGGTGTTGTAAGTGAACAGAGAAGCTATAAAGAGTACATGGGCCGGATACTCATCAACACGAGTTTCATAGCTCCATGTTGGCTTCACTGATTTCAAAGGTGTTTAGTACCAAACATCTTATCTTAAGAAATCCTTGCTGATGCCGGTATTGGATTTATTATAAAATTCACATAGGAGACACTTTTAGAGGGACCCCTGAAACCATACCAACCACTGGTGTGGTCCCTGTATAGTTTTAGCCAGCCTGCCATCACCAGACATGTTTCTGGACCCCTGTGTAGAGACAGAGTTCTCTGGATCCAGAAACAATGCCTGCTCTGGGCTGAGGTGGTCACACCTTCCCCCCTGCAGGATCTGCCTCGGCAGAAGCGGGCACTTCAAAGGACATGCTGACTTTGAACCCTGCCCCGAGCATCGGCTGCTAGAATATGGCAGCCCCCCAGTCCTGCTCCCATTTTGGCAGGAGGACTGGCAGGATAATTAGGTAAAGTAGGAGGTGGTTCTACCTCCACCCTGTATGACCCTTCAGGTGGGGCAGACGAGGTAGACCCCAACTTTACTTATCCACCATCTTGATAATGGGGACTGTAGCCAATTAGAAGTCAGTTTATGCCAACTCCCCACGTGGGGTGAGCATCAAGAGGGTGTAGACAACCTACAGGTAGATGGCCCATTGACTACTACTTGGCTTCCCGTAATAAAACCCCTAAATTCAGTATTTTGGTGGCTCCCCGAGAACCTGACTTCAGATTTACCGGACCTAAGGACGACATTGGAAGAAGACCGCTGGCAGACCAGGAACTGATCCCCTGCTGCAGGAGAAATTGGTGCAAACCCTGCCAATTGCAACCAGACTGGACAACTGGGACCTTCTGTCCTTCCTGAAACCTGCCAGGCCTCCAAGAAACCCCGGAGCCCCTGCAGATTTTGTAAATCACCAAGAACCTCCCTTTGGGTTAGAGTCCATAGTCCACGGAGTCTGCTGATAAAGAAACAGCCATGGTTGAGGACCGGCACCCTCCATGTTGACGCGACTCACCACTGAAAAGAAACTTTGCAGCTTCCCAGGCCTGTTGGATCACCATTCTGGTGGAATTGACCCCTGCACACCTCCATCACCTCGAGGGATCCTCTCAGCATAACGACTGACGGTGGAAACAGCTTAATTCCTGAGAGGCTGTACCCTCTTGCAAGTGACTTCGACGGTATACAGCAGCAACGTTGGCACAACTGCCTACTCCCTGACAAGTCTGCTCTGCATCACACCTGTGGCCTGCCCACTGACGGTGAACTCCAAAACTCTTTGTGGAGTCCACCTTCCAGTAACCGGCAGTCCTCCGCTATCCAAATCTAGATCAGCTGTCTAGCAACGGTGACCACTGGGTTGGCGGTGTTCTGCATCCATTAATCTACAGTGACCTGCTGTCGGCGACCACAACAATAACTGTGTTGGTGGTCTTCTGGATTCCATTCAAGCCATATGCTTCTACTGCTTTCTCCGATGACCACAATGGTAAATATCTGACGTTATCGAGCGCTGAGTGCCTTGATACTGAAAGTACTGCATACTTTGAACTGCACTGATTTTCTCACCATAATTAAACGTCTATGAAGTATTTTATCAAGTATCGAACTGTACAAAGTATATTTCTGATTTGAAGTTTGGCTTCTCAAATATAGATAAAGAATCTGGTTATTTTTATACAAAATTGGTCTCCGATTTATTCCTGAGTGTGTGTCTCATTTATTGCCTCGGTGAGTACAACAAATGCTTAACATTGTCCTCTGATAAGTGTAACTGCTCGCCCAAACTTCCACAATAGAGAGTTAGTATTATCTGTTTGTTGACTCTATCTTCCACTGGGGATTTCTCACACTCTCTGCATAGTGTACTTCATTTTAATACACTGTACAGAGAGGCAGTATTTTACATTGGTGGATCAACAGTGGGATATATGACTTTGCATTTGCTGGACCACTTTGTCACTAGGTGACGACACAAGTAAAATCAACAATTGCCTTTAAATAGTCTAATTTTTGATTGGCCTGTTTTTTCTAAATTTTTTAAAAATAAACTTCTAGGGCCTTGGTTAAGTCCCTGAAACAAACAAGTTAGAAATTTAAAAGTCAGTACTTTATTAGGACAAAGTATTTTAGTTATTTTTTGAACTTTGTAAAAAAGGTCCCAACTTTAGCAAAATAATGCCTGAAACCAGTATCCAGGATCAGGAGCTAGACCTGACCCCTTACATGGACCTGAACCATGCGTGTTGCAGAACCATCTGTAAAGGTTACAGATTGAGAATGGACAAAAGTCCCAAAACCGAATATCTCAGACAACTGATAGCTCAGTTTGAGAATGATCACCCAGATGAGGTAGACCAGTCTGGGGATGCTATCACCAATGTTGATGATGAGGGTGAACACAAGTCAGTCCCATCAGATACAGCTAAGAATCCCTCAGGTGAGGAGCTCCAGATGTAAAGATTAGCCAAGAGGCCGAGTTTAGAAACCCAGCTCCTGGAATTGGAAAGACAAAGAAATGAGTTGGTCTCTGGTGGCAGCATACAAGTAAATAGGGAGAGAGAGATCTTTTAACCTAAAACCCCCCAAATGAGTTGTCCTCCATATGCAGAGGGTAAAGATATCACCAAATGGTTCACTGCTTTCGAGAGAGCTTCCATAGCTAGTGGAGGTGAGAACAAACCCTGGGGCTCTCTCTTGTGAGAACTGTTCTCAGGGAAATGTCGGGATAGGCTCCTGACATTGAACAAGGTAGATGCTAGACCTATGACCTCATGAAGGGTACCCTGATTTAGGGCTTTTGTCTTACTACTGAAGAGCATAGGATGAGGTCCCAGGGTACTCAAAAATTCCAGAGTCAGTCCCGGGTCAAATTTTCTGACTTTTCAGTGAATACACTAGATGGTTGGTTAACAGGTAACAATGTGAAAGACTACGAAGGGTGGTACAATTTAATTGTGATGGAGCATCTTTTGAGTAATTGTTACACTGAGAAGTTACATCAGCATCTCGTAGACCAAGGTCTACTTTCTCCTCTAGAGTTGGAGAAGAAAGCAGACTGCTGTGTCAAAACTAAGGTGATCAGAGCTACCACTAGTGGGGGAGACCACAAAGTCCCACCAAGGGAAAGAGGGTAACCCTAAAAAGAAAGAGTCAGGGCAACCCTAAAAAGAAAGAGTCTTTGTCAGGCCCCCACAAATCTGTTCAGAAGGGTGGGCCCGAGACTCTTCACAGCCAAATGGTGGGTACCAGGGAAAGAACTGGGATCCCAAGAAAGCATGGTGCCAGGACCGTAGGTCCTTGGGGCACCGAACTGGAGGTCCGGGCTATAAAAACAAGAAAAATGCCTCTAGTCCTCATGCAGTAAATGCAGTAGCCAATTTTCTGATGGGATATCAGGAGGGCCGTGACCATGTCAGAGAGCTCACTAAGGCGACTCCAGTGGGGAATGTTGTTGCAGGGATTCTGCACAAACACAGAACTCTGCTCAGGCATATGGGACCTTGGTGTATAGGGACTGAGTCTTCTTACCACCTGAGTGCCCACATGCCCAGGACTGACTAGCTATAGTGGCTCACTTGCTCTCCTACTCACTCACAGAGAAACAAATAATTAGACACCCCAGAACACAACGCTCCTACTGGATAGTGCTTCATTCAGGCTGTGAACTGAAATAGTGAGATGGGCAGTAAAATAACCCCATGTATTAACCACACCGGTGAATCAGTCTCTACTCACAGAAAATGGTAACTGTTCTAACTGTACAATATGTAACAATATGTATGTTGTGTCTTTCATTGACACTCATTTCTGTTTATCAGTCAAATTAAACATCAAAAACAGTGCAGAAGTATTCAAATAATCCCATGGCACTTTTCCATTTTTCAAAGTTTGCAAGGTCCAAGCAAACTGCAGTATGGAGCGTAACTGATTTTGACCATGATATAAAACAGACACTACATGATGATCATTGTCAATCAAAGATGATACAAAGTTATCCAAAGTATATATACGAGAAGACTGTATTAATGTTATTATCTACTACTGCAAGGACTTTTTCTAAATTAGCTTGGTCAATTTGGCGAAGGCTCACCGCAGCTTCCATCTGCGACAGTTTCCAAAATTCAATGTATGCTTCATAAATAAACCGTTTCTTTCTTAGGGATTTCGGACCTAAAGTAAAATCAGCCAAATTGAGGGAAAGGTGTTGTTTCACAGACGACAGTGTGGAGTGTTCCAACCATTGCTAACACAATTTACCCACTGAATATGTTGTAACCGAATGGGAATATGGGAAACGGGAATCACGTCTACTTTGTGTATACCCTTGTGTGGGATTCAGAAAACGCATTTGGCATGCATTGGAGCTCGTTGGCCACAATAACCAGCCAAATGGGTCAATGTTAGAAGAGTTTGACGGTTCCATTTTGGAACAAGGCAACTAAGTCTTCAATTGTGTAGTTGGTGTGTGTTCGCCATGTATCATACTGAGCCAATGAGGGAATTGAGGCAATATTTCAATTTTTGGCTGTGGCTAAACCAAAACAAGCAGTCTGCTGCACAGTGTTATTTAAAAATAAAAATTTGAGTCGGTATCAGACATGCACGATGCAAAACTTCAGTGCCCTTCACCTGCCAATCTTTGGTACCCCAAATGGATTTCAAATCAATTGTGTCCTTCCAATGTTTATAACCCTTTACGGACAAATCATTCCTGTAGGATGTGGAGTAAATCAATTTAGTGTGTGTCAGCATAAATTTAGTCTGTGGTGGCATTTTCAATTTATAAAAGTAGGATTGTGGGTCTGAAAGATTGTAACCGAAGAAATATATAGATTTACCCTGTTGAGTCTTTGAACTTCCCTGTAAAGGTGTCGGACAATGTTCCCACTGTGTAAAATTAAAAAGTGGTCTGTGTAAGAAATGATGGCTGTAATATTGATAACAGAGCAAATCTGCATAATTTGCCAAATTCAAAAATAAATCTTCAGTGTTAAAAGCAGCATAATATTTAAAATCAGAAAACAATGCATGAACGGCTTGAACATCCCAGTCATCAGAGTGTATGTCTGGCAAAACCACATCTCCTAATGAAACGCAGAAAATGTATGGAATGTTTAAAAGTTCAGTCGAGCCATAGATATCATATGAAACTTTATCCCAAACAATGGCATCAACAACAGGGATTGCCAAAATGTTCACAAGGGGTTGATCTCTTTTCATGATATGAGACGATGTATAGGGGGGCTAGAACTACGTCAACCAATTTCACTGCAGAGTGTTCAGGAAAATAATGGCCATTAATGCGTAGAAAAAACACAGTCACAAACCCAATCCATGGTTCTGAGCCTATTTATGATCAATGAGCCATCCGGAAGATGCATGTCAGAGTATGCTGCGCTATACCTCTTGCGTGTCCCATTTCTGTGAGCTTTCACCCCCCTCAGCTGCAGTTCCATTCTCCCTGGCATCCTGAGAGCCGCCCACTCTGTCAAATTCTCCTCCAGCCTATCATCTCTATGGGTCCTCTTCATATACACTTCCTCCGCCCAGGCCCATTCCATCATATCTTTGTGCCCTGGTTCTATGCGTTTCATTCTCGGGCTCATCCATCCAATGGCAACACCAACAGCAGGAATTTCCAACGTATCTTACCCTCCCTTGGTTTCTTAACTATGCTCAACAGGCATGCCTGCAGGGTAGCTTCTTGGACCAAACCGGTCACCTCCTAATTTGTTCTACCACCTTCTGCCAATTTTGCAGGACCACCCGGCATTCCCAAGCCATATGAAGAAACGTTGCACCATCCACCCCACACCTGGGACACATTGCTCCTCTCCCAACATACATCCTGCCAAGTTTAATCGGTGTTAGGTATGTGCGGTGCAGGTAGTTGAAGTGAGTCAATCTAAAATCGGCATTACAAGACACTTTTCAAACTAATTCACATGTCGCATTCCAAACCGCTTCCTCTAAGGGGGCTCCTAAATCTCCCTCTACCCCTTATCTTCCAGTAACATTTTGTATAGGAAGTTAACCAAGTGTCTTATGGCCCCTGTGTTAACAATAGTTGTAAGGTGGCGATTTCCCTCTGGGTGTTCGGTAAGTCCGTCCATATTTCCCTTGCAGTATATGTTATTTTAGCATATGGAAGGAACTGACCCCTTCACACACCAAATGTCTCTTGTGCTTCCTCGAATGTCAGGCGTGCATCTGCCGGATATAAATCTCCCAGTGTGACGCAGCCGCCTTCCCTTCATCAGGCCATTATCATATCTTGGTCAATAAGGTGAAATGGCAGCAGCGTCCAAATGTCTAGATCTCTGGCAAAGGGTGGTTTTGAAGTACCCTCGTTATTACCCGCTCCCATATCTCTGCCGTTTGGTGTACGGGGTATGGTGTTCCCACAGGGACTCTCCTCCCATGCATGAGTAGCTCCATCAAAGAGAGCGTGCCATGCGTGCCCCTCAGCAGTCTCTGCTCACCATTATCTTCTTTCATCACCCATTGTGCCATGTAGTGCAACTTGGAGGCATAGTAAATAAGTAGCTTTGCATGCTACAAATTCCGTAAACATAAACATAAACATAGTAATACAGCTCTAAGTCTTGAAGGCCCAGTCTCCCCTCCTGTGGGTCACGTTTGAGTTATGAGAGTGTAGCCCTGCTCCTTCTCCCCGCCCACACCAATAGTGTCAAGAGACTGTCCAATTTCCGAAAGAGGCTGCAGAGAAGAGTGTACAGGCGCCTCGGCAGGAGCACCATCTTAGCAACTGCCACCCTCCCCATAGTGGAAAGCTGCAGTGTGTTCCAGAATTGAATGGACCTAGTCAGACCCCACAGCAGTGGACACACCTATTCTTATTTGATAAGGCATAATTAAGAATGATCAGAGTTTTATAACCTGGTATCCTGCCAAAACAAGTTGCTGCATGCTCAATGTGTATCACTGTTTTAATTGCATCCTCCGAGTATATTGCTCCATCATGCGCATATATGGTAATTTTAATAGTAATCCTGTTTAATGCAATAGGGGCTATATAATGATTATTCATTATATGACGCAAAAATGGTAAAGTATATAGCAAAGAGCAGGGGTGACATGAGGCTCCACTGTTGGGTACCACTGAAAATCATGAGTTCAATCGATGTTTCCCCTCTGTGTACCAACCTTGCTACAGGGGTTTGATATAAAATTGTATTTATCTTAAGAATTTTTCACTGATACCTAAGTTCTGTAATGTGGCCCAAAGGCACCCTATCAAATGCTTTTTTGGCTTTAGGATGATCATACCAGCCAATTTTTTAAATTCATTGGATGCATCAAAGACAAAAATGGCTACATTTGTATGATTAGTTGTATCTCTACACAATATAAAACAAAGCTTTTGGATGCTAAAGTTTTGATCATCTTGTGGCCAATATTTTAGCATCTGCATTGATTAATTATATAGGCTGGTAAGATTCTCATTCTTCTGGGGGGTCTTCCCCCTTTTTTCTTTTTTTTTAGTTTTAGGAAAAACAGCAATATTTATAAGTAGGTGGTATTCCAGAGTCTGGGTCGACATCAGCGATAATATTTAAAAAGGCAGGGGCCACATTTTCTGAAAATTGATCTTTCTCACCCCTGTCCTGCTATCCTGAGGTCCCGGTCTTCCTGTTCCACTTGGTACTCTGCGCCCTGGTCCTATGGCCATGCCCCAAGCACTTCTAGGGCTGTTCCTGGTCCTCTTGGTGCTGATTCTTTTAACCCTCCCTGCTCTGGTCCTGGTCCTACAGGCCGGGTCCTGGTATTCTTGGTACTGACCCCCTCATCAACCTTGCTTATTCGGGTACCTTGGTCCTGTTGGCCTGGATCTGGTATTCCCTAACCTGGTCCTGATCCTCCTGGTCCTGGTCTTCCTGTGCCTTGTCCCTGTGCTTCTAACACAAACTCATCATGGTCTTTCTTTCTATGGTCCTCCTTGGCCTGGCCATCCTGTTGCTCATATTACTGGCAATTCTATTACTAACCCTGTGGTCTGAAAATCCAGGCTGAGATTATTTTGATCCTAATGTTAGTGGTCCCCAACCTCCTTTTGCTCATCCACCTGCTCCTAGTACCCAAGGTCCTTTTCTTTTTTGGCTTAATCTTACTGGTACCCCTAGTCCTTTGTTTCCTGGTCATCTTAGAACTTTTCCTTCTGATTCCAGTTGCCTGTGCCCCTGATCTCACCTACCTGGCACTCCTGTCCAAGGTCATGCTATTTTTGTTTTTCATAGTCCTTGTCTTTCTTGAGATTCTGTACCTATTGTCCCTGATCCTCTTGGCCCTATTCGCTATAGATTGGATTCTCCTGGGCCTAATTCTCCTGGAACTGACCCACCTGCCAGGCTAGTCTTTGTCTCCTTTGTCCTAGTGACCGTCATCTTTCTTGTCCTATTGTGCTTGTTATCCTAAACTTTGTCTTTTGGCCATCATGGCCCTTCTTGTTTTCCCCCAGTCTTGGCTATCTGGCCCTTTTCATCTCTAGTCCTATTGTTTCTTGTCACATTTTACTTGTTCTTCTCACCTTTAACCTCCTAGACTTGGTACTGCATGTCCTGGCTCATCTTACTTCTTGTTTGCTGGCATTCTAAGTCTTTGTCGGCCAGGTTTGAGCTGTCATGGTTCTCCTGGATCTGTTCCTTGTCCATTTAGTCTTACCGGTACTGCAACCATTGATTCAGGTCCTCTTGATTCAGTTTCTCCTTGTTTGAGTCCTTCTGAGCCTGGTCATTTTGGTCCTAGTCCTCTTGGCCACCACTGTCCAGTCAACTTGGTCTTCCAGATTCTGGCTGTCCTTCTTATATCTGATCCTCCTCATCTCAGTCCTGCTACTTGTAATGATTGCTCTGCCCCACTTGGTAATCCAAGCCCTCGTCTCCTAAGTCCTGATCTTCATGAACTTCTTACTCCTGTTTCCAGTGCTCCTGGTCATGATCCTTTTAGTTTACTTAGTCTTCTTGCTCTGGTCTCCTGGAGGCCTTTGGTACTGCTCCCCAGTCTTGCAATACCATGTCCTGAGTACCCTAGTATCCTGGACATCCTGGCCATTGCCCTCCAGGTCTTGATCTTCGTAGTCCTCCCCAATCTGGTCCTGATCCTCCTGGCCCACATCCTCCTGATCCTTGCCCGCATGGTTCTGTTATAACTTGTCCGATCATCCCAGCATTTCGTAGTTCTGATGTTCCTTGACGTCCGGTTCGTGCTAGTCTAACATATTCCTGGCCCTGTACTTCCTGGTCCTGGTTGTCTGGTTGTCATTCCCATGTACTCCTGCCCCTAGTCCTTTGGATCCTGGATCTCCTGTTCACAGATTCCCGGTTCTGGACCTTTTCATCATCCTCACCCTAACTCTCGTCCATCAGTCTTCCTGTTCTTGCTCGCCTGGTTTATCTAGTTCCCTGGTGTGCCTGTTCCTAATTCTTCTGTTCCTGCCCACCCCCCCAGTCCATTTAGTCCTGGTCTTAATTCTTGTACTCCTTTGTCTGGTCTTCTGTTGTTGGTCCAACTGGCCTTGGTTTCTCTAGCCATCCTAGTCCCCCTGTCCTCCTGCCTCATTCTAGCCCTTCTAGACCACCTAGTTTGCGTATTCTATCTTGTTCCTGTCCATGTGACCATGGTCTTCTCTATCATGCTCTTCCTAGTAATTGTCCTCCTGGGTCTTGTCTTCCTCATCCCTGTGGTACTGCTCCTCCTAGTCCCCATGTTGCTTGTCACCCTGGTTCATAAAATCCCTGACAGCTTGGCACCCTGGTTTAGGATCCCTGTGAGTCTGACCCTCAGAGACGTTCTGATCCCACTTCACTGTGCCTGGATTTCCTGGTCCGTTATATCCATCCTAGTCATTCTGATCTAGAGTCTCCTAGTCTTGCTAGCTCTAGTCCTTTCTGGTTGTGGTCTTCTCAATCCTGGTCTAATTGCGGCTGGCCTCTAGGTCCTCCTTGAACTGATCTCTGTGGTTTTGGATGTTCTGTGCCTGATCCTTCTTTCCATTTGGTCCTCTTTGGTCTGTCTATCTGAGTTTGCTACTTCTCGCCCTAGTCGCCCTCTTGGTCTGGTCAGTGCACTCAGTCTCTCTGAGTCCACGGACTTCTATTGCTCCTAATCATGGTCCTTTTTTTCCTTCGGGTCCTTGTCTACTGGATCCAGATCCCCATGTTCCATATTCCTTCACACCATGGTTCCTGTGCCCCTAGTCCTGATTTTCTTTGCCCTGTTCCTCCTCATCTTTTTGTTCCTGAACCCCTCGGGCATTGGTAACCCTGGTCCTGTGAATTAGTTGTTCCTGGGTCTGGTTCTTTTTGTCCTGGTCCTCATGGCTCTGTTTTTTGTAATCCTCCTGATAGTCCACCTTCTGGCACTTATTCTCCTACTGGTCATCATCCTCTTCCTACTAGTCCTAGTGCTTCCTTTTCCAGAATCCCCCACTCAAATTCTTTAGTCAGGCACAGATTACAAGCTTGCCACATTTCTTTTTGGCCTCCAGATTTCATTAAGTGAGACAGCACTGTCAAGGATAGAAATGAGGGCTCAGTAGAGGCATAATCTCACCCACTTACAACACTGCTAAGCATATTAAAAATCAAAATTACCATTCTCAAGATAGATTGTTCAGGTAACTAAAATATGTGTCGCTGAATGGGCACTCATGATATGGGACCAAAAAGCATGTATACCTGAAACCTACTCTGCTGGGTGAATAGTATGAAAATATGTGTTTACTCAGCAGGCAGCTCAGTGAACTCACCAGATGCATTACTTACCTGTTTCCTACTTTCACTTCCCATTCCACAGAAATCCCATTTCTGTGTCTCATTCAATTTGTCTCTTGCAAGTGTCCCAAAGTACTGTGGCCACCAGCATTAATTTTCTACTTTAAGTGTTCCTCCATGTGTGACCCAGATACAATCTATATGTCTAAGTTCCTTTTTTTGCTGCTGCTTGCAGGTTGCTGCTGTGTTGCCAGGTTTAAAACACTAAACAAGCGCAATTCCCCTTAAAAAGAACCCTAGAGCTAACACAGGACCTTCCATAAGAACCTCAAAAAGAGCCATCCATCAAAAATCATCAAAAGGAGGATCATTGTTAGAACTGTACGTCTTCAAGTTGTCTTCCCACCAACCTTTTACCTTCCCCCTCCATTTCTTCTGATCTTGTTTTTGCTGGCTTTAAGACTCTGTGCACTTATCACTGCAAACCAGTGCTAAAGTGCTGGTGCTCACTCCTCTAGATATGGTAACATTAGCTTATATCAATCAGACCACTTATTCTAAATTTAGAGATATAAAGGGGTTGGACTATATAATGCCTTCAACACTATAGAGCAGTTAGAAGAGGATAGTGCACAAAAAGAAAGACAGCAATTGTCTTAATACTGCCATCACACACTTTGCAGTGTCATGCTTCATCATAGGGCCGCATCTGACGTCCAGGTGCCGACCAACACACTGGACGGAGCGCAGTTTTATTGTATGTATGAAGATTATTGGTGAGGGTACAGAAAATGTGAAAGAACGAACGGAAATTCACAAAACATACAAAGAAAATATATTTGTATCGGGAAAAGAGTGTTCCCCTCAGAAGGGACCACAAAGTGCAGACATATACACCCGAATCTTGGAACATATGAGCACAATAAGGTGCAGAAAAACGAACACCAAGCTGACGGTCCACTTTCATGAAAAAAGACATAGCGAACAAGATCTTAGGTGGACAGTACTAGATAAACCTTTTATTCCACCCAATACTGAGGATGTCTCCAGTTTTTTTTTGGTTCGAGAACAACGCTGGGTAGATAGGCTGAAAAGCAGCACTCAGGGTTTAAATGATGGTATACCCTGGTTCCAACTCTATGGGTTAAATCACAAATGATAATGAACAGGAGAAATTATTTGCTGGACATTAGCAGAGATAGTAGCCAGCTCTGGTAGAAGGCTCCATCATCTTTAGCAGAGAAAAATTATGAACAGAGATCATAGGTGTTGAGCGCTGAAGACAATCAAACTTAGAAGTCATTTGTTCAATCCGAACTAAAACGTTTATGTAAAACGTTTTTTATGATGCTTCCAAAGATACCCTCAGCAGTATTATACAAAAGAAAACTTTGCATTTGGACATTAAGTAATTTAGTAGGGAGGTTGGGATCGCTGTTGTTAACGCGATTGTTTTGACCAGTTTGATCACAAACATAAAAAATGGACAAGGATAAAGTCGATACCGAGACGCAGTATGACACTAATGATGCTTTATCAAAGTAGATTTTCACTTGTACATATACTTGGGGTGTGATGAATTAGCTGTGACATGCACCTTTAAAATGGCTGCCGCCTCCAACCAAAGGCAGAGATTATGCATTTCCTCTTTGTTGTTGGTGTAGGCGGACTTTGCCGTTACGTGTTGATGTAGACACTCGGCAAGGAGGGGCGTTGCGTGGGACGGACCGCCAAATGACATCCGTTTTCCTTTATAAACAGAGCAAAGGCATCTTGATTTTAACTACGGTGGACCGGCGTGAGGGACTAGTGACTTGGTGGTTCTTTGGAGTAGTAAGTGTATTACAAATGGGTTGTCGTATGTTGGTGGTATCGCTCAGGACGCATGAACCTTTTACCTCAAAATTACATACTATTTGGCAGAATGTTATTCAATACATTTCTTCTTCTCCCTCTTCCCCCTTTTTTATATTTGAAAAAAACAAGCTGACATTCAGATATTGATAAGGGGAAGACTGATAGATGAGAGAATGTTCGGGTTTTGTGAGACTTAATAACCGGAGTTTTAACAAATAGAACTGAATTCAACATACATTGAAGGTTTTTTCAATCTCTATTTGTCAATTTCAGAGTGTGACTACAAGACCACGGTCCCACAAAGGACCCCGGGTTTAGAGAATTGCGAGGAAACCCTTGTAAGTTTGTGGTTACTTATGGGTGAAAGGGTGAGGTTCTGTAATTTTCGAGTCTGACTCCATTTTGTTCTGTGCCACCATTTTGTGTTGCCCTCACGTAGGCCTGTGAAGGTAGCCTGGCGAATAAAGTGGCCTGGCCTTCTTAGTTCATGTATACATTAACTAGGTTTCTTTTTGACTCTGAAATGAACTGTAAGAAACTGACCTCTGCACCTGAAACTGACCCCGCAAAGCCAATTTCCCTGATCGATCTTTGTCTGAGATTGCCAATCAATGTTCAGGACATCGTTAACTTTTAGTTTCCTTGTACATGCCTTATCTTGTTCAGCATCTGTTACCGTTTCTTTTTTTATGTTTCTTCATTACATGGGTTATGCTTTCAATTATAGGTTTGTCCGGCTTGTGGAGATTGAATTTGGGACATTCCTAATAATTAACTTTTGGGTTGGGATACTGTACATTGAGTTTTTGTTATGTGACACTTTGTTTGAAAATGTACTTTATTGGCTAGAATTTTGTGCAGTGGGTGTACATTTATAATGTGAATATTGGGTATAAAAGGAGACGTCTCACCTTAGTAAAATGAGCAGTATCCTGATAATTTACACCGTGATGTATTTCTAGGATCACTGTTACTAGCTGCAGCTAATAAACTTGGTCTCTGATGCCATCCAGAAGTATTCCGTGCCTCTGTATACCAAGACAGGTGAACTCGAAGATCTTAGGCGTGCCCCTGATGCCGCTGGGTTAAACCCCGGTTCTTCAAGGGTCTATCAATAATTGGACTTGAGTTACGGGAGTACTAGCAGGGCACCATATTTTTAGCATGTTCTGTCGAACAGGCAGTTTAAGAGAGTCCTACTTTTTATCTCACAGAGGTGTGGTGCGTTCTGTGTGAACATGTGGTGTGGACAACACCATTATAAATTTAGAGTCTGGTCATTTTTCCTTTGAAGAAATGCTATGTTAATTAGTGTGGTGAATTAGAGGATGTAACAACAAAATATTATGAAGAGGTATTGGGAACGAGTGAGTGGAACAATAATTGTATGTTCTACTTTTATTTACAGAAAATTGTTCCCTCTCGGAAATTAGTCCAGAGTAGACGATATTATGGCACTGCTCGGCCTGATGAAATAAAGTAAAAACTCCAAATAGGGGTTTAGACCAGACATCGAGGGACCAACACCCTGACGAATGCCAGAACGACCTTTCCGTGCGTGAAACATTGGCAGAAACATGTTGGTATCCGCAGCAGGGATATAGGGATCTTTACCTCCCCTGAATATCCCAACTTTTGAGTTTTAATCCTACCAAGGGGTCTCAGGAATAAAGGATAACAATGGTTTCCTCTTAGGTAGTTTTAACTGTATATGTCTGCACTTTTTGGTCCCGTCTGAGGGGAACACTCTTTTACCAATACAGATATATTTTCTTTGTATGTTTTGTGAATTTCTGTTCATTCTTTCACATTTTCTGTACCCTCACCACTAATCTTCATACATACCAAAAAACTGCGCTCCGTCCAGTGTGTTGGTCTGTACCTGAACGTCAGATGCGGCCCTATGATGAAGCATGACACTGCATAGTGTGTGAGGGCAGTGGGTGTACATTTATAATGTGAATATTGGGTATAAAAGGAGACGTCTCGCCTTAGTAAAATGAGCAGTCTCCTGAGAATTTACACCGTGATGTATTTCTAGGATCACTGTTACTAGCTGCAGCTAATAAACTTGGCTCTGATGCCATCCAGAAGTATTCCGTGTCTCTGTATACCAAGACAGGTGAACTCGAAGATCTTAGGCGTGCCCCTGACGCCGCTGGGTTAAACCCCGGTTCTTCAACTGGCGCCCAACGTGGGGCGACTTCAGTGGTACTGGTCCAAGCCCGAAGATTGTGAGGTGCCCCGTGAGGAAATTCTGGAGGACGGCCGCCACTTCATCGACCCCTGCATGTCAACGTGGACCGAAGGTTTTTTTCTGCAAGGCTTCCCCTTTCCGATGGCTGCGAAGGACTGCTGCCCTGACTGTCGCCCTGTCTTGGACCCTCTTGTGATGATTTGTAAGGCGAGACGTTAGACGGTCTTCTGGTGGCGTGACAGACATTTTGGTTAAGTATAAGTGGGTCGCTCCCACGACTTTGTTTTGTTTCTTGGTTTTGATTCGGCCATTGCAATAGTCGAAGCCGGGGGGTTCGTATATTTGCGGGTGTATCATTTTTGATAACCCCTTGAAGTTTGAAGCAAGACTAGTGAGCTAAAAGATGCCTGGTTTTAGCAAATTTAGGAAATGGTTTTGTTGTAGTTGTAATAGGGATTCCCGATTGGAAGACTCGTGTCCGATACCTCCGGTTGGAACTCCAACTTATGAGCACTATTCAAAGCATGGTGTATGTCCCATTACCTTTAATGAAGTATGGGTCCGTTATACAAGGAAAGATGGTGTTTTACGATGGCCCCAACATGGTAGTTTTGAATCAGATATTTTAGATAACCTAGAAGTTGCGCTATTTAAGAAGAAAGCCCGGCCGGCGATGTTTGACTCTTTCCGCCTTTGGCGTAAGGAAGCCAAACAGCGAGAAATTAAGCAAGCTAAGAGAGATAGGAAGGAAAGGAATATATCGGTAATACAAGCTGCTAGGCAGTTTAAGGAAGATGAAGAAGATCGTGCAATTGAAGTGTCAGATAGACAACATTGCATGGCCATTGACAAATGTTACCTGGCCTTGCCACCTCCCCTTTCAAATGTGACTATAGACCCTGAAAAGGATCCTTTGATGTCACATTTACTGAGATTACCACCCCCTTATGTGCAGGGTGCTACTGCACCTCCGTTACCTCCAGTTGTTGCACCCCTTGTTGTCGTTCAACCCCCTGTTGTTGTTCAGCCACCCGTTGCTTCACAGGTGGTTCTTCCTCCCCCGGCGCAGCCCCCTCCAGGGCCGCCAGCCTTGCCACTAGCCTTGCCTCAAACTCCTTTGCCTTACACTCCTTTATCTTCGACTTCTCTTATTTCTGTCCCTACGTCTCTGTCACCTCAAAACACTTTGTCTCCTGTCCTCATGTCAACTTCTTCTCCTTCTGCTCGGCAACGAATGACTGAGACCGTCACTAGTCTTTTGTCTCCTTTCTTTGGGTCACTGAATATGACCCCTGTTTCTGAACGTAAGCAGAGACGTAGTCAGCTCCCTGGTCCCGAAGAGCGGGCAGTGTTAGATCTCCTTGCTCGTAGATGGCTTTCGAATACCTCCAAGTACAGTCCACAAGTGGTTATGGATATCTTCCTACAGTGGGAGGCACCAAAACAAAGGTATGTTTTTGATGTCATGTGTACCTTCCTTCATCAGGAGTGGGAAGATAATGAGTTGGGTTAAATTCCACTGGAATTGCTTAATGTTCAGTCTGAATTTGCTAAAGGGACGATAGTGGGTTCCGATGTTGAGGAAGCGGTAGAGACACTATTCACTTTTAGGTCTAGACTTGCACCTCAGTCATTGTTCGAACCTGACCCTTCTATTAGGAGAAAAGTGAAGCAGCATCCTATGAGAGAGGTTCCCCCTGTATGGAGAGAGGCAGTTGTGGCTGAAGCCGCTCATGGTATTGCGGCTGCACCGGCTCATTTTCAGCGAGTGTGGGTGCATGTCCCTTGGAAGAGAGCTGAGGTCCTGGCCCTTAAGCAGACTTTGCCTGACCCCCGTAAAAATCCTGCTGGTTATTATAAGGAGTTGTCTCAGACAGTTGATGTGTGTGTTATCTGAAACCCAATCTCTTTTGGACACCTTCTCTGGGTGTGGGCTGACACAGTTAGTCAGAGGACCCACCCACTCGGCGGGCCACACGCTTGACGGGGTATTTTCCAACGACACTCGGTTGGTCGCTGAATCACCTCTGCCCCTCTCATGGTCAGACCATTATGCCATTCCCCTGGTCTTAACGACCTTCTTGTCAAGTAACAGGGGCAACAAGCCTAGCAAATTTGAACGGAGACGTAATTTAAAGACCCTGACTAATAACCTTCTCGCCCCTAAACTTACAGGGCTTTTGATCACTCCTGGGGAGGACGTAGCTGTGGCAGTGGAGAGGCTGGAGAAGGGTGTTATATCAGCTTTGGATGAACTTGCACCGGCCACCCTGTGTTACTCTGCCAGAAGAACCCCCTCGGCACCATGGTTCTCCGAATCACTCAGACTGCTTAGGCAGGGATTACGGAGACAGGAACGTCGTTGGCGGTCTAGTGGAGCCTTGTGCGAGAGGGACAAACATAAAATTCTTTTGAAGATCTATAAGAAGGAGGTAATTAGAACCAAGCAGGAATATTTTACCTCTCTCACTGCTTCCCTTTCCTCACCCAAAGACCTCTTCAAAATCGTGGACACGCTCATCTCTTTAAAGATGCCAGATCCTGTGGTTAGCTCTCAACAGCTATGTAATGATATTGCACAATTCTTTAACACCAAGATTGTAGATATTCATTCAGCACTGGAGCTACAAAAGGCGGCCCTATCTATATCCACAGTTTCTTCCATCACCCTGTCGCCTTTATCTGAGGAGGTGTCCCACGGGAGTCTGTCTAGTTTTCCTTCCCTTTCCCTACTGGAACTGGAAGCTCTCTTGGCCAAGGTTAGGTCAGGGTCCCCCTTAGACCCCTGCCCTCTTAAACTCCTTAAACAGTGCAAGGACTGTCTCCTCCCACCCCTATTGGGTGTGATGAACGGGGCAATGAAGGAAGGGTCCTTTCCCCCACAGTGGAAGAAAGCGGTGGTCAAACCTCTTTTAAAGAAATCCACACTGGACCCGGGGGTGCTCAAAAGCTTTCGCCCTATTTCGTTGCTCCCAGCTCCCGCCAAGATGCTGGAAATTCATCTAAATAAGCATCTTGTCGACTTTCTGGAAACCCATGACAGGCTAGATCACTCGCAGCACGGATTTAGGAGAGAACACAGCACCGAATCTGCCCTTACCATCGTGCTTGATACCATGCGCACCAGGGTTGACAAGGGACTGACCACTCTCCTCATCCTTTTGGATCTTTCGGCTGCGTTCGATACCCTGTCTCCCTCTGTTCTAACATCAAGGCTGAGAGAGATAGGGGTGGAAGGAACGGCTCTTAGTTTGCTGGCATCCTTCCTGAACCAGAGGGAACAGAGAGTAAAGCTGGGGGAGTTTTTATCTCCATCCCTTCCTGTGCACTGTGGGGTTCCTCAGGGGTCGGCATTAAGTCCGACCCTTTTCAACATCTATGTTACCCCACTTGCCAGGCTTATTAGATCTTTTGGGATGGAGGTAATCTCTTATGCCGACGATACACAGATTCTGCTGTCTTTTACCCAACCCGCTATCTTGGCCGCCTCTAAATTTAAAAACTGTATGAAGGCGGTCGCTCAATGGATGGTCTGTAATTCATTGAAGCTCAATGGAGAAAAGACAGAGATTCTGGTGTTCGGGGGAAAGGAGGATTTTTGGTCGGCTGATTGGTGGCCTTCCACTATGGGGGTGTGCCCTTCACCGACTACTCTGGCTAAAAACTTGGGTGTCCTGATCGATCCCCTTTTGAGGATGGATCAGCAGGTAAAGAGAACCATCTCAACCTGCTGGGGCCTTATAAACATCTTACGAAGGATCAGGCACTACCTGTCCTTCCAGGCCAGGAAACACATAGTCCTGGCATTGATTGGTTCCAGACTCGATTACTGTAATGCTCTTTATCTAGGCATTAACAAGGGTCTGGTAACCCGTCTCCAAATGGTCCAGAATGCCGCCGCTAGACTGGTTTTGGACCTGCCCAAACGGGCCTCAGCTCACATGGCAAGAAGGACTCTACACTGGCTCCCAATGGAGGCCAGGATTTCCTTCAAGTCCCTGACCTTGATTTATAGAGCCCTGGCCACTAATCGGTCCGGAGGTGTGAGGGACCTGTTGGTCCCTTATACACCCTCTAGAACTCTCCGGTCGTCCAAGAAGTTCTTGCTCCAAGTTCCCAGGATACGTAAGGCTAACTGGGGAGGTAGAGCCTTTTCTACTCTTGCTCCAAGGCTCTGGAACAACTTGCCCTTAGAGATAAAATCTCTTCCCTCAGCGCTTGCTTTTAGGAAGGCTCTTAAGACATGGCTTTTCGCCAAGGCCTACGCTTAGACATGATCTGCCCTACTTTTTGTATTGTCTTTGGTTAGGCGCCTTGATGCCTTCGGGCTAAGTTGCGCGTTTACAAGTCTCCTTTCATTCATTCATTCATTCATTAGCTGACATAGATATGTTGATGGGTAATGTAGTTCCTCAACCCTTGTGGGCGAAGATCCGTCACGAGGATCACGCGCCAGAGTTAGGAGATACGTGGGTTAATATTACTGCTGCAGATGGTCGGCAGGTAGGTGGTGCCAAACCTGAACCCTTAGTTGCAGAACCACCTGGTAGGATTATTAATTTAATGAAAACTATGATGCCTCCTCTGCGGGTGAATTGGGACAAGTTAGCAGCATGCAAACAAAAGAAAGACGAGAGTGTGTCTGATTTCTTCACTAGGTTTGAGGAAACATTCATTGACAATAGTGGTCAGGATATGAGTACAGAAGGTGGTCAGAGGTTGTTTGTAGATAAGTTTGTTTTTAATTTACTTCCTGAACTTTCTAATAAGTTAAAGGACTCTGAGAGTTCATGGGCTGTTTCTTCTTGGGCTCAGATATTGGCTACTGCACAATACTATGAGAATAGAGATAAAGATGAGAAGGATAAAGTAGAGAAGAAGACTAGAGAATTAAAAACGAAAGTTCTTCTGCAGCAGGCTTATCCGCCTCGCCCTAATCAGCGTCAGTTTCAGCAACCTTCCCAGTTTCAGCAACCCCCACAGTTTCAGAAACCGTTGCAGAAGCCTGAGTCTTTTACTTCGCGACTCCCGCTAGGCCCTAATCAGTGTGCTTATTGTAAAGAAGAAGGTCACTTTAGGAATAGTTGCCCGATCTTGCTACAGCGTGCGAATGGTATGTCTGGTCTGAGAGGTCGTGGTGGTTTCCAACAAGTACCTAGGGGTAGGGGACGTGGTACGTTTCCCCAGAATGAACGTTCCTTTTCCCCTCAGAATTCTATGAATTATTTTGACCAACAGAATGTTCTGACCATCCAGTCCGCTCAGTACTACACTGATGATTATTATGTTGGAAGTGAGAGTGCTGGTTTTAATGATAGTTAGGACAGCCATGGACAAAGAGAGGGAGTAGTGTCAGTTCCAGTAGACCAGAGTGGACCTTATGTTGAAGTGATTACATCAGGTGTAATTTTGGATACTGGTGCAGCAAAGAGTTCTATCATGCACTCTAAACTCCCCGGCGCACCTTTGTCTGGCTTGACCAATGTTTCAGTAGGATTTTCTGGCGCCCCAGCTTGTAATCCGGTTTCTTGTCCTTTGCCCCTTTCTATTGGTCCCTGTGAATTGGAGGCTCCCCTTATTCTAACGACGGGCTGTGGCGAGAATCTGGTGGGTTTGGACTTGTTGAAAAGATTGCATGCGACATTACATTGTTCTCCTTCGGGAGTACAT
Source organism: Triturus cristatus (assembly GCF_964204655.1). Taxonomy (NCBI): domain Eukaryota; kingdom Metazoa; phylum Chordata; class Amphibia; order Caudata; family Salamandridae; genus Triturus; species Triturus cristatus. Next base: position 92,842,854 of record NC_140589.1, on the reverse strand, counting down.
CTTACGGTGGTGTAGGAGAGTAGGATCTGCACTTATGTTGCCCCCACTTTTTTTCTGATGTATACACTGGTTTCTGACTATAGTCTGGCTGGGTCCCTGCTAATCAGGGCCCCAGTCTCACTGATCTCTCTAAACAACTTGGTGTGCATATTAGATGCACTAGTGATTGGATACTGTGGTGCCTTGTGAGCCCCTAGTATATGATACCTTAGGTACCTAGGGCATTGGTACTTCACAGGCCTACCAGGGGCTGCAGCATGTATTATGCCACCCCTGGGAAGCATTCACAATCTGACACCACAGGCCTGCTACTGCAGCCTGTGTGAGGTAGTGTTAGCACTCCTCACTGAGGTATAGGTTCCTATATCTCACCATACACACACATATAAACCTATCAGTCACCCCTCTAGCAGGCCCTAACAATCCTGAGGGCAGGGTGCTTGGTTTACTATGTGAGGGGGTGCTTCTGCCTGAGCAGGATCCCTCTGCAGCTAGCAGAGTCTATTCTCTACTGCTGTTTGTGGATGCGGTTAAACCATATACTCTTAAGTGTATTCGCGGTTGCGTGAGTTGCTTGCCCATTGGCTAGTAACTCACCTGAAGACTTCCACCTCGACTTCAAGGGCTCGCCTGGTTGCTCTGGGCCTGCCCTCACTTACCCTTGCTGGGTAAGTCCATCAGACCTTGCTGGTCTGCACCATTGCCAATCTTCACTCCACACGAGACTTGCAGTTGCCAAGGCTTGTGGGAACCTCCGAATCCAGCTGCTGGTCATCGTCGATCTCTCCTGGACCTCGTGAGCGAAGAGACAAAACATCATCATCGACCTGAAGAGACGCGACAGCTGTGGTCATCCATCTTGTTGGCCACCGGTCACTGGCAAGTGACTTTGAACTCTGTCCCCTCAATTTCTAGGTCTTCAGCAACTCCAATCCATCTTCAGATTCCAGCGGACACCTCTCCAGTCGTCACAAGCAGCAAGTCTTCAGTGATCTCCATTGAAAACAGCATCGCGACCCGACACGAAAGGACACCTATGTACCCGGCTTCCCTGGGTGAGGTAACTCGTGCACTTCGGTGCCCAAGTGTGTGTTGGCCCTCAAAATACTTACCCTGTAAGTGGCTTGCTTGTTGACTTTTGCGAAGTGCCCTAAAACTGTAAATTACAAACCACGACATTTGCCATTGAAATGTATAGGCACTGCATGCGTCTCCTGTGGGCTGATTACTTACCTGTTAACACTGCAGAAGTGAAGCCCCAGCGATTCCCAAGGCCCTAGGCCTTTTCATTTTGCAAGTCGAGTTCGTTAACCCATTTTTTTAGTATATGGTCTGGTACGCCCCTAGGGCTACAGCCATATTTGTGCTTAATTTATTGAGAACTGTTGATCTTTTGAATGTTTACCTGGCTCTAATCTCATAAAGAGATTAGTAGAGTATTTTTAGAAATAAATACATATATATTTGATATATACCTGTGTGGTGTCTTTTCATTTGGTAATTCAAGAGATTATAAGGTAAAACAAGCTGCTTTACATTCCTCAGAGACTTAGCCTGAAGGCTGCTTGTAGGAAGGTGGATATCTGACTATGGTTACCCCCAACTTTTTGCCTAGTGTCTAGCTGGTTTTTCGACTTAGTTGGCCTGAGATCCTGCCATTCAGGGTCTCAGGCTGTCTGCTCTCTCTTTAAAATGGACTCCATGTACCCTAGGTACATTCTCAATTGGTAAGGATCACCTTATTGGACCCTGTACAGTGTACCCTAGGTACCCAGGGCATAGGTGTACCCTAGGCCTCCCAGGGGCTGCAGCATGTATTATGCCACCCCTGGTCTGGCCTTCCAATCAGACACAACTGGCTGATCACTCAGCTGGGGCAAGGTCGTGTAATCACCCCTTGCTTAGATATAGTATGCCTATATCTACCCTTATATATAGACACATGTGTACCTATCAGTCACTCCTATGGCAGGCCTTAACAATCCTGGAGGCAGAGTGCTTGGTAACATGTGAGATGGTGCTCTAGCATGAGCTGAGCCTGTCTGCAGCTTTCGGAACCATGTCCTTATAGCTGTTCTATGATATAGCCTACCATATACTCTTAAAGTGCCTTATAATCTTAGACGGTTATGGTAACTATGGTTTGGCTTTATCGAAACATGTCGTGTAAGGTGTCTAACACTGTGGAATAATACCCCCATGCCATTTCTGGACATGAGGATATTATTCCCCCCTTCTAGAGGGAAAGACATGTTAAAATCATACTTCACTGTTAGCCTCTGACCAAAAGCCTCAGCATCACAAAATGGATGCTGCTGCCACGACACAAGTCTGACCTCCTGCAGCTGGGAGTGATCCCAGCCAGGGAGGCCTGGACAATAGGTTTCCTGCTTGGGGAGGTGCTAGCACCTCCCCAGACAGCCTTTAGTGTATTGGGGCAGGGTGGGCTGAAAGGAATGAGACATGCCTGGGGCACACAAGGTGTTCCTTGCATAGTCCAGTTCAAACCGGCGCTGGGGCACTCCAGCCCCAGCTCTGGCGCGAAACTGGACAAAGGGAAGTGGGTGTAACCACCCCCTCCCAGGTCCCACCCATAAGGCGTGACCTAGCAGGTATCCCAGCCCCCCAGATTAGTATAAGAGTGGGAGTTGGGCCTCAAGACTTTAGATTATCCTGAACCTGCAACTTGAACAGAAACTCTGGACCTTCGACATTCGACGAAAGAAGAAGACTGAAGAATCTCCCTTGTGGCCAAGGAGTGGCTACCCTGTGCAAACAGGCACCATCAAGAGACTACCCTTTGCTTTGCCCACGTTCTACGAGGAACCGACTGCAGAGCCCGACCAGAGCCTTGACTTCCAGACTTCTCGGACCCTGATCCACATCCACAGCAGAGCTGAGATCCGTGGAGGCGACGAGCGACGTGGGACCGGCTACCTGGGAAAAGTGGCTAGTAACTTCAAGCGCAGCTTCTGAGGCACCCTCGAAGTTGTGCACCGGGGATTGAGAAGCCCCAACCCCAAGCATCATCTGCACCGAAGATCAGCCCCCCACACTCCACGAGTCCTGCGTGGGGCCCTTCTGCATTTTCCTGCTTGCCGCGTCTGTCCGGTTGCTTGCCCGCTGGCTAGTGGCCTTTGTGACGACGCACCCTGAAATCTTCTGCGCTGGTTTGGCTCCTCCAGACTGGCTCCCGCTTCTCTGCAAAGAAGAAGCACCCCAGACCTTCCTGGTCTGCACCAGAAGCAAGTCCTCCGTTCTTCGTGGGTTCCGCTTGCCAAGGCTTGGTGAGTCCTAGTCCAACTTCGACGCCGCCGACAGCAAGAGCCTTCGTGGGACAGCTCGCCTCCTGGTCCTGGTCGTCCTCGACGCTTCCTGGTCCTCCTGGCTGCAGCGACAAGCTTCACCTTCACCTGCAATCTTCCCGACATCGCCTGGTTCCTTCCTGGTTCCACGTGGTCACTGGCTAGTGACCTTGACTCTGTCCCTTCTGCTTGCAGGTTTCCTCTCTTCTTGATCCCAGCCTTGGGATCAACCGGACACTCTTCACTGACTGCCTGTCAGCATCTTTCTTCAGGCATCCATAGGAGTCGACGACGAAAACCGACGCATCTTCACCCCTAGGCACCCGCAGCCTGTGGGCTAGGTAACTTGGGTACTCCGGTGCTCATCAGGATAGTGACTATCCTAGTGTCTAGTTTTCCAGTCTCGACTTCCTAGCTACTCTGGAAGTGTCCTAAATCTATCGATTTCTAAACTGTACTATTGCTATTGACTTTTACGCATTACGCGTGAGTGTTTCCACTCTGCACCTGAATCCCGTGGGCCTCCCACTTCCTAACCTTTGGTAGTATAGTGTAGCCCCAGCGATTCCCTAGGCCTAGGCCTATCCTATTTCCGTGACAGTGGTCCTTATACCACTTACTTAGTATATGGTTTGCGTGGCCCCTAGGGCCTAACTGTATTACTTACCTGTGTGACTTAATGTATGCTTAAATAAGACTGTGTTGTACTTACCTCTAATCTCATAAAGAGTGCTGAGGGTTTGACTAGAATAAATACACTTTATTTTATATATATATCTGTTGTGGTGTCCTTTCATTTGGTATTCAAGGGATTATATATAGTATCACAGCTGGCTTCACATGCCATTCAGAGTTTAGCCTAAGACTGCTCTTGTCCATGCTACCACTAGGATAGCTGGTCTATAAGGTTGACTTTACAACCAATCACCATAAGGGTATTTGGACTGATATAAGGTGTACACTAGAACTAGTGACATCATACATCAGGACAACTTCTCACATTGGTGAGCAGCGGTTGGGATCTGAGCTTGCTGTTGTAATACCATTGTAATCTTGAGATACTAAATTGAAAGATCACACAGATATTGTCTAGGTACATATAACATAGATTATAATACTTAAGTCCTACTGGACTTAGTAGTTGTAGGTTGAAGGGAGTAACACACCCTGACTACAACTACCAGAGAGGTTTAGTAGAAACAACTAGTGTAGGTAGGTGCACACACCACACCCTCACTAGATCATGTCTCTGAGAGGAGATCAAGTAGATGCTCTCTCAGGAGGGTCAGGTCTGCAGAAGACCCCCTCTAGATATGATACCTTAACATTCCAGGAGATGAGACAATTGTGTACCTCCAGAGGAATAAAACAGGGTGCAAACCCTACCCTCCTTCAGTTAAGACAACTCCTAGAGGAGTATGATGCTCTTAGAGCCTCTCAGGCAGGTACCCTAGGTACACAGGAGGGTCTACCCACCACAGAGGAGTCAGATGGGACTTCAGATGAAGAGGTAGACAGCCAGGGCCAAGTAGGAAGACTTAGCCAGGCTAACCTAAGCTTACATGGGAGTTTGCATGGGGTCCCCCCATACAGACCCCCAAGTGGGCTTAACCAGAGAAGCAGGAGGGACAGATCCCCTTCAAGGGAATCCATCCACTCCCATGTCTCTAGCATCTCTAGTGCTTCCTCTCACAGGGGATTGACTTCCCCTGAGAGAAAGGAGCATGAAGCCAGAATGAGGGAAGCTAATCTGAGGATTCAGAGGGAAGAACTTGCCCTTGCCAAGGAGAAGCTTGCTCTGGCTAGAGAGCAAAAATTGTGTGGGTCAGAACCCACTGGTGGCAGCAACATTCCTAGAGATAGGGATAGGTCTTATGACCATAGAAACCTAAGCAAGATAGTCCCCCCATATCAGAATGAGGATGACATCCACAAGTGGATGACTGCTTTGGAGAGGGCCTGCAAAGTACAGCAGGTACCCCAGAGTCAGTGGGCAGCTATCTTGTGGCTCTCCTTTTCTGACAAAGGTAGAGACAAGCTCCTCACAGTCAGTGATGAGGATGCTAACAATTACAAAGTCCTGAAGAGTGCTCTGATAGATGGGTTTGGCTTAACCACTGAGCAATATAGGTTGTTGTTCAGAGACACCCAGAAGACACAGACACAGGACTGGTCTGATTTTGTGGATTGTGCCACTAAGGCTTTAGAAGGTTGGTTAACTGGCAGCAAGGTGCAGGACTATACAGGATTGTACAACTTGATTATGAGGGAGCAGATCCTTAGTAATTGTCAGAACGAGCTTCTCCATCAGCACCTGGTAGACTCAGATTTGACCTCTCCCCAAGAATTGGGAAAGAGGGCAGATAAATGGGTCAGGACCAGGATTAGGCCTAAAAATCAGGGTGGTGACCAAAAGAAAGATACCACCAAGCCTCAAGAGAAGGGTGGGGATAAAACAAAAGAGAAATCTTCCTCAGGGCCCCAAAACTCCACACAGGGTGGTGGGTCCCAAGCTCCCTCCTCTACCACAGTTAAAAAGCCTTACTGCCATGAGTGTAAAACTCCTGGGCATTGGAAAACTGACAGCGGTTGCCCAAAGGCTAAAAACAAAACTGTTCCTCCAACTACTCCTGTCACACCACCTATTACTGTCAGCAGTAATCCACCAGGTGGTGGGAGTGCCCCCAAAAATTTGGTTGGGTTTTCTTGGGGAACACAGGGGGATCCTGGCTTAGCCAATTCCCCTACAGCAGCTACTCTTGTCTGTGATGGTGGCATGGGGTTTGCCAACTTCACTGCCTGTCCCAACACTTTGGGTAGGTACAGACAGGAGCCCTACATCAATGGTAGAAAAGCTGAGGCCTACAGAGACACTGGAGCTAGCATCACTATGGTGGCCCATAGGCTAGTTCCCTCTGAGCAGCTTTTGCCTGGTTTCTCATACCAGGTAACTAACATTGATGGCAAACAGAACAGTCATCCCATGGCAGAGGTATGTCTCAGCTGGGGAGGTGTCACTGGCCCTAAAAGGGTGGCAGTGTCTCCAACCTTGCCTGTGGACTGCTTACTGGGGAATGACTTAGAACTCTCAGCTTGGGCTGGAGTTGAACAAGACACCCATTCTAAAATGGTAGGCCTTTCAAAAAAGGGTAGTGGGGTTGTGCCAGCGACAACCCCTGTCCAAGTAGATTTCCTCCCTGAAAAGGTTGGAAGGGCAGTGGTAGCCACAGCCCAGGCAAAGACAGACTTCCCTGTAGAGATTGGCAGAGCTGTGACAGTCACAGCCCAAACCCAAACTGAGTGCCTACCTGAAAAGGTTGGCAAGGCTGTAATGGTCTCAGCCCATACTCAGACTGACATAGGTGTAGTGAAGCCTGAAACTATGGATCACTCCACACAAACAGAGAGTAGTGGGGAGGAAGAAAAGTCTCCCTCTCCCCAGACATTAGGAAAAGGTCAGCCTCCTCAGGGATCTGACCTCACCCCTTGTGAAGGAACTGCCCCAGAGGTAGCCAGGCCTGGCCTGGCAGAGCCTCTGATGTCAGTGGCCCCTTCCAAGGTGGGACCCAGTCTGGTGCAGGTAGCCTGCCTCTCTCTACCCTGCCTCAGTCAGCCCAGGGCTGCAGAGGTCAGGGAGGCCAGTGGGCCCCAAGAGGGCCCCTGTCCACAAGAACCCCCCCATCAAAAGAATGAGGATTGCCTGGCTAGTAGCCCTAGCCAGGTGATGGGTAAAAACATTCCTGAGGGATCCCGTTTACAGGTAGTTAGGGACCTCCCCCAGAGGGATTCTGTTGGGCACAGGCAAACATGGGACCTTAGGGCCCCAAACCTGACCTGTCCCTCCAGTAAGCCCACAAAAGGGACCCAGCCTCCAGCTTTAGGTAGCCAGAGGCTGACCCTGAGAGCACAGTGCAACTCAGTGAAAGAAAGAAAGGCATCCATGGTGGAGGATGATTGGAGGAAGCTGAGGCCTCACTTTGAGGACACTCACTTCAGTACTCCATCTCAACACCAGCCTTTTACTTTGCAAAGACACACCAAAGGTAGTGATTCCCTATGGTGGAGACCCTATGATACCTTTAGGGTGAGGGATTGCTTAGTGGACCATGAGACAAGGGGTAACCATGCCAGTGCTGGTTCTTCCTTATATGGCCACTTAGGCAATAGAGGCTTACCTTGTCAAGGCCAGCCTTATCTCCTTTCGTTTGGGGGGGGGGGTTGTGTAGGAAGGTGGATATCTGATTATGGTTACCCTCAACTTTTTGCCTAGTGTCTAGCTGGTTTTTCGACTTAGTTGGCCTGAGATCCTGCCATTCAGGGTCTCAGGCTGTCTGCTCTCTCTTTAAAATGGACTCCATGTACCCTAGGTACATTCTCAATTGGTAAGGATCACCTTATTGGACCCTGTACAGTGTACCCTAGGTACCCAGGGCATAGGTGTACCCTAGGCCTCCCAGGGGCTGCAGCATGTATTATGCCACCCCTGGTCTGGCCTTCCAATCAGACACAACTGGCTGATCACTCAGCTGGGGCAAGGTCGTGTAATCACCCCTTGCTTAGATATAGTATGCCTATATCTACCCTTATATATAGACACATGTGTACCTATCAGTCACTCCTATGGCAGGCCTTAACAATCCTGGAGGCAGAGTGCTTGGTAACATGTGAGATGGTGCTCTAGCATGAGCTGAGCCTGTCTGCAGCTTTCGGAACCATGTCCTTATAGCTGTTCTATGATATAGCCTACCATATACTCTTAAAGTGCCTTATAATCTTAGACGGTTATGGTAACTATGGTTTGGCTTTATCGAAACATGTCGTGTAAGGTGTCTAACACTGTGGAATAATACCCCCATGCCATTTCTGGACATGAGGATATTATTCCCCCCTTCTAGAGGGAAAGACATATTAAAATCATACTTCACTGTTAGCCTCTGACCAAAAGCCTCAGCATCACAAAATGGATGCTGCTGCCACGACACAAGTCTGACCTCCTGCAGCTGGGAGTGATCCCAGCCAGGGAGGCCTGGACAATAGGTTTCCTGCTTGGGGAGGTGCTAGCACCTCCCCAGACAGCCTTTAGTGTATTGGGGCAGGGTGGGCTGAAAGGAATGAGACATGCCTGGGGCACACAAGGTGTTCCTTGCATAGTTCAGTTCAAACCGGCGCTGGGGCACTCCAGCCCCAGCTCTGGCGCGAAACTGGACAAAGGGAAGTGGGTGTAACCACCCCCTCCCAGGTCCCACCCATAAGGCGTGACCTAGCAGGTATCCCAGCCCCCCAGATTAGTATAAGAGTGGGAGTTGGGCCTCAAGACTTTAGATTATCCTGAACCTGCAACTTGAACAGAAACTCTGGACCTTCGACATTCGACGAAAGAAGAAGACTGAAGAATCTCCCTTGTGGCCAAGGAGTGGCTACCCTGTGCAAACAGGCACCATCAAGAGACTACCCTTTGCTTTGCCCACGTTCTACGAGGAACCGACTGCAGAGCCCGACCAGAGCCTTGACTTCCAGACTTCTCGGACCCTGATCCACATCCACAGCAGAGCTGAGATCCGTGGAGGCGACGAGCGACGTGGGACCGGCTACCTGGGAAAAGTGGCTAGTAACTTCAAGCGCAGCTTCTGAGGCACCCTCAAAGTTGTGCACCGGGGATTGAGAAGCCCCAACCCCAAGCATCATCTGCACCGAAGATCAGCCCCCCACACTCCACGAGTCCTGCGTGGGGCCCTTCTGCATTTTCCTGCTTGCCGCGTCTGTCCGGTTGCTTGCCCGCTGGCTAGTGGCCTTTGTGACGACGCACCCTGAAATCTTCTGTGCTGGTTTGGCTCCTCCAGACTGGCTCCCGCTTCTCTGCAAAGAAGAAGCACCCCAGACCTTCCTGGTCTGCACCAGAAGCAAGTCCTCCGTTCTTCGTGGGTTCCGCATGCCAAGGCTTGGTGAGTCCTAGTCCAACTTCGACGCCGCCGACAGCAAGAGCCTTCGTGGGACAGCTCGCCTCCTGGTCCTGGTCGTCCTCGACGCTTCCTGGTCCTCCTGGCTGCAGCGACAAGCTTCACCTTCACCTGCAATCTTCCCGACATCGCCTGGTTCCTTCCTGGTTCCACGTGGTCACTGGCTAGTGACCTTGACTCTGTCCCTTCTGCTTGCAGGTTTCCTCTCTTCTTGATCCCAGCCTTGGGATCCACCGGACACTCTTCACTGACTGCCTGTCAGCATCTTTCTTCAGGCATCCATAGGAGTCGACGACGAAAACCGACGCATCTTCACCCCTAGGCACCCGCAGCCTGTGGGCTAGGTAACTTGGGTACTCCGGTGCTCATCAGGATAGTGACTATCCTAGTGTCTAGTTTTCCAGTCTCGACTTCCTAGCTACTCTGGAAGTGTCCTAAATCTATCGATTTCTAAACTGTACTATTGCTATTGACTTTTACGCATTACGCGTGAGTGTTTCCACTCTGCACCTAAATCCCGTGGGCCTCCCACTTCCTAACCTTTGGTAGTATAGTGTAGCCCCAGCGATTCCCTAGGCCTAGGCCTATCCTATTTCCGTGACAGTGGTCCTTATACCACTTACTTAGTATATGGTTTGCGTGGCCCCTAGATCCTAACTGTATTACTTACCTGTGTGACTTAATGTATGCTTAAATAAGACTGTGTTGTACTTACCTCTAATCTCATAAAGAGTGCTGAGGGTTTGACTAGAATAAATACACTTTGTTTTATATATATATCTGTTGTGGTGTCCTTTCATTTGGTATTCAAGGGATTATATATGGTATCACAGCTGGCTTCACATGCCATTCAGAGTTTAGCCTAAGACTGCTCTTGTCCATGCTACCACTAGGATAGCTGGTCTATAAGGTTGACTTTACAACCAATCACCATAAGGGTATTTGGACTGATATAAGGTGTACACTAGAACTAGTGACATCATACATCAGGCCAACTTCTCACACTGCTCTCCACAGCTACCACTAGGATAGCTTTCTTTAAAGGTTGTCTTAAACCTATCTACCACAAGAGTCGAATTGGACTGGTGCAAGGTGGCCACTATAACTAGTGACCAGCATATTGCAGGCCAACTTCTCACATTGGTGGGCAGCGTGTGGGATTCCAGCTTGCCATTGTTTTACCAGAAAATCTCTATTTGAATTACTAACTGAAAACCACTAAAGGTACTCAAGGTACATATAAAGTCAAGCTAGTATCAATAAGTTTTACTGAACTTAGAGCTGTTTGTGAAGGGATAAGCACACCCTTGCTACAGCTCAAGCTAGGTTCAGTAGGCCACAACTAGTGTAGGTAGTACAACACTGCACAACACTAGTATGTCTCACCATGGTGGAGCCAGTGGGTCCACCCCATCTCAGTACAAAGCTATACCCTACACTGAACTGAAGGCCTTATGCTTTGAAAGAGAACTGAGGGTGGGCAGGAGTCCCTCATCACAACACCTGATAGATCTGTTAGTAGCAGATGACCTGAGACAAGCTCTAGGAGCAAGTGGGTCTGCATCAGGGAGTGGGTCAAACATAGTCTCTGGGTCTGATGATGAAAATCAAGATGACCTAGAGTCTGTGGTTGAAGGGCCAGACCCAGAAGGGTCTGAAAAGAACAGAGGAATTCTCCCTAAGAGAACTGACAAAGTGGGGGAAAGGCCTAGGTTCCTTTCAGGGGACTCTGACCATTCATACCCCTCTGGAAGAGAATCTGTTCACCAGAGGAACTCCAAATTTCCCAGGGAGTCCTCCTCTGAAAGAAGGTTCAAGATGCTCCAGTATGAGGAAGCTAGGCTTGCCCTCAGAACCAAGCAATTGACCTTAGATAAGGAAGCCTTCGAGCTCCAAAGAGCTTCTAAGAAGGAGGGTTTAGATACCCCTGGTGGCAGCAACAGTGTCCCTAGAGGCAGAGATTACATTCCAGACCATAGGAACCTGTCCAAGGTTGTTCCTCCCTGCCAGAGTGGGGATGATATCCACAAATGGATAACTGCTATGGAGAGGGCCTGTAAAGTTCAACAGGTCCCCCAGAAACAGTGGGCAGCAATCTTGTGGCTCTCCTTTTCAGATAAAGGGAGAGACAAGCTCCTCACTGTTAGAGAAGAGGATGCTAATGATTATGAAGCCCTGAAGAGTGCTTTGATAGATGGGTTTGGCTTAACCACTGAACAGTACAGGTTGAAGTTCAGAGACACCCAGAAAGCACAGACTCAGGATTGGACTGACTTTGTTGATTGTGCAACCAAGGCTCTAGAAGGTTGGCTGGTGGGTAGTAGAGTAACTGATTTTAAGGGATTGTATAATCTTATAATGAGAGAAAAGATCCTTAATAATTGCCAGAACCAGTTGTTGCATCAGTACCTGGTGGACTCTGATCTGACCTCTCCCCAAGAATTGGGAAAGAAGGCAGACAAATGTGTCAGAACCAGGGTGAGGCAGAAAAACCAGAACCAAGGTGGTGACACTAAGAAGCAAGATCCTAAAGGCTCAGAGAAAGGTGGGGATAAATCTAAAGATCAGAAGTCTTCACAAGGGCCCCAAAAATCTGCAACTGGTGGGGAGTCACAATCTGCAAAGGGAAAAGGCCAAAAGAAGCCCTGGTGCAAATTCTGTAAACAGAAAGGGCACTGGACTTCTGACTGTACACAGTCCAAAGACCAAACCACCACCACTCCAGCCCCTAAGGCAACTGTTCCCCCTAGTGCAGCCAGTGGTGGAGGTAATACTCAGAATAAGGGTGTAGTAGGGTTGACCCTGGGTTCTGATGTGGACTCTGGCCTAGTCAGAGTACCAACACAGGCATTGCTAGTTTGTGAGGGAGACCTTGATATGTCCTTCCTAGTGAGCCCCAGTAATCTGGGCAAATACAAACAGCAGCCTATCATAAATGGCAAACAGGCTTTGGCATTTAGGGACACAGGTGCTAGTGTCACCATGGTGGCAGAGGACCTAGTGGACCCTACACAGATCATCCTGGGTGAAATGTACTAGGTAACCAATGCAAGCAACACCAGGACCAACCATAGCCTGGCAGTTGTGAATTTCTCCTGGGGAGGGGTAACTGGCCTAAAAAAAGTAGTAGTCAGTGCAGACCTCCCTGTCAAATGTTTGTTGGGCAATGATCTGGAGACTTCAGCCTGGGCTGAAGTAGAATTATGGACTCATGCTGAGATGTTGGGCATACCTGCAGATGTATTTGCTGTGACCAGGTCACAAGCCAAAATGCATAAAGCTGAACCAGCTCTGGATCCTGAAACTATGGACCAGGTGCTACCCAAGAGGAGGAGCAGTAGGGTTAAGGCTGGGCCTTCCCCTCTGTCTCAGATCTCAGATTCCCCTCCTGAGGGAGGAGAAGCAGAGCCTGAAGAAGGAACTGCCCCAGAGGAACTTGAGCCTGGTCAGGTTGAGTTCTTGGGGGCAGGGGGACCTTCCAGGGAAGATCTGAGCAAAGAGCAACAGTGCTGCCCCACTCTTGAACCCCTCAGACAGCTAGCTGCTGCTGAGGCTGCTGGGAGCGCTAGTGGGTCCCATAAGTTTATTGGGTTTATAAGGTTTATTGGGATGAGGGGCTCCTATATTCTGAGGCTAGAGATCCTACCCCTGGAGCCATCAGGAGGTTGGTAATTCCTCAGAAGTTTAGGGGGTTCCTCTTGACCCTAGCACAAGATATCCCATTGGCAGGACACTTGAGCCAAAACAAGACCTGGGACAGGCTTGTACCACATTTTCATTGGCCACACATGTCTGAAGACACAAAGGAGTTTTGTCGCTCCTGTGTCACTTGTCAAGCCAGTGGCAAGACAGGTGGCACCACAAAGGCCCCCCTGATACCACTACCTGTGGTGGGGGTTCCCTTTGAAAGGGTAGGGATTGACATTGTTGGTCCCCTTGACCCACCAACAGCATCTGGGCAGAGATTTATACTGGTGGTAGTGGATCATGCCACCAGGTATCCAGAAGCTATACCCCTAAGGACTACCACAGCTCCTGTGGTAGCAAGAGCCCTCATTGGAGTATTCTCCAGGGTGGGTTTTCCTAAGGAGGTCATCTCTGACAGAGGTTCCAACTTTATGTCAGGGTATCTAACTGCAATGGGGAAGGAGTGTGGTGTAAACTACAAATTCACTACTCCCTATCACCCACAATGCAATGGGTTAGTTGAGAGATTCAACAAAACCCTAAAGGGAATGATTAAAGGACTCCCAGAGAAGCTTAGGCGAAAATGGGACCTTTTACTTCCCTGCCTTCTGTTTGCATACAGGGAGGTTCCTCAGAAGGGGGTTGGCTACAGCGCTTTTGAACTTCTGTTTGGGCACCCTGTTAGAGGACCATTATGTCTGGTGAAGGAGGGATGGGAGTTACCTCTCAAACCTCCCGAACAAGATGTAGTGGACTATGTACTTGGTCTCCGCTCCAGGATGGCAGAGTACATGAAGAAGGCCAGTAAAAACCTTGAGGCAAGCCAAGAACTCCAAAAAGCTTGGCATGACCAAAAGGCTGTCTTTACTGTTTACCAGCCAGGCCAGAAAGTGTGGGTGTTGGAGCCTGTGGCCCCAGCAGCTCCCCAGGACAAATGGAGTGGCCCCCATACAATTGTTGAAAAAAAGGGAGAGGTCACCTACTTGGTAGATCTTGGCACTCCCAGGAGCCCCCTTAGGGTGCTCCATGTCAACAGACTTAAGGCATATGTGGACAGGGCTGACATGAGCTTGCTCATGGCAACTGATGGGGACCAGGAGGAGGAGAGTGACCCTCTCCCTGACCTGCTCTCACAGAACCCTGATGATGGGTCAGTTGATGGTGTTGCTTTGGCAAGCAGCCTCACTGAACATCAACAAACTGAATGTAGACAAGTGCTACATCAGTTTAGACATATGTTTAGCCTGACCCCAAGTCAGACTTCCTGGTGCACCCATGAGGTGGAGACTGGAGACAGTCTGCCTGTAAAGAGTAAAATCTACAGGCAACCTGACCATGTCAGGGACTGTATCAGGACTGAAGTCCAGAAAATGTTGGAACTAGGTGTTATTGAGCCCTCAGATAGCCCTTGGGCTAGCCCAGTAGTCCTTGTCCCAAAACCTCACACCCAGGGCGGTAAGAAAGAGATGAGGTTTTGTGTTGACTACAGGGGCCTCAATGCCGTCACCAGGACTGATGCCTACCCAATACCAAGGGCAGATGAACTAATAGACACGTTGGCCTCAGCCAAGTATCTCAGTACATTTGACCTTACAGCAGGCTATTGGCAAATCAAGTTAGCTGATGATGCCAAGGCTAAAACAGCATTTTCGACCCCTGGTGGGCACTATCACTTTGTGGTAATGCCCTTTGGTTTGAAGAATGCACCTGCCACATTTCAGAGGTTGGTGAATAAAGTTCTGACTGGTATGGAAACCTATTGCTCAGCATATCTTGATGATATTGCTGTCTTTAGTTCCACCTGGCAGGATCACCTGGTCCACCTCAGGAATGTACTGGAGGCCCTACAGAAAGCAGGCCTCACTATCAAGGCCACTAAGTGCCAGATAGGGCAGAGTCAGGTTGTGTACCTGGGCCACCTTGTAGGTGGAGGCCAGGTTTAACCCTTGCAGAGCAATGGACTGGGTAGCTCCAACCACCCAGACACAGGTGAGAGCCTTCTTGGGCCTGACTGGGTATTACAGGAGGTTTGTTAAGGGATATGGATCTATAGTGACCCCCTTAAATGATCTGACCTCCAAGAAAATGCCAAAAAAGGTTCAGTGGACAGCTAGCTGTCAAAAGGTATTTGATGACCTCAAGCAGGCACTGTGCACTGCCCCCATCTTACAGAGTCCAGATTACAAAAAGAAGTTCATTGTCCAAACAGATGCTTCAGAGCTGGGTGTGGGAGCTGTACTGTCTCAACTTAATGATGAAGGTCAAGACCAGCCAGTAGCTTTCATAAGCAGAAGGCTGACCCCTAGAGAGAAACGTTGGTCAGCTATAGGAGGGAGGCCTTTGCTGTGGTGTGGGCCCTGAAGAAGCTGAGGCCATACTTGTTTGGCACTCACTTCATAGTTCAGGCTGACCATAAGCCCCTCCTATGGCTCAAACAGATGAAAGGTGAAAATCCTAAACTGCTCAGGTGGTCCATTTCCCTACAGGGGATGGACTATACAGTGGAACATAGACCTGGGACCCAACATGCCAATGCAGATGGACTCTCGAGGTATTTCCACTTAGAACATGAAGACTCAACTGGTCAAGGTTAGTTTAATGTCCCTGCGTTTGGGGGGGTTGTGTAGGAGAGTAGGATCTGCACTTATGTTGCCCCCACTTTTTTTCTGATGTATACACTGGTTTCTGACTATAGTCTGGCTGGGTCCCTGCTAATCAGGGCCCCAGTCTCACTGATCTCTCTAAACAACTTGGTGTGCATGTTAGATGCACTAGTGATTGGATACTGTGGTACCTTGTGAGCCCCTAGTATATGGTACCGTAGGTACCTAGGGCATTGGTACTTCACAGGCCTACCAGGGGCTGCAGCATGTATTATGCCACCCCTGGGAAGCATTTACAATCTGACACCACAGGCCTGCTACTGAAGCCTGTGTGAGGTAGTGTTAGCACTCCTCACTGAGGTATAGGTTCCTATATCACACCATACACACACATATAAACCTATCAGTCACCCCTCTAGCAGGCCCTAACAATCCTGAGGGCAGGGTGCTTGGTTTACTATGTGAGGGAGTGCTTCTGCCTGAGCAGGACCCCTCTGCAGCTAGCAGATTCTATTCTCTACTGCTGTTTGTGGATGCGGTTAAACCATATACTCTTAAGTGCATTATAACCTCGCGGTAAATGCTAACTTTGAATGACTGCATCAAAACATGTCGTGTTTGGTGTCAAACAACTTGGAATCCTACCCCCACACCAGTAACTGGTGTGGGAGTAGGATCCCACCCTTCTAGAGGGGACGACATGTACCCACTGTACTACACGGTAGAAATCTTCTAGAGCCCTGGCATCACAAAATGGATGCCACCAGCACAGACACCGGGCTGCCCTCCTGCTGCTGACCGAAACTCACAGTGGAGGGAGCCCAACAAAAGGTTTCCTGTCACAGGGAGGTGTCACCACCTCCCAGACAGGATTTAGTTTATTGGAGCTGGGTGGGTGCACTCTTAGAGTGCTTTGAAGTCCTGCACTGGGGGAGCAGTAGGCTCCTCTGTGCATATGCCAGCTCAAACCGGTTCAGGGGCTACCTGCCCCTGCTCTGGCTCTAAACTGGACAAAGGGAAGTGGGTGTAACCACCCACTACCCTGACCCTCCTAGAGCAGTGGTCATAGAGCTAGTCCCTCCCATATCTTCACTATAAGATACCAAGCATTGCCAATGCAATTCAGATTACCCCTGGACTACGCTCTACAAAGAAGAATCCTGGCCCTTCAACGTTCCACTATCTCTGGAAGACTGAAGAATCTCCCTTGGAGTCAAGGAGTGACTACCTTGCTTGGCAGGCACCAAAACTCTTCAACTACGGTTGCAAACTTCACCGCTCCCGCCGGAGTCCGAAGTCCCTGTGTCCCCTGAAGTGGATTTCCTGACCTCTCGATGGCCATTTTGAGTCCCCAGCGAAGCTGTGGCATCTGGACCCCACGAGTGACGAGGAACAGCAATACCAAGGAACCGTGCACTGATTTCGAGTGCAAGCCCTAATCTTCGTTCTACGAATTTGTGCTTTGGACCAATTGTTGTCCAAGTCCCTAGCAGGTCTAGTACTAAAAATCAGTGGCCTACCCCATCCTGAGTGACCGTGGGCTCCTGTGAAACTTTTCCTGCAAAGGCGTCTTCGCGGTTGCTTGCCCGTTGGCTAGTAACTCACCTGAAGACTTCCACCTCGACTTCAAGGGCTCGCCTGGTTGCTCTGGGCCTGCCCTCACTTACCCTCGCTGGGTAAGTCCATCAGACCTTGCTGGTCTGCACCATTGCCAATCTTCACTCCACACGAGACTTGCAGTTGCCAGGGCTTGTTGGCTCCAATCCGGGTGCCGACACCATCATCAGCTGCAGACGTCGTGGGCCAACACACACTTGGGCACTTCGGTGCCCAAGTGTGTGTTGGCCCTCGAAATACTCACCCTGTAAGTGGCTTGCTTGTTGACTTTTGCGAAGTGCCCTAAAACTGTAAATTACAAACCGCGACATGTGCCATTGAAACGTATAGGAAACCCGCGTGTGTGTTTAGACACTGCATGCGTCTCCTGTGGGCTGATTACTTACCTGTTAACACTGCAGAAGTGAAGTCCCAGCGATTCCCAAGGCCCTAGGCCTTTTCATTTTGCAAGTCGAGTTTGTTAACCCATTTTTTTAGTATATGGTCTGGTACGCCCCTAGGGCTACAGCCATATTTGTGCTTAATTTATTGAGAACTGTTGATCTTTTGAATGTTTACCTGGCTCTAATCTCATAAAGAGATTAGTAGAGTATTTTTAGAAATAAATACATATATATTTGATATATACCTGTGTGGTGTCTTTTCATTTGGTAATTCAAGAGATTATAAGGTAAAACAAGCTGTTTTACATTCCTCAGAGACTTAGCCTGAAGGCTGCTCTCCACAGCTACCACTAGGATAGCTTTCTTTAAAGGTTGTCTTAAACCTATCTACCACAAGAGTCGAATTGGACTGGTGCAAGGTGGCCACTATAACTAGTGACCAGCATATGCCAGGCCAACTTCTCACTCACAGGTGGGTAAGAAAGTGATTTCCCCGATGTATCTGTCTAAGGATCGCCTTCCACTGGAACTGCGTTCTCTCCCTGATACACTATGGGCTACAGGTCCCAATGATGTTGGTCTCTTGCAGATTCCACCCTACGTTGTTACCCTTAAGTTGAATGCTAAATTACCTCGCATTCCCCAGTACAAAATTTCCAGTGATGGCAAAAGAGCTCTTTTAGCGATTATCTATGATTTGGTTGAGAAAGGTGTGGTTGAAGAAACGAGAGGTAATGTGTGTAACAGTCCTGTTCTGCCTGTCCTTAAGCGTACTGACTCTTCTCAGCCACCTGTGTATCGGTTTGTGATCGACCTTCGAGAGGTCAATAAGATCGTTGTGCCACAGTTTCCTATTGTCCCGGACATTACTGCTTTATTGACTATGATCCCTGCCTCAGCTGCTTGGTTTTCTGTTATTGATCTGAAGAACGC
Source organism: Triturus cristatus (assembly GCF_964204655.1). Classification (NCBI taxonomy): domain Eukaryota; kingdom Metazoa; phylum Chordata; class Amphibia; order Caudata; family Salamandridae; genus Triturus; species Triturus cristatus. Next base: position 92,824,369 of record NC_140589.1, on the reverse strand, counting down.
TTTCTTCAGTATTCCGATTGCTGAGGAAAGTAGGGATATTTTTGGCTCGGTTTAAGCGCGCTCCTCAAGGTTATTGTGAGAGTCCCTCCATTTACAGTCAGGCTTTGAAAACTCTGCTTGATACTCTTGCATTGCCTGCTGGTGTTACTCTTATCCAGTATGTTTTTTTTTTTTTTTAAGTTTTTATTTAGTTTTCCAGATTTCCAGCACGTCACAAATTAAATCAATTGAATCATCTTCTACCAGCAACCCCGCCTCCCCCCACCCCGGGTCCAGAAGTAAAAAGGAAAGAAAAAAAATGAGAGAAAAGAAAGGCATTAATTAAAGAGGGCAAATAGTCTTTACAAACTTGGGACATAGGCATACAGTGCGAACACAAAATTCAGCATTATCTGTACAAAGACCTCAGAGAAGGAGAAAAAGAGAAGACAGTAGAGAAGAAGAAAGTGCAGAGAGAGAAAGAGAAGAGAAATTTAATTGTAACAATCCATTACAAATTTAGATACTGTGGGTATCGAACCATCTGGTCAGAGGGCCCCATACCGTCAAGCCTTTTTTTCTTGGCCTTCTTCCCTTCTTAGCATAAATTGCCCTCTCAAGCCTATAAGTAAAAAACAATCTGGCTTGCCATTGGCCGAAAGATGGAGGGTTCAAATCTTTCCAGTACGTAGCGATACAAATTCGCAGGATGGTCATTGCGACAAACAGTAGTGCACCTCCTGCATTGGGATCAAGTTGGTTATACAGCCCTAACATAATAGTAGCTGGCCCAAGTTGAATATCCAACAAGATGACTCTACTTAGAAACAATTGTACATCCTTCAATAACATCTCTAGTTTTGGGCATGTAGCAAACATGTGGACAGAGTCTGCACTGTATTCTGTGCAGCGAGGGCAAGTGGTGCCTGGACCAGTTGTCCACTTGGCAACTCTGCTAGGGGTTATGTACATGAAATATCCCGTCTTATAGAATTGCGCTTACAATTTAGGAGATAGCAGATATGTTTGTGCCGGGCCCAAAGCGGTACAGAAAAAATTGGGTGGGGTATTAAGTTTCACTTGCCATTTGGAATCCTTTTTACTTACATCATCTGGACGCAATTTAATCAATATACCGTAGACAACTCCTATCCTTGGTAGGTTAGAGCCAAGCAGTTTATCTATAAGACCAATCGATACGAACCCCGCAGGTCCTCCAGTTTTATTGGCTAAATAATTCATGATGGAGTTATACTGAAATATCTGGTTGTTATGCAGATTACAGCTAACTTTCAGGTCTTCAAATGACCGTACACGGCCGGCGCCATAAAGATCTCCTAGTTTACAAATAACTGCTAAATACCATTGTCGCAAATATGAATTTTTAAATATGAGTGGAAGGTTTTCATTGTTTCTAATAGGAGTATAGAAATTGAGTTTGGCTATTCCAAATATTTTACGAATATTACTAAAGACCTGGTAAGCATTAATCATCGTCTTAAATCTAACTCGCTTATAGTAGTTAAATTCCAAATGTCGCCACAAACACCCCTTTACTTTATCCCCTATAAGCAAAAAATAAGGAGAGGGCAGGCCAGACGGGCTAAAAGTGTAGATCTCGGACATCAATTCTCTGCAATATTGTAGGGAAACAGCCCAGTAATAAAGTTTCAAATTGGGGAGGGCCCAGCCTCCCCGCTCCCTTGGTAAAGTAACTATAGGACCTGTGTATAAGCCCAGATAAACTGAGTGAAGATTTGTTGAAAAACTAAGAGTATACGACTATTAAATGCCAACGGAAATGTGCGAAAAAAATAAAGCAATTTAGGGAAATACATCATTTTTAGGATATTGCATCTTCCCACGATGGTTAGATGTAGGTTATCTATTTTTCTGAGTGATTTCCGCATATTAATTGCCAATGGTGTCAAATTTTCTGTGACCAGGGTATCTAAATCAGAAACAATATTAACTCCTAAATATTTTGCTTTATCAGTAATTCTATTATCTTCCCAGATTACTTTCTTATTAACGACGATCTGCGTTTTTGTTCTATTTAAAGCATAACCAGAGATCAGTCCGAATTCCTGAGTTTCTTGCTCTATAGCCCTGATGGCCAGTTCTAGTTCGGGGGTTACTATGGCTATATCATCGGCGTAAGCCATGATCTTTGTATCTACGCCAAACCTGACAATAGGAGGAATCAAGGGATTAGCTTCAATTCTTCATATCAGAGGGTCTATATAAAGAGCGAAGAGTAGGGGGGAGCAAGGGCACCCCTGCCTTGTTCCTGTTGTTATGTTGATTTGTTCTGTCAGCTGACCGTTAATTAATATTTTAGCTGTAGGGTTCTGATACAGTGCTTGTAAGGCTTGAGTCATTCTGGTTCCATAACCGGAACGTCGCATGATTGCTCAGAGAAATTGCCAGGAGACCCGATCGAACGCCTTCTCGGCATCTAAGAGAATAAGCGAGATCGGGTCTCCTGTCACCTCTGCGGCATCAAATAATGTGATAACCCGTCGGACATGCTCGGTAGTACCCTTTTTAGGGATAAATCCATGTTGCCACCTAGATACTAATGATTCAATGTTTAAAGATAATCTAGTGGCAATAACTTTCGAAAAAAATTTAGAGTCAGAATTAGTTAATGTTATAGGCCTATATGATGACAACTCTGAGGGTGATTTGTCTTTCTTAGGGAATATCACAATTTAGCTGAAGACCAAGAATTCAGCGGAGGAGTCCCCTCGAAAATAGAGCTAACTACTTTCGTGAAAAGATCTTTTATTTGTTCTGTGAAGACCTTATAAAATTCTACGGGAAGATTGTCTGTCCCTGAAGCTTTACCGTCAGGGAGGCTAGCCAATGCTGCTGCAATCTCCTCCCAGCCTGGAGGGATTTCCAGTATGTCGTGTGTGTCAGCGTTCAATTTAATTGTTGGTGTGCTCTCTAAATATTTTTGAATCTTATTATCTAATTCTTCACTTGTTCCACTGATCTCCTCTGAGTATAGCTTTTCATAAAAACTCCTAAAAGCCTCCTTGATTTTTTTCGGATCAGAAATTGGCCCTTCAGTATCAGTGTTAATTAAAGTGATGGTATTTGCAGTTGTCTGTTGCCTGATAGAGATGGCGCGTTGATGACCAATACGCTCGCTCAGCTCATAGTATCTCTCTCTAGAAGCTGCCCATTTAGTAGCAATTTTTTCTGCTAATGCCGCCCCCATTTCTGATTTCGTAACCGCGAGCCTTGTCTGTGCTTCATCAATTCCTGATCCGGCCTGAACCGCCTGTATTAATTTTTTTTCTGCTTCTATCAACTGTCTTTGTAGTGAGTCCATTTGTATTTTTTCCTGTTTATTCTTCCTAATTGAAAAGCGAAGTGTCTCCCCCCTGATACCAGCTTTGAGAGTGTCCCAGACCACCATTACTGATGCAGACCCGATATTTATCCTCAGAAATTCCCGTATCCATTCAGCTATGTATTCCCGATAATTATTATCATATAACATGGCTTTTTCAAATGTCCGGTTTGAACTTAATCCCTGGCTCCCCCATCCCTCTAGATTTAAGATGAGTGGGTTATGGTCCGACAATAATCGGGGGACGATATCAATTGAACAAGCACGTGTTAGAGTAGGGGAAACAAAAAAATAATCCAGTCTGGCGAATGACCGATGTGGAACGGAAAAAAAAGTATAACCATTCTGATCCGGCTTAGAATGAGCCCAGACGTCCTTTAAGCCGTGAGTGCTTAATAAATTGCGCAAAGCTCGAAAAACTTTGGGCTTTCTTCCTTCGTAGCTCCAAGAGTTATCTAAATCCCAGATGCTGGGTAGGTTTATATTAAAGTCACCACACAGAATAATCGGTGTTGGCCAGAGTACAAGCTCTTGATTAATATAATTTATCACACCGGGGTCATCCAAGTTACTCGCATAGACCGAGCAGATCGTGAATATAAGACTCGAAGATAAAGAGCACCTTGCCAAAACCCATCTTCCTAATGAATCAGATTTAACCTGATTCACAGCTAGTGGTAATGTTTTACGAACAAAAATCCCGACCCCCTTTACTCGGGCTCCTTGAGTAGTTGCCCCGATTAGTTTGAAACCTAAAGAGTCCAACAAAAACTTCTGGCCTACTTCAATGTGAGTCTCTTGGAGACATACAATATCTGCGCCCATCAGTCGTAATGTCTGTGCGGTTTTCTGTCTCTTTAATGAATCATTCAGGCCGCAGATATTTAATGAGATAATTCTAAGTGTACCTTGTGTAGTCATTTATTATTATAAATATGTCTTTTTTCTTTCCCCCATTGAACCTATTAATTCCAAATAAGATAGTGGAATTGAAAAACGTGGACAGTCAGATTCTCCCATCGTGGCCCTATCAAAATCTCCAGCCTTAGGCCCAGTGTTCTCCCTGCCATCCCGGCACCCCAAGCCTCCCCGAGAGTCCTCACTTCCTTCTCTCTTCTTTTACACATGTAAGAAACATTACCAATGACATAGCGTTTGAGTATTTTAATATAAAGACAGTGCCACTCTATTAAATTTGCCTTCCCAAAATTCAAAATGGACCCGAAAAACCCTCCCTCCCACCCCCCCCAAAAAAAAGACAGTCAGGGAAACTCTGAATGATGGAAAGCTAATGTGAATCCCCCCGCCCGGCCGCCGCTCCACTCCGAGGTTAAAACCTATGAATTTTGGAAATTGGCTAGCTTAACTATACCGGATGGGAAGTGAGGGAAGAGTGCAATAATCTAGTTTTTTTTTTTCCCCCCTTTTATGGGAGGAGAGGGAAAGATAATGAAAAATGAACTTACAATTTATATTCACGCTCTCCCCCCTCCATAACCACCTATTCACCACTTCCCATCTCTTCCCTCATACTTTTGAGAGTGAGAAAAAAAAGACCCACCCCTGTTGCTTTAGAGCTCAGTTTTTTTTTTCTTAGACATTCATCCCCGAGTTCTAAGTTTCACATTTAATTTTCGTTTTCTCCCCGTTAGTTCCTTTAGGTATTCGCCAGCTTTAATCTCAGACAGGAAGATCCGAGTCGAGCCCTCAAATATAACTTTCAGCCTTGCCGGGTTCATCAGGAAGACTTGGGCCCCTTGCTGTTGTAGGGGAGTGATCATTTGGCGCAATCGCCATCTTCGCTCCACGGTTGCATGGCTAAAATCCGGTTTTGCGAAGAATTTGATCCCGTCTACTTCTTTCTGAGAGTTAGGCCTGGCCTGGTCATATATTAATTGTCTTAGGAGAAAATTTCCCCAAAAAACCAAAAAGGCTCTCGGTTTCTCGTTGCCAGCATTGCTACCATCGCGTCTTTGCTTTAGAAAAAAATGGAAAGCGGTGTGCCCTTTGAATTTCCTGTTCCCAATTCCAGCTAGTCTGAGACGGAAAGGCGGCCCAAAGCAGTTTAACAATGTATCCTCTAGGGTCGTCTCCCTCGATGCCTTCCGGAATACCTAGTAATCTCAGGTTATTTCTCCGTAGCCTATTTTCCTGCTCTTCGATTTTGGCCATCATATCGGTGAGTCAGGCCTCATGGGAAGCACTTTGCTTTTTTACTTGAGAGATTTCAACTTCAAGGGTCTCTGTTCGTCCTTCTACCATAGAGACCCGGTCTCCAATGTCCGTACAGGTTTTATTTACTTTCCGGATCCCCCGATGCAGTTATTTTGAAGCACCCTTCGCAGCGAGGCTATCTGCTCCAGCTTCTTCCTGAAATTGCTTAATAGACACAAGAATCGAAGTTAGAGTGGGTTCAGAGTTTTCAGTGGGTAGCTGTAGACATTTGAGACTTCCATCAGGCGGGGACCCGGGCGGGTCTGTGTGCGCCCGTTTGGGCAGACTACGTTTTTTTCCATTCACTTTTTTCTGTTTGACGGTTCTGGGAGCGGAGTCGTTTGCCCCCCCATCAGATTGAGTGGTTTCTATAGAGCTAGCTAGCTCATTATCAGACCCGGTTAAGGATCAATCCGAAACAGAAAAAAAGTTTTCATTTGCTAGGCCGCTTTCATCGGTCGCTTTGTCTAGCTCAAGGATTGTTCCATCAGCATCGCAGCCAAGAGGGTCTCCAGCAATGGTTGAGGGAGTGGTAATAGCTGTAGTGGGGTTAGTGGCGACGTAAGGGGTGGTAACATTTGTAAATTTCGTAGAAGAAGTGATTGTGATACCAAGGTTAGGGTCTGGACCCTCTCCACCAAGTTGGTTTGATTGCGGAGGAGTTGATAAGGTTGCTTGATCTAGGGAGCCCTCTATTAAGCCACTGGGAGCGACTGGGGTCGAGATAGGTGCTTTTTTAAAATTAGTAAAGAGTCTAGCAATAGATGGGGGGCAGCAGGGGTTCCCAAAATAAGTTCTTTTGAGCAAGTTGCACCCCCAGGCCTCCCCGTATTTTTCTTACACGCCCCAGGGTCTCTTTTACCTTTGGAATCCGTCTTCTCCATGTTGTTCTTTTCCTTGTCCCAGAGCTCCTCAAGGGCGGCAATATTCTTTGATTTAAGGGTCTTCTGGCCGCGAGTAGTCATCGCGTTGCAACTCCTCTTCTCCGCGTTTTTCCCACCACTGTAGCCGCCACCAAGCAAATCCGACCACATTCGGTTCACTTCTGTCGGATAACCGCTTTTGTATCTTGCCTTATCACTGCCAGTAACGGGTCCTGTGTAAGCGCGAAAGCAGAGCGCCACAAAGAGCCAGATGCAAGATTTAGCTTTCCTCGCTCCACTCCAGACGCGGACTGAGGTTACAAACGGCCGGCGTTCTGAGGCGGGTAAAGCAGAGGCGATCACAAGCATTGCCAGGTGGGAGAATCTGAGTCACGGGTCAGGATTAGGTCGGCTAGCCGATAGCCGAGCGGATCATGAGCTCCGTGGGGTAGCCGGCGTCACGGAAGCGCGCGAGGGAGAAAGAACACTCACACCAGCGCCATCTCCTGCCTCACACCAGCAAAATCCACAGGTGAAAAACATCCCAATCCAGTATGTTGATGATCTGTTGGTTGCTGCTGATGATGAAGAGATTTGTAAAGAAGTTACTCTTTCTTTGTTGCGACACCTGTCTGACCTTCATCATAAAGTGTCACCTTCGAAGTTGCAGTATTGCCGCCAAGAAGTGACCTACTTAGGTCAACTCTTGTCGAAGGAGGGAAGGTGATTGACCCCAGAGCGTATTCAAGCGATTGCCCAAATGACTGTGCCATGTACACAGAGAGAGGTGCGTGCCTTTTTAGGTATCACCTCGTATTGTAGACAGTGGATTCCACACCCTCTTCCTTGGTCTGACGAATGTCAGAAGAGTTTTTTCGAATTGCGTGATGCATTGTGTTCTGCTCCAGTGTTGGGTACCCTCAACTACAGTAAACCTTTTACACTTTATGAACACGAGAGAGAAGGTTGTGCGTTGTCAGTGTTGACGCAACAATTTGGAGACAAGCAGCGCCCATGTGCGTATTTTTCAGCTACTTTAGATCCGGTAGCTAGGGCGTTGCCTAGTTGTCTAAGAGCTACAGCGGCAGCGGCTGTTTCTATCCGACAGTCTGCTGGTTTGGTATTGGATAATACATTGATTGTGATGGTCCCACATGCAGTGGATACCCTATTGAATAGAACGAAGACTCAACATCTTACCAGTGCGCGTTTGTCATGTTATGAGTTGACGCTTTTGGCAAGCCATGTGCACATCAAGCGGTGCAACACATTGAATCCAGCTACATTGTTGCCGATTTTTTGTAGAGACAGATGCTCAGGAACAGCATGACTGTTTTCTCCGGACAGAGGAGGAAACGAAGGGTAGAGTTGATCTGAAAGATACTCCTCTTTTGAATCCTGATGTTACCCTATGGGTAGATGGTTCGTGCTTTAAGCTTCCGAATGGAGAGACGACTGCAGCATATGCTGTCACAACTTTGCACACGATTGTTGAAACAGCACGTATTGCACAGAATTCAGCGCAAGCAGCGGAGTTGATAGCATTGACTAGAGCGTGTGTGTTGTCAAAAGGAAAGAGAGTGAATGTTTATACTGATAGCCAATACGCATTTGGCGTGGCTCACAGTTTTGGTCGCTTGTGGAAAGAGAGAGGATTTCTTACTTCCCATGGTACGAAAATTCAGCATGGACAATTAGTGAGTGAACTTCTTGAATCACTTACTTTGCCGACCCAAATTGCGATAGTGAAGTGTAGTGCGGATAAAAAGGTTACGGATGATGTGGGTCAAGGGAATGCGTTTGCAGATGAAGTAGCGAGAGAAACGGCGAAAGATGTGACGAGTCGGATGTATGTTGCAGGTCCTGCCAGATGGGTTGTGGAAGGAGGAATGTGGGAAGATACAACAGAATGTCTGAAGATGATTCAGGCAGAAGCTACTGAGAAAGAATTGAGTATGTGGAGAGAGAGTACGGGAATGTTGGATTCAACAGGCTGCTGGGTTGAGTTGTCAGAGCACCAGCGATGGCTGTTGCCGGATGCATATGCGCTTCCGGTGGTTACTATGGCTCATGGGTTGGCTCACATTAGTTCAAAAGGGATATGTAAGTTGTTGGCTCCAGTATGGCAGAATGGTGGAATTCCTTAGTGTGCTGAGAATTTGGTTAAACACTGCATGATTTGCTTGATGCATAATCCTGGAAAGGGAACCCCAACTCCAGCGGGTCATTTTGCTCCTCCAATGTATCCGTTCGAGGTGCTGCAGATAGACTATATTCATATGGAAAGATGCAATAACTTGAAGTATGTCCTTGTGGTTGTTTGTGCCTTTTCCAGATGGATAGAGGCCTACCCCCTAAAGGATAATACTGCCTTGTCTACAACCAAGGTTTTGCTCAAAGAATTCTTTCCCAGATATGGCTTGCCGAGGATGGTATGGAGTGATAATGGAAGTGAATTCGTGGGTCAGATTATGAAGAAAGTATGTGCGGGTCTGGGTATTAAACAGAAATTTCACGCTGCGAATCACCCCCAGTCAGCAGGCCTGGTCGAGTGCTATAATGGCACTCTGAAGCTGAAGTTGGCCAAGGTGCAAGCGAGCTCTGGTCTTACATGGCCCGATGCCTTACCATTGGCACTTTTGTCCACGAGAACGACAGTACATTCTCGCGTGGGACTTAGCCCATACAAGATTATTTTTGGACGCCCGGCGAATGTCTGGGGTGTGCCGAGGCCTAAGAAGTACAGTGATATCGAGTACCCTATGTTGGTTGACTACTTACATGATTTGACTGCTAAATTGTGTGTTCTTCACCAACAGGTCCATGACACTTTGCCTTCAGTTTCTGTAGACGCAGGCCACACGATTCAACCTGGCGACTGGGTTCTAACCAAGAATTTCCAGAGGTCAAAGAACTTGGAACCAAGATGGACCGGTCCATACCAAGTCCTGTTATCAACTCGGACTGCTATTAAGGTGTTCGGCAAGAAAAACTGGGTACATGGTACCCATTGTAAGAAGATACCTTTGTCCTTACCGTACGATAAGTGGGTCCGGGAAGGTGTTGCCGATTCCGAGAGTGAAAGGGTTCAGAGATTTGTACCTTTTAGCGATGCACATTTGGAATGGACTCAGTCAGAATGTGTGGATGATAAAGTCTTGCAAGAAGCTGTGCCGCCGTGTTTGAGACTTGATACTACGCACCCAGAGGCACTCTTTCTGGATCAAACTGTGCCTGGTAAAGAACGCTACAACTTAAGGTCTAAAAAGGACAAATAAAATGTGAATTTTTTGTGTGAATTACACTCTTTCAGACAAGAGACTATTTTTCTTTTTCTTTTTCGAACCACCATCTGGGTTCAGCTGCAGGGACGCGGTATAAGAACTTAAGGGGTGGCCCGCGTATTGACGAAAGGTCTGCGGTTCTAGGGACGTCTAGGACGCCAGGACGCACACTTGAGTGAAGAAGGAAAATTGCCGCGAGCAGCACGTTAGAGGATGGAGTCTGTTGTAACTGAAAGAGATGTTGAGAGAATAGATCTTAAGATAAGATTTTGTACATTGATACATAGCAAATGTTTTATAATATTGTGCTTTTTGATGTTTTTAAGTATCACATTAGCTTGTGTGGGTTGGACTGACTATGCTACACAACAGACATCTGCACCCACCTCCCAACCTATGCTTTCTTTCACTACTGTTTCTTTGCACCAGTTTTATATGTTGCCTGAACATGAACAGACAAGGAGATCAGAATTTGTCAACAACTCGTTTATACAGTTGTTGCATCAGCATCAGTTAGTAGTAAATACCACTAATTGTTGGGTTTGTGGTCTTATGCCTCATACGACAGATAAAGGTATACCATATTTGGTTTTGCCTTTTTCTTTTAATGGGTCTCTGTGGGCTTTTCAGACCATGTTTATCTATGCAAATGAGGTACGCCCCTTACGTTCCCTTAAAGATAACTCGAGCAATAGTGCCTTAATAAGGGGAGTATTAGCTATGATCCGAGATATTGATGCATATAATGCTATCCCTAAGGATGAGCTGCAGGCTTACGTTGGTTGGAACGTGACTGGATATCGTACCAGTTTGACAGAGAAGGAGAGACGAAAAAGGTCTCCCCCTATTTGGATTGTACCCCACCAAGGCCACTTTTGTTTTCAAGGTAATTGTCGGAATCCGAAAGCTCAGCTAGGTAAGAGTGTGTGTGCTCAAACCTATGTCTATTCATCTCGGACTCCTCCACCGTTTGTGCCAGCTAAAGGCACATATTTTGTTTGTCATGACACATGGTTGCCACCTGATTTTTCAGGAACGTGTTATGTGGCGTTTCTACTTCCCCCTACATACACTACTGCTTCAGACTATCATAGAACAAGATATGGTAGAGGTGTCTTCAATAAGGAAGATACCGCAGCACACGAAGTAGGAGATTTCTTCAAGGGCTTCTTGCCCTTTTGGGGTCCTATGATCAATAGTAGGCATATTCGACAGCTTGTCCGCGTTGTTGAAGCTACTATTAATGAGACAGCAGGTGCTCTTAGTAATGTTACAGCTGAGCTTCAAGCGGACCGTCTTATGACTTTGCAGAACCGTATGGTATTAAACATCATATTTGCAGATCGAGGAGGAGTATGTAAATTGATTGGATCCAGTTGCTGTGTTTACATACCAGATAATGCCCCTACAGTGTACCAAGCCATCTCTAGGTTGTATAAAATCTCTGAGTCTATCCATGTAGATGAAGGAGACTGGTCATTGACGGGATGGTTTTGGGGACTGCTGTCCAAATGGGGATGGAAGATTTTGACATTCCTTGGTATGGTTTTAACCATCCTTTTCTCTTGTTGTCTTTGCATCCAGTGTGGTCCCGCCATTTGTAGTCTTTGTGCTACTATGTGTGTTCGGAGACCTGTCCCAAGAGAAGTAGAGAATAATAAGATGATGCTACAGCAACATATTGATGACCTAATGAATATCGACATAGACCTAGATTCGGATTAACATGAGTCTTAGGTTATTGCCTACGTAATGGCAAAGGGAGGGTCTGAGGTTCTGTAATTCTCGAGTCTGACTCCATTTTGTTCTGTGCCACCATTTTGTGTTGCCCTCACGTAGGCCTGTGAAGGTAGCCTGGCGAATAAAGTGGCCTGGCCTTCTTAGTTCATGTATACATTAACTAGGTTTCTTTTTGACTCTGAAATGAACTGTAAGAAACTGACCTCTGCACCTGAAACTGACCCCGCAAAGCCAATTTCCCTGATCGATCTTTGTCTGAGATTGCCAATCAATGTTCAGGACATCGTTAACTTTTAGTTTCCTTGCACATGCCTTATCTTGTTCTGCTTCTGTTACCATTTCTTTTTTTATGTTTCTTCATTACATGGGTTATGCTTTCAATTAAAGGTTTGTCCGGCTTGTGGAGATTGAATTTGGGACATTCCTAATAATTAACTTTTGGGTTGGGATACTGTAAATTGAGTTTTTGTTATGTGACACTTTGTTTGAAAATGTACTTTATTGGCTAGAATTTTGTGCAGTGGGTGTACATTTATAATGTGAATATTGGGTATAAAAGGAGACGTCTCGCCTTAGTAAAATGAGCAGTCTCCTGAGAATTTACACCGTGATGTATTTCTAGGATCACTGTTACTAGCTGCAGCTAATAAACTTGGTCTCTGATGCCATCCAGAAGTATTCCGTGTCTCTGTATACCAAGACAGGTGAACTCAAAGATCTTAGGCGTGCCCCTGACGCCGCTGAGTTAAACCCCGGTTCTTCAAGGGTCTATCAATAATTGGACTTGAGTTACGGGAGTACTAGCAGGGCACCATATTTTTAGCATGTTCTGTCGAACAGGCAGTCTAAGAGAGTCCTACTTTTTATCTCACAGAGGTGTTCTGTGTGTTCTGTGTGAACATGTGGTGTGGACAACACCATTATAAATTTAGAGTCTGGTCATTTTTCCTTTGAAGAAATGCTATGTTAATTAGTGTGGTGAATTAGAGGATGTAACAACAAGATATTATGAAGAGGTATTGGGAACGAGTGAGTGGAACAATAATTGTATGTTCTACTTTTATTTACAGAAAATTGTACCCTCTCGGAAATTAGTCCAGAGTAGACGATATTATGGCACTGCTCGGCCTGATGAAATAAAGTAAAAACTCCAAATAGGGGTTTAGACCAGACATCGAGGGACCAACACCCTGACGAATGCCAGAACGACCTTTCCGGGCATGAAACATTGGCAGAAACATGTTGGTATCCGCAGCAGGGATATAGGGATCTTTACCTCCCCTGAATATCCCAACTTTTGAGTTTTAATCCTGCCAAGGGGTCTCAGGAATATAGGATAACAATGGTTTCCTCTTAGGTAGTTTTAACTGTATATGTCTGCACTTTTTGGTCCCGTCTGAGGGGAACACTCTTTTACCGATACAGATATATTTTCTTTGTATGTTTTGTGAATTTCTGTTCATTCTTTCACATTTTCTGTACCCTCACCGCTAATCTTCATACATACCAAAATACTGCGCTCCGTCCAGTGTGTTGGTCTGCACCTGGACGTCAGATGCGGCCCTATGATGAAGCATGACACTGCAAAGTGTGTGAGGGCAGTATTAAGACAATTGCTGTCTTTCTTTTTGTGCACTATCCTCTTCTAACTGTTCTATAGTGTTGAGGGCATTATATAGTCCAACCCCTTTATATCTCTAATTGTAGAATAAGTTGTCTGATTGATTTTAGTACTTCTCTGTTTAGTGAGTTTTCATTCATGATAGGGGAGTCAGAGAAGGCTCTTTCCCTAGTCTCTCTTTTTTGTAACATTGGCTTATACCCAATTGGCATATTAAATTTACTTATAAGTCCCTAGTAAAGTGGCAATACATGTTTCTAGGGACCGTAAATGGAATGCTACTAGTGGGACTGCAGCACTGATTGTGCCACCCACTTAAGTAGTCCTTTAAACATGTTTAGGCCTGCCATTGCAACGCCTGTATGTGTGTAGTTTTGAACTGCCATTTCGACATGGCAAAATAAACCTTTTGCCAGGCTCAAACCGTTCTTTTTAATACATATCCCTAGGGTAGGTTGTGGACGGCCCAGAGGGAAGGGGCAATGTATCTAAAAAGCAGGACATCTACTGTCAAGTTTTATATGCCCAGGTAGTACAAAATCTCAAAATAATTTTTCACTAGTGCAAGGCCTATCTCTCTCATAGGATAACATTGGAGTTGGCATGTTACATTTTATAAGTGTAATCTCCAAATGGGAAGGGATTACCAGTTCATGTTTGGTGTATCTGGAATCCCAACTTAAGATCCTAACTTAGGGTGAAGTCGGATTTTAAATTACAATTCTTAAAATGACACTTTTAGAAAGTTGGTATTTTCTTGCCTTAGCCATTTAGTGCCTGCAGCATTTCTCTGGTCACATGCCCCAGTGTAGCTGACAGTAGAGCTTTGTATATTCATACGAGACCGCCACATAAATAGGGAGCTTAGTTATACCTGAATGGAACATTACTGGCAGGATGGGAGGGAGGAGCTGGGCAAAGCCCACATACACCTGAATAGGCAGTATCCTGCCTTCACACAAAGGGCTGAATACCCTGTGTAGTTAGTCTGGAGCCAGGGCAGGGAAGGCAGAATGCTTGGGAATTTTAAAGGGAAATATTTAGAAGTGTTTCCCCCAGTTCAAAGGCACAACTGGGTATAAATACTGGACCTCAGTCACCAACTCTTCAGTAGACTTCTGGACCTGTGATACTCTGCCAGGAAGGACTGCTGTGCTGCTGAAGGACTGCCACTTTGCTGGACTTCACTCGGCTGGCCTCCTGCTTTGCTGTGTTGATCTGAAGCCTTCCATGCCTGCATCTCTTGAACCCAAAACCCCAGAGTGACTCCAACAGCTAGTTGGCTGGCCTCCTGACTTGAACCTCAAGGACAGAAGGCTCCAACAACCTTGCACCTGTACCTGGACTCTGCTAACTGTGAGTCTACCCTGCCAAGTGGTGCCTCCCCAGTTCTTGAACCTTGGAAGAGGGCTTAAGGTGCCTTGCCAGAAAAACTAACGCATCTCTTCTGCTGCGTGGATTGTAACCATTGCAAGGAACTGCATCACCGCCGCAGCCTGCATCGCCTTTGGGACCGCCACTGTGCAACGCATTCCTCAGTGCAGGCCCTCAGATCCCTCATCGACGGCAGCCTCAATGACAGGCTCCGCATAGCAGCCTTGTAGCTCCTCAGACTAATGCATTGCTCCGCCTGCACGAAGTATCTCAGACTCCGGACTTCGCATTGCAAGCCCTCGTCAACGGGATCTTCAATGACGATGCAACAGGACTGCACACCACAGCCTCGCTACATCTCAGAACCAATGCATGGCTTTGGCTACACAACACAACTTCGACACAGATCCTCGCTGTCTGGCGCAACCCGTATGCCAGCCGCAGTCGGAGGGCAGGGCAGACCGAGACAGGAAAAAAGGGGCTGGCTGAGAATGGAATGTGCTTCGCGTTCCATCTCAGTAGCTGCCAAGCCTTCCAGCATTCTTGCTTCACATACCTGATTCCTGCTCGTAACCGCCAGGTCCGGGAGACGTCTCCGACGCATCCGCTGATCCGGGTGAGTCTTCTCTTCTGGGTCCCTTGGTTCTTCTTCCGGGTTGTTCTCCAGCTGTGGCGTTCCCTCGCTGGAGTTCTCCTCAGTATCTGCTGTTGCCGGGCAGCTCATTTTCTGCATCATGTCCTCATCTTCTTGCCTGATAGCCACCAGAGAGGAAAGAGAGAAGAATTTACTTAAAGAATCCTAGCCTTCATTTATTTTACGGGAGGATTGTATCATTATTGTTTATTGTGACAAATACTTATCTTATGGAATTGGATCCATACAGAGTGTTTTTCTGTTACTCCTTTGGATATTCTTGAGTTGGAATCCTTGCAGATGGATATTTCTGATTCTTCTTTTGATGTTCCTGAATCAATTCAAAAAGAATATTAGTGTTTGGTTTATTTCAGCATAATGGAATAGCCTGTTTTTGCTTCCGACCCAGCCCTTGTTCTTTGGCATTTTTTGTTCTTTCTTGTTTCATCCTGTCTAGGGAAATGTGTTTTTTGGTTTTTCCCCATGATTACAGGATATCTGTATTTATGTTCTGTGGTTCCAGTTGATGTATGGTGGCAACTAGCAAGGTGGGTAGCATACTTTCCTTTTTTAGAAGGCACAACAGAGTCAGTTGAATACTTGCACTTTACACCTTCCATCGCAGTAGAAGAGTGTTCTTCAGGTACATTATGTCTACACGTATGTTCAATTACTGTTTATTGTGGCCCCTATAGGTAGAAAACTCAATATACGATTATTACCCAATCAACCTCATACGTACGCTGTGCCAGAAGTATCCATCGTGATCGACTCCTTCTCCCTTTCCTTGTTTTGTTTTACCCTCTTCCCCTCTTTCACCTCTTCAGCTTTGACCTTGTTGGGCTGCTCTGGTGGGTTAAGGAAGTTGGGATCCAGCATCGGTTCTTCCGCCTCTGCGGAAACGCGTAGTGGGTCAGACACTCGCAACGCACTGCACACCAGAATTGAAGGTACTTTGTTCAGTGGGACTACTGAGTCCCTGTAGCTGGCTAGCGCTCCCTCGGTGTCTGCCTGAACTTGTGACTTTGTCTAAGTCTAGAGCGGCCAGGTATCCAGTTAGCACTTTACCTCTTTTGGCGCTATTTTTACTAAAACCTTTTAAATCTTAGGCTAAATCTCCTAAACCACCCCCCTTTAAAGTTTGGAAGAGCTTAGTCTAGGAAAAACTCATAACACTACTAGATAAAACCCGCCCTATTTTATCTGATGATCCCACTACCGCTACTAATCAATTTTATGACTGGTTAGACAAGGCCTCAAATCACCTGGTACCCACCAAGCGTTACTCCAGGAATAGAAGTGCACCTACTGCTCCTTGGTTCACGGACGAACTAAGAGCTTTAAAACAAATAAGCAGGAATAAAGAGAGGCAATGGCGCAAAAGTTATGACGCCAAAAGTAAGATTATATACAAAGAATCACTGGCCACCTATAAATCCATGATTGTCGCGACCAAAAAAACATATTTTTCGGAGCAAATTGAAACAGCTAAAAACTCTAGCAGACAACTGTTCACCATAACAAAAACTCTGACTGGTAATGCGCCAGATCTAAATCCCCCCCCCGTCTCAATTACTCTGCGATGCGTTGTCTGAATTCTTCTATTCCAAGGTTAACAACATCTACCAAGCTTTTTCCTCCAAAAAGAACACCAGTAAAGTCTCCCTTGCTCGCACTGTCACCAGTAATTCCATGACCAGCTTCAGTACTCTCTCCACTGATCAGATAATCACTATTATGAATTCTATTAAATCAGGTTCGGCCTTGGACCCCTGCCCCTCCTCAGTATTCTCCATGGCGATGGACACTACTGTCCCTGTCATTACCCATGTCTGTAATACCATACTGACCTCCGGGACCTATCTCAAAAACACGCTGATCAAACCCCTGCTAAAAAAACCTAGCCTTGACATGGAAGAGCTCAAGAACTATCGGCCCATAGCTAGTCTCCCTTTCCTAGCCAAAGTGGCAGAAAAGGCGATGAATCAGCAGCTCTCAGAATACTTAGAGACTCATCAGCTCCTGGATGACACACAGTACGGCTTCCGCAAATACCACGGCACGGAAACCGCCCTCCTTAAAGCAGCCGATGACATTAGAACTATTCGTGACCAGGGCATGACAGCGTTGCTTGTACTGCTGGATTTCTCGGCAGCCTTTGACACGGTCAACCATAAAATTTTGGTTGACCGTATCGGGAAGAAGGGCATCGACCATATGGCAAGAGATTTACTCTCATCCTTCCTTGCCGATAGAACTCAGGTGGTCACCCTGGGGCCATACCAATCAGCTAAGCTGTCGCTCCCGTGTGGGGTTCCTCAAGGTTCCTCCCTGAGTCCGACGCTATTCAATATCTATGTGTCGGACCTTGCAGGTTTAATCAAGGCATCTGGGATGAGCCTAACCTCATACGCAGACGACACGCAACTGGTGTTGGCCATTAAGGGAGAAGGGACGGAAGTGGCAGAGCGCTTTCAAAATGCCATGAGTCTGATAGGAGAGTGGATGGCAGATAACTGCCTAAAGCTTAATTCCGACAAAACGGAGGTGGTCATCTTCGGACCCCTCTCTCCGACTTGGCCTGCTCCTTGGTGGTCCCCAGAGTTCGGCACTCCACCCAACCCGACCTCCAAGGTCAGGAATCTGGGAATTATCTTTGATGATCATCTCAATTTTATGGCACATGCTAATAAAGTAGCAGCTACAGCCCACTACAAATTGAAGATGATAAGAAAAATCATCCCTTTTCTCCCAGATGCTGCTGTCAAAACTCTGGTTAGTTCCTTGGTCCTCTCTTCCTTGGATTATTGTAACTCGCTTTTTCTAAATAGCCAAACCAGAGTCACAAAAAAACTACAAACAATACAGAATGTGGCAGCACGTCTCCTGTCTAGAACACCCAAGTTTGCACCCATCTCGGACACTATTAGGACATTTCACTGGTTAACAATCAAAAACAGGATCACGTTCAAATCCCTCTGCATAATTTACAAAGTTCTACATGACCAAGGTCCACGCCCTCTTAAGGACCAGCTAAAACCTTACAGACCAACTAGACAACTCAGATCCATGGCTCTCGATTATCTAGTGGTCCCACGCTCTAAAACAGTCTCATGGGGTGATCGCCGCTTTACGGTAGCAGCACCCAAGATTTGGATTTTTGTTGTTTTGGTCTTGTTGTATTTATTAACAAGCATTGCCATAGCCAATAGGTCTCGCCTTTGGGCCCTTATAAGTGTTTAGGCAGAGCTATTGACTTTGCCAATGTGTTTAAGCTGTTCTGTAAAGAAGTGAGGCTGCTGTGCAGCATGCTGAAAAGTTGTAATAAAAAAGTGCCAGAAGCATTTTTGTTACCTTATATATGACCAAGAAGGCATTATGTCCAACAGAACGACCATATTAAAAAATGTATGTACAATAAAAAAAATCCTAATTTTTCTTTTGTTCTTGCAATGCTTGTTAAAGTTCTTTTTTTGAGGGGGCATAAACAATTGGAGGATGAAGGTTGTGAACTAGTACCTGTATTATAACACTAGCAGCGGCCAGACGCTAGGGTAGAATCAACAGATGGCAGATTCCGAGAGCAGGCTGAGGTGGTGTTGAGTGATGTTGAGGTGGTAGTGATGGTGACTGGTGCTGAGATGATGCTGAGGTGATGCTAAATGATACTTAGGTCTTGCTGGGTGATGATGATGTGGCGGTGTTCTATTGCAAAGGCGATGCTGAGTGATACTGATATGGTACCGGGTGATGTTGTGGTGGGGCGTGAGTGATTCTGATGTGGTGCCGTGAGTGATGCTGTGGTGGGCCGTGAGTGATGCTGTGTTTGGGCCGTGATTGATGCTGTGGTGTTGCTCAGTGATGCTATGGTATTGCTCAGTGATGCTGTGGTGTTGCTCTGAGATGCTGTGGTGTTGCTCTGAGATGCTGTGGTGTTGCTCAGAGATGCTGTGGTGTTGCTCAGTGATGCTGTGGTGTTGCTCAGTGATGCTGTGGTGGCGCTGAGTCAGTGAGAGAGACAGTCAGTGAGAGAGAGAGGGAGTCAGTCAGTGAGAGAGTCAGTCAGTGAGAGAGACAGTCAGAAACAGAGAGGGAGTCAGAGAGAGAGAGGGAGTCAGTCAGCGAGAGAGAGGGAGTCAGTCAGAGAGAGAGAGGGAGTCAGTCAGAGAGAGAGAGGGAGTCAGTCAGAGAGGGAGTCAGAGAGAGGGAGTCAGTCAGAGAGAGAGAGGGAGTCAGAGAGAGAGGGAGTCAGTCAGAGAGAGGGAGTCAGTCACAGAGAGAGGGAGTCAGTCACAGAGAGAGGGAGTCAGTCACAGAGAGAAGGAGTCAGTCACAGAGAGAGGGAGTCAGTCACAGAGAGAGGGAGTCAGTCAGTGAGAGAGAGGGAGTCAGTCACAGAGAGAGGGAGTCAGTCAGTGAGAGAGAGGGAGTCAGTCAGTGAGAGAGAGGGAGTCAGTCAGTGAGAGAGAGGGTTTGTGAGAGGGAGTGGGAGAGTGTCTGTGAGAGGGAGTGAGAGAGTGTCTGTGAGAGGGAGTGAGAGAGTGTCTGTGAGAGGGTGCCTGTGAGATGGTGCCTGTGAGAGGGTGCCTGTGAGAGAGTGTCTGTGAGAGAGTGTCTGTCTGTGAGATAGTGGGGTGGAGGGGTAGAAGGGGTAGAGGGGTAGAAGAGGTAGAGGGGTAGAAGAGGTAGAGGGGTAGAAGAGAGGTAGAGAGGTAGAAGAGAGGAAGAGGGGTAAAAGAGAAGAAAAGGGGTAAAAGAGAGGTAGAGGGGTAGAAGAGAGGTAGAGTAGAGGTAGTGGGGTAGAAGAGAGGTAGGGCTATATAGGCAAATGAAAAAGAAGCTATCGACTTCAGGAATGTGAAAGGAAACTTTCCTATCTTGAACGCTGATTACAAGCATCTCCTGAGAAACGCGGTGAAACTTTCAAACCACGGAGTCGTTTCTCAGGAGATGCTTGTAAACACGAATAACCTGATTCATTTAATTTAACAGTTGGCTCCGCCCAGTATTGCTTAGTAACGCAAATGACAAGGAAGCTATCGACTTCAGTAATGTGAAAGAAAGCTCTTGTATCTTGGAAGCTGATGACCCATGACGAGAGAGGAAAGCCATATGGCGCCTCTGCTCGTAAGCGCGCACCAGCGCACATGCAGGCAAGCTGTAGGCCGGCCATGGTAGCATTTTTTGAAGTCCTTACTAAAAGTCTCGCCAGACCAGCGTTGCACTGGGTCAGGCGAGACCTAAATAAAAGGTGGATGGGAGATGTTGAGGAAGCAGCAACAAAATGGCAAAAAGAGTGGCCGAATCAGTGGCAGTCCACAGATGCCAGTATCATGCTTAAAAAAAAAATAAAGGTGGGGAGGACAAGGAAGCGTGCAAGGAACATGATGTACACCATAATGTGGGTAAACGCAAGTCGAAATATAGGCCACTCATATTAGCAATGGAAGGATACAATTAGTCCTATCAGAAAAAATGGAAAGCATCTATGCTCTAAAGTGAGAAAAACAAGAAGAAAGCCAGGGAATAAGGAGCAGGGACAGGACAAGAACAATATATGATCAAGAGCAAGGGGCTGGCTCAAATACCATTCTAGGTATACCATATTATAGAAAAACTGGTCTTCAGCAATATACTATATGTTAATAACTAAAACGTCATAACACTTACTGGTCAGCCACAGCCTGACTGACACTATTCAAAGTCAGACACAATCAGACGCTCTGGTAATCAAGCCAGTCACAACTCCAATACCTTGAAAGAATGGCATTAGCTCCCCAGAAGAATCCACTTTGTTTGCATTATGATCTATAAGGCTTTCTATCTGAGTGAACACGACAATCTTGTCTCTAAACAGGGTGGGTGGCACTACTAGGATGCCCCATGACCACTCTAAATCCAAAGGACTTGAAGTTAACAAAGTAGACTTTGTATGCATATTGACCAAGACTCAGGAACTACATCCCCTTGTACTTTAGACTCGCTACTTAGATGGTGCATTTCAGGAAGGATGTCCAACCCCATCGCATCACAATGTTACTACCAATCAGGACAGAACCTTTTACCTATTCCACTTTACCCCACTTTTATGTTGTGCATCTAATACATTGAGTTCTCATTTTAAAGGTACCTGCATGCATCTAACATCATGGAGCAACATGCATGCATCTAACCTCATGGAGCAACATACATTGTTGTATGTGTAGCACTTTGTTGCCCACTGGATCATGCTTCATATACGCAAATACAATAAATGCATAAAAGGAAGTACTTCACACGAAAACTCCCTGGAGTGGAGCCTGTGGGTTGGGAAGATTTCTATATGGAAAAGAAGTAGAGACGCCCATAGGATTCAGTGTGGGAACAAGGTAACTAGACCCTACTGAGGGGATAAGGCTAGCACGTGTTCGCTCTGTGAGTCTGTGAATGGGATTTTAACTGGTAAAAAATAACTCTTAGGAGACCGGATTAGTGAGATTTAACAGAGAAAAGAAGCAATATTGTACCTGGGAAAAGATGGTGTACTACAGGAACTGTGGAAGTAAAAAGAGGGTTGGGGTCAAAAGAGTTGCTCTAGGAATGATAATAGACAGGAGCATGAATGACTCTGAAAAGGGTACGGCCACATCAGGAAATGATCTCTCAAGAGAGACAGTGATGGTAAAAGCCAGTCGAAGTTGGTGAAATGACGAAACATCTAATAAAATCAACTTTTGGGAACCTCAGAGGTGAAAGGTAAAAACATGGCAATTTTATAGACAAGACGTCGTCGCGTGGGACTCTCGGGCTAAAAAGGCTGGCTACTGGGTTGAAAGGGAGGGCAATGCGTGAGAACCTACGAGATGAGAGGATGATGTAGGACAGATAGCCTTTGGGGGGAAATACCTGGGATAGGGCAAGCATATCGTTCACAGATGTTCTTAAAGCGGCTACTTTTAATTTCTTATTTGAATGCATTTGGGGCTAGCTTGAAATGCCATAGAGAATGTTAGTTATTTTTTTTGTAAACAAAACTTAAAAGGAAACAGTCAGCAAACAATTTACCTAAGAGTTAGCCACATATATGACATCTACAAAAGAAAAAAGAGGTAAGTGAAGTTTCCGGGGTTGCAGGTAAAGCTTCTCTGGAGGGACATGTATACTATAATGAGCGTGTGCAAGTGTACAAACATTCCGTGTAACTGACGCCGTGCTACCGTTGCCAACTGAGGATTGAAGAAAAGCACTCTTCCCTACCCCGTCGCAGTTCGCTGCTACATTCAGTCCACTGTCCACTGCTTGAAATTTCTGTACTTACAAATCAGTTTTGCCAAATTTCTCCCACTTCTTATTCCAATCGGCAGGAAGCGCAGTCACGTCACTTAGGGTCAGAGGGGAAAATGTGCCACACGCAGACTGCAAGGACAGGTAGGTTTCCGTCTCTAGTGCCTACTGCGCATGTCGGGTATGAAACGCTCACTCAAAAAGACTAGAGAGGCTCAGTTTGTGCTTGATCATTCTACTCTTTTATCCGTAGCTTCCTAAGGCGTTTGACTGCGTAATTCTAAAATTGAAGCTGTGTTTTTTTTGTTTGCCATGTGCAAGTCTTATTAAAGTCATTACAGATGATCTAAATTCTTTACTACTTGACCCTCATATCTATGGTTACGTGGAGATGACGTCTTTTACCCAGAGAAAAATACCAGTTCACGTTATAACATTCAGCAGAGGATGTGGTTTAACAGTTAGAGCGCCCAACCAGAGGATGTGGCTTAACGGTTAGAGCACCCAACCAACATTGAAGCTGGGGAACCAGGTTCGAGTCTGGCTGTGGGCCATTATCCTGTGATTCGGGGCAAATCACTTAATCTTCCGAGTGTTTGTAATGCAACTAGTGTTCATGTAAAGCGCCCGGATACTTTCGGGTCGGGTGCGCTATATAAAACTGCAATTAAAAAAAGCGCTAACACGATTTGACTACCGATCGGCATCGCTGGAATGACCAAATTCCAAAGAACTGGCTCACGGAGAACATCGCGATCAAACATCAAAGCGGTCGTGCGGCCGCGAAAGTGAGGCGCGCGCGCCCCCGCACATGCACTGTACCTCTAGGCTGGCCATGGTAGTACTTTTTTGAGCCCTCACAAAAAGTCTCGCCAGTCCAGCGCATGCCCTGGCTCAGGCGAGACCTAAAAACTACTATTGTTTCTAACTCTGTTGTGGGCTCCTTTTGTGCCAAGCAACCCAAGGGTTAAGCACAGGTTAATTTAGGGTTTGCTTGTGACTTCACCCTGAGAAGAATTATGGTTGCTGCTTGAGAAGGGTTTCACCCCCCCAACCAACCCAATTTCTTACAATCAAAAACAATGTACTTGCATGAGTGAATAAAACATTTATGTAACATGCTTTAAAATCATACCCATTATTCTTTGCAAGCAGACAAATACTCCTAGACTGCAAGGCAATATATCTGTGTGCCATATCCTGAAGCTCCTAAACCAGAAGTTTGATTGCTGCATTTATTATCTGAATATTAAAATAACATGAATGTTTTTATTCAAAATTGATTTTACAGGTTTTTTTTTAAACTATAACCAGTTTAGCTTAATCCATGCACTTATCTTTGTATAAACTATTGTACGTTTGTATATGCACTTACTCTCATATGCTTCATTTATGTTGCATCCCATTACAAGATGGCCACCACACTACCATTGTCTGGAGTCACTTTTATCTTCATGGCTGGCTAAATAAAGACCTCCTTCCCACTATTTATCCAACTACTGGTCAAAATGTACATCATCTCTATAATTTAGCCTGTGGCCGGGTAAACATCAGAAATTATGTACTAATGTGTCAGCTGCTGGTTAAATGACAGAGATTATGTGCTATTTAGCCAGTGGCCTTGTAAATAGCAACTTCCTGTTATTTATTGTTCAACATGCACACAATGGACTCCCTCTTCCATCAGCGTGTGAACAAGCCAATGATCCTGAATCTGCTCTTCCTACCTCAGTCTCCGCAGGCGTTTAGCAGCACCAGAGCAAGTTGACCGGCTTCCTGCAGCACTTCACAGCGCATGCACATAGCGCCTAGAGTTTGAAGGCATTGAAACTTTTACGCGTCAATGTTGCACAGGCATGGTCTCTAATTCTGCAATAAAATGGAAACATTGCTTGGTTAGCTCCCCATATTTAGAAGAAGAAACCCTCTTTTTTTTGGGAGAACCAATTTTTTCATTTTCACTGCGGCACAAAGTTTACGATACTGTATTAGGTGAAAATATGCAATTATAGTGACGCTCTTGCAGACACAGTATTTGGTAAAGGAGCAGGCGGTTCGATTCCTAAATGTATCACCACAGAATGTATGACATTACAACGCATACATTTACAATGCATGCCTTTACAACACAGTTTTTACATCTCAACATCTTTTACAACGCATACATTTACATCGCATACTACTACAACTATTTTTTTTAAATACACTTACAACGCATTCCATTACATCACATTATACCTTTACAACGCATACCATTACATTGCATTTAAGATAAGTGTTGGATAGTGTAGAGGTAACAATTACTATTCTAACTCCAGAGGGTGCAACAGTAGGGTAAGTGTTGGATAGTGTAGGGGCAAAAATTACTATTCTAACTCCAGGAGGTGTAACAGTAGGGTACGTGTTGGATAGTGTAGGGGTACAAATTACTATTCTAACTCCAGGGGGTGCAACAGTAGGGTAAGTGTTGGATAGTGTAGGGGTACTATGCGTTGTAATGGTATGCGTTGTAATGACATGCGATGTAATGCCTGCGTTGTAGTGACATGCGATGTAGTGACATGCGTTGTAGTGACATGCGTTGTAATGGATGTGTTGTAGTGACATGCGTTGTGAAGGATGTTGCAATGTAATGACTGCGTTGTAAATGTAGTGCGATGTAATGGTTGCATTGTAAAGGTTGTTTCCCAACACCACATTGGTTTAGGCAATCAAACTAACAAGCTATGACTTTTATGCCTCCGCGCTACTCCTTTATGGTTAGGATAATTGAAAGTGTGCTGTTTTCTGTTACTCTCCCCTGTATCCCATAGCAGTATGTATATTCGCACTTCATAGTGTGGAAGGGCAACCAGTAGATCACCGTGAGGGACAACCAGAACAGTGAGCAGTAGTGCATGAAGGATGGAAGATGAGAAATGTTCCTGTTTCTAGTCCACTAGGGAATCTTTGATGGCTATAGGGACCTTACATAGCCCCCGGACCTCTTCCCTCCTCAGTACCACTGCTTCAGCCTTGCCCCACTTAAACTTTGATGCGCACCAGTGGTGTGTGGTTGAGAGGGTGTGTGCCTTTGGAATGCCGTGCTAAGGGGAGGGCCATGTCGAGAAATCGGTTAGCTGCCGTATGTGCTTTTTTCTGTTTAAATGTACCCAGTAGCAAGCACCCCTTCCATGCTGAGAAAACCCTTGTGGCCCGCCACTTCCAACATTGCCTCTGCAACCCCCCGTGTCTGCATATGTAAAGGTAAATGTGTTGCTAAAGCAGCATGGTGCTGATACATTCTGGCTGCAGCTTTCCAACTTATTACCATTATAGAAAACGCTGGCCGCTCCCACCTGTTCTTCGCACCTCTTGTTCACATTCAGGGCTCGGACTGCACAGCCTGCTGAAGGCTTCCATGCTCGGCTACCTGTCGAATGGCTGAAACGTCTCTGGAAGTACGACCTGCTCGGAAGAGGTTCAGCTCCAATGTCTGGGCTTCACAAGCTGCCTCTGTCGTCTGGCAACGAAAACATTGTGCATCTCACACTAGCTCTTTAGAAGACACGACACAGACAGTTCAAATGCTGGACAATCTTGCAAAAAACCAGAATGTCTGGCCAACCCTAAATCGAATGTAAATTTGCACTGTGTATTCAGTAATGGAACAGAACTGTTTATCTCTGTTTCAGTAATGGAAAGGGAGGTGCACTCTGAGTTGCTCGTGCTAGCCTCTGTCCTGCCCTCATCAAAATTTAAAAGCAACACTTCTGGGGTTCAGCTAACAATGGTACAGCAGGCCCAGAGGCACCATGGTTCAGGGTTCCTAGAAGTCCCCTAACCTCAAATATGGCGATCTTTTACTGCTCAATCAGGTAGTGTGGCCCCCGGTCTGCTCTTTGAGATAGCTTCCTTTGGGACAGTTTTAGCTGTTTTGCCGGACCACTGTTTTTCCAAAAATATTTGTTCATGGAATACATAGAAGGGCTTTTGGAGGGGGCTTCATTCATTGGTCTATTTAATTATCATTCACATTGCACTCCTCTCCACCACAGCACAGGGTCCGCCCACTTCCCCCATTGGATCCCTTTAGTTTGAGGGCGGGCACAAAGCCTGTGCGCAGTAATCACATCCGCTTAAAAACAGTTCCTTACTCTTCAGGGACAGAGCAGGTTCAAAAGTGTTCCTTTCATTTATTATTTTACCTTTTTAAGTACTGGTTATTTATATAGTCTGCGCACAGAGTGTGACCTTCTATGGTTCTCCACAGTCTCCTGTGTGAGGTCGGAGTCATAAAGTGACGCTGTATCTTTCCACTGTCTTGTCACTTGAGCGCTTCCTTTGGCAGAGTTTATTCTTGGCTCCATCACGAAACAAGCATTGGCATAGCCAATAGGTCTCGCCTTTGGGACCTTATAAGTGTTTAATTATCCAGCACAATATCTTTGGTGCAAAAACATTAACTGTTGCATGGCTAAACACTTATAAGGTCCCAAAGGCGAGACCTATCAGCTATGCCAATGCCTGTTTTACATGTTCCTTAGGAGTTGCAGAGTTGGGCTGACTTCTATCGGGCCTGTTATGCTTTTGCGTTTCTGCAGCTAGTCATGTTGCTTTCAAACTTTCTCTGATATGTATGTATGTTTTTTTTTTTTGTGTTTCGGGTGTGCTTCTGACAAATAACCTATTCACTGCTAGATTGTTGCTAGAGTACAGCTAGGTCTGGGAATCCCAACAGAGTACGCGTTCTGGGTGCATCCCTAAAATTAACTTGTTTGCTGGTACATTGTTGCTAGCCTTCAGCCATGCCTTGGAAACATAATTCTATCCCTCCCTGGTGCACTTCTAATAAATATCCTGTTTGTGGATACGTTGTTGCTAATTTACAGCTGGGTTTTCGAAACCTAACTGAGTATGCATCTTTATGTAGATACCTGGGTACTTGTTTTTGTCATATAGACTAGTATCCTGTATATTTCTAGCAGAATACATCTACATCTATTGGTTGAAGGCATCAACACGGGTGGCCCATGCCGTTCCATGCGCCTTGCAAAGATTAATGGTGTAGATACCGCGTTGCATTTTTGAAGTCCTTAGCAAGCGCAATATTTATTGTGGAATATATAGTTATGAGTCGGATTTTAAATAATGGGGCTATGCTGTTTTTGGAAACATAGATGCGCTGATGCAAGTGGCGGGATTGCCATAATATATAAAAATTACCTGACCTAGCGCATTTTTGGTAGCCCAATACCTAACTGTGAGAATTTTGCCTTTTCAATAGGATTTACTCCCTCACTTACTCTGTCTGGTATACTAATATACCAACTTCCAGGGCCACTGGGACAATTCGGTAATTCCCTGCCTGACTTAGCAGCCAACTCGGCCAATACTTCGGCCAACTTTACTCTATTGGGAGACTTCAACCTGCACTTCGATGATCCCTCACAGATGGCCGCAGTAGAGATTACGAGAGATCTAGCTGCCTATCAGCTTCACCAAAAAGTTGTCAATCCCACTCACACGAAAGGGCACTTATTATACCCTATCTTCTCCAACGTGAAGGAATTAGTAGGGGAGAATCCAATACCAGTACCCTGGTCTCATTTTCTCATTCCATTTCTCTGGAACCCCAATTACACCATACCCCAAGCCAAACCAACCAGAATAAGGTCACGTCCCTGGCCCAAGTTATCAATGGAACAAAGGACTTCAGAGTTAGAAAATACAAAACCAGCACCAAATTCTGATGTTACCATCGCTAACGATAATTTTAACAGATGGATACAGGATTTCTTAGATCTACTTCTTCCTATAAAATCAATCCAGGTGAAAAAAGGTAGCAACAGAATGGTATGGTACTCTGCCAAACTTCGGGTACTAAAACAAACTTGTAAAAAGTTAGAAAGAACCTGGAGGAAGGATTTCTCTCCACACAACAAACTGAAATATAGGGAGGCTATCAAATCATACAAAGTCGAAATCAAATCAGCCCAGGCAGCTTTTTATGAAGAAAAAACTTTCATCGGCAGGCAACTCTGCGTCCGAGATCTTTCGCATTGCGAAGACTCTCCTCAGAGTTCCCCCTAGTGACCCTTGACAATTCAGGTTCACGCTGTGATAAGCTTGCAGAATTTGTCCACAGTAAAATCCAAACTACATACAGCTCATTCCCCCAGATGGAGAGCCACATTTGGGATTCTAGTCTTTGCAGCACAGACTCTCATTTAGATATAATCCCTTTGATGGATAATGAGACTCTAGATCGCATCATGTCTCAAGTAAAGAGCGGGTCACCTAAAGACCCTGCACCTCCAAAAATTCTGAAACAGGTAGCTGGAACAGTTTCCCCTGCTATCCTGGAGTTGACTAAATGCCTCTTTTGTATCTGGAGTGGTCCCCCCACCCTGGAAGGAGGCAATGGTGAGGGCCCTCCTCAAAATACCCAGTCTAGACCCTGACTCCCTGGGAAACTACCGTCCTATTTCACTTCTCCCAGGGATCAGCAAAATAGCTCAAAAATATGTATTTTCATGTCCTCAGTTGCAACCGCTACACGCCCCCTGAAGGGACGACTTTACGGCGCCTATTGGAAGATATCCGCGCTCCATCTCCGCGAGATGCGTGAGACATGGAGGGGCTCTCTGGCGCACTACACGTCCCAGCATCCTTGGCGGCGCACATGCGCAGGAGGCAACGCTGCGCGGATCCGCCCGGCTACGTAGGCCGGGGAAGCAGAGAGAATGGCGCAGATTATTCAACTTCGTGCTGCCGAAGGCGGAGGACGCTACAACGGCCTCGCTATTTCCAGTTGGCTTTGGTGGGGTGAGGGTGTCGGTGACACCACCTAGAGTCAAACATTTTGTACTTCCAAGCAAACCGGCGTTGTGACTCACGCCTCTAGTGTTGCGCTTTGAATACTTAACATAGCGGACCAGAGTGACACCGCCAAGAGTCATTACTTATTTATTATCGTTTCGCGGCGCTGTTGGATAACAGCGCATGATAGAATCCATAGCTACCTATTCTGAGGGTATTCAGGATACATCGCCTGGAGTTGTGCATCTTGGGGGTTATATGTGTTTATAACGTGGAGCTGTACCTACCGTATTGCATGTCAAACGCTTGGCGTAACCTAGACAGTAACATTACGAACCAGTACCAGGTGGTCTATCACCATCCTACGTTATCCAGCACCTTGTCTGCCTGACATCAGTTCTCCATCATAATTGTTTTTCTTTGTGTGTATTGTTTCGTCTTAGCAGAGGATCGAAGAGAGGTGCTAAGAATCTTGCGTAGTTCCTTCTTCCATTGTGAGGCCCACAGTCGCACTGGTCATGGTGGATAATGAGCGCATGACATAGCATTATGAGGTAAAGATATAGAGAAAGGTTATTGCTGATAATGTTTATGTATTCACAGTTCTCTGCTGTGTATCACGTACAGGTGGTACGAACAAACAGACAAGCATCCCATTTATCTTAGAGGGTCAGATGCTGATACAATCGTCCTTCTAGTTGTAGATGCAATCCTTGCGTTCTTTTCCTTTACAGGTATACATGTATATATATCTTTGTGTAATTCCTGGAAGGAGTGAGCTAACCTATTGAGGTGCAGTCGGTTAAGTGTGTCTTAATGATCGTTTCTTTCCACAGGTCTCCCTCCCCACTGTTCCCTTCCTTTCCTTCCCCCGATTGACCCCCTCTAATGTCCGTGCTTTTATAGCATATCGGAGATTGAGGTTGTCAATAGGTGGACCCCAATTGAGCAACGAACCGATCCTGAGAGGCCTCCGAGGGACCGTGACATGTATATTCAGTGCTGTCCACCTTCTTGTACACCAATACACTTCCCCACCCATCTCAAACAGGTTTCCACCAACTGCAAAGCACAGAAACAGCCCTACTCTCAGTTGTGGAAGAGTCAAAAGAAATTGTGGATGCCGGAGGCAGTCATACTTTTAGACCTCAGCTCAGCCTTCGACACGGTGAACCATCAACTCCTGGTCCACAGTCTTAGGAGATCAGGAGTGAACGGGGTTGCGCTAGCCTGGCTGCGATCCTTTCTGAGATTTTTTCAGGTCTTTGACGCTGATGTGGCCTCAAAACAGGTGCCTCTTCGCTGTGGAGTTCCCCAGGGGTCATCCCTGAGCCCCACATTATTCAACGTGTATATGAGCCCTTTAGCTAAGCTGGTGGTGCCTTTTGGGGTACACATAGTGACTTATGTAGATGACACCCAACTGGTGGTAGGACTCAACCATGCCGACATCGCATCCCCCAATTTTCAACAGTGCTTGGAGGAAACTGCTAAATGGATGGATGAGTCCTTTTTAAAATTAAATGGGGAAAAAACTGAGCTGATGATGCTGGGGAACCGGTCTCCCATTGACTTTAACACTATATGGCCAAATACAAAGAGCCTAGGTATCTGGCTAGACAAGGACCTGACCTTCAAGGCTCAGGCACGCTAAGTGGCGACCTCATGCTGTGGCATCCTGAGGATGCTTCAGAAGGTCCTCACTCTCCTTCCTTTTCAGGCCTGGAAACTGATGGTTCAGGCTCTCATTTTGTCACGTCTTGACTATGGAAATGCAGATTATTTAGGTGCTCCCTGTGCAACACTGTCCAAACTGCAGACGGTACAGAATTGGGCAGCC
Source organism: Triturus cristatus (assembly GCF_964204655.1). Taxonomy (NCBI): domain Eukaryota; kingdom Metazoa; phylum Chordata; class Amphibia; order Caudata; family Salamandridae; genus Triturus; species Triturus cristatus. The sequence continues at coordinate 92,793,392 of NC_140589.1, read as the reverse complement.
AGAATTCTTCTGAACATTCCAAAATTCCAATCAGCAAAACCAGCCTTAAAATCTCTGCATTGGCTCCCGATCAAGGAGAGAGCTGAATTCAAGGCGATGGTCACAGTACATAAGTCACTGGCCGGGAAAAGTCCTGCCATCAATAATTCCATTATTCGCCCCTATCGTGCCAACAGACGCCTTCAATCGGACCACTTACATCTAGTCACTGTTCCAAAAATTAGGAAAGCCAGAGGTGGAGGCCGTATGTTCTCCTATAATGCATCAAAGTTGTGGAACTCCATTCCCCTTGACCTACGGAAAGAACCCAACCACCTTGTCTTCCGTAAATTGTTAAAGACGTGGCTATTTCCTTAGTCCGGTTGCTACGCTGTTCCTTCCACTGTGAGCGTTGGGATGCCTCTGGATAGCCATGCGCTATATAAAAGTATCTTCATTCATTCATTCATTCATTGGCATACAATGGGGCTATTATCACATAAAAATGTTTGGTGACATATCATCGTTATATTGTTGCTAAGGACTGGCCCTCAAAATTATTTTTTAACCTATTAGGTGTCTCTGCTGGGTACGCTATACCCTGTATATTTGGATGTTGCATTTTCATAATCTATCATGGCATGTGGAGACTGGGATTATAATAATTCTGGAACAGAGAAATTCCATCATTTCATATTTTGATTATACAAAGTCATATGAAAGGTACTTTGTGAAAACATTTGTGTTTGGGTGGACTAGCTTGTACTGGATAAGAAAGAAAAATAAACAAATTGTTTTGAATCATTATCCCCTGATTGAACACGTTCTAAACATTAGAATAATGCCACTTGTTTCAGGTCCTCATGCAGTTAACTTTCGGATATTTCATATGAGGTGTTACAATCACAAATGAATATGTGTATACGTCTTAAGGGGCATAGGGTGTTTATGTGATGCATGTAGTAGGATGTCTTGCATGTGGTATCACCGCATATCACCTTAAGGTTTTTTATATATTGTCGCTTTGGGGTAGGAGGTTTACTACCTCAAGTATTGTTTTTAATATGTGATGATGTGTTTGTATTGTATGAGTATTATTTGATCTTTTTTTGTGTGTATGTTTACAGCTGTGAAGACGTTCATTTCATGCATGAAACGCGTTGATTGCTTTACATGAAAAAAAAGCAGAGACAGAAAAATAAAGAAAATGCTCTAAACAAATTGGATACTTTGGATTTTTGATCATTAGGTGCACTTTCTTATATTATTTTCTTTATATGTCTCAGCTCTGCAGCAGCACCACTCAGCGACTGGTGCTAGAGTGTGTGAACACCAGAATTTACTTTATGGAACACTGAGAGAGGTGCGATTATCTACTGTCTGCCGTTGGTCTTTGGTTTGTAGCATATTTTATCATTGTACATCTGAATATATCAGGAATGCCAACAGGTCAACTTTACGCAAAATGGCCAACATAAAGGAATTTATAGCATTCCATTTACACTTTTGCCTCTGCCCCAAAATACATACATCAAATCACTTATATACACACACTGTATATATATATATATATTCACTTAAAAACCCATAGGTTTCACACATGTTATAGTTAGGTGGATATTTCACTCGTAAAAAACCAATGAAATTCCCCCGTTATAGTTAGTTCAGATAACTATAACTCGCGCACCCGCAATCCACTGCTCATGACGTCACATATTACATCACTCATGACATGGTCAGTGGCATCACTCATGACATCACTGATGACATCATCCTTGTGATAGAGTGGTGGTCGCGCGAGTTATAGTTATCTGAACTAACTATAACGGGGGAATTTCATTGGTTTTTTACGAGTGAAATATCCACCTAACTATAACATGTGTGAAACCTATGGTTTTTTAAGTGAATTTGCAAGGTTTTTTAAATGCTAATTCCTAACTATAACGTGTGTGAAACCTATGGTTTTTTCAGTGAATTTGTACGTTTTTTTAAATGCTAATTTATTTATGTATTATTATTTTTTTTATATATTTATTTTACAATAAACTACGTATTAAAAATTATTATTTTTTTTTTTTTGGTTTTTCACCGTGCGTGCACGGTGCGCGCACCCCCGCGATTTTTTTAGAATTTGTTTTTTTTTAAGTTTTTCTGCCTCCGGGGTCCTTCAGGGACCCCCTGACAAAAGCTAGAGGGTCAGGAGCTCTCTACCCTGCCCCCTTTTCACGTTCGCCACCTTCCTTTTTCACTCTCGCGCTGAAAACAAACAAAATGGCGGCCGACACTTCCTGATTTCGACGGATTCGAACGTTGACTAACATGTAACCACCAATCAGAATTACGCTCGCGCACGTTAGGGTGCTCGCACGGTACGCGCACGGTGCTCGCTTATAGATATGTATATGCTTTTAAATGCTATTTTCTCAGGAACTACTGAACAGATTGACACCAGACCTGCAAAAGGCACTTCCCTGACCTGAGGACTACCTCTCTGCCAAATTTCAAGTAATTCTGTTCAGCCGTTCGGGCTGTACCTTCGACTAAAGGTCCTATGGAAAAATGCATGGGGAAAACGCATTTTGGGACCCCCATTTTTTCTCGGCCCCCGCTTGACGAATCACCCCAAGACTTTCAGGGTAGGAGCTGAACGGAGCGCCCTATTAGTTTTGAAAATTTCGCGAGGATTCGTCAACCGCGCCAAAGTTATTCAAAATAGAATTTTCAGATTTCCTATGGAAACTCGGTCCTAACTATAACTATCTACTGGCGACCGCCAGTAGATAATATATATATATATATATATATATATATATATATACACACACATACACACACACACACACCACATACAATAACGTTTATGTGCTTCAAAATATGTATGTGTTCATGTAATCCTTTAGTTCATAATCCACCTAAAAGTAGTCAAAATTGCAGAGAGTCAGACGAAGAGCCATCCGTCTTGCTTGCTCCTTGTCATCTAAATTAATTATTAGCCCAAAGTCCATTCCTAAGAGAAAGACTCAGCCAATTACAAAGGTCGATGAATTTCAGCCAAGTTAAATTGTGACTCCTCAGAACCAAAGAAAGACACGGTCACTGTTCCGGCATATCGTGTTGGTTGGCTAGAAAAATGAAGGTTTTGTGGATTGATGAAAGAATGTATACCTAGGGGCCGATTCCGATCCGGGTCGGAAGGGCACCGAACGCGATCCGGCCGGAAAAACTACGCGCTGTACGCGTGTTTTCTGCCTGACTCGTACAGCTGTACGAGCGAGCAAGTACGATGCGAGCTACATGAAATTCACCGACCGACTCGTTTCCTGGTCCGAACCGCTCAGTACGTCTCGGTCGGAAGCTAACCGTGGCGTGCAATGGATGCGATTCACGACCGAGACAGTATGATGCACGCGTCAGACAGCCTGTGCGAGCCGGAGTGTCCGGCGTGCAAAATGTCTGGGTGGTTGCCTTTGGGGGTCCGCGTCGGACTCCCTGTCACCCGCAGCCCTACGACTTGGACACAGGGGGAGACCCATGGGTCTCCCCAACACAGGCATGTACGGTGCGGATGGCACCGACGCATACTCACTGTAGGGGGCTCACTTGTCCGCGACGTACCCATTCAGTCAATGGGAGCCCATGTACGCGTCATACGACCGGCTCCCATTGACTTCTATGGGAGTCCGACCGAGCCAAGTCCGACAGCATACAGCCGCATCGTACTCGCTCGGTCGGACTGCAGGACTCCGGCTCGGTTGGAAAATCACTCCGGATCCGGCTCGGTCGGAGTGCTTTCCGACCCGGATCGGAATTGGCCCCCTACTGTAGTTCTTCAGTGATTGGTGGCTATAACGCACTGAAAGTCAGGAGCTTTTGAGCTGCCTAAAGAATGTGTCTATGACTCTCATACAAGGAAGTAATCTTATGTCGTAGACTCATACTCTTTTTTTTGTTGCATATTTATATAGCGCGAACTCGACCCGAAGGTATTGGAGCACTTTACATGAGCACCGTATTTACATTACACATTCAGTCACAGGAAGATTAAGTGATTTGCCCAGAATCACAGGATGTGGACGCGACCCCGAGGATCGAACCCTGGTTTCCAGCACCAAAGTCGGCAGTCTAGCAGACGGACCACATCCTCTCCCCAGCTCTGATCAGCTATAGCCTCTATAGCTGATCAGAGCCACCAACCACTGCAATACTGCAGCAGGAGTACACTCTCTCATCGGTCCACGAGGCCTCGATCCTGGTATAGATAATATGCACAAGCACACTACTGCATAACTTTCCTATCAGGATCCCAAAGGCAGGCATGCAACACCCACCGGACTAACAGGGCTTCAGCTGCCCCCAACCCCCTTCGTCCCCATGTGTGAATTAGCCCGGGCTCCTGCACCTTTCAGGACACACACTTTTTTAGCTGATGTATGATGGGCAGTGCTAGGGATGGGGCTTCAGTGGCAGTTACTTAAAATTATTTTTGTTGTTTGTCTTGTTGGACCCTCCAGCATTTCGCGGTGCACGAAAAAAATTGTGAAATCAGCTGACTTCTGCAATGGTCGCTATATTTACTGTTGTGGCTGTAAAACAATGTCTCCCGGGAGACAGCAAAACAATTGTGCCTGCTGAGCTACCAATTCTCTGTATGAGCGGGCCGACGTGCGATTTCCTGTTGGGTTCACTATGGTCTTGCATTGTCACAGTCTCCTTTCTATAGCGGCATGTTTTGGCCCAACTCAGCCGAAACCTCTCTGTGTGATCGACAGGGGCATCTTTCTATGTACGCCTCAGGCACGGATAAAGTTCGGAAGTCTTAAAACATTTATTTGAAAGAGGGTACGAGGCCTGGGGCCTCCACTGACTCTGGCAGCAAGCTTCACAAATGTTCTTAAGTGCTCCCCCTCCTCCAAACCAAGCTGCATGCCTTTAATTCTTTTTTCTGCACACACGCACACGTGTGTGCGCACTCTGCCTACATCGGCCTTCGCTTGGACTGAAGAATGCAGCGCCGAGTCGGAGAATCACTTCATCTCCCTTTAGGCGCTGTACCCTGATGCAAGAGTCGCCTCAAGAATTCCGGGCCAATGTGGGCTCTGCGGGGCAGTCCGGGGCCCGCTGACATCCTTAGCATGTCCGACGTGGAACCGTGGCCGCTGGTGCTGCAGGCTGGCAGGGCTGGCCATGGCCGATCGAGAGCTGGGATGGAGCGGCTGTTGCTGAGGGGTGGGTGCAGGCGCTGCGGGCAACGCCACTGTTTTGTCCTGCATGCATACGATTTAAGGCATCGGGTGCATGGGAGACAAAAGAGTGCGAATCCATCGACCAATTATACGATAAACAAGCATTTACAAATGCAATAGGACTCGTATTTACGCGAGTCCTATTGCATTGTAAACAAAAATGTGTGCGCCAAAGAAGGCAGGAACAGGAGTGGGTGGGGGAGTGGTTGTGGCCATAGAAGTCACAGACTGCGGGAGGGAACAGGGGGAGGCAGGGGAACAAAAGAGTTGCTGAAGTAAAGGGGCTGATAGCCATGGAAGGATTAACATGAAGTCATGGCAGCAAGGAGGCGGGACTAATACGCCAGCAACCAATCAGAATGCAGCATTATAGATTTGAGCCAATCAAAACCATGGGCAGAAAGTGGGCGGAGCTTCCCCACAATACTGTAAACAGCATCGCTCGAGGAGACAGCGCATGCGCTGCCTAGCCGAGACCTAAAAAAACGATAATAAAATGCATGGCACAACTGAAATGGTTGTTATAAAAAATAAATCACTAGTAAAACCGCCACACTAGTGAAAGTGTTTTAAAAGTAAAGCTTGTATTGCAAACACATTTCAACTACGTTTAAGTGACAGCATTTTATTTTTGTTTCTTTATCCATTAGTGCCATGTGTTTGCATAAAAATAGTATTCATAATAAATTGCGCCTGCTTGCCGCGGCCGGCTCTGTCAGTTCATGCTCCGGTTTGCTTTGGGGTCTATGGCACCATTGCTTCGTGCCCCTTCTTGTTTGTTTTCACCCCATTTTTACACCTGTTGATGTTAAAATCAATGCCCATCTCGCCCCACTGTACCCGCCCCCCACCTTGAAAGTTTTTCGTTTTTATTTGTACCTTTACATGCTTCACTTGATAAAAAATGTGCATTTATGCTCATCAGCTTCCACGTCCCCAAATTGTATCAATGATCATGTCAATGATACTGTTCGGCCGCGAGGGGACCGGTCTAGTGTTAACCCTCGCGCCTGATATCTGCTGTGACTGGCAGGTCTCGAGTTGCAATCCTGGAGAGAAAAGCATAGCCCTCCATCATTCTCAGGTTGGCACGTCAAGGGACATTTGATTGGGTAATAGTAACACGTGTGGTTTATAGCGCAAAGAAATTGCAGAAACTGAAGCGCTACCAAAAACATAATTTTTTTGTTCTGCTGAGCTTGCTTCCAGACTTCCAGTTTATTATCCCAGGGTGGTGAACAACAGGCATTGCAATCACCTAACCCATAGGAGCTCATGTTATCAGCATCAGAAGAATGACAGGCTGAGTCATCTAGGACAAGGGCATGCCCTAAATCGGATTTACTGGGACAGCGAGCTGGACGGAAAGAACACTTGGTGTTAGTTGTGGGAGGGTCGTTATGTGTGATGGCAGGTGGTGTGAGGAAGGAGGGCGGGATGTGTGAGGAAGATGGGAGGAGGGCAGGGGTTGATGGGTGCTAACAATTACGCTGAGGTACATTAAGGGCTGATTATAAAGTATTTAACGGGACCCGATTGAGACCAAGTGGGACGGACGAGCTGCTGCTTTCCTGACATTAAGTCGGGCAGCTCCCTTGCTGCGCCCCTCAGAATATTTCGCGCCCTGGGCCCATGCCCAATGTCGGCCCTGTCTATGAGACAACTGGAACGTCTGGATTCAGGGTGGCAAAATACATCCGTTGCGCGACCATTCCCCCCTGGCAGCGTACAGCTGTATTATAGGAGTACACCACGTTTTGGGTTAGGTTTTTAATGAATAGTTGAGATCTTGGGGTGGCGCTTGGGCGGTGGTTGAACAGCGCTCACAACCAATGTGGGGTTACCTAGCACAATCGTCTCCAATACAGGGCAGTCTCTGACGATGTCAATCAAACACCACAAGTCTATGTTTTTACCATGACAACCGCACTATGCCCATTTCAGGAACCGTACCATACTTGTGTTTCTGTATTACTACACACAGCCAACAGTCATTGTTTTTGTGATGGTTGTTGGCCGCAGTTTTATTACTCATTACATACGTCATATTTGTACAACTCCCCTGGACACCCTTCTCGGGCAGAGGTTATAAATCATTATCATACATTATCACGAGTGGCTATCACTCAGTGTCATTTGGACATCATAAATCATGGGTCATAAATCATCGGTTATCACAAGTCATTCCGTCACAAATCTGTCATCATTTTGTAGTCATAAATCATTCTGCATGGGCATCATAAATGATCAGCCAATCGGCTATTATTTTGTTGTCATAAATCACTCTGCCTGATCATCATAAATCAGCAGCCATAAATCATGGTCAGAAATCATCAGGATGTCATAACTCATTCTGTCACAAATCTGTCATCATTTTGCTGTCATAAATCATTCTGCATGGGCATCATAAATCATCAGCCATAAATCATCGGCTGGCCATAAATCACAGATTTGTCTTTTGCTCATTTGCATCTCCCAGGGGTCGTAAATCACCCTGACAGCTCGTAGATTGTTCTTTGTTGTTTTCCACGCCCCTTTGCTTGTGGGGGGTAGCCTTTCCCCTGATCCCGGCCTCAACTCGCTACCTTGCTAGTCTCTTTTGTGCCCTGCCGTCTGACAGGGCAGGGCTGCGAGCGCCGTCTCCATTTGCTACCACGATTTTTGTCTGGCGTACTCACCCAGCCGTGAGGCATCCCAGAGTGAGTGGCCCTCCTTCTACACACCACCCTGTCAGTGTGTTTCCATAACCAAACCAATACACCTTGTGTTTCTGCCTCTTCTTGTTTGGATTTGCGCTCTCTTTGCACTCTCATCGCATGGGGGTAGCTTCTTCCTGGAGTTGGGACCCAGCTCGCTACCATGTTGGACTCCTTTGTGCCCTGCCGTCTGGCTGGGGCTGGGCAGCAAGAGCCGTCTCCGTTTGCTACCCCCTTTGTTAGACTACTTCTCTCAGCCGTGAGGCATCCCAGAGTGAGTGGCCCCACTTCACTTAGCCGTGAGGCATCCCAAAGTGAGTGGCCTTGCTCCCGCACACTGCCCGGTGTGTCTCCATCGCCAATCGTTTCACCATTCGGCTTTTTCGTCCCTGTCAGCACTGCAACGCTGCTGTTGTAGGTGTGGGTGGGTGGGACTCGAAATCCATCTGCGCCGCTCCCCCAGCTACCTGATGTAGTGAGCTGCCCAGGGGGAACGTCGCCTTATATCCCCCCTCCCCCTTTCTCTCTTCCCTTTGTCCTTAGGAAGGGGGAGGAGATGGCCTCGGGCGCTTTTCGCCGCGCATCATTCCCCGCGAAACTAACCAGCGCAAACTGGTTCCGTTCCTTGTGGGCTGTGGCGGCCGTTATAGCGCTGGCCCTCGAGGCCCTCTTCGGAGGCGTCCTCTGCTAAAAATGATTCACCGCGTCGATAGGGTGAGCTGGGATTAGACGGACCCCCAGGTACAAGCTAAAATGGCCTCCAGATCACACCGGAAGCGCATAGATCACCTCGCTGCTGCCAAGCAGTAAAACACCAGTCTAAGTAGGGGCTGCTCGGCCTCCGTAGACATGTCTAGGATGGACAGTCAGCCTGGGGCCAGGGGCAGACAGGAAGGGCGATGCCCCTGGCCGCCCAGACAGTCAGGTGCCAGGAAGGTGAGGCTGCAGGTGACACGTAACGCACTCTTACTGCCATCGGGGCTGGGGAAAGTCAAGGGCACAAGTTCTAAAAAACGAAGTGGGGGGACTAACCTAATTAATCAAGTGGCATCAGAGCACGTTACATTCCGGCGCGTGACATCGCGGCACGTGACATTACAGTGCGTGACATCACAAGAAGTGGCATCACAAGAACTGACATTAGATCTTAAGCCCTCACATATATGTTTAGCAGGTGTATCATGAGTACATTTGAGCATATTTCGAGTGCAACCCTCCTGATTTGAGCAGAAGATTCACACTTGTACGCTACACATAAAACAATGTTGCCTTTCGTCAGCGTAAAGCTTCCTCTAGCCATAGTGCTTTAAAAGAAAAAATAGTGATAATTAAATTATTACAGCGCGTCCTCAGGGGTAGTAAGCGCTATATAAATGCTGTTTATTTTGTGCAAATACTGGGAAAGTTCAACACATCTGATGTTCTTACAGTGCATGCATACCTCCTAAACAGAGCCGGAACAAAGTGAAAAGCTGCCTCTCAAGTATGTGTGAAGTGCAAACAAAATGTGAGCCTTTATTTCCCCTCTGCTGCACTTGCTTCTAGGTGTGAGGCTCCTGACTGCTGCCAGCCAAGAGACTCGAACAAAAGGAGGCCTGATGACCCCTCTGATTCGGCCTTTGTTAAGGGCCCAGCAGGAGTCAGAAATAAGAGAGCCCCGTCCTGTCCCTGCCTGCATGTTGTTAAAAGCAGACACGGTGCAGACGCTGCTGAAAGTGTCTCGGTGTTTGGAAATTACACTGGGATGAATTCAGCATCTTTTTCAGTAAGGCCCACCTTCTTGGCAGGATGGACATCGTCCACCCTGTGAAAAAAGTGGATGGACATTGTCCACCCACGTGTACCCCAGACTCGTGCCCTGGAAAAGTCAACCATATTTCAGGTCAGGAATAAGGAGGTGGGGCCTTTTAGAGGTAAGGAGGGCATAGTCAGCCACATGGCAGTCCAGGCATGCCGGGGGCAGAGTCAGACTCACGTCAGTTCAGGTAGGCTGAGGGCAGAGTCAACCATATGTCAGTCCGGGAAGGCTGGTCCTAAGTCAATAGTAATAAATAATAATAATCTGACATTTATAAAGCGCCTGGTTACACCCACTGGTGTGTCCCCATGCTAAGGCTGCTAACATACAGAACCATGGGTAACGGCGAGCAGAGAGATCAAGCAAACAAGGAGTAATAGCGAAAAAACATAGCCAGCTTATAATTGAAATAGCCACGTTTCAAAAAATTACCGGAAGAGGTTCTCTGACTGTTCCGCGCGGAGAGCCAAATGAAGCGTACTCCAAATGTTAGCTGCCAAGAAGCTGAAAGAACGTGCGCCCATCCGGGCTTTCTTAATCTTAGGAACTCTAACCAGGTGGCATCCGGCAGATCTGAGATGTCGGCCTGGGCTCTAAGGAATAAGGAGGTCCCGCAGGAAGAACGGGCCTTTCTTCTGTAGGGTGCGGTGGCAGACACACAATGCCTTAAAAAGAATCCTCTTGTCTATGGGTAGCCAGTGTAAGGACTCTAGTGCTTTCCTAGAGGAAGCTCTCCTTGGTAGGTTCAGGACTAGGCGTGCTGCTGCGTTCTGTATGCACTGCAGCCTATGCAGACATTTACTTGTTGTGCCTAGGTAAAGCACATTTCCATAATCCAGTTGAGGAGTCACAAGGGCATGGACTAGAGTTTTCCTAGCAGAATGAGGCAAAATGTCCAAGGTTTTCCTCAGCATTTTCAGGGTACCGAAACATTTGCCTGTAACTTTCCTGGTCTGAGTTTCAAACGAGAGAGTAGAATATTTTTCACTTCTGTTTTGGGGCTAGGGACGGGCCCTAGAGGTGTTGGCCACCAGGCTGAAGACCAGATTGATGGGGATTTCCCTACTATCAATATCTCGGTTTTGTTGCCATTCAATTTCAGGCAGTTGCTTGTCATCCAGGACGTCAGGTCCTTTAGGCCGTCTGCAAAATTGTTAGCTGGCTTTGCTGAGTTAGGAGAGAGGGTGACCACTAGCTGAGTATCGTCGCCATTCGATACGATGGTGACCCCATGGTTCTCCAAAATCTTCGCTAAGGGGGAGACTTAAAGATTGAAGAGAGTGAAGCTCAAAATTGATCCCTGGGGCACCCCTTGAGATAGAGCAATGTTTTTGGAGGTGTATGGGGGTTGAGTAACCTGGAAGCTGCGGTCCTGTAAATATGAGGTCATCCACTTCAGTGCAGTGCCGCCCAGACCTCCTAGTTTGAGACGGTGCAGGAGGATTGTGTGGGACACCGTGTCAAATGCTGCACTAAGGTCTAATAAGATCAGTGCAGCCGTCTGGCCTTCTTCCACCCTCATACGTACTGTCTCTGTGGCAAAGAGTAAGGCAGACTCCGTCGAGTGGGATGCTCTAAAACCCGATTGTGATGGTTGGAAAAGGTTATGTTGGTTGATGTGTGACACCAGCAGTTTATTAACCATCTTTTCTGCTATTTTTGAAAAATACTGGAGCAGTGACACAGGTCTCAGGTTCTCCCATAAGTTCATGTCTACTAAGGTTTTTTGTTTTAAGGGGGAGAACAGTAGCTTGCTTCCACATGTCGGGTACCTTCCCAGTTTGAAAGGAGGTTTCTAAAAGCTGCTGCACACAGGGAATTATGCTCTCTAACCCTACGCTGATGACTTTAGGCGTGGTTGGGTCTGTCGGGGAGCCTGATCTAAGGCTTAGAGCTATCTTTCCCAGATCTTCGAGGGAGGAGAGGCAAAATTCAGACAGACAATTCTCCCCCCACTCTGGGCTCAGTGCGGCTAGGTAGTCAGTGCCGGGAAGGCATCATAGATTTTTGATACCTTCGCGGCAAAAAAGTCTGAAAATTTCATTACATGACTCTTGCAAACTGGAGGCTGGGGCCACTGTTCTCTCTAGGGATGACAGGTCCTTCAAAATAGAAAAAAGTTCTCTGGTGGAATTCTCTGCTTGCTCAATCCTATCATTGTAAAATGCAGCCCGTGTCTTTTTGATCAGAGAGTGATACTGTCCCAAATCCCTCTTATATGCTGCCTTGTTTATCTCCGAAAAGTCTGTCCTCCATTTGTGTTCTAAGCATTTTCAAGATTGCTTAGCCAACCTTAAGGTGTCATTAAACCAAGGTACAGATTTCATACGTCTGCAAGGGGTCCTCGATGTCCATGGGGCAACCACATCCAGTGCCTCAGTAATCCATTTATCAACTACTCTACTTGCCTCATTGATGTCCATATCTAGGGAAGGTTGATTCAGTTGTAGAGCCTGAGTAAAGCTTTCAGCATTACATTTGGACCATTTCCTGTGAGTGACCATAGGTACTGGTCTGACTTGTGGGAGTGGTTTGGAGAGGGGGACATAGAAGGTCACAAGGTGATGGTCAGACCAGGGGACAGCAGTCGGTGGGTCAACAACCAGATCCGAGCAGTTAGAAAAATATAGGGTCAAGTAAGTGCCCTAGTTGGTGCGTCGGGTGCATGGATATAAGTGTTAGCTGGAGCCCGGCAAGTTCTTGCCGTAGAAGCTGGGCTTCGCCACACGACTGGTTGTCAAAATGCAAGTTTAGGTCTCCCAAAATCATAAAATTACTATGTCGTCGTGCAGGTTGAACCATTAATTCTGCCAATTTGGAGATAAATCTCGATGCTGCCCCTGGCTGTTGAGATATCAAAAACCCGTTGAGTGTAAGGTTCTCAGCTGCCTCAAGTGTGAAGAAAGCTGCTTCGCTTTGGTCCACGTCTACTGCAAGCATAGAGCATTTTAATAACTGCTGAAAAATTCATGTTTTCTTCCAAGACGTTCATTGACACATAAGACAATGGCATCGGCACACAGGGCAGGCAAAATCACAACTACCTCCTTCTCGCCGTTGTCCCGAATCGCTATCAACCGTCCAAACCGTCATCATTCTACCCCACATAAAACATTCTAAACCTCGTGGGACGGAACACTGAAAGAGACATGGCTGATCACACACACAACTTAGATCCTAGCACAACACCCCCCATCTAAATTAAAGATATCCTTACAGTATAATGAACAAAACACAACTTAACTCGCAATACCAAATGCGTAATGAAACGACCACAAGGTTTTCTTCCACTAAAAATGAACACAATAAAATAACAAAGTAATACAGAATGGATCTATATTTTGTTCGTTCTTCAATAAATTAAACAAAAATGTAATAGTACAAAACTCTTATACAAATGGGCAGCAGATAATCCTACTACTACTCACACGCAAAATGCTCAAGGTGTTTAGATTTCACACACACTCTGCCGAATTTAGAAACTCTTTGTTGAAGTACATAATTATCACCTCCCAATGCTATATCAGGTGACGATAGAATGTCCACACAACTTTTCTGATGCACTATCCACTCTTTGTCAGAAACAGGGACACACTTACTCCCACCTCCAAGGTGCCTAGGGTCTTCGTCCAAACAGTGTTGCCCAGTTGTGCTAGGACTACTATTACCAAGATCATCCACCCAATCATCATATGATCTACGACTCTGGCTTCCCTTTGAGTTGATGTTATTAGTCTCACCCTTGAACAACGCCAACCTTTTCGCATGCCATACTTTGCCATCACTCAGTAAGGCCGAGTTGCACAATATTTTGACAACCTCCAAAGGTCCTGAGAATTTACTCTCTCCTTTGCAAACCAAACTTCCTTTTTTCACTTTTACAACATCCCCTACTTTAAGGTCCACTTTTTTTTACCCATGAGTAGAATCGTAAGTTTGTTTGTATTTATACTGTCCCAGTTCCATGCATTTCCTTACTGCTTTGGGAGACCAATCAACCTTCCTGGTGTTTCGTAATCAACCCATGTTGTCCTTAGTGCGAGGTGACCTATCCCTCATCAACTCGAATGGGGTATACCCCGTGGAAGGGGAAACAGCCTTTACAATGCGGCTGTTTCCCCGCATGTTGTTACATCTCATGCGTTACAACGCATGCAATGTTACAACACGTAGCCATTACTACGCATGCCATTACATCGCATGCGCTTTTACAACGCATGCAATGCAATGGCGATCCACATCGTTGTGAGGAAACTGAGGCTCTTCTGTTTCCTCACAACAACGTGAACCATGCATCGTCCCTCAGACGCAGGAACCAGGAGAGAGGATCCACGAGGAGTGAGAGGCAAGGGGGATTGAGACAGGGGTGGGGGTTACTTTTTTAGGGTTTAGTGTAGTGTTGGGGTAGTGTTGAGGTGTTTGTGTAGTGTAGGGTAGTGTTTTAGGATTTAGGGTAGTGTCAGGGGTTTGTGCAGGGTAGGGCATTGGGACCGGAGTGGGGGTCACTTTTTTAGGGTTTAGGGTAGTGTTGGGGTAGTGTTGGGGTGTTTGTGTAGTGTAGGGTAGCGTATTAGGGTTTAGGGTAGTGTTGTGATGTTTGTGTAGAGTAGGGTAATGTTTTAGGATTTAGGGTAACGTCGGGGGGTCCTGCAAGGTAGTGTTTGAGTGTAGAGCCCGGACTCGGGGAAGGGGGAGGGTCGTGCAGGGGGTAGTGGTTTAGGGTTTTGTGTAGTGTTGTGGTGTTTGTGTAGTGTAGGGTGAGTGTTTTAGGGGTTAGGGTAGTGTTGGGGGGTCGTGCAGGGGGTAGTGTTTTAGGATTTCGGGTAGTGTTGTGGTGTTTGTGTAGTATAGGGTAGTGTTTTAGGATTTAGAGTAGTGTCGGGGGTCGTGCAGGGTAGTGTTTGATTGTAGGGACCAGACTGGGGGAAGGGGGAGGGTCGTGCTGAGGGTAGTGTTTTAGGGTTTAGGGTAGTGTTGTGGTGTTTGTGTAGTGTAGGGTAGTGTTTTAGGGTTTAGGGTAGTGTTGGGGGGTCGTGCAGGGCAGTGTATGAGTGTAGGGACCGGACTGGGGGTCGGGGGAGGGTCGTGCTTGGGGTAGTGTTTTAGGGTGTAGGGTAGTGTTGTGGTGTTTGTGTAGTCGATGACAGTGTTTTAGAGTTTAGGGTAGTGTCGGGGGTCGTGCAGGCTAGTGTTTGGAACGGGGGTTGGGAGAGTGTCGTGCAGGGATACTAAAATAGGTTTTAGGGTAGGGCAGGGTAGTGTTACTTACCTTGCATACTTTTACCATGAGCATACCTTTACCACGCATGCCATTGCGTTGTAATGGCATGCGTGGTAAAGGAATATATGTGGTAAAAGTATGCGATGTAATGGCATGTCGTTGTAATGACAACACATAGTAATACCAGCGTTGTAATGGCACGTGGTGTATTACTACGCGTTGTAATGAGTCATATTCCCGTGGAAGCACACCTTGCCACTCTAAATGCTCCTGCAGTCTTTCTCACCTCATGCTCCCAGTTCATACCACTACTATTTGATAATTCAGTAGCTCCTTTAATGACCCTGTTGAAACGCTCAACATTACCATTTCCCTCAGGGTGATATAAAGACGTAGTCTTGTGTGTTGCTCCTGTTTGTCTAACACATCTTTTGAATGCATCAGACACAAAATGACTCCCATTATCTGAAACTATCATTTTGGGTAATCCTTCTCGACAAAACACCTCCTTAGGAAATTCTACAACAGTTTCGGAACTTGCTTTGGACAACACCTCAAACTCAGGCCACTTAGAAAAGTGGTCCTCCAACACCAATATTAACTTATACACTCCCTCACAGTTCCGCACAGGACCAAATATATCTACGCCAACTCTTTCCCATGGCAAATCTGGCACTACAATGGGTTGTAAAGGTGGTTTGAATGTCCCAATGGATTTATCTGAATTAATGCAACTCATGCAATCCCTTTGCACTTTCTCAATCTCTTTATCTACACCAGGCCACCAATACAATTGTTTGACACAACTTTTAGTTTTCACAATGCCGAGAAGCCATTCATGCCACCTATCAGCTTATAAAAAGCGTCCAACTTATTTACTCAATTGGTCCCTCTTCTCAGATGAGACTAACATTTAATGCAAGAAATCAAAATAACGCCCAAAAAAACACATGTACTTCTGAATTATTATGTGGTTTTATAACAAATTTTTGAAAACTTTGCACTCAAAGCATTGAGAACAGAACATATATATGCACACACAGACATATGATGTTAATTTCACTTGGTTGCCGCTCGGAATCTGTCTTGGTCCACGAACTTTGTTACCAGCATTCAACTCACCGGAGGTATCTGTTGGGCGGAGAAGTGCGGGAGTGGTGACTTTCTTCTTCCACACGGGTCCCCGGGACTGCGAGTACCAGCAGCCCTACTGCCTTGCTGATTATTTGCTGCAGCTGCTGGCTCTTCCCGGCCCCTCCCTCCCACTATAAAGCGCCTCGCGGCCCCCGCTTCGCGGGTGCCGCTCGGAATCTGTCTTGGTCCACGAACTTTGTTACCAGCATTCAACTCACCGGAGGTATCTGTTGGGCGGAGAAGTGCGGGAGTGGTGACTTTCTTCTTCCACACGGGTCCCCGGGACTGCGAGTACCAGCAGCCCTACTGCCTTGCTGATTATTTGCTGCAGCTGCTGGCTCTTCCCGGCCACTCCCTCCTCGATTACTATAACTGTCTCCCCGCCTACGCGTAAGCGGGACGCGTGCGGGGCGTACCCC
Source organism: Triturus cristatus (assembly GCF_964204655.1). Lineage (NCBI taxonomy): Eukaryota > Metazoa > Chordata > Amphibia > Caudata > Salamandridae > Triturus > Triturus cristatus. The sequence goes on along the minus strand of NC_140589.1, from coordinate 92,776,902 downwards.
GGGGCGAAGACCGGGCAAAGAGCGGGCCGTTTGAGGCCGTTCGAGGTCTGTGAGGTCTGGTCTGGGCTACCCCCTTTTGTATTGTTCAAACTAGTCTGTGCGAGTGTAATTGTTATACAATTTATTATTATCATATCCACACAGTAAGGTTGGGGGTTGCCCCTGTTGGTTGTTGAGCTATGTCTAGCAGGTTAACACGGAGCAAGGCCCCAATTGGTGGTCTTCCTATCAATGGTCCTATGGACGATTTTATTACTCGTACCAATACAGCTATAGACCATGAAATTTCCAAACTCCAGACTCGTGTTTCCCTGGAATTGGCGTCCGCTAGGAGATTGTCCCAGGTAATCGATTTGTCGAAAAAATCTTCCCTGGGCAATATAGCCACAGCGGTTACCCCGCCACGTCCAGCTATCCCCCATTGTGTAGTTACACATGTTGATGTCCACCACACTCCGGCTTTCTCTGTACTACCCCCCACATTGGAGCCACTGATTCAGGATAGTGCTGCGAACCTGTCCATAACCCCTCTCAAGCAAGATACTGGTTCTAATAATCCTACCTCGGCAATGTTCTCCTCTAGGCACACTCTTAGTAGAGCCCATCAAGCTAAAAGAAAATGCACCTCTCGGTCTGCTTACCGTCGTAAGAAGGCCAAAATTGTGATTACTGAACATCTGAATGCGACTAGTGCTCCGGTCTCAAATCCTATAGGAGGGGGTGTGACCGGGGAACATTCACATTTTGAGGGGGTTAAAGATGAGCCAGCTCCTGCTTCCTTGACCACCTCCTTGGTTATTGAGGCAGGAGAAGAGGGCATACATGTTGAGAGTGGGGACAGGAACGAAGGGGAATTTATAAGTTTAGTTTGGGAAACCCTTAAGAAACTTCTTTCTCCTCTTGATCTTAGACTCTCACGCATTGAGAACCATTTACTCGAGATGGAAAAGAGCATTATTGCTCTGGCCACTCTCGGTCTGAGAAGTCTAGAAAACCAGGGTTTTCCTGTTGCTGAGCCTCTTCCCCATGATATGATCCCTCAAGTTCCACAACCTTCCCCTCCTTTACCAGTTATCGCACGATCGGTGCCTACATCGGGGCCTGCGGCTGGGCATCATAGCTCAACCGCCTCTATACCTAAAGCTCCTAAATGTCCCACCCCCCAACCAGTAGTTAAACCTAATATAGGTGTGTTGCATAGACCCCCTCCTAGGGAAGCGGTGCTCCAATCAACCAAGAGCCCTCCTGCTAAGAATAACTTTAGAGGGGGTTTTATCGATCTCCCTCCAGAGGCTAATGATTATGTGGTTGTGCTGACGAATGTCCCCCAGTTAGGAAATGGCCAATACGAGAACCATTGGTCTCTGAAGAATAAGACAATCCATTGGCTCAATGCGAATAGACCAATCCCTAATGGTCAGAGAAGTAGAATTTTAATGGTACGTAGAACCCCCTGGGTGGGCCCCTCAAGGAAATCTAGCGCTGGGGATTGCATAGTGGTGACCTTTGAAGATCCTTTCATGGTACACCACATCTGTTCCTGGCCCATTGGCGAAGGTTCTCTCGTTATACCTAGGCCTTTGTCCTTCTTTTATCCACCGTGTCTTAGATCTACACGTGATGAGGACTGGTCTCTAGTACACCACCGCAACTGGAGGAGCCACCCCAAAAAATCCCAAGTTTTCCCCATAAATTGGAATGTCTTTTCCACTTCTAATCGGTTTACTGGGCTTGAGGAGGTAGATTGACTGGCATGTCAACCTGTTCCCCAGGATCCTTTACCACTGGTACTAGGGCATAATGAACCATCTTCCTCTCCTTGTGTGACCGAACCCTCGGCTGTTAGCCCACCAACTTCAGAGGGAATGCTGTCTGTTCCATCTATGGAGGCGGCCTCGATTACGCTGTATTCTTCTGATTCTCAACCTGTAATGGACCAACTGGCCCTACCTTGCCCGTTTCCCACGATCTCAATCCAGCATGTTCCTTTAGCTAGGAAGCTGACTGATGTAACAATGGCTCCCTATTACCATCAGATTGAGCCATTATCTAGGCCAAATAGATCTGCTGCGGGGGGGGCAGGTCCTGTGTTTAAATTGGCCACATTAGATGACCCTCCAAGACAGACTACCTCTGCCGACCCCTTGATAAAGATCATATGTTGGAATGTGGCAGGGCTCGCCCGTAACTTCGAAATTCCAGAATGGAATGCCTTTCTGGCCCCCTACAGCATCTGTCTTTTGCAGGAAACCTGGTGTCTTGAGCCTAGGCATAGAGTGGGCTTCACGACTTACTTTGTTCCAGCTTCCCACCAAAATGGAGGTAAAGGTCGCCCGTCAGGTGGCCTTCTCATATGGGTTAACATTGCTCTAGGTCTAAGTGTCACTCAAAAGCCCACGCATTCTCCTGATCTCCAGAGGATAACCATTCTATGCCCAGGGGGTAGGAAGTTGGAAGTCTTTAACCTTTATCTAAGGGGGGCCAGGGGCGGGTCATCCACATTATCCTCTACAGGTCTGGGCAGCGATTTAGCCGCCTGCAGTATCGACTCTTATGTTCTTCTGGCAGGCGACTTTAATTGCTGTTTTGAGCCATTGGCTGTGGAGGATATACTGGATACTTGGGATGAGGACACAAGGAGAGGTATTCCCATCCTGACCCTAGATCCGATTCCCAAGTGGACCCAGAGTGCGGTAGACATCAACGCGCTCTGTATGGAACATGACTTAAGACCAACTAACGGCCGATCTAAATCGGATATCCTGGGTGCGCACACTTACAACCGGATAGGCCGTACCTCCAGAATAGACTATGTTGTGCTGAATTATAATTTGTGGGCATTCCATTATGATATGGAGGTCATTGCGTCTTGTGATAGTGACCACAATCCTCTCTCCTTATCATTGATTCCGCCCTGGCAGGTGGGAAGTCAAAATAAGATTCCCTACAAGTGGAAAACCTCCCATGAGCTTGTCCCCTCGGCCTGTGGTAGGCGCCTAAAATGGGCTAAAGTAGAAGCGGATGAGGGAAGGATGGCACAGGCAGGGACCGCAATGTTAGCGGCAGGGCAGCGCCTGGATGCCCTGGGTGTCTCCAGCCAATCTGTTTTACCTTTATTCACAGAAACCATTGTGGTGCTAAGCGATTTGTTTATTATACCTCAATCCAGCGCAAAGGTTTCTGTGAAGGGTGCTCCCAGGGCAAGAAATAAATGGTATTCTTCAAAATGTCGGGTTGCCAAGGGGGAACTTATTACCGCAGTTAAAAACAAGGATCCAGGCACCATCAGATTGGCGAGGAATCTCTATAAAAAAGTTGTGGCAGAGGCGAAGGAGGCCCATGACTTTAGCTTTTGGTGGGATTTAGCGGAGGCAAGTACCAGAAAAGACTCCAAAGGGTTCTGGGATCTGCTAAGAGCCAGGGACAAACCCCTTGATTCGCAGTTCACTTGTAATATTTCTGGCGATCTCTGGTTTGCCCACTTTTCCAAATTGTACTCTGTTCAAAGTGGGGTACCCATCCTTAAAACGGGCCTTCATGCCAGCCTACCACCTGAGATTTCTACCAATGCCTCCCCCTTCAGCATAGAGGAAGTTGAAGGGGCAATCAGTCGTATTGTTTCTAGTAAGGCTGCTGGTCCCGATGGAATTCCGGGGGACTTGTTGAAGAAATATCCATCATTGTGGAGTAGATTAATTGCCGCTCTTCTGAATGAGGCGGTGTTGAGTGGTTCTCTTCCTGACTCATGGAGTGGTGCTGAGGTCGTCCCCATTTTTAAGAAAGGCAGTCGGGACGACCCAGCTAACTATCGCCCTATTAGCCTGCTTGATTCAACGCAAAAGGTTGCGGGCAAAGTGGTTCTAGGTAGGATCCTGCAGTGGGTTGAAGAAAACCAGGTTTTGTCAGATTTCCAGGCAGGTTTCAGATCTGGGATGGGTACTATCGAGCAGACGTTCCGTCTTTTAATGATTTACTGGAAGGTGGTTGTGCTGGGTGGGGGCAGCTTGTACTTGGTCTTTATAGACTTGCGAACTGCCTTCGACCTGGTCCCTCGAGCCCAACTATGGAATGTCTTAGATAGGTTGGGCATACCTCCCTATTTGCTGGCCTTGCTTATAAAGTTTCATGAAAGCAACTTTGCCCAGATTAGATGGGGTACCCAGGGGGATAAAACATCTCGTATCTCCGTAGACAGGGGCGTCCGCCAGGGTTGCGTGCTCGCCCCCACTCTGTTTTCTCTATACGTTAACGGAGTGGTGGAGCATCTGCTTCAACAGCCGTCAGATGCACCATCCTTGGCTGGTAGGAAAGTTCCTACGCTCCTGTTTGCGGATGATACCCTCCTAATTTCCAAGTCACCAGTAGGTATCCAAAAGTTGCTTTCTAGCTTTAAGGCCTTTTGTGATACCAAGGGCCTGTCTATAAACATAAGCAAGACCACATTCCTCGTTCTTAATCCTCCCAGGAAAACGGTTGTTCCCCCTACCTTGGACTCTGTTCCTTTGGATAGAGTCAATGAATTTGACTACCTTGGTATTCGTTTGTGTGCCAATATGAGTTGGAAGGCGCACCACCAGAAGGTGTTTCTGACACACAAGAGAGTTTCAGGGGCCCTGCTCAAGGAACATCGTGCCTCAGCTTTAAAACCTATAGGGGCACTGCTTGATATCTATAGGGCAAGGGTGGTGAGTGCAGCATTGTATGGTGCTGAACTGTGGGGTATACAGAGTGTTGACACCTTGACATACCTCGAAAATAATTTCCACAAAGATCTTATGAGGTTACCCCATAGCACCCCTACTATTCCTCTTTTGTTAGACGCAGGCACACGCCCAATTTGTGAGCAAGCTAGGCTACGTCCTCTCTTATTATGGGCCAGGATATGGAATGTCCCTGAACTGAGTAGTTATGCAGATGCCCTTAGCGAAATTCTATCCTTATCTGGCTGGCATAAGGTTACCTGGCTCAGGGAGGTTAAGCGTCTCCTTTTGGACCTGGGATTAGGAGATGCCTGGGCAAATAGAACAGCACCCTCAAAACAATTGCTTAAGAAGATCTATTGGCTCTGGGTGGATAATGAGAGGTTGTGTAACCCTAACCATTGTAAATCTGTCGCCCAGTTTTTCTTGGTTAAGGAGATCCCTTGCAGAGAACCCTACTTGGATTCAATCCTTAACCCGGGTGACAGAGCATTATACTTTAAATTTAGGGTGGGCGTTCTTCCATTAGGTCTGTTCACCTCTACTTGGAAACCTCCATACCAAACTATACCCTATTGCCCCTTTTGTGATTCTAGGGTCGAGTCTACAGCCCATTTGTTATTTGAGTGCTATGCTTATTCTGTGCCCAGGTCGAGATGGTTAAAGCCCTTATGTAGGTGTCTAGGCACAAGATCCTGTCTGGAAGCTTTACGCATATTACGTTCAGACGCCCGTCCCTTCTATGCCTGTTGCTTGGCTAAATTTTTGGGCTGGGCTTGGAGGATAAGATCTGTAAGAAAACAGTTGTTACAGTAATGTACTCTTCTTAATTTTTTTAGATATTAGACAGTCATGGAATTTAATAACTTTTTACCTTGTAATTGTATATGTGTTATTTATTGATTGTTATGTGTTGTATTGTTGTGCTTTTATGACAAACTGTCGAAATAAAGCTTTGTGAATTTCACTTATTGAAACAATACGTGAAGTGAAAAGGCAGCTTCCTGAGATTAATTTCCAGTGACACAAAGGGAAAGAGAACTCGTAGGCATTAATTAGCCTGGAGTCTGTCATGAAAGCTTTGCCTGGAGGCGATCGGCCCCGGCAATGTGTGCCCATTTGAGAAGCATTGAATAATTACAGGAGACCCCGAGCGCCAGACGCCGGAGAGTTGCAGGCATGCTGTGCCATTGAACCTAAATACAACCAGCTGATAAGGAGAGCTTTTTTGATTCAGGTCAATCATATACAGTCTGTTCAAGCTGCGGTGCTGACAGTACCTATAATCTGATATCCAGGTGGAATCTTTATTCAAGGCCACACAGACTCTACATATAGTCCTGAGGAAGACCCCCCTTTTGACGATCAATTTATCGCAAAATTATCTGGGGTCGAAATGTCGATACATACTTTCAAGTGCCATTGATCACCCATAACAATCGAGAATAACCAGATCCATTACAAGTCTGGTTGAATCAGATTTTCATTTTTTCTCACACTGTGTCTAAATGTTTTGTCTTGAATATATGTTCATTTGTTATGTATATATTGTGTTGTGATATGTAAATAGGTTTATTGCCACTTCACGTTATGTTTCAATAAGTGTAAATACACATCATATGTCTGTGTGTGCATATATATGTCCTGTGCTCAATGCTTTGAGTGCAAAGTTTTCACCAAATTGGTTATAAAACCACATAATTTATTCAGAAGTACATGTGTTTTTTTGGGCGTTATTTTGAGTTCTTACATTAAATGTTAGTCTCATCTGAGAAGAGGGACCAATTGAGTAACTAAGTTGGATGCTTTTTATAAGCTGATAGGTGGCAGAACCACTGTTCGCTTAATGTACTAATCCCCAGGTTTTGCACATAACTGGGTCACCCCATTGCTTTATACTGAGATGCCATTCATAACACAATTTTATCACTACTTCCCTCAAAGACAAATGAGGAACTAGTTTACCTCCATTCAGCAAAAAATCCTGTTCCACAGACAATTCTACTCTCACTTCCCAAAAAGGAATCCAATCCTTTTGTAAACACTGTTTTTCTGGCCACCCACTTATGAAAAATTCTTTGATGTCACTTAAGCATTTATCCTGTAAAAGTGAGGATACCCACTCTTCTTGACAAATGCTCTGTAATTCTTCCTCAGCCACTAAGGCTACACAATAATCGTCCGAATCAATGTTAGGAAGAGGTAATCGACTTAAAAAATCAGCAATTGTGTTGCGTGCACCAGGAACATACTCTACCTCATACACGAAGTCCAATAACTGCATGGATAACCTACTGATTCTGGGAGAAACATTGCTTAACCCTTGAGACGGAGGCACTTTGGTTAGCAGCTTATGATCACTCCTCACTGTTACTTGGGTGCCCCAAAAAAACTACCTGTAGTGCTTGAGCCCCCAGACACATGCCAAAGTTTCTCTTTCGATCACAGAGTACTTCTCCAGCCTCCTGTAGTTGTGATAGGACTGCCCCTAGATCTTTTCCTCTAGACTTTGTTTGAGACAAAGCTTTTACACTGAGGGTCGAACCCCTGGAGAGCAGGAGCTGAACAAATGTCCTTCTTAATACCTTCAAAACTGGATTGACATGACGCAGACGTCTTGAGTGACGAACGTCGCCAACATTTTTAAGTCAATAACTGCTGACAAATTCACGTTTTCTTCCAAGACGTTTATTGACATTCAATACGATGGCATCAGCAGACAGGGCAGGCAAAACCACAACTGCGTCCTTCTCGGCCGTTGTCCTGAATCGCTATCAATCGTACAAACCCTCATCGTTCTACCCCACATAATACATTCTAAACCTCGTGGGATGGAACGATGACAGAGAGATGGTTGATCACAAACACAACCTACATCCTAACACAACAGCTGGGGGCAGAGTCAGCCATTTGTCAGTTCAGGCAGGCTGGTGCCTGTGAAAGGCAACAGGGGCAGAGTCGGTTACATGTCAGTCCGGGTAGGCTGGTGTCTTTGAAAGGCCTCAGGGCAGAGACAGTCATGTCAGACTGGGCAGGCTTGTGTCTCTGAAAGGCCACAAGAGCTCACGCAATCACATCAGTCCAGGCAGGCTGGTGTTTAGAGATGGTTGAGCCAACAAATTAACAGGGACAGAGCCAAGCCAAGGGTGCCATGTGACAGGAGGTAGAGGAGGGGATCTGTGCCTCTGAATGGGAGCCTTTGGGGAAAGAAAGGGGGTCACCTCCAGTCCACGACATCTTTGCAATGCCCTGGTACTTTTCAATATCTTCATGAGTCCTCCTCACCAGTAAGCGGTATTTTTATGTCTCGCCTGCGCTTTTGAGAGATATTGTGTTTTATATGAGGTTTGCAGCCCACCTACTACTTACCATTCGTTGGCTGTCACTCCAATTTGCTGCTTTACAATTGGCTATCATGTGCTGGATTTACTTCCTCTTCTTTCATCTGGAGCATGGACCAAGTAGTGTTTGCTTTATCTCGATTAGGGTCCTTCTGCTGCTGCTGTTGTGAGTGAGGTACTATTTGTGTTTTTCCCCCTTCTCACTCGTGTTGCTTTTTCCCCTCCCACCATCCAACCATACCAGTTGCTTCTTAATTCTGCCACCTCCACCCTCCCGCTGTCCTAGTTGCTTCTTAACCCTTCACCCTCCCACTGTCTGTGTAGCTTGACCCTCTCACCATCCAACTGTCAATGTTGCTTGACCCTCCCACTGTTGGTGTTGCTTATTCCCTCCTAACCTTCCTTGTCCATGTTGCTTATTTCCTCCCACACTCTAGTTGACAGTGTTGTTCTTCACAGACGAACACCACAGATTAACTACTAGCTTGACGATACACGGAGAGAGAACAACAAAATAAAATTACACGTGGAAGAGATGCAGTTGAAGTAGAATTACTAATGATTCATTTTTATGATAAAAACACATGCCACCAGAAAAAAACAATCACAGAATCAAATTATCAAATTGAAATGGGCCTTTGTTATATGGTTACCCCTGCCCGAGCATGCCAACAAAAGCATGTTCCCTTTTTTTCCAGTTTTATATAGCGCAAACTGGACCCAAAGGTATTGGAGCAATTTTCATGAGCATATGTTACATTGCACATTATTTTTTGGTAGGAACTGGCAGATTAAGAGATTTGCCCAGAATCAAAGGATGTTGAGCCGATGCCGAGACTTGAACCTGGTTCCCCAGATCCATGGTCGACAGATAGTGGACACCAGTGCTATTGGTCTATTTGAGCATTGTCCATTATAGTGCAATGATGCCTTGGTTAATGTGGCAGTGCTTGGAAAGTGCATTGAAAAAAACATGTAAAACGACCACTATTGTGTAAGCTATGCCAGCTGATTGTTCACACAGATAGGAGACACCAGTGCATTGGTCTAGTTAGCACTGTCCATGGTAGCTCAATAACGTGCATGGTTAAAGTGGCAGTGAGTGAAAGTGCAATAAAGCTTGCATAATGGACACTGTTATGACTCCCAGTTCAATCACAAAGTGCACTCAGGTTACATTAGAGCAGTTATTTGTTTACCCACAGCAACACATTGAAATGACACATGAAGTTAAAGTGCTGGTGCTTGGAGTGTTCAGCAAAACATACGTAAGTGCCGCTGCTATAGCTCTTTGACCAAATAAGTGCGATCAAGTGACATCACAGTGTTTGTTCATTTGCCCGCAGCGAGACATTCCTTTACAACACTTTCTCCAGCTCAGACTGTGGGACAAACGTTGCATAGTTAAAGATTCCGTTCTTGTTGCTTCTTTCTGAATTTTTCGATCGACTACGGTATTCCATTGGGATTTTGAGGTTCATCTTGATGTATATTCAAGGCGGCCATAAGCCAGTGCCCTTCTCACAGTCGTCGTGCATCCAGCTTTAAGGAGTTTCTCAGCAATGGTGATAAACTGTACCAGGCAGACTATTGCCAGGGCACTCAAGCCTGGCAGACAGAAAAGAAGGGTGTGAGGACATGTCCTTATTCCACAAGCGTTAAAGATCTTACATAGGAGCTTTCTGCATGCAAATTGCAAGGCAGGGCATATGCACAATATGTGTAAGAGAGTTTCTCTTGGCCCCAGGCAGAGTCTGCATAGCATCGAGACAGGTTTTGGGGGCACGCTGGGAGTGCGTCGCTTATTGGTGATAGACTCACCCTCAGCGCTAAAAACCTAGATTTATGTAAGGGTTTATTTGTTTCAAACAGGTAGCCTTTTGGAATCAGTGATTTGTATGCATTTATACATGACCACGAGTGCTTACACTTTTTAAAGCGTTCCGTGTCGTTTGCCCACTACAGTAATTTTATTTGTTTTTGCATTGTAAGGTTAAAAGCATTGTGGGTATATTTGCTTCCCAGAGATGATGTGTCTTCAGCATCTTTAAAGCCTGACTTCTGGCATGCACCAAACAATCAGGCACATGCATCAACCACAAAACCGGTCGCAAACGGGCAGATTCTCAGAATCTGCCCCTTTGCGACCGGTATTTTTGCATTTGGGATGCATCATCCCAAATGCAAAAATCGCACTTTAAGGAATCTCAAAATAGCGATTCCTTAAATAGCAATTGCATTTAAGGAATCCCTAATTGAGATTCCTTAAATGCAATTCATTAAAGTTTAAAAAATAGCGATTTCGCTACTAGCGGGAGCAAATTACCATGAAGCTGGACTTCATGGTAATTTGCTAAAACTTAGAAAAATGCACTTATTTGCATTTTTCTAAGTTTCATGTTGCGCACACACATGCCCTTAGAGCATGTGTGTATGCAACATGTGAGCAGAGTTCAAATACATGGGTGCAATAGGGTGTCATTTTGACACCCTAGAAATTGCGGGCGCAATTTGCGAGTACCTACTGGTACTCGCAAATTGCTCCCGCAATCTCCAATGCATTCCTATGGGCCTGAATGAATGGGAAGCCATTCATTAATTGCGACTCGAAATTTGTGAGTCGCAAATAATGAATGTTAAGGAATCGTTATTTAAATAGCGATTCCTACATGCATAGGCTTTTGCGAGTCCTTAATTGCGATTCCTTAATATTCGCAATTAAGGACTCGCAAAAGCTTTTCTTGATGCATGTGCCTGAATGCCTTTTGCAGCCATCTTGAATCTCTTTCCAGATAAATGATCTTAGTGAGTCCAGCGCACCCTCTCTAAGTGATGGCATATACTTAAGAAGGGCGCCTTGCTGGACTGGCCCTTGCTCTTGCTGTCCGAACTCTAAGAGAATCTGTGCTGGCGGGGTATACTGCCATCAGTGGAATATGAGGTGTAAAACCCTACACTGAGAGTTGTTCAAAAATAAGTTTAGCTTTCCTGGGAAGGATACTGCCCTATAAGCTAACATTGGGATCAGTTTTGCTTTAATTGCTGCTAAAATTGGTTCCTAGGTTGATGTGGGTATTTCATTATGAATTTTTTTGCAAAGCGGTGGTAAGTAAAGACAGGCAACGTTTTAGTGTATTTTTGTGCAGTCTGGGGAAATGGCCAGATTCCTACGTATTTGCAACATTTTTCCACCAAGTTGCCTCCCAAATAACATTTTCCCTTTTTATAAACGCCTCCACAGATTGGGCTTTAGGTTTTTTTCAAGATTCACTGTAATATGGTTTTTTGTACAGTAGAGGGCCAGCGCAACAAGTTTTGTAAACCAGTTGGGGTTCAGTTCATGTGAACAATATCATCTGCATATTGTAATGAAATCAGCAATTGTTGCCCCAATTTTAGGGGATGTGAGTGCGCCTTGTCCAAAGCTTTGCTCCGGACAGAAATAAAGAGGTTGAACAAGAGTGGAGCGAGTACACACCCTTTTTTAAGACCTTGCCCAGTTTTTATTCGCGAGGATAAGCCTTTGTTCATGCCAAGGCTCCCCTTTGCCCAGGTTTTGGACTATAAGAGCTGTACCGCTGGTAGAGCTTATGTCTGGATGTTCTATGATGGCAGTTTCAGCCACTGCAAATTTTCTATCCACGCGTTGAATATTTTTGAGAAATCAATAAAGCATGTGTAGAACAGTTGCTTTCTCTATCAGAAATACAGGGAGTGTGCAGTTCCTAAGGATAGGGGAAGAAAGGTATTTTCTAAAAAGTGCCCTCACACACCCCGAAGGATGTCATGCTTCATCATTGGGCCTTGCTCCTCGTCGGGCCGGCGCTGCAATGCCCAACGGGCACCCACAAAGGGGCTCTTTGGCGGAGGTCTTTTTATAGATGAAGCCGTAGGGAGAGTGCGGGTGTGTGGACAAGGTAGTGCGGTGAGTGAGTGGGTTAAAATAGGTCTAGGGCCGTCCTAACTAAATGTGTTTATTACCAGGGGGAACTAGACTAGTTAAAAGTAATGAGCCCCAACTGGATATAATGGTCCTATAGGGTTAGTGTGGTGAATAGGGTCGACATGTTTCATGCCGGGTTAGCCCCTAACTGGTCTGGTGGCACTTCATCAGGATCAAAAGAATGATGAAGAGTATTGTAGCACTACCGCAAACCTGGTTCAGTGGTTCTTAACTGATGACCAGAAGCAGTTAAATGCCTCCAGGTTGAGTGATCCCAAGGTGAAAGACCTAAGGGAAAAGGGGAGGGAAATAAAAAGAGAACAAAAGAACCACGGTCTGGTTTAAGTATAGATCAAAACGCACAGTCGTTATGCTACAAATGCAGAAAACTTTGTGCTCTCACACTGCCTCTTTAGGAAATTGTTTGGTTAGGGGCAGAAGTGTCCAGCGCATTCAGGGGTACATTTATTTCTAGCTGGTTATCTTATGCAACTATCAACCATTGGCAAAGCCAATAGTACTTGTGTGTTGTAGGTGTAATGTTACTTGTTGCATTATATATCTGGATGCAATGACAAAAGCAGCAAAATACCAGTCCGGCGGCACACTATGCCAAGCACAGATTGTTACCTTAAGTGTTTTTAAGCCACGCCCTTAATTACATCGGCCACGCCTCTTGCCCCATTCTAATGAGGAAGCCTGGCAGGGCCAGACAGAGACACTAATTTGCTAGGCAATTAAGGACTTGTGAGTAGCTGCACCAGTCCAATGAGCCTTTCAAGGGCCCCCGTCTGCCAGTCACGATTTCTCCTACGTTTTCAGTAGTGTCAGAGATCTGAAGTTTCCCAGCTCCATAAGCGGGCAGATAGTCAATGTGGGACTTGAACTCCTTAATTTAAAATGACACGAGCAGGACCGCAAGTCCCAGAAAAGAGATTTGGACAGAAGGTGCAACTCGTTCATGGGCCTAGTAAACTACGGAGCTGGCTAACCAAGTCCGCCTCTGACACATAAAATGGCTGTGATCCTAGGTTCAAAGGTCATCTTTACTTACAAGTCACCAAGGAATAGACGTGGCCAAACTTTGTCGACGTGGTTACACGCCCGCCTCCCCTGGCCAGCAGCTGCTCAATATCTTTCACCGTTGGGGCTCTGGGCGAGCCTTCGTCGGACCCCGTGGAGCCTACGGCGCCCCCTTCATCTTCCATGCCACCGGCAAGGGTGTATTTGCAGTCACTCTCTGAATGCCAAGCCTTGGAGCATATCTCCATGCCAAGGGCTTGCCAGCGTTCCCAAATGCAGACATGCCAACCCTCCCGATTCAGGCGGGAGACTACCGATTTCAAGGCTAGTCTCCAGCCTCCCGATTCAAGCATCCAGAAACCCGATTCCTCGGGGTTTCAGCGTATTGTGTAATGTGCTAATTCTTCCAGCAATAGTCAGAGTGGCGATGCAGGGTCTCTAGAAGGGGTGAAAAACCAACAAAGCCTCATTAACAAGCGAATGGTCTTTTAAAGACCTGTGAATTACTCAGGTGGGGCTGTGTGTGTGCCCAGCCCGGGCTGCCACACAGGGGTGGGGATCAGGGGAGGGGGGGGGGGGGGAGGCGGGGCGGTTTGGTGTATGCACTGCCAGCAAGCAACCTGCCAGGCCAGTGCACAACACTTGCATCACCCTTTCTCTGCCTGCCATTGCGCTCCATGCTACTGAAAGGTAAGAAAAAGGTGCATTTGCGTTTCAAATGTCCGATCCTGCAGCAGCTCACTTCCAAAGCCCATACATGACAGTAACCCGATTCAAGGACCCATTCTCCCGATTTTTTCGAAAACATCTCCCACTTTGCTCTTCTGAAATGTTGGCATGTATGCAAATGCCAGTTGTATTTCTGGAGACACGTGGCAACAGGTCCCAGCGGAGTCACACTGCACTTTGCAATTTAATTAACGTTAAGTTACGTAATTCAGTTTTAACTCAGCCTGCCAGCTCATCAGCATATTGCTATTAACTGAACTTTCAAATGGCGATAATGCTGAGTAATGACTGTGCTGTTTACTCATGAAACAGCTGATTCTAAGCGTACTTACCAGTAACTTGTATTTCCTTCCATAGGAATCCAGTGTGTGGTTTTGAGCAGAAAAGTTTCTGTCTATTTTCACAAACTAAAAATATTCCTAAAAAATCGTCTGTATGACTTAAACACATTCTTTCAACTGTTTACAGGAGATTGGCCAGTGCTGGATCCAGGATCCACCACTGAGTAAGAATAAGTAACGATAACACTACTTACCTGCTAAGTGAATTGTCTGCCATAGGATAACATTGGTGATTCTATGTGAAATTTTTTCAAAGTGTCAACTTTTAAAATACAATAATGATCCTTGAAAATAACTACTGTAACCAAAATGCTTCTACTCAACTGTTTACAGGAGATGTCCAAGGACGTTGGGGTCCAGGGCGAGCATTTCGTCGGACCCCGTGGAGCCCACGGCACCCCCTTCATCTTCCATGCCACCGGTAAGGGTGTATTCGCAGTCACTCTCTGACTGCCAAGCCTTTGAGCATATCTTCATGCCAAGGGCCTGCCAGCGTTCCCAAATGCCAATTGCATTTCTGGAGACACGTGGCAACAGGTTCCAGCGGAGTCACACTGCACTTTGCACTTCAATTAACGTTAAGTTACGTAATTCAGTTTTAACTCAGCCTGCCAGCTCATCAGCATATTGCTATTAACTGAACTTTCAAATGGCGATAATGCTGAGCAATGACTGTGCTGTTTACTCATGAAACAGCTGATGGGTACAGTGTGAAGCACATTGCAGAAACAGCACTGTGTGCAACTTGCAGGTCACACTTTAGAGACCCCTGGTGTGGCGTAAAGGCCAGAGCTCTCCGCGTTGGAACTGGGAAACCGGGTTCCAGTTTTGGCGTTGGATCAACATCCTGTGATTCTGGGCAAATCATTTCATCTCCCTGTGTCTACCATAAAGTTTAATGTGTCCTTGTTTAATGTAACTAGTGCTCCTGTAAAGTGCTCCAATACCTTCGGGTCGAGTTCGCGCTATATAAAACTTGCAAACAAACACAGCATTTCAATCTTTCCCGATCGCTGACGTGATTCAAATGACATTTTCCCCATATTATTGTAAGAAAGGATGGCCCTTGATGATGACGTCCTCTATCGTACCCCAAACTTGAATATGTTAAGATAGGCAAGTCTGTCTCAAAAGTCGCACTTACACACGAACGCCTTTCAGAGCGTGTCATTGCTCCAAGCCTGGCAGTTGGCCTCTATACTTTTAATATTTGTTTTGAGACATTAAGAAAAATATTACCAGCTGGAAGTATCATTCTACCTATATGGTTATGGTTCTCCACCGTATACAACAAGCTTTTGCAATGCAATAGGTCTCGCAGTTACGCGAGTTTGAGATATTGACATTGCAAATAACAATGCCTTTTAGTTTATGTTTTAAAAACATAAATAAAAGGAGTTGTCATTTACAGTTCGCAAGTTCACAGTTTATAACTTACCCAGCCGTGTCTCTGCAGTTAAAAAGACCCGGATTATAAACTTACAAACATAAGTGTATGAACACTCTCTTCACCTATCCTAGAGTTTACTTTTCACAACAGGGCGCCTCTCTCTTCTCTCTTAAAATATTGAACCAAACAAGTATACACAACAGTCCAGTGGGTTAATATTCTGCCGAAAGTAGTCTGAGATTGTGAGTCACTTGTTGCAAACCTGGCTGGTGAAGTTAGCCTCTCATTCTTCCAGACTGGGGAAGCAATCACCAGCGTGACTGTTCCCACAGTGCCACAAAGCTAACATATCTATGCAGCGCTACACGAAAGCATGTGTTGCTGCTTCATGGAATGCGCATATTCTGTATATTGTGTGGTAATCATATTTCTAATATGTAGTGCTGTGCTGCCGACACATTAAACAGGAATGTATAATTTACAGTGGCCCACTTCTTGCCCATCATGATAGTGAACAGAATGTTAGGGTAAATATATAGCGGGCTGGAGAAGTAAAACCAATAAATTCCACACGGTTTAAAACGTATTGTGTTCTGGTTACACTGATTATTGGAATGAGTGTTCGACTAATATATATTTGAACCCTTCTTACAGATTTTATTTTGTGGTCATGTTATTTATGGGAATATATGTTACGATATCTCGATCACTGGTCTTTAACGTAATTTCGTTTAATTTTGAGGTTCCAAAGCAGCCATTTCTCAAGGGACCGTGTGTCTCAGCATCCGGAGTCTAGACACCTCTAGGTGATAGCTCTAAAACTGCCAAAGTCAGCAGGGAGTGTTTTATAAGGGTGCGACCCTCGAGCATGCATTTGTTTCTGATGTTATCGATAGCGCCCAGAAGCAATTTTTCACGGTATGGGTGGTGGGAGGAAAGAACAGAAGGTAAAGTTTGAAGGTGCAGCGCCCCTGACCCCTTCCCTTCCCCATACACACACACACATACATGACAAATGACACATGTGGCACCAAAGGGCGCATTTCCTTAATAGAACTGGCGTTAGAGGTCATGAGCTGTGACAAGCCGAGACCCCAGTACAGGCAGGGGCCAACCCAGTGGGCAGCATCCGGGGTCTCAGGAACCCCCTCCCACAGTCTTCTGCTCATCATCAAATGCACGCTATGCCTTCTGATAACGGGGAAGTGTTAACTACTTCGATTCTCGGTGTTTTTGTCCAGTTCTTCACACACACTGGAAAATTCAAATCGAAAGAAGTGTAGAAAATGCGGTTTTGTTAGTATTAGTGTGGCCTCCTGACTAAGCTGCAGGCCAAAAATTGCTTATTTTCAAATTAAAATAGTTTCAAGGCGCTTGCATAATTGTCTTCGAATTCTAGATTTCTGAAGATTTCATTGAGTTCACTATGACGTATACCGCTGACACATGACCGCGAGCAACATGTTAATTCTGCCTGCGGGGCAGTGTTTTTTTGCACCCTGCTGTTTGAGTTTTTTTCATTCACCAACATCAAACTTTTTTAGCATAAGTTTTGTGGAAGATCACCTTGTAACAAAGCGGACCCCGGTTGTCACTGCAGACATATTTGAAACAGAGACTGTATAGAACCTCAACATTCAGGGCTTCCCTCTCATTTCCAGCCACATTGGGAGCCTGGGGGGCAGCCGAGCACCGCGAGGTCTGCCGCCCGGGCAGGTTGGGAGGGGGGAGAGGGGGGCGTGGCCGACCGGCCATTTTGTAGTATTTTGGGCTACATTTGAGGGATAGCCCAAATGTAGCCCAAATCCAGGGACAGTAGCCCAAGGGGTATATAGGTAAAACGCGCGATAACCCAGCCACCATTTTAGACTTGGTGACCTGGTGGCTGGGTGCGCTAGTTTAAAAGTTTTTTGGCGGTTTGTGGTGTAGAGATAGAGAAGTGTTGAAGTACGTCATGTCGGTAGGGGATTTTCGTGTATTGGAGGCGATTCGTTTGTTGAGCGAGGCGGGGAGAATGGACCTGCTGGTCCAAGACGCTAATTGGACGAGGCGCCCGGCGAGGCGCACGTCCGCGGGGGTGGTGGCCGCCGTCGCGGCTTGTTCGCCACCCGGGAGTCCGTGGAGAGGAGCGGTGAGTGACCGAGGCGGCGCGGATGTCAGGAGCGCCGCCTCCGGGTCTGCGGGGGTAGCGGAGGGGGGCTCGAAGGGCATGGAGGCGGGGAGGGGGCGGGGTCGCGCGGCGCGACGGGGGAAGGCTCCGGACCCTTGTCAGGCAAGGCCCAGGTCGTACGCGGGCCGCTCCTCGAGCCGGGGAGCGGCCGTTGCCACGGTGACGGCGGGAGCGCGGGGACGCTCTGCGGAGGGCCGGGCAGGTCAGAAGGGAGGCTCGCGGAGCGCGCGGGGGCGGGAAGAGAGATCCGACGTCGAGGAGGGGGAGGGTATTGGGGAAGGCCCCGGGGAGAGAGCAATGTTGGAGGGGATATCTGGGGCCGGCACAGCGCGGAGGCGCGTGGCCCCGTGGTTGCAGGCGACGGAGCGGGGGAGGGGAGAGATGCGGGGGGGGCGGGCGGCGCGGGCCTGGATAGGGCAGGCTTTGATAGGCAGGCCAGTCAGAAGGTGGGGAGCCAGGTAAAGGAGGGGAGCGCGGCCTTTATTGGGGTGGCGTTCGCGTCAGGCCACGAGGGGGACGAGGTGGAGCCGGGGAGGGGCGGGGGGGGGGCAAAGAGAGGGCATGGGAAAGGAGAGCAGGGGCCAGGGGTTTGGCGGGGCGCGGGGACGTCGGGTGGGGGCAGGCAGAGGGGGCCGTGGGGGGGGAAACGGCAGGGGGTGCATCCCCAGTGTTATTCGAGTCGGAGGGCAGCGAAAGGGACTGGGGCGGCCTGGATATTTTTGAGTCATGGGCGGAGGGGTTGGGGGGGGCGTCGGGGGTAGGGGGCGGGGGCATGGGATCGGGCGAGACGGAAGGGAGGGGGGAGAGGCGTGTTGGGGGTGGCACGGACGGGGGGGGACCGAGCGGACTAGGTGCAGGGTGGAGCAGGCAGGGGGAGTGGAGCGACGGGGACGACGGCGATGGGGAGGGCGATGAAGTGGCGGACATGAGCGCGGTGGGCAAGGCGTGGGTCGCGGAGGCGTCGGGGGCTGGCAAGCGGGGATGGGATGGCAGGAGGAAAGTAGGTAGGCCCAGCACACCAGACCATGCCTTTTCCTTGCAGGTAGCGGAGCGACAGCTGGATCAGCGCGGGGTAGCGGACTTGGCAGGGCTGGGAGCGGCCTGGCGACGCCAAGGAGAAGGGAGGGTGGAGCCTCGGGCGGCGTGCCCAGTACCTGCGAGGGATCCCGACGCGGCTGGCACAAGTAGGCCCGAGACGGGCTCGCCAGCCCCAACACCCACGGGGTTACAGCGCCCCGGGGGGCAGAGACGGAGGAACACCGATAGGAATGTTGTTTGTTTTCCTAAGCAGCAGGTGGCATGTCCAGCGGGGAGCGCTGGGGGTGCAGGACAGGAGGAATTGGACTATGAGGAAGAGAGTATGGAGGAAGGAGAGTTGCGTGAGGTGGGGGACGGTAGGGACGGGGGGCCGAGTAATGTTGTGGCTAGTTTCTTACAGGTGTCACGACGCCAGGCGCAGCCCACGGGTCGGACATCGAGGTGGGAAAGCAGCTCGGCCCCCAGGACTGGACGACGAGAGGAGCGACGGACGGAGACATTGGCGCCAGGTAATGCACATTTGCTCGGGCGGCCAAGGATGGTGTCGAGAGGTGTGGGGGGGGCGGGGGTGGAGGGGGGGGTGGGGGAAAGATTGCGCAAAGGTACGTATGTGGTAGATGTGGCTGTGGGCACGGACGGCGTAGGACAGGGTGACAGCGGGCAGACTAAGAAGGAGGGGACAAGCGAGAAGGGGACAGGGGACGCAAAGGCAGAGGAGACAAAACTGGAGAGTAAGGAATTGAAGATAAAGCGGTTACCATATATGAGAGTGACCAAGCCCTTGGGGGCGCACTTGATGTTGGCAACGAAGGAACGGATCTGGAAAGGGGAGTACGTGGAGATACTCAAACTCCTGCACAGAGAGGTCAGGGCAAAAGAGGGCTCTAAGGAAGAGGAATTTGAGCTCGCAAAAAGGCCTAAGGTGCCGCTGACAATAGAAAACTGGACAGCGGCTTTTCTGATATATGCCAGCGTGTATTGCGAGAAGTTTCCGGAGAGGTCAGTGGCCATGTTTAAATACATGGACGTCATTAGGAAGGCACAGATTACGGGGGGTGGATATGCCTGGGCTCAGTATGATGAGGAATTCCGGGCGCGCATGGCATGGGATGCGGAGGCAAAATGGGGAGAGTTGGATACGGATCTGTGGCAGCATACCATGGGCCTGGCTGGGTCGGGGAAGACTATATTTACGGCCAGCGGGCTGCCGCTTGTGTATCAGCCCTTTCGAGGGGGTCCCACCCGCGGGGGCGTGGGGGGAGCCGGCAGAGGGACGACAGGAGACAAGGGGGCTTGCTGGGACTTTAACAAAGGCCTATGCACGAGAGAGTACTGTAAGTTTCGGCACGAATGCTCGGGCTGCGGCAAACGACATCCGCTGGTCAAGTGTTGGGGGACACCAGGTCCGGGACACAGCGGTCAGCAATGGCAAGCGGGAGCCCCTAAGGCTGGAGCCCAGCAGCAGTCGCAGCAGGGATGGGGAGGGAGGGGGGCGAGGGGATCTGGGGCCAAAGGCTCGTACTCCGGTTAGGTTAGAACAGTTGGTAGGGGCACTGGGGGGCTATCCGGACAGGGCGGCGGCGGAGAAGCTGAGATTGGGGTTTCAAGAGGGTTTCAGGCTGGGGTACGAAGGGCCAAGGGTCCGTAGATGGGCGGACAATTTGCGATCAGCGAGAGAGCATCCACAGGTGGTTCAGGCGAAACTAGATAAGGAGGTACAGGAGGGCCGCATGGCGGGACCCTTTCGCGAGTGGCCTTTGCCCAATTTGATTGTGTCGCCCGTTGGCGTGGTACCTAAAAAGGAGAGGGGCCAGTTTCGCCTTATTCAGCATCTGTCATGGCCGGAAGGGGAGTCGGTCAATGACTTTATTGCGGACAGCGCGGCCACTGTGTCCTACTCATCTGTTGACGTGGCTATGGCACTGGTGGTGTCCGCGGGCGCAGCAGCACAGATGGCAAAGTGCGACATCAAATCAGCTTTCCGGTTGCTGCCAGTTCATCCAGATGACTGGGATCTGTTGGGCATACAATTCGGAGGTCACTGGTATGTGGACAAGGCATTGCCGATGGGCTGCTCTATGTCCTGCGCACTTTTTGAATGTTTCAGCACGTTCCTACAATGGTTGTTTACGGAACGGACGGGTCACCAAGGCGTAACACATTACTTGGATGACTTCTTTTTTGTCGGCACCTCAGACTCCGCGGACTGCCAGCAGGGTCTGGACAGATTCCATGAGATCATGGGGGACATGGGCGTGCCGCTGGCCCCGGAGAAAACGCAGGGCCCCAGTACGGCACTGGCTTTCCTCGGTATTGAATTGGATTCGGTCCAAATGGAGGCGCGCCTCCCGGACGACAAGAAGCGAAACATGTTGAGCTTGCTGACCAGTGTGTTAGCGCGACAGAAGGTGACGGTCAGGGACATACAGGTGTTGCTGGGACATCTCAATTTTGCTTGTAGGGTGGTCAGAGTAGGGCGGACTTTCTGCAGGTGACTGGGGCGCGCTTTGGAGGGGCAGAGGCCTCCACACCATCATGTGCGGCTGTCAGCAGGGGTGAGAGAGGACTTGCGAATGTGGCAGTTTTTCCTGCACCAGTTTAATGGGGTGCCTTTGATGAAGGAAGTGGACATGGTATGGGACGTACAGATTTTCTCGGACGCAGCGGGGAGCAAGGGATTTGGTCTGTATTGGCAGGGGAGATGGTGTGCGGAGCCCTGGCCCGAAGAATGGTTGGAGGGAGGCAGGAGCATCGCGTTTTTGGAATTCTTTCCCTTAGTGGTGGCAGTTACACTGTGGGGGGTTCTGTTGGCCCACAAAAAGGTCACGTTCAGGATCGACAACATGGCAGTGGTCCAGGTGGTGAACAGGCAGTCCACACGGGATGCGCAGGTGCTTAAGCTGTTGCGGGTTTTTGTGCTGGGGTGCTTGAGGCATGATATTGCGTTTCGCGCGGTGCATGTGCCAGGAGTGGACAATGACATTGCGGATGCCTTGTCTCGTTCACAGTGGGGGAGATTCCGTGGGCTCGCCAAGGACGCGGACGTGAACCCGACCAGGATGCCGAACCAACTCTGGGAAGTAGGCAATACCGGATGCTACAATTGGTTCTAGGTTCATTAGCGCGGTCGACGAAACTGGCATACAGGGCGGCGTGGGAAGAGTTTGTCCGCTCAGGGGCGAGATGGCGGGCTTCCGAGGCGGAGAGGCGGGAGGATGTAGTCCAATTTATTCTGGATTTAGTGGAGAGAGGTTTGTCGAGGGTGACGATAGTGGGCAAGTTGGCGGGAGTTGCGTTCATCGGCAAAATGTTGTGGGGTTATGCGCCATCTGCGGGGGAGCTGGGGGCGCGGATTTTGGAAGGCTGGGCGCGGGAATGCGGAAGGGTGGCCAGGGTGCGGAGGCCACTGTCCTGGGAGCTGTTAGGTAGGGTGCTGGGGGTGTTGCCCGTGCTGTGTTGGGACGGCGGGGAGGCCTTGTTGTTCGCCACGCTTATGTCTTGGATGTTCTTTGGGGCGTTTCGGGTGTCGGAGCTGCTGGGGTCGAAAGGGGAACGGGGTTTGGCCTGGGATGAGGTATCCTTTGGGGAACAGGTAGTGAGCATTTGGCTGCGGAAGGCGAAGACTGACCAGAAGAGTCGGGGGAAGTGGGTTACGTTGAGGAAAGGGCGATCCCCGGGGGTGTGTCCGTTCCGCTGGGGGCGGCGGTGGAAGGCGTGCTCTGGGGGACTGGGGGGTTTGGTTTTCTCCCATCACCAGGGGCAAGGCGTTAAGGCTTCGCAATTGCTGGCAGTATTGAGGAAAGCACTTAGGCATCTGGGGGTCGAAGAAAAGGGTTTTGGCACGCACTCCTTTCGCATTGGGGCAGCGTCAGAGGCGCATGCGAGGGGTTGGGACAGGGAAGAAATCATGAGGTTGGGAAGGTGGTCTTCGAATTGCTACCAGCGTTATGTGCGCAGCGAGCCGGGGGGTGGGGTGACAAAATAAAAAAAATTAAAAAAAAAATAAAGGGGCAGAAGGGGGAATTAGCAAGGGCAGTGGAGCGTTTCAAGGGGTGTGGCTAGGTTTTCATTCTTGTTTTTCTTTTCAGGTTCGGTCATGGGACCCCTGGCCCGAGAAATGTCTATATGGATTGTGGAGCACTCGTTCGTGAGGAGGGCCCAATTGCAGGCGCAGGAGAGCTATTTTGGGGAACAGTTGGGTTTCAATAAAGATGTGTTCTCTGTGGGGTGGAGGGGTAGGGGGGGGATGCGTTGGAAGGAATTGGTGCCGGTGTTGAACGGGATTTTACGGGCAGGTCGGTGCCCAGATGTATTGGTTCTCCACTTGGGGGAGAACGACATGGTGAAGGAGACATGTTTGGC
Organism: Triturus cristatus; assembly: GCF_964204655.1. Lineage (NCBI taxonomy): Eukaryota > Metazoa > Chordata > Amphibia > Caudata > Salamandridae > Triturus > Triturus cristatus. Next base: position 92,753,865 of record NC_140589.1, on the reverse strand, counting down.
ACTTATGCGGGCAATGAAGAAGGACCTGGCTTTGATTAAGGAGAGATGGGCGGGTTGTTCTATTGTGTGGACGGAGTTTGTCCCCCGGAGGAGTTGGAGGGGGGCGGTGAACCCAGGTGCGGTGGATAAGGCGCGGCGGAAACTTAATACGGAGATGGTGAGGTTTTGTCGGCATGTGGGGATTGGCCGAGTGGCACATGGGGATATTCGCTACGATGCGCGGGAAATGTTCAGGGATGATGGGGTGCACCTGTCCAGGATGGGAATGGACCTGTACCTTTTGGAGTTGAGGGAGGTGTTGGCGCGTCTGCTGGGAGTTTACAGAGGTTAGGTCATGCGGGGTCGCGGCGCGTGGGGGGGGGGCAGAAAAAGGGGAGGAAGAGGCGCAGTCGCCGACACTTCCCCCCTTTTCCTGGGTGGCGGGGTGGTTGACAGTTGGCCGGGATTGGCTAGAGTTTGTTGTTAGAGTTTTGGTAATGTGGGTCCAGGGACAGGTAAAGGGTAGACAGGTTGGATAAGTTTAGATTAGAGGTTGGATAGTTACAGTTGCATTAAAGGCAGGTAGGGGTTACGGTCAGGGGAGTTTGGGAGTTGGGAAAGGCTACATGGTGTAGGATTGGGTTATATGTTGGTTAGGAATGTTATGTTGTATTTTTGGGGGATGGGGGAAATGATGGGGGGATCGTAGGGGTGGGGGGAAAACACAAGGGGTCAGGAGGTTATTGTATAGCGAGGCGTTAGTTTTGTAAGGCAGTGGCCAAGGAGTTAAAATTGTGATATGCACCTGTTTCAATAAAGCGGCCTTTTTCACACACAATAAAGTGTTTGGTGTCGGATTGCCCCCCTCTCCCCCCTTAATCTCCCAATGGGAGCCTGGGGGGCAGCCGAGCACCGCGAGGTCTGCCGCCCGGGCAGGTTGGGAGGGGGGAGAGGGGGGCGTGGCCGACCAGCCATTTTGTAGTATTTTGGGCTACATTTGAGGGATAGCCCAAATGTAGCCCAAATCCAGGGACAGTAGCCCAAGGGGTATATAGGTAAAACGCGCGATAACCCAGCCACCATTTTAGACTTGGTGACCTGGTGGCTGGGTGCGCTAGTTTAAAAGTTGGGCTGCAGCGGGTTACTCTGAAGCTAGCCTCCCCCCAACCCCCTCAGGAGGTTTGACTTTGCCGTCAGTCTTGGCACTTATGTTTTGGAAGATTAAATATGCTAAGTGTTCCTCCGACCCCGACAACACTATTATGAGCCCGCTAAGCTTCCTGGGCCGGATCCCCCTCTGACGAGCCGGAGCCTCTGAGGGGAATGCTGCCGGGAGTCAGCGGCACGTGGAGATATGTCAGGTTATGTAAACAAATAGCCCAAATTTTTATTTTTCTCAATGGGCCGACACTTCCTAGTAAAATTGGGCCGAGAATACCACGAATGGCAGGAGATGTGAGCTAGTGGTTACACTGCGGTGAAAGAAGCAGATGTTTTGGTTTCTGGTCACGGCTTCTCAATTTTATTAAATGGTGTGGTCTTGGGCATATATATTTTCCCTATGTTGACTAATTTCTTTGCATAGTCGTCTTGAAAGTGGATATGTCCTGTAGAGATTGTGTGGAATATTTGTCATTCACCAGGTCAGGCGAGTTGGTCCCGGGTTGGCACCAAGCATTGGCATAGCCAATAGGTCTCGCCTTTGGGACCTTATAAGTGTTTAGCCATGCAACAGTTGATGTTGTTGCACCAAGGCTATTGTTCTGCATAACTAAATACTTATAAGGTCCCAAAAGCGAGACCTATTGGCTATGCTGGAAAATTCAAATTGAAAGAAGTGTAGAAAACGCGGTTTTGTTAGTATTAGTGTGGCCTCCTGACTAAGCTGCAGGCCGGAAATTGCTTATTTTCAAATTAAAATAGTTTCAAGGCGCTTGCACAATTGTCTTTGAATTCTATTACAGGACCGGAGGCTTCGTATTATGCTTCTCTTTCTATTTATTGCTACTCACAGCAGCCAATGAAAACTTTTCTTATGTAAAACAAACTACATTTCCCATGATGCATATACCACATCACTTCCTGCAGGGCCCCATAAGAGCCAGTAACACCGGAACCAGTCCTCTTTCTTTGCTGCTCACGCAGACAGTTAAGTTGAGAGCTCCGTTACTTGCATTATCGATTGTTGGGATTTGTATTACATTTAAATGCTTTGACTGTGCAAGCGACGCGTGTGAGGGGTATGCGATCTTCGCTTATGGACGCGCTTGTATGTTTATGCACCGCGTTGAGCTGCCGCTGGTAGCGGAGTAGATTTGGGGGCATTTTCTGATGCGAGCAATGCACCGCTGCTTAGCGCGGTAGTTGGGTGACAGACGCGGCGCTCGGCCGCTTTATCGGTGGCACCTTCAGCGCATTTGCGCTTGATTTACCGCTCTCAGCACATGGTACCGCCCCGCCTTCGGTGGGTATATAATTCACAGATTGTTGGCGCGAAGGCTCCCCTGGTCTGCCTGTGACACCGGGAGCCTTCTACTTTCAGTTTTAGATCGTGTTTCCACGTGCGTAGCCCAATTGGGCTGTTTTGGTAGGATTTGGGCCACGCACGTCGAAACGGCCCGTTTTAGGTGTTTTTACTTTCGTTTTTGGTTATTTAGGCTGCGTTTCTCACCTGAGAGCACTGCTGACGCCTGGCTGGCTGAAAAAACGACCTGGGCCTGGAGGGAGCACACCTCCTTGAATCTTTATTCCTGCTCTCTGGCTCCACGACGCCCTGAAGGGCTGTAATAATAGAATCACAGCTGTTGCTGAGGAGCTAGGTACCGGTGCTGTTGTGCTTGGGTTGGCTCCCCCTTTGGATTTTCCCTCCTGGCTGTTGCCTTATGAGCAGTTACGTGTTCAAGTTTGGTTCTGCCATGGAGAATTGGGTGCATAATGAGGAGGATGATTCCGTGTATGAGGAGGAGGTAGGGGGACCTACCATTGAGGATAATATTGTTGAGGCCCTGGACGCTTCGGTGCAGGAGTCAGTCAACAAGGCCCTGGAAAAAGCAGTTCCGGGAACTGTGCAGCAAGCTTTGGCGACTGCTTTAAAGCCTATCACTAAGCAGCTGGAGAGATTTGCGAAGCAGCATGGCTTCACTGCCCCATCGGAGGGGCCGGCAGGAGAGCCCCGGACGGGGTCTTGGCCACATTCCGATACTTATGAGTCACTACCACGCCCGGCCAGGGAGCGAGAGAGGGTACAGGATACTGACTCGGAGTCTACTTCCACCTCTTCTGACACCCCTGATGACTCCCCTCCCAGGAAGAAGTCTCGGAAGGTCAAACATGTGGAGCGTTCTCCGCGGGCCCCCACGCCCTTTACATTCAACCCCTCGGATATCGTTCACCCCAGATCCTCGGACTGGTTGCCTGCCCCCGAGGTGGCTGCGTCTTTGCACGAGAATTTGCACAAGGGCTTTGATAAGGAGGTGCGCAACAGGCTGCGGTCCGAATGTCCCAGACCGGACCTCTTGGACAAAGTGGCGGAGACGCCGGACATTGATCCTAGTATGCTTACATTCCTGAAAAAGTTCGCCAAAGACCCCAAGAAGGGGATAGATCGCGCTTGGCGAGGGTGCCAAGATAAACTCCTGGACGTGGTCGGACCCCTAGCGAAAATATTGGAGATGGCTCTGGAGGCACAGGAATCGGGGAGCACGATTGATTCCCATGTGCTGGCAGGCTGGACCCAACGGGCTATCTGCCTGCTCGGGAATGCCAACTGCGCGATTTCAACGGAGCACAGGAAGTCAATATTGATGCGCATGGACTCTAATCTTACAGAGTTGGCTGCGGCGGAACCTGGGCCGTTGGCGGACGGCAACCTTTTTGGTGACCAATTCGTCAAGGACGTTGCAAAATACGTGGGCACGTTCACGACCCTGGACAAGGCTCAGGCCGGGATTAAACGCGTTTTCCACGCCGGTGTTTTCAACAGGGCCGGACGAGGTCGGGGACGCTCGTTTGGCCGTCAACATTCCCAAGGTCCTCAGCGAGGAGATTTCGGACGCGGCAGAGGAGACTGGGACTCCACCCGCGGTGGCACCTTCTACCCCACCAGGCAGCGCTTCAACAAACGGCGCTTTAACAAGGGATCCTATCGTGGAGGATTCCAAGCCACCGAGTCTTCAGGTGAGCGCTCCAGATTTACTTCCTCTTCCCTTGGGGGGGCGTATTCGGCATTTCTATCACAATTGGGTTCAGATCTCACAAGACGCATGGGTGTTACAGACAGTTCAGGGGTTCCACCTAGAGTTTTTTCAGACTCCCTGTCAGGTACATCGTCCCAGACAGCTTTCTTTTTCCCAACTCGAGTGCGATTTTATAGATTCAGAAATAGAAGAGTTGCTGCGGAAACGCGCGATAGCTCCTTGCAGCGAGGTCCCTCGCGGTTTCTGCAGCAATATTTTTCTGGTGCAGAAGAAAGGCGGTGGTTACAGGTTGGTACTCAATTTGAAAGATTTCAACCACTTTCTGACCTACAAACACTTCAAGATGGAGGGCATCCATCTGCTGGCAGACTTACTAAAGCAGGGGGACTGGTTGGTCCGGCTGGACCTGAAGGACGCCTATCTGTCCGTTCCCATATATCGCCCCCATCGCCGCTTCCTTCAATTTCAATGGCGGAACCGATGGTACGAATATTTGGTCCTTCCTTTTGGACTTTCCTCAGCACCGTGGTGCTTCACCAAGGTTCTGAAACCGGTCGTTGCTTACCTCAGAGAACAAGGGGTTCGCATGATTGTCTATTTGGACGACATGCTCATCATGGCACAATCTCAGGAGTTAGTAGCGCTTCACTTGCGCATGACCATTCATATTCTTCAGAACCTGGGGTTTGTGGTAAACGAACCGAAATCGGTCTTGTCTCCCACACAGAAGATAGATTTTCTCGGGTTCGTCATAGACTCGCAGACGGCCCAACTCAGTCTCCCAACTTCCAAGCTTCGGGATATAAAGAAGGAGCTTCGCTCGTTCCTGACAAAACAGATGGTCTCGCTCAGGGGGATTGCCCGGATAGTGGGACTTCTTGCATCGTCCATTCAAGCGATATTTCCGGGTCCCCTGCACTACAGGGCCCTTCAACGACTCAAAATTCAGCACTTACAAAAGGGCCTTTCCTACACGGACGTAGTCCCTCTTTCTCAAGAAGTGAGGGAGGAGATGCAATGGTGGTTAGCCCACGTCGAGGCATGGAACGGCAGAGCAATTTTTGGCTCTCTCCCAGAGGTAGTCATAGAATCCGACGCCAGCCGTTGGGGTTGGGGAGCGCGCTGCGGAAATATTTCCACAGGGGGACGTTGGTCCCTAGGGGAGTTAGATCTTCATATAAATTGTCTAGAGCTCCTGGCAGGTTCGTTCGCGATCCGGACGCTGGCTCCCAAACGGATCTCATGTTGCATCCTTCTTCGGATGGACAACATATCGGCGGTACGGTACATCAACAAACTGGGGGGCACGAGGTCCTCAATGTTGGTGGAGATAGCGAAAGCCTTTTGGCATTATTGCCTGAACCAACAGATCTCGGTGATAGCGGAATACATTCCGGGTCAGTCCAATGTGGTGGCAGATTGGAATTCTCGCCACCTCAGGGACTACAGCGATTGGCAACTTCTCCCACAAGTGCTCCTGTGGCTACAGGAGATTTGGGGGATTTGCGAGATGGACCTGTTTGCCTCCAGACTGAACCATCAGATGACGAGTTTCTTCAGCTGGAGGCCGGACCCTCTGGCGCTGGCGATGGATGCCTTTGCGCAAGAGTGGACTCAGAAATTGAATTACGCGTTCACACCATTCATCCTCATTCCGCGCGTATTCACTCAAGTGATGCGCCAGAAATCAGAAGTGATTTTAGTGACTCCCTTGTGGAAGTCGCAGCCTTGGTTCCCATTGTTGCTGGAGGCGAGCTGCGACTTCCCCAGGAGGATCCCATGGTCCTCGACGATGCTCCAGGGCCCTCAGGGGGAGAGACACCCGATGGTCCTATCGGGGCACCTGTCCCTGATGGCCTGGAGACTTTCAGGCAACGTTGGCAAATGCCAGGATTTTCGGACCAGGCTGCAAGCTTTATCAATCAAGCGTGGGCCCCCTCTACCAGGAAGCGGTATGCTTCAGCCTGGGGAGGCTGGGTTCGTTGGTGCATGGGACAACATGTGGATCCCGTGGGGGCAGGATTATCCTATATTGTAAATTTTCTGTCAGAAAAGGCAGCGGAGGGTTTGGCGTATCGCTCGGTTAATAACTTCCGTTCCGCCATCTCGGCAGGCCACTCTCAGATTGAGGGCAAGCCTGTCGGAATGCATCCTTTAATATGTAAACTTCTAAAGGGTATCAGAGTAGCTAATCCACCTAAACCTAAGTACACTTCATTGTGGGATGTCTCACTGGTTCTGTCTCTGTTTAATAACTTGCCGGACAACAACAGGTTGTCCAGGAAACAATTGTCGGCTAAACTGGCCATGTTGCTTTGCTTAGCGGCTTGCAGACGTTCCTCAGATGTTAAAGCACTGGATATTACAGGTAGAGTATTTACTCCGGAGGGAGTTTCGTTTTCTATTACGGCTAGGACTAAAACAATGTCACGTAGTGTGGATTATCATGCTTTTCCCGTTAATACTAAACTTTGTGTGGTTAAATGCCTCAAGGCTTATGAAGAATGTACCAGGTCTATTAGGCCTGATGGTGTGGCGCAATTGTTAATAGCTCTGCAAAAAACGTACAAACCTGTGAATGCGGCTACCATAGCCAGATGGCTCAAAGATGTTATGCATGAAGCAGGGGTGGATACCCAAGTGTTTGGTGCACATTCTGTTCGAGGCGCATGGCCTCTAAGACTTTCATGCTGGGTTCTACGGTGCAAGATATTATGCATTCTGCAGACTGGTCGTCTGAATCAACGTTTAAGCAGTTTTATTATAAACCGGTGGGTGATATATCCTCTGTTGTTTTTAATCAGCGTTAAACTAGCATAATACGAAGCCTCCGGTCCTGTAATAGAATAAAAAATTAGCTAGCATTCGCGCCAAGAATTTTCAATTCTATTAAGGACACGGAGGCGAGGATTATCCCACCCGGTTAAATTACTGTAATGTAATTTTTGCCCACCCGTTGTATATATATTCTGATTTTACAGAAGTTACGGGTTGTTTTATCTCTGTTCTTTCAGGATCTGACAAGAAGATGGATTAATCCGGTGTGCAGATTGACGTTCTTCCCAGCTGGTCTGGTGTTCTTCCCCGTTGGAAGCTGTTGTTGAACTTTAATACTTTTTGGACTTTTGTTCGGAGCAAAGAAAGAGGACTGGTTCCGGTGTTACTGGCTCTTATGGGGCCCTGCAGGAAGTGATGTGGTATATGCATCATGGGAAATGTAGTTTGTTTTACATAAGAAAAGTTTTCATTGGCTGCTGTGAGTAGCAATAAATAGAAAGAGAAGCATAATCCTCGCCTCCGTGTCCTTAATAGAATTGAAAATTCTTGGCGCGAATGCTAGCTAATTTTTTATTCTACATTTCTGAAGATTTCATTGAGTTCACTATGACGTATACCGCTGACATATGACCGCGAGCAACATGTTAATTCTGCCTGCGGGGCAGTGTTTTTTTGCACCCTGCTGTTTGAGTTTTTTCATTCACAAACATCAAACTTTTTTAACATAAGTTTCGTGGAAGATCACCTTGTAACAAAGCGGACCCCGGTTGTCACTGCAGACATATTTGAAACAGAGACTGCATAGAACCTCAACATTCAGGGCTTCCCTCTCATTTCCCGTCACATTGAGCCAGCCCCGGTCACTTTTCAGGAAGCACACTCCTGGCGTCTGTCACGATAGCACCAAACACTGCAGCAAGGGGTTTTGTGGGAAGCTTCAATCAGGGTTGTGTGGCCCGTGGGATCTGCACTTGCTTTGGTGCAGGCTCCTGTGTCTTAGGCGGTGGGGCAGGATTCTGCGCTTCCTTTTTACATGGGAGTCGGTGAAGCGTGCGCTCTGCATGGTACACCAGGGGTAAGGGCCCAGCTTTGGGACGTCCCGGAAATCCTGCAATGTGTGTCAGTGGGCTGCAGCGGGTTACTCTGAAGCTAGCCTCCCCCCGCCCCCCTCAGGAGGTTTGACTTTGCCGTCAGTCTTGGCACTTATGTTTTGGAAGATTAAATATGCTAAGTGTTCCTCCGGCCCGACAACACTATTATGAGCCCGCTAAGCTTCCTGGCCCGGATCCCCCTCTGACGAGCAGGAGCCTCTGAGGGGAATGCTGCCAGGAGTAAGCAGCACGTGGAGATATGTCGGGTTATGTATACAAATAGCCCAAATGAGTATTTTTCTCAATGGGCCGACACTTCCTAGTAAAACTGGGCCGAGAATCCCACGAATGGCAGGAGATGTGGGCTAGTGGTTACACTGCGGTGAAAGAAGTAGATGTTTTGGTACCTGGTCATGGCTTCTCAATTTTATTAAATGGTGTGGTCTTGGGCATATTTTTTTTCCCTATGTTGACTAATTTCTTTGCATAGCCGTCTTGAAAGTGGATATGTCCTGTAGAGATTGTGTGGAATATTTGTCATTCACCTGGTCAGGAGAGTTGGTCTCGGGTTGGCACCAAGCATTGGCATAGCCACTAGGTCTCGCCTTTCAGACCTTATAAGTGTTTAGCCATGCAACAGTTGATGTTGTTGCACCAAGGCTATTGTTCTGCATAACTAAATACTTATAAGGTCCCAAAGGCGAGACCTATTGGCTATGCCAATGCTTGTTAAATGTAACACCTTTAGTCAGACATGGCTTTTGATCCAAAAAGCATGTTGCATTCCGGGTTTTCAAGTTACCCTTTCAACACTGGGCTCACATAAATCTAACATAAAAACTATCGGTGGCTAAAAAAACACAATTATCTTCACGCATCTCGATCGAGAGTGGGCTGCCTGCAGAGGTCTCAAGTGTCAAGTTACTCCTTTCGAAAATTCTCAAGCAGCATCATGGTATTGCTGTAAGAAGGGTGAGGGGCAGAATCGACCGATCATGGCTCAAACCTGTGACCTGCAGTTCGCACAGAGATACCCCCTGCAGATGCTCAATCAACCTGGCTTCCTTATCGCGATAAGTTCCAAAACCCCGAAGAGCAAACCTTCTCAGCACATATTGTGTGCATCACAGAGCTGAACACCTGCAGCACTCACAGATTACTAAATAAACTAGAGCTCTTACATTCAAGGCAAAGGCATGAGTAGTTTATGTAGTCCACATTTTTTTTCATTTTGGTACTTGTACTTCTCATTTAATAAAGTGATACTCGGGACTACAAGTCCCACAATGCAAAGAAAGCCATGGAGAGCGCGAGAGCGTTATATATGGTTTGTTCTTGCTGTATTCTTCGCACGTTTTGGTGCACGCTTCCTGCTGCAGCCCACTGACTCTACAAAATGTAAAAAACGAAAGTCCAGGATGTGGCCTAGCGTCCTAAGCTGCTGACTTTGGAGCTGGGAAACCAGGTTTGAGTCTCTGCGTCGGCTCAACATCCTGTGATTCTGGGTGAGTCACTTAATCTACCCGTGCCTACTAAAAATGAATGTTCCCTTGGGTAATGTAACTGGTGCTCTTGTAAAGCGCTCTAATACCTTCAAGTAGAGTACGAGCTATATAAATCTACATAAGTTAAAAATCCAATGCACTGCCATGCAAGCCAATGGCCTCCTCCTGGCCAGCCCAGGATTATACTTACAATGCCATACACATCTAAACAAGCTCACTTATGCATTAAAGTCCCTCAGGCGGGCGCCATTTTGTAGAAACCGTTCAGACCTTTGATAAACAAGTAGCTTAATCTCTTGTACATCCCCTGTCTGGGTAACTGAATCTGAGGGCCAAGAGCTGTTCATGTTTACAGCGCGCAGCTCAAAAACCTGTGCCTCGCTGCGCAGCAAAGCGCGCGTCTTTGATATTTGGAGACTGAAAGAAACAAGCATTGGCCACGAAAGTCATCGCGATCACGATCGCTGTGAAAGCAAAAGTCATCGCGATGACTTGCTAAAACACGCAAGGATTGCCCGCGCAAGCGCGCGTGCTTGTTGCACGTTCTAGCAAGCTGGCTAAAAAGCTGGGGGGAAAAATGCTACCACCGGCCACAGCTTGCGCGCGCACATGCACTGCAAGCTGTAGCCGGCGGTAGCATTTTTTGAAGCCCTCACTTACTAAAGTCTCTCCGAGCAGCGCATGCGCGCTGACTCAGCGAGACCTAAAAAGGACTCGCAGTTGCTAGAATCATGAAAGAGAATAGCGACAACAGCTGTTACCAACATACGATTATACATGGTGACATTGAGGGATTATGTCACAGGCATTGTTTTAAATTGATATAACATACATTGAGAGTAATTGCAACAGGCACACCAGCTCAGGCACTCAAGCGGCACATTCACTGTGGTTGTCAATATCTTGGAAATAAGGCGGGTGCTACTAGACAAAGATTTGCACACCAAAGTTAGCGTCCCTTCAACTAAAAATGGTCCCACTATGGGCGTGCTGGTAATTGACAAATAGTGGTACAAGTGATGATGGGACCGGACTTGCCATAGGTCAGCCTCTGTGTGTGACCGGGGACTCACCCCTAGAGATTAGGGCTTGTGCTGGCGGGGATGGCAGAGCACTTTGTTGCTCTGATGCTAAAAAAGAAAGTACAATTTACAATTTTAAAGTGCATTGCTTGCCAGGGACCTGATGCGGTGTTTCCACACACAGATACAGGCATTCATACTCACGCAGGGAGGCAGTTCAACTAGCGTCCGTCCTACCCTTGCTCCGGGCCCCATAATGCTTGCTTCCGGGTCTGCGGTATTTGAGAGGGCCACCTGTTGCATAGCTACGTGGTTGACTAGACTGCAAACCGGGGCGGCCATCTTAGAGAAGATCTTTATTGACTAAACAGTGTTCCTGAACAGGATAAAGCATGCCACGGCCACAGTATATTGCTTTGCCCTACGTATCCCTTCACCTCAGTGTTCACCCGTGTCCAGGGACATGGTTTAGTCAACTAAATTCTCCTCTTACAAATCCGCTCCAGTTTTCAAACGATCACTGCTGCCACTTTTTTAATAACCCTCTTCTTGTCTAGACTCAAGTGGGCCACTGCCAAGGGCCACAGTATATTGTTTTTTCCTTCAATACATAGCCCCTCACCTCCGTGCTCACACGTGTTCAGGGACACTGTTTAGTCAATAAAGTTCTTCAATGGTGGGTGTGAGGGCATCGTGGGACCCCATAGGCATCTTCTTGCAGGGCGACGTGCTCCATAATGGGTCCCTGAAGTGCTTTCAGGACCTTCGGGGAGAGTTTCAGCAGCACTGCACTTGGGTCCCTACCTACAATCGGTCGCAGCCTCACCTGATTTCTCTCCCTTGGAAGCTAAGGTCCTACTCACTAATATCCAGCAACATAAAATCCTCCATTTATCAGACTCTACTTCGTAACCAACCTGATGCAATGGTGGGTGTGAGGGCATTGTGGGAGCTGGACCAGGGGCCGCTGGAGGGCGAGGCTTAGATTGAGGCCTATATTGAGGCGGTGGCTGCCCCCAGAGAGGCGGTGACAGCTTCACAGTTCCGCTTGATTCAACCCAGACTATTACACGGCACTTAGTACACTAGAGCACGTCTATCTAGTATGGGTTAATGGCGACAGTGACCCAATGGCAATTTGATGTACACATTCTGCCGCCGTCCCGCTCTCTCGCTTCATTAGAGCCCTTGAGTCGGTCCTATGTTGCCAATCCCTAGAGACCCGGAATCGATCCTCCTATATCTAACAGGTGACTTGGAGGGGAACAGGTACCTGAGAACACTACTCTGGCTGTGCCTGATGATTGGTAAGCAAGACATCGCACAAGCTTGGAAGAGTGCGGAGGCCCCACCTTTTAGTAAATGGGCCACGGGAACGGATCACTGCAAGGGTTTGGAGCGCCCCATATATCTGGCTAGAGGCTGCCCCCAAAAACATCAAAAGATCGGGAAGGATTGGGCCGCATATAGGGGGATCATGATGGAACCTTGCCTGGCTCGACCATGCTCCTTGGATGGAGACACACAGTTGTGTGGGACTGATTGGCATGGTGGATGGGGTGATGGGGTCTCTGGGACTGTGTGGTCGGGTCTTCCTGAATATTTTGATTTACAATGTCATGTTTTCTTTACTTTTCTTGCATATTGTCATGATTGTTTCTGATTTATAATCTTGGTCTGTACCAAATGTGGGAGATTTGTGGTTAAAATCAATAAAAATTCTTTAAAAAAATACCTGTATAAGTGGAGTTAGCATACGTAGAGGGATGCTAATCCTTGTTGAACACGGCAATGTGCCTGCATTTGCTGTGTTGTATTTTACACCACACATTCCTTTGGTACTTTACAAAGTATACGACAACTTTCAAAGCTATCAAATGCTTTGCTGTATTTGTTCCATGCTAATTGCCCAATATAATAGTCAATACAGAGTTTATTGTGCAGATTACTTAAAACCATGACAATATAAAACATTTAAAAGACATATTGTGCAAAGAGCAAATGGAAACTCTAGAGTAACTGGCACGTAGTGCCCAAGAGTAAAACTCAAGACATACAGGCAGTTTTGAGTAAATTTAAGGTATTTAGCTATTTAAAATCTATTGTGAGTGAGCCGAGCAGAGTTTTTTGTGAGAAAAATAAAAATAATTTATAATCAACCGTTAAAATGGAATAGATACATAGCAAATGCTAGAATTCAATTACGAAGCGGTCAAACGTTCCAATGTCCATAGGGCAGGAACTAAAAATTATCAAACCACGGTCATCTCTATACTTCGTTGTGTATTTTTAAGAAGGTCCTGCACAGCTTTAACGTATTCTTGCCAATTCGAGGGAAATCTAATACATTTTGAAGGGTTCGTGTCCGAAACTGTCCGAAAGTGCCCCGAGATGCCGTCAATGCACAGCGGTTTCCAGCAGCGCCAGATGTACAGTCAACAGATGCGGTGTGTGTAAAGAGGGTGGAGAGAGACAAGACACAGACGTACAGTACTCTCACCATTTAGTAGACTCCCCGTAAGAGGGCCCAATACCTTATTAACAACCACCAAACGTGTACGGGCATCAGATGGCACTGGTCATGTTTCATGAAAAATAACAACCCCATGAATTGCCCTGCACTTCAACCCGCATTACTAACCACGGGCGTCACTTCTTAGGAATGCTGCTTCGGTGCATTCGTGAGAAACTCACAAAAAGATTAAATCCAGGACAATCAAACCACTTCCGTCTTGGGGGGGGTGAGATTACCTATTTAATGGGCCGGCTCGAATGACGCTCAATAGCAGGCGGAGGATCAAATGCTGCAGTAATTCAGTCAGCGTATCTGCACTGTGCAGGAAACATTTTTTTGTTTGTTTTCACTCAACTGCAATTGAGGATTTTACACCTTTGACGGTACATTGTTCACAGGGCGAACCTTCTACAGGCCCAAACGAAATATCGGCTAGGTTCTTCGAAAAAGCTGCATTCTCCTGGCACTCTCGCGCGCTGCGCAAGAACAGCAGCATTTCCGCCGTGTTGTTGAGTTCATGGAAAGCACAACGGCAGTTGTTATACCAAGAAGGGAAATAAGTACTTTAAGTAAAAATACAGAATTATCGCCCTGCTCCGCTCCTGCCACGAAACATCTGACAAGCAGTGCTTATTTTAAGCTGGTGGGGGGGCACAGGTACTCATTTTTGTAGACGGCGCTTATCTTTATCTTCAAACATGTACAGAGATAAAGGTACTGACAGTGCTTTAAATGGGCCGGTACTGCCCGGTACGGAGTACCAGCACTTTTCGATTTTGAGAGGGAGTACCGGCACTTCTCAAGAGAAACGGTATACTTTTGATTGGAGCGTACCAGCACTTCTCAGAAACAAGCAGGTACTCTGTTACAGAGTACCTGCACTTCTATTCCTCCATTTCAGGTACTGCGTACAGAGAAACACACAAAAGCGAAGCAGGAAGAGAAAGACGGGGAAAAAACTTGACAAAGAAGTAAAGCGGCCAGGGACCTGTACGAGTGAGATAAAGGGGCACGGAGTGCCTGATAGCGGGAGGTTCAAAGCTACCCAGCCTTGGTACGTGAGCGCCGCCATTCAAGAGCGCTTAAACAGAACGTTGGTCTCCGCGACACGGACGTCAGGGGTCGACACCGGTTGCGACCGTTGCCACTCTATTTGCGACCCCTGGCTTCTCTCGCTGTTTTCAGGACGCAGTTACATTTTTAGGCCCCTATCTTAAGTCCACACATTCTGTTAAGGTTACGCATTAATAATGGAAATACCAGCTGCTGCTTCAGACTTCCTTTGGTGACAAAAGGGTACGTCCCGCATGCACCTGTCTCCTGCGCATGCGCGCGCCTGGGCGCGGCAGGTGTGGTCACGTTGGAGCATCTTCAGCTCGCGCGCTGAGCCCAGTGCGACTGACTGGCGAGCTTGCTGCAGGTTCCGTGAGACAGTGAGCGCAGCCCCTGCACAGCAGGTGAGTCCGGGGTCCATCTTATCTCGGCTGCGGGGCTCTTGTGAAAGGCAGGCGGAGGCAGGGCGGTGTTTATGCAACTCATGCTGCCGTTTTTAGGGGCACGAGAGGGAGCGTAAAACGAAACCTAATACTGGGTTATTTCTGTTTGCTTTACTGGGTTATTCCTGTTTGCTGGAGTCGGGAACAGTGCTTTAAATGGGCCGGTACTGAGTACCGGCACCTCTTAGTTTTATGTCTCTGAGTACCGGCACCTCTTAGTTTTATGTCTCTGAGTACCGGCACTTCTCTACTGCCGAGGAGAGTACCGGTACTCATGAAACGCTGGTGCTGGCGGTCTGTCGCTGACAGCCCAGCCACTCCTGTAGACCTGAGCCGAGCCCCCGCTGAACTATTCCGCTTGGGCTCATCTGCATACCGTCGGTGTGTTCACCATCACGCTGTGTTGCAAACACAGAAATCGAGGTAGCCGGTGACAAAGCAATTCAGAAAGCCCTGGGAGGTAACCAGGTTCAAATAGCTTTAATCCCACCTGGTTATTTTGTTAAGTGTCTGCTTATGCCTGTCTGCTTGCCTGTGATTGTTTTTGTGTGAGAGAAATACAAGAGAAAGGGGGAGAGAATAGACCATAGAGACCCTCATGGAAGGTATATCAAAGGAATTGTGTGGAATGCTTGTGTGTGCACGTCTGCGTGCTTCTTTCTGTGTTGCTCGGGAATATATAGTATTGTGCCAAGCAACAGCAATTAACAGTATTGATGTTGCACATATTAAAAAACACAAGGAAATGTTAAAATAGCACAACGTTTGGCTTTCCTTGTGTAATGAGTAAACAAACCTTCTTTGTTTATTGAGAGACATTTCTCATGTGTTTTGGTATGTGCTGCAATTAGTATAGAAGTCAAGAAGTATCGGCATGACTTCTCCTAAGCCCCGCCCACTCGCCACATTTAAATGAGTGCCTGCACTATTTTCCCCCCCATTTAAAGCACTGGTCGGGAACAAGGACCTGGGAGGCGCTCGGTGATGCCAGATGTAACAAGCATTTGCAATGCAAATTGGTCGCGTATTGGCGTTGTAAAAGATAATGTCTTTTACTCATGTGTTAAGAGTGTATGTATGTGGTGTGTATTGGAATTATGTGGGTTGGACGGAATTGTTAGTTGTGGAATAGTGTGGCGTGGAGTGGATTTGTGTAGTGGAATTATGTGGCATGGTGTGCAGTGGAAATATGTGGATAGTAATTATGTTTTATTGAGTGTACTGGCACCGGACTGGGAACCAAAATCGGCCCTGGCAAAGTGCTCGGCAGGCCCCCCCGGGGGGTTGGGGTTGCAGCTGAGCTCTTTGCCAGGGCTGGTTTTCAGCCGATTTTGTTACAGGGCTGATTTTGCAGCTGCTGCAAAAGCGGTCCTGTAACAAAAACGGCCCCCAGGGGCCCAAAACCAGCCCCCACCCGAGCGGCCCACTGGGGGATGGCCCACCAGGGGATTGCCCGGTGCCCGCTACGGCCAGTCGGGCCCTGTGTACTGGAATTATGTTGAGTGGGATTGTGTTATGGCGTGTAATTATCTGGAATGGTATCTTGTTGTGGAATCGTGTTTAATTATGTGGTGTGCTGTTGAATTTTGTCGCATGATGTGGAATTTTGTGGTATGGATTGGATGTATGTGGTGGGTTGTGTATGTGTGTTGTTGAGTTAAATCATGTGGTTTGGTGTTGAATTATGTTGTGTCGAATGGAAATGTGTGGAGTTGAATTGTGTGGCGTGGAACTGTGTGGACAGCTTTGCCTTTTTGGCGATGAAAAAAACAAATAGGCAAAAGATAAGATCTGTGTCTTTGGCTTATAAAAAAAACTAAGCATTTGCAATGCAATAGGTCTAGCATTTGCGAGAGTTAGAGCTTTTGGCGTTGTAAATGGTAATGTGTTGTAACTAGTGCCTTTCCCCTTGCCTGTACCTCTCCTCTTCTCTCAGTTCGTTCCTTCCCTCCTTCCTCTCCTGCTCCCCCCCCTCCACCCAGCAGTACATTCCATTCTAGTAGAGCATTGGTGTGAAGCTCACCTTAGAATGTTGGTGCCTTCACTAGTCGGTTGGTGCGTGAGGACTGAATAAACGTCCTTCTTCTCTTCTATCTGTGTGGAGGCGTTTTCTTAACATTTGGCGACGAGGATGAGATCCGAACTCACGCGTGCAAAGCACAATGGATCAGCAAACCTTCCTGATTCTATAATTGAAAATGAAAATGCGCAGGGGGGTGTACAGCATGATGTGTATCAAAACACTCTGAAGGAATTAGAAGCACAATTTGGGGAAAAGATCAATGTGGTTCTGGAACGACACAAATTCTTTTCATGTTCACAAGGAAAAAATGAAAAAGTGTGTAATTACATTGCTGTTTTGAGGGGATTATCTTGAAAACCCCCAAATGCACCCTCTTAATGAAATCATTCTCTCAGTAGTTATCCCGGCCATTAACAAGGAAGAATGGGAAAAATGCATGAATGAGGACATTGTTCTCACTGATCTAAGAAACACTATCTGTACAGGATGGCCGAAAAGTCAGAATGACCTGCCAGAGTCCCTTAAATCCTTCTGGGTAGTAAAGGATGAATTGTCAATCATAAAGGACCACAATTACGGAGGTAATAGTATTGTTCCTCCAGAAAAAATGTACAAACGCATAATACAAATAGCCCATGAAGGTCACCCAGGCAGAAGCATGACGAAAAGTAAAATCAGACAAGACTACTGGTTTCCCAATATGGATTCCATGGTAGAAGAGAAAGTAAGAGACTGCCTTGCATGTGGAACCAGTGACAAAGCTAAAGTTATTCGCAAAGCTCCACTCATCCCTGTACCTATCCCTACTAAACCTTGGGACAAATTAGGCCTGGACATTATTGGTCCATTAAACTTGCTCAACTACTCTCAAAAATACACGTTCGTACACCTTGATTACCATTCCCACTCGATTTCTACTAAAATGGTCTCCACAGTCACCACATCTTCATTAAATGTATTCCTTAAAGATACCTTTTCCAAAGAGGGCATTCCCGGCACATTGATCACAGACAATGGTGTTCAATTCACTTCCGATGAAATGAAACAATTTATGACCACATTATCCATATCTCATCTCAAATCACCACTTTACTGTCCAAAAGCTAATGGATTAGTAGAAAGAGCCAACAGAATGATAGAAGACACTATTCAATTAGCTTTGGCATCTCATGAACCTGTGGAAGAAGCCATAAGACAGATGCTATGTGTGTATCACATCACACCTAATGCTGTTTTGGGTGTCTCTCCTTTTGATTCCCTTAAAGGGAGAAATCCTGCATCCAAACTTACACCCAATTGGCTCAATGGGGGGAGTCCAGTTTGGCTAGGCAGGAAGTCAGTGCTTGGAAAAGCTGAACAACATCAACAAGACTACAAATCCAGATACAACAAAAAATGGGGTACGGTCAACAAGGATTTGCAGGTAGGCCAATGGGTAGTCATAAAAAGGCCTAATGTACTTCGAGCCAAATTTTCATCATTTTCCAAACCTATGAGAATAAAATGTGTCAATAACAACTCTGTTGTTTTGGAAGACGGGAGCCCCTGGAGCATGGACAATGTAGCTCGCTGCTCCAAGGTACTCTCCTCATTGTCCTCCAGTGAAGAAAGTCAAAATGAGCCATGCTCCATCTCACAAGGCTCTAAAGAATTCAGAAGTCATCGACCTCCAGTCTGGGCAGCGGATTGCAAAATGTAACTTTTTATATTTTCATGTCTCATTGCATTGTTTTCTCTTTGTGAAGGTTATCACCGTCACCTTGTTTATCCTTAATTTTACCTTATTCAAAGGGAGATGTGTTGTAACTAGTGCCTTTCCCCTTGCCTGTACCTCTCCTCTTCTCTTGGTTCGTTCCTTCCCTCCTTCCTCTCCTGCTTTCCCCCCTCCTCCCAGTAATATATTCCATTCTAGTAGAACGTTGGTGTGAAGCTCACCGTAGAATGTTGGTGAGCTCACTTGTCAGCTGGTGCGTGAGGATCTAGACTGAATAAACGTCCTTCTTCTCTTCAATCTGTGTGGAGGCGTTTTCTTAACTTAATGTCTTGTACCTAATGTGTTTTGTTTGGAGTCCTGTGGATGTATGTGGTGTGGAGTGGAATTATGTGTGTTAAACTGAAATTTTAGTTGTGGAATTATGTGGGGTGGTGTTTAGTGTATCTGTGCAGTGGAATTATGTGGCATGGTGAATAGATAGGGGTGAGAGCTGTTGCCAAAGAAAGTACCTTTCATAGCGAGATGGGAAGAAATCTGGAAAAGGAAGTCTTTAAAGAACTTTGTAAGATGTAGTGGTTCAACTTCGAAGTTAGGGGTACAGAGCCTGCAGGCAACAATCCGAAGTGCCCACGTGTTTATTGAGATACGTGGGTGGTGAATAATTTGGTAGTCAGTACAGAGAAAGTACTGGCGTGAACATGAGAGGAAGCAGATCGCTTATAGAGCCTTATGAGTGATCAGTGCAATTCAAGGAGGAAAACCTAGTACAGAGCAGTACTGGACAAAGGTGCACTGGAATGGAAAATGAAAGCAGCCCCTTGAACTTGAAGAATGTGGATGGGGCTAGGGGAAAGAATCCTCATTTTACAGGCCTGGAGCTGTTATCTTGTCAAGTTTTGGAGAAACGCATCGATCCAGATGCATGCTGTTCCCAAACGTCCTCTGCAATTCTGGAGGTAAAAAGTAAACTGCATACTTCAGACTATAGGGTAAGTTTCGCAGTGCACTAAAATGGTGATGCTCGGCTATCCAAATGTTTGAATTTTCACCTCACACCTACTTCTGGCACCTGTACGCCCTTTCCTTCAAATAGAGGCGCACCTAGCCAGCGGCAGTGACGCTCCCATACGCCTTAAGGCAGGAAGGGTGGAGGCAAGTTAGGAGAGCTGCTCATTTTCCAAGTGTGCCCCGCTGCTGTGACGGAGGCGGGACGAGCCATGAGAACTGAAATCAAGGAAGCAGACCTAGAATCTATTTACATAGCAATGAGTGTGAACCTTATGTGACTTCAAAGAGAGGGACCAGCGAAGTGATAATTAAAGCGCACACCATGAACTGAATTTAGTCTTGGAAAAATAATCTCCAGAAAATGCGGCAAAAAACTTAAGACAGAAAATTATGCATAATGTAGTAATATAAAAATAAAGACAGCTGGACATAACTGGAAAATAGCGTATTACATTTCTCCCAGTGCTTAAAAGCACAGGTAGTTTGTGGTTGACTATTAGTTATCTGTTATGTGGTGTATGTCTGGATTATCTTCAGCCCCAAGTTTATTGTAGCCACTGAGAAATATGTTATGTGTATCAGACACAAGTGAAGAATAGAAAACAAATACACATATGCGATGGCCATTGGATGCCTATTTAAGAAAATGCCATCCATGGCCATCAACCACTGTTAATTCCAGCAGCTTGAGTCTGTTAAGAATGATGTCAGTTGTACCAGACCTCATATAAAACAGGCTTCTCAAGCACACTCGTTTTCACCAGAATCGTGAAGTTGTGACCGGTGCCTGCTCTCAATGAACAGCAATGCAGGCATGTGAGCACAGAGCACACATAGATGTAAGGAGTGGCCAGTAAAAGTGTCACGCAACCAACATACTGTGACTATCATATACACCACCATTAGGCTTTAAAGTAGAGATTAATTAAAATCCAGTCTGTTTACTCGATCTATAGGTTTACGGATATATCATGTTCTAAAAGGCTTATCATATATATATATTATCTACTGGCGGTCACCAGTAGATAGTTATAGTTAGGACCTTGTTTCCATAGGAAATCTGAAAATTCTATTTTGAATAACTTTGGCGCCGGTTGACGAATCCTCGCGAAATTTTCAAAACTAATGGGAGTTATAGTTAGGACCTTGTTTCCATAGGAAATCTGAAAATTCTATTTTGAATAACTTTGGCGCCGGTTGACGAATCCTCGCGAAATTTTCAAAACTAATGGGGCGCTCCGCTCAGCTCCTACCCTGAAAGTCTCGGGGTCATTCATCAAGCGGTGGCTGAGAAAAAAGGGGGGTCCCAAAACGCGTTTTCCCCATGCATTTTCCCATAGGACCTTTAGTCGAAGGTACAGCCCGAACGGCTGAGCAGAATTACTTGAAATTTGGCAAAGAGGTAGTCCTCAGGTCAGGGATGTGCCTTTTTTTTTTTTAAAGATTTTTTATTGATGCAGTTGGATATTACATGATACAGTAGACAGAAACAAATATTAACAGCATTTATACTTCTGCTACATTTTAGAAAACTAGACCTAAAAAGAAAAAGAAGATCAAGACAGAATGGCAGTATATATATACGTTCCACAGTACAGTATACATCACTCTCTTGGTCTTGCAGCGATCCATTCAGAGATAGGAGACCACATCATTTTACCAAAATCCTGAGTTTTCTTCCCCTTCTGAGCATAGAGAGATATCTCAATATTATATATGCCCAATAATCTAGATAGCCATATCTGAAAAGAGGGGGGATTTATATCCTTCCAACCTGAGGTAATTAATATCCGAAGCACCGCTACAGATATAAAGACCAGGGCTTCCTCAGCTTTCCCGAGATTTAATCTATTATCTATGCCAAGTAGCATCAAAGAGGAGGACAATTCTATCCTCTGGCCTAATAACTCCCCCCAGAATTTAGCTATCTCTCCCTGGATAGCTGATAACGAACCACAATTATAAAACATATGCAGCAGATCTGCTTGAGCCATGTTACATCTGGGGCATCTATCATCGTCTCTAACCCCCATGAAAAGAGCTTTGCGGGGGTATAATACAGATCGAACAAGGTCTTATAGTGCTGAGCCCTCAAGTTCGTAGAGCGAAATACTTTTTTATTCAGATAAAGAGCCATGTCCAGATCAACATCGGGGTTCCCTAATTTCCGTGCAAGCGTATTCTCCATTTTCCCGATATCACTTTTAATTTCACCCAGCAAAAACGTATAAATTATTTTAATTCTCAAGCCCCCTTTTACCAGCATATCAATCAAAGGGACTTCTGACACAATAGGCAGCCTGAGTATTAAACCCTTGAATACACTAACCAATTGAACATAAAAGAACCAATGACTTGAGGGAATACCAGCTCTACTCTGGAGGGCATCAAAACCCTTTATCCCACCTTCACCCACCAAGTCTCCTAGTGTCGTAATTCCGTGCTCCTGCCAAATCCAAAAATTCCTATCTAAACCCCTCCCCCAAAATATACTAGAATTACTAAGGTGGAGATACGCATGAATTTTGGGGATTTTAAAGAGCCTAGATATAGCTTTCCAAACTCCCCAAACACCTTCCAAGATCTTAAAACAAGGTTTTTTATAATATCTACGATCAACTTCACACATCAAGAGACCTTGTGCTTTTCTTCCAACTAATAACTCGAAAATAGATGGTGGCATCTGTAAATCTCTATCCTCTAGGTTAAGAGACTGTGTAGACTGAAAAAGGATGGCCATTTCAGCTAACAAACAGGACCAATGATAAAGTCTTAAATTCGGTAAGGTAAGCCCACCCCTATCCCTCGGGAGTGACAATAAATTTGTGGAGCGTCTGATTTTGCCGTACTGCCAAATAAACCTTATAAAAATTGATTCTAGCCGCTTGATTATTTTTTCCTCAACTAACAGAGGTATAGCACGGAAAAGATATAAAATTTTGGGAAACATTGTCATTTTGAGGACATTCACCCTCCCAATCAATGATAAATGTAGAACATCAATTCTTTTCAGATCGGTTTCAATCGATTTTCCAAGTGGGATAAAATTCTCCTCTGCAATCCTATCAACTGATGCATTAATTCTAACACCCAAATAAATTGCAGAGTCCATATATCTGGAGTCAGATTTGACAACATTTGCCGTACATATAATTTGTGTTTTCGATTCGTTTAGCAAGTAACCAGATTTATGACCAAATGATTTGGCCAAATGGGCCAAAACACCAAGTGCCTGTTGAGGGTTGGTAGTGATCACTGCCAAGTCATCTGCATACGCCATAATCTTATTTTCATATCCATTACATATCACAGGTCTTATCTTAGGGCTGGCTATAATCTCCCGAATCAGAGGGTCAATATAAAGAGCGAAGAGGATAGGGGAACAGGGACAGCCTTGACGCGTACCTCTGCTTATGAGAATTTTTTCCGAACACTCACCCATAACCACAATCCGAGCGACTGGATCGACATACATTGCTCTCAATGCTTTAATACAGTTCTTGCCAAAGCCCCTACCAATTAAAATCTGCCAAAGAAAGTTCCACCCAACACGATCAAAGGCTTTCTCTGCATCGAGCAGGATCATGGCCATCTCTCCCCCCACTGCCGACTGGACATCAAATAGGGCTATTGCCCTCCTAATGTGGTCCGTAGTACCACGCCCAGGTACAAATCCATGCTGCCATGGGGAGACGAGGTCGCCTATGATACTGCCCAGCCTCTTAGCCCAAATTTTAGAATATAGCTTCGTATCTGTGTTGATTAACGAAATTGGGCGATAAGAGCCCGGCTTCTCGCTAGGTTTCCCCTTTTTATGAAATACCGCTATATTGGTTTCCTTCCATGATTCCGGAACCACTCCTGTACCAATTATCCCATTGAAAAGATCGATGAGAAGCGGGGTGATCTCTGCCTCAAAACATTTATAAACCTCCAAGGGAATTCCGTCAGGGCCTGCTGCCTTGCCAAGGGCTGACTCATGCAAGGCAGCCGCTATTTCACTCCCACAGATATCCCTCTCTAACTCTTCCTTTGCCGCATCCCCTAAACGGGGGCCATCATCAACAACCTCTTCACTCTGAGATTCATTTGGTTTTGCCTCTAGATACAGATTTTGATAGAAATTCTTAAAAACCTGCAGGATGTCCTTGGGATCTGAATATTCTATCCCATTTTCTTCAATCTTAGAGATGATATTTTTTGCCTTCCCCTGCCGGATTTGTAAAGCTAAAATTCTACCTGCCTGTTCGCTCGTTTCATACCGTCTAGCCCTAGATGATTGATATTCAGACATTGCTCTCAGTGTAACTAGCTTCTGTAGTTCTGCTCTAGCTACCAGCAATAACCTATAACTCTCGTTACTAACCCGACCTTGAGCAATATCACAAGTATGTTGTTCCTCTGCAGCAGACAATTTCCTGACACTGTTTTCAACCTTACTCCTATCCTCATTTCTAAGCCTTGCTGCACAACTTATCGTTTCGCCTCTAAAAGCTGCCTTGAATGCCTCCCAGACCCCATTTCGTGATGTGCTATATCTATTGGCATCAAAAAAGTCAACCACCCATTTCCTAATATGACCAACGAAACGATTATCCGATAATAGCCTCCTTTCGAACGTCCATCTTGTCCGAATCTTTCCTACCTCTACCATTTGTACTGTTAATACCAGCGGATTATGATCCGACAAAAATTTCGGAAGTTTAATAATTCCCACCCTATTAATTTCTGAGGAGGATATAAAAAAATAATCCAATTTTGAGTATTTTTGAAAAGGGTTTGAGAAATATGTAAAACCAGATTTTAGAGGTTCCTTGGCACCCCACACGTCTACCAACCCATGTGAGCTAATGAGGGCTTTTATAGCCCTAAAGACTCTCGGTTTCCGTCCAGAGTTAGCTATGTTGCTGGCCCAATCAGCCGAGATATTCAAATCCCCACAAAATATTATTGGGGTTAGCCAATTTACCAGCTCCATTTCTAAAAAATCGAAGATCTCAGGATCATCACAATTTGAACCATAAACAACACAGAGTGTGAAGCCTTTTCCCATCTCCACCAAAAGCCATCTCCCGCTACCATCAGTTTTGATCCGCCTACCACCGCCCATAGATGTCCTGGCTAGGACAGCGACCCCACTAATTGTTGATGATTGAGTTGTACATGCTAACAACTCAAAGCCATTTAAATGCATAAGACTCCTTCGAGCCCAGGGAAGATGGGTTTCTTGCAAGCATAAAACGTCAAAATTATTATGCTTCACATACTGTGCCAGTTTATTACGCTTCCTCCAATCATTCAGCCCACCTATATTAACTGAACAGGGATGTGCCTTTTGCATGTATGGTGTCAATCTGTTCAGTAGTTCCTGAGAAAATTGCATTTAAAAGTACATAAATATCTATAGGCATGCACCCTAACGTGCGCGAGCGCAATTCAGATTGGTGGTTATATGTCAGTCAACATTCGAATCGGTCGAAATCAGGAAGTGACAGTGAAAAAGAAAGGTGGAGAACGTGAAAAGGGGGCAGGGTAGAGAGTTCCTGACCCCCTAGCCTTTGTCAGGGGGTCCCTGAAGGACCCCGAAGGGTGAAAAAAACATTTTATTTTTCTTTCAAAAATTCGCGGGGTGCACGCACGGTGAAAAACCTTAAAAAAAACTATATACATAGGTAGCTTATTGTAAAAAAAATATATAATAAAAATATAATAAAACATACATAACTTAGCATTTAAAAAACCTTACAAATTCACTTAAAAAACCATAGGTTTCACACACGTTATAGTTAGGAATTAGCATTTAAAAAACCTTGCAAATTCACTTAAAAAAACCATAGGTTTCACACATGTTATAGTTAGCTGGACATTTCACTCGTAAAAGACCAATGAAATTTCCCCGTTATAGTTAGTTCAGATAACTATAACTCGCGCGACCGCCACTCTATCACAAGGATGATGTCATCATTGATGTCATGAGTGATGCCACTGACCATGTCATGAGTGATGTAATATGTGACGTCATGAGCAGTGGATTGCGGGCGCGCGAGTTATATAGTTATCTGAACTAACTATAACGGGGAAATTTCATTGGTTTTTTACGAGTGAAATGTCCAGCTAACTATAACATGTGTGAAACCTATGGTTTTTTAAGTGAATATATATATATATATTACCTACTGGCGGTCGCCAGTAGGTAGATATAGTTAGGACCTATTTTCCATAGGAAAGCCACAACATTCTATTTGGAATAACGTTGGCGCCAATTGACGAATCTTCGCTAAATTTTCCAAACTTATGGCCAGCTCCGGTCCGCTCCTATCCTGAAAATTTCACGGTGATTCGTCAAGCGAGGGCCGAGAAAAAAGGGGGGTCCCAAAACGCGTTTTCCCCATGCATTTTCCCATAGGACCTGTTGACGCAGCTACAGCCCGAACTGCTGAACGGAATTACACCAAATTTGGCAAAGGGGTAGTCCTCAGTTCAGACTCGTGCCTTTTGCTTAAATGGTGTAAATCCGTTCAGTAGTTCCTGAGAAAATTAGAGGTAAAAGTACATATATATCTATGGACTCGGAGGATCCGCGTACCCTCCCCGCACCCAGCGTGCACCCTGCCGTGCACGAGCTGTTTTCTAATTGGCTTTCAACACTCCAGATCAGAAAGTGTTGGCAGCAATCTTGTGCCTCGGTAGAACCGAAGCACAAGAAACCTAAAAAACAAACGTGAAAAACGCAAAAAGGGGGCAGGGTAGAAACACCCTGACCCCCGAGATTCGCGCACCCAGCGTGAATTTCAGCCGGAAAAAAATAAAAATAAATAAATTCAGCGCTGAATATGCTAATTTGACCCCGGGGGCCAAATCACGGGGGCATAATTAAAAAAAAATGTGGGGGGGTCTCAATCCCCCCCACACTGCTCCGGGGACCGCCACCCCCTGGGTCTTGAAGATAGTATATGTGGGCGGGCTCACGGCCCCCCCCCGCAGCCCCGGGGACCGCCACCCCCTGGGTCTTGAAGATAGTATATGTGGATGGGCTCACGGCCCCCCCTGCAGCGCCGGGGACCGCCACCCCCCAGGGCTTCTTCAACATGGGTGGAGGGGCTCTCAGTCCCCCCAGCCCCGGGGACCGCCACCCCCCGGGCCAGCTTGTCAATGTGGGAGGGGGCCATGCGGCCCCCCTCCTGGAGCCTTGTATAGGACCTGGGGACCCCCACCCCCCAGGGCCGGCCCCTGCAGTGTCCCAGGGTGCCCACCCCCGGGACACTGTAGTTTGCAATGAAAGGGCGGGAGCCTCGCGGCTCCCGCCCTGTCATTACAAACTGCTTTGCTTCATTGAAGCGAGAGCAGGGAAACCTGCTCTCGGTTCAATGAAGCAAAGCTGATTGCTTTTCCGCATGTTAGCTGCTCCCCATGTGGAAAAGCAGTGCCGGCTCCCGCAGGATGCGGGGAGCCGGCTGGGACTGTGGGGGAATGGGGGACCCCCCACGGCCCCCAACGGAGGCCAGGTCCCGGGAGATGGGGTCCCCGGGGCCATAAGTGGCCTGGGAGGGGGGGCCACGCGGCCCCCCTCCACCATTAAAAATAAATAAATAAATAATTTTAAAAAACAATGGCCAGCCCCGGGGGATGGTGTCCCCGGGGCCTTAAAGTGGCCAGAGAAGGGGGATACGCAGTCCCCCTCCATAATTTTCTTTTTTTAAAAGGCCCATGCCCCGGGGGATGGCGTCCCCGGGGCAAATTATGGCCTCGGGAGGGGGGCCACGCGGCCCCCTTCCCGATTTTTTTTTTTTTTTTAAATAAGAATTGGGGGCAGGCCCTGGGGGATGGGGTCCCCAGGGCCAAAAAAATAGAAAAAGAAGGGGGCTACACAGCCGCCCTTCTAAAAAAAAAAAAGAAGAGAAAAACGGGATCGGGCCGGAGGCCACGCCCCCTCCTTACACCACTCTGCAAACGCGTCCCCTGGCGCGTTTGCAGAGGGGGAACTAATTCCCCTTGAATACTGGGGGTCCCTGGGGGCCAACTAGCCCACCAGGAACCTCCAGTATGTGCCAGGGGGCTGTGTTGCAGAGAGGTGTAATGAGGCCATGCCCCTTTTACACCTCTCTGCAACGCAGCTCCGTGGCGCTTACTGGAGGTACCTGGTGGCCTAGTTGGCCACCAGGGGACCTCAGGATTCAAGGGGACTTAATCCCCCAACTTAAAACGCGCCACGGGACGCGTTTGCACAGTGGTGAAGGTAGGGGGCGGGGCCTGAGGTGATACTGTGCAAACACGCCCTGTGGCGCGTTTTAAGTTGGGGAATTAATTCCTCTTCGATCCAGAGGTCCCCTAGGGACCAACTCGCCCACCAGGTACCTCCAGTAGGCGCCACGGAGCTGCGTTGCAGAGTGTTGTAAAAAGGGACGTGGCCTCTGAACATCTCTCTGCAACGCAGCTCCCTGGCGCATACTAGAGGTACCAGGTGGGCTAGTTGGCCACCAGGGGACCTCAGGATTCAAGGGGACTCAATCCCAAACTTAAACCGCGCCACAGCGCGTGTTTACACACGTCACCTCAGGCCCCGCCCCCTTCGTTCACCATTGTACAAATATTCCTCTAAAATCAGCCGAACTACGAATTCCGATTTACTCACCTGTTATCAGGAGAGAACCCAGGGCTGCATCTTTTAGCCCAGCACTGACCCTGAAAAGTAATTCTAAGCGGACTTACCAGTAACTTGTATTTTCTTCCATAGGAATCCACTGTGTGGTTTTCACCAGAAAAGTTTCTAAGTGTACATTTTTGAAACGTACAAATTTTTCTCTAAAATTAGCCGAACTACGAATTCCGATTTACTCACCTGTTATCAGGAGAGAACCCAGTGCTGTATCTTTTAGCCCAGCACTGACCCTGAAAAGTAATTCTAAGCATACTTACCAGTAACTTGTATTTCCTTCCATAGGAATCCAGTGTGTGGTTTTGAGCAGAAACGTTTCTAAGTGTCTTTTTCACAAACTAAAAATATTCCTAAAAAATCGTCTGTACGACTTAAACACATTCTTTCAACTGTTTACAGGAGATTGGCCAGTGCTGGATCCAGGATCCACCGCTGAGTAAGAAAAAGTAACAATAACACTACTTACCTGCTAAGTGAATTTTCTGCCATAGGATAACATTGGTGATTCTATGTGAAATTTTTTCAAAGTGTCAACTTTTAAAATGCAATAATAATCCTTGAAAATAACAATTGTAACCAAAATGCTTTTACTCAACTGTTTACAGGAGATGTCCAAGGACTGAATCTAGGATCCAGTCCTGTGGTTAGAAAAGTAATCCATAAAGTAACTAATTGCATTTGACTAGAAATTCACATTGAGCTCAATGTTGCTTTGTGTTTGAAATTGTGTTGCCCATTGCAACAACTGTAGCTACTGTACTTAAAAGTCTATTGCCTATTTGGAAAGTATTTAAACTAAAGTAATTCATTCTGAGAATGTATATTTTGTATTGTAATGTATAATGTAATTAAAAAAATAAAATATCTAAAAATAAACAGTTACAAAAATGTAGTAAATCAGTATAAAAAAATCAGTATAACAATTAATACATTAAAAATTGTCATTTACAAAACCTTTGAAATTCACTGAAAAAAACATAGGTTTCAGGCCTGATATAGTTAGGAATTAGCATTTAAAAAACCTTTTGAAATTCACTAAAAAAAACATAGGTTTCAGGCCTGGTATAGTTAGGAATTAGCATTTAAAAAACCTTTGAAATTCACTGAAAAAACCATAGGTTTCAGGCCTGATATAGTTAGGAATTAGCATTTTAAAAACCTTAGAAATTCACTGAAAAAACATTAGGTTTTAGGGGTGTTCTAGTTAGCTGGACATTTCACTCGAACAAAACCACAGTGGTGTTAATTTTTTTAACACTGACATTGCATAGGAGCAGCTCACTGTAGCGTTATTTGGCACTACTAATACCAGCAGGCATTTCTTCAGAGGCTTCATTACACACTGCATGGAGCACCGGCCTCATTAAATCATTAACACCTGCCCCAGTGGGCGTTGGCTCACCCAGAGCCTGCTGGTATTAGTAGTGCCAAATAACGCTATCAATCAACGGCATCAACGGCATTTATAAAGCGCACTACTCACCCGGAGGGGGGGGGGGGGGGGGTGCCGCTACTGCTCGAACAGCCAGGTCTTGAGCTTCTTCCTGAAGGAGAGGTGGTCTTGGGTCAGGCGCAGGTCGGGAGGGAGGGAGTTCCAGGTCTTGGCGGCCAGGTAGGAGAAGGACCTTCCTCCTGTTGTCGCTCTTCGGATGCGGGGGACGGCGGCGAGGGCGTGGCTGGTTGATCGGAGATGGCGTTTGGGAGCGCAGAAGTTGAGGCGGTTGTTGAGGTAGCTCGGGCC
The DNA here is from genome assembly GCF_964204655.1 of Triturus cristatus. Lineage (NCBI taxonomy): Eukaryota > Metazoa > Chordata > Amphibia > Caudata > Salamandridae > Triturus > Triturus cristatus. Next base: position 92,724,141 of record NC_140589.1, on the reverse strand, counting down.
TTGGTCGTGTAGGGCTTTGTGTGCGTGGGTGAGGAGACGGAAGGTGATTCTCTTGTTGACGGGGAGCCAGTGCAGGTCTCTCAGATGTCCGGAGATGTGGCTGCTTCGGGGGATGTCGAGGATGAGTCTGGCTGAGGCGTTCTGTATCCGCTGGAGTCTCTTCTGGAGCTTGGCGGTGGTTCCGGCGTAGAGGGCGTTGCCGTAGTCCAGTCGGCTGGTGACGAGGGCCTGGGTGACCGTCTTCCTGGTCTCGGTGGGGATCCACCGGAAGATCTTCCGTAGCATGCGCAGGATGTTGAAACAGGACGAGGAGACGGCGTTGACTTGTCTGGTCATGGAGAGGGAGGAGTCCAGGATGAAGCCCAGGTTTCGTGCGTGGTCTGTTGGTATGGGTGCGCTGCCTAGGGCAGGGGGCCACCAGGAGTCGTCCCAGGCAGAGGGCGAGGAGCCCAGGATGAGGACTTCCGTCTTGTCTGAGTTCAGTTTCAGGCGGCTGGTCGTCATCCACTCGGCTACGTCTTTCATCCCTTCGTGGAGGTTGGCTCTGGCGGCGGCGGGGTCGTTGGTCAGGGAGAGGATCAGCTGGGTGTCGTCGGCGTAGGAGATGATGTTGAGGTTGTGTTGGCGTGCGATGGCCGCAAGGGGGCTCATGTAGACGTTGAAGAGGGTGGGGCTAAGCGAGGATCCTTGACGGACGCCGCAGATGACTTTGGTGGCCTCTGACGTGTACGGTGGTAGTCGGACTCTCTGTGTCCTTCCGTCTAGGAAGGAGATGATCCATTCCAGTGCCTTCTCCTGGATTCCGACGTTGCTGAGGCGCTGCACTAGGGTGCGGTGGCAGACAGTGTTGAATGCTGCGGAGAGGTCTAGGAGGATGAGGGCCGCTGTTTCTCCGTTGTCCAGCAGGGCTCGGATGTCATCGGTGGCAGCGATGAGGGCGGTCTCGGTGCTGTGGTTGGCTCGGAAGCCAGACTGTGAGGGGTCGAGGGATCCATTCGTCTCGAGGAAGGCGGCCAGCTGCTTGTTGACGGTCTTCTCGATGACTTTGGCTGGAAACGGGAGGAGCGAGATGGGGCGGTAATTCTTGAGTTCGGTGGGGTCCGCTGTTGGTTTCTTTAGTAGAGCGCTGAGTTCGGCGTGCTTCCAGCTTTCAGGGAAGGTGGCGGTGTCGAAGGAGGTGTTGATGATGTCCCGCAGGTGGGGTGCGATGACAGCGTCGGCCTTGTTGAATACGTGGTGAGGGCAGGGGTCGGTCGGAGATCCGGAGTGGATAGAGTTCATCGTGCGGATGGTGTCTTCTGTGTTGATCGGGGTCCAGGCGCTGAGGGTGGTGGTGGGGGGCGTTGGTGCGGTCGTGGGGGGCGTTGTTTGTGGGATGAAGCTGTTGTGTATGTCAGCGATCTTGTTGTGGAAGTAGGAGGCGAGGGAGTTGCAGAGGTCTTGCGATGGGGTGATGTCGTTGTTTCCGGCGTTGGGGTTGGAGAGCTCTTTCACGATGTTGAAGAGTTCCTTGCAGTTGTGTGTGTTGTTGTCCAGCCGGTCCTTGAATGCTGTTTTCTTGGTGGCGTGGATTAGTTGATGGTGCTTCCGGGTGGCGAGCTTGAGGATGGTCATGTTGTCTGGTGTTGGCTCCCTTCTCCAGGCTTTCTCGAGGGCTCGGCAGTTCTTCTTGGAGCTCTTGAGTTCGTCGGTGAACCATGGGGCCTTCTTGCTGCCGGGTCTGCTGGGCGGGGTCCTCAGTGGGGCGAGTTCGTCCGCGCAGGTGCTGATCCACTTCGTGAGGTTGTCGGCGGCCTGGCTAGGGTTCGCTGAGCTGGCTGGAGGGTGCTGGCTCAGGGAAGCGGCGAGCTGGTCGGCTGTGATCTTGTTCCAGCTTCTTCGAGCATCCTGTTGCTGGTGGTGGTGGATCGTGGTTCTTCTGAAGGTGAAGTGGACGCAGCTGTGGTCCGTCCAGTGGAGTCTAGTGGCGTGGCTGAAGGCGATGTCTTTGCTGGATGAGAAGACGGCGTCGAGTGTGTGTCCGGCGAGGTGGGTGGGGGTGGACACCAGCTGCTTGAGTCCGAGGTTGGCGAGGTTTTCAAGCAGGGTGGTGGTGTTGCGGTCGTTGTTGTTCTCCAGGTGGAAGTTGATGTCCCCCAGGAGGATGTAGTCAGCGGAGGGGAGGGCGTGCGGGCTGATGAAGTCGGCGATGTCTTCGCTGAATGGTGTGCGTGGTCCCGGGGTCGGTAGATCAGGGTGCCTCTGAGGGTGGTCTTAGGGTCGGTGTGGATCTGGAAGTGTAGGTGTTCGGCGGTAGTCAGGGTGTCGTTGGTGTTGGTCGTGATGCGGATGGTGTCCCTGTGGATGATGGCGATGCCTCCTCCAGTCTGGTTGTCGTGATCCCTCCGGATGATCTTGTATCCCTCTGGGATGGCGATGGCGATGTCGGGCGCTGAAGAGGCGTTCATCCAGGTTTCTGTGAGGAAGGCAACGTCTGGAGATGTGGTGTCGAAGAGGTTCCAGAGTTCGATGGCGTGTCTGTGGACGGAGCGGGTGTTGAGCAGGATGCACTTGAGGTGGTTGCTGCTGGTGTTCGGCTTGGCGGGTGCTGGTGCGGGGCAGGTCCGGATGCAGGTGAACTTGCAGACGTGGCAGCTGAAGGGTCCGTGGGTGCGTCTCGGGGTGGCTTGGTAGCATCCCGGGATTCGGCCGGTGTTGAGTGCGTTGAGGGTGGCGGCGTCGTACGTCTGGTGGGTGGGCTGGGGTCCTCGGGAGCCAGGGGTTCGGGCGCTGGGTGCGGTCCAGGCGCTGCTCCTATGCAATGTCAGTGTTAAAAAAATTAAACACCACTGTGGGTCTGGAAACTGTCACAAAGCCTTTGCGCTGCATTTTACTCCCTGCAAGTTGGCTCTTCTAAATGGGGTGCTTTTTTGGACTTGGAATATATACGGCCGAATCCCGGTCGGGGAAGAGCCCTGCCACAGAGAAGTGGACCGAGCTGTAGTTATTTGGCAAGCAGCGTCAAGGGCAGGAAGATCGTGATGCAGGTTTGAAAATGCAGCGCAAAGGCTTTGTGACAGTTTCCAGACCCACAGTGGTGTTTAATTTTTTTAACACTGACATTGCATAGGAGCAGCTCACTGTAGCGTTATTTGGCACTACTAATACCAGCAGGCTCTGGGTGAGCCAACGCCCACTGGGGCAGGTGTTAATGATTTAATGAGGCCGGTGCTCCATGCAGTGTGTAATGAAGCCTCTGCAGAAATGCTCGAGGAGCATGAAACGCGTCAGGCACAGAATTTCACTTGGACTTTGTTTCATTGCACTGCGCTGTTTTCCTGCACAATAAATACGGAGATTACTCCCTGCAAGTTGGCTCTTCTAAATGGGATGCTTTTTTGGACTTGGAATATATATATATATATATATATATATATATATATATATATATATATATATATATATATATATATATATATATATATATATATATATATATATATATATATATATATATATATATATATATCCATAGAAAGAGGTGCTCCAAAAATTGAAGGGCCACTCACATCGTGTTTGCTTCCTTTATTTGCAAAGATTCACAGAGCAACAGCATCACATTCACAGCAGAATGCGCCGATTCTGCCATACGCGTTTCGAGCGTTTCCTCGCCCTTGATCTCTGGCTCGGCATCTCTGGAGAGTCAAGCAGCTACAGTGACGTCGCACTAGCGATGATTAAGTAAGTCCCGCCCGCTGGGCGTGTGTACCAAGTGCTTTATGGTCTTTGTAGTATGATTGTTGCCGTAGTGGAAGCCGCTACACCATCTCCTTTAGTTCATTATTAAAAAGCCATAGTAGGTTGCTGTAAGTGTGCAATGTTGGCGCCCTGTTCTTTTCCGAGTCTTTGCAACAGGACACGTTGTTCACTCGGCGCCCTGTAATCAAAAGATTCACAGAGCAACAGCATCACATTCACAGCAGAATGCGCCGATTCTGCCATACGCGTTTCGAGCGTTTCCTCGCCCTTGATCTCTGGCTCGGCATCTCTGGAGAGTCAAGCAGCTACAGTGACGTCGCACTAGCGATGATTAAGTAAGTCCCGCGTATGGCAGAATCGGCGCATTCTGCTGTGAATGTGATGCTGTTGCTCTGTGAATCTTTGCAAATAAAGGAAGCAAACACGATGTGAGTGGCCCTTCAATTTTTGGAGCACCTCTTTCTATGGATACATAACGGCCCGCTCTGGCCGTGAAGGAGCCCCACTGCCGACTGAGCAGATCTGTGCGCTGGTGATTACAGGGCGCCGAGTGAACAACGTGTCCTGTTGCAAAGACTCGGAAAAGAACAGGGCGCCAACATTGCACACTTACAGCAACCTACTATGGCTTTTTAATAATGAACTAAAGGAGATGGTGTAGCGGCTTCCACTACGGCAACAATCATACTACAAAGACCATAAAGCACTTGGTACACACGCCCAGCGGGCGGGACTTACTTAATCATCGCTAGTGCGACGTCACTGTAGCTGCTTGACTCTCCAGAGATGCCGAGCCAGAGATCAAGGGCGAGGAAACGCTCGAAACGCGTATGGCAGAATCGGCGCATTCTGCTGTGAATGTGATGCTGTTGCTCTGTGAATCTTTGCAAATAAAGGAAGCAAACACGATGTGAGTGGCCCTTCAATTTTTGGAGCACCTCTTTCTATGGATACATAACGGCCCGCTCTGGCCGTGAAGGAGCCCCACTGCCGACTGAGCAGATCTGTGCGCTGGTGATTACAGGGCGCCGAGTGAACAACGTGTCCTGTTGCAAAGACTCGGAAAAGAACAGGGCGCCAACATTGCACACTTACAGCAACCTACTATGGCTTTTTAATAATGAACTAAAGGAGATGGTGTAGCGGCTTCCACTACGGCAACAATCATACTACAAAGACCATAAAGCACTTGGTACACACGCCCAGCGGGCGGGACTTACTTAATCATCGCTAGTGCGACGTCACTGTAGCTGCTTGACTCTCCAGAGATGCCGAGCCAGAGATCAAGGGCGAGGAAACGCTCGAAACGCGTATGGCAGAATCGGCGCATTCTGCTGTGAATGTGATGCTGTTGCTCTGTGAATCTTTGCAAATAAAGGAAGCAAACACGATGTGAGTGGCCCTTCAATTTTTGGAGCACCTCTTTCTATGGATACATAACGGCCCGCTCTGGCCGTGAAGGAGCCCCACTGCCGACTGAGCAGATCTGTGCGCTGGTGATTACAGGGCGCCGAGTGAACAACGTGTCCTGTTGCAAAGACTCGGAAAAGAACAGGGCGCCAACATTGCACACTTACAGCAACCTACTATGGCTTTTTAATAATGAACTAAAGGAGATGGTGTAGCGGCTTCCACTACGGCAACAATCATACTACAAAGACCATAAAGCACTTGGTACACACGCCCAGCGGGCGGGACTTACTTAATCATCGCTAGTGCGACGTCACTGTAGCTGCTTGACTCTCCAGAGATGCCGAGCCAGAGATCAAGGGCGAGGAAACGCTCGAAACGCGTATGGCAGAATCGGCGCATTCTGCTGTGAATGTGATGCTGTTGCTCTGTGAATCTTTGCAAATAAAGGAAGCAAACACGATGTGAGTGGCCCTTCAATTTTTGGAGCACCTCTTTCTATGGATACATAACGGCCCGCTCTGGCCGTGAAGGAGCCCCACTGCCGACTGAGCAGATCTGTGCGCTGGTGATTACAGGGCGCCGAGTGAACAACGTGTCCTGTTGCAAAGACTCGGAAAAGAACAGGGCGCCAACATTGCACACTTACAGCAACCTACTATGGCTTTTTAATAATTAACTAAAGGAGATGGTGTAGCGGCTTCCACTACGGCAACAATCATACTACAAAGACCATAAAGCACTTGGTACACACGCCCAGCGGGCGGGACTTACTTAATCATCGCTAGTGCGACGTCACTGTAGCTGCTTGACTCTCCAGAGATGCCGAGCCAGAGATCAAGGGCGAGGAAACGCTCGAAACGCGTATGGCAGAATCGGCGCATTCTGCTGTGAATGTGATGCTGTTGCTCTGTGAATCTTTGCAAATAAAGGAAGCAAACACGATGTGAGTGGCCCTTCAATTTTTGGAGCACCTCTTTCTATGGATATATATATATATATATATATATATATATATAACAATACTCCGTCTCATAAACTGAAGATCTCTCCTCAAGAAACCGAAGCAAACCCAAGGTGCGGTGAAAAATAATTATTTATTTAAATATAGTAGACACCACCGCCACCATTACGCATTTCAGCCCGTTACAGGCCTTGGTCACATGATGCGCAACACAACGGATCCACCTTTTAAATATGCTTAGAGTGAGTCACATGTGCAAGTGGGGATAAATCATGGACATAGAAGTTTCCGTAACGTATACATTGTCAGTTAATCTTCACCAAACAATGCCCATCACATCTAGCAATAGCTGTAAAATACATCGTATTTACAATAAAAATACTGCATTTCGTCACAGATCCGCTAATTGCTGATTACTTCATTAAAACCATAAATAATGATATTATAATTTAAACAATTTAAAAACACACAAATGGCATGTTTTCAACAATGTTTTTGCTTAATACGGCCCAAGTGGGCCTTGCCATGAAACCACCTATTGCAATAAAGTGACTGTGCAAAATTGTGCAAATTCGTGCAAGTATACACATCTGTTGTTCAGATCCACGTCTGTGACACCTGTTTACAAATAAATATACATTGACAAATTTGTTAAAAAAATCCCAATAAATATTCTCTCTAAAAAAGTATGAACCCATTGTGCAAAAAAGTGTAAAAATGAATATCTTTCACATTAAAATTAGTGCAATTTAACGAGACAGGGATATAGCAGCATACTGTTAGAGTTGATAGAAATAACATGTTTCTTTTCCCAAAAGATGATGAATCTCCAGATTACAAGTGAGTATAAAAATCCTCACTTGCATTCAGTCCTCTAGGATTCTTACTATCCAACTCTAAAATGTATTTGGTTTCCAATCTCCTTAACAAGACCTCCCGGTTACCACCCCTTCTTAGTATAGGGATTGAGTCTACCACCAAGTAGCTGAAAGCCTCCAGCTTACTGGCATGGTGCTCCTTAAAATGACGTGCCACCGGGTAGGTCAAATCCTTATTAGTTATTGCCCGCATCTGCTGGAGTACCTGCTTGTGAACCTGCAGCTTGGTGCTGCCAACATAACGCAGGCCACAGGAGCACTCCAGCACATACACTGCAAAATCTGTCTTGCAATTAAGGTATTTGGAGATAGGAACTGGTTCAGGAAGGAATGGGGTCGAATATTTCTTTGTGTTCACTCCATATCTGCATGCTTTACATACATTGCAGCGATAAAACCCTTTTCTTGCCGATAACCATGATTTAGATTGGATCAATTCATATATATATCTCCACAAAAAGCCTCTCTTTGTTTGAAGAAAAGCACACTGGCACCTGATGGAAGTGGAGAAAAAGGCTTTTAATCCAAGTGGAAAGTTGCACAGGTAAAAATACACCTGGGCAACTTTCCACTTGGATTAAAAGCCTTTTTCTCCACTTCCATCAGGTGCCAGTGTGCTTTTCTTCAAACAAAGAGAGGCTTTTTGTGGATGTTTCAACGGGGAGCTCCGATCCCGGAACACTGACCCGCCCTGCAGGGTCTGAGGCTCATGCATTGGAGCAACTTTTGTGGATATATATATATATATATATATATATCTCAAGCTCCAAGTTGCCCCTCTCACAGAGACGCACTCCACAGTGTTTAAGGATAAATCCTTTTATTGGTAAAATGCCTCCAGACGCTGTCGATCTCTCCAGCTGTGACGTCGATGTGGCCTGACGCATTTCGAAGACTAAGTGCAAAAGTTAAGTGCATCATTAGTTTCTTTTAAAGTGAAACGTGCAAAAAATCATACAATAGATATAGAAGCAATACTTGTGTTACTCGTCATGGACAATAAAGTTTCATTACAATGTTTGCAAAAAGAGGAATATCGATAAATGTATTAAGGTTAAAAACACATATTTGTCACAGTTCAACTAGTTGTGATCATGATGCTGCACACAACGACCTTAGTATAATCATTTTAGACGCACGTTAAAGAGCCCTATAACTCAAGTTGGAAAATCAATTATAATCCAACATCGCCATTAATCAGTGGCCTCACATTTTATGACTCGTGGCTCGAACCTGATTGAACAGGAGGAATACTATTGTGAGATTTGGTATATGGCCATCAATCACCCCAGTGGGTAAAACAATTGCTCTCGCTCATTTACGAGAAAAAACTCCATCGTACCAATGGTAAATAATCATCCAAATCATGGCCCCAGTGGACAAACGAAGCATACCGCCCCCCAAGCACAGAAAGTGAGATATATGAAAACAAGTCCTGCTCAAGTGAGCAACAGTGTGGATTGTCGAAGGCAGCTCAGCATCAGTCACATACAGTGTACTCATTCTCAGAGGTGCCAATAAATCAAGCTTGCAATCGAGTGGCCGCGGCTCCAGCGTTTTCTTCTCAAGGATCTATCTATACATTGGATTTGGGTAGTGATTATTTGGGGGTGGCTACCCCGGCCGTGTGCCCGCTGTACCAAGTGGCTTGGCAACAGCCTTCAGTGTTTGTGGACTTAATATATATGATGTGATCAAGGGCATCTCACTGCCCGAAACGCGTCATACGGCTATTCTAAAATAAAGAACGGTTTCTGCCCAGAATCTGGGGTCTGTGACTCTTTCCAACCAACAGGAAGCAGGAGGGGGAGAGAGAGAGAGAGAGAGAGTGTGTGTGTGTGTGTGTGTGTGTGTGCGCGTGTGTGCGCGCTCGTGTGTGTGTGTGTAGCTACTAGTTAGTTTATTTGTGCTAAACTACATACTACTCAGTAGAGCAATGATTTGGAGAGGCATTTAATAACACCCAAACCCAACAAGAGGTGGCATGTAGGGACCTAGAGTGATTAGGTAGAAGTAAAACAAGCAAATGAACTCAATTCAGGAAGAGGGGCCCCTCATGTCCAAACAATTACGTGCATGTGCACCAATTTAGCACCTCAACAGGTTCTAAGGCTACTTCCTTCATTCATTACAAAAAAGTCTTATCTGGGATAGCAAATCTACATACATTTAGACGATTAAGCAGCTACATGTGTCTCCTATTTTCGTTGTTAGGAGCTAGTGTGCCTGCGTTTGAATAGTAAATGTAATAATTCTCTCAACAAGAGGCCAAGTGTATGAGGTTGGCTATGTAAGTAAAGCACCTATATGTTGAGCTAGTTAAGGGCAATAACAGAACTTCAAAATTATACCTATATGTTACCCTCTGATATAAAGGAGTGCGACTCTGCCTACATTTGCTGTGATAGGCACAACTGAGCAGAGGCCTGTAGAAAGTAGCATCAGATTCACACAGTTCTCTCAAGGTAAGCCTGCTGCTGGAAGGGGCTTGTGGTATTTGCCAGGTTTTGGGTCTCATTGGCTGTGTATAGAAGGGCCTGTTTTGTAGGGTGGTTAACTTCGTAGTTCTATCTAATGCCGATTTATGGCTAAATAATGGAGGCTGGAGTTTCAACGATACACAAATGTGAGCGAAAAGGTGATTTTTTAAAGAGGATTATGTCTGGGTGAGCTCTTTGGATATGGGATTTCACATGGCTGTGTGTATTTTTGTATGTTTTTGTGATGATCAGCTCTGTGTTCTGGCAACATGATCTGGGACCGAGTGTTATAACAGGGGATACATCTTTAATTGGGAGTCTGGAGCGACGTCATGATGCTCAAATGGGTTTGGGAGGCTGTATGTGAGGAGAGAACTGTTTTTTAACCTCACCTCGTTTTGAATTCAATTTGTGCTGCACTCGTGCCCAGTCGCATTTCAGGCACCTCGACTCCCCGGTCCACCGCATCAATTCCATGCTGATTGTGTGGAGGGAGATTTTCAACCTATAGACAGCAGGGGGGTATTTTTTGTACTTCCTGGTTAGGCTTCCTTGAGCGGCCATCTTGGCAGGGTGATGCTCTAGTGTTCCTTACACACCGGCCTATTTTTAGACCTCATGGCGCCGATGCGCAGCGGACAGATAGGCTGAGGTTTGCTTGACTTGCTGAGCTGCGCTAGCGCTCTGTATGAAATTGATGTGTTTTTAATACTGATAAACAGAATTGTTCAACTGTTTTTTAACCTCACCTCGTTTTGAATTTAATTTGTGCTGCACTTGTGCCCAGTCGCATTTCACGCACCTCGACTCCCCGCAACAATTCCATGCTGATTGTGTGGAGGAAGATTTTCAACCTATAGACAGGAGGGATTTTTTTTTTGTGCTTCCTGGTTAGGCTTCCTTGAGCGGCCATCTTGGCAGGGTGACGCTCTAGTGTTCCTTACACACCGGCCTATTTTTAGACCTCATGGCGCCGACGCGCAGCGGCCGCACGCAATGGGCGTGCCGCTGACGTGCCGAAAGCGCGCCTAAGGCAAGCCCGTCTGCGCCCGTCCGCAGCCGGACGGCGGCCAGGGCTAGAGATGCTGACCGTTTTTCTAGCGCCCGCTGTCACACGTACAGTCGATCAGAACTGCTGTCCCTCAGGCACCCACCTTGTGTCAACTTGCCTTTCTCGATACTCGGGGACCCTAAGGAAGTATGCTCATGCACGCACTGTGGGTTTACCCCAAGCACTAATAGTCCTACCAGACGTTATAAGATCTGTAACTCAAACTTCACTCTACTACCCACTGAAGGGAAACTAAAAGCCGGTCTGATAAATTGCAGATCTATACCCAGACACGCCTTGGACATTTTTCCGTCCATCGCAGAGAACAACTGGGACCTTCTGTTCTTGACTGAGACGTGGCTCTGAGACAATACCAACCCCGCCCTGACTCTAGCTATCCCTGAAGATTATGGCATAGTATGTGCTAACAGGCAGAGTGGGAAACAGGGAGGAGCGGTGGATATCATTCATAAAACGAGATGGGAGATTGCAACATCTAATTTTGAGCAGTTTGATTCCATCGAAGGTTTGCCCTTTTGTATCAAACTCTCTGTCTTTTTCCTGCTCAAGACTGCTGCTCTACAGACCCCCTAACCCCAGTCTTAAACACATTTCCACCCTTGCAGACTAAATCTCCCAAGCCAGCACACAATATTTCAATTTTACAATGTTAGGCGATCTGAACTTACATGTGGACGATCTTACTTGCCCGCACAGCTCCAATTTTATTTCTACACTAGCCGGTTGCAACCTAATACAACATGTATCCCATCCAACTCAGAAGGCAGGCCATACTCTCCACCTGATCTGCTCCAATCCTCCCCGATATTACAGTCCATTCTCCGCTGCCAGTGACTTGGTCAGATCACTTTTTGATCCCTTTTCAATTTCACTTGATAAGTACGGCTAGAGCCACATCTATCCCTAAAGAATATAGAAGGAATTGGAGGAGAGTTACTTCTGAGTCTCTAATGCAACATCTGAAGGACTCCAAGCCTTCTCTCTCTAACGATCTTGAGGGTCAGCATCTTAAATCTGAACAAATGGATCGGGGATGCGCTTGATCCCTTGGCCCCTCTGAAAGCAGTAAAGTCTCCTAGATCGTCCCCCTCCGCACCTTGGTACTCGGAGGAGCTTAGACTAAAAAAGTCAGAATGTAAAAAATTAGAACGCAGCTGGAGACTTACCTATTCTGTGGAAAGTAAAATATGTTATCGTGCGGCGCTTAGAGTACCGCAAATCTTCTTATTGAAAATAAGAGACTTTCTGGCCGACCGAATTAATAATACAAAAAACTCCCCCAGCAAATTTTTTTAAATTGTGAAATCGTTTGCCGACCCACTAGCACTCTCCCACACCCATCCGCCCTCACAGATCCTATGCAATAAACTCTCTGAGTTCTTCGAGGAAACAATCGCTTTGATTTACGCCTCTTTCCTGAGTCACTCGATGTCTCCCAGACGCTTAGTGACTATTATCCAGAGCACAAGCATTGTGCTCTCGGAATTTGCAGAGATATCTGTCGAAGCCTCATTGCTTGAATTGCAAATCTGAGTCTCCGAGCGATCCTTGGCCAGCCAAACAATATGGCGCCCTAGCAGAATGCCTCAATCCCCATTTAAATTCCATTTGGAACTCTTCACTCAGACAGGGTACATACCCTGTAGTTTGGAAACATGCCTTCCTCCTGCCCATATTAAAAAAACGCAAACGCTGATCCGGAAATCACTAGTAACTATAGACCTATCTCACTACTACCTGCTCCTGCGAAGGTCTTAGAGAAACTAGTGCATCAGCAATTGGCCGGTTTCATTGAGACCAACGACCTCCTCCATGACTCTCAATCCGGTTTTCGTTCCGGTTTTAGTACGGAATCAGTCCTGATTGAAATGGCTGACTCAATACGTTGGGCGGTCGATGGAGACCCTAAGGCGGTGTTATTGCTGTTAGATTTATCTGCAGCATTTGACACCGTCTCCCACTCTATTCTCTTGAATCGACTAAAGGATATAGGCATCCAGGGAGCTGTGCTGAACTAGTTATCATCTTTTTTATCTGACCGTAAACAACAGGTCCGGACCCACCCTTTCATCTCTCCCGCCAAACCCTTTAATTGGGGTGTGCCCCAGTGCTCAGCCCTGAGCCCGCTTCTTTTCATTGTTTACTTAACCCCTTCCGGCAGAGCTGATCTCCAAAACTGGGATCAAAATAACATCCTACGCTGATGATACCCAGTTATTGTTCACCTTTAGTGATGTGTCAGTTTCCACCTTTGACCCGCTAAAAGAGTGCCTTAAGAATTCGGTGGCCTGGATGGACCGCAACTTCTTAAAACTTAATGCGGATAAGACAGAGATCTTATTTTTTTAATCAACCCTCTCCTCTTTCTTCGAATTTGTGGTGGCCTGATGAATTAGGCATCACCCCTTCACCCGAGGACTCGGTCAAGAATTTGGGCATTACATGGGACAAACATCTGTCCCTATCAACGCAAGGTCAAACGGTTTCGCCCGCCTGCTTTGTTAAAATTAAAATCATCAGAAAATTCATTAACTATCTGCCCAATGCAACTCGTAAAACCGTGGTCCATGCGTTGATAACCTCTCACCTAGACTATGCGAATGGCTTATACCTGGGTCTTTCACTGGGCTTGCTCCGTAGACTTCAGATCGTTCAAAACACTGCAGCCCGATTAGTCTGCGGTATCCCGCTTTGACACCGCATCTCTCCCTATCTTCGACAGCTTCATTGGCTGCCTATTGCAAAGCGAATTGAATTTAAGGCTCTGACCTTTGCTTTTCGGGCAGAAAAAGGAAAAGGGCCTGCCTACCTAAGGAGGAGACTTCGTCCCTATCAACAATCCAGATCCTTAAGGACCAACAACAAACACTTCCTCGCCACCCCTCGGTTCTCGAAAGCCAGAATGGGAGGTAAATCTTTTGAGGTGGACGCCACTAAATGTTGGAATAAGTTACCCTCCCATTTACGCTTGATTCAGTCTGAACAAGAATTCCGCAAGTCTCTCAAAACCTGGCTCTTTAGTCGAAATGACTAGCCTTTGTACATTCCCTCGCCCTGCTCTCTGTCTTTTATAGCGCCGGGACACCCCGTTTGGGGTAGCTGTGCGCTTAATAAATACATTTATTATTATTATTATTATTATTATTATTATTATAGCTAGCACTGCCTCAGTCACCTCCACACATCAGCGGATAGGAGGCTTTATGAACCCAAGAGCATTCGTTTCGAGGATTGGCTGTCACTCTTACTGGGCCACAAGCTTTCTGCGACGCTCAACCCGGTTCTTGTGTCTAAAGTGGTACAGTTCTGGAAGGAACCCTGTGATGATAAGGGCTGCATTATGGAGAACAAACTGTGCTAGCTCTGAGGGGGTCATTCAGACTAGATGTAAAGTTATGCCTCCAAGGGGACTCTGCTCTGGGATGGCCCGCTTGCAGGGCAGGGATTGCTCTATGTCTAAATTCTGAAAAGCGTCCCGCACACATACAGCAGCAGCATGGAGCTACCCTTTGACAGCATGTTGTCCTCCACAAATGCTCAAAAACATGCCAAACCCCCTCTCACACCTGATCCCTCTCCAGAACTGATGAGTTGGCACAACAACACACCACCAGAACTGACAAGCGCAGCTGTTTGTTTTTAGTCTGGACGTCTTCAACGGGAGCACATATAGAGAAGTTACGGGCTGATTTATAACATGAAACAATCGGCCTGCATCGCCTGGTCATGCAGGGCATAAGCCCTGACAAGCAGCCATGTTAAAATAGTTTGCAAATCATGATCTTCTTCAGGATCCCCGATCTTAATTTCACACCGTGCTGATAACCAAAAAGAGGCACTCAATATTGAAGCATGACAGCGGGCACCCCACAGCTAATAAAACAAAGGTGGCAAGATTTACAGCCCTGTACTGGCAGTCGGATCAACTGGAAACATCTTGCGCTCCAGTGGAGTGTTCTTATACGAAGGAAAACGTAGTTCCTTTTCCACTTGCTAAATGGGACAAGGGGAAGGGTGCAAGTAATGAGGCACTGCTCCCGAAGGAGTGAACGACCCAGAAAAAGGAGGGACAAATAGACAAATAACTAATTTAGAAGCAAGAGTTTTTGAAGAACACTGAAAGGATCAAATTAAAAGCACTGCGCTGAGCTGAAGCCCACAAAGAAGTAAATACTAAAGTATATACAAGAGGTCTCGAATGCTCGACCTAAGAAAGACAAGTGAGTGGGAAAAGGGGTACCAAACACTGGCCAAAAAGATATCACACTGTCCATTATAACGGGGACACCTGGCATCTCTGCCGCAAGTGTTGGATAGGTATGTTCCAGCATCGTCTCACCTCTCACCACAATGTCACCTGTAACGACAGATCGGCATGCTCGTCTAAGGGTTCATTTGCCTTTTACAGCTGCATGCTTACATATTTCTCTTAGTGCAGCACGTGTTTGTGTTTCTAAAAGAGAAAAGAAAGAGGAGGCTCAAAAGAGGGAGGCAGACAACAGGGTTTCTAACAGACACCAGTAATTTCCCCTTGTAATTCCCGGTGCCCAGTGCATTCAGCTCCCGCCTGTACAACTTCTAGCTTGGAAACCAGTACCGCGTGAGGGAGAAGAGAAACAAAACCGGAGGAGCACGAAGGGGGCAGGTGGAAGAAGAGATGCTGAACCTGGGCACGGCAACAGCAGGGAAGGCAGTAAAAAAAAAACATACAGGAAAAACAGAAGCAGGCTGAAAACCCGTATCCCACAGAATTTCATGCAGCGGCTGCTCATGGGTTCCCTTCGGGGCTCCTCCCTCTTCATGCACAGTTGGCTCATCATGGAGAGCTCTTTCTATGCACTGCCCCATCTCGGAGAGCAGCTTCTTATCCAGACAGAAATAGTCACAACTCGCAAGCATTTTTAAGTAAAAGCACTACTTCATGCTTTAACTTCAAAGTTTCCTCACAAGTATCATACAACCAAACCGTCTGCCCAGCGATGAACCCTTTCTGAGCGCAATCTGTGGATGCAGGTGGCTCCTACTAAGCTGCAGCTCTTGTAAAATGGTGGGAGCACAAGGAGGAATGAGAGGGGCTGTAAGGCCTCATGCCTTTTTACAAACAAGACTTCAACAAGCCCAATTCCCCTCAAAAGTAAGCCCAAAAACCAAACAAATATCCTACCCAAAAAAGCCCAAGTGACGGTGGACATCAAAAAGAGAAAAAAGGCTAAAATAATATAAGCAACAGAGCGGGAGGCATGGCACAGGAGGCAGCACTAACACAACAGTAGCAGTAAGAGGAGGTGGGAGGGAGGAATGTTATATTTACATGTAAGCAGCTATGACATCGAAGCTGAACACAGGCAAACAGTAATAGAGCAGGAAACCAAGAAAAACATAGTCCCCCAAAGAACAGATGAAGCACCATACCCGAATGAGGCAGTACTTAGTCCCTGCTCCATGGGAGGAACGGAAGAGAAAAGGAGTTACAAAAAGGAAGGACTGACCACTAGCAAGCAAGGATTTTTTAAAGGACACTGAAACAAACAAATCAAAAGCAAGGGGATGGCTTTATTCTCACAACAGAAGCATATTTAAGTATACAAGAGGTCGTACGCTTACGCACAACCTAAAAAGTAAAACCTTTTCATGGCGCTGGTGGGCTTGAATTCTACCTCAAGTTTGTTGCATGCTAGTTGCTTCCATTTCAAAGAACTTGTTTGGGTCACACGGGACCTAAATAAAATGTAATTGCTTTGGTTGAAGTTTTATCACTCTGATTCAAGTCTTGTTACCGATTTAATATTTGAATTATTTTGCTTTGCAATAATTGCCATAATGCTAAGAAATGTTGTGGGAAGGCGTTATGCATTACATTTCTTGCTGACTTGCAGAACTTTTACACTTTTTAGCTTACTCAATCAAATGGGAATTTACCATTCTATCCTTGGAGTAGCTGGACGTGGCTGCGCCTGAAGCCTAGTTGTGGTTCAGCATGAGGTCCTGTAGGAACCTTGGGGCATATTATCAAGACAGGCGATAAAATTATCACCGCTTTAGCAGCAGAAAACTGCCGCTAAAACGGCGATAATGGGCTTGATGATATGCTCTATGGAATTCCGAATGAAGCCCATGTTAGATGTCCTTCACATCAGGATACACGTTCGGGGCACATACACGATACAGGAAACGTTAAAAAATGTGTTCATGTTTCAATCGTTGGTTAAATACTAAATCCATCAGCATAGAATGAGGACCATAGTCACAACTTCCGACATGAAAGACCGTCGGTGGTGGCCATATTAAAGGTGCAGAATATCTCACAAAAGAAGGTTCAATGCTAAACAGATGATCAATAAAGGAAGTGCTTTGATGCATGTATAATCAAATTTGAAAACATATTAACACAAATCTTACGTGGCGAACAAGAATATTACTTAATGAAAGTTATCTTACAAACTTGCAGTAAAAACACAGAAATATCCGTGTTAAGGGCAGTTTTCCTTCAGAGTCCCACTTTCATAAAAGAGAGGTACACGGTAGGTGTGCATTTATTGTAATGCACAATCCACTTTTAACCCCTTGGCTGCGGCAGGAATTCCGCCGCAGCGCTGGGGGGTGTTTGGGGGCAGCGCGGTGGGGCTGTGCTCATGACGGAGCCACTCCGTCATGAGTCACGGTTGAGCTGTGCTCATGACGGAGTGGTTTCGTCATGACTCCGCCCACGGCGCTAATCGCCCGCACAGGCGGGGAATTAGCGCCGCGTGGGAGGAGCGGCCGCCAACGGCCGCGGCATGACGGAACCACTCCGTCATGAGCACACGGCACCCGTGGCTCATGACGGAGTGGTTCCGTCATGAGCGGGGAAGGGGTTAAAAGAGAAAAGCAGCACTTCACACTTTATTTACATACAGAAGACGTTTACAGCATAACCAACATCTGTGAATGTGAGGCAGACAGCGAAGCAGTTGAGGCAGAGAAAGAAAAGGGTGAGGTGGAAAGAGAGGGGTGTGAATCAGAGAGCGAGAGGAGGGGCGAGGCAGTAAAAAGTAATGAGAAGCAGAGAGCAAAAAAAAGCATGCATGTAACCATACGAAAACACAGTGAAAAAAAAAGTCCCCAAGAAGGAAGTAACAAGCATTGGCATAGCCAATAGGTCTCGCTTTTGGGACCTTATAAGTATTTAGTTATGCAGCACAATATCCTTGGTGCAACAACATCAACTGTTGCATGGCTAAACACTTATAAGGTCCCAAAGGCGAGACCTATTGGCTATGCCAATGCTTGTTTAGTTAGTGCCATGGAGTAAGACCTCTTCAGAAAAGAAAAGGGTTTGGTAAAATACATTCTGCAAGCCATTTGGCATTTAAAAATGTAAAAGCCCCTGGTCCATGGTTTGGTTTTGGGAAAGTATTTTTGATCAATTAATCTTAGTCAAATGATGCCCTTTTGAAGTGTTTATGCAACAGAGCCATGGCTACACTTGGGATTAGTCCTAAACGTTTAGGCATCTCTTGTTATGGCATCAAGCTTCTAGGATCCTCTCACAAAACTCCCCTTTTCAGGGCTGCACACTGTGTCAAATTATTGCGTGGAGGGTGGTGATCGTGAAGCAGTGAGGCTGATCAAGGCCCATCTGACACGCTGCCAATCTTTTCTCGCCTCACTGTACTTTGACTTCCAGCTGCCAAATCCAGCTGGTGACTAGAGTACACTTCCGGATTACCATGTGTTGCCTTGTCTGGTAAGTGTGGGTCTCCTTCACTTATTACCTGCTTGCCTGCTGCATGCCCACCCTATGGGCCGCACTCGAGTTTTTCATAGCCACGCGTTCTGAAGGAGACATCCTAGATCATCTGTTGGAGAGGACCGGGGAGATGATAACTCTTTGTTTTAATGTCCTGCAGAGCGAGAAAACCACTCATATCGCAACTCCGCATGTGGCCCTCTTTTTCCAGGGCCTGCCCACATCTCCACTCACCAGATCTCTCACCGCTGTAAGCGGATTCGCTTGGCCCTAGAAGTAGCCACTATGGGGCTCTGGGAAGAACATGTCAACCCAGGCTTTTGGCAGACTCTGCTACCTGTATAAAAACTTTTGATAGCACAAGTGGGCTGAAAGGCAGACAATAGGCAAAGCGAATCAATGTTCTCCAATCTATGCTCCTAACAGAGAAATATATAAACATGGAAAAAAGACTGCTTTTTCCAGCCCCTGAATATCCTAGGAGTGCAAATGAAGGTGTTGGCAGAAATAGACAACGTCATGCGCTCATTGATTTATCCAACTCATCGAAGCCACGGGGCAAGCGAGAAGCGGTTAAACTCGAATACAAGGGGAAGCCACTGAATAGGTCTCAACCTTCCGGATTAAAGCAGGAGCGCCTTGAAGCAGCTATCATTCATAGTGTTTAAAACCCATTGGTGCGGCTGCTTCGAAAGGGGCAGGCCTCCTGACTATACATGCAGCTTCTGCTGCATTAACAGTTGGCAAATAATAATTACTTCAGGCGTTTTATGTCTTCAGTGGGGAGGAGGAAACGAAATTAAATGTTGCAAAGTCAAAAAAGGCGGCATCTCACATCAAACACTAAATTTAGCGGAAACATGGAAATGTAAGCAAGAACTGTGTGGCCCACGAGGCAGGCCTCGCGTCACTGTATTATCATTGTTTGCAAAGCAAACTGTAGCCGGGGGTACATTACGTGCCTCTTACCGTTCCATATGCAATTAGGGGAGGTGTAGCAAAATACGGCTCCTGTCCTGCAATACAGAAATCACTCTGGGTCCATCCACCTTTACAACGAGACTCTTGTTAAATATTTTAGAGGCAAGGAAGCCCTGTGTGCCTTGGCTGGGCATCGCTGACAGGGCTGTTTGGCCCTGCACCAAGGATACAATGTTTTTTTCCTAATGTGCAAACTTGTTCAGTCCAGAGTTAAATTACTTGAAACAGCAAATGAGTTCACTCACTGAACACCAGTGTGTATTTAAGTTCCCAAAGGCTGTTATATTTTAGTCGGAGGCTTTTTCCTTATAATTGTAAGTCTCAGAAAATACATTTTTCAAGTTTCTCAGTTACTGGCTCCAAAAAGCACCACGCTGCGTGCTAATGCAATAAGCATTTTTTGCAGTTAACTATTCAAATATGTTGTGGTACATGTTACATTGATTTTAGTCAAGCTATAAAATAAAAATAACATCGTTGTATCGTTCGTTTTCTCACACTACATATTATAATGCTACAAGTGTAATTCTGGCATATAATTTTAATAAATAATATGGTTGCGTCAAGTTGCTAGGTCATTACATGTGAGTAGTTGACTCCGAAGGCTCCGCTGCCTTTCAGGTTGTCACTGGCTGGTATATTTAACCTGCTTGTACTGGGTAGACCTGCAGGCACATCCTGGCTACATGAATTAATGATTAGAAATGCGTGGTGTCTGATAAACCCATAACGACTTTAATTAAATAATGCTCACATTAAATATTTAGGAACCAAAACTTCCTGAATCGCAGCTGGGGCTGCTATATGCATCATTGCAAGCGTTGCAGTGAGTGGTGTTCACTGGAAAATTGTAACTTGAGAAAGAGATATTTATTTGAATTTAACAGTGCAAAAAGCAGATCAAAACAACGATACAATCTTTTTATGCATAGCTGTAAAAATAAAAGTGGCTCAATAACATGTTATTTTGAAAAAGTGCACTAATTAACATACACTCACCCATGTATTAATACTGCAGTGAATGGGTGCAATTCCGTGTTATTACCATAGTACAGAGAAACCTATATGGGAAAAATAATGTTTACCTACTCACTAACTGTATTCTGTATTGATTGACTCGGTATATTTGATAGATGAGGACCAAGAGGATAGGCCTTTGAAGCCTAATTGTTTCATCCCTTAATTCCAATAGTTCACGGTTTTCGTTGATGTTCAACCCAGCACACAAGGCAATAGGAGGGGGACTAGGATTAGAGCGGGGGCAGTTCCATGTTTGGCATTCACCACAGCTTGGAGTTGTCCTGGACTATGAAATGTACAGAAGAGAAAAGAATCCCAAAGAAAGCATGATACTGATGGAGCCCGCAAATGCCACAAGTGTAGCCTTAAGGTAAAGCTCTAGATGAGGCTCGTTTGAAAAGCATCGACAAAAATACAGGCAGGCCAGAGAAAGTGAGCTTCACAGCAGAGACTCAGCAGCTACCAAAAGACAGAAAGTGCCTTGTATACTTCGAGTCATCCTGTATGTCGTGTGACCACAGACTGTTAGTGCACAAAGTGGATCTTGTGTCACTCCTATGTAGCATCCCACCCACCTCTTTGTGAAACATAAAGCAGAACAAGGTCATCGCTACCAAGCATGAAGACGAGGCTATCAGAACAAGCGGCCGTACGGCCGCGAAAGTGAAAGTAATGCGGTCAAGCGCGGCGCGTGCGCCCGCGCACATGCACTGTAGCTCTAAGCTGGCCTGGTAGCACTTTTTGGAGCCCTCTCAATAAGTCTCGCCAGACCAGCGCATGCGCTGGGTCAGGCGAGACCTAAAAAGCGGAAGCAGAGAGGTCCTGGGGCAATGCCCTAAAGCCTACAAAGTACGTACAACAGATCTTCCAGACAGCGCAATCGCTGCCTAGGCTCGACCTAAAAGCTGCAGACAAATGAACACAGGTAAAATCAAAGCCTTAAGATAAGGAGAGACAAATGGATACCCATTTACTAGCTGATTTGTACAGAGTGAAATCACCTGGATAAATTGCAGCTTCCCCGCATAAATTGTGTGATCTTGTGACCTGGCTTTTCAACGAAGCACCGCGAACATCCAAGACCGGCGTGCCCTCCTCTCACCCCCACCCCCCGCAGCGCCTTGAGACCCTTCGGGTGTGTAGCTGCGCTTTAAAAAAAACATGATTGATCTTAGGCAAATATTTTATTTCACAAAAACTTCTTTTTTTTCATTATTGTGAATGAGAACACTTTAAATATGTGAGTTCAGAATACCAGCTGTACAAAAATCTATTGTGTTTGATTTAATAGACTATAATGTTGCTCTATAATATTCTGGGACATGTAAGGGTTTAACAGGCTCTTAGTTCACTGGTGGTTCGTGTTTAAAAACTATCACTTAATAAGCACTTCACAGTGCAGTGCTATAAGGTGACATATCAATGTCAAAGCTTTCACATGTTAAATACATGCACTGTTTGAATTCTGAGGAGACTTTATCATATTTTACGTGATGTTTGTTGTATGATTTACATAGCAAACCTTTTCAGGGCTCGGCTCATGTGTGGGCTCGAAGAGCCGAGCCATGCCCTTGGCTCACCTCTGGCTCGGCTCTCCTTGTTAATTTGTTGGCCTTCCCACCTGTAGGAGCAGCTCTTCTTGGCACATGGGTTGGTGTTCAGTTCGGTTTTTTCAACCATCGTCTGCGGGATCCTCACAATCAAGGGCCATTGCAGGGGACACTCAGTTTGGCTGCGTGCACAACGCTGGTTTCCCTCTTGCACTGTGTGTGCTGCCAGTCTGACATCAGTGCCCCTCAAGAACGCGAAAGGGGTGCACCCTTGCACATTGTACGAATTAAAAATGGTCCGATATGGCCAAAATGTTTCTGCAGCATGTCTTCATACTTTGTTCTGTGGAACTCCTGCACTGAAGTAGCGGCGAGACGGGGAACTTTGACAAATGCTAAATCCTGAAAGTACAGATGGCAAGGAGCTCGGTGTTCACTCAGGTCTGGGGCGGGTCTGTGCTAAACCACGTGTGAGAGCGTTTTACCTCACACAGTGCTCATTTGCATATTTTCTAGACGCAAATCTATGCAAATCACATGAAGCGAAATACTGGTCTCCTTTTCATTATATGGATTTGCAGTGGGTGGGACGGATGGTGGTATTAGTGTTTGTACCTGCTTGACTAGGTTTATTCTTTGGCTGTTGGTCCAGTATCTAGGGGTCACTTTGAAAGTCATTGTTTTGTGTTCTCGAGGCAGATTAAGCTCGACTGCGCACATTTCAGAGAGGGGTTGCTTGCTGAATACTTCTGTATTCGGAACACTGCAGGATTGGTGGATGGGCGAGACTGCAGCTTCTGTTGCTGAGGTGGGGGAACCTCTGGGCAGGTCCTATTCTTTGTGTGTCTCATTGCTGCTACAAGTGTACTACACTACAGCCACATACAACATCTCGTGCTTCATTGTGCTTATGTTGTGGGTGCTCCAGGTTGGAGACTGAAAAGCATCACCTCACACAAGGTCACGAACACAGGCCCTGTTGTCCTTTGTCAAACGCTGGTTATTCGATTCCCTCTCTCACTGGGTTCTTAGGAGCAGAACCTGGCCACAGTCAGCCCTTCAGCGGCATCGGGATCTCACCGGCCGCAGGAGCTCCCAGGCGGCGCACATCAGTTTCCTCAGGGGCCGCGTGGCTCGTTGCGTCATGGCTACAGTGGAGACTTCTGCTGGGCGACCTCTTCCAGGTGTTGGCCTGAGATTGAGGCTCGCTCCAGCACTCTGGTGGTGACTCGGTTCACAGCATGTCTCGCACCAACACCAACACTCCAGTGAGTACTTGCAGGTTCTTCATGAAGTCGACAGCCACATACCCCCAGATGATGATTCTTTGGCGCAGCGGATGCAGGGGAGCTGTCTGCGGCACAGGGAGCACTAGGTGACAACCTCAAATCTTTACAAGCCACTATCGGGGCACTTATCAGGGCCACATAATCTTTAGGACTGGTGCTGACCCAACGGCACACTTGGGAGGCACAGAGACAGCCATCAGGTGCTTACCTGGCTTAAGTCGGACCTACTGCATGAGCACACCACTCCAGGTGCCTGGTGTGTAGGATGGAGACAAATGAAGACTTGCTTAGTGAGGCGCTGTAAGACAGACTGTACCCCAGGGTCAATTACACCAGTCCCTTCCATGATCCGCTCCACATGCAGAGTTGGTGCTTCCTTCCCTCACTCACAGATAGGATATCTTGGTACCAAGTAGCGTTCGCTAGTTCCTCCACCAGCGCGGACTCCAGGAGATGTTCCCTAGTCTCTGGGGAGTTGGCTGTCAGCGCAACACCAACATTTACTTAATAGTATTCCCAAAATACTCTGCACAGTGCACTCTCCTCGATATAAGAGGCCACAACAATGAACAGCGATGGATCTTGAGCTCCCATTTTTATACCACTTTCACCAATGGAGGATGCGCATTTCGTGACTGCTTCCTTGGAACCAGTTTGTGTCAGTTCTTCTTTCATGTGTCCTGGCCAGGCCACACTCCAGCACTGCCTCTGTCTGCAAGGGTGCTCTGCCTAGCAGGACAGTCTCCACGTGGAGTGCCCACCACAGAAATACAAAGAGGTGAGAGCAGGCAGCACCCAGCTATTTATAACCTCTCCTCACAGACATCAGGAAGAGAGATAAGAGGCTCACTGTTGCCCTTCAAAGGGCTCCTTTTCCCTAACAGCAAATACTGCAGGCCTCACCCTGTGCACCATGCCTGCTGGCAACTGCATTCAGAAGGCCTGATTTATTCAGTCAGAAACATGAAATATCCTGTCTGCCGTATTACAGGTGCATTAACCTATGGCACTTGTAATAAGGTGTAAGGGATATCCGTGAAGTTTGTGACAGAGTAACCTGTCTGCCAAATTCTAAATCGGGCCTAGAGTCATTTACAGACCAATGTATCAGTAAGTGCGTTGGCATTTACGAGGAAAGCCTGTCTTCTTTTTCCTCACCGTAGTGGTTGGAGGCCACCCTCACATCTAGGAGATGCCAGCAATACACATATGCTGTCTGGAGAACCATCCTCTCCTCCATCTTGTACTCTGGTCTAGGAGGTAAGAAGTGCGCCTGAATGCATAGTTGGGAGAGCAGTGCACCCGAGTGTAGAGATTGGTGAGCAGTGCACCTGAGTGCAGAGTCGGGTGAGCAGTGTGCCTGAGTGCAAAGACGACTTAGCAGGTGAGCAGTGTGTCTGAGTGGAGAGTCGAGTGAACAGGGTGCCTGAGAGCAGAGTCAGATGAGCAGTGGGTCTGTGGGCAGAGTCGGGTAAGCAGTGTGTCTGAGTGCAAAATCAAGTGAGCATTGTGCCTGATTGCAGAGTCGGTGGGCAGTATTCCTGAGTGCAGAGAAGGGTGAGCAGTGTGCCTAAGTGTAGAGACGGAAGAGCAATGCGCATGAGTGCAGATATGCGTGAGCAGTGCGCCTGACTGGAGAACCGATGAGCAGTGCGCCTGAGTTCAGAGCTGGACGAGCAGCGTGCCTGAGTGTAGAGATGGAAGAGCAATGCGCATGAGTGCAGATATGCGTGAGCAGTGCGCCTGAGTGGAGAATCGATGAGCAGTGCGCCTGAGTTCAGAGCTGGACGAGCAGCGTGCCTGAGTGTAGAGATGGAAGAGCAATGCGCATGAGTGCAGATATGCGTGAGCAGTGCGCCTGAGTGGAGAATTGATGATCAGTGCGCCTGAGTGGAGAATTGATGAGCAGTGCGCCTGAGTTCAGAGCTGGGTGAGCAGCGTGCCTGAGTGCAGAAAGGGTAAGCAGTTGCCTGAGTGCTGAGAGGGATGAGCAGCGTGCCCAAGTGCTGAGACTGGTGAGCAGTGTGCTGAGTACAGAGAGGAGTCAGCAGCGTGCTTGAGTGCAGTCAGATGAGCAGTGCGCCTGAGTTCAGAGCTGGGTGAGCAGCGTGCCTGAGTGCAGAAAGGGTAAGCAGTTGCCTGAGTGCTGAGAGGGATGAGCAGCGTGCCCAAGTGATGAGACTGGTGAGCAGTGAGTCTGAGTACAGAGAGGAGTCAGCAGCGTGCTTGAGTGCAGTCAGATGAGCAGTGCGCCTGAGTTCAGAGCTGGGTGAGCAGCGTGCCTGAGTGCAGAAAGGGTAAGCAGTTGCCTGAGTGCTGAGAGGGATGAGCAGCGTGCCCAAGTGCTGAGACTGGTGAGCAGTGTGCTGAGTACAGAGAGGAGTCAGCAGCGTGCTTGAGTGCAGTCAGATGAGCAGTGCGCCTGAGTTCAAAGCTGGGTGAGCAGCGTGCCTGAGTGCAGAAAGGGTAAGCAGTTGCCTGAGTGCTGAGAGGGATGAGCAGCGTGCCCAAGTGATGAGACTGGTGAGCAGTGAGTCTGAGTACAGAGAGGAGTCAGCAGCGTGCTTGAGTGCAGTCAGCTGAGCAGTGTGCCTGAGAGCAGAGTCGAATAAGCAGGGTGCCTGTTCTAAGCCAGTATTACAGAAAGGCCTGGCTGAAACATGTAGACCACCCACTGGATGCAGGAGTCCCTAACTATTACTCCACCTACATCCATTGCCTTGCTTTTACTGCCATCAGAGGCCCAGATATTAAAGACAACCCTCTGGGTACTGGGACCGCTGAATAGCTTTTAACCTTTCACTTTCACATCACCTTCACGGCACACTCAGTAAAATACCTGCTCCGCTGTAACTCAGGCATTGAAGCACACCCGGGACACATTCAGTGTCACTGGGTGGGCCCGATGATGAGGCATGCCACCAACTAGGCTGGTGGGTGAGGGCTTTATAAGGAAATCAAACGGTTCCTTTTCCTTTTTCATACAGTCCTGAGTCCTGTATCACATAAAATTAGGCTAGTCCTCTCTTGATTATATATAACATAGCCATGGGAACTGCTAAGAGCCCCCTTTTAAGAAATATTAAATACAAGAGATTTCACAAGCACAGCACAAGCGCTGTGCAGGCAAAACCTAACAAGCATTGGCATAGCCAATAGGTCTCGCCTTTGGGACCTTATAAGTGTTTAGCCATGCAACAGTTGCATAACTAAATACTTATAAGGTCCCAAAAGCGAGACCTATTGGATATGAAAAGCAGCCGTGTGGCCGCGAAAGTGAAAGTGATCGCAATCACGATCAAACATCAAAGCGGCCGTGCGGCCGCAAAAGTGAAAGTAATCGCGGTAAAGCGCGCGCACCCGCGCACATGCACTGTAGCTCTAGGCTGGCCTGGTAGCACTTTTTGGAGCCCTCTCAATAAGTCTCGCCAGACCAGCGCATGCGCTGGGTCAGGCGAGACCTAAAAAGGAGACAGGAAATAAATCACCATCTACCTGGGCATCTAAGGTCTAAACAAAATAATAGCCGTGCTTGAAAGATAATACATAAAAATAATATTAAAATACCACTGAAAGCTTTATCACAGAAGCCAAAGGAACTGCTTGTAAGCTGATGTGAACAGTGTGCACAGTCTTTGTGTGGTCACTAAGAGTGATGAGAGCCAATGGGTGAAGTGAGCAGACCCAGTGCCCCATGTTGTGTGCTGTGGTGGGCGAAAGCAAAATGAAAATAACAATTCATCAGACCATTGAATTAAGCGCAATGACCAAAAGCTCCTGAATGTATGCATATTATGTATTATTTCTTATTAGAAAAGAATTGGGTGAGACGCAATAGAAGTCGCAAAGGCCAGACCTAAAAACAAGAAAGACACATAAAAACAGTACTCTTACTGATAATGATCGGAGGGATTCATTTATGAATTAGGGTGCAGCTAAATTTTTTGGTACATTATTTAATTGTATCAAAGCCCTGGAGAAGCGCCACTAATTGCAGACTATCGTTTGCAAAACATGTATTGGCAATTAATTATTTATTGGAAATAAGGCTGTTCTGATACTTTATTATAGAATATATAAAATAAACAATTTTGAAATCCACACATCACTTGTCTAATTAACAATGCATGTTGTGCCCTCTGAACTCATAAGTCTACAACCCCTAAGAGCACAGCGATGGCCAGCAGAGGTGACACAGTGTTGGGAGGAGGTGAAGTAACTAGCATGACTAGTGCGCCTTGCCGCTGAGTCCATCTTGGTTATTGATCCCTATGTGAACACTGGGGTGCTTTATCTGTACATTACAAGAATGGCGGCTCTTCCCGAGGGACAAGAACAGGACCTAAACGCTGCAGCTGGCACTAAGTGCTGTGCAGCTGTAAATATCCAGATGTGGGCAGGGGCTCTTACTGGCCCTGGAAATAGATGTGTCCAATGTTGGAGCCACCTAGGCTCTAAACCTCATGTCACCTGGAGCACACTGGCTCCTGACGTAATTATGCGCAACTTAGTGAAAAAAACGGCCCCTAAGTCACTGGGCCCTCTGGGACTCTCTTATGCCTCAAAGAAACTTGCCCCCAAGCGTTGCAGCAGCCCGCAACTGCGGCGCCACTGTGAAGATCAGCCCCACATGGGGGGCACTGAAAACTGCTCACGGGCCTCTCTGGCCCTTTGTGAGACCGGCCTCACGGCGTTGCCCTCTCCATCACCCAGCCAACCTGCAACCACCCTCAAGACACGACATCTCCGACTCCGGCCGCCCCAGCCACCCCCGATCCGCGGGCCGGCCAGAGGCCTGACAGACTCAACACCCTACCACGCATGTCCAACTGAGGGAGCGGGAACCCTCGAGCCAGACCCAGAGGCGCCAGCCCAGTCACACCTCGGGTCGCCTTCCCCGGGAGGACTTGATCGGCCACCAGGCCCCTGGGGAGCAGGCGCCTCCCCTGCCGAGCGTCTGGGGTCCCTCCCAGACCCACCTGAAAAGACCAAAGAAGTGAGCGGCAGGAAATCCCGCCGAACCCCCTCCGTCACCCCAGTCCCCCCTCTGCGAGCACTCCGGACTTCAAAGAACCAGCGGAGTATAACAAGGGGTGCCGGAGAAGCAAGTGCAGAGAAGACCTGGAACCATCCGAGCCTGCAGACGCTGTCGCGGCTCCTGAATGCTGAAGTTACCTGGGCCTGCTGAGTGACTCACAGCCTCTTGCTATTGAACCATCTGAGCCCAGCGGACGAGGTCGCGGCTCCCGAACATTGAACCACCTAGGCCTGCTGAGTGACTCGCGGCCCCCAGCTATTGAACCATCTGAGCCTGCTGACGGAATCGCGGCTACCGAACTCCGACCACCTGTGCCTGCTGAGAGACTCGCGGCGCTCCCCCTTGAGGACGACTCAGTAAGAGATCGCCCAGAGACACGACACCCTCCAGCTCGAGGATTGTGAGCTTTCCGCAGGGTATTTCGCAGAGACCCTATCTTGAAAGACTGTCCCGCTACCCCCATTCCCCCCGACCGATTGGTGGTACGTTGTGCCACTGCTGTACTGCTTGCATCTTGGATCATAAAGATCCCTTGAAATCATCGATAAAAGAACCTATCGTCTTACAAAGAATACGTGTGGTGTCACTCTGTTCGTAGTGTATCTCAGGGTGTGCGCGCCTGGTTCGGCCTACTTGGGAGAGGTGGGTCAAAGGGGTGGGCAGGACGTGTATCGAACCCCCCTCCGGCGAACGCCTTTCCAACATTTGGTGGCAGACGACGGGATCCGAGCCGACACCGAAAGAAAACGTGCAATGAACGACTGACGCACTACCAAACAGAGATGGAAGGAGAAACCTCCCTGGGTGCCGCAGGTACCGAAATAAGCTCACCGTTCAGAGAGGATCAATTGGACTATTACACGCATAGAGAATTAAAACAGTTTTGCAAAGACCTTGGCATCGCTACCACCGGACTAAGCACAAAGGAAGACTTCCAGAAAGTACTGAAAACCTGGGTCGAGACGGGGGCGTCCCCGACCCAAACGGAAGGAGACTCGACCCATGAACCACCAAGCATCCCGGCGAGAAACAACGGGCCAGAGGGGAACCTGTCCCCCGAGGAACTAGCGGACCGAGAGAGAAGCCGCAACCACGAACTTGAACTGGCAAAACTAAAAATCGAGGGAGAAATAAAACTGGCAGAAAAAAAGTTGGCCGTCGAGCAGCTACGGCTACAAGGGGAACTCGAAGAGAAGAGACTCCAAAGGGAGCACGACGAAAAGAAACTCCAGCTAGAACATGAACGCGGCCTGAAGGAGATTGAGTGGCGGTCTAGAAACGAAAAATCACAGCCACCCGGGAATCCACCGTCCGCTCCCACCGGGGAAACCAAAGTTCACATCCCCAAGGATGTGGTAAGAGAGTATTACAAGAACGATGATATCCAGCAGTGGTTTAAGGCCTACGAAGTCGCCAGGACCTCTCACCGAGTCCCGCAGAAGGATTGGGGGGCTGGCCTATGGGGCCGGTTCTTAAGCGAAGGAAGAGACACTCTGCTAGATCTGCCCTCCACGGTCATGAACTCCTACAGCCACATGAAGGAAGCCCTCGTGGGCCGGTACGGACTCACCCCCGAAATGTACCGACAACGGTTCCGAGATTGCAAGAAGATACCGGGCACCACGTGGGTAGAATACGTGAACTTTTACAGCCGAGCCTTGGACGGGTGGATCAAGGGCAGCAAGGTCTCCACCTTCGAAGAACTGTTCGATCTGATTGCCTGGGAACATTTAGCGGCCAATTGCTTTATAGAACTGCGCCAGCATCTCCTGGACAGTAAACTCACCGACCCTCGGAAGCTGGCCGCTGAGGCTGATCGTTGGGTGAACACCCGGGCCACCCGGGGCCCCGTGGGGGACTACGGCCGCCACAGTCAAGGCCCCCCCCCGCCAGAGGGGCGGAGGGAACCACGGCCGACCAAGAGACTTCCCGGGGGGGTCCTCAACCAGCCCCCCCAGCAGCCCAACAGCGGCGGGTTCGGCACCGTCCCCAGCAAGCACCGGAGCCCCAGGACGACCAGGTCCACGAGCTAGGATCACCTGCTTCCGCTGCCAACAGCCAGGACACTACGCCAATGACCCACAGTGTCCCCAGTATCAGCGAACCACAACGACCAACCCCACGGCCCGGCAGATGGCCTCCGTGGCTCTGGGGGAAGAGATGGAAGACTCCGAGGAATGGGAACCGGCGGCCAAGGCCCTGGTCTCCCTTGGTGATCGAAAAATGGTCCCCGGGACACCCTTGCCCGCCAACACAGAAAAATACCGACAGCAGGTGACCATCAACGGCCACCGAGTCGAGGGCCTTCGCGACACCGGGGCGAGTGTCACCGCGGTCCACCGCAGCCTAATTTCAGAAGACCAGATCCTAACCGGGGCCCTCTGTCCGGTCGTATCCTCCGACAATTCTGAGAGCCTCTGCCAGATGGCGCTGGTGCCCTTCGAGTGGGGAGGGGTCTCCGGAGAACTGAAGGTAGCGGTCCGGACATCGCAGCCCGTAGACTGCCTCCTGGGCAACGACCTGGAGAGTTCCCCGTGGGGGCAAGTAGAACGAAGGGCCCACCTGGAGATGATGGGCCTACCAGAATGGGTCTGCGCCACCACGCGCTCCATGACCGCACGATTGCCTCTATCCGAGGGCGATGAAGCCCCCTTACCGAACACTATTCCTGAGAGCCGGGACACCCTACCAGAAGCAGACAACCCTTCTTCAGAGGGAGAAGAAGACACTAACCCGGGGGAAGGACCGGAACCTTCCGCCCCAGAGGCCCTGACGGAGCTCGAAGAACTGCCCGAGATGGCTCAGTGGCGCTGTGAGGGGGGGCCCTCCTGTGAGGAGTTCTGCCAGGAACAGGCCACCTGCCCCTCCCTCGGGGGACTCAGACAACAAGCCGAAGCCCAGGCCGCCGGTGACCGAACCGGAACCCATTGGATCTATTGGGACAATGGCCTCTTATACAGCGAGCAAAAGTCCGCCGAGCTAGGCGCAGCACGGGTACTGGTGGTGCCCCTGCGGTTCCGGAGCCTCCTCCTGGGCCTGGCCCACGATGTACCCTTGGCAGGACACTTAGGCCAAGACAAGACATATCAGAGATTGGTTACCCACTTCTATTGGCCAAAGATGCGAGCGAATGTAGAAGTACACTGCAAATCCTGCCTCACGTGCCAGGGCAGTGGGAAGAGTGGCGGAAAACGCAAAGCTCCCTTACAACCGTTCCCCGTTGTGAGTACCCCGTTCGAGCGGGTCGGCATCGACATCGTGGGACCCCTGGATCCGAAGACCGCCCAGGGCCACAGATTCATCCTTGTCCTGGTGGACCATGCCACCCGCTACCCCGAGGCCATCCCCCTCCGCACCGTGACGGCTCCCGTGGTGGGCCGGGCTCTCATGGGGATCTTCTCCCGTGTCGGATTTCCCTGAGAGGTTGTGAGTGATCGCGGCACTAACTTTATATCCCGCTACATGAAGTCCCTGTGGCAGCAGTGCGGAGTCACGTATAAGTTCACGACCCCCTACCACCCCCAGGGCAATGGCCTAGTGGAACGCTTCAACCGAACCCTAAAGGGAATGATCCTGGGCCTCGAAGAGACCCTGCGCCGGAAATGGGACGTCCTCCTCCCTTGCCTCCTGTTCGCATACCGAGAAGTCCCCCAAAAGTCTCTGGGGTTCAGCCCCTTCGAACTGCTGTACGGACATCCCGTCCGAGGGCCCCTGAGCCTAGTCAAAGAGGGCTGGGAGACAAGCCCCCGGGGGACACCCCCTGATGTGTTCCGCTACATCCTGGCGCTCCGCAACCAGACAAGCAAGTTCAGAGAACTCGCAGAGGCTAACCTCGAGGCCAGCCAAGAAGAAATGAAGCGCTGGTATGACCAGAACGCAACCCTGGTCGAGTTCCAGCCGGGCCAGCAGGTTTGGGTCATGGTCCCGGTGAAACCCTGCGCCCTACAAGACAAATGGACTGGTCCCTTCAAGGTGGTCGAGCGGAAGAGCCAGGTCACGTATCTGGTCGACGTACAGTCCCCACGGAACCCCCTCCGGGTCCTCCACGTGAACCGTCTCAAGCCCCACTTTGTGAGGACGGAATTAAGTTTGCTACTGGCCACCGATGATGGGGCGGAAGAAGACACCGAGCCCCTGCCCGACCCCCTGTGCGCTAAAGACCTGGATGGTTCCGTGGAGGGAGTGAGACTTTCGACCACCCTCACCCCCCAGCAGTCCGACGACTGCCGCCAGCTGCTCAGACAATTCGCAGACCTCTTCTCCCTCATTCCAAGGGTCACCGACTGGTGTGTCCACGACGTGGACACCGGCGACAGCCCGCCTGTGAGACACCGAGCCTACCGGGTGCCTGACCGGGTCCGCACCTGCATCAAGACGATGTACAGAAGATGCTCACCCTGGGAGTAATCGAGCCCTCCGACAGCCCCTGGGCCAGCCCGGTGGTTCTGGTCCCGAAGGCGGCTTCCCCAGGGGTCGCACCCGAACTAAGATTTTGTGTGGACTATCGGGGGCTTAATGCGGTCACCCGAGCATACGCTCACCCTATTCCCCGCGCCGACGAGCTCATCGACCGCCTGGGGGCCGCCCGGTTCCTCAGCACTTTCGACCTGACCTGCGGATACCGGCAGATTGCTCTCACGGAGGGAGCGAAAGAACGCTCGGCCTTCTCCACGCCAGATGGCCACTACCGCTTCAGGGTCATGCCGTTCGGGATGAAAAACGCCCCAGCCACGTTCTAGCGGTTGGTGAACAAGGTCCTGGCCGGACTCGAGGAGTTCAGCGCCGCGTACCTTGACGACATCGCCGTATTCAGCTCTCAATGGCACGAGCATCTCCAGCACCTCCGACAAGTACTAAAGGCCCTGCGCCAAGCAGGCCTAACAGTGAAAGCCAGCAAATGCCAGCTCGGGCAAGGCTCCGTGGTCTACCTGGGGCATCAGGTGGGCAGCGGCCAGGTCGCCCTCCTCCAACCGAAGATCGACGCCATCAAGTCCTGGGAGCCCCCCACCACGCAGACGGAGGTCCGGGCCTTCCTGGGCCTTACGGGGTACTACCGGAGGTTCATTAAAAATTATGGTAGTATCGCGGGGCCCCTCACGGAGTTGACCTCCAAAAAGCTCCCAAAGAAGGTGCAGTGGACCACCCCGTGCCAGCAGGCGTTCGACGCCTTGAAAACCGCCATGTGCACCGCCCCCGTACTCAAGGCCCCCGACTACTCCCAAGAGTTTGTGGTCCAGACCGACGCCTCCGAACAAGGCATCGGGGCCGTGCTCTCGCAGTTCGACGACAAGGGCATTGATCAGCCCATAGCCTTCATCAGCCGAAGGCTGCTGCCGCGAGAGCAGCGTTGGAGTACTATAGAACGAGAGACCTTTGCCGTAGTCTGGGCCCTCAAGAAACTACGGCCCTACTTGTTCAGGACCCATTTCCGGGTACAGACGGACCACCGGCCCTTGCGGTGGCTAATGCAGATGAGGGGGGAGAACCCCAAACTACTACGATGGTCCATCTCTCTCCAAGGGATGGATTTCACTGTCGAGCATCGCCCCGGGACGGATCATGCCAACGCCGACGGCCTGTCCCGGTTCTTCCGCTTCGGCGAGGAGAACCCCCCAGTGGATGGGTAGTTCTCCACGCCTTTCAGCTGGGGGGGACGCGTGTGAGACCGGCCTCACGGCGTTGCCCTCTCCATCACCCAGCCAACCTGCAACCACCCTCAAGACACGACATCTCCGACTCCGGCCGCCCCAGCCACCCCCGATCCGCGGGCCGGCCAGAGGCCTGACAGACTCAACACCCTACCACGCATGTCCAACTGAGGGAGCGGGAACCCTCGAGCCAGACCCAGAGGCGCCAGCCCAGTCACACCTCGGGTCGCCTTCCCCGGGAGGACTTGATCGGCCACCAGGCCCCTGGGGAGCAGGCGCCTCCCCTGCCGAGCGTCTGGGGTCCCTCCCAGACCCACCTGAAAAGACCAAAGAAGTGAGCGGCAGGAAATCCCGCCGAACCCCCTCCGTCACCCCAGTCCCCCCTCTGCGAGCACTCCGGACTTCAAAGAACCAGCGGAGTATAACAAGGGGTGCCGGAGAAGCAAGTGCAGAGAAGACCTGGAACCATCCGAGCCTGCAGACGCTGTCGCGGCTCCTGAATGCTGAAGTTACCTGGGCCTGCTGAGTGACTCGCGGCCTCTTGCTATTGAACCATCTGAGCCCAGCGGATGAGGTCGCGGCTCCCGAACATTGAACCACCTAGGCCTGCTGAGTGACTCGCGGCTCCCAGCTATTGAACCATCTGAGCCTGCTGACGGAATCGCGGCTACCGAACTCCGACCACCTGTGCCTGCTGAGAGACTCGCGGCGCTCCCCCTTGAGGACGACTCAGTAAGAGATCGCCCAGAGACACGACACCCTCCAGCTCGAGGATTGTGAGCTTTCCGCAGGGTATTTCGCAGAGACCCTATCTTGAAAGACTGTCCCGCTACCCCCATTCCCCCCGACCGATTGGTGGTACGTTGTGCCACTGCTGTACTGCTTGCATCTTGGATCATAAAGATCCCTTGAAATCATCGATAAAAGAACCTATCGTCTTACAAAGAATACGTGTGGTGTCACTCTGTTCGTAGTGTATCTCAGGGTGTGCGCGCCTGGTTCGGCCTACTTGGGAGAGGTGGGTCAAAGGGGTGGGCAGGACGTGTATCGAACCCCCCTCCGGCGAACGCCTTTCCAACACCCTTTAAACAAATTGGCCCACAACGTTGGAGCGGCCCCCTATCAGGCGGGGGCCACTCAGGGAATGACGCTGCCATGCCCCCTGCCCAGCCCTCACTTACCGGGCTCCTACGCAGGGGGGACTTCTCTCTTGGCCGTTACTCCTCTTGCTTTCGCCCAGCAGCCCAGCTCTCCATACGCGGGGGGCAGGCACCGGCAATGTGCCTCGAGCCCCCCTCCGCCTTCAACCTCTTCTCATGGGAGCCCCGCACAGGCAGGCGCCATCTTCAGCCTCCAGGTGGCTTTTTCTTCACCCGGGCCCCCTCCTGGGACCCAGCGCTCCTCTCTCCTGCTCAGGGAGGCGGGGTGAGCTCCCGTCCTCCCTCGTGCCATAAGCTCCGGGGCTCCCATCGGCTCACGGGAGCCCCGCACCGACGCGGCACAGCTTCCGGTCCTGCCACGGCCCCGTCCACGTCACAGGCTGACTCGCCTGACTTCCGGGCGGCAGGGTAGCAGCGGCGGTTTCAGCATAGCGAGGGGTAGGCTCCCTCTTAATCAGCGATCTAACGCGGGGTGGGCATCCACCTAAAATCATGTATATAAAGCGGGGTGGGCACCCACCATCATAAAGAAAGCAAACACCAGCGGGGTGGGCACCCACAACTGAAACAGCAATAAGCGGGGTGGGCACCCGCCGTTTCCTTCGTGTACGGGGGAATCCCTCACGCCGGGATTCCCTCTTGAAAGGGCTGCAGTGCCGCGCTGCCAAGCCCACGCTATCTCCTCCATTCAGAATCAAGCGCTCACAGGATGCTAGGAGCACAGCAGAAAGTCCTTGGTAGATCCAGGAAACAGCAAAAAGGTCCCAAAAGTCCATCAGGCATCCAGGGGCTGGGCAGGGCCCAGGGAGGCAAGCCTTCCCCTGGGCCCCAGCAGCAGCACGCCCCTGGCAGATTCGAGTCCAAGAACAAGAACATTTTCATGGGGTCACAGCCCCTCTTTTATACACAGAATCCTTTGTCTCCAAAGGTGCAGGGAAGGGGCGAACCAGATGCAACTGGTTCCTGAGCACTTTGTTTTGCTCAGCCCCTCTCCCTATTCACAGGACAGGCCAGGGACATCAGACGCACCACAGGGGGTGGAGCCAGCATTGTGGAGGGAAAGCCCAGCCCTATTCAGGTCCCAGGTGTACTCCTCCCTGCCATCAACATGCAGATCTCTCCACTCACCACCGGGGCAGACCCATCCTGACTCCTGGAGCCAGGCACACCGGCCAATCACAAGCCAGACAGTCACTTCACATTTATTATACAGACATGCCAGCTTCTAGAAGTGGCACTTCTACACTAGACACAGTAACGCCGCACACATCATCGCGCAGCATCCAATCTCATGAGTTTGCACATACCAAACTCGACCCTGCACTCCTCTCACATCAGGACTTAACATGGTCACTCAGATCCCCCATGCATTCCTATGGGAGGGCAGGT
Organism: Triturus cristatus; assembly: GCF_964204655.1. NCBI lineage: Eukaryota > Metazoa > Chordata > Amphibia > Caudata > Salamandridae > Triturus > Triturus cristatus. The sequence goes on along the minus strand of NC_140589.1, from coordinate 92,687,795 downwards.
CAGTCTCACTAAAACATACACAGAACGCACGCACTTTCCACTGGGACACAGTGTAAAAGCGCCTAGAGGCCTAAAACCACTAATACAACTTAGGAAAAGGCTAGGATAAATGCAAAAAATTTTAGGGGTGAAATTGCCAGAAGAGCCAAGTCCAACGGATAACTCCAAGGCGTGAGCCCCTTGCCGTCTCTTGCCCACACGTGCCCTCTCTTGCTCCTTGACTACTGGCATTGTCTGACTTTAGAAGCCTTTCTCATGAACCTCAAGGCTCCCCCAGGGTCTGTGGAGTGGCAAAATCAGTGCTCGCTCGGTGGATTCGGCCAGCTTTGCAGCAGCAACTGGTTTATCAGTGAATGGAAATTGAAACCGGAAACTGCATGAAGTTACCGTCACAATGTATATATTATATAGAGTTTTTTTCCACCACATTAGTATCCATTTCTTAACACTGCATATACCAGATATGGTTACTTCCCACTGAGTGCCACTCAGGGTTTACCAGTGACCCCAGCACCACAAGCAGTGCTGGACTGCATCGCTGTGTTTGCCTGTCTCTTCACTTCATTCACAAGTTCTCTGGTATGTGAAAAATAAGTCTTAATGCCCCTGTTATTGTTGGTTTCACATTACATGAAGAAGAACTCTGGGTTACTCGGAAGTACTTTGGATTGTGCATTCACTTCTTGAGTTTTGTAATAAAAAGCATCCATGTGTGTATTAACTCCTCAACAATGTGTGTTGGGTCCCGCCTGCTGGTCAATTGGTGCACTGCACGATAATAAAAAAACGATGTGTAAAACGATCAGGAAAATCTCATAGACAATGCAATATACATTATTTCTGCGCTAATCGACGATTCATTTTAGTGGTGTGAGCTATTTGGGAAAATTGTCAACTTGGTATCAGCCGCTATAATCCCCCAGGATTACAAATAATAATGACTATTATGACGTTTAAAAATCCCATGTGTTACTGCACAGGTAGGATTCTCTGTGAGTAATTTATAACATGAATATAGGGATATATTTTCCAATAAACTGCATTGAACTCATGCACTATCCATATAACTGATGGTACGGGGTGTTAAAATATGTTTAGACGATATTGTATTCATTTTGCATTTTTTTTACTTTTCTCTGCTGACTCACACAGGCTTGTAATCAGGGGTGGCTCCTCCACTTGGGCGGAGGAGCTTTGCCCCACTGCTTTCTCGCAGAGCGTAAAGCAGAAACATAAAATGGTGTAAATACCATTTTATGTTTCTGCTTCCCGCATTGCGAGAAAGCAAAAGAAGGGTATGCCAGGTGTAGTGAGCCACCCGGCTACTGTAATATTTTGTAGTGCAGTCAACTCCCTGGGCCGGGCGCGGACCAGGGAGTATATAATATAGGGTGACGTCAGCGTACATGGCTGACGGCACGAACGGAGTATCTGAGTAGACGTCCCTTATTGCAGCTCCGCTGTTGGTAATTAGGCCTGCCTTTTGCCACCCTCCCCCTAGAAGTCGGTTGAAGCCCCAACTGCATGTCCCAGGGTTGTCCCGTGGTCTCCATATGCTACAGAGTCCCAGCGGACCATTACATTGGCGACGAGGTGAGAGCGGACCCCGCGGGCGGCCACGTGTCTAGCGTGTGGGCCGGCTTTTGCCTTCTGCTGAGCGGTTCGGACCCGCTGGGGAGGACAGCAGGTGGTGTCTGTGCCTAGATTGAAGGGCTGCGCTGGGCTGTGGGGGTGTAGTGAACCCGCCCCTGGTCTTGGCCTGGTTGCCTGGCCTAATCGGCTCGTTGTGGAGCGGAGGTCGGCCGTGCCTGCCCAGGACACGGTGTGGCCTGGCCTGGCACAGAGTGTTGTGGATCCTTCGCCCAGCGGCCGGACCTAACAGCAGCTGTCCCGGCAGTGTGGGGCGTCCTGCCTGAGGGAGAGGGGTAGCAGCGATAATGCCTGATTCACCGGAAAGAGCCGTTACCCTGGGAGCGGGCACGGCGGGAGGTCAGCCTGGTCGCATGGCCGCGAAAGCCCTCCCGGACGTCAGCCAGTTAGCAGACCCGGCGACGGTGGAAGTGGCTTGGACAGCTGGAAAACTATTTTGTTGCCACAAGGGAGGCTGACAATTCAGTGAAGAGATCGCTGATGCTGTTGATGGGTGGCGATGTACTTTATGACCTGTTCCAGGATCTACCCTATACTGGGGACAGTGACGACTATGAGAAGGCGGTCCGGGCCCTGAATCGCCATTTTGATCCGCAGGTTAACCCGGATTTCGAACATTTCAAGCTGCGGCAGGCGAAACAACGCGATGATGAGTCCATTGACATGTTCTTCGCGAGACTGCGCAAATTAGCCAGCACCTGTGTAGGCATTGATCACACATTTGAGACCAGAGCTCAGCTGATTGTGGGGCGCAAGTCTATAGAACTACGCAAGCTGATCCTGCGACAGCCTGGGATCACTTTGGATGAGATTCTGGTCTTGGGGAGGTCGCATGAGCTGGCTGATGTGAGGGCCGGTGAGATTGAGGTAGCATTGGCAAAAAAATGTCTGCGGGAGCGCTGCAGCTATTCCCGATGCTCATAAAAGAGGAGAGGGTCGTGGTGCTCAAGAAAGCGAATGGCCGAGAGGCTGGAGCTGGCGCCAGGCGGGAGGACAGGCGCCAGAAGCAGGAGTGCCGGAACTGTGGCATGGGGGCGCATGCACCAAGGGTATGTCCAGCACAAGGAAGACAGTGCCTCAAATGTAACAAATATGGACACTTTGCAAAGGTGTGCCAGAGTGGGACACAGCAGGGCGGAGGAAGGCCTCCAAAACAAGGACTTCCAAAATTCGCGAAGGTGGTGCAGGAGGAGGTTGACTTGGACAGCCAATATCAGAAGCTGGCGGTCACTGAGGACGATGAGGGCAATGTATTTGTCATCTCACACATCAGGGGGGTCAACACTGCCAAGAGGTCACCGCCTACGTGCCAAGTGTGGATAGGGGAGTCGTGTGTACGGGCGCTGATTGACACAGGGGCGTCCGTGAACATACTGGAAGCTGACCAATATAGGAGGCTCAGCCTGAGGCCTCGACTGATGCAGACTGCAGTCAGAATTCTCACTTATGGAGGGAGCACTCCAATTCCGCTGAAGGGAGTCATTGATGCGGAAGTCAAGTACAAGGACAGGACCACGGCCACTCACTTCTATGTCACATGTGATTGGGCCGGATCATTGCTGAGTTGCCACACGGCTGAGGATCTGGGGTTTGTCATGTTCGCAAAACATATACACAAGTCGCAGGCGGACCGGATCCTTGCAGAGTTCCCCGAGCTGTTCCGGGGGTTGGGCTGTTTGAAGGGAGTGGAGGTCCAGTTGCACATTGATGAGTCTGTTCAGCCAGTGGTGCTTCGCCACCGAAGAGTGCCGTTCCATCTCAGACCATTGGTGGAAGCCAAGCTGGATCGTCTCGAACGTGATGGAGTCATCGAGAAGGTGTCAGGTCCACCGCCCTGGGTGTCACCCCTGGTAATAGCTCCCAAGCCGAAACAGCCAGGGGCTATTAGGCTGTGCGTGGACATGAGACTGCCAAACAAGGCCATCCGCAGAGAGAGGCACATCACCCCGACCATTGATGAAATTGTAACTGATCTCAATGGGGCACAGTGGTTCTCTACTTGAACTCTGGGTACCATCAACTAATGCTTGCGGAGGAGAGCCGATACATCACTACGTTCTCCGCGCATGTGGGGCTGCGCCGTTTCAAAAGACTGAGCTTTGGGGTATCCTCGGCAGCGGAAGTGTTTCAAGAGGCAGTCTGAGAGGCACTATCGGGCCTTGTGTGAGTCATCAATGTCAGCGATGACATCCTGATCTATTCAAAATCACTGGAGGAGCACCATGTGAGGTTGAGAGCCACTCTTCGACGACTGGTAGACGAAGGCCTAACCCTGCATTAAACAAAGCGCGACTTCTATGCTACAGAGGTCGAATTCTTTGTGTATCGGTTTTCGGCCCGGGGATTGCAAGTGGATCCGGCTAAGGTGGAGGCCATCAGGACAGCAGCCATTCCTCAAACAACTTCTGAGGTGCGAAGTTTCTTAAGGATGGCTAACTACTGTGGACAGTTCATTCCCCATTTGGCCACTATCTCGGAATCTGTCCGGCAGCTCACCAAAAAGGATTTCATGTGGCAATGGTCTGACAAGGAAGCCCAAGCTTTCGACGACATCAAGAAGGCTCTGTTGAAAGGCGCAACAGTAGCATACTTTTGGCCGGGAGCGGCCACAGAGATTATTGTGGATGCTAGTCCGGTGGGGCTAGGAGCCGTGCTACTACAGAGGTCAGACCAGGATCAGTGGGTGCCTATTGCATATGCCAGCCGGGCACTCACGGCGGTGGAAACCCGCTATGCACAGATTGAGAGGGAAGCCTTGGCGATACGATGGGCATGTCAATATTTCAACATTTACCTGTGTGGGCACACGTTCACAGTGGTAACGGACCACAAGCCGCTGGTGCCCCTCTTTGCGGGCCCGGCATGGAATGGACCTCCACGAATCGAGAGATGGACGGTTCAGATTCAGCAATACTGGTTTGAGGTGGTGTACCGCCCGGGAGCGAGCAACACGGCTGAATATCTGTCGCGACACCCTCTGGCTCCGAGCGGTGCACATGGGCAGGAGGTGGACGAAGGGGCAGAGGTGTTCGTGAGACAACTGGTAGAAGAGGCCTGCCCCCAGGATTTGCTATTAGAGGACATTAAGAAGGCATCGCGGCAAGATCAGTGCCAACAGGAGGTTGCCCGCACGTTACGTGACCATCAGTGGAAGTGGTTCCTAAGGGGCAATTACAGAAGGTCAGCCGATGACAAGGAATATTGGGAGAGCATGTGGAAGTGCCAAGGGGAGTTGAGTGCATCGGGGGACAGCATCATCTTGCGGGGCCCACGATTGGTGATACCAGCAGTGCTGCGAGGCCGAACGGTCGATCTGGCGCACCAGGGGCACCAAGGGATCGAGAAGACCAAGGCCGGCCTGAGAGCTAAAGTATGGTTCCCAGGGATGGATCGACTTGTTGAAGACAAAGTACGGAAGTGCCATGCATGCCTGGTAACGGAGGCTGACCCGCCCGAAGTGCCTGTCATAACGGAGGGGCCGAGAACGTCACCATGGGCGCGAGTGAGCCTGGATTTTGGGAGCTTCCCGGAGGGGAGGCAAATGGTCGTGTTCGTGGACAGCCATTCGAAGCTCCGGTGGTGGAGGTGGTCGCATCGGACGGCCTTTGTGTGCATTCAGCCGGTACTGGAGAAGACTTTTGCACTGCTGGCAATGCCGGAGGAACTCCGAACAGACAATGGGCCACCGTTTCAAGGGCAGGAATTCTGCGTGTTCCTTGACCAGCATGGCATAAGACATCGGAAAATAACACCCCAATGGCCCCAGGTTAATGGAGATGTGGAGCAGTTCATGAGGACATTAAACAAAGCATAGAGGGTTGGGGTGGCTCAAGGTACAAATCTGGAATCCTGCTTGTACCAGTTTTTGAGTGCTTACCGTCAAACGCCTCACTGCAAGACTAAATGTGCGCCCAACAATCTCTTGCTAAAAAGAGCCGTGAGGGATGGTATACCCAACACAACAGTGAAGTGTGGACCCCTGCGGTTCTGAATTTGGAGTGGTCCCAGACCCGCCGACAAAGTAACAATGACCGGGCCAGCAAGAAAAGAGGGGCTCCACGGGCCGACATCCAGGTAGGAGACTATATGGTAGGAAAAGATCGACACCCGGGGCCCAAGTTTCGTACACCATTTGAGCACGAACTATGGAAGGTAGTGGGAGTCCAGGGAACTCTAGTAATTGCGGAGAAAGGGAGTCGGAGAATAGCCCGGAACATGTCGTGGTTCAAGAAGGCCCTGAGTCCGAGTGAGGTGGAGTCAGAACCCGAGAGAGAGATGTGGGAGGAAGCCGAAGTAGAAGTACCGATAGAAGGGAGCCAGACGGCCGAGGCTACCCCGGAGAGGCCACAGAGGGTGGCCGAACAAAGTGATCCTGACCCCAGCCAGGACAGCCAGCACCAGGGTACTGGGAGCCGAGAAGACCGGGGCAGGCACCCCCACTACGGGCTACGGGATAATCCGGAGCCGAGCTCCAGGTTGCGGGACTTCCTGTGTTGAGGGCTACACGATGAAGGCTGAACATTTGGGGGCTGCGAGACGCTTGGTGGAGGCGGTCTCCGTGAGTTACCATAATGACATTCTGTTATGTTGCTGTTCCAAGTTTATAGGTTGGATGGGATGTAGTGAGCCACCCGGCCACTTTAATATTTTGTAGCGCAGTCAACTCCCTGGGCCGGGCACGGACCAGGGAGTATATAATAAAGGGTGATGTCAGCGCACATGGCTGACGGCACGAACGGAGTATCTGAGTAGATGTCCCTTATTGCAGCTTCGCCGTTAATAGTTAGGCCTGCCTTTTGCAACCCTCCCCCTAGAAGTCGGTTGAAGCCCCGACCTCATGTCCCAGGGTTGTCCCGTGGTCTCCATATGCTACAGAGTCCCGGCGGACCATTACACCTGGTTGGGGGCCGACCGAACCAGTCATGAACACTCTCCCGTTTTCTCCATGTAGGCTGCATGGAGGAAATGGCCTCCCCATAGACGCCTTACGGAGGTGTCCCAGCCAATCGCAATGCTACCATTGCAGCGTTGTGATTGGCTTAGGGGTGTAGAGGGAGGCAGCCTGCTTCTGGTTCCTTTGAGCAGAGACAGAATGAGAGCGACGCAGGACCGGAGGCAAAGGTAAGTTTTAATTTTAATTTTTATTAAATTAACCCCCCCTCCCTCCACCCCCCCCCCACCCACCTGCAAGTCATGCCGGCCGCGACTGGCGTTCCCCCCCACACACAGCGGGATTACAAGGGAGATGGAGTTTCATTTACCAGCTTTGGGAAAAAAAGGCCTCGTTCTCAATTAGCGTTGCGTGTTGTGCGGACCAGTGGTGGTTTAAAGTGAGCTGCCTGCTCAAGTAGTGGGCGTTGCGGCCTGAAAAGAGGGGGAGGAGGTTGTCCTGCTCTTTTCAAGGGGCCAGAGTCTTTCAAGTGAGCAGCGGTCTTGTGTGAAAAACAACTGCCGATATACTTAAGTCCGAACCTCCTCACTCCTGACAGCATGGGAAAGTGTACTCCTCAGCTGTTAGTTACAGAAAGGCTTCTACCATAATGAGAAATTCTGACAAAAAAATAAGACGCAGGCCAGGTCCTCGTTTGAACCCCCTTTAAAGCGTTCATAAATCAAAGGTGCCAATAATGTGCTCTGCGTTCCACCCCCGCCACGCAAGTTGTCCACTGTGTGCTTTGCAAGAAGTTTTACGCACCGCGGCCCCACCCCATTGAAATGAGGCTCAGTGTTAGACACTCGTCTAAGTTGTGAAAACTACCGGTCATTTACTGCTGTGAGTCGTGTTCATTCCATTGTAAAATTGTTTACTGTCTCCTCGAAAAACATTGTCCCCTGAGGGGTTTGGATGAGACAGTTTAAATGCACTGTTTTTAGGTCTCACTCCTGCTTTGCATTGCGCAGAACTGCTCGCGCAGCGCGAGACCTCTTGTACGGGGTTTAGAAAGCTACCCACACGCTCGTGCGTGTGGGTTTGCTTTCCCCGTCTAGCATTGGCTTGCGCGTGCTTTTAAAAAAAAAAAGTCATGTGATTGGGCAAAGGCGGGACAATGTCCCGCCTTTGAAACGCCCATTCCCGATGGTGGCCAGCACGCGCAGCAGAGCGCCTTCGCCTCGCTGTCGCTCTCCCTCCCCCCGCTCCTCTGTGGTGCGCGCGCACCACTGGTTTCGATTCCGGCTCCTCTGTGGTGCGCGCGCACCACTGATGTTTTTTTAGTAATACCGTCACTTTCACTTTTGGCACCGTGCCATTATTTATTTCATAATATCGCCACTTTCACTTTTGGCAGGGCGCCTTTATTTATTTAGTAATACCACCACTTTCACTTTTCACCAGGCACCTTGATTTACTTATTTATTTAATAATACCGCTGCTTTTACTTTTGGACAGGCGCGTTTATTTCTATTTCAACAGCGCCGCTTTCCCTTTAAATTTAAGAGACCGAGCTGAGCTTAAAAACACTCCCCTTTATTACTCCACAGCGCCATGCTCCTTAATTATTGTGATCCATTCATTAATAACATTCAAAGGGTGATGTCACCCCCGCAGCACCCCGTGCAAACAAGCCGCCGCCAGGGGCTCTGCTTGCTGCTGCTCTGCGCCTAGCACATAGCTACCTGTCAGTGCAGGACATCCACGCAGCCCCAGTCTGCTGCCCCCACCACTGTGTGCATAGAGTGCCCATCCTGGCAGTGCTTTGTGCTGCCTCACACCGCTCACCCCGTCAGCTTGTGTTGCGCTTCTAGCATTAACACAGGCAGCCGCCAAATCCAACACTATAAAATTGTCCATCTGGGCTTCTATGTGTACGTGTATTTCATTGACACTGCTTCACTTTCGATTACATTCTACGTAGACTGCGAACGCCTATGTCTTCCCTCCAAAGAATTTCGTGCTTTTGCGTGGGAGAGACTGAACGGCAATCATTGGCCCCTGTAAATGGTTCCTTTGTGAAAGCCAGGGGCCCAATTTTCTTTCTAATTATAGCCCAGGGGAGAGAGCACTGGTGGCAGCGCCTAACTTGATATCTAAAGAACAAACCCCCATTAAAGTCTCCCAGTGATTAAGCCACAGTGATTCATATCCACCAAACGTTTTAGTTTAAGTTAGGTTTGTGTGCCTGCTCCTCCAAGGTCGTGACCTCTGACCTTCAGGGTAAAACATTCCTGACACTTCCAGCAAAATATCCGTTTCAGCCAGTTGTCCGCCTGCACAGTCCCTTTGGTTGTGTCACTTGTGTGTGCAGGAATTCTTTTCAGGAACGGGCAAACCAGTGACTGGCTGCAGTGGAGAGGCGCTATAAAATGATGACATGACCAAGAATGCATAAACGCGCTATTAAACACCTTGAAGACGCGTCTTGACTTTATTACATTCCTTAAAAAATTAAATAGTCTACACAGGAGCTATCACAATATACATGTCAGTGTCTCACTTGGGAAGTAAATATGTCGCAGGTTTCACAACTTAAACAGTGGTGTAATTATTTTTTTATCTGCTGTCGGCTAATTTGATTTCAGAGCAGAGCTATGCGTTTGGGTCAAAAAGGGATTATGGGGTGCTTTTTCGCAGTTTCCTCTCTATCCCCTTTCCTTCCTATCTCTTTAGATAGGTTAAATAATCACTCCTCTGCAAACAAAAAAAAAAGGACTAAAAAACGTTATCATTTGCAACGCCAATAATTCTACCTTTCACGAATGCGAGACCGATTGCATTGCAAATGCTTGTTGTTCCTAGCTTCCTCCAGACACTTGTCACCGTTCATTAGCCTCAACCTGTGTTCACTCGTCATTGTTGTAGAGCACTTTCAGGGAATATGTCCTCCGTGCTGGGGTCAGACATAAGCAAGCACAGTGGCTGACAGGCTGCAAGACATCGCCTGCGTTCTACCCCCCTGTAGTGATGCGTTCCCATTTCTAGAATCATCTACTGACCTATTGCTTCGTTGCGCTCAGTGTCTCATGGCAGGATGCTTGAAGGGGGATGGGTGGGTGGATGAGTGAATGGAAGAGTCTCTAGAAGGATGAATGGATGCATGAACAGGTGAATGCAGAGGATGATTGAAACGGAATAATTAATGGTTGGATGAATGTGTGAATGATGTATGGGAAGAACGTCCTCATGTCGGCTGGACTCGTTTGCTACGTACAATTAATCCCCATATTTTACACCTCACTACTTTGTAATGTCACCAGCCCTACTGCTTGTAATAGTATCCCATTTATAAGTATATGGCAGCCTGCAAGGCCTGTATACAAGCCCGACTTTAATTTCCTCAATGCAGGCAACGCGTGAAGTCTCTTGTAACCTGTAATTAAGAAATAACGAAGCTACTCAACTGTAATAATTCATTCCAGTAAAATATTTTACGTGCTTGTTGTTGCTTCCGATTACACTTATTGGAAATCTCTCCAACTAGGATGACACGCGTTAACATGTTTTATTCTTGGTTTACCAGTCTGTCATTAGGAGTTAGTTAGTGCAAGGGTTGTATCTTAAGAAAACCACTTCATATTTAACCGTTCTTGTGCGTTCTTTTTTCTGCTAATCCAACAACAGCGCCTCGTGCAAATGCTCTGTGTAACTGAGCTGGATGCAACCCCCCCTTTCGGCACAGGGCTCGTGGACTCGCTGTGTAGGTGCTGGTCAGCCAGCAGCAGCCACTCGAGACTTATTACTTCAGACTAGGGTGACCAACTGGTATGGGTGCACATTCAGGACAGTAGGTGTAAAAATTCAGAACAAAGGGTCAAAATTAAGGACAAAAATTCAGGACAGAAGGTATATTTCACAGACACATCAGAGGAAGTCGCGCGACAGTATATAAGTAAGTAAATAGACAACCACTCAAGTACAAGTCAAAATAAGTTTATATTAGGTTGAGACAATCGCGCACTTTACGTTTTTTTGGTATGCGCACAGCTTTGAGCAACTGTGCAGGTCTTTTTGTGGTATTTTATATGATAATAATCTATTTATATGGTTACTGCACTGGGTTGTCCAGTCTGATATTTTGTTTACAACTCATGGTTCTGAACAGGCATGTTTAATGAGAGAAGTGGTCAGGAAGATCTGCCTGGATAGACTTTGTTACTAGCATCTCATATCTGAGTGCCATTGTGAGATGTAAAGCGGCACGCATAGGTGAACTAAAGGGAGGATTGCTGTGATGAACCCACTATAGGGAACGCATTATGAGGGTTTCAGCAAGTGGAACTTAAAATATGGAATCTGACTTTGCTTATGGGGGCTTCTCAGAGAGTTGCACTTGCTGACGGAAGTCACAAAAGTGCTTTTCACTGCAGCTTTCTTAAAGAAGGCACTGTCCATACACTATTACATAGTTTATTTTTGACGCCTTGCCTATTGCTACAAACACACTATAAATCTCAAGTACAGCTCGTGGCACTATGTGGCTCTCCCTAAAAACTTACACCTAAAACAAAACATGCAAACATTTACAATTACTAGTGTGACATTCAATTAGCAGTTGGCTGTCACTCAAAATGTTATATGCATGATGAATAGATTCCACACATAGGCACACAGATAATACAGAATAGTAACATATGGGCAGGGAGTAGCCAGAAAATGTAAATGCCTCCCACTTTGAACTAAAGCTCTTATGGCACCAAGAAAGCAAAGTAAGTCATCACAACCCTCCCCAGAAGAGCTCTCTTGTCAAAGGATCTAGCCATTCATCCTTCCATCAAACCCCTGATATCTACTGTTTCAAACTTACAGTCTATCATGTATTAATTCTTTCATTCATCATTCAGTCTTTCACCATTCATTCTGTCCTTCCATCTATGTGCACATCCATATCCAAACCTTTTCAACCATTTACGAACCTATCAATCATCTAACCTTCCATCCATCCATCATTTCACTCATCAATCCCTCCATCCACCCTTTCACCTAATCCATCCTTTCACTCATCCATTCACTCTTCCACCCATCTATCAATTCACTCATCCATCCAACCCTTTACCCTTTCACCCAAGCCATCCTTTCACTCATCCATCCACTCTTCCACCCATCCATCCATTCACTCATCCATCCAACCATTTACCCTTTCACCCATCCAGCCATCCTTTCACTTACTCATCCTTCCTCCCAGTCACTCATCTGTCCTCCCATTCAACTTTTCACTCATTCAGCCATCCATCCTTTCTTCCGGCTCTCCACCTTCCCCTCATGTATGCATTCTTTCACTGATCAATCATTTGGGGAATTGACCATTTACAAACCTATCCATCATCTAACCTTCCATCCTCCATCATTTCACTCATCCATCCCTCCATCCTCCCTTTCACCCAATCCATCCTTTCACTCATCCATCCACTCTTCCACCCATCCATCACATTCATCCATCCAACCGTTTACCCTTCCACCCAAGCTATCCTTTCACTCATCCATCCACTCTTCCACCAATCCATCCATCCATTCACTCATCCATCCAACCATTTACCCTTTCACCCATCCAGCCATCCTTTCAATTACTCATCCTTCCACCCAGTCACTCATCCGTCCTCCCATTCAACTTTTCACTCATCCATCCATCCATCCAGCTCTCCACATTCCCTTTCATTTATGTATGCATTCTTTCACTGATCAATCAATCGGGGAATTGAAAGCACACTACTTACCCATGAGGGTCTCAAGGCGGTGCGGGGGGGGGCAACTCCATTCAGTCGAAGAGCCAGGTCTTGAGTGTCTTCCTGAAGATGGTCAGGGAGGGGGCGCGTCTGATGTCGATCGGGAGCTCGTTCCAGGTTTTAGCCGTGATGTAGGAGAAGGCTCTTCCACTTGTTCTGGCTCCTGCAGATGCATGGGGTTTTGGTGAGATCGGCGGATCGGAGGTTTCTCTTGGGTAGGTGGAAGAAGATTCTTTCGTTGAGGAATTGGGGTCCGGTGTTGTGTAGGCATTTGTACGTGTGGGTGAGTATCTTGAAATTAACTCTCTTCTCAACAGTGAGCCAGTGGAGGTTCCGGAGGTGGTGGGTGATGTGCTCATGTCGAGGGATGTCGAGTACAAGTCTAGCTGCGGTTTTCTGTATGGCCTGAAGCTTGCGGAGCAGAGACTTGCTGATCCCGGCATGTAGGGCGTTCCGTAGTTGAGTCTTCTGGTTATGGGTGTGTGGGTGACGGTCTTTCTTGATTCGTGGGGGATCCATTTAAAAGTCTTTCGGGGATTCAGAGGGTGTTGAAGCAGCTAGAGGCGACGGCGTTGAGCTGTGGAGTCATGGAGAGGGAGGAGTCGAGTACGATGCCGAGGTCCCGGGTGTCATCAGTGGGGGTGGGAGGGCTACCGAGGGCGGTGGGCCACCAGGTGTTGTCCCAAGCTGGGGGGGGGGGGGCATCCGAGGACCTCTATCTTTTCCGAGTTGAGCTTTAGGCAGTGGCTGCTCATCCAGGATGCGACGTCCTTCATTCCTTTCTGGAAGTTGAGTCTGGTGGTGATGGGGTCCTTGGTGAGGAAGAGGATGAGCTGGGTGTCTTCGGCGTAAGATACTATGCTGAGTCTGTGCTGTCTGACGATGACTGCGAAGGGTGCCATGTATGTGTTGAAGAGCGTAGGGCTGAGCGATGATCCTTGGGGTACTCCGCAGTTGAATGCCATGGGTTCGAAGCGGAAGGGTGGTAGTCTGATTCTCTGGGTTCTGTCGGTGTGGAACGAGCAGATCCAGTCAAGGGCAGTTCACTGTATGCCGGGGTCGTGGAGTTTGGCGGTGAGTGCGCGGTGGGAGACGGCATCGAATGATGCCGATAGGTCGAGTAGGGTCAGGGCTGCAGCGTGTGTTCTTGGTCGAAACGGGTGCGGATGTCGTCAGCGGCGGTGCTGTGGTTGCTTCAGAATCTGGATTGGGAGGGGTCGAGGATGGAGTTTTCTTCGATTAATTTTGTTAGTTGTGCGTTGACGGTCTTTTCAGTGACTTTGGCCGTGAAAGGGAAGAGGGAGATTGGACGGTAGTTCTTGAGGTCCGTGGGATCTGCTAATGGCTTCTTGAACAGGGGTCTGACTTCTGTGCGTTTCCAGTCGTCGGGAAAGATTCCCGTCTCGAAGGTTGCGTTGATGGTGCGTCGTAGTTCTGGAGCGATGGTGGTGGCGGTTCTATGGAAGATGTGCAGCGGGCAGGGGTTCGTGGGGGCCCCTGAGTGGATGCCTTTCATGATCAAGGTGGTGTCTTCGGTGGTGACTGGGGTCCAAAAGGCTGGATGGTGTTGCTGTAGAGGGGACTGGTATCACCGTCGTGTGTCTGGTCATTGAAGTTGTCGTAGAGACTTTTGATTTAAAGATAGACGTATGATCTGAGTTTGTTGCAGAGGTTCTGGGAAGGGGTGATGTCCTTGGTTTCGCTGGTGGGCTTGGTGAATTCCTGGATGATGCTGAAGAGTTCCTTGGAGTTGCTGGAGTTGGCGCTGATCTTGTTTTGCATGAAGGCTCTTTTGGTGGATCTGATGAGTTGGTGGTATTCCGTTTTGGCGTTCTTGTAGGTGGTGCGGTCTTTTGACGTTTTGCTTTTTCTCTATTACTTCTCGAGACGTCTGCAGGTGCGTTTGGACTCTTGGAGTTCGGCGGTGAACCAGGTGGCATTCCTAGGGCGCTATCCATCGGGGTTGCATAGGGGTGCGAGCTTGTCTGTGCAGTTGGAGATCCATCTGTGGAGTTCTTTGGTTGCAAAGTTGGTGTCGGTCGAGTGGTGGGGGCGTTGTGGTTGAGGGTGGAGTTGAGCTGCTTTTCAGTGACTTTGCTCCAGTTCCTTCGTGGAGGGCGTGGTGCAGGTTTGGGCCGCATGAGCTTGTCGATGTGGAAGTGTACGCAGTTGTAGTCCGTCAATGGGGGGTGCGTAGTGTGGCTGAAATGGATGTTATTACCTCCTGTGAAGATGGGGTCGAGGGAGTGTCCAGCCTTGTGGGTAGGCGCGGTGATGAGCTGTTTCAGTCCGATGTTGGCAACGTTTGCTAGGAGGGTGCTGTAGTTGGGGGGTCGCTGGGGTTGTCGGGGTGGAAGTTTAGGTCTCCGACGAGTATGTAGTCCATGGAGGAGATGGCGTGAGGTGCGATGAGGTCAGCAATGGTGGTGGCGAATGAGGCGCAGAGTCTGGGGGGTCTATAGGCAAGGGAGCGGTGAAGTGCGGTTCTAGGACTGGTGTGGATCTGGAAGTGAAGGTGTTCATGGTGGAGAAGGAGTTGCTCGTGGTAGAAGTGGAGAGTCAGAGGGAGCTCTTGTGTGCGATAGTGAGTCCTCCTCCTGGGCAGTTGGGGCGGTCCTTCCTCTGTATCTTGTATCTGTCAGGGATAGTGGTGGCAATGTCGGAGGCGGAGGAGGCGTTGGTCCAGGTTTCTGTAAAGAAGGCGACATCTGGTGAGAGGATGTTAAGGAGGACCCAGATCTCTACTGCGTGTCTGTGCAGGGAGCGCATGTTGAGGAGTATGCAGTTTAGGGCTCCAGAGGTGTTGGCGTTCATCGTGGGGGTGGTGTTCATCATTGCATGGTCGGAGGCGGAGGTCTGACGTCAGTAGTGGCTGGAGAACTGGCCGTAGGTAGTCTTCGGAGTGGACAGCTGGCAGTTGTTGTTCCTCCCTGGGTTGAGTGTGAGGAGGGCAGCAGGCTCGTAGTGGTGCGTGGTCGGAGATCCAAGGGTTCTGGCGGTCCGGTCTTGAACGGGCGCAGACGGGCTTGCCTTTGGCACGCCTTCGGCACGACTGCACAGTGGCTGCCACCAAATAGGGAAGGGGGGAGGGACATGCAGCTGGGAGGTGGGAGCGGGAACCGGCAGGGGCGAGGGGCTGCAGGGGCAGCGGGGAGGGAAAATAAAGCAAAACAAGAAAAAAACAAGGCACAATAATCACAATAAGCAAACCAGAAGCAGGCACAGTCACAAGCACAACCTGTAAAAACAGAAGTAGCAGGAGGACGGGCACAATGACCGACCTGGGCAGCAGTGCCTCGAACACCTACCAGGAGGAGGTAAGACGAGGTAAGCAGCGGCATCAGAGACAGCGAAGCTGCTGGGGAGAGAGCAGGTCTCAGACCAGAGGTCATCCATCTTTACATTCTTCTTTTCACTCATCCATGCACCCACTCGCCCATCCATTCCGCCAATCATGCATCCATGCTTTCATTCATCCATCCATCCATCCTCCCTTTTTCTCTCCATTCCCCTTTCACTTAGCCATCCATCCTTCTATCCACCCTTCACCCATCCATCCACTCATGCATTTACTCATCCACTCATGAATCCATCCATTGGCCCTATCACTTATCCACCCTTGCACTCATCCATCCATCCTTTCTCTCATCAGTCCACCCTTTCACTCATCTATCCATCCTTCTGTCCATCTACCCTCCCTTTCACTCACATGTCCATCCTTACATCCACCCTTTCACTCATCCATCCATCCATTCATTCACCCTTTCACTTATCAGTTCATCAATCCATCATTTCTCTCATCCATCCACCCATTCACTTGCCCATCATCAACCCATTCACTCACCATTGTCCACCCTTTCACTCATCCATCCATCCTTTTACTGATCCATCCACCCTACTACACATCCATCTACCCTTCCACCCATCCATCTATTTACCCTCATCCATCCTTCCACTCACGCATCCATCCATACTTTCTCTCATTATCCATCCATTCACCCTTTCACTCATCCCTTCACTAATCCATCCAGCCATTTACCCAATCCTTAACTTATTCACTAACTCAACTTTTCACATTAATTATGAGCTGAGCCTTTTTCAACTGAGTTACAGACAGAAGATGCCCATAAAGAACTTCACCCTCGCTGTAGTTCCTAAAGCAAGGAGTGTGGTGGGGTGGGTTTCGGTGGGGGAGGGTTCACTATGCCCCTGCACATAGGCAATCTGAAAATTTGG
Organism: Triturus cristatus; assembly: GCF_964204655.1. Classification (NCBI taxonomy): domain Eukaryota; kingdom Metazoa; phylum Chordata; class Amphibia; order Caudata; family Salamandridae; genus Triturus; species Triturus cristatus. The sequence continues at coordinate 92,671,253 of NC_140589.1, read as the reverse complement.
AAGTTGTGAGTCATGCATGATGCACCGTGCCAGGACGTGAGGTGACTGTGACATGGTGTTGTTTCCAGGGCTTTAAGTTGGATGAAAAAACTGGGGGTCTCACCAAGGAGCGTGTCTGATGTAATTAAGGATGTGGCTTAAAACACCTAAGCTAAAAATATGTGCTGAGCATAATGTGCTCCTCAACTTGTATTTTGCTCTTTCTATCATTGCATGCAGTAACATTAGACCTACTACAAGCCATGACTATTGGCTTTGTCACTGGATGTTAGTTGCATAAAATAAAATAAAAAAGCAGTAACTATGGCTTCGTTGTATATAATATTAAATATGCTTCAGCTCTGAAATCATGAGACTGTGTAAGAACTATAACCTCTTCTTAACTTCTTTCACCAGTTTCTTTTCATGAACTGGCACATAGCATCATGGGCGTTTTTGTACATTTGTTTTGTAAATTTCTTCGATGTAATCCTAACAGAATGCCCTGCCCTAGACCGCGGCAGGAGGAGGCCAAACACGTGCACAATCTTAATAATCGCTAGTTGTAGGTGGTTGCTAGTGTGCAGAGGTGGGTGAGCCACTGAAAGCTCAAACCAGGCTCGATCCTGAAGCCTGGCTCTAGCTCAGCTGGAGGCCCTGTTGGAACCCGAATGCAGTATGGGACCTCAAATAAACAAGATGCCATGCCGGAACGTAGGGGGTAACTTATCCCAGAGTACCTTAGGACCAGTCTGGTAGATGCAGCTTGGTGTACATTTATATCTTTGCATGGTGGAAACTTGTCAGCAAATGTTTGTAAATATCCGCAAAGTCAAGAGTTTTCAAGAGTTCACCTACTTTGCAAGACATCCCCATACTCAAATGTCCACTCCCTAGTCATGTGAGAAAACTTGCTCACACCAATGTTACATAATGCTGGTTGGACAGTGCATGTGAGCACATCTGGCTGTGAGTTAGTTATGTGAAAACAGAACATGACTTTCTACTCCTAAAACAATACATCTGCTCATATTAGCTGAAATTAATTGAGCTAATGGCTTTTTGGTGTGGGCGTACCTTGATTTGCAGTTCGTTTTGGAAGTCTGAAAACCTATTTTATGGTTATTACATTTTTCAATATCTTCCTATGAATTAAGTGCATCTACTTTCAATCCGCTCCCTTGTGTGTTTACAATTCACTCCAACGGTAAGGGGTGTTCTACACTCTTATGAACAGAGCTCCTTCTGAACTTTGATTTTGTGGAAAGATTTCGAATTGAATTCAGCTTTGGTAATGCGTTAGTAACTTCTCTGTTTAAGATTTGCATTAATAGATTATTGTGTGCGCCAGCCTCATTGGTTGGTGTGCCCAAGATGCATTTGCCCATTTTGACACGGGTTGATCAAGAGGGAGAAGTTGGGAGTAGCATGCTGGGGCCTCATTTTCTAACGCTTTCCTTGTTCTTCTTCAGTACAACGTGACAAGACACAAAAGGCGGCCACTGTGAGAAGTTGGCCTGGCATATGCTTCTCCACTCTTTATCGTGGGCACCTTGCACCAGTCCAAACAACCCATATTGATGATAGGTTTCAAGACAACCTTTATTGAAAGCTATCCTAGTGGTAGCTATGGAGAGCAGCCTTCAGGCTAAGTCTTGAAGGAGTGTAAAGCAGCTTGGTGTACCAGATTATAACCTCTTGAATCACTAAATGAAAGGAGAACCACACAAGGTATATATAAAATATATGTATTTATTTCTAAACACTCACTCCTAATCTTTTTATGAGATTAGAGTCCAAGATACACAATAATACAGTTCTAAAATGACAGTAAATAGCACAATATAAAATGGGCCCTTGGGGCGGACCAAATCATATATTAAGAAAGTGGTATAAGAGAGGAGGAGCCTAGCGCGCAACCAAGATGGCCGCGTAGGTGCGAGGCTCCCGAGGACCTCCGCAACCTCCTACGACTATCCTGAATTTATCCTGTCTCGGATGAGGGGACTGTGTTGGTGAGCCTGAGCTGAGGTGGCACCCGTTTCCCGTTGTCAAATCGGACCTCGGACGCCGGAGTGAGCACCGATTGAAGTCTGCGGCCTTCTCCTCGCCAGACCCCGGATTTGCGCTGAGGGGTGACCCAGTGACAAAGTGAACAACAGCGGCGGGCCGGGCCTGGCGAGTCACGTACCCTGCACTTTCGCTTTCGCTTTCGCACCCCCTTGCCGTCTCTGCAGGGTTGGGTCGCGGGGCTCTTTGTGTTGGTGTGGTCTCGCTGGGAGACTCGGCCTGCCCGCCGGCTGTGACCCACCCCGCCGATCTGGGGTGGCCCCCCCCGGAGCTTGTGGCCCTGATTGCCTGCCCTTCACGACGTGGCTGGTGCGACCGGGGGACTGGTGGCCATGGCCACGAAACAAGATGGAGACCGGGCAAAGACCAAGTCGACCCGGCGTAGCACCACCCATCAGGCCAACAGTATGGACCGCTATACCCTCCAGAAGGGATCTCCCGGCGGACCGCACAAATCCCCTGAGGGCCCTCCTGATGCCCCGGACCTGCCCACGGATCTGACTCTGCGGGATGTCATGGGCGCCATTGCCGAGATGAAGGCCTCGGTGGGCCAGCGGTTCGACACACTGGCACAGAAGATCGACTCGGTCCTCGTGGATGTTGGCCTGCTGAGGGCCGATCTTTCCAAGACCAACGACCGAGTTGATTCTTTGGCCCACACCACATCGGGCCTTACTACTGAGGTGGCGGCACTACAAGCAGAGGTGCGCCGGCTTGGTCAGGCGAGCGCGCTTATGGATCGGCGCCTGGAGGAGTCCGAGAGTCGGGCCCGGAGGAACAACATCCGCATCATCGGGGTGCCCGAGGGACGGGAGGAAGCGGCGGCGGACCTATTTGTGGAGGACCTGATCGCTACCCATCTCCAGCCACGGGGGCTGAGTAAATTCTTCGCAGTGGAGCGGGCCCACAGGGTTCCCGGGGGAAGGCCGAAGGTCGGAGCCCCTCCGCGACCTCTCATTGCCCGGATTTTCAACTTTCGGGACAGAGACGCTATCCTGAAAGCCTCCAGACTGCATGGGCCGGTTAAGCTTGACAATATGGAGGTGAACTTTTACCCTGATTTCACCCCAGCGGTCCAGAAGCAGAGACTGAGCTTCCTAGGCGTCAAGCGCCGTCTTCGGGACCTGAACCTTAAATACGCTATGCTCTTCCCAGCCAAGCTGCGAGTGGAGGTAGAGGGTCGCACGCACTTTTTTGATCGTCCCGAAGCGGCCGGAGACTGGCTGGACACTCTGTCTGGGGATCGTGATCGAGGGGTCGGGGGGGGGGCGGCGGGGGGAGACGGCACACTGGATCGGGACTGAGGGGGTAATATTGGGCTTCACTCCGGACAAAAATGATGCCACTCTCGATTAAGCGTCTGTATAATTTCCCCTCCTATGGAGGTTGTGTGGGGTCTACTGGGGGTTCTCCTTCCTCCTCTAGGGGGTTTAGCTAGTTTTTACTATATATATGGGGCGACAGGCACACTGCACGTTGGGGGGGCTGTTCGGGCTCATGCAGGGGTGCAGGGTGGGGGGAGTTTTGTTGGGGCGGGTGGGCAGGGATGGGGGGGTGTTGTTTGTTTTTACCACAAGGCAACAGTATCATTGTGTTAGCTCTATAGTGCTCTCGGGGGGACAAATGGTGGCTTCTGTCTATGATGGGGGGTAGGGAACTCACTCTGTTGTCCTGGAACGTGAATGGACTGGGGGACAGGATTAAACGTGGTGTGGTCCTGCAGTTCTTGAAGCGAATCTCGCCCGATGTAGTTTTTCTGCAGGAGACACACCTCATTGGCAACTCCTTTTGCGCCATGAATCGACGTGGCTATCGCCTAGTGGCCCATACGGGCTTCACGTCTGGCTCAAGGGGTGTGGGCATCATGGTTAAGAACTCGCTCCCGTTGGAGATTGATGAGGTGCTCCATGACGACAGGGGACGTTACACTGTCTTGGTGGGAAGGATGGAGGGCAAAGTGGTCATTTTTGTGTCAGTATACGTCCCGCCGGGGCTGCAGTCGACTACCTTTGCGGACCAGGGGCGCCTCCTCCTTGGCCTTCCGGGGGGGATTCTGGTGGTGGGGGGGGATTTCAATGCGGTGGTTTCCGGGACTTTGGATCGTCACCCCCCTAGGGACCTCCCCCGGGCCCAAGCGTGGCTATCTGGCCTATTGGACACTTTGGGATTGGTGGATTGCTGGCGTTTAAAACATCCCACACAGCTACAGTATACCTTCCATTCGGGGGCCCATGGCAGTCTCTCACGCCTAGATTATGTCCTGGTCCCGGCGGCCTATGTTGGGAGGGTGGGGGAGGTGCGCCATTTGGCACGGGGTATCTCGGACCACTCCCCGCTCCTGTTACACCTGGATCTTTTTCCGAGGGGTGAGGGTAGGGTGGTCCCGATCAATCCCTGGTACCTGCGCGACCCCACTATTCGCGCTGAATTGATTAAATCCCTCCAGCGCTATTTTGACGAGAATGTGGGGTCCGTGCCTTCGGCTGTCTCACTGTGGGAGGCATTCAAGACAGTACTACGAGGAGAGGCCCTGTCCCTTATTTCCCACACCCGGAGGCGCGAGCGGGAGGAGGTGACCCGGGTGGAAGCTGAGATAGCCGAGTTGGAGGGTAATCTAGAATGTGGGGTGACGGATGCCGTATTGCATGTTCTCCAACTCAAGCAAGCGGCCTATAGGGCCCTTGTCACGGAGGCGGCCAGGGGCCTCAGTAGAGAGCAACAGGGGAGACTGTATGATGTGGGTGATAAGGCTGGTAAATTGATTGCGTGGCTGGACAAAAGGGAGAGAGCGAGTCGTGTAGTCCCGCTGATTGAGAAAACGGACGGTGTGTGTGTTACTGAGCCGGAAGAAATTGTCTCCTGCTTCGCGGATTATTTCCGTGGGGTGTATTCCCCGGTGTCTTCCCGCTCTGAAGAGGATTCCCGTGCCCTGCTCAGGGATATCGCGCTGCCTTCCCTTTCGGAGGAGGACAGAGTGTCGTTGGACGCCGCTCCAACCTCCGACGAAATCGCCCTCGCCATACGTTCGGTCGCTTCCGGCAAGGCCATGGGTCCTAATGGTCTCCCCATCGAGTTGTACAAGTTGCGACCGGATACGCTGGCACCACATCTCCGATCGATGTTCCTGGAGGCTCACTCGGTGGGCTCCCTCCCGCTGGACCAGCGTCTGGCTACAATCGTGGTTATCCACAAGGAGGGGAGACCTCGGGACCGGGTTACATCCTATCGGCCCATTTCGCTACTGAACGCGGAGCCCAAAATTCTCGCCAAGGTCCTGGCCAATCGGCTGGTCGGCGTGGTGGGCGACCTGGTTCACCAGGATCAGTCCGGCTTTATTCCCCATCGTAACATGGCCCTTAACTTGCGGCGTTTGCATGGGGTGCTCGCACGTGCTCAGTACATACGGGAGCCGGCCATTTTGGCGTCCTTGGACGCCACCATGGCGTTTGACACGCTTGAATGGCCATACATCTGGGCGATGCTTGCGAAGTTTGGCTTTGGCGCAGGGTTCATCAGTTGGGTCAAATTGCTGTATTCGGGCCCATTGGCGCAGGTGGTGGTGAACGGTAGAGTATCGGCTCCGTTCGAGCTGGGCCGGGGCACGCGGCAGGGCTGCCCCTTATCACCGCTCCTTTTTGCGCTTGCCTTGGAGCCCCTGGCGGAGTGGCTGCGGTGGGAGCCTTCCATCCGTGGTCTCCGTTGGACCCCCGAGTATGAGGACCGCGTATCCCTATACGCGGATTACATCCTCTTGTACCTAGCTTCCCCACGTAAATCACTGATAGTACTGGTTGATGTCTTGCATTCATTTGGTCGTAACTCCGGCCTTGTCATCAACTGGGCTAAATCGTGCGTGTATGTTCTCTCTGGGGAGGCTCCTATTCTCCCGCGGGGCTGTCCGATCCAGATCGCCCCGCAGGGATTTCGGTACCTGGGTGTCTTCATTACTCTGGACCCGGAGGCCCGGTATGATCGGAACTTGCTTCCCCCCCTCCAGCGCCTGAAGGAAGATGTCACGCGCTGGCGGCGCTTGCCGCTTTCGCCGCTCGGCCGGGCGGCATTGTTTAAGATGATGTCTCTGCCGCGTTTCCTGTACGCTTTACAGAATACTATGGACCTCGTCCCAGCGCGCTACTTCCGTGAGGTGGAGAGTTTGCAGCGCCGCCTGTTCTGGGACGGGAGGCCGCGTATCGCCCTGGCGAAGCTGACGCTCCCATGGTATGACGGAGGTATTGCCCTCCCGGATATCAAACGGTACTATTGGGCCTCCCAGCTGGCTGCGATTAATCACGGCCTGTACGGGCCCGCCTTAAACCCGGCATTCGAAATGGATAGGATGTTACTCCCGGGTGGGGACTATAATCGAGCGCTCTACTCCGGCGCGCCCGACGCTCGGCTGACCGGCCCCACGCGTGTCATGGTGCGAGTGTGGCACGCGGCCAATGTGGCGATGGGGTGGAAGGACCGTCTGACCCGGGCATCACCACTATACGCGTCCGAGCAGTTGGGCTCCCTGTGGACCTCGAAAGGCTTCGAGAAGTGGGACATGATAGGCATCAGCAAAGTGGGGGATCTCTGGACGAGGGGAGGATTTAAAACGTTCGAGATGCTGCAGACGGAATTCCAGTTGCATGACAGGGAGTACTTTCGGTATTTGCAGATCCGTCATGCACTGGGCTCCGTCTTCCCGGACGTTGCATCCATCCCGGAGTATTCCCCCCTGGAGGATAGAGTGCTGGATGGACACGTTCCGGACAGCACGATCTCACTGATCTACAAAAAACTGATCAATGACCGCTCGGGATTGCTGACTGCCCTTCAAGAGGCTTGGGTTGCCGATGGACTGGAGCTGGACGACGAGGACTGGGCCTCTGCGGTGGCCTCCCCGAAAGAGGTGGCCATACCGGCCCGCCTTCGCTTCGTCCAGCTCAAGATACTCCACAGAGTCTACATGACGGGGCCAAGGCTCCTGCGTATGGGCTATGCTGTGGACGGGTTGTGTAAGCGTGGGTGTGGCGCTTTGGGGACCTTTCTGCACATATTGTGGGAATGCCCGGAGGTGGAGCGATTCTGGCGTGGTGTGCATGAGGTCCTGCGTGTGGTTACGCATGTGGTGCTGCTACCCGAAGCGAGGAGATGCCTGTTGAATGTGTGGGAACCTACCGACTACTCGGCGCCACAGACGTGGTGGGTGACTCTGGGATATATGGTGGCCAAGCGTGATATTGCTCAACTGTGGGGATCCCAGAGGTCCCCGACTGTCTCGGCCTGGAAGGAACATATGGATTGGTGCATGTTTCGGGAAAAGGTGGTGTATGTGGCGAGAGGTAAGCCTGGGACATGGGTGAAAGTATGGGGCCCCTGGAACGCCTACCGCGGGGGAATCTGTGCTCCGCCGTTATTGCCCGATCCGTCGCCTGCACCATCCCCTTAGCCGACCTATCTTCCTTGTTCCGGGCATTGAGTTTACCCAGCCCTAGTCCTGATCTCTTCCCCTTCTTGATACTCCTATGGACTGGTAGGGTCCCCCTCTCAGGGGAGCACATGCTGCTATTTCTGATTGTGGATTGCCTTGTGGGTTTGTTTTTCTGGTTGTTCTTTCAGTTCAAAATGAAACCGTACAGTGGGGTCCGGATGGTGTGGCTATCAACGCTGCTAACTCCTGTGCATCTTCCTCAGCCGCAACACACGCTCTACAATGTGTATCATATTCTCCTTTTGTCTGCTAGCGGCCGGCCGGAAGGTTGTAGGCCCATCTTTGTATATTTTTTGAGTTTTGTAATAAACGGTTTCAAAAAAAAAAAAAAAAAAAAAAAAAAGAAAGTGGTATAAGAACCACGACTTGACTAGACACAGTGTCTAGAGCACGTAGAATCGCTGGGACCCCAAGGAACCACCCAAGGTAGTGACACAGGAGACCCACGGGGGATGTGTGCAGTGTGAGAACACAGCCGCGAGCCCCATACAATTCAATGGTAAAGTCGCGGTTGGAATTTTAGAAGTTAAGGACACTTAGGAGAGGACTTTGAGCAAACCCCTTTAGACTTACGGGTTTCTAGGGCCAGCACCCACAGGAGCACTGGAGTACTCGAGTTACCTCACCCAGGGAAGCCGGGTGCATAGGCGTCAAATGGTGTCAGGAATCGTCGTTGATTTCCATGGCGATGTGCTGCAAAGTGCTGCTACAAGGAAGGAGAAACGTGTTTGGTGTGATCCAAGCCTGGATAGAAGATCAGAAGAACCTGAAAGCAGAGGGGACAGAGTCTGGGTCACTTGCCAGTGACCAGAGGCATGATAGACGAATGCTCACCGATGTCGGGTGTTTCAGGTGCGAAGAGGTGAAGCTTGACTCTGCAGCCATGAGGACCAGGCGGCGTCGATGACAACCAGGAGCTGTATTCAAGCTGTCCCACAAAGGATGTCGAGTGCTGCGGTGTCGGTGCCCGGATTCGACCCAACAAGCCTTGGCAGCAGCAACCCACGCAGGAAGAGAAAAGATGCTTCCGTGCGGACCAGCAAGGTCCTGGTGACTCTCCAAGCAATGGAGAGTCAGGGCATGTCTGGAGCAACCAGGTAAGCCCAATTAGAAGTAAAGTTGCCTTCACAGGGACCCACCAGTCGACAGACTAGGGATCGCAAAGGGACAGCAAAGGGCCAGCTCACGGAACACTCGTGGAGTATAGGCAGGCAGTCTTCGGTGCAAATGCTGCTCGGGGTCAGGGCTACAAGTAACCCAAAGCTCAGCTGCAGGAGTCGTTGGAAAGCTGAAGCTTCTGAAAAGTGACACGGTGTCCAGGGGTTCGGATTGCACGTTCGCCATGAGGGATATGGGCCTCCGACTTGATGTGGGCACTGATCGACCTCTAAGATCACGGAAACCCACCTCCGGTGTTGCAAAATTCTTTGGCATCCGGCAGGAGCTTCGGAGATGCAAACCGGTCAGATGCGTCTTTGGTGCCTGCCTTGCAGGGGAGTAACTTCTTTACTCCAAGGGAGATTCTTCAGTCATCTAGTTCAATGTAGATCACCGAAGTTCCAGGATTCAGTATCAGAGTTTCGTCCAGGTGTAATCTAAAGTCCTGTTGCCAGGGGTTCTTATCTTATACCCAAGGAAGGGGTGGGACAAACTCTAGGGACCCACCTATGAGAGGATCAGGAAAGAGGGGTGGCTACACCCATTTCCTTTGTCCAGTTTCGCGCAGGGGCTGGTAGCCCCTGCAACTGGTTTGAGCTGGATTATGCACAGGGACACCAAATTGCCCCCAGTGCAGACTTCAAAGCACTCTTGGAGTGCACCCACCCAGCCCCAATACACTAAAGCCTGTCTGGGAGGTGGTGACACCTCCCTGTGACAGGAAACATATTGTCCAGGTCTCCCCTGCTGGAGTTTCGTCCAGCAGCTGGAGGGCAGACTTGTGTCTGTGGCTGGCAGCATCCATTTTGTGATTCCAGGGCTCTGTTAGCTGGTACCAGGTATACTGGTGCTGTCCTGTCTCTCCCTCTAGAAGGGTGGGATCATACTCCCACACCAGGTACTGGTGTGGGGGTATGATTTCAAGGTGTTTGACACCAAACACGACATGTTTCCGTGCAGCCATCCCAAAGTTACCATTTACCGTTTGGTTATAATGCACTTAAGAATATATGGTTTGGCTGCATCACAAACAACCCCGGAATAAAGGTTCTGAAGGCTGCAGAGGGGCTCTGTTCATGCATTTGCACCCTCTCACATAAAACCAAGCACCCTGCCTTCAGGATTGATAAGACCTGCCATAGGGGTGACTGATAGGTTTATATGTGCAGTGATATGGAGAGATATATTGAACCTATATCTCAGTAAGGGGAGTATGCACCACCTTACACAGGCTGCTGTAGCAGTCCTGTTGTGTCCTTTTGGAAGGCTTCACAGGAGAAGCATAATACATGCTGCAGCCCCTGGCAGGCCTCTGCGGTACCTATGCCCTAGATACATAGTATACCATATACTAGGGACTTATAAGGGAATCCCAGAATCCAATCTGGAGTGTACTTAAAGTACTTGTAATCAATTTTAAGGGAGAAAGCATATAGCCTGGGGTCCTGAATAGCAGGATCTCAGCCAGACAGTCGAAAACCAGCAAAACACCAGGAAAAAAGTGGGGGCAACTATGCAGTCAGATTTCACCTTCCTACAGCCACCACATGCTGTAACCGCTCAAACTGACCCATTGTCATTTTGTATGTGATCATCAGCCAGCATACAGAATGAAAATGGGCGGGGAGGGGCTGCTCTTGTGCTCCGAGGATGAGTGTGAGGTGGCCCCATCAGGGAGCTGAGGCCTCTTGCAGGGGAACAGCTCTGCTCCCTGCAAGGCCCAAAACTATAGACAAAAGGCATCCGTAAAAGGGATCCTCACGGTCAACGGACGTGAGGTCCAAATTACGGACAGTCCATGAAATTTAGGGACGGTTGGTCACCCTACTACAGACTTCATAGCAATAAAACACAGCTTTTTTGCTTCAGCACCGTTTTGCTTGTAAACTAGCTGTGGCACGGCCCTTTCCCAGTTTCCCAGCGCTGTATTTACATTTGATGCATCTATAATTGTCCGCCGATGTAAGTATGAATTTTCTTTGCAACAAAGGTGCTCTATTAATGCATAGAGGCAAACCAGTCCTGTATGATAGTTAAGCACCTGGAGGAGACTGCAAACACTGGGACATTGCACAGCATTGTATCGGGTCGCACAGTATGACTTGTGTCACCGGGGATTGGGAGAGCGTTGTGCCCTTGCTTTGTGCACGTCATTAGTTTAACATGTGGTGCGTAGACCAGGATGAATCAGGTGACAACATCTCGGAGGGGGGGGAATCAAGGCGGTATCAAAACACTGGCAGCTTGGCATTGTGTGGCCCAGGGAGCAGAAGCCACTGTCACATAGTAGCATGCTACATATGTGTTTCTTGTGCGTAGTTACTATATTCCCAATAAGTACATCAAACTTCAAAGAAAAAGAGGCATTGGATGAAAGAAGAAACAAGACCAATCTTAGTAATGGGGAAGTCCAACCACCACCCTGGAATGTGTTTTATAATCATAAATGTGACCTACATGCACAAAAAGAGGTGACAACTCCACATCCTGACTCAGAAAGTGTCATTTGTACTTACCATGTTGCAAAATCCGTCACTATAGTCGGAGTTACATTTGGATAAATTCAGGGTTGAGTCCCAGAAAGGGTGTATTAGAGGAGGATGGCCATGCAAAATGGATGAAAGAAGCACACATTCATTGGAATATGGGCAGTCACCGACATTTGGTATGGCTTTCCCACCCTGGAACTGCTTGAGAATGTACTACTGCAGGGGGAAGGCGTTAGCCTCTCTCTGGGTTGGGCAAAGGAAATTGCCCCCATTTCCCATGTGAGCAAAAGTAAAAGTAAATTGGAATGTGTGAATGTATGTTTTCTCCAGGCGAGTATATTATCCGCTCTGTCAACAATCCACACAGTGACTTTAGAGCAGCAGGAGTACTCATTCAAATCAAAAACCTTTCTAGATTTGCATGTATAATCTGGGGGATGACAACCTCAACACCAAGCATATACGCAAATCTTAGTTCCTAGATCTGTGACTTCTAACTTCATTACATCTCTGTAAAATATTGTAGAGAACAGAGACAAGACACAACCAAAGGCATTATTTGCGGCAAAAACATTGCTTCCCTGAGGTATTACTATTGTTGTACTCTAAATATGTACAGTGGGCTTCTATTATTATAGTTCCTTTTTGTCATCCCAGTAAAAACAGATCATGCTAAAACTGGTGTTCCCTCATTGGCCTTGCCAGTGCTTGATTCTGCATCTGTTACTATATTTGCTTGGCTGTAACAACCCCTGGTGATATAAACTCTGGTACATGCTGAACAGCTTCACTTGTTCAAGCCCAGCAATGATGAACCTGTTCCCTGGCTGAACTCAATCCTAGAAGCATCTACTTCTGGGACAAATGTCACTTCCATTAGCACTGGCTCTGCAGGACTACCCCTACTAGAAGTGGAGGTTAATTTATTGAAGTGCTAGTTTGATTTTGGCACCCTAAGGTGAGCTTGATGCTAATGGCTTTTTCCACCCACAGGGATGGCTCGCTTTCTGAACCATCCCTGTTTGCCTATATGATGCTGCGCTTCACTTTAGGAGCTTCGAGTGGCTTTTTTTAGGTCGAGCCAAGGCAGCACTTGCCCTGTCTCTTGAGACATGTTGTATCCACTTTGCGTGCTTTTTATGTGTGACTTTGATTGTCCTTCAAAAAAGCTTGATTGTTAGAAGTTAAACTTTCCTCTTTGTCCCTCCTTGTTGTCATTTGTTTCCTCATACGGAGCTGCACCTAACTACTGGTACCTTTACACTTTGTTTGTTTTTCTTTCTTTCCTGCTCGCCTTTGTCAAAACTTGCATTTTTTTGTGTTCCTCCTGCTTTTTTGAAAGTCAGTGTGTTTATCTTTCATTTTGTTTGTCGATGTGAGTTTTCGTGGCACCCTAGAGGAATATTATACATATTTCTTTACGTTGAGCGTGTTTCCGAAGCATTTTAGAAAGTCAGTGTGTTTCTCTTTCGTTTTGTCCGTTGAGGTTTTGTGGCACCCTAAAGGTGTTGTGCGTGTTGGCAAAGCGTAACCAAACTATTTCTCATTGTCAAGGGAGCCATTGGGCTTTGGAAAGCTATTTGCTTGAAAAGTACAAGTGCTATGCGTTTTAAGCAAATAAAAAAATATGTTTCAAAAGTGCATAGATATTTTGTTTTTGTCCACTGGCGTATGTGGAGGTTTGAAAACTGTTTTTTCTTTCTTTGTAAGGGATAAGCATGATGGCTACAGCACTCCATGAGAGTGTTAGTGTTAACCAGCATTCTCCTTTGTATGCTTCTTGTGAGAAGGTGGCCTGATATATGCTGTCCACTAGTTCTAGTGGGCACCTTGTATCAGTCCAAACAACCCCTTATGGTGATAGGTTAAAGACAACCTTTATTGAAAGCTATCCTAGTGGTAGCTATGGAGAGCAGCCTTCAGGCTAAGTCTTGAAGGAATGTAAAGCAGCTTGTTTTACCAGTCTATAACCTCTTGAATGATCAAATGAAAGGACAACCACACCAGGTATATATTTAAAATATATGTATTTAGGTTAACACACACCCCTCTAGTCTCTTTATGAGGCTAGAGTTCGAAGTACTTAAGTTACAAGTCAGTATTCGACAGCAAAAGCACAAATACACGTTTGGGCATTAGGGGCGGACCAAACCATATACCAAAAAAGTGTTATAAGAACCATGACTGGAACAGGCACTAGGCCCATTGCCTCTAGAATCGCTGGGACCCCAAGGAACCACCCAAGGTAGTGACACAGGGGACCCACGGGGACTGTATGCAGTGTGAAAACACAACCGCGGGTTCCTATTATCTTCTATGGGCAGTGTTGCAGTTGGAAATTTAAAGATTAGGGACACTTCTAATCAAGTCTGGACCAAACCCTTTTGGACTTAAGAAGTTCTAGGGCTAGCACCCACAAGAGCACAGGAGTACTCGAGTTACCTCACCCAGGGAAGCCGGGTGCATAGGTGTCTATTGGTGTCGGGTCGCGTCGTCGATTTCAATGGAAGCCTGCAAAGAACTGCTGCTGCCGTGAAGAGGAGAAGTGTCCGAAGAGATCCAATCCTTGATCTAGGATGTAAGGAACCTGAAAGCAGAGAGGACAGAGTCTGGGTCACTTGCCAGTGACCTAGGGAGGATGGACCAATGCCCACAGATGTCGGGTGCTTCAGGTGAGTTGATGGGTGTCTTGACTCTTCAGCCACGAGGTCCAGGAGGTGTCGACGAAGTCCACGAGCCGGATTCGAGCTGTCCCACGAAATCTGTCGAGTGTTGCGGTGTCGGCAACCGGAATGGACCCAACAAGCCTTGGCAACAGCAAGTCACTGGAATTCAGAGAAAGGACTGCGGTGCAGACCAGCAAGGTCTGAGGGACTCATCAAGCGAGGGTAAGTTGGTGCACGTCTGGAGCAACCAGGTAAGCCCAATCAGAAAAGGAGTTGCCTTCGTAGGGACCTGCTAGCCAATGGGCTAGTGATCGCGATGGAGCCTCAAGCGGTCCCACTTGAAGCTGGCCCATGGGTCACTCGTGGAGTGGAGGCCAACAATCTTCGGTGCAGGAGGTGCTCAAGGCTGGGGCTACTTGGAGCCCAAAGCACAACTTTGAGGAGGACCAGGAAGATAGTGTTGATGCAAAAGGTCACGGTGTCCAGGGGTCACGGCTCCACGTTACCCATGATAGCCACGGGGCTCAGCTTTGCTGTGGACTCAGGGTAGCCTCGGGGAAGTCCGGAAATCCACCTCTGGGGATGCAGAGAGTTCGGCGTCCGGCGGGAGCTTCAGAATTGCGGACCAGTCAGTTGCTTCTTTGGTGCCTGCCAAGCAGGGGAGTCACTCCTTAACCCCAAGGGAGATTTCTTCAGTCTTCTAGTTAAAGTAGAATGTCGAAGGTCCAGGATATATGTTGCAGAGTTTCGTCCATGGTAATCGAAAGTCCTAGGGACTGGATTCCTATACTTATAGTAAGTTTAGGGGATGGACTAACTCTAAGGCCCCACCTATGGGTGAGCCAGGAAAGAAGGGTGGTTTCACCGATTTCCTTTGTCCAGTTGCGTGCCAGAGCAGGGGCAGGTAGCCCCTGCAACCGGTTTGAACTGGAGTATGCACAGGGACACCAAGTGTGCCCCCAGTTCAGGACTTCAAAGCACCAGAGAGTGCTCCCGCCCAGCCCCAATACACATCAGCCTGTCTGGGAAGGTGGGGACACCTCCCCTCAACAGGAAACCTATTGTCCAGGCCTCCCCTGCCAGAGTTTCGGTCAGCAGCAGGAGGCCAGACCCGTGTCTGTGGCAGAGGCATCCATTTTGTGATGCCAGGGCTCAGGAAAGTCTTACCGGGTTTAGCCAGTGTGAACATGTCTCTCCCTCTACAAGGGTGGAATGCTACCTCCACCGCCAGAAGTGGCGGGGGGTAGTATTCCAAAGCGTTTGACCCCAAACACGACATGTTTTGATGCAGGCATCCCAAAGTTAGCATTTACCGCGAGGTTATAATGCACTTACGAGTATATGGTATGACTGTCTCACAGAACAGTATGAGAGAAGTGGTCCCAGCATACAGAATCATTCAAAATAAAACGTTAAAAAACAATTAACCAAAAAATTCAAAGAAGTTCAAATGCCATTTTAATCACATTGAACAATTATGATTGTTTTACTGAGGTCCATAATTAAGGCAACAATTTGAAAGTCATAAAAGTGCCCAGAAGAGGAGGAGTAGGGAGGTAAGTGATTGAGTGTGGGATTTAGAAGGAAGTGAATACAATAATAAATCCATTCAGAACACAATCAAATTGATCGGCATCATTAAATCTCTGCCGCGTATTGCATCCAAATCAAATCATGATTAGAATATCTACAGTTCTGAGAACAGCCATATATATAGAAGATCACAGTGCATCCTGTACTAGTGATAATATTGGCAATGGTGTTGTGTCGACGTTTCGACCCCTTATGTGATGTAGGTACTCATTGCGACCTTACGAAATGGGGTCTTCATCAGGACTGGGGTGCATGTGGAGAGGGGGTGTGGGCACCCTATCTGTCAAAGGACAGGACTCTAAGACGTCATAAAATCGTCAAAGGTAGAGGGTTTCAACCTCCTGGATGGTAACGACAAGGGCGAAGAGAGTGGTAGCCACTCTACCGCAGAAAGACTTTTCTGTCGAGTTAAGTCCAGAGGCTCTCAACAATCAGCACTACCGGAGCCGTGTTCAAATCATTAAGGATAGACAGCTTGGGATTAATCGCCGCTATTTCACCGTCAGGGATTCAATCCTAGGTCTCTGGTCCCGCTTGAGAAGTGAGCCATTCACTTCTCAAGCGAGACCAGAGACCTAGACCGATCAATTTGATTGTGTTCTGAATGGATTTATTATTGTATTCACTTCCTTCTAAATCCCACACTCAATCACTTACCTCCCTACTCCTCCTCTTCTGGGCACTTTTATGACTTTCAAATTGTTGCCTTAATTATGGACCTCAGTAAAACAATCATAATTGTTCAATGTGATTAAAATGGCATTTGAACTTCTTTGAATTTTTTGGTTAATTGTTTTTTAA
Source organism: Triturus cristatus (assembly GCF_964204655.1). NCBI lineage: Eukaryota > Metazoa > Chordata > Amphibia > Caudata > Salamandridae > Triturus > Triturus cristatus. The sequence goes on along the minus strand of NC_140589.1, from coordinate 92,655,021 downwards.
CGTTTTGTTTTGAATGATTCTGTATGCTGGGACCACTTCTCTCATACTGCTCTATACCCAGGTCCCAGTGACTTTGTATGGGTTTACCCTTTCTTTAACTAATGTCTCACAGAACAGCCATAATGAAGCATTTCCGAAAGCTGCAGAGGGGCTCAGCTCATGCTTGGGCACCCTCTCACATAAAACCAAGCACTCTGCCTTCAGGATTGTCAAGGCCTGCCATAGGAGTGGCTTATAGGTTTATATGTGTCTGTATTAGGTAGTGATATAGGTAGCCTATGCCACAGTAAGGGGTGCAAGCACACCCTTACCCAGGCTGCAGTAGCAGACCTGTGGTGCCATTTTGGAGTGCTTCCCAGGGGTGGCATAATATATGCTGCAGCCCCTGGTAGGCCTCTGAGGTACCTATGCCCTATGTACATAGTATACCATATACTAGGGGCTTATAAGGCACTCCAGAATCCAATTAGATATGTACCTAATGTACATGCAAACCATTTTAGAGAGGAAGCAGCCAGGATGTGGTCCTGATTAGCAGGGCCATCGCAAGACTAAGGTCGAAAAACAGTGAAACACCAGCAAAAAGTGGGGTAGCCATGTGAAGCCAATCCTACTCTCCTACACAACCCCCCCCCCCCCAAACGCAGGGACATTAAACTAACCTTGACCAGTTGAGTCTTCATGTTCTAAGTGGAAATACCTAGAGAGTCCATCTGCATTGGCATGGTTACTCCCAGATCTATGTTCCACTGTAAAGTCCATCCCCTGTAGGGAAATGGACCACCTAAGCAGTTTGGGGTTTTCACCCTTCATTTGTTTTAGCCATAAGAGGGGCTTATGGTCTGTCTGAACAAGGAAGTAAGTACCAAACAAGTATGGCCTCAACTTCTTCAGAGCCCAAACCACAGCAGAGGCCTCCCTCTCAATGGCTGACCTACGTTTCTCTCTAGGGGTCAGCCTTCTACTTATGAAAGGTACTGGCTGATCCTGACGTTCTTCATTCAGTTGTGACAGTACAGCCCCAACCCCCAATTCAGATGCATCAGTTTGAACAATGAACTTCTTGGAGTAGTTGGGACTCTGCAGAATGGGAGCAGTACACATGGCCTTCTTCAGGTCATCAAATGCCTTTTGACAGCTAGCTGTCCACTGAACCTTTTTGGGCATTTTCTTAGAAGTTAAGTCATTCAAGGGTGTCACTATTAATCCATACCCTTTGACAAATCTCCTATAGTACCCAGTGAGGCCTAAGAAGACACTCACCTGAGTCTGGGTAGTTGGAGCAGTCCATTCCATTATGGTCTGGATCTTGCTCTGCAAAGGTTGAACCTGGCCTCCACCTACAAGCAGTAGCGGTCCGTGGAGGGAGTTCGGTGGGCAGTGAGGCGGGGCAGGGCGGGAGAGGGGCAGAGTGGGGAAATGTAAACACCGGAATATGGATGAACGGAGGTAAGTACACATTTAAATAAATAAAACAAATTCCTTTGCGCGCACTGAAGCACCGTGGTGTTCTATGTACCTCTCGCTTCCACATAAACCCATCTCATTTCCCTGTCTTTTCATTGTTCCTTTCCCCGCAATGCAGACTAGCGGGGTAACACTTGTGCATCGCTGTGTACAAGTGGTCTCCCATACCAAAGTTGGTATAAGAGTGCATTGAGACACAATGGGGCTGTGTGCAAGGAGAACTATGAGCACAGACTCAATGCCAGTGCACACATACGAGTTGTGTACAGAAGCTGAGAAGCATACAGATAAGCAGACAACGTTGCTTACGCCATGAAGCATGCATGCATGCGTGAAATCGTGTGTGCAAGGGGTGTTTGATGGACAAATTGTGCACACATGCAGCCACTTGCAAAAGCAGCAAAAATGGGCATTTGAACTGGCAGCAAAGGTGACAAGCAGAGAAAGGTGCACTGCGCAGAAGTCGGTGCACATTGTAGGGGAAGCTGCACGCTTTAGCCCATTTTGTGGTCAAAAGGGGAGAGGATGTGTCTGATTTAATTACTTTAGAGAGCTCTGGAAATATATGGAAAATGTGGCATGTGACATTTAACCCCACTTACTGAAAGGTTTTTGACATGTTCAGATACATTACAAAACACCTTTCTTCCAGTGAACTTCTGTGCACTTCCTGGACCGGCAGAGAGACACCACTGCATGCAAGCACACATGTACGTGCTGAGGTAAGAACATTTGTTTAGTGGTATTTTAAGCTTGCATGTGACATGACTGCTGTACTCCCAGGTCCGAGTGGGCCTGTGTCCCTTGGTTGAACTTTTCACAACATGGCAGGTTACTTTCTTCCTTCCACTCTTCTGTGCGTGTCATTGTTTTATCATTGCATATTCAGGTGATATGTAAGAGTTGCTTTGGTTGTTATTATTTCTCAGTAGGTTGCCAATTCTGTTTTTACTATTTTTCATAGACGAAATGTTTTTTGTTTTAGCTTTTATAAATAAATGGGGGTTTTTTTGTTTTCAGTCCTCAAAAATCTGGTGACGGCTCACATATACTGTGTTGCAGACACGTTTCAAAGCAGCCCTTTGCCTTGAAACTGTAACTACTGTCCCCCAAAAGCCTAAAACAGCACCTCCATCTTCAAATCCAAACTTCTTGGTTCTGCTGTCAGTAGATTTGTCATTTCGTCCTGCTGTGAACGCAGCATTGCATCTAAGAAATCAGTACCCTGTTAAACGCCATCTCGTGGCACTGAAAAGACAAGCATTGGCATAGCCAATAGGTCTCGCCTTTGGGACCTTATAAGTGTTTAGCCATGCAACAGTTGCATAACTAAATACTTATAAGGTCCCAAAAGCGAGACCTATTGGCTATGCAAAGCGGCCGTGCGGCCGCGAAAGTGAAAGTGATCGCGATCACGAGCAAACATCAAAGCGGCCGCGAAAGTAATCGCGGTAAAGTGCGGCACGCGCGCCCGCGCACATGCACTGTAGCTCTAGGCTGGCCTGGTAGCACTTTTTGGAGCCCTCTCAATAAGTCTCGCCAGACAAGCGCATGCGCTGGGTCAGGCAAGACCTAAAAAACTCTAGCAACATTGTGGAGGCTACATCGGTCTTTACAGGCATTGAAGAAAAGTGAGACTACTGACATTGCAAATGCTTATCTACACATTCTGAGCCTCTGCACTTTTTTATACCCTGACTTACCTTAAACTGATTCAATTAAATTTTTGGAGCAAATTATTAACTGTTTTTTATGTGTTTTACTTCACGCTAGGGCCAAATTTATCATTTTTTCACGTAACACAACACAGCAAGACAATTGCTGAGCTGCATAATAGGGGAGGGCAGGAATACACCATATTTACGTAGTGCATTACTGTCCTCACGCAGTCAGCGCAGCCTAGCACCAACGCAGGCAGCGTTGTGTCATGGTGCAAGGGTGCCTGCATTGCAGGCAGGATTGTTTTTGTGCAGAAATGGGCACTGTAATCCCGCGCTTCTCCTGAGCGGGGATTTCAACATGGGGCCCATGCAAAACCGCCATGAACGTGAAGTGAGCATTCTAGACACCGCCCCAAGCACAACGTACAGCCGTAGAGAGGTGGAGCAAGGAGAGGCAACGCAAGATCGCTTGTCAAACACTCAGTGGAATGTGCTCTTCTTTTGGAAGACAACAATGTTAAACTTGCATTTATTACTGAGACTTGGCTGGACAGCACTTCGGGTCCTGACTTGGTGAAGGCCACCCCCACTGGTTTCTGCTGCTACTCCCTTGACCGAACTCACAAAATGGGCGGAGGGCTTGCAGTGATATATCATGACTCACTGACCCCACATTTCCTACCTGTGTATGATCAAGGCTGCGAAGCCTTGTCTTTTAACATCGCTTCTGCACACTATAAACCTTTCAAAGGGATCTTAATCTACCGCCCTCCAGGAGGGAAGACTGACTTTCTTAACTCTCTTAATATATTATTAGAAGATGGTCTGAGTCAACAAACTTTTGTCGTATTAAGAGACTTCAATTTCCATTTGGAAAAATTGGAAGACCCTGATACGGCCAGACTTAACAGTACTATGGCCTTAGGAGGCCTTGAACAATTGGTCTCCTTCCCCACCCACATAAAAGGACATACCCTAGATGGGATTTTTTCAAATAATTGTGACTTGGGTAACATCTCCGTCCTCCCGATTACCTGGTCCGATCATTTCATAATTACCTTTGAACTTAAACATGCTATGAGGGGTCCTATAGACTCAAAAGATAAGAAGGAGATTACGACCAGAGCTTTGGGTAAAGTCGATGTCATACATCTAGAATCTTCCCTCATGGAATCAATGCCTATTGATTCGCCCGATCCTGAAGTAGCAACACGCCTGTATAACAACTGGTTAGACGAGGCGTGTCTCCTTGCAGCCCCCCCCAGAAAATGGATACCGAGAAGGGTCTTACCCACTGCTCCTTGGTATTCAGAAGAGCTCAGAGGAAAAAAACTATTATGCAAACGGGCCGAAAGATTGTGGCGAAAAAACTATGCAACGGCTGATAAAATGGACCTAAAATCAGCGATTGCGAGCTATAAACAATCCCTCTTGGTAGCCAAGAAAGAATATTTCTCACTTCAAACCACAAAAGCCAAATCTGACTCGAAGGAGCTTTTTAAAACAGTCATCAAACTATCAAACCCTAGGACGCCTAACGGTCCAGTCGCACCTGACTTTTGTAATACTGTCGCTGTATTCTTTAAATCAAAAGTGGAAACTATTTTCTCCTCTTTGTCAGACCTGGTCAATAAAAGGCATACGGATTCTACCACTAATATTCCCTCTCCCCCGGCCAGCACCCTGGATCATTTTATTCCTCTGAACACAGAAGAAACAATGAATCTTATGAACAATATAAAATCAGGTGCTCCCAGCGATCCTTGTCCCACATGGATTATTAAACAGTTTGCAGACACAACCTGCAGGGTTTTAACTCCTCTCTTTAACAATGTATTTCGTACCGCAATTTTTCCCAGTCCCTGGAAAAAGGCCTCAGTGCTTCCTCTCTTAAAAAAACAATCTTTGGACCCTAAAGATCCATCTAACTATCGCCCTATCTCCAGACTTCCCCTACCAGCCAAAATGCTTGAAAAAGCCATGAACAGACAACTCAGTGATTTTCTCCTGCTGAACGATTCCTTGGATCACTCTCAATATGGCTTTAGAACTCATCATAGCACCGAGCTGGCTCTTATCAAATCGACTGAGGAGATTAGAGAAGTTATGGACAAAGGAGGAAACGCTATGCTGATCCTTTTAGACCTATCCGCGGCCTTTGACACCGTGCATCACAAAGTACTGCTTAATCGGTTGTCAGAGATCGGGATAACAGGACAAGCATGGAATCTGCTTGATTCCTTTTTGAAGGATAGACTACAAATAGTCGAACTAAATGATGCTACATCAGAACCCTTCTCTTTGCCCTGCGGGGTGCCGCAGGGCTCTTCCGGGGCCCCACACGTTTTAATATTTATGTGGCACCCCCTGGCTGGCATCATTAGATCATTTGGGTTCCAACTCACCTCCTACGCAGACGACACGCAGATTGTGCTGTCTGTGAAGAAGGGAGCTGAAAAGGAAACAGGAACCCGTTTTTCGCAATGCATGTTATCCATTTCCAGATGGATGTCGGCTAATTGCCTTAAACTGAACTCAGCTAAAACAGAAGTGGTGAGGTTTAGAAATAATCCTCGGATGTGGACACCCGATTGGTGGCCTGACTCACTCGGTCTCTGCCCCACACCTTGTAGGAAAGCTAAAAACTTGGGAGTGGTGGTCGATGAAAAACTCAGCATGGGGGACCAAGTGAGCAGGGTCACCTCAGGATGTTCCATGGTACTCAGAATGATCAGAAAAATCAGGTCATATCTTTCTGAGGGGTGTCTCCGCACTGTGGTGACTGCACTCATATTATCCCGTCTTGACTATTGTAACAGTCTTTATGTTAATATGCAGTCACAACATCAAAACAGGCTGCAGGTTATTCAAAACGCCGCTGCCAGACTTCTGACCCGGACTCCCAGATGTGTGTCAGTTAAAGGTGATTTGAAGAGACTGCACTGGCTTCCTACCCACCTGAGAGCTAGGTTCAAGGCTTCGTGTATAGTGTTCAGAGCCTTGAACGGGACAGGTCCCGAGTTTCTCAAAAACAAGTTTTCCTGGTATACTCCATGCAGAATGCTCAGATCTACTGGAGCTAAGCTAGTGAAAATTCCTTGCATAAAAAAGGCAAACTGGGGAAGAAGGAGTTTTGTTTACGGGGCCTCAAAAATCTGGAACGAACTTCCTTTCATGCTGAGAAATGCATCAGATTTTAGCTCCTTTAGGAAAAATCTCAAAACATGGTTTTTCTCTCAGTTTTAGTTTCTCATTTTAGCGTAGGCTTTCAGTGCTTAGCGCCAGGACACCGTAAGGTAATCGTGCGCTCTATAAACCTTAATAACATAACATAACATAACAAGAACGCCGAGGAGGGAGAGGACACGCTTGCCGTCTCGGAAGAGGAACCAGAGCAAGGAAGACTGCTACAGGTCTCCGGGAATCGAGGAGAAGCCTGCGGAGGACGAGAAGACCCAACGCGACCGCCTGAACCGCCTAGAGGCAACGTGCTAGAGTCTTGCCGACCTGGACAAGAGGAGGGAGGTGAGACTTCCCCTGCCACGACCCAGGAGAGCTGTGGCCCCAGGCAAGAACCTCTCATCTCCTATCTCACTGCGGGGTGGTGGAGACTGGGGTATTAGCTGCGACGTATGTGGGCTATACACTGAGACCCTTCACCCCTAGCTAGTAAGAAACCCTGCACTAGCACTTCCCTGGGTGTAGGTGATTGTAAATCTGCCCCACAGATGCAGTACTGACCCTTGTTATTTGTGTCTTTCTCCGAGGGCCATACACCCCCAGCTCCCTCCCTCCAGCGGTCCTGGCTAAGAAGACGAGGAAGGGAAAAATGACTGTACCACTGGTCCCAGAGCCCAGAAGCTGACAAGGACCCTCCAGACACAGTGACTGAACTGAATCTAAAGGAACCCTTCCGTTTTTTGTTTTGCTCATAACCTCTACCCTGTCCTACCTTTTATCTCTCCTGGACATACTTTTATTGATTTGACTATTAAAGTCTATAGCACCTCCCACTCCTGTCTATGTGTTCTGCATGACTAGATGACCACAGGCACACACCTGCATAAAAACAATCCTTAGGGCAATTTTCTCTTTTTAAGTGTGCTGCAGAATACAGCACACTTAGAAAGAGGAAACAATGAGGAGAAATAAAGATATTTCTCCTCAAAGTGTACAATTCTGATACATTCCCAGGTCTACGTGGCAATGCGTCCGAATACATGGGTGGATGAGTGGGAAGACCCATGCTTCACCCATGTAACGCCTCCACCATGCAGTGACTTTCGCTGCCTTGCATTACACCAGATTTACCAAGCCATGCAGGGATATGAAGGGTGGCCCTGCGTGGCTTGATTTACGTGGCTTTTAAGAAGGGTGATGACATGACCACGAATTATAAGGAATAAGTTACTCTCTGATGTACATTTATGGATATTGCAAGCCACCTTGGATTTCCATGACCATATTAAGGAACTCAGCCTACATACATTTATATGGTCACAGAACTCCTCAGTGACTTGCAGTTTTCTTATATTGTACAGAAGGTTGTATTTTATCCCGTATATGTGGCAGCCAGCAATCAGCTTATTTTTTTATTTATTTTAATAGTTTTTTTGAAATCCTATGTAGTTGGACCCAGATCCCGAAAGGTTTCAGCGTGCTTTACATAGGTCAGTAATAAAAACCTTAGCAGTGACATTGAATTAACGAGTAGAATGGGATGACACAACACAGTAGAGCTCAGGAGCGAGCACGCTCAAACATGTTTATACCTGACTTTTGGAGAATACAGAGCAAGTCAACATATGTTACTTACTTATTTATGAGGAACAACATTTCTTAGATGGGAGATGTTGTTGAGAGAGAAGGATATTTAGTTATTTTTTGACAGAATCATGGGAGTGATTGGTGCTGATAGCAGGTGAGATGCCATTCCATATTTTGGGGGCAGTACCTGATAAGGCTTGCTTCAGAGTACAAAAGTATGTCTCCAATTCCTTATTACAGACCACTTGTGAGGGCTCTGGTCAACTGTAATAAAGACATGACAGAGCTGATCAACTGTAATTAGTTTTTACAGTCGACTTCTGAGATCTCGATGCCTGCTGCAAAGCGCCAGCAGCCAGGGTGAATGGTGAGTCATGCACAGTTTAAACAAGGAGAGTGGGAACTAGCTTTTCCTTTTTCTGATATCTGATATCTGTTTCTAAAAAGTGATTAGCAGAAAGGAGATATGTATGGCAACAGGTTTTTATCGATGCTTCAGGTTACTGCAGAAAAGATAGAATCTCTCTCCATGTTTTTATACACTTTCATCTACAGCATTCTTTACACTGACTTACATTAAACTGATTCTTAAATCTTTTCTTTAAAAAAGTAACTGCTCTTTGGTGTGTTCAATTTTGCAGTACAAATTTTGCTTTCAGTATCCGTGTCTGCAAGGAACACGAAAGAGCAAAACACCAAGGAATTAAGCAGTTTGTAAGAAGGGTGATGGTATGACTATGAATTATAAGCAATAAAGTTACCCCTGCCATACATTATAAGGACATTGCAAGTCTCTTGAGAGTTCCACAACCTTATAAAGGAACTTAGCCTTTGGCCTCATTTCTCTTTAAAGTCACAGAACACATTGCAGGTGTTTATATAGTCGCACTGTACAAATAAAGAATGCTGGTTTAAAAAAGTCATCATCCAGTGAATGTGTGTTTTTCTGAAAATTACATATCCAGGGGCCAATTCACAGAACTAACTTAAGACAAAATCCTAACTTCTGTGAATACCAAAAGTAGTAAGTTTAGGATTTTGTCTTAAGTTAGTTCTGTGAACCGGCCCCTGGATGTGTATGTGGATCTTAGAATTACTGAATAGGTTGTTGTAACTGGTATTGGTATGTCCATTGTTTTGAAAATTTTAGTTTCTATTTTTGAATGTGTCTACCAAAGGTTATATTAGGGGGAGAGGGGGTCTGCCACTCTATCACAAGGATGATGTCATCATTGATGTCATGAGTGATGTCACTGACCATGTCATGAGTGATGTAATATGTGACGTCATTAGCAGTGCATTGCGGGCGCGCTAGTTATAGTTAGCTGAACTAACTATAACGGGAGAATTTCAATGGTTTTGTACGAGTGAAAAGTCCAGCTAACTATAATGCCCCTGAAACCTATGGTTTTTTCAGTGAATTTCTAAGGTTTTTTAAATGCTAATTCCTAACTATAACGTGCCTGAAACCTATGGTTTTTTTCAGTGAATTTCAAAGTTTTTAAAAAATAATTTCTAACTATGCCTACAGAGATAGGACGCACTGAATAAAAAAAAAGAAATGCAGAAAGAAGCAACAGCAGTCCTCAAAGACGAAGAAGGATAACGTGCAGATAGAACAAAGAGAAGAGCAGAAAGAAGCCTTGTTGCAAAATCATCCTGTACCCTCAACTTTTTCAGACGGATACTGGTGGTAACTGAGTCTGACTAACCAGTCCTAGAGCCAGTGCTATGTTAAAAGACACTCAGAATACAGTGAAAACACCTACATACACTAGGGAACACTATGCGTTGGGGTCCCCCTGTGATTATCATGACCTCCTCTGTAAGCTCCTAGTATATAATAGGGCAGGGGATTAAAACTACCTCTTAAACGCGCCACAGGGCGTGTTTGCGCACGTCACCTCAGGCCCCTTCCCCTCCCTTCCCCACTGTGTAAACACGCCCTGTGGTCGTTTTAAGTTGGGAGATTAAGTCCCCTTGAATCCTGAGGGTCCCTAGGGACCAACTAGACCACTAGGTACCTCCAGTAAGCGCCACAGAGCTGCTTTGCAGAGAGGTGTAAAAAATGGCACGGCCTGGACCACCTCTCTGCAACGCAGCTCAGTGGCGCTTACTGGAAGCACCCGGTGGGCTAGTTAGCCCCCAGGGGCCCTCAGGATTGAAGGGGAATTATTTCCCCAACTTAAAACGCGCCATAGGGCGTGTTTGCACACGTTAACTCAGGCCCCGTCCCCTCCCTTCACCACTGTGTAAACACGCCCTGTGGCCGTTTTTAGTTGGGAGATTAAGTTCATTTGAATCCTGAGGGTCCCTAGGGTCCAACTAGCCCACTAGGTACCTCCAGTAAGCGCCACAGAGCTGCGTTGCAGAGAGGTGTAAGAAGTGCCACGGCGAGGGGAGGAGCCTAGCGCGCAACCAAGATGGCCGCGTAGGTGCGAGGCTCCCGAGGACCTCCGCGACCTCCTACATATATCCTGACAATATCCTGTCCTAGATGAGGGGACTGTGTTGGTGAGCCCGAGCTGAGGTGGCACCCGCTTTCCGCTTCCAAATTGGACCTCAGACTCCGGCGGTAGCGCCGTTTGAGATTTCCGGCCTTCTCCACGCCGGACCCCGGATTGGAGTTGTGGGGTGATCCGGAGGCAAAGTCAACAACAGCGGCGGGCTGGGCGCGGCGGCTCGCGTACCCCGCACTTTCACTTTCGCTTTTGCACCCTCCTTGCTGTTTCGGCGAGGTTGGGTTGCGGGGCACTGTGAGGTGGTGTGGCCCCGTTGGGGTGCCCTGCCGGCCTGCCGGCTGTGACTTGCCCCGTGGCCCTGTGGTGACCCCCCCCCCGGATCCCGTGAACCGGCTTGCCCGCCCTTTACGACGTGCCTGGCACGGCCGTGGGACTGGAACCATGTCCACAAAGCAAGATGGAGATCGGGCAAAGGTGAAATCGACCCGACGTGGCGCAGTCCCCCAGTCCAACAGCATGGACCGCTACACCCTCCAGAAGGGATCTCCCGAGGTGCCGCGTAAGTCCCCTGAGGGCCCGACTGATGCTCCTGCTCTGCCCGCGGACCTGACCCTGCGAGACGTGATGGGCGCCATCGCTGAGATGAAGGCCTCGGTGGACCAGCGCTTTGATACACTGGCGCAGAAAATCGACTCGGTCCTTGTGGATGTTGGCCTGGTAAGGGCCGATTTATCCAAGACTAATGACCGGGTTGATTCGTTGGCCCACACCACATCGGGCCTCACGACGGATGTGACAGCCCTCCAAAAGGAGGTGCGCCGGCTTGGCCAGGCGAGCGCGCTGATGGATCGTCGCCTGGAGGATTCTGAGGGTCGGGCCCGAAGGAACAATGTCCGTATTCTCGGGGTGCCTGAGGGACAGGAGGAGGCGGCGGCGGATCTATTCGTGGAGGACTTGATTCTCACCCACCTCCAGCCCCGGGGACTGAGTAAATTCTTCGCGGTGGAGCGGGCCCACAGGGTTCCCCGGGGAAGGCCTAAGCCCGGAGCCCCCCCGAGGCCTCTCATCGCCCGGATTTTCAACTTCCGAGACAGAGACGCTATCCTGCAATCCTCCAGACTACAGGGGCCGGTCAGACTCGACAATATGGATATAAATTTTTATCCTGACTTCACCCCAGCGGTCCAAAAGCAGAGACTAAGCTTTCTCGGAGTCAAACGTCCTCTACGGGACCTAAATCTCAAGTACGCTATGCTTTTCCCGGCTAAGCTGCGGGTGGAGTTGGATGGCCGTACGCACTTCTTTGATCGTCCCGAAGCAGCCGGGGACTGGTTGGATACTTTGCCTGGGGATCGGGATCGGGGGGGTGGGGGGGGGAGCGGTGGGGGGAGAGGGCCCGCCGGATCAGGACTGAGGGCCTAATATTATGCCTCGCTCTGGACAAAATTGATGTCACTTTAGACTGTTCACCTGTTTGAGTAAGTCTCCTCCTGTGGAGGTCGTGTGGGGTCTCTTGGGGGTTCTCCCTCCTCCTCTGGGGGTTTAGTTAGTTTCACCATTTATGGGGCGACAGGCACACTGCACTTTGGGGGGGCTGTTTGGGCTCATGCAGGGGTGCAGGGAGGGGGGAGTTCTGTTGGGGGGGGGAGTTGGGGTGGGGTGTTGTTGTTCGTTTTTACCACAAGGCAAACCCTTTTCTGTATCGTTTTTAAGGTGCTCTCCGGGGGACGATTGATGGCTCCTGTGTGTTATGGGGGGTAGGGAGTTGACTTTGTTGTCTTGGAACGTTAATGGACTGGGGGATAGGATCAAGCGAGGTGTGGTCCTGCAGTATTTGAAACGAATCTCACCCGATGTAGTCTTCCTGCAGGAGACACACCTTATTGGAAACTCTTTCTGTGCCATGAATCGGCGTGGCTATCGTTTGGTGGCCCACTCGGGCTTCACGTCGGGCTCACGGGGTGTGGGCATTATGGTGAAGAACTCGCTCCCGTTGGAAATTGATGAGGTGCGCCATGATGATAGGGGGCGCTATGCTGTTTTAGTGGGGAGAATGGAAGGCAAAGTGGTGGTTTTTGTATCGGTATACGTCCCACCGGGGTTGCAGGCGACCACTTTTGCAGACCTGGGGCGCCTCCTCCTGGGCCTTCCGGGGGGACTCCTAGTGGTTGGGGGGGACTTCAATGCGGTGGTTTCTGGGACTCTGGATCGTCACCCCCCTAGGGACCTCCCCCGGGCCCAGGCGTGGCTACCTGGCCTCTTGGATACATTGGGATTGGTGGACTGCTGGCGCTTAAAACATCCCACGCAGCAGCAGTACACTTTCCACTCGGGGGCACATGGTAGCCTCTCACGGCTTGATCATGTCCTTGTCCCGGCGGCCTATGCTGGGAGTGTGGGGGAGGTGCGCCATCTGGCGCGGGGTATTTCAGATCACTCCCCGCTCCTGTTCCATTTTGATGTCCTTCCGAGGGGTGAGGGCAGGGTAGTTCCCATCAATGCCTGGTACCTGCGCGACCCCACTATTCGCGCTGCTGTGATTAAATCCCTGCAGCGATACTTTGATGAGAATGTGGGGTCCATCCCTTCGGCTATCTCCTTGTGGGAAGCCTTCAAGACAGTTCTCAGAGGAGAGGCCCTGTCCCTCATTTCCCATGCCCGGAGGCGCGAGCGGGAGGAGGTTACCCGGGTGGAGGCCGAAATTGCTGAATTGGAGGGTGATTTAGAGAGCGGAGTGACGGATGCTGCACTGCATGTCCTACAACTTAAGCAGGCGGCCTACAGGGCCCTCGTTACGGAGGCGGCCAGGGGCCTCAGTAGGGAGCAGCAGGGGCGACTGTATGATGTGGGTGATAAGGCGGGCAAACTTATAGCGTGGTTGGATAAAAAGGAGAGTGTGAATCGTGTGGTCCCGCTGATTGAGAGGACGGATGGTGTGAGTGTCACCGAGCCAGAAGAAATTGTCTCCTGTTTCGCGGATTATTTCCGCGAGGTGTATTCTCCGGTCTCTCCTTGCTCGGAGGAGGACTCCCATTCCCTGCTTAGGGATATCGCGCTGCCCTCCCTCTCGGAGGAGGACAGGGTGTCGCTGGATGCCGCTCCTACATCCGACGAAATTGCCCTCGCCATACGTTCGGTTGCCTCTGGCAAGGCCATGGGCCCAAATGGCATCCCTATCGAGTTATATAAGCTGCGACCAGATGTATTGGCGCCCCACCTCCGCGCGATGTTCCTGACGGCCCACTCGCTGGGCTCCCTCCCACCTGACCAGCGTCTGGCTACTATCGTGGTGATCCACAAGGAGGGGAGGCCTCGGGACCGGGTCACATCCTACCGGCCTATCTCGCTTTTGAATGCGGAGCCCAAAATTCTCGCCAAGGTGCTGGCCAATCGGCTGGTCGGCGTGGTGGGCGACCTGGTTCACCAAGACCAGTCTGGCTTTATCCCCCATCGCAATACAGCCCTTAATCTGCGGCGCTTGCACGGGGTGCTCGCACGTGTCCCATTCGTGCGGGAGCCGCCCATTTTGGCGTCCTTAGACGCAACTATGGCGTTTGACACGCTTGAGTGGCCATACATTTGGGCGATGCTGGCGAAATTTGGATTCGGCCCGGGCTTCATCAGTTGGGTCAAATTGTTGTATTCGGGCCCATTGGCGCAGGTGGTGGTGAATGGAAGAGTTTCGGCCCCATTCGAGCTGGGCCGGGGCACGCGACAGGGCTGTCCCTTGTCGCCGCTCCTGTTTGCGCTGGCCTTGGAGCCCCTGGCGGAGTGGCTGCGGTGGCACCCCTCCATCCGTGGACTCCGTTGGACCCCCGAATATGAGGACCGTGTGTCCCTATACGCTGACGACATCCTTTTGTACCTAGCCTCCCCACGTAAGTCACTCATAGTCCTGGTTGATGTTTTACGTTCATTTGGCCGGAACTCAGGCCTTGTCATCAACTGGGCTAAATCATGCGTGTATGTGCTCTCTGGGGAGGCTCCTGTCCTTCCGCGGGGTTGTCCGATTCAGATTGCCTCTCAGGGGTTTCGATACCTGGGTGTCTACATTACTCTGGACCCAGAGGCTCGCTACGAGCGGAACTTGCTTCCCCCTCTCCAGCGCTTGAAGGAGGACGTCGTGCGCTGGCGGCGCCTGCCGCTTTCGCCGCTCGGCCGGGCGGCGTTGTTTAAGATGATGTCGTTGCCACGTTTCTTATACGCTCTCCAGAACACTATGGACCCAGTCCCGGCGCGCTACTTCCGTGAGGTGGAGAGTTTACAGCGCCGCCTGTTCTGGGACGGGAGGCCGCGCATTGCCCTGGCGAAGTTGACGCTCCCATGGTATGACGGGGGGATTGCCCTCCCGGACATTAAACGGTATTACTGGGCCTCCCAGCTAGCTGCAATTAACCATGGCCTCTATGGGCCCGCCTTGAACCCGGCGTTTGAGATGGACAAGATGCTACTGCCCGGTGGCGACTACAATCGAGCGCTCTACTCTGGCGCGCCCGATGCTCGCTTGACGGGACCTACGCGTGTCATGGTCAGAGTATGGCATGCGGCTAATGCAGCTATGGGGTGGAAGGACCGTTTGACCCGGGCGTCACCGCTGTATGCGTCTGAGAAGCTGGGCTCTCTCTGGACCTCGAAGGGCTTCGCGAAATGGGACATGATAGGCATCAGTAAAGTGGGGGATCTCTGGTCGAGGGGAGGATTTAAAACATTTGAGATGCTGCAGACGGAGTTTCAGTTGCAGGGTAGTGAATACTTTCGATACCTGCAGATCCGTCATGCACTGGGCTCCGTCTTCCCAGACGTCGCCTCCATCCCGGAGTCTTCCCCCCTGGAGGATAGAGTGCTAGATGGCCACGTTCCAGATAGTACGATCTCCCTTATTTATAAAAAACTGATTAATGATCGATCGGGCTTGCTGATTGGCCTTCGCGAGGCTTGGGTTGCCGACGGTCTGGAATTGGACGATGAGGACTGGATCTCCGCGGTGGCCTCTCCGAAGGAGGTGGCTATACCGGCTCGCCTTCGCTTCGTCCAGCTCAAAATACTCCACCGGGTCTACATGACGGGGCCAAGGCTTCAGCGCATGGGCTACACTGTGGATGGTTTGTGTAAGCGTGGTTGTGGTGCCGTGGCGACCTTCCTGCACATTTTATGGGAATGCCCGAGGGTGGAGCGACTCTGGCGCGGTGTGCACGAGGTCCTGCGAGTGGTTACGCGTGTTGCGCTGCTGCCGGAAGCGAGGAGATGCCTGTTGAATGTGTGGGAACCAACTGACTACTCGGCTCCGCAAACGTGGTGGGTGACTCTGGGATATATGATTGCTAAGCGTGACATTGCGCAACTGTGGGGATCCCAGAACCCCCCGACGGTGTCGGCCTGGAAAGAGCACATGGATTGGTGCATGTTTCGAGAAAAGGTGGTGTATGTGGCGAGGGGTAAGCCTGCAACATGGGTGAAAGTGTGGGGCCCCTGGAACGCCTACCGTGGGAGTATTTGCGCGCCACCATTGCTGCCTGCTGCCTCACCAGCCCCGTCCCCTTAGCTGACCCCTTCCCCTAGCCCGGAGCACAGGTTCCCCCAGTCCTCGCTCTGTTTCCCTTCCCCTCTTTGGACTCCTCTAATAGTTGGGGTTCCCCTTTGGGGAGCACGTGCTGTTACTTTCGACTGTAGGGTAGCCTTGTGGGTGTTGTTTTTTTGTTGTTTGTATAAAATGAAACCGCACTGTGACGTATTATGGCTGTGGCCCATGATGTTGATGACTCCTTCTTATTCTCCTTTGTAATGCCAAGGGTTCTATGAACGTATGCCATATGTTTCTGCCATTCCTAGCGGCCGGCCGGAAGGTTGTGGGCCCATAATTGTATATTCTTGAGATTTGTAATAAACGGTTTAAAAAAAAAAAAAAAGAAGTGCCACGGCCTGGACCACCTCTCTGCAACGCAGCTCAGTGGCGCTTACTGGAAGCACCTGTTGGGCTAGTTGGCCCTCCGGGACCCTCAGTATTGAAGGGGAATTAATTCCCCAACTTACAACTGGCCAGGGGGCGCGTTTGCAGATTGCTGCAAGGAGGGGGCGTGGCCTCCGGCGCGATGCCGGTCTTTTATTTATTTTATTTTTTTAAGAAGGAGGGCTGTGTGGCCCCCCTTCTTTTTCTAATTTATTGGCCCTGGGGACCCCGTCCCCCAGG
Source organism: Triturus cristatus (assembly GCF_964204655.1). NCBI lineage: Eukaryota > Metazoa > Chordata > Amphibia > Caudata > Salamandridae > Triturus > Triturus cristatus. The sequence continues at coordinate 92,638,477 of NC_140589.1, read as the reverse complement.
GCCTGCACCCTAATTCTTTTTGTTGAAAAAAATAAATTTGGCCCTCCCAAGGTCTTAATCGGCCCCGGGGACGTCAACCTCCTGGTCAAGGTCTTTTTTTTTTTTTATTCTTTAAGAGGGGGCTGCTTTGCCGCCCTCCTCAGGCCACTTATGGCCCCGGGGACCCCATCCCCCTGGGCCGGCCTTTGTTTTTTATTATTTAAAAAAGAAATATATTTATAGAAACACCTAGGACATGCTGGACAAACCGTATGTACCTATCACCATGACGATTTGCGTGATATTCATTAAAAGGCGACATACAATAAATCCACGTGGAATGTATTTACACCACTAGTGAAGCTCTGACGTGTCTGACGCCCTACCGTGCCTAATCCCGGCGCCCCCGCCTGTGGGTACTCTCCAAGTAGACATCCTTGTCGTTTATTTATACAAACATGGGTAGCTATTGACGGGCACATTTAATACACACGCACACCAAGCCATTCAAAGGGGATTCGACAAAAATTCGACCAAACTATGCAAGAAACCCCCCTCACGGTTAATAAAACACACATCCACCGCCGGATGTGTAATACTTTTTATTTTACAATCTGGAAAGGAGAAGAACCTCACTTGAGAGTCACAGCGTGCTCCTGGCTGAGCCCAATGCTGTGTTACACCCACCAGTGCCCGCCGAGTGCCACACACCTCTGTGTTGTATTCCACCAGCTATTGCGTATGCTATGACACTCTCTAGCCCATGTGGACTGTAACACCACCCCGTGAATATGTCATGCCACACTTGCCTTCGCACGGGTTATATTGCCCCATCTAACGTACCTTCCTCGATGCCTTTGTTATAACGCACAGTGCTATGCCATGCATATTACAATCTGGGATCCATATCTTTGTCACAGTGCATATGCAACGTTACACTCCCCAGCACATATTTTATATTACAACTTTAGAGACTAGTTAGGTTACACAACACTGCCCTGTGCATATTACACTCCAAGGCGCATATCGCATAGCACGCGCTAGTGCCTGTGCTATCTCGCGCTCTCCAATGAATCTGTCATTGCGCACAATGTATTGCATATTATATTTCACGCCCCGGTTCATCTTATATCACACTTTTTGGTGAATAGTTTATACCATATACTATATCTAGTTTTCATTTTCAATCGTGCTCTCAGGACTATATTCTGTATAACCCTGCATCCACCTACCCTTTTCACGGGCATTACATTTTGCGATGGGGGGTGGAGGGTCAGGGGTGTTTCTGCCAAGTGAGCCCGGAGTCACAGTCACAAACGTCCTCTTCTTCCTGAATAAAAGTGAGATTATGCTGCATACTTGTTCATATTTTAAGTAGTTCGCACAGACACACATTTTAAAAACAATAAAGTTCCTAATACTCACCTTATCTAAACAGTTAGCTTGCTGCCCCATCTACCTCCTCCCTATCATCTGTTGTCTGAATCCATGGACTAGCCTCCTCCCTCCTGCCATGCATGGTCTGATGTGCTGCCACTGCCCTCCATTTAGCATGATGTACCAGTCCACTCCTCCTGCCCTCCATTGCCCAATTCTATGGCCCATCATTGACCTCCTGCTTAGCCTCTGTGCTTAGCTTGCTGCCCCTATTCTCCTACCCCCTGCCCTCCGATGTCTTTGTGCATGCCCCTGTTCCATCCTTTTAGCAAACCATGTTCCATGGACCTGCCACTCCTATCTACTCTGAGTGTTCTGTTGAGCTGCCACTCCCCTCCCACCTGCCTAGCATTGTCAGATGACTGTAACCTGTCCCTGCCACCTCCACCCTGCCTCTCCACATGCCATGCCCCTATCCCCTTCCTCCTGTCCTCCATGGTCCATTTTACTGCCACACCCTTCTGCCCTCCCTGGTCTGTTGTGCTGCAACTGCTCCTCCTGCCTGCCCCGTGCGGTCTGTTGGGAGACCCCTTCCCCTGAACTCTCTTGTCTGTGCCCAGATCCTGACCCTCCCTTCTATCCTCCATGGTCCTTTGTGCATGCCCCTGCACCCTCCTTCTTGCCCATCATAGCCATTGCGCTGCCACTAACACTCCCGCTTGCCATGCATGGTCTTCTGTGCTGCCATGGCCCCTTCCACCTTCCCTGTGTGGTCAGCTAGCTGCCCCTGACCCCCTCCCACCTTCCCTCCATGGTCTGTGTGTATGCCATCATAGTCTAACTGTTCCTCTTCATGGTGTGTCTTGTTTCTAGTGCCCATCCTGCCTGACCTCCATGGTCATCTTGCTGCTCTTGCCCTGCCCCCTTGCCCCCAGCCCCCTGTTTCCATGTGCAGACCCCTATTCCCTCCCTCCTGGCTTGTCTGTTCCATTGTAATGCCCCTGATCCGTCCCTCCTGCCCTTTATGGTCTGTTATGCTGCAGCTTTCTCTCCTGTCTGTCCATTATGGTCAGCTAGCTACCATTGCCTCTTTCCCCTCTGCTCTCTGTTGTCAATGTGCATGGTCCTGTCCCCTCCCTATTGCTTTCTATGGATTGTTGTGCTGCACTCCCGTCCCGCATGCCCTGTGTGGTGTATTGTGTTGCTGCAAACCCTGATGCCTGCCCTGTAGGGTCAGTTTGGTGCACCTCTCCATGTCCCTCCTGTCCACTGTTATCCGAGTCCATGTCCCTACCCCAATTCCTCCTGCCTACCATGATCCAATGTACCATACTTGCGAACATTTTGAACTTGGTAAGAGGGAGATTTTGAAAAAAACTGGGGTATTGGTTTTCCCCTTTGGGTTACATTGAAAAAGAGGAGATTGTAGACAGGAGACAGATCAAATAAAGCCCATTTGAGCTTAAAAACATTGGACGTTTCCTGGCTGAAACGGGTCTGTTGGCATGTATGGTTGTACTACCACTGCCTCTTCCTTCTGCCCACAATAGTCTATTATATTGCCACAGTCTCTCTTGCCAGTCCTGTATTGTTAGTTTGTTGCCCCTGCCCCCCTTTCCGCTGCCCTCCATAGTCTGTTGTGCTGCCACTGCCCTTCCTGCCTGCCCAGTGTGGTCAAATTGTTGCCTCTGCACTCTCCTACCTACCTTCAATTTTCAGAGTCCGTGCCCCTGGCCTCTGCTTCTCAACAGTATAACAATGAACAACTAGATTGCTAACATTCTATATTTATTACAAAAGTGTGGAACGCCTGACGTCATCTTGATGTAATCAAAACTGTAATACCTAGAGCATTTCCTTTAGAAATTACATATATGAGAGGGTCTTATTTGCATCAAAATTATGGTTAGTGCTCTAAAAAACTAAAATGAGGACATATTTTCTGAGTTTTCAAATAGTGACAAAGAACTTTTAAATTATTTGTAATCTTTATATTTTTTTATCTAGTTGACCACTTGATTAAATGTTGCACCTAGGGGAGAGGATGTGGTGTTACTTCCAGAGCTGCAGACTTTGCAAATGGGGAAACAGGTTGGAGTTTCTGCTTCAGCTCAACATTCTGTGATTCTGGTCAAATCACTTAATCTCCCCAAGTCTACAACCAAAATGAATTTGATCTTGTGTGATGTAACCAATGCTCATGTAAAGCACTCCAATACCTGACAAGTCTGCACTATATAAAACTGCAAATACACAAAAATAAGTGTTTTGCACACTTCTGTCATTGGGCTACATGTGGGCTACATCTGGGTGATATTTGTGCTGCATTTGGGCTCTTTTGTCTCTGGTGGCCATCTTGGGAGATTTATTTGTTATGAAGTTTCCTAATTTCCTCATTTACTGCAGTCTCCTCAGTAGTAAATACTTTCAGTTTTTTACTTTGGTTCCATCAAGAAGGCATTCAGATATGTCACACATTTGCAATAAATTCTGAATGTTAGCTCTCTAGTTGCTCATTAGATCACTGTAGTAAAGCTACTGCTCACCAGGGAAGTCTGCTGCTGGTATTCAAAGTGCATGTTTCAGTCTGCATGTCAGAATTGTTTTATGAAATAGAAGAGGATTTGAGAAGTGTGCCCTAATTTTTCTTTCTGCAGCACTAATCATAATTTCTATGGCAAAATGAACCCCCTCATTTTGTTCCTTTGTAAATTAAATGTTTTAAGTGTTACCACTTTATTCCAATCAAGATGGCTTCAGGTGTGCCATACTTTTGTCATAAGTAAGACTGTTAGCGCTCTAGTTGTTCATTAGAACACTCTGGGACATTCTGTCATTGGGCTATACTTGGGCTACATCTGGGTGATATTTGGGCTACATTTGGGCTCTTTTGTCTCTGGTGGCCATTTTGGGAGACTTATTTGGTATGAAGTTTCCTAATTTCCTCATTTGCTACAGTCTCCTCAGTAGGAAATACTTTCAGTTTTTTACTTTGATTCCATCAAGAAGGCATTCAGATATGTCACACATTTGCCATAAATTCAGAATGTTAGCACTTTATTCCAATCAAGATGGCTTCAGGTGTGCAATACGTTTGTCATAAGTAGGACTGTTAGCGCTCTAGGGGCCCGATTCACAGAACTAACTTAAGACAAAATCCTAAACTTACTACCATTTTGGTATTCACAGAATGCACTTACTACTTTTGGTATTCACAGAATGGATTTACGATTACTAACTTTACGTCCGCACTCGGGCCGGAAATTCCGGCCCGGAGGCGGAGCTTCTGGCCCAGAGGCGGGGCTTCCGGGCTGGAGGCGGAGCTTCCGGCCCAGAGGTGGAGATTTTGGCCATGGCTAAATCTCCGCCACTGGCCGGAATCCCCACCTCCGGGCCGGAAGCTCCGCCTCTGGGCCGGAAGCCCCGCCTCCGGGCTGGAAGCCCCGCCTCCGGGCTGGAATTTCCAGCCCGAGTGCGGACGTGAAGTTAGTAGTCGTAAATCCATTCTGTGAATACCAAAAGTAGTAAGTGCATTCTGTGAATACCAAAAGTAGTAAGTGCATTCTGTGAATACCAAAAGTAGCAAGTGCATTCTGTGAATACCAAAAGTAGTAAGTTTAGGATTTTGTCTTAAGTTAATTCTGTGAATCGGGCCCTAGTTGTTCTTTAGAACACTCTGGGAAGCTGCAGTAGAACACAAAGGAATCAACTGACAGTCTCTGCCCTTGTTGGATGTACATGTTTTACTGAGAATGTCAGACTTCATTCTCACGTGAAAGATAATGTGAATTTACAGAAAATATGCTCTCAGTTTAGCTTATAGATCACATTCCAAACCTCTGTGGGAAAAGCATGAGAAAATAGTTTTCTCTCAAACATGATTCATGATATCACAGCCGAAGGCTTTTTCACATGGTAAAATCATCTGAGAACACATCACAATTCCTAAAATGAGTATGGTACCATCAACAAATGATTTATAATGTAACTAAAGTCTTAAAACCTTCTATTAACTGCAATGCTTTTTAATGAGGTGCTATCATGTATATTGGTCCCAAGATGGCTGCCAACACTTCTTGGATGAAGTACTGACAGCCAATCAGATCTCACGATGAGATGTGTGGTTAAGCTCCGCCCAGATATATCTATCTTTTTAACTCTAATTTTCTCAGGAACTACTGAACGGATTTACACCATTTAAGCAAAAGGCACGAGTCTGAATTGAGGACTACCTCTTTGCCAAATTTGTTGTCATCGGAGTGAAATGTGCTTCATTTTGTGTAATCACCTCGGACTCAGGGGGTGGGGATGTGGAAGTTTAGAATAAATGAAGGATTTTTCTGAAGGTCTCCTTCCAAATACAGTAGATTTGGGACGAAGGGGGAGGGAGCGAAGATCTTTCCTCGATGCATCTTAGGTGTAGGAAATACTAGCTGAACAAGCATTGGCCGCGCAGCAGTAAAAGTAACGCCGCGCGGCCGTAAAAGCGAAAGTCATCGCGATCACTATGAAAGCGAAAGTCATCGCGATGACGCGCTAAAGCACGCTAGGGATGCGTGCGCAGCAGTGGGGGGAGGGGCGGAGGCAGGGAGCAAGGGAGAGGAAAGACAGATGGTGCTGAAGGCTGGCGCAGGAAAGGCAGATGCCTGGGTAGCACTTTCGAGATCCCCTTTACTAAAAGTCGAGCAACAGCTGTTCTAGGCTCGACCTAAAAAGGATAGAATTTAAGGTCTTTGTTCTGTGGATGATGACAGATGCTGGGGTTCCATCGATCTTCCATGCAGTCAAAACTTCACCCATTTGCAAAAATGGAGAACCATGTCCCAAATTTCTTTCCTCATTTCCTTGGATTGGTCTGAATATTGCCAGCTGATGTCACCAGACCTCTTTTCTCTTACACCACCTCATCATTAACAAGTAAGTAGGGGTACACCATGCACTGGATATGGATATAATTTGGAGGTACATGGTGGTGGAACTAGGAACACAGATCATAAAAGGTTACATTATTGACAAGCCACAGCATCAGCCCTGTCACATTGTGCACATATACAAATCTGTTAGCATCAAACTGCTACAGCATTGTAGGATGCTGGCTCTCCATATAGTGCACTATATCAAGTACACTATGCAGAGAGTATAATGAGACCCAAATTGGTATACAGAGGCAAGAGTAGATATTACCAACGCCCTATTTGTAGTAGTGTGTGCGAGCAGTTAGGCTTATCAGATGGTAGTGCTAAGCTTTTGTTGTAAAGAAGGAGGCAATAAATTTGACACACTCAACAATTAATTCGAGACCAATTTATGAAAATAACACCTATTTTTATTAAATTTTTCAGAACAAGAACTTTGTTCGCCAGTAAGTACTTTTTAAGTTATGACTTTTTAAAGTTCACAAATGAATCACTTTGGTGCGCAACAATGCACCATTGAAGTCAATGAGTAAAAAGACAAAAATGCATGTAAAATCATACATTCAACTTTCAAGGTTCACCTCTTGGATTTCGGTAGTTGGTAAGGTCAAGTCCAATGTTCCACCAGCTGATTCTCGGGAACGTTCCAGATTCAGCCGGGAGCAGGGTACTGAGGTCGTTGGTAGCTGGTGCGCTACGAAGAAGAAGCTCACCTGAAACACACTGCACAATAATATTACAATTAATTGATTATTCAGATTAATATAAACATGTAGAATGGGGGGGGTATATAAAATGTTGTACTACCCGCTCCAGCAATCCCCCCTTTGGTGATTATATCACCACACTAACATAAAATTTTGTATTCTTTTTACGGAAATTTTCGAATTGATTTCTTGTTTCATTCATATTTCAGTTTCCCCTGTTTCTTCTCTTTTTGCTGTTTTATACATGCTATCCTTTAATTCTTCTAGTTCTATTTCTTCAAGTTCTCTTTCTTGTTTCTTATCCCTTCTTAAGTTTTCTCTTTTTATTCTTCTCTGGTTTTTTATTCTTTCTACAACAAATACATCCTAGTCTAATTATTAATACTAAGGAAATCACGCATGTTAATGGAAATAATATTTTGCCTATAAATGTACTACCTATTTTACTACAAAGTCTTTAATAGCAGATATTTTCTTACCAATCTTTTCCCAAACACCTTCAACCTCCAGTGGTACAATTTCGTCATGCAATTCTGTAATATTCTTAATATAAATTTTCAAATCTTTACTTTCGTCAGGAATGTAAGTACAACAATGTTGAACCTTCAGCATTCCACAGACTCCACCCTCTTTTGCCAATAAAATATCAAGGGCAAGTCGATTTTGCATTACCATAGCACGCATGGCAACCATTTCAGTATTTGCCAATAAGAATCCTCCAGCGGTGCTTGTTGACAATCGATCCACTACTGTTGAAAGTTTTCTAATTTTGTTTGCATTCAGAGATATTCCCAATGCGGGTATCAGTGCTCCAAAAATGTCCCCTACAATTTCAGCCCAAGATTCTCTTTTACTACGTGCTAAATGATTACCTAAACTATGTACACCATCTTCTCCTCTATCCATGTGAAAAATCTTTAGAAAAACCAGGCCAACATAACATGTGCCATACCAATGGTCTGGCAAACGATAATATGCCCTGTTCCCACATATGAAATACAGTCCTGGAAAGACTGGATCTCTTCCACCTTTAAATCCCCATCCGCCCATGATCCGGTATGTATCATGGCACTCACTATTCCCTAGAAAATAATTGTCATATGCCGTCTGATTCCTTCTTATACACAATTTCCCTTTCTGAGGCCAATCTAAAGCCATAGTTGGACTCGATTCTCCTCTTAAATATTTTTCCGTTTCTACATCCAAAACCGTTTTCTCCACCTTCCCTTCTGAAACCTTCCTTTGCATTTTCAATCTCCTTTCTTCAACCATATCCAAAAATGTCTTCTCCTCTTTCTTTAAACTGCAAGTCAAGTTATTTCTGAATATATATTCTAATGTTAGTTCATTTGTTTCTAAGAAAAATTCACCTAATACTTTTGCAGGTTTAACTTTGTTTAGCTTGTTAATTGCTGGTACTTGTGAAAATATAGTATCTACATCTGAAAAATAATACTCTAATTTACCTGTCTGATAAAATAAACTAGCTATTACACTACATGTTATTCGATATGTTACAGGAAGGTGATGATAAGTCACTCCTTCAGATACAGATGCAGGTAATTGCATACAAACGTAGCAATCCCTTACGTCTATAGTTTTTACATATTCATACAACAACTTTGAAAACACATTGTTAGAAAAATCTGTTATTGACCTGTCTTTATGTAAATAGTTTTTATCTATTTTAGTTGGAACTACCTTCTGAACTTTCCCTATATTAGTTATGTTATCACTATGTCCTTCTAATGTATCTACAGTAAGTTTAAATGAAATGAGTAGAGCAAGAATACTCCAAAGAAGCATTAATAATCCTGTACAACAACAACACATTTTGCACCATCTTCTAAGAAAGGTACATCTACTTTTGCTACTTTCTATGTTTGCCATCTTTCTAAAATGAGCCGTGTCTTATGACTTAGCCTCTTCCACTTCACAACTAGTTTCTCACCCTAGGCTTCTAAGCACCTACGTGGTTCTACCAGTTTTTGTCTTTTTCAATATTTTATTGTTTTTCCATCAGTAATTTTCTTGTCTCATTCAGTTTGGCATCTCATCATCTTTCACCTTCCCTTCATTTTCAACATACAAGTTGTCCTGAACATCCGCTTCTTCTCCAATATCGGACAAGATAACTCTCAGGATTTCCGATTCTTCGTCTTCCTCAACCACTTCCGGCAAAACCACCTCTGGATTGCCTTGGCTATCCGCCTCTTCCTTTACTTCAGGCAGGGCCACATATGTCCATTCTGGTGATTTGTAATTCTGGTTAGGTTTTCTTGTTCTTTTGCTTTCTTTGACTACTGTCTGTTCTTCTTCTTTCGATTTTTCCTGACTCGTTACTTCATTCACCTGTTCAGCTCTTGGCGAATTTACACGTGTCAGCCGATATCTCAGTCTCTTTATTTTGTTTGGCCACACCTCATCTTTGGCCGCTCTTTTCAATTTACTCCCTTTATCATTCTTTTCAGTTCTCCAAGCTCTCTTTCTCAGAACCCGGCCTTCTGGTATTTCATCTTCGCTTTCTTCAGACTCTGTTTCAACTTGCTTTTTTACCTTTAACGAGTTCTTTTTCCACCTCTTTTGTTTTCCCTACTTCTGTCCCTCCTCGAAGCTCCGTCACGCAATCTTCCTGCTGACTACTTGTCCCTGCTTCTAACTGGATGTTGGAGTTCCCTACACCTCCTCGGGGGTCTTCCGCAATAATCTTTCCCTCTCTCTCTGTATCTGGCACCTGTCCATCTAAAGGTTTATTTTCGGGTGGAATTTCTCTCAATCTTTCATCTGGTACTTCCTTCTCACAGATTTTTTTATTGTCTCTCCACTGTTCTTTTCTTTGTTCTTCCTTTGTTCTTTCTTGGATGTATGGGCTCTTTGTTCTGTTTCTGAGTCTGAACTGAATTCAGAAATCTGCAGTCTTTTCCTTAAGGAGTTACTTCTGGGGACCAAAGTTAACCTTGAATCTGTCTCCCCCCTTTCAGAGTTTTCTCCTTCTTTATCTTTTGGATCTCCGTCATCTGACTCAGTACTGGATTCTGATTCATCAAAATACTCCTTTTCTTTACAGTCAACTGGATTTGGAATTCTCAAAGTATGAGTTGCATGGATCCAGTTCTTCAATCCAGCGCACTTCACTGCTGTGGTTGTAGTCAAGATGACTTGCCTTGGTTTTCCCCACCTGGGAACCAAACAGTTTCTTCTTCTGTGTACTTTTATCCTTACCCAGTCCCCTGGGCTTAGATCATGAGCTGGCTTCTTTTCAAGAGTGGTGGCATCCGCTCCAACCTGATGAAACACAGAATGAACTGCGTCAGCCAGGCTTTTACAGTATTCCAATACCATGTCATCAGTTATTTGTCATCAGCTTGTTGACTGGTATAAATACATGTCTTATTACGCGTCCCATGAGGATTTCATGAGGACTCTAACCAGTATTTCTGTCTGGTATTGATCTAATAGTCATGAGTACTAGAGGCAAGACATTGGGCCATTTCATACCTGTGGCTAAACACATTTTCCCTATTCTGTTTTTGATAGTACCATTCATTTGTTCTACTACACCAGAAGCCTCTGGTCGGTAGGCACAATGCAATTTTTGTTGTACATTCAATGCTTCACAAATCAGTTTTATGATCTCATTATGAAAATGTCCTCCTCTGTCTGATTCAATTATTATTGGGAACCCAAACCTAGGTATAAATTCCCTCAACAATAATTTTGCCACTGTCATTCCATCATTTCTTCTTGTTGGGAACGCCTCTACCCACCTACAGAATAGGCATACCATTACCAAAACATACCTCAATCTGTTACAAGGAGGCATCTCAATGAAATCTACTTGCATTCTGGTAAAAGGCCCTCCCTCTCGGCCTATTGTTCCTAGACTCACCACTGTCTTTCTTAGTGGATTGTATTGCTGACAAATTAGACAGATACTTTCCGCCACAAGCCTGAACTTGGCATTATACCAAGTTTGTTTAAAGGACCTAATCATGGCGTCTCTCCCTATATGTCCCTGTCCATGATACATCCGTGCCATGGCAGACATCATGCTATCAGGCATAACTGGTCTTCCATCTCGATAGACCCACACATGATCTTTCTCTCTTGGTGACATCCTGCTTTTACCCACTGTTTTACTTCTTCCTCTCCTGCTTCTTCCTGCAATTGTCTTACCTCATCCCATGTTCCCACAGTGTTAGTAAACATTGGGAAACACAAAACCAATTCTTTTTCCTTTGCCCGATTGATTGAATTCTGATTTCGTGCACAATACTGTGCCATGTCGTTGGCGAATTTGTTTCCAGTGGCAATGTAATCGCCACTGCGACTATGAGCAGCACATTTTACCACAGCTAATTGCCTGGGCAGCTGTATTACCTCAAGCAACCTTCCAACCACCTCAGCATTCTTAATGGGAGTCCCACTTGAGGTCAGGAAACCTCTTTGCAGCCAAATTTGGCCGAAATCATGGACCACCCCGTAGCCATACTGGCTATCAGTTATCACAGTCACTCTCACACTTTTCCCAATCTTACATGCTCTGGTCAGGGCGATAAGTTCAGCTACTTGGGCCGACCTTACTCCTTTCAAATAGGATGCTTCCATCACTGCTGCAACTGTACATACTGCATATGCTGCACTTAGCACTCCATCATCTGTTCGCAAACAGGATCCATCAACAAACATGACATAATCACTTTCTGGTAAAGGCTCATCTTTTATGTCAGGTCGTGGTTTTGTACAAAAATCAAGTACATCCAAACAGTCATGATCTGCTTCATCTCTTACTTCTACATGCTCCACATCAGGCAACAATGTTGAAGGATTCACATTCACGCATCTCACAAGACTCACATTTGCTGCGCCCAAAATGACCTTTTCATACTTAGTCAGTCGGCTGTGCGTCATGTACTGAGTAAGACTCCTTGTTAAAAGAATCGCCACATCATGAGGCACAAACACTTTCACAGGATACCCCATCACAATTCCTTCACTCTGTTCCAAACTTCGACATGTAGCAGCTACTGCTTTCAGACACCCAGGAAGGGCTACAGCTACTGGGTCCAACATGGATGAAAAATATGCAATTGGATTCCTCAGTTTTCCATGCTTCTGTACTAGAACAGAGAGTGCACATCCATTTCTCTCACTCCAATACAACTCAAACTCCTTATCATAATCAGGCATACCCAATGCAGGCGCTTCACACAATCCTTCTCTCAATTTCTTGAATGCTGCCAACTCCTCTTTGTTCAAATCAATTGGCTCTCTCACATCACTTCTTGTCAGTCGTACCAAAGGTTTTGTAATCAAGGAAAAATTTCCTATCCATTGACGACAATATCCAACCATTCCCAGGAACATTCTCACTTCTCTTTGGGTCATTGGTGGACTCATTCTTTTTATGATCCTGATTCTATCTATGGTTATTTTCCTGTGTCCTTTCTCAATGCTGTGTCCCAAATATTGGACTTCTCTTTTACAAATTGTAGTTTTGATGGTGACACTTTTAGCCCTCCATCTGCCAAATGATTTAACAAAGCTACCGTGTCTACCTCACAAGCTTCCCGAGTTTTCGATGCCACAAGTAGGTCATCGATATACTGGACTAGTACTGAATTTTCAGGCATTTACAGACTCTCCAAAGCAAAGACTTTTTCAATAGCTGATTAAATATTGAGGGGCTTTCTGTATACCCCTGTGGAATTCGGCACCACGCCAAAACAAGCGTGCCGAAACGAAATGCAAAAATTTGCTGGCTGTCATGGTGTAATGAGATGGAAAAGAATGCATGGCACAAATCAATCACTGTGTACCATTCTGCGTCATGAGGAATCTGATATAAAATCACAGATGGATTCGGTACAATGGGACAACATGGTACAACAATTTTGTTTATCTTTCTCAGATCTTGCACTATTCTGAACTTCCCACTAGGCTTTTTCAGTCCCATTATCGGTGAATTACATGGGCTACTCATTATTTCTCTCAAAATTCCTTGCCTTATCATTTTCTCAATCACAGGAGTAACTCCTTCGATTATTTCCGGAGTCAATTTATATTGTGGAACATTTGGATAACTTACTCCTTCTTTTACAGTTATCTTTACTGGATCTATATTCCTCATCAATCCTACATCTTCTCCTGTGAAGTCCCAAACTTCTGCCTTTACTGATTGTTTCAATTCTTTTGGTAGTTCGTCAGGATTGAATACAGCATAGGCTCCTGTAATCTCTTTTTCTTTATTTGCCAATGTCATCTTATATAACACATCATCATCTGGTGTTTCAAAGGCTATTCCATCTGGAGTACAAAATATAGTGCAATTCATATTGCACAATAAATCCCTATCTAACAAGTTCACAGGACTAGTGTCACACACTACAAATCTGTGCATTTCAGAACATTTCCCTATACTAACCTTAACTGGTTCTGTAAGGTAAATTTTAATCTGTCTGTTGGAGACCCTGACTACTTGGATCGTTTCATCCGAGAGAGGAAGATTCTTGACATCAGCTGATCTGACAGTTGATCGAGTAGCACCAGTATCAACTAGGAAAGTAATATTTTCATTATTACCTTTTCCATCTACAAATGTGCCTGTCTGGTCTACTTCTAGAGTTGCGCCAAGTACGCACTCTTCTTCTTCCCTTCGGCACCATCAATAACCCTCTTCTGAATCGCTTTCATCGCGTTGCAGCCAATACTGCGAAGCAGCGCTAGCGCGTTGCGGCTTTTTTACCTGTTCTTCGTTGTAGAATCCATTCTCCTTACTATACTTCTGGCAATTTTTGTTCTGTGGAAAAGGTGGTTTTGGCACCTGATTCTGTTGTGTTACACCCTGCTGTTGTCGTTGCTGTTGACCACTCACCTCATTCTGCACCTGTGGATTCAATGATGGATTTTCATCGTTAGTACTTGGTGGAAATTTACACTCGGATTTCCAATGCCCTATCCGACCACAGTTATGACATGGAAACTTCTTCTTAGCTTCCTCAATATTCCCTTTATTTTTCCCAGGATTAAATCTTTGTTTTGACCCTGCTTGTTCCACTAATTGTGCTTCTTGTCTCTCTGCTACTTTTACCTGTGCCCACATTGCCTTCTCTTTCAGTTTTCGCTGTTTTGCTTCAATTTCATCACTAAAATATTTAGCATGTCTCAACACTTAGTCTATTTTCTTATTTTGCCAATCTACCGTATGCTGTTTTATCATTTCACTAATTTCTGGACGAAGACCATATCCAAACCTGTATACGAAATGACTCAAATCTTTTTCACTCAAATTGTCATCTCCACTGAATTGTTTAAAGGCTAAAATTAACCTCTCATAATAGGCATGTACTGATTCTTTGCTTTCTTGATGTGTTCTGTCAATTTTCACCCAATCTGTCTCTTTAGGGGGTACTTTGTTCTTCAAAAATGCCATAACCTGTTCGTATTTCTTCATTACCTCAGGGTCTGGAGCTCCTGTCTTAGGATCCCTTGGGTATTCCTGTGTTGGCCAATCTATTACTATTTTGCATTCTGTCCATAAATCGGCTGGTACAATTATATCAAACAGGCTAATCAAATCAATCCACAATACTTTGGATAATTTCACAAATCTGTCTACCTGTCTATACCACTCGACGGGCTTTTCACGCAGTTGTGGGAAGTCATTTGTAAATGACAAAATATCCTGTCTAGTCCATGGGACATGCGCATATCCTCCTCCTGGAATCTCTCTCATAGGTTATTCTGTCACAGCCTTCTCTTTTTCTGTCATAGGATAGGCTGAAAACGTTTTGTCTGAAACTTCGTCTCGCTTACGATACCATCTGCTCTTCCATTTGTCCACATCTCCCCATTTTCTCAACAAAATAATTATATCCTTAATCTGACCTATTCGTCCTGTGGTATTCATGTTTTCAATATCTTTTTCAGTGGATTTCTGTAAGGCTTTTACCTTTTCAATATCAATGCCCATTTCATTTGCAACTTCTTCTAATCTTTCATGAAGATTTTTCGCTCTCCATGTTACGCTTTTGCACAGGAATAACAATTCCTCATCTTGGTACGTTTTTAACTTCTCTGTCGGGATAGTACCTACTATTAATTCTTCCAATACCATTCGTAATTTAGCTACATCTATTGACTGAGATTCCTTATCTTTCTTTTGCAAACTTCTCAACCATTCACTCAACTCCTCTGTAGACGGTCCTACTGGCTTCTCTATATTACTTTGTCCAAAATCTTTTTGTGTTTCTGACATGGTCTATATCATCGTCATACGTTTTTCTGCACAGTTCTGACCTACAAATGGATTATTTGAAAAATTCGGGTCAATCATACTCATAGTCTGTCTCCATGGATTCTCACTCTGACTCACTCTTGGTTGTTCAACCAATTTATTACTTTTATAAGGGACTGTCAAACAATGTTCACTGTCTTTTTGCTTGTCAAAAATAGGCATTACTGGACCTATTGTTACTGGTACAGTTACCGCTTCCAGATTCTTAGTTAATTCTCTTATTTTCTCTGTTAATTCTAGGGTTGTTTTGGCTAATTCTGCTGAATTTTCTCCATCCAATTTTCCTCCAGTTTTCTTTTCTCCCTCTCCAATAGGATTATTTCTTCCCAAATCTCGGAACTCTGGTTCCGATTTTATGATTCGTACTGTTTCTTTCATTGGGGCACTTGGAGTTAATATTTCTGGTTCTGGTCGGTATGGTGGTGGATTCTTATAGAACATATCATCAAGAACATCATCCTCGGACTCATTCCCTCCATACCCTTTCGTCTCCACATTATGCCTCTTTTCTACACACTTTCGTCCTTCATTCTCTCCTGCATTTCTTACGGGAAACAAACCCTCAGTCATACCCGCATTCCGCCACCTTCTCATTCGATCATCATGCGTCTCATGTCCGTACGATCTGCCAAACAAGTACCTATATCCTCTACCATTTCTCTGTCATGCATTTCGTCTTCCCACTCGGTCAATGCCTCAAATTGAGTCGGTCTAGGTCTCGGTTCTAAATTCATCATTTTCTCTCTCAAATTTCCCAAAACAGCCAAATTAAATGAACCATGTTCTGGAAAAGCTAACACTCCATCCTCCTTTGTATACTTAACCCAGTTGTCTAACCAAATACAGGTGTGATATCCATATTTTGCAATCATTAAAGATGCAGGGGTTTTCGGTGGAGGAAGTAACTGTCCTTCCCTAGTTTTAACCGGTTGGTCTTTCTTAAACCACTTCTTAATTTTTCCAAACCATGACTTTTTCTCTTTTTATGGTGGATCGTAATACATTTTCCTTTCTTTTCGTGTCTTACTAGTTTCTCCTTACGACTGTACCGCTACTCTGTCCAATTGCAGCGCGACTCACACCAATGCACCAATCCGGAGCGTCTACGTCACTGTCACAATTCTCAAATCCCAGCGCGACTTATACTAACGCACCAATCCGGAGCGTCTACGTCACCCTGTATTTCTCCAATCGCAGCGCGGCGCACACTTAACGCACCAATCCGGAGAGTTTTGCAGTTCTGACCGACTGTCCAATCCCAGCGCAGTCGTTCTGACGTCAGCAGTCGTTGCGGCAGCTCCTGCTCCTGTCTACCCCTCCTTTACAAATCTGCTCAGTAAGTCTTGTTTCAATTTCTACAATTCTGTTAGTAACAACGTAAAAACATCTCCATTGTCCTCTTCGCTAACCAAAGAATAGCAATAGACCTTTCTCACGAGAATTCCGTCTTTCCCGAGAGCAGCGCTTACCTCTGCCCTACTACGGAATCGTTACTTCCGTTGATAAAGTAGCACATCCCTCTACTTCACCCTTCTAACAAGCATTAGCTAACTGTTTCTCTAGTATTTAACCAAAGAACAAAGGGCAACCCCTAATCACGCAATATGGGTAGAGAAGTAGGGGAAATGGAAACCAAGCAAAACAACACAATATACTCTACCCCTATGATTGAAAAATGTACAAAGTATCATCTATCTAACTCCAAACAGGATGACACTCAAATTGGAAAAAGAAAATGTGGCATACAAACACATAAAGTCACCATAGAGAAGGATATAAGGACAACAAAACACAAAACGATCAATATAGCAAAAATATTATTTCCTTTTATTTGGGAATATAAATTTGTTTCATTTATTCATGTCACTTTATAGTACATAGATGAAAAATCTTTTTAGTGGATGCTTCCACCGAAAACAATCACATTGGATAAATCATGTAATGCAATAATACAGAAATGGAAAAATTCAATAACGCACAAAAAATACTAAAAATTAGTACAGAAAGGGATATGACACAAAACGAAATGAAAGGAATGAATAAATAACAGGTTCCCAAACCAGGGGGGAAAGGAAAAAGGGGGACTGTTTTTGATCAAACATACATACACTCAAATTCAAACAGCTCACATTCATAGAACATTACATAATTCATTCAAAAAAGACCAAAGACACTCGTGGACCCAATCCAAAAGCATGGAATGGATGATCCCAGGATACTTTGATGATTGATCAAGATAGACGTAGAAACACTTATCAAAGTATACAAATAGAATCAATGGGGGTATGACAGGCCCAATAAACAACGCCGACGCGCGTTTCGGTGAGACAACTCCTAATCAGGAGTACCACCTTCTTCAGGTCGTAACAGACCGACCCCCACAGGCTGGGACCTGCGTGGAGAGCACGAGAAGAGGAGGAAAGGTTTCCTAGCGGTAATATTCTAGAGCAGATTCCTCCCTATACCTAGATTCCAAGGGAGCTGAAAACAGAGCGGGAATACATCCACCCGCTAGATATAAACAGAAAAGCGATGGGGTTCTGTCCCTATTTCTCCCGTTTATATTCCTGGTTTAATCATCAAGGAAAGGTTCCAAAGGCGGTTCTCGTAGAACCTGGGTCCAAAGGACCTTCCCGTGGAGCACACTCCAACAGACAAGCAAAATCAGGTTTTCAGAGGCGTTTTCAATGCAGCAAAACCAAGGTGGTCGGATCGCTTTATGGTAAGGTCCGATGTCAGAGCTCGATTAGCCAAGGTCCAAGTAGCACAAATATCGCGAGGATGATCGCACGGCGACCATAAAGCGATCCGACCACCTTGGTTTTGCTGCATTGCTTGTCTGTTGGAGTGTGCTCCACGGGAAGGTCCTTTGGACCCAGGTTCTACGAGAACCGCCTTTGGAACCTTTCCTTGATGATTAAACCAGGAATATAAACGGGAGAAATAGGGACAGAACCCCATCGCTTTTCTGTTTATATCTAGCGGGTGGATGTATTCCCGCTCTGTTTTCAGCTCCCTTGGAATCTAGGTATTAAATCTGTTTATGTCTTTCCTCGACTCGGATTGGGAGGAATCTGCTCTAGAATATTACCGCTAGGAAACCTTTCCTCCTCTTCTCATGCTCTCCACGCAGGTCCCAGCCTGTGGGGGTCGGTCTGTTACGCCCTGAAGAAGGTGGTACTCCTGATTAGGAGTTGTCTCACCGAAACGCGCGTCGGCGTTGTTTATTGGGCCTGTCATACCCCCATTGATTCTATTTGTATACTTTGATAAGTGTTTCTACGTCTATCTTGATCAATCATCAAAGTATCCTGGGATCATCCATTCCATGCTTTTGGATTGGGTCCACGAGTGTCTTTGGTCTTTTTTGAATGAATTATGTAATGTTGTATGAATGTGAGCTGTTTGAATTTGAGTGTATGTATGTTTGATCAAAAACAGTCCCCCTTTTTCCTTTCCCCCCTGGTTTGGGAACCTGTTATTTATTCATTCCTTTCATTTCGTTTTGTGTCATATCCCTTTCTGTACTAATTTTTAGTATTTTTTGTGCGTTATTGAATTTTTCCATTTCTGTATTATTGCATTACATGATTTATCCAATGTGATTGTTTTCGGTGGAAGCATCCACTAAAAAGATTTTTCATCTATGTACTATAAAGTGACATGAATAAATGAAACAAATTTATATTCCCAAATAAAAGGAAATAATATTTTTGCTATATTGATCGTTTTGTGTTTTGTTGTCTTTATATCCTTCTCTATGGTGACTTTATGTGTTTGTATGCCACATTTTCTTTTTCCAATTTGAGTGTCATCCTGTTTGGAGTTAGATAGATGATACTTTGTACATTTTTCAATCATAGGGGTAGAGTATATTGTGTTGTTTTGCTTGGTCTCTAGTATTTAAGACACATAGTTGGAGACCCAATGCTCCTGAGAAATAAACCCAGAGTTTCGCAATTAACCCAAATGCTATTTCGTTCACGCACTTTCACACTAGCAAATGTAGTACATTCACACAGACTCCTGTCTTTCCCGAGAACAGCGAACAGTCTGTTCTACTACAGAATTATGACATACGTTAACAAAACAGCGCTTACCTCTCCTTTGTCCTTCTATCGAGCTCAGAGATACCAATTACCTTTCCAGTGATAAGCGTTATCGGAATGCCAGTTAGATCCCCGGTACCTAAGACCAGAATTTCACAGATAACCTTCGCTATCATACACACTTCTCTCACACAGTAAAATGTCTCTAATGGCAACACACGGCGATGTCACCGAATCGAACCCAGACAATGCATCGTACAACTTCAATCGTCACACGTTTCTCCTGTGTACCTATGATAGAGATCAGGGTGCATATAATATCCCTACTTCCACAGATAGAGTAATCTCACAGTTACACGCACATACATTCTTCATACACTAGGGCCCATTTCACTAACATACGCTCAAATACTCTACCAGCAATAACCTGTGGAAAGAAAAACTCCTAAACACCCTGCATCTATATCGAGGTCGATAAGATCTGGTTATTGAGACTGCCCTTAAACATAATCTGAACAATCTATACAATAATAATCAAAATAGGATACTCAATAATTGACAAGAAATAAGAACCAACACCATATTCAAAGTTATATTGCTTTATCTAAAATTAGTCAAAGAAAATCAATCAGAATAAATCATTTTTCTCATAGTTACCTATTCTAGCTAAATGTCAGAACGGGTCAGGACAAGTCTCTCGGTAAAGTCTCTCAAGACGAAGTCCTCTCAGCAACGATCCTCACCAACGCAGATTCGGAACGCGGCAAAAGGCGAATGGCAAGTGGCAAAGCCCTCTCTAGGCTAACAATTCTTATAGCAAGTCGAACAAAGAAAAACATAATTTGTAATAACTTCTTCCGTCAAACCTCTGAGCAAAGCGAGAAGGAAAGGATGTAGCATCGCTACATTTAAAAATCTCCGCTCAGGAAAAATCACAAAATAAACATAACGGAACAGGAACCAAAAAATACATTTGTATCGTGTAATTCCACGTCTCCTCGGCAATGAGATCATAATTCAGAGTCTTTCTTTAAAGCTCCTTTGTTTCCCAAAGCTGCCAAGGACGCTTCATTTCACTTGGAGATCGCCCAAAACTGCTGCTGTCCTCACGGAAAATTTCAATCAAGCAAAGCAAGGACTGTGGTCAGCTGACTTCAGGACCATATTCAGCAAGGCTCTCTCTCGTCACGAATTCTACTCGAGGCCAGGCTTTTCGTATCGGCCATCTTTATTTAGGCCACAATAGGCCACAATAGACCATCTTAATTAAAAGAGACAAAAACAACGTTACCACAGCATAGTGATTGAACAGTGTTAACCCCACTAATACCCTTATGTGTATGCAATTATCTAGCTCTTGCAACATAGAAAAGCATTAATTCGAAAAGCGTTTTGTGCTTAAAAATAAACAGCACTCAGCAACGTTTAAACATGAAAACATGCACATTATTGTTAAATAGCACATTTATGCATTCCCACGTATAACTCTCTCTTGTTAAAACAAACGAGTTGATTAGTAAGTATAAACACTTACACAAGAAAAATAATTAATAATTAATAATTAGTAAATTAATATAACAAATAGACATACCAGAGCTTCAAAACCCAGTTATTTTCAAACTGAAAACTCTGCTCTAGCAATCCCCCCTTTGGTGATTTTATCACCAAATAAACCCCCCAAAAAAAAAATAATTAGTGAAAATTTAGTCCCATTTTAGGAGAAATTGGAAATGTCTTTTTCTCATTACACAACACTACACACCAGTCACTCTTTCATCATCCCTCTTTGTTTCCAAATAAACACTCTCCCTCAATTCTTCTAATTCAATTTCTTGTGGTTCTCTTTTCAACCTTTTGTTTTTGTTTTTCTTCTCTTTATCCAATTTCTTCTTCCCTCCCCTGTTTTTACAACACACACACACTAATCTCAGTATCAGTAAAGCAATAATTATGCAAGTTAAAGGAAACAATATTCTACCTATAATAGTACTACCTATTTTTGCAATAAAATCTTTAACAGCTATCACTTTATTAGCTATTTTAGTCCATAAACTCTCAGCTTCAAGTGGTACTAATTCTTCATGCAAATCAGTAATATTTTTGATATAGACCTTCAGGTCTTTGCTTTCATCTGGAATGTAAGTGCAACAATGTTGAACTTTCAGCATTCCGCAAACTCCACCCTCCTTGGCCAATAAAATATCAAGGGCAAGTCGATTTTGCATTGACATGGCACGTACGGCACTTAATTCCGTATTCACTAAAAGAAACCCCCCAGCGGTATTTGTCGATAAGCGATCCACCACTGTTGACAGTTTCCGAATTCCATAAGCATTTAAAGAAATTCCCACTGCTGGAATTAAAACCCCAAAAATATCACCCACAATTTCAGACCAGGTTTCTCTCTTGAAACGCATTAGTAAATTAATATGTTCTACATCTGTTATTTTATCTATATGAAAAATCTTTGGAAAGACCAAACCCACATAACACGTGCCATACCAATGGTCAGGCAACTTGTAATAAGCCTTGTTCCCACAAACATAATACACTCCTGGGAAAACTGTATCTTCTCCACCTCTGAAACCCCAACCTGTTGCAATGAAGTATGTATCATGGCACTCACTAGTCCCAACAAAATATGTATCATATTGGGATTTCCTTCTTGTAATGCATAGTTTACCCTTTTGTGGTACATCTAGAGCTAAAGTTGGACTAGCCCCATTTCTCAATTCTTTTCCCATCTCAATGTCCCAAATTGTTTCACTCACTTCATATTTCCCTGCTTTCTCATGCATGTTCAATCTCCTTTCCTCTACCATATCCAGGAAATCTTTCTCCTCTTCTTTCAGACTGCAAGTTAAATTATTCTTAAAAATGTAATCTAATGTTAATCCTTTTTCTTCAATAACAATTTCACCAAAAGTGTTAGCTTCTTTAGCTGGATTCAGCTCTTTGTTCATTGGCAAATGCCCAAAAATACTATCTCTGTTAGACATCTTATAATCTACTTTCCCTAACAAATAAAAAACACTACTTAATATACTACATGAAATACCATATGTAGCTGGCAAATGATGATAAGTAACACCCTCTGAAACGGATGCAGGTAATTGCATACAAACGTAGCAATCCCTTACTTCCATTGTTTTCACATATTCGTACAACAACTTCGAAAAAACATTACTAGAAAAATTATTAATTGACCTATCTTTGTGTATGTAAGTATTACTAATTCTATTCAAAACTACTTTTTGTGAATTCTTCTCTATATCTGTCATATTTTCTGTATGCATCTCAAATGTAACTTTAAAAGTAACTAATAAAACTAAAACTCCCCATAGTAGCATTAATAATCCAGTACAGCAGCAGCACATTCTACACCATCTTTTAAAGAAGGCACATCTATTTTGATTATGCTCTATGTTAGCCATTTTATTACTTTGACCTTGTCTTTTGACTTAGCCTCTACTACTCCACTACTGTTATGCTTTGGATTACTTCAGACAACTGAATTTCAGACTTTCTCTTTTCACTTTTCCTCCAAGTGATTTTTCAGTTCACTCAATTCGGATATTCATCAGTTTTCACTCCTTCTTCTTCAGCAACATCAAATTGTATCAGATCATCAACAACATCTTGTGCATCTGACTCTTCTCCAATGTCAGTCACAATAACTTTTAAGATTCCTTCTTTTTCCTCAACCACTTTTCTCAAGATCCCCTCCGGATTATCTCGAGTCACTGTTTCTTCTTCTCCTTCTTCAGACAGTGCCACATAAGACCATTCCGGTGATCTGTACTTTTGGTTGGGTCTTCTTATTCTTTTTATTTCCTCAGGTTCTCCTGATTCTTCTTGCTCCTTTCTTTTCACTTCATTTTGACTCGATACTTCATTCACTTGTTCAGCATTTGATGTATTTGTTCTTATTACTCTGTATCTCAATCTCTTTACTCTGTTGTTAGGCCAACGATCTCCTTTTATCACCTTCTTCGGCCTAATTTCTTTATTGTTTCTTTCTCCAATCCAAGTTCTCTTTCTCAGAACTCGACCCTCTGTTTGTTCATTCTCATTCTCATCCAATTCTGTTTCAAGTGCCTTCTGTTTTCGTTTTCTAGCAGTTTTCTTTTCCTCCACAGTTTCTTTCACCACTATTTGAGACTTCCCTACTCCTGTCCCTCCTCGGGTCTCCGACACGCAATCTTCTTGCTGTCTACTTGTCCCTTCACCTAGCTTATTAGAAGAGTTCCCTACACCTCCTCGGGGGTCTTCCGCAATCTGTCCCTCTCTATCTTCTTCTGACCCTGCTTCTTCAAGTATAATCTCAAGTGGTTCTTCAGTCTCCTCCTCTTCTGATTCAGGAGTAATCTCTGTGGAATTGCTCTTTTCTTTTCTTTTTTCTTCACTGCTTTTTGAAATTTCCGGCTCTCTTACAGAATCTGATCTCCTTTCTGAGACTCCCAATGGTTCTCTTGGAGTTTTTTCTGCTTCTTTTCTCACTGGTTCTGGGTCTTCATCATCACTGGAATCTGATTCTTCAAAATACTCTTTACCAGTTCCCTCTTTTGGGTTTGGAACTCTCAGAGTATGACTCGCATGCACCCAGTTTTTCACACCAGCACACTTCACTGCAGTTGTCGTTGTTAGAATGACTTGTCTCGGTCTTCCCCACCTTGGAACTAAGCAATTTCTTCTTCTGTGCACCTTAATCCTCACCCAGTCTCCTGGACTCAGATCATGAGCTTGCTTCTTCTCAAGTGTGGTAGCTTCTTCTCCAACCTGGTGAAACACAGAATGAACTGCGTCAGCCAGGCCTTTACAGTAATCCAAAATCATGTCATCAGTTATTGTCATCAACTTATTGACAGGTACAAATGCATGGCGCATTGCACGTCCCATGATTATCTCGTGCGGACTTAAACCAGTAGTTCTATCTGGAGTAGATCTAATAGTCATTAGCACTAGAGGCAAGACGTCCGGCCATTTCATGCCAGTGGCTAAGCACATTTTTCCAATCCTATTCTTGATTGTGCCGTTTATCTGCTCAACCACACCAGAAGCCTCTGGTCTGTATGCACAATGTAGCTTCTGCTGTATGCTTAATGCTTCACAAATCAAACTCATGAGTTCATTATAGAAGTGTCCACCTCTATCAGACTCAATCGTCACTGGAAACCCGTACCTAGGAATCAACTCCCTTAACAGTAATTTTGCCACTGTCACTCCATCATTTCTCCTAGTCGGATAGGCCTCAACCCACCTTGAAAACAAACAGACTACAACTAGTACATATCTCAGTCTGTTCACTTGAGGCATTTCAATGAAATCAATCTGCATTCTTGTAAAAGGACCTCCTTCTCTGCCTATTGTTCCCAGACTCACCACTGTCTTTTTCCCAGTGTTAAATTGCTGACAAATCAAACACCTTTGACAGATGCTCTCTGCAATTGTCCTGAACTTTGCATTGTACCAGGTCTGCTTGAACGACCTTATCATCGCATCCCTCCCCAAAGGTCCCTGGCCATGATACATCCTTGCCATTGACGACAAAATGGAGTTGGGCATTACTGGTCTGCCATCCCTATAGACCCAAACATGGTCTTTTTCTCTTGGGGCACATCCTGCCTTAATCCAATCTTTTTTCTCTTCCTCTCCTGCCTCATCCTGCAACTGCTTCACTTCATCCCATGTCTCTAAGGCATTAGTAAACATCACAGAGCAAAAAGACATTTCCCCCTCTCTTTCCCTATTAATTGACTGATTCGATTTTGCACAGTATTGAGCAATGTCATTTGCATACCGGTTTCCAACCGTGATAAAATCCTCTCCTTGTCCATGGGCAGCACACTTTACAACTGCTAACTCCTTAGGCAGCTGTATCACCTCAAGTAATTTCCCAATTGCTTCAGCATTCTTTATTGGAGTTCCACTCGATGTCAAGAAACCTCTTTGTAGCCAAAGCTGGCCAAAATCATGCACCACTCCAAATCCATACTGACTATCAGTCATCACAGTCGTCCTCAAATCCTTCCCAATTTCACAAGCTCTTGTCAATGCCACCAATTCAGCAACCTGTAAAGATTTCACTCCTTTCAATGGTGATGCTTCCATAACCTCTGAAACTTTGCACACCGCATATGCTGCACATAGCACACCATCATCATTTCTCAGGCATGAACCATCCACAAACAACACATGATCACTTTCATGTAAGGGAAGATCCCTTATGTCTGGTCTCGGTTTTGTACAGTACTCAAGCACATCCAAACAATCATGATCATCTTCTGTTTTCACACCCACATTTTCAATATCCGGCAAAAGTGTCGCTGGATTCACATTTACACATCTCTCAAGAGTCACATTTGATGCTCCTAGAATCACTTTCTCATATTTAGTCAACCGACTATGTGACATGTACTGAGTTCTGCTTCTTGTCAAAAGAATTGCCACATTGTGAGGTACAAATACCCTTACAGGATATCCCATTATGATTCCCTCACTCTGTTCCAGACTCCTGCATGTTGCAGCCACAGATTTTAGACAACCTGGTAAACCCACAGCTACAGGGTCAAGTGTCGATGAGAAGTACGCAATAGGCCTTCTCAGTAATCCATGCTTCTGAATTAACACTGAAAGTGCACATCCATTTCTCTCACTGCAGTACAATTCAAACTCCTTTTCGTAATCAGGCATACCCAAAGCTGGAGCTTCACACATTTTATTTTTAAGCTCTTCAAATGCTGCCATTTGTTCCCCATCTAGTTCCAATGGGTCTGTCATCTCACTTTTTGTCAGTTTAATCAGTGGCTTTGCTATCAGCGAAAAATTAATTATCCACTGACGACAATAACCCACCATCCCCAGAAACATCCTCACTTCTCTCTGGGTCTTTGGAGCTTTCATTTCTCTGATGATTCTGATTCTGTCATCAGTCACTTTTCTCAGACCTTTTTCAATATTATGTCCAAGATAATGCACCTCTTTCTTGCAAAATTGCAATTTGGCTGGAGATACCTTTAACCCTCCATCTGCCAGATGATTCAGTAAAGCTATGGTATCTACTTCACAAGCTTCTCGTGTCTTTGATGCCACAAGTAGGTCATCAATATATTGCACTAGTACTGAACTTTCAGGCATGATCAAACTCTCCAACGATTTTTTCAACAACTGATTAAATATCGAAGGACTCTCTGTATACCCCTGTGGGATTCGACACCATGCTAAAATACGCTGGCCAAACCTAAATGCAAAAATCGGCTGGCTGTCATGATGCAATGGAATTGAAAAGAACGCATGACACAAATCAATCACTGTATACCACTCAGCATCATGTGGAATCTGATACAGGATCACTGATGGATTTGGCACAATAGGACAACATGCCACCACAATTTGATTAACTTTCCTCAGATCCTGTACGATCCTAAATTTCCCATTAGGCTTCTTTAGCCCCATTATCGGTGAATTACACGGACTACTCAGTAGTTCTCTCAGGACTCCCTGCTGAATCATTTTCTCAATTATATGAGTTATTCCCTCAATTATTTCTGGTGTCATTTTGTACTGAGGAATGTTAGGATATGTAATTCCCTCCTTCACTGCAATTTTTACTGGATCTACATTATTCATCAATCCCACATCCTCTCCAGTAAAATCCCAAACTATCCTTTTCACTGTGTCCCTCAGCTCTCGAGGCAAATCCTCTGGATCAAACACAGCAAATGCACCAATTAACTCACTTTCCCTGTTTTCTAGAGTCACTCGATACAAAACATCCTCATCTGGTGTTTCAAAAGCTATTCCATCCGGTGTACAGAAAATTGTGCAATTCATCTTGCATAACAGATCCCTACCTAACAGGTTCACTGGACTCGTGTCACAGACAATAAATCTGTGCATGTCTGAAAATTTCCCTATCTGTACTCTTACTGGTTCCGTAAGACGTGTTCTGATTTGTGTATTGGCTACACCAACTACTTGGATTGCTTCATCCGAGAGAGGAAGATTTTTAATATCTGTTGACCTGACAGTTGATCTCGTCGCACCTGTGTCTACTAAAAAAGTAACACCTTCTTCATTTATTTTCCCATCCACAAATGGTCCTGCCTGGTCTATTTCTAGAGTTGCACCAAGTATGCACTCTTCCTCCTCTCTTCGGCACCGTCAATAATCACCCTCAGACTCACTCCCTTCATTCTTTAACAAGTACTGTTGTACCTGATTAGAACGCCTTGGTTTGTTTACCTGCTCATCATTGTAGAATCCCGAATCCTGATTATACTTTTGTGCTCCTCTATTCTGCGGCAAGGGCGGTTTTGGCTCTTGACTCTGCTGTCTCACAACTTTCTGCTGTTGCTGCTGTTGATTATTCCCCTCGTTCTGCACCTGTTGATTCAAGGTTTTACCCTCAATATTCACTAATGGTGGATTCGTACAATCATTCCTCCAATGTCCCAATTGGCCACAGTTGTGACAAGGAAACTTTTTTTTCGCTTCCTCAAGATTCCCCTTTCCTTTCCCTGCATATCTAGGTCTATTCCCTGCATTATTTCCTGGATTATTCGCCTGTTCCATCAACTGTGCTTCCTGTCTTTCTGCAACTTTCACTTGTGCCCACATTGCTTTCTCTTTCAGCTTTCTTTGTTTTGCTTCAATTTCATCACTGAAGTATTTAGCATGTCTCAGAATCTCATCTATTTTCTTACTCTGCCAATCCACTGTATGCTCACGAATTCTCTCACCAATTTCAGGTCTGAGACCATATACAAATCTGTATACAAAATGGCTCAAATCTTTGTCACCCAGGTGTTCATCTCCACTGAATTGTTTAAACGCCAGTATCAGCCTCTCGTAAAAAGCATGAACTGATTCTTTTGCTTCCTGTTGTGTTCTATCTATTTTTACCCAATCTGTCTCTTTTGCAGGTACTTTACTCTTCAGGTATACCATCACCTGATCATACTTTCTCATTACTTCTGGATCTGGTGCTCCTGTTCTTGGATCTCTTGGATATTCCTCAGTAGGCCAACTCACAACTATTTTTCACTCAGTCCACAAATCTGCTGGAACAATTATATCAAACAGACTATTCAGGTCAATCCACAGCACTTTTGACAATTTCACAAACCTATCTACCTGCCTATACCACTCGACGGGCTTTTCTCTCAATCGAGGAAAATCATTTGTAAATGATAAAATATCCTGTCTGGTCCATGGAACATGTACATATCCTCCTCCAGGTATTTCTCTCATAGGATAATTATCCACTGATTTCTCTTTTTCTCTCACTGGAAAAGCTGAATAAGTTGTTCTATCTTCAGATTCCTCTCTTTTCTTATACCACCTATCCTTCCATTTTTCTACATCTTCCCATCTTCGCAATAATGCAACCATTTCTTTAATCTGTCCTGTTCTACCAGTTGCATTCAAATTTTCAATGTCTTTTTCTGAAAAATCTATCCTGTAGGTTTTTTGTAAAGCTTTAACCTTATCAATGTCAACTCCCTGCTCATTCGCTATTGCTCTTAACCTGTCATGTGTATTTCTCGCTCTCCAGGTAATATTTTTGCACATAAACATTAATTCACCATCATGATGACTTTTAAGAATTTCTGTTGGAACTGTCCCTGTAACATGCTCTTCTAATTCTACCCGTAACCTAGCCACATCAATTGCTTGCGAATCTTTATCCTTTTTCTGAAGAACTTTCATCCAATCATTCAAATCTTCAGCTGTTATTGCAGTAGTTTTCCTCACTGGAACCACTCTCTTTTGCGGTTCTAAAATTGGCATCCCTGAACAACTAGCTTCACTAGCATCTAATATTTCACTACATGTGTCATGTCTGGACTGTCTCAGGTCACTACTTTCTGTCCTTTTTCCTGAATCTCCTGAAGGACAAACTGAACTTATCAAATTATTCCCAACATATGGAATCACCAAACCATTTTCACCTATTCTCTGCTTGTCAAACACAGGCATAACCGGACCTATTGTTACAGGCACCGTAACAGCTTCCAGATTTTTCGTTAACTCCCTGATCTTTTCAGTCAGCTCTGTTGTAGTTTTAGCTAATTCTCTTGCATTTTCGTCACCACTTCGATTTACTTTCTCCCTGAAAGAATTACCATTTCTTGATTCAGGTGTCACATTTTCTGTCTCAATGATACAAACTGTATCTCTTATTGGAGAAACAACTGGTGTACTCTCTTCTGGTTCTGGTCTATATGGAGGTGGTCTTTTGTAAATCATGTCATTCAAGACTTCATCTTCATATTCATTAACTCCATATCTTCTTATTTCTGACTCAGGAACCCTCTCTGCTCCTTCTTCAACTGTTCTCATTGGATATAATCCCTCTGACATACTAGCATCTCGCCACCTTTTCATTCGATCATGATGAGTCTCACGATCATGTCTCCTCCCAAACATGTACCTATACTGTCCTCCAGATCTCTGTTTTTCTCGCTCATGTACTTCCTCTTCCCATTCCACTAAAGCCTCAAACTGTGTAGGTCTTGGTCTCGGGTCAAGACATAACATCTTTTCCCGTAAATTTCTCAACACGGCCAAATTAAATGAACCATGTTCTGGAAATGCTAGAACACCATCTTCTTTAGTATACCTAATCCAATTCTCCAACCATATACAGGTATGATACCCATATCTTGCAGCCATGTAGGATGCAGGTGTTTTCGGTGGAGGTAACAATTCACCCTTTCTCGTCTTAACATCTTTATCCTTGTTAAACCACTTTTTAATTTTTCCAAAGAATGTTTTCTTCTTTTTCTCTTCTTGGTAATACATTTTAGTTTTTACCAAAGCTCTCTACTCTTTTCCGTATTATAAATATACAATACAGATTTTCAACCAATAATAGCGCGACTCACACTAACGCACCAATCCTGGAGCGTCTACGTCACTAGAATAGCTCTTCCAATCCTTGCGCGGCTCACACCAACGCACCAATCCCAGCGCAAACACTATTCTGATCTATTATCCAATCAGAGCGCGGTCTTCCTGACGTCAGCAGTCGCTGCAGTCGCTTGTCTCCTGTCTCCTGTCACTCGTCTACCCCTCCCTTACAAAATGTTTTCAGTAGACTTCGTGTCAAAATTTCTACAAAATCTATTAGTTACAACATATAAACATCTCCATTGTCTGCTTCGCTAACCACAGAATAGTAAAAGAAATCTATTTCACAAGAACCTCTCGTTGACACAGTAGCACTTCCCTCTACTCTGCCCTTCTAACATACATTCATTAACTGTTTCCTCTAGGACTTATCCAAAGAGTCTTACAATCAACTAAATGTATATGCATTCACGCACATTCATGCAAGAAAATATAGTACATACACACAGAATCCTGCTTCCCGAGAACAGCGAACAATCTGCTCCACTACAGAATTATAACACACATTAACCAAGCAGTTTCCCTGCCCAGTTCCTCAAACAAGCTCAGAGAATACCTATTACTCCTCCTGCGATAAGCTTTAACGGCAAACCTTACGGATCCCTGGGACTTAAGACCAGAGTTTCACAGATAACCTTCACTACCATACACACTCCTTATATACCAGAAATATATTCTAATAGTAACATACAATAATGTCACTGATTCCGAACCCAGACAATGTGAATTCTCCTGCATACATACAGGACCAACAATCCCGTCTTTCCCGAGAGCAGCATATACTTCCCTCTGCCCTACTACGGAACTGCTACCAGCTTCCAAATTCCAGAAGCACTACATATAACTCAACATGACAACTCCAACATATAGTATTAGTACATATACCATCATCAATAATCAATAATCAATATGTAATCTAATCAGATCAAGACAATCATCAATAACCATCACAACTCTGCTACCAGGAAATTGATAGAGATCAGGGTGCATATAATATCCCTACTTCCACAGATAGAGTAATCTCACAGTTACACGCACATACATTCTTCATACACTAGGGCCCATTTCACTAACATACGCTCAAATACTCTACCAGCAATAACCTGTGGAAAGAAAAACTCCTAAACACCCTGCATCTATATCGAGGTCGATAAGATCTGGTTATTGAGACTGCCCTTAAACATAATCTGAACAATCTATACAATAATAATCAAAATAGGATACTCAATAATTGACAAGAAATAAGAACCAACACCATATTCAAAGTTATATTGCTTTATCTAAAATTAGTCAAAGAAAATCAATCAGAATAAATCATTTTTCTCATAGTTACCTATTCTAGCTAAATGTCAGAACGGGTCAGGACAAGTCTCTCGGTAAAGTCTCTCAAGACGAAGTCCTCTCAGCAACGATCCTCACCAACGCAGATTCGGAACGCGGCAAAAGGCGAATGGCAAGTGGCAAAGCCCTCTCTAGGCTAACAATTCTTATAGCAAGTCGAACAAAGAAAAACAT
The DNA here is from genome assembly GCF_964204655.1 of Triturus cristatus. Taxonomy (NCBI): domain Eukaryota; kingdom Metazoa; phylum Chordata; class Amphibia; order Caudata; family Salamandridae; genus Triturus; species Triturus cristatus. The sequence goes on along the minus strand of NC_140589.1, from coordinate 92,606,724 downwards.
AATTTGTAATAACTTCTTCCGTCAAACCTCTGAGCAAAGCGAGAAGGAAAGGATGTAGCATCGCTACATTTAAAAATCTCCGCTCAGGAAAAATCACAAAATAAACATAACGGAACAGGAACCAAAAAATACATTTGTATCGTGTAATTCCACGTCTCCTCAGCAATGAGATCATAATTCAGAGTCTTTCTTTAAAGCTCCTTTGTTTCCCAAAGCTGCCAAGGACGCTTCATTTCACTTGGAGATCGCCCAAAACTGCTGCTGTCCTCACGGAAAATTTCAATCAAGCAAAGCAAGGACTGTGGTCAGCTGACTTCAGGACCATATTCAGCAAGGCTCTCTCTCGTCACGAATTCTACTCGAGGCCAGGCTTTTCGTATCGGCCATCTTTATTTAGGCCACAATAGGCCACAATAGACCATCTTAATTAAAAGAGACAAAAACAACGTTACCATAGCATAGTGATTGAACAGTGTTAACCCCACTAATACCCTTATGTGTATGCAATTATCTAGCTCTTGCAACATAGAAAAGCATTAATTCAAAAAGCGTTTTGTGCTTAAAGATAAACAGCACTCAGCAACGTTTAAACATGAAAACATGCACATTATTGTTAAATAGCACATTTATGCATTCCCACGTATAACTCTCTCTTGTTAAAACAAACGAGTTGATTAGTAAGTATAAACACTTACACAAGACAAATAATTAATAATTAATAATTAGTAAATTAATATAACAAATAGACATACCAGAGCTTCAAAACCCAGTTATTTTCAAACTGAAAACTCTGCTCTAGCAATCCCCCCTTTGGTGATTTTATCACCAAATAAACCCCCCAAAAAAAAAAAAATTAGTGAAAATTTAGTCCCATTTTAGGAGAAATCGGAAATGTCTTTTTCTCATTACACAACACTACACACCAGTCACTCTTTCATCATCCCTCTTTGTTTCCAAATAAACACTCTCCCTCAATTCTTCTAATTCAATTTCTTGTGGTTCTCTTTTCAACCTTTTGTTTTTGTTTTTCTTCTCTTTATCCAATTTCTTCTTCCCTCCCCTGTTGTTACAACACACACACACTAATCTCAGTATCAGTAAAGCAATAATTATGCAAGTTAAAGGAAACAATATTCTACCTATAATAGTACTACCTATTTTTGCAATAAAATCTTTAACAGCTATCACTTTATTATATATTTTAGTCCATAAACTCTCAGCTTCAAGTGGTACTAATTCTTCATGCAAATCAGTAATATTTTTGATATAGACCTTCAGGTCTTTGCTTTCATCTGGAATGTAAGTGCAACAATGTTGAACTTTCAGCATTCCGCAAACTCCACCCTCCTTGGCCAATAAAATATCAAGGGCAAGTCGATTTTGCATTGACATGGCACGTACGGCACTTAATTCCGTATTCACTAAAAGAAACCCCCCAGCGGTATTTGTCGATAAGCGATCCACCACTGTTGACAGTTTCCGAATTCCATAAGCATTTAGAGAAATTCCCACTGCTGGAATTAAAACCCCAAAAATATCACCCACAATTTCAGACCAGGTTTCTCTCTTGAAACGCATTAGTAAATTAATATGTTCTACATCTGTTATTTTATCTATATGAAAAATCTTTGGAAAGACCAAACCCACATAACACGTGCCATACCAATGGTCAGGCAACTTGTAATAAGCCTTGTTCCCACAAACATAATACACTCCTGGGAAAACTGTATCTTCTCCACCTCTGAAACCCCAACCTGTTGCAATGAAGTATGTATCATGGCACTCACTAGTCCCAACAAAATATGTATCATATTGGGATTTCCTTCTTGTAATGCATAGTTTACCCTTTTGTGGTACATCTAGAGCTAAAGTTGGACTAGCCCCATTTCTCAATTCTTTTCCCATCTCAATGTCCCAAATTGTTTCACTCACTTCATATTTCCCTGCTTTCTCATGCATGTTCAATCTCCTTTCCTCTACCATATCCAGGAAATCTTTCTCCTCTTCTTTCAGACTGCAAGTTAAATTATTCTTAAAAATGTAATCTAATGTTAATCCTTTTTCTTCAATAAAAATTTCACCAAAAGTGTTAGCTTCTTTAGCTGGATTCAGCTCTTTGTTCATTGGCAAATGCCCAAAAATACTATCTCTGTTAGACATCTTATAATCTACTTTCCCTAACAAATAAAAAACACTACTTAATATACTACATGAAATACCATATGTAGCTGGCAAATGATGATAAGTAACACCCTCTGAAACGGATGCAGGTAATTGCATACAAACGTAGCAATCCCTTACTTCCATTGTTTTCACATATTCGTACAACAACTTCGAAAAAACATTACTAGAAAAATTATTAATTGACCTATCTTTGTGTATGTAAGTATTACTAATTCTATTCAAAACTACTTTTTGTGAATTCTTCTCTATATCTGTCATATTTTCTGTATGCATCTCAAATGTAACTTTAAAAGTAACTAATAAAACTAAAACTCCCCATAGTAGCATTAATAATCCAGTACAGCAGCAGCACATTCTACACCATCTTTTAAAGAAGGCACATCTATTTTGATTATGCTCTATGTTAGCCATTTTATTACTTTGACCTTGTCTTTTGACTTAGCCTCTACTACTCCACTACTGTTATGCTTTGGATTACTTCAGACAACTGAATTTCAGACTTTCTCTTTTCACTTTTCCTCCAAGTGATTTTTCAGTTCACTCAATTTGGATATTCATCAGTTTTCACTCCTTCTTCTTCAGCAACATCAAATTGTATCAGATCATCAACAACATCTTGTGCATCTGACTCTTCTCCAATGTCAGTCAGAATAACTTTTAAGATTCATTCTTTTTCCTCAACCACTTTTCTCAAGATCCCCTCCGGATTATCTCGAGTCACTGTTTCTTCTTCTCCTTCTTCAGACAGTGCCACATAAGACCATTCCGGTGATCTGTACTTTTGGTTGGGTCTTCTTATTCTTTTTATTTCCTCAGGTTCTCCTGATTCTTCTTGCTCCTTTCTTTTCACTTCATTTTGACTCGATACTTCATTCACTTGTTCAGCATTTGATGTATTTGTTCTTATTACTCTGTATCTCAATCTCTTTACTCTGTTGTTAGGCCAACGATCTCCTTTTATCACCTTCTTCGGCCTAATTTCTTTATTGTTTCTTTCTCCAATCCAAGTTCTCTTTCTCAGAACTCGACCCTCTGTTTGTTCATTCTCATTCTCATCCAATTCTGTTTCAAGTGCCTTCTGTTTTCGTTTTCTAGCAGTTTTCTTTTCCTCCACAGTTTCTTTCACCACTATTTGAGACTTCCCTACTCCTGTCCCTCCTCGGGTCTCCGACACGCAATCTTCTTGCTGTCTACTTGTCCCTTCACCTAGCTTATTAGAAGAGTTCCCTACACCTCCTCGGGGGTCTTCCGCAATCTGTCCCTCTCTATCTTCTTCTGACCCTGCTTCTTCAAGTATAATCTCAAGTGGTTCTTCAGTCTCCTCCTCTTCTGATTCAGGAGTAATCTCTGTGGAATTGCTCTTTTCTTTTCTTTTTTCTTCACTGCTTTTTGAAATTTCCGGCTCTCTTACAGAATCTGATCTCCTTTCTGAGACTCCCAATGGTTCTCTTGGAGTTTTTTCTGCTTCTTTTCTCACTGGTTCTGGGTCTTCATCATCACTGGAATCTGATTCTTCAAAATACTCTTTACCAGTTCCCTCTTTTGGGTTTGGAACTCTCAGAGTATGACTCGCATGCACCCAGTTTTTCACACCAGCACACTTCACTGCAGTTGTCGTTGTTAGAATGACTTGTCTCGGTCTTCCCCACCTTGGAACTAAGCAATTTCTTCTTCTGTGCACCTTAATCCTCACCCAGTCTCCTGGACTCAGATCATGAGCTTGCTTCTTCTCAAGTGTGGTAGCTTCTTCTCCAACCTGGTGAAACACAGAATGAACTGCGTCAGCCAGGCCTTTACAGTAATCCAAAATCATGTCATCAGTTATTGTCATCAACTTATTGACAGGTACAAATGCATGGCGCATTGCACGTCCCATGATTATCTCGTGCGGACTTAAACCAGTAGTTCTATCTGGAGTAGATCTAATAGTCATTAGCACTAGAGGCAAGACGTCCGGCCATTTCATGCCAGTGGCTAAGCACATTTTTCCAATCCTATTCTTGATTGTGCCGTTTATCTGCTCAACCACACCAGAAGCCTCTGGTCTGTATGCACAATGTAGCTTCTGCTGTATGCTTAATGCTTCACAAATCAAACTCATGAGTTCATTATAGAAGTGTCCACCTCTATCAGACTCAATCGTCACTGGAAACCCGTACCTAGGAATCAACTCCCTTAACAGTAATTTTGCCACTGTCACTCCATCATTTCTCCTAGTCGGATAGGCCTCAACCCACCTTGAAAACAAACAGACTACAACTAGTACATATCTCAGTCTGTTCACTTGAGGCATTTCAATGAAATCAATCTGCATTCTTGTAAAAGGACCTCCTTCTCTGCCTATTGTTCCCAGACTCACCACTGTCTTTTTCCCAGTGTTAAATTGCTGACAAATCAAACACCTTTGACAGATGCTCTCTGCAATTGTCCTGAACTTTGCATTGTACCAGGTCTGCTTGAACGACCTTATCATCGCATCCCTCCCCAAATGTCCCTGGCCATGATACATCCTTGCCATTGACGACAAAATGGAGTTGGGCATTACTGGTCTGCCATCCCTATAGACCCAAACATGGTCTTTTTCTCTTGGGGCACATCCTGCCTTAATCCAATCTTTTTTCTCTTCCTCTCCTGCCTCATCCTGCAACTGCTTCACTTCATCCCATGTCTCTAAGGCATTAGTAAACATCACAGAGCAAAAAGACATTTCCCCCTCTCTTTCCCTATTAATTGACTGATTCGATTTTGCACAGTATTGAGCAATGCCATTTGCATACCGGTTTCCAACCGTGATAAAATCCTCTCCTTGTCCATGGGCAGCACACTTTACAACTGCTAACTCCTTAGGCAGCTGTATCGCCTCAAGTAATTTCCCAATTGCTTCAGCATTCTTTATTGGAGTTCCACTCGATGTCAAGAAACCTCTTTGTAGCCAAAGCTGGCCAAAATCATGCTCCACTCCAAATCCATACTGACTATCAGTCATCACAGTCGTCCTCAAATCCTTCCCAATTTCACAAGCTCTTGTCAATGCCACCAATTCAGCAACCTGTAAAGATTTCACTCCTTTCAATGGTGATGCTTCCATAACCTCTGAAACTTTGCACACCGCATATGCTGCACATAGCACACCATCATCATTTCTCAGGCATGAACCATCCACAAACAACACATGATCACTTTCATGTAAGGGAAGATCCCTTATGTCTGGTCTCGGTTTTGTACAGTACTCAAGCACATCCAAACAATCATGATCATCTTCTGTTTTCACACCCACATTTTCAATATCCGGCAAAAGTGTCGCTGGATTCACATTTACACATCTCTCAAGAGTCACATTTGATGCTCCTAGAATCACTTTCTCATATTTAGTCAACCGACTATGTGACATGTACTGAGTTCTGCTTCTTGTCAAAAGAATTGCCACATTGTGAGGTACAAATACCCTTACAGGATATCCCATTATGATTCCCTCACTCTGTTCCAGACTCCTGCATGTTGCAGCCACAGATTTTAGACAACCTGGTAAACCCACAGCTACAGGGTCAAGTGTCGATGAGAAGTACGCAATAGGCCTTCTCAGTAATCCATGCTTCTGAATTAACACTGAAAGTGCACATCCATTTCTCTCACTGCAGTACAATTCAAACTCCTTTTCGTAATCAGGCATACCCAAAGCTGGAGCTTCACACATTTTATTTTTAAGCTCTTCAAATGCTGCCATTTGTTCCCCATCTAGTTCCAATGGGTCTGTCATCTCACTTTTTGTCAGTTTAATCAGTGGCTTTGCTATCAGCGAAAAATTAATTATCCACTGACGACAATAACCCACCATCCCCAGAAACATCCTCACTTCTCTCTGGGTCTTTGGAGCTTTCATTTCTCTGATGATTCTGATTCTGTCATCAGTCACTTTTCTCAGACCTTTTTCAATATTATGTCCAAGATAATGCACCTCTTTCTTGCAAAATTGCAATTTGGCTGGAGATACCTTTAACCCTCCATCTGCCAGATGATTCAGTAAAGCTATGGTATCTACTTCACAAGCTTCTCGTGTCTTTGATGCCACAAGTAGGTCATCAATATATTGCACTAGTACTGAACTTTCAGGCATGATCAAACTCTCCAACGATTTTTTCAACAACTGATTAAATATCGAAGGACTCTCTGTATACCCCTGTGGGATTCGACACCATGCTAAAATACGCTGGCCAAACCTAAATGCAAAAATCGGCTGGCTGTCATGATGCAATGGAATTGAAAAGTACGCATGACACAAATCAATCACTGTATACCACTCAGCATCATGTGGAATCTGATACAGGATCACTGATGGATTTGGCACAATAGGACAACATGCCACCACAATTTGATTAACTTTCCTCAGATCCTGTACGATCCTAAATTTCCCATTAGGCTTCTTTAGCCCCATTATCGGTGAATTACACGGCCTACTCAGTAGTTCTCTCAGGACTCCCTGCTGAATCATTTTCTCAATTATAGGAGTTATTCCCTCAATTATTTCTGGTGTCATTTTGTACTGAGGAATGTTAGGATATGTAATTCCCTCCTTCACTGCAATTTTTACTGGATCTACATTATTCATCAATCCCACATCCTCTCCAGTAAAATCCCAAACTGTCCTTTTCACTGTGTCCCTCAGCTCTCGAGGCAAATCCTCTGGATCAAACACAGCAAATGCACCAATTAACTCACTTTCCCTGTTTTCTAGAGTCACTCGATACAAAACATCCTCATCTGGTGTTTCAAAAGCTATTCCATCCGGTGTACAGAAAATTGTGCAATTCATCTTGCATAACAGATCCCTACCTAACAGGTTCACTGGACTCGTGTCACAGACAATAAATCTGTGCATGTCTGAAAATTTCCCTATCTGTACTCTTACTGGTTCCGTAAGACGTGTTCTGATTTGTGTATTGGCTACACCAACTACTTGGATTGCTTCATCCGAGAGAGGAAGATTTTTAATATCTGTTGACCTGACAGTTGATCTCGTCGCACCTGTGTCTACTAAAAAAGTAACACCTTCTTCATTTATTTTCCCATCCACAAATGGTCCTGCCTGGTCTATTTCTAGAGTTGCACCAAGTATGCACTCTTCCTCCTCTCTTCGGCACCGTCAATAATCACCCTCAGACTCACTCCCTTCATTCTTTAACAAGTACTGTTGTACCTGATTAGAACGCCTTGGTTTGTTTACCTGCTCATCATTGTAGAATCCCGAATCCTGATTATACTTTTGTGCTCCTCTATTCTGCGGCAAGGGCGGTTTTGGTTCTTGACTCTGCTGTCTCACAACTTTCTGCTGTTGCTGCTGTTGATTATTCCCCTCGTTCTGCACCTGTTGATTCAAGGTTTTACCCTCATTATTCACTAATGGTGGATTCGTACAATCATTCCTCCAATGTCCCAATTGGCCACAGTTGTGACAAGGAAACTTTTTTTTCGCTTCCTCAAGATTCCCCTTTCCTTTCCCTGCATATCTAGGTCTATTCCCTGCATTATTTCCTGGATTATTCACCTGTTCCATCAACTGTGCTTCCTGTCTTTCTGCAACTTTCACTTGTGCCCACATTGCTTTCTCTTTCAGCTTTCTTTGTTTTGCTTCAATTTCATCACTGAAGTATTTAGCATGTCTCAGAATCTCATCTATTTTCTTACTCTGCCAATCCACTGTATGCTCACGAATTCTCTCACCAATTTCAGGTCTGAGACCATATACAAATCTGTATACAAAATGACTCAAATCTTTGTCACCCAGGTGTTCATCTCCACTGAATTGTTTAAACGCCAGTATCAGCCTCTCGTAAAAAGCATGAACTGATTCTTTTGCTTCCTGTTGTGTTCTATCTATTTTTACCCAATCTGTCTCTTTTGCAGGTACTTTACTCTTCAGGTATACCATCACCTGATCATACTTTCTCATTACTTCTGGATCTGGTGCTCCTGTTCTTGGATCTCTTGGATATTCCTCAGTAGGCCAACTCACAACTATTTTACACTCAGTCCACAAATCTGCTGGAACAATTATATCAAACAGACTATTCAGGTCAATCCACAGCACTTTTGACAATTTCACAAACCTATCTACCTGCCTATACCACTCGACGGGCTTTTCTCTCAATCGAGGAAAATCATTCGTAAATGATAAAATATCCTGTCTGGTCCATGGAACATGTACATATCCTCCTCCAGGTATTTCTCTCATAGGATAATTATCCACTGATTTCTCTTTTTCTCTCACTGGAAAAGCTGAATAAGTTGTTCTATCTTCAGATTCCTCTCTTTTCTTATACCACCTATCCTTCCATTTTTCTACATCTTCCCATCTTCGCAATAATGCAACCATTTCTTTAATCTGTCCTGTTCTACCAGTTGCATTCAAATTTTCAATGTCTTTTTCTGAAAAATCCATCCTGTAGGTTTTTTGCAAAGCTTTAACCTTATCAATGTCAACTCCCTGCTCATTCGCTATTGCTCTTAACCTGTCATGTGTATTTCTCGCTCTCCAGGTAATATTTTTGCACATAAACATTAATTCACCATCATGATGACTTTTAAGAATTTCTGTTGGAACTGTCCCTGTAACAAGCTCTTCTAATTCTACCCGTAACCTAGCCACATCAATTGCTTGCAAATCTTTATCCTTTTTCTGAAGAACTTTCATCCAATCATTCAAATCTTCAGCTGTTATTGCAGTAGTTTTCCTCACTGGAACCACTCTCTTTTGCGGTTCTAAAATTGGCTTCCCTGAACAACTAGCTTCACTAGCATCTAATATTTCACTACATGTGTCATGTCTGGACTGTCTCAGGTCACTACTTTCTGTCCTTTTTCCTGAATCTCCTGAAGGACCAACTGAACTTATCAAATTATTCCCAACATATGGAATCACCAAACCATTTTCACCTATTCTCTGCTTGTCAAACACAGGCATAACCGGACCTATTGTTACAGGCACCGTAACAGCTTCCAGATTTTTCGTTAACTCCCTGATCTTTTCAGTCAGCTCTGTTGTAGTTTTAGCTAATTCTCTTGCATTTTCGTCACCACTTCGATTTACTTTCTCCCTGAAAGAATTACCATTTCTTGATTCAGGTGTCACATTTTCTGTCTCAATGATACAAACTGTATCTCTTATTGGAGAAACAACTGGTGTACTCTCTTCTGGTTCTGGTCTATATGGAGGTGGTCTTTTGTAAATCATGTCATTCAAGACTTCATCTTCATATTCATTAACTCCATATCTTCTTATTTCTGACTCAGGAACCCTCTCTGCTCCTTCTTCAACTGTTCTCATTGGATATAATCCCTCTGACATACTAGCATCTCGCCACCTTTTCATTCGATCATGATGAGTCTCACGATCATGTCTCCTCCCAAACATGTACCTATACTGTCCTCCAGATCTCTGTTTTTCTCGCTCATGTACTTCCTCTTCCCATTCCACTAAAGCCTCAAACTGTGTAGGTCTTGGTCTCGGGTCAAGACATAACATCTTTTCCCGTAAATTTCTCAACACGGCCAAATTAAATGAACCATGTTCTGGAAATGCTAGAACACCATCTTCTTTAGTATACCTAATCCAATTCTCCAACCATATACAGGTATGATACCCATATCTTGCAGCCATGTAGGATGCAGGTGTTTTCGGTGGAGGTAACAATTCACCCTCTCTCGTCTTAACATCTTTATCCTTGTTAAACCACTTTTTAATTTTTCCAAAGAATGTTTTCTTCTTTTTCTCTTCTTGGTAATACATTTTAGTTTTTACCAAAGCTCTCTACTCTTTTCCGTATTATAAATATACAATACAGATTTTCAACCAATAATAGCGCGACTCACACTAACGCACCAATCCTGGAGCGTCTACGTCACTAGAATAGCTCTTCCAATCCTTGCGCGGCTCACACCAACGCACCAATCCCAGCGCAAACACTATTCTGATCTATTATCCAATCAGAGCGCGGTCTTCCTGACGTCAGCAGTCGCTGCAGTCGCTTGTCTCCTGTCTCCTGTCACTCGTCTACCCCTCCTTTACAAAATCTTTTCAGTAGACTTTGTGTCAAAATTTCTACAAAATCTATTAGTTACAACATATAAACATCTCCATTGTCTGCTTCGCTAACCACAGAATAGTAAAAGAAATCTATTTCACAAGAACCTCTCGTTGACACAGTAGCACTTCCCTCTACTCTGCCCTTCTAACATACATTCATTAACTGTTTCCTCTAGGACTTATCCAAAGAGTCTTACAATCAACTAAATGTATATGCATTCACGCACATTCATGCAAGAAAATATAGTACATACACACAGAATCCTGCTTCCCGAGAACAGCGAACAATCTGCTCCACTACAGAATTATAACACACATTAACCAAGCAGTTTCCCTGCCCAGTTCCTCAAACAAGCTCAGAGAATACCTATTACTCCTCCTGCGATAAGCTTTAACGGCAAACCTTACGGATCCCTGGGACTTAAGACCAGAGTTTCACAGATAACCTTCACTACCATACACACTCCTTATATACCAGAAATATATTCTAATAGTAACATACAATAATGTCACTGATTCCGAACCCAGACAATGTGAATTCTCCTGCATACATACAGGACCAACAATCCCGTCTTTCCCGAGAGCAGCATATACTTCCCTCTGCCCTACTACGGAACTGCTACCAGCTTCCAAATTCCAGAAGCACTACATATAACTCAACATGACAACTCCAACATATAGTATTAGTACATATACCAACATCAATAATCAATAATCAATATGTAATCTAATCAGATCAAGACAATCATCAATAACCATCACAACTCTGCTACCAGGAAATTGATAGAGATCAGGGTGCATATAATATCCCTACTTCCACAGATAGAGTAATCTCACAGTTACACGCACATACATTCTTCATACACTAGGGCCCATTTCACTAACATACGCTCAAATACTCTACCAGCAATAACCTGTGGAAAGAAAAACTCCTAAACACCCTGCATCTATATCGAGGTCGATAAGATCTGGTTATTGAGACTGCCCTTAAACATAATCTGAACAATCTATACAATAATAATCAAAATAGGATACTCAATAATTGACAAGAAATAAGAACCAACACCATATTCAAAGTTATATTGCTTTATCTAAAATTAGTCAAAGAAAATCAATCAGAATAAATCATTTTTCTCATAGTTACCTATTCTAGCTAAATGTCAGAACGGGTCAGGACAAGTCTCTCGGTAAAGTCTCTCAAGACAAAGTCCTCTCAGCAACGATCCTCACCAACGCAGATTCGGAACGCGGCAAAAGGCGAATGGCAAGTGGCAAAGCCCTCTCTAGGCTAACAATTCTTATAGCAAATCGAACAAAGAAAAACATAATTTGTAATAACTTCTTCCGTCAAACCTCTGAGCAAAGCGAGAAGGAAAGGATGTAGCATCGCTACATTTAAAAATCTCCGCTCAGGAAAAATCACAAAATAAACATAACGGAACAGGAACCAAAAAATACATTTGTATCGTGTAATTCCACGTCTCCTCGGCAATGAGATCATAATTCAGAGTCTTTCTTTAAAGCTCCTTTGTTTCCCAAAGCTGCCAAGGACGCTTCATTTCACTTGGAGATCGCCCAAAACTGCTGCTGTCCTCACGGAAAATTTCAATCAAGCAAAGCAAGGACTGTGGTCAGCTGACTTCAGGACCATATTCAGCAAGGCTCTCTCTCGTCACGAATTCTACTCGAGGCTAGGCTTTTCGTATCGGCCATCTTTATTTAGGCCACAATAGGCCACAATAGACCATCTTAATTAAAAGAGACAAAAACAACGTTACCATAGCATAGTGATTGAACAGTGTTAACCCCACTAATACCCTTATGTGTATGCAATTATCTAGCTCTTGCAACATAGAAAAGCATTAATTCGAAAAGCGTTTTGTGCTTAAAAATAAACAGCACTCAGCAACGTTTAAACATGAAAACATGCACATTATTGTTAAATAGCACATTTATGCATTCCCACGTATAACTCTCTCTTGTTAAAACAAACAAGTTGATTAGTAAGTATAAACACTTACACAAGACAAATAATTAATAATTAATAATTAGTAAATTAATATAACAAATAGACATACCAGAGCTTCAAAACCCAGTTATTTTCAAACTGAAAACTCTGCTCTAGCAATCCCCCCTTTGGTGATTTTATCACCAAATAAACCCCAAAAAAAAAAAAAAATTAGTGAAAATTTAGTCCCATTTTAGGAGAAATCGGAAATGTCTTTTTCTCATTACACAACACTACACACCAGTCACTCTTTCATCATCCCTCTTTGTTTCCAAATAAACACTCTCCCTCAATTCTTCTAATTCAATTTCTTGTGGTTCTCTTTTCAACCTTTTGTTTTTGTTTTTCTTCTCTTTATCCAATTTCTTCTTCCCTCCCCTGTTTTTACAACACACACACACTAATCTCAGTATCAGTAAAGCAATAATTATGCAAGTTAAAGGAAACAATATTCTACCTATAATAGTACTACCTATTTTTGCAATAAAATCTTTAACAGCTATCACTTTATTAGCTATTTTAGTCCATAAACTCTCAGCTTCAAGTGGTACTAATTCTTCATGCAAATCAGTAATATTTTTGATATAGACCTTCAGGTCTTTGCTTTCATCTGGAATGTAAGTGCAACAATGTTGAACTTTCAGCATTCCTCAAACTCCACCCTCCTTGGCCAATAAAATATCAAGGGCAAGTCGATTTTGCATTGACATGGCACGTACGGCACTTAATTCCGTATTCACTAAAAGAAACCCCCCAGCGGTATTTGTCGATAAGCGATCCACCACTGTTGACAGTTTCCGAATTCCATAAGCATTTAAAGAAATTCCCACTGCTGGAATTAAAACCCCAAAAATATCACCCACAATTTCAGACCAGGTTTCTCTCTTGAAACGCATTAGTAAATTAATATGTTCTACATCTGTTATTTTATCTATATGAAAAATCTTTGGAAAGACCAAACCCACATAACACGTGCCATACCAATGGTCAGGCAACTTGTAATAAGCCTTGTTCCCACAAACATAATACACTCCTGGGAAAACTGTATCTTCTCCACCTCTGAAACCCCAACCTGTTGCAATGAAGTATGTATCATGGCACTCACTAGTCCCAACAAAATATGTATCATATTGGGATTTCCTTCTTGTAATGCATAGTTTACCCTTTTGTGGTACATCTAGAGCTAAAGTTGGACTAGCCCCATTTCTCAATTCTTTTCCCATCTCAATGTCCCAAATTGTTTCACTCACTTCATATTTCCCTGCTTTCTCATGCATGTTCAATCTCCTTTCCTCTACCATATCCAGGAATTCTTTCTCCTCTTCTTTCAGACTGCAAGTTAAATTATTCTTAAAAATGTAATCTAATGTTAATCCTTTTTCTTCAATAAAAATTTCACCAAAAGTGTTAGCTTCTTTAGCTGGATTCAGCTCTTTGTTCATTGGCAAATGCCCAAAAATACTATCTCTGTTAGACATCTTATAATCTACTTTCCCTAACAAATAAAAAACACTACTTAATATACTACATGAAATACCATATGTAGCTGGCAAATGATGATAAGTAACACCCTCTGAAACGGATGCAGGTAATTGCATACAAACGTAGCAATCCCTTACTTCCATTGTTTTCACATATTCGTACAACAACTTCGAAAAAACATTACTAGAAAAATTATTAATTGACCTATCTTTGTGTATGTAAGTATTACTAATTCTATTCAAAACTACTTTTTGTGAATTCTTCTCTATATCTGTCATATTTTCTGTATGCATCTCAAATGTAACTTTAAAAGTAACTAATAAAACTAAAACTCCCCATAGTAGCATTAATAATCCAGTACAGCAGCAGCACATTCTACACCATCTTTTAAAGAAGGCACATCTATTTTGATTATGCTCTATGTTAGCCATTTTATTACTTTGACCTTGTCTTTTGACTTAGCCTCTACTACTCCACTACTGTTATGCTTTGGATTACTTCAGACAACTGAATTTCAGACTTTCTCTTTTCACTTTTCCTCCAAGTGATTTTTCAGTTCACTCAATTTGGATATTCATCAGTTTTCACTCCTTCTTCTTCAGCAACATCAAATTGTATCAGATCATCAACAACATCTTGTGCATCTGACTCTTCTCCAATGCCAGTCAGAATAACTTTTAAGATTCATTCTTTTTCCTCAACCACTTTTCTCAAGATCCCCTCCGGATTATCTCGAGTCACTGTTTCTTCTTCTCCTTCTTCAGACAGTGCCACATAAGACCATTCCGGTGATCTGTACTTTTGGTTGGGTCTTCTTATTCTTTTTATTTCCTCAGGTTCTCCTGATTCTTCTTGCTCCTTTCTTTTCACTTCATTTTGACTCGATACTTCATTCACTTGTTCAGCATTTGATGTATTTGTTCTTATTGTCAGGCCGAACACCCGGTAGTCACTGACTGCCGCGATTTCGCAAAGACTACAATTCCCGTGAGGCGTTGCGCGTAACGCGGTTACACGTGACGCTTATGCGGTGCGCCGGATCCCTTATCTGTGAGACGGAAGCAGCAAACAGACGCTGGTTATTCCTCCTCGGCGTCCAGTCCTGGCGAGCAGTCGAAACGCTCCAACCCGAAGACCGGCTTCAGCGCTACCTAGACGCGGGAAGTGAGTAGACGTCGCAGATCAGCCCTCGATCCGATTAGGTCCTTTCCTAGTTCGCTCCTCTGTTGGAGAGACTCCTTGGCAGAGCCTCGTGCAGAGGAGCGCTAAAGCTTCTTGTGGTGCTATTTCCAAGCACCTTCCTAGTTCGCTCCCCTGTTGGAGAGACTCCTTGGCGGAGCCTCGTGCAGCGGAGCGCTAAAGCTTCTTGTGGTGCTATTTCCAAGCACCTTCCTCGTTCGCTCCTCTGTTGGAGAGACTCCTTGGCGGAGCCTCGTGCAGAGGAGCGCTAAAGCTTCTTGTGGTGCTATTTCCAAGCACCTTCCTAGTTCGCTCCTCTGTTGGAGAGACTCCTTTGCAGAGCCTCGTGCAGAGGAGCGCTAAAGCTTCTTGTGGTGCTATTTCCAAGCACCTTCCTCGTTCGCTCCTCTGTTGGAGAGACTCCTTGGCGGAGCCTCGTGCAGAGGAGCGCTAAAGCTTCTTGTGGTGCTATTTCCAAGCACCTTCCTAGTTCGCTCCTCTGTTGGAGAGACTCCTTGGCAGAGCCTCGTGCAGAGGAGCGCTAAAGCTTCTTGTGGTGCTATTTCCAAGCACCTTCCTAGTTCGCTCCCCTGTTGGAGAGACTCCTTGGCGGAGCCTCGTGCAGCAGAGCGCTAAAGCTTCTTGTGGTGCTATTTCCAAGCACCTTCCTAGTACGCTCCTCTGTTGGAGAGACTCCTTGGCGGAGCCTCGTGCGGAGGAGCGCTAAAGCTTTCGGTGCTGTTTGTAGGCATCGTCATAACGTGGAAGTGATTCCCACGCCCGAGATACACACCCTAAGACAAGGGCGAACTACCCGCATCTCAGTCCGACAAAACAGTAAGACTCCTTAACGGGAGAGATTATTTACCTACATCTTGCCAAAGTTTAGATACGTTGTGTGTTTTCTCGTTACAGATCTCCTTCCCTGCTGTCCCTACCCTTTCCTTCCCTCACTCGATCACCTCACCAGTCTGTGTTATTCCATAATTCCGGACTTGGGGAGGTCGAGAGGTGGACCCCATTCAGCATCAGTACAACCCTGAGGACCACAGGAGGACGGAGCGTGACAGAATAACCAGCCCACGAATTCGCTCCTCCCGGTTGTGCTGGTGTGAGAATGACCACGCTGGAAGATGTCATGGCGGCCCTGGCCCTTGTTCAAGCAGAGCTCACGGCCTCACGAACTGAGAGCGCAACTCTCCAGGCTAGAGTAGATAGGATGCAAAGGAATCCCTTTGATGCAGGAGACACCATGCGCCCTCATTCAGTTCCAGTAGTCGTAGAGATGCCCACACAAATCCCGTTGGCCTCCCCTGAAAGGTTTTATGGGGATAACAAAAAGATACAAGTGTTCATAACCCAAGCCCTGCTTCATTTTAATTGCAAACCACGGCTATTCAACACGAATCAAGCTAGAGTAGCGTTTGTGATCTCTTATTTGGCGGGAGAGGCAGCTCAGTGGGCAGTGCCATTGGTGAGAAGGGACGATCCATTATTGTACGACTGGGACGCCTTCAGAATTGAATTTGAGAAAACCTTTGATAGAAGAACCGAGTCCTTCGCGGCAGACAGGGACTTATTGGTATTACGCCAGGGTAATGCAGACTTGCTTACTTACCTGAACCAGTTTCGGCGGTTGGTGGCTGAGACGGACTGGCCCGAATCCAAGCAAGCCGCCGTCTTCTACCAAGGTCTGAAGGAAGAGCTGAAAGACGTCCTTGCCCAGATTGACCCTCAACCCTCCACGTGCTCTGCCCTCATTGAGTTGACGTTACGCCTGGACCATCGCCTCCAAGAACGGAAAGGGGATCACCGGAGAAAGGACAGAGGGTCGTTACCACCAGACCTCAAGCAGTCAATGGACTCTTCGGCTAGCAAATCTGAGCCTATGGAAATAGGAGCCGTGCGTGCCTCCCTCACTCTGAGCGAGAAAGACCAAAGGAGGAAACAAGGCCTCTGTCTTTATTGCGGCAAAAAGGGGCACTTCCTCCGCGAATGTCCAGTACGACCACGGTTTGGGCGTCCGCGACCAGGACAGACGGCCGCAGCAACAACCGGAAAAGATTCGGAAAACTTCAAAGCTTGAAGGTTCACGAAGGGGAGCCATCAAGCACGTATCTGATCCCTTCAGTTAACAGCCATAACGCCGTCGAAGCCAAACACTTCTTCATAGAGGTTGACATCCTGACGGACGACCAAAGAAAACCAACACAAGCCATGATTGATTCCGGCGCCACCGGGTGTTTTATAGATCACCAAGAAGCTCAACGTCTACGGCTACAACTCATTCAGAAAACCACCCCTGAAAGAGTATTTGCAGTTGACAGCAAGGAATTGGAGTCCGGACCTATCAGCTACATGACCCAAGAATATGAAATCGTCTATGGAGGTTATCACCACGAAGTGCTGTCCTTCCAAGTCATTCATGCCCCACACTACGGAGTGATCCTGGGTCTCCCCTGGCTTCAGAAGCATGAACCAACCATACAATGGAAACACAAGACCTTAATCCTGCAATCCCACTACTGTCAGGAGAAATGCAACCACTACCCCACACGACCATCGGAGACGTTGGCCGCTGGTTTCCATGTGGCAACGGCTGCAGAGAAAGACGTGACCCTACCAGAATGTTATGAGAAATACGCTGTAGTGTTCAGTGACAGTAAGGCGGAAGAACTACCCCCACATCGGGAATATGACTGCCGCATCGATTTGGTCCCAGGCACTGAAATTCCGTGTGGTAGGGTCTATGCGCTCACCACTCCTGAGAATTTACATCTCCGCGAATATCTCGACAAGTATCTGCACTTAGGATTCATCCGCCCTTCTCGATCGCCAGCGGCGTCCCCCCTTTTTTTTATCCCCAAAGCCAACGGGGACTTGCGGTGTTGCATTGATTATAGAGCCTTAAATGCCATCACCGTTAAGAACCAATACCCCTTGCCCTTGATTCCGGTTCTTCTGGAGCAGGTACGGACGGCGGTGGTGTACACCAAATTGGACCTACGCGGGGCATACCATCTGGTTCGCATGAGAGAAGGCGATGAGTGGAAGACGGCCTTCAAGACGCGGTATGGGCTGTTCGAGTACTTGGTCATGCCCTTCGGGCTATGTAACGCCCCGGCCGCATTTCAATTTTTCCTGAACGATGTCCTACGGCCATTTCTGGATCGGTTTGTGGTCGTCTACATAGACGATATCCTGGTGTACTCCACTACCGAAGAGGAGCATCGTGCCCACGTAGGAAGAGTGTTACAGGCCCTTCAGGATCATCAACTCTACTGTAAAATCTCCAAATGTGAGTTTCATGTGGCCACGGTCAAATTCCTGGGGGTGATGCTTACCCCGTCTGGTCAGGTTATGGCAGAAAGAAAGGTGCAGGCGATCCTCGACTGGCCCCAACCCCGGACCGTGAAAGAAATCCAGAGTTTCTTAGGGTTTGCTAACTTTTATAGGAGGTTTATCTCGAACTTTTCGGAGACAGTAACACCTCTCACCAAACTTACCCGAAAAAAGGTACCCTTTCATTGGTCTTCTGACGCCCAAGACGCTTTCGAACAGCTCAAACAAGCGTTTACTTCTGCTCCTGTGTTGGCCCATGCTCGTCCAGAGATGCCTTTCATCGTGGAAGCCGACGCTTCGGAAGTTGCGGTAGGAGCGGTCTTATCTCAAAGGAATGAAGAAACAGGATACCTGCACCCCATAGCGTTCATGTCCCGAAAGCTCAACTCCGCGGAACAGAACTACACGATTGCAGAGAAGGAGCTTCTAGCGATAAAGGATGCGTTCAGTGAATGGCGACATTGGCTATTAGGGGCGGTTCACCAGGTCACCGTTTACACGGATCATCGGAACCTCCAATTCATGCGAGCCGCAAGACATCTAACCCCGCGTCAGCTCCGGTGGATGCTGTTTTTTGCGGAATTTCATTTTCTTATCACCTTTCGTCCTGGCAAAGATAACCAGAAAGCTGACGCTCTTACAAGACAAGAAATGCCGACAGACCGTCCCGGAACCAAGGAAAGGGCCATAATCGCACCCCACCAAGTGATTGGGGCCGTGCACACGGATCTGTTCTTACAGAAGACCAAGCAAGGAATGAACACCTTTACCTGGAAAACCTGGTTGAAGTTCCACCCAGAATGGAAGAGCCACCAGGGTCTGTTCTTTAAAGGTCACCAGCTCTTGATCCCAACCCAGGAGTTACGGAAGATGGTGTTCACATGGTGTCATGATCTCCCCTGTGCCGGACATACCGGAGAGAAGAAAACATTGGAAAAGATTCAGAGACAATTCTGGTGGCCCACAGTACGTACCGACGTCATGTCTTGGGTCAAAAGCTGCGTCACCTGTTCCCAGATGAAGACCGAACACCGCCCCATTCAAGGATTGTTACAACCTCTACCCACACCCGACACCCCATGGGAACGTTTTTCAGTGGATTTTATCGTAGGGTTACCCCGGGACCAAGGATGCACTGCCATAGTGGTAGTGGTTGACTATTTAACCAAGATGGGGCACTTCATTGCATGCAAGCAGGTTCCCACTGCGGGTTCGTTAGCCAAACTACTGCTGATCCATGTTGTCCGTCTCCATGGCCTTCCAAAAGTCATTGTATCGGACAGAGGGGCCCAGTTCACTGCCCGGTTTTGGAAGACCTGGTGCTCAGAACTGAAAATTGAATCCGCCCTTTCCACTAGTTTTCACCCACAATCGGATGGCCAAACAGAAAGACTTAATCAGACATTAAAACAATTCCTCCGTTGCTATGTGGACAACAACACAGAGGCGTGGGTGGAGTGGCTCTGGGTAGCGGAGATAGCTTACAATAACGCCAAGCACACCTCCACCCAACACTCCCCTTTCTTTAGCTCTTACGGATTTCACCCTCGGTTCACACCTCTCGACCTACCTCTTCCACGTTCCAAACTCCCCTCGGTACAAGAAAGGCTAGAACACATTCACTCCACGTTACGAGACACACGGGATGCCTTGTTAAAGGCCAAAATGCAGTACAAAGCTCAGGCGGACAAACATCGTCGACCGGGGCCCTCATACAAGAAAGGGGAGTGGGTTTGGCTGTCGACCAAAAGCATCAGGTTTAAAAAACACAGCGCTTTTCACCCTAAATACATAGGTCCGTACCGGGTGATCCGGCATGTTAACCCTGTAGCTGTCAAACTGAATTTGCCACCCTCCTTACACATACATCCGGTCTTTCATGTCTCTCTCCTTAAGCCATCCTATTGTCCTGTGAAGAAACGTCCGGTGCCTATATGGGTACGACACGATCAGGAATATGTGGTACAAGGTATCATGGACTCCAAAGTGCTGAGAAACAAGTTGTGGTATTTGGTGGCGTGGAAGGGTTACGGGCCGGAAGAAAACTCTTGGGAACCGGCCTCGTCCGTTCATGCGGCCCGGTTGGTGGCGGCATTCCACGCCCGATACCCTGAGAAACCAAGGGCCAGTCAGTGTCCTCGGAAAGGGGGATGTACTGTCAGGCCGAACACCCGGTAGTCACTGACTGCCGCGATTTCGCAAAGACTACAATTCCCGTGAGGCGTTGCGCGTAACGCGGTTACACGTGACGCTTATGCGGTGCGCCGGATCCCTTATCTGTGAGACGGAAGCAGCAAACAGACGCTGGTTATTCCTCCTCGGCGTCCAGTCCTGGCGAGCAGTCGAAACGCTCCAACCCGAAGACCGGCTTCAGCGCTACCTAGACGCGGGAAGTGAGTAGACGTCGCAGATCAGCCCTCGATCCGATTAGGTCCTTTCCTAGTTCGCTCCTCTGTTGGAGAGACTCCTTGGCAGAGCCTCGTGCAGAGGAGCGCTAAAGCTTCTTGTGGTGCTATTTCCAAGCACCTTCCTAGTTCGCTCCCCTGTTGGAGAGACTCCTTGGCGGAGCCTCGTGCAGCGGAGCGCTAAAGCTTCTTGTGGTGCTATTTCCAAGCACCTTCCTCGTTCGCTCCTCTGTTGGAGAGACTCCTTGGCGGAGCCTCGTGCAGAGGAGCGCTAAAGCTTCTTGTGGTGCTATTTCCAAGCACCTTCCTAGTTCGCTCCTCTGTTGGAGAGACTCCTTGGCAGAGCCTCGTGCAGAGGAGCGCTAAAGCTTCTTGTGGTGCTATTTCCAAGCACCTTCCTCGTTCGCTCCTCTGTTGGAGAGACTCCTTGGCGGAGCCTCGTGCAGAGGAGCGCTAAAGCTTCTTGTGGTGCTATTTCCAAGCACCTTCCTAGTTCGCTCCTCTGTTGGAGAGACTCCTTGGCAGAGCCTCGTGCAGAGGAGCGCTAAAGCTTCTTGTGGTGCTATTTCCAAGCACCTTCCTAGTTCGCTCCCCTGTTGGAGATACTCCTTGGCGGAGCCTCGTGCAGCGGAGCGCTAAAGCTTCTTGTGGTGCTATTTCCAAGCACCTTCCTAGTACGCTCCTCTGTTGGAGAGACTCCTTGGCGGAGCCTCGTGCGGAGGAGCGCTAAAGCTTTCGGTGCTGTTTGTAGGCATCGTCATAACGTGGAAGTGATTCCCACGCCCGAGATACACACCCTAAGACAAGGGCGAACTACCCGCATCTCAGTCCGACAAAACAGTAAGACTCCTTAACGGGAGAGATTATTTACCTACATCTTGCCAAAGTTTAGATACGTTGTGTGTTTTCTCGTTACAGATCTCCTTCCCTGCTGTCCCTACCCTTTCCTTCCCTCACTCGATCACCTCACCAGTCTGTGTTATTCCATAATTCCGGACTTGGGGAGGTCGAGAGGTGGACCCCATTCAGCATCAGTACAACCCTGAGGACCACAGGAGGACGGAGCGTGACACTTATTACTCTGTATCTCAATCTCTTTACTCTGTTGTTATGCCAACGATCTCCTTTTATCACCTTCTTCGGCCTAATTTCTTTATTGTTTCTTTCTCCAATCCAAGTTCTCTTTCTCAGAACTCGACCCTCTGTTTGTTCATTCTCATTCTCATCCAATTCTGTTTCAAGTGCCTTCTGTTTTCGTTTTCTAGCAGTTTTCTTTTCCTCCACAGTTTCTTTCACCACTATTTGAGACTTTCCTACTCCTGTCCCTCCTCGGGTCTCCGACACGCAATCTTCTTGCTGTCTACTTGTCCCTTCACCTAGCTTATTAGAAGAGTTCCCTACACCTCCTCGGGGGTCTTCCGCAATCTGTCCCTCTCTATCTTCTTCTGACCCTGCTTCTTCAAGTATAATCTCAAGTGGTTCTTCAGTCTCCTCCTCTTCTGATTCAGGAGTAATCTCTGTGGAATTGCTCTTTTCTTTTCTTTTTTCTTCACTGCTTTTTGAAATTTCCGGCTCTCTTACAGAATCTGATCTCCTTTCTGAGACCCCCAATGGTTCTCTTGGAGTTTTTTCTGCTTCTTTTCTCACTGGTTCTGGGTCTTCATCATCACTGGAATCTGATTCTTCAAAATACTCTTTACCAGTTCCCTCTTTTGGGTTTGGAACTCTCAGAGTATGACTCGCATGCACCCAGTTTTTCACACCAGCACACTTCACTGCAGTTGTCGTTGTTAGAATGACTTGTCTCGGTCTTCCCCACCTTGGAACTAAGCAATTTCTTCTTCCGTGCACCTTAATCCTCACCCAGTCTCCTGGACTCAGATCATGAGCTTGCTTCTTCTCAAGTGTGGTAGCTTCTTCTCCAACCTGGTGAAACACAGAATGAACTGCGTCAGCCAGGCCTTTACAGTAATCCAAAATCATGTCATCAGTTATTGTCATCAACTTATTGACAGGTACAAATGCATGGCGCATTGCACGTCCCATGATTATCTCGTGCGGACTTAAACCAGTAGTTCTATCTGGAGTAGATCTAATAGTCATTAGCACTAGAGGCAAGACGTCCGGCCATTTCATGCCAGTGGCTAAGCACATTTTTCCAATCCTATTCTTGATTGTGCCGTTTATCTGCTCAACCACACCAGAAGCCTCTGGTCTGTATGCACAATGTAGCTTCTGCTGTATGCTTAATGCTTCACAAATCAAACTCATGAGTTCATTATAGAAGTGTCCACCTCTATCAGACTCAATCGTCACTGGAAACCCGTACCTAGGAATCAACTCCCTTAACAGTAATTTTGCCACTGTCACTCCATCATTTCTCCTAGTCGGATAGGCCTCAACCCACCTTGAAAACAAACAGACTACAACTAGTACATATCTCAGTCTGTTCACTTGAGGCATTTCAATGAAATCAATCTGCATTCTTGTAAAAGGACCTCCTTCTCTGCCTATTGTTCCCAGACTCACCACTGTCTTTTTCCCAGTGTTAAATTGCTGACAAATCAAACACCTTTGACAGATGCTCTCTGCAATTGTCCTGAACTTTGCATTGTACCAGGTCTGCTTGAACGACCTTATCATCGCATCCCTCCCCAAATGTCCCTGGCCATGATACATCCTTGCCATTGACGACAAAATGGAGTTGGGCATTACTGGTCTGCCATCCCTATAGACCCAAACATGGGGCCCGATTCACAGAACAAACTTAAGACTAAATCCTAAACTTAGTACCATTCTGGTATTCACAGAATGCACCTAGTACTTCTGGTATTCACAGAATGAACTTACTACTTTTGCTATTCACAGAATGAACTTAGTACTTTTGCTATTCACAGAATGGATTTACGACTCCTAAACTTACGTCCGCACTCGGGCCGGAAATTCCGGCCCGGAGGCGGAGCTTCCGGCCCGGAGGCGGAGCTTCCGGCCCGGAGGCGGGGCTTCCGGGCCGGAGGCGGAGCTTCCGGCTCGGAGGTGGAGATTTCAGCCATAGCTAAATCGGCCGGAATCCCCACCTCCGGGCCGGAAGCTCCGCCTCTGGCCCGGAAGCCCCGCCTCCGGCCCGGAAGCTCCGCCTCCGGGCCGGAAGCTCCGCCTCCGGGCCGGAATTTCCGGCCCGAGTGCGGACGTAAGTTTAGGAGTCGTAAATCCATTCTGTGAATAGCAAAAGTACTAAGTTCATTCTGTGAATAGCAAAAGTAGTAAGTTCATTCTGTGAATACCAGAAGTACTAAGTGCATTCTGTGAATACCAGAATGGTACTAAGTTTAGGATTTAGTCTTAAGTTTGTTCTGTGAATCGGGCCCATGGTCTTTTTCTCTTGGGGCACATCCTGCCTTAATCCAATCTTTTTTCTCTTCCTCTCCTGCCTCATCCTGCAACTGCTTCACTTCATCCCATGTCTCTAAGGCATTAGTAAACATCACAGAGCAAAAAGACATTTCCCCCTCTCTTTCCCTATTAATTGACTGATTCGATTTTGCACAGTATTGAGCAATGTCATTTGCATACCGGGTTCCAACCGTGATAAAATCCTCTCCTTGTCCATGGGCAGCACACTTTACAACTGCTAACTCCTTAGGCAGCTGTATCGCCTCAAGTAATTTCCCAATTGCTTCAGCATTCTTTATTGGAGTTCCACTCGATGTCAAGAAACCTTTTTGTAGCCAAAGCTGGCCAAAATCATGCACCACTCCAAATCCATACTGACTATCAGTCTTCACAGTCGTCCTCAAATCCTTCCCAATTTCACAAGCTCTTGTCAATGCCACCAATTCAGCAACCTGTAAAGATTTCACTCCTTTTAATGGTGATGCTTCCATAACCTCTGAAACTTTGCACACCGCATATGCTGCACATAGCACACCATCATCATTTCTCAGGCATGAACCATCCACAAACAACACATGATCACTTTCATGTAAGGGAAGATCCCTTATGTCTGGTCTCGGTTTTGTACAGTACTCAAGCACATCCAAACAATCATGATCATCTTCTGTTTTCACACCCACATTTTCAATATCCGGCAAAAGTGTCGCTGGATTCACATTTACACATCTCTCAAGAGTCACATTTGATGCTCCTAGAATCACTTTCTCATATTTAGTCAACCGACTATGTGACATGTACTGAGTTCTGCTTCTTGTCAAAAGAATTGCCACATTGTGAGGTACAAATACCCTTACAGGATATCCCATTATGATTCCCTCACTCTGTTCCAGACTCCTGCATGTTGCAGCCACAGATTTTAGACAACCTGGTAAACCCACAGCTACAGGGTCAAGTGTCGATGAGAAGTACGCAATAGGCCTTCTCAGTAATCCATGCTTCTGAATTAACACTGAAAGTGCACATCCATTTCTCTCACTGCAGTACAATTCAAACTCCTTTTCGTAATCAGGCATACCCAAAGCTGGAGCTTCACACATTTTATTTTTAAGCTCTTCAAATGCTGCCATTTGTTCCCCATCTAGTTCCAATGGGTCTGTCATCTCACTTTTTGTCAGTTTAATCAGTGGCTTTGCTATCAGCGAAAAATTAATTATCCACTGACGACAATAACCCACCATCCCCAGAAACATCCTCACTTCTCTCTGGGTCTTTGGAGCTTTCATTTCTCTGATGATTCTGATTCTGTCATCAGTCACTTTTCTCAGACCTTTTTCAATATTATGTCCAAGATAATGCACCTCTTTCTTGCAAAATTGCAATTTGGCTGGAGATACCTTTAACCCTCCATCTGCCAGATGATTCAGTAAAGCTATGGTATCTACTTCACAAGCTTCTCGTGTCTTTGATGCCACAAGTAGGTCATCAATATATTGCACTAGTACTGAACTTTCAGGCATGATCAAACTCTCCAACGATTTTTTCAACAACTGATTAAATATCGAAGGACTCTCTGTATACCCCTGTGGGATTCGACACCATGCTAAAATACGCTGGCCAAACCTAAATGCAAAAATCGGCTGGCTGTCATGATGCAATGGAATTGAAAAGAACGCATGACACAAATCAATCACTGTATACCACTCAGCATCATGTGGAATCTGATACAGGATCACTGATGGATTTGGCACAATAGGACAACATGCCACCACAATTTGATTAACTTTCCTCAGATCCTGTACGATCCTAAATTTCCCATTAGGCTTCTTTAGCCCCATTATCGGTGAATTACACGGACTACTCAGTAGTTCTCTCAGGACTCCCTGCTGAATCATTTTCTCAATTATAGGAGTTATTCCCTCAATTATTTCTGGTGTCATTTTGTACTGAGGAATGTTAGGATATGTAATTCCCTCCTTCACTGCAATTTTTACTGGATCTACATTATTCATCAATCCCACATCCTCTCCAGTAAAATCCCAAACTGTCCTTTTCACTGTGTCCCTCAGCTCTCGAGGCAAATCCTCTGGATCAAACACAGCAAATGCACCAATTAACTCACTTTCCCTGTTTTCTAGAGTCACTCGATACAAAACATCCTCATCTGGTGTTTCAAAAGCTATTCCATCCGGTGTACAGAAAATTGTGCAATTCATCTTGCATAACAGATCCCTACCTAACAGGTTCACTGGACTCGTGTCACAGACAATAAATCTGTGCATGTCTGAAAATTTCCCTATCTGTACTCTTACTGGTTCCGTAAGACGTGTTCTGATTTGTGTATTGGCTACACCAACTACTTGGATTGCTTCATCCGAGAGAGGAAGATTTTTAATATCTGTTGACCTGACAGTTGATCTCGTCGCACCAGTGTCTACTAAAAAAGTAACACCTTCTTCATTTATTTTCCCATCCACAAATGGTCCTGCCTGGTCTATTTCTAGAGTTGCACCAAGTATGCACTCTTCCTCCTCTCTTTGGCACCGTCAATAATCACCCTCAGACTCACTCCCTTCATTCTTTAACAAGTACTGTTGTACCTGATTAGAATGCCTTGGTTTGTTTACCTGCTCATCATTGTAGAATCCCGAATCCTGATTATACTTTTGTGCTCCTCTATTCTGCGGCAAGGGCGGTTTTGGCTCTTGACTCTGCTGTCTCACAACTTTCTGCTGTTGCTGCTGTTGATTATTCCCCTCGTTCTGCACCTGTTGATTCAAGGTTTTACCCTCATTATTCACTAATGTTGGATTCGTACAATCATTCCTCCAATGTCCTAATTGGCCACAGTTGTGACAAGGAAACTTTTTTTTCGCTTCCTCAAGATTCCCCTTTCCTTTCCCTGCATATCTAGGTCTATTCCCTGCATTATTTCCTGGATTATTCGCCTGTTCCATCAACTGTGCTTCCTGTCTTTCTGCAACTTTCACTTGTGCCCACATTGCTTTCTCTTTCAGCTTTCTTTGTTTTGCTTCAATTTCATCACTGAAGTATTTAGCATGTCTCAGAATCTCATCTATTTTCTTACTCTGCCAATCCACTGTATGCTCACGAATTCTCTCACCAATTTCAGGTCTGAGACCATATACAAATCTGTATACAAAATGACTCAAATCTTTGTCACCCAGGTGTTCATCTCCACTGAATTGTTTAAACGCCAGTATCAGCCTCTCGTAAAAAGCATGAACTGATTCTTTTGCTTCCTGTTGTGTTCTATCTATTTTTACCCAATCTGTCTCTTTTGCAGGTACTTTACTCTTCAGGTATACCATCACCTGATCATACTTTCTCATTACTTCTGGATCTGGTGCTCCTGTTCTTGGATCTCTTGGATATTCCTCAGTAGGCCAACTCACAACTATTTTACACTCAGTCCACAAATCTGCTGGAACAATTATATCAAACAGACTATTCAGGTCAATCCACAGCACTTTTGACAATTTCACAAACCTATCTACCTGCCTATACCACTCGACGGGCTTTTCTCTCAATCGAGGAAAATCATTCGTAAATGATAAAATATCCTGTCTGGTCCATGGAACATGTACATATCCTCCTCCAGGTATTTCTCTCATAGGATAATTATCCACTGATTTCTCTTTTTCTCTCACTGGAAAAGCTGAATAAGTTGTTCTATCTTCAGATTCCTCTCTTTTCTTATACCACCTATCCTTCCATTTTTCTACATCTTCCCATCTTCGCAATAATGCAACCATTTCTTTAATCTGTCCTGTTCTACCAGTTGCATTCAAATTTTCAATGTCTTTTTCTGAAAAATCCATCCTGTAGGTTTTTTGCAAAGCTTTAACCTTATCAATGTCAACTCCCTGCTCATTCGCTATTGCTCTTAACCTGTCATGTGTATTTCTCGCTCTCCAGGTAATATTTTTGCACATAAACATTAATTCACCATCATGATGACTTTTAAGAATTTCTGTTGGAACTGTCCCTGTAACAAGCTCTTCTAATTCTACCCGTAACCTAGCCACATCAATTGCTTGCGAATCTTTATCCTTTTTCTGAAGAACTTTCATCCAATCATTCAAATCTTCAGCTGTTATTGCAGTAGTTTTCCTCACTGGAACCACTCTCTTTTGCGGTTCTAAAATTGGCATCCCTGAACAACTAGCTTCACTAGCATCTAATATTTCACTACATGTGTCATGTCTGGACTGTCTCAGGTCACTACTTTCTGTCCTTTTTCCTGAATCTCCTGAAGGACCAACTGAACTTATCAAATTATTCCCAACATATGGAATCACCAAACCATTTTCACCTATTCTCTGCTTGTCAAACACAGGCATAACCGGACCTATTGTTACAGGCACCGTAACAGCTTCCAGATTTTTCGTTAACTCCCTAATCTTTTCAGTCAGCTCTGTTGTAGTTTTAGCTAATTCTCTTGCATTTTCGTCACCACTTCGATTTACTTTCTCCCTGAAAGAATTACCATTTCTTGATTCAGGTGTCACATTTTCTGTCTCAATGATACAAACTGTATCTCTTATTGGAGAAACAACTGGTGTACTCTCTTCTGGTTCTGGTCTATATGGAGGTGGTCTTTTGTAAATCATGTCATTCAAGACTTCATCTTCATATTCATTAACTCCATATCTTCTTATTTCTGACTCAGGAACCCTCTCTGCTCCTTCTTCAACTGTTCTCATTGGATATAATCCCTCTGACATACTAGCATCTCGCCACCTTTTCATTCGATCATGATGAGTCTCACGATCATGTCTCCTCCCAAACATGTACCTATACTGTCCTCCAGATCTCTGTTTTTCTCGCTCATGTACTTCCTCTTCCCATTCCACTAAAGCCTCAAACTGTGTAGGTCTTGGTCTCGGGTCAAGACATAACATCTTTTCCCGTAAATTTCTCAACACGGCCAAATTAAATGAACCATGTTCTGGAAATGCTAGAACACCATCTTCTTTAGTATACCTAATCCAATTCTCCAACCATATACAGGTATGATACCCATATCTTGCAGCCATGTAGGATGCAGGTGTTTTCGGTGGAGGTAACAATTCACCCTCTCTCGTCTTAACATCTTTATCCTTGTTAAACCACTTTTTAATTTTTCCAAAGAATGTTTTCTTCTTTTTCTCTTCTTGGTAATACATTTTAGTTTTTACCAAAGCTCTCTACTCTTTTCCGTATTATAATTATACAATACAGATTTTCAACCAATAATAGCGCGACTCACACTAACGCACCAATCCTGGAGCGTCTACGTCACTAGAATAGCTCTTCCAATCCTTGCGCGGCTCACACCAACGCACCAATCCCAGCGCGAACACTATTCTGATCTATTATCCAATCAGAGCGCGGTCTTCCTGACGTCAGCAGTCGCTGCAGTCGCTTGTCTCCTGTCTCCTGTCACTCGTCTACCCCTCCTTTACAAAATCTTTTCAGTAGACTTCGTGTCAAAATTTCTACAAAATCTATTAGTTACAACATATAAACATCTCCATTGTCTGCTTCGCTAACCACAGAATAGTAAAAGAAATCTATTTCACAAGAACCTCTCGTTGACACAGTAGCACTTCCCTCTACTCTGCCCTTCTAACATACATTCATTAACTGTTTCCTCTAGGACTTATCCAAAGAGTCTTACAATCAACTAAATGTATATGCATTCACGCACATTCATGCAAGAAAATATAGTACATACACACAGAATCCTGCTTCCCGAGAACAGCGAACAATCTGCTCCACTACAGAATTATAACACACATTAACCAAGCAGTTTCCCTGCCCAGTTCCTCAAACAAGCTCAGAGAATACCTATTACTCCTCCTGCGATAAGCTTTAACGGCAAACCTTACGGGTCCCTGGGACTTAAGACCAGAGTTTCACAGATAACCTTCACTACCATACACACTCCTTATATACCAGAAATATATTCTAATAGTAACATACAATAATGTCACTGATTCCGAACCCAGACAATGTGAATTCTCCTGCATACATACAGGACCAACAATCCCGTCTTTCCCGAGAGCAGCATATACTTCCCTCTGCCCTACTACGGAACTGCTACCAGCTTCCAAATTCCAGAAGCACTACATATAACTCAACATGACAACTCCAACATATAGTATTAGTACATATACCAACATCAATAATCAATAATCAATATGTAATCTAATCAGATCAAGACAATCATCAATAACCATCACAACTCTGCTACCAGGAAATTGATAGAGATCAGGGTGCATATAATATCCCTACTTCCACAGATAGAGGAATCTCACAGTTACACGCACATACATTCTTCATACACTAGGGCCCATTTCACTAACATACGCTCAAATACTCTACCAGCAATAACCTGTGGAAAGAAAAACTCCTAAACACCCTGCATCTATATCGAGGTCGATAAGATCTGGTTATTGAGACTGCCCTTAAACATAATCTGAACAATCTATACAATAATAATCAAAATAGGATACTCAATAATTGACAAGAAATAAGAACCAACACCATATTCAAAGTTATATTGCTTTATCTAAAATTAGTCAAAGAAAATCAATCAGAATAAATCATTTTTCTCATAGTTACCTATTCTAGCTAAATGTCAGAACGGGTCAGGACAAGTCTCTCGGTAAAGTCTCTCAAGACGAAGTCCTCTCAGCAACGATCCTCACCAACGCAGATTCGGAACGCGGCAAAAGGCGAATGGCAAGTGGCAAAGCCCTCTCTAGGCTAACAATTCTTATAGCAAGTCGAACAAAGAAAAACATAATTTGTAATAACTTCTTCCGTCAAACCTCTGAGCAAAGCGAGAAGGAAAGGATGTAGCATCGCTACATTTAAAAATCTCCGCTCAGGAAAAATCACAAAATAAACATAACGGAACAGGAACCAAAAAATACATTTGTATCGTGTAATTCCACGTCTCCTCGGCAATGAGATCATAATTCAGAGTCTTTCTTTAAAGCTCCTTTGTTTCCCAAAGCTGCCAAGGACGCTTCATTTCACTTGGAGATCGCCCAAAACTGCTGCTGTCCTCACGGAAAATTTCAATCAAGCAAAGCAAGGACTGTGGTCAGCTGACTTCAGGACCATATTCAGCAAGGCTCTCTCTCGTCACGAATTCTACTCGAGGCCAGGCTTTTCGTATCGGCCATCTTTATTTAGGCCACAATAGGCCACAATAGACCATCTTAATTAAAAGAGACAAAAACAACGTTACCACAGCATAGTGATTGAACAGTGTTAACCCCACTAATACCCTTATGTGTATGCAATTATCTAGCTCTTGCAACATAGAAAAGCATTAATTCGAAAAGCGTTTTGTGCTTAAAAATAAACAGCACTCAGCAACGTTTAAACATGAAAGCATGCACATTATTGTTAAATAGCACATTTATGCATTCCCACGTATAACTCTCTCTTGTTAAAACAAACGAGTTGATTAGTAAGTATAAACACTTACACAAGACAAATAATTAATAATTAATAATTAGTATATTAATATAACAAATAGACATACCAGAGCTTCAAAACCCAGTTATTTTCAAACTGAAAACTCTGCTCTAGCACCTACAGGATAACAACAATTCCGTCTTTCCCGAGAACAGCGCTTACCTCTGCTCTACTACAGAACCGTTACAAACTTCCGACTTCCTACATCCCAGAAGTCGTGCAAACAACATAGAACTCGACGTGACTCAACATAGAGTGTTAATACATAAAGCAATATCAATCAATAACCACTAATCAATAAGCAATTTACAAGCTATAATCACCAAACCAAAACAATAACAACCATCATCTTGCTACCAGAAACACTGATGCAGCGCAGAACGTCAAATTCCCCCTTCAGCACAGACCAACTAACTCGTCATCCAATTTACTCACATACATTCATTGGTGGGGCCCATAACACCAATATACTTACACTCGGTTGACCTGTTTTCTGAGGGAAAATACGTTTCACAACGCTGACATGAGGGAAATACCTTTACTTTGCCCTAGACACATTGACATTTAAACCTAAGATATCCCTCCCATACGGAGATAGGTCATTTAGTTGAATTGGTAATTGATGATTTACTCGTCTATCTTTGCTCTACTTCTTTTCTACTTTTCTTCTTCAAATAATCGACACAACACATTTGTCAATTATTCTTTATCTAAGAAATATTGAAAGAAATGTTAGAAATCATCATCAGCATTTCAGAGCATCATATTTACCTATTCTGGCTAAAGTCGTCCTCTAAGTCAGTCAGTCAAGGAGAATTTATCCAGCAACGTTAGGCCGCAATTCAGTCTCTCATAGATTCAGGATAACAGCTGTCCAGCAGTGTCACCGTCCTCTCCGTCGGCATAACGTCAGGAAATCGAGTTCGTCAAAGAAGAGCGAGGGTGTCCAGAGGTGGGGAGGAGAGCGCGTCAAAACTACCCTAATTCCCTACCTACTTTTATAATGAAAATACTAACAACTATGTATCAAGATTGGGTTTAGAGAGTTCTCATTTGTCAATTTCGACTCGCGATGAATAGTTCTCAGGGTGTTAGATGATGAAGTCATCAAACTTGCTTGTTCCGGCTTGAAAATTGGGCATTGTCTTTTAGTCTTGAACGGGTTCCCGGAATGACCTTGGAGGGTACATGTTCTCCCGGGGTCAGGTCCAGGCCACTGTTGCTGGCGGTGACGCATGCGCACTTCACCCAGAACCTCGTGTTGTCAAGGCAGTCACGTTTAACGTCTCGTTCAGCCATCTTGTATAGGCCGAAATGGTCAACTTAAGCAAAAGAAACACAAAAACGTAATTAAAAGATGGAAATGACTAATAAAATGTTATCCCCTTACTAATACCCATATGTGTGTGTATTTATCTAGCAGAAGCAACACTCAGAGCGGTTTATACTTACTAAATAAAGCACAAATTACAAATACATCACTTAAAGCAACATATAACATATAATATTCTAATTTTCTACTATTAATATGCGTACACTAGTTAATTCATAATTAATATAGCCATGCAAAGTGCAATTCCCATGTGTAATTCTCTTGTTAATATAGTTGGTGAATTATCACTTCAGACAGATTAATAATATTACAATTAATTGATTATTCGGATTAATATAAACATGCAGAATGGGGGTGGTATACAACATTTTGTACTACCCGCTCCAGCACTAGCATGCCATTGCAGG
This sequence comes from Triturus cristatus, assembly GCF_964204655.1. NCBI lineage: Eukaryota > Metazoa > Chordata > Amphibia > Caudata > Salamandridae > Triturus > Triturus cristatus. The sequence goes on along the minus strand of NC_140589.1, from coordinate 92,573,417 downwards.
CCAAAGTACACTAGTTAATTCATAATTAATATAGCCATGCAAAGTGCAATTCCCATGTGTAATTCTCTTGTTAATATAGTTGGTGAATTATCACTTCAGACAGATTAATAATATTACAATTAATTGATTATTCGGATTAATATAAACATGCAGAATGGGGGTGGTATACAACATTTTGTACTACCCGCTCCAGCACTAGCATGCCATTGCAGGCCAAAGTGCGTGCTTGCACCTTTGATGTTTTTAAACATGTGTCCAGCCTGCCATTGCAGGTCTGTGTGTGCGCAATAGCACATATGCTCAGGCTGGCCTTTCGAAATCAATGCAGATACTTAGAGGATCTTTCACTACCACTAGAGCACCTCTAGGGTACGTCTTAAGGGGGGGAAGCAACTGATAGGTGAAAGGCAAGGCAGGTACACGTGTGTACCCTGCCCAGGTAGTGAAGAATAATGCCCAGGTGTGTTTTCACTACCTATGAGGTTTGACCTTCTCATAGGTTAACATAGTGAAATAGGTGAAATTACTTCAGGCTGCAATAGTAGATTGCAGTGGAGCAGCCTCATCGTGTTTCCTGTCAATGGATTCACAATGACAAGCCCTCTCCTGTGGTAAAGGTGGTTTTGTCATTAAGAGCTTAGAAATGCCACTTCTAGAAAGGGGGCATTTCTCTTCTCTAAAACTCTTTGTGCGCCTTTTAGCTTCACTGCTGTCCATGCTGGGGGGGCACATCTGTGAATTCCCCAGGGACAGCTATAAAACTTGGGCATGCAACTGGAACCACAGACCTCTGCCATTTGAGGTCCTAGCTGGATAGATTGGAGGGAGAGTTTGTGACATTTGGTCTTTGGGAGCCGGATCATGGCCCCACTAAAGATTATGGGCCCGATTCACAGAACTAACTTAAGACAAAATCCTAAACTTACTACCATTTTCGTATTCACAGAAGGCACTTACTCATTTTGGTATTCACAGAAGGCACTTACTCATTTCGGTATTCACAGAACTTAGGAGTCCTAACTTTAGGACTCCTAAATGCCTTCTGTGAATACCGAAAGTCTTAAAATTAGGATTTTTCTCAGTTTAGGAGTCCTAAAGTTAGGACTCCGAACTTTACTACTAAACTGAGAAAAATCCTAATTTTAAGGCTTTCGGAATTCGCAGAAGGCATTTAGGAGTCCTAAAGTTAGGAGTCCTAACTTTACTACTACTAAATTGAGAAAAATCCTAATTTTAAGACTTTCGGTATTCACAGAAGGCATTTAGGAGTCCTAAAGTTAGGAGTCCTAACAATACTACAACTAAACTGATAAAAATCCTAATTTTAAGACTTTTGGTATTCACAGAAGGCATTTAGGAGTCCTAAAGTTAGGACTCCTAACTTCTGTGAATACCAAAATGAGTAAGTGCCTTCTGTGAATACCAAAATGAGTAAGTGCCTTCTGTGAATACCAAAATGGTTGTAAGTTTAGGATTTTGTCTTAAGTTAGTTCTGTGAATCGCGCCCTGAGATCTGCATTCCATAGCCTCAAGGCAGACATGACTGAAATTTAGGGGAGACATCTGTGATTCAAAGGGAAACCCTCTGAACCACCCCTAACTTCAAAGGCACACAACTGTATAACTACTGGTGCCATATTTCAGCAGGGCAGAAATACACCTGTGGAGACATGGGACCAGGGAACCTGGAACTGTGTGATGCACACTGCCAGAGGAATATGTTGTGCTCAAGGAGGATTACTGCCTTTGAAAGGGACCATGCGCCCTTCCTGAATAGTGGCTGGGCTGGGCTGATATCTGGGGATGTGTGTCACCCTCCCCTGTCTTGGATGCCTCGGGGACATCAAAGATCTCCTACGAGTGATCCACACCATCTACTTGTGACACCCGAGGAGCAGTGCACTATTAAGTGCCCACATAGTCTACTGGATACAGACTGGTAGCACAGAACTAAGAATTGTGCCTGGAGACAGGATTGCCTTGTGCTGAGCCCCAAAATCTTGCCCACATCTAAGGTATGTGGTCTCTGCATCGTGGGGACCTCGACACGCATACGCATCTTGTCAGTGGTGAGTGGATTCACTGGTTGGGGAATCCACCGTTGCCTGCCACGTAGATCGTGCCACATCTATCTCATGCGACACACCGACTGCATGCACATTGTGTGCGGTGTCCGAATCACAGGTTGCGACCCTCGGGGGTGGGGGTGTAACTGTAGTAGTGCTTGATTCTACCTCGAGTAGCACTGCTAAACTTAAGCCTGTGTGTGGGACCAGAATTGCCTGGTGCGACCAGTATTAACGTGCACCAGGCGTTGTGTTTCCTTTCCAGGAAGGTACTGAAAGTGCGACTCTTCATTGTGGGAAGCTCGTTTCACTGTGCACCAGATGTTGTGCCCAGATGGCTTGGGTACTACTCTGATTGACGTGTACCTTACAGGGTGCCTCTGTCTTCCGACAGGCTCCCCTGCTTCCTTCCCCATTCATCGATTGTTCTCTTTTTGGCCCTCAGTGTGGCAAACTAACTGCCCTCTCTTCACCAGGCCCCCAATGACATAGTGTTGCCAGGTAGTATTGCCTGGCTTGGGCCTGGGTATCATTGACTGGGCTGAAAGAACGCTTCCTACAGCGGTCAGAAGCTGGTCAAGAGACTGAGTGACTCCCCCCTGTGCTTAGCAGAACTGGGCTGGTACCAGAAGGCCTTTGTGGAACTCTTTTTGAGTGACCAACTTTTGTCCTCAGTCCACTTATGCTCTGCATTCAGTAGGTGAACTTCCCCGGTGGCTGCTATTTGACGACTACCTCCTAATTGTTCTTGTTACCTACCCGCACCTGCTTCCCTGGGACCCTGACTAAGTGTGACTTTGGTCGCGTGCGGCCTAGTATCCGGGGGGAGGACTGGTTATCTCTAATCTGTGGGCATAGGGTATTCGAGGAGAATTGGGAGTGTGAAGGGAGACATGGGTCAGAGGGTTTAAAGTGCTATGTCAATTGACCTGCTGGGTATCAGTTACATCGCATTACAGTGCTGTGTGCATGTGTGCGAACGCGTTCCATATGGACCTGCCTGATATCTGTTGCACCGCATTTCAGTGCTGAGTCTATGTGTGTGTATGTGTGGAAGTGACAGTCTACGAATCGACTGTGATTAACTACACTGGCCGGCGGTGTTGCCATACACATTGATTTCTTGCCAGAAGAACACTACATTTGACATTGATTTTACCCGTGCAGCCTCTGCCTGTGGTGCTGCTAGCAAGTGTTATAATTCTTTGTATGTACATATTTCTGTTATCATTGTGACCTGAGGTGCACCCTATAGCTGTGTGATATTGAATTATAAGAATTGCCTTGGTGGGCCTAGGGTTGACAACGTGTTGCACCGCATAAAGGTAATGGGAAAAGGGGTGGGTAGAATAGGATCGGTCCCAAGTAGGGACGTAACACAGGACCCCGCAGCCCCCTCAGCACAGCACTCTGGCTGCAGAGCTCCTGATTGAGCCCGGAGGGTGGCCTCCCACGTGCCTTCCAGGGAGGCCCCCTCAAAGGTTCGTTACGCCAGTAGTCCCAAGTGTGCATTCTACTGGTGTAATTTCAACACGGTTGGGCCTAGTGCTGATAGTAATATTTCCACGTGAGATTTATGCACCGAAATACATGATATTTATGTTGCACTGATTACTGTGTGTTGAACACAAAATGTATTTACAAACATCATGTGTGAAGTCTCCTTTGTAATGCTCAGTATATTTATTGTGAGTGAGTGCTGTGCCAATGCTTTACTCATTGCCTCTGTGATAAGCCTGACTGCTCAGTGCCAAGCTACCCAAGGGTGAGTGCAGGTTATACAAGAAGTGTAATCACCCACCCCACAGGAGTGGTGGGGTCTTCCTGGCTAAGGCCTCGCCTCAGCCAACCAGAAATTGTCAGTTCCAACAAGAACCTTCTTGCTCGAGAACCTTCCAGGCCCTTCGCAGTTATGTTATGTTAGGAGCATTTGTAGAGCGCACTAAAATGCATGAGGGTATCCTTGAGCTGAGCAGGTTGTGTGTGCACCTAGCATTGTCTATGGTTAGTTGGGTGATTGAAAAGCCAGGTCTTCAACTTCTTGCGTAAGAGAGGAGGAGGCTCTGATGTGGAGTGGGAGGCCATTCCATGCTTTAGGAACAATGTAAGAGAACATCCATCCTCCTGATCTGGTTCTGTGTATGCGGGGGATGTATGCGAGTATGAATCCTGCAAAATGGAGGGTTCTGGGTGGTTAGTGGAAGAAGATCATACTGTTCGTGTAAGTGGGACCTAAGTTGTGTAGTAACATGAATGTGTGTGTGAGGAGTTTGAAATTAGCGCATTTGTGTATCGGTAGCCAGTAGAGCTCCCTGAGGTGTGTTGTGATGTGAGGTAGCTGTAGGATGCTGAGGATGAGTCTGGCTTCCGAGTTCTGGCTGGTTTGTATTCTTCTACTGATACCGGCATAGAGGGTGTTCTCGTAGTCCAACTTGCTGGTGACTAGATATATGTTGGCGGTTGTTAGACCTGGCACCATTGGTGTGGGTCTCCCTTCCATTTTTTTGCTGTTGCCTCACATATATTTGCTGGTTATAGATGCTTTGGGCACTGTGCCACTGCTATTCAGTGACACAGTGCAAGTGCTCCCTATGGTAAAATTGATGTATGGATTAGTGACTCCATGATTGGCTGGTTTGGTTTACTTGTCAGACCCTAGTACAGTGCACTGCGTGTGCCCAGGGCTTGTAAATCAAATGCTGCTGGTGGGCTTGCCGCACTGGTTGTGCCACCCACAGAAGATTCCTTAAAAGTGTGTCTCAGGTTTGCCATTGCAGAGCCTGTGTGCAGTCTGGTACTGCCATGTTGACTGGCAAGTGAACCCACTTGCCAGCCCCTAAACCTTCCCTTTTCTTCGTATCAGACACCCCTATGGTAGGCCCAATGGCAGGATGCATTGTAAGTATAAGTTAGGACATTCCCTGATGTGTGTGGCATGTCCTGATAGTGAATTACAGCCATTATCGTTTTTCACTATTGCAAGGCTACCTGTTCCCTATAGGCCATAATGGGCCGTTGATTATAACATCTTATAATCCTAACTGACTCAGGGAACTAGGTAGAAATTCGAGTTTAGTATGCCTGAACTCAGAATGATAAAATACATATTTTAGTGAAGTTGGTTTTAACATTCTGTGTTTGAAAATACCATTTTTAGAAAGTAGGTATTTTCTTGCCTAACTATCCAAGCCTGCCTCTGCTAGGTTGTGTACTCCTTGTCTGGAGTTTGAGTGACAGGGGCTGGGGGATTACAGGAGACAGGGTGAGTGAGCACAAGGCTGAATAGAGAGATCAACATGGAGAGTGAGGGGAGGAGTTGCACCTGGGTCTGAATAGGGCTGTGCCTTCCCTCCACAATGCTGGCTCCCCCTCCTGTGGTGCGTCTGATGTCCCTGGCCTAAACTATCAAAGGAAAGAAGGAGTCATGTAAACAAGGTGCTCCAGGACTGACCAGAACTGGTTTGGACTAGGCAAAGGCCTCTCTGCCTTCAGAGAACAAAGAGAATATAAGTATAAAAAGGGGGACCCAGACCCCAGAACTTTAGATCACTTTTGGGAAACAAGAAGAACCTTTCCTGAGGAGAGGAACCAGAGAGAAACTGAAGGAGGAGACTATCCCTAAGCTGAGTGCTGTTTGGGGGATTGGCCTACAGTGGTTGCCTGACTGCCAAAGAAAGGAGAAAGGAACTTTGTGCTACTTTCATCAACTTGTAAAGGATCTCCAAGGGCTTGAAGATAGAGCTTGCCTCCTGCTGAAGTCTCAGGGACAACAGACTTCACCAACCAGCTCCCCTGCATTCCCTTGCTGGGAATTTGAAGTACCTACTGTTGTGCTGGGCCTTCTGAGAGACTGCGTGTCGCTGGGAGCTGGAAGCACGAAGCGTGATGCAGCCGCTGTCGTCGCATCACTGAAGAATTGTGTTGCCGCTGTCGCATCGCATCACCGAAGCACCTCGCATCACCGGAGAAGAGTGTCGTCGTTGCAGCAGACGCCGTCGTATCACAGGAGAAGTGTGTCACAGGGCCTGTCGCGGCTCAGAAGATTCGCAGAGTCGCCGCACGGCTATCGGGCATGCACGCATCGCCTCGTCGTTGTAGCATCAAGGAGAAGACGCCATTTTTGTCGCATTGCATCGGATCGTCATCGCATCACGGCATCGCCACGAAAGTGCAGTAAGAAACCAACGCATCACCTCCCCATGCCGAGAAGAACCAACGGATCATCGTCCCCTATGCAGCAGTAGGGAACTGACGCATCACCGTTCTTGCGTGTAAGGAACCGACACATCACCTTCCCTGCAACTCTTTCGTTATATAGCGTTACGCATCCAAAGGTACATTGAGCATAAAGTGTCGCATTTACCATCTTAAGAGAACTAAGCTATTTCTACCATTTTAAAGTACAGTATTGTGGATTTTTGTCGTTTGTGGTGTTGTCTTAATTCTATATAAAAATACTTATTTTTAATATACAACCTGTGTGGTGTCCATCTGTACTGTTGTCACTGTATTACTGTAGGGTAACAGGCCATAAAGTAGCCGTCTCAGACACTGAGGGAGACAAAACAGAGGACGTTCCCGGAGAGGCAAGGGAAGAGGAAACGACAGGGGCGGAAGCTGAAGGGGCCTGTACTAGAGTCGGGGGAACAACGGATATATGCGCTGCGGAGCATAAGGTGGAGGTGGACGAGTATCCAATAAATCCTCTATCTCATCTTCCGCTTCAGTCCTGGCCACATAGGTCTTATCCACTTGCAATCTAAATTGTCTGTCTGCACAATCAATCCCTTGTTCAGTTTGTGCTTTATCATAAGCTATAGCTTTCCGCGTAATCGTCCGATTTCCTTTCATCCTACATACTTACTCCTCCCGCATACGTCTACGCTTTGCTTCCTTCTGCCACAGACTTAGGAAGTCAAACATTGACTGTCGACTATGTTTAGAAAATAATCGATCCTGCAGAAAATGTATCATTTTTTCATCAAAGGACCCGGTTAAGGGCCATTGTAATTCCACATTATCTTTAGTATATTTATGCTATAGTGTAATAAACAAGAGAGGTGTAATACCATGCTTTACATACATATCATAACTTGGGCTGCCCTCAGGCGGGGTAGGTTGACTTTCAGCCAAATGCGTATCATTAGGGCGACAACAACATCCAAAACAACTCAATTTGCTAAAACACGGCATAGTTATTGTCGTCACACGTTCCTCATTCGATCATAAAAATAAACTTCCAAACATGGCCATGTTCAAACATTTGCAAAACATACAACCTCACGCTCATTCAAACATACACAAGACAATAATATATATATACATACAAAGTGTTGGACCCGGCCTCGTAGAATGGCCCTCCGTGCCTGCTGGGTGTCTGGGACTCCTCCCGACCCGGCCCTGAAAGGATCAAAAGACAATAGCAGGAAACCCCGACAAGCGGCCCCCAGGTGACAAGACCCCTGCCTGCACAGACTCCGGACATCAAAGAGGGGTCGACCTATAACAAGGGGTGCTCTGAGACTGTCTGGCAGATTCGACGCTGGAACAACGAGAGCCTGCCGACGCGGTCGCGGCTCCTGGAACTTGAACCTACCTGAGCCCTGCTGAGTGACTCGCGGCTCCCTGAAGATCGTAAGACCTCCGAACTTGTACCTGAGCCCTGCTGAGTGACTCGCGGCTCCCTGAAGATCGTAAGACCTCCGAACTTGTACCTGAGCCCTGCTGAGTGACTCGCGGCTCCCTGAAGATCGTAAAGACCTCCGAACTTGTACCTGAGCCCTGCTGAGTGACTCGCGGCTCCTTGAAGATCGTAAGACCTCCGAACCTGTACCTGAGCCCGCTGAGTGACTCGCGGCTCCCCTAGACTCTCACGGTCCCGCCGGACCCCGACTCCGACCACGTATCCCCCAGCTCGAGGATTGTGAGCTGTGCGCCGGATACGTCCCTGCTTTGAACCGTTACCAGAGACAGTCCCGCTACCCCCTACCTTTCCGAGACTCTTGAGCCCGTGCTCACCTTGTACATATTTGCAGTGATACCTATTTGATAAAGCTTGTTTTCTGAGAATACCCAGTGTGGTCTCTCTGTGTCGTGTGGTGCCAGAAGTACGATCCTAGTTGCGAGATTCCTCCCCCTGGGGAATCTCCCGCCAGTGCCCGGCTACGATACTACACGGGTGGGACTCAGGGTAGTCAGGACCCCCCCTCCGGGCTCCTCTGAGGTCGCCGTCTAACACAAAGATATTCAAATTGACGTCTTTCCAAACAAAGAACAGAGCCCGTCAACTCCTGTTCATGGAGAATCAATCAAATTTAGATTCCAAGACTGACAGATACCAAAATCAAGCAGTCCAAAGACTACCAAGAGACCGACGGACAGGTATAACCACAGACCGACCTACAGACCATCCCGCAGCCTTCCTGGTTCACTCTTGGGACTATTCTGTTCCCAAGGCTACCCAGGTACAGCCACAGGCTTTTCTGAGAGCAGTCCGGCCGGGCGCGCACCACACGTGCCACACCGTGCGTCCGATCGGCGTCTCTATCATTCACAAAAGGTCCGTGGAGCATCTATACGTGCAGCTACCCCAATGCTGCCCCGTCAGACCCCCAAGATTCTCCGTGGTACACTGACCACCAAATACTTACACAGTTAACTGCTTCAAAAGCACTGCTCAACAGTGCATGCCAAGAACATCAAAACAATTCCACTCACCTGGTGCACACAGGTACAATTGCGTGTTCTCCACTGCCAACTCCTGAAGACCAACACGGTCAGCTCCTGGGTTACGCCCGTAGGACTCCGGTGATGGGTCACTAGCAGCTGAGGATACTCTGATCGTGAGAGCAGAGTAAGTTCATACTAAAGATGGCTAAGTTTCAAAGGATCCTTTTTCCGTCCACCCGGTCGACCAGAAATACCCCTTGTCCTTACCACCCGTTTACGGGGAGGACGACCCAGTCACGGAGTCCCGGCAGAGTCGCCAACTGATGTACCATAAAAATAAACTAAAGGACTATACCTACCAATAGTCCCAATACCATTCCCAAATAATCAGTCAGTTGGCAGTGAAGAAGATGAAATCGTTTATTAAACATAATACTCTATAGAGGAGCCTCTCCGAACCTCACCCATCAGGTGCGCCGAGAAGACTATTGGCTCGTATTCAAACATGAGGTTATATACTTTTCGGTTCAACACATACAATCACTGTAAAAGGAAAAACACCAGTTGGCCCTCGAGCTCCAGGAAAGGACCATATTTGGCACACATGAGACTAGTACAAAGGCTTAACTATCTATTACTGATGAGGTCAGGAGGGGTGACTCCCTTTCGTCTTGGTGCCTGAGAGTGTAGACACGGCGCCTCCAGGAATGCGCTTATCGCCCCCCAAAGCCAGATGCGACCTTGAGTCTTAGAACAGTCAAGTAAACAGCCTACCTTCAGCTGCTACCAGTAACTCAGATGAACTGGGGCCTGACAATTGCACGTGATCAACACGTGATCACAGCCCGTGCTTGAGCATATCATCAGAAGATGGCGTCTGTATGGTTCTCGGCCTGCTCTTTTAGCAATAGATATACAGGGAGGAAATAAACGAGTTTCCTCCAAGCGATGCATATATATGAAACAGGGAACGTACGTATAGATGCATCATGCTAACATAATATAGGTCCGATACTCCTTATGTACGGGAAATCTACTTTTTTATCCCTCATGTGAATTTTTAAACAATGACAATTTATTTAGATTTGTGAGTTTTAGTAAAAGCGCAAATGTAAAAGAGTGGCGGGATTAAAGGCCTCTGGCCTGGTAGAATGCACAGGGTCTATTTGCATGAAGTTATTGATATGCATAAGGTCTTTGGCCTAGGTTATGACCTTCTGCCATGTGCAGTGGGGATTTGATACACATGGCCATAAGCGAAAGGCCATATGCTGCAGGGACTAGATGCTTGGCAGTTAGATGCAGGGTATGGCCTGCATCTAACAGCTAATATTTCTTTAAAAGAAACACTTAAGAAATTTCCTGGAAAAAATCTGATAAAATAATGTTATTGCTCACGCAGTGCAAAGTCTGTTGCATTCAAATGGGAAAAACCTAGGAAATTGACTGAAAAAGCACAGTTAGAGAGACATGGTTGCAAATCAAAATCTAAAACCCCTGTTATATAAACTATAAGTTATATTTTCGGGATTTCTAGTGTCCAGTTTGTTATTAGAATAGCCTGGTCACTATACACCACCACACTAAGGCATTGGCGGTCCATTGCCTTTCCATCTGGTTCTGAGCTTATACTCGCAGATTCGTCTGTTTCTGAAACATTACACACATTGTGCCGTGATCCTGTACCCTATTTGGTGTCTGTGTGTAATGCAGTGAGCTTTGGCTGTTTAATTTAGGTATTTTAGGGCTAGGCCCCGTGGGATCTGCTGTTTATGCTTTTTGTAGGTCAGTAGACCACCTCATTACCTGGCAGGTGAGGAGGAGAGAGTATCTGTGTGTGTGTGGGGGTGGTTGGAGGTATGTTAGTTGTTAGTTCTGTGTAATGTGCTCTGTTGGATGTTAGTGCAGCAGTGTATCACAGTACACATGCTGTTGTGAGCATGGTGAAAGCCAACAATGTGCCATAACTGGGTTCCGTTGGATGTTTGTTCTGTTTAATGTGTTATGTTGATGGTTTGTGTGCTTTAGTTTAGTGGCTAGTACTGCTGTAACCCATGTGATAGTCTTGTATGTTGCACAAAAATAAGTCAAGGTTATCATCAATACATTGTCAGTATCAGCACAGCTGTAGATTATAGATATTGTACTATTAACATAATTTAGTTTTTTTCCTTATAGTATGACTTGTCATGTGATTGCTTCCAAATCTTTGTGAGTGAGTTTGGGAGATCAACAACTAAATGTATGCTTTCAGAATATACAGTGTAAATGAGCATTGTATCAGTTGGTACTTGTATAGTGCAATAATGACTGACTGGGGCCCATTACAACACTGTACATTTAGGGGTGTAAGAGATGATTTAAAATCATGTATATCGAGCAGGGAGGGCGGGAGAAGGTGCTTTTTCTTGGGTTGGATCCAGGTTGCTATGAGAAGCAGGGAGGCTCCATGTTTTTTCTGGGTAAAAAACTGAATCAAATAATAACCTCTTTTCAGTGCCTCATTGTCATTAACACGCTCATATTTGCCTAACATAACTTCCTTAGCACCTGCTAACACTGCATTTATTTGTGTTTGCTATTTAAGGTCATTCCGAGGTTCGGCTTGGATTCTTTAGGTCTGACATCATGAAGGCAAGTCCAGTAAAGCGACTTCGGTGCATCCATTGCAATCCCCTGCTCCTCATGTGTGGCATCTTCACAGTGTCTGTGTTTATGAATGCAAAAATACGTGTGCCATGGACTGTGTTGCATCATCCTACTCCCAGTGCCAGCCCCATCTTGGAATATACGGCGCGTTCTACAAGTCAGATGTCGTCTCCCACGCGGCACCCACTCATACCGCCATATCCCTATAATTACAAGTTCATTCTCAATCAACCAGAGAAGTGCAAGAGGGAAGCACCTTTCCTGGTTATTATGATCATTGTAGATAGCAAAGATATTGCCGCTAGGCACGCCATTCGAAGCACCTGGGGTAACGAAAGCAGCATCCCTGGCGTGTCAATTGCAAGGATTTTCCTGACTGGGATATCTCCCACTATGACCAATGAAACCCAGAACCTGCTCCAGGAAGAGAGTGCGACTTTCAAAGACATTATTCAACAGGACTTCCTGGACACCTACAATAACCTGACCCTAAAAACCATGATGGGGATGGAGTGGGTGGCCAAATACTGTCCTCGAGCCAGCTATGTCATGAAAATAGACAGCGACATGTTCTTGAATGTGGACTTTTTAGTCCACAAACTTCTGAGGCCTGAGCTACCGGTAAGGACAAACTATATGTCTGGTTATATTGTTTCAAATACAGGGCCACTCCGGAGCAAAGCATACAAATGGTACGTCCCCAAAGAAGTCTATCCAAAGGACACGTATCCTCCATATTGCGCTGGACCAGGATACGTTTTTTCCGGAGACGTGGCCAAGAAGGTCTATGATGTGGCTCAAACCATCCAACTAATCAACATGGAGGACTCTTTCATCGGAATATGCATGGATGAGCTGAAAATTAATCTCACAAAGCCCCCCAGCGACGTGTTCAATGGGCACAAAATAGAATACAACAGATGTCAGTTTTCTTCTCTCATCACTGTGCATCACTACAGCCCTCAGCGACTCCTGGAAATATGGCCAGACTTCCAATCTAGGAATGACTCAGAGTGTATAGAAAACAAAACAAGATGAACTGGAGCCAGGCCTAGTGACCACTGTGCATCCAAGGGTTTATGCTGATATTAATCTGAGGGTGTGTGTCCTAAGATACTCAGTATCGTCCTGTATCCAGGCAAAAATTATGTTTTTCGGGGAAGGAAGCTGGACAGGAGGTTACTCAATCCTGTGATACCAAATAAATCTGTGAGCCTCAATATTCACCGTAACAAGAGGAATCATGACAGAAATATGCCTTCTATTGGGGTCCTGCAGCTACCATTATTTTATCTTAAGTTATGCATGACCATTTCTGTATACTTTTTAATTTTCTGAAATGTTCTCTCAAGTTCAATACATAATATCCAAAGTTCTTCTGTTGTACCTTTGTACAGCAAATGGGACTTTCATGCAGTGCTCGTTTGTCACTTATCTTGAAGACTGTCAAGGCTCCTGGAAAGTATTGCTGATGTTCCAAAGACTCTGCTTCTACTTCAAAATGAAGCTTTAATCGTTCACTTGTGTACTTGTTTACTGCTCTGCACTGTTAGACTTCGTTCTGTTAAAGTTTACCTTCAATTGTTCACTTATCCTTAACTTCAGATTCTGATAAAGTGTGTTTTCTCTAAATGTTTATTTGATATGAAATTGGCAATCTGTAAATCAGTTTCTTGAAATAAGTAAGAATCATGAAAATGAAATGTGCTTTATTCTAATTTCATATGTGCAGCAATTTAGCAAGGCCATTTGTGGTTTTTATGTAACTCCAAATAAGGCAAAAGAAAACTCCAAAAACATGGTTCAGAAGTCTAAGATGGTCATAGAAATATTTATGAAAGGGCAGACACTTATATATGTCCCCAAACCCCTAACTGCAAACCTTGTGCACATATTGGGCTCTTACAGTACATCACCTTACTACTGCATTATATATTTGTCTGTTGTGGAAGTCATTTCATTCCCAAGATAAAGACATGGTATTTAAATGACTTCCTCTCTAAAAAGTTAAAAGAAATGCTGTGAATATGAAAGCTTGTACGGTTCATGATAAACCATTAAGAAATGATTATTAAGTTTATAATGTATAATAATTTGGATGGAATAACATTTAGTTCAGAAGAGATAAGTCAAGTTTCACTAGTGAATTATCAATTAATACTCAAAAATTGTAAATGCTGAGACATTCTCTTTGAGCTTGCAATGGGAGATCTCTATCCGAAACATCGAATAGTTATACGTTCCACAGCAAAAATCGGGGGTCTATATTGGACTATATTTTTATTAATTCACACTTTTGGGATAGGATGATGGATTTTAAGATAATCCCACGTCTAGATAGTGACCATTCTGCACTAGTTGTGGAACTTAAAGGATTGAACATGGGGAGTCTGCCAGTTACAGATAACCCCTCTGATTCTAGGGTGGTCGTTACACATTGCAGGAAGAGAGTGAAATGGTCTAATTTTAGCCAATCAGAAGCAAGTTTGGCCAGTCTATATGAAGCTTTGCTTCCGGTTTTTATAGATGCGTCCAACCTGTCTAGCCTGATTAAGGAGGGCATTGACCTTCAGCAGGCCCAATCTAATTATGATAAATTAGGAAAAGTCACCTATGATTTCTTTTTCCCAAATAAAAATTTGAAACAAGATAAGTTGCCCTCCCACCCTTGGTATAATACTTCCTGCCGTCAGGCTAAAAAGACTTTAGTAACATCTATCAAAGCCAAAGATCGCCTCTCAATACGGTCAGCAAGAGTTAATTACAAAGCAGTCATACAAGAGGCTAAGCAAAGGTGGGAAGAAGAAAATTGGGCCACTATGAAAACTGCTTTAGGTGACAGAGATATGAGGACTTTTTGGGGAATTGCTAATTCTGGCACAACCGCCCTTCGAAGTGCGGTTGAGCCAAATTTAGACGAAGAGGTTTGGCGGGGGCACTTTGAAACCTTATATGCTAAGGAGCCCGGTGATGATTCTGTTCTTGGTTGTGTCCCAATAGTTCCTTGTCCTGCAGGTATTTGGGATCCAATGCCCCTGTCTGATGGTGATGTGGGCCTGTGCATAACTATAAACTAAATAAAGGTCGAATTTGCAAGAATAGCTCCGGGTAAAGATACCTGGAGACCTCTTTAAGAGTGAACCTGCTATTTGGGCTCCATACCTTTGGATGCTTTTTAATTCAATTATGCAAGGCATGAAGATTCCTTCTAGCTGGCTTGGCGCGGAAATAATTCCGATTTTTAAAAAGGGCTCCCCACTCCTCCCAACCAACTATAGACCTATAAGTCTAATAGATATTTCTCAAAAAATGTTTGCGCGAGTCTTGCTTCTTAGACTGCAGTCATGGATGGAAGAGAGGAATGTTTTGTCCACCCTCCAGGCCGGGTTCAGGGAAAAATTGTCGACCCTGGACCAAGTATTAAGATTACAACTGTTGTATTGGAAGACTGTATATGTGCAGGGGGGTAGTCTCTTCTTAATTTTTGTAGATTTGAGATCTGCGTTTGATTTAGTACCAAGGGAGAAATTATGGTTGGTTTTGGCCGAGATGGGGGTCCCAGTTTATTTAATTTGACTTTTTAAACGTTTACATGAATGTAACTATGCGCAAATTAGTTATGGGAAGGATGGTAATCTTACAGCCCCCATACCCATTAACCGTGGTGTTCGCCAGGGGTGCGTGCTTGCGCCAACTCTATTTAGCCTCTATATTAATGGCCTGATTGATGCCTTGCTTGCAGAAAAAGATCTTGATGCCCCCAAGCTAGCCTCCCGTAGAATCTCGGCAATGAAGTTTGCCGATGATACCCTATTGGTTGCCAAATCGCATATGGGGATACAAAGGGTTTTGGATAAATTTGAGATGTTTTGTAGAGACAGAGGCTTAGAAATTAACCTACAGAAAACCACATTTATGGCATTTAATTGTCCAAAAAGTACACGTCCTAACCCGTCTTTAAATGGCAAGCCTCTTGAGAGAGTGTCATCCTTTGTGTATTTAGGCATTACAATCACCGAGTCTATGGAATGGGGGGCTCATATTACAAAATCCACACTTAAACTAGCACAATCTTCAGGTGGCATCATGAAGGTTTTTAATAAGTCCAGCAAAAGAACTGTTAGTCCAGCAATTGAAATCTATAGGGCTCAAGCAAGAGGTGGGGCTTTATATGGCGCAGAGCTATGGGGCCACCTAAATTTGAAAAAACTATCAAAGGTGGAGAATCAGTACTTAAGACAGTTATTTAGATTACCTCGTAGTACCCCGTTGGTCCCGCTACGTCTTGACACAGGTATAATACCAATAGCTGAAGTAGCGAGTCTTAAGCCCATAATGTACTGGCGTCGCCTTTGGACCTCCCCCGAACTTATATCCTATAGGGAGGAATTATTAGAGGTATTGAGGTTACGGGGCGCTGTAAAAATTCCGTGGCTTGACCACATAAAATCCCTGCTAACTAGCATGGGTTTAGGGGATTGCTGGTCTGAACCTGAGTCAGCCTGTCTGCTAATAACTAAGGGTCACATGAAGGCATGCTATAAAGAATACAGATTGACACAACTCCATACCCTTTCTGGGACTGGGAAATGCACTAGTGGTTTTTTAGAAATAAAAGATTTTCCTTGCTTTGAGCCGGCAATAGATCTTATCACGCCACCAGCGGCTAGGAAGCTCTATTTACAGTATAGATATGGGGTGCTTCCACTTCGCTGTTTTACAGCCAAGTGGAGAGACCAACAAACGATTCAGTGCCCGGCATGCGACCACCCCGAGGAAACTGAGCTCCATGTTTTTTTTAGTTGTTCAGGCTACCAGAAGGCAAGGAGACGTTGGTTGGTTCAGATTTGCAGGAATCTTGGCAGTAGGCGCTGCCTTGAAACATTTAGGATACTGAAATCTGATTCAAGCATTCCAATAGTATACTCGGTGGCTGGTTTTCTGTTTTCAATGTGGTGCACTAGAAGGGTTTACCTGAGATCTCGTAATAATGTTTCGATTGCCCTATAGCAAACGTGATAGTACAGTAGTTCATAACCTCCCTGATGTTTCATGTATAGTTTTATATATAAGAGCTTTTTACTTCTTTTTATACAGAGGTTTTTTTTATTTCTTTTAGCTAATTTATGTACTTATTGCACCATGCACTTTTCGAAGTCAATTGTGTAACCTTTGTCCAAATCCTATATCCCAAATTTAATGTATTCCTAAATTGAAAATGTGTGTATAATTATCATTGCTTTTTTATCTTTTTCTTTTAATCACGACTGATAATACGATGAAATTTTAGATGTAAAATGTTTGCTCTGTGATGTACTTTTTAGGTCATTTTGTCCGAAATGAAGTTTTTGAATGATGATGGTAAATGCTGAGCACCCATATTGTGGAAAATAATGACACTGTATGTATCATGTAGAACACTGGGTTAATTGATTGGTTTTAACAACTAACGTGAAGTCGTTACCTATTTTCTGTACTTTTATAATAATTGTTAATAATATTGTTTACATGTTATCAGACTTTTCACTGCAGGACCTATTAGATCGATCCATGTCTTTTTAGTATATGTTTCTAACTTATTTTTGTTCTAAGGCGCATTGTGTTTACATTCTGTGGAATCCAAAGTGCTATATTCCAATGTTATATATTTAATGAGAAAGGGAAGGTAATTTAGATGGTATTTTGAGAAAACAAATTTTTCTGACGACAACGTTTTTCACTATTTAAATTTCATTGCACTCTGTAATTTAAATAGAAAGTACAAAATAACCCTGTATTTTATAGAGCCTATCAATTTATTTTCATTTTCTTTAGTGAATTTGTATTAGTAACCAGATTTACTCACCCATACATTAACACCAACACGAGTAAATCTCCTCATCCCAAGAGTTATGGGAGTCAAATTTCAGTGAAATACGATAATGGTTGTCATACCACCAACAAACTTGTAGCTACATTGTATTCACAACCCTTTTCCCGGTACTTTCTCAACATGAAAACGCTCAAAGATCTACTCAATGACAAGAATATTTTCAGTGTGGAGGCAAATGGGTTTCTCAGCAGAGAAAAATATTTTTCTATAGTGCATAAAAAATGTAATTCACACCAAATACAATGATGTCTTAAATGTATGCATTCACACAGCGTACATTTCCGAGCGTGTGTTTACACAACTGTGAACACAAGCCAATATGCAAGAGTTGCAGATCCCAGAAGAGAAGTACTTATACAATTCATTATGATAAACAGCAAAGTTGTACAATTGTAAATGTATCAAAAGCAGGTGTAGCCTCCCATTTTTGAGGACAAAGGAGGAACCTGTAAGAGTGAGATAAAGGGACAGGGAGGGGAGGTTGATGAAAGAGCCATGAGGTGGAATCAAGACCACACCACCTTGGTGTTCGGCAATCCTGACATTCGTCAACTCCCGTTGGAGGACTGTGAAAGAAAGTTTGGGCTCCAGCACTTGTTGTTTTCCAAATTAGGTCGTGAGTATGGGGGAGGGAGAGGCTATGACTAAGATGAATGACTACAATAATGAATGAAAACGATAACTGAGTTTATCCCAGAGCAAGGAACCTTGGGGCAGATTTACAAGCTCCTTGCGCCACTTTTGCGTCACTTTTCCCATGTTAAAAGTGACGCGCAAGGGGCTTGTAAATCTGCCCCCTTGTATGTGGAAAAGGCGACCCTGAAAACCTTTGGATCTCAAAGGTCAACCAATAACGCATGGGGTGAAGGGCCCTGTGAGAAATCAGTCCAGAGGTAATGTAAACAGTGTGCTTCGGGTCATAAATTTGCACACTTCAGTGTTTGGTCGTAGTCATAGTAGGAAGGGCCTGTGACTTTCAGTGTAATAGTCAATTGTGGAATACACCAAGGAAAGTACAACAATCATTTGGGGCAACAATAATTAAGTCAATGTTGATTGAAGAATGCCCAGGTGGCAAAATGGGTAATTTTGAGACATGTAGGCATATTGGCCTCATGGATAACTTCCAAACTCTGGTCGGTTTGAGATGGTGGTGGGAGTGAGCACTTAGAAGGAGGAAATTGCAATGACAGAGAAGGCCTTTCTGACCCTACAAGTAGAGTCTGAGCTGTAGTGGCAACGAGGCAGAAGCAGTTTGATGCTGCATTTGGTTGTTAATACTCCAGAAAGGCAATCTGTGAATTGGTGATAAGCACTTGCTGCATTAGAGATTTTGATGAGCATCTTATGACTCTGTAAGAGGGCTGAGAGATGCAGCACCACCTCTTTCCCAGAGCATTCTTGTCCAACACCTAAAGAAAAGACAGCCATAAATGCTTCTTCCTTGCATGCAATTGACAGTAGCAGGCCGCATGCCACACATACAGTGTCACTGACAATACTAAGGGCCTGATTACGATCTTGGGTTCAATTAATACTACACTGGAAAGGGATTGGAATTAAACATAAGCAAGACCAAATGTATGTCCTTGAAACCTCATAGGTCTTTTAAGAAAAACACCCATCTTGGTAAAGAAAATCTTGAAATGGACTCACATTTTAATTATCTGGGTATTACTATAAACTCTAGGGTGTCGTGGAACACACAAATAAATCACACAAGAATGATTCTTACACATGGTGCATGGGTGGTCTATGGTAAATATCATAAGTCTACAATAAACTATTTTACTCCTCTAGAGATATGAAAGTATACAGCCCAGGCTGCAGCATTGTATGGGGCTGACCTATGGGGCATAGAAAATTCGAGGAAGCTTTCCATTGAGGAAAATAAATTCATGAGGAGGCTATAAGGCCTACCAGTGGCTACAGCATTAACGCCCCTTTTCCATGACCTTAATGTAAAACGGATGGAGCATATTGCAAACTTGAGACCACTGCTCTTCTGGGTGAGGTTGTGGATGATACACAGTTGGATCACTTTAGAGAAGGCCTTAGAGAAATAATAACCTTAGCTGAACTGCTAACTCTCCTCTGGCTGCGTTATGTGAAAGCATGGTTCATTAAGCTAGCTTGGTTTAAGTGATTATTGGGACCAGCCACAGACACTGTCCCAGAACTCCAAGAAAAAGTTGAAGCAGATATATTGGGAGTACCAGCTGAACATTCTGCATAGTAACCCAAGATTAGGCAGATTTACCAAGCAGTTTTTGGAATTTAAGCCTTTTCCAGGGTTCGAGGAGTAGGTGGACGCTGTTTATCCTTCCCTGCCAAGAACAGGAAATTTTAAGTTTTGTTATGCTATATTTCAAATTAAAACCTATACAGTAAAATGGAATACGGATAATGGGCTAAATACTGAATCCCTCTGCAGGTTATGTTCCTTAGCAAATATAGAAAGTTTTGCACATATTTTGTTCTTTTGCACATTTTATGACAAGATTAGGAAAAAGTGGATTTGCCCTCCCTGTCAGAAGTTAGGATATAGAAATCAGCAGTAAGCTCTGAGAGTTTTGAGGTAAGAAACGCTGCCTTATGTTGTTTTTAGCCTGAGCTGGTATTTATTAGCAGTTGCAATTGCACAGAAAAAAATAGTTCTTAAGTTTTAAAACTTTGGCTCTTTTTAAATAATGGATTAATTGCTTATCTGAATCTGTTTTAATTTTTTTCCCATTGTTTTAAATAGAGAAATGTATTTTAATGTAACTTTTTTCCACCGCTCCGCCCATTCCCCTTTAGTTTAGGATATTGAAAGCCAAGTCTGCCATTTGGAGTGGAGTTTCTGGGAGAGAGATTGAGAATAAAGGTGCAATGCATGAGTTTTATAAATACCAGATATTACTCCTTTACATTTGTCCCACGTATTTAAATATGATACTATTAGTGAGTTTTGAAGTCCCCTAGTGGACGAACCGAGTTGCTTTTTCAAGCATTATTGAAACTGAATATATTTCAAGGATTGATGCATTGGAAGATCAAATTCTTCTCTTAATTGTGTAAACGGTTTAAAATTGCAGTTATAAAAAATTTGATCTGGGGGTTTGAATGCCTACTGGCTTCCATAAGGGCCAAGATAATGTTTTTCTACTGATGTGAATGCCAGTGTTGGATCGCTGACAGAATATTGATGTACAAAAATATTGTGTTACCAAAATATCAGGACATAAATATCAATGTAAAAAATATTGACCTCCTAGCTTCATAATGGTAAGTACTAAAATATGAAGAGAAAAAATATCGTTGTTAAAAATATCAAAGTACCAAATATCGTTTTTTTTATATGTATAAAAAATAATGTAAAATAAATTAAATAATACATCTAACTTAAAAAAAAATATTTAGAATTATTTGTAAATTTTTACAATTATAAGTAATACATTTAGGGCCCGATTCCGATGATGCTAAAATTGCCTTCCCAATGCTATTCGTAGGCTTACCTTACGACCGACTCGTATCTGGAGCTTTTTTCTACAAACGAGCAAGTACGTGCGTATTACAGGCAAATTTCTGACCGAATCGTCTGCTCCAATTCGTGCTCTATTTCACGATCGAACAGGCTCAGGAAACATGGAAATCGAGTAGTACGGAGGCTTTTCCCAACCAGTTTCCGGACACGCAAGTATGATGCGTCTTTACTACGCTTCGTACAGGGCACCGCTTCCAGCACGTCACAGCATTAGGACGAGGCATATTGAAGCTCTGTTTTGCGCCAGAACACGATCAACGGGGACGAGACGGAGCAGCCATTTATCCAATCGTGCATGTTTTCCCTATACTGTATGCCTACCGTTACCGACGTGCACGACGCAGAAGGTAAGTCAGATACCTACCACACACCAAAATGACATGAAAGGAAACCCCACCATAGGGGGGCGGATGCCTATAAATCCCAGCATTGTCCACCCCATAGCGGGGTGGATGCCTATCACTCCAAGTATTGTCCACACCATAGGGGGTGGATGCCTATCACTACTAGCATACCCTAACCATAGGGGGCTGTATGCCCATCACCACCAGTGCCCCCACCCGTAGGAGGCTGGATGCCCATCACTATTACCATCCCCACTCATAGGGGGCTGGATGCCTAGCACCACCAGGATTCACACACTAAGGATGAGTAAGCAAACCCCCTACCATCTTTGCAAGATTTAATGTCTGTGTGTGTAAAATGCTCACAACACAGATCCTGACAGTGAACATACATTGTGACTCCTAACACATGTGTGCCCAAAAGGTGTTAGTGGGGTTAAAAAATCCAGCATCTTGGGACGAATGTGGTAATGTGTCCTAAACCCCCCATCACTACAGTGATCATAAGGTGAGTGTGGACATGAAAATAGCAGCATCTCCAAACCAGCATGCATGATTCCTGGTCCCAACACCACAAGCATGTTGTGGCAATGTAGTGGTTGTGTCACATACAAACATAGATTTGGTGAGGCAAAGATTGCTGTGTATCACAAGAACACCCTCTGCCATGTGCAGACAAGCAATGGCCATGATCCCTGATAATTACTCCAGTGTACAATTATACAATGCGACAATGTTTTGTCCAAGACTGTTCCATTCATACTAGGCTATGTGGCATCGTTCGCATACGAGTCTGTCGTGTCGTGTATGTGCTTGGCTGTGTAGAATCATTCGCGTACGTGTCTATTGGGTTGTGTTGATGCTGGACTATGTGGCATCGTTCGCGTCAGAGTCTGTCGTGTCGTCTTAATGCTTGGCTACATGGAGTCGTTCGCGTACGTGTCTGTCGCGTCGTGTATGTGCTTGTCTGTCGAATCGTTCGCATTCGTGTCTATTGGGTTGTGTTCATGCTGGACTATGTGGCATCATTCGCGTCCGAGTCTGTTGTATCGTGTTAATGGAGTCGTTCGCGTATGTGTCTGTTGCGTCGGGTTGGCGCTTGACTATCTCGAATCTTGCACGTAAGAGTCTATCGCGTCAGGCTCCTTTCCTGCTGACTCGGCTGTAAAAAAAAACAAATCCGGCCGAGTCGGTTGTAAATTTCAACCATTGCATCGTACTCAGCCATTTGGAAGGCGTGTGTACGGTTCGGTCTGAAAATATGACGGGTCCGTGTCGGGAAGAACCTTTTCCAGCCAAAATCAGAATCGACCCCAAAATGTAGAAATAAATTAAACATACATATATAAAATGTAATATATATATTTACTTAATATTAATTAATAAATAATTATTTTAATTAATTATAAAATGTTAGAAATATATTAACAATTATAAATGAATATATATATATATATATACACCTGTAACATAAAAATAAAATAAAAAAATTGTTATAAATTAAAATATTAAAATTTGTATTCTTTTTTAAAAGTACATTTTCCACTACATTGAGTGCAACAGTAGGCAAAGTGTTGGATAGCGTAGGGGAAAAAATTACTATTCCCACTCCAGCAAGTGCAACAGTAGGGAAAGTGTTGGATAGCGGAGGGGAATAATTTACTATTCCCACTCCAGTGACTGCAACAGTGCACAAAGTGTTGGAAAGTCAAGGGGAATAATTCACTATTCCCAATCCAATAATTGCAACAGTCGGGAAAGTGTTGGATAGCGAGGGAAATAATTTACTATTCCCACTCCAATGAGTGCAACAGTAGAGAAAGTGTTGGATAGCGTAGAAGTGAAAATTATTATTCCCTCTCCAGCAACTGCAAGAGTAGGGAAAGTGTTGGATAGCGGAGAGATACAAAATTACTATTCCCACTCCAGCGAGTGCAACATTAGGGAAAGTGTTGGATAGCGGAACGATAAAAATTACTATTCCCACTTCAGCGAGTGCAACAGTAGGGAAAGTGTTGGATAGCGGAGGGTTAAAAATTACTATTCCCACTCCAGCGAGTGCAATAGTAGGGAAAATGTTGGATAGCGTTGAGCAATAATTTACTATTCCCACTCCAATTAATGTAACAGTAGAGAAACTGTTGGATAGCAGAGGGGAATAATTTACTAATCCCACTCCAATGCATGCCACAGTAGGGAAAATGTTGGATAGCGGAGGGAAATAATTTAGTATTCGCACTCCAGCAAGTGCAACAGTAGGAAAAGTGTTGGATAGCGGAGGGATAAAAATTACTATATCCACTCCAGTGAGTGCAACAGTAGGGAAAGTGTTGGATAGCGGAGTGGTAAAAAATACTATTCCCTCTCCAGCGAGTGCAACAGTAGGGAAAGTATTGGATAGCAGAGGGGCAAAAACTACTATTCCCACTCCAGCGAGTGCAACAGTAGGGAAAGTGTTGGATAGCAGAGGGGTAAAAACTACTATTCCCACAAAAAAATTAAATTTGAAAACAAACAAAATATCTACTACAATACAAAATTAAATAAAAAACCCAAAAACAACATATATAAAAATATCAAAATTTACAAAACATAAAAATATAGGTGTCGATTCCGATCCTGTAAAACCCGGGTACGAATGGCCGGACGGAGCGTTTTTTCCGTCCGACTCGTAACCGGGAAAAACACCATACAAACTCGCAAGTACGATTCGCACAGAAACACCATTTCCGTACAAGTCGTAAAAAACACCGACCGGCCCAAAAATACATACAAATCAGAATCTGGACGGCGCATACGCGACGTCCGGATGGAGTCAGGCAGCGTTCTACGGACCAGCAAGTACGATTCTTGCCGACGTCACTCCGCACGCAGCAGTTTTCACGGGAGCCAAAAACTGCCGGGAAATTGAGGACGACGCGAACAAAGAGTACCGGTACGCGACGGACAGCCATGGACCCCAACCTACGCGTCATCCCGGCCCTCATAGCCTACCACCTCGTGTACAGAAACCAACGCAGATGCCGCAGAAGGTCAGAACAACCCCCAGGGGCAAAGGGGGGGGTGGGGGGCAAGGGGTAAGAAACATAACCCACACCCCACAAAATACAAATACAACCTGCACAATAATTACCTCCATGGTCTGGTCACTACGGGGGGCGTGTCCACCAATCCCACGTCCCGCCACAACGGAAGTGGACGTGGACACGTACCTGTCACCACCACAATGGTGGTACTGGACGTCCCCACGCCCCCCAGAGCGTGGGTATGGACCGTACCACGCCTACCCCTACGTCACACCAACAATGGCGGTATAGCCTGTACCCACGTCCCAAAGGCAAGGGTACGGGCCGCACCCCCAAAGTTGGTGTGCCGTAGGGGTACGGGCCGTACCCAGGGCATCAGCGCGTGGGTACGGCACATACCACGCCTACCCCTACGTCACACCAACAATGGCGGCACGGCCGGTACCCACGTCCCAAAGGCATGGGAACGGGCCGCACCCCCAAAGTTGGGGTGCCGTAGGGGTACGGGCCGTACCCAGGGCATCAGTGCGTGGGTACGGCACATACCACGCCTACCCCTACGTCACACCAACAATGGCGGCACGGCCGGTACCCACGTCCCAAAGGCATGGGTACGGGCTGCACCCCCAAAGTTGGGGTGCCGCAGGGGTACGGGCCGTACCCAGGACATCAGCACGTGGGTACGGCTCGTACCACGACAGTGGACACATACATAGGGGTGGGTGCCCATCACTCCCAGCAGTGCCCAGACATATGAGGGGTGGGTGCAGAGGACTCCCAGCAGTGCCCAGACATATGAGGGGTGGGTGCCTATCACTCCCAGCAGTGCCCAGACATATGAGGGGTGGGTGCCTATCACTTCCAGCACTGGCCAGACATATGAGGGGTGGGTGCCTATCACTCCCAGCACTGCCCAGACATATTAGGGGTGGGTGTAGAGGACCCCCAGCAGTGGACAGAGCCATGGGGGTGTGTACATCACCCTCCGATGAGCCAAACTCCATGGGTGCATGAAGGCATACACAATATGCGACAATGTTGAGAGTGCCATGACAACACATCACTGACGGCAGTGTCCCACTCCCATGAGGATGGATGTCCTTCCCCCACTGCATGACACACCACATGTGGGTGTGATGACAAATTACACATGCATACCCACCCCTGGCGGAGGCAGCACAATACACACACTGAGATCATGCAACAAGACAGTATCCTCATGTCAAACACCACTAAAGTAAGAGAGCCTAAGGGAACACACACTGTCACCCACATACCAGGAATGATAGAAATGCACAGGTGCCGGGGCAGCCAACAAGTTTTAGCCTCCCATGGAAGGAAAAGGGTGGAGTACACACAGATACAATGCCCACAATTGTCAGTCAGGTGCCCAAATACCCTGCAGAACACGTAACATATGTGTGTGAGGCAGGGAGTACACACATGCATAGTGCGGAAAAGGGAAAATGTCCACATGAAGTCATGTCAATACATTCCATACACAAGTACAGTGTCCAGCAAGGATGCCACAAACGATGCAGGTGGAGACATAGCAGAGCATGCATGGCGAAAGTCGAAGGGACGTGTCACACACCCAGGAAATGTTGACACAGCTCAGCACAACAATTGGGAAACACCCTGCAGGGAAGATGGCAGTTGCCACAGAGTAAGGAACACAACTTGGGACAATGTCACCATGCAGTAAGAGCTAACATCACCTAAGAATACATGCAGTCACCTTGTGACGGCATGCAGATACCAGGGTCCACCCCATGAGCAGCACACCACAACATTTCACAGACACACAACACATCATCACCACCCCAACTCAGGGAGCAGCAGCACCAACAGCAATACCAGAAAAACATTTGTGTGCAAAGGAAAAACAAAAAACCACAATCAGCATGTCGAAGAAAAGTAGCTACAGTACACTCTTCACCAAGCCCATGGGCCACGCCAGATGCGAAGTCCTGGGGGGGGAACACGTCGGGACGCGTCTCCCCTAGCTTGCCTGCACAGTGCACTGTACCATATCATCCACAGAGTGGGGGGCATCATGTGGGGGGGAAGAACCAGGCACCGCAGGGAAAGGAGGGGCACGGGTAGGTGTCGTGGGTGCAGGGACGGACGACTCCACCACAGGGGGTGGGGCAGCGCCAAAGGAGGAGGTCAGTATGGCGCTGCACACGGCAGCAAGCTCTTGCAGTGTCTCCCCTGCACCCGAAGGAACCACAGGCCCCAAGGAGGGGGGGGGGGTCGGAGGGATGGGTCGCAGCGCAACTGTGGGAGGGTGTGGATAGGGGGGGAATCAACTACCCTGCCCGGGGAGTCCCTCAAAAGCTTGCGGGGTGGTGTCACACTCAGGCAGGGGACTGACTGGCCATGAAGGACTCCCTGTCCGACTGTTGGGCAGGAGAGCCAAGGGGAGTGGGTTCGGAGGTGGTGGCTCGTGAGAACTGCGGACTCCTACTGTGACAGCGTGGCTGGTGTATTCCCCCCGACCCAGTGCCTGTGCCTTCTCCCCCCTGTGTGTGCGTGACAGGAGGTGTGCGCTTGGCCTCCCCTGGTGGTGTGCTGCCTGTGTCTGGTGTGGTGCGAGCATGGGGACGTCTGGGTGTGTATGGGACAGGCATAGGAGTGGGAAGTGCGGATGGTGCCGGGGTAGGGGGGGACGGAGCGCTGCAGGAGAGCCACTGCTGCCGTCAGTGACGAGTCAATGGACCTCAGCAACATCCGTTGGTCAGACATCGCTGATGACATGCCCTCCATGTATGACACCATCCGTTTCAGCAGTCTGGTGTGGCCATGGAGGACACGCAGGAGCCATGTCTGACCAACCTGCAAGTGGCGCTGAATGTCCACAGACTCTGCATGGACGGCAGCAGGGGAGACAGGGGGTGCGGAGCCTGGCACGAAGGAGACATGTTTGGTGTACCACAAACTCCCCTCAGAACCCAGAACCCCTCATCCGACTAGCTTAGTGTCCCATTCGTTAGCCGAGGTTGAGTTCGGCGGTCCCTATGTATAGACAACCCAGAACAAGCGCATTACAATATTCTCACGAATGGTGGGAATCAGACATACCTATACGTCATTATTCTCAGATCAGTCCACAACAGAATATACACAGACACGGTAAAGTTGAAAGAGTTCATTCAATGAACCTCGCGTCCTAAGATGCAGTACTGTGGCTAACATAAGCAGACAAATGGTTAAGTTCAGAAGCATCATCGAAGATGCAATATCATAGACAATGAAAGGAACAATCATGAGTAAATGACAGTGGAAACAGCAATCTTCCTGTCGCCAGTAAACCAATAGTAGTATCATTCGACTAATAGAAGGTCTCCAGGCTTGAACGGGGGACCCCCCACCCTACAGATCAGCTCAGTGGTATCACATCACAGGATCATCTAGTCTCTTCTCCTGCGAAAGTTCCCCATCACAATGAAACTCAAACGTGCTGCACTACAATATGGCAAGCATTCGTCTATCAGGTATCTGCAGCTGCATGCATGTTATGGCCAAATAGTGGGGCGATCAACCTGCACACAACAACATGCACCGTCTAGTCACCCAGAATGTTTGTGTACACAATGTACAGTACAAGCTCGCTGCTCACTGTGAAGGATGTCACACAACTGACAGTCCTCATGTGAAGCTAACTCGAGTAGGCATTTTTAAAATGATTACACGCAACTACAGTGTCGCGTGCAAAAGCAGCAAAATTGGCAAGATGGCTCACTAACAACTAACGCGGTAGTGCCAACTTAGCATTGTACATAGGGAGATAGGAATCATGACTACACCCCCCCTTGTTCGTACCACTAACCACTAGGGGCGCTAAATCGAGAACGCAGAGTTCAAGTCTGATACAACGGAACCAAGGGCATGAACTGGAAGTCCATAGAAGGGAAGCGAAAAAAAGTCAGAAAAGAAATGTCAATGATGAACGATGTTGCAGGGAAATGAACCATTTAAAAGGGGAAAAACATAACATCGATGGATGCACCATGAAATGAGCAGGGCTAACGTCAGTCCATCAAGGTATAGGCACAATAAGTCGCAACAGCTTTCAAGAGGAAATCATTTGAACGTTCCGCAAAATTATCTGCCATCCAGTTCAGCAGGGGGAAAGAACACACGTGTTCCTCAACAATCGGGGCATCCAGCACCATTTGTGGACAACAGGTGGGGACATCAAGATAACTTCTGGATAAGAATTCAGTTGCAGCGGTTCCGATGTCCCAATTCCCAAGGACTCCATGTGCTGCAGCACAGGCCATAATCCCGACGCCAGAGCAGTCCAACTCATGAGCCACTAAGGGGCTCATCAGTCGATCATAATCCGGGTCAGGAGACACCGAGTTACACAGGCACAAATCCAGAGCCCATTCGAATGGACAATCTAGGCAATGAAAGACAGGTTGCACGCAGGTAAAGAAGGGAAACCGGAAGGACAATCCATAGGCACTGCTTAAGGTCGCCAGCGGCAGAGTGCCGTAGAATTCAAGCATCTGTTTCCGAAGATGGAGCAGCCGGTGCATGCTGTCTTCTAACGCAAATTGTGAAGCCACAGCGTAGTACGCAGATCAACAATAGCACCCTAGCTACGAGTGCGAGAAGCAAAGGGAGACCTCCGAAGACGCTAGAACAAATCGAATGATGAAATGCGGGGATCACACCAAACAGAGTATGGAAGGAGGTCACGAGGCCAGAGCACACAATTCTGAAAAAAACATCCAGGCCACCTGTTGACGAGGCATGAAAGATAGTCTGAATCCGTGTCCCAAATATGTAGTGGGAGAACAGTGTCCAAAAGCACTTGCACCTCTGTGCGCGTGTGAGCTACGTGAAGGACAAATGTTTCTCGGTATGAAGTCAACACGACTTGTTTTTGAGACAATAGAGCCCTTATTCTGCACATCTTGTTGAACTCTGCTTTCAAGGTTGGAATGGAAGGCCAGATGGATACATCCAGCCAGCCATGCGGGGGTGGGAAAAGGACGTAATGACAGAAAACCACTCGTAGTGATACAGTCACGATGTGAGCAATTCCCGGAAGCATCCCACAGCAAGCTTCTTCATTGAACAGCACATAATTACCATTATCAAGCAGCGCACAAGACGGGGTCATGACTGGCACACGAATCCACCTCAGAATACAAGCTAAATCATGAGCGTGCATATGACATGCACCATGCAATTGAATCTGCCTACACACCACAGAATGATCCGGAGTGGAAGTGCACCCTTCACCTTTTAAATACACCTCCTTGCCGCCTCTCACGCACCTGTTGTCGCCTAGCACGGACACAAGGGACCCGAGCAAGTGGGAGGGCGGTGATGGGACTGGACAGGTCCTCCGCCTGACTCCCCTTGGCCTCCGTGCCACCTGCTGCTCCAGACTCCCCAGCACTGGTGGCCCCGGTGCTGGATCCCTCCCCCACGTCCGTGCCAGTGTCTCCCTCGGTTTCCCCCGACGATGCTGTGGTCAAGGTGAAGAGACAGGAAATGATCAGACACCTGTAGACATATGACACATGAGTCCAAACTACATAGGACACAGCGCATAGCATGAACAGCAACATGAGTGACATCTACAATACCACAAACATATGTAGGCCCTGCACCACACAGTTGGTTTAGCCACCATGCCACTGTGAAACAATGGGGAGCATGACACAACAGCAAATGTACTTGATATCAATTGATACAGAGGAGCTACCCTCTGTGGACAGTCGGGCACTGCATCACTGGCATGGCACAGTCACCTACACCCGCAACTGTCCCCTGATGCCAGGTACAGGGATAATGACACCTGACATGTAACTACCGGCGTTGTATGATGTGACTATGTCATGTGTGTGTCAAGTGTTCCCATGAGCTTGCTGTAGTTGTTCCGTGACATGCATCTGCAGTTGCTGCATCCAACATGTGTGTGCGTGTGGATGGGCATGGCACACTATTACGCACACCAGGCCACATGTGGAATCAGAAGTAACGGGTGTATGCATGCATCGCACATGGCCTTGCGAGACAAGGACATATCTGCGTAGTCTCAATGTATGTGTGATCATTCCTGACATGTACCCCTTCATGGCAAGGTGTGTGGACTGTCCTATTTCAAGGACATGTGACCTGTGCCTCTGGTGTTCCGCCACCGGTCTGTATGATGAAACATCCTTCTCATGCACATATGTGGTTGTCTGTCACTCCTGTAATGCGTCTGCCTGTTCACTTACACTGGCCCACAGCTAGTTCCATGGCATGTCATGTTGATCTTGCGCACCCACATGTGTAGCTGACTGTTGGCAGGGGTGTCACCTGGCTGGCATACGTGTCCTGGATGCATTGCACAGTACAGACTCTGTATGTAGCATATGTGTATTAGCTGTTGAACATGTGCTCAGTTCATTGACAGTGGTGTAGTGCTGTACTCAATCTTCGTTATTCCTTCCAAATTTCTGCAGGGCACCCCCTCTCCCCCGACCAATGCCAGACTTGGCTGCCATGAGGGAACGTGACTGTATACGCTGCTACCGCTTCTCCCAACCGTTGATTGACGACTTGACCACAAGGCTGGAACCACACCTCCAACCGCTACACAGGTATCCTTCTGCACTGACAGCCAAGATGAAGGTGATGGCAGCCCTACATTTCTTTGCCACGGGTACGTTTCAATTGACCATAGCTGATGTAGGTGGCATGTCCCAGACCATGTTCAGCCGTGTCCTGCATGATGTGTTAGAGGCCATGTTGGTACACCTGGATGAATTCATACATTTCCCGACTCGTGAGCAGTTGACAGGTGTCAAGGGTGAGTTCTATGCCCTGGGAGGGATGCCCCACGTCATTGGGGCCATTGATGGGACACATGTGGCTTTGGTACCACCACACGCACTGGAGGTAGCCTTCCGTAACCGCAAACATTACCACTCCATCAATGCCCTTGTGGTATGTCTTGCTAACATGATGATATCCCATGTCTGTGCCTGTTTTCCAGGATCAGCACACGATGCCTACATCATGAGGCGTAGCAGGGTGCCTGAAATGATGCTGCAGCTGCGCAACGAACGTGCATGTCTTGTTAGTGGGTATACTCTGTTAGTCCTGTATTCAGCGGTATCTTCATATCTTACTGCTTCTCCTGACCCACTTCTGTCCATGATGTTTCCATGTAGGGGATGCTGGCTATCCCAACATGCCATGGCTGATGACGCCGCTCCGCAACCCCAGAACAGCTGCAGAACACCGGTACAACGACACCCATGGGCAGATGAGGCGCGTGATTGAGAGGACGTTTGGACTCCTGAAGAGCAGATTCCGGTGCCTCCACAAGACCGGCGGCGCACTCCCATATGCCCCGGTGAAGGTCTGCAACATCTTCCTTGTGTGCTGCATGCTGCACAACATGGCAGTGGAGAAGGCCGTGCTACTCATCCTGGATCCGGATGAGCAGGATAATCCACCCGTGGAGGATGAGGGGCTCGGGCACGGGGCAAGTGAGGATGAGGATGAGGACATCCGGAGTCAGCTTATCCGCAACTTCTTCTCATGATGGTGAGTCCCTGTGTCAGAGTGTGCACGCTTAGGGCCTTGTGTGGCATGTGTTGCAATGTGTGTGTCGAGCTGACTGTGTGCTAAGTGACTTGGAGGTGTGTTCTGATGTGTCATTCAAGTCATGATGTCAGCGGGTACACATATTTCATATTTAGCATGGCGACAACATAAATCCTGTAGAGTGCATGTACATGTCTGCGGATTACTAGCTCTTCGCTGACTTGTTGGGTGTCTGTCCTCCCCAGCTTCCTGCGGCTGTCGTCTGCTCATGTCATCATTGCACTCCTGCTCTTCCTCATGAGTATCGCAACGTGGGCTGTAGCAGAGTTAAATGCACAGACATGGTGAAAAGTAATTTTGGGTAAGGAGTGCAGCAAGGCGGTTTGTGGGTGGTACGTGTTTGTGATATGTGGGGACTGCTCCTGTGCATGTTGTGTTACCGTGCATACATGTCGATCCACCATGGGCCACCTGACGTGTTGCATGGCTCCCATAAATTGATAGTCACCCTTCCTGACAGTCATCTGTCATGGATTGTGTATTCTGATGAAGGCATCAATGTGTGTATAACGTCCCTCAGGAACATACGGGATGCCAATGGTGGACATGGTGTGGGACATCCCCATATGAGGCTCAATGGGGAACTGTACACTCTCCGTGTGCAGCAAGGGGTGTGAAGCTCAACCCCTTCACTTGTGTGCCAGCTCAGTAGGATGTACCACATCTGTGTGTTGCAGGGGGTGTCCAGTGTAGGTCACACATGGTCAGCCGTATGACCTGTGATACTGTTCCAATGGATGCAATTCCATTTGTGTGAGGCTGAGTAATAAAGGTGTTCGTCACACTCCAAGGTGCCTCGTCTCTGTCAATGCAGGTTTCTTGCCACTTGGCATGCGGCATCTCTGGCATACTTGCTGTCGATAATGCATAGGAGTCCATGTGTAGTCTAGCGACATGCATGCAGTTGCTCATGGATTAGGCTCTCTATTGGGCACGAAGTACATGGTCGTGTATGTTTTTTAGCAAGGTCGACCACACAATGAGCCATCACCAGCTGCTGAGGGTGTGTCTCCTGTGCGCAGGTCGCCCTTCAGTTTCCTGATCCGGTGTAATGGCTCTTTGGTGATTGTGCATGCATTGTCTCTGGGTGTGCCATGTGACACTGGACACTCCTTACTTTACACACGTGCCTGTTACAGTTGTCCTTCTGACATCCTAGTCTTTGTGTGCAAAATGGGGCATTTTTCAGGGAGATGGCGCCTGCTGCTGCGGGCCCTGCACAAGCACCCAGTGGCCACACACACGAGATGGTGTGCATCATGTTTGGCTCGCTCACATATGCCATGCTAGTCCACAGCATCTGTGCCTCATGCTGCAACGCCCTCTGCATCATGCACATGATCCACAGATAGATCCACTCCAAGTTACGACAGACCATCTCCCAGGTCCATGACAACATCCGTCTCATATACAGGCCCGCCCTCTACGGTGCAAGTACATCTGCACTCCCAGGAACCTGGTCCACTTCCAGGGGGCATCTGCACACCTCAGCATCTACACCCTGCGCCCCAGCCACCTCACCGTCCACCATAGATAGCTGCAATGGATCACTGTCTGCTGCAGGATGATCTCCACACTCCCCACCCACACTCAGGAGGCAGTCCACAACCCCGACCCCGAACCTACCTTGTACGTCTGTCATCCTAGATCCCGTTGGGCAATCTCCGTGCATCCAACCTTGCCCTGGCCACCGTTCTTAACATCCACCGTACTCCAGCATACAGGACATTGTTCTCCCACCTGGCAACACATACCTGGGACTTCCTCCCCGGGTACCTCCACATGGGCCATGACCTCTACGCCTTGATGATGATCTCCCAAATAGGTGTGTCCACACAGTTTAGCAAGCCCCCCCTCAGCAGCCAGAGGCCATCACAGGTGAGTGTTGTGCTCAATGCCTACATTGAATGATACCTTGTGACCCATGTGTGTCCTGTACCAGACTTTGATCCCAGCGTATGGATGGCTGGAGTTAGTTCAACACTCAGGCATAGTTAGACATTTCCACACACATATGTCATTGAATAATGCAAAATGACAGCAACATCTCATGTGCAGAACAATGTGAATTTATTTTTGGTGGGGTGAGTCTTTTGCTAGATGTGCCAAGGTGCTCTACCGGGTGCATAGAATCCAAAGTTCACAGGGGGAGATGGCATCCTTGTCAGTTGGAGTCATCAGAGTCCAGACCACAGTGTTGGTCATCATTGGTCAGACTGTGACCAGCAAGTCCATGTGGCAGAGAAGGATGTATGACGTTACAACGCACACTATTACAACGCATGCACTTACAACGCATTTTTTACAACGCATAATCCATTACAACGCATGACATTACAACGCATGACACTACAACGCATTTTAAAAAAATACCTTTACAACGCACTACCATTACAACGCATACTACCTTTACAACGCATACCATTACAACGCATAATATTAAATTACATTTCAGGTAAGTATTAGATAGTATAGGGGTAAAAATTACTATTCTAACTCCAGGGGGTGCAACAGTAGGGTAAGTGTTGGATAGTGTAGGGGTAAAAATTACTATTCTAACTCCAGGGGGTGCAACAGTAGGGTAAGTGTTGGATAGTGTAGGGGTAAAAATTACTATTCTAACTCCAGGGGGTGCAACAGTAGGGAAAGTGTTGGATAGTATAGGGGTAAAAATTACTATTC
This sequence comes from Triturus cristatus, assembly GCF_964204655.1. NCBI lineage: Eukaryota > Metazoa > Chordata > Amphibia > Caudata > Salamandridae > Triturus > Triturus cristatus. The sequence goes on along the minus strand of NC_140589.1, from coordinate 92,538,960 downwards.
TAACTCCAGGGGGTGCATCAGTAGGGTAAGTGTTGGATAGTATAGGGGTAAAAATTACTATTCTAACTCCAGGGGGTGCATCAGTAGGGAAAGTGTTGGATAGTATAGGGGTAGAAATTACTATTCTAACTCCAGGGGGTGCATCAGTAGGGTAAGTGTTGGAAAGTATAGGGGTAAAAATTACTATTCTAACTCCAGGGGGTGCATCAGTAGGGTAAGTGTTGGATAGTATAGGGGTAAAAATTACTATTCTAACTCCAGGGGGTGCATCAGTAGGGTAAGTGTTGGATAGTATAGGGGTAAAAATTACTATTCTAACTCCAGGGGGTGCATCAGTAGGGTAAGTGTTGGATAGTATAGGGGTAAAAATTACTATTCTAACTCCAGGGGGTGCATCAGTAGGGTAAGTGTTGGATAGTATAGGGGTAAAAATTACTATTCTAACTCCAAGGGGTGCATCAGTAGGGTAAGTGTTGGATAGTATAGGGGTAAAAATTACTATTCTAACTCCAGGGGGTGCATCAGTAGGGTAAGTGTTGGATAGTATAGGGGTAAAAATTACTATTCTAACTCCAGGGGGTGCATCAGTAGGGTAAGTGTTGGATAGTATAGGGGTAAAAATTACTATTCTAACTCCAGGGGGTGCATCAGTAGGGTAAGTGTTGGATAGTATAGTGTAATATTATGCGTTGTAATGGTATGCGTTGTAATGGTAGTATGCGTTGTAATGGAATGCGTTGTAATGGTAGTTTTTAAAAATGCGTTGTAGTGTCATGCGTTGTAATATCATGCGTTGTAATGGATTATGCGTTGTAAAAAATGCGTTGTAATGGTAGTGCGTTGTAAAAGTTGCGTTGTAAAGGTTGTTCCCCGGCAGAGAATGTCATTGGGTGAGGTGCTGCTGTTGCGCCAGAGGGCCAGGTGCCAGGCCAGGTGACCTGGGAGACGGTGATGCTCCGGTAACTCTCACGGTCTTTTACGTGGACGACCCACCTTCCTCCGGGGACCCTCAGATGCAGGCCTTGACGATGTCAGGGACGCTCCGTCAGACGAATCCTCCTCTTCCTCGTCCCTCCCTGTGTCTGGTGCTGGTCTACGCCTCGTGGTACAGGGAGGGTTTGCCAGGCTTTGTGCAATCTGACGGAGTGATTCTCCCACGTCCCTGTGCACCGCCAGGAGCTCAGCCAGTCTTGCCTCCATCCGTCCTTGGTGTTGTTGATGACTGGCATGACCAACCTGGCCCCTCAGGTGTACAAGCCCCTGCAGCACCCGCGTCAGGTACATCTGTGCCAACCACCACCCCCATTCCTGCCACATCCCAGGAGACACCCAGGAGCCCTGCTCGCACTGAACAACACAGCCAGTCTGACCAGGAGGGACAAGGTTCTCCGGGCACCCAGGAGGAGGCAGGCAACCCTGCAAATGCCATCCCTCAGGGGTCCCGGAGACCTGATGTACCCACAACGGCAGGCCAGGCTCATGTGGACAGGGGTGGTGGGAGTGGAGGCAGGCGGAGGCGCGAACCTGACCTGCCAGCTCAGGACCCCGGTCTGACACACATACGCAACATCCTGGACTCATACCGGCGTGACACCAGAGGCATGGACCAGGTCGTGTCCAGACTTTCCATGCAGGCCGGGATGTGACAGCTTCCCGGCACACTCACAGCCGCACCCGAGCACTTCACTGGTCTTTAACAGGCCATTTGCGTGTTAATGAGGCCTCGCTGTTGTTTCACCCCTTTAACAGCCCCTGCAGCTCCACTCTGCCTATGGCTTACAAGATTCATCCCCCCACACATTTTTTTCTTGGCCTCCCCCGAAATTTTGCTCTAGTTGCGCCTCTGGTGGTTGGGGTGTGGATGCCATTCCCCCCAAGTTACATGAGTTGTTTGTGTACTCACCAGACTCTGCGACTCCTTCCACTCCGTGTAGTCCCACCGGCGGTAGCATGGCCATCACCTTCTCCTCCCAGGGATGGTAGTGTACGGGTCTGCGGGACGGCCCACCTCCAGTGATGTTGGTCTGGGCATGTTCTTCATTCATCTTCCTCTTGACCGCCCTGCGCAGATCGTACCACCTGGCTTGGCATTCATGCCTGGTCCTTCGGACGGGCGCAACAGCATTCACCTTGTCGACAATCCTCTGCCACATGGCAGATTTTGCAGCTATGCTGGTCTGTCTGACCAATGTTCCAAACAGCTGTGGCTCGACTCTGATGACTTCGTTGACAAGGAGCTCCAGCTCCGCCGTGGTGAACTTTGGATTCTTGTCTGTGGGCATGGTGTGGGGTGTGGGTGTGGATGGTTGTGTGTGTGTGTGTGTGTGAATGTGAAGAGGGGGATGTTTGTGGAGGTGGTTGTGTGAAGGTGTGTGAGTTAAGGTGTGGCGAAAGTGTGAGTTGTGTGGGGTTGTTTGTCCGTGGGGTCTGGCAGCAGTGGGTCTGTTGCAAAGGCTCATGGGGTGTGTGTGTGGGCCCTTTTTATTGGTCCATTTTTGGGTGTGGCTGTGTTTGAATTTTGGTGGGTGTGTTATAAGTGGTGGTTGTGATTTTGGGCCTCTGTTTGCCTGTTTGGATGTGCCAGGTCAGTCTTTGAGATGTGTTTTGTCATGTCGACATGTTTTGTGTTGTTGTGCGAGTCGGATTGGCCCTCCTTGTGCTGTTTTACAGTGTCCAGGTTCTGTAAGAGTATTTTTCGCGTAGGTACGATCCGTACATACGCGATGCTGGGTGAGGGGGCTGGGGTACCGTGTTGGTGTATGGCGCGTACATGCGGTGCAGGGGTTGGGTGCCTACATGCGGTGGGGGGCTGGGGGTACAGTGCGTACATGGGGTGCTTGGCTTCGGTGCGTACATGCGGTGGGGGGCTGGGGGTACAGTGCGTACATACGGTGCAGGGCTTCGGTGCGTACATGCGGTGGGGGGGCTGGGGGGACAGTGCGTACATGCGGTGGAGGGCTTGGGGTACAGCGCGTAGATGCGGTGGGGGGGGCTGGGGGTACAGTGTGTACATGCGGTGGGGGGATGGGGGTACAGTACGTACATGCGATGGTACGGCGCGTACATGAGGGGGTGCTGCGCATACATGGGGGTAAGGCGCGTACAGTTGCGGGGCTGGGGTACAGTGCGGACAGGGTGGTGTACGGTGCTGACATATTTGGGGGGGGCTGTACGGCTCGTACACGGGCATGAGTTTACCCGTGTACATGTGTGCTACTGCGTTGGCTCCGTACGGGCCTTTTTACGTGCGATTGTGTATTCTGACAGGCGGTCCGGATCGTACTTGCGCGCTCGGAGTTCTGTTTTACGATTTGTAAGTGAAACTGTCCGGATCACTTTCGTACACTTTTCCCGAAGATATTCGGACGTGGACACTTTCCGACGCGCGCTCGTAGACTTTTCCCAACACTATTCGTAGTTATATTTCACGTCCCAATCGTACTTGCCAGTTTGTACTGTACTTGTGTGACTCGTACGTAAAAAAATACGGATGCGGGTCGTACGCAAATTATTTTTAACGGATCGGAATCAGCACCTAAATGTAGCAAAATGTTTAAATTTACTTAAAAATATTACTTTTTTAATAAAAAAAAATACAAACAGATAACTATCTCGAAATAAAAATTAATTTTAATCCCAAAAATTATAAATGACATAAAAGTAATATTTTTTCCCTACCCTATAACACCACACAATTTACAACACATATCTAAATTTTAAAAAAGTGTACCTCCATAATTAACACATGAATTAACAATTATACAAATATAAATAATTTAAAAAACACATTTAAAAAGGTATAAATTAATGTACTAACAAAACGTTAAAGCTATAAAGCGGAAATACCCAAACAAAATAAAAACTAAATCATTAACACAAATATTTATCAATTAATAAATGAATATTAATGATCAAGTAATTATTAATTCATTTCAACTAAATTAATTTCCACCCTAAACCCCAATAAACACCAAAACCCACACCTAAAAAATATGTACGCAATTTACATAACTAATTTTACATTAATAAATTAATATCAATTAACAACAAATCATCAATTCATTTAAAAAACATTTACTTCCTGGTGGAATTGCACTCCCTAATATCCAGACCTACTATTGGGCTTCCCAACTAACGGTAATAAACAGTTGGCTGCATGTCCCTCACACAGACCCGGCTTACGGGCTAGATAGGGTGGGAATGGGAGACGAAGGTCCGTATCGTGCAATCTATGGCAAGCCGCAGACCCTGCTGGGCCCGACGAAACACACCCTCCAAATATGGCAAACAGTACATAAAAAACTGGGCTGGCATAACAAAATCACACAGGCCACACCTCTCTGGGTTGCGGACAGACTGGGTAGACTGAGTAAAAGCAAGGGATTCCAACAATGGGATGCTATTGGCATCTCCAAGGTCGAGGACCTCTGGGTATGGGGGAAGATGATTGCATTCGAGCAACTCCAGACCAAATATGGGATGGCACCAACGGAGCGTTTCCGATACTATCAAATAAAGCATGCCTTAGAGGCAGCAATCCCGCCCGCCACCAAGTTACCCGAGGCATCGCCATTAGAAGACAGGTTACTCACAGAGCACATGGACAAAAGGGCAATATCCATGACGTATCGGAAAATCATTAACAACGCACCTGACCCCATGCAAATGCTCCGTTCTAAATGGGTAGCAGAGCTGGGAGAACTTGGTGACTCAGACTGGCAGGACGCATTAGCCTCACCCAGGGAAGTGGCAATCCCATCCCGACTCCGACTGATACAACTTAAGATCCTACATAGAGTATATTATACACGACTGACACTCCACCACATGGGGAGAGCGGACACTCCACTTTGCTTGAGGGGATGTGGGATGCCTGGTGCTTTTTTCCACACTATCTGGGAGTGCCCTGAGATAGTGAAATACTGGAAATTGGTAATGGGAAAAATCACACGATTCAGCGGTAGCCCAGTCCTGCCCAAACCCAAGCGCTGCCTTTTAAATATCTGGGAACCCACAGACCTTAATATCACGCAACAGACATGGGCAACCTTGGGAATGATGATAGCAAAAAATAATATCGCAAGACACTGGGGTGCAGCGGCCACGCCCACACTCGCAGAATGGTTTAAGGACATGGATATAGCTATGGTAGCTGAAAAGACTGTATATGTATGCAGGGGGTGCCCGGAAAAATGGATACGGCTGTGGAAAGGGTGGAACATATACAGGGGGGAGCTATGCACCTTACCGCTTATACCACAAGACCCTGAAGGAACGATATGAAGAAGATCTCTGTAATAGAATACTGTGATTTGCATGTGAGGTATTATGTGCATGTGTGTGACGACATGCTGATGACTGAAGTTTACAACTCAAGCGATGGACGTAAAAAACACATAAAATGTAAGATGGAATATCTGGCTGTCTATATGATCTAATTAAGTGCCGCCTGGTTATTATTATCTTATTGAAAAAAAATATATATATTTAAAAAAAAAAAACATTTACTTCCCACCATTTACCACTATAAAGCCCACAACTCACATCAAAATTATTACACAATTGACAAAATAAAAATGTTATTATTTAATTACTGTCAATTAACAAAGAATTAATTAATAATAAATTACCTCCCACCATATCCCCCTACAAATGCCACCACCAATTTCGTAAGAAGTTACACAATTAACATAATTAACAATTAATTAATTAATAACAATTAACAATCAAAATATACATATTTATGAATTAATTGATTTAAACAATTAACACTATAAAATAATAATTAATACATAATATCTGTAAAAAAATATTAATACCTTATTAAAATTAAATTACTTGCCACCCTACTCCCCTATTAGCCCACAACCAGGTTCTTAAAAAATGACAACATAATTACCAATTATTTAATAATAACTAATAAGTAATTAATAATAAATTATTTCCCACAGTTAACAATATTAAATAAATATTAATTATGAAAAATATTAATAATTTAATTATAATTAAATTTCTTTCTACCCTATTCCCCTATAAACCAACCCACTCCTAAAAAAATGACACCATTAACATATTTACCAATTAATTAATCAATAAAAATTAACGGCCAATTATTAATTAATTAATAATCAATTAATGACCATAATTAACACTATACAATTAAATACTAATAAATACAAATTAATATTGAATTTATTATAATTAAATTACTTTCCACCCTATTCCTCTATAAACCCACAACCTGCTACGAAACTAATCCGCAAAATTTTATTAAAATAAAATTAATATTCAATTTATTATAATTAAATTACTGTCAGACTCAACACCAAGTGAATTGCGCAGGAGCAGACTGACGCTATTTCCCAACTCCCCTATTCACTTTCCCAGCCAAACTCCTTAATAAGTAATTGGGCTGAAGAAACTAAAAGGGGAAAAGGGGTAGGGGACAAGACGAGATAGCTACACTTCTTCCAGGTTCTCTTCGTTGTTTCTTGCGTATTTCTTTTAAATGTGTGAACTGCAAGAAATAACCTAAATGTTTCACTGTTTTAAAACACACAATATTATGTACAACAATATCTTATTACTCTATTTATCCTCTGATATTCTTACCCTGTTCGCAAGTAGCTATTGTCTCTCTTCTATATATTTGCATAGCATGTGAATCTTCGTTTTGAGTAAAACTCTTTTCTCTCCTTACAGGAAGGCTTCTAGATGAAGGTGCAGCAAAAATTCATGCCAGCAGGTGGAGCTGTTTGGTAAGTATACTATGGTGCCAATTACGATCCGGTAAAAAAATTCCCTGTGCGACTCGTATCCGGTCTTTTTACCGTACGAATCGTACAAGTGCCGTACGAACTGGCAATCACGATTCGCATGGTAAAAAGTCCATACGAACCGCATCGGGAATGATTTCCCACACGTCCTCGGGTCGGAAAATGTGTCCGACACGTCCTCGGACGATTTACCGTACAAATGTGAAAGGTGAAGTCCAACCGAGGAATCACGATCCATCCCGTGCGTCCGATGTTACAACCGTATGGAAAAAACACCGTCCGCACCGAACTCCCATAGCAACCATGGAGACATGTGCCCGCATACGCGCCCAACACTCCCCCCACCCCCGTACGTCCGAGACGTACCCCCCGTGTATGTACACCCCCACCCGTGTATGTACACCCCTGTACGTTCGAGTCGTACCAACCAAATGGCCCATGTACACACCGTACACACGCTAAAAACGCACGTACACAACCAGGACAAAACCAAACAACACAAGAATACACCATTCGAATGGCACAAAGCCACTAAACATGTCCAACAAACACTAAAAAAACACATTCACTGACCTGCAACTGCCAAAAACAAACAGAGGCCCAAAACACCACCACTCCTTATAACACACCCACCCAAACTTCAAACACAGCCACACCCACCAATGGACCAATAAAAAGGGCCCACACACAAAAACCATGAGCCTTTGCAACAGACTCACTGCTGCCAGACCCCTCAGACAACCTACAGCACCATACTACAAGCTTCACCATACCTTACACTTGCACACCTTCACACAACCACCTTCACAAACACACCCTCATCACATTCACACACACACACACCTGCACAACCACACCCACACACCCACAACCATCCACACACCCCCCCCCCTCCACACCCACAGCCCTCACCATGCCCACTAACAAGAATCCAAAGTTCAGTAACCGAGAGTTGGAGGTCCTTGTCGATGAAATCCTCAGAGTCGAGCCACAGCTCTTTGGAACATTGGTCAGACAGACCAGCATTGCAGCAAAAACAGCCATGTGGCAGACCATCGTCGATGCTGTGAATGCTGTTGCAGACACCAGAAGGACCAGGCATGAATGCCAAGCCAGGTGGTACGATCTGCGGAGGAGGGTCCGAGCCAAGATGCTGGAGGAACACAACCAGGCCAACGCCACTGGAGGAGGGCCCTCCCGCAGACCCGTACACTACCAGCCCTGGGAGGAGAGGGTGATGGCCATACAGCCGGTGGAGGCTGTCGAAGGATTAGGAGGACTCCGAGACCCGGGTGAGTACACAAACAACGCACCTCACATGGGGGGAACGTCATCCACAACCAAAATCACTAACAGGCACGCAACCACCCCAAGCTATCGCATGACTCAACCACACTCCATGAACACGCACATGCCACTGGCGCCACCATGCCCCATGCACCCAGCTGGACAATGTCAAGTCACAGGCCACAGAAGACACCAACACATGACACGGTAACCCGGATGGCGGGAGGGTGGGCCCCAAAATTCACATAGTGCAACTCAGAAGCAGACAACAATGCCCTCTGCCCATATGGCCTAGGTCACAGCCATACAAACACTGTGTCCCCACACAGGAAAGACTCGCCAGCAAATGGCGGACGCCTTGCATCAACACATGGGGGTGAAGGCACTGTTTTGCACATGACAGCAGCTAATTAACAGCCAACATTGTGAAAGAGTGGCAGCACACACCACCACAGCAGCTGCGCAGAGACAGACACTACACCCAATGGGTGCCTGGAGATCACAAACAAACTCACATCAACAAGGCTGAGGTGACAGAGGGTGACACACAGAGGGAGGGAGAGGGGGTCACAGTGGGAGGGAGAGGGGGACAGAGAGGGAGGGAGACACAGGGAGACTGACAGAGGGAGGAGGCTGACACACAGAGTGAGGGAGAGGGGGACAGAGAGGGAGGGAGACACAGGGAGAGCAAATCAGCTGTGTGGTGTGTGGGAATGTCTGCTCGTCAGCAGGTAGACTGCGTGCATGTAGCCAAGGGTGGCCAGTGCCAGAACCCCCCCTCTTCCCCATGGCAAAACACAGGGCCATGTCACAACCTGTTCACGAGCACAACGACAGCTGCCTGCATTATATAAGTGTGTGGATCCACTCCATGTGCACATGTACAGTGCTACACGGAAGGCGCCAATGCATGGCTCGCCACACCTGCCCACTCCACTGCTGACTGCAGTCACACTTGACGCAGCAAGTAAGACTGTGCCACACATAGTGAAAGGGGCCAAAGTGGTGCCCAAGGGACACACCCATGCACAAGTGCACTGTGAGTGGAATGCAAGACAGATCCTAATTCCAAGAGGAAAGGTGTCAACGTTGAAACTGATGAAACATGGATGTTGCATGGACCAAAATTAACATTGTCTCTCTCACACACAGGTCAACGTCGTGGTTCACCCCCCAACACTGGGGGGGAAGACTCACAGGACCCGGATCTGCGGGAGCCCGATCCCACCGGCAGCGACGACTCTCACCACTCTGTGGACGACCCCGACCAACCTGGCCCCTCTGGTGTCCAACCACCTGCAGCACCTGCGTCAGGTACAACGGGGCCAACCACCACCCCCACTCCTGCCACATCCCAGGAGACACCCAGGATCCCTGCCCCAACACCACAAAGCAGCCAGGCTGGCCAGGAGGGACATGGTGTCCCGGGCACCCAGGAGGAGGCAGGCGACAACGCCAATGCCACCCCTCAGGGGTCCCGGAGACCCGATGTGCCCACAAGGGCAGGCCAGGTGCAAGTGGGCAGGGGTGGTGGGAGTGGAGGACGGCGGAGGCGCCAGCCTGACCAGTTGGCTGGGGATCCGGTATATTCCCATGTCCGTAACATCCTGGACTCATACCGGCAGGACACCACGGGCATGGCCCAGGTTGTGTCCGTCCTCGAAGGGATCAAGACCCAGCAGGCCCAGCAACATGCGGAGCTACATGCCTGTCTACTGCAACACCAACGGAGGATGGAGGACAGACAGGCTGAGCAAGTGACGGTGTTCCAGGGGATTCACGATACACTCCGTCGGATGGCCGACAACATGGGCAACCCTCCCTGTGCCAGAAGGCGTAGAACATCACCACCCACAGGGAGGGATCAGGAGGAGGAGGAAACATCCGATGGAGCATCCCAAACATCGTCACGGCCTGCTTCTGAGGGTCCCCGCAGGAGGCCGGGTCGTCCACGGAAAGGACCGTGAGGGTCGGCACTACATCACCATCTCCCAGGACACCTGGCCTGGCACCTGGCCCACTGGAGCAACAGCATCACAGCATCAAGAGACATTCTCTGCCACATGGCCTTGCTGGTCACTGTCTGACCAATGTGGACAAAGACTGTGGCATGGACTCTGAGGATTTCCAATGGCAAGGACACCAACACCCCTACTGAACTTTGGATTCCAAACTCCCGGGAAGTCCCTCACGTCATACCCCCCCCCCCCCCCACAAAAATAAAAATTCACACCATGAAGAGAAGATGCCTGCTGGTTGCATTATTACCTTACATGTGTCTAGTAAAGTCTAAACATGCCTGAGTTCTCTTTTGACTTCAACCATCCACACCCTGGGGCCTGAGTCTGGCACAGGACACACGGGCCACAGTGTATTAGGCAAGACAGACATGGAGCACCATACACACCCGTGATGGGCCCAACCAGCTGAGGGGGTGGCCGCACAACCGTGCTGACAGACACATTGAGTACAGCAACAGTCATGCGCAGAGGTCAGGGATCCCGTCCAGTGTCCTGGGGGGCACCCAGGTATGTGTAGACAGGTGGCAGAACCATGTCCTGCAAGCGTGAGTCTGGTGGATGCAGAGAATGGGGGCCTGGCCAACGTTGGATGCATGGGGATGGCACATGTCACAATACCCACACACTCATGGATATCATGCATAATACACAGTCTCAGCCCACAAACACAGCTTGCATCTTGCTACTCGACACATAGACACATGGCCACTATCAGGGACAACCATGCCAGACATGCTGGATGCACCGTGGCAACACACCAGCATTGACTGAGAAGAGGCACCTTGGAGGCATAGGGACACCTTTATTAGTCATGTTTTCTGGATTGCAGAGGCAACTCGAAGTACACATGAACACGTCATGTGGAGTAACATGTGGGTCCAACACTGGCACCCCCCTTCTGCAGCACAAATGCGTGATAGCCATGGAACTGGCACACAAAAGTCGGCCAACAGCTAAACACCCACAGCTGCTCACGGAGAGACAGCCATACACCATTGATCCGCTGATGTAGTAGTCCCACACCATGTCAAGCCAATGCAAACCGTATGTGTCCGAGGGCAGTGTTACACACATTGATGCCATCATCACAATCCACTATCCCATCACTGATGACTGTCAACCAGTCAGACCATCTATTCAGGTGTACACAGCTGCATGTCGTGTCCCATGGTGATGCTACATGGCTGCAGAGGAACCAAACATCGACAGGGGCAGTGTGCATACATCGTGAACAACTGCCACACCCAATACACCCCTGATGCATCCCTTACCCTAAGGAGACTTCCAAACTTGTCCGTGCGTGTAACGCTCAGTCAGCACACGATGACGTGTCCATGAGGAATAGCAGGGCCACAACAATGCAACCAGCAGACGGCATGCGCAAATACCTGGGGATGAGAGACACACAAGAAGTCAGCCACTAAAAGCACAGCCACTTGCATGTGCATGTACTCGACACATGTATGGATAACAACATGCTAGTTCACAATTATGAGTGGGGAAATACAACCATCACTGCCACCATCACTCCAGTGACACACCCACACACACCTCTGACTCACGTGCCATACATGCAGGTGGAGACACACATCACAACACATGCCACACGGGGACCAATGCGTGCACAATCAGACACTGGTACTCACCACTAAGCGAAGAAGTCGCGTATGAGCCGAGTCCGGATGTCCTCTTGCGGCTCCACATCCTCCACATCACTAGCCCCATTGCCAAGCCCTTCGTCCTCCACGGGTGGATGGTCTTCGTCATGTTGATCCAGGATGAGTGGCACAGCTTTCTCAACTGCCATGTTGTGCAGCATGCAGCAGATCATGAAGATTTTGCAGACCTTCGCAGGGGCATATGGGAGCGCGCCGCCGGTCTTGTGGAGGCACCGAAATCGGCTCTTCAGCAGGCCAAACGTCCTCTCTATCACTCGCCTTGTCTGGCCATGGGCGGTGTTGTAGCGGAGCTGAGCCGGTGTGATGGGGTTGCGGAGAGGTGCGAGCAGCCATGGCATGTTGGGATAGCCAGCGTCCCCTACATGGGAAGCACATGGACATCGTTAGAACTGGTGAAGCGGTCGTGCTGGTAGGCTATGCAAAATACAGGACAGACAGACTGTACCCACCAACAACACATGCTCTTTCGTTGCGCAGCTGCATCATCATTTCAGGCATCCTGCTACGCCTCATGATGTAGGCATCGTGTGCTGATCCTGGAAAACGAGCACAGACATGTGAAATCACCATGTTGGACAGACACACCACAAGGGCATTGATGGAGTGGTAGTGCTTCCGATTGCGGTACGCTACCTCCCGTGCGTGTGGTGGTACCAAAGCTACATGTGTCCCATCTATGGACCCAATGACATGGGGCATCCCTCCCAGGGCATAGAATCCACGCTTGACCCCAGTCAACATTTCAGGGGTTGGGAACTTGATGAAGTCATCCAGGTGAATCAACATGGCCTCTAAGAAATCATGCAGCACACGGCAGAACATGCTCTGGGACATGCCACCAACATGAGCTATGGTATATTGAAAGGTACCCGTGGCAAGAAAATGTAGGGCTGCCATTACCTTCAGCTGGGGTGTCAGTGCCGTAGGATACCTGTGCTGCGGTTGCAGGTGTGGTGCCAGTCTCGCCGTCAACGGTTGGGGGAAGCGGTAGTACCGGATACTGTCATTCTCCCGCATGGCAGCCAAGTCCGGAATTGGTCGGGCAAAAGGCGGCGCTCTGCAGTAATTTGGAAGTGACAAGGAAGAGTGAGTGCACTACGACAACAATTTATATGTACTGAGCACATGTTAATCTGTCAATACACATATGCTACATAGGGAGTCAGGTATGTGCTACATGCCCTGGACACGTATGGCTGCCAGGTGACACTCCTACCAAGACCCAGCTACACACGGAGATTGAGAACCTCCCCATGCCATGCCATGGGATTAGCTGTGTCCCAGTGCAAGTGAACAGCCAGACGCAAGACAGGAGTGACATACGCCCACACATCAGCAGAAGTAGGATGCCGATTGCAGAGACTGGTAGCGGAACACTAGAGCCACAGGTCACATGACATTACACTAGGACAGCCCACACACCTTGCCATGAAGGTGCACATGTCATGACTCACCACACATTCATTGAGAGGATGCAGACATGTCCTTGTCACACTACTCCGTGTCCCATGCATACATGTGCACCTCACATCCGATACCACATGTGGCATGGTGTGCGGAACAGTGTGCATTGTCAATCTACACACAGACACATGTTGGTTGCTGCAACAGCTGCAGCTTTTGAGGGTGCTCCAACATCAACCTGATGGGAAGCCCCCACACATACATGACATAGTCACATTGTGCACCGTGGGTAGTGACAAGTCAGGTGTGGAAACCCCTGTACCGGGCATCAGGGGACACTTCCGTGTGTTGGTGTCCGTGCCATGCCAGTGACGCTCATCCCAAGTGTGCAGTACGACATGCACACATGTCAAAGGAGTCAAGGGCATGCCTGGCACACATTGCACCGTCACACAGTACATCTGTACACATCTCATCATACATCTGGTGCCTTCTCGACTCAGGAGTAATGTTCCACATCACAGCCTGTCACACCTGTGCTCCACACATGTAGTAATGCACAGACGATGGCTTGATGTCCATTCATGGACAAGTATGTCCATCCATGGACAAGTATGTCCGCCCTATTCCTACCTGTGTGCCGCCTGTCACCACTGTGATGTGTGAAAACCGCCGTACTGCTGCTAAGAGGGCCTGTGTACGTTCCCATATCACTATGGGAGTGCTGCCGTATGTGTACCCATCGTGATGGCGAGCGTACAGCCATGTGTACGGTCCGTACCACTACGAGTACGCATACGCAAGAACACCCATAGTGGTAGGGCCGTACACACGCCTGTACGCTCCCTATCACTATGGGTGTCCTCGCGTATGCGTACTCGTAGTGGTACGGGCCGTACACACGCCTGTACGCTCCCTATCACTATGGGTGTCCTCGCGTATGCGTACTCGTAGTGGTACGGGCCGTACACACGCCTGTACGCTCCCTATCACTATGGGTGTCCTCGCGTATGCGTACTCGTAGTGGTACGGGCCGTACACACGCCTGTACGCTCCCTATCACTATGGGTGTCCTCGCGTATGCGTACACGTAGTGATAGTGAGCGTACAGGCATGTGTACGGCCCGTACCACTATGAGTACGCATACGCGAGGACACCCATAGTGATAGTGAACGTAGGCACGCGTGTACGGGCCGTTGCAATGCATTTGGGGTGCCCTAGGGCCCCGGAACGCACCGTACCTGTGTGTGAAGCTCCAAATTACATAGGGGACACATGAGGGACAAGTATTAAGGCCTACATGCATGCTGGTTGTCATGGAGACCAAGTTTAAATTTTGAATTTGTTCTGGAAGGTGCACAGCAGAAGTCAGTTGGAATGAATCTACTTTGTTGCAATGTGTTTGTGGGGCTGACATCATGCAGGAGAAAAAACCGATTGAGAACCCACAGACTGCTAGGTTTGAAGGGATTGGAGGAAACATAGGATGCAAATGTGAGTGACCAATCACTCTGTACTCCTGTGCATGAGATGGGCCAACAAGGCAGATATAAGGCAGCCAGGTCCCATGAGGGAGCACTTGCCTGCACATCTCTGTATTCCACGACCCAGCTGCTGCTACTGATTCCCTGGAACCATGTCAAGGGCTGTGGAGAGGTCACAGCCATTCACCCTGGAGGAGAACATGGCTTTGGTGGAAGTGATCCTCCCACGGTACCCCATGCTGTATGGGCGACCAGGTTATCAGGTGAGTGCAGTGTCCACTGGCACAGACTGTGTCCCTTTTTTGTGACTGTGACTTCTGCCATTGTGTCAGGGTGTGACACACATGCTATGTACTGTATGGGGGGTCCCAGGGGGGGAATGCCTGATGTCTCCCAGCAGTGCCCTGAGACAGGAGGGGTGGGTGCCTATCACTCCCAGCAGTGCCCTGAGACAGGAGGGGTGGGTGCCTATCACTCCCAGCAGTGCCCTGAGACAGGAGGGGTGGGTGCAGAGTCCTCCCAGCAGTGCTCTGAGACAGGAGGGGTGGGTGCCTATCACTCCCAGCAGTGCCCTGAGACAGGAGGGGTGGGTGCAGAGTCCTACCAGCAGTGCCCTGAGACAGGAGGGGTGGGTGCCTATCACTCCCAGCAGTGCCCTGAGACAGGAGGGGTGTGTGCAGAGTCCTCCCAGCAGTGCCCTGAGACAGGAGGGGTGGGTGCAGAGTCCTCCCAGCAGTGCCCTGAGACAGGAGGGGTGGGTGCAGAGTCCTCCCAGCAGTGCCCTGAGACAGGAGGGGTGGGTGCCTATCACTCCCAGCAGTGCCCTGAGACAGGAGGGGTGTGTGCAGAGTCCTCCCAGCAGTGCCCTGAGACAGGAGGGGTGGGTGCCTATCACTCCCAGCAGTGCCCTGAGACAGGAGGGGTGGGTGCAGAGTCCTCCCAGCAGTGCCCTGAGACAGGAGGGGTGGGTGCCTATCACTCCCAGCAGTGCCCTGAGACAGGAGGGGTGTGTGCAGAGTCCTCCCAGCAGTGCCCTGAGACAGGAGGGGTGGGTGCAGAGTCCTCCCAGCAGTGCCCTGAGACAGGAGGGGTGGGTGCAGAGTCCTCCCAGCAGTGCCCTGAGACAGGAGGGGTGGGTGCCTATCACTCCCAGCAGTGCCCTGAGACAGGAGGGGTGTGTGCAGAGTCCTCCCAGCAGTGCCCTGAGACAGGAGGGGTGGGTGCAGAGTCCTCCCAGCAGTGCCCTGAGACAGGAGGGGTGGGTGCCTATCACTCCCAGCAGCGCCCTGAGACAGGAGGGGTGTGTGCAGAGTCCTCCCAGCAGTGCCCTGAGACAGGAGGGGTGGGTGCCTATCACTCCCAGCAGTGCCCTGAGACAGGAGGGGTGTGTGCAGAGTCCTCCCAGCAGTGCCCTGAGACAGGAGGGGTGTGTGCAGAGTCCTCCCAGCAGTGCCCTGAGACAGGAGGGGTGGGTGCCTATCACTCCCAGCAGTGCCCTGAGACAGGAGGGGTGTGTGCAGAGTCCTCCCAGCAGTGCCCTGAGACAGGAGGGGTGGGTGCAGAGTCCTCCCAGCAGTGCCCTGAGACAGGAGGGGTGGGTGTGATGCACAGTGTGAGCCTGGATCATTGATTGTGTAGTTGCCCTCATTCCACCTGTGTCCTTTCAATGGCACGTACTGCTTTTGGCCTTCCCCCAGAGGATCATGTCCCTATGACAAAGGTGCAATGCGTTGGATGCACACTATGCCTTATTGCAAACAGCAAATGTGTTCTAATCTGTGTGCCTGTGACATGTGCAAGGTGTATTGATGTAGTGTCACTTGTTCATCCTCACAGGTAGACGCCTCTGCCAAGGAGCAGATATGGCTGGACGCCGTCAGCGCCGTGAGGAGTGCGGATGGTCGGAGGCGGCACCTGTCCCAGGTGAGGAAACGCTGGCAGGATATCCGGTGCTGGACGCGGAGGATCGCACGGGTCCTGCTGGGGGACTCACCTGAGAGCCACAAGAACCGCGGGCGCCGCCGTCTCTCCCACATCCAGAAACGTGTGCTGGTGGTGGTCTTTCCAGACTTGGACAGGCGTCTACAGGAGATGCAGCAGCCGGAAGGGGGTAGGTACATGTGTGTGTTTGTTGTGTTTCACCAGCATTTGTAAGTGCACTGTTCCATGGATACACTTCCAGGGTTTATGGTGCTGTGCAGATCCTGTTCCCCACAGTATTGCAGTGCTCTCCTGCCTCCCTTCCCCTCCTTGCAATGTGTTCCCTGGTCTGTGTGTAGTCACTCCATCACAAGGTTATGTAGCCTGACACCCTCTACAAGTGTACAATGCCTGCAGCATCATGTGTGGGGGTGGTGTGTAACAGGTTTTGTGACCTTGCCTGTGCCCTGTCCAGTTCTGGACTTGTGGGTTCCATGTCAGTTGGCACTAATGCTGAGTCCAGACATGGGAGTTGATCTCTCGAGTGCCAGGCCTTCCAGCAGGCATGTCCCATGTGGTGGCCTGTGACATGATGTGCATGAGTGTGCGTTACGCATAGTGCAGGGATGTTAGCGTGTGTTGCAGTCATTCCCATTCAGGAGCATGGAGTTGTGTGGCCACTACTGTCCCCAGGGGCATATTTTCCTAGGTATCATGTGTGTAATCCGAGAATGTCGACAATCTCTGTGTCTACAGCATAGGTTGTGCTCTGTGCCATTGTCCCCTGGCACCATGTTTCTTGACGTGAGATGTATTACAAGTGTCCACTGTCCAGCCTGACCTGATTTTCAAAGTACATACTCACGGTGGCCATTGCCTGTGTGTCTTGTTGAAATCATCTGATGATGCCCATTTGTACATGATTATTTGGACAGGCGCACCTTGGGTATTTGGTGTGCAATCTTGAATTATTGCATCCCATGTGTATTTCACCCAGACTAAGAGATGTAGGTGCTTCCTGTGTCTCCACAGATTTGTCTCATGTAGGGGGTGGGTGGTGCGGGCATGTCCTACATGTCAAGACCTGTTATCTCCTTGCTAGGACTGGCCAGTGTGTGATGTTTGTCTGGACATACACTCAAGGTGCAGTGTGCCAGTCAGGGTGGGCATGTTATCAGTATTACCTATGCTGCATGTGCCTCTAGTTCCTGGATATGGTCCCTGCTCATCCCAATTTCCTGCCACGCTGTGTGGTGCAGATGCAGTGCTGTATTGTCCCCAGGGCCTTGCTCCTCAGTCAAAATTCCATGTCATCTCATTTGCTATTGTGTCATGCTCTCCATAGTTTTTCCATGGCATGGTGGGTCACACAACTGTGTCTTGCAGGGCCGACATATGTACCTTGTTTTGTAGTTGTAACTCTTCCTTTGTTTCAGGCTATGCACTGTAACCTAAGTAGATTTGACTCATGTGACATATGTATACAGGTGTATGATTAATTTCTGTCTCTTCACCCTGCCCACAGCATCGTCGGGGGACACGGAGGGAGACATGGACACAGACGGCGCGGAGGGACCGAGCACCAGTAACAGCGGTGACATCGGGGCTGGCACTTCGAGTGGGACTGAGGCAGAGGAGAGTGAACCCGGGGACCTGTCGACTGGCACAACAGAGTATGAAGCTGACGGGTCCGAGGATGATCTCTCCGAGTGGGCGGTGGCTGCACCACCATCTGACAGCAGCCCTACATCTCGCACCGCCCCCTCCATTGGCATCAGCTGCCTCCCACTTGCTCGTGTCCCTTCCCAACGTGCCCGGTCACCACATGTCTCCTTCCTGCCAGGCACCGCACCCCCTGCCCCTGTCTCCACTGCTGCCGCCAATGCTGAGTCTGTGGACACCCAGCGGCAGTTGCAGATTGGTCAGACTGCGATCCTTAATGTCCTCCATGCCCACAGCCAGGTCCTCAACAACATGGAGGCATACTTGGAGGGCATTCATTCATCGCAGGCTGACCAACGCAACTTGCTGAGGTCCATAGACTCCACACTGACTGCAGCAGTGGGTCTCCTGCAGCGCTACGTCCCACCCCCTACCCCCTACCCCTGCCCCTTCCACACTTCCCACTCCCATGCCTGTCCCACATACACCCAGACGTAAGCATGCACCCACCACAACACACACAGGCACCACACCAGCAGGGAAGGTCCACCGCACACCTCCTGACACGCACACACAGGGTGAAGTAGGCACACCCACTGGGTCGGGGGGCAAACGTGTGACACGCAGCCAGAGTGGGAGTCCGCATTCCACCCAAATCACCTCCCCTCAGCTCTCCTGGCCAGATCTCCCCCAAAGACTCCTTCATGGCCGCTCTGTCCCTGAGCCCCACAGTGACACCACCCCGCAAGCGGTCAAGGAAGTCCACGGTCAGGGTGCTTGAGTCCCCCCCCCCTGTCCACACCCTCCCCCAGTGGCGCTGCGACCCATCCCTCTGACCCCCCCCCTCCTTGGGGCCTGTGGTTCCTTCGGGTGCAGGGGAGTCCCTGGAGGACCTTGCCGAGGTGTGCAGCGCGCTCCTAGAATCCACCTTTGGCCCTGCCCCACCCCCTGTGGTGGAGTCCTCCATCCCTGCACCCACGTCGCCTACCCTTCGTCCTCCTGTCCCTGCGGTGCCTGTTCCTTCCCCCCAACATGATGCCCTCACCCCTGTGGAAGACAACGGCTTGTAACTGTGCAGGCAAGCTAGGGGGCACGCATCCCACTGTGTCCCCCATCCAGCTGTGACTCCTGGACTGCCCTATGGGCTTTGTAATTATTGGACTTACTTCATACTAGTTTTTTGCTCATGCTGAAAAAAGCTATTTATTTTTTGCCCTTGGAACACTCCTGCTTTGCTGGCATTGCTGTTGGTGGGGCTGCTACATGGTTGTGGGTGTTGGTCATGTGTTGGGTGTGTGGGAAATGTAGTAGTGTGCTGATCATAGGGGGGACCCTGGGATCTGTGTGCCATCACACGGTGTTAGCTACCTTTCTCCATTCATGTAAGCAGTTGCTGCATGTTACAATTGTCCCAAGGTGTATTCCTTCCTCTGTGTACCCTGACTTCTTCCCTGCAGGGTGTCCCCTGACTTTAGCGCAGAGCTGTGTGTACATTAGCTGGGTGTGTGACGTAGTCCTTCACCTTTGCACATGCATGCTGAGCCATTCTCCACCTGCATCATTCGTGGCATCATTGGTAGTCATTGTACTTGTGTATGTGGACTATTGACATGACTTCATGTGGACATGTTTTCTTTTTGGCCCTATGCATGCGTATACTCCCAGCCTCGCACACATGTGGTACATGTACTGCAGGGTCTTTGTGCACCTGACTGACATTTGTGGGCATGGTATCTGTGGCTACTCCACCCTTTGCGTTCCATGGGCACTGCTGGGAGTGATGGGCACCCACCCCTCCTGTCTCAGGGCACTGCTGGGAGGACTCTGCACCCACCCCTCTCATGTCTGGGCACTGCTGGGAGTGTTAGGCACCCACCCCTCCTGTCTCAGGGCACTGCTGGGAGGACTCTGCACACACCCCTCCTGTCTCAGGGCACTGCTGGGAGGACTCTGCACCCACCCCTCTCATGTCTGGGCACTGCTGGGAGGACTCTGCACCCACCCCTCCTGTCTCAGGGCACTGCTGGGAGGACTCTGCACCCATCCCTCCTGTCTCTGGGCACTGCTGGGAGTGATAGGAACCCACCCCTCCTGTCTCTGGGCACTGCTGGGAGGACTCTGCACCCACCCCTCTCATGTCTGGGCACTGCTGGGAGTGTTAGGCACCCACCCCTCCTGTCTCAGGGCACTGCTGGGAGGACTCTGCACACACCCCTCCTGTCTCTGGGCACTGCTGGGAGTGATAGGAACCCACCCCTCCTGTCTCAGGGCACTGCTGGGAGGACTCTGCACCCACCCCTCCTGTCTCTGGGCACTGCTGGGAGGACTCTGCACCCACCCCTCCTGTCTCAGGGCACTGCTGGGAGGACTCTGCACCCACCCCTCCTGTCTCTGGGCACTGCTGGGAGGACTCTGCACCCACCCCTCTTCTGTCTGGGCACTGCTGGGAGGACTCTGCACCCACCCCTCCTGTCTCAGGGCACTGCTGGGAGGACTCTGCACCCACCCCTCCTGTCTCTGGGCACTGCTGGGAGGACTCTGCACCCACCCCTCTCATGTCTGGGCACTGCTGGGAGGACTCTGCACCCACCCCTCCTGTCTCAGGGCACTGCTGGGAGGACTCTGCACACACCCCCTCCTGTCTCTGGGCACTGCTGGGAGTGATAGGAACCCACCCCTCCTGTCTCAGGGCACTGCTGGGAGGACTCTGCACCCACCCCTCTCATGTCTGGGCACTGCTGGGAGTGTTAGACACCCACCCCTCCTGTCTCAGGGCACTGCTGGGAGGACTCTGCACACACCCCTCCTGTCTCTGGGCACTGCTGGGAGTGATAGGAACCCACCCCTCCTGTCTCAGGGCACTGCTGGGAGGACTCTGCACCCACCCCTCTCATGTCTGGGCACTGCTGGGAGTGTTAGGCACCCACCCCTCCTGTCTCAGGACACTGCTGGGAGGACTCTGCACACACCCTTCCTGTCTCTGGGCACTGCTGGGAGTGATAGGCACCCACCCCTCCTGTCTCTGGGCACTGCTGGGAGGACTCTGCACACACCTCTCCCATTTCACAATATGTACGCTCATTACATACACGGATGTGGGTACGCTCCATGCATTCGAGGTGGGGGTACGTGTCGTACTTACACTGTTGGGGTGGGGGTATGCTCCATTCGTCCGCGGGTGAGGGTACGGGTCGTACTTACACTGTTGGGGTGGGGGGTACGCTCCATGCATTCGAGGTGAGGGTACGTGTCGTACTTACACTGTTGGGGTGGGGGTACGCTCCATTCGTCCGCGGGTGAGGGTACGGGTCGTACTTACACTGCTGGGGTGGGGGGTACGCTCCATGCATTCGAGGTGAGGGTACGTGTCGTACTTACACTGTTGGGGTGGGGGTACGCTCCATTCGTCCGCGGGTGAGGCCACGGGTCGTACTAACACTGTTGGGGTGGGGGGTACGCTCCATGCATTCGAGGTGAGGGTACGTGTCGTACTTACACTGTTGGGGTGGGGGTACGCTCCATACGTCCGCGGGTGGGGGTACGGGTCGTACTTACACTGTTGGGGTGGGGGTACGCTCCATGCATCCGCGGGTGAGGGTACGTGTCGTACTTACACTGTTGGGGTGGGGGTACGCTCCATGCGTCCACGGGTGAGGGTACGTGTCGTACTTACACTGTTGGGGTGGGGGGTACGCTCCATACGTCCGCGGGTGGGGGTACGTGTCGTACTTGCACTGTTGGGGTTGGGGGTCCGCTCCATGCATACGGGGTGGGGGTACGGTCCTTACATATCCGTCCCCACGCTATGTGATGCTTGTGCGGGCCGTCCCCAGGCCTTTGCCACGTGGGTACGAGCCGTCCCGCCATTGTTGGGGTGACATAGGTGTGGGCGTGGTACGACTCGTACCCACGCTCTTAAGGCGTGGGTACGGGACGTACCTGTCTGGTTGTGTTGCAGGTTCGCGTCGTCAAGGACTTCCGTTGTGGCGGTCGCTGGCTTGGCTGGACAAGGCCCCACCCCCTCGTAGTGACCAGGGCCTGGGAGTCAGGTATGTCCAGGGGATGTATGACGTTACAACGCACACTATTACAACGCATGCACTTACAACGCATTTTTTACAACGCATAATCCATTACAACGCATGACATTACAACGCATGACACTACAACGCATTTTAAAAAAATACCTTTACAACGCACTACCATTACAACGCATACTACCTTTACAACGCATACCATTACAACGCATAATATTAAATTACATTTCAGGTAAGTATTAGATAGTATAGGGGTAAAAATTACTATTCTAACTCCAGGGGGTGCAACAGTAGGGTAAGTGTTGGATAGTGTAGGGGTAAAAATTACTATTCTAACTCCAGGGGGTGCAACAGTAGGGTAAGTGTTGGATAGTGTAGGGGTAAAAATTACTATTCTAACTCCAGGGGGTGCAACAGTAGGGAAAGTGTTGGATAGTATAGGGGTAAAAATTACTATTCTAACTCCAGGGGGTGCATCAGTAGGGTAAGTGTTGGATAGTATAGGGGTAAAAATTACTATTCTAACTCCAGGGGGTGCATCAGTAGGGAAAGTGTTGGATAGTATAGGGGTAGAAATTACTATTCTAACTCCAGGGGGTGCATCAGTAGGGTAAGTGTTGGAAAGTATAGGGGTAAAAATTACTATTCTAACTCCAGGGGGTGCATCAGTAGGGTAAGTGTTGGATAGTATAGGGGTAAAAATTACTATTCTAACTCCAGGGGGTGCATCAGTAGGGTAAGTGTTGGATAGTATAGGGGTAAAAATTACTATTCTAACTCCAGGGGGTGCATCAGTAGGGTAAGTGTTGGATAGTATAGGGGTAAAAATTACTATTCTAACTCCAGGGGGTGCATCAGTAGGGTAAGTGTTGGATAGTATAGGGGTAAAAATTACTATTCTAACTCCAAGGGGTGCATCAGTAGGGTAAGTGTTGGATAGTATAGGGGTAAAAATTACTATTCTAACTCCAGGGGGTGCATCAGTAGGGTAAGTGTTGGATAGTATAGGGGTAAAAATTACTATTCTAACTCCAGGGGGTGCATCAGTAGGGTAAGTGTTGGATAGTATAGGGGTAAAAATTACTATTCTAACTCCAGGGGGTGCATCAGTAGGGTAAGTGTTGGATAGTATAGTGTAATATTATGCGTTGTAATGGTATGCGTTGTAATGGTAGTATGCGTTGTAATGGAATGCGTTGTAATGGTAGTTTTTAAAAATGCGTTGTAGTGTCATGCGTTGTAATATCATGCGTTGTAATGGATTATGCGTTGTAAAAAATGCGTTGTAATGGTAGTGCGTTGTAAAAGTTGCGTTGTAAAGGTTGTTCCCCATGTCCAGGGCATGTGTGCTGTGTGACTTAGGTGGGGGTTTTGTGGCCTGCCCCTGCTCCTGCCCCCCTTTTCCCCCCCTTTCCCCCCTCCCTTAGTTGTTCTGACCTTCTGCGGCGTCTGCGTCGTAACCTGTAGAGGAGGTCGACTGCTATGAGGGCCGGGATGACACGTAGGTTCGGGTCCATGTCTGTCCGTTGCGTACTGGTACTCCTTTTTCGCGTCGTCCTGTCTGTCCGTCGCGTACTGGTACTCCTTGTTTGCGTCGTCCTGTCTGTCCGTCGCGTACTGGTACTCCTTGTTCGCGTCGTCCTGTCTGTCCGTCGCGTACTGGTACTCCTTGTTCGCGTCGTCCTGATTTCCCGGCAGTTTTTGGCAGCCGGAAAATATTCACCGTGCGGGATGACGTCGGTGCGAATCGTAATTCCTGGTTCGTGAATGGCAGGCTGCGTGCGTCCCGACGTCAGGTCGGCGCTTTCCCGGATCGCATTTGTACGTTGATTTTAGTCGGTCGGTGTTTTGTACGATTCGTACGGAAAAGGTGTTTCCGTCCGAATCGTAATTCCATGTTTGTATATTTACACGACCGGGTACGCGTCGGACGGGGAATATGCTCCGTCCGACGGTTCGTACCCGGTTTTTGCCGGATCGTAATCGGCACCTTGGTGTAAGGAAATAACTCTTTCAGTGTACGATATCTAAATATTCTGAAAACGACAAGTAAAGGCTGAGGAATAGCTTCATGAACAAGTATTTTCTTAAACTGTCAAGCAACGAGCAATGTCTGGAAATGTACGCTCCTGACTGAACTAATAAGGTTCAGTAAAGAATTTAAATTAGGGCAACGCGAGAAAACAGATTCTCAGTAGAGAGTATTGAATTAAATGACCCTGAACAGCTGAGGCAAGCACAACAAGCGCTCTCAATGCTAATGCCTCAGAGCTTCGATAGTTACGCGAGCTCTAAACGAAAACGAGTAAAATACTCAAAATGCTTCCAATTCAGCTCTGAGCTTCAAAAGAACAATGGGCCATGTGTATCAAATTCGGAATTTGCGATTCTCAAATTGCGATTTTTTGTGAATCGCATTTTGAGAATCGCAAAACCCGATGTAAATAAAAGTTTGCTAATATTTAGCGATTCTCAAATATTCGCAGAAAAATATTGCGAAAACCTTAATTGCGATTCCTTAATTGTGAAATCGCAAATAAGGAATCGCAAATCTGCTAATCAGAAATCCTTGCCTGCGGCGAGGACACAGTCTTTGGAGGGCTTGAAGGCAACGTGCTAGAGGTACAGCGCCTGCAGGCAAAGACAAAAAAATCAATACAGCGCCAAATGAGGGAGGGTTTTATGGGCCTGACGGGTGCCCTGGAGGCACTTTGCACAGAGATGCGGGAAGACCTTGCAGCAAGGTGCAGGGAGAGACAGCGCCTCCACACTCGCTTGGACATGTATACAAAGGCTGTAAACTGGCTGTCCACTGCCACATCAGTGCTGGCACGTCGCTGTGTCAGCATGCAGCATGAGGTGGCACACTGCTGCCAGGATGTAGCCAGGGGCCTGGTGCAAGTGACATGTGCGGTGGACCAGCTGCGGGCAGCAGCCACTGGTGGCACAGGACCCCTCAGCTCACTGGAGGAGGATGGGCAATCTAGCAGGAGCAGCATCACTCCACCCATCCCACAGGACAGACGTTGTAGAGCTCGTCAGGGGAGAGCAACCGATGCCTCAGGAGAGGGCAGTGGGCACCCTGAGTGAGGGGCAACGAGCTGTGCACGCAGACGGTGAAGAGCCAGGAGTGGCACATGTCAATGGGTGAGGTAAC
This sequence comes from Triturus cristatus, assembly GCF_964204655.1. NCBI lineage: Eukaryota > Metazoa > Chordata > Amphibia > Caudata > Salamandridae > Triturus > Triturus cristatus. The sequence goes on along the minus strand of NC_140589.1, from coordinate 92,513,532 downwards.
CCATTGCACACTGACTCATGTTTGTGAAAAAGACTTGCCCTGTGTGTTTAACATGTGTGAGACATTTGGATTCACCTTGGGGCAGATTCCAATCCTGGAAAAAGGCTGTATGAATCGTTGTACGGAGCGTTTTCTCCGTACGACTCGTACCCGGTAAACTTTCCGTACAACCTAGGAAGTACGATTCATACAGAAAGCCTATTTCCGTATGTTTTGTACAAAAGACCGTACGGGTAAAAAAAAACAACGATTCTGATCCGGAACAGCTTGTACGTGACGTCCGGACGTATTCAAGCAGCGTTTTCCGGCCCAGAAAGTACGATTCGTCCCTACGTCACTCCGTACGGCTCTTTTCTTACGGGAGCCAAACACAGCCGGAAAAGCAGAGTTCTACGCGAACCGCTACGCAACGGAGCCCGGTACGCGACGTACACGCCATGAATCCCATCGTACAAGTCATCCCGGTCCTCCTAGCCTACGACCTGGTGCACCGGACTCGATGCACACGCCGCAGAAGGTGAGAACAACACCCAGGGGCCAGGGTGGGGGTGAGGGGCAGGAAACATACCCCATACCCAAATCCAAACCTATAATATGGAGCCCATACATTACCACCAGGGTCTGGTCACTTGGGGGGGCGTGTCCAGCAACCCCTGCGTACCGCAACAACAGAAGTGGACGTGTACGGTGCATTTCACACGTACCCCTACGGCACCAGTAGAATAGTGATACGGACCATATACACGCAATGAATGCGTGGGTACGGTGCGTTTCACACGTACCCCTACGGCACCAGTAGAATAGTGATACGGACCGTATACACGCGATGAATGTGTGGGTACAGTGCATTTCACACGTACCCCTACGGCACCAGTACAATAGTGATACGGACCGTACACACGCAATGAATGCATGGGTACGGTGCGTTTCACAGGTACCCCTACGGCACCAGTAGAACAGTGATACAGACCGTACACACGCAATGAATGCGTGGGTACGGTGCGTTTCACACGTACCTCTACGGCACCAGTAGAACAGTGATACGGACCGTACACACGCAATGAATGCGTGGGTACGGTGCGTTTCACACATACCCCTACGGCACCAGTACAATAGTGATACGATGCGTACACACGCAATGAATGCGGGGGTACGGTGCGTTTCACCCGTACCCGTACGGTACCAGTACAATACTGATACGAGCCGTACACACGCAATGAATGCGGGGGTACGATAAGTTTCACACGTACCCCTACGGCACCAGTAGAATAGTGATACGGACCGTACACACGCAATGAATGCGTGGGTACGGTGCATTTCACACGTACCCCTATGGCACCAGTAGAACAGTGATACGGACCGTACACACACAATGAATGCGTGGGTACGGTGCGTTTCACACGCACCCCGACGGCACCAGTACAATAGTGATACGGACCGTACACACGCAATGAATGCGTGGGTACAGTGCATTTCACACGTACCCCTACGGCACCAGTAGAACAGTGATACAGACCGTACACACGCAATGAAAGCGTGGGTACGGTGCATTTCACACGTACCCCTACGGCACCAGTAGAACAGTGATACGCACCGTACACACGCAATGAATGCGTGGGTACGGTGCGTTTCACACATACCCATACGGCACCAGTACAATAGTGATACGATGCGTACACACGCAATGAATGCGGGGGTACGGTGCGTTTCACCCGTACCCGTACGGCACCAGTACAATACTGATACGAGCCGTACACACGCAATGAATGCGGGGGTACGATGAGTTTCACACATACCCATAGAGCACCAGTACATTTGGGATACGAGGCGTACACACGCCACGAATGTGGGGTTACAGTCTGGCCCTGCATGTTACCTTCATATTGGTGTGTGTGTAGTTCCAGGCCAGCAGTGCACTGCTCCAAGGGGGTGGGTGGGTGCAGAGGATTCCCAGCAGTGGCCAGCCATATGGCGGTGGCTGCAGATCAATACCAGCAGTGTCCAGACATGTAAGGGTGGCTGTAGAGGACTCCCAGCAGTGGTCAGCCATATAGGGGTGGCTGTAGATGAATACCTGCAGTGTGCAGCCATATGGGGGTGGCTGCAGATGAACACCAGCAGTGGACAAACATATAGGGGTGGGTGCAGATGAATACCAGCAGTGGCCAGACATATGGGGGTGGGTGCAGAGGACTCCCAGCAGTGGAAAGCAACATGGGGGTGGGTGCAGAGGACTTCCAGCAGTGGACAGAGACATGGGGGTGGGTGCAGAGGACTCCCAGCAGTGGACAGAGCCATGGGGGTGGGTGCATATGACTACCAGCAGTGGCCTGCAATATGAGGGGTGGGTGCAGAGGACTCCCAGCAGTGGACAGAGACATGGGGGTGGGCGCATATGACTACCAGCAGTGGCCTGCAATATGAAGGGTGGGTGCAGAGGACTCCCAGCAGTGGACAGAGACATGGGGGTGGGTGCAGAGGACTCCCAGCAGTGGACAGAGACATGGGGGTGGGTGCATATGACTACCAGCAGTGGCCTGCAATATGAGGGGTGGGTGCAGAGGACTCCCAGTAGTGGACAGAGACGTGGGTGTGGGTGCAGAGGACTACCAGCAGTGGCCTGCAATATGAGGGGCGGGTGCAGAGGACTCCCAGCAGTGGACAGAGATATGGGGGTGGGTGCAGCGGACTACCAGCAGTGGCCTGCAATATGAGGGGTGTGTGCAGATGAATACCAGCAGTGTCCAGACATATGGGGGTGGGTGCACAGGACTCCCAGCAGTGGACAGAGACATGGGGGTGGGTGCATATGACTACCAGCAGTGGCCTGCAATATGAGGGGTGGGTGCAGAGGACTCCCATCAGTGGACAGAGACATGGGGGTGGGTGCAGAGGACTCCCAGCAGTGGACAGATATATGGGGGTGGGTGCAGAGGACTACCAGCAGTGGCCTGCAATATGAGGGGTGTGTGCAGATGAATACCAGCAGTGTCCAGACATATGGGGGTGTACATCATTATCAGATGACCACACTTACATGGTGGTATGTACGCATCCCTAACTTTGGACTATGATGACAGTGCTATAACAACACATCACTGACAGCAGTGTCCCACTCCCAGGAGGATATATGTCTTTCACCCACTGCATGACACACCACATGTGGGTGTGAGGACAAATAACACATGCATACCCACCCATGGCGGATGCAGCACAATACACACCCTAATATCATGCCACAAGACTGTAGAGTCATGTAACTGCCTACAAAACTAAGATAGCCAAAGGGAACACACACTGTCACGCACATCCCAGGACTGATAGGAATGTCCAGGTGCTGGTCCAGCCACCAAGATGTTGTCTCTCATGGAAGGAATAGGGTGGAATTCCCCTAGATACAATGCTCACAATTGTGAGTCAGGTGCCCAAATACCCTGCATAACAAGTATCATTTGTGTGGTAGGCTGTGATTACACACATGCATAGTGCTGAAAAGGGTGAATTTGTCCCTGAAGGCATTTCGACATACTCAAAACACAAGTACAGTGACTAGCAAGGATGGCACAGACGATTCAGCAGGAGACATCGGTGAGCAGGGATGGCCATTGTTAGGGATCCGTCACCAACAAAGGAAATGTTGACACAGGTCAGCACAACAATTGTGCAACTGTTTGCAGGGAAGATGTCAGGTGCCACAGAGGAAGGAACACTCCTTGGGACAATGTCTCAAAACAAAATGAACACACACTACCAATGATTCTTTGCAGAGACATTGTGATGGCACACAGATACCATGGTCCACCTCATGACCATCATACAAAAACATTTCTCAGAACCCTAACACATTACCAGAACACCAACTCCAGGAGCCTCATCAGCAACATCATGTACCTGAAATGCAATAGTGTTGAAAGTAAAAATAAGGGCTTTATTCAGCACAATTTAAAAAAAAAAAAAATAGACTATTTACACAGGCCAATGGCCAGTCCATACGTAAAGTCCAAGGGGGGACGTAGGGGACCGCGTCTACCCCTAGCTTGCCTGCACAAATGAACCTCCAGGTTCGTCGGACGGGGGTGGGGCATCATCTGTGGCAGTGCCAGGCACCGCAGGGACAGGAGGGGGAAGGGCAGGTGTGGTGGGTGCAGGGGTGGACGTCTCCACCACTGGGGGTGGGGCAGCGCCGAAGGTGGAGGCGAGCTCGGTGCTGCACACCGCTGCTAGTACGTCCATCCGAACCCCTGCACCTGAGGATTCCCCAGAGTCAAGGGAGGGTGTGGTGGGCGAGGGATGGGGTGCAGCTCTCTTGGGGGAGGGAGTTGACGTGGTGGGGGACGCAACTCCCGTGCCCGGGGACTTCCTCGCCCGCTTGTGGGGTGATGGCTCAGCGGGGGCGAGGTCCAGCCCACCCAGAAAGAGCTGCTTGGGTGAGCGTTTGGCAGGGGAGCCAAGGGGAGTGGTTTTGGAGGGACAGGGTTGTGAGGACTACGGACTGCGACTGTGGCTGCGTGTATGTCGTCTGTCCCCAGACCCTGTGGGTGTGCCTACATCCCCCTGAGTGTGCATGCCAGGAGGTGTGCGCTTCGCCTTACTTGGGGGTGTGCAGCCTATGTCTGGTGGGGTGCGTGCTCGTGACTGTCTGGGTGTGCGTTGGACAGGTATGGGAGAGGGAAGTGTGGATGGGTCCGGGGTAGGGGGTGGGACGGAGCGCTGCAGGAGAGTAACTGCTGCCGTCAGGGAAGAGTCCATGGACCGCAAAATCTTGCGTTGGTCACACATTGTTGCTGACATGCCCTCCATGAACGACACCATCTGTGTGAGCAGTTTAGTGTGGCCATGGAGGACATTCAGCACCGATGCCTGCCCAACCTGCAACTGCCACATTATGTCCACAGACTCTTCACTGAGGGCAAAAGGGGTGACAAGGGCAGAGGGTGCGGTGCCTGGGCCGAAGGAGACATGGTGGGCCTCTGCACGGACAGAAGGGATGGGAGCAACTGGGAGGGCGGAGATGGTAACGGAGGAGGCGGGGACAGATGTGGGGATGCTGCCAGGTGGTGTAGCAGCCTCCGGCTCCTCGAGGAAGTCAGCGTCGGACCCGTCGGTGTTGTAGGTAGTATCGCCTCCAGACAGGTCCTCGGACTGACTCCCCTCGCCCTCCGTGCCACTGGCTCCCTCGGACTCGCCAGCAATGGTGGCACTGTCGCTGGGTCCCTTCTCCAGGTCCGTGCAGGTGTCTCCTTCTGTTTCGGATGATGATGCTGTGGGCAAGGAGAAGAAACAGAAATGCATCAGTCACCTGTATACATCTGACACATGAGCACAAAAACAATAGGTCACAGTGCATATCAGGCAATGCATCATGAGTAACAGCTAGATTACTCCGCACATATGTAAGCCGTGTACTGCCCAGTTGGTAGACCCACTATGCCACTTGGACACAAGGAAAAAAAGAACACACCAGGCCACAACTTGAATGAGAAATACACTGAGAAGCTACTGTCTGTGAACAGGTGAGCACAGCAATACAATGAAGTCATGCCACCTCTTGTTTACCCTGAAAGAAACAGTAGTGCTGCACCCAAGGTAAACTAACACACCTCACTACTTAAGGTGTCACCACACTCAGAGACCTGTAAGTACTTTGTAACACAAAACGAAAAAATGTTGTTGCCATGGGACTCACAATACTTTACACAATCGACATGTATTGAATGTGGCAATTCGCCATTTCGTGAAAAGAACACTCATGTGCCTGCATGAAAGATGCCTCCCAAGGAAGTGCACACAAAACTACATTTACACTGTCATTGAAGAAGCTGGCACCTTTTTCAAAGAAGCCACTGTTATAAATAAATGGTGTTGCAGAAAGTACATATACATGGGCCCACGGAGGTCTTGATGTCTTGACACACGTTAGTTTGTATCACCAACAACAAAGGAGTTTCACAAAATCAAGACCACTGTGGGAACATGTATACGGAGAATCTGCAACACCATTTAATTCTAACAGTGGCTTCTTTGAAAAGGTGCCAGCGTGTTCCATGAAAGTGGAAGTGTCGTTTGGTGTGCACTTCCTTGGGAGACATCTTTGACGCAGGCACATTAGTGTTCTTAACACAAATCATCAAATTACCACATTTAAAACATTAAGAACTGTCGACAAGTGCTGTGAGTGCCAAGGTGCAAACATTTTTGACTAACAACTTGAATTATGTCAGTTGTCACATGGCCATCCGTTACCTGATGACACAGTTGGCTACACATATGACCCACTGCCTGTCCTGTAGAGTGGCACACATGTCCAAACCCAGGACAATGCATAAGCTAATGGGCCTGCATTTGTGTTGTAAAAAAACATAGCTGTACTGTGGAGACACCCTCATGGCAAGCCAGAATGTCCACACAGATGTCAGCACACAAAGACCAAAGTGCGTTGCATCTGAACCACACACATGTGCCAAAAATGTATGAGCAGTAATCATGTTTTTACAAAAATGACACAGGCTGCAAAGCACGAACATTAAGCACTGGCCACCATCACAGGGGCACTGCACGGTGATTCTTTGTACAGCCAATTCTCACACACGGGTCAGACCTGGCAAGGAGAAATCAGGGGTGCCCATGTAGGCCTCTCCCACACAACCCCCATACCTGAGTCAATGTGATTGATACAGATCGAGAAGTGACACCTCTTAATCAGGGTTTCAAAAACTGTGCAGCAACAATTGCTAAATTGTCACAACATCACATCGTGGGGCTGGCAACACATATTTGTGACAAACAACCATCAACAGATTGTTGTGAATAGCCACACAGGCACTGCCCAGTGTGAGTATGCACAAGCCAAATGGTGTATCCCTGTCCAGTGGACACATGTAGCACACATTAGAAAAATACAAACTAGGCCAGGGAACAATGCCACAGAGGCAGACCTATGCTGAAGCCACAGAGAATGTGCACAGGGTTGGATGACACACATGATTAGGAGGCCAGGGTGTCTCAGGGGATTGTAGTGGGCACACTGCTCCGTGTTCCTGGAATGAGCTGACTGTACCATGAGCAACCGTCATGGCACTATGCATATCTCCCACTCATGCACATCATGTCTGAGGCCACAACATTGGTCATGCATGGTGCAAGGGTGTTCAGTTGAAACCTCACACTCCTATGTTGAGACTCATCATCAGTGCCAACAAATATGGACCCCCAACATAGTGAACAGGTCATGGCACAGGCAAGGAACCAACACATGTCGCAGACCACCCTCCCACATGATGCGGAAAGCAATGGGCACTCTGATTTTCTGGCACCCTAGATGACCATGTGCAAATGTGATTACACTCAGACCAGGGGACACATGTCAAGGAGTGGAAGGGATGAAAAAGAGCACCAGGTGACATTGGGGAACAGAAAAAGCACTGCACATATAAACTCTGGGAGTGTATCCAGGCTACATAGCACTTCCTAAAGCTGGTGACACATAACACAACAAACAGCCATGTGCCTACCCCCTCCTTGCTGCAGTCTCTCCTGTAACTGCCTATCGAGGTCAGGGAAGACCACCGCCAGGACACGGGTCATGTGGGCGGTCAGGCGTCGGCGCCCGCCGTGGGGGCGAGGAGAGTCCATCCCCAGCTAGACCCGGGCGATCCTCCGGGTCCAGCACTGGATATCCTGCCACCGTTTTCTGACCTGTGGTAAGCGCCGACTCCGATCCCCCGCCGATCTCACGGCCCTGACGATGTCCTGCCAGATCACCATCTTCTCGTAGGCAGTTACCTGTCAGGATGACAAAGTGAGACAACATCACTACACCTACTCCATGTCCCAGAGACACACATTTGAACATCTTTGATATGTTGAACATGAGAATGAGAAATTGGCCTGTGTGCAAGCCCCAATGCACTACATGGCATTGAAAGTCAACAGGTGGCATAAGGGGTGCGACACACTCACTGATCATGGCACACACTGTGCAGCACATGCAACAGCAGGCTGATGGACAGCACGTGCCAAGCAGTCACATGTCCCACTCCACTGACACACCCAGGTACAGATCACTCGCCTGTCAGTCACAACAGCGGATACAACCCTCACTCTGCACATGTGCCACTTGCCTGTGGGGTGTCACAGGTGTCGTGCTAGCTCTGATTCCAGCTATCATGCTCTAAGGAACGTAAGACCGTACGCCTCCCCTCGTCTTGATGAGACTCTAATGAGCTCATCATACACCAGCAGCCATCGCCTTCTGCCTTTTATCCTGCGTTATTCTAGCAGACGGCCTGCCCATCCGGGCACCCAAACATGAGCTCTACCTCCCAGATCACGATCATCTAACCCTAATATAAGGTGTTGCAATACATCACCAAGTGCCATTATTCCCTTGTTTGGCACACCACGAGCCACATCATAAGGCGTCCAAATCAAATCAGGCAATGTTTATTATTTAATCCTGAGGATGATCCCATTGCATTAGGAGCTAGGGATCGAAACGTCGACTTATCTAGCAGTACCACAATTTAACCATTGTGTAAATTTTATTGTGGTTACTGCTGGTCAGAGCTTACACTTAGATTGTATTGTACTGTAAGCCACCACTTGCTCCTGAAGTTTTTGACTGCTATTTCGTTTCCCTCTCACTCTTCCTCTTGTAAAGCTCGGTACAGGACTGTGCCCTTGTTTCACCTTTCTTGTTGTCTATTACTTTGTCTAAATCTTTTTTGCATTGCTCTAAATAAATGTTCCTCTGTCCGGCTGGACATTGGAAGACTGTCCATAGCTCTCATTGAAGTCTATGTTGTTATGTTTGATTTATTTATCCTTAAGCTAAGGACCTTTGTTCATTAAAAATAAGCAATCACCCGAGGTCCAAAGCAACCCGATCGGGTCCCCTTGTTATTTACACAGCTCTGCAAGTCAGACACACAGCACGGCTTACTTGTCACATCAGATGGGTAGAGCTGTTGCCTCCTCCATGCAGCTGTGGTGCAACACTTCACATAGACACTCACCCACATGACAAGGAACATTCACACACATCAATGTCCATGAGGTCGCACACATCATTTGGACACTCTCACCACAGGTCCACTCAACTCATACGCATCTGTGGGTACAGTCACCTGTCACACCGGGGGGACCACTGAATCACCTCAGGACAATATGAAAAAAGCCACCAAGGATTTGCCAGGCTGAATGTGTCATGCACTATGCAGTGAATGTCACAGTAAGCACAATGCAAGTGAGGAGTGCACACAGGAAATACCTCATGCTCTGCATGAGAGACATAAGCATGTCCACCCCTGGGACCCACTCTAAACAACATTGCATGTCTGTCACACCTGGACACAATGCCAGAAGTGACAGTCACACAACTGGTGCACAGTCAAAGGTAGTGTTTTACACCGCTTATGGCAACATTACAACAGTGATACGATTCTAAGCTACACCATGGGTACGATGCGTACACACGCAATGAATGCAGGTGTACGCTTCGTTTCACATAGCATGTCTGTCCCACCTGGACACAATATTGACAGGCACACAACAGGTGCATAGGGAAAGGTAGTGGAGTCAGCACTCACCTGCTCCCCTGGTCTCCCATACAGCTTGGGGTACTGTGGGAGGAGGCAGTCCAGCAACGCCTCATTCTCCTCTAGGGTGAATGGCTGGGCCCTCTTCACAGTACGCGACATGGTCCAGAGGAAGCAGAGACCGCAGCAGTGTGGTCGACTCGAAAGTTGTGCAGGCAAGTGCCCTCTCATGGGTTCTGGCTGCCTTATATCTGTCTTGCTGAGGGGCATTCATTTAGAGGAGTACTTAGTGATTGGTCAGACTCATTCGCATCATACGTTTTCTCCAATCCCTTTAAACATACACCAATGACACGCATTCGCATCGTTCAAATTTTGAGCATCATGTCAAGTCAACAACCACTTTGCAACATTGTATTATTTGGCCAACTGACTGTTCCAGGACACCTGATGGACACATGGCAAATGAAAACTCTGTATCCATGACAACCAGCATGCATTTTGGGCCTAATACTTGTCCCCTATGTGTCCCCTATGTAATTTTGAAATCCACACACATGTACGGTGTGTTTCACACGAACCCCTACGGCACCAGTAGAACAGTGATACGGACCATACACACGCAATGAATGCGTGGGTATGGTGCGTTTCACACGTACCCCAACGGCACCAATAGAACAGTGATACGGACCGTACACACGCAATGAATGAGTGGGTACGGTGCGTTTCACACGTACCCATACGGCACCAGTAGAACAGTGATACGGACCGTACACACGCAATGAATGCGGGGGTACGGTGCGTTTCACACATACCCCAACGGCACCAGTAGAACAGTGATACGGACCATACACACGCAATGAATGCGTGGGTATGGTGCGTTTCACACGTACCCCTACGGCACCACTAGAATAGTGATACGATGCGTACACACGCAATGAATGCGGGGGTACGGTGCATTTCACACATACCCCAACGGCACCACTAGAACAGTGATACGGACCATACACACGCAATGAATGCGTGGGTACGGTGCGTTTCACACGTACCCGTACGGCACCAGTAGAACAGTGATACGGACCGTACACACGCAATGAATGCGGGGGTACGGTGCGTTTCACACGTACCCCTACGGCACCAGTAGAATAGTGATACGATGCGTACACACGCAATGAAAGCGGGGGTACGGTGCGTTGCACAGTACCCCAACGGCACCAGTAGAACAGTGATACGGACCGTACACACGCAATGAATGCATGGGTATGGTGCGTTTCACACGTACCCGTACGGCACCAGTAGAACAGTGATATGGACCGTACACACGCAATGAATGCGAAGGTACGGTGCGTTTCACATGTACCCCAACGGCACCAGTAGAACAGTGAAATGGACCGTACACACGCAATGAAAGCGTGGGTACGGTGCGTTTCACACGTACCCCTACGGCACCAGTAGAATAGTGATACGGAACATACACACGCAATGAATGCGGGGGTACGGTGCATTTCACACGTACCCCAACGGCACCAGTAAAACAGTGATACGGACCGTACACACGCAATATATGCGTGGATACGGTGCGTTTCACATGTACCCGTACGGCACCAGTAGAACAGTGATACCGGCCTTACACACGCAATGAATGCGGGGGTACAGTGTGTTTCACACGTACCCCAACGGCACCAGTAGAACAGTGATACGGACTGTACACACGCAATGAATGCGTGGGTAAGGTGCGTTTCACACGTACCTCTACGGCACCAGTAGAATAGTGATACGGTGCATACACACGCAATGAATGCGGGGGTACAGTGCGTTTCACACGTACCTGTACGGCACCAGTAGAACAGTGATACGGACCGTACACACGCAATGAATGCGTGGGTACGGTGCATTTCACACGTACCCGTACAGCACCAGTAGATTAGTGATACAGACCGCACACACGCAATTAATGCGGGGGTACGGTGCGTTTCACACGTACCCGTATGGCACCAGTAGAACAGTGATACGGACCGTACACACGCAATGAATGCGTGGGTACGGTGCGTTTCACACATACCTGTACGGCACCAGTAGAACAGTGATACGGACCGTACACACGCAATGAATGTGGGGGTACGGTGCGTTTCACACGTACCCCAACGGCACCAGTAGAACAGTGATACGGACCGTACACACGCAATGAATGCGTGGGTACGGTGCGTTTCACACGTACCCGTACGGCACCAGTAGAACAGTGATAGGGACCATACACGCAATGAATGCGGGGGTATGGTGCATTTCACACGTACCCCAACGGCACCATTACAATAGTGATAAGAGCCGTACACACGCCGGGAATGGAGGGCTACGAGTCGCACAAGGATGTCCATCAAGTACTTGTCATTGCATACTTTCATGTGCAGGCCCTAGGTGTGTCAGCCAGTGATATTGCACAGGTCATCTCATCTAGTTGCACAATTGATGTGTGATGACCTGTGTACGCATGTCATGTGTGATGGGGCACTATGTGGCACACATCACCTTGACACTTGCCACATGTGTGTCTATAGTCCAACTGTGTCATGCACAGCAGCAGTGGAATGGCACAGTCATCACCACCCGCTCATGTCTCCTGAGGCCAGGGACACTCTATCAACTGACATGTTACGATCAGCGTTCCCCTATGTGACTATGTCAGGTGTGTGTCATGTGTTCCCATGAGCTTGCTGTTAGTGTTCCGTCAACTGCATCTGCTGTTGGTGCATCCAACATGGGTCTGTGTGGAGATGGGCATGGCACACATCTACGCACACCATGCCACATGTGGATTCCCACGGCTGTAGGGTCTGTGTGCATCGAACATCATATTTTCCCAGGCATACATGTCTGCTTCGTCTCAATGGCTGTGTTTTTTTGTTGTCACGTGTGCCCCTTCATCGCAATGTGTTTCATATGTACATTTGACATTCCATGTGACCTGTGCATGTGCCTTGCAGTCAACTGTCTGGATGAGATGATATCCTTCCAATGCAGCTATGTGGATGTGTGTCACTCCGGTGATATCTCTGGCTGTTCACTCAGACTTGCCCCTAGCTCATTTCAGGGCATGTCATGTAGGCTTGACAATCAACAGGTGTATCTGGCTTTTCGTAGGAGTGCCAGCAAGCTAGCATATGTGTCCTGGATGTATTGCACACACCAGACTCCATAGTTACCTGATGTTTAGTAACAGTTTAGCATGTGCTATGTTCATTGACATTGATGTTGTCAGACTCTCAATCTTCATTATTCCTAGCAATGTCCTGCAGGGCACCGCCTGTCCCAAGACCAATGCCAGACTTGGCTGCCATGAGGGAACGTTCCTGCATCCGACGTTATAGATTCACTCAACAGTTGATTGAGGATTTGATCGACAAGCTGGCACCACACCTCCTACCGCGACACAGGTATCCTACTGCGCTCACCCCCAAGAGGAAGGTGATGGAAGCCCTACATTTTTTTGCCACAGGTACGTTTCAATTGACCATAGCTGATGTTGGTGGGATGTCACAGACAATGTTCAGCCGTGTCCTGCGTCATGTTTTGGCAGCCATGTTGGAGCACCTTGATGAATTCATCAAATTTCCTACTCCTGAGGAGTTGACAGATGTCAAGGGTGATTTCTATGACCTGGGAGGGATGCCCCATGTCATTGGGTCCATTGATGGGACACATGTGGCTTTGGTACCACCACAGGCACAGGAGCAAGCCAATCGCAACCGTAAACATTACCACTCAATAAATGCCCTTGTGGTGTGTCTTGCTAACATGCTGATTTCCCATGTTTGTGCACGTTTTCCAGGATCAGTACACGATGCCTACATCATGAGGCATAGCAGGGTGCCACAAATGATGCTGTGGCTGCACAACGAACGAGCATGTCTTGTTGGTGGGTATACTCTGTTTGTCCTGTGTGTTGCGGTATCTTTGGCTCTTACGGCATCTCCTGACCCACTTATTTACATGATGTTTCCATGTAGGGGACGCTGGATATCCCAAAATGCCATGGCTAATGACACCTCTCCGCAACCCAAGAACAGCTGCAGATCACCGTTACAACAATGCACACGGGCAGACCAGGCGAGTGATTGAGAGGACGTTTGACCTCCTGAAGAGCCGATTCCGGTGCCTTGACAAGACAAGCGGGTCCCTCCCATATACACCGGAGAAGGTCTGCAAAATCTTCATTGTGTGCAGCATGCTGCACAACATGGCCGTTGAGAAGGCAGTGCCACTCATCCTTGATCCTGATGAGCAGCAACATCCACCCGTGGAGGATCCAGGGCTTGGTCACGAGGCAAGTGATGAGGAGGAGGAGGATGATATCCGGAGTCAGCTCATACGCAACTTCTTCTCATAATGGTGAGTCACTGGGTATGAGTGTGCAAGCTTGTAGCATTGAGTGGCATGTGTTGCAATGTGTGTGTCCAGCTGACTGAATGCAAAGTGACTTTGATGTGTGTACTGATGTGTCACTCGAGTGATGATGTCATGCCACACAGTTTTGCGGAGAGACTTTCTTTGAAATTTGCATGTGTCTAACATTGTTCATGTTTCGTAACTGACCATGTGTGCGGCGAGATGTTTTAGGTGACTTCTTGTGTGTCTGTCATTCCCAGGTTTTTGCGCATGTTGTCTGCTCGTGTCATCCTTGTCCTCCTGCTATTCCTCATGAGGATTGCAACGTGTGCTGAATCAGCGTTCCATGCACGGACATGTGGAAATGTCAGTTTGGGTCAGGATTGCAGCAAGGCTTTTTGGTGGTGGTACGGGTTGGGAATGTGTGGGGACTGCTTCTGTGCATGTTGTGGTACCATGCATACATTTCTTCTCACCATGGAGCATATAACATGTAGCATCACTCCCATTACATGATAGTCACCCTTCTTGACAGTCATCTGTAGTGGAGTGTGGAGTCTGATGAAGGCATCAATGTGCGTAAACCTTGCCTCTGAAACATTGCGGATGCTACGGGTGGCCATAGTGTGGGACATCACAACAACAGGCTCTATGGTGAATTGCAGCCTCTCCATGTGCAGCAGTATGTGTTTGGCTCATCCCCTTAACTTGTGTGCCAGTTCATTGGGATTTACAACATCCGTGTTGTGAAGGGGGGGTCCAGTGTATGTCCCACATGTTCTGTCAACTGACCTGTGAGTCTGCTCGTATGGATGCATTTCCCTTTGTGTGAGTTTGTGTAATAATGATGTTCAGCACAATCCAAAGTGCCTCATCTCTGTCACTGCAGATCTCTTGCCAGTTTGCATGCGTCATCTATGGCATAATTGTCAAAGATTGAGCATATGAGTGTATGTGTACTTTGGCAACATGCATGCAGTTCTTCATGGCTAATAATCTGTATTGTGCATGAAGTACCTGGTTGTGTATGTATTTGTGCAGGTTGCTCCCCACAACGGGACATCAACGCCTGCTGACGGTGTGTCTCCTGTGCGCAGCTTCGAATTTTGTTGCCTGATCCTGTGGCCGTCATTTTTGGTGATTCTTCATACATTTTCTCAGAGTGACCCTTGAGTAACCTGACACTCTTTCCTTTACATACTCCTGTTGCACTGTGCCTTTCTGACCTCCTTGTCTTTGTGTGCTACGTTTTGCCTAGTTTCTCACCCCTTCCGCCTGCTGCTGCCTCACTTGCGGCACCGCCCCACCGTGTGCCCTGATTCTGCAACCCACACGCCTCCAAAATGCTCCTCCCTTCCCCCCTCCACCCATTCTTAATGCGGCCAGCAGCTTGTCTGTGCCAATGTTGCGCCAACGCCGTACCAAAGGCAGGACTGTCTGCGCCTGCAACGTGCACAGTGCACGACCCTCTGGTCCTTGCATGACCCACATCACACAACAGGCTCATGCTGCAGCCACCCTCCAAGCACTGTCCACCTGACAAGCAACCGCCTGCTATCAGGCAACCCCTAAGCGCACACACAACACCTTTGCATGCTGAGTGTGCAACTCTAACTGCCTACACAGCGCTGCCCCGCCTACCAGACCCTGTCAGAACAACCAGGTCATGTGCCTCCTACTCCACACCCGCTCCGTCCAGCAGCACGCCATTGGACTCTGTTACCTCCTCAACACAACAGCACCACACATCACCTTCATGACAGTAACCTGGATAAAAGCATCCTCAGCACACAACTTCTTCATTGCCATCTCTGACGGATACAAGATCACCCGCATGGACGGCACCAACAATCCCGGAGGATGAATTGCAATTTATTCACAAGTACACCCTCAGAGTCACAAATCCGGTTTTGCGCCAACCCCCTGGCAACCCTCAGAGTAACACTCATCTACAGATCTCCAGGCCTACATCCTCAATTCTGCAAAGCCATCAACACGTACATCTGCATGCACGTCCTCACCTCCACAGGCTTCATGTGGCTGGGGGCCAGTAACTTCTTGCTGGAGGAGAACCACACCACCATCCATCATTGGTCCATCAACATTTGCATCCACGTCTCCGACAAGCAACACACTGCCCTACACCCCGCTAACGATCCCCCAAAGATGCTTGATGTAAGTCACCACAGACAAGCTGTGTGGGACACTTGAACTAACACCCCCGCCACACCCTGCAACCTCACACACTGGATCAGCAACTGATCCAACAATCTTGCCACATTTTCGGACTTTCCTGTGAAGCACAACAACAGTTAAGCCACCTGGGACAAGGCAGACCTACTGGACTCATACAGATCTAGCCGGACTCTTGTGCAAACCTTGCAACACAAAGAACCATCAGTTACCTTACAGCCCTGGAAAACGCCACACACAGCCATCACCATATCATCAGCAAGGACAAGTGGAGATCCTTCAGATAGGGCCGAGGCACCAAAACACACGACATCAAGGAGCTCATCAGCATTGTGAGTGAACTGACAGCAGCTCTCCATCCAAAAGACACCCCACCCTTGCAAGGCAGATCAAATCCCTTGCAACTTTCTACCACTGCAAGCTCATGGACATACATGACAGCCTTAGCACACAGAGGCAGACAGCACTATTATCCGCGGGACAAACACCCCTCAGTTTCTGGACTCCCGTCAACAGCAAATAAACCACCTGGCTCATGTGCACCATCCACTCTGGCTCTCCATCAGGCCCCTTCCCACACAACATCTCAACCACATAATTCCCCATCCTTGAAGCCCACGTCCAGCACGTCATGAATGTCTCCTTTGAGTTTGCCACATTCCATGGGAGCTGGAGGCCTGCAGAGACCCAGGCCCTTCTTAAACAACGGACGGCAGTACCGCAGGATCTCCTGGAACATCACCCTGCTTCCCTACCTAGCAAATGTCATCAGGAAGACACTCAACGAGCAACTGACAAACTTCCTCCATGCAAACTGCTCCAGGCAACCGGCACCAGACCATCTTCCACAGTAATCACACCATTGCAACCGTCATAATTGCCACCACCTACGACAAATTTGCCCTGCTCAACAATGGTGAGACCACCCCCCTTGACCTCTCAACGGCATTCTACACCATGTGCTACCACACTGTCAGCTCACACATCTCCAACACTGGTATCCAGAGGAGGGCCCAGGATTAAATCACCAAGTAGCTCACCAGCAAGGCCCAGGGAGTTGGCCTCCACCCTTCAGCATGTGGTACACTGGGGTCATCTGGCCCATGCCCCAGGGCTCATCTCTCAGCGTGACGATCTTCAATGTCTCCATGACCCCCCTCTCCACCATCACATGCGCACATGTCCTCATCATCATCTTGTATGCCATTGACACCAAGCTGCTCCTCACCCTCACCAAAGACCCAGCCATTGTCAGATCCAACCTTCAAGAAGGCATGAGATCCGTTGGCGAATGACTGAACATCAGCCACCTGAGGCTGGACTTGGACAAGACTAAGGTCATCATCTGAGGATTGTCCCCTTACGGCTGTGTCAACTCCTTGTGTCCCACCGGCCTGGGCACCGCACCAGCACCCAGTGGCCACGCACGCAAGCTGGTGTTCATCATGGACTCATCGCTCACAATTACCATGCAACTCAACACCATCTGTACTTCATGCTGCAACACCCTCCGCATGCTGCAAATGATTCACAGATAGATCCACTCCAAGGCAACACAGACCGTCCCCCAGGTCCATGACACCAGCCGGGTCAACTACAGCAACGCCCTCTACGGAGGAACAACAGCAAAACTGCAGGAGAACTTGTGCACATCCAGGGTGCATCCGCACACCTCATCTTCAACATCCCCCGCCCCAGCCACATCACCGCCCACCTGAGATAGCTACAATGGCTCACTGTCTGATGCAGGATCACCTTCAGACTCCTCACCCACACTCAGGAGGCAGTCCACAACCCCAGACCCAAAACCGACCTTGGACGTCTGTCATCCAACACCCTGTTGGCCCAACTCCGTGCAGACAACCTTGCCCTGGCCACCATTCATCACATCCACAGAACAACTGCATGCAGGAGATAGTTCTCCCACCTCGCCAAACAGACCTGGGACTCCCTCCCCGGGCACCTCCACATGACCCATGACCTCTACGCCTTCATGATACTCTTCCAAATCGGTCTGTCCGAGCAGTATTGCAAGCCCCCCCTCAGCAGCTTGAGGCCATCACGGGTGAGTATTGGGCTCCATGTCTGTATCTGATGATACATTGTGACCCATGTGTGTCCTCGACCGGACTCAGATCCCAGTGTATGGATGGCTGGAGTTAGTTCCACACTCAGGCATACTTTGACATATCCCCACACGTATGTTGTGGATTTGTGCAAGAAAAAGGTGCAATACAGGGACCATAGAATCCAAAGTTCCCAGGGGGAGATGGGATCCTTGGCATTTGAAAGCAGCAGAGTCCAGACCACAGTGTTTGGCATCATTGGTCAGACTGTCACCAGCAAGTCCATGTGGTAGAGAATGTCAGTCAATGAGGTGATGCTGTTGCACATGAAGGCCAGGTGCCAGGCCAGGTGACCTGGGAGATGTGGATGGGCCGCTGCCTCTCACGGTCTTTTGCGTGGACGACCCACCTTCCTCAGGGGACCCTCAGATGGAGGCCTTGACGATGCTTGGGATGCTCCATCGGACAAATCCTCCTCCTCCTCCCTCCCTGTGGCTGGTGGTGGTCTTCACCTGGTGGCACAGGGAGGGTTGCCCATGTTGTCTGCGATCCGACAGAGTGAATGGCTTATGTCCCTTTGCACCGCCAGGAGCTCAGCCAGTCTTGCCTCCATCCGTCCTTGGTGTTCTTGTTGACTGGCGTGTTGCTCGGCCTGCTGGTTCTTCATCTCTGTGATGGTCCCCTTTAACTTTGTGAATGTCCCAACTACCTGGCTGATCTCCCTGGTGTCACGCCGGCATGCCTCCATGATGTTGTGTATGTGTGACATACCGGTCTCTTCAGCTGGCTGGTCAGGTTCTCGCCTCCGCCTGCCTCCACTCCCATAACCCCTGCCCACATGAGCCTGGCCTGCCGTTGTGGGCACATCGGGTCTACGAGACCCCTGAGGGATGGCAGTGGTGGTGTTGTCTGCCTCCTGGTTGCCCGGCGAACCTTGTCCCTCCTGGTCAGACTGCTCACTGCGGGCACGGCTCCTCTGTGTCTCCTGGGATGTGGCAGGAATGGGGGTGGTGGTTGGCACAGATGTTCCTGAACCAGGTGCTGCAGGGGCTTGGACAGCAGAGGATCCAGGTCGATCGGGGTCATCCGCGGACTGTTGAGAGGCGTTGCTGCCGGTGGAATCAGGTTCCTCCCGAGCCTGGGACTGTGATTTTTCACCCCCATTGTTGGGGGGAGATTCATCACATTGCCCTGTGTGTGAGAGACAGACAATGTTAATGCTGTTTCATGCAACATCCATGTTTCATACACATTCTAGTTGGCACAGTTCCTCCAGGTAGTTGTATGTGCCTAGCATTCTCCTCAATGTTCACTTGTGGATGGGTATGTTGCGGGGGACAGATTGATATGAGTTCCTGAGTCTTTGACTTGTTGATTTTTGGCTTGGATGCTTCTTCGGCTATGTATTGGTCTTGTTGTGTTACATGTCCAATGTGACAGTGGGTACATCAATTGCCCGTCCCGGGGGTGTCTGCTTGTGTAAGGGGTGTGTGTGACAGGGCCTGCTGGTGGGTGTAGTGTGATTTGGCACTGGGGCTCCCAGGTGATGTAGCTGTCCCCCCATGGAGCATGCTGCCATGACAGTGAGTGTGAGTTCCTGTCCTAGATATCTGACCTTGTTGTCTTGGTGTTTGTGTTTGCACTGGTCACAGGAGGGCCTTGTGCTGCCTACACCAGGGCCCAGTGTCAGCTACCTTGTCAGTACTTTCACAGTCCCTGTGCATTGTGCATGGGTATGTACCTGGGCCATATGGGATGAGGGCAATTGTGTCTGATTTGGAGTTCAACAATGCGTTTTGTGACACCCACCCTCCCAGCATACCGGACATCCATTCTTGGGTTAGTGCTTTGTGTAGCATGGGACATAGCATGGTCTTGCTTTCTCAATGGGGCATACACATGTTAGTGGCATTAGCGTTGTTTTTGACTGTGGTTCTAGCCAGTGAGTGTTTGGGGGTAGTTGCGTGCATTTTGTATAGTTGGGGTGTGGATGCCATTACCCCCATGTTACATAAGTTGTTTGTGTACTCACCAGGCTCTGGAACTCCTTGAAGTCCATGTACTCCCACGGGCAGAAGCAGGGCCATCACCTTCTCCTCCCAGGGATGGAAATGTACTGGTCTGCGGTGCCCACCACCTCCAGTGATGTTGCTCTGGGCGTAGTCGTCATTCATTTTTCGCTTGACTGACCTCCGCAGATCGTACCACCTGGCTTGGCATTCAGTCCTGGTCCTTCTGATGGGTGCAACAGCATTCACCCTATCGACGATCCTCTGCCACAGCCGTGATTTTTCGGCTATGCTGGTTTGTCTGACCAATGTTCCAAACAGCTGTGGCTCGACTCTGATGACTTCATTGACAAGGATCTCCAGCTCCTCCCTTGTGAACTTTGGATTCTTGTCTGTGGGCATGGTGTGGGTTGAGAGTGTGGATGGTTGTGGGTGTGTGGGTCTGAATGTGAAGAGGGGGTATGTGTGAAGGTGTATATGTTAAGGTGGATGGGTGCAGTTGTTGGTGTGTGCTCTCTAGCTGCAGTGAGTCTGTTGCAAAGGCTCATGTTTTGTGTGTGTGGGCCCTTTTTATTGGTCCATTTGCCTCAGTTTGAATTTTTGGTGGGTGTGTTATAAGGAGTGGTTGTGAGTTTGCCCCGCTGTTTGCCTGTTTGGATGTGGCCAGGTCAGTCATTTCCATGTTTTGTGCACTGTAGACGTGTTTTTTGGTGTTGTGCGAGTCGAATAGACCCTCCTTGTGCTGTTTTACATTGCCTATGTACAGTGCGTACATACGCAATGTTGTTGTGAGGTGCGTACATACGCGATGTTGGGGTACGTACCGTACATACGCGATGTTGTTAGAAGGTGCGTACATACGCGATGTTGGCGTACGCACCATACATGCACGATGTTGGGGTACGCACCGTACATACGCGATGTGGTTGGAAGGTGCGTACATACGCGATGTTGGCGTACGCACCATACATGCGCGATGTTGGCGTACGCACCGTACATATGCGATGTTGGCATACGCACCGTACATGCGCGATGTTGTTGTAAGGTGCGTACATACGCGATGTTGGCGTAGCACCGTACATGCGCGATGTTGTTGTAAGGTGCGTACATACGCGATGTTGTTGTAAGGTGCGTACATACGCGATGTTGGGGTACGCACCGTACATACGCGATGTTGTTGTAAGGTGCGTACATATGCATGGGGGCCTGTACGACTCGTACCCCTGTACAACTCGCACCCAGGTACGGAGTCAGGATGAAGTCACAGACAGCATACGCACTGTCACCTGCAGGGTGAGAAGAATCATGTTAAACACTGTCCTGACACTGCTGTGCTTTACTGGTGTGTCCTTGTGACCAATGCATTTACCTAGTAGGTAGCCTTCACCAAACTCCCCATTTGTGAGTTGTCGGTGAATAACACTGTGGCAAAAGATGAATGAGTCGTGGGTGCTGCCTGGGTATTTTGCAACTATGTCAGTGATGATACGTTTGGCATTGCACACTACCTTTATGTTCAGGGAATGGTAGGACTTGCGATTCCTGAACACATACTCATTCTGTGAGGGGGGAAATAGCGACATGGGTCCCATCTATGCAGCCAATTACGTGGGAGAATTGTGCTATCTGGTAGAACTCCTGCTTGGTCTGGTCTAGTGCCTGTTGTGTGCAGGGGAATTGGATGTGGTGATGAAGCCTCTGTACCCTTGCATCAAGGAACTAGTGGAAGAAGCGCGACAGTGCACTCTGAGAGACCCCTCCTGCTGTGGCTATCACCCCCTGAAAGCTCCCTGATGCCAGTAAGTGCAGTGAGCACAAGACCTGTACATAGGTGCTGATGGTGTGTATCCTGCGTGTGCTCCGCTATTAGGGCCAGGATGCTGTCTTCATCCAGCCTATAGTTCACATGGATCTCCTCCACAGTCCGCTGGAACAGGGTAATGCGCGCTCTGAAGATCCTTTCCTGGTGCCTTCTTCTCTGTGCAGCAGCTCTGATTCGCAGCCTCCTGGCTATCACATACAGCCCAGCCATTGTGGAAAAGGCCTGTGGCATTGTGGGCCTCTTTAAATAGGTTGCACCTGGTTACCACCTGCTCAGACTTGGTGGTAATTGCGATTAGCAAAATTGCGAATTTCGTGAAATCGCAAATTGCGATTTTTTCATGCATTTCATTTTGCAAATTCACAGTTTGAGAACTCCTTAATTGCGATTTTCGCAATTGGCGTGTCGCAGATTGCGAGTCCGCAAATATATTTGCAGAATCCATGCTTCGCAAAATAGTTATTCGCTAATTTTGCGATTAGCAATTTTGCGCTCAGGATGGCTCTTATACATAGGGATTCTCTGTTTTGCGATCGCAAACACCATTTTTTTGCTATTCGCAGTGTTTGCGATCGCAAAACAGCTTCATACATATGGTCCAATGTGCATTAAAGCGGTTGAGAATTAGACTCCCATTAAACTCGTGACACCTGAGACAAAACTTTTAAGTATGCAGTTCCTTAATAACCTGCTCACTAAATGCAGCAATACAATATATGTAATTCTAAAACGCCGCAACAATAACAATGCGACGGACCAAGGCAACGAGCACTACCTTAACTAGCTAACATGCCGCTAGTTCACAGAAAAACTTCCATTACCTCCAAAATCCTCAGGTGAAGTGCGAGGATTCTAATGCCACTGCTGTCAAAATTCTATCTCTGCCTTCAATCACAGGAACCACTAGAATGCTAAGTGGGACCTTTCCCTTTCCTTCTGGCGGCCATCTTAGGGTTCTTCCAGGAGTGGAATTTGAACCTAACTATGCCATTTCTGACCCTGTGTAATGCCTGACTACATTGACAGACAATCTCACTTTTGTGGAATCTGGTTGAGTTCTGGCAATTACTTCCCACCATATTCCCCTATAAACCCACAACCCGCTACGGAACTAAAATGCAAAATGTAATTAAAATAAAATTAATATTCAATTTATTATAATTAATCTACTTCCTACCCTATTCGCCTATAAACCGACAACCCGCTACGGAACTAAAACACAAAATTGAATTAAAATAAAATTAATAACTTTTAAAAATGTAACACATATATTTAAAAAATGCAATACTTAGACAAACAAATATAGCACATTCATTTAAAATACACACTAAAATACATAACACTAACTAAAACAACGATATTTTAACAACTAGATTTTTGCAAACGATATTAATGACTTCGATATTTTGGAAAACGATATTTTTTACCTTAAACTCGATATTCTTGACCACAATATTCTGGCAGTCGATATTTCTGTATCACGATATTTGCACTTGATATTAGTGCAAGTCGACATTTCCTACTCGATATTCAGACTGTTTCAGTAGCGGTGGGTCCATCAGGGCGTTGGGGCGTAGCCTCCCGCCCGCAGCGTCGCCCGCAGCGTCGGTGTCTTTGAACTTAAGTAAACTGAATCAGTTACTTAAGTTGAAAGAAGCAGAGGCAGAACTGACAATCATGTAGGGGGTGGGCGGTCCGGCGTCATGTTGACTGACACGATTGTCAGACGGATTAGGCAGGGGCAACAGGCAACAGCACAAGTGCGCATGATTGGGGAAGGTGAGCGAATTTTCGCTCCGTGCCCAGTCATGTGCACTAGTGTCTGCTCTGGCTGGCGCATGCCCATTAGGAGACCGAGGGTTGAGCAAAGGCTCAAACCTCGGTCTCCTAATGGGCAGGCGGGCGAGCAGTAACCGTGCCCTAAGCCAATCCTGGCGCTGCTGGCAGCGCCAGGATTGGCTGAGAGCCTGAGAGGGGCTGTACCACTGTAGGCGCCAACGCGCGGACGTGCAGCCTCAGGACCTCAGGTAGGATAAGGATTTTTTAAGATTTATTTTAACACTCCCCCCCATTTCCCCGGGGGAAAGCTTGTAAAAGTGCGATAATTATGCATTCTAGAACAGTGCTGGTAATTCCTGCTACAATATTACCGAAAGGGTATTCCCTCAATAGACATAATGAGGAGACAAATGAGATGACGTGGCTCTGATGACATGATCGGTATAAATAATACAGCCACTAACAAGAATTAGCGGCCGAATTGGGATGAAAGATTTCTTGGAAAACCGTTTCCTCCGACATTTCCCTTGGCACAGTTAATCAGCGAGAAACAGGTGAGAAAAGTGATTGAAAAGGTAGAAATCAAAGCTATAAAATCTCTTACCAGTGCAGGCGTACCGCCCCCGGTATTCACCACATTCGAAAGAAGCAGAGCCTGCTGCTATGTGTGGTATTAGGGCACCACTTCACAGCAGAACACACAATGAGCCCCTTCCATTCAATCACACTCCCAAAGTAACGTCACTAAATTGTAAATCACTGTAAACTTATAAAACACCTGAAGCGGAGACATTTTAAAACTATATTCTCAGCTATTTCAGCCTCCTGATCTCTTAGACCCGCCCCCTCGCCGAGCAAGCAACGCTGCGTACCTCAGTTGTTGCCGTTCCCCCGTGCGTCAGCTCAGTCCAGATTCCGCGCGCCCTACCTCCTTCCTTGCAGCTGGTATTCAGTGCATGACTAGTAAATGCTTATGCAGAAGACAAGGCGCGGGTCCTGCTGCTTCTCCTCCTACCCCGCTGCGGGTGGGGTTTAGTTAACTCTCCGAGAGGGGCTTTCAGTATGTCTTGACTCTGGAGTATGATACCTAGAGAGGAAAGGTATTTGTGAGTGTATGTTTGATGCGTCTGTGCAGGGTGGCTCGACTGAAGCCCTTTCAGGCTCAGCCCAACGGGCGTTGTACGCCTGGCAGTTGAGTACTACCGCTGAAACGTTATCTTGAATTGGAGCAGTCTGGGACTTCCTGGCTGAAACTCTTGTGTGTTTTTATGCAGTATGATACACCATGGATGAAGATCTACTTGCATGGGCGTCCGCAGGGGGGGGCAAAGGGGGCACTTGCCCCCCCCTGGACCGCTGGTGCAGGCCCAGTCAGGGCCGGCGCTAGGCATGGGCAGCTGGACCTCGCGGCTGTCTAACTAGAATGGGCCCCCCACGAGTCCATCATGCTTTTGAAATGGTGCCATTGTAGTTACAGGTGGGCAACCCCCTCCCTTTGTTTCGCAGATTTGGTGAACTGTGAAAGACACAAGGCGGGGTGGGGGGGTGAGGGGGGAGCCCTCTCCTGGGCCCGGCTGCCATGGGCTGAAATGGCAACATGACACCGCATCCCTCTGAGGTGCTGCAGACTGGGCAGGGCAGGGTTTGTGGCCGTGATTAGCTTTCCCTTTATCTCTTTCTTTTAGCTTAATCGCTGCATCTGCATGATAACAGCATTAGGCAGACACTTGAACTGGCGTGAGGTGTGAAGTGGGCCCTGCCCCTGCATGAATGAAACGCAGAGCATCCTGCAGGGCTCACAACAAAAAAACAGAGCAACCTCACATAACAATGGGCGCTGCTCACTTCCAAAGAAGGTAAAGGGAGAAGAGCAGAAAACGGAGAGAGAGAGGTGGTTATAGATTTTTTTTTAAATGTATTTAATACTTGTGCTCAATCATGTCGGAGGACGGTGATGAAGTAAAAAGTTTGCCCCCCCCTGGAAACATTTCTGCGGACGCCCATGTCTACTTGTTCTGTGCCTTTGAAGTAAGAAACATTTGCGAGGCAGCTCTTTTGTGTTTCTGTGCAGTGTTATCCATTACAATTGAAGAAGCTTTGTTGTATGTACAAAACCATGGATCACAGTCATCGTATGTGGGCAGTAGCACACATCACAGCTGAAGCTATATTGTATACCTTTGCATTATGATATATCACAAATGAAGCTCCATTACATATCTTTTCAATATAGTAAACATGAGACCTGAAGCTCTGTTGTGTACTTGGGGAATATTGTATTGTATTGTAAATTGCATTTTTATAGTGCTTGCTACCCCTGACGAGCCTTCAAAGTGCTTTTTCGTAGAGTAAAGTGCAAAGAGACTTGTCTGGCTACTCCCAGAGATGTATTCGCTAAGCCACCTCTTTCTCAAATTTGCTTGAGAATGCATCATTTGCCCACACTTTTTTTCCAAATTTTCTCGAACACCCCGTAGGTGGTTCAGCCTCGCTCGCTCACCACAGTGCAGTATTTACGCCCCACCACTTTCAAATGTCACCAGCCACCCCTGGACTGTTTACCGCCAGTGTTATCCCATATAGGTGCTTTTTCATGAATATTTGGACTTAAGTGTAATAAGCAATGTGCCCGTTGGCAGGATTTGTGCATAGCTGATAAAATTGGATTTTTGGGATTCTGGCAGCTAGTACCTGTACCATATAAAGCGCAAAGACCTGAGACTGAGGATAAGAGGTGTCGCTCTATATGAACCCATTGTTGAACATCAGAAATCCCCGGTAGCATATACGATAATTGAGAGATTTGCAATGCTAGAGTGTAGTGTTCAATCGATGGACGACTCATTCCTCCATAAGAGTGATAAGCTTTTAGTTTTGCTACAGCCAAGCGAGGTTTAGCCGAACCCCATATAAAGGCTTTTATCTTAGAGTCTATAAGTCGCCATGTGGACAAGGGAATGTGAAAAGGAAGTATACCTAGGGTATATAAAAAGCATGGGAGAGTGACCATTTTAACAGCTTGAACTCTACCCCACATGGAGGGATTCAAAATTTTCCATTTTTCAAAGTCACTCTGCATTTGGGTGATCAGAGGATTTAGGTTATCTGTTACCATACCCTCCATACCTTTGTTTACCAGAATCTCCAAATACTTAAGGCATGAGGGCTGCCAATGGAAAGGAAAACCATGTATAGCTGCTTTCGTAGTTCCATCAGATATAGGTAATGCTGTACTTTTGCCCCAATTTATTTTATAACCTGAAAAGGAGGAAAA
Source organism: Triturus cristatus (assembly GCF_964204655.1). Lineage (NCBI taxonomy): Eukaryota > Metazoa > Chordata > Amphibia > Caudata > Salamandridae > Triturus > Triturus cristatus. The sequence continues at coordinate 92,486,470 of NC_140589.1, read as the reverse complement.
GTTATCTATGATTTGAAGTAAAGATGGCAGAGAGCGAGAGAGATTGGTAAGGGTAAGCAGTATGCCATCAGCATATAAGTAAAGTTTGGACTCACCCGTTGGTAGGAGTATACCTTTGACTTCATCTGATTGGCGAATTGTAGCAGCCAGAGGTTCCATAGCTAAAAGGAAGAGGAGTGGGCATAAAGGGCATCCCTGGCGAGTTCCTCTTCATATTGGGAATGGGTCAGATAGAAAACCTCCACAGTTTACTTGAGCAGAGGGGTTATCATATAGTAGTCGCACTTTCGCTATAAACTGTTCCCCTAGTCCAAAACGTTCCAGTACTTTGAAAAGGTATTCCCACTCAATGCGGCCAAACGTTTTTCCAGCATCTAATGATAAAGCTATTGCATCTTGTGAAAGGCTTTTCGCAAACCATAGTGTATGGGCCAAAGTACATATATGATTCCTAGAGGAACGTCCTGGAACAAACCCTACTTGAGTTGGATGTATTGGGGAAGGTAATACTTTTCTGATATGGGAAGCTAAAATACTAGTAAATATTTTAATATCACAATTCAAACGAGAAATAGGGCGGTAACTGTCAAAAATCAAGGGGTCTTTCCCGGGTTTAGGGAGTACGGCAATTATTGCTTTGTTAGAGAGGGGACCCAGGGAGTTCTCACGATCCGCCTCTTGGAATGCAGCATGCAGAGAATCAATATTATTATGCCCGGCCCAAAGGTAGAATTCAGCTGGAAATCTATCTTCCCCGGGGGCCTTATGATATGGTAAGCTGGATATCGCATGTGAAATCTCTTCTTTATTGATCTCTCCCACAGGAAAAGCTCTACCCTCGTCAGAGAGACGGGGAAGATCCAACTCAGAGAGACAATTTGTCATCCTTTCTGAATCTATTTGTGCCCCTGGTGTGTAGAGAGATTGGTAAAAAGAGGCAAATTCATTCACTATGTCTTGTGGCCGGGTAAGTATACTACCTTGAGATGATTTAATTTAAGAGCTGGGACGACCATATCTGCTTCCCTCTGTCGTAACTGTGCCGATAGCAATCTGCCTGCCTTTACTCCTTGTTGATAATGTCTCCCCTTCATTCTTTAGATAGCAAATTCTGCTTTGGACGTAAAGAGGCTGTTTAATGCCATTCTGGCTTTTTCTAATGATTTATGATTTTGTAGGGTTGGTGCTGTTGTATATAAGCGAATATAAAACTGTATATCCTGTTCTAGCTCTTTTTCTCTTGCAACATTCCGTCTATTGGCTAATGCAGCCTCTCGCATTAGTTGACCTCTAATGCTAGCTTTAGCCACAATATTCTGCCCAAGGCCACAGAACCCTGATTTGTGGAAACGTAATCTTGAAAGTATGTTTTTAGTTGAGATTTACCCTCCGGAGATTTATGTCTCTGGATGTTCATGCACCAGGGTTTGCGTCCTGGTCTAGGTATTCCAACTTCCAGTGCTAAGGAGACAGTGGAATGATCAGACAATGCTGCCTCTAAAATGAAAGATTCTTGAATCAATTAGACCATTATTAGCAAAACCAAAAAGTAATCTTGGCTAGATAATGTACCGTGAGTAGGAGAAGAGAATGAATATTCTATATCAGATGGATGAGAAAGACACCAGTGATCAATGAATCTGTTGTCTGCCATTATATCATTCATTAGTGCTCTGTCTGCCATTGTTTTTGTCCAGACAGCCTGTTTTATCTAAAATTGGGTCTCTCACTATATTCCAATCACCACCTATGAGCTATTGTGAAGCACCTATTTCTGTTAGTAATCGATCCAGATGAAGGAGGAATGATTTTCTTGTCTGTTTTGGAGCATAGATTGATCCCACACAAATATAAGTGCCCCTATACGCAACTTGGTGAATACATAATGACCATCAGGGACCGTCCATGTCTTTAATATCGTGATTTGAAGGGATTTACAAATGAGGATTGCTACTCCACATTTGCGAATGGGGCCTGCATGTTTAGATTCCCCCTTTTGTGCACTGCTGTGGATCACCTTGCCCACTCAATCTCTACATATTTTTTTAGGTTCCAATGTGTCTAAGTGCGTTTCCTGAAGTAATTCCACATCTGCCCGTTTTGATTGGAGATAGTAGAGCACTTTTTTCCTGTTAATCTAGTGTGTGACACCATGTACATTCCATGTTAACACACATAAGGGGTGGGTGCTTGTCATGTTGGAAATATCCAAGGAAAATAAATAGAGACAAATGGATTCGGGCAAACTTTAAAAGCAGGTTTGCAATTCTTCAGAGGTAAGCAGGATACTCTGAAAAGAGCAAATAAAAGGATTAGGAAAGCTAAGGGGGGGGGGAGATAGCAAAAGGGTCCCTGGCTCTCAACAAAGATATTAACAAGCAATTAAATAAAAAGTATCTGAAGAATTAGGATAATAAGGGCACCATTAGGATGCGCCTGCCATCCTATCATAGAACGGGACCGCCCGCCATTGGTGCGGGGTCCCATTGGTAACATTAGGATGCTCCCGCCACACTGGCGGGCACATCCTGCATACTAGACCTTGCAGCGGGCGGTGCTCTCAGCACCACCCGCCGCAATGCCAAGAAGGCATGTTGTGCTGTTTCATGCACAACGTGGCAGGCACCGCGTGGTGCCTGTCATGTTGTGCATGGAACTGCCCCCATGTGCACCCCCCACCAACCAGAATCCCTGGGGGCCCGCTATGTGCCCCAGTGGCAAGAACCGCCTGCCTTTCCGTGGCAGCAACGCCGCCACGGAAAGGCATATCCCCGCACATATGCTAATATGGATGGCGGTGTCTCTCAGACACCACCACCATGTTAACAGCCTACCGGCGGAAAACCGGCGGACGGTCTTTCTATCCGCCGAGGTCCCCCCGCCATGGTAATGTGGCAGGGGGAAATTGCTATGCGGGCGGTGGTTTTTGGCGGGCGGATCGCCACCGCCATATGGGCATCCTAATGACCCTCTAAGTTTGGAAATGTGATTGCAATGGAATGCGAATAGAACACGTAGATTGCTGTATAACAATTTAAGAACTAAGAATACTAAACTGTAAACTGCGGGTCTAGTTCCCTTAGGGCACCACCGCAGAGAGGAGCCCCGACAAAAGGATAACAAATACAGCAAATCCGAAAAAACATATATCTTTCTGTGATGTAAAAATGAAAAATATGATAATGCATCAGACCAATTAGAAAACATGAAACATAATCACATATATAGTATAAGGGGGGAGATTAGGCAAACTATATTGGGTTTGTTATTTTTGCAAACATTTTAAATGTTAATTGTGAAATTGGTATTTATTATGTATAGATATATATAGACTAAAAATTAGCTGAATAAATATGTTAAATAGAATACATTAAGGAATAAAAGTAATAATTAAGTAGAGTTATATAATAAGACATAATATAACATCCTATAATATAATATAATGTAATACATTAAGGATAATACTCAGTTGCACAGAAATTGAGTAACCTCTAGTAGCATATCCTGAAACTCAATATTCAACTCTAATCTGATGTTAAGAGTGTAAGTTATTGACACAGTACTTAACTTATAGGAGTGACATGAATCGTGGTTATCAACTTTATTTTTGTATGCTACTGTTGTCAATCCGCATCCAAGGTGGACTTAAGAGGAGAGCGGGATTTGTCTCCATGCTGCTCTTGTGTAGATGCAGAGACAGTATGTAGCGCTGAAGATTTGTCATCCTGGGCACGAACAGATTTTTCAGGGTCTCTTCCTCTGTGTCGTGGATTGCTAATGTTACGTCGTTTGTTGTCTGGTGCTTGTTGTGAGAGAGTCAGACTTGTATGAGCTTGATCAATTGAAGAACATTGTGTGTCCATATCTTGTATTTTCACGTGATCCAGGAATTGTTACAGATCCACCGGATCATAAAAATCTTTAGAGTCACCATTCTTGGTAATGCAAAAGCAGACTGGTTCAATTAAGCCATATTTGATGTCCATTTGTCGTAGTTGAGGTCTGATAGAGAGGAATGCTTTACGTGGTTACTTAGTCGCTGCCAAATGGATGACATGTCCATCATATGAGAATGAGCCTTGCGAGCGTGCTGCAGTTAGTAGCTGTCTTGCTTGCTCATTCCTTAAGAAACAAGTAATGAGTGTCCTCGGTCGGGCTGTATGGTCCTTTCGTGGAGGGCCAATACGATGTGCTCTCTGTATTTCTAATGGAGGATCAAAAGTAATGTAGACTAATTTCGGAAGGATGTCACATAGAAACATTCTAGCATTTTGACCTTCGATGTTCTCTGGAAATCCAAAGAAGGGACAGTTATCCCTTCTGCTACGGTCTTCCAAGTCAACTAACTTGCTGCAAAGGAATACTAGTTCTTGATCCTTGCTTTGCACTAAATCAAGATGACTCTCCATCGCTGTTAGTCGTAGATCAATCCTTCAGTTTTCGTATGAAATCCCACAATTTCTGCCCTGATCGATTTGGCCTCTGCTGCCAAGGATGATATATTATCATCCATATCTTCCAGACGTCGACTGACAGTTGAAATTTCCTGTAGAATGCGAATCATTGTGTCATCTTGTGTGTAGGTAGTATTGCTTTTCATGGACATGCTGCTTGACTGCTTAAGAACTTCAGCAAAGAGGGATGGTGTAGAGGGTTTACTCCCGTGTTTATTGTTTGACATTCGACCTTGACCCCAAGTCAAAACCCCACAGTAATATAAAAGCGATAGCTGGTGATTTGCACTGTTTTTAATCAGCTACACTAAATTGTATTTCCTATTGACAAACTCCTTCGCTGTCCTGCTAAAGTTGACAGATTTACATATAAGGTTACTTTCTGTTGCAGGTATATGGGCAATCAAAGTTTATTCCTGTTATAATTTATAGTGACACCGCCTCACTTTCCACTCATACAAAGACTGGCGGGTTTGGTTATGGGCACTTCACTTTGCCAGATTGTCAAAGGTAGATAACAAAACTGTATGTATGATTTAATCCACCACGCTGCTACTCCAAGATAGTGTCTTGGAAAGTAGTAAACCCAACAATGATCTAACAATGCCAAGAAAGTGAGTAGCAAGTACAAATACAATTGAACAAAGCAGATATATGTAAAAATTAACTTTTCATTTCTATCCTTCCAAATTGACCTCAACTGCTGAGTTTATTTTCTTAAAACCCTGAATAGTGTAAGATAATTCTCAGGAAAACCGGCGTTCTTGCTGACAGGAATTGAAATTAATTATTAATTCCAGCCATCCCATTCTATTGAAAATCCTTCCGGGCTAATTGCATGAGTTACAGAGGCCAATTGACTTGAAAAACTTGGCATTGAATAGTAATTGTTAGATTTGACTGAAGTCTGCCCGCAATCCTAATGGTTCCTGTAGTGTCTAAAAATGCTCTTGTGTGTATTGACCAGGTTTTCAAAGGTAGAATCATATTAGGGATTCTGGTGATGGTATTGGTACTTTTGTAAAATCTCATATAATTTATTTATTACACATATTCTACATGTTTTTCTAGTCCTGAGGAAGACTAGGCGAGAGAGTCTTGCATTACACTTTTTGGCAAGAGGTTTCTATGAATTAAAGGAAATAGAGAACAGACCTTAAATACTCCATGCAAGACCTAACATGTGTTCCTCAATCATGCTCAAAGTGATTAACTAATGACTTTTAGCATTTTCCCTTGTACTGAAAGGGTGTTTGAGTGGCTGCCCTTCCTACTAGTTGAGCACACTGAGGTCACTTGATACTTATGAAGCAAGAATTGTTCAATACTGTTGTGCCGACACTGACTCTGGCCACCTGAAACCTGAGTTGTATATTGTTGAGGATGGACAATGTTTCTGCTGTGCGATATATCAACAAACTCAGAAGCACGAGGTCTCGGATGCTATCCAAGATAGCAAAGGAATTCTGGCAGTACTGCCTTCAACATCACATCTCTGTGTTGGGAAAAAGCATTCCTGGAAGGCGGGATGTGATAGCAGATCTCAACTCCACATATCTTCTAGAATACAACAATTGGAGGCTCTATCCTGAAATATTTCACTGGTTGAACCACCTGTGTGGCCCTTTTAGCCTCCAGACTCAACGTTTAACTGGAGACGTTTTTCAGTTGGAGGCTCAACCCATTAGCATTTGCCATAGATGCATTTCTGCAGGATTGGTTTGGGGAACTGCAATATGCATTTTCATGATGATACCCAGGATGATGGGCAGGTTGCAAGGCAAGCACACAACTGATTCTGGTGACTCCGCTCTGAAGAGTGCAGACTTAGTTTCCGTTACTTCTGTAATTGTCATACGATTCTCCGCTGATGCTGCCTCTTTGGTCATACCTGCTACAGGATCTATTATCGCATCCACTTCCCCTGGTGCAAACAGGGAGCCTGTCTTTCATAGCATGACGGATTTCAGGACTCGCTGCCAAAATTTCTGGACTTTCGCAACAAGCTCTCTCTATATCAGACAGGCTTGGGCGGACAGCACTTGTAATCAATATGCTTTGGCCCAGGGAAGATAGGTTCACTGGTGTGATGCACAGTGTGTGGCTCCCTTTGAAGCAGGACTGTCTTTTGCCATAATTTTATTGTCTGAGCTAGAGGCCAGTAGTTTAGCTGGTAGGACATTAAATAATCTCTATTCTACCATATCATCGGGACATTTCCTGGTGGATGGCAGACCGCTAGAAGAGCACCCCATGGTCTGTAAGATCATGGGAGGCATCTGATTTTCTAACCTTCCCTTGCCTCAATATTCCAGCTTATGGGATGTGAGTGTAGTCTTGAAATGTTTGGAGCAATGGCCAGATAATGAGGGACTGACAAGGGAACAATTATCAGCTAAGTTGACCATGCTAGTGTGTTTAATTTCATGTAGACGTATGTCCGACGTCAAAGCTCTGGATTTAACAGGTATAGTGTTTTCACCGGATGGGGTGACTTTTCATATTTTCAAGCATACTAAATGTAATTCCAGAGTGACTTCATATAAAACATTTCCGGATGATAAGCAATTGGGTGTAGTTCAATGCCTAAAGGTTTACGAAAATGAGACTAGACTGCTGCGTCAAGACGCTGAAGTCGTCCTGAGGCGCGAGCGGGGATAGACGTTGTTAAAGGTAACGCTGGATATTGCCTTGGTTTGGAATTGTTTTTACTGCTTTTAATGTGATAAAATCAAAGAACTGTAATCGGCGATTGTAGCGCTTACCTCTTTTGCTCATTTGCACACTAGTTCCTTCCCTGGGACCGCTGCTTAACGCGGGCGCCATCTTAGGAGGAGAGAGGTCAGCGGACCAGTCTTTTTTCGGTTCCCCTGACTCTATAATTAGGAAGCTGGCACGAGCGCGCTTCCTGAAGTCGTCCTGAGGCGTGAGCCGAGATAGACGTTGTTAAAGGTAACGCTGGATATTGCCTTGGTTTGGAATTGTTTTTACTGCTTTTAATGTGATCAAATCAAAGAACTGTAATCGGCGATTGTAGCGCTTACCTCTTTTGCTCATTTGCACACTAGTTCCTTCCCTGGGACCTCTGCTTAACGTGGGCGCCATCTTAGGAGGAGATAGGTCAGCGGACCAGTCTTTTTTCGGTTCCCCATACTCTATAATTAGGAAGCTGGCACGAGCGCGCTTCCTGAAGTCGTCCTGAGGCGTGAGCCGGGATAGACGTTGTTAAAGGTAACGCTGGATATTGCCTTGGTTTGGAATTGTTTTTACTGCTTTTAATGTGATAAAATGAAAAGAACTGTAATCGGTGATTGTAGCGCTTACCTCTTTTGCTCATTTGCACACTAGTTCCTTCCCTGGGACCGCTGCTTAACGCGGGCACCATCTTAGGAGGAGATAGGTCAGCGGGCCACTCTTTTTTCTGTTCCCCTGACTCTATAATTAGGAGGATGGCGCGAGCGCACCGCTGGCGCGCCGAAGGCGCGCCTAAGGCAAGCCCGTCTGCGCCCGTCCGCGCCAAGGTCGCGCCCAGCGCCAAGCCCCCTGTCCATTATGATATAGAAACTCATAACGAGATTTCTTACTCCAGCAAGACCCTGCACAACCTCAGGCCCCACTTTCATCCGAACTGCCTATGATTGCAGCCCACTCAGTGGTCCCCACACTCCTCGCTGACATGTCCAGGTTGCGGTATCATTTTGCCTGTACTAACCCTTTTTCCTAATAAGACTATTACCAACCCCAGCAGTTATAAAAGAAAAAAATCTCTGCTCAACCAAACATGGAAATGCATCCTGTTAAACGCACGTTCTTTAGTCAAAACAGCCTTGAGTGCCATACATTTATTGTAGACGAAGAAATGAATATTGCTTTCATCACAGAATCCTGGACAGATGACTCATAAGGTCCTGACATGGTTAATGCTACCCCTCCTGACTATTTGTGCTACACACTAAATAGACCAAACAGGAAGGCGGGAGTCCTTGCTGTTATATACCACAACTCCATCAGGGTGTCCTTTAACCCTCTGGCTAACTCAGAATGCGAAGCATTAGAGTTTTGCATCTATCTCTCTCATCATTTCACCTTCAAAGGTACCCTCCTCTATAGAGCACCGGGCCCTCGATGCCAATTCATCAAGCAGGCAGACAATTTACTGTCTAACGCCCTTAGTTCAGAAACCTATACAATCCTTGGAGATTTTAATTTTCATTTAGAAAATCTCTCCGATCATGAGACTTCCAACCTGCAAGACTTTCTGAGAAAAGTTGGTCTTGAACAAGTGGTAATCGGCGCCATACACACAGCCGGACACACACTTGATGGCATTTTTACTAACGTATCACAATTGCACTTTACGGACACGCGCCCAGTAGTTTGGTCAGATCACATGGCGGTAGGCTTTGTACTCTCCACTCCCAACCGTCGCTCTCATAGCCAAGGAGAAAAAATGCTCATTACCAATAGAGCCTGGAATAAGATTCATGATAAAGAACTGCAGGAATTGCTAACAGCAACTACTCCCTCTCTCTCCACAGATGTGGAAGAGGCTGCCCAGTCATACACTTCATGGCTGGAGGCAGCAGGCAATAAACTTGCACCAAAAAAACGCTTCCGCCCTAATAGGGCCCGTCCATCGTCCCCCTGGTATTCGCAGGAACTAAGAGACCAAAAATTGGTCTGCAAACATCTGGAGAGTAATTGGAGAAAGAATTATACGAATAGCGATAAGAACGAATATAAACTCAGCTTAGCACACTATAAACAGCTTCTTCTTAAAGCCAAACAAGAGTTTTTTACTAATCGAATTAACCTTTCAAAAAACTCAAGCAAAGAACTATTCAGAACAGTCACCTCGTTAGCCTATCCTTCTACCCCAGCTGTTCTAGCAAATCAAGAGCTATGCGACAACATTGCTCAATTCTTCCAGCTTAAAGTGGAATTAAATTTCTCTAACTTCAACAATGCAACAGCTAAATCTACCATCCCTCACTCTGATGCTAAGCAATCAGGACAGGACCCAAAGATACATCTTGATAGGTTTGCCGCTACTACACCCATAGAAATATCAAAGCATATAATGGTAACTAAATCTGGCTCTCCCTATGACCCCTGTCCAATCACCATTATTAAATTAGCTTTGAAACCAGTAGCTCAGGTCCTTTCCTCTCTCGTAAACTCGATGTTCTTAGTTGGCTACTTTCCCAAAATCTGGAAAAGTGCATCTATCCTGCCACTATTGAAAAAACCCACTCTAGACCCTAAAGATCCGAACCACTTCAGGCCAATCTCTAGACTTCCTCTCCCGGCGAAAATAGCAGAAAAACTTATGAACTTACAACTCAGTAGGTTTCTGCTAGATACACAGGCACTGGACCCTTCTCAATTCGGATTCAGAGCCGGGCATAGTACTGAGTCAGCCCTAATCAAATCAACGGAAGAGATTAGGTCCTCATTAGATCTAGGAGTTAAAGCTGTGATGATCATGCTGGATCTCTCCGCGGCCTTCGACACGGTCCACCATATTCTTTTGATGGGCCATCTGCAGGAGATTGGAATTCATGGTACCGCCTGGGATCTCCTTGAATCCTTTCTCTCCAATAGGACCCAACCAGTTGCTCTAGGGGATTTCTCTTCCGAACCGTTCTCCCTGCCCTGTGGAGTCCCTCAGGGCTCCTCCCTGAGCCCCACTCTTTTCAATATTTATGTATCATCTCTGGCTCCACTTATTGAATCATACGGCTTTTCACTTACCTCCTACGCGGATGACACCCAAATCGTGGTGTCATTAATGCCAGGGTCCTTGGGGCGAACAGCATCACGCCTCCAAGAGTGTATGTCTGCAGTGGGAAGTTGGATGGACCAGAATTGCCTCAGATTAAACTCAGGCAAAACGGAGGTGGTACTTTTCGGTAACGACCCCTGCTTCTGGACCCCGGCATGGTGGCCGGACTCTCTTGGCCTCCTGCCCACCCCCAAGAAAAAAAGCTAAACATCTGTGTGTTTGGGTGGACTGCCAACTCAGCTTTAAAGACCAGATTAATGCGGTTGTCTCCTCCACCTCCTTTACGCTCAGAGCATGCAGAAAAATAATGCCTTACCTCCCTAAAGATAGTATTCAAACTGTCATCACCACCTTAGCCCTGTCCAAATTGGACAACTGTAACAGGCTCTACCTCACGCTGCAAGAAGGACTCATGCATAAACTGCAGATCCTCCAGAATACAGCAGCCCGGCTGATTAATAATATTCCTAAATATGCATCTATCTCAGCTGAGCTGACGAAGCTTCATTGGCTGCCTGTTAGGAAGAGGACTCAATTTAAGGCTCTATGCCTGGTCCACAAGGCATTACATGGAGTAGGCCCCGAGTTTCTTAAGGAACAATTCTCCTGGTACCTGCCGAAAAGAGCATTACGCTCGTCAGAGGCTAAGTTTATCTCGGTACCCAGAGCCCACCAGGCTAGCTGGGGAGGAAAAAGTTTTGTTGTATGCGCAGCTAAGACCTGGAATGGTATGCCGCTGCACCTGAGATCCACAACTAATCTTCTCTCCTTTAGGAAGGCCTTGAAAACCTGGCTTTTCTCTGTCTGATCTTTTTATTCGTTTCCTTCACGGCCTCCTCATGACTTCACATAGCGCCAGGACACCCTTGGGTAACAGCGCGCTCTACAAATAAAAATACCATAACATAACATAACATAACAGCAGGCGTCAGGTGTTAATTTTCTTGCAAATACATTTTAAGCCAGTTACTTCTGCCACTTTGGATAAGTTGGTCCGATTGTTGATGGCAGAAGTTGGTATTGATGTTTCTCAGTTTGGAGTGCACTGCAATGGCTTCAGAAGCTTTCGTACTGGGTTCTGCATTGGAGGACATCATGAAAGCAGCAGATTGGGACGCAGAATCTACTGTCAAGAATTTCTATTATAAACTAATGTCAAGTCAAGTCAAAGAAACTTTATTCGGATTCTTAACAATCCATAAAAGCACAAAAAGACATACAATTATACAATAAAATGCTGTTTTATACATGAGGGTAGTCCATATAAATTTTAACACATTGTTAGCCGGGCACGAACCACAGTTTTTAAGAAAGAGCTCACACGGAACACGAGTTCATGGTCTTCCAGGGACAAAATCATTAAAAATGCAACATCCAGGCTAATTGGTTTTAATTTTTTAAAATACGGAATTAAAAACCATTTAATATACTTCATATAAAATTTACAAAAGAATAAAAATTGTAAAATTGTTTGCCTACTCTGAAAGTCACAAGGGCATGGCTCAGCACATTGGTCGTTAAAGTTCCATAAAGGGAAACTAAGTGCATATTTAATAGTGCCTGCCCTAAGACGGAATAAAAGGCCACGCTCCCAGTGGCTCAATGGGAGAGTTAGATAACTGGGTGTGGGAAAAATTGAAAGATTACGGGCTAAGTATCTGGAAACACTAGATTTCGAAGACTCCCTCGCTTCCCTTTCAGCATTAAATGACATATAAAGTGCTTCTTTAAGTTCACATTTAGTGGGAAGCACGCTACTGGTAGGTTTTAGGAAAATGTTTTCAAGGTTCACGCTGCGAAATACGCTCAGCACCCCTGATAACCAGGGGATAGCCGTGCCCCTGTCGCAGCGTAAACAGTCCTCAATGATGTCCCTAGTCAATTTGGCAGCAGGATTTTTCCAAATCGCCAGCCAAAAGAGGGCTGGACGAGCGCGAATAAAATCCCCTATAAAATGCAGCCCCAATTCCCTATGACATATAAAATGTGGTGAAGTAATAGGAACACAGAGAAGCTTCCTACAAAATCTATATTCCTCAGCTATTATATCAGAACATCTGGCAATACCCCAGACCTCGGCACCGTATGTGGCAACCGGGACGCATTGAGTTTTGTATATTTTTAGAATAGCAGGCAATGCCCCGGTCAATTTTGGGCGGGGAAGGCTCAAAATGGAATTAATGGACTTTGAGAACTTGCTCCTGGCGTGGGCAATATGCCCACTCCAGGAGTTATTCGCAGCAAAGACCACACCCAAATACGGGAAACTGGTAGTTGACCCCAGTCTCTCTGTCCCCACACCAATACTGCCAATATGGCGCCTCTTCGGGCCACAAGACATTACAAAAGACTTTTAAAAATTAGTCTTCAAGTCTAGGGAATCCATATGTGCAACAAAACCATTCACTAAAGTGCGTAGTGCATTTGGGGTGCGGCCCATGAGGACCGCATCGTCTGCGTATAGCAGAGCGGGGAGATAATTACCTTTTATTGTCGGGACATCACCAGTTAGGGAAGTCAGGTATTTATGTAGGCCGTTAATATAAATTATAAATAGAAGAGGGGCTAAGACACACCCCTGTCTAACCCCTCTATTAACTCTAACCAACTCTGAAACCTCGCCCCCAAGACCGATCCGGACGCAGGCCTTCAAATCTCTATGCAGATATGCCAAAAAGTGAACCAAGGATTCGTCCAGACCATAATCCAATAAAGCCCTCCAAAGCAATGACCTATTAACGAGGTCAAAAGCAGTGGATAGGTCCATAAAGGCCAGGTAAATCGGGCATTTACGTGCAACAGTGTATTTACTCAAAATAAGATTAAAATTAAGGCACTGTTCTGCGGTTCCGACCTTATTACGGAAACCCAACTGGCAACTCTCTAAAATATGATTGTCCTTGGCCCATGCTAGGATTTTATTATACAATACTCTCCCTAAGATCTTTAGGGTATTATCGATAAGGGAGATAGGCCTATAGCATGACGGTTGGGAGCGGTCGCCCTTCTTAAAAATAGGCACTATTATACTAGATGACCAAGTTGGTGGTGGTGGAGAAGTAAAAGTTAAGTTTTTAAAAACGTTCAACAAGAGTGGGGCCCATAAATCAGGGTGGGCCTTGATGATGTCAATTGGGAGGCCATCGGAGCCAGGGGCTTTATTCCCCGCGCTCTGTGCGATGGCCTCTTCCACCTCAGATAATGCTATGACAACCCATGGAGGATGGTTGAATATAGGGGTAGCCGCCACTGAGGATGGGACCGCATAAATCTTAGAAAAGTGGTCCACCCATACAGCTCCAGGGATGGTACAATACATTGGGGTCGCGAGCTGGCCTGAACTGCGCAGATCTTTGACCGCGGCCCAGAAGGTGTCCCCCCTACCACGGGCGGCAGTTTGCGCTAGCACCTCCCAGCGCTCCTCGAGAATCTCCTCCTTCCTTCTACTAATAGCCAATTTGTATCGAGTCCTAGCGTTTTTTACGTCAGACAGATTCCTCGGGCTAGCAGATAAGGCTAGTCGCAAATCACGGTTGGCCAGGGAACACTCATGATCAAACCATCCCTGGTCAACCGTGGCCGTGCGCAACGGAGCCATAAGCTGAGCTCGAAGAGCTGAGCAAATCTTAACAAAGTCATCTACTACCCCGCGATTCGGGCTTAGGTCGGACAGACATGAGAAGAAAAGGGGGAGATTGTCTCTGACCAGGGTCTGGTCGGTCGTCCTGACATTAATACCCCTCCATTTTAATCTAAGGTTATTTGAACTAATGGAGAGGTTCCTAGCACCGCATTCCTGATTGTATACTGGTCGGTGGATTGTCTTTAAACAAATCTTGATAGGATTGTGATCCCCTTGGGACAACTAATGTTTAATGTGGCTTTTGTTGTAGTGGGACAGTTTTAAACAAGTATATTCTGAGTCTCCAGTCCTCAGTTTTGTTATAGAATAACAAATGTTCTCACTAATGCATCAGGACTTTTCAATTGACAACCCATGGAGGATGGTTGAACATAGAGGTAGCCGCCACTGAGGATGGGACCGCATAAATCTTAGAAAAGTGGTCCACCCATGCAGCTCCAGGGATGGTACAATCCATTGGGGTCGCGAGCTGGCCTGAACTGCGCAGATCTTTGACCGCGGTCCAGAAGGTGTCCCCCCTACCACGGGCGGCAGTTTGCGCTAGCACCTCCCAGCGCTCCTCGAGAATCTCCTCCTTCCTTCTACTAATAGCCAATTTGTATCGAGTCCTAGCGTTTTTTACGTCAGACAGATTCCTCGGGCTAGCAGATAAGGCTAGTCGCAAATCACGGTTGGCCAGGGAACACTCATGATCAAACCATCCCTGGTCAACCGTGGCCATGCGCAACGGAGCCATAAGCTGAGCTCGAAGAGCTGAGCAAATCTTAACAAAGTCATCTACTACCCCGGGATTCGGGCTTAGGTCGGACAGACATGAGAAGAAAAGGGGGAGATTGTCTCTGACCAGGGTCTGGGCGGTCGTCCTGACATTAATACCCCTCCATTTTAATCTAAGGTTATTTGAACTAATGGAGAGGTTCCTAGCACCGCATTCCTTATTGTATACTGGTCGGTGGATTGTCTTTAAACAAATCTTGATAGGATTGTGATCCCCTTGGGACAACTAATGTTTAATGTGGCTTTTGTTGTAGTGGGACAGCTTTAAACAAGTATATTCTGAGTCTCCAGTCCTCAGTTTTGTTATAGAATAACAAATGTTCTCACTAATGCATCAGGACTTTTCAATTCTATTAAGGGCACAGAGGCAAGTATTAACCCACCCATTCTGATTGAGGGCATGCATGTTATGCTCATATTATGTTTTGCTTGTATACAGTTTCCGTCATGCCCGCCCAGTGCTCTGTAGTGATGTATATATCTTAAAAGTTAGAAGCATTGTTACATCATCCCGGGGCAGAGCACAAACATGAGAGAGTAGGTTAGTTATCGAGACATTGTGACGAAGGTCTTTGTTAGTGGCATCTGATATCCAGAAGCGGATTGAGAAGTCGAAATAAGCTGGTCGAAGTGTGTTCTAGATGGATTGTACAACCCTGTTGGTTTGAGACTGGTGCTGTCCAGTTAAAGTTGTGTTGGAGAACTGTTATTACAAACAGGCTTCCGAATGCACAGAAAGAGGCTAGAAGATTGTGTCTTTCTAATCATTGGTGGATATTATGATGACTCATTCTCATGTTTATGGGAAATGTAGTTTTGTTTTACTTTTCACTTATTGGTTGCTGTTGGGTTGCAATAAAGCAATGAGTAACATAATCCTCACCTAGGTGTCCTTAATAAAATTGAAAATCCTTGACGCGTAAGCAAGAATTATTTTTATCGATTGTGACGTACTGGCTACATTCATTATGTATGTCACTGTGGGATGGCTGGGCAGTGAGACTTCTGTGCAATGGAGTAGTGACTCAAAGCAAACTATGCTGGGAACCCGGGTACATGCCATGTTGTGGTTTCGAGCAGCTGAAGGGTCCCAGCCACTGCGGATGCACGCACTCTTACTTCAGTGTGAAGTGCTGTTATTATCAGCAGTTTTCAGAAGAAAAGGAATGTTTGATGGGGTAAATTTGTATTACTAAACGGTGGAAGGTATTTGGGAATGGAGGGCCAGATGTACAAAGATTAGGAGTTGCGATTGTTTGCGAATCGCAATTAGGAAATAGCTATTCCTAATGTATGAAACTCATTGCGTTTCATTTAGTGATTCGTAGTGGGTCACAAATAGGCCTACCTCAGGAATATTAATAAAGTAGGTCGCAATTTGTGACCTACTACAATTTGCTGCCATCACAGTGATGGTGGCCTGCTGGGGTCAGCAGACCAGCATTTCTGTGACTGCTTTTAAAAAAAGTTTTTTTTTTTTTTTTAATGCAGCATGTTTTCCATAAAGGAAAACTGGAGGTGTTTAAAAAAAAAAATGAAATGTTTGTTTCATTTATTAAGAGTAGGCAGTGGTCCCTTGGAAAATTGCCTGCTCTTAACTATTTTTTCAACCATTCCCAAAGGGTAAGAGGTCCTTCTAGGTTGTGAATGGGTATATCACCAACTTTGAGCTGGCGGTAAAGCACGAATGTTTTGCGACCACATTTCGGTCGCAAAGCATTCTTACACACTAATGCGAATCTGAATTTGGAAGGGACGCTCTAAAAACTCCACTCCCAAATACCGATTAGCAACCCCAAATTATAATTCGGTAGCAGGTTACCAAATCGCAATTTGAGGTTTGTACATTTGGATATGCCTTTATGCAGTTACAGATGGCCCGATTCTGCAAATTGGGCCGTTTGCAACCTCAAAAAGGATTTGTGTATCTAGCCCTAACGCCTATGTTTACAGAAAATATCATGTTTGTGGACAAAATTTGTGTTGTTCCCAAATATATTTAAAGGCACTACATGAGCGGAAATTCATCCTGAGCTGGAGGATTCATTCCCCAAGGTATGTTTTTGGTACAAAGTGGTTTTGTTGCTTTCACTTCATTAATCATGTATAGGAACTAAATCTCTGTTGGCAATACTTATTATGACATTATCAGTACTCCTGACTGAGGCCTGAGCCTCTAAGAATGAATAAACTGATACTTCTGAGCCTTCGAGGGTTCCTCTGTGACCTGTGTGCTAGATGTGCTGTAAGAGCCTGTCAAAGCTGTCCAAACTTCTCAAGCGCACTGGACTTGCAAGAAACATCAGAGCTGGCTGGAATACCTGCTCATGGGCAGTACATTTTGAGACTTCATACCTGCGTTTTGGCACACACCAGACCTACACACAAAAATATCTAACAAACCAGAATACATTTCTCTTTAACAACAAATTATGACAATTGCAAATTGTACTCCCAATCCTTGTAATTTTCTTTGTACAAAAACCTGGACATATGTGTGCAACATACATTGTTAGATTTAAAAATAATTAATACCATATACTTTTAATGGGACAGTATGCATACTTTCTAGCAGGCAGGTGTTCGGGCTTAATGCATATAATAGAGTAAAATATGATTTTTAGTTGCCCTCGGAAAACGTGCTTTTGCTTTAAATGACTGAAACCCGTAGACCTAGTTTAAACACAAAAGATGCCTAAATAAGCAAAAAGGAGACACGCTGAAAAAAACGTCTTTTAATATGAATGTAAATAACTATATACATACAGTTCTTTTTAGATGGATGTACATATGTGATCAGGCAAAATGCCCAGTGCAAAAGAACCAATAGCTGAAGAGGGCTAACCCACTGCCCCAGGATGTAGGCTGCCTACAAGCATGAGGCCGCGTCATGCTTGTAGGCAGCATGCACTGCAGCAGGCAGCCTGAAAGTTGACTCACTCCAGGTTCAGTCATTAGTCCCTCAAGCATGGCTAGTGCCTCCTGTCCCTGAGTAGGTAAGCAGGGATTCCACAGGGAAGCACCTGGAGGGTGGAAAAAAACATTGGGAATACCAACTTCCTAATTTATTTTTATTAACAATTTTATTAGAGTTAGAGCACAGAGTCATCATTGCAGTATCACATTACAGTCCAATTTTCGTGCGCCATAGTACCTCAATATACATAGACTACATATATTTAAAGATTTGGAAGGTCACTGTTTCGATTTCTTCTCATCGCCGTATCTTCTGTTGGAGAGGTACAGATCTCCCCTAAATGCATTCCACCCACCCCATTTCCTGTCCCACTTCTTAGGGCAGCCCCACTGCTTGTAGACCTCCTTCTCTGCAATCATGCATCGATCCGTCCCTGCCACCCAGCCCACCATTAATGGCCGTGTGTTGGATCCCCAGTGCATTGCTATAGCTCGCTTCACCAGCAGGTACCCCAGTGCCACCCACTGTTGCTCAAAGTCTGTCAGGTCGGTGGCATCCCATATATTCAGAATCCCCCTTCGCGGTGATAATTGAAGGTGTTTACCCAGTGTGTCTCCCATTTTTTGGGTTGCGCTGCGCCACAGAGGACATATAATGGGACAGTCACACAGGACGTGGTAAAAAGTACTTTCTTGGCCGCATCCTCTAAGGCAGCAGTCACCAATCTGTGGGGCGCGGAGTCCTGGGAAGGGGTCGCGCATTTCCAGGCCAAATTTCTGGCTGTAATGCAAAATGTGCTTTTCCTTTTGGACAAAGGCTGGGGCCCTACATTCAGATCGTTAAAATGCTTCAGATGAAGTGAATTGACTCTCATATGCTGTAAAACAAAGAGGCCTGGTAAAACAATCCTTCATGCAAGTGTTCATGCCAGGGTGCCTGCTTGCCTGAATGATATGCAAATGTGCGCTAGGAGTTAACCTTCAAATGTAAAGGGTGCTTGGGAGTGGTTCTGGCTTTAATTGCTTGGATCACTCCAAGCATTGTGATGGCAAAGATGTGTTTTTTTGCATGGTGGTGCAGAGTTAACAACTAGGCTGTGAAGTGCATGTTTTTAACCATAACTGCATTTACACAGTGCTTAGTACCATTGGGGGAGTGTTGAAGGGACAGGTATGAAAAAAAGAAAAAAAACACTACTTATGGTTTTCTATTACTCAAATCTACATTTTGTAAGCTCCATTTCATTTTAGAAACTATTTGCACAGTTTGTTGCAGTCTATATAATAATGTGTGTAATGCAAGTATAAAATAACGACTTACACATTCACTGTGTTTCTGTCACAGGCTGTGACCTCATAGCACTAAAACTACACAAGTCCCTATTCTCCACTGCGCCAACCAAATTGAATTGTGTCTCTCTGGTTACACACAGACCTCTGCAGTGCATGCAATGATAGAGGTTTCAAAATGCACTGAGTGCATTTCCCATTGAGTGCATTTATTTTTCATTTAAGCTACCCATTATTTTATATAAAGATACCTGATAGTGAAAGACCTAAAAAACTAACAAAATATTTTGGGGCTGATTTATGGAAGGCTTGCACTGCTGGAGCGCAACTTTTTTTTAAGCTTTGGCAGCACAAACGTCTCTATCATATCTATGAGGCGACGAAAAGCGTGGCTTTGTAAGGCCTCATAGATATGGAGTAAGACAAAACAGCGCAAGTCGCTGTGTTGTCTTACACTATGTCAAGTAGGCACCCCGTAGGCATTGCAGTGGGTGTTCTCAAGCAACCCCCATGGATTAGGACGCTGCCCCAGATTTGTAAAACCATTTAAACCTGGGGCAGCGCCAAAACCTTATGCCTCCCCACAGCTGGCGTGACGAGGAGAAATGTTTTCATTTCTCCTTGTTTTTCGTCTTTCTATGTGTGCTTCATTCTGCAGCACACGTAGAAAGAGGAAAACCCCTCTCAGGATTCTTCTTTTTTTTGGAGAAAGGTGCCCCTTCCTGCACAAAAACAATCCTGCCTATGTTGGCGTTCGGCAGCAATTTGTGTGCCAACGCAGGGGGAAAGGACAGGAATGCACCATATTTGATAAATAAGGTTTATTCCTGCCCTTTCACATTGGCATACGGTAGGGCAGCGCTGCCCTGCCCTATGCCAATGCCTCATATATAAGGCTCTTTGTTTTAGCCACACCTTTGACCACGCTCCCAAGCTCTCTTACTGACCTTTGGTTCGCTAAACACTGTTTAATTTATTTCCCAGATGTGTAAATGATCTGCTGTGGGAATTGGAGGCATTTATGTTGTCGATAGTTGGCAATGATGAGGAGGAACAAATTCTAGAAATGTTTGTCAGGAGGGAGTCCTTACGCTTGAAAATCTTTGACGGGGGTCTTGGCATCAAAAAGTTTGAAGACCTCTGCTCTAAGGCATAACGCATCTATTCGGCTTCCTATTTTGGCCAGGAGTACTCCGGAGAGATAGGACCTGTGGAGTATTTTTAGTTGTATAAGGCGGAAGTGGTAGTTTATTGCAGTTTCCCTAGGGGACAGTAATGCTGTTTGACAATCCTCATCATCTATTGGTCCTATGTCTGTTTGCCAGCGATCTCGAGGAGCTTGGAAAGAGTCAGGCAAGTTATTACGGTATGTGTAGGAGATAGCCTTTGTCAAGAGCGGTTCTGAGAGCAGGCGGTCCTCTAAGGGGGAGGAGTCTGGCAAGGAGGGCAGGTCTGGAACGCATGTGAGAAGAGCGTGTCTGATCTGCAAATATCGAAAAACCTCTCCTGGTGCAAGATCATTGTTGGTTTCTAATTCCTTAAATGTGAGAAGTTTCCCCTTTCTGACCAAGTCCCCTATGTTTGTTATGCCAATGGTGTCTCATTTATCAAACCCAGTGTGGTGGCAAAGCGATCCTAACCATTGAGAGGACCACAGCCGTGTAGCTTTTGTGAATTTATCCACCCACCCCAGGCGCTTAGTGGCCTTGTGCCAAATGGCAACGGTTTAGGTCCCAAGTACCGGCCTCTTCGGACCTTGCTGTAAAGAACACCCAAATATCCCTCCCGCCCTGTTTGGTATTGTGTGTAGGTAGAAAGACAGGCTCGACGGGGAGCATAAATCCAATGGTTGATGGCCACCAGTTGTGAGGCTCAATAATAGAGGCGTAGATCCGGAAGGGCAATCCCCCCGTCGTACTACCCCTTTGTTAACTTCTGGAGGGCGATGCGAGGTGCTTTCCCGTCCCATAATAAGGTACGGATTTCCCCTTCAATGGTGGTAAAGTAATTGTCAGCGAGTGTGAATGGGCAGTTTTGAAGTACGTATAAGAATCTAGGGAGTGCTAGCATTTTAAATAAGGCTGCCCTCCCTAAGAGAGATAGGGGCAGCGACCTCCAGTGTTTGACGTTTTCTTGTAGCCGCTTAAGGGGGCCCTGAAGGTTGTGATCATAAAACATTTTGGGGTCAGGTGTAATAAAGATGCCCAGGTGCTTAAAACCCTCAGTGGCCAATTCAATTGTGTAACCGCGAGGTAGTCGGGGCGGGGGGCCATGTAAAACGTATAATACAGATTTGGACCAATTGATGGTATATCCTGCATATTTGCCAAAGTTGGTTCTAACGTTAAGTAAGCTGTTGATGGAGGCCCGAGGGGATGCCAAGTATATTACGATATCGTCAGATATTTTGTCTTCTTTGTCTTCCCTCCACCTCAGTCCTCGTATTGAAACATCCCGCCGTATCCAGTGTGCTAACGACTCAAGGGTCAACGCAAACAATAGGGGGGCAGGGGGCAACCCTGCCTGGTCCCTCTCTGTAAAGCAAATGTACGTGACATGTGGTTTTTAACTCTGACTTGACCCAACAGTTCGGTGTAGAGAAGTGCCATCCATTGTTGAAACTGCGGACCAAAACCAAACCTCGCCAATAGTTTCAAAAAGATAAGGCCACTCTATCGAATGAAACGCCATAGTGGCATCTAACGATAGTATAACCGCGTTTTCCTTCAAATACGGCTGTCTGCCGAGGATATTACGGACACAGTGAATGTTTAAGGCTGTGTTCCGGCCCGGTACAAACCCTGATTGGTCTTCATGGACCAGAGATGGGAGGACTGCGATCAGACGAGACGCGAGAAGTTTAGCTAATACCTTGGCTTCTGAGCTGATTAAAGAGATGGGCCTATATGAGCCGCAGTTAGTTGCCGATTTACCTGGTTTACATATGACGACTATAGAAGCCAGCCTTTGATCCAAAGGAAGAATACCCAGCTCCAGACTTTCATCATACATGTTTTTGAGGTGAGGAGCCACTTTAAGGGCCATCCCCTTGAGCTACTTCCCGGGGGTCCTTTACCCGCCTCCTATCCTCAAGAAAGATTTCAGTTACCCATCGTGCCGCTTGATCCCGCCGCTCCAGCCATGCTAACATTTTGCCTGCTCTTTCTCCAAGCTCATAAACTCTATGGCGTATATGAAGGAGTCTCGCCTGGGACTTTTTCGCGTGCTAGGGCCTTGTCTTCTAGTTGTTTATTTTGGAGTTTGTGGGCCGTGGCCTCAGTGGGAGAGGTATTGTGTTCCGTCTCTAAGAGGAGCAAGTCATTTTCCAGTTGGGTCAATTGTTCATTTTGGTTTCGGATATATCCGACCTTCAGTGCGAGGACCCGCCCCTTAATTACTGCCTTGTAGGCCTCCCATATAGTGTTTGCCGAATCGACGGATACACTATTTTGGGTGAAATAATGGTCTGTGTGTTCAGCCAGGTTGTCTTTAATGTCTGGGATTGTAAGAATCCATGGATTGATGATTATGGGACCTCGGATGTACCGCTGGTGAAAAGTAAGTTCAACCCTGAGGGGAGAATAGTCGGAGATGCCTTTGGGGAGCCCTTGGGGATGTTGGAAATGGCCTATGTCTGTGAGGGACGTAAAAAAATTGTCAATGCGGGACATACTTTTATGTGCATTGGAATAGTGCGTGAAGTGAACTGTATCGGGATTCAACGCACGCCAAATGTCCATAATTCCCATGGTATGGGTGAAGTCAGCCATGTATGTACTACGTCGGGGGGACAATTTTGGGGGTTGTCTGTCGAGTGTGTCGTCCATTATCATGTTAAATTCTCCTCCTAATATAGGAGTGCCGGGGGCAAGATCCATCAATATCTTGCCCAGGTCTTGTAATACTGCCTTTCCCAATGCCGGAGGAAGATAGGCCGATATTATATTCAATGGTTTACCCTACCAAATCTCCTCCAACCAACTTCCTAATTGCGATTAATTCCAAATCGCAATTAGGAAATCGGTATTCCTAGTGTATGGAACTCTTTTGAGTTTCATTAGCAATTCCTAGTGGGCCGCAAATAGACCTACCTCATGTATATTAATGAAGTAGGTTGCAATTTGTGACCCGTTAGGAATCTCAGACATCACAGGGATGGGAGAATGCTGTGGTCAACAGACGACTGTGTCTGTAATTGAAAATTTTAACTTTGCAGTTTCATTTTTTAACATGCTCATTTAAAAATGGGTTACCACCAGTTTTATGCTGGTGGTAAAGTATTACTCTTTTGCAACCTTACAGTTCTACAACCTAAACTATCTTCTGTGAAACTTTAAACCTGGAATATCCAGCGTAGTGTCAGGAAGGGCAGATCTACTACTGATTTTCAGGATTAGAACATAAAATCAGAGCAGACTAAACTGAAACCACTTACATATTCAGCAGTTATTTTGAAATCGGTACATGGATCCATCGCTGCTGGACTTAACGTTGTTACACTACCAATCACAAAAAAGTGGTACTCCTTGCACTGTCTCTGCATCGCTGCATGGATGCTTAGACCACTTGGGAACCTGGTTGGATGAGACCTCTTTTGAGGTGTCTGACAAATGACTCGAAGCTGTTTATTCTTCTATTGCTGTAGTAGTTTGTGTGTCTTCAGGGAGGGTCAGGTAAACTCATTACTCCTACTTTGCTGTGCTCCATTTCAAGGCATTACAAACGCCCGTGGGTGTGTGTCACAGTTTGGTGGGTTCTGCAGAAATCCTGCTGGATACACAGAACTATGGAGTGTCAATCAATCAATCAGGGTTGGTAAAGCGCAACTAGTCAGCGGTGAGTGACTAAAGGCGTTGAGAGGGCGAGCGAGGGAGCGGCTCTGTTGAGTGTTGGGGTCATCCGAAAAGCCAGGTCTGAAGGTCTTCCTGAACTGGGGCAATGTGGAAGATTGCCGGAGATGGAGGGTGAGGGTGTTCCAGCCTTTAGCTGTGAGGTAGGAGAAGGGCTTTCCTCCCGTTCTGATCTTGTTGATATGTGGGGCAGTGGCCAGAGAGAACTGGGCTGCTCGGAGGTGTCTTTTGGGTGTATGGGAGGAGAGGCGGCTGTTCAGGTATGCGTGTCTGGTGTTGTGAAGTGCCGTGTATGCGTTGGTGAGGGGTTTTAAGGTTATTTTTCTTTCAACTGGAAGCCAGTGGAGATTGCGGAGGTGTTGGGTGATGTGATTGTGATGTGGGTGTCGAGGATCAGTCTGGCTGCAGCATTCTGGACAGTCGGGAGAATACAAAGGAGTTCCTTGTTGATTCCGGCATAGAGAGCATTGTCGTAGCAAAGTCTGCTGCTTGTGCGTGTGTGACAGTTTGTCTGGATTCCGTTGGGATCCATCTGAAATTCTTTTGAACCATGTGGAGGGTGTTGAAGCAGGTCGAGGATACAGCATTGATCTATAGGTTTATTGTGAGCGATGGGTCTAGTATGATGCCTAGGTATCATACATGGTCCATCGGGGTCGGAGGATTTCCGAGGGTGGAGGGCCACCAGGAGTCATCCCATGTGGAGGGGGAGGAGCTGAGGATGAGAACTTCTGTCTTTTCTGAGTTGAGTTTCAGGCAGCTGTTCTTCATCCAGGTGATGACAGCTTTCATCCCTTCTTTGGAAGTTGTGTTTGGTGATGTTGGGTTCGTTGGTGAGGGAGAGGATCAGCTGGGTGTCGTCGGCGTAAGAGACAATGTTGAGCCCATGGTTCCTGACGATGGTTATGAGGAGGGCCATGTAGACGTTGAAGAGGGTGGGGCTGAGGGAGGAGCCCTGGAGCACTCCACAGCTGGTCTCTGACAGTAGGGAGGGAGTCTGACCGGCTGAGTTCTGCCAGTGAGGAAGGAGCGTATCTAGTCGAGGACCTTGCCGCATATACCGGCGTCGTGGAGTCTGGTGGCTAGGGTGTGGTGGGAGACGGTGTCGAATGCAGCTGAGAAGTCCAGGAGGATGAGGGCTGCCATTTTGCCCCGGTCCAGGAGGGAGTAGATGCCATTAGTGGCACCCAGTAGGGCGGTCTCGCGCTGTCGCTGCTTCTGAATCCGGATTGGGAGATGTCCAGGATATTGTTAGCTTCAATGAAGTTTGCTAGCTGGGTGTTGACGGCCTTTTCGATGACCTTAGCTGCGAATGGAAGCAGGGAGTTGGGCCTGAAGTTCTTGAGGCCCGTTGGGTCCACGGAGGGTTTCTTCAGGAGGGAGTTGACTTCAGCGTGTTTCCAGTCATTCAGGAAGGTGGTGGTCTCGAAGGATCTGTTGACCGTCGACGTAGTTCGGGTGCGATGGTAGAGGCGGCTCTGTGGAAGATGTGGTGTGGGCAGGGGTCTGAGAGTGCTCCAGAGTGGATGCTTTTGATGGTCATCAAGGTGTTTTCTGTCATGAGCGGGATCCATTTGGGCAGGGTCTGTTGGATGGCGTCGCATGATGGGGGGAGCTGGACCTGTGAGGTGTTCTTGGTTGTCGAAGTTGTCGTAGATCATCTTAATCTTGTGGTGGATAAAGGTGCTGAGTCTGTTGCAGAGGTCTTGGGAGAGTGGGACGTCTGTTGTTTCGCTACAGGGTTTGGTGAATTCCTTGATGGAGAAGAGCTCTTTGGTGTTGTGTGAGTTGTTGAGGATGCTCTCTTGGAGGGATTTCTTCCTTGTGGATTTGATGAGTTTGTGGTGTGCAGTGGTGGCTGCTTGGTAGGGAGTGCGTGTTTCCATGGTTTTGTTGTTCCTTCATGTCTTTTCTAGTCATCTGCAGGAACGTCTGGATTCTTGGAGTGCAGGGGTGAACTAGCTTGCTTTCTTGATGTGTCTTCCGGTAGCTTTCTTGAAGGGGCGAGTGTGTCGTTGCGGTTTGTGATCCAGCGGTGGAGGTTGTGTGCTGCGATGTTTGCATCTGATGTAGTCAGTGGTGGGGTGCTGACGAGGGCAGAGGTGAGCTGGTCTTAAGTGACTTTGTTCCAGCTTCTGTGGGGGAGGTGGTGGGCGTGCTTGTGTATGGTGGGTTTTTTGAAGGAGAAGTTGATGCATTGGGGATCTGTCCAGCGGAGTTCCGTGGTGTGGCTTTAGGAGATGCTGTTTCCTCCAGTGAAGACAGGGTCGAGTGTGTGTCCAGCTGTGTGCGTGGGGCAGTGACTAGTTGTTTCAGTCCTATGTAGATGAGGTTCTCTAGGAAGGAGGCGGTGTTTGAGTCATTGTGGTTGTCCAGGTGGAAGTTTAGGTCTCAGTAGTCTGTGGATGCGAGGGTGTGAGGTGCGCTAAGGTCGGTGATAGCATCGGTAAAGGGGGCACGGGGGGCAAGCAGCATGTAGTTGAAGGTTCTGCGGAGTGTCATTTTGGGGTTGGTCTGGATCTGGAAGTGAAGGTGGTCCATGAGGGCCGTTGTGTCATCTGGGACGGTGGTCATGCGGAGGGTGCTTTTGTAAATGACGGTGAGGCCTCCTCCTCCTCAATGGATGCGCAAGATCTTGTATCCGTCGGGAATGGTGGTGGCGATGTTAGGTGCAGAGTTGGCGATGGTTCAGGTTTCTGTGAGTAAGGCGACGTCAGGCAAGTAGATGTTGAGGAGGTCCCAGATTTCTATGGCGTGCTTGTGTAGGGAATGTACATTGAGGATGATGCAGTTAAGTGGTTTGTGAGTGGTGATGTCCAGTAGTCTAGGAAATGCTGCTGAGGTACGGAGGTGGGTGAAGGTGTAGCGGCAGTGTCTCTACACACAAAAAGAAGTAAGGTATCTTGAAGTTGCAATTTTTATCAAATTTTAGTCTTTTATACAGTGTAGCAAAAGCACATTAACTTTGTAAAAACTGCCCTCACCCACAACGTACTGTGGCATGCTTCATCATAGGGCTGCTTCTACGCCTCAGCACAGACCAACGTTTGAGGCGGAGCAATGGGGTGGGGGAAACAATACAAACACAGAGAAAAGGAAAAAGGATCCAAAAAAGGTGCAGATACTGAATCTTAAAACTAACTAAGGGATATCCTAATAATAATTTTATTCCTGGATTCCCTTGTCAGGGTTTAAAAAGGTAATCCATACCTCCGGATGGTGGTGAAATGAGTGTATTATGTACTCTCCATCCCTCCGTTCTGCATAGTGGTCGACATCTTTCTGCTGGAATCCGTGTCTGTACCAGCATTTATCAGGACTATCAGATCCCTCTGCTAAATTCCCTTTCTACTAATAAAACCTCAATATACTCATCCAGACAACTCTTATGGTGATTTTAGTGGTCTTAGACAACCTTAGAAAGCTCTCTAAGGTGTGGCTGTGGAGAGCAGCCTTCAAACTTAGTCCAGAAGGAGTGTACAGCAACTTCTTTTACCAGTACTAATCATATAGTGTAGGTTAAGTGAAAAAGAACCACACAGTGTAGTTATAAAAATATGCATTTATTATAAACACTCACTAACACTGCAATCTCTCCTCCCTGGAGATATAATCACAATACACACAATTCTTCATTAATAGAAAAAGGAAGTAGCACAAATACACAGTGGTCTCAAAGGGGAGACCAAACCATATGAAGTGGAATGCGAACCATGACCTAAGTCGAGACTGGACCCAGAAGATTTAGATGAGCCAGGGACCCAAGGAACCACCATGGTAAATACCCAGGAACCACACGGAGGCCGTGTACAGAGTAGAAACATGACCGCGTGCTCAATGCAAGTCAATGGGGAAGTCACAGTTGCAGTTTTCAAGAAAAAGGACACTTCCCAGAAGAACCTGAAGAAACCCCGTGGAAGATGGAAGGTTAGAGAGTCACACCACCAGTGGATACCACGGGAACCAGGATACCTATACCAGGGAAGCAGGTGCATAAGTGCAAAGTGACGTTGGGAACCGCCGTAGACCAAATAGAGGACTTCAGTAAAGATGCCGCTGGGAAAGAAGATGAAAGAGTTTGGTGGAATCCAAGGGTGGATTCGTGAAGAGAGGTACATGCAAGCAGAGTGGTCAGAGTCTATGCCACTCAGGGGTGACAAGGAGACACCGAAGACAAATGCCCACCAATGTCGGAATATGCAGGAGAATTGATAGTGACCTTGGCAGTGCAGCTGTGCGGACCAGGCAATGCTGTGGAAGACCAAGAGCCATTCACGAGCTGTCCCACATCGGATGTCAAGAGCCAGGGGGTCGGTATCCGGTGTGAGCACCAACAAGCCTTGGCAGCGGCAACAAGCGTGGCAGACAAAAAATGTTCAGTGTTGGGACCAGCAAGGTCCAAGGAATTCACCAAGTGCAGGTAACTCAGAGCAGGCCCTGAGCAAGCAGGGCAGCCCACTAGAGCCAAAGAAGAACCTCAAGAGGACCTACAGGCCAAAGACACAGGAGTTGCAAGAGGACCTCGAGCAGCTCACCAATGACGCAATCACACGGTGCAGAGGATGTGGTAATGACAAAGATCTTGATAGCAAGAGATGCTGGAGCTTCTTGGAGCCCGAAGATCTCTGGAGAAGAGAGTCAACAAGCCTTGGCAACAGAAAGTCGATGCGTTGCACAGGCGTACTGCTCCAGCGGTTCCCATTCAGCGCGGTGCCTGCAGATGCAAGGGAGTGACTCCTTCACTCCAAGGGAGATTTCTTCAGGTGTCTTTGATGCCCACAGGCCTGCAGAAGAACCTGTATGGAGCACAGGCGCAGATGACACAGAAGACTGGCAGGACGATGAGACTTTGAGCAGCAGGACTCTTACAGATGCAGTCTTGGTTCCCAAAGTGAAGTCCAACATAGTCCAAAGTGCCCAGACGGTTGAAGATAAAGTGGTTTTGGATCTGAATCTTGTCCCACGACGAATCTGAAGAGCCACCCACAAGTAGGCCCTTAAGTACCCTAAGGAAAGGGTTGCGACGCTTAAGGGGTCCCCCCCAAAAGAGGGGCTGGACAGTGAAGAGGATACACCCATGTCCTTTGTCCAGTTTCACACCAGAGCGGGGGCCAAAGGCTCTCTGAACTGGCTCCAACTGGAGTATGCAAGGAGGGCACCAATTATGCCCTTCAAAGCAGTGTAGTGGCACTGGCAAGTGCCCCCACCCTAGTCCAATACACTAAGTCCTGTCTGGGAGGTGGTCACTCCTCCCTGTGAAGGAAGCCTATTGTCCTACCTTCCCTTGCTTGAGCTTGGCTCAGCAGCAGCAGGGCATACTCGTATCTGTGGTTGGCAGCAGCCATAGCTTGCTGTCAGACTGGTACCGGGAGCACAGAGGGCTTCCTAGAGGGGCCCTACAGTGCATGGAATCATACCTCCAACACTGTTTACGGTGTTGGGGTAAGATTCCACCATGTTTGATACCAAACATGCCAGGGTTCGTTACAGCCAGTTTATAGTTAGCCATCGCGTAATGACGCATGGCCACTATATGGATCGTAATGGCTGACACACTTACAACGCCTGGAGAATGTACTCCAGGGTTTGTAGGCCAGGGTTTGTAGGGGTGTCCTACTCATGCAGGGACACCCTCTCACGTATAACCCAGCACCCTGTCCTAAGGGTTGAAAGACCTGCCTTACGGGTGACTTATAGGTTTTAATTGTAGTGACCACAGATATAAGAAAACCTATATTTGTTGTAAGCGGTGCTAGCACCAGATTACACAGGCTGCAATGCAAGGCCTGTAGTCATGGTTTGAGTAGTCTCCAGTGGGTGGCATAATACATGCTTGAGCCCATGGGGGACCCCTCGTGTACTTATTCCCTGAGTATCTTAGTACAATATACTAGGGACTTACAAGGGTACATCAGTAGCCAATCTGCGGGGTACCTAAGTGTTCACCATGGTCCAATTTAGGGAGCTAGCACAGAGACTGGGGTCCTGATTAGCAGGATCCCAGTCAGACTAGTCAGAAAACAGAATGACACTAGCAAAAAATGGGGGTAACCATGAAAGCAGATTCTACTTTCATACACAACCCCCATCCCCAAACGTAAGGAGATGAGACTAACCTTGCCCAGTTGAGTCTTCATTTTCTAAGTGGAAATATCAGGAGAGTCAATCTGGGTTGGCATAGATACTCCCAGGCCTATGTTCCACTGAAAAGTCTATCCCCTGTAGGGAAATGGACCCCCTCAAAAGTTTGGTATTTTCACCCTTTATTTGTTTAAACCATAAGAGGGGCTTATGGTCTGTCTGAACAAGGAAGTGAGTACCAAACAGGTATGGCCTCAACTTCTTCAAGGCCCAAACCACAGTAAAGCCCTCCCTCTCTATAGCTGACCAACGTTTCTCCCTGCTTACAATAGCTACTGGTTGGTCCTGGCCCCCTGCATTAAGTTGTGACAAAACTGTTCCTACTGTCGTGTAGTTCCTTTAGTACCCATGCAGGACCTGCACGTTTGGATAACATAAACTGTGGGATTGGTGGCAGACTGGTTCCGTACAGCCCCACCGAGAAATGTTAGCCTATTTGCATTAGCTAGCTCACAGTGCCACTAGTGTCTCCTCTTATCGGGGAGAGAATTGTTTCTGGCAACCTTAGAACATGACAACCCCAATCCCGCAGGATCGTGGAAACAATATACTACTTTTCGCTGATTCACTCGTGCCCACTTACTGTGTCTCAGAGGTACACTGAATAAACAGTCTGGGCGTTTCTATACGGATGTATTGAACAGTTGTTATTCTCGTGTAGAATATATGAGCTGCAACAACCATTAAACAGTAGCAGAGATATATGATTAGCAGTACAGTGAATATAAAAAGATAGTACAGTTTTACCATCTTGCAATAAGCATGAATAAATCCACGAATATAAAATGCATGATAAAAGTGCGCGTACTCCTACGATGCCTATTTATTTATTTATTTATTTTATTTATTTGCATTTGTACTGCGCATCGGCTACCCAAAAGGGTTTCCCGGCGCATTTTAGCTGTTGCAGGTGGAGAGAAAAAAAAGTTTTTTATTTATCGAATAACCAGGTTTTTAACAACTTTCGGAAACTGAAATAGTTAGGCTCATTTCTCAATGAAATGGGGAGAGAGTTCCAGTGAGACGGGCCTAAGTAAGCAAAGGATTTACCTCCTATGCGAGTGCGTTTAAATTTAGGAATCCTGAAACGGCCCTGGGTGGCTGATCTGAGGTTCCTGGATGGAATATATGTATTTACCAGTGAGCAGAGGTACTTCGGGCTGTGTTGGCTTTTATTTTATACATGTAGGTGAGAGCTTTAAATTTCACTCGATTTTCAATATTAAGCCAGTGAAGTTTGCGTCGGAATGCAGAGACTGATTCCCTTTTAGGTACATTGCATAGTAATCTGACTGCCGCATTTTGAGCCATTTGTAGACGATGGAGGTTAGCCTTACTTGATCCTAAATAGAGGACATTTCCATAATCTAAATGGGATGTTATTAAGGCGTTCACCACCGTTTTCCTGGTTGACTCAGGGAGCATCCAGCAGATTTTCCTCAGCCATCGTAAGATGGAGAAACAGGTGGCTGCTACTCTAACTGATTGTGCATGCATGCTCAGAGTATCATCCAGGAGTACACCCAGATTACGTACTTGCGAAACTGGGTTTGGGAGGTTGCCCATTTTCTCTGGCCAATGTTGATGGCTCCATAGATGTTTCTGTTTTCCTAGAATGATCACCTCTGTTTTTTCACCGTTTAGTTTTAGGAAATTTTCCTTCATCCAGGTTGCGATGTTGTGCCTATCTAGATGTACTTAAGTGTAACTAGCATGTGAGTAGCTGTGAAGCCAAGAATCCCTCTAGGATTTAGTCGAACCCCATTACCTGAAGTGTGAGAATGTAGAAGCCCGTCCTAGTCTCGGGTTGGATAGCCCGCGAGGAATGTTCAGACCACTGTCAGCTGGAGCGTCTGCATGCAGGAGCCTCAGCGTCTCTGGTCAGTATGTCGGCCTGGAAGTCTCGGTTCGCTTTAACTAACACTAGCAAGAGGTGCTATATTTATACAGAAAGTATCTAGGGCTCCTTTGTCCCTTGTTGCTTGTATCAGCCATTGTTGGATTTGAGTATGACTTAGGGGATGAACCATGTACGTAGATATGGGGAGGAAGGTGGTGTAGCCCCAGCCTGGTTTCTAAGAACCCTTATGAATATTCATTCATACTGTGCGAGTCTATTGATGGAGTTATAGGACTCTATTGTTCAGGAGAAACCCTCCTTCTGCACCCAGGACTAGAACTAGGTAAAGGTTCAATCGTAAAAGGCTTGTTACAGTGTAGTGTAGGGGAGGTAATGTAGGTGAAGGGGTATGATGTTACCCAGGCATATATATCAAGGTACCTATATGAAACATAACACCCACTCCTCTTCCGAACAGTCAACAATGATAAAAATGCTAGTGAACTATTCTCTTTACTAGATAGTAGTGCATAACATTTTTTATCAATGAGCTTTGTAAAAACCTTGTTTTAAAATCATTTTAAAAAGAGTTTAAAAAGGGGGGGGAAATTACTACAAAAATCAGTTGTTTGGAATTGTCACTTGAGCCACAGTCCTAATTGAGTTCGTTTATATAAGTTGAATTTCTACAAGTGTTAAAAGGCCATGCTTTTCAGCTAGAAAGTGTCAATTTTAGGAAAGGTTCTAAATTTAGTTAAGTTCAGAAAAAAGGAAAATCCTAATTCTTTCCCAGAACACGACCAGCCAATTATAAATTAAATGTCCTGGCTGGAAGACGCAACATCATCGCTGCTTACTGCTGCAGGGGACGGTCCTTGTAACACCTTGCAGAGTATGTCAATGGTGCACAGATGATATTCAGTACTTCCAATAGGTGGTGTAGAGGCAGCTGGTGCTATAGTCGATACCTGGGTGATTGTGGTGCTGGTGGTTGTAAAAGGCACTTGCGGGTTCTTGAGGAATGCAGTCATCAGTATAGGAATACGCTGGGGACATTGCCGAGCATGAGACCTCACGGGTTCCAGCCTGGTATTCAAGTCCGCAGGCGTGTCCGTGGCAAGTGTCAGACAGAGGTCCAACACGCATTCATCACCGCAAAACAAGCATCGAAGAACAGATAAGATGCAGTCCATCCAGACTGGTCTAAACGATAGGAAACAAGAGGCGATCAGTTCCCGTAGGCGAGGTATGCCCAGATGCTGTACCATGTGTTCACAGTATTTCCGCTCCAGGAGCGCTTTTGCCATCTCGTTGGTGATTGGGCCGTACATTGCGTGGCAGATAAATGACAATCAGGATTCTCGTTATTGATAGCAGGATCAGAGGTAGACCTCCAAAAATGCATCCAAATACGTAGTGTATAAAGTTTGGAATAACTCCGAGGATTGTCTGAAAAGTGCTTAGAAATCCTGACCCTATGGTCTTAAATAGATGTACGATACCACTCGTATCAGACATATTAAAGATTTGACCCACCATTTCTGCCAAATGAAAGGGGCAGTTCGTACGTATGAGTGCCTGTATGTAAACGATTTGAAGATCAAAGTTCTCTCGAGCGGAGGTTAAGGGTACTGTTTGCTGTAAAAGCATAGCTTTCAGTCTGCTCAAAGTATCAAACTGTAAAAAAGAAACATTCAACGAAGGCCATAACGGCGCCTCCCTGACTGTACTTGTTGGGGGTAACAATACTTGCGTACAGCAAGTAACCCTGGAGTTCACAGTGACTAGATAGGCAATGCCCGGAAGCATCCCACCGCAACCTTGATCGTTCAGCATCAAGTAACTCCCATTCGAGAGCCGCTCGAATACCGGTTTAATCACAGCAGCTGGAGTCCCTTTCATGTGGCAGGACAAGTTTGCTACCGACTGTTAGACCTGAAACCTTGGCGTGAGTTTCCCTTCCACTTTTTGATGGTGTGTCTCAATTGTTTTGCTGGTGTTGTCCGCTCAGGGCGCCGCGCCACGGCTAATCCGTGCCGCAGCGCAAGTGCTCCCTAGATAAAGTGTTCATAATTGATATACATGATTGGTTGATTGGATTCACTGCCAGTCCCCAGTAAAGTGCACCCGGAGTGCCAGGGCTTGTGAATGCCAATGCCGCTAGTGGGCTGCAGCGCTGGTTGCGCCACCCACAACAGCGGCCATGTAAAATGTGTCCTGGGTCTGCCACTGCAGACCCCGCGTGCAGTCCCGTACTGTCCCGCCGGCTGGGCAAGTGCCCACACTTGCCAGCCTCCAGAACCTTCCCTTAGCCTCATGTTAGTCACCCCTATGGTAGGCCCACGGGCAGGGTGCGTTGTAGGTGCAAGGTAGGACAAGCCCTGGTTGTGTGGCCTGTCCTAGTAGTGAATTACCGCCATATTCGTAGTTCACTATTGCAAGGCTACCTGCTCCCCTTAGGCCAGATGAGCTGCTGGAATTATTACATCCTATAATCCCAGCAGGCTCGGGGAACATGGTAGAAAGATATGTTTAGTATGCCTGAACTCGGGATGATAAAATACTTCTTGTAGCCAAGTTTATTTTACTATCCTGGGTTTGTAAATACGACTTTTAGAAAGTCAGTATTTACTCGCTTAATCATTTCAGCCGCCTCTGCTGTGCGTGTATCTGACTGTCTGGGCCATGTGAGTGACATGGCTGGGGGGATGACAGGTACAGAATGGCAGGAGGACACCTTGGTGGGAGGTGGGAGTACCCCTGGGACTCTGAATAGGGCAGTGCTCCACTACCACAATGCTGGCTCAGCCCCCTGGGGAGCGACTGATGACTCAGCCTGCACCTGGCCAGGACGGGCGAAGCGCTGTCCACAAGGTGCTCCTGAAAGTACTTGTCCCCTGAATGCCGGCTCCACCTCCTGTGGAGCGGCTGATGTGCCTGCCCCTCACCCTGAAAGCAGAAGTCAGAGTACCCCCCCCAACAAAGTGCTCAGGACTGAGAACGGTTATGCGAAGGCCCCCCTGGCCTGAGAGAACAAAAGAAATGTGGTATAAAAGTAGGAGCCTAGCTCCTAAGAAATCAGAATCCTGTTTACCACAAAGAACCTCTGCCCGACTAGGAGGAGAAGAAGACGCTGGAAGGACTGGCCTGCTGCTTGCCTTGCTGAGAAAGGAGAGGAAAAGACTTGCTGAAAAGACTTTGCTACTTTGTGCTTGAACATTCTCCAAGGGCTTGATCTGAGCTTGCCCCCTGAACTGAACCCCAGGACCAGTGGGTTCTCTGTGCTTTTGCTCGTCCTCCAATTCGAGCCGTGTGTGCATCCCGCTGGAAAGAGACTGCGCCCCTCATCGCCCCCTCCTAGGGCCGTGACACTCAGGAGCTTGCCTGCCGTAACCCCGTGAGAGCCCCGCTCCGTCCGGAGCCGCTCTCTGCCCCCGGGCTAGGTTGCCTGCGCCCCTGTCACCGCCTGCCACTGGAGTGCGCTGAAAGCGCTGTGTCCCCTCCCGCCGGAAGCCGTCCGACGATCGTGATCCCCGCCGGATCCCCAGCCGCACTGTCCGTGCTCTGTGAACCCGCTTCGCTATCCCCGGACATCTCAGGCCGCGCCGCCCCCGCTGGGGAGACCCCCCCCCTGCACCGCCGTGCTAAGGGTCGCTGGCTGCGCCTGCCTGCCTGCCCACACCCGCTGTTTGAGGACCCAAGAACACTTCCCAAGCTGAGAGTCGCACCGACCTGTGCCGACTCTCCACATCACTAAAGGAGTTCCAGTATCGGGCTCGGGGCCCGCACCGACTTATTTCCCCGTTACCCTCACTGCACCGCACGCCCGTCTCACCTCCCGCCGCCCCGGAGCTGCCGGGAAGAGTTGTGCACAGCGCAGGTGCGCCCACGACAGATGCGTGAGCCGCGGTAGGCCTGAAGTAAGTCAAGACTGGAATCCCTCAAGTGACATTGGTAAAAGACTAAGAGAAGTACCCGCTTAAAGAACTGCTTCATAATCTGGTGGCATCGAAACAACGTTACTAGTCTTGTGATAAATCTGCATACTGAGATAACTATTTTTATATAAAGAAGCGTATTTTCACATACCTAAGCCTGGTGTCCGTTTCTGGGGGGGTTGATGTATTTACTGTGTGTGTGATTGTAAGTGCTTAACCAACAACGCCTGAAGAATCGCCTTGGCTGCTCACGCCACGCACCTAGAGGGTGAGCAAGGGTCATTCCAAAAGGGGTTATCCTTTGCCCTGACGTGGAGGAGAGGGTCCCTGCTTGACACAAGGACATCCTTGCGCCAATCAGAGATCCCCGACTCTAACACCGACCCATTACAAGCTCCATGCAATGAAGTGTCCTAGCACATGAGAGAACCGCTTAAAGCGTTCTTGCAGTTTGTACCACTTAGAAACACTTACCGATCACCACTCCAGCATCAAAATCTATAAGGTAAATCCCAGGATTCCTTAATATATTCCTTATCCATCTTTTCATATTTGCCCGCCTGCCTCTGTTCAAGGCAATATTGAAATTGAAAAGTAGTGACCGGTAGAGTTATATGGCCATGGATAAGCCATTCCGTAGACGGAGCTTCCGCTACTGTAAATGGTAGTCGGTCCAGTTTTTCAATATGTAGCATTGTATATTTAGCTCCCCTTTCAGCCATTTCAGCCTGTTTATCTGTTAGATTATATTCAGAAAACAGAGACGTACTGTTTATACAACGCCAAGGCACATAGCCTGCACCCAAAAATTGCAGCGTCTAGCTCAATAACATGATAGAACGTAATGGAGATTGTCCATGTTGTAATATGGACAAATCTTGTTCTAGGGTGTCTATCGCAGAAGACAAAATGTTGCCTAAAGAATCAATCCTGGAGATCAAAGTTGTTAACCAATTGTCTGCCACAGCTAACAATTTTTCTAAGTTAATACGGTCTATTTCCCGTATTCTCTCTGCGGCCTCTTGTTGGGATATTTTCCAGATTTCATTATATGCAGCATAAATGCCAGCATATATGAAATGTTTCTGATGTTGTTTCCTGGGACCTTGTAAAAGATCCCTAAAACCATATATTGTGAGAGTAAGGCTAAGTATTGTTTAACTTCTGTGGGTGTTGGGGTTCCTAGCCGATCAAGGCACAACTTCCCAACACGGTAGGATGTCACTACCCCTGGGTGTTCTCTTTGTACATAACATGGGTCTGGCCTATGGATATTGAACCCTTCTGTGATACCCAAGAATCTTTTATGACATATGTTCGTGTCTAAGGGCCAAACCACTAATTCTTTCCAATAGGGTCTGACCTATTGTACTGTAAAATGTCATCTATTGTTGCCCCTTCTTGTGAAGTCAAATTATGCCACCCTCCCATCTGTGATGGTGTTGGAAATCGATGGTGTGTTTAGGTCCTTGATCTTGGCTAAACCAAGACAGGATGTCAGTTGCGCAGTTTTGTTAAGAAATATCATCTGCTGTGGAATGAGGCATACTCCAAATAGCGCTTATGTTCCCTGGGCTTGCCAGTCTCTGGAACCCCAGACTGAAATAGATTTGTGCAGAAAAGTATGACCATAATGTTGGTAACAGTACAAAGTGTCATAGTCTGAATTACACTCAATGGGCCCGATTCACAAAACTAACTTAAGACACAATCCTAAACTTACTACCAATTTGGTATTCACAGAAGGCACTTACTCATTTCGTTATTCACAGAAGTTAGTAGTCCTAACTTTAGGACTCCTAAATGCCTTCTGTGAATACCGAAAATCTTAAAGTTAGGATTTTTCTCACTTTAGGAGTAGTAAAGTTAGGACTCCTAACTTTAGGACTCCTAAATGCCTTCTGTGAATACCGAAAGTCATAAAGTTAGGATTTTTCTCAGTTTAGAAGTAGTACAGTTAGTAGTCCTAACTTTAGGACTCCTAAATACCTTCTGTGAATACCGAAAGTCTTAAAGTTAGGATTTTTCTCAGTTTAGAAGTAGTAAAGTTAGGACTCCTAACTTTACTACTCCTTAACTGAGAAAAATCCTAACTTTAAGACTTTCGGTATTCACAGAAGGTATTTAGGAGTCCTAAAGTTAGGAGTCCTAACTTTACTACTCCTAAACTGAGAAAAATCCTAACTTTAAGACTTTCGGTATTCACAGAAGGCATTTAGGAGTCCTAAAGTTAGGACTCCTAACTTCTGTGAATACCAAAATGAGTACGTGCCTTCTGTGAATACCAAAATGGTAGTAAGTTTAGGATTTTGTCTTAAGGTAGTTCTGTGAATCGGGCCCTAACATTTCAGTATTCGGAAATGCAGCAGTTTTTTCTAAATCAGACAACATGTTATTAACAGTTTCAGAGTCCCAATCACCAGAAAATGTACTGGATGTAATGATATCACTTAATGAAATTTTAAATACATGAGAAATTTTTAAAAGTTCAGTAGGACCGAATATTTCGAAATAAGCCTGGTCCCAAACTATACCATCCCATAGAGGAACCACTGTGATGTTCACTGATGACAAGTCTCTTTGTTCAAGATGAGACGATTGATGTGGTTTTAAATTCAAATTGACTTTCAGGGCTGAATAGCTTTGTTGAAGGTATCGTCCATTAATAAGTATGCTAAAAGTTATAACTAAACCTAGCCAGAAAAGAAAAAATAGTATCCCAATAATTACCCATTGTTCTAACCAAGGCAATACCAGGTAAGTCTTTTTGAGGAAGTTCAGAAAGTCTTTAACTTGCTGCTTGAGTAAATTTTGGGCTGGCGTTGTTTCCGGTTCACTTGCATCCAAGGAGAACGTCTCAAAGTTCATGAAGTAGCCAGAAGCAGTTCGATCAATTGTTGGAATCGCATTGGGATTTGTTGAAATCGCATTTAGCTCTCGTCGAGGCATGTTGATGTAGACATCAGTATTTGGTCTGATTGCAACTTGAGTATTGCTTTGAGTTTCATTATGATGATGAACTTTGGGTTTAAGGGGAGTGAGTTCCATAGCATTGTTGCATAGTCCTTCATTCCGCACAAGAGGCTCTTCAAACGTGATGAGTCTTTCTGTTTGAACTTCTTGGATTGTAGCTAGCGGAGGGCGTCTGCTACTGTGGAGTCCACAAGGCCTATTGTTCAGTATGGGCCACATAGTGTGGTTTGATTAAGTCAATTGAGACAGATCTTTTCTCCATTTTTCCGGCTAGGGGCGGCAAAAGTACAGTTCTTGTTCCTTGTACTGCTAGGACCGGTACAGGCTTTCTGTAGGATGCCCCGAATTCATTCTTGTCTGCTATTTTCTCTCTGACCAGATCCACGACCTTTGGGATCCAGACAGGTCTTGCCGTAACTGCCTTGACTTCCTGTGGTATCTTCCGCTGTAGAGCCTCGCTATATATCACAACCACCCCCTCCCCTGCATCTAATAATGGTTTGCACTCCTGCGAGGTTTTAGAATGTTACAGTGTGAAGGTTCTGGTCGAGTTCGTGTGACAGACTTGATGGATGACAGGTGTGGCTGGGGTCTTCATGTTGTCTCTTCTTAAAATAAACTTCCTGTGTTATGGAAGCTAATGGTTCCGTGTATTCCTGATGAAAGCAGAATCTTCAATTCCACCCTGGCGACTGAGGACGGGCACAGGAAAGGAAAATAGGAGAACAGCAGAAGCGGACTTCAACACGCAAAGTAGATCGGTAGCGGCTTGTGATTATGAGTGGTGCTGTGAGCAATCTTCTACGGACTTACAACTATTTTAGTGACTGCTTTGGTGATTTACGCGCTCTGACTCCGGCTGATACTAACCTTTGTCTGTGTGCTATCTCTTCGAGCCGTGAGGGGAACGGCCATCGCGGGAGCGAACCCTTGTGAGGACCAGCATTTCCGGCGCCGTGAGGGGAACGGCCTGTTAAAAACTTCAACCCCCAGAATCCTTGGCACTGGGCGCCTGCCGATGATGTCACCCGGCAGCGCCTAGTCCTTCAAAAGTCCTGCAGGCACACCGCAGCGCGGGACGCGCGCTCTGACTCCGGCTGATACTTACCTTTGTCTGTGTGCTATCTCTTCGAGCCGTGAGAGGAACGGCCATCGCGGGAGCGAACCCTTGTGAGGACCAGCATTTCCGACGCCGTGAGGGAAACGGCCTGTTAAAAACTTCAACCCCCAGAATCCTTGGCACTGGGCGCCTGCCGATGATGTCACCCGGCAGCGCCTAAGCCTTCAAAAGTCCTGCAGGCCCGTCCTTGCCCGTCCCTGACTGGACCTGACTGGGCTGGGCCACCCCTCTAATGTTGCTGCTGAGCTCATGTGCACAAGGTAGAAGTGTGCCTCCTAGTTTATTGGGCAGTTGTTAAGTGTTCATTGTATGTGCTGCTGAGCCCCTAGGGCCATTCATTTGTATTAATATAGAAGACTACTACTCAGTTTTATGTGCGCCTGTGCTTCCCCGAATTGTTGACACTGTCTTGGAGTCCACATTGCTATTGGTGTGTTTCCAGCACATGATGACGGGTAAAGGGAAGCGTACTGGTGGGGGTGGGTCAGTGCCTGGTACTCTCGACCAATTTATTATCAGAGCGGTATCAGTACTAGAACATGAATTAGCTATTACTGAGCGGCGTCTATCTTCAGAACTAATCCATGCCAGACGCTCATCTATGGGAACACTTGCACTAGCGAAATCCCCTAATAGCCTAGCAGGACAGGATACAGGTGACTTAGCCCAGCGGGGAAATACCGGGGATAGCCCCATTATACTATTGGCTAGTGGTGACACCATTGAGGTCCCGGGCGAAGCTGCCCCTACAACAGCTAGTACCCCTAACCCCGTTACAGCTTATCCCCAGACAAGGGCCAGCAGAAAAGTTGCAAAACCTTCTAATCTCAAGAGGAAAAGAGATGGGGCGACTCAGGGAGGGAGACAGGCGAAGCTTCCCAACGTTACGAAAAATTCATCAACTGTGACGGGTGAGGCACAGGCTGATGACCATTTACTTTTGGGCGAGACTATTAACAGGCCCCCCGACCAGCCCCAAATCAGTGACCTGATCCCCCAGATTGAGCAGATGGTGCGTTCTCTATTACTCCCCCTCTTAGAAAGGGTAAAAGTGGTCAATGAAAGGGTTGAACGTCTTGAACAAACTATTTTAGATAACTTCTGTTCATTGAAAAACGTTATTAAACTAGTTACCAAAGATAGTGACAAGCCCACTGGGGCAAATTCTACTCCTTCTGTTTTGTCACTCCCCCCTCTTGACCTTGATGTGTCAACTAAGGCCAATTCCAAGGTTGCCCCCCCTAAGGTCCTGGCCAAAGATAATGTCATTAATCAAGGTGTTGGCCAAGAAAGGACTAACTTAAAGGGTAACTCCAGCACTAATACTGCAAGTAAGGGTGTGAGCAAAGGAGTAACCTGGGAGTCTAGCGATAAAACCATCAAATCTCCTAGCGCTCATATTTATCTTCCTCCGGACTCCATACCTTATGTTGCTGTTCTGACTGGTGTCCCTGAATTAAAAGATGGCATATTGGAATCCTACCAACAACTCAAAAACAAAGTAACATTCTGGCTAAATAAGAACAGACCGATTCCGAATTACATGGATGGGAAGATCCTCTTTGCCAGAAGGGTTAGTTGTGTGGGACCTAGACCAAAAGATGTCCCAGGGGATTCCATTATCATTAATTTTGAAGATAGACGCATAGTGCGCTTCATTTGCGATCACCCATCTGTATGTGACTGGTCGGAAATTGGGGTACACGATTTGAGGCATTTTTATAACTTGACCCTAATACAGTTGCAAGATCTAGTCAAGACTGGGCAAGACGGGGAACCAACCTAGGGCCTACCACTCATTCACCCGACTATACCAATGATCTGTGTCACCCTGTAGCTTCGGCTTGACCGGCGATAGAGGGGCCGCTTCCTATCATGTCTCCCATGTTAAACATCTTTAGAGGTGGGTCTAAGGGTGGAGTAGAGGTAGCCCACTCCACATCTCACGGGGTGTCTAAAGCAATAGGAGCACTAACCCCAAAACAGGATGGTGAAAACCAAAGGGGTCCTGAACAGACCTATGCTAGCCCAAACCAAGCACCAGGGTACGGATCGGAGAAGGGCTCAATGATTTCCTGGAATGTTGCTGGATTGAAGACAAAAATGGATTCTCCAGAATGGTTAGCATTCATTGGTGGCTTTGATGTTTGCCTCTACCAGGAGACCTGGTCCTGCGAGCCCCAGTTTATGCAGGGCTTTTTGAACTTTTGTGTCCCAGCAATCCAGAGACCCAAGGGGCGTCCGATGGGAGGCTTGGTAACCTGGGTTCGACAAGATTTATTCCCAGGAGCACATGAAGTGCCAACCAAGTCTGATGATATCCAACTAGTCAGGTTACCACTGGGCCCCCTGGGAGACTTGGACATTTACAATCTGTATATGAGAGGGACCAAGGGGCCGGGATCACGGGTTTTGGCTCATCTGGCTTCCCTTATTGACCAGCACTCAGGTGAGAGGGGAGTGCTTGTCGCTGGGGACCTGAACGTCACTTTTGAACCACTCCTGGATCCCGAGCTCGGGTGGGGTGTTGATCCTGAGGAAGATCAGCTCTGGGGAATCTGTATTAGATATGGTGGTCGAGGTTAGAGCCGAGAGTGATCATAACCCTATCTGTGTAACCCACCAATGGTGGAAGAGTAGCTATCTAGCAGCTGAGGACATGGAACCTAGGCCGCCTGAAGTCGTTCCCACAAACGACATGCGCAGACTTAAGTGGCGCGAGCTTAAGATCAATAACAAGGCTATTACTGATATAGATAACAAACTAGCCGGTACTATACTGGAGCTTGAGGGCATGCTGGCCTACGAGCCAGGTAGCGTAGTAGCCACTGAACTTCACGACACGTTGTTTGACGGTATAAGTTCACATTTTATGAAGCCTGTGAGGAAATCTAATAAGGTCCCATTAAAGCGACTTAGATGGTACGATGATGACTGTAGACAATCCAGGGCCAATTTGGCTATAGCCCTTTCTAGTGGACACAATGATCATGTTCGCACAGCCAGACTATTGTACAAAAAAGCTGTAAGACTGGCCAAAAGGAATTGGGATGAACAACATTGGCTTGATTTAAAAGGAGCATGCCACATCAGAGATACCCGGCTATTTTGGAACATCATTAAGTGGGATAGAGGAGGGCGACCTGATAGCCCTTCTAACTATGTTTCCCAGGAGGAGTGGTTAAAATATTTCAAACCACAATACGCTTGTAATCCCTCATTCAATTTCGCCTGGGTTCCAACTCATGCTCTCTACTCCCAAGGTCCCTTCTGTACTCAAGATGCTCTGATGGCCCTGGGTTCTGTTGCTAGCGGTCGTGCTCCTGGACCAGATGGGGTCCCTCCTGATGTCGTTCTTCACAACAAAGCCAGTTGGAGTAAGTACATCACTCTACTGGCAAATGCTGTGGCTGTAGGTGCACCCGTTCCTAAGTCATGGGGGGGGGGGCAGTTATAATCCCAGTATTTAAGAAGGGAGACAAGACACTCCCAGGCAACTATAGGCCAATTAGCCTTATAGATTCCATCCAGAAGGTGATCGGGAGGATGGTCCTGAATCAGATACTGGAGTGGATTGATGATAATAACATCCTGTCCCCCTTCCAAGCAGGTTTCCGCAAGCTAACTAGCACAGTGGACCAGGTTTTCCGTTTCGTCCAGCTCCACTGGAGGGTGGTGACGCTGGGCAAGGGCAGTCTCTGTGCCGCTTTTGTGGACTTGAGAGCTGCCTTTGACCTTGTGCCTCGTCTTCGGTTGTGGGCAGTATTGGAAAAACTTGGTCTCCCTAAAGAAACTTTGACACTGGCTATGCGACTGCACGAGTCCAACTACGCTAGGATTCAGTGGGGTGGGCCAGGTGAGGTTACTCCCGAGTTCCCAGTTGAGCGTGGTGTGCGCCAAGGTTGTACCATGGCACCCACGCTCTTCTCATTATACATTAACGGGATAGTTGATCTCATGCTTTGTGTAAACACTGATGCCCCAAGGTTGGCTGGAGTTACCATCCCAATATTGATGTTTGCAGACGATACGCTCATTGTATCCAAAACATCGAGTGGTTTGCAAAGAGCCCTGCGCGTGTTCGATGATTTCTGTCTCGACCACGGTCTGGAGGTTAATGTGGCTAAAACAAAATTCATGGCCTTCAACCCCCATCCTAGCTTTCGAGGGAAAAAGGTATTCATGAATGGCCAACCACTAGAGATGATTAACAACTTCACGTACCTTGGCATGCACCTAGCAAATGATAACAAATGGCGCAAACACATTGAAATGGCCACCCTGCGATTTAAACAATTATCCGGTGCCTTAAGCAGGGAATTCAACAAATCTTTTACAAAACCAATAAACCCTGTACTACAAGTTTATGAAGCCAAGGCCTTAAGCTCTGTGCTTTATGGGGCAGAGCTATGGGGTTTTGACCAGTTAGCATCTTTATCCAGCGTTGAACATAAATTCTTTCGAAGTATAACTGGCCTTCCCCAGAGCACTCCTCTGATTCCTCTTAGATATGAATTAGGTAGGAGGTCTATTCTGGATATTGCAAAACTTCGACCGGTTCTATACTGGCGGAGACTCTGGACTACTCCTGAGCTCTCCCATTATGCTAACGGTCTTATGGACATTATAAAAACAGATGTTTTCCATAAAATCGGATGGCTGAAGAACCTTCATGAGACACTGAAAAACATGGGTATGGAGGGGTTATGTTGTGACCTGGTGGCCGCTCTGTTTCCATCTAAGAGATCCCTCAAAATGGCATACTGGGAAAGAGTTGAATCCCAGGTATGGAGTAGAGCTTCTGGGATGTCCGGTAGCTATTTAGAGGCTAAAATTACTCCTGCACTAGAATTATACTGGGATTTGGTTACTAATGTCGGTGACAGGAAACTTTACTTCCAGTTCAGAGCTGGTTCTCTGTGCCTCTTCGGTCTTTGACTGGAAGGTGGGCTAGGGCACAGGAGGAATCATGCCCTGCTTGTGGGGCACAAACAGAAACAACTGCCCACTTTTTGTTTGCCTGTCCGGCATTTACTATACCAAGGCGCGTTTGGCTCTCTCCCATGTGTAAGATCCTAGGTACCAGGAGCAGCGCTGTGGCATTACGAATCCTGCGCAATAGCT
This sequence comes from Triturus cristatus, assembly GCF_964204655.1. Taxonomy (NCBI): domain Eukaryota; kingdom Metazoa; phylum Chordata; class Amphibia; order Caudata; family Salamandridae; genus Triturus; species Triturus cristatus. The sequence continues at coordinate 92,441,619 of NC_140589.1, read as the reverse complement.
CCCTAACAATCATTTCTGTGGCCTTAGCCAAATATCTGGGATGGGCGTGGTCTCTACGGAGAAAAGCGATCAAGCACACCTTAGAAGTCCCCTAATTAAATTGGGGCTTGGGTCTCTTCTGTGCCTCAAGACTTGTTTTATAATCTAGTGATTAAGATTTCACAGTAGTTTGTGAGTCTTTTTAACCTTGTACATCTTTTCGTCAGTATTTTGACTTGTTTAATGTTCTTTTTAACATACTTTTTAATGTATTTATTGATGTCTTGTACTTTTGTGGGCACAAAATATTGTGCTCTATGTTTTATGTTTGTGTCTTTTATGATTCATTTTAAATCGAATAAAGACTGATGATGATGATGAGTTGTGCCTAAGAGCACATTTTAAAACTCGTTGCATGGAATCGCATATTGAATAACAAAAACATAGGGCGACTGAGGAGAAGCAGTTTCACACATAAAGCCAGCTGGGCTATTCATTTGAGCACGGAATCAGTGGTGACAGCTGAGCCTTATGAGATATTGCCTGGCACGGTGCACTCTGAACGTGATCCACTGGAGTTTGGGCAGACTATCTCCAACCAGCCTGTGGGACTATCGATGAGAAGTGGTCATTACCCTTCTGTGACCCACTTGTAGTGCTTGTGGGGAAGGTCGCCACTCTCCTGTGTTTATTACGGGGTGTTCGGGGCTGCGTAATCCGAGCCCTGCCAGTCGCGCTGACTGGGACAGCAGAAATGAGACTCTGAGGGAAAGAAGGAGATTTCAAAATTCACCGCCATTTTGTGTGCAGAAGTGAAGAATAAAGGGTACACCCTAGCCAGTCACGCTGACTGGCACAGCCTTTGACTTCGGAACCAGACTATTTGCCAGCAGGGCTGTTGGCATCTTCACTTCTACCAGGTGCGCGGCGACTGCACTTGACAAGAACGCTACCCCAATCTGGGCTGCCCTCCTAGCTCTTTACTCCTGCCAGTCACGCTGACTGGCACCGCTCTCCTTCACTGGCCGATCGATTTTCCCTCCCTCGGAAGTGTCTGCCACGCAGCGAGAAAAGGAATGCGGTGTCATTTTCTTCACTCTTGAAGGTAACGTCTGCACAGTGTGCCCTGCTGCTGCTCAGGGAAGGCTGTCCCGGAGGTGGTTTGCTCTTAAAGTCGGAATAGAGGCAGTCTTACACTTCGTGTAGGCTGAGAGAGGAGCTTTGTGCCTATTTTTCGGACTGATTATTAGACGAACAGCGTCACCTAGTGGACTTGTGTTTATCCTCTTATTTCATTCAGTGTTTTGTTTCCCTGCTCTGTTATCTGAGTTTGTTCTAGTGCCACACTCATCCTGGCATTCTCTACTTTTTGTCAGAACACTTCATACATACTGTCGTACAAAAGGATAGTGGTGTAGCTCTGCTTTGCGAGTATGTTTTAAAATTAGGCTGAGTAACATAGGAAGTTAATTTCTCCAGTGTTACTGGTAAAAAATTGTGCTTGCCCTATTAGCCACCATGCAGAATGTCACACCACCGCCATTTTTCCTGGCTACTCCGGGGAGCCAGTTTTAAAATGGAACAAGTGGAAAAGGGTCTTCCAAAACTACGTAGTGGTGTGTGGTCCAAACGTGGGTCTTGAGAGGAAAGTGGCATTACTATTACATTACCTAGGGGCAGAAGGGCAAGAGATCTTGGAACACCTTCCTGATCTGAACACGAACGAGGTAAGAGGTTTGAATGAATATGAAATTAGTGTGAAGAAACTGGACATCCACTTCCTGCCTAAAATTAGCACAATTAGGGAACGATACCATTTTGGAAGGAGAGGGCAGAAGGAGGGTGAAACAGTAGAGGAATTCGTTTCAGAGTTAAGGAAGCTGGCTGCCACTTGCAAGTTTGAAGGAGCGTGTGAGGAGCGGATACGTGATCAATTTTTTTTTACGTGTAAGGTTGAACGCATACGTGAAGAGTGTTAGAAAGGGTAGACGGACCGGGAGGGTCGGCCGGGGTCAGGAGGAGAGGTCTCCGGGGAGAGCCGTCTCCAGCGATCGTACAGACAAGTAACTTCCCCCCCCACAGACAGATACCACACACGGATAAGGTTCAGTGTTCTTTATAAGCACTTCTTAAGGTACGGTTGAATGGTACAAGGAGGTCTGGACTCAGGGGTCCCCTCGATTCAAGTCTCTCAATGCAGGGTAAGGGGTAGCGGGACAGTCTGTTTACCAGTCAGGTAGTTCGGATGAGATGATGACTAGCTCACAATCCTCGAGCTTGGTGGTTTAGTTGGTACGGGCCGCTGCAGTGCCAGCAGGTCCCGGTCGAGATAGTCGGTACACGGTCCGCAGCAGAGCCAGCAGGTCCCGGAAAGATGGTCGAGGTACGGTCCGCGGCAGCGCCAGCAGGTCCCGGAAAGATGGTCGAGGTACGGTCCGCGGCAGCGCCAGCAGGTCCCGGTGAGGATGGTCGTTACAACGGGCCGCGGCAGCGCCAGCAGGTCCCGACGAGGATGGATGTTGCAGAAGGCCGCGGCAGCGCCAGCAGGCAGGACGATGGTTCACAAGAGCGGGCTACGGCAGCGCCAGTAGTCCGTCAAGGCTGAGTTCTCTCGGTGTCTCTCGACTCCAGGATACAACTGCCTTCCTGCTCCGGAGTTGCCCCAGTTATAGGGCAGGCGCCCTTTGATGTCCGGACCCTCGCACTTGGAGGTCGGAGGGCCCGGGATGAAGGTGTCCAGACACCCAGCAGGGGGTGGAGCCAGCGCCTGGGGGAGCTGGAGGCGATCGGCACCTGGCGGGGAAAGAGCTCTTGACACTTCGTTCTCCCATTGACCTGCCAAGTGGTCCGCTCACCTCCTGGGTGGATGGTGGTGCCGGGATGTCGGGGCCGGCCAGGCCCGGGGTTAGGGTCGGGGCGAGGCCACGCGGCCTCGTGGTGCAGGGCCCAAGATGGCGGCTTGAACCGGCCGGGGGAGCCGGTGGGGCTGGGCCCCGTGATGAGTAGAGGTCCGAGGGCAGAAGATCCGTCGGGAGACGGGGTACAGGTGCTTTTCGTGGGTTATGCCTGGTGGTCCGGAGCTCGGGCCCTGTCGTGCGGGGAGGGAGCAAGCCCTTCGTGTGGCCTGTCCAACATGCGTCCCCCCCAGCTGAAGGCGGGGAGAGTCACCCATCTCCTTGGGGACTCTCTTCGTCGAGGCGGAAAAAGCGGGACAGGCCATCCGCGTTGGCGTGGTCTTGGCCTGGTCGGTGCTCCACAGTGAAGTCCATTCCCTGCAGGGAAATGGACCAGCGCAAGAGTTTTGGGTTCTCCCCCCGCATCTGCATCAGCCACTGCAGGGGTCGATGGTCGGTTTGTACCCGGAAGTGGGTACCGAAGAGATAGGGCCGGAGCTTTTTGAGGGCCCACACCACTGCGAAGGCCTCCCTCTCGATGGTGCTCCAGCGCTGTTCTCGGGCCAGGAGACGTCGACTGATGAAGGCCACCGGCTGGTCATGACCTTCGGGGTTTAACTGAGAAAGGACGGCTCCGATGCCGTGGTCGGAGGCGTCGGTCTGTACCACAAATTCCCGACTGTAATCGGGGGCCTGGAGCACAGGGGCGGTGCACAGGGCGGCCTTCAGCTTCTCGAAGGCCGCTTGACAATCGGGGGTCCAGTTAATCCGCTTCGGTTGGTTCTTGGACGTGAGACCCGTGAGGGGCCCCACGATGCTGCCGTAGTCCTTCACGAACCGCCGGTAGTAGCCGGTGAGCCCCAAGAAGGCTCGGACCTCGGTCTGGGTGACGGGGGGCTGCCAGGACTGGATGGCAGCAATCTTAAGTTGTAGCGGGGCCACCAGCCCGCTTCCCACTTGGTGCCCAAGGTAGGTCACAGACCCTTGGCCAATTTGGCACTTGCCGGCCTTAATTGTGAGGCCGGCCCGCTGGAGGGCCTGTAGGACCTCTTGGAGGTGACGGAGGTGGTCGGGCCAGTGGCGGCTGTATACAGCGATATCGTCCAGGTAGGCAGCGCTGAACTCTTCGAGCCCCGCCAAGACCTGGTTCACGAGGCGTTGAAACGTGGCGGGGGCATTCTTCATGCCGAAGGGCATGACCTTGAATTGGTAGTGGCCATCGGGGGTAGAGAAGGCTGACCGTTCCTGAGCCCTGGGTGTGAGGCCGATCTGCCAGTAGCCCGCTGTTAGGTCGAAGATACTGAGGTAGCGGGCGGCCCCCAGCCGGTCGATCAGCTCGTCTGCTCGGGGGATCGGATGAGCGTCGGTCCGGGTGACAGCGTTCAAGCCCCGGTAGTCGACGCAGAATCTCAGTTCAGGTGCGGTGCCGGGGGCAGCGGCTTTGGTAACCAATACAACCGGACTGGCCCAGGGACTGTCCGAGGGCTCGATGACCCCGATTGTGAGCATCTTGGCCACTTCCTCCTGTATGCAGGCCCGTACCCGATCTGGTACGCGGTAGGCCCGGTGTCGGACAGGGGGACTGTCCCCGGTGTCCACGTCGTGCAAACACCAAGGGGTGACCCCGGGGGTGAGGGAGAACAGGGTAGCGAACTGCAGCAGGAGGTTCCGGCAGCCCTGGCGTTGCTCCGAAGTGAGGGCGTCAGAGAGCCGGACCCCGTCCACGGAGCCGTCATTCTCCTGAGTCTTCAGAAGATCCGGGAGGGGTTCGGAGTCTTCCTCTGCCCCACTGTCCGTAGCCATCAGGAGGCTGAGTTCTGAGCGCACAAAGTGTGGTTTGAGTCGGTTGGTGTGGAGGACCCGAAGGGGGTTCCGGGAGGTCCCCAGGTCGATGAGGTAAGTGACGGGGCTTTTGCGCTCGACCACTTTGAAGGGCCCCGTCCACTTATCTTGCAAGGCACATGGTTCGGTGGGGGACATCACCCATACTTGTTGTCCAGGCTCGAACTCAACGGAGGAGGCATTGTGATCATACCACCTCTTCATGTCCTCCTGGCTGGCCTCGAGGTTCGCCTTGGCCATCTCTCTGAAGCGCCGGGTCTGATTGCGTAGGGCCAGGATGTATTTGAAGACGTCTGGAGGGGTCTTTAGGGGGGCCATCTCCCAACCTTCTTTTACTAGGCTGAGGGGCCCTCGCACAGGGTGCCCGTACAGGAGTTCGAAAGGGCTAAAACCGAGGGACTTCTGGGGAACTTCTCGGTAGGCGAAGAGGAGGCACGGGAGTAGTACATCCCACTGGCGACGGAGGGGCTCTTCCAATCCCCCAATCATCCTCTTGAGAGTGCGGTTAAAACGCTCCACTAGTCCGTTCCCTTGGGGGTGATAGGGGGTCGTGAATCTGTAGGTGACCCCGCATTGTTGCCAGAGGGACTTCATGTATTTGGATATAAAGTTCGTGCCTCGGTCGCTGACGACTTCTCGGGGGAAGCCTACCCGGGAGAAGATCCCCATTAGGGCCCGGCCAACCACCGGAGCTGTCACGGTCCGTAGGGGCACCGCCTCGGGGTAGCGGGTGGCATGGTCCACCAGTACTAAGATGAACCTGTGTCCTTGTGCCGTGCGGGGGTCCAGAGGCCCCACAATGTCTATCCCCACCCTTTTGAACGGGGTGGTGACCACAGGGAAGGGTTGCAGAGGGGCTTTCAGCTTCCGACCACTCTTCCCGCTGGCTTGGCATGTGGGGCAAGATCAGCAGTGGTTCAGGACGTCGTTCCTCATTTTCGGCCAGAAAAAGTGGGTCACTAGGCGGCTGTACGTTTTGTCCTGGCCCAGGTGTCCAGCCAGGGGGACATCGTGGGCCAGGTTGAGCAGAAAGTCTCTGAAGCGGAGAGGTACCACCAGTACTCGACCGGCCCCCAGCTCGGCGATTCTTTGCTCGCTGTATAGCAGGTCGTTATCCCAGTAGACCCAGTGAGTTCCGGTGGAGTCCCCTGCGTTCTGGGCGCTGGCTTGTTGGCGGAGTCCCTCGAGGGAGGGACAGGTCTTTTGTTCCTGGCGGAACTGTTCTTGGGTGGGCCCCCCTTCTTGACGCCACTGAGCCAGGTCAGGAAGGTCCTGGGGTTGCGCGTCCCCTTCGGTCGTCGGGTCCGGGAGGCTGGCCTCGTCGTTGTCTTCTACTGGGGCGACCGGGGGCGGAGGTGCTGGCCATTCCGGTTCTTCTGATCGGGGGACGGCACGGGCGGCCATGGACCGGGTGGTTATGCAGGCCCAGTCCGGGAGGCCCAGCATCCCCAGGTGCTCTCTTCTCTCAACGGTGGCCCACGGGGAACTCTCGAGGTCATTCCCCAGGAGGCAGTCCACGGGGGCATCGTCCCGGACCGTCACCTTCAACAGGCCGGAGACCCCTCCCCATTCGAATGGGACGCAGGCCATTTGACACATACTCTCAGAGTTGTCTGCCGAGCGGACGGGGCAGAGAATGTTCGGCAGGATCTGCTCGGGCTTCACCAGGTGACAGCGGACGGCCGTCACACTGGCGCCTGTGTCACGCAAGGCCTCGGCTCGCTGTCCATTAATGGTCACCCACTGACCGTATTTCCTGGTGTTAGCGGGTAGGGGAGCCCGCGGGACCATGTCTCTTCCCCCTAAGCACGCCAGGACCATGGCGGCCGGTTCCCACTCTTGCTGGGCCGGCTCATACCCTTCTGGTTCCTCCGATAATCGCTCTTCCCCCAGGGCGGCAGCAGCTACCTGGCGGGGCTTGGGTGTTTGGTTCTGCGGGCAGCTCGGGTCATTGGCGTAGTGGCCGACTCGCTGGCATCGGTGGCACGTGACGTTGGCTCGGAACCCAGGACGCCACGGGGGGTTGCCCCGGCCGGCCGGAGGCGGGGTGCTGGCCACGGGTGTTGCCGGCAAGGCGTCTCTCCCTCGCCCCTGGCCCCCTCCTCCTCCCCGAGGACGGTGCTGGCCTTGGTTGCTTCTGTTCTGTTCGTGTGGCCCCCTCCGGCCCACTCGGGTGCTTTCCCATCGGTCAGCTTCGGCGGCGAGCTGCCGGGGGTCAGTCAGCTTACTGTCGAGGAGGTGCTGCCTGAGCTCGACGAAACAGTTGTTCGACAGGTGTTCCCATACCATAAGGTTAAAGAGTTGTTCGTAGGTGGTGACATGGCTCCCCTTGATCCAACCCTCGAAGGCACGGCTGAAATAGTTCACGTATTCTACCCAAGTTGTACCTGGGATCCGGGTGCAATCTCTGAACCTCTGGCGGTACATCTCGGGTGTGAGGCCGTAGCGGGTGAGGAGGGCAGCCTTCATGTGGTCGTAGGACGACATTTGGTGATCTGGGAGCTGCAGTAGGGCATCGCGACCCTCGTTGATAAACCTCCCCCAAAGTCCGGCTCCCCAATCACTCCGGTCGATCCGGTGGGAGGTCATGGCGATCTCGTAGGCTTTAAACCACTGTTGTATGTCGTCTTCTCGGACATACTCGCGGACAACATCCTTGGGGATGTGGACTTTTTTCTCGATTGGCCCCTGGGTGTGTGGTCGCTCAGGCACCCCCAGTTCTTTATTCTGTTTCCGAAGTTCTATCTCCGCTAGTTGGCGCTCGTGCTCGAGCGTTATTTTTTTCTCATCCAGCTCTCTCTGTCTCTGCTTCTCTTCTCGTTCTTCTCGGAGCCGCATATGCTCGAGGTTGAGTTTCTGTTCAGCTAACTTGAGTTCCCCATCCATCTTGAGTCGTGCCATTTCCAACTCGTGCAATCTGGTTCTTTCTCTTTCTCGGATCTCCTCCTGCGAGAGGCCCGTTCCCCGCTCCTCGGGAGCCGTGGCGTTCCCCTCTGGTGTGATGCTGCTTTGGTCGGAGGGTCCGGCGACCCCAGTTTCTGTCCACGACTCTAGGGCGTGCTTTAGATCATCCTTGGTACTCAGGCCGGTGGTAGCAATGCCAAGTTCTATGCAGAATTGTCTCAATTCGCGGTGGTTGTATTCTTCTAACTTATCCATTTGGAATTTCTCGGTGGAGCTGCTATCTTTGGCTGACATCGTGTTTTTGTCGTGGGGTGAGCTACTCTCTGTACGATTACGCGTTGATTCGGATCGCGCCGCTGGCCACCAATGTTAGAAAGGGTAGACGGACCGGGAGGGTCGGCCGGGGTCAGGAGGAGAGGTCTCCGGGGAGAGCCGTCTCCAGCGATCGTACAGACAAGTAACTTCCCCCCCCACAGACAGATACCACACACGGATAAGGTTCAGTGTTCTTTATAAGCACTTCTTAAGGTACGGTTGAATGGTACAAGGAGGTCTGGACTCAGGGGTCCCCTCGATTCAAGTCTCTCAATGCAGGGTAAGGGGTAGCGGGACAGTCTGTTTACCAGTCAGGTAGTTCGGATGAGATGATGACTAGCTCACAATCCTCGAGCTTGGTGGTTTAGTTGGTACGGGCCGCTGCAGTGCCAGCAGGTCCCGGTCGAGATAGTCGGTACACGGTCCGCGGCAGCGCCAGCAGGTCCCGGAAAGATGGTCGAGGTACGGTCCGCGGCAGCGCCAGCAGGTCCCGGAAAGATGGTCGAGGTACGGTCCGCGGCAGCGCCAGCAGGTCCCGGTGAGGATGGTCGTTACAACGGGCCGCGGCAGCGCCAGCAGGTCCCGACGAGGATGGATGTTGCAGAAGGCCGCGGCAGCGCCAGCAGGCAGGACGATGGTTCACAAGAGCGGGCTACGGCAGCGCCAGTAGTCCGTCAAGGCTGAGTTCTCTCGGTGTCTCTCGACTCCAGGATACAACTGCCTTCCTGCTCCGGAGTTGCCCCAGTTATAGGGCAGGCGCCCTTTGATGTCCGGACCCTCGCACTTGGAGGTCGGAGGGCCCGGGATGAAGGTGTCCAGACACCCAGCAGGGGGTGGAGCCAGCGCCTGGGGGAGCTGGAGGCGATCGGCACCTGGCGGGGAAAGAGCTCTTGACACTTCGTTCTCCCATTGACCTGCCAAGTGGTCCGCTCACCTCCTGGGTGGATGGTGGTGCCGGGATGTCGGGGCCGGCCAGGCCCGGGGTTAGGGTCGGGGCGAGGCCACGCGGCCTCGTGGTGCAGGGCCCAAGATGGCGGCTTGAACCGGCCGGGGGAGCCGGTGGGGCTGGGCCCCGTGATGAGTAGAGGTCCGAGGGCAGAAGATCCGTCGGGAGACGGGGTACAGGTGCTTTTCGTGGGTTATGCCTGGTGGTCCGGAGCTCGGGCCCTGTCGTGCGGGGAGGGAGCAAGCCCTTCGTGTGGCCTGTCCAACAAAGAGTTATGGTTAAAAGATGACCCGCCCCTTGGGGAGGTGCTCATTGTGGCAGGTGGAGCACATGATGCAGTGTGTGAGCGAAATCAAGCAAGATTGTGAAGGGAAGGCAAAAGTGAGTAAAGTCTCTATTGAGAGTGTGAACGTGCTTGCAGTCAAAGGTACATTATAGGAACAGAAGGAAAATAAGGGTAATTGTAGCTTTAAAGGAAATTGTTACAGGTGTGGCAAACCTGGACACTTAGCGAACAACAGGGATTGCCCCACACTTAATGTGACATACAATAAGTGTGGTAGGAAGGGTCACTTTAGACAATGCTGCAGAAGAAATGCCAATTACAGGAAATACAACAGGGATGATTCTACCCGTGTCTGTGACGAAATTGTGTTAAAGGTTAAGAGTCAGTGAGCAATCCTAAGGATTTTATAGCAGTAGAGGAGACAAGAGTTGAAGCGATGTTTGATTTGTGTTCTAAACTGACAATCATATCTGCGGAAGATTTTGAGAAAGTATCTAAGGGAAAATTGTCACTGCAGAGAATGGATGTAAGACTGAGGGGCTAGGGTGGGCAACCCATACAGATGAAGGGTTACTTCTGGGGCGCTGTAGGTTACAAAGACAGACTTGCGGTCGCTAAGATATATGTGTCCAAGAAGGGGGATAACATATTGGGTTGGCAAGCACAAAAGGATTTAGGCATTTACCTCAATCCCAATAAGAACCCTTAAATATTGGTACAAGATATGGGGAAAACACTGGAGGGGATAGAAGACGAATTTAGGGATGTTTTCACCGATAAGTTAGGATGTCTCAAACACTATGCCCACAGAATAAGACTCAAAGAAAACTCCAAGCCTGTCTCTGCCAAGGTTAGGAACCTACCTATTTCGATACAGGAGAGGCACTGAGTGCTTGGCACCCTTTGTTCCAGCCAGGAAGGGGGATGGTGCAGTGCGTTTATGCATTGATTTAAGAGCCCTAAACAGGGAAGTTATAGTTGACAAGTACCCTCTGCCAAACATTTCACAAATGATGAGCAGGTTAGCGGGGGCTAAGTTCTTCACTACGCTTGATCTAACCTCTGCCTACTACCAAGTCAGGCTCCACCCTGAATCACAAGATCTCACAGCATTCATCACGCCCATGGGGGTCTACAAATTCAAGCGAATGCCGTAAAGCAGATCTGCAAAACACCCTTCTTAACCTTACTCCACCCAAAAGCAAAGATGAAATCAAATCCTTCATGGGAATGGTGCAATGGTGGAATTCTAAAGCAAATTTGTTCAGAACTTTGCCAGACGCACATCTGTAATCTACAAAGGAAAGGGGTAACATTCGACTGGAGTGAGGCGTGCCAGAAGGAGTTCGAAGACACAAAGAAGGCATTGGCTGAAGCTCCTAACCTCAAATCCTTTGTAACTGACAGGGAGACCGTGTTGACCACCGATGCTAGCTCCAAAGGATTAGGACCAGTTCTGATGCAAGTAGGAGAAGGTGGAGAGGAAACAATAGCGTTTGCATCACGCTTGCTACGTAAGGCAGAGTTCAACTACTCGGTGATCGAGAAAGAAGCTTTACCGGCAAATTGGGCCATTAACAAATTCAGAGACTTTGTGTGGGGAATGAAGTTCAACCTGAGGACCGACCATAAGCCTCTGGTAGAAGTCTTCACCAAGAAGGGGCTCGACTCCATCTCAAGCAGAATCAGATGGTGGGTTGTGAGTCCCCAAGAAGAGGTGTGGCGCAGCGGCCAGGGTGCCTGACTCCGGACCACAGGGGTTCACGGTTCGATCCCTGGCACCGGCAGCAGGTCAGCCCAGCACCATGTGACTCTGGGCAATTGCTCGCTTAATGTTCCCGAGGGTCCCCAGCGCCAGGAAACCACTTCGGAGGTAGCTGTGCGCTTTACAAATTCAAGGTTATTAAGAATACACGTTTGAGGTTGAATATGTACCTGGGATCAGGAACTTTGCAGCTGACTTCCTCTCTTGCCTAGTGAGAAAAGAACGTGATGAAGCAGTCGACGTGGAGGAGGAAGATGAGGCAGACAAGGAGATGCAGGTGGAGAACGTGTCCGTCGTCACCCAAGGAGCCGTTTAAGAAGTACGCTGCAAGGAAGCCTTGAGAGTTGACACGCTCCTGCAGAGGGTGTGTGGAAAGACTAAGGGTGTTTGGATTGACCAGGACAAGCGGGAAGAGACACTTAGACCGTTCTGGATGGTCAGAGACGAACTATCTATCGCCGATGACTGTCTTTTCAGGGGTACAAGGTTGGTCCCTCCTGAGACTTTGAGAGAGAGTTTGGTCAACTTGGCCCACGAGGGGCACCTGAGAGTTACCAAAACCAAACAGAGGTTGCGTCCAGACTACTGGTGGCCAAGCATGGATCTTGAAATCACAGGTGCATTCTTCGAGCAGGAAGGCATCATAGTAAATTGATAATGTTCACTGGGGGTTCAGAATGCTGTTTTGGGCTTTGCATCCTCAGAGAGTTTGATTTGCCAGTAGCCAGCAGTCAGGTCAAATGTACTCAGATATTTGGCTGAGGCCAAAGTATCTATGAGCTTATCTGCCCTTGGAATGTGATGGGCATCAGTCCTAGTGACTGCACAGAGGCCTCTGTAATCCACACAAAACCTCATCTCTCTCTTGCCACCTTTGGTGTGAGGTTTTGGTACATGGACTACTGGAATAGCCCAAGGGCTATCTGAAGGCTCAATGACCCCCAATTCCAGCATCTTTTGTACCTCAGTCCTGATGCAGTCTCTGACATGGTCAGTCTGTCTGTAAATGTTGTTCTTCACAGGCAGTCTGTCACCTGTGTCCACTTCATGGGTACACCAGGTGGCTTGACTGGGTGTCAGAGAGAACATGTGGTTGAACTGATTGATGACTTTCCTGTAATCAGCTTGCTGCTGGTCAGTAAGGCTGCCTGCCAAGGCTACTCCTTCAACTGACCCATCAACAGGGTTCTGAGAGAGGAAAACAGCGAGAGGGTCACTCTCTTCCTCCTGTCCCTCATCAGAGGCCATGAGCAAGCTCATGTCACAGCCCTGCATACAAAAGTTTTTAGGCGGCTCACATGGGGATGTCTTGGAGTACCTAGGTCAACCAAGTAGGTGACCTCACCTTTTTCTCAAGGACTGTGTGGGGGCCCACTCCATTTGTCCTGGAGAGCTGCTGGGGCCACAGGCTCCAACACCCACACTTTCTGCCCTGACTGATAAAAATCAGCACAGCCTTTTGGTAATTTTATTTATTTCAAGTTTTATATAGCGCGAGCATGACCCGTTAGGGTATCAAAGCGCTTTACAAAGAAAGATACGTTACGTACATGAAGGCATGGGCAAAGTACAGGGATGGGGGATAGGGAAAAGTCACAAGTGGGACAAAGCCGTGGATAAATTCAAGAGTCAATACAGTTCAAAAATCAACAATGACTTGAGTTCAGTGGGGCACAAGGAAGAGATATATACAATAAATGGTACAGATCCAAGTACAGGATGGCGTGGGCAGAATACAAGGATTGGGGTTAGGGAAATGACAAACGTAGGACAAAACTGTGGTTATTTACAAGTGTCAATACAGTTCCAGAGTCAGCAGGCGATTTGATTACAATAGGACGTAAAAGATATGTACAAAGATCAGGGCGCATTGGAAGGAGGGAGAGTTTTTACATGTAGCAGGTCAAGCAAGAAAATAAAAACACGAAAAAGGCAGTATGTGCACCAAGGGAGCGTTATTGGAGGAATTTTCTCATTAAGAAGGTTTTAGCTTCTTTTTTGAAGAGTGCCAGGGAAGGTATTCTTCTGATGGAGGAAGGAAGCGAGTTCCAGATTCTTGGTGCTGCTCCGGAGAATGTTCGATTGTATGTTTTTGCCTTACAGAAACAGGGTGGCTGGAGCAAACAGTCTCTGGTGGATCGGGAGTTTCTGGATCTCCCAGATAGCACAATTTTCTGGGCGAGATATGCCGGGGAGTTCGTGTACAAGGCTTTGTGAGTGATGCAGGCCAGCTTGAGTTGAATTCTGCCTGCAAGCGGAAGCCAGTTCAAGGCCTTCAGGTGTGGTGAGATATGGTCAAATGTTTTTAAACCAGATAAGAGTCTGGCTGCTGCGTTGAGGCAAGCTTTTAGGGGGGCAGTCGAAGTCTTAGACGGGCCAGATAGTGTAGAGCAGCCATATTTGATTCTGGAGATAACTAACGTCTGCACAGCAGTTTTTAGGTCGGCAGTTCCAAGGAATGGTTTTAGTTTTCTCTAGTAGCTCAGATGAAATCTGGCAGTGTTGGCCATGCCAAGCTTTCTTAAGCTCCTACCTAGCCTAAAGGTGTTTGCTTGCCTTCTTCATGTACTCAGCCATACGCGAATGCAGGCAAAGGACATAGTCCACAATATCCTGTTTGGAAGTTTGAGATGCTGCTGCCAGCCCTACTTAACTACAGACAATAGACCTCTAACTGGATGTCCAAACAGATATTCAAATGGACTGTAACCAACCCCCTTCTGTGGAACCTCTCTGTAGGCAAATAGAAGACAAGGTAGTAAGACATCCCATGTTCACCTAAGCTTTTCTGGGAGTCCCATGATCATATGGAGAAGTGTGGCTCACTGGTTAGAGGAGGCAGACCTGGAAGCAGAGCCCGGGCCCAGGGTTCAATTCCCGGCTCGGCTGGGTCTTGAGTCCATAAATGTCCATGGACTCGATAATTCTCGCTCCAGTGCATACTCGATTCATGGGTTCACACTCTGCGACTCTGGGCAATAGCTTGCTTAATCTCCACATGGGCCCCTCGCGGCGGGATGCCTGGCTTTCACCTTGCGGATGACCTGCCGGGTTATCTCACAGGGGAATACCAGGACGGGTTCCCTAAGCAAGCGCTTAGAGACCGCTTGGTGATTTGCGCTATATAAATTCCTGCACATTTACATTTACATACCCTTTAGGGTCTTGTTGAACCTTTTAACAAGTCCACTGCATTGTGGATGGTAAGGTGTGATAAACTCATAGTTTACTCCACACTCTTTCCACAATGCAGTATGTAACTAGACATGAAGTGTGTACCTCTGTCTGTTAAGACATCCTTAGGGAGGCCCACCCTGGAAAAGATTCCTAGGAGGGTCCTAGCCACCACAGGACTTGTGGTGGTCCAAAGGGGAATATCTTCTGGATATCTAGTGGCATGGTCCACCACCACTAGGATATAGCTGTGTCCAGATGCTGTTGGAGGGTTCAAGGGACCAACAATGTCTATCCCTAGCCTCTCAAAGAGAACCCCAACCACCGGGAGTGGAATTAAGAGGACTTTTGTAGTGTCACCTGACTCAGCAGTGGCTTGGCAAGCGACACAGGAGGAACAAACTCTCCCCAGCAGTGGTGCTCCGCTCTGCCTTGAAGCTAGCCTCTCTCCTCGGCAGGGTTCAAGACAGCCCCTGGCCAGCCTTCCATCAGGCGCATGGTGATTGTTACTGTGATCTAATTTTTGGTGTTCCTTCCAGTGTATTGTAGTGTTCTTGGCTGATTTTCGCTCCGTTTTCTGTTCTGTTTTTCTGTTTCCCATCAGCCCTTTCTGTGGGCTGGTGTCCCCCCTCGTCTTCCCTCCATTTTCCTGCTGCCACTGACCCTCCCCCTACCTCCCCGCTCCCGCGTCCCAGCTCCTCATCCCTCCCCCCTCCCCTACATCATGGCGACCGCTGCGGGGGAGCGTGTGTGAGTCTTCAGACCTCGGTCTAAGGCACGCACTCTCCCCAGCAGCTCCGAGGTGCTCCGTTCTGCCTTGAAGCCAGCATCTCTCCTCGGCAGGGTTTAAGACTGCCCCGGTCCAGCCTTCCATCAGGCGCTTGGTGATTGTGACTGTGTTTTAATTTTTGGTGACCCTTCCAGTGTATTTTAGTGTTCTTGGCTGATTTTCGCTCCGTTTTCTGTTCCGTTTTTCTGTTTCCCTTCAGCCCTTGCTGTGGGCTGGTGTCCCCCCTTGTCTCCCCTCCATTTTCCCGCCGCCACTGACCCTCCACCTACTGCCCCACTCCTGCCTCCCAGCTCCTCGTCCCTCCCCCCTCCCCTACATTATGGCGACCGGACAGCGCAGCGGACGCACTCAGCAGGCGCACCTCAGGCAAGTCTGTCCGTGCCTGTCCGTGCCTGGACCGTGCCCAGCGCCAGACCCCCTGGCCCCCGTGAGCACCACAACACCAGATGCCGCTACGATGCCAACACCCTTCACGCACTCAACGCCAGACGATCCTCCACCTGCTTCCGGACCACCCCAAAGCTCACCCATGGACCCTTCACCTGCCGAAACTGCAGCTCCACCTGCCAGCGCACACCTGCACGTCCTGCCCACCACACCAAAGCGGACCACAACCACCTCAGATGCATACTGCTCAACACCCGCTCCGTCCACAGGCACGCCGTTGAACTCTGGGACCTACTCGATTCATCCTCCCCGGATGTCGCTTCCCTGACGGAGACCTGGATGAACTCCTCATCGGCACCAGACGTTGCCATAGCCATCCCGGATGGCTACAAGATCACCCGCAGGGACTGCACCAACAGACCAGGAGGAGGAATCGCCATCTTCCACAGAAACACCCTCAGAAACTCGACCACCACCGAAGATAACCTCAGCACTGCCGAACACCTGCACTTCTAGATCCACATCGATCCCAACACCACCCTCAGAGGAACCCTCGTGTACAGACCCCCCCGGACCCCGGCCACAGTTTATCGACTCCATCACAGACGCCGTCAGCACGCACGCCCTGGCCTCCACAGACTACATCCTCCTTGGAGACCTGAACTTCCACCTCGAGAACACCAACAACAGCAACTCCACCACACTACTGGACAACCTCGCCAACCTCGGCCTCTAACAGCTCGTCACAACACCCACCCACTCCGCCGGACACACGCTCGACCCCATTTTCTCCGCCAGCAGTCACGTCTCCATCAGCCACACCACCGAACTCCACTGGACCAACCAACGCTGCATCCAATTCTCCTTCAAGAAAATCACTGCACACAGCCACCACAGCTAGAACAAGGTCACCGAAGACCATCTTACCACCACCCTCGCCGGAGACCCACCGACCGACCACACCGACACAGCCGCCCGCAACCTCAATCGATGGATCGAGGACTGCGCCAACACTCTCACCTCGATCAAGATACCCATAAACAAACGCACCATCAGAAGAGCCATCTGGTTCACTGCTGACCTCCAGACATCCAAGCAGACCTGCCGGAGACTAGAGAAGAAATGGCGCCACAAGCAAACACCGGACAACCATGCAGCCCTCAAGAACGCCAGCAGCGGGGGAGGAGCCTAGCGCGCAACCAAGATGGCCGCGTAGGTGCGAGGCTCCCGAGGACCTCCGTGACCTCCTACATAAATCCTGAAAATATCCTGTCCTAGATGAGGGGACTGTGTTGGTGAGCCCGAGCTGAGGTGTCACCCGTTTTCCGTTTCCAAATTGGACCTCGGACACCGGCGGGAGCACCGATTGAGGTTTGCGGCCTTCTCCACGCCGGCCCCCCGGATTGGAGTTGCGGGGCGATCCGGAGACAAAGTGATCAACAGCGGCGGGCAGGGCTGGGCGACTCGCGTACCCCGCACTTTCACTTTCGCTTTTGCACCCTCCTTGCTGCTCGGGCGAGGTTGGGTTGCGGGGCGGTGTGCGGTGGTGTGGCCTCGTTGGGGTGCCCTGCTGGCCCGCCGGCTGTGATCCGTCCTGCGGACCTGTGGTGGCCCCCCCCCCGGAGCCCGTGAACTGGTTTGTCGGCCTTTTCCGAGGTGATTGGCACGATTTGGGGACTGAAACCATGTCCACAAAGCAAGATGGCGACCGGGCAAAGGTGAAATCGACCCGCCGTGGCGCGGCCCATCCGTCCAACAGCATGGACCGCTACACCCTCCAGAAGGGATCTCCCGAGGTGCCGCATCAGTCCCCTGAGGGCCCGACTGATGCTCCTACGCTGCCCGCGGATCTGACCCTGCGAGATGTTATGGGCGCTATCGCCGAGATGAAGGCCTCGGTGGACCAGCGCTTTGACACACTGGCGCAAAAGATTGACTCGGTCCACGTGGATGTTGGCCTGGTGAGGGCCGATTTATCCAAGACCAATGATCGGGTCGATTCTTTGGCCCACACCACTTCGGGCCTTACGGCGGACGTGGCGGCACTCCAAAAGGAGGTGCGCCGGCTCGGCCAGGCGAGCGCCCTGATGGATCGTCGACTGGAGGATTCCGAGGGTCGGGCCCGGAGGAACAATGTCCGCATTGTCGGGGTGCCGGAGGGACGTGAGGAGGCGGCGGCGGACCTGTTTGTGGAGGATCTGATTCTCACCCATCTCCAGCCCCGGGGGCTGAGTAAATTCTTTGCGATGGAACGTGCCCACAGGGTTCCCGGAGGAAGACCTAAGGCCGGAGCCCCTCCGCGGCCTCTCATTGCCCGGATTTTCAACTTTCGGGACAGAGACGCTATCCTTCAGACTTCTAGGCAACAAGGACCGGTCAGACTTGACAATATGGATGTGAACTTCTATCCTGATTTCACCCCAGCGGTCCAGAAGCAGAGACTGAGCTTTCTCGGAGTCAAACGTCGTCTACGGGACCTGAACCTCAAGTATGCGATGCTTTTTCCAGCTAAGTTGCGGGTGGAGGTGGATGGCCGCACGCACTTTTTTGATCGTCCCGAGGCAGCCGGGGACTGGTTGGACTCCTTGCCCGGGAATCGGGGCCGGGGGGGTGGGGGGGCGCGGTTGGAGGGGAGGGCTCGCCGGATCAGGACTGAGGGACTAATAGTAGGCCTTGCTCTGGACAACATTGTCGTCATTTTTGACTGTTCGTTAAGTCTCCCTCCTGTGGAGGTGGTACGGGGTCTCTTGGGGGCTCTCCCTCCTCCTCTGGGGGACTAGTTAGTTTAATCATTCATGGGGCGACAGGCACACTGCACTTTGGGGGGGCTGTTTGGGCTCATGCAGGGGTGCAGGGAGGGGGGAGTTCTGTTGGGATGGGTGGGTTGGGGTGGGGTGTTGTTTGTTTTTACCGCAAGGCAAACCCTTTATTGTATTTGTGTTTTTAAGGTGCTCTCGGGGGGACGAATGATGGCTTCTGTATGTGATGGGGGGTAGGGACTTGACCTTATTGTCCTGGAACGTTAACGGACTGGGGGATAGGATTAAGCGAGGTGTGGTCCTGCAGTATTTGAAACGACTTTCGCCAGATGTGGTCTTTCTGCAGGAGACACACCTTATTGGTAATTCCTTTTGTGCCATGAATTGGCGTGGCTATCGTTTGGTGGCCCACTCGGGCTTCACGTCGGGCTCACGGGGGGTGGGCATCATGGTGAAGAACTCGCTCCCGTTGGAAATAGACGAGGTGCGCCATGATGAGAGGGGACGCTACACTGTCTTAGTGGGGAGAATGGAGGGTAAAGTAGTCGTCTTTGTATCAGTGTATGTCCCACCGGGGTTACAGTCCACGACTTTTGCAGACCTAGGGCGCCTCCTCCTTGACCTTCCGGGGGGGCTTCTGGTGGTTGGGGGGGACTTCAATGCGGTGGTTTCTGGGACCGTGGATCGTCACCCCCCTAGGGACCTCCCCCGGGCGCAGGCGTGGCTGTCCGGCTTCTTAGATACACTGGGATTGGTGGACTGCTGGCGCTTAAAACATCCCACGCAGCTGCAGTACACTTTCCACTCGGGTGCCCATGGTAGCCTCTCACGGCTTGATTATGTCCTTGTCCCTGCGGCCTATGTTGGGAGGGTAGGAGAGGTGCGCCATTTGGCGCGGGGTATTTCAGATCACTCCCCGCTCCTGTTGCACGTTGATGTCTTCCCGAGGGGGGAGGGCAGAGTAGCTCCAATCAATGCCTGGTACCTGCGCGACCCCACCATTCGCGCTGATTTGATTAAATCCTTGCAGCGGTATTTCGATGAGAATGTGGGGTCCGTCCCTTCGGCTATCTCCCTGTGGGAAGCTTTCAAAACAGTTCTTAGAGGGGAGGCCCTCTCCTTTATTTCCCATGCCCGGAGGCGCGAGCGGGAAGAGGTGACCCGGGTGGAGGCCGAAATCGCTGAATTGGAGGGTGATCTAGAGGGTGGGGTGACGGATGCTGCACTACATGTCCTACAACTTAAGCAGGCGGCCTACAGGGCCCTCGTCACGGAGGCGGCCAGGGGCCTCTATAGAGAGCAACAGGGGCGACTGTATGATGTGGGTGATAAGGCTGGTAAACTGCTTGCATGGTTGGATAAAAAGGAGAGAGCGAGTCGTGTGGTCCCGCTGATTGAGAGGATGGATGGTGTGCGTGTCACCGAGCCAGAAGACATTGTCTCTTGTTTCGCGGATTATTTTCGCGAGGTGTATTCCCCGGTTTCTCTCTGCTCGGAGGAGGATTCCCATGCCCTGCTTAGGGATATCGCGCTGCCTTCCCTTTCGGTGGAGGACAGGGTGTCGTTAGATGCCGCTCCTACCGCCGACGAAATTGCCCTCGCCATACGCTCGGTCGCATCCGGCAAGGCCATGGGCCCGAACGGCATCCCTATCGAGTTGTATAAGCTGCGACCGGATGTACTGGCACCCCACCTCCGTGCGATGTTCCTGGAGGCCCACTCGCTGGGCTCCCTCCCGCCGGACCAACGTCTGGCTACAATCGTGGTGATCCACAAGGAGGGGAGACCTCGAGACCGGGTTACATCCTACCGGCCTATCTCGCTCTTGAATGCGGAGCCCAAAATCCTCGCCAAGGTGCTAGCCAACCGGCTGGTCGGCGTGGTGGGCGACCTGGTCCACCAAGACCAGTCCGGCTTTATTCCCCATCGCAACACGGCCCTTAATCTGCGGCGCTTGCACGGGGTGCTCGCGCGTGTCCCGTTTGTGCGGGAGCCGGCCATATTGGCGTCCTTAGACGCCACCATGGCGTTTGACACGCTCGAGTGGCCATACATCTGGGCCATGCTGGCGAAGTTTGGATTTGGCCCGGGGTTCATCAGCTGGGTCAAATTGTTGTATTCGGGCCCATTGGCGCAGGTGGTGGTGAATGGAAGAGTATCGGTCCCATTCGAGCTGGGACGGGGCACACGACAGGGCTGTCCCTTGTCGCCGCTCCTGTTCGCGCTGGCCTTGGAACCCCTGGCGGAGTGGCTGCGGTGGCACCCTTCCATCCGTGGTCTCCGTTGGACCCCCGAATATGAGGACCGCGTGTCCCTATACGCTGACGATATCCTTTTGTACCTAGCCTCCCCGCGTAAATCACTGATTGTCCTGGTTGATGTTTTGCGCTAATTCGGCCGCAATTCAGGCCTTGTCATCAACTGGGCTAAATCATGTGTGTATGTGCTTTCCGGGGAGGCTCCCGTCCTCCCGCGGGGCTGTCCGATCCAGATTGCCTCACAGGGGTTTCGGTACCTGGGGGTTTACATTACTCTGGACCCGGAGGCCCGCTACGAGCGGAATTTGCTTCCCCCCCTCCAGCGCTTGAAGGAGGACGTCGCGCGCTGGCGCGCCTGCCGCTTTCGCCGCTCGGCCGGGCGGCATTGTTTAAGATGATGTCGTTGCCACGCTTCCTGTACGCTCTCCAGAATACTATGGATTTAGTCCCGGCGCGCTACTTCCGTGAGGTGGAGAGTCTACAGCGCCGCCTGTTCTGGGACGGGAGGCCGCGTATTGCCCTGGCGAAGTTGACGCTCCCATGGTACGACGGGGGGATTGCCCTCCCGGATATTAAACGGTATTACTGGGCCTCCCAGCTGGCTGCAATTAATCATGGCCTTTACGGGCCCGCCTTAAACCCGGCATTTGAAATGGACAAGATGCTCCTGCCTGGTGGCGATTATAATCGAGCGCTCTACTCTGGCGCGCCCGGCCCCCGCCTGACGGGACCTACGCGTGTCATGGTACGAGTATGGCACGCGGCTAACGCAGCTATGGGGTGGAAGGACCGTTTGACCCGGGCATCACCGTTGTACGCGTCTGAGAGATTGGGCTCCCTGTGGACCTCGAAGGGCTTCGAGAAGTGGGACACGATCGGCATCAGTAAAGTGGGGGACCTCTGGACGAGAGGGGGATTTAAAACATTCGAGACGCTGCAGACGGAGTTTCAGCTGCAGGGCAGTGAATACTTTCGGTACTTGCAGGTTCGTCACGCGCTGGGCTCAGTCTTCCCAGACGTCGCCTCCATCCCGGAGTCTTCCCCCCTGGAGGATAGAGTGCTGGATGGCCCCGTTCCGGACAGCACGATCTCCCTTATTTACAAAAAATTGATTAATGACCGCTCGGGCCTGCTGACTGGCCTCCGCGAGGCTTGGGTTGCCGACGGGCTGGAGTTGGACGACGAAGACTGGATTTCCGCGGTGGCCTCTCCGAAGGAGGTGGCCATACCGGCTCGCCTTCGCTTCGTCCAGCTTAAGATACTCCACCGGGTTTACATGACGGGGCCAAGGCTTCTGCGTATGGGCTATGCTGAGGATGGGTTGTGTAGGCGTGGGTGTGGTGCTTTGGTGACTTTTTTGCATATTTTGTGGGAATGCCCGAAGGTGGAGCGATTCTGGCGTGGTGTGCATGAGGTCCTGCGAGTGGTTACGCATGTCGCGCTGCTGCCTGAAGCGAGGAGATGCCTGCTGAATGTGTGGGAACCAACTGACTACTCGGTTCCGCAGACGCGATGGGTGACTCTGGGATATATGATAGCCAAGCGTGACATTGCTCAACTGTGGGGATCCCAGAGGCCCCCGGCGGTGTCGGCCTGGAAAGAACACATGGATTGGTGCATGTTCCGAGAAAAGGTGGTGTATGTGGCGAGGGGTAAGCCTGGGGCATGGGTGAAGGTATGGGGCCCCTGGAACGCCTACCGCGGGGGTATCTGCGCGCCACCATTGCTGCCTGCGGCCTCACCAGCCCCGTCCCCTTAGTTGACTCCTTTCCTAGCCCCGAGCACGGAATTCCCCCAGTCCTCGATCTGTTCCCCTTCCCCTCTTTATACTCCTGTGGATGGCTGGGGTCCCCCATTCGGGGAGCACGTGCTGTTACTGTCGATTGCAGGTTGCCTTGCGGGTGTGGTTTTTGTGTTGTTTGTGTAAAATGAAACCGTATTGTGGGGTCAGAGTGATGTGGCCCACGACGCTGATACCTCCTGATTTTGCTCCTCTGCAACGCCAAGTGTTTTTGTATGTATGTCATATGCTCCTGTCATTCTAGCGGCCGGCCGGGAGGTTGTAGGCCCATACCTGTATATTCTTGAGATTGCAATAAACGGTTTAAAAAAAAAAAAAAAAAAAAAGAACGCCAGCAGCAGACACCACTAACTCATTTGAACGGTCAAAAGGACCTCCTTCAAGGAACGCATCGACAAAAGCGCACACAATAGCAAAGAGCTCTTCAACATCGTGAAGGAACTCGCCAACCCCAGCTCCAACGACATCCCGCCGTCACAAGACCTCTGCGACTCTCTAGCTACCTTCTTCCACCGCAAGATCGCAGACATCCACGACAGCTTCAACATCTAGACCTCTTCGACAGCCACCGACACCCCAGACTCATCACCCCCCAGTCACACCGGTCGCCTGACCTCCTGGAACCACGTCAACGTCGAAGACACCATCAAGAACCTGAACCCCATCCACTCCGGCTTACCATCAGACCACTAACCCCACCACACCTTCAACAAAGCAGGCCAACTCCGTAAGATTTTCAACAGCTCATTCGAGACCCCCACCTTCCCGGACAGCTGGAAACATGCAGAGATCAACGCCCTACTCAAAAAACCCAAGGCAGACCCAAAGGACCTCAAGAACGTCCGGCCCATCTCCCTGCTCCAGTTGAAAGACATCGAGAAGATCGTCAACAGGCAACTGTCCCAATTCCTCGAAGAGAACAACACCCTGGACTCGTCCCAATCTGGATTCCACAGAAACCACAGCACCGAAACCGCCCTCATCGCCGCCGCTGACAACATCAGGGCCCTGCTCGACAACGGCGAAACCGTGTCCCTCATCCTCCTGGACCTCTCGGCCGCCTTCGACACCGTCTGTCACCACACCCTGTGCACACGACTCTACAACGTGGGTATCTGCAACAAAGTCCTGGACTGGATCACCTCCTTCCTCACCGACAGAACACTGAGAGTCCGCCTCCCTCCATTCCGATCCAAAGCCACAAAGATCACCTGCGGCATACCCCAAGGATCATCCCTCAGCCCGACCCTCTTCAACGTCTACATGGCACCACTCGCCAACATCGTCCGATCACACGATCTCAACATAGTCTCATTTGCCAACGACACCCAGCTGATCCTCTCCCTCACCAAAGACCCTACCACCGCCAAAACCAACTTCCATGCAGGGATGAAGGCCGTCGCCGAATGGATGAAGAGCATTCGCCTGAAACTGAACTCGGACAAGATGGAGGTCCTCATCCTCGGCTCCACCCCTTCCGCCTGGGAGGACTCCTGGTGGCCAGCCTCGCTGGGAACTGCGCCCACACCCACCGACAATGCACGCAATCTGGGGTTCATCCTGGACTCAACGCTCTCAATGACCCAACAAGTCAACGCTGTCTCCTCCTCATGCTTCAACACCCTCCGTATGCTTCGCAAGATCTACAGATGGATCCCCACCGAAACCAGGATGGTCACCCGGGCCCTCGTCACCAGCAGGCTGGACTACGGCAACGCCCTCTATTCGGGAACTCCAGAAGAGACCCCAACGCATACAAAACGCCTCCGCACGCCTGATCCTTGACATCCCCCGCCACAGCCACATCACCACCCACCTGAAGGACCTGCCCTGGCTTCCCGTCAACAAGAGAATCACCTTCAAGCTCCGCACCCATGCTTACAAAGCACTCCACAACGCAGGACCAGCAAACCTCAACAAGCGACTCACCTTCCACAACTTTGCCAGACGCACATCTGTAATCTACAAAGGAAAGGGGTAACATTCGACTGGAGTGAGGCGTGCCAGAAGGAGTTCGAAGACACAAAGAAGGCATTGGCTGAAGCTCCTAACCTCAAATCCTTTGTAACTGACAGGGAGACCGTGTTGACCACCGATGCTAGCTCCAAAGGATTAGGACCAGTTCTGATGCAAGTAGGAGAAGGTGGAGAGGAAACAATAGCGTTTGCATCACGCTGGCTATGTAAGGCAGAGTTCAACTACTCAGTGATCGAGAAAGAAGCTTTACCGGCACATTGGGCCATTAACAAATTCAGAGACTTTGTGTGGGGAATGAAGTTCAACCTGAGGACCGACCATAAGCCTCTGGTAGAAGTCTTCACTAAGAAGGGGCTAGACTCCATCTCAAGCAGAATCAGATGGTGGGTTGTGAGTCCCCAAGAAGAGGTGTGGCGCAGCGGCCAGGGTGCCTTACTCCGGACTACAGGGGTTCACGGTTCGATCCCTGGCACCGGCAGCAGGTCAGCCCAGCACCATGTGACTCTGGGCAATGGCTCGCTTAATGTTCCCGAGGGCCCCAAGCGCCAGGAAACCACTTCGGAGGTAGCTGTGCGCTTTACAAATTCAAGGTTATTAAGAATACACGTTTGAGGTTGAAAATGTACCTGGGGTCAGGAACTTTGCAGCTGACTGCCTCTCTTGTCTAGTGAGAAAAGAACGTGATGAAGCAGTCGACGTGGAGGAGGAAGATGAGGCAGACAAGGAGATGCAGGTGGAGAACGTGTCCGTCGTCACCCAAGGAGCCGTTGAAGAAGTACGCTGCAAGGAAGCCTTGAGAGTTGACGCGCTCCAGCAGAGGGTGTGTGGAAAGACTAAGGGTGTTTGGATTGACCAAGACAAGCGGGAAGAGACACTTAGACCGTTCTGGATGGTCAGAGACGAACTATCTATCGCCGATGACTGTCTTTTCAGGGGTACAAGGTTGGTCCCTCCTGAGACTTTGAGAGAGAGTTTGGTCAACTTGGCCCACGAGGGGCACCTGAGAGTTACCAAAACCAAACAGAGGTTGCGTCCAGACTACTGGTGGCCAAGCATGGATCTTGAAATCACAGGTGCATTCTTCGAGCAGGAAGGCATCATAGTAAATTGATAATGTTCACTGGGGGTTCAGAATGCTGTTTTGGGCTTTGCATCCTCAGAGAGTTTGATTTGCCAGTAGCCAGCAGTCAGGTCAAATGTACTCAGATATTTGGCTGAGGCCAAAGTATCTATGAGCTTATCTGCCCTTGGAATGTGATGGGCATCAGTCCTAGCGACTGCACAGAGGCCTCTGTAATCCACACAAAACCTCATCTCTCTCTTGCCACCTTTGGTGTGAGGTTTTGGTACATGGA
Organism: Triturus cristatus; assembly: GCF_964204655.1. Classification (NCBI taxonomy): domain Eukaryota; kingdom Metazoa; phylum Chordata; class Amphibia; order Caudata; family Salamandridae; genus Triturus; species Triturus cristatus. The sequence goes on along the minus strand of NC_140589.1, from coordinate 92,416,187 downwards.
CTACTGGACTAGCCCAAGGGCTATCTGAAGGCTCAATGACCCCCAATTCCAGCATCTTTTGGACCTCAGTCCTGATGCAGTCTCTGACATGGTCAGGCTGTCTGTAAATGTTGTTCTTCACAGGCAGTCTGTCACCTGTGTCCACTTCATGGGTACACCAGGTGGCTTGACTGGGTGTCAGAGAGAACATGTGGTTGAACTGATTGATGACTTTCCTGTAATCAGCTTGCTGCTGGTCAGTAAGGCTGCCTGCCAAGGCTACTCCTTCAACTGACCCATCAACAGGGTTCTGAGAGAGGAAAACAGCGAGAGGGTCACTCTCTTCCTCCTGTCCCTCATCAGTGGCCATGAGCAAGCTCATGTCACAGCCCTGCATACAAAAGTTTTTAGGCGGCTCACATGGTATGTCTTGGAGTACCTAGGTCAACCAAGTAGATGACCTCACCTTTTTTCTCAAGGACTGTGTGGGGGCCACTCCACTTGTCCTGGAGAGCTGCTGGGGCCACAGGCTCCAACACCCACACTTTCTGCCCTGACAGATAAACAATCAGCACAGCCTTTTGGTCATTTTATTTATTTATTTATTTCAAGTTTTATATAGCGCGAGCATGACCCGTTAGGGTATCAAAGCGCTTTACAAAGAAAGATACGTTATGTACATGAAGGCATGGGCAAAGTACAGGGATGGGGGATAGGGAAAAGTCACAAGTGGGACAAAGCCGTGCATAAATTCAAGAGTCAATACAGTTCCAAAATCAACAATGACTTGAGTTCAGTGGGGCACAAGGAAGAGATATATACAATAAATGGTATAGATCCAAGTACAGGATGGCATGGGCAGAATACAAGGATGGGGGTTAGGAAAATGACAAACGTAGGACAAAACTGTGGATATTTACAAGTGTCAATACAGTTCCAGAGTCAGCAGGCGATTTGATTACAATAGGACGTAAAAGATATGTACAAAGATCAGGGCGCATTGGAAGGAGGGAGAGTTTTTACATGTAGCAGGTCAAGCAAGAAAATAAAAACACGAAAAAGGCAGTATGTGCACCAAGGGAGCGTTATTGGAGGAATTTTCTCATTAAGAAGGTTTTAGCTTCTTTTTTGAAGAGTGCCAGGGAAGGTATTCTTCTGATGGAGGAAGGAAGCGAGTTCCAGATTCTTGGTGCTGCTCCGGAGAATGTTCGATTGTATGTTTTTGCCTTACAGAAGCAGGGTGGCTGGAGCAAACAGTCTCTGGTGGATCGTGAGTTTCTGGATCTCCCAGATAGCACAATTTTCTGGGCGAGATATGCCGGGGAGTTCGTGTACAAGGCTTTGTGAGTGATGCAGGCCAGCTTGAGTTGAATTCTGCCTGCAAGCGGAAGCCAGTTCAAGGCCTTCAGGTGTGGTGAGATATGGTCAAATGTTTTTAAACCGGATAAGAGTCTGGCTGCTGCGTTGAGGCAAGCTTTTAGGGGGCAGTCAAAGTCTTAGGCAGGCCAGATAGTGTAGAGCAGCCATATTTGATTCTGGAGATAACTAACGTCTGCACAGCAGTTTTTAGGTCGGCAGTTCCAAGGAATGGTTCTAGTTTTCTCTAGTAGCTCAGATGGAATCTGGCAGTTTTGGCCATGCCAAGCTTTCTTAAGCTCCTACCTAGCCTAAAGGTGTTTGCTTGCCTTCTTCATGTACTCAGCCATACGTGAATGCAGGCAAAGCACATAGTCCACAATATTCTGTTTGGAAGTTTGAGATACTGCTGCCAGCCCTACTTAACTACAGACAATAGACCTCTAACTGGATGTCCAAACAGATATTCAAATGGACTGTAACCAAACCCCTTCTGTGGAACCTCTCTGTAGGCAAATAGAAGACAAGGTAGTAAGACATCTCATGTTCACCTAAGCTTTTCTGGGAGTCCCATGATCATACCCTTTAGGGTCTTGTTGAACCTTTTAACAAGTCCACTGCAGTGTGGATGGTAAGGTATGATAAACTCATAGTTTACTCCACACTCTTTCCACAATGCAGTATGTAACTAGACATGAAGTGTGTACCTCTGTCTGTTAAGACATCCTTAGAGAGGCCCACCCTGGAAAAGATTCCTAGGAGGGTCCTAGCCACCACAGGACTTGTGGTGGTCCAAAGGGGAATATCTTCTGGATATCTAGTGGCATGGTCCACCACCACTAGGATATAGCTGTGTCCAGATGCTGTTGGAGGGTTCAAGGGACCAACAATGTCTATCCCTAGCCTCTCAAAGAGAACCCCAACCACCGGGAGTGGAATTAAGAGGACTTTTGTAGTGTCACCTGACTCAGCAGTGGCTTGGCAAGCGACACAGGAGGAACAAACTCTCCCCAGCAGTGGTGCTCCGCTCTGCCTTGAAGCCAGCCTCTCTCCTCGGCAGGGTTCAAGACAGCCCCTGGCCAGCCTTCCATCAGGCGCATGGTGATTGTTACTGTGATCTAATTTTTGGTGTTCCTTCCAGTGTAATGTAGTGTTCTTGGCTGATTTTCGCTCCGTTTTCTGTTCTGTTTTTCTGTTTCCCATCAGCCATTTCTGTGGGCTGGTGTCGCCCCTCGTCTTCCCTCCATTTTCCTGCTGCCACTGACCCTCCCACTACCTCCCCGCTCCCGCCTCCCAGCTCCTCATCCCTCCCCCCTCTCCTACATCATGGCGACCGCTGCGGGGGAGCGTGTGTGAGTCTTCAGACCTCGGTCTAAGGCACGCACTCTCCCCAGCAGCTCCGAGGTGCTCCGTTCTGCCTTGAAGCCAGCATCTCTCCTCGGCAGGGTTTAAGACTGCCCCGGTCCAGCCTTCCATCAGGCGCATGGTGATTGTGACTGTGTTTTAATTTTTGGTGTTCCTTCCAGTGTATTGTAGTGTTCTTGGCTGATTTTCGCTCCGTTTTCTGTTCCGTTTTTCTGTTTCCCTTCAGCCCTTGCTGTGGGCTGGTGTCCCCCCTTGTCTCCCCTCCATTTTCCCGCCGCCACTGACCCTCCACCTACTGCCCCACTCCTGCCTCCCAGCTCCTCGTCCTTCCCCCCTCCCCTACATGATGGCGACCGGACAGCGCAGCGGACGCACTCAGCAGGCGCACCTCAGGCAAGTCTGTCCGTGCCCGTCCGTGCCTGGACCGTGCCCAGCGCCAGACCCCCTGGCCCCCGTGAGCACCACAACCCCAGATGTCGCTACGACGCCAACACCCTTCACGCACTCAACGCCAGACGATCCTCCACCTGCTTCCGGGCCACCCCAAAGCTCACCCATGGACCCTTCACCTGCCGAAACTGCAGCTCCACCTGCCAGCGCACACCTGCACGTGCTGCCCAATACACCAAAGCGGACCACAACCACCTCAGATGCATACTGCTCAACACCCGCTCCGTCCACAGACACGCCGTTGAACTCTGGGACCTACTCGACTCATCCTCCCCGGATGTCGCTTTCCTGACGGAGACCTGGATGAAATCCTCATCGGCACCAGATGTTGCCATAGCCATCCCGGATGGCTACAAGATCACCCGCAGGGACTGCACCAACAGACCAGGAGGAGGAATCGCCATCTTCCACAGAAACACCCTCAGAAACTCGACCACCACCGAAGATACCCTCAGCACTGCCGAACACCTGCACTTCTAGATCCACATCGATCCCAACACCACCCTCAGAGGAACCCTCGTGTACAGACCCCCCCGGACCCCGGCCACAGTTCATCGACTCCATCACAGACGCCGTCAGCACGCACGCCCTGGCCTCCACAGACTACATCCTCCTTGGAGACCTGAACTTCCACCTCGAGAACACCAACAACAGCAACTCCACCACACTACTGGACAACCTTGCCAACCTCGGCCTCTAACAGCTCGTCACAACACCCACCCACTCCGCTGGACACACGCTCGACCCCATTTTCTCCGCCAGCAGTCACGTCTCCATCAGGCACACCACCGAACTCCACTGGACCAACCAACGCTGCATCCAATTCTCCTTCAAGAAAACCACTGCACACAGCCACCACAGCTGGAACAAGGTCACCGAAGACCATCTTACCACCACCCTCGCCGGAGACCCACCGACCGACCACACCGACACAGCCGCCCGCAACCTCAATCGATGGATCGAGGACTGCGCCAACACTCTCACCTCGATCAAGATACCCATAAACAGACGCACCAACAGAAGAGCCATCTGGTTCACCGCCGACCTCCAGACATCCAAGCAGACCTGCCGGAGACTAGAGAAGAAATGGCGCCACAAGCAAACACCGGACAACCATGCAGCCCTCAAGAACGCCAGCAGCAGACACCACTAACTCATTTGAACGGCCAAAAGGACCTCCTTCAAGGAACGCATCGACAACAGCGCACACAATAGCAAAGAGCTCTTCAACATCGTGAAGGAACTCGCCAACCCCAGCTCCAACGACATCCCGCCGTCACAAGACCTCTGCGACTCTCTAGCTATCTTCTTCGACCGCAAGATCGCAGACATCCACGACAGCTTCAACACCTAGACCTCTCCGACAGCCACCGACACCCCAGACTCATCACCCCCCAGTCACACCGGTCGCCTGACCTCCTGGAACCACGTCAACGTCGAAGACACCATCAACAACCTGAACCCCATCCACTCCGGCTTACCATCAGACCACTAACCCCACCACACCTTCAACAAAGCAGGCCAACTCCGTAAGATTTTCAACAGCTCATTCGAGACCCCCACCTTCCCGGAAAGCTGGAAACATGCAGAGATCGACGCCCTACTCAAAAAACCCAAGGCAGACCCAAAGGACCTCAAGAACGTCCGGCCCAACTCCCTGCTCCAGTTGAAAGACATCGAGAAGATCGTCAACAGGCAACTGTCCCAATTCCTCGAAGAGAAAAACACCCTGGACTCGTCCCAATCTGGATTCCACAGAAACCACAGCACCGAAACCGCCCTCATCGCCGCCGCTGACAACATCAGGGCCCTGCTCGACAACGGCGAAACCGTGTCCCTCATCCTCCTGGACCTCTCGGCCGCCCTCGACACATCTGTCACCACACCCTGTGCACACGACTCTACAACGCGGATATCTGCAACAAAATCCTGGACTGGATCACCTCCTTCCTCACCGACAGAACACTGAGAGTCCGCCTCCCTCCATTCCGATCCAAAGCCACAAAGATCACCTGCGGCATACCCCAAGGATCATCCCTCAGCCCGACCCTCTTCAACGTCTACATGGCACCACTCGCCAACATCGTCCGATCACACGATCTCAACATAGTCTCATATGCCAACGACATCCAGCTGATCCTCTCCCTCACCAAAGACCCTGCCACCGCCAAAACCAACTTCCACGCAGGGATGAAGGCCGTCGCCGAATGGATGAAGAGCATTTGCCTGAAACTGAACTCGGACAAGATGGAGGTCCTCCTCCTCGGCTCCACCCCTTCCGCCTGGGAGGACTCCTGGTGGCCAGCCTCGCTGGGAACTGCGCCGACACCCACCGACCATGCACGCAACCTGGGGTTCATCTTGGACTCAACGCTCTCAATGATCCAACAGGTCAACGCTGTCTCCTCCTCATGCTTCAACACCCTCCATATGCTTCGCAAGATCTACAGATGGATCCCCACTGAAACCAGGACGGTCACCCAGGCCCCCGTCACCAGCAGGCTGGACTACGGCAACGCCCTCTATTCGGGAACTCCAGAAGAGACTCCAACGCATACAAAACGCCTCCGCACGCCTGATCCTTGACATCCCCCGCCACAGCCACATCACCGCCCACCTGAAGGACCTGCCCTGGCTTCCCGTCAACAAGAGAATCACCTTCAAGCTCCGCACCCATGCTCACAAAGCACTCCACAACGCAGGACCAGCAAACCTCAACAAGCGACTCACCTTCCACACCCCCAACCGCTAGCTCCACTCCGCTGACCTCGCCCTCGCCACCATTCCACGTATCCACCGAACAACCACCGGTGGCAGATCCTTCTCCCACCTCGCCGCCAAGACATCAAACATCCTCCCCATCCACCTACGACAGACTCAGGACCTGCTGACCTTCAGGAGACTCCTCAAGACCTGGCTATTTGATCAGTAGTTTCTTCTCCCCCCCTCCCCACAGCGCCTTGAGACCCTCATGGGTGAGTAATAAAGTCTCTCCTGGAAGGGCCCCCTGTCCCCAAGAACTCTGCCTGGTCAGGCCCAAGTTCATCTGGGACACTTCCTTCACAGGGACTGAGGTAATGTACCTTAGGAGACTGACTCTAACTGGGAGTTTGGGGGTAGGATAATACTTTATCTTTCCTGCTCCTTTGCTTAAGAGCAATCTTATCCACTCTTTCAGGATCCAGTGCTCCTTCAGTGCCTATCTGTTTGGCCTGAGCCCTGGTGAGAGCAAATACACTGGCAGAAGTGCCCATTGTGTCTGCATGTGTTCTGAACTCCACTTCAGACCAGTCTGATGTTTCTAGAACATTGTCCAGCAGACAATCTACAGGTAGGTCTTGTGAAACCACAACTCTTTTAGGGCCAGTTACCCCTCCCCAGCTGAGATTCACAACTGCCAAGGAGTTATCAATACTTGCATCCGTTGGTTGTTGTACTACCACTTGTACTGGTGCTAGGGGGAGCAGTTGCCTTAGGGGCAGTGGTAGTAGCTTCCTTGGCCTTAGGACAATCAGAATCTCTTGTCCAATGGGTTTTTACTTTAAATACGTAACACCAAAGTTTCTTTTTACCATCTTTTGGAGTTTTGGGACTCACCCCCAGATGCAGGTTTTTGTGGACGTTGAGAAGACTCCTTTTTATCTTTACCCTTGTTCCCACCCTTCTCTTGGGTTTTAGAAGAATTTTGCTTCTTCTGGTCACCTCCACCACCATGGTTTTTCTGCTTAACCTTGGTGTGGACACATTTGTCTGCCTTCTTTCCCAATTCTTGGGGAGAGGTCAGATCAGAGTCCACCAGGTACTGGTGCAGAGGTTGATTCTGACAATTATTAAGGATGAGCTCCCTCATCAACAAATTGTACCATCCCTCATAGTCCTGCACCTTGCTTCCTTGAAGCCAGCCTTCCAGAGCCTTAATAGCATTGTCTATGAAATCAACCCAGTCTTGAGTGTGTGCCTTCTGGGTGTCCCTGAAAGTAATCATGTATTGTTCAGTGGTTAATCCAAATCCATCTATGAGGGCACTCTTCAAGACTGAGTAATTGTCAACACCATCTTCTCTAACAGTGAGGAGCTTCTCTCTACCTTTGTTAGCAAAGGAGAGCCACTGGATAGCTGCCCACTGCCCTTGAGGAACCTTCTGAATCTTAAAGGCCTTCTCCAAGGCAGTGATCCATTTATGGATATCATCCGCCTCCTGATAAGGAGGAACTATCCTGCTCAGGTTCTAAGAGGAAAATGATGGTTCCCTGATTGTAGGCACCCTATTGCTGCCACCATGGGACCCTAGTCCCAGTTTCTTCCTAGGTTTTTGGACTTCCAGGGTCTCCTTGTCAATGGCCAACTGATCTTGTCTGAGCTTGAGTCTAACTCTCTCAAGTGTTATCAGGTGGTATTCCCTCTCTAAGGAGTACTTCCTCTTGCTAGAGACGGACGTCCCTATAGAATTATCAAAAGCATTTGAAAGGTCAGAGGAAAACCTAGACCCTTTAAGGAGGAATATAGGGGAACCTACCTCTAGGGACACCCTCTGTGCCATCTGCACAATTCTCTGGGGGATGAGAATTTACCAGTGTCTAGTCCCTAGACTCCTCCTAGGGATACTCAGAATTAAGGTCACTGGGGGAACCCCTCCTGACCTCTCTCTGGAGCATCTCTACCCACATTGTCCTGTTCCTCTGACCTGTCAGGAGTCTGGAGTTCATCTTGAATAAGTAGCTCTAAGAGATACTTTGTGGTGCGGTTGTTACCTGCCTTTATCTTTCGAGAGATACACAGGGTCCTCAGTTCCTGGAACTAAAGACCATTGTATCTAGAGGCTTAGGGCCAACTGGGATCCATAATTAAAGACATGGGGGCAGATTTACAAGCCCCTTGCGCCACTTTTGCGTCACTTTTCCCATGTTAAAAGTGATGCAAGGGGCTTGTAAATCTGCCCCATGGTGTCTAGGTGTAGTGTGGTGTTCCACCTACCTACCTTAGTGGAAACTAAACTTTCAATGATTGGAGAAAGGGTTGTGCTAGACCCTTAACAACCAATCTAAAACTGCAGTAGACCTTACTTGTCTATAAAAATATTTTATATGTGCCTACTGCGAGTGATGGTTTTACATTTAATCCACACCTAGATTAGCTGGTAAAATAGTGCAGGCTTGAATCCCAACCGCTGCACACCAATGTAGGAGGCTGGCCTAGTATATGGTGCACACTTATTTAAGTAGAGCACCTTGCACTAATTCAGACAACCTTATGGTGATTTTAGTGGTCTTAGACAACCTTGGAAAGCTCTCTAAGTGGTAGCTGTGGGGAGCAGCCTTCAGGCTTAATCCAGAAGGAGTGTGAAGCAGCTTGTTTTACCAGTACTAATCATATAGTGTAGGTTAAGTGAAAAAGAACCACAGAGTGAATTATAAAAACATGTTTTTATTATAAACGCTCACTAACACATTGCAATATCTCCTCCCCTGAGAGATAATCACACTACGCACAATACTTCAGTAATAGAACACGTAAGTAGCACAAATACACAGTGGGCTCCAGGGGGCGACCAAACCATATACTAATAAAGTGGAATGCAAACCACGTCCGAAGTCGAGACTGGATCCAGAGACTTAGAAGAGACAGGGACCCAAAGAACCACCCAAGGTAAGTAACCAGGAACTCCACGGAGGCCGTGTGCAGAGTGGAAACACATTTTTGTGCTCAATATAAGCCAATGTGGAAGTCGCATTTGCAGTTTTCAAGAAGGACCCTTCCCAGAAGACCCTGAAAAAACCCGTTGAAGATGGAAGGTTGGAGAGTCACCCCACCCATGGATACCCCAGGAACCAGGATACTTCTACCAGGGAAGCCGGGTGCATAGATGCGAAATGACGCCGGTAACCGGTGTAGACTACAATATTGTACTTCAGTAAAGATGCCGCTGGTGAAGAAGATAAAAAATTTTATTTTTTTATTTATTTATTTGAGTTTTATATAGCGCTGGCTAGACACGGAGGTATCAGAGCACTTTACACAAGGTTCCACAAAATGACATCAATTACAAGTTACATCAGTTACAAGAAAACATTTCAAGAGCGTTGGAAGATGTAATAAATGGAGATTAGAAGGGTAAGGAGGTGGGGTAAGATGTAGGAGGGAGAAAGAATGGAGATAGGATGGATGGAGAGACGAAGGAGAGTCTGCCCAAAGTCCGGCTGGGTAGGTGACGGCCGAGGGGGAAGTCCACAGCCCATCTCCTCTATAGCTATCAGGTAGCTCCACCGGGCATCAGTCAAGCAGCTAGGTCTCAATGAGAAAACAACTGGAGAGCAAAGAGGAGGGATAAATGGAGCATAAAGGCGAAGGTGTGTGGAATAAAGGGGTATGAGGGAGAGTACGACGGAGAGACTAAGTAAGGTCTGCCCAGTGTCCGGCTGGGTAGGTGACGGCCGAAGTGGTAGCCCACAGCCCATCTCCTCTATAGGTAACAAGTAGCTTCACCGGGCATCAGCCAAAAAGCTAGGTCTCCACGGTCCGAGGCAGGTTCACAGATTTGGTATACTGAAGGGTAGGCCGGATGGGGGATGTGTTTGAGGTCTGGGCGAAGTCAGTTTTTTTCTCAGAGGAGTAGCACGACGTGGTAGGGAATACTGTGGCAGTCATCTTGGGGTCAGGCAGTCCAAATGATTTTAAACAAGCGAACTTGCGATTGAGACAGGGGGCTGGTCGTCATCCCGTTGCGCTTCTGCATCATCGCTGGGGGGCTGTTTCCGCGCTGAGAAGTGCAGTTTCGGCTGCTTACCGTCAGTGCGGCCCATTGTTCTCCTCCCTCCTTTAGGCTTGATCCAGGTCCCACGTAGCAAACAGTGATCGCCTCCAGTAGCAACAAGGACAAGATTGCAAGGAGTCACAGGTAGGTAGTAAAGGAACGAGTGTGCTCTCTGCACCAGGGTCTATGTGGTGCCACGCGTCTTCCCCTCACTCACAATCATGAGACTCATGGGGGCGCGAAGCATACACTGCAGTCCACAAGGTTCGCAGAGCGTTATCATGCAGTGTGCGAAGAGTTAGTTTGAGCCTTCTGCAGAGAGGTGTTCTCCCATGTTTCAATGCCACAATTTGGAAGGTGCAGATGCAATTGGTTATGCGTTAGTGGGGTCCACGGGCACTCCCCACAATCCACCGTCGCTGTGCTCAAAGCGTGTCATGCACCGCTGCTGACACGCATACCATAAGTCTTGTGAGGTGGCGCTTGCATTCCCTGCGCTCCGCACCCAATGTAGATCCACAGTTGTAAGCAGGTTCACGCTTCTGTAGTAGGAGCCAGGAGCCCCTGCCCACACAAACACCATGGAACGTCTCGCAGGGGTCTCGAGCTACCAGTTAGTCTGTGAGGTAGCACACCACATGCGCTGCTGTGCAGAAGCGGCCCAACACTGCAATTCCGATGCACTCGCGGGTAAACCATGCCAATGGGTGCGTCCTCAATTTACTTGGCAGATAGATGTGTCCCCCGGCCTCACCAGGCAGAGTAGCACTGTATGTGGGCCTCATAGCTGTCGCCCCCGTATCCGCTCCACCGGGAGCATAGCAGCATTAGTCCGGGCATTCACCCGCGCGTCGGGCCCAAATGTCTGTTTCCTGAGCCTCTTTGCAGGAACCCCGGCGGCCGCTCAGAACAGCGTCCCTGATGGGCATCATCAGGATAGTTCAGCTGCACCGGAGCCCCCCCCACCGCGTCCAATCCCAGCTGGCTACGATATTCAATGAGCACAGCAGGCACAAAGGTAATGCTCGCGACGGCGATAGAAAGCGCCTCCGGGGTTTCAGCTCTCACCTCCTTAATGCCCGGGTGCTGCCTTGTACCTCTCAATGGGTGAAGGCTGGCGTAGTCAGAACTGGGAGTTTCTTCCCCCCCCCTCCTGGAGGGGCAGCCGGCAAGTCCGTTAGTCTGGAAGAGGGCAAGCGGTGATGAGAGCCTCATCTGCTGAAAGAGTGTGGTTCGGCAACATCACAGGTGGATTCTCTCGGCCTCCCGGTGCAGTCCAGCAGCTCCTCGGGCGCCATCTTAGTGCCCGAGGCTACGGGGACGTCGCGATTCAGTTCTCGGTCAGGCAGGGTTGAAGAGAGGCAATGCTTAGTTTTATGTTTGCTGCCTGCATTCCAATTGAAGAAAATTGGTTTTCCAATGGGAATTGAGCGCGGAAATGCACCACTCTGGAAACTGGTGTTCGAGTTCGCAACGAAGCATTAGCTCCGAGCGGCCATCATGGTCAGGCCATGGTCAGTTGGAACCCAAGGGTGGATTCAGGAAGAGAGGTACCTGCAAGTATAGGGGATAGAGTCTATGCCACTCATGAGTAACCAGGAGGCACCAAAGACAAATGCCCACTGATGTCGGATGATGCAGGAGAGTTGCCTGTGGCCATGGCATTGCAGCTGTGTGGACCAGGCAATGCTGTGGAATATCAGGAGCCATTCACGAGCTGTCCCACGTTGGATGTCAAGAGTCAGGAGGTCGGTGTCCAGCAAGAGCATCAACAAGCCGTGGCAGCGGCAACAAGCTTGGCAGAAGAAAAAGGTGGAGTGTCGGGACCAGCAAGGTCCAAGGGACTCACCAACTGCAGGTAAGTCAGAGTAGGCCCGAGCAAACAGGGGAGCCAACTGGAGCCAGAGAAGACCCTCAAGAGGACCGACAGACCGAAGGCACAGGTGTCGCAAGAGGACCCTGAGCGGCTCACCAATGATGTAGGCCCACAGTGCTGAGGATGCGGTGAGGACGTAGGTCTTGGTAGCAGAAGATGCTAGAGGCTGGCGCTTCTCGAAGCCCAAAGATCTCTGGAGAAGAGAGTCAACAAGCTTTGGCAATGGCAAGTCGACGCATTGCAAAGGGGTACTTCTCCAGCAGTTCCAACGAGGAATACTGGCTTCAAACTTGCTGTGAAGACCGTTCAGGCCTTGAGAGAGTTGCAAAATCACCACATGTGTTGCTGAACCCGTGGGAGTCTGTGGGAGCTCAGGAACAGCAGACAGGTCAGCTTTGTTGCAGTGGCAGCAGATGCCGGGGAGTTACTCCTTCACTCCAAGATATATTCCTTCGGGTGTCTTGGAAGCCCACAGGCCTGGAGAAGAACATGTATGTAGCACAGGCACAGACAACACAGAAAACTGGCAGGTCGACAAAGCCAGGAGCAGCAGGAGTCTTCCAGATGCAGTCTTGGTTGCCAAAGTGAAGTCCAACGTAGTCCAAAGTGCCCAGATGGTTGAAGATGTAGTGGTGTTGGATCTGAATTTTGTCCCACGAGGAATCTGAAGAGCCACTCACAGGTAAGCCCTCAAGTACCCCAAGGAAAGGGTTGGGAGGAGGGGCTGGACAGTGGGGAGGATACTCCCATTTCCTCTGTCCAGTTTCACGCCAGAGTGGGTGCCAAAGGCTCCCTGAACTGGTTCCAACTGGAGTATGCAAGGAGGGCACCAAATCCGCTCTATAAAGCAGTCTAGTGGTGCAGGTAAGCACCCCCACCTTAGCCCAATACACTAAGTCCTGTCTGAGAGGCTGCCACACCTCCCTGTGACTGGAAACCTATTGTTTTACCTTCCCATGCTTGAGCTTGGCTCAGGAACAGTAGGGCAGAATCGTGTCTGAAGTCGGCAGCAGCCATTGCTTGCTGACAGACTCTGGATGACTGGAACCAGGAGCACAGAGGGCTTCCTGGAGGAGCACCACAGTGCATGGAATCATACCTCCAACACCGGAGTATGATTCCAACATGCCAGGGTTCGTTACAGCCAGTTTATAGTTAGCTATTGCATAATGATGCATGGCCACTATATGTATCATTATGGCTGACGCACTTATGACACCTGGAGAATGGACTCTGGGGTTTGTAGGGGTGTCCTGCTCATGGAGGTGCACCTTCACTCTTACAACCGAGCACCCTGCCTTCAGGATTGAAAGGCATGCCTTACGGGTGACTTATAGGTTTTAAGTGTAGTGGCCTCAGATATAAGAAAACTTATATCGGTCATAAGTAGTGCTGGCACCAGCTTACACAGGCTGCAATGGCAGTCCTGTAGTCACAATGTGAGTGCCTCCCATGGGTGGCATAATACATGCTTCAGCCTATGGGGGACCCCTGGAGTACCTGTACCCTGGGTACCTTAGTACCATATTCTAGGGACTTAAAAGGGTACACCAGTAGCCAATCTGGGGGGTACCCAAGTACTCACCAAGGTCCAATTTAGGTAGGATGCACAGAGACTGGGGTCCTGATTAGCAGGATCCCAGTCAGAAAACAAAATGACACCAGCAAAAAGTGGGGGTAACCGTGAAAGCAGATCCTACTTTCCTACAGGGAAAGACACACTGGAGGGGCCATGGGGGCAGCAGTTGCGGGGGGGGGGGGGGGGGGGATTAGGGGAAAACTAATGCCATCTAAGTTCTTATTACACCGCTGTTAGGAACTTTTTTTGTTATTTCCGCATCATGAATGATCAGAATATGCGTTTTGCACCATGTTTTCTGCTTGGGCAAACATTTCAACATTATTTCTTAACATCTTTTAATGATAGGGTGATTTTTAATTTAGTTTTTTAGGTATTTGATGTAGCACTGAGCCCTACAGAGCAGCTAACATATGTGTGGATTTCTCTTACAACCGAATTGCACTGTGGGTGTTTCTGCCTTTCCCACTTTTCTTGAACTCACTTTTGAAGCACATTCTATAATATGCAACGCGAATACACATTTTTGCACCCATTCATTGTGAAGGGGGCCAACCCTCATTTGCATGAGGGCATGCCAATGCAAAAAAGGGCATAACTTTGCCGGTGTGCCATTTTACAGATGCCGGTGCACGGGCGTAAAAGTAACAGTGCCCTAAACTTTCAAGAATGTCCTTTAGCCAGTTGCAGGTCCCAGGAACCCCTCAGGAGGTGCTCTATTGGTCTATGGTGGGTGGTTCTGACAGTTGAAACGACCAAGGATTTACAAATAGGATTAGTGGGAAGAAGTTTCTGAAACCTTCTTTATCAACAGGACCAATCAGGCCATTGGAACCTCAGTCCATCACAAGCCGAACTTTGACATGGCTTCTGCCTGCCACTATCGCTCACAGATTTGAAGTAAAAAGGACAGACTCATAGATACCCATTTAGTGGCTGATTTTGTACAAAGTGAAACCACAAATTCGGGATTAAACATAGCTTTCTTTTAAATGTGATCTTAAGCAAACATTTTATTTGACCAATCCTCCTATTTCTTCAATATCGTATATGAAAACACCTTCAAATACGTGAGTACAGCATACCAGCTGTACAAAAACCTATTGTGTTTCATTTAATAGACTATAATGTTGCTTTATCTATAACAATCTGGCCCACGTACAGGGTTTATACACAACTGTTTTGTACCTTAGTACACTAATGGCGCTGTCGCCAGAGTGGAGCACGAATGGTAATGGTTCTAAATTCCTTTTTACATTATCACTTTTAATACGTACTTTATAGTACCATCAGTAACAGCACAATATATTGCCTTTCTCAATAAACACGTTATAACACATTAACGGAGTTTCAGTAACTTATATTGCACAACTGCTCACCAAGCTACAGCTTACAACAAAAAACAGGTGATTACTAATCACATAGGCGAAACTTATCGAATTTACCAATGCTTGTTTATTTTAGGCACCTGTTAGATGGGCTAATTGCCTGATCTGAGAGAGCGCTGGGGCACAGATTTGATAAGGCGCTTTCTAGTGAAGCCTTTGCGCCTGATGCAAGCCGCTTTCAACTGAGTTAGCTGCTTCACCAGAAGCATTTGAGCGGTCTCCTGGCCTCAGTCACCTGGTCGCACTTTCTAAGCCACCTTGCCACTCTGACCACAACGTTTTGTATAAGTTCCTGCTTGTCTTATCAAAGTTTAGAAGGAAGCAGCAGTTATTTTGGGTTAACTAAACCACGCTCTGACTACTTGTTTACGCAGGGACTCGGGAGGATACAAGGATTCTTCTTAACAAGCGCAAAATACAGAAGGAACAGGGAGTATCTGTTCATCGATCCAACATCCCATCACTACGCCATGCCCAGCAGGGTACGTGCTGGACCAAGAGATGTGGTTTTGTTTCTTGCCAGCGCCCTGGGTCCTTCTCCATTGATAGGACTCGGTTTTGCTACTGGATGTTCTTAATGGGCCGTCGGTACTGGCATACTGGTGGTGGGACCATGTCCTTCTGATTTGACTTCACTCTTAGGCTGTAGATTCAGATCGCGGGAGCCGATTTTAGGTCTCACCACATAGGAGGAGACCTTTAGTAATCGATTCCCTTTTTCTGCCAAAAACGTGCACGCTTTGCATTGCTTTCAATGGCAACGTGTCCACGTTTGGCGATTCCCTTGCGGGAGCGAGCTTTGAAACCATCTGTTTGTAATTAACAGATGGTTCCTGCTCGCTCCCGCAAGGGAAACAGGCGCAGGCCCCCTCCTCTCTCGCCTCCCCTGCTGCCGCCTCCTCTCCACGTCTTTTTTTATTTTACATTCAGCGCAAGGCGCACGCACTTGTTTTTCTTATGGAATCTGCATTTTCTGTTTCTCCCTTACTTATCCAATAACAGGCCCTTTTCTAATACATTTTAACTTATTTGTACTTTACCTATTTTATTTTCAAGAGCGTCCCTCTTCCCTAAATTGAAAATAAACTGTGACGGATTGCTTTTTGTTTTCATGCTAAATACAAGGTATTTGTTTAAAACAGAAACGTGACGTGATTTTTTGAGAGCAACACAAAGTCAATTATAAAACGCCAAAACGGGCTTGGTTGGTACCTTTGCGCAAGCGATTTAATAAAACGAATCACGAATTCTTGAATTTTGGTTTTGGGTTTCCTGTCATAATTGTCTTTGTTTCTCAGTGCCCATAGGTTTATTTTTTCTAACATCCAGTCAGATCAAGCTTAGCGTAGTTCATAAAGATTATTTATTCAAAATTAAATTTTTCATAGTTTCCCAGTGAGGGCTGACAAGCTGCCTGAGGAACAAGGAGAAAAGATGAGTTGCCTAGGATCGCAGACAGTAACATGATCAAGTGGGGTGCTGGGATGAGACCCCAGCTCTAGGGATGTTCACTAGGCCACGGCGCTTCCAGCGTGTTTCTGTTTTTTATTCAATGAATGGTGAACGTGTACAATTTATATCAATGAAGTAGAACTCCATACAAATTATAGTGAACATTATGGGAAATGGCTCTAAGTTGCTTGCATTGCCTTTTCCGTGTTTGGCAGTTCAGTGGGTAAGGCGTGTGTTTAAGCCAATAATCTACCTTAGGATAAGTGCATGCTGGAGGTATGTGAGATCACCCTCTGGGCACAGGTGTGCACCATGGCAGGGCTGCCTCAAGTTTTCTTCCTTCAAGCTGATAAAATAAACATAGCTCTGGAACAGAAACAGCTCCTATTTCTGTCGTGAGAGGCACAGTATTCTGAGCTATGCACCATATGATCCGTCAGGAAAAAGTCCACCCCCTTTGCAGGTTATTGAGGGCTCACTTACACTAGGTTTGGGGTACAGACGCCCAGAGAGCTTAGAACGCACATATTGTGACGCTCGTGAGCTAGAGAGCATTATTCAGTTATAATAGCCTGGCTCGAGCGCCCTGTTTTGGAATATTCTCTCTCTGCAGGTTGCCTGTGTTTCTGTATGAATATTTGATGTATTGAATTGGCACTGGTCAGTTGTTGGCGACTGTGAGTGTGAGTGTGCACCATCACGAAGGTGCATATTTCATGACCATGTTTAGAAAGCCGAGGTCTACAGACATGCTGTTGCTTGCCAGGAATCAAGGTGCAATGAAACAGGAATCCGTGCACTGTTTAGCGATCCATAAAATTGCAAAACGTTGGAAATGTGTTTCCATCCATCGGCTGGTCTGTTATATCATCAGTGTATTACTTTATTTCCATTAACTTTGGCAATTTACTGTTATTTTTTTTAAATCGGAGAAGCACAATTATCGTGGCGCTGTTTGTCTCGTTACCATCAGAGTTTTCGAATGCATGTTTTGATTTCAGTGGGTCATTTACAGAGCTATGGCAGAAGTATATATATTCTTTTTGACCTATCACTGCCAGAAAAACTCAAGAAACCATCAAAGTGGTTGCGGTTGGATATTTGTGTTTTGCAGTTAAATTGGTTGAGACCCCCTTTCAGGGAGTAAACTGAAGACTTCAGAACCAGCAGATCAGGGCATCAATCCCTATTTCACCAACCTGACTTTAACTCCTTTAACTCCAGGCGCCTCCATTCACTCACCTTCCCAAAACATGTGAGCCAATAGCGGACGATCCATTTTCATTGCATTCTGTACACTAGCATTAGTTAATGAATTCAGTTGTATCATGCTGTATGATAGAAGTCTTTCGTCACTAAGTAGTGTCGAGATCAGTGACTTGTCGTGCTCTGTTTGCAGTGGTTGCCGAGTGCGTGGGTTCAGTCACGATCTGGCGGAGTCCTATGTTGTGGAGGTTGTCCAGGAGGGATGTGGTGTTGGGGTCTAGTTGGTTGTTGAGATGGAAGTTGAGGTCTCCCAGCAAGGTGTAGTTGGTGGATGCGATGGCCTGCGGGGTGATAATGTCCGTGATGGAGTTGGTGAATGGTCCGCCGTGTCTGTAGATGAGGGTTCCCCAGAGGGTGGTGGTAGGGCTGGCCTCCATTTTCATTGCATTCTGTACACTAGCATTAGTTAATGAATTCAGTTGTATCATGCTGTGTGATAGAAGTCTTTCGTCACTAAGTAGTGTCGAGATCAGTGACTTGTCGTGCTCTGTTTGCAGTGGTTGCTGAGTGCGTGGGTTAAGTGACGATCTGGCGGAGTCCTATGTTGTGGAGGTTGTCCAGGAGGGATGTGGGGTTGGGGTCTAGTTGGTTGTTGAGATGGAAGTTGAGGTCTCCCAGCAAGGTGTAGTTGGTGGATGCGATGGCCTGCGGGGTGATAATGTCCGTGATGGAGTTGGTGAATGGTCCGCCGTGTCTGTAGATGAGGGTTCCCCAGAGGGTGGTGGTAGGGCTGGCCTCCATTTTCATTGCATTCTGTACACTAGCATTAGTTAATGAATTCAGTTGTATCATGCTGTGTGATAGAAGTCTTTCGTCACTAAGTAGTGTCGCGATCAGTGAGTTGTGCTCTGTTTGCAGTGGTTGCTGAGTGCCAATTGATGTAGGGGCTCATCTCCTAGCTGGTAAATGTTTTTTAAATGCCGTTGTGATCCTTTCTCCCATTTGTAGCCCCATCACATTGTGGTCCTTGGCAGCGTCATGTCACACCAAATAACTCATCGATTACAATAAAATAACACGTCTACATGCTCTGTTATCCACAGAATGGTTTAAAACTAGGAGTACTGGCTATCACATTCGTTTATTGTAAAGCAGACCTTTTCCTAATCGATTGCGGCTCAGATAACCCAATACTGTGTGCCCACGCACTTTGCCTCGGTACTATGCCGCCGCCGATCAGATCCACTCTATTTTTAGAGAGATTTTATTTAAGAATACTCATTTAAGAAACTTTTGAGGATGATTTTTATGACAGAAATGCTTTAATCACTCATACCTCAGAGAAAGAGACGGCTATCACCAATATTGTATTGAAATAATGTTGGTGTGTTTGTTACATTTTAATATCTGTTCTTTATTTTACCATTTATTTGAATCTTCTTCTTAAAATTGAGAAAGTCACATTTTAAAAGAAAGTATATCCTTGATTCTGAGTTGCTAATTCACAGTGCTGGAGGATGCTTGACAAGGCATCTGTGTGCAGCATCTAACACTTTGCCTTTGTTGGCATTAACAAATGTGCTGAACCGTGATTTGCTAATTTGGCACTTCAAAGGAATGATATATACTTGGTTGAAATACCCCTACCCACCCTAAACCCTTAAAATACCCCTGCCACCCAAATACCCACACCCTCCCAGGATCATACTTTCACAAAAAACGTAGAGAGCACGGTTCAAGGAAGCCTTTTATCACCTATCTGACAACAATGGGATTAGTTTGTCTTCACTTTTACAGTAAAATTAAGAAAGACCAGTCGACAAAACATACAACCAGTAAACAAAAAAAACACCATAAGTCGTGATGGACGTGGTACCAATGATTGGGACCACCCTAAACCCTAACAATACCCTTAGCACCCACAATCCCATGCCCACCATAAACCCTTAAAATACCCCTGCCACCCAAATACCCACACCCTCCCAGGATCATACTTTCACAAAAACGTAGAGAGCACGGTTCAATGAAGCCTTTTATCACCTATCTGACAACAGTGGAATTAGTTTGTCTTCACTTTTACAGTACAATTAAGAAAGACCAGTCGACAAAACATACAACCAGTAAACAAAAAAACGCCATAAGTCGTGATGGACGTGGTACTAATGATAGTGACCACCCCAAACCCTAACAAGACCCTTAGCACACAAAATCCCATGCCCACCGTAAACACTAAAAATACCCATGTCACCCAAAAACCCACACCCACCCTAAACATTAAAAATACACCTGCCACCCAGAAACCCACACCCACCCTAAAAATACCCTGCCACCCAAATACCCCTACCCACCTTAAGCCCTTAAAATACCCCTGATACCCAAATACCCGCACCCACCTTAAAAATGCCCTTGCCACTCAAAACCCATACCCACTCTAAATCCTAAAAATGCTCTTACCACCCAAAAACCCATACCCACCCTTAATCCTAAAATTACCTGTATCACAGAAAAACCCATACCCACCCTGAAGCCTAAAACTACCCTTGCCACCTAAAAACCCATACCCACCCTAAGTCCTAAAATACCACTTGCCACCCAAAAACCCATATCCACCCCAACCCCGTAAAAATACCCTTGCCACCCTATATATACATATATAATAAATAAATATATATATATTTAAAATACACTTAATTCTTACTTTTAATACTTACCAAAAAACTTACATTAGGATGTCATTTATTTTTACTACGACACTGCCTTCACCAGTCATGCTTTTACAACGATATTCGTTTCAAAGGCACCCGTGGAAAAGGCAAAAAAGATTGTTGTAACAACTTGCTCTGTAAAAATTTTGTCATTGTAAAGGCATCACGTTATCTAGCCTTCGCTGAAAGGCTGTTCCCCCCTGGAAATATGTAATTTATTGGATTTAATATTATAGCACATGTAAACACCAGAATTCACATGTGCTGGTTAGAGAATTAAGCCAGCCCTACTGTCTTTGTCAATGCTGGGGGAAAAACATAGCAAACCAGGATTGCGTTCTACATACACGCCTCGTTCTGCGTAGCATTGCTTTCTATATGGAATACGAGACAACTCATTTGATGTGATTAACCATGTTTTAATTGAGTGTACTTTTCAGATGAAAAATAGTTCCTTAGGCATTCCAGTGGAACCATTTCCTAGAAGCGCAATGATACACCAAACAGCCAATAACATGAGGCGAGAGAAAATAACACACTGGGCTAAGCCAAAGCCACACTTAAGGTGTACTTTAAAGGATTGGTAACAAGTAAGTATTGCAGTGAGTTTCAAAAATAAGTCGGTCCTAACAACTGGTACCTCCTATTCAAACCCTAAAACCTTTGCCTCTGCCTCCCCTCAGGTACCCCAATCTCCACATATACAGTACAACCCCTTCACTCATACTTTTATCGCTAACTGTACCCCGGTACCTATATCCTAGACCCAGTACCTTTTCACTTGTCACCTACCTCTCCTTATTCCCTAGTACTACTACCCCTACTTATGATCTGATATGCAAACCCTAGCTCCTATAATGCATTCTATATCCTAAGTCTGTTTACGTCTTAGTATCTCTTATCCCTCTTCTCTTTATTACTCCCGTCTATTTTCCTAATGACCTTTTTGCTTCTGCTAGATTTTTGTCCCATGTGTATTCTTTGTGTTGCATTTTTTCTTTGGTCAAATGTCCTCAAATATTTAGAGTAAAAGGGGTTTTCACATTTTAAAGTGTCACTAGAATGGAGTTTTACCATTCAGATTTCGTTAGATTTGTTTTTTACATTTTCTCTTTAATGGGGGTCGAACCATATACACAAGCTTTCAGAAAAACAACAAGCATTGGCATAGCCAATAGGTCTCGCCTTTGGGATCTTATAAGTGTTTAGCCATGCAACAGTTGATGTTGTTGCACCAAGGATATTGTGCTGCATAAGTAAATACTTATAAGGTCCCAAAGGCGAGACCTATTGGCTATGCCAATGCTTGCTATTACTTTTGGTGGAAAACGTATTCAGTTTTTCGTTACTGAAAGCACAGGAGCCCCCTCCGTTCCATGATGGGGACCAAAGCGGGCACAGTCCTCTGCTGCTGACCAGTGCTTTGGGCTTTCCTTTCGTTGCTGAATCAGCAGTGCCGGTGATTCTGGTTCTCGAATTGCTTATTTGATCAATTTATGTGACGTGCCTGTGCATTAGTGAATTCAGCTGTTTAATCGTCTGTTGCCAACTAAAACAATTCTTATTACATTGTCGGTGATCAAGTAGATTGCACGTTTCATTCATTAATGAATTGTATAAAACGACTCGGGTTACCTTTTTATTACTGAACACAGATTGTAAGTTTACTTGATTTTGCTGGAGAGGAGCGTGCTCGTTTCTATTTTCATAGCTCAGACGGTGCACCTGTTTCTGCTGAGTATACTTCCACAGTGGTTTATGTCCCGTTCTCCGTAGTTCTAGGGGGGGCTGCTAATATACACGGTCTGAGCGGGCTGCCTCCCTTTATTGGCTCCCCGCAGGCCACGCCTGGCCTGCGGATGTAGGGATGTGTGTTCGATGTCGCTACAACAACTAGACCGCAGTCATTACATCCCTACCAAACTCCGGGGTCTTTTCTCTTCCTCCCCCAACAATACTCTGAAACATGTATAACAACTTAACATGCATAACAATCACTTTACACATTCTTTGGATACTTGCGCTTTCCCCTGATGTCGGTGGTTGGGTCTCAGCCGACATGCAAAGTCTCTCAGTATTTGGCTGGGCTGGGGATTTGGCCTCAATCCATACCTCCCCGAGCGGGGTCCCTCACTCGACGTCAAAGTCCGAGGGCTACCAGTGGCTGCCACGGGCATGGGTGCTGCCACAGCCTCCCCTTGTGTGACTGTCGTATTTTCCACAGTGGTCTCCTCTTCATCTTCCAGCGCGGCGTCCTCTAGGAGCAGCCCTTCCTCGGTGCCCCCCCTACCATCCACTGGTGGAATTGCGCTGAACCAGGAAGCATTTCTTGTCACTGTTTCCCCTCCCTTCCTGGCGGTGACCATGGTCCCCTTTACGGCCTCGACAGTCCAGAGGCCGGGTTCGAACCGGATTTGAAATTTTCCCCCGGGCCGCCTATTTTTAATGATCACCTGCGTTCCCAGCGAGGGTATCTTGGATGCGGCCCTCCGGTGGTGACTGGCTCGTCGGTTGCTTTGTTCGCGTCTCTTCTGGGTCCCTTCCTGGTCGACGGGCACCGATGTCCACTCCGGGCTACTGGGGAGGAGGTCCCTCCTGGTCCCCTGGAACATGAGCCTCCATGGGCTCCTTTGGGTGGTGCAATGTGGCGTGCTCCTATATTCCCTCAGGAATTCATGAAGTCGTTGCTCTGGGTCAGCCTGCTCCACCATGGCTATGCGGAATGTCTTGTTTAAGGTGCGCATAAAACGTTCCACCTCCCCGTTGGCTTGAGGCCATTGGGGTGTGATGCGTCTGTGCCGAATCCCTCTTTGGCTGAGATAGGTGGCAAATTCAGCGCCCTGAAACGGTGGCCCATTGTCACTGCGGAGTTCTTTGGGGTAACCAAACATGGAGAATATCTTCTCAAGGGCGTGCCCCACCTGTCCAAAAGCCGTGGACCTCATTTTCTCTGCCACGGGGTATTTGGAGTATGCATCTACTACCACTAGAGTGTGCCCCTCGCCGGGGAAGCTCCCAAAGTCCACGCTAACTTTTTCCCAGGGTACTAGGCAGGCATCCTCCGTGATGATGGGTTGGGGTCGGTCCGGCTCGCCCGTGAGCTGGCAGGCCAGGCAGCTTCGGACATGTTCCTCGACCATCTGTTCCAGTCCCGGGAACCACATTTTCTCTCGGATTCTGGCCTTCATTTTGGTGGTCCCTTGATGTCCCCCGTGGGCAAGTTGGATCGCCCGCTGTCTCAGGGTCGACGGGAGGACTAGCCTTGGGCCGCGTAGCAGTATGCCATCTTCTGTAGCACTTAATTCATGCCGGATGCGCCACATCTGAGTGAGTGATTCTCTGTCTTCTTGCGCCCAAGCGTTTGCTTGGTGTAGGTATCCCGTCCATGATCCTTCTTGAACCGCTTTCAAGGTCTTCATGTACACTGAATCCGTCTCAGCTCCCTCTTTGATGTCATCCAGTGTCATGTTCTGGGTGCATGCAGTGAGGGCAACCCACTGAGCAAACTCATCGCATTCTTCATCTGTCCCCGTCTGATCTGGGACCGGTGGGTGGCGGGATAGAAAATCCGCCGGGTTTCTGGCCCCCGGGCGATACACTACTTCCATCTCGTACGGCTGCAGCTGGACCGCCCATCTCTCTATCCGCGGGGGCGGATGGGGTGAGGTTCCTTTGAATAGGGGCACCAGTGGCTGGTGGTCGGTGACCATTACAAACGGATGCCCTCGCAGGTATAGATGGCAATGGCTGCACGCCCATTTAATGGCGAGCGCCTCACGTTCAATTTGGGCGTACCTTGCCTCGGTTGGGGTGAGGGCTTTGCTGGCAAATCTTAGTGCCGTCCACTAGCCCGGCCCTTGTTCTTGGGTAAGTACCGCACCCAGCCCTACGGGGCTCGCGTCAACTAGTACTTCTGTCCGCTTCTTGGGGTCGAAGTAGGCCAGCGTGGCCTTTTCCAGTAGTGCCGTCTTAATCCCCTGGAAAGCTTCCTCCTCTTTCGGTCCCCACTTCCACGGGGTGTCTGTTCTCGTCAGGGCGCGAAGCGGCTCGCTCCACGTCGCCAACCCCGGGATGAACCGGCCGTAATAGGTGGCCATGCCAAGAAAACTCCTGACCTCCGTGGGTGACGTCGGGGCGGGAGCGTCCTTGATAGCTTTGGATTTTCGAGGATCCACCTGAATCCCTTCCTGACTAAACACGTAGCCGAAGAACTCGATCTTTGGCTGAAAGAACTGGCACTTGTCTTTGTGTAACGTCGCACCATGAGCGCTCAGTCTCCCAAGGGTGTCTCGCAGGTGTTTGTGATGTTCGGCCGCCGTTGCCGAGTGAATGAGGATGTCATCGCTGAAATTGATGACTCCCGGCAATCCAGACAGCAGCTCCCGGATGGTATTTTGAAACACCTCGGCCGCCGAGGAGATCCCAAAGTTAAGTCTTTTGTACCGCCGGAGCTCTATGTGGGTGCTGAATGTGGTTATGAATCTGCTGTCCTCAGCCAGGGGCAGCTGGTGGTAGCCGGCGTTCAGGTCAATCTTCGAGAACCACCGTGATCCGTTTACATCGGCAATGATATCGTCCATCGTTGGGGTCAGGTGGCGTTCCCTCTTGATGGCACGATTTGGCAGTCTCATGTCGATGCACAGCCTAATGGCTCCAGGTTGGCGCGGTTTTTCTACAATCACCATGGGTGATACTCAAGGGGTGGGCCCCGAGACTTTTTCGATAACTCCCAGGTTTTCCAGGTTCTCCAGTTCTTTTCCACCACGGGCCTCAAATGAAACGGGATTCTGCGATGCCTCAACGCAGTTGGCTTGATCGTCTTGTCGATGTGCAATCGTATCGGGTCACACTTGATGCACCCCAGGCCCTTGAAGAGTTCTGGAAATTGAGCCAGTAGTTCATCCACCTGGTGTGTTCGGACCCGATGTGCGAAGGCTATTAGCTTCAGATCCTCTGCCGTGTGGCTACTCAGTAGTGTTTCTGCCTCCCTGTCGATGATGTGGACTGTTGCTGTTACTTCGACTTCATCAGCTTTGATGGGTACAATCATCTTTCCTTTCAGTGGGAGAGGGGTGTGGGCCCCATACGCAAAGATCCTTGTCCTGGACGGTATTATCTGTGGCCTGGGTCGTAATTGATTGAATTGCTGCAGTCCCATCACATTCACTGTGGCCCTGTTGTCGATTATGGCCTTTATCTCATTCCCTCCCAACTGGACAGTGCACGTCGGTTGTGGCCTCCTCCTACGTTTCAGCTCCTGTGCGAAAGATATAATGTGTACTTCTTCGTCCTCGGAATCGGAATATTCGTCCACAGTTGGTAGGTATCTTTCTTGGGCAACCCTGGCTCCTTCCGGGGGCATCGGGTCACCTAGAGATAGTTGTCGCACTGCTTTCGGCAATGATTTTGGTTTCCTTTGTCCTTTGGTGTGATTGCGCCGTCGACAGACAGATGCGAAGTGGTTCGGGATCCCACAATTCGTGCACGTTTTCCCCTGTGCGGGGCATTCTTTGGCTGCATGTGGTTCATATCCGCAGTATCCGCATTTTGCCCGTGAACCTTCCTTCCGGGCGTCCCTGTGGTATCTGTGCTTTGCCGTCGTCTTTACCGCATCCACTTTTTCCGTCTTGATGTTGTCACTCTTTCCCGAGTGTTTGTTCAGGGCTTGGTCCATGGCGGTGGCCCTCACCGCTGATAGGTCGTGCGACCGAGCTAATACGAGTATGTCTTCAAGCGAGATACCTGGTTTTCTCAGGATCAAACCCCTTAGCGTCTTATCCCTGCATCCTTGAATGATCTGTCTTCGTATGGCTTTGGGTTTATCTTCGTTGGTGCATGTACTTGCGAGTTCCCTCACCCGCGCGTAGAATCGGTCCATGGATTCACCTTCCCGCTGCCGTGCCTGCCCCAGTTTAAATACCTTGAAATCCAGATTCAACTGCGGGTCAAAGTAACCATTGATAGCCCGGACAGCCGCATCATAGTCGTTCACCATGCCAGTATTAGGTAAGTGCTTGAAAAGTTTGAAGATTTCATCCCCTGCATAGTGGAGTAGCAACGACCTCTTGATCGCCCCATCCGTCTCCCTGGATGCCATGAAGTAGTTCTCTAGGCGCTCCAGCCAGAGTTTCCACCTGGGGGACGCGGTTGATGGATCTTTGACCTCGCTAAAAGGTGGCAGGACTCCCGATGCGGCGTGCTGGTATGGGATGCGGGCAGGAGTCGCCGGTTCGTCGTCGGCGATGGCTTGACTCCCTCTGACTTGCTCCGGTCCCTTCCTCCTGACTCCCTTTGTGTGTGTCGTCGAGTTTGCTGCGCTTCTCCCACTTGGCTCCCTGCTCCTCCGTGGCCCGATATGAGGGTCGTCTCGCCCCTTCCTGGTGTGAAGCGCTCAGCGTTTGGCTGTAGTGTCTCCTGCTTGTGGGGTGATTGGGCAAAATCGGGGAGTGGCAGCGACGATTTACTTTGGCCAATGCTTGTTTGTAACCGACTTGTGTTGGCCAATGTTTGTTGTTGTTTTTTTTTTTTTCCTCCTTTTCGGACCCTCTGGGCCGCCTGCTGACTCCTTGCAGCCCTGGGGTTGGCGCGCCTTCCTCCTTTCTTTCGCGCCTTTTCCTGCCACGTGCTGGCCGGTCCTCCTGTTCGCGCTGCTCGCGTGTATACTGGTAGGCCGCTTGTTGCTGCGCATGCGCGCAGAGCTCCTTATCGTGTGGGTCGCGCTCCGCGCGGCGGTTCCGCTCTTTCCCGCTTCGTGGCGTCTTCCCCGCGCCTCGCCTGCCCCTCTGGACCCTCCACTGCTCACTGGGGTCAGGCCATGTGACCTTCGGGCCCGCTCACCTCTCGATAGTGCTTTGGGTCGTGGGAGTCCCCGGTGCCACCCCGACCTTCTCAGCTTGTCGTTGTCGGGTGGCTGTGCGTGGAACCGGATCCCATCCTCGTCGCCAGTGTCCCGTTCTCGGTAGTTCTAGGGGGGGCTGCTAATATACACGGTCTGAGGTGACAGGGTATAGGGGCCGGGGAGAGTACAGATCACCCACACTCAGTGCTATAGTCGGAAGCCCTGCCCCCGAGCGGGCTGCCTCCCTTTATTGGCTCCCCGCAGGCCACGCCTGGCCTGCGGATGTAGGGATGTGTGTTCGATGTCGCTACAACAACTAGACCGCAGTCATTACAGTTTACAATGCGGATTTAAACCCTGCACTTTACCCACGCTTATGAGATCAAACCTTCCTCGTCGCTTCCCTTTGTGGAGTAAAACACCGCACCTTCCATTGCTGAAGAAATTAAATGGCACAATCGACTCGTTGACAGACCTTGCTAAACTGAAAACACCTCTTCTAATATATCCCACGTGACTGTGTTCCGCCCACCCCTCTGATGCACGGTGTCTCCGAACAGGGCGTGTCACTTGAATATCATTTTTTGATTGTCCCCATCGTGACCCTAAAGCATGAGGCTCTCCTTAACTGAGGACTCCCGCTCTGACTGTAAGGCTCACTCACCCCTCTGCTCGAGGCTTCTCTCCCTCTGCAGACACCTTCCCTCGCACACTTAGCATGCTTCATACCCGTTCGAGCCCGGCCTTCCTGTGCAACCGTGAATTTGTTTCAGTAAACTTATTTGGTGCTGTTAACATGTTATGTTTTGTAAATTTCACCCTACAAAGTTGTTAGTAAATGGACTCTTGAGTGGCGCCAAGGTCTCTTACTGTAAGCGTATGATTTGCACAGAAGCCTTTCCCGCTGCCCTCTTGGACTGGGCATCATCTTCTTCTTTTGCTGACAGCGCCCTGGTGGTTGTGGAGGAACTGAAGTAAAAGGTGTGTGCTTACTTTATATTCTAGCGTTTAGAAACGGGCGCTTCACTTTGTATTTGCCAAGGGTTTCCATTCCCTTTTGCCATTAACTCGTAGGTAGCAAAACATGTGGGAATGTGACTGAACAGCAAGCGCAAATTCAGTCTGGCTGTTCGTTTTTGCATTTTATATCCATGTGTAATGAGGCGCAAAAGTACACCATAGGCTCCAAATATTCACATTAGCATCTAAATGACCTGGATAGTTTGTAAACCTGTTGTTTTACATCCTTGTATCCCACTGGTGCCACTAATTCTTTTTAAACAGGAGACTATAGTGGTTATTTATAATCTCTTGTATTTGACGCTGCTGGTTGGCTTGGTGTCAAAGATACCCACGCTAGCTGTGTTTTTTTTTTTTGCTATCTATTTCACACACGTATGCTGATGCAACAAGGCAAACTGACATTTCCGGAGAATCTCCCCCTGACAGTGTCACCTAGCACTTATGAACACACTATATTTTGATTCTTGTGTTTGCCAAATTATTAATAGCAGTATACTATACAAAAAGAGTCCACTTTGGATGGCCTCTCCATGTGTTGATGAAGTGCTCCTGGCAGCCTATTCCATTAGGGACACCATTCGCACCAACAAGAAGACTGGGTAGAAAGGGTTAGCACTGTCTTAACTGAGTTGCTTGCTTCTTCCAAAGGCCACAGTCCTTATTCCACACTGGACAGTACTAGTGCCTGCAAACCTGCACGAAGTTCTTAGGGGCAAATTATCAAGAAACTGCGTTAAAATGATCGCCGCCTGCCGCTAAAGCGGCGATAATGGGCTTGATAATATGCCCTTGAGAATTCCCATAGAAGCCCATGTTCTGGTGTCAACATGGGCTTCTATTGGAATTCTCTGCGGCATATTATCAAGCCCATTATTGCTGCTTTAGCGGCAGTTTTCTGCCGCTAAACCGGCGATAATTTTAACGCCGTGCTTGATAATATGCCCCTTAGTCAGGTATTTTTTTTCTCTTGTAAATAAGAGAATATGGCCTAACGGCTAGAGCGGTTGACCTCGAAGCTCGGACACTTGGTTCGAGTCTCAGCAGGGACACTCAACATCCTGTGATTCTGGGCAAATCACTCAATCTCCCCGTGCTTAACAAACTGAAAGTGTGAGTCTGTATCACAACTGGTGCTCATGTAAAGAGCTCTGATCCTTTGTGTCTAGTTTGCGAAATATAAAACTCCCCGAATTAAAAAAAAAAAATCTCCCAATGCAGTGCCCCCTCCACCACCACTCTTTATGTTTATCTATGGCAGGCTGTGCACTACCCTCCCCTGCCATGACCTCCCACGGCATGCCACTGTTTAGCTATGGCGACCAGTAGTGCTTTAATGGGACAGAACCAGCACTTTTCATCAGTTGTTTTATGATTCGTATTCAAGTCTCACAGGCATTTCTCAGAAATCCTATCGCAAAAGGGCAGTAAACTTCAGGCTGTCGGAGCGAAGCTGGAGACATGTGGAGTTGTGTATTTTCTGCAGTAACAGTCTGTATAAATGTATAAAGTGACTGGCCATGTTCCATGTTCCACTGTCAGGACAGTTTAACAGACAGGAACAACCCAGTCTTGCAGGTTCAGGCCTTTAAAAAAAACCATAACTCTGTGTCATAATGGGTGCATCAAGTGTGTTTACTGTGTCCATGGGTAAAAAACATGGTCATTTACAACGCCAATAGGTCTAACTCAAGCAAATGCGAGGCCTATTGCATGTGCAATGCTTGTTAATAAATTGTAAACTCCTATCCTGACAGCACAAATATCACTTGCTAAAAATCAGAACAGTGTAGTGCTTACAACTCGTACATGGTATTAGAAATGAAGAATGACAGAAGAACGCTTAGCTAGTGTTGCTTCAGCAGACAACTGAAATTCAGTCTGTCAATGTTCAATCAATCAATCAATCATAGCATTTGTAGAGCGCACTACATACCCGTGAGGGTCTCAAGGCGCCAGGGGTGGGAGAAGGCTGCTACAGTTCCATAACGTCTCTGATGATAATCTATAAACAAACAGATACATATTTCAAATCGCTAGCAAGCTTAGTTCTAAATTAGTTGCCTAAAAACATCAACTTCCAGAATACTTCTCTGTAAATATAGTCGACTTCTGCAGCTTGTAAGGGTCCTGCCTGCAGGAACATAGCAGCTTGACTGCCTAGCATGTATGGCATGCAACATGAGGAAAGGTACACCTAGCAATGCAAGCTGGCTGCCACCATCTGCAGACAACATGACTTCCGGAACTCCGCAGTTCGTGGGGCATGGGTAAAACGCCATTGCACAAAATGCCCTAATAAAGTGCGCATTCTTCTGCCAGGTGGCGCTAACACTTTGTACAAACCAGGGTGCCCTTGACTGCCGCAACGTCTGCAGATCTTGAGCACCATGCACCTAGCTTGTTGAAATACACATCCCCAGACCTGCTTCGTGGCAGGTATCCCCCACCCCTCCTCAAAGGCTACTGTCGCAGCAGCAGAGGAATACATTTCTTAGGTTGCCTTGCACACAATTCACATGATAGTTGTGGATCATGAAGATAAGAAGCTGGTTCCCATGAACACTCCTCAGGACCAAACCCCTTCTGTTGGACTTGGCCCTTTTTGCAGGGTCATCCCTAAACTTTTTGCCTTCCTCCAGTATTTTTTCTGACCTGTTGTTGGCTGTTTTATGACTCTGGGCACCTTACCACTGCTGATCAGTGCTAAGGTGCATATGCTCTCCCTATGGTAAAATGTATACATTGATTGGTGTCCATGTTTGGCTTATTCGGTTTACTATCAGCCCCTAGTAAAGTGCACCAGGAGTGCCAGGGCTTGTAAATACGAATGCTGCTGGTGGGCTTGCAGCACTGGTTGTGCCACCCACAGAAGCGGCCTAGTAAAATGTGTCTAAGGTCTGCCACTGCAGAACCTGCGTGCAGTCTGGGACTGTCGCGCTGACTGCGCAAGTGCCCCCACTTGCCAGTCCCTAAACCTTCCCTTATCTACATATTAGCCACCACTCTGGTAGGCCCAAGGGCAGGGTGCATTGTAGGCATAAGGTAGGACATGCCCTGATGTGTGTGGCATGTCTTAGTAGTGAATTACCGCCATATTCGTGGTTCACTATTGCAAGGCTGCCTGTTCCCCTTAGGCCAGATGAGCTGCTGGAATTATTACATTCTATAATCCCAGCAGGCTCAGGGAACATGGTAGAGAGATATGTTTCGTATGCCTGAACTCGGAATGATAAAATATTTCTTGTAGCCAAGTTTATTTTACTATCCTGGGTTTGTAAATACGACTTTTAGAAAGTTAGTATTTACTCGCTTGACCACTTCAGCCCGCCTCTGCTGTGCGTGTATCTGACTGTCTGGGCTATGTGAGTGACAGGGCTGGGGGGACGACAGGTAGCGAATGGCAGGAGGACACCTTGGTGGGAGGTGGGAGTGCCCCTTGGACTCTGAATAGGGCAGTGCTCCACTACCACAATGCTGGCTCCGCCCCCTGGGGAGCGACTGATGACTCAGCCTGCACCTGGCCCAGGACGGGCGAAGCGCTGTCCACAAGGTGCTCCTGCAAGTACTTGCCCCCTGAATGCCGGCTCCACCTCCTGTGGAGCGGCTGATGTGCCTGCCCCTCATACTGAAAGCAGAAGTCAGAGTACCCCCAACAAAGTGCTCAGGACTGAGAACGGTTATGCGAAGGCCCCCCTGGCCTGAAAGAACAAAAGAAATGTGGTATAAAAGTAGGAGCCCTGCTCCTTGCAAATCAGAATCCTGTTTACCACAAAGAACCTCTGCCCGACTAGGAGGAGAAGAAGACGCTGGAAGGACTGGCCTGCTGCTTGCCTTGCTGAGAAAGGAGAGGAAAAGACTTGCTGAAAAGACTTTGCTGCTTTGTGCTTGAACATTCTCCAAGGGCTTGATCTGAGCTTGCCCCCTGAACTGAACCCCAGGACCAGTGGGTTCTCTGTGCTTTTGCTCGTCCTCCAATTCGAGCCGTGTGTGCATCCCGCTGGAGAGGGACTGCGCCCCTCATCGCCCCCTCCTAGGGCCGTGACACTCGGGAGCTCGCCGCCTTAACCCCGTGAGAGCCCCGCTCCGTCCGGAGCCGCTCTCTGTCCCCGGGCTAGGTTGTCTGCGCCTCTGTCACCGCCTGCCACTGGAGCGCGCTGAAAGCGCTGTCACCCCTCCCGCCGGAATCCTTCCGACGATCGTGATCTTCGCCGGGCCACCAGCTGCACGGACCGTGCCCTGTGACCCCGCTTCGCTATCCTCGGAACACCTCAGGCCGCGCCGCCCCCGCTGTGGAGACCCCCCCTGCACCTCCGTGCTAAGGGTCGCTGGCCGCGCCTGCCTACCTGCCCACACCCGCTGATTGAGGACCCAAGAACACTTCCCAAAGCTGAGCGTCACACCGACCCGTGCCGACTCTCCACACAACGTTGCTAAAGGAGTTCCAGTATCGGGCTCGGGGCCCGCATCACCTTATTTCCCCGTAAATTCTCACCGCACCTCACGCCCGTCTCACCTCCCATTGCCCCGGAGCCGCCGGGGGGAGCTGTGCACGGCGCAGGCGCGCCCACGACAGATGCGTGAGCCGCGGTAGGCCTGAAGTAAGTCAAGACTGGAATCCCCCAAGTGACATTGGTAAAAGACTAAAGAAGCATCCGCTTAAGGAACCATTTGCCTGCTTTATAATCTGGTGGCATAGAAACAACGTTACTAGTCTTGTGATAAGTCTGCGTATTGAGATAACTATTTTTATATAAAGAAGCGTATTTTCACATACCTAAGCCTGGTGTCCGTTTCTGGGGGAGATTAATGTATTTACTGTGTGTGTGATTATAATTGCTTAACCAACAACGCCTGAAGAATCGCCTTGGCTGCTCACGCCACGCACCTAGAGGGTGAGCAAGGGTCATTCCAAAAGGGGTTATCCTTTGCCCTGACGTGGAGGAGAGGGTCCCTGCTTGACACAAGGACATCCTTGCGCCAATCAGAGATCCCCGAGTCTAACACCTTCCAATCGACCACATACTGCAACTGTTTTCTGGCAATTCTTGCATCTAAACTCTTACGCACATCACATTCATTAATAGCATTCAACTGAATTGGCCCCAGGCAAGATGTGTCTTTGCAGAACATGGCTTGGCTAGAGATATATGAACTGCTGGGTACATGTTCATAAACTGGGACAATTTCAGTCTTACAGCAACTGGATTCACAATCTTCTTAAAAAGAAACTAAGCCACCAACTTGAGTTGCAACTTAGAAGACATATTCAAATGTAGATTGTTTTGCTTGTAACCAAACCTTTTTGTCCCACAACATATCAGGGATCAGACTTCTCTTATGATCAGGATAGACTTTGTACCTGACTTTAGATTTCTTTAAGCTTTTCTGTGATTTCCTCTAAATTTCTGTTAGGTCACTTAAGTGTTTGTAAGGAACTGACATACTCAGGGGCGGATCCAAAGGAAATATATGGGAATGATGGTCATACATACAGAAGAATGGTGACATTCCATGAGATGAGTTCTCGGTATTTTTGTATGTCAGTTATGCCATCCACAACACCTACTTCTAAAATCCTTAACAAAATAGCCTGAGACAACATAAACACAAATTCTGTGTATGTCTTGCCTCTCTTTCTTCTTGATATACAAGTCATCTGACATGACCTAACTGCATGTGTTCAGAAACGTCTATGACTTTATTCTCCTCAAAGTCTGATTAAATTGCTAACACTTTATTTTTTTCTAAATGGCACTCAGATGGTGGGCGATCTACTTGCACCACTAGAAAGATTTTTTCATGCATATTTCCAGGGAGGATAACTACTTGCGCCAGAACGTATTTCAGTTCATTTAGTAAACCTTGATAGGTCTGTGATGTAGGCTGTGATGTAGGCCCAGGAAAATGTTCATTCATGCAGGCATTATCTTGCGTAATTTCTGGTACTTTGTGTTATAATTGTTATGTGAAATGCCTGAGATTATGCCATTACACCATGTTGCATAATTGAGACCTTGGGAAAAAATCTTATTGTAGTAAAACGGCAAAAACACAAACTAAAAGAACCGAGAGGATGTCGGCGTCACACTCGAATTTGTGCTTTTTATTTTTGCATGGAATGTGTCCTTGTAACAAAAACAGCCAATGATGCATTTCACACTGAAAATAGTGCAAACTGCCTAAGGTGACATTTCACATCAAAACATGTAATTTCAGGGAATGTTTTGTGGCATTTTGCATAATATCCACAAAAGGATATTGTAGTATGCATTTACATATGTGCCATTGTGCCAGCTAGGCTCCATGGTTATAGAATGTTGATGTTTAAACTGCCAGGGACTGTTGGTCATTCCCTGGAAGTTGTGGAGATGAACGGTCAACAAATTCAAGGTTTCTCCACTTACCTTGTCTGATGTGGTCACTTCAAATCAGTGGTCAAAGTGGGGGGAAAAAAGTAGGGGAACTGTGGGCGGAGAATCAGAGGGCGGGAATAGCCCAAGGATTGGCTCAGTGGGCGGAGCCAGAGGTGTGGCCAGAATGCGCAAACATCCCAATTTTTAGTATTTGTTTGGCATTTCACTGCCCAATTTAATCAACCAATGGATACACATAATTATTTAAGTGTATAATGACTTATTGACATTAAAACACATTCACAAAGTGGGATATGCTTCTAATCACAGAATGTCCCAAATATGATAAAATGTGGAAGCACAAGCCATTTGTTGCCGAGCCATGGAGTTTGTCATCAGCACTTCTCCCTTTTTCCACAACAGCAGTTCAAACATGAATGGCAAAATATCCCAGTTTACAAATGTTTTCTATATAATTATGGCTCTGCCATATTTGCCTCCTAATGCAAGATCTGCTGCATGATCTGACCATTTAAACTAATATATTGTTTATAGCTCAAACGTATCAAAAGTTAATACAAAATGTGGCTTGTTTTGCTGCGGAGTGGATGGCTTATTACAAAGGTTGACTGATCGCCTTTCTCACTGTTGCATTTGTATGTTACGCTGGTACTAATAAGGCAAAATCTTTCCAAAGACTGTTAGCATGTGTACACATGTCAAAATAATAAAATATCAGAAAATATACTGCATCACGTGGCAGCCTTTTTATTAATGCATAATTTAGTCAACACTGCAGCATAATTTTGTCCTCCTTTGCTGCATATTTTAATTACAGTGGCCCAACAGCAAGCAGCACATGCTAAAAGTGCTTGTGAATGAAGCAGAGAGACTGTGAAGTTTGCGAACTTAGTTTGGTGTGCGTGCAAATTCTGCATTGCCAATCCCTGGTGAGTTGCAGCTACTACTTCTGAAACAAGGCCAATGGAGGTACCTATGGGTGAGGCAGACTGGCCTCAAGGGCAAGGCCGGCCTTAGCACTGGTGGTGCCCTGTGCATTAGTGTTTGTTATTGCCCCCTAATGACCACCTCTGCCATGGATTCCCTCACTACCACCCTTTAACAGTGCCCTTCAAGTCTCCATAACCACACTCTCTCTCAGATGCATTTAATTTGATTTACAGTGCCACTCATACCAGTGTAGGGTGTCGGAGCACTTTACATCATGCACATTACTCAGAGACAATCAATATGTGTGTAAATCACTGTATAGAAAATGTTACATAAAACTAAAGACTACAAGGTGTAGGAGTCACATGACAACCATACTACTAGGCCGTATAGTTTAATAGTGATTGGTCTGGAGAACCATAAACTCAGAATTTAAAACTTAATACCATGGTTGGGGGTTCTCTTTAGTAATCAGAATTGATTTCTGTCCAAAAGAACACTTTTTGCAACAATGGTTGGGGGTTCTCTTTAGTAATCAGAATTGATTTCTGTCCAAAAGAACACTTTTTGCAACATTAGGATAATCAAAGACCAGGGGGAGGAGAGGGGGGGAGGGGGAACATAACGCTCTAATTTACACCTTGCGGTTTGTATGCAGCTCTTAGATGAAAGTTAATAGCTCACTGTTGTATGTTAGGATTTTAACTTATAAACTGCAAGTAACAAAAGGATCTCTCTGACAAAAGCAGTAGCCTACTGACCTATTTACATTATGTGCACTTTGTGATCTGTGTAGGATGGTGGAATCTGACTGCATGGTTGCCTCTGTTTTATTCCTGGTGTTTTGCTGGTTTTCGACTTAGTCTGGCTGGGATCCTGCTATTCAGGACCCCAGCCTATCTGCTTTCTCCCTTAAATTGATTACAAGTACTATAGGTACACTCCAGATTGGATTCTGGGGTACCCCTATAAGTCCTTAGTATATGGTATACTATGTACCCAGGGCCTAGGTACCCCAGAGGCCTACCAGGGGATGCAGCATGTATTGTGCCACCCCTGGGAAGCCTTCCAATATGACACCACAGGTCTGCTACAGGAGCCTGGGAAAGGTGGTGCATGCACCCCTTACTGAGATATAGGTTCACTATATCTCTCCATATCACTGCACATATAAAACTATCAGTCACCCCTAGGCAGGCCTTAACAATCCTGAAGGCAGGGTGCTGGGTTTTATTTGAGAGGGTGCCCATGCATGAGCAGAGCCCCTCTGCAGCCTTTGGAACCTTTATTCCGGGGTTGTTTGTGATGCAGCCAAACCATACACTCTTAAGTGCATTATAACCAAACGGTAAATGCTAACGTTGGGATGGCTGCATGGAAACATGTTGTGTTTGGTGTCAACCACTTTGGAATCATACCCCCCCACCAGTAAATAATGTGGGCGTATGATCCCACCCATCTAGAGGGAGAGACAGGACAGCACCGGTATACCTGGTACCAGCTGACAAAGCACTGGCGTCACAAAACGGATGCTGCCAGCCACAGACACGAGTCTGCCCTCCTGCTGCTGGACGAAACTCTGGCATGCGAGGCCTGGACAATAGGTTTCCTGTCACAGGGAGGTGTCACCACCTCCCAGAAAGGCTTTAGTGTACTGGGGCTGGGTGGGTGCACTCCAAGAGTGCTTTGAAGTTCAGCACTGGGAGCACATTTGGTGTCCTGTGCACAGTCCAGCTCAAACCAGTTGCAGGGGCTACCAGCCCCTGCTCTGGTGCGAAACTGGACAAAGGAAATGGGTGTAGCCACCCCTCTTTCCTAACCCTCCCATAGGTGGGTTCCTAGAGTTTGCCCCACCCCTTCCTTAGGTATAAGAAAGGAACACCTGGCTACAGGACTTTAGATTACACCTGGACGAGACTCTGATACTGAATCCTGGAACTTCGACGATCTACATTGAACTAGATGACTGAAGAATCTCCCTTGGAGTAAAGGAGTTACTCCCCTGCAAGGCAGTCACCAAAGATGCGTCTGACCGGTTTGCATCTCCGAAGCTCCCGCCGGACTCCGAATAATTTTGCAATGCAGGAGGTGGGTTTCTGTGGTCTTAGAGGTTGATCAGTGCCCACAGCAAGTATTCAGCCCGTATTCCTCGTGGCGACCGTGCAACCCGAACCCCTGGACACCGCGTCACTTTGCAAAAGCATCAGCTTTCCAAAGACTCCTGCAGCTGAACTTTGGGTTACTTGTAGCTCTGACCCCGAGCAGCATTTGCACAGAAGATTGCCTGCCTACACTCCACGAGTGTTCCGTGAGCTGGCCCTTTGTGTTTTCTCTCGAGGTCCCTTCGCGATCCCTGGTCCGTCGACTGGTGGGTCCCTGTGAAGGCAACTTTACTTCTAAATGGGCTTACCTGGTTGCTCCAGATGTGCCCTGACTCTCCATTGCATGGGGAATCCCCAGGACTTTGCTGGTCTGCACCGAAGCATCTTTTCTCTTCCTGCATGGGTTGCTGTTGCCAAGGCTTGTTGTGTTCAATCCGAGCACCGACACCGCAGCACTCGACATTCTTTGTGGGACAGTTCGAATCCAGCTCCTGGTTGTCGTTGACACCTCCTAGTCCTCATGGCTGCAGAGTCAAGATTCACCTCTTCGCACCTGAATCACCCGACATCGGTGGGCATTCGTCTATCATGCCCCTGGTCACTGGTAAGTGACCCAGACTCTGTCCCCTCTGCTTTCCGGTTCTTCTGATCTTCGATCCAGACTTGGATCACACTGGACACTTTTCTCTTTCCCGGCAGCAGCACTTTGCAGCAGATCGCCATTGAAATCAACGACGATTCCCGACACCATTTGACACCTATGCACCCGGCTTCCCTGGGTGAGGTAACTCGAGTACTCCGGTGCGCCCGTGGGTGCTGGCCCTAGAACCCCCTAAGTCTAAAGGGGTTTGCTCAAAGTCCTCTCCTAAGTGTCCTTAACTTCTAAAATTCCAACCTCCACTTTCCCATAGAATAGAACGGGGCTCGCGCCTGTGTTCTCACACTGCACGTGTCCCTCGTGGGTCTCCTGTGTCACTACCTTGGGTGGTTCCTTGGGGTCCCAGCAATTCTATGTGCTCTAGGCACTGTGTCTAGTCAAGTCGTGGTTCTTATAACACTTTCTTAATATATGGTTTGTTCTGCCCCTAGGGCCCATTGTATATTGTGCTATTTACTGTCATTTTAGAACTGTATTATTGTGCATCTTGGACTCTAATCTCATAAAGAGATTAGTAGTGAGTGTTTAGAAATAAATACATATATTTTATATATACCTTGTGTGGATCTCCTTTCATTTAGTAATTCAAGAGGTTATAATCTGGTAAACCAAGCTGCTTTACACTCCTTCAAGACTTAGCCTGAAGGCTGGTCTCCATAGCTACCACTAGGATAGCTTTCAATAAAGGTCGTCTTTAAACCTATCATCAATAAGGGTTGTTTGTACTGGTACAAGATGCCCACTATAACTAGTGGGCAGCATAAACCAGGCTAACTTCTCACAATCTGCATGGTACATGTTCTTTGCAGCAGGCACATTAACCCTCTGAGCTACCTTTCCATGAATCAAAACTTCCACTAGACAAAATGATCTCTCTCTAGGAAGAACATTAAACACCAGAGTCATCATGATATTTTTATTGTTGCCGAAAATTGCTGGAGGCCAGGAAGGAGGCAGCAAGCGCTTTTAAAACCTTAATATACTTGCAAACATAATGCCTCCAACGAAAGTCAGCACCCGGTGCGGTCACACCGGTTGCACTGCCCTAGAGCTGGTCCTTCTAAAGGGTCCTGTGACCACAGTGACAGAGTCACTGTTGTTCATGGCTGTGCTGCTTCATAGGCCTGCCCACAAGACTGGAGGTGAACTTTAGTATGGATTGTGGTGGACAAGCCTCGAAGGTTAAACTACACTTGTCATGCTAGAGTCCACCTGCTGGTGCTACGACACCAGGGCTTCTAACGTCCTGCGCAGCCTTCTAAGGTCTAGCATAGGAATGTGCTCCCTCAGGGGAGTGGTCTGGTGGACTGGTTATCAAGGCTGAACCTGGTTCTCCAGTTCCAAATTCCATAGCTCTGGCCATAGTGCCGCATCCTCTCCCCCACTGAACACCATACTGCTCCACTGAGAAAAACTCACACTGCCTTCAACTACAACCCAATTGTTGCTGGCACATGGATGCGGCTCAATTTAAATCACGCACTAGACAAGAGCAATATGCGGCCTACAAAAAAAAGTAACAACTTCCTGGAATAAGCAAACACTCATAGGGAATGCAAAATTTAGCAAACCATGTGAAATGTAAGCAGGAACAACATGGTTACCTTAACGCGTTTACACTCACTATTCAGAAATCAGTGAGTGCTTTTGCCTGAAAGGTTAAGGACATGACTACAGGGCCCTGAATGGACCCATTTCAATGTCCGTTGCTTATATCCTTACAAAACGTAAGCAGTATGGTAAAAAGGCCACATTCCTGGACGCAGAGCCGCAGTACACATTTTGTTTTCCAATCCACACAACCAGTACCTCCAGGATTGGTGCACTAGTTGCAAGCCCAGGGGAAACAAAGACAAGAAAACAACAATAGCGCTTCACTGACAAACTCTGTAAAAGTGGCGCTAATGTGTTTGGGTGTGAATAAAATCAATCTGGCCAGTTTGCTACCACTCTGTCTTACTTTATTTAGTTATTTTTCATATTTTTAACCTTTTATTCCAGATGCTGCACTTTGGAATTAAAATACGACATTTCCAGCAAAAATGTTTTTCTTTTTTGGATCCATTTCACAGGGGACCAAATAAAAGAAAGGAGAGGAAAGAGAGTGAAAACCCCCTCTTGAAGTCTCGGTTTTCAGTAAGAGAAGAACTGCTAGACAGAAATAGAGGGGAGAAGGAAAGAGTGGGGGGGGGGCAGCTGAAGCGACAGAGCAGAAGTGGACACTGTATTTTCTTCTCTGGGCAAGAAGGAAAAGACAGAGTCCTGTTACTTCTGTGCCTTCCCGCCCGTCACGAACGCCAGGAACCCCGAGCTTTATTTATAGGCGGTGACGAATTCTTGCGTCCTGGGACGCATTTTCAAAATAAAAAAGTAGGGGAACGGACTCCTTGGAATTGAAGAAGTAGGGGTACACCGTGCCCTGCCGTTCCCGCCCACTTCAACCACTGCTTCAAATTGGTGACATGATGAACTACCGTTCTGTGTCTCCACCCATGCGTGTAGCTGTGGCTGCGTGGTTGGGAAGTGTCCTGGACTTCATTTACATCTTTTTGGAGGTGTGCTCCTGTGCTCTTTGCTCTGGATTTGTTGAGAGCGCTAGCAGTAGACTGCGCCAAGCAATTGTCGATGGGACGTCGTGTCAGGGATAATATTGATTCTATTTCTTCACGTGGATAATCGTTTTCCATCTACTAATTGCCGCTGTGCCCAAGGTATTCGTCTGAGCTGTAGAAGCATCGACTGTGCCGATGGGACGTTGCATCTCGGAATAGTCTTGTCTCTACCTGCCTTCTGTGAGTCTCCGATTCCGACTCGAAAATACTTCAGCGTTTGCCCGGTGAGCGTATTATTGAGGTGTGCTTGCATTCGTTGGGAGCTCGTGTGTTCCAAGTGGCTCCTACGCGTTGCAAGAGACTCCATCGATCCGCTCTCTTCAGACGCCGTGCCCCTTCTAGTGACGACGTGGAACGTAGGCGGTGTGACGTGTACCGTCTGTCATGGTGATGTACGCTTTGGAATTCCTCACGCTGAGTAGTGAACACGCTGAGGAACGGAGGTGCTGTCGAGTGCGGTGTGACGTGTGTCCTCTGTACGGTCATGCACGCCTTTGAATTCCTGAGGGTGAGCGGTGAACACGCTGAAGTACAGAGGTGCTGTCGAGTGTACGCTCATGTTTTCTTTTTCACCCTGTGTCTTTTATAACATTCTCGGATGTTGGGCAAAGACATACCAGATCATCGGTGAGACACCCGTTTCCATTCTTTTGACAATTTCTGCTTTTTATTTTGAATACTTGGATTTTGTGGCAAGTCGAGACTTTGGGCCTCTCAATGGCATGCTCTTTTTGGCAACTTTTGTTCTTCACTTTAAATGATTACATTTTGTGGAAAGTCAACAATTTGGGTCTTTGTACATGGGACAATATCCTTCACTGTGAAACATGTTCTACCTGCCAAAGTGTGCATGACATTTGCATTTGTTATTTAAAATCTGCCTATTTATTTAGAAAAAAGAGGGGGCAGTAAGTTTATCCACCAGGTTGATGCTGGCGTATTTTACCACTGTGCTTTCCTTTTAAATGTGCTGTAATGTATCTTGTGCATACACATTTGTGCCTTATTTTTACCCAACATGCAAAGTGTACAAGCTCCTCCTCCTTTCTTACAACTTCCAGGAGACCCAACCGTCAGGTGGAAAGTATGGTGTAGGGCCTTTACAAAGTATTTAGGGGCCAAAGGGAGAGATCAGGTTCGGTTCAGTGCAGAACATAAAAAATTAATTTTGGAGCACAATCTTGGGCTTGAAGGGCAAGCTGTTTTGGAACATTCAATCAATCGATCAATCATGGGTTTGTTAAGCGCGACTATTCACCCGTAAGGGTCCCAAGGTGCTGAGGTAGAGGGGAGGTGCAGGATCCAGTCCATCAAGGAGGATGTCTATCGAAGAGCCATGTTTTGAGGTCTCTCGTGAAGATGGGGAGTGATGTAATCTGTCTGAGGTGGAGCAGGAGGGCGTTCCAGGCTCTGGCTGTGAGGAAGGAGAAGGAGCGGCCTCCCGATCTGGACTTCCTGGTGCGGGGGACCACGGCGTGTGATAGCTGGGCTGATCGTGGGGTACGTGGAATTTGAGTCGGCTGTTCAGGTATGCTGGTCCGGTGTTGTGGAGGGCTTTGTGTGTGTGGGTGAGAATCTTGAAGGTGATTCTAGCCTCAATGGGGAGCCAGTGGAGTGTGCGCAGGTGCTGGGAGATGTGGCAGTGTCATGGCAGGTTGAGAATTAGTCTTGTGGCAGAATTCTGGATGTTTTGTAGCTTGCAGGTGAGGTTTTGTTGATTCCGGCGTAGAGTGCCTTGACGTAGTCAAGTCTGCGGGTGACGAGGGCGTGAGTGACGGTCCTTCTGTGTTCGAGGGGGATCCATTTGAAGGTCTTGCGTAGGAGGTGGAGGGTGTGGAAGCAGGAGGATGAGACAGAGTTGATCTGGCGGTCCATGTGTTCGGAGTCCAGGATAATTCTGAGGTTGCGTGCATGGTCTGTGGGGGTGGGCGGGCTTCCGAGGGCAGGGGGCCACCATGTGTCGTTCCAGGCGTCGGGTGTGGGCCTATGATGTGTACTTCTGTTTTGTCCGTGTTGAGTTGTAGGTGCTGCTCTTCATCAATTTGGCGACTGCTTCCATGCCTTCTTGAAAGTTGTGTTTGGCTGCGTTGGATAGGGAGAGGATGAGTTGGGTGTCTTCTGCGTATGAAAGAATCTTGAGTCTGTGGGTTCTGACGATGGGGACGAGCGGAGCCACGTAGACGTTGAACAGCGTGGACACACCCTTGACCCACTCTTCACAACAGGTAACTCCATCACCTTCAGCCACACCACTGAACTCCCATGGACTGACCATCGATGCGTCCACTTCACCTTCAGAACACCCACCACCCTCAGACACCTGCACCTGTCACCAATCACCGACGACCAGCTAACCTCAACTCCACCCCAACCATCATGGAATACGACGACCCCAACACTGCAGCCTGAACTCTGCACAGATGGATCTCCGACAGCACCAACACAATAGCCCCCTTCAAGAAAAACAACAACACCCACGCCAAGAAAGCCAGTTGGTTTACCACCGAATTTCGAGAGTCCAGACGCACTTGCCGCCGTCTCGAAAAGGCCTGGAGGAACACCAAATCCTCAGAAGCCCACAACAACTTCAGAGCCGCCACCAACGCTCACCAACAACTCATCAGAAAAATGTTGAAAAAAGCGATTGAAGACAGAATCTCCACTCACGCACACAACAGCAAAGAACTCTTCAACATCATCAAGGAGTTCGCCCATCCCACCAGCGAGTCCACCGACATCCCTCCCTCACAAGACCTCTGCGACAAACTCAGCACCATTTTTGACCACAAAATCAAGAGCATCTACGACAACTTCGACAAAGACAACCAACACACTGAACCCTCACCAACCACCCCCGACACCCTGAAGCCAGCGATCGACAACTGGACAGCCCTCATCACCTAAGACACACTGAAGACGATGAAGTAAATCCACTCCGGGGCCCCCACGGACCCCTGCCCCCACCCCATTTTCAACAGAGCTGCCATCACCATCGCACCCATGCTCTGCTGCACCATCAACTGCTCCCTGGCAACCGCCACGTTCCCCGACGACTGGAAACATGCCGAGGTCAACCCCCTCCCGAAGAAATCCTCGGCGGACCTCACGGACCTCAAAAACTACAGGCCCATCTTCTTGCTCCCGTTCCCAGCAAAAGTAATCGAGAAAGCCATCAACAGCCTATTTGCCATATTCATCAAAGAGCACAACATCCTCGACTCCTCCCAATCCGGCTTCAGACAAAAACCACAGTACAGAAACCGCCCTCCTCGCTGCAACATACGACATCCACACCCTACTGGACAAAGGAGAAACAGCAGCCCTCATCCTCCTCGACCTCTGAGCGGTGTTCGACACAGTCTGTCACCGCACCCTAATACGCAGACTCCACGACGCAGGGATCCAAGACAAGGCCCTCAACTGGATCCACTCTTTCCTCTCCGGCAGAACGCAGTGGGTCAGACTCCCCCCTTTCCTCTCGGACCCTACACCTACCACCTGCGGAGTCCCCCAGGGGTCCTCCCTCAGCCCTACACTCTTCAACGTCTACATGGCTCAGCTCGCCCCCATCGTCAGAACCTACGGACTCAACACTGTGTCATACGCAGACGACACCCAGCTCATCCTCTCCCTATCCAACGAACCCAATACCGCCAGACACAATTTTCTAGAAGGCATGGAAGCCGTCGCCAAATGGATGAAAAACAACTACCTACAATTAAACACCAACAAAACAGAAGTACTCATCATGGGCCCAAACCCCAACGCCTGGAACGACACCTGGTGTCCCCCGCCCTCGGAAGCCCACCCACCCCTACCAACCACGCACGCAACCTTGGAATCATCCTGGACTCTGAGCTCAAAATGGACCGCTAGATCAACTCCGTCTCGTACTCCTGCTTCCACACCCTCCGCCTCCTACGTAAGACCTTCAAATGGATTCCCCTTGAACACAGAAAGACCGTCACTTACGCCCTAGTCACCAGCAGACTTGACTAC
Organism: Triturus cristatus; assembly: GCF_964204655.1. Taxonomy (NCBI): domain Eukaryota; kingdom Metazoa; phylum Chordata; class Amphibia; order Caudata; family Salamandridae; genus Triturus; species Triturus cristatus. Next base: position 92,371,544 of record NC_140589.1, on the reverse strand, counting down.
GGCAACGCACTCTACGCCGGAATAAACATAAACGTCACCGCAAGCTACAGAACATCCAGAACGCCGCCGCAAGACTGGTCCTCGACATGCCAAGACACTGCCTCATCTCCCAGCACCTGCGCACACTCCACTGGCTCCCCATCGAAGCTAGAGTCACCTTCAAGATGCTCTCCCACGCCCAAAAGGCCCTACACGACACCGGACCAGCATACCTGAACAGCCGACTCAAATTCCACGCACCCCAGAGGACCCTACGATCAGCCCAGCTCTCCAACGCTGTGGTTCCCCTCACCAGAAAGACCAGCTCGGGAGGCCGCTTCTTCTCCTTCCTCGCGACCCAAGCCTGGAACGCACTTCCGCTCCACCTCAGACAGACAACGTCGCTCTCCATCTTCGCAAGAAACCTCAAAACTTGGCTCTTCGACAGACTCCCCCCTTGATGGACTGAAGCCTGCAAACCCCACTCCCCCCCAGCGCCTTGAGACCCGTCACGGGTGAGTAGTTGCGCTTAACAAATGACTGATTGATTGATTGATTGAGCTGAGGAAGGATCCCTGGGGGACTACGGAAGTGGTTGGTGTAGGTCTGAGAGGATGGGAGGGAGTCTCACCCGCTGTGTTCTGCCAGAGAGGAATGAGCAGATCCCATTGAGGGCCTTGGCCCGGATCCCTGCATCGTGAAGTCTGTGTGTTAGGGTGCGGTGAGAGACTGTGTCGAAGGCCGCTGAGAGGTCGAGGAGGATGAGGGTTACTGTCTCTCCTCTGTCCAGGAGGGAGCGGATGTTTGTTGCGGTGAGGAGGGCGGTTTCTGTGCTGTGGATTTTCCTGAAGCCGGATTGGAAGGAGTCGAGGATGTTGTGCTCTTCGATGAAGGTGGCAAGTTGGCTGTTGATGGCTTTCTCAATGACTTTCGCTGGGAACATGAGCAGGGAGATGGGTCTTTAGTTTTTTAGGTTGGTTGGGTCCGCTGAGTGTTTCTTCAGGAGGGGGTTGATCTCGGCATGCTTCCAGTCATGGGGAAAGGAGGCGTTTGTGAGGGAGCGGTTGATGGTGTGGCGAAGCATGAGTCAATGGTGTCGGCAGCTCTGTTGAAGATGTGGTGAGTGCAGGGGTCCGTGGGGCCCCCAGAGTGGATTGACTTTACTGTCTTCAGTGTGTCTTCGGTGGTGAGGGCTGTCCAGCTGTCAAGCGTTGGCTTCAGGGTGTCGGGGTGGTTGGTGAGGGTTCTGTGTGTTGGCTGTCTTCGTCAAAGCTGTCGTAAATGTTCTTGATTTTGTGGTGGAAGAAGGTGCTGAGCTTGTCGCAGCGGTCTTCTGAGGGAGGGATGTCTGTAGACTCGCTGATGGGTTGGGCAAACTCCTTCATGATGCTGAAGAGTTCTTAGCTATTATGCGCATGTGTGGAGATTTTGACTTTGACCGCTGTCTTTCTCGTATTTCTGACGAGTTATTGGTGGGCGTTGGTGACGGCTTTGAAGTTATTGTGGGCTTCTGTAGATTTGGAGTTCCTCCAGGCCTTTCCGAGGCAGCGGCATGTGCGTCTGGACTCTCGGAGTTCGGTGGTAAACCATCTGGCTTTCCTGGCGTGTGTGTTGCTGTTCTTCTTGAGGGGGGCTATGGTGTTGGCGCTGTCGGAGATCCATCTGTGCAGGGTTCAAGCTGCGGTATTGGGGTCGTCGTCTGCGATGGTTGGGGTGGAGTTCCCGAGTGAGGAGGTGAGCTGGTCGTCGGTGATTTTGGTCCAATTTCTTCGTGGGAGCAGATGCTGGGTTCTGTGGATGGTGGGGAATCTGAAGGTGAAGTGGATGCAGCGATGGTCTGTCCACTAGAGTTCGGTGGTGTGGCTGAGTGATGGAGTTTCCTGTTGTGAAGAGGGGGTTGAGCGTGTGTCCTGCTGAGTGCGTGGGTTCAGTCACGATCTGGCAGAGTCCTATGTTGTGGAGGTTGTCCAGGAGGGATGTAGTGTTGGGGTCTAGTTGGTTGTTGAGATGGAAGTTGAGGTCTCCCAGCAAGGTGTAGTTGGTGGATGCGATGGCCTGTGGGGTGATGATGTTCATGATGGTGTAGGTGAATGGTCCGTGGGGTTTGTAGATGAGGGTTCCCCAGAGGGTGGTGGTAGGGCTGCCTGTATCCTGAAGTGTAGGTGTTCCATCAGGTCTGTGGGCTTGTTGGGGAGTGTGCTCAGCCAGAGGGTGGATTTGTGGACGATGGTGATTCCCCCCTCAGGGCGGGTGGGGCGGTCCTTCCTGGAGATCTTGTATCCTTGGGGAATGGCGATGTCAGGTCCAGAGGTGGTGTTGGTCCAGGTTTCAGTGAACAATGCGACGTCCGGGGTGTTGCTGTCGAGGAGGTCCCAGATTTCGTTGGCATGTTTTTGGAGGGACTGGACCTTGAGGAGGATGCATTGCAGGTTCTTTGGTATGGTTGCGTTCTTGAGGCCTGGGTTGAGCTGGATTTGGGATCTTGATGGTGCTGCAGGAGTGGGGGCAGCAGTGACAGCTGAAGGGCCTGTGGGTGTCGGCTGGTGATGCTAGCTTGCACTTGTTGTTGTGACCTGGGTTGAGTGCAGGTTGCACTGTCGTGTGTAGAATGTCATGAGATACTTGCCATAAATCTTCGAGGTTGCGGCCAGGCAAGTTCTCTCCTCACAGCTCCGGTTGGTAATTTAAATTCCCCCTCTTCGAGGTCAAAAAGTAACCAATATAGAGTCGCCACCTCTTTTTTCTTTGCAGTTTTCTTTGATAGTGTAGTTTCCAGTTCGTTGGATATGCCCACATCCATCCCAACAGTTTGATGCCAACTTTTTATTTGCCAGTATTTCAATTTAGAAAATCCTTTATCGACCAATAATTTAATCTCCTCCCAAGATTGCAAAACTCCATTCGGGGCTAGCTGACCCCATCGCTGAATTCCTGCTTTGACTAAAGGTTGATAAAACGTCTCTAGTCCATCCTGGTGAACCTGGTGCGCTCCAAATGGGAGCGAGGGCGCTAAAATAGCTAATTCTTCAAATTTTCTTGATCTTGGCTCAAGTACTTACTAAGCTGTATGGTGTTTTTAGGCGGACTTTTTTTTTTTTTTAAATCTTGGATCTCCAAATTTGTATTAGAAACCCTGGCTTCCAGTCTCCACATCCAGGAGCATCTCCTTGAACATTACACCAGTGTCTGAGCCATCTGGTATGTCTATTAGCATTTTTCCTCCCCTGAAAGAGAATACCCTTGCATACAAAACTAGATCTGGGAGGCATAGCCCCCCTTTACTTTTTTTTCCTTCGTAGCTTCTTCCACGATATTCGAGTTCCTTTCGAGGCACAAATAAAGGTATTTAGTTTTGACTGTATAGTTTTCAAGGTTTTCTCATTAAATGCTAGTGGAATATTTTGTAGTAGAAAGATTATTCTTGGCAACGGCATCATTTTTATTAAGTTAACTCTATCAATCAGAGTCAGAGGAAGGTAGGCCCATCCTGTTATGGAGTTTTGTATTTCTTCCCCAACTTTATGAAGATTTGTTTCTGAAATGTTATCAATATCTTGAGTGATCAATATTCCTAAATCTCTTGTTGTTTTTTTTGTTGGATAGATACAATCATTCAAATTCCAAACCATGCATTCAGTTTTAGCTTCATTTATTTCATATCCAGAAACCTGTCCAAACTTCTGTGCTTCTAGATATATTAACGGGAGTGTAATATTTAAATTTGTCGTATATATCATGAGGTCATCGGCATATAATGCCACCTTTTTCTCCCATTCTCTGAATTTAAAAGAGGGTATTTTAGAGTGTGTTCTAAGATTTTTAGCCAGCGGTTCTATATACAAATTAAAAAGCATTGGAGATAACGGGCAGCCCTGACGAGTGCCTCCTTGGATTTTAACTGAGTCAGAAAGATTACCATTTACTAAAATTCTGGCTGTAGGAGCTTTGTAAATCAGCAAATGATCTGCAAAAGTTTTTACCTAAATTGCTTTCTTTTAATATGTATTTTAAATAGGTCCAATTCACTATCAAACGCCTTCGTGGCATCTATTGTTATTACTGCCAGGGGGGTTTTGTGTAGGGGCGCTACATCTATTGCTCCAACCAAGTTATAGGTAAGGTCTCTTATTCCCCTACCTCTAACAAACCCCTTCTGATCACGATGTAATAAATTCTCTGCCACCCCATTCAATCTCTCTGCCAATATTTTTGTGAAAATCTTAAAATGTATATTGAGCAGAGAGATTGGCCGATATGAATCGCATGAACGTGGTGGTTTAGAGGGTTTGAGGATTAATGCTACCGTTGCTTCATTCCACGAAGGTGGTATGTCTCCCCCTTCTTCAAAGATGTGTGAGAATAGTAACGTCATGACAGGAATAAGAACTTCTTTTAAAACCTTATATAGTTCCGCAGGCAATCCGTCTGGGCCTGCGGCTTTCCCAGATTTACCCGATGTTATAGCCTTTCTGATCTCAACCCTCGAAATCGGCATATCCATATTCCTAGATTTATCATCAGTAATACTGTTTAGAGGCGTCTGGCCCATCCAATTCCTTATTTCTATTTCTTGGACAGCTAGATCTTCATGGTAAACCTTCTCAAAATGTGACTGGAAGGCCTTTTCAATATCATTTGGGGTCTTAAGTACAACTCCCAGGGCATCTGAGTTTATCTCATTAATGTTGCTTCTAGCTAGATCTTGTTTAGTCTTCCATTCCAGAAGCTTCCTGCAGCTCTCCCCATACTCGAAATGAGCTATTTTACTGGCTTTCCATTTTTTTTTTAGCCTTGACTCTAAGACCGCCGCCAGATCTGATTGAAGAGATTCAAATTTTGGAGAAATATTTACCTTCAATGAATTACTCTGCTGTGTATTAAGGTCATACTCTATTTTCTGTATTTCTCTTTCTATTCCCTCTATTTCTGCTTTATATTGTTTGTATCTAGCGGATTGTATAGAGGTTATTAGACCCCTTAAAAAAGCTTTGTAAGCATCCCAGACCACTTGTATCGGGGCAGTGCCTAGGTTCGTCTGAAAGAAGCTCTCTGTTTCCAAAATGAACTTCTCAGTTGTGCTTTCCTCCAAAAGAATGGCACGCTCTAATGTACTTCTCTTGGAGGTCGGTCTGATTGGAACATTGAGTGTTAAGGCTACTGCTGAATGGTCAGACAAGTGCTCCCCCACATGTTTGACATCCTGGACCTATTGTTTTAAAGCTGTATTCAGAAGAAAATAGTCTAGTCTAGACTTGTGTCCGTATTTTTTGTTATTAAAAGTATAACCTCTTTTATTGCTCATTTTGGACCTCCAAACATCATACCACGCTAACTGTTTCATTGCATTCTTAATTAATGCTCTCACTTTAAAGTTTTGGACAGATCTACTTGTTCTTGATTTGTCTAATACCTGATCTAGAACTACATTAAAATCTCCAGCTAATAACAGCGGGTCTGTATAGTTTAACAATTCCGATAATAAGTTCTTAAAAGTCGTGTCATCCGTATTTGGACCATAATAGTCTGCAACTGTAAACTTATAAGCGTGGAATTTAATTTTGGCTATAGCCCATCTCCCCATTTTATCCACCGTGCTGGTCTCCAGAGAGATAGACAAATTTTTCTTTATGATAATTGCCACCCCTTTAGATGGTAGTGATAGAGTTGTACAAACTACATCTTGGATCCGCTTCTTAGATTTACATAATGATTTTAACTCATTTTCTAACAGACGGGTTTCTTGTAATATAAGAATCTTCTCCGGAGTGTCTCTTAAATATTGGAATTTTTTTTTGCATTCTATAATTTGTTCTTAGCCCATTTAGGTTCCAAGAAAGCACCTTTAATTTAAAATCCTGATTCCTATTGGACAAGTCATCTCTTGGATATCTTCGCTATAATATTGAATCTATTATGGCGATTTGGACATTTTTTTTAGTTTTTTCCCAATGCTCCCCTCCCTGTGTTACCTTCCCTCTCTCCCTCTGGTGAGCCCTCCCCTGGAGAACCCCTCTTTCTTTCTTCCATGACCTTTACCTAGGCCTATGGGGGCCCCCCTCAGGTCAAGAACTCAATGATGATTTACAAAGTGCTAAGAAATATTAGTATCTCGGAAGCTATTATTTTCTTATTTTGTTGTCTCATGATCTGTCGATATTGATTGTGAAAAAAAATCAGCATCTTCCACCCTTCTAAATACCTGTATTTTCTTATTATGCATTACCTTCAATGATGCTGGAAATTTTAATTGTGCTGTAGCTCCCATTTTCTTTAGGGGATCAAGCAATTTCCCCAGCTCCCATTGTCTGGATGCTGTGATTGCAGAGACAAGTGACTGTACTCGAACTACTACATCTTCTGCACAAAGAGAATTTAATTTGGGAGCTTTATTAAGAATTTCTTTTTTTAGACTGTATGTCAAGAAATGTACTAAGATTTTCCTGGGTCTCGTTTTATTAGGGTTGAGTCTGAAAGGATCTCTGTGCACTCTTTGTATGTCGGCCCTGAGTACTTCCTCTGAGCAGTCAATATGAGTGGCCTGTTTTATACGTTTTATTACAAATTCTTTCAGATTATTCCCCCCCCGCCCCATCTGGTACCTTGAGTAGACGAATGTTGTTTCTTCTTTGTGAATTCTCTTACGACTCTAATTTATTCTGCATTTCCAGCCCTTTCTCCCTCAGCGCAGCTATATGTTTGTATTGTCCCCCGTCTGGGTTACTAAGTCAGCTACAGTCAGTTCAAGCGCAGTGGTCCTAGCAGCGAGAGAGTCCAAATTGGCTTCAAGTTTTTCACATGAGATTTTGATATCCACTTGGTTGTTCTCAGAAACCAAAAATCTCTCTCTCATCTCTTCCACTAGTGCTTGTAGTTGATTGCACATTGAACGCGATTGGGGGTTATTAGCAGTGTCTCCAGCTTGCACCGCATCATGCAGTCCTAAGTTAACTCTGGCGGTAATTGCTTGGTGATTTATTGGTGGTGCTTGCGATATATGTGGTATTTGTGATGTGTCTAACTCTCTAGGGCTGCCCTGGGTCCTCTGTTCCAACTCTACAGATATTTTCTCCACTATGTCCGTCATTTCTGAAGCCTGTAAGATATCTTCTTGCAACCCTCCTTTATCCATAAGTGGGTAAAACCTGTTGGACGTGGGAATGCTATTCAAGGTGATTCGGGAGTCACTTGGGACATGTGTAGGGTCATACGTCGAGATCTCGCCCCCTGGTTTTAACACTAGTGTGGTGGGAGTAATCTTGAAGAAATTTCTAAGGGGGGGCGTTAGTTTAGGGGTTTGTCGAACCGGCAATATAGTCTTTTTTTCCAGACACTTTATGCTTGCGTGCTCCTGAATTTTTTGGTTTGCTTTGTACTGGAAGTTTCTTTGGGGTATAAGGTTGTACTGCCCTTTGATTTTGATTGGCTTCAATGTCCTGTGAGTCCAACATATGTAGTTTCAGCTTAGAACTTCTTAAAGAGTATCTAGACTGTGTCTTCCCTAAGTCTGTATCTCCTGATCTATTGGCCAGTTTCCTTCCTATAACACTCTGTTCTTCTGCCTTGTGTCCCCTTCTCACCCTCCTCTCCCAAGAGTTTTCACCTAAGCTTTCCAGCCTTGGACCCCTCTCCTTACCCTTTTCTGCAGTAGCTGATACTTCATATCGAAGTTTTGGTGCTGAGTTTGGGGGTTTGGTCTCACCGAGGCTATACTGCCTCTGCTTCCGCCTTTCTCGCTACCTCTCCTGTTCTGGAAGCTCTGGAGGGGGATTCGAGTCACGGCTCTCCGCCCGCGGCTCAGCTCACATGCAGTGCAGGACCAGAGCAATTCCAAGCCCCCATGGACGTCCAATGCCCGTGATCTCACCAGGCTCACCCCCGCTGCGACGAGCACACTAAGCCGCCAATCACCACCGGCTCCAACTCAGCGGTCCCAACGCCGGCGCTTTCACCACACCGACACCACGCCGAAAGATCAAGGCTGTCGAACAACACCGATTTCCACTCCGCGGTCTTGCCACCACCTCCGCCGCTCTCGCAGCACTAGCGCCCTCCAGTGAATAGCACAGTTCGAGGCGGCATACGAGTCAGTGCAGGTAATACAGCTGGAAATTGAGTTATTGTGATTAAATCGTAAAAATAATGTTTTGTCCTTAGCTCCCCTTAAATTCTGTAGCCTCCTTGATACATTTATGCCAAGATAATAGTATTTAGTGTATAGTTAGCGCATTTTCATCTTCCTGACCTGCGGGAGCCTCCGCGACCCGCTACTCGCCGGTCGCCATGTTCCCCAGTCCGGTCCTTTCCTTATCACAGTTGTTTTCTAAGATTGATTTATCTTCTGCATACCATCAGGTTGAGCTGGATACTTCTTGAAAGCATCTCACTACCTTTGTTTCCCCTGTTGGAACTTTTCAATTTAAAAGGATGCCTTTTGGGCTTGCCTCGGCGGCTTCCGTGTTTCAGCGTATTATGGAAAAGGTGTTAGAGGGAATTGAGGATACTGTTGTTTTCTAGGACGATATCTTGGTGGCGAGAAAGTGTAAGGCTTCACATGAAACGAATCACATTGAAGTTTTGAACCGGTTGCAGGAGAAGGCTATTGTTGCCAACAAACTAAAGTGTGTTTTTGGTGTGGATTCTTTTGAGTATCTGGGCCATCATATCTCTGGCAAAGGAATTCTACAGAGAGAGGGGTTGATTGATGCCATCCTTAAGGATCCATGTCCTAGGTCGAAGGAACATGTTTTTGGGGGTCTGTGAGTTTTATACTAGGTTTATCTCCAATGTTGCTACAATAACTGTGAATTTAAGTGAACTTCTCAAGAGGAGGGTTACATTTTTGTGGGATCAGGCGTGTCATAGTGAATTTAATCAAATCAAGCGAGAGCTTGGTGTGTGTGAAATTTTTACCCCTTTTGATCGTTCATTGCAGTGTGTTGTCACGGATGATGCTAGTTTGGATGGATTGGGTAGTATGATTACCCAAATCAAGCTGGGTGGGGAGCACACTGTTTGGTTTGCCTCCCATTCTTTGCGTCAAAGCCAGAAAAATTACTCCTTTATTGAAAGGGAGCTTTTGGCTTGTTGTTGGGTTGTTATAAGGTTCAAGACCTTTTTTGTGGAGGAGGACTTTCAAGTTGTTGACAGATCACAAACCACTCATTCCCATTCTGAATGGTCTTGTAGTAAAAGAGCATACCCCAAGAATTGCCAGATTAAGTTCTAAGTTGCTTCAGTACAGTTTTTTGGTCGAATATATTCCTGCTGGAAGAAATACTAGAGCTGATTTTCTCTCGAGATCCCCTTTACCTTGCTGTGAGGTTGACTTACCTGGTTGTGACGATGACGAGTGTTTGATTGCAGCTGTGGATGTTTGTAGTATTGGTTGTTTTAACGTGAAGGAATGGTTCGATGCAGTGGAATCTGACTGTCTACTTAAGAAAGTTAAGGATCACATAGTTCACGGTTTGGCCCAAGGAAAAACATCTCTATGTTGAGCTCCAGCCGGTTGCCAAGGTTACTGATGAACTGTTGATGGAGGGTGGTGAAATGGTCATGCGTAGTGATACGTTTTTCCTCCTGAATGTTTGAAGACTCGCATTGTTAATGCTGGTCATGAGGGTCATCTTGGACAAACAAGCAACAAACGGAGGACTTGTGCTGTCTATTGGGGGCCTGCCATGGATCGATGATGCGGTCAGAGAGTTTATTATTTGTTGCTCAAGTGACAAGGTGGTCAAGACTGTTACCCCTCCCACACAAGTGGTGGAACTTCCCAGTGGTCCTTGGATGAAGTTGGCTGTTGATTTTGTTGGACCTTTCAACACTTTACGCAACAGGTATAAGTTTGCTTTGGTTGTTGCAGACTACTATAGAAAGTGGTGGGAGATACATTTTATGGTTGATCTCAACACCCAGGAAGTCATCAGATTTTTTCAGAGCCTCCTTGCCAGGGAAGGTTTCCCTGAAGAATTAGTGTCCGATAATTAGGTGCAATTTGTTTCAAAGGAAATGTCTGATTTTCTTTTTCAGTCTGGGATTGTGCATCGTCGTGTGGCTCTTTATCACCCACAAATAGTTTTATTGACCGCCTGAATCGCATTTTGGTTGAGTGTGTTCAGTGGGCTGTTTCCAACAGGGTGGAGGTTAAAGAATCAGTGCAGGGCAGTTTGTGGGCTCATTGCACTACCCCTTGTTTGGCTGTTGGGAAGAGTTCTTTTGAATTGTTGCGTGGGAAAGTTGCTATATTTGGTATGTGTCCTGCTTGGATGAGGAAGTGGGGTTTGTGTTCTAAGGCTGCCACTCTGTCAGGTGTGGGGGGAGGTGGTTTGCAGAGCAAGACTCCTGTTGAGGTTTCCTCCAAGAGTGCCAAGTTTGTGAAGGTTTTGTGTTCTAAGGCCAAGGTGGGTGATTGGATGAAGATCAAGCTTCCTGACAATATTCCTAAGGGGTTGTCCAAGTTTGTTCCTCCTGTTCGTGTGGATGCTACCTCTCGTTATGCGGTGAGAGTCAATGGCTAGAGTTGGTGGAATCTCTCAGGGATTTACAGGATTAGACCACTCTTCTGTTGAGTCTGATCATGTTTCCGATTCCAGCATCCCTAGGAGTTCTGTTCAATCTCCTTTTACGCGGAGAGGTGTTAGACATAGAGTTCCACCAAATCGTATGGGTCTTTGAACTTTGTTCATGTTTTTTACTTTTACTGATATGTACAGAAGTATATTTTATACTTTTCTTTTTGTTTGCTATGGAAATGTGCTTTTTTGTTTCTTTTCTCCTTTGTATTTTCTTCCTTTCTCTTTTCTTGGGTTTCAGTTCTCCTTTCTTAGCTGAGTTGAAGTTTTCTTCTTGACCACCTTGTCTTGTAGTAATGTATTTAACATGTTTGCCACTGTTCTAGCTTGGCTCCATGGTTACAGAATGTTGATGTTTAAACTGCCAGGGACAATTTGGTCATTCCCTGGAAGCTGTGGAGACGAACGATCAATAAACTTAAGGTTTCTCCACTTACCTTGTCTGATGTGGTCACTTCAGATATTTACCTATATTTTGCCCAGGCTTGCAATAATTCACTTTTCTCTTTTAATCACCTGTCTCTATTATTCAATCATTTAATGTGGTAATATAGCTCAGCAAGTCCCAGTGGCTCTTTTTTAGGTTCAACAACTCATTATCTAAAAAAAATGTTATTTCCTGTTAAACAAGTATTGCAACAGATGTTACGAATGGCTCAACCCAATACGGAGTAAGACAGAATGGATTTGAAGGTTAATCCTACAATCTCTCTCAATGGATGTTCCCAGAGTTTGAAATTCAGTAAACAATTCTAAGGGAGAGTCCTGCACAGGGAAAGAAGCGTAGACGTAAGGGACACAACACGTCTACAGCTTTCGGTCATAGGAGATACTGCTCAACACGTGTATAAGTTCTGACTGTGGATCTAGAGAACATCCAATTCATGGGTGTTCCTTAAAATAATGCATTGCACAACACAATTTTAATTACAAATTAGTAACCATGACAACAACATAAATGCAAAAAATCAAGTACTGGGAGAATGGATCACTTGTCCTGTGTTATCAGGGTCTAAGATCTTAGCAGTCTGTGTAAGAAAACCCTCATATGAGTACACAGGTCGGTGGCGGTGTATCTTGATTCTCCGCCTTCGTGTACTGTCACAGCATCTTCATTGGGTTCCTTATTGTTAGTATGCTGTCCTCCACCTGGAGGTAGACCAACTGATACTACAGTAGCGTCCAGTTATCAAAAAAGGAGAGGGATGTGTAAAGTGCTCATAAGTGGTGAGGTTAAAATTCCCTACTTTAACTCTAAAAACTGCAAAAAAACTTTAATGAGAACAAGAGTAGAGTGGGAAATTAAAATAAAAGTGATGTTATTATAGACAGAGTTAATAGTCTATTACATCAGTGGATGAGGTCTGTGGATAAGGTCAACATGTTTCAGCCTTCTAGTGTATTCTTGAGGCTTTCGTCAGGACCAAATAGTAAACAAGGGGGGGGCCCGTTCTGCCGCCTTTTGGTGTGTGATCAGGTGACCACCACTTTGATAATTCTTTCATAGAGTTATTGACTCTGTAATTTAAACAAAATTTGATTATAATTATTCTACCCTCTTTGCAGCATCGATAATACAGTGACCATTCGTACTATATCATTGATGGGGTTGTGACAGTAATAATGTTCTAATTGAACACTTCAAATGGCAAATTTACGCGCTAAAAACAACTGAGCAGTCAAGGAGAGACCGGCATGTGAGCTACAAGAAGAGGAAAGTGATGAGGTTCACTGTATATCTAAGTTATGGTAACACTTGTGTGGTGTCACAATTTAGGAGTGCACATGTTCAGGCACGAATAAGCAATCGGTCGTCACTGGTGGTTGAACTGTGCTTACGGGGGTATATCTAGTTAAGTGGATTAGATGACAACAGTCCACTAATTCTCAATCTACGTGTGTTAAGCGCTCGTATTTTTCGTCTTTAGTTAGAAGGCAAGAGCAATCTGTGTTTATCGTATTTTACGGAAGAGCGCATATTTGACTATCGGAACTAACAAATAAATAGATAGTGCGCTTCAATCATTAGTGTCATAGTTAACTTTGCTAGTGTATCTTCACCGTGAATAAAGAGGCGCGAACATTTACCCCTGAACCAAACAAACAGTCAAATCATTTATCCGCCAATTTGCAAGGATTAACACTCCCAGATTAGTATGCGTATAGTAATTCACTCTATTACCTTGCTCAATGTCTTGTATGAGCTTCCTCGGGACTTTAGAGATCAAGAAACCTGTTCCGGTTCTTCATCACGCAGTGTTTGTGCTGACTCTGATCTCCGTGTCCCGGTTAACGCGGGGCCGCGTACCGGTCGTTTTTACCTGTTTGGGGTTAGAGACTAAAGAGAGACTCTCATTCCTGCATCTGGTTGGCAAAGCGGTTGGCAGAGCGGTTGGCAAAGGTCTTCATTGTTGAAAGAGAACGCTATGGTGCAAGGTGTAAGTTGGCATAGAGCAAATTAGAAAAATAATTAATTATTTATGAAACAATAGTTCCTGAATATGCGATACATTTAAGAATGATTTGTGTAAATGTAATCGCTTGGTAAAGGAGAGATGAAATACTACGAGGTCTATTTGCAGAAGCTTTTTTTCAGATGTTAATTTGTTTTTTCAAGGAAGTATTATTTAGTTTTTCTAAGGTTGTTGCTCAGTACGTGTTTTTTGAGACTTCTTTTTTTGAAGGTGATGACGTGATGTAGGTTTTTATCATCTTCTCTTGGATTGGCATCTGATTATATCATCTCATTCATGAGGTCACGCCAGTGTGTGCCAAGGGATGAAATCATTCAATCCTTCAATATCTGTTTTGAGGCGATGTACCCAACGCTGTTCTTTTTCGAATAAAATGCGTTCAGCATTATTTGTTGTTGCTGACAGGGTTTCTAGTACTACCCACATGAGATCTTCTGAACTGTGGTTGTGCTCAATGTAATGCTTGCTCATTTTTGTTGTTGCTCTCTTGCAATTCACGTTGCTCTTGTGTTCTCCTATGCGGAGTTTGACTTTACGGCATGTCATACCAATGTATCTCTTTTGGCATGGACAGGTGATCATTTATACCACGTGACTGGTATTGCAGTTCGTGTGGTGTCTCAAGGTCCATGTGAAGTTAGGTAACAAGTCAAGTTTTTTTGTGGCTGTTGTGAGCTTGCATACAACACATGACCCACATGGGTAATGGCCCGTGATGGGACTCATGTTCCAGAGTGATGTTATGTTCTCTTTTTTCTTAATTGGAGCTGGCCTGGTGTGTACTAACTGATCTTTCAGGTTACGTGTCCTTTTGTTGGCAAACCTTGGTTTAGGCCATTGGAGGGTGTTTGAGGTTATAATCCTCCAGTTGCGATTTATTATCTTCTTCACAGTGTTGCTTGATGTGTTGTAAGTTGTGACACATGTTAGAAGATCTGCAGGTGGTGTTTTTGGTGTTACTTCAAGGAGACTCTCCCTCGCTTGATTGCGTGCTCTCTTTTGGCACTTTTTGATAATTCGGTCAGGGTAATCACGTTGGTGTAGTTTTATTTCCAGATCTCTAGCTTGGTCCTTATAGTCTCCAATGGTACTGCAGTTACGCCTCAGGCGTAAAAATTGACTGTAAGGTAAGTTCTCCCTCAAGGGCCGAGGGTGGAAACTGTTGTACGAAAGTATACTGTTACGTGAGGTGGGTTTGTAATATGTTTTAGTCTGTAAAGTGTTGTTCACTGTGTAGATGGTTATGTCAAGGAAATCCAATTCTCTCCGGTTTGAAGTGCAGGTGAATTTCAAGCAGTCATCTCTGCCATTCATCCATACTAGGAAGGAGTTCAGAGTCTCCTGTGATTCTTCCCATATCATGATTATGTCGTCGATGTAACGACGCCAGAACCGTATATATGGCTGATAAGGGTTGCTCTCATTCTGAATGAACTCTTGCTCAAATGTGCTTACGTACAGCCCGGCCACACTAGGGGCAAAGGTACTACCCATAGAAGTACCGTGGCTTTGACCGAACAGCATCCCTTCGTATGCAAAGTAGTTCTCAGTAAGTGCCATCCGGCAACATTCCAGTACGAAATGTCTGGGAGTGTGGTGGTCCCATGTGTTTGAGAACAGGATATTTTCTAGAGTCTCTAAAGTCTTCTTCTGCGGTAGACTAGTATAAAGACTTTCTACGTCCAGTCCTACTAGGTACATGGTTGTCTCGTCGTATACTAGGCCTTCAAGTTGGTTGAGGAGATCTCGTGTGTCCTTGAGGTACGTCGCAGTGCTTTGTACCAGGGGTTTGAGGAAATAATCGGCGAATTGTGACAGTGGTTCCAACACCGATCCAATTCCGGAAACAATGGGACGTCCCGGTGGGGGTACTCTCTCTTTGTGCGTTTTCGGTAGAGAGTAAAAGTAGGGTACTATTGGGTTGTCAGTTCTTAAGAAATCAGCCTCGTTCTTCGAGATCCAGTTGTTCACTTCTGCCTCTTCTACCATCAGATCTATAGTTCTCTTCAATCTCGTGGTTGGATCAATGGTGAGTTTCCTATAGAATCTTTGATCAGCAAGTAGTTCTAAACATTGCTTGTTGTATCCCTCTTTACTCAATAGCACTATTGCTCCTCCTTTATCGGTTTGAAACCACCGAGTATGATACCAACCTAAGACCCAAATCCACTTTTTGTCCTCCAACACATACGGTCCCAGTGGAGATACAAGCCTTTGAACAGGCAGTAATGAGGGAAGTAGAAAACATCAAAACCAAAGACAATAAATCCTATGTAAACATGAGCAAGAAAGAACAAAAAGCTCTTGAAGACCTACGCAACAACAGTGACTTGGTAATAAAACCAGCCGATAAAGGAGGAGCAATAGTGCTATTGAGTAAAGAGGGATACAACAAGCAATGTTTAGAACTACTTGCTGATCAAAGATTCTATAGGAAACTCACCATTGATCCAACCACGAGATTGAAGAGAACTATAGATCTGATGGTAGAAGAGGCAGAAGTGAACAACTGGATCTCGAAGAACGAGGCTGATTTCTTAAGAACTGACAACCCAATAGTACCCTACTTTTACTCTCTACCGAAAACGCACAAAGAGAGAGTACCCCCACCGGGACGTCCCATTGTTTCCGGAATTGGATCGGTGTTGGAACCACTGTCACAATTCGCCGATTATTTCCTCAAACCCCTGGTACAAAGCACTGCGACGTACCTCAAGGACACACGAGATCTCCTCAACCAACTTGAAGGCCTAGTATACGACGAGACAACCATGTACCTAGTAGGACTGGACGTAGAAAGTCTTTATACTAGTCTACCGCAGAAGAAGACTTTAGAGACTCTAGAAAATATCCTGTTCTCAAACACATGGGACCACCACACTCCCAGACATTTCGTACTGGAATGTTGCCGGATGGCACTTACTGAGAACTACTTTGCATACGAAGGGATGCTGTTCGGTCAAAGCCACGGTACTTCTATGGGTAGTACCTTTGCCCCTAGTGTGGCCGGGCTGTACGTAAGCACATTTGAGCAAGAGTTCATTCAGAATGAGAGCAACCCTTATCAGCCATATATACGGTTCTGGCGTCGTTACATCGACGACATAATCATGATATGGGAAGAATCACAGGAGACTCTGAACTCCTTCCTAGTATGGATGAATGGCAGAGATGACTGCTTGAAATTCACCTGCACTTCAAACCGGAGAGAATTGGATTTCCTTGACATAACCATCTACACAGTGAACAACACTTTACAGACTAAAACATATTACAAACCCACCTCACGTAACAGTATACTTTCGTACAACAGTTTCCACCCTCGGCCCTGAGGGAGAACTTACCTTACAGTCAATTTTTACGCCTGAGGCGTAACTGCAGTACCATTGGAGACTATAAGGACCAAGCTTGAGATCTGGAAATAAAACTACACCAACGTGATTACCCTGACCGAATTATCAAAAAGTGCCAAAAGAGAGCACGCAATCAAGCGAGGGAGAGTCTCCTTGAAGTAACACCAAAAACACCACCTGCAGATCTTCTAACATGTGTCACAACTTACAACACATCAAGCAACACTGTGAAGAAGATAATAAATCGCAACTGGAGGATTCTAACCTCAAACACCCTCCAATGGCCTAAACCAAGGTTTGCCAACAAAAGGACACGTAACCTGAAAGATCAGTTAGTACACACCAGGCCAGCTCCAATTAAGAAAAAAGAGAACATAACATCACTCTGGAACATGAGTCCCATCACGGGCCATTACCCATGTGGGTCATGTGTTGTATGCAAGCTCACAACAGCCACAAAAAAACTTGACTTGTTACCTAACTTCACATGGACCTTGAGACACCACACGAACTGCAATACCAGTCACGTGGTATACATGATCACCTGTCCATGCCAAAAGAGATACATTGGTATGACATGCCGTAAAGTCAAACTCCGCATAGGAGAACACAAGAGCAACGTGAATTGCAAGAGAGCAACAACAAAAATGAGCAAGCATTACATTGAGCACAACCACAGTTCAGAAGATCTCATGTGGGTAGTACTAGAAACCCTGTCAGCAACAACAAATAATGCTGAACGCATTTTATTCGAAAAAGAACAGCGTTGGGTACATCGCCTCAAAACAGATATTGAAGGATTGAATGATTTCATCCCTTGGCACACACTGGCGTGACCTCATGAATGAGATGATATAATCAGATGCCAATCCAAGAGAAGATGATAAAAACCTACATCACGTCATCACCTTCAAAAAAAGAAGTCTCAAAAAACACGTACTGAGCAACAACCTTAGAAAAACTAAATAATACTCCCTTGAAAAAACAAATTAACATCTGAAAAAAAGCTTCTGCAAATAGACCTCGTAGTATTTCATCTCTCCTTTACCAAGCGATTACATTTACACAAATCATTCTTAAATGTATCGCATATTCAGGAACTATTGTTTCATAAATAATTAATTATTTTTCTAATTTGCTCTATGCCAACTTACACCTTGCACCATAGCGTTCTCTTTCAACAATGAAGACCTTTGCCAACCGCTCTGCCAACCGCTTTGCCAACCAGATGCAGGAATGAGAGTCTCTCTTTAGTCTCTAACCCCAAACAGGTAAAAACGACCGGTACGCGGCCCCGCGTTAACCGGGACACGGAGATCAGAGTCAGCACAAGCACTGCGTGATGAAGAACCGGAACAGGTTTCTTGATCTCTAAAGTCCCGAGGAAGCTCATACAAGACATTGAGCAAGGTAATAGAGTGAATTACTATACGCATACTAATCTGGGAGTGTTAATCCTTGCAAATTGGCGGATAAATGATTTGACTGTTTGTTTGGTTCAGGGGTAAATGTTCGCGCCTCTTTATTCACGGTGAAGATACACTAGCAAAGTTAACTATGACACTAATGATTGAAGCGCACTATCTATTTATTTGTTAGTTCCGATAGTCAAATATGCGCTCTTCCGTAAAATACGATAAACACAGATTGCTCTTGCCTTCTAACTAAAGACGAAAAATACGAGCGCTTAACACACGTAGATTGAGAATTAGTGGACTGTTGTCATCTAATCCACTTAACTAGATATACCCCCGTAAGCACAGTTCAACCACCAGTGACGACCGATTGCTTATTCGTGCCTGAACATGTGCACTCCTAAATTGTGACACCACACAAGTGTTACCATAACTTAGATATACAGTGAACCTCATCACTTTCCTCTTCTTGTAGCTCACATGCCGGTCTCTCCTTGACTGCTCAGTTGTTTTTAGCGCGTAAATTTCCTATTTGAAGTGTTCAATTAGAACATTATTACTGTCACAACCCCATCAATGATATAGTACGAATGGTCACTGTATTATCGATGCTGCAAAGAGGGTAGAATAATTATAATCAAATTTTGTTTAAATTACAGAGTCAATAACTCTATGAAAGAATTATCAAAGTGGTGGTCACCTGATCACACACCAAAAGGCGGCAGAACGGGCCCCCCCCTTGTTTACTATTTGGTCCTGACGAAAGCCTCAAGAATACACTAGAAGGCTGAAACATGTTGACCTTATCCACAGACCTCATCCACTGATGTAATAGACTATTAACTCTGTCTATAATAACATCACTTTTATTTTAATTTCCCACTCTATTCTTGTTCTCATTAAAGTTTTTTTGCAGTTTTTAGAGTTAAAGTAGGGAATTTTAACCTCACCACTTATGAGCACTTTACACATCCCTCTCCTTTTTTGATACCTGGACGCTACTGTAGTATCAGTTGGTCTACCTCCAGGTGGAGGACAGCATACTAACAATAAGGAACCCAATGAAGATGCTGTGACAGTACACGAAGGCGGAGAATCAAGATACACCGCCACCGACCTGTGTACTCATATGAGGGTTTTCTTACACAGACTGCTAAGATCTTAGACCCTGATAACACAGGACAAGTGATCCATTCTCCCAGTACTTGATTTTTTGCATTACCATTGGAAGCCGGATGGATCACTGCTTCTCATTCCCTCCCCATTGATATTTACAACAACATAAATGCAACACATGTTTGTAAATTGACTTACCTGTTTTTTTCAATGAGGCAAGCTATGCGGTGCCCCACAGGCACTTGAAAAGGCCCTGTGACCTTGAAAGAATCAGTAGGTTAGATGTTCTCAGACCATGTGGTAGAACCATCTCACTATTTCTGACTCAATAGCGACCATAAAGCTGAAGTGCTCACCTGCCTCTTTTGCCTCTGACCTGGATGTGTATGTCTACAGATCCTCTTGTATGGGTGCATCAGCCATCAAGAGCCAGTCTTCCACATTCTCCAACCTCTCTTGAGAATTTGACAATCCCCGCTTGTCCGTTTTTCTGTTGTATTTTGCTGAACCCATTTATCTTCTGAGTTTCTGACAATACTCTCCACTCTCCGAGATGGACCGCCTGAATGGTATTGATTTTTTTAACATTCCCGTCAGTATTTATCCATATTAATTTGTTTTAACATTTCTGTCTGTATTTATCCATATTTATTTTTTGGCCTTCTTATTGTTATTTTTCCATATTTCTTTTGTGTTTTGAGAATAAATGGATACATAAAATTGTATATTTGAGCATTTATTTAACTGATAAACATGCACTCATACTTTGATGTCTGTCACGTTTTAGCTAATTAAGCAGTCAAATATAACAAAACACTACACCCACAGGTAAATATTAGCTTATATACAAATATTTGTTGACATATGCCTGTATTTAAGGAAATTTAATTATTCTGTTTTTCTAACTCTCCATGATGTCTATCTGCTTAGCTGTTGACCTATAATTCATGAAGAACAGCTTGGAGAGTCACTCACAAGAAGCACCATTTTCTGTATCTTTCAACTTTTAAAAATAACTACAGAGAGTAAACATGTTGTCTTCTATTTCTATGTATCTGTAGTAAAAACAGAAAACTGGGAGCCTAAATTATAAGTTACAGTATGCTAGTTTAGTGCCTGAGGGGTCTCAGAGAGTGTTCCACTAGGACCAGTGCTTTTCCTTTACTACTCCTGCTTTCCTGTTGCCCCAAGTCAGTTATCAAGATATATTTATGCTATTAAGAACCAGGAATATAACATTCTGGGAGACAGTGGGCTATCTGCTAGCTTCAACCATCATAGTTCCTGCCAGTTTCCAGGCCATTTAATATAGATCCCACATGCCTCTTTGGAACAAGTGAATTTTAAAGGAGTGATGGAAAAGCCAAAGGCCAAACGAGAAACTGAACTTGATGGTTTATATAATGGAACCCCATTGTCCCAGATGTAGCTAGAACTAGTACCTCTTCTACTTAACTTTCTAGTCCTCCAATTCCATTGCCAAGTCAATTAAAACTCACCCACAAGAAAAATATGCAGGTGACCTGCGCGGCTTTGCACACTTTTTGGTCCAATACCTATTAAATTTTTTTGTCAGGGCTGCAGCATTTTTTCACTGACTCTGTCAATGCATCCTTTATTCTCTGCTACTTGCCTCAATGTGGACCACTCCCTTGATCCATGAAACAGACCCTATCTTGATCCTTAACAGACATATTGTTTAATTAATGCTCATTCATATTTTAACGAACAAGTTACTTACCTTCAGTAACAAAATATCTGTAAGAAACATAGGTTAGTTATAGATTCCTTACCTTAGAAATACCCCCAGGCGTTAGACTGGATCCGGAAAGTTTTTTTGTCAGCAGTACCACTGCGCTTCGAAAGGTGGCGTCGGTCGGCTCCGCGTTCGTCATTGGCGTCGTGGTCGCCAGGATGACGTTGCGGCAGCTACTTAAAAGCAGCCCTCGCACGCTGACATCAGTTCTGTACACTACTTTTGCGCCAGAACCACAGAGCCATGCAAGACACTGACCACTGGTGCACAAAACTAGGGCCCTGAAAGGATGTTCTTAACCATAGAAATCAGTTAGCAGAACGGGGAGGATGGGTAGGGCGGTAAGGAATCTATAACTAACCTATGTTTCTTACAGATATATTGTTACAGAAGGTAAGTAACTTGTTCATCTGAAAGAAACATATTAGTTATAGATTTCTTACCTTAGAATAGATACCCGAGCAATACCAACCCCGGAGATGGGTCTGCGAACCAAGATCACACCAGAAAGTCCTGGAGAACAGAATGGCCAAAGACGCCGTCCCTCCGGACTTGGCTGCCGAGGCAGTAGTATTTTGTAAAGGTGTGCAACGAAGCCCAAGTATGCCTTACAGATGTCATTTGGAGGAACTCCTCATCTCAAAGCAGTAGTTGCTGCTGTCGCCCTGGTAGAATGGGCGCGCAGCCCGACTGTAGGCTCCTTCTTTGCCAGAGAATAGCAGGCTTTGATACACAGAACGATCCATCTGGAGATAGTCCACTTGTGTATGGCCCGACATTTCTTGGCACCCACGTAGCCAACAAAGAGCTGGTCATCCACCTGGAATTGTCTGGTACGATCCAGATGAAAGGAAAGCACATGTTTTGGTCCAGACGGTGGATCCTCTCTTCCTCTTTCAAAGGATGCATAGACGGAAAGAAAGTGGGCAAAGTGATGGTCTGCCCAATGTGAAAGGCAGTGACAACCTTGAGAAGGAAGGATGTACAGAGAGGAAAGGAGGCTTGGATGAAAGAGCCTCGAGCTCACTCACTCTTCTGGCAGATGTGATGGCTACCAGGAATGCAGTCTTAAGAGTCAAAAGCCTCAAGGACAGTTGTGAAGCGGCTCAAAGGGAGCGCACATTATATAGTTTAAGACTAGATTCAAGTCCCACTGAGGCATAACAAAGGGAATAGGAGGAAAGAGATGAGTTATGCCTTTCAATAAATGATTTACAACCGGGGACTTGAAACGAGAAGGCTGATTTGGAAACCAAAGGAAGACAGAGATGGCCGAGAGATAGCCCTTGATAGTGCCCAGAGCAGAGCCCTGCTAGTCCAAAGAGAGGAGAAACAAGAGAACCTCAGAAAGAGGGACAGAAAGGGGATTCTGAGCCTTTGCTGTGCACCATGTCACAAATTTGTTCCACCAGCAGGCGGATACCGTATTAGTGGAGGGATGCCTGGCTGCCAAGATTACATCAAAAACTTTGGAAGGCAAGCCAAAAGACATCAACTGCAGCCGCTCAATCTCCATGCAAGAAGGTGGAGGCTGGACAGACTCTTCATGCCCAATCCGGAGCCACCAGAATGACTTGGGCCTGGTCACGCCTGATATTCTTCAGCACTCTGGGCAGAAATGGAATAGGCGGAAAGGCGTACAACAGACCGCAACTCCACTCGCAACGAAAAGTGCCGCTTCGCGAGTGGCGCCTTGGAAATTCCAACACGCAGAATTGCTGGCATTGCGTGTTCTCTTCGGTGGCGAATAGATCTAACCAAGGCTCTCCCCACTATCGAAAGAGACCTTGTACCACCTCCGAGTCAAGACGCCATTCCTGATCCATCATGCACCTGCGGCTGATTTTGTCTGCCCTGGCGTTTAGTGAACCTGCCAGGAGTTGAACCACCAGGGATATGCCCTTATGTTCAAGCCATGTACAGAGGTGGAGGGCCTCTTGACATAGGATCCAGGACCTCACCCCGCCCTGTTTGTTGCAGTACCACATGGCGGTGGTGTTGTCCATGAACACCTGCGCTACCCTTCCCCGGACAGAGGGAAGGAATGCCTTAAGTGCAAGACAGATCGCCCAGAGCTCCAGAAGATTGATATGGAGCCCGGACTCCGCCGGAGACCAGAGGCCGCTGATCTCTGCCTCTCCCATGTGACCGCCCTATCCCAGAAGGGAGGCGTCCGTCACCACTTCGTGCTCTGGTTGGAGAAGAGAGAGATATCTGCCATTGACCCAATCCTGGTTCGTGAGCCACCACTGCAGTTGAAGTGCAGTGCCCTCCGGGATCTGGACGCAATCAGACAAATTCCCGATGCTGCGCCCACTGGAACTTCAGGCCCCACTGCAGAGCCCGCATATGCCACCTGGCATGATCGATCAGCAGGTTGCAGGAGGCCATGAGGCCCAGCAGCCTCAGGGTCATCCGGATTGAAACCTGGGATAAGGACTGAAAGATCGGATTCATAGCTCAAATATTCCGGATTCGCTGCTCAGGAGGATAGACCCGAAACTGCGTCGTGTCCAGAACCACTCCGATGAAGAGGAGCTTCTGAGAGGGAATCAGGTGTGACTTTGGCACATTGATGGTGAACCCCAGTGAATGCAGGAGGTCGGCCGTAGTCTGGAGGTGGACGACAACAACCTGGGGTGAGCCCGGCTTCAACAGCCAGTCGTCGAGATAGGGAAAGACTGGAACCCCTGATCTGCGCAGATGAGCTACGACCACCCCCATCACTTTCGTGAACACCCGAGGAGCGCTCATATGGCCAAAGGGGAGCACGGTAAACTGAAAATACTCGTGGCCTACCGTGAACCGCAGGTAACACCAGTGGGCCCGGCAGGACGCAGATGTGGAAATAAGCGTCCTGCAAGTCCAACGCTACTATCCGGGCTCGAGGCCAGACAAGATCTGAGCGAGCATCAACATCCTGAACTTCTCCTTCCAGAGGAAGTGGTTGACGTTCCTGAGATCCAAGATAGGACGCAGGCACTTGTCCTCGATGGCTCCCTTGGCCAAGAGAGCCGTAACTTCATGTTGGCCAAGAGAGCCGTAACTTCCTGTTGGAGAAGGCCCAGGTGATCCTCTGACGTACAGTGTCATTGGGGTGGCATGGCTGGAGGGGTAGCCTGGAAGGGGAGGGGGTAGCCCCTTCGGACTATCTGCAAAACCCACCTGTCCGACGTGATGGTGCGCCAGTGGGGGAGGTGATGGCGGATCTTGCTGCCCACTGGTGTTTGATGGGCCTGAAAAGTTGGACTAGGAAGGCTTGGAGGCTGCTGCAGAGGGGGTGGGGGGCGGACTGACCCGCCTGCTGGCCCCCTGAGCCACGGTGGTGGTTACCTCGTCCCCAGCCGCATGAAGATTGGGAAACTTGCTGCGGCCTGTGGCTGTTACGTAGTGGGGCACCCCTTCCGTAGCCAAGAAAGGGGTGAAAAGCAGACTGCGCAGGGAGGCTGGAGAGGCCCAAGGACTTGGCCACAGGCCATGAGTCCTTGAAATGCTCTAGAGCGCTGTCCTCTTTGTGGCCAAAAAGGCGACGGCCATCAAAAGGCATGTCCATGAGGGTTTTCTGGACATCCCCAGAAAAGCCAGTCGATCTAATCCAGAAGTAGTGTCGAAGGGCTACTGACGTGGAAATCGTCCTGCCTTGAGAGTCGGCGGTATCCAGCCCACAACAGATGGTAAACTTTGCCACATCCCTCCCGGCGGCAATAGCCTGGGAGAGCACTGTCCGGGCCTCCTCCGGACACTGCGGCAGCACCTGCACAACCGTGTACCACTCAGAGTGGGAATAACGGCTCAAGAGACATGCGGTGTTTACCGACCACAGTCCCAAGCTGGCGGAAGAGAAAATCTTCTTTCCAAGAAGATCCAGCTTCTTGGACTCCCTTTCCGGTGGAGCGGTACGCAATGCGCTCTTGGAAGTGGAGGCTTGGACCACCAAGCTCTCAGTGGTGGGGTGTTGGGAGAGGAAAGTGGGGTCGCCCGGAGCCGGGCGGTGGCATTAGGCAATCATCCTATCCATGGGAGCCCCCGTGTTGGGCCTGGACCAGGTGCCCAAAAGGACGTCGGTAAGGGCCTCATTAAATGGCAGCAGGGGCTCCGAAGAGCTCGTAGCCGGCTGATGCACCACTGTCAGGAGGTTAGTCCTGACCGCCACCGTAGGAAGCTCGAGGTTGAGAGCCTCGACTGCCCTACGCAACACCACTGAGTATGATGCTCCCTCCTCCGTAGCCACGGTTGGAGGAGGCAACATGCGAAGGTCAAGGGAGGTGTCTAGACCACTGGCATCCCCAGTTCCTCTCTCCAGTCCTGCTCAGAGTCTAGCTGATCAGTCAGAGGGTCACCTGACCCCTCCCAGTCCTCCTCTGGGTACCAATCTGGCCAAAAAGGGACCCCAGGAGTGAACAGGGGCAAAATAAAACCTCTCAGTGCCGGATCCGGCATCGGGCGATGTCGGTCTGGCTCTGGGTCCACATCAGGATGGAGGCCGGGGGGCACGACCGGCGTCGGCTGCAGTAGTGGTGCCCGAGGAAGCAGCGACGGTGAGGTGTAATAAGGTCAACCGGCACCGATCTGGATCCAGGGGGGCCTGCGGTGCCGGGGCCTGAGCCATCAGCGGAGACCTCCTAGGCCCCACAACTGAGTCCCCAGAGCCCAAAAGAGCGTAGGCGGGTTCAGGCTGCCCAAAGATGGCGTGCATCACCTCGTAAAATTTACGAAGCTGGGCAGGAGTCGCTCCGGGTCCTGGGAAGGGATGGAAGCCCGGAGTCAACTCTTCAGGCTCCTCAAGTGGAGCCGTGGGAGGGGCACCACCCGCATCCCTCGTCGCATCAGCCTACCGATGGGGAGAAGTCGAAGAGCGACGATGCTTCTTCGACTTCTTCTTGTGTTTCGGCTTACCTGACCCCGAGTGCGAAGACTTGGAAGACGAGTGATGATGGCTCCGCAACAGGTCCCTCGACCTCCCTCGCGACCGGGACCCCGAACGTCACGGAGCCGACTGCCGACACTCAAGAATCTTTTGGGAACGCTCCCACAAAGCCTTCGGAGCCATGGACCGGCAGTCGGAGCACGACTTGGGGTCGTGGTCGCACTCCAGGCAAAAAAGGCACACACGGTGCTGATCCGTAACTGACATCAGTCGGCTACAGGAACCGCAAGCCTTGATGCCGGGCATCCCTATGTGCACCAGGAGTCGTAAACTCAAAAAAAACGTCGACAAAAGTCGCTCAAAAACTTCAGTCAAAAAGTGACTGTTGGAACCGCTCTCTCCGGATCTGTACTGGCTGGCGCGGATAAAAGAAAGAACTGACGTCAGCGCGCGAGGGCGGCATCTAAATAGCTGCAGCAACGTCATCCCGGCGACCACGACGCCAACGACAGATGCGTAGCTGACAGACGCCACCTTTTGACGCGCAGAGGTACTGCTGACGAACAAACTTTCTGGATCCAGTCTGACGCCTGGGGGTAATTCTAAGGTAAGGAATCTATAAATAACGTGTTTTTTTTCAAATAAAGATAGTTAAACTAACAAGCACATATTGATCTCCTTACCCTAAAACAAGGGTCTCAGGAGTTAGTAACTTGCATAGCCTAATTCCAAAGACACCTGGCTGAGGCTGCATGGACGAGAGGAGATCAAAGATACAGTATCTTGTATAGTCTAAGATGTATTACATTAAAGACTTGATAGGTCCGGTGTTACAAATAGACCAGTAACAAACCAGTTGAAAGAGACAAAGGGCCTGAATTAGAACTTGGCAGACAGACTACTCCATCACAACGGTGAAGAAAATCCCATCCGCCGAAATATAAATCTCACAGGACATAATGGGATTTATATTTCGGCGGACAGAATATCCGTGACTGTTGTCATAGAGTAACTCGTCCGCCAAGTTCTAAATCAGGCCCGAAGACATGTAGAGACACACAAATTGGAGTATGAGTACCAATCTCTGCTATCAACCTCATCCAACAATAGTGCATCTGAAGACAGATGCAAATTATTTCTTTATGTGGAAGATGTCAAGACTTCCTAAGCTTATATTGTGGTCAATTTGGACACCTACAGGCACATGCATCAATGTCAAAATTTGCGATTCCTTATTTGCGAGAAATAAGGAATCGCAAATAAGGAATCGCAAAAATCGATGCATCTTAAAAAATTGCAAAATAATAGCGATTCGCAATAAAGCCCAATCGCAGATTGTGAACTCGCTATTTGCGAAATTGTAAATAGCGAAATCGCAAATAGCGACACAATTGATGCATCTTGATGACATCACTACCAGGAAGTCAGCAGCCCAAGCCTCATTCAGTGCACAGTCATAGTGAGAGGAGGAAGCTGACTGCAGGAGCTGAACAGGAGTGAAATTGACATTTGGAGCAACACCTGACCCTTTCACAAAATGGATACAGAACAGAAGAGAACAGCCAAACTGCCAGGAAGAGGAAAAATAAGTTTTCTGATAAGGAAATAGACACACTGATTGAGGGTGTGGTAAACAGCCATGACAAGCTGTTTGGAAATTGTCATTGAAAGTGGCAGAGCAGGAAAAAATAAACATATGGATCCGGATCCAAAATAAAGTGAACACTGTTAGGGTCATACACCGTACCATCGACGATTTAACAAGAGATGGTACGACTTGCGCAGCCGTGCAAAGGAACGCATTGCCGACCGGCTTAAGGAGTCGACGCTCCAGCTTGAAGCTGTTGTTGGGGTGACGCAGCTAGACACCTCGGGAGCGGCAAACACATCTGAATGTAAGATGTATGCATGTGACCATTGTCATAAATATGAAAGGTATTCCATCAGCTCAGTACAGCACAAGTGTCCATAATGAAATCCAGTGCACATTTTGCTTAAAAATCAAACTGCATTATGGGAGATGCAGGCAGGTCAGGCAGGTACTATGGCAAACACACAAATAGGAAAAAACCAACTCCAAATAGTGTAACAGATAAATATTTATTATTACGGCAATCGTGATTTCTGTGACATAACATCAGTAACATAAATGAATGCTGTTTTGCACTGTTTAACCTCACAGATGCAGAACATGAAGATGCAGAGGACAGTGACTTCCTTGACACACAGGAAACTAGCGCAGTAGAAGCAACGGACACACCTGTGGTGCCACAAAATCCGTCACGTGCCCCTACCACACGCAGGCCAACTGTCCCACCACTGGTGACAATGGAATCTGAGGACGAGGCACATGTAACACCAGTGGCCAGCCAGGCGCAGGAGACACCCACGCCGACTCCTCAAACACAGGTCCGCGGTAGCACTGTCCGAGGCGGGCGGCGTAGAGCGAGGTCACTAATCACACAGCTGGAGGACCAACCAAATGATGCCTGGGGTGGTCTTGAGGGACAGATGCTCCGGGTGCAGTGCCTGCAGGCGAAAAACACACGTTTAGTGCAGGCACAAATAGAAATGATGGCAGCCAACATTGCAGCACTGACGGATTGCGTGAAAGAACTGATCAGGGTGATGCAGGAGGGACATGTGTCACAGACGAGGCACCATCGCCAACTGATGCAGCGCCTGAACGTGTATGCAAAATCCAGTAATAGGGTGGCCACAACATCTGCACTGCTGGCACGTAGGTCTGTGACCATGCAAACTGAGATTTCCCATTGGAGTGGGGTTGTGGCAAAGGCTCTGGGCCAGGTGACAAATGCAGAGGAAATGATGCATGCTGCCACAATTGAGTCAAACATTGTCACGCTGGAAGAGGGTAGTGAGGAGGCCTCAAGCATGAGCAGTCTGTCTATGCCTGTTACCACTGCAGGAAGGCGCAAGACATGCAGCAGTACCCCCTGCGCTGCCAACATGAGGGATGAAGATGCAGCAAATGAAAGGCTTCTGGGTGTGCGTGGGAGGAAGCGCTATACTGCCATGTACACTGCCATACAGATATGGTGAAGTAACCATTGACGGAGACAACAGTTTTGACTGACTTTCAAGTCAGGATTTGATTTAAAGACATTTATGTACATTACTTCTATTCCTGTGCTACTGGGCACACGAGATGTGGGCTTCAACACTCAAGTCATTATTATTTAAGATAAACATACTTTGACTGCAATATCCATGTTTTGTCTCGTTATTACTCACCTCAGAAGCAATTCTGTGTTATTTCCATTCGTCTCCTGCGCCCTTCTGCTGCGCATGCTCCATGTGCTGCACAGCAGTGTGGCCCTTGCTGGTTGTCGTCTTCCGAGTCGCATTCAGACACCACTATTGCTATGCCTCCCCTTGTGGCAATATTGTGTAGAATGGCACATGATGCTTCTATCTTGCAGCATTGTTCAGGGTTGTATTGTAATGCACCACCGGTTTTATGGAGGCATCTGAAGCGGCTCTTCAACAGCCCAAACGTGCGCTCTATGAGGTTCCTAGTCGATATATGCGCAGCATTATACCTTTGTTGAAAGAAGGGGACCCCTACATAACCGATAGGTTTGCTATACGCAGGGACTTTAACAATATTAGGAAAGAAACAATAGCAAACTATAATAAACATATGCCAATAATTGCACGGTGTATATATGAACGTAATCTATCATTCAATTCAGCATATAGATCCAAAAATGCATATTCATTTGTTTAAGATCATTTATTTATTGTCTTTGCTGAGGAAGATAAAATATATATACAAAAATATGATGATTATTAACAAAAATATTGCAAATAGATAACAATTCATAAATTGATATGCCGATCAAATCTTATGAACACGATAATACGGTCAATATATTCGTTGATAGAAGCAATGCGGTAGATGGAGACTACGCGCGTTTCGGCAAAACTGCCTTCATCAGGAGACCGTCCAAAACAACTATATAAAACACAAAATAATATAAAAAAGATAACTGAGCAGTTACAAGATAAATTTTTCTTATATATATATATATATATATATATATATATATATATATATATATATATATATATATATATTACCTACTGGCGGTCGCCAGTAGGTAGTTATAGTTAGGACCACGTTTCCATAGGAAATCCGCAACATTCTATTTTGAATAACTTTGGCGCCGGTCGACGAATCCTCGCGAATTTTTCAAAATAGGTGGGGCGCTACGCTCCGCTCCTACCCTGAAAGTCTCGGGGGGATTCGTCAAGCGGGGGCTGAGATAAAAGGGGGGTCCCAAATTAATTAGAACGGCTAATTATAATTGATCAGAAAACTCACAATTATATCAAAAATAATACATTTTATAACTATTTATATAAAAAAGAGGAAAAGAAAGAGAGAAAACGTGCATTGTAATCACTTGTTATAAAAGATATATAACAAAATATATGTACAAATATATAAAAACATATCCCATATTTCCTCAAAGCTCAATAGATTGCAGTTGAGAATGAATGCTTATAACATCATGAAAAAATAATAAATCGTTGACATTTTTATACATCATGGCCTAGTGGTGAATAGATAACCAAACAAGAAAAAAGATGAAAAAAGGTGAAAGAAGATGAAAAATGATTGTGATGAAAGGGGAAATAAGAAGAGAGATAAAAGAAGAGAATAGTGCCTCTAATATTTGGAATCAAGAAGGACTTATCCACACTAAAAATTCTATTTAATACAAGTCGGTGGCCCCCCATGCAATCGAAGACTCCCTCGACCTTCTAAAGGACATTTCCCTTCCTATCATTTCAGAGGCGGACCGCCTATTCTTGGATAGCTCCCTCTCCACTGAAGAAATAGCAATAGCAATACGAACGCTGCATCCAGGCAAAGCTCTTGGCCCCAACGGTATCCCTATCGAACTCTACAAGCTCCGCCCTGACAAACTAGGCCACTATCTCAGGTCCATGTACATCAGCAGCCAGGAGACTGGGATCCTGCCTCTAGACCAGCGCCTGGCCACTATCGTTACCATATATAGAGGGGAAGCCCAAAACTGATTGTTCCTCCTATCGGCCTATCTCCTTACTTAACGCTGAGCCTAAAATCCTAGCTAAAGTACTTGCTAACAGACTGATTAAGGTTATAGGGGACCTAGTCCATCCCGACCAATCAGGCTTTTTGCCTTGGCGGAATACTGCCCTAAGCCTGCGCAGAGTGCACGGGGCATTGGGTAGGGCCCCAACCATACGTGAGGATGCTATCATAGCGTCCTTAGATGCCACTATGGCATTTGACACCCTTGAGTGGCCCTATCTATTTGCAGTGCTGACAAAACTTGGACTCGGCCCGGTCTTTATCAGCTGGGTTAAACTCCTATACGCCGCACCCATGGCGCAGTTGGTTGTGAATAATAAAAAATCCACCCCCTTCGCGCTTGATCGTGGCACCCGTCAGGGCTGCCCCCTCTCTCCCCTACTGTTTGCTCTGGCCCTCGAACCCCTTGCAGCGTGGATCCGCAATGATGTGGCCATTCGTGGGTTACAATGGGCACCGGGCTGGGAGGACCGTATATCCCTGTACGCGGACGATGTTCTCCTCTACCTCGCCTCCCCCAAGAGATCCCTTAATGTCATATTTGACATCCTCGACATCTTTGGGAGATACTCTGGATTCCGAGTCAATTGGCAGAAGTCACTCATATATGTCCTCAGTGGTAACACCCCGCAACTGCCCCAAAACTGCCCGATATCCATCGTCACTGAAGGCTTCAAGTATCTAGGCATATTTATCTCTCTGGATCCGACACTCCGATATGCCCGTAACTTGGCCCCACCCATGCAACGCCTTAAAAGCGATATTATACACTGGAAATCGCTCCCTATCTCCTTGTTGGGCAAGGCAGCATTATTCAA
This sequence comes from Triturus cristatus, assembly GCF_964204655.1. Lineage (NCBI taxonomy): Eukaryota > Metazoa > Chordata > Amphibia > Caudata > Salamandridae > Triturus > Triturus cristatus. The sequence goes on along the minus strand of NC_140589.1, from coordinate 92,340,085 downwards.
AATGATGTCCTTGCCGCGCTTCCTCTATGCACTGCAAAATGCCGCAGAACCTGTTCCCAATTCGTATTTTGGGGAAATAGAAGGCCTTCAGAAGGACCTCCGTTGGGGTGGAAGGCCACGCATAGCCTTATCAAAGCTCACACTTGGTTGGTACGACGGTGGAATCGGACTGCCAGACATTAAAAAATACTATTGGGCTGCTCATCTTATAGCTATAAACCACGGCACCTATGGCCCCCCCCCCCCCGACACCCCGGGATTCCGTATGGACCGCTGGCTCCTTCCTAACGGAGCATACGGTCGGGCACTATATTCCACACCTGGCAAGTTCCCACTAACACGGCCTACCAAACACACAATAAAGATATGGCACGCTGCGACACAGTCACAGGGCTGGGCCAACAGACTGACACTTGCCACCCCGCTTTGGGACTCACAAAAGCTAAGATACCTGGGCAACTCAAAGGGGTTTGATAAGTGGGACTTGATCGGTATTTCCACTATTGGAGATCTTTGGGGGGCAGAGGGAATAAAACCGTTTAGCGCCCTACAGACTCAGTACTCACTTGCTGACTCTGAGTTATTCAGATATCTTCAGGTCCGACATGCACTACGGACCGCACTGCCAAGAGACGCCTCCTTACCGGATAGCTCCCCCTGGAGGACAGGCTTCTTGATGGGCACCTGCCCGAGCGGGCCATATCCCTGACGTACAGAAAACGAATTAACAACATGCATGATCCCCTGACTCTACTGCGGGAGAAATGGACGGAGGACGGTATTGAATTAGACGACGAAGGGTGGCAGACAGCGATCTCATCCCCTAAAACAGTCGCAATATCAGCGCGGCTCCACCTGGTGCAACTTAAAATCTTGCACAGAATATATATATAACAGGGCCTCAACTGATGCACATGGGAGGACACACGGATGGGTCTTGCAGACGGGGGTGCTCCCAGCCAGGTATTTTCATACACATTATATGGCACTGTGGATTAATTCAGGAGTACTGGCATAAGATACATTCAATCATGAGTGAAACCCTAGAGTTTGAACTCCGGCCAGAAGCTCCCAGATGCCTCCTTAATATCTGGGAACCCACAGACCTTAACACCTACGCCATACAATGGGTCACACTCGCTTGCATGATAGCCAAACGGAACATTGCACAGCACTGGGGGGCCTCGCACGCACCCAAAATCGCGGACTGGAAAAAGGACCTTGATTGGTGCATGCAACGAGAAAAATCTGTTTACATCGCGAGGGGTTGCCCCCGGAAATGGTCCAAGATCTGGACCCCCTGGAATCTATACCGAGGTGAAATCTGTACCCCCCCCACCCCTCCGAATGAATGATTCAGATGTCTCCCCATCCCCGTAATTCCAACTGCAAAAACATATTGTGTATTGATGAATCCTTGTGTTTGCCTTTACCTATGTTGTGATACTGTGAAACTATGCCTTGTTGTCAAAGTCTTTATATTAAAAAGAATGTTTAAAAAAAAAATTTCTATATAAGTTATATAAATCCCTGGGATCTAAAATATCAAATATCTCATAGATTCATAGTAAGTATATTAACATATAACATAAATTATATCTTTAGGGCAGTCCTATGCGTCTTTATAGAGATCTCTGCTTACCTTGAGGTGCAAAATAATATTACATGGAAAAATATATAATTGTATGCCTATTTTCAAATCATTGCAATATATAACTTAAATAGAATTTTTGTTATATATCTTTTATAACAAGTGATTACAATGCACGTTTTCGCTCTTTCTTTTCCTCTTTTTTATATAAATAGTTATAAAATGTATTATTTTTGATATAATTGTGAGTTTTCTGATCAATTATAATTAGCCGTTTTAATTAATTGTTTAACAACCAAATGTTATGTATTTAACTATTGACCAAGTTTGCCAGGTATATATATATATATATATATATATATATATATATCAGATACGGTTTGCTCAGCAAAACGAGGGCGCACTCTGACACAAGAATCATCCATCAAGCGCTGCAGACACTTTATTTATTCCTGTTGCCTGACGCGTTTCGGGAAAACATTCCCTTAATCATAGGCATAGTCCCAAAGTCTCGCAATGCTGCAGCAATTAATTTAAATACCTGCCCTCCAATGGGCTACTCGAATGAGAACCCCAGTGTTAGCTGGGATATGTAGTGCTGCAGCCTACCTTCAACCCAAATGGGATGGAAAGAAAAATTATTGCAAACGGCCCTTCAATGAGCCGCAAAGGTGTCCATCAGTGTTTGTAATCCAAAGGCTTGTTTGTCCCCACATGTGGAGCGGCAGAAAATTCAGCGCCCCGTGGCCCCATGAAATCCGCTGGGTGGTGCGCCCTCCACGCCCTAGAGCCGGCGCGAAAACATCAGATACGGTTTGCTCAGCAAAACGAGGGCGCACTCTGACACAAGAATCATCCATCAAGCGCTGCAGACACTTTATTTATTCCTGTTGCCTGACGCGTTTCGGGAAAACATTCCCTTAATCATAGGCATAGTCCCAAAGTCTCGCAATGCTGCAGCAATTAATTTAAATACCTGCCCTCCAATGGGCTACTCGAATGAGAACCCCAGTGTTAGCTGGGATATGTAGTGCTGCAGCCTACCTTCAACCCAAATGGGATGGAAAGAAAAATTATTGCAAACGGCCCTTCAATTAGCCGCAAAGGTGTCCATCAGTGTTTGTAATGCAAAGGCTTGTTTGTCCCCACATGTGGAGCGGCAGAAAATTCAGCGCCCCGTGGCCCCATGAAATCCGCTGGGTGGTGCGCCCTCCACGCCCTAGAGCCGGCGCGAAAACATCAGATACGGTTTGCTCAGCAAAACGAGGGCGCACTCTGACACAAGAATCATCCATCAAGCGCTGCAGACACTTTATTTATTCCTGTTGCCTGACGCGTTTCGGGAAAACATTCCCTTAATCATAGGCATAGTCCCAAAGTCTCGCGTCAGGCAACAGGAATAAATAACGTGTCTGCAGCGCTTGATGGATGATTCTTGTGTCAGAGTGCGCCCTCGTTTTGCTGCGCAAACCGTATCTGATATATATATATATATATATATATATATATATATATATATATATATAAAAGAAACATTTATCTTGTAACTGCTCACTTATCTTTTTTATATTATTTTGTGTTTTATATACTTGTTTTGCAATAGACTGTCTCCTGATGAAGGCAGTTTTGCCGAAACGTGCGTAGTCTCCATCTACCGCATTGCTTCTATCAACGAATATATTGACCGTATTATCGTGTTCATAAGATTTGATAAGCATATCAATTTATGAATTGTTATCTATTTGCAATATTTTTGTTAATAATCATCATATTTTTGTATATATATTTTATCTTCCTCTGCAAAGACAATAAATAAATGATCTTAAACAAATGAATATGCATTTTTGGATCTATATGCTGAATTGAATGATAGATTACATTCATATATACACCGTGCAATTATTGGCATATTTTTATTATAGTTTGCTATTGTTTCTTTCCTAATACAGCATTATACCTTTGTTCATTGGCAGTTGTAGGATAGAGGTACGGCGTCATTATGTAATTACTCAAGGCGTATGCGCTGTCACCTACATGGAAGTAAGCAAAGGGTCAGTGGAAATATTCCATTTGCATACGTGCAATGTCTGTGAGCATTAATAAACCATGTTTACCAAGCAGATGTCCCTCTCCAAATTCACCCCTGAGAAGACGGGTGTGTATGTCACTTTGGCAAAATATATAGGAATCATGTGCACTCCCTGGGTATTGCGCCACAATGTCAGTTAATATGTTTTTGGCATTGCATACTACCTGTATGTTAAGGGAATGAAAACATTTTCTATTCCTATATATGTATTCATTTCTTGCAGGGGGACATATTGCCGCATGGGTGCAATCAATGCAACCTAAGACTTGTGGGAAGTGGGCTATCTGGTAAAATTCCTGCTTAGTCTTGGTGAGGTCATGTGCGTTTGTGGGAAGCTAGTGTGGGAGTTGATCCAGGACATCATGGCATCCAGGAATGCTTTGAAGATTCTGGAAAGTGCGCTTTGAGACACACCTCCAGCTACTGCTATGACCCCCTGAAAACTGCCTGACGCCATTGGGTGCACGCAACATAGGACCTGCACATGTGTGGGTATGGCATTGGTCCTACGTGTCTGTCGCTGCAGAATGGGATCAAATTCATTGATTAAATCATTTCTGCATTGAGCCTATACTTGTTGTATATCTCATCTTCTGTCTGTCCTAGCAAAGTAATGCGGACTCTGAAGATGCGCTCCTGGATTCTCCTCCTTCTGTGTGCTGCAGCCTGGAGCCTCATCCTCCTCGCCATCAGGTAAATCCCAGCCATTGTGAAATGTTCAGGCTCAATCTGTGTGTGTTTAACTAAGTTTCTGTTGACTTTCAGCAGTATCTTATTTGCACTAATTATTACCACCTGGTTGTGATCCTTCTTATTTTGCACTTGCAATTTTGTGATTTTCAGTGAAATCGCAAATTGCGATTTTTCATGCATTTATTTGCGAATCTTTATTTGCGAATCGCTATTTGGTAGACGTAAATAAAGATTCGTAAATTTATTCTCAGATTAAATTGCGATTCTTTAATTTTGCGAAAACATTCGATTTTGCTATATTTACGTTCATGCATTGCTGCAGGGTACTTTGCGATCGCAAATGGCATAATTTAGCGATTCGCAATTTTAGCGAATTTTTTTAAGCTTGATGCATGTGCCTGTTTGTATCCTCCTGTGAACAGAAGCCAGAAAATTGCCATGCTCGTCCCTGATAAGCAGGCCTCAGTCAGGTGTAAATATATATTATCCTGAAGAAAATAAGGTACGATTTGTTTCTTGGATATAATACTGTCCTTGCCTACTGAATCCAGGTACGTGTCAGCATTATTTGACCCTGGGGTAGCAGGGAACTTCATTGATTGTGCCTTCTTAAGGAAAATAATATTCCTATTCTATAGAAACATGCCGCAGTACCCATTAGAAAATAACAATTGATGGACAGAATGCAGAACAATGCCATACATTCACCCCAGACTAGAAAGACTCAAAAACCCTGTAGCGTGGTATCTAAAGGGCCAGATCCCTCTCTAAACACAATGACTAATGTAGTGTTCTCTCTTCTTACAATGTCAATTACCCTGACACTATTTATTTCTAAAACACATGTATCTTGCCACAATATCCAGTATCACAGTACAGCATACAGTTTCTCAAGAACTCTCCTATCAAGTTGCAGGTATATAAAAAAGATTAATTTATTCAATAAAAAAATCACATTACGTATTTATACACATATCATTATTCACCTTCCTCCCTATCGGGTTACACTCTAATTGTATGAATATAAAAACTTTAAAAAGCAAGTTAAAAAACAAAAGTCGACGCAGCGTTTCAGTGTTAATTCTATATTTTCACCTTCATCAGGATGGAATTCTTTCATAAAATCTAGACATAAAGAACATAAATTAAGAAACCTAGCATGTACTGTGTAACCTAGTGGTCAATGACATCGATTTTGCGCCTCTATTTCTTAATCTATGGCGTTCTTTTATACATCAAACAACTTTGGCAAGATCTATTAGCAAACTTAATAATTAATCATTGAAAGAAAACTGAATCATTAAATCACATTTCTAACAGTCGTATGTCCACTATTCATTTTGTTTGATATACTAACTATAAAAGAACATACAATTGAGAAAATACGGGGCGGGCGTGGCTTCGCAGGGCTGCGAAATGGCCGTGCATTAGTTCGACTCCGCCGGCCGAGTATAATTAATCCGTTATACATTCTTCAAAACTGACCCAATCGAGAACCGGCTGCTAGTTGACTGACCTGCTGGAGTGGATGGAGTGCTAGGACCCGTAAAAGGCATGCAGCAGAGCGGATAACTGAAGAGAAACTGGTGCGGCCCTTCCGTGTCCGGGACGGCGAAGCCGGGACCTCGAGTAGCTGCCGCCCCAGGAAGCCGGCACCGGTGTTGTGGGAGTGACGGGGTGCGGGAAGAAGTGAATTGAATTGGCATTTATAAAGCGCATGGCTACCCTAGAGCATCCCAGCGCTGTCACAAATCCTAGAGCAGATAACAAAATTCAAGGAAACAGATGAGTTTTTAAAAGTTTTCGGAATAGAAGATAGTTGGATTCGGACCGTATCATCAGTGGAAGATTGTTCCAGAGTTTTGCCGCATTGTACCCGAAGCGACGTCCTCCACTGCGCATCCTCTTTATAGATGGGACTTTAACAAGATGCTTATTTTCTGATCTAAGTGGTCTAGAAGGACAATAGGGCAGGATAAAGGATCTAACAGCAGGAGGGCCCTTATTGGAGAGGGCCTTATGTGCAATGCACAGTGCTTTAAAATTGATCCTTTGCACGACCGGCAGCCAGTGCAGTTTTGCAAGAGAGGGTCTCGCGGATGAACGTCTGACAGAGTTAGTGAGTAGCCGTGCTGCGCAATTCTGGATAACCTGAAGTCTATTGATGGCTGCCAAAGGGGGGCCCAGATAAAGGACATTAGCATAGTCCAGGCGGGACAAAACAAGTGCCTGGACCACTGTTCTCCTAGCAATGGGTGGAAGAAGATGGAGAATCTTCCTAAGCATTCTAAGCAGTCCGTAGCAGCCTGCGTCCACCTTGCTTGCTTGTTTTTTAAAATTTAAATCCTGGTCAATCCAGACTCCCAGGCTTTTAATTTCAGCCTTTGGGATTAGGGAAGGGCCAAGACATTTTGGCCAGGAAGAAGCAATAGTGCAAAGGGGACTATTTCCCAAATACAGGAGTTCAGTTTTGTCACCGTTAAGCTTCAAGTAGGAATCATCCATCCACCTTGACACTTCTTGCAGACACAGTGCTAGGTTAGGAGCAGAGTTATCTTCTTGCATATAAGAACCGGCCCGAGGGGGAGAGGAGCGCACTGGCTGCATATACAAAACCCCGTCGTCAGACCATCGACTGACCCCGGGAGACCCGCCGTGGCACGGGAATGAAGCGCCGTGCACAGACAGCTGCACTGGTCTGCACGGCGTTGCCTGACAATTGCGGTAGGACCCGGGGAAGGTGGCGGTGTGTGCGGCAGAGCAGCGCGCTGCATACGCAATATAGAGGCTGACCTGAAATGAAGTGTGGACCCTGGGGAGTGCGGGCGGCGACACGTTGAGGACACCGCCGCTGGAACAGTATGAACTGCTGTGTACTTGTGGCTGACGCCGCCATCTTGCTGCGGGACCTCCAAGGGCAGTGAAGCTTGGCGGTTTCTGCGCACGGACCCCTGTAGATTAAGGGAAAAGCGTGCCTGCAGAGTGGTGGTTGCTACTTTGGCGAAGGAGGGCTGCGGTCTACTGGGAGCTCACTGTGGCGCTACAATTATACTAAGTGGATCGGCAGGGATCGACGCGCCGAACGGAGACCTTGTGACCGGCCACAGGAAAATGGGCCTGGCTGTTGCGGACCGTGCTAGTGAAGGGGGCACAGAGATCCTACCATCTCACATAATTCAAGTGTGTTGGCGCTGTAACGAAGTAAATAATCACTGCAGCGGAGCTGTCGGCCCTGTGCTGCTGGGCGCGGGGAAGCCTGGATTTGATGATAGCTGAATCGGATTACACGGGGCCCCCCTAGAATAATCGGGCAGGAAGTGCAAAGCCTGACAAAAATACGCCACACATCTCGGACAATTGGACTGTCGTGGTGTGCGCCAGTGGAGGGTAGTGCCCGAAGGTGGACGGTGCCATTGTGCGGACTGAGCGAAGAGGAAACCAGATAGGTGTCGCGATTTTGGAGGCCGTTCGAAGTCAGTACTTCTGCGCTTGCGGAGTAGCTGTCCAACCTGACTCGGATAGGCCCAATAAATCTGGGGTAGATTGCAGATCGTGCCCAGTGGTGGCAGCCAGTAACCAATATCGGACAGTTCGGCGAGATACGCAGTAGCACGTAATCCTGCGCCAGGTGACGGATAGCAGAACGGAAGGCAGGTCTGCCTCGGACCCTCATTGTTGCGAGTCGCCAAGCGCTAGCCAGGATGGGTAAACCGGACACACGCCAACCAAGAATAACTTTTGAGAAAAAATCCAACAAGGCACCTGACGGCGAAACTAGCCAGCAGAATCAAACGGAGGATGCGACCTCGACGCTGCTACCGATAGAGGACATCCGCTCAATGTTCAAAGAGCTGAAATCAAGTATCCAGGGCCTGGACTCTAAGATGGACTCCCTGGCGGACAGGCTGGACAGGATGTCGCAAAGGGTAGACAAACAGGAAGGCCGAATGACAGCGCTGGAAACCAGGGATGCGGAGACCGAAGAGGGACATACGGAACTGGACAAGAAACTGCGCGAGATGGACGGGGTGTTGCACGCAATCACGCTAAAGAATGAGGATTTGGAAGCATGGTCAAGAAGAAATAACGTACGAATCACGGGAATATCGGAAACAACAGACATACAAAACATGGAGAAGTACGTAGAGTCCATGATGAAGGACCTCTTCGGGAGCGCCTTGTCCGCCATGTTCCTAGTGGAGAGGGCTCACAGAACGATGGGCCCTAAGCCACGACCAGGAACACCACCACGCCCCATCCTAGCGAGGATCCCAAATTACAGGGATCGAGACATGATACTTAGAATGGCACGAGAAAAAGGAGACATACAATACAATGGTAACAATATAGCGCTCTACCCTGACTTCACGCTAAAAGTCCAGGCGGCCCGCAGAGAGTTCCTCCCAGCCAAGAAGATTTTTCAACAGATGGGCACCAGATACTCGTTGATCTATCCAGCCAGATTGAGAGTCCAGGGTCCCGGAAGGCCTACATTTTTTACAGATGCTAAGGCGGCTTTAGCGTACATAAAGAAGATTGCCAAGGAGCAGAAACAGGGCAGTAGCTCGACGGACCCTACCGAGGCAAACAATCTGAGTGACAATGACTGGGTACCCCGGCAGGTTGCGCTGGCTGTGCAGATAAGTATACAATAAAAAGCCTTTACATATATAGGAGGAGAAAGACAGAGGAAGGTCACTCCACATATACAACTGCGATGCTGGCTCATGTTAAATTGTTTGTAGATTTCTGTTCGGACTGCGACGTAGACATATGAGAGCTCTATGTTTTGGGGCAGTTAGCACTACACTCGGCCACCCTGCCATGAGCGCAGGGATGTAACGCCGGCGGACCCACGTTCCCCATGGGATGATTCTCTTAGGGTTCCTCACTCGGAGCTCTTATTTACAGTTGAAGGGTTTAGGTGGGAGGGTATCACAACCTGTTTAGGGGGTTGGTGTGGGTGGGGAGGGGGGTTTGAAACGCATATTCTGAAACACCTGCCACAAAGTAAATGTGCACCTCAATGTGTGTTGTTGCTGACACATGTGATTGCTTACCTGCTACGTATTGCAAATGAAGTCGTGAAGTCTGATACTTGGGCCAAAGCTTTGAGGTTTTCTGATGTGGAGGGAGCTACGTCATCCGCAATGTGTCCATCTATTCAATATCTATACTCGACATGTCATACCTAAAATGTCTCACATGGAATGTAAGAGGTCTAAACGACTGTCGGAAGGCGAGACTAGTACACTCATACCTCGCTAGACATGGAGTGGAAATATGTTTACTGCAGAAAACACACCTAACGGGGGATATGGTACGCATGCTTAGATACAACAGATGGGGTGAGGTGGTGGACTGCGGGTACTCCAACTACTCACGGGGAGTGGCTATACTTATACGAAGGGGACTGTAGTGGCACACGCACAGCACATTGTTAGATAGTGACGATCGATATATATTACTGCAAGGCACCCTATATAATACGCCCATGCTGATCATAAACACATATGCCCTGAACACGTATACTCCGGCCTTCTTTCAACAAATTAGGCACATGGTACAGTCCTTGGCTCCTGTTGCGGTGTTCTGGGGCGGAGATATCAATGTGGTCCTCTCGGAGGAGGTGGATAGGCGGGGATCATCACGGGAACACCAAACCCGAGAGCAGCTGCAATGCTCCAGGACATTAAGTGTGAACTAGAGTTGGTGGACTCCTGGAGAATGCTACACCCAACACTTAGAGAAGGAACATGCGTGTCACACCACCGTAGCGCATGGTCGAGGTTTGACTACTGGCTGCTATCCAGAGACATGCACACATGGGTCACTGAAGCAGTGCACCACCCGCGCACTCTCTCGGACCATGCACCTGCACAACTGACACTTAAAGTACCAGATCCCTATACAACCCCATTCAGTTGGAGATTTCCCTCAGGGGCGCTGCTGGACCAGGTATTCCGCGAAGAACTACGGGGAAAGATAGAGGAGTATTTTACATTTAATGAGGGCACAGTGGAATCCCCGGGCATGCTATGAGAGGCATTCAAAGCTGTAATACGGGATGACTGCATAGCGCTCAAGAAAGGGGTACTTGGAGATATACGTAACACACTACAAAAACTGGAGAGGGAGATAGGTGAGCTTGAACGTGCCAGGGAGCGTACCCCGTCCCAGGCTATTGCGGCGCAGATCAGAACTAAACTGTCGGAATTCCAAGCAGAAGCGGAAAGGGAAACAGCATATTTATACAAGCATGCTAAGGCGCGACAATATGGAGAAGGGGATAGAGCCTGGAAAACGTTAGTGGGCCTATTGAGAACACCCAAGGGAGCTGACTATATAACTGAACTGTCTACAGAAGACGGTGAAAGGGTCAGAACACCGCCAAAAATCCTCACCACAATGACCAGATACTATGAGAAGCTCTATACTTCCCAGTCCAATTCTACAAAGTCTGACATAGTAGATTATTAGGACACTATGGCGCTGGCGTGGTTTAGTGACAGTGCTAGACAATACATGAAGCTCCCCATCACGGTTGAAGATATTAAACAAGTGATTGGAAGTATGCCGGCGGGAAAGGCTCTGGGAGCGGACGGGCTGACTGCAGCCTTTTATAAGGAATATTCTGATTTAATAGCCCCACGCCTCCTGCAGGTATATATGGAGGCGGTGGAGACAGGGTTCCTCCCTCCCACCCTACGTGAGGCCACCATTATCACCCTGCTGAAGCCAGATAAAGATCCTACTGCACCTGATTCATACCGGCTCCTTTCCCTAATAAATTTAGATGCAAAAATATACGCCAAACTCATAGCCAACCGGCTGCAACCTATGCTGCCGCAGATAGTGCTGCCGGACCAATCTGGTTTTATACCGGGTCGCTCAACAGCCCATAACTTACGTACGTTGTTTGGCCTGCTACATTATTTAGCTCCACATGTTCAAGCAATAGCCACGTTGTTAGACGCCACAAAGGCATTTGATTCGCTGGAGTGGCGATTCCTGTTTACACTGCTACCCCGCTTAGGGTTTAGCCCCCTATTCATCCGACAAATACAGTTGCTATATGCAGGCCCTGTGGCACGAGTCAAGTTTAATGGACGAATGTCAGAGCCTTTTGCCATAACAAGGGGAACAATACAGGGATGCCCCCTGTCGCCCTTGTTGTTTGCCATCGCCACTGAGCCATTGGCAGCCCGGCTGCTCCCGCACCATACGCAGCGGTGCATAGGATTTACGTCTCGGGGACTGTTGATTTCTATGTATGCAGACGATATGATAATATATCTAACTAACCCGAAAGAAAACTTCGTAGCTGTAATGAGAGAGATCGTCCGCTATGGTGGGCTCACAGGGATCCAGGTAAACTGGTCAAAATCGGTGATCTTTCCACTCACAGATGACATCACCCCAGTGGACGTAGAATTTCCTATTCAATGGGCAAATGGTGAAGTTAAGTATTTGGGAATATGGGTGAGCAGATCACTCCAGGAAATATGGCTTGCGAACTATGGGGAAGTAATGGACTGGATAGAGAGTAAGATAAAGCGATGGAGACAACTTCCACTATCACTGATGGGTCGTATATCCATCATCAAGATGGTAATCCTGCCCAAACTTCCTGGATACCCGTTGGAGCAGGGAGGCCGCTGTTCCCCGTACAGGTACGTTAAAACACAGCGACCACACTTTGAGTAAAAACTACGAGAAATACCAGCGACAGGACAGTAAATTTCTTTTAAAAAACAGGCTGTTTGTCTTTTTGTCGAGCGTAAGTGAATCAATGGCACTAGTAATAGTATCCCGTCTAAAACGACATATGCGAGTAGTCTTGGCTAATGCCGAATATATACTTTTTACATATATCATTTACGTCGTGGTAATCATCGACTGGGCAGTTTCGTAATTCATGAAGAGGAAACCAAATAACTTAAAATAACTTTTGCGGGTGGACCTAAGAAGCTATACACTAAAAGATAGCCGCCACATATATTAAACAGTGGTATCTCCCATTCAGAAAGTTAAATTTGATTCTCAAATCGTGAGACAGGACTGGTTATGTATAGTTTTATAGTTCTATTTCATGGAATATTAGTATCTCCGTCTTAGAAAGTTAAATTTGAATTCCGAGTTTGGAGACTGTACTGTAATTACAACCGGGAACATAGACTGCTAGCAAGTAGATACTAGTCGTGTAAACTATCGACTTTAAGAATAAGATAACTACAGAATAGCGAAATGAAATACTACATTTTAAATACAGGTAGCACTGTTAAAGACCTTTTGTCAATTTTGTTATTTTCAGATTTCACGCTTGAATCATAATCCGTGCACATTCTGGTACGGACTATCAAAAGAATCTATTTAACTGCGCAAACAATAAAACGTATCATAAGATCATGGAATGTATATGCAGCCATCTTATATGAAAGGGTAAGTTAGCCACAGTATAAACTGTAGAGCAGGAAATAAAGACATTTTTTGGAATAATTGATACTGACTACAAAATATTCCTTTTTTTAGAAACCACTCAAGAGAGTCTTTTTAGCCCCCTCCACACTCAATAATACTAGACGGTGGCTCTAACGGGTATAAGAACAGGACATATATCATAAGAGGTATATTAAAACAATCCCTCTGAGATTTCCTAAATACGCAAGAAGTCATATAACCTGTGCTTAGGGTATGTACATTCTTTGAATATAAAGAAAAGATGTTAAATGTTTTATCTCTCTCCCAGTGAAAGGCCCTATCAGTGAGGCAGTAACGGTGGTGAAACACTTGAACCTCCAGAGATTATGTAATTGATTAAACATAATCCATCAAAATAAAAAGGTATGCTTAAGAATAGCAAATAAAGAAACTTGAATTAGCTTAAACATAGTGATAGGACATCCTGTTTCTGTCAATCATGAAAAAATGCCCTTAGGAAAGTAACGTATTTTCTCAATTGTATGTTCTTTTATAGTTGGTTAATCAAACAAAATGAATAGTGGACATAAGACTGTTAGACATGTGATTTAAGGATTCAGTTTTCTTTCAATGATTAATTATTACGGATTTTCTCAATTGTATGTTCTTTTATAGTTATTATATCAAACTAAATGAATAGTGGACATACAACTGTTAGAAACGTGATTTAATGATTCAGTTTTCTTTCAATGATTAATTATTACGTTTACTAATAGATATTGCCAAAGTTGTTTGATATATAAAAAAACGCCATTGATTAAGAAATAGAGGAGCAAAATCGATGTCATTGACCACTAGGTTACACAGTACATGCTAGGTTTCTTAATTTATGTTCTTTATGTCTAGATTTTATGAAAGAATTCCGTCCTGATGAAGGTGAAAATATAGAATTAACACCGAAACTCTGTCGACTGTTGTTTTTTAACTTGCTTTTTAAAGTTTTTATATTCATACAATTAAAGTGTAACCCGATAGGGAGGAATGTGAATAATGATATGTGTATAAATACGTAATGTGATTTTTTTTATTGAATAAATTCATCTTTTTTATATACCTGCAACTTGATAGAGTTCTTGAGAAACTGTATGCTGTACTGTGATACTGGATATTGTGGCAAGATACATGTGTTTTAGAAATAAATAGTGTCAGGGTAATTGACATTGTAACAAGAGAGAACACTATATTAGTTGTTGTGTTTAGAGAGGGATATGCCCCTTTAGATACCACGCTACAGGGTTTTTGAGTCTTTCTAGTCTACGTGTATACCCCGTCCCTGTGTAAATCATAGGGGTATCTTCCTCCTTTACGTTTGATACATTCACCCCAGTACAGAGATCTGGGTCTAAATCCATCGTTTTTTTGCTCACCATGTCATTCCAGTTTGGACCCAGCCATATGCAAACCAGTCTTGACCCTGCCCCAATGGGAACAGTCCAGCCTGAACTGCCAGGCCAGGCCCTCCCTGGATGGAAATCAAGCATCCTAGGACCGTTTCGGGCTTTCAGCCCTCATCAGCCAGGATAGCTTGACTCCAATGGCATGGAAAGCACAGGACCCACGTCTGGGCATACCCGACCCACTCGGGTGACCAATGCAAAATAACAATTGATGGACAGAATGCAGAACAATTTCATACATTCACCCCAGTACAGAGATCTGGGACTAAATCCATTGTTTTTTTGCTCACCATGCCATTCCAGTTTGGACCCAGCCATATGCAAATCAGTCTCGACCCTGCCCCAATGAGAACAGTCCAGCCTGAACTGCCAGGCCAGGTCCTCCATGGACTGGAATCAAGCATCCTAGGACCAGTTTCAAGCTTTCAGCCCTCATCAGCCAGCATAGCTTGACTCCAGTGGCATGGAGAGCACGGGACCCACGTCTGGGCATACCCGTCCCACTCGGGGTGACCAATGCAAAATAACAATTGATGGATAGAATGCAGAACAATGTCATACATTCACCCTAGTAAAGAGATCTGGGCCTAAATTCATCGTTTTATTGCTCACCATGCCATTCCAGTTTGGACCCAGCCATATGCAAATCAGTCTTGACCCTGCCCCAATCGGAACAGTCCAGCCCGTGCTGCCAGGCCAGGTCCTCCCTGGACTGGAATCAAGCATCCTAGGACCGGTTTCGGGCTTTCAGCTCTCATCAGCCAGGATTGATCTGGGAAGGTGGCCAGGACTAAACTGGGGTGGCATGGTGAGCAAAAGAATGATGGGTTTAACCCAGATCTCTTGACTGGGGGTGAATGTTTTGATTTGTTCAGCATTCCGTCCATCAATTGTGTGTCTTTTGCTTTCTCTCTCTAAGTGCGCCAGGTATGCCCAGACGTGGGTTCTGGACTCACTGTGCCACTGGAAGCAAGCTATCCTGGCGGAAGAGGGGTGAAACCCCTAAACCGGTCCGAGGATGCTTGTTTCCGGTCCAGGGAGGCCCTGGCTTGGCAGTTCGGGCTGGACTGTTCCCATGAGGCACAGGGTCAAGACTAATTTGCATATGGCCAGGTCTAAACTGGGGTGGCATGGTAAGCAAAAGAATTATGGATTTAACCCAGATCTCTTGAATGGGGGTGAATGTTTTGATTTGTTCTGCATTCCGTCCATCAATTGTGTGTCTTTTGCTTTCTCTTCCTAAGTGCACCAGGTATGCCCAGACGTGGGTCCTGGGCTCACTGTGCCACTGAAAGCAAGCTATCCTGGTTGAAGAGGGGTGAAACCCCGAAGCCGGTTCTAGGATGCTTTTTTCTGTCCAGGGAGGACCTGGCTTGGCAGTTCGGGCTGGACTGTTCCCATGAGGCACAGGGTCAAGACTGATTTGCATATGGCCAGGTCTAAACTGGGGTGGAATGGTGAGCAAAAGAATGATGGATTTAACCCAGATCTCTTGACTGGGGGTGAATGTTTTGATTTGTTCTGCATTCCGTCCATCAATTGTGTGTCTTTTGCTTTCTCTTCCGCAGTAACCATTAGAGCAGCTGATGGGAATTTACTTGCATCTGGGGATGGGGTACAGGACACTGTGCCCCTTACCATGGTGCCATATTCTGGACATTTGAAAGCCTTCATTTTTTAATGAAATCTTTTTATTAGATTTTGCAGTAATAGAGGTAATAGGTGCATCACTTCTGTATTGACATAAATATGTCAGGCATCATACAACAAAATCACATGCTGACTGATTACTCCGTACCCCGAATTTTGCAACTTCCAGTCCAAAATATTCCAACCAGGGGCACCAAAATATTTGGTGTTTATTTTGTGTATCACTCTAATCTGCTACGTTTCTTTTTGAGATAGGCACAACCATCCACTACCCAGTGCTTCTCTACTACCAGCGGGGCGCTGGGTTCTCCCATGCTCCAAAGGACCAGACATTTACAATCTGCAGCTGTCTTGCCCAGTAATATAGACATATATTAGCCATGCCAAGACCTCCTTCAAACAGTGACTTAACATTGTTGCCTCAAGTCATTCTTGGAGCTTTCACTGAACTCAAAAAGCATGTCACTGACTTTACTGGTGTAAAGAAGTGTTTGAAAACTACAACTGCGTAGTTTGGAAGGACATACAGAAGCTTGGCAAGTATAATTATTTTGGATAGGGCCACTCCTAAACAGCCAATATGAGCACAGCATCCCAAATCGTCAAACCTCTACATATAAAGGTTAACATTGTGGGCAAATTGCGTCCCCAGGAAGCCTTGTGGTCACTAGAAATGCATATCCCCCAGTATTTATTTTAAAGGACTTTATTTTAATCTGCAGCCGGCGTGTTTCCTGCCACATCATCTCTCCTCCCCTTATTGGTACTAATATTGATTTGTCCCAGTTAACACTCAGGTTGGAAGCTTCTCTATAAAAGTCGATAATTGTCATTAACTTCTCTCAATAGCACTGGAAAAGTAACCTGTCACCTGTGTATAAGGATACCCGGTCTTCGAGTTCAGTTTCCCACAGAAAGCCCTGGACGAAGCCAACGGCTAGGGCGCTCGACTTCGGACCTGGAGAACTGAGTTAAGTCTCGGTAATGACACTGAACATCCTGTGATTCTGGGCAAATCACTTAATCTCCCCGTGCCTAACAAAGAATGAATGTGTTTCCTAATGTAAATTAACTGGTGCTATGTAAAGCGCTCTGATACCTGATTGGATTCGGGTCAAGTTTGCGCGATATAAAACTCACCAAATAAAAAATGCACCTAATCCATCCTGCATGCAGTTTCACTGCCACATCAAAGAGCAATGGTGATACCGGGCATCCGGCTCAATGGAAAGGGGTCAGGCAGATGTCCATTAACTTGCACCTGGATCCAGGGTTTGAAATATAGTAGGCGGACCACTGCAAGGGGGTTGATGCATGCTGGCCCTTGGTCATAGAAGGCCTTGTAGGCGTGTATCAGTATCTTGAATTGGCATCTTTCCTGGACTGGGAGTCACTGGAGGTTTCTGAGGTGGAGGGTGATGTGAGTTCATTTGGTGGGGTTGAGGATGAGTCCGGCAGCCGAGTTCTATCTCTTCTGAAGTCTCTTCAGGAGTTGAGTATGATTCCTGCGTAGAGCGTGTTGCTGTAGTCAAGTCGGCTGGTGACGAGGGCTTGGGTGACGGTTTTCCTGGTGTCGAAGGGGAGTCAAATGAAGATTTTTTGGAGTATGTGAAGGGTGTGGAAGCAAGCAGAAGTGACTGCATCGATCTGGCGTTTCATTGTGAGTTTGCTGTCCAGGATGATGCCAAGGTTGCGGGTGTGTTCTGTCAGTGTGTGTCTGAGCTTGGAAGGCCACCAGGTGTAGTTCCAGGGAGAGTTGTTATTTCTAAAGATCATCACTTACATCTTGTCTGTTTTGAGTTTCAAGCAGTTGGTCTTCATTCTTTTGGCAACGATCACCATGCATTTGTGGAAGTTGGACCGGGTGGTGGAAGGGTCTTCTGAGAAAAAGATGATGAGCTGGGTGTCGTCTGCATAGGAAATAATGTTGAGGCTATGGGTTCTGACAATGTTGGGCAGGAGCGTCATGTAGGTGTTAAACTGGTTGGTGGTAAGGGATGAACCTAGTGAGATGCCCCAGATGATGCTTTTGGGTTCCGACATGAAGGGTGGTAGGCGGATTCTCTGGATTCGTCCTGTGAGGAGGGATGCGATCCATTTGAGGGTGTCTCCCTCGATCCCAATGTGGTGGAGTCTCTTGATAAATATGTAGTGGGATATGGCGCAAACGCTGCAGGGAGTTCAAGGAGTATCAGGGCCGCTGTGCCTCCCCAGTCAAGGAGATTTCTGATGTCAATGGTGGCAGCAATCAGGGCGGTCTCTGTGCTGTGTTTGGCACGGAAGCTGGTCTGGGAGGTGTCCAGCAGGTTGATGTTCTCCAGATGTTCAGTGAGTTGTCAGTTGATGGCCTTCTCCAGTACTCTGGCAGGGAAGTGGCAGAGCGAGATGGGGCAGTGATACTTGAGATCGCTGGAGTCGGCAGAGGGTTTCTTGAGGAAGTGTCTTACCGCTGCATGAATCCATTGATCAGGGAAGGTGGACGTGGTGATGGAAGTGTTGAGAATGGAGGTAAATTTGCCGCTGAATTTCTTGCTTTCGAGGTTGAAGAAGTGGTGGGGGCAGGGGTCCTTGGGTGCACCAGAGTGGATGGAGTTCATGATGGCTGAGGTGCTCGGTGTGGTGAGCTGTTCCCATGTGGTGAGTGGAAGGTTGTTGGTGGTGTCGGTAGGCGTGAGGAGGCAGTGGAGATCTGTGAGTTGTGGTTCGAAGTTACTATAGATGATGGATATCTTGTTGTGGAAGTAGTCTGCCAGGGTGTCGTTGAGATCCTGGAAAGGGGGGAATCGTGTTCTCAGGGGCTGATAGGCAGGAGAACTCTCTGATGATGTTGAAGAGTTCCTTGCTGTGGTTGGAGCTGGCTTTGATGTGGTCTGCCAGGGCACGTTTTTTCGTGTCCTTTAGGCATTGATGGTATATGTTGAGGGCTGATTTGAAGGTGGTTCGGTCTGTGAGATTTTTACTGGTGCGCTATTGTCTCTCTCTAGCTGTTTGCAGTTGCATTTCAAGGCCCTGAGTTCTGGTGTGAACCAGTTGGCTTGTTGGTGGATCTACTGGTCGTGGAGGGCTTGATGGGGCAAATCTGTTGGTGCTTTTGGTGATCCAGCGGGAGAGGTTCTCAACGGCCTAATTGAGGTTGGTCGCAGGGCCGGAATGGGTGGTGTTGAGGGAGTCCGTCCAGTGGGTCTCTGTCACCTTATTCCAGCTGCGGTGGGAGGAGCTTGGTGTCTTGGTGGTGGTGGAAGGTGCTCCTGCGATGGTAAAGTTAACGATAGCGTGGTCGGTTCAGGTGAGTTCTGTGACATGGCTGTACTTGACTATGTTGCTGGCAGTGAAGATTGTGTCCAGCGAGTGTCCTGTGGTGTGTGTGGGGAATGTGACCAGTTGGGTGAGGCCGATATTGCTCATGCTTTCCAGGAGGTTGGTGGTGTTAGAGGGTTCGGGGTTGTCGAGGTGGAAGTTGAGGTCACCAAGGAAAATGTAGTGTTTGGAGTCAATGGAGAGTAGGGCAATGAATTCGGGGACGGTGCTGCAGAAGCTGGGGTGTGGTTCATTGGGTTTGTATGCGAGGGTACCTCTGATGGTTGTTCTGTCATCTGTTTGGAATTGGAAGTTGAGGTGCTCCATGATTAGTGTGGTGTCGTCTTGGGTGGCGGTGCAGCAAAGGGTTTCTCTGTGGACTATGATGATGCCGCCTCCATGTTTGTTGGTGCATCCCGGTCCCGGTGCATCATCTTGTATCTGTTGGCTGTTGCGGTGGCAATGTCGTAGGTGGCAGAGGGGTTGAGCTAGGCCTCAGTAATGAAGACAACGTCGGGGTGGGGATGGTGTTCGAGATTTCGGTGGTGTGTTTGCAGAGGGATCAGGCGCTTAGCAGGAGGTTGTGGAGTGGTTCCGAAGTGGTCACAGTCGGTGAGGTGGGTGAAGAATTTAGTGCGGGTGGGCGGTGCTGAACTGCGGGCGAAGAAGCAGTGGCGGCAGGTGAAAGGTCCTAACAGTGATCGAGGTGATGAGAGGCAGCAGTAGTTGCGGTGTTCTGGGTCCAAGGATCGCAGTTCTGCAGAGGAATATATGTGGCAGTCTGGAGTGCCTGGGGTGGTTTTGTCAAGGATGGTTGCTGACGGCCTTGCCTTTGGCGCACCGATGGTGCACCCTCTGCGTGACCGATCTGCAGCCTCCACTAAGTAGGTCCTGGGAGGGGCGCTGAAAGTGGTGGGGAAGCGAGCGGCGAGGCGTCGCTGTTCACAAATAGCAATAGCAATAAAAACAGGTGCAGAGACAAACTGAACCAATAGTACAGGTCTCAGTGCTAACAGGCATGAAATAACTTAACCAAAAGGCCCAAAATAAACATAACAACAGCAACAGATAACAGCAAAAGGAAACAGAGGGCCAAACAGAGAAGGGCAGCGGGTGCGACAGAAGCCCAGAGCTAAGGCAGTGAGGTGGAGCTGAAACAGGGACCTGCTCAATGGGGTCACAGTGCAGCCTCCGTTATGTAGGCTGGGGGGGGGGGTCACTGGTAGGCGGGAGGTGGGAGCGGCAGGAAAGCGAGCAAAGTTCTTCTCTGCTTTTCTTTATACTCTCCTTGTACTGGTATGTTCACAAACAAACGTCACAGCCTAATGATCCCATCTGCACTTGTCCTCACAGTCAGGTGGCCTTTTACAATTTAACAATTGTGACTTTCACCAAAGTCATTGCGTGGAGCGCCTCAGATGCACTTGATCTAACTTTGTACATCTAGCACGCCATAGCCTCTGCGGTGAGAACAGAGGCATCCATTGAGGAGCTATGATCCATAAATTGTAGCCATACTCAATCAATCAATCAAACAATTTATATAGCGCGCTACTCACCCGCTAGGGTCTCAAGGCGCTGACTCAGACATCACATTCGCGAAGGGCTCAACAAACATTTGTCCAGGGACAGAGGAGGATATTTCCCTTGTACGATATGCTTCCCATGCATTACACAGGATGGGCACACAGGTTTTAGGGGGTCTATATATGTGCAAAGTTTTTAGAGGTTGCATGATACATATTTATTTATCAAATAGTAGCTTACATCCTATCGATTGTTCCCGGAGTTAGAGGCAGGTGGGCACTGCTGGCTACTTGATCATGGGTTTTTATGCTCTCATGTGCATTGTATGTTTGTTTCCCTCCTTTCTAGGTCTCGCCTGACCCAGCGCATGCGCTGGTCTAGCGAGACTTATTGAGAGGGCTCCAAAAAGTGCTACCAGGACAGCCTAGAGCTACAGTGCATGTGCGCGGGTGCACGCGCCGCGCTTTACCGCGATTACTTTCACTTTCGCGGCCGCAGGGCCGCTGTGCATAGCCAATAGGTCTCGCTTTTGGGACCTTATAAGTATTTAGTTATGCAACTGTTGCATGACTAAACACTTATAAAGTCCCAAAGGCGAGACCTATTGGCTATGCCAATGCTTGTTTCCTTTTTGTGGTCTATTTTTCAAAGCACACGACGCAGGCCCCAAGTGCGAGCACCGTACCCTCAGCGCATATAAATCAGCTACACTGCAAGCAGGTGGCCCCTCACCCAATACCTCTGTGCTGTCCTGTGTCTTCTGGAGAGTGCCACTAGGCATATACTATACAGTGTTGCACATGTTACATCCTGAGGACCAGGCGCGGCCCAAAGGTATGAATAAATGCTGGAGTGACCACTCGAGGCACTCCCAAAGAGATCCATCATACAGTGTCCGTGTGCCTATTTGCCGGCAATGTAGCATGGCAACCGTAAGGCCTATTTGACTGTGAGGAGGCCCCAAGGACACCACATTGGTGACGAGGAGTGGTTCTTTACTCACATCTGCGCTGCTGTGGTGACCCCACCGGGTGTCGCAACGCGGGCTGCTGCGTGAGGTGGTGAGGCAGCCCTAGGACAAGTGGGTAGTGTGAGGGTGTAGACGCTAGTGATCCCTGCTGCCTGTGGTTTACCACCATGATGGTGTGGGTCAGCTGGAGCGCATGGACTGTGATTCAAGGTCCAACCCACCCACTGTGTGTGAGGCGCCACCTGCAGGCACATGTGGTGTACCTCACTGCACGACGAGGATTGCCGTCACCTGCCTCAGGCCACATGAGGAAGCGACGGTGTTAGGCACGGTGGAAGGAAGTCCACAGTGCGATAGAGAAGGAAACTGGACCAAAGTAGGAGAAATGAAAGACTTGGAAAAAGAAAAGAAAAAAGGGGAGAAGAACTCTTTCCTGCCCCTGCAGAGAGAGAAGTAATGGTGCTGCTCATGGCTGAGGAATATTAGCACTCCCTAGGGCATCAGTGGCAGAAAGGGATGATTGAAGGGGAGTGAGCAACCCTTATGCGTACATGTAGGCCCAGCAGGCCTAGACACAGTGCAGGATACCAAGCCAGAACCACCTGGATAAATCGCAAGCTTAAAGCACCCAACCTCACCTTCACAAGATATCGCACTAACAACAGCAACAACAGCAGTAGGTGCTACCTCAACAGCTCCCTGCTTTACACACCCATTCACCTGTGACAGCCTTGTAACCATTCGGGGAGCTTGCAGACCCATTGGCGGCCACAATGGCGCTTATTGGTCAGGAGACTGAAGCACTACTTTCGAGCCACAATAGAAACAGATGGGGTAGTAAATCAATTGCTGTCAATTCACTCTGGAAAGGTAGAACTGTTTGAACTGTTAAAAAATCTGCCGAATATGGGTAATGAGGCTGATTTTGATGCCGCAGATGGCTTTGGAGAGACACTTTGACCCCCAGCTAAAACCAGATTATGAACAGTTTAAGCTGCAACAGGCCATACAACCTGAAGACAAAAGCGTCAACATCTTCTATGCACACCTCAGGAGGCTGGTAAGCACGTGTGCGAACATTGACTAGCCCACCCTGTTAGAGAGGAGGAAGATGACAACAAGGTTTTTAATGTCTCCTTCACAGTGAAGGAAATCAAAAACGCCCGCTGCCCATGTGTGCCTTGGAGATAGGGAACACGTTCATAAAGGCCCTGATACACACAGGCGCATCAGTCAGTGTAATGGACTCTGCCCAGCTTGAGAAGATAGTGCCGCACCCAGAAATAGTCCCCTCTAGGGCAATAACCTACGCGTATGTGGGCACGGAGCCACTGCCACGGGTAGGCGCGGTGGAAGTGGTGGTGGTGAGTGACGACATATCTACAGAGGCTTGTTTCCATGTGACTGAGGGAAGCCCCGGTACCCTCCTCGGTTGCCACACAGCAGAAGCCCTGGGATTGGTGTTCTTCGCCCGACAACTTCATGAGTCGCAGGCCACTGATATCTTGAATGACTTTTCCCATCTATTCGAAGGGCTTGGGTGTCTCAAAAACAACAAGGTGAAATTACACATCATGAAGCATGAGACCCACAGCCAGTCACTGGGCCCACATCATAGGTTTCACCCATAATAGCCCCCAAACCCAAGCAATGCAGCTCCCCAACAAGGCCATTCAGGGAGAACGACACATAACTCTAACCATGGATGATAGTGTGGCAGACCTCAACGGCACCCAGTGGTTCTCATGCTTGACCTGAATGCTGTTTACCACCAGTAGGGGTTTGTACAGGCCAGTTGCTATATAACGACTTTCTTGATGCACATGGTCCTCAGGAGGTATCTGAGGCTGAATTTTGGAATATCGTCAGCAGTGGAGGCATTTCAGAACACCATCCAGGAGACCCTCTTTGGCCTGATAGGTGTCATAAACATCAGTGACGATATCTTTATATTCTCTGAGACCCTGGCTCAGGCGACGTTGGAGTGGCTGGCCAAGTGTGGCCTCCCGCTACAGAAAAAGAAGTGCTCTTTCTATGAGAATTCCTTTGACTTCTTCGGCTATGTCTTTCCAAGAGATGGGTTGAGGGTGGACCCCAAGAAAGTGGAGGTGAAACGGAAGGCAGATATTCGATGAAACGCCAAAGAAGTGAGGAGCTTCCTGGGGATGGTGACCTACTGTGGCCATTTCATTCAGAATGTGGCCACGCTGTCTGAGCCGTTGAGGTCGCTAACAAAAGTGAACACTATCTGGGGCCTGGACAGACTACACTGACAAAGCATTTTGCCAGGTGAAAAACGCAATTCTGGCTGACGCCATAATAGCGTACTTCATCCCAAGGTGCAAGACAGAACTTGTGGTGGCTGCCAGCAGTGTTGGGCTGGGGACTGTCCTTCTGCAGGAAATAGGTGCATGATCCTGGGTTCCCATCGCATATGGCAGCAGAGCTCGGTCTGGAACGAAAGATGGATATGCTCAGATTGAGAGGGAGGCATGGACGATCAGATGGGCGTGTCACCACTTCCACCTATACTTGTGCGGCCACCAGTTCCAAGTCATCACGGACCACAAGCCACTAGTCCCGCTCTTTGCAGGACCTCCTGTCACGCGTCCCCACGCATGGATCGATGGGCTGTACAGCTGCAACCCTGCTCATTTAACATTGTGTATCGCCCAGGTGTGAACAACTTTGCTGATTATCTTTTCTCGCCACCCTCGGAAAAAGCCGGCCCATGGTCATGGGGAGGAAGATGAAAGGGCCGAAGGTTTTGTGCAAATGGTCATACATGATGAATGTACTCGAGCACTGTCACTTGAGGAAATAACAGAAGCAACCAGGCTGGACTAAGTCTATCCAAGGTCAAGGAACCCCTCACTCAGAAACGTTGGTAGAACTTCCTAGAAGGTGCCGGATAGTTAGCTCCAAGTGAGCAGGCGACAACGATGACTCAGCTTTGGAGAGTCAGAGAAGAACTGAGTGCCAGCAGTGAGGGACTGCTAATGTGAGAGAAGTGCTATCATAACATCCCGCTGCCTTTGCTTGAGGGCAGTCGACCTAGCACACCAGGGTCACTGAGGGTTAGCGAAGACAAAGTTTGGTTTCTCGGAATGGACACGGTGGTAGACGAAAAGGCACAGAGCTCAGTGGGGAACCACGTCCTGCTCCCCTACTAACTTAGGAGCCTTGCCTGAAACCATGGAACTGTTTCAGCATGGATTTAGGGAGTTTCCCTGACAGGTGGCTCATAGCAATGCTTGTAGACAGTCACATTATGTACCCAGTGGTGTACCTGGTGCAGTCCGTGGCATTTTCGAAAATCAAGCCAATCCTTGGGAAAATCTTCACCACGTTTGGACTCCATGATGTGATCAAAATAGAGAACGGGCCTCCGTTCCAGCGGCAAGACTTCCAGCATTATCTGAAGTCACTTATCATCCAGCATCGCAGTGACCCTTCAGTCGCCCCAAGCAAATGGCAAGGTGGAGCGATTTATGAAAACTTTAAATAGAGCGCGCTGCATATGTGTAGAGCAGGTCAAGGACGGATAATGCTGTTTCCATCACTTTCTGCATGCCTATCGCCAGACTACACACAGCACCATGAACTGTGTGCCAATGAGCATGCTGATCCCGTGATCCACATAGGTGAAGAGAGAATGGGATGAGGAGGTGGTCAGACCAGTCTACATGAATAGGGATAGCGATAGTAAGCATGCCTGCTTTGGAAATAACAAGGTCCAGGATTGAGCCCTTAAGAGTGTGTAGTTTCTGTGCAGTGTTGGATAAGATCTTTTGCGGAGAGGAAGGAGGCCAGCATATTCGCAGAAGAGTCTTTCAGCGAGCCCCAGTGGAGATTGAAGTCACCCACAAAGATCTGAATGTCACTTTCGGAGTATTGGTCGCTGATGAAGTCAGTGAGTTCCTCCATAAACGAGGGGCCGCTACCAGGCGGACGGTAAATGACATGGAATCTGAGGAGTGAGCGGTGGTGCAATTGAAGCGCAAGAGATAGGCATTCAAAGGTGCGGAAGGAGCTGTTAGGAAAAGCCTTAAGTTGAAGGGAGTTTCTAAAGATGACTGCAACACCTCCCCCAACTTTGTCTATTCTGTCATTTCTAAATATAGAATAGCCTGTTGGTAAAAGGAGATCAAACATAGAATGAGAGGTATCATTGAACCAGGTCTCTGTGAGGAAGAGCATGTCTATATTGTGAAGGATGATGGTATCAGAGATTTCAAGTTTGTGTTTTATTGCAGATCTGCAGTTGTGGAGCAGACAGTGAAACTCAGTCAAGACTGTTTTGGTGACGGGGGTACTTGGGCTATGAGGGGTGATAGGGATATTATACTTATACGAGGGTGCTCGTGAGGATTTAGGAGGATAACTGGTTCTGACAGAGGAGATGGTCGGAATAGTCTAGATAGTAGGGTTACTTGGAGAGGAAAGTGGAAGAAGGGTGGTGTTCGAGGACTTATGTGAGTTCACGATGTTTGCAGATGACAGGTTATGATTGACTATTTTGGGGTGTGGGTGCGAGGTGCACCTTGTCGGAAGGTGAGTGTTTTCCAAAGGAATTGAGGTGTATGGAAAGGTGGAAATCTTGGAGCTTAAGAGTGAAATGGTAGCTTCAAGCTGGGAGATGGAGGTGATGGAAATCTTGGAGCTTAAGAGTGAAATGGTAGCTACAAGCTGGGAAATGGAGGTGTTGAGAGAACCTAGCTTATTTTCCAGAGAGAGTAAGGCAGAGCACGGCATGTTGGGTGGCTCGATGGAAACAGGAGGGGGTTTAATTGGCGGTGGAGGGCAGGGAAAGGTGGGGGTTCGGGAGGTGAGTTGGGGGACAGGGTTCAGGGGTGGGGAAAGGTGGTGGTTGAGAGTGGGTGTTGGTGCATCAGAGGTGAAAGTAGAGTTATCTTTGCTGACGTTGCAAGAAGGATAGGAATTGAGGACATAATTAGGGGGAGATAGGTCAAGAACGAGGCGGTGGGGCGGAAAGAGAGGGGGGGGGAATGTGTGGAGTCCCAGGAAGGGAGGAGGTTTGGGAGGAAGAGAGGGGAGGGAGTTGGAGAGGTCCTGTAACCTAGGTGAGGTGGATGTGAGGGAACGGGCACCTGGCAGAGTGAGGGGGGTTGGGAGATAGAGAAGTTGAAGAAAGACAGTGGTTCTGCTAGGACCGAGGGAGGGAAAGGGTTCCCAAGGGGGAAGCACAGCATTACTGGAGGAGTGGGGGGGAAGAAGAGAGATGCACTGGAACTCGAGTGGTGGCCATGTTGGGAAAATGAGGAGGAGGAGGAGGGTGGTGGGGATAAGAGAAGGGTGTTATTAGGGTAGCGGTTGTGAGGGGAAGTGTAAGGAGAAGAAGGGGGCACATATTCCAGAAGTCGGGTGAAGATACCCGAACTGATGAATTATTGCATCACAGACAATGGGAGGGAGGGTGGGGGCACGGACAACGGGAGTGCCTGCGGGGGGGGGGAGAAGGGGGCACAAAGAAGGGCGCACACTCCACGTATTGTGTAACACTCGCAGTGAAGAGGCCAGTAGCCATGGGAGGTGACAAATGACAACATCGTCGTCATAAGGAGGGACTAACAAGCCTCATAATTTATAAGAAGATAGCATTTACAGAAAGACAAAGACACAAGCCAATGTAAAAGATGGGCGGGGAGTGGGCGGAGCTTTCACAGAGCTTCCACTCCATACTAGATAACTGCATGCCTCGCAAAGTGAGCAACGCATGCGCGCTGCCGCTGAAGGCTCGACCTAAAAAATAATTCAGGGGATGGGAAAATTGGGCTCACTAGGTGAAAATCACGCGGGGTGGGTGCGCTGCATCACTTTCAAATAACAACAACCATCGCCGATGCACACGAAGCAGAATTCTTTAAATGTTTGACTCTCAACTGCACCCCCTTAGCCTGCTCCACTTCCGCAACCCTGCTCAATTTGGTGAGCACATGCACTTGGTTTTTCTCATTTAAATCATTGATTTTGAAGTAATATATGCTAAAAGGAGTTTGTTGGAAAGCAGGTCAGTGGTATTGGTGACAAAGGTACATGTCAGAATGACCCTCGACAAGTTTCTCTTAAACTTGCGAGATTCCAGTTTGGGGGTAGACGCTCCCAATGAAGTGTCTAGTTGTGTTTTTATCCTATGCTTATATTGTTTATAAACAATACACTGGGAAATAGTTGTGTGAAATAGGATGAAATGATAGATAGATAATTTAGAAGGAGAATGGAAGTCAAAAGAAGCAAAGAAGAGGCGAGGGACAGTGTTAGTCCATAAAAGGAAGCGATTCAGACGCATTCTGACAGAATGTGAGTGTGGAGAATAGAGCGGGGAGAAGGGAGAGGAGTGAGAGGGTCAGAGTCCATAAAAGGGAAAAGGGAGTGAGTATTTGAGCCAGGATGCAGAAGGCAAGTGGCAGAGTGTGAGATGGATGGGACATTTCCAGGAACAAAAAAGCTTAGGTAGTTGGGAGTGAAAGCCCTTAAGGTGCTTGTCCAAAGCTTGGACCATAATATTGCCTTTCTCCTACAAAGAGATGGAGATTTCAGCTTCGAATGAAGGAGTACAGGAAATAAGTTTCTGCTGATATGGAATTTGGGAGATCCACATGGGAGACCAGAGGTCACATAGGCATTCTTTCGGAGGGAGGGCTGCAGCAACAAATATATGAGGTCTATTTTCCTTACTCGAACCTCAGCCCCGGCTTCGCACTTCGCACCCCTCGCCACAAACTTCAACTTGCCATTCTTTCTCCTAGGGTCTGACCAGACACTGTTGGAACCTTGGCACTGACATTTTGACAAGAAAAAGATAACTACTAGCTGCTGGTGTCATTTATATTTATATACAATGCTTTTATTCTTAGGAGGGATATTGCATAAGAGTGCCTTTTATGAGTAACAATTTTATCCTAATATATGTGAAGTACAGTACTACTAATGTATTTAAGGTTGTACTGTTGGTGTTATTATTGCAATGGTTTAAGTAACTGTGCAAAATAAATAAATATTGTCTGCTAGAATAGCAGTAGTGGTCAACAATAACTGCTTCGCTGAAATTTCGAATCACCATTTGCGTAGATTTTGGCAACATTCCATAGAATGTTCCGAGTGCAGCCTGTGGTCACCTAGTTGGTCCCACTCGCTCTAAGGCTAACCGGGCCACAATTCCAGGTCCCTCCTTCCTTCTTTACCCTTGTTCTCCAACCCGCTGCAACTAGCTCAACTAATTCCAGCACCAACACCAGCAAACTATCATTCAGACCATCATTCAGCCATCAGATTAGCGCCCAACTAACACAAATCGAAAAGATCCCTCTTATGAGAACTTAAAGCCATTAAAACAAGGAACAAACTAATATTTGAGATGGATTAAGGTACCATTACCACCACCTCTGATAAAAGGTACCATGCGCTCAGGAAAAGAAAGAGCCTCTGGTCCTTCCTTAAGAAGAGCATGGAAACTTCAGGATTCAAAAGCATAAAAAAAAGAAAAAGTAAATACCCTTAGAGGGAACCAATTGCTAATCTCACCAATTGCACGCATGTTTGAAAAGTCTAAGAAAACCCCACATTAATTTGATTTTATGAAAGATCCGCTTGGAGCTATGCTATCAATACAAACGGAGACAGAAGTAACCAACCTTCAATCTCCGATTAAACCAGTCTATAGGATGCAAGTTGTCTGTCAGGATTTAGGACCACAAAGTTTGATCAAACATAATCACCTTGGGAAAAAGGAAAATGAAGGCATGTCGGAGGGGCATATCACAGACCTAGAAATGCTAAGCATAGCACCAACAATGCAAGGGGAACAAGAAGATACTGACACACCAGAAATAGCTCAGAAAATGCTGATAACGGGGGCTCCACTCCCCCTGGAGGTTAAAGTAGAAATTAAAAAGACAAAAATTGAGATGGATATAGAGTCTATGGCTCCATTGCCTGAGGTCATCCAGGTAATTCAAGAACTATTATCAGCAGGTTCTCAGGAAACACTGTCCGGAGTGTATGGTAGCAGTAAGGCCTCCTTGGGAACAAATTCAGAAATAAGACCGGATATGGAGAACAGCATACACTTCAATGACTGCTTAGGTGAACTAGAAGACCAACAAAAAAAAAAGAACTCGGAAAAACGGAGGATAACATACAGCTCTGCAGTACTCTGAGCATCAATTATATCTGTAGTGATAAAAAATGCCCTAGCAAGACAAACAAGAAAGAGGAAGAGCAATTAAATCCCTTAATGGGCTCTGTTAATACATCACAATGTTATTCTGCATACCAGCAAACTCAGAAGTTTCCATCCTCAGGCAAACAGGACTTGGGGTCAATATGGACATAGTCTATTGTACCTCATCTTTGACACTAGAAGCTCTGACACTTCAATCATATAAAATGGAGATTCAAATTGACTTACGTAATGTCATGGCAAATTCAGTGGTTGGAATAGACCAGAAATTGGTGAAACTAAATAGTCTGATAATAAGAGCTCAAACGCAAGCCACTGCCTCTTATCTAGAATGCACATGTGCCCCAATAATCAATAAATTGGTAACAATACTGGATGTAATGAACACAATATTTGAAGATGTAAAACTGAGTCTTCAAATCGGAAAACATAATGAACAAGGGGAAAATAGAAAAATAAAGGATATTGGATCAATTAAAAATACAAAACTACAAAGTGATTTTGTCCAATTGATCCACCGAGTGAAATGGCAAGTATGGATAACCCAATAACGGCAACATGTCAGGACCAAAAACAGGAAGGAAGATGCCAATTGGTGCCCAAAAATCTATTGGCCTGTCTACAGAAGAATCCACTGAAGACCAGGAGGTTACGGAAGTTATTTCTCCACTCTTTAGTTTGACAAAAAACATAAGAAAAAACTACGAAAAGCAAGAAACAAGGCAAAACGTAACTCAGTAATTACTATACAATGTCAAGAAGTAGAACCAAATGTGACAGGTGTTGACAGCATAAAACAAGACAATGAAACAATGGGAAATCAGGATAAAGAAACACATGCAGAACAACTCACTATAACTAATGAAAAAAGTAAGAAGTATTTTGCTTTATTCAACAAAGGCAACAGTGAAAAAGGAACAAAGTAATAAGTCACGTTACCAAAAGAGTACACCTAGTAAAACAAAAACAAGTGGAGAAGATCCTTATGAACCAGATATAGGCGAGACAAATACAAATTTGACGGTAAAAGAAGCTGTGTTTCTAGAAAACCATGGATGTTTAGAGAAGACGTCAGCTGATAAAACAGACACACTGTGGAAAAAGACTGAAAAACAAAAGAGTTTATTGATTCCTGTAAAAGCAAAAGTACAGTGGAATGATGATGTGAAAAGACATCCTATACCACCAATACAAAGAACATTCCAGGTATATCAGAACTCAAATCAAAGCTTAAAACAATTTACGCAACCCCCTCAAAATCAAGCAAATATGACCCAAAATGAATTGATGGAGCAAACAAATGTGCTTTGCAATTTATCAAACAAAGATCATTTAACCACTGTAAAGGATGAAGTGAGAAATCATTTGTCAACGGTAAAACTCAACTGATTTTCAAATCCGAAGACTGTTCCAGAGGCAGACATGATATATTACTTCGAGGAAATATCCTTCATCTTTTTAAAGCTATCCCGTCATTTGAAAAAGTGACAAGTGAAAACCTTGAAACTATTGAATTCCTTCCAAATACAGAAAGTAGCCAAGAAATGACGTTGATAACTCTGAACTCTGCCTTTGTAACTGAATTAGTCATTAATGAACAAGAAACCTTTTTAAATGATCAAATATTAATTAGTAGGCCTCACCCAACGGTATATCCAAATCCATTTATTACAAATGAGAGCCCGAAACTCCAACAGAAAAAAACAGTTATCGGATTTTTTCAATATTGAAAAATCCCATTGGAAAACTGGATAAATCAGTAGCGTCGACAAAGAATCAAATTAAAATAGAAAAGCCTATCCGATTAAATGAAAAATGGATTACTATGGCCCTTCATAGGATAAACCCACATTGACAGAATAAACCAAGAAGACCAAAAGAGGAAAAATATAAATATAGTGAATCCCTAAAACTTTGCTCATGGAATATAAATGGGGTACGTAAAAAAATAAAAAATGCTCACCTAAACTCGATGTCAAACAACTAAGACTTGGTCTATAAACCCCGTAATGCTTGAAGGTTACAAAGGATATTTTGAGCCGGCAATCAAACAAAACAAATATGGACGCCCCAGTGGGTGCCTGGCAACATTTATCGCCATAGATTTGAAAGTTGAGCATGAATAAGTGCTTACGAACAACTATAATTTCTTAACAGTAAAACTACAGTACACGGAAAACAAAAAATCTAAATCTTTATTAATAATATACTTATATATACACCCTACAGTAAGCTCAAGGAGTAATATGAGCACTATTCTTATTAGTTTCTTATTACAGCAAATGATTGAGGACCCATTCACTGAATACATCATATCCGGGGACTTTAACCTAAATCTGCTAGTGCCCTATCTAAGAGACGACATAACCCAGCAACAGGATTATATATGGACCATCCCTCAGCAAACAATACATGCAGTAACTAATACCATCTAAAGCAAATTAGGCATAAGCTTCGTTAAAGATGTAGAAGCAATGAGATTAAGAATTTTAAATGGAAGGCTTCCACAAGACTCACCTCCTGCATGGACCTTTCATTCACATAGTCACAAATCAAGAATCGATTATACAATAGCATCCTTGAATATCTTCAACAAAATAACTTCCTTCCATATGGAGAAAGTGTCTGACAGCAATCATAGTCAGCAAATACTTTCTATAAATTTATATTGTATAAAACATATGCAATTGCACCTGGGCAGACAGGAACAATTAATTATAGGAGACTAATCTGGAAAGAAAACTCCAAAGAAGCCACCAATAAACTGGTTCAAAAATTGGTTAAAGAATGCTTTGAAGAGAAATCTGTAACGGAATGATGGGTGCATTTCATACAAAAACTAGTTAAAACGTATGTGTTAAAACCCCATTATCAGAAATACCAAAAGACTCAAATTGGAACAAGGAATAAAATCAATTAATCTCACACAATGCGGATCCTAAGAAGAACATATAACAGCCTTCGGAGACAGATAAAAAAATGCCCAAATGATATGGATTTACGTTCTAACTTAAAAAGTATTAATCATAATCTGCAGAAGTTAATCTGGGACAAAAGAAACCCAAGCAAAGCATGATCTCTGGGCTAAAGTGCTGTACGCAAGTAAACAAACAAACTCAAGGGATTTCTGGAAAACGATAAATGGTTTGTCACGACCTATTAAAACAGCTGTATGATCCACATTAAATTAAAAAGACTGGATTAGATTATTGACAACACACCTAAACACCAACTGGGAAACTAACCAACTGGAAGGCAGTGTGAATGTATTTGATATGTTAAGAAAGGATCGGGATAATGAAATTGACATAACAAAAAATGAAGTATGTAAACTAATTCGGAAACAAAAAGATGGTGCTCTTGGTCCAAATGGCATTCCAATTGCACTTTATGAGGAAAACCCTGATATATGAGCAGAATATCTCACAAAAGTATTTAAGGAAATTGTCAAGACATCAATGATACCTGAAACATGGAGAGGCTCATTAATATCACCAATATATAAAAAAGGGTATTGGGCACATCCTGGAAATTATTGATTAATTACCTTACAAGACACAGATGCCAAATTATTTGCAGGAGTTCTACTATCAAAACCATCTGTATGGGGGGCGTGGCTTGCGACCACCGAAGATGGCGGCGCACTAACAGAGCTGCGCTAGTAGCCAGCTCGTAAACACCCGAAATCCGACATCATCCTGACCGCAAGCGGGTCCCAGAGGCATCGGAAGCCGTCGGGAGGCGGCGAGACCTACTGCGGTTTCAAAGCGGCCCCTGGGGTCTCCTAGGTGCTGGTCGGTCGCGGCCCGGCCGGCCGCGCGCCGCATCAAGATGGCGCCCGCCAGTTAGACCTCTGGCAGTAGCGGGCAGTGTAGAAGAGGTCCCCCGGGCATCCCGCGGGGCGTACAGCGGCAGCGGAGGACAGCGGGGGACGCGTGGTCCTGGCGGAGGGCTGTTCGGTGGCGCCCGGTCGACCTCAGAGTTGCGGGATAGCCCCCCTCCCCCTGGTGAATGGGCATCTTCTATGCAAGACGGCGGAAGAGGGAGCCGGCATACCAGATAGCAGTGGCTTCCCCCGTGGCAGCTGGGGAGCCTAACCCTGAGGGCTACATAGGGGCGAGATCCCTGGTGAGTCTGCACACAAGGGCTGTGAGCGCAGGACAGACGGCGAGCGGTGGCTGGAGTGGTGGACCTGGTGGCTTCCCCGAGTCCCCTGGCTCCGGGGCATGGACTGAGGGCAGTGGCCCGGGCGGGATCTAGTACGCCAGATCGGACCCCGCAGTGAGAGGGCCGCGGAGGCCCCTGGCTGGGCACCTTCCGGATCAGGAGTGCGAGGCAACAGGTGCGAGGTAGCTGGGGTGACGGCGAGGGCCCCCTGTGGTCTCGGGTGGGTCCGAGTGGGCCTGCGGTGGTGGAATTTTCCAGAGCGCGCAGCAACTGACGGATTTGGGCCCCATTCTCGGGCATCTGAGAAGGGCGTGTGGGACACCCACGACCGCGCACCGGAGCGGCCGGCCGTTCCAGCATGGGCCGCACGAGACCGCCAGGGCAAGGACAGTCTAACCATATTGATAAATACACGGTGGCCGTGGGCAGGGAGCATGGAACCCCCGGTGGCAGTCCTCAAAGGGAACCAGTAGACGGTGACCCAGACCCGTCGCTCAGGGACATCATGGGCGCGATCAGAGACCTGCGGGGCACCTTGGAACCCAAGCTGGACTCCGTGACGGAGGAGGTCAACCTCCTGCGGGCTGACTTTCGTAAGATGTCCGAAAAGGTCACGGCGGCGGAAACCGGGATAGGCAGTCTTCATTCCAAAACGAAGAGACTGGAAGACCAAGTGGCCGCCTTAACAAGAAATCAGTCCGCCATTCAGGCCCGGCTGGAGGACCAGGAAGGTCGAGCACGGCGGAACAACATCCGCATAGTGGGGGTTCCAGAAGGAATGGACGGGCAATCCACAGACTGGTTCGTTGAGGACTTAATCCTTAATCACCTGAAACCGAAACGACTCTCCAATTTTTTCTACGTCGAACGGGCCCATCGAGCACTTGGAGGCAAGCCTAAACCAGGGGCCCCGCCACGCACAATCATCGCCCGGATCCTGAAGTATAGGGACCGAGACGCCATTCTGCAGGCGTCGAGGGTGGCTGGGGATCTTCAGCTGGATAACGCCACCATCCGTTTCTTCCCTGACTTCACGCTCCACGTTCAGCGCCTCCGCCGGTCCTTTAAAGGTGTGAAGAGAGCTCTCCGGAAGCAAGGTGTAAAGTATATGATGTTCTTTCCTGCTCATCTCAAGATCCTAGATGGCAGCAAGTCCTATTTTTTTGAGTCGCCTGAAGAGGCCAGTGATTGGCTGGAGGGATGGCGGTCGGTGAGCAGGAGCAGGAGCCGGCGCGGACCTGGACTGACCTCGCCGAGACAGGAGGCGATGCCAAAGGACACCCACGGTATAGAGAACAGCGACAGTGCCCCTAGTGGGCCCAGATGATGGGGACTGGGCAGTATATCAAGGTCCTGGGGCCTGCGATGTGGTAGGTCAGCGTTGCTGCCGGCCTCGAGAGGCTGTACTTCCTTGCCCAACTGGGAAATGCCTGGCGCACTGGACAAGCTGGTTGGGACATGTACTTACCTCGGCCGGGTGGGGCGGGGGGGTCTGGGGGATTGACCGGGGGCTACTAGTTAATGGTTATTATGCAGGGTGTAACTTCCGTCAATTATGTATAGCCTTCTTTGCTGGCTGCAAGCCCATGTTTCCTTTTCAGTTTTGATATGGGGCAGAAGGGACGACAGGCGCTCTGCATGTTCATAGGGTGGGAGGTTGGGTACCCACCATGCAGGGAGGCAGGGAGGGGGGAGTTACTGAGGGGGGGAGTTATTGTTTCAGGGTTGAGTTATGCTCGAGACCATCACAGTTTCTTCATAGGCCGAATTGGCCCAGAGGGGCCACAGGGGGACATTAGCGCTCAAATCAGTGGTGGACCTGATGTCAATGGGTTGGGAAACAAAATAAAGCGGACGTTAGTGCTCCAATATGTGAAACGACACTCGCCGGATGTCGTCCTGCTTCAGGAGACGCACCTACGAGGCAATAGATGCAGGGCCCTCGACAGGTTTGGGTATAAAATAGTGGCCCACTCGGGGTTCACGTCGGGGTCCAGAGGTGTGGGCATCTTAATCCGCAACGCCCTGCCCCTAATAATATCGGGCACCTGGGTAGATGACTTGGGGTGTTTGGTCGCAGTGGCAGGCAGGTGGGAGGGACGAACCATAGTACTGGGATCCTGCTACGTCCCGCCTGGACTTCACTCCTCAACATACACACGACTGGGGTCTTTCCTGACTGGCCTCCCCTGGGGATCCTCCTGCTGGGTGGGGACACCAACGCCGTAATGGACGCTAATTTGGACCGATCGAGCGAGGGGCGGAGTCCCGGGGGAGAGTATGGGTTGCGGGACTTCATCTCTTCGTTGGGGCTCAGTGACATATGGCGTACGCATCACCCCACACAACGACAATACACATTTTTTTCGGCTAGACATGGGTCCTTTTCCCGGTTGGACCACTTTTTCACGAATTCCGCCCAGCTGGGCGACTTTGCGGAGCCTCGCATCCTAGCCCGGGGAATTTCCGACCATTCACCGGTGGGGGTGACGATTAAAGGGCCGCTGATTAACAGGGCCTCCTTTCCGAGGGTGGACCCGTGGCGCATCCGAGATGATACTATCAGTGCTCGGCTCCGCGAGGGCTCCCAGCTGTATTTTGAGGAAAATAAGGGGTCGGTGGAGTCTTACATCACGCTCTGGGAGGCCTTCAAAACCGTGCTGAGGGGTCAGGCCCAGGCTCTGATAGGGGCAAAAAAGAAAGAAGAGTCCCTGCAGGCCGTCCGGCTGGAGGGTGAGATTGAGGAGATGGAGAGGGAGGCCGGTGCGTCGCCTGCGCTGGATGCCAGTCACCAGTTGGCTCTCAAACAGAAGGAGCTCCGAGCCCTAGCGGAGGGAGAGGCGCGAGCCTACTCTATCGCAACCCAGCATAGAATCTACGATGTGGGAGATAAGGCTCTCAAGCTGTTGGCGTGGCTCGAGCGAAGAGATAGGGACCGCTCATGGTTTGCCGAGCTGCGCAACCCTGCGGGCTCATTGGTCTCCAAGAGTGCAGAGATAGCGGAGGCCTTTGCATCCTATTACGAAGGGGTATACACCCCGGTTTGCACCCGCACTGAACAGGAGTGCGCGGAATTCTTGCAGGACTTTGCGCTCCCCACTTTGTCGACTGAACAAATAGACCGACTGGAGGCAGACTTCATAGTGGAGGAAATAGGAGGGGCCCTCAATTCCCTCCAGTCTGGGAAGGCGCAGGGACCCAATGGCCTCCCGGTGGAGCTTTTCAAGCGACAGTCCAGTATTATCACGGACCCGCTCCTCCGGATGTACCGAGAGGCGCGAGAAGTGGGCAGGCTTCCGCCTGACCAAAGAGAGGCCACGATAGTCGTGATCCACAAAGCGGGCCAACCAGCCGATCTTTGCTCATCCTACCGCCCGATCTCACTCATAAATGTAGAACCTAAGGTATTGGCTAAGGCCCTGGCAGAAAGGCTGCTATCGGTTCTGCCGGATTTGGTGCACGTGGACCAGTCCAGGTTCATGCCCTGTAGGAGCACCCGACACAACTTACGTCGCCTCTTTGGGGGCCACCCAGACAGCATTGATGGCGCTGGACACCTCAATGGCTTTTGATAGTATCGAATGGCCCTATCTGTTTATGGTGCTCCAGAGGCTGGTATTCAGTCCCTAATTCCGTAGTTGGGTTCGGCTCTTGTACGAGCAACCACTGGCGAGGGTGAGAGTGAACGGGGCGGTGTCTAGAGCCTTTCCGCTACGAAGGGGCACCAGGCAGGGGTGTCCTCTATCCCCCCTCCTCTTCGCATTAGCCCTGGAACCGCTGGCACACTGGATTAGGAGGGATAGGTCGTTCTGGGGCCTGACATTGAGCGATGAGTGGGAGGAGCGTATTTCTCTATAGGCTGATGATATTGTGTTATACATGGCCAGGCCTTACCACTCGATCGCACAGGCGCTACACCTCTTTGAATTGTTCGGTAGCTACTCGGGCTACACGATCTATTGGGGAAAGTCAGTGATTTTCCCGCTCTCAGGCCCTCCACCGAGAGTCCCGACCCGGTGTCCTGCTTCTATCGCCGTGGACGGATTTAAATACCTGAGTCTTTACATCACACGGGCCAGGGCGGAGTTCTTTGCCAGGAACCTGGAACCCCAACTATCGCGTCTTAAAACTGACGTGCATCACTGGAGGTCGCTGCCTCTCTCCCTGATGGGTCGGGCGGCAATGTTTAAAATGCTCGCATTGCCGCGTTTGCTCTACATCCTGCAAAACACGCCATACCCGATACCTGCGGGGGTGTTTAAGAAGATAGTGCAGGATCTACGTGTCCTGCTCTGGGACAGTGGCAACACCAGGATATCGTTGCCCAAGCTGAAGAGGGGGGTCTTTGATGGGGGGCTGGCCCTTCCGGACATCAAGCTCTATTACTGGGCCTCCCAGTTACAGGTGGTAAACGACTGGGTCTACGCGGATCGGTCAGAACCAGCCTACAGAGTGGACCGATGGGTAATGCCGAACGGTAATTGCGAGCCCCTGTTGTATGCCCGTAAACAGGATAGGGATTGGCCGTCACACACTAGAGTGGTGATTCAATGTTGGAGGGAGGCCAATAAATATTTGGGGTGGTCGGGCTCCCTGACGGGAGGGACCCCTCTATGGCACGGGGACCAGCTGTTGGATGTGACTCGCTTGACAGGGTTTCGGGGCTGGAGACTCATAGGAATCGAATACCTGGGGGACGTCTGGAAGGGAGACGCTCTGCGGTCTTTTTCCTTCCTTAAAAAAGAGTATGATCTACATGACTCCCAACACTACCACTACCTACAACTTACCCACGCCCTGCGGACTCACATAAGGTGCGGCACGACCATTCCAGAGTACTCCCCTCTGGAGGATAGGCTGCTCCTGGACCCGATAGCAGGAAAACCCACCTCCACAATATACCGCAAACTCATCAATAACATGACGGACCCCCTGGTGACATTGCGGGAGAAATGGGTGGGGGACATAGGTGAACTGGAGGACGCAGACTGGCAGGACGCCCTACAGAGCCCAAGGGAGATTGCAATCCGTTGTAGGTTCCGGTTAGTACAGCTTAAGATTCTGCACCGAGTATACTACCCCCGCACCCATCTGTACGCCTGGGGGAGGAGCCGATCGGCCCTTTGTGTACGGGGATGTGGGGAGGAGGGCACCTTCTATCACACCCTATGGGAGTGCCCGCAGATAGTCCTGTTTTGGACCAAGTTAGTTGACGTAATGACGGCAGTGGTGGGCTCAGTTGTCCCGCTGGAGCCCCGATGGCTGCTACTAATGATTAGGAGCGACTCTGACTGGACTAGACACAAGGAGATTTGGCTGGCCCTAGCGGCGGGGGTGGCGAAGAGGAATATCAAGAGGGACTGGGGCTCGCGGACCTCGCCCTAATGGGACCAATGTGTACGGGACATAGACTGGTGCCAAAGGGCCGAAAAAACTATCTACAAAAGTAGAGGTTGCACCAAAAAATGGCGTAAAGTATGGGGACCATGGCGGAAATACAGGCAGACGGGGGGAGGACTAGGACCCTAACAGCTATTGTTATTTGTCTCATTTGTGTCCTCGAAGGTCGGTTATTGTTCAGAGGATGGGTAATTCACCGCATATATCATGCTAAATGTCCTGTATTGTTTGATGGTCTGAGCAAAGTTAATAAAAAGAATTTAAAAAAAACAAAAAACATCTGTATGGGCAAAGGAGAAATAGATAATGCCACCGAATAAAACAGGGTTTATACATGGATTAGGCGCCACAACAAATATATTAGTACTATCAGTATTAATGGATAAATGCATTGCAAAGAAACACCCACTCTATTTGTGTTTCGTGGATTTTAAATCGGCTTTCGATTGTGTACATAGACAACTACTGTGGCAAAAGTTGAAGGATCAAGGTATCCCATTGTCCCTCTTAACATCAATCCAACTCCTCTACTCAGACACTAGGGTCAGAGATCGGATGGCAGATGGTTCTTGTGTAACGAAGGAAATTACAACTTGGCCCCATTGCTTTTTAACCTGTTCTTATCAGACCTAACACAAGCGTTGGATGAAGTGAATGCCTATCCTCCAATATTAGCTAGCACTCAGATATCAAATCTGCTATATGCAGACGACGCTATCTTATTAAGCCAAACAATGGTCGGACTGCAACGCCTGATAAATAGGATATCAAGGTACTCACAAGAAAATGGAATGGTTATAAACGAAACCAAAACAAAAATCATGGAGGTTAACAAAAATCTAAGGTCAAAATATAAGCACAGCTGATTCCTCGATAAATCGCAATTAGAACAAGTAAGAACATACAAATATCTGGGAGTACTATTTGATGATAAAGGAACTTTTCATCCACATAAGGTTGATATGCAAAGGAGAGCAAACACCCTGTTAACTGCATTTAGAATCTTGCACAAGTCATTAGGAGGGCTAAGTTACCTACTGTTTTTAAAAGTAATATCGGCAAAACTGTTGCCAAAATTAAAGTATGGTAGCGAAACACAGTGTGTAAAAGATTCTGTAATCATCAATAATGCTGTGACAAAAAATGTTAAATCTCTTTTTATCTTATACACAACGCATCACCTGCACAGATAAGAATGGAATTTGGGTTAACTAACCAGCTAATTGCACGGAAAGGCCAATTTATAAAAGTATGGAAAATAATAAAAATGGATAATGTAAATCAAATCTCCAAACTATTATGGCAGGAAATAAACACAAATCGAAAGTCTCAGTCCTGGAAGTACTTATACGCTGTATTAGACAAATATTCAGCGAAATCGATCTGGGATATGCCAATAGCTACATATTAATTTTTTTAAATCTATTAATAAAATAACAAAACATCTATCACTGCTTCTGGATAAAGATTCTTTTTCAAAAAGAAAGAATGCATGGTCATTAATGAATGGGTATACAAAGGTGAAAGCCCAATCATATCTTGAAACTCCATGGTCTCTGAAGCATAAACATATTTTTATAAAAGCTCATTTTCGTGTTTTCCCTGGCTATGTCATGTAATGCCTTGGCTTTGATCAGTGGAATTGACGCGCTGTCGCTTATGTAAATTGGGAGAAGAGAACATTATTTAGGACAGATAGGTCCCAGGCAAAGGTGGAGGAATCGCGATTATCTACAAGGACCATCTCACTTGCCGCCTTCTTGGCAGCCCTCTCCAGGACTGTGAGAATGTCCACTTCTCCCTACAATTCTCCCCCCTTCTCTCACTCTCAGGCATTCTGATCGACGGTCCCCCGGGGACAGTAGGCGCTTTTTGTAACTCCCTGGTGGAAACCACCATCAATCTCGCTAGCTCCTCTGCGAACTTCCTGCTTCTTGGCGATATTAATCTTCATTTCGACGATTATAGGTCCACAGTAGCAGCTGAACTAGCAAAAGACCTTGCTTCCATCCAGTTGGTGCAAAGAGTTCTCCTTCCCACACACTCTAAGGGACACTGTCTTGACCCAGTGTTCTCCAATTTGGAGACCCCCCAGGGCAAAGACCCTATCCCCATCCCCTGGTCCGACCACCATCTGGTACCTTTTTCCTGGTCCCCCCAAACTCTCACGCCTCCAGTCCCCCCCCACCCGGATCCGTATCCGTCCCTGGTCCACGCTTCCCCAGGAGAAATGGTTCCATGAACTCAGAAATAACACACCTCAGTCTATTTCCTGCCCGGTGGCAATGCATAATAACTTCCGCAGCTGGATATATGACTCTCTTAACCTC
Organism: Triturus cristatus; assembly: GCF_964204655.1. Taxonomy (NCBI): domain Eukaryota; kingdom Metazoa; phylum Chordata; class Amphibia; order Caudata; family Salamandridae; genus Triturus; species Triturus cristatus. The sequence continues at coordinate 92,298,290 of NC_140589.1, read as the reverse complement.
GCCCTTCCGAAGGTCCGGATCACCAAAAAGCATGGCTCCACTAGATCGCCTTGGTACTCGGCTGATTTGCGCAATTTGAAACAGAGTTGCAAAACTTTAGAAAGAAAATAGAGGAAAGATTTTGCGGCTGAAAGCAAGTTCACCTACAGGGAAGCTATACGCAACTACAGAAGGGAATCTAGCAAAGTCCAGGCAGCCTACTACGAGGCAAAAATTCAGCAAGCGGCGAATTCCCCAGAGAGACCTTCGCCATTATAAACAGACTTCTTAAAAGTCCAGCCCCTCCTATCCCCATAGACCCCCATGGAACTTGTTGCGAAAACCAGGCCAAGTTCTTTGATAATAAAATCCAGATCATTCTAAAAACCCTCCCCCCAATTGACCCAGCGACATGCTCCCCTACAGACCCCCCTTCTACCACTCACTGCCTAGATCGCTTTCCCCCTCTTTCTCTGGAAACGCTCCTGACGCTTCTGCCTACAGTAAAAAGTGGCTCACCTAGAGACCCGGCGCCCATGAATATCCTAACCAAAGCTGCTTCTATCATCGGTCCCACAATCACCCAAATTATCAATGCCTCTCTCTGCACGGGAATAGTTCCCCCACTTTGGAAGGAAGCTATGGTTAGGACTCTTCTCAAAAAACCGCACCTCGATCCTGCAGATTTGGGCAACTATCGCCCTATTTCCCTTTTACCTGGAAACTAAATGGAGGAAAGACCGAGGTCATGACCCTGGGCAACTATGATATCGCGGCACTTAGAACCATCTGGCCTTCATGCATGGGGCCAGTTCCAACTCCTAAACCCGAAATAAAAAGCCTAGGCATTTGGCTAGATAACAACCTGACTTTCCAAGTTCAAGCCAGCAAGACAGTGGCAACTTGCTTCGGCCTGATCAGAACGGCAAGGAAAGTGCTCCCCTTGCTCCCTTCCCAAGCTAAGAAAACCATGGTCCAGGCCATCTTGCTCTCTAGACTGGACTATGGTAATGCGCTCTATCTGGGAGCCCCCACCTCGGTAATTCATAAACTACAGGTCATCCAAAACTATGCAGCCAGACTGTTGACGGGAACACCCAGATCAGTCTCCGCAAAACCCTCCCTTCGCCTCCTTCACTGGCTGCCAGTGAAAGAGCAAATCAGTTTTAAATCACTCTGCATTGTTCATAAATCCCTCCAAGGGACAGGTCCCCCCCTGATCGCAGCCATAATTCATACTTACAAAGCCAGGAGAAAGCTCCGCTCGGATGACATCCATCTCATCGCTATCCCCAGAATCAAATGAGCCAGAAGTGGCGGTAGACTCTTTTCACTGAATGCTGGCAGACTTTGGAATGCTCTGCCACTCCATCTCTGAAATGAACCTAGCCATCGTTCCTTCAGGAAACAACTTAAAACCTTCCTATTCCCTTAAACTCCTCATTCTTTCTGTCCTCTCGCCCAGTAGTTTTGCCTAGCGCTGGGAGGCCTCCGGGTAGCCATGCGCTTTACAAATGCCCTTTTCATTTCATTTGCTGTGTGTATGCCCGAAACTTAAAACTGAAAGAAAATCTATACTCAAGCTGCACTTTAACTCACGAGGAATACAGACAAGCACTGATACGATATCTGTATACAGACGATATAATACTGAACTCAGCTTTTGTAAAGTTTTTATTAATATTAAGAACAGAGTTAGACCAGCAAAATCAAATTGAGATGTAATATAGGATTTATATAATATGTAAATTGTATTATGAAATCGGTATTATTAAGTCTAATATATTTAATAATATGAAAGATTGATTCATCTATTCATGGTTTTATTATTTTTTTTAAACTGGACGTTATATAGCAGGAAGTATTGTTACCATATTGTAATCAAAAAATAAAGAATTAGAAATAATACCCTTTCCCATTCATCACAGGGTAGGACTGGATGCAAGCCTGTGTGAATTGGAGTCTTGTCCGCGGAAAAAGTAAGTGTTATAATGCTACTCTTGTGTTATGTATATTGTGCTGAGATCCCGGGTCACGCTAACCTCCCCCACTGTGACACTCCAGGCTCTGGCTTCAGGTCACTGGCCCCTTTAGAAGTGGAACTGCTGTATTTGTTTGCAGGAAGCTGGCTCTCTATATACTATTCTGAAACGAGGTATAGTGTGCAGAGAGTCCATTGGATCCCCACAGGCTATACAGAGGCTAAAGTAGATAATACGAATGCTCTCTTTTGTGGTAGTGTCGCAAGTTGTTAGGCTTATCAGAGGGTAGTGTTAAGCATTTGTTGTACACACAGTGGCAATAAATGAAACACACACTCAATTAATAAGTTCCAGACCAATTTATAAAAATAATACTTGTTATATTTATTTTGTAGAACCACAGAACTTTGTCAAAGGTAAATACATTTTTCAATAGAAATACTTTTCAGTTTCAAAAATGGACACAGTGCAATTTTCAGTCTTTGCAATATTAACATATGAGAGGAAGAAAACATTCAGCATATATAGGGATAACATTGACTTACAAAACCAGTCTTCGGAAGTTAAGGTCAGTATTAGGAAGGTTAAGTTTAGCACCAACAGAGTACTACCAGCGGCATGGGGGTGGCCAGGTGCAGGTTGCAAGTTCGAGGCTGGGCACCCAATGCAAATCAATGGGAATTGGAGGCAATTGGACAGAGGCTGCTTACAGGTGACTAACAGTGGTTTGGGGGTCCAGTGTCCAGGGGTTGAAGCAAGCACTGGGCGTGGTCCAATGTAGCACCAACATCACACCACCAGCGCCACAGGGGTGGCCGGGTGCAGAGTGCCAACATAGTGTCAGATGCCCAATGCAGTACAACGGAGAACGGCCAAATCGAACCTACAGCTGCAGAGGTAAGTTGCAATTCTCGGGATGGTGGGACACCATTTGTCCTCTTCATCAAGGCCCAGGACAGATGGGTGCAGGGGTGTCTTTTGGTGTCAGAAAAGTCTTACCGGAGCAGGTCGCAGTTGGAGGGGTCTCTGTGCAGAGACTGCAGGTGACGAAGAGGAGTTCAGGAGAGGTCAGCTCATAGTAGACTCGGGCTCTGGAGTGATGGGGAATCTTGTTGGAACCAGTGGGCTACTTGGACTCGGGCCAGAGGCTTTGGGTACAGAGGTGGAACTAGGGGCAGGCTTCCCGGTGCTTTAGGACACAAAGTACTCACTTTGAAGATGGTTGCTTGGTGAACAGGTCCACTTATCTCGGGAGTCTTGATCTTTATTGAAGACAGTCAGTACTCCCAGGGTTCCGGAGGTCACGGGGCTGCAGGACAAGTTGTCTTTTGGGGCAGGATCGCTGAAGGCTGCAGACAGTCTGGTAGGGCTGAGGCCAAGTCAGTGGTCTCTGCAGTCTTCTCTGCTGGTGCGGCTCTGTAGTGTCTGGCTCTTCTTAGGTAGCCAGGACTACATTTATGGGCGTTTAAAGGGAGTGCCAGGTAGTAGCTAATGGGCTACTTACCTTAAGGGTGACTACACCCTGTAAATGCTCACCCCAAGTGGGGAGTGGGCATATCCCTGATCCTGACTGGAGGAGTCTCACCATTTTCAAGATGGTGGGCACTGAAAAGTGTACTTCACCTCGCCTCCAGCACCTGAGGGGTGGAGTTGGCGGGGGGGGGGGGGAGTGGGGTTCACACCTCCTATTCTTTCTATGTTTACCCGCCTGTCATCCCACCAAAAAGGGGGTGAGGACAGGAAAAGGGCCTACTCCCTCTAACAGGAGAGGTTGGGTCGCATTCCAAAGGCAGCAAGGCCTTTGAAGCTCCCCGCCACAGATGGCCCTTCCTGACTGGGGGGGATATGAACAACTCTACCCAGGTAAGGCATTGCTCTCGGCCTCAGAGTGCGCAGGCACTCTACCCATGAGGTCAGAACACTATCTGGTGGTAGCTGGCTGGCTCAGGCCAGTCGGTGACCACACTAAGGATTAGTAGGTTTCAGGGGACCCTCCTAAGGGGTCATATGTGTGTACTTTTTAATACATCTTACACTGGAATCAGTGCAGGTTTATTATGTTGAGATATTTGGTACCAAACATTCCATATTTCAGTGAAGCCATCATGAAGCTGATGATCTCATAATGACGAGTGCCCAGTGTACTTACTTTGGCTGCCCTGGTCACTTACAATATCCAGGAATCAACAAGGTCATGCAGATATGCCCTCACGGGAGATATAGTGCACCCTGTCTTAGGGCTAGCCTGCTAGAGGTGTGTCTTGTGTATATCTCATGCAGTGTCTATGGGCAAGGCACACAGGGATGTCTGTATCAAGACATGCAGGCTGCAGTGGCAGTGTGCATGTGCTTAGGGAGGGGTCCCTTGGGTGTCACAATTCGTGCTGCATCCCTTAGGGACCCTCTTTAACCCCATGGCCCTTGGTACCAGGCGTACCTTTTACTAGGGACTTATATCTGAACTAAAGTGGTGCCAACTGTGGTATAGGTTTTAGGGAAAGAACACTGGTGCTGGGAACCGGGGGGTTAATAGGGGCCCAGTACTCTATATTCAAAGTTGCATCAAAATCCAGTCAAAAAGTGGGGGGTACTGCAACAGAAACCCACTTTCCTACATTGTTCTCCCGCGAAATTGATCCAAAAGACGAGCAGGGTTTTTGCTCCCGTCTGAATTTGATCCAAATATCCGAGTCAAGTGCAAAGGGAGAAATATGTGCTTATAGTAAAGATAGTTACATGCTGTATGGTGTTAACACTGGCTCTATCTTTAAGTCCTTATTATTAATGCCAAAACGTTGAGAGTGGTGAAGACCCTGTGCAAGAAAGAAAACCACTACTCAAAGCCAAAGATGAAGACAGCGCCTCACAACTAGAGAGCGGATGCGATGACCCAAATGTTAGCAGATGGCTTGTGCTCAACAAAGGTGTTGGTCCAAGTGGGCAGCAGACGCTGCAGGAGAGGGCTCCGCTCTTGACGCCAGAAAGTTGCACAGGTTATGATGCTGCCGCTGCCGCATTCCTGAAACCACCTCCTCCCTTCAATACTGGCAAAAAGCAGAATATTGGCGACAGATGGACTGCCTGGATTGAATCCTTCAATGGTTTCATTGATGAGCTGGAAGAAGCAAATAACAAAAAGATCATTAAATATCTAGAGAATTTGGCAGGTGAAGGAGTGAAAGAAGTGATTTAAAAAATACCGCACGGTGAAAAAGTGACGTACTGTCAAATCAAAGAGGAGTTAAACACCAAGTTTAATCCAATGGCAAATGTCGACGATGAAAGGTACATTTTCAGTCAAAGGCAGAAAGCAGGTGAAACGATAAATTAGTTTGTAGAACTATTTGATTCGCTCATCAAGCATTGCAAGTTCAATGAGTTTAACGATGAAGAGGCCATGCTTCTTAGAGTAATAGATGGTTGTCTCTCTTATTTCTCTGACAAGTGCCAAGTATGCATGGCTGCTAGAGCGGACGAAAGAGCTACCAGAAAAGACACTAACATGGAGGCAGGCAGGCCCAAAATGAATCAGTGCTGAATGTAAAAAGTAAGTCAAAACACAAGGTAGAAGGCCACAAACTAATGTCTCCAAAGCAAAAGAAGTTGTGTTTTCAATGTGGATTTTCCTTTCCACATGAAGGGAAATGTGCCATGATTGGACAGATGCAAATAGGTAGAATAGGCTGTGGGAAAGAGAACCATTTTGTAACAGTTTGTACAGCAAGGGAAAGATCAAGTGCGTCACGTTAAGAAAACAGAATGGATGCCCGAAAGTTCCAGAGATGTTCCAACCATGGCCAGAAGGCCAAGTGGCAACATCAGTTGAGGCAAGCAGAAACTGAATGATATTGATTGTTGTCAAATTCCTCATCTAAAAGTTTGACACTATCATTGTCAAGTGACAGGAAGGAAGTTGGTTATGTGATGTCTATGTCAACCACTGGAAAACGTGTGCATATAGGATTAGCTTCTTACAAGGAAAAATGCCGGTCGAAGCAAGATCGACAAGTGAAAGTGCAAAGTTCATTTGGACGCTGTCCTTAAATCACACTGAAGGTGAGTGGGTGCTCAGTACCTTTTATCATAGACAGTGGAGCGTCGATAAACATTAGGCCAGCAGAAGAAAACAATGAACTGTCTCCAGTGCCCCATTTAACGACACCGAAAACCAAAGTGTATACGTGAGCTGCTTCGATGCACTTCAAAGTCAAGGTTCATTTATAGCAACTGTGAAGCATAAAAGGGCGGAAGCACCAGCACCAATTCATGTCCTGCAAGGCACTTCATCGAGTGCATGTTTAGTCAGTTTCAGCACTGCTGCTGACATGGGACTGATTTCTGTAAACTAAATCGTTAATGCCTATCATGAGATAAGTGAATCAGTTTACATCCTTGTTTCATGGACTAGAAAGACTTAAGACAATGAAAATGCAATATCACATAAATGAGGACATCCGTCCTGTTGCTCAGTGACATCATCGAATTGTGTTTCATTTACAAGAGGCTGTTGAGAAAGAAACTGAGACACTATTAAAGCATGACATAATTGAGCGATCCACTGGTCCGACACCATGGGTATCACCCATAGTGGTAGTACTGAAGAAGGATAATACACGAACGAGCCTTGTGCATCTGCGTTGATATATACCAAGTTCAAAAGGCTATTGAAAAAGAACAACATCCAGGTCCGCATACTGATGACATGATTACGCAGCTGAATGAAGACAAAGTCTTTTCCCACCTTGATTTGAACAAAGAGTATCACCGACTTGAACTGGAAGAAAATTGCAGGTACATTACTACCTTTTCAACTCATGTTGGTTCATTTAGATATAAAAGACTACGTTTTGAAGTGTCATCAGCTGCATAACTCTTTAAGGATGTCATTAATTGCAGAATAAAGCTAGTCACAAATGCTTTCATTTACAGTGATGACATATTGGTTTTTGTGGGCTACAAGAAAGGAAAATGTTAAAGCTAATACACAAGTCTGTCATATACTTGCTGATACAGGTCTTACTTTAAATGCAGCCAAGTGTGAGTTTCATAAAATAAAACTCAAGTTCTTCGGTCATATCTTTTCTGATGGGACAATGACTACAGATCCAAATAAATTACACGCATTGTCACCAACTTCTCCCCCACAAGATGTAAGTATGCTGCGATCCTTCCTTGGTATGGTCATATACTGTTCAAGGTATATACGTGACTTTGCCACTGTAAGTGCCCCACTGAACGAATTAAGGAAACAAAATGTTCCATTTCGATGGTCACATGAATTTAAACAAAGCTTCAAGAAAATCAAACATGCGATTGAAAAGGCCACTAAAATGGCATACTTTGATCCGAAAGTACAAACGGAGATTGTTGTTGATGCCAGCCCAGTGGAGTTACGTGCCATACTTGCCCAGCACAATGGACATCCGAATGCACCAAGACACATTGTGGCTTATGCTAGCAGGACTTTGCCACCGACGGAACATGCTTATTCACAACCTGAAAAAGAAAGCCTTGCTTTGGTGTGGGCTTGTGAGCTTTTCCATGTGTTCCTGTATGGAAAACACTTCATGGCTGTCACCGACGAGCAAGCATTACTCACCATTTTTGGCAACCCTAAAATCAAGATGCTCCCTCACATTGAGAGGTGGGAGTTGAAATTGTATGATTATACGATTGTTAGTTGTCCCGGAAAAGATCAAAACCCTGCAGACTACTTCTCACATGTACCAATACTGTGTCATGGCATTACTTGGAAAGCGGCTGATGCTTATGTAAACTTCATCATGAAATCCAGTATTCCTGCTGCCAGATCAGTGGAACAAATCATTGCTGCCTCAAGCACTGACAGAGATTTGCGAATACTCAAAGACATTATTACATATCAATCGTGGTGAAAACATTCATAAACCTCTTCATGATGACCTTGAATACCAGAAATTCAAAAACGTGCAGAAAGAACTTTCAGTTACCCAAGAAAGCATCATCTTACAAGAGTCAAGAATTGTCCTAGCTGAGAGTCCTAAACAACAAGTCATTGAACTAGCACATGAGGGAAATTGTGGCGTTGTTGCTACTAACCGCGCTCTATGGGACCGAGTGTGGTTCCCTCGTCTTGATGAAAAAGTTGAAAAGGAATTAAGGGCATGTCAGTTGTGCAACAGCTTGTCATCCAAAACAGCCCCGCATCCGTTAAACATGTCTGATCTTCCAAAGCATAATTTGAAGAATATTGCAATTGATTTCTTTGGAACTCTTGACAATGGACATCATCTACTAGTAATTATTGATGAATACTCCCGTATCCACTTGTGGAAGATCTGTTGTCAACTAATCATAACAGTCATTGAGAGATTAGAAAGTATTTTTGCCACATGGGCTGTTCTTTTTACTTGAATTCTGATAATGGCCCACCTTTCAATAGTCGAACATTTAAAGATTTTCTCACTCACCTAAATGTCAACCATCAGAAAACCACACATCTCTGGCCCCTGGTGAATGGTGTTATCCAGCAATTTATGAGCACCCCTTAGAAGACCGTTCAGCATGCTGTGCTGGAAAGACTTGAACTTAAATCAGTTCTTCACTTTACTCTTTGTGCATATTGGCCAACTCCCAATTCTACCAAAGATGAAAGCCCTGCCACCTTAATGTTTGGGACAGTCATGGGAATCACATTGCCACAATGGACTACTGAAAGATCTATTGACTGTGATAAGCTTTGCACTACTGATTCGTCTCACAAACGCAAACTGAAGACCTATGCGGGCAGAAGCCACTGTGCTAAAAGCACTGTGTTCAAAAGAGGAGACCAAGTCATTGTCAGGCAGAAACGGAAAAATAAAGTTTGATGCTCCTTTTGATGTTGACCTACTGAGGGTTGTAACCAGTAAAGGACACATGGGGGCCGATTACGATCCTGGAAAAACCCGGTACAAACCGTGGGTCGGAGCTTTTTCTCCGTCCGACTCGTACCGGGTTGTAAAACTTTACAAACATGCAATTACGATTCGTTCGGAAACACCATTCCCGTACGATTCGGAAAAAAGACCAACCGACAGAAAAATACATACAAATGTGATCTGGGACACCGCGGACGTGACGTCCGGACGGAGTTAGGCATGTTTTTACGTACCAGCAATTACGATTCGCACCGACTGCAGTCCGGATGGGAAACTTTTTACGGCACCTAAAAAGTGCCGGAAAAGCTAAGTACGCAGCGATGCGAGCTGATTAGGGGGCCCGGTACGCGCCGTACCGCCCCCCCCCGCCCCCGTATGTACGGAGCGTACCCCCCAGCCCCCCGTATGTACGGAGCGTACCCCCGTACCCCCCAGCCCCCCGTATGTACGGAGCGTACCCCCCAGCCCCCCGTATGTACGGAGCGTACCCCCGTACCCCCAGCCCCCCGTATGTACGGAGTGTACCCCCACCCCCGTATGTACGGTGCGGACCCCCAGCGCTACGCGCTGTGGGTCCGCTCCGTACATATGGGGGTGGGGGTACGCTCAGTACATACGGGGGGCTGGGGGGTACGGGGGTACGCTCCGTACATACGGGGGGCTGGGGGGTACGCTCCATACATATGGGGGTGGGGGTACGCTCCGTACATACGGGGGGCTGGGGGTACGGCGCACCCATCCGCGGGGGGCTGGGGGTACGGTGCGAACATACGGGGGGCGGGGGGGGGGGGGTACGGCGCGTACCAGGCACTTGTTTGGACATCTCCATGGTTGCTATGGGAGTTCGCTCCGGACGGTCTTTTTTCCATACAGTTGTACAATCTGACGGATGGGACGGATCGTAATTGCGCATTGGGACTTCAGTTTTCCCATTTGTACGTAAAAATGTCCGGGGACGTGTCGGAGACTTTTCCCGACCCGAGGACGTGTGGGGGAATTTTCCCAATGCGATTTGTATGGACTTTTTCCCATACGAATCGTAATTGGCAGTTTGTATGGCGCTTTTACCATTTGTACGGAAAAAAGTCCAGATTCAATTCGGTTGGGGACATTTTTTCCAGGATCCTAATCGGCACCTAGGACACTGCTCATCGTCCTGAAAAGTCCATCACAAGAGATTCTTCTCATTTCAAACATCTGCCTGGTGGTTTATTGACCCCAGGTGTTCAGAGTGAGACCATTCCATCTGAGAGTCAGGAGAGCCCAAAGACAGCACCTCTGTCTGTGTCACCAACGCCTGCCATGGATGCCTCTCCTGTATCTCCTCAACCTCACACAACGATACCTGAAAGATTGATATAAGCACCTTGATGACTCATTGAAGAGTTATGATGTATGTTTGTATTTTTCTTTGTACTTTTTATTTAACAAGGGGGGAGATGTAGTGCCATGTGTGTTAGAGATAGTTGGACCCTCTGGTCCCTGAGGGACTCTGTAGGATAGTGAAAGAAGTGATTGGGTGTGGTTAAGAAACTTCATGACGTAGTGTGTTCAGTTAATGGTTACACTCTGAAGAATAAAGACGTGTAATACCAAGAACGGTGTGGCGCTTTCATTTACATGTCCCCAGGCTGGGAGGATGCTACACACACACAATTAAGCTTAATTACGTAGCAATCTTGAGTGCTTGCGGGGCAGCAGTAAAAATTATAAAAAGCATTGGTGTGACCTGAGATGCTTGCAGGGCTGGTTCTGATGTTCTCAGAAGTGCAGATATGATGCAATCGCCTTGCTATGTGATTGAGCCAAGGCTATTCATCACCACCTTGAAGCCAGAAAGTCCTCTGATAATACATGGTCACGTTGCAGTCTTCCTCTTTGTACAAAATACCCATCCGGTTATCTACCTGGGTGCTGTCAGCAGCAGATAGGGTAGCCACCCTGCTACAAAAAAAAAACAACTTGATATTTGGTTACATTTTCGCTATTCTGGAAGGGCCATGTGCTGGTATGTGAAAAAGAATGTGTGCAAAATTCTCAGTATTCTTTCGTAATATGGCTATGTTTCACTCATAATTTAGACAGTTCTTAAATACTTTCTAGGAATTTCTTCATGGGTTTGTTGCTTAAGATTTATATTTCAAGTGGGGAAAATACTGAGTTTCTCTGTTTATAAATTTTCAAAGGCACAGACATAAAAATATAGATGAGGCCTAGAAATGTCCACCCACATGGCAACTCTAGAAAGAGCCCTGTGTTTTATGCCTGTTGAGCATCATTACTAGACTGTCGGCTGCGCAAAGTGTGGAGCAATGACCATCAATGAGGTCGGGTCTAAAATACAGAGCTTCAGCTGGCGCCACCCATTTGTGTTTGATTTTATAAGCACCATATATCACTACAGCACCCCATCTCTTTATTGACATCAGGAGCTGTTAACAGATAAACCCTGCATAATCATGTCATCATGGCAGAGTGGTTTTGGCACATGCACACAATTGCCCTGCCTGTCCCTGCCTGCCAGACCTCTGCTCAAGTTGCTTGGCTGCCTGACTTTTAATTAGACCTCTGCTCATGCAGCCAGGCACTGGTCTACTGCAGAGAAATGCGTTTAACACAAAAGAAACAACATGTTATGAAAGGCCCACAGATCACAAGGCAAAGCCCTTAAGCACAAGCCACCACTGCGCATGTATTAAAAGTACATTCCCAGCTAAACTACAATGTGGTGTGAAATGGGAAAAGTAAATACATCTCTGTAAGTTGTTTCTGGATCTATTATAAAAATGACATGTTTTAAAACAAGCAGTGGGTAAGCCAATAGGTCTGGCCTTGGCAAGTCGGTGCAATGATTACATTTATGTATTGTAAATGCCACAAAAAGAAAAAAAGAAAACATGCTGGTACCTTAATGCAGCAGTGTTGGAAAGTGGATTATTAGTAGGGGCAAATTTAGATCTGCCACTGGCAATAAGGCCACTAACACAGTATAGGGCTCAGAATAGGTCTTAGAAAATTATTCCTATACTCAAACCTTGGTAGCTTGGCAGCGAGCAGGCAGGCTTAACTTCAAAGACAGGTATGTAAAGCATCTAAAAACACCAATTCAGTAAATAATTAAGACACAACTCATAATAAAACTCCAACACCAATTTATAAAATTGGAAACATTTTATCTTTAAATTGACACCAAAACAACAAACATCCAATGTAGGGAACCGGAGATATGATTTTTGAAAGATTTAGCACTATATAGCACATGGAAACCTATAGCGCCTTATCGGTAAATCTGGTCACAATAGACCGGGTCAAAGTCAAAGTGTCAGGCCGACCGCGATGAAGCCCTGGGCTGCTACCCCTCGCTGTAGGTCTCGTCAAAGTTTTTGCCTTCCGACTTAGAACATTTTCCGGCACTTTTTCTTCCCGGGGTCTCTCAAAGCTCTCAGCCAGTCCGGATTTGGTGAAGGTTCGCCGGATTACCTTGCAATGAGCTCCTGGTCAAACTTATGGAAGTACGACCTCCGGAGCATTCCAGGGGAGCAAATCAAAGATCCAGGCCAAAACGCGGTTGAATGCAGGCAGCTTGGCAGTCGCAGTTGCTCCCGGTCACCTTTTCTTCGTTCGGACTAAGAAACTTTTACAGAGCTTTTTCTCGGATTTCTTCTACTCCCGGTCAAACTGGCAGTAGGACCTATGGAGCTTTTCAGCGGGACAAACCTGGACGGCAGGCCGGCTCGCGGTTGCAGGCAGGTGGCTTGGTTGACCAGGTTGAGTCGGTCCCCTTATGGAGCTTTTTTCCAAAGTTGCTCCAAAGTTCTCCAAAGTTCTGGAACTTCTTCCTGAAGTTCCCCAAATGGTGCCAAAGTATCTCAAACTCACCTCAAGGGTCTGGAAGCTCCAAGATGGTCCTTGAAAGATGAGGACTTCAGTTCCCGCAATCCACTTGGACAAAACCCTAACAAATCCACTGCTAGTTCTCCAGGTTGAGGATTCTTGGTGGTGATGTTCCAGGTGAGCTCTGTTAACCTGTAGCTTGCAGGAAGTCCACTCTTTAGTTCTTTTACAGCAAAGTAAAACACAGGCTGTAATTGCAGATGGTGCAGAAGGTGCAATCTTCAGAGTGCAGGCCTTTGGAAATGCACATCAAACTTCCAGCATGGCCGCCTTGCTTTCTTAGGTTTCAAGCAGCAGATCTGAGGGGCTTTGCCCTTCTCAGATACTTATTCCAACTTCTCTGGGTCAACCAGGAGGTCACTCCTGTCCAATGGGCTGCAGGGTACCACCCAAACGTCTGACCCGTTCCTGCAGAGTGTGGTACTATTTTGTCCCAGAGTGCACCAATTCTTCCAAATTCATAATGGCTGATTTTCCAGCAGGGAGAGAAGAGCTGGCTCCAAAGTTCTCCAAAGTTCTGGAACTTCTTCCTGAAGTTCCCCAAAGGGTGCCAAAGTATCTCAAACTCACCTCAAGGGTCTGGAAGCTCCAAGATGGTCCTTGAAAGATGAGGACTTCAGTTCCCGCAATCCACTTGGACAAAACCCTAACAAATCCACTGCTAGTTCTCCAGGTTGAGGATTCTTGGTGGTGATGTTCCAGGTGAGCTCTGTTAACCTGTAGCTTGCAGGAAGTCCACTCTTTAGTTCTTTTACAGCAAAGTAAAACACAGGCTGTAATTGCAGATGGTGCAGAAGGTGCAATCTTCAGAGTGCAGGCCTTTGGAAATGCACATCAAACTTCCAGCATGGCCGCCTTGCTTTCTTAGGTTTCAAGCAGCAGATCTGAGGGGCTTTGCCCTTCTCAGATACTTATTCCAACTTCTCTGGGTCAACCAGGAGGTCACTCCTGTCCAATGGGCTGCAGGGTACCACCCAAACGTCTGACCCGTTCCTGCAGAGTGTGGTACTATTTTGTCCCAGAGTGCACCAATTCTTCCAAATTCATAATGGCTGATTTTCCAGCAGGGAGAGAAGAGCTGGCTAAACACACCCCTTGGATGGCTAATCTCCATAGTCTCTCCCCCTTGCATCTGCTCATTCCTGCCTTAATCCTAGCATCTGGCTGGGGGTCAACAGGGTAAGGTTGTAAATGACACTGGGGTCTTCCCCTTCCCTTGAAGTCCATTGTTTACGACTCCTCCCCCTGCTCTGATGTTCCTGTGCAACAGGACACTGCCCTCCCAGCAGAGCTGTTCAACCCCAGGGGTTCTTTATCACCTCTTCAAAGAAGCCTGGCTAATACCCTTAACCCTGACCTAACAGGACAGACCACTGGAAGGCTGAATTTGGACTTAGAAACGAGAAAGTCTTATAACTTCGTGTATGTACATTTTAGGAGAAATTCAACAATATCATATTGTTGGAATTATTAATACCATTCTGGGAAGTCTTTGAATAGTACTTCAAGCCTTCTCCTATCAAGAGTTATTAGTTAATAACGTTCTCCCATGTTAACCTATATGGCTTTAGGGGTTCTGAATATGCAGAAATATTGCAGATCCTCCCTCCAAAATGCTCCTACCACCAAAGTCGATTTTGGGCAGCACTTTATCACAATGTGGGGAGTGAAATGTGCAATTTTACTTTACTTAGGGCATATAAAACTCATTTTATTAGGGTCCACCTTATAGATACCTGCCCCCCACCTCTGGGACACCTAGGGGAGACCCTGGGGGTACCTAATATGCCCAAACATTGTAGGTTAACCATTTTAAGTGCCCCAAACACAAAAGTCGAGTTTGGGTACAATGTACTTTTTAAAAGCAGTCCTGCAGCACAGGGCTACTTTAAAACTGACCTCAGGCTCAGCAGTACACACATGCAAGTGCAGAAAAGGGCTGCTGGCCTCCAAACTACCATGCCCTATTATATACTAGGGACTGAGAAGTAATTTCAATCCCCCTGCCCTATTATGTACCAGGGCCCTATGGGGTAGGTCATGGCAATCACAGGGGTACCCCCACCCTTAGTGTACCCTAGTGTATGTAGGTATTTTTACTGTATTCTAAGTGTTTACAGCATAGGACTGACCCTGGGCCTGGTTAGGCAGAGACCAGGGTCAGTCAGAGTTGGTTACCACCTGTACCAGTCAGCACAACATTTGGGGGTGCCAGGGGCACAGGATGACTTTGCAACACAGCCCCCCCCCCCAAACCAAAGGTGATGGGTTACTAACCTACACCCTGGTAGTCCTCATCAGCTAAGTGGAAAAACCTGGAAAGTCCATTCGCATTTGCATGGGCAACCCCAGGTTTGTGTTCCACTGTAAAGTCCATTCTCTGTAGGGAAATGGACCACCTTAACAGCTTGGGATTCTCCCCTTTCATCTGGATGAGCCACCGGAGAGGCCAATGGTCAGTTTGAACATGAAAGTGAGTCCCAAACAAATATGGTCTCAACTTTTTTAAGGACCAAACCACAGCAAAAGCCTTTCTCTCAATGGCACTCCACCTCGCTGATCGAGGCCCTCTTCATTTAGCTATGACACGACTGCCCCAATCCCTTGTTCTGAAGCATCAATCTGAACCACAAATTCTTTTGTCTAGTCAGGGGCCAGCAACACTGAACACATAGCAGCTTTCAGAGTGTCAAAAGCCTTCTGACACTCTGGGGTCCAATACACCTTTTTGGGCCTCTTCTTAGAAGTGAGTTCTGGAGGGGCTCCACAAAGGTCCCACAATTTTGAACAAACCTTCTATAATACCCTGTCAGTCCAAGGAATGCCCTGATCTGAGTCTGGGTAACAGGAGCTGTTCAATCCAAAATAGTTTGGATTTTAGCTTGAAGAGGCTGTACATGGCCCCCACCTACCAGGTGTCCCAGGTACACCACAGAACTCTGCCCTATTTGGCACTTACTTGCCTTAATAGTCAGGCCTGCCTCCTGCATGGCCTGAAACACTTCCCTTAGGTGGCTTAAGTGATTCCCCCAGGTAGACCTGTATACAGCTTTATCATCCAGGTAAGCTGCACTGAACTGTTCCAACCCAGACAAGACCCCTTTCACCAACCTTTGGAAGGTGGCAGGTGCATTCTTTAAGCCAAAGGCATTACCTTGAACTGATAATGTCCCTCTGGTGTGGAGAATGCTGACCTCTCCTTTGCTCCTTCACTGAGGGCAATCTGCCAGTAACCTGACGTCAAATGAAAAGTACACAGTTACTTAGCAGCCCCTAACCTATCAATGAGCTCATCAGCTCTAGGCATAGGGTGAGCGACAGTCTTTGTAACTGCATTCAGTCCTCTGTAGTCCACACAGAACCTTAACTCCTTGGACCCCCTTTGAGGATTAGGTTTGGGCACCACTGGCGGGCCTATGGACTTTCAGACGCTTCAATTACCCCCAATTCCAGCATCTTAGCAACCTCAGCTTTATTGCTGGCTCTGACATGGTCAGACAACCTGTACAGTTTATTTTTGACAGGTAGACTGTCACCAGTGTCAATGTGGTGCACACACCACTCAGGGATGCCTGGGGTAAAAAAGAGCAGGCCAGCAAACTACTCCAGCACCTGCTTACAGTCTCTGTGCTGCTGGTCTGTCAACTTGGGAGAGCGTACCACTCCCCCCACTGACCCATCTTGCACATTAGTGTAGAGGAGGTCAGGCACAGGCGCTGTTTCCTCCTCCACTCCCTCATCAGTGACCAGTAACATGGCCATGTCTGCCCTGTCATGGTGGGGTTTCAATCTATTCACATGCAGGACCCTTTGAGGGTTCCTGGGGGTGCCAAGGTCAACCAAATAGTCAGTCAGTCAGTCAAAAAAAAAAAAACTTTATTTGGTTTTCACAAACCATAAAGCATATAAAACACATTTCATATTAAAAGCATTTTCAGTTCATAAAAGTCTACTTAGTTCTTTTTATGGCATCATGCCTTCAATTTTTGCCCACTTTTGAAAGTAAGCTTTCTACTACTATCATAAATGCTATCCCCCTGCATATTAAAATGTTTGAGGCGGCACCCATCCAACTTGTTGCTGCCTGTCTGCAGGTGCGGATTTTTAAATCATTAAAAGCTGTTCTCAGCATCTTCCTTCTTTCTAATTTTACTATTTCACAGACACACAGCATATGGCTCAAAGTTTCGCTATAATAACCACATAAACGACATGCCTTTGCTTGATCCTTGTTTTTCCAGGAGGGTACTAAGTCTAATGTGCAATGTTCTCCAAATCTGTATGCCATGAACCTCCTTTTTAAGGACAATCTGAAGTGAGCTGCTAGGTAGGGTTGAGGTCTTGGCCGTGTATAAGAGTTTATTATGACCCATGCATGGCGGCGTCTCGCTAATTCCCTTTTGTCCTCCACGAAAGATAGTGCTTTTGCTTTGTTTTTGCAAGCTAGTTTAAATGTGGCCTTTTCCAACTTGCTGTTCCAAAGCCCCTCAAGCTTTAATTCTTCAAGAGCTATCATCAATTGGACCCCCCACGAATTTGGGAGTCTTTGCTCTAGTTGTTGCTTTATTTCCAACCAGCATAAATTATTCAAACTTCCCGGTTCTGCCGCCCTGAGTTTCCAGCATAAGTTTACCATGGTTGCCTTCCTTTGAAATACTTGATTCTGTAGTCCGAATTCCAAACGGATTTGTGCTGGAGAGGAACCTTTAAAGAGATTAAATACCGTTTTGTAAACCTTGGTTTGTAGCTTATTTAAGATGTTACTTTCTTGGCCATGCCAGGTTTCCAGGCCATAGGACAAGGTCGGTAGCAGTTGGGCTGCCATTATTTTTAAAAGGTGCCCATGTGAAGGGCTTTCCAGATTCTTATATAGTTGTTTATAAGCGAATATTAAGGATTGAGCTTTTGCTGTAATCTCCTTTTTCTGCTCCATCATTGACAGGTTTCTTGCCATTTTGATGCCCAAGTATTTATAAGATCTTGTCTCTTCTATTTGAGAGTTCTTAGCGAACCATTTAAAGTTTCCTTGTCTTGGGCCCGCTAGTCTTACCACCTTGGTTTTTGATTTATTCAATTTCAAACCTTGAGCGTCCAAGTAGTCTATTAGTTTGTTTATTGCCCTTTGTAGCCCAATCGAAGTCTGGCTTACCAAGACAATGTCGTCTGCATACTGTAAGTATTGAACCGGCTCCTTTGCCAAATTTGGTGGGTGTCCGTTTATTTGTTCTAAGTGGCGGTTCAAATCAGCTAGATATAAATCAAATAAACCTGGAGAAAGGACACAGCCCTGTTTTAATCCATTTGTAATGTTTATTTTTGAGGAGACTCATTCTCCGTCCCCTAATTTTACAGTGGCCCATGTTTCACTGTATAATGATTGTATTGCTTGTATCAGTAGTTGTGGCAGTCCCCATGCTTTCAGTTTCTTCCACAAGCGGTCCCGCGGCACTCTATCAAAATCGCTTTTAGATCTATATAGCAAGCCACTAATGCTCCCCTTTTCCTTTCAGCCTTTTCCGTCAGAATTGTCAAGGCTGTTAGATTAGTGATGGTGCCCATTCCCCGTCTGAAGCCTGTTTGGAATTTAGGGATAATATTGTTTTCCTCTGTCCACTCTTGTAGATGTTCCAAGATGCATGAAGCATAGAGTTTGGCCTCAACGTCGATCAGGGCGATCAACCTGTAATTCCCGGGTTCTGTTCTAATACCGCTCTTGTAAATTGGGTGGAACAGGTTACCGCTCCAGGATTGCGGGATCTTGTTGTTACGGAACATGTGATTAAAAAGAGGTGTTAGGTATTTTGCCCAAACTTCTGGATCTCGTTTGAACAGGGCATTTGGTAGCCCATTTGGACCTGCTGCTCCTTCCGCTTTCAGATTTTTTATCAGTGTTTTTAAGCGTTTAACCGTTGTCAAAATTTGGTCATCTCCTTCCCAGCTGAACTGATCTTTCCCATTTTCAATATTAATGCTGGTTACCCTGGTGTTAAGTACTTTTTCCTTTACTTTCGGTGACCTTACTGCATCCACCTTTTCTAATCCCAGTTTGGGGTTATACAATTTATCGATGTATTCTAGCCAAATATTTTCGCTGATTCCGTTGGTGTTTTGCTTTCCGTGACCTTTCATTAATTTGTTGATTATACCCCAGAATTCTTTACTATTTGGAAGTTTGCTTGCCCACAGCAGATCTTCCCATAACTTTTCTCTATATTTTCTTTTTTCCACTCTGCATTCCATCTTGTAGTCTTTTCTTAGTTTTTGGATCTTCCCGCTATCTTTTTTTATTCCCCTTTTAATTGCTTGCGCATTTTGTCTTACCTCTTTGGCGATATTTCTTTTTTTGTTTCTCATCTGTGTTGTATACCATGGCTCTTTGATAAACCCGTAATTACCTTTGGATACAATTTTTACTGGGAATTTGTCCAGCAGTAATTCACATAGTTCCTCCCAGTTACTTGAAGTTTGAACTGCTAACTCCTCAGCATTCTTTATGTGTTTGTTCACCATATCCATTATCTCATCCATGATGGCTCCTCTCTATTTAAGCTTCCTTAAGTTATATATTTCAGGCCACACCACTAATGAAGCTACAGGCTCCTTAAGTTTAATATTTAAGTCTAGGACTGTTCTTGAGGGAAATGATCACTCTCTGGTCGTAATAAGATACGGAACTTGTCTACCCGGGATATTAGCTCTTTGCTAATTATCGTATAATCTATAATTGATTGTTTTTTTCCACAGGAAAAGGTGATACTGGCTGGTTGATCTCCCCTTGTGTTTCCATTCAGGATGACCATGCCTAATTTTTCCAGCTTGTTTCGTATCTTTTGATTGTTATTCTTGTTCTTATTCGTCTTTTCTCCTGTCAGATTGTGATTAAAATCCCCTGATATTATCATCTCATGGTGTTGATGTGTAACTTGAAGTGTTTTTATTAGGGTTGTTAGGGTGGCCAATTTCTCCTCACCCTTCTTTTCTAAGATTAGATAGGACCTATTCACTTGTCATGGAGAGCCCTGGGAGCCACAGGCTCCAACACCCACACCAATTGTCTTGGAGCATACTCAGGCATAGTAGCCTTCTGATCATACCAGTGCTTCATGAGCTCCTGACTGGCCTCCAGTTTCCTATTTGCCTTGTACATGTACTCTGCCATTCTAGATCTCAGGCCTAACACATAGTCAAGCACATTGTCCTTCGCTTCTTTTAGAGGCTTCTCTGGAGACTCTCTCACCAGGCTCAATGGTCCCCTAACAGGGTGTCCAAACAACAACTCAAAGGGACTGAAACCAACCCCTTTCTGTGACACCTCCCTGTGGGAAAAAGTAAGCATGGGAGGAGAACATCCCATCTCCTCACGAGTTTCTCTGCCAACCCATTTATCATGCCCTTCAGGGTTTTGTTGAATCTCTCAACAAGACCATTTGCTTGTGGGTGATAGAGGGTAGTGAACTTGTAGTTAACACCACACTTATCCCACATAACAGTCAGCTGGACAGGAAGTTTGTGCCCCTATCTGACACTACCTCTTTCGGAAAACCCACTCTGGTGAACATACCAAGCAGTGCTCTTGTCACCGCAGAAGCATCAATGTTTCTAAGAGGGATTGCTTCAGGGCACCTAGTGGCATGGTCCACTACTACTAAGATATACCTAGTCACTGATGCAGTAGGTGGGTCTAGGGGACCAACAATGTCCATCCCCACCCTTTCAAAAGGAATCCTAGCCACTGGCAGTGGTACTAGGGGGGGCCTTTGCCTTGCCCCCTGCCTTGTCACTAGCCTGACAGGTGACAGAGGAGCTGCAAAACTCCTTTACCTTTTCAGACATATGGGGCCAGTAGAAAGGGTTCACCAACGGGATCCAGGTCTGTGTCTGTCCCTAATGTCCTGCTAAGGGGATATGTTATGTTATGTTACATCCACTTGTAACGCGCACGTCTACTCATGAGTGTCCCGGCGCGGTGCCACAAAGGTGAGAGAGAAAAGTTTTAAGCAAACAGATGAGTCTT
Organism: Triturus cristatus; assembly: GCF_964204655.1. Lineage (NCBI taxonomy): Eukaryota > Metazoa > Chordata > Amphibia > Caudata > Salamandridae > Triturus > Triturus cristatus. The sequence continues at coordinate 92,277,522 of NC_140589.1, read as the reverse complement.
CAATCTCCGTTTGAACAGAACAGGGTCCTGAATGAAGCGTAGGTCAAGGGGAAGAGCATTCCAGGTCAGACTGGCCTTCACAACAAAGGAGCTTCCCCCGAGCCTCTGAAGCTTAAAGCGTGGAACCCGGGCAAGGCGGAGGGACATAGAGCGAAGAGCACGTGAAGGGACATAAAAAGCAAAATGTTTCTGAAGATAGAGAGGGCCGTGCCCGTGATGAGCCAAGACCAGAGATTTCAATTTAATTCTATGCGCCACCGGGAGCCAGTGAAGAGAGCGCAGGTGATGATGCACGCTGGTCGTTGCTGAAATGCCCAATAGCAGTCTAGCCGCTGTATTCTGTATAACCTGAAGTTTTGTCAGCAGATATGCCGGAATACCAACATAGAGGGCATTAGCATAGTCCAAGTGTGACAGAATCAGGGCACAAGTAACTGTTTCTTTCGCCGCCTGTGGGAGAAGCGGAAAGAAAGACCTAAGAGTCTTAAAAAGGCCAAAACAGCAGCCGGTCAGTTTCTTGATGTGCGTCAAAAAGGAAAGGGACTCATCGAACCATATCCCCAGATTTTTGGCAGGCTGGCCCGTGGAGGGAGGCAGAGGAGAGTTCGATGGCCACAATAAATTTCGAAAGTTGGGAAGGAATCTGCCAAATAGCAGAATCTCGGATTTCTGTTCATTACATTTCAGCTGTGCGCCCGCTAACCAAGTAAAGACGGCAGCAAGACAATGTTGCGCCGCATGGACCGAATCCGATGAAAAGTAACTGGGTGTCGTCCGCATAGGCCATCACCTTAGCCCCTAGCTCCTCTGCCAATAAATCAAAGGGGTGACATAGATATTAAAGAGGAGCGGGCTAAGAACAGAGCCCTGTGGGACCCCAGTCGTGACCAACTGAGAAGGGGAGGAGCACGGGGGGAGCGAAATCTGCTCAGCACGATCCTCCAAAAAGGACCTTACCTAACTCCAAACAGCACCAGTGACACCAATTTCTGCCAGACGAGCCAACAGAAGATCGTGCGGGACTGTGTCAAACGCCGCGGAGAGATCCAACAGCACTAGAGCCGCTCTCCCACCAGCGTCAAGACAGTCCCGTATAGCCTCTGACACCTCCACTAAAACAGTCTCTGTGCTGTGGGAGGCTCGGAACCCTGATTGCGCTGGGTGCAAGAGAGCCTCTCTCTCCACATACTCAGTAAGTTATTTATTCACCGCTTTCTCACAGACCTTGGCAATGGCCGGGAGGAGGGAAATAGGACGGTAATTCCCTGGATTAAGGTGATCCAGGGTGGGCTTTTTGAGGAGCGGCAGAATCTTCACCTGTTTCCAGGCCCGGGGAACGGCGGCTGTCAGGAGGGACCTGTTAACAATAAGGTTCACCTCCACATGTATGCTCATGGCCACTGCAGCCAGAAGCCTAGCCGGGCAAGGATCCGACGGCGAGCCTGACTTGAGCCCCGTAAGGATTTTAAGAGATTCCGAAGGGTCAACGGGACTGAAGACTGACAGCGAGCAGGCAGAGGTAGCCGATTGCTCCACTGCAGGACACGCCCTACTGATCACTCCAGGAGGAAAAGACGCCTGGATAACCAGGATCTTATTCCTAAAGGAGCAGGCAAGTATGTTACACCAGGCCAGTGAGGATGGAGTCGCTCTCAATTGGGCATGCGGAGATGTAAAGCTCTGCACTATGGAGAAGATCTCTTTAGAGTTGTTACTAGCAGAGTCAATGCGAGCGGCATAGAATTGTCCCTTAGCCCGTGCTATAGCTTCATAATAGGTTTTTTGCATGACTCTAAGCCTTTGCTTAGGCATAGGGCAGTAGCCGCACCTGCACCAGGTTCGTTCAAGAACCTTGCACTCATGCTTAAGCGTTTTAAGGGCAGAGTTGAACCAGAGTTTAGAGGGGGAGTCTCTAGCCGGTTTAGAGGACCTGGGAAAGGCCACAGAAGCAGCCGCACACGACACCCAATTAGTAAACCTTGATAAACACTCCTTGAGGTCCCCCGACAGAATGGGCCTAGACCGATTAAGAGCCTGGCTAAATTCTTGAGGATCGATTTTCCCAAACACTGCCCTTTGAAACAAAGGCACCACTTTCTCCACATTATCTCATACTTCTCTAGGGATGTAGTCAAAGTGGTCTGATCAGGACACCGGGCACGGCTCCTGAGTAACAATAGGAAAATTAGAACAAATTGGGTCCAGTATGTGGCCCGTCTGATGTGTGGGCAGGCTAACACACTGGGTAAGTTGTGCCAGATGTAGAATGTCCAACAGGTCGGTCACCTCCTTGGTGTCAGGTCGGTCAAAATGAATATTGAGATCGCCCAGGACCATATAATGGGAGAATCTAACCACCCTAGAGACAATGGCGTCCCCACAGCTCTGTAAGAATAGACCCACCGGACCCGGGGGCCTATAAAGAAGAGAAACTCCTAGGGTAAAGTGGGCTGAGAAGCAGATGTTGAAATCAAGTACCTCACAGCCATCCCAGGCCATGGTATCCCCCAGTCAGAGATCCCATATATTTCTATAGATCAAAGCCACGCCACCCCCTCTGCCCCCCGGGCGATCCACCCTAGAAATCTTATAGCCCACTGGAATGGCCAGGGAGACTATAGGATCGGAGGTGGAGTCAAGCCAGGTCTCTGTAAGAAACAGCATGTCCAGGGAGTTACCATCCAGAAGGTCAAAGACATCCACATAATGTTTCCTCAATGAGCGGACATTTATCAAGGCTGCCTGGATTGAAGAAACTTTAGCCTGCTTGGCGGGCGGACCAGTCTTATTAGCCCAAGAGTTGGGGTCCAGCTTATAACCACACGCTGAACAGGCAGCAGGCGGCGAGTCCGCCATATTCCAAGTAAGTGCCTGACAACATATAACAGCAGCCAAATCACGAAGTGTGGTACCCGTATAGCATCTTCTAGGCTCAGCACCCCCTGTCAAACGGGCAGCATAGCTGGCGCTGGCCGAATCCGGGACACTGACAGGCGCATACGGGCTTGCATTATGCACGCCAGCGGCGCGCCAGCGGCGCGTCCGTGTAGCGCGCATTTGAATGTCCCCGTGTGCCTAACAACTAGACCGCCAACCTCTTAAAATGGCGTCGTCTAGCAGCACAACGAGGAGAGCGGAAGAGTCCTGGAGCCACTCACCCCCACCAAAAAAAAAGCGCGAGGGAGAAGCGGAGCACAATATAAATAACAGGAGCAGCTTTAAAATCTTTTAAAAAGGTGTATGCGGCTAGTGGAAATGAAGAAATGAGGAGGTGGGTAGATCGTGATCAACTATTAAAATTTTTAAAGTGCGGGTATGCGGGCGGGGGAAATTGTGCAAATGAGCAATGAGAGCGGGTTAGCAGGGTGAGCAGCCAAAAATAGTAATTTTTAGCTCTACGCTATCCAACATTTTCTTTACTGTTTTTTTTTGGAGCTGGAGTAGTAGTTTTATTCTCTCTGATATTTAATAGTTTTTTGTATTATTTTAGCTAATGTAATATATAATTAATTTTAACAATATTCAAATTAAATGTAATTTTTTAAATGTGTTATATAATTATTTAATTTTTATTCATGTTATTGTTTTATGTGTATGATGTATTTGTAATTTATAATAATTTTTAACAAGTTATAAGTTATTAAAACAATTATTAAAATGTATTATTAAGTATATATATTATATATTATATGTATATGTTTAATTAATGTTTTATTACATTATATATATTCATTATTAATTTTAAACATTATAACATATATTTAATTATGTTTATTTTATTTATAAGTATTATTTGGTTTATTTTACATTTTTTTTTAACTAAAAAATACTTTATATTTTTAATAACGATATTTTTGACATTCTATATTTTATTTTCGATATTTTTGTACTTACCATGTTGTAGATAGGATCTCGATATTCTTGTCATCGATATTTTTGTGTCGATATTTTTGTAGGTCGATTTTCTGTCCGTCGATATTCTGTCAGACATTCGGTTAGCAGCAGGGATGAAAATAGACAAGGTCAAACCTTCTTAGGTCCATATCATGACCCAATGTCAGGATGAACTCTCTGTACTTCTGGGGCACCACCAACCTCCTGGTGGCCCCCTCCTTGAGGTTTCTGGCCTCAGTATAAAGCAGTCCATCATCTCAGTAAAGTTTGTGGAACCCACTGTCATCCCCCTCCTCTTGCTTAGAAGCAATCCGCCTCAAGCTCTCAAGGGTGGGGAGTCTCTCTGTCCCTTACTGAACTCCTCTCTGGAGGGTCCACCTGCTCCTGTCAGCTCTGCCAAATCTGACAGCTCTGGCAGGGATGGAGTCCCTACCTCAGAGGCCAGATCCTCCCCATCAGGGTTAGGTTCTTCCTGCATCTCTGGAGTTCCCTGGGCTGGCTCACCAGGCCCAGTACCATTGCCCTTGGATGCGTGGCCCTTTGTTCCATGGTCCAAGTGTCCGGCCCCTCCCTTCTGGCTAGTCTGTGATCACTTATCTTTCTTCCTGCTCCAAAAAGTCGGGAGATGCGGACCGAATAGGTGAGGCAGTGGGACCGGACCTTTGAGGAAATTCTGACTACAAGGCTACCCACCTCTAAACCGCAACCAGTCGCTCAAGACACTTTAATACCTCCACACTAGGATGAATATGAAACATTACGGAACAGGATGAGAGATAAATGATCTACTTACCTTTTCGTATGAGTGCAGCTTTCTGCCCGCTACTAAAATATGGCAAATTCCTACATAAATAACACCCGGGAGGGAAATATTTTAGCCCTGAAGAGGACTGAAACATGTTGGCATAGGGTGATAGGACCATTACTTAATTGCGATCCCCCCCCTTTTTCCATTTTAATATCTTCTACGATTCAGCGAATAAAGGGATACCTAGAGCCATAGGAGGAGTTTTAATCTTTAAACCCCCTGGCCATTTTCTCTAAAGTACTCCCTGAAATATGGTCGAACCCACCCTGACCTTTAGGAGTCAGGGTGAACCCGATGATGAGCATGACACCGCTAGAGTGTGTGAGGGTTATTTAACAAAAAGTAATTGCTTCCTTTCCCATGCTTGAGTGGTTGGTACCCATGGAGGTTATGATTTATTCCCAACTGCCTCTAATCTAAGTGGGGTACTTGTATTGGATATATACTTGAGTTAGGAGGACGTATTTCCACTAGGAGCTCCTCTCCATCCTTCCGGCCCTGGAGAAGATCTCTTCTCCAAGTAGCCATAGTTTGAGAGCAAATGTAGATCTATTACTGGCAATAAGGCCACTAACACAGTATAGGGCTCAGAATAGGTCTTAGAAAAGTATTCCTATGCTCAAACCTTGGTAGCTTGGCTGTGAGCAGGCAGGCTTACCTGCAAAGACAGGTATGTAAAGCACTTAAAAACACCAAGTCAGTAAATAATTAAGAGACAACTCATAATAAAAATCCAACAACAATTTATAAGAATAGGAAATATTTGTATCTTTAAAATTACACCAAAACTACAAAAATCCAATGTAGGGAATCGGCGATATGATTTTTTAAAGATTTAGCACTATATAGCACGTAGAAACCTATAGCGCCTTATTGGGACATCTGGCCCTCCACAGGGCTTGGTCGCCCCACTCACTGCTGCCGCTCCTGCCTGCCTCTGCCGCCTCCTGCCTGCAGATTCCTTCGCTCGCTGCCCGCTGCTCCTGGGAATTTCCTGCTGCTCCTGGGAATTTCCCGCTGCTTCTTGGAATTTCCCGCCGCTTCCTCCCTGCGGCCCCGCCCCCCTGTGATTCCATTTGCCGCCCCGCTCCCGCCACCCAGCTGCTCCTCCCTCCCGGCTCCTTACTTATGACGCCCCCAGAGCGACCGTGCAGCGGACGCGTGCAGCGGGAGCGCCGATTGAGCGCCGAAGGTGCGCCAAAGGTAAGCCCGTCTGCGCCCGTCCGCGCCTGGACCGCGCCCAGCGCCAGACCCCCTGGTCCTCGCCAGCACACCCTGCACATCTACGATGCCAAAACCCTCCACGCACTCAATGCCGGCCGAAACACCGCCTGCTACCGAGCCACCCCGAGACGCACCCATGGACCCTTCACCTGCCTGACCTGCCGCTTCACCAGCCTCCGACCCAACACCGCACCTGCTAAACCGAGCCCCAGCAACAAACACCTGATATGCATCCTGCTCAACACCCGCTCCGTTCACAGGCATGCCGTCGAACTCTGGAACCTCCTCGACCCGACAGCACCAGACATCGCCTTCCTGACGGAAACCTGGATGAACGCCTCCTCAGCGCCCGACGTCGCCATCGCCGTCCCGGAAGGCTACAAAATCACCAGGAAGGACCGCGTCAACCAGACAGGAGGAGGCATCGCCATCATCCACAAGAACACCATCCGCATCACGACCAACTCCGATGACACCTTCACCTCCGCCGAACACCTCCACTTCCAGATACACACCGACCCCAAGACCACGCTCAGAGGCACCCTCGTCTACAGACCACCGGGACCACGCACACAGTTCAGCGAAGACATCACAGACTTCATCAGCCCGCACGCCATCAATTCCACCGACTACATCCTCCTGGGGGACCTCAACTTCCACCTGGAGGACAACAAGGACCGCAACACCACTGCTCTGCTGGACAACCTGGCCAACCTCGGACTCAAGCAACTGGTAACCACCCCCACCCACTACGCCGGCCACACGCTTGACCCAGTCTTCTCATCCAGCAAACACGTCACCTTCAGCCACTCCACCAATCTCCAGTGGACTGACCACAGCTGCGTCCACTTCAGCTTCAGTAAAACGACGACCCACCACCACCCTCAACAAGCCCCCCGCAGGAGCTGGAACAAGATCACCGGCGACCAGCTCACCACCTTCCTCAGCCAGAACCCCCCCACCAGCTCAACGGACCCCAACGAAGCCGCCAACAACCTCACACAGTGGATCACCAACTGCGCAGACGCACTCGCACCACTGAAGAAGAACCCCCCCAGCAGACGCGGCAGCAAGAAAGCCTCCTGGTTCACCGACGAGCTCATCACCTCCAAGAAGAACTGACGCTCCCTGGAGAACACCTGGCGCACCAACCAGACCACAGACAACATGACGGCCCTCAAACACGCCACCCGCAAACACCACCAACTGATCCGCGCCACAAAGAAGACAGCCTTCAAGGAACGACTGGACAACAACACCCACAACAGCAAGGAACTCTTCAGCATCGTCAAAGAGCTCTCCAACCCCGACGCCGGAAACAATGACATCACTCCCTCGCAAGACCTCTGCGACTCCCTCGCAGCCTTCTTCCACAACAAGATCGTCAACATTCACAACAGCTTCGGCCCACCAACCACGAACCCCACCACCGAACCGATGCCCCCCACCGCCACCCTCCGCACCTGGACCCCAGTCAGCACCGAAGACACAACACGCACAATGAACACCATCCACTCCGGATCCCCTACGGACCCCTGCCCACACCACATCTTCAACACGGCCGACCACATCATCGCACCCCACCTCCACGACATCATCAACGCCTCCTTCAACACCGCCACCTTCCCGGAGTGCTGGAAACACGCCGAGATCAGTGCCCTGCTGAAGAAACCAACTGCAGACCCCTCTGACCTCAAGAACTACCGCCCCATCTCGCTCCTCCCGTTTCCTGCCAAAGTCATCGAGAAGACCGTCAACAGACAGCTAGCTGCCTTCCTCGAGACCAACGGATCCCTCGACCAATCGCAATCCGGCTTCCGAGCCAACCACAGCACGGAGACCGCCCTCATCGCAGCCACAGACGACATCAGATCCCTAATGGACAACGGGGAAACTGCGGCCCTCATCCTCCTGGACCTCTCCGCAGCGTTTGACACTGTCTGCCACCGCACCCTGGTACAGCGCCTGAACAACACCGGCATCCAGGAGAAGGCCCTGGAGTGGATCACCTCATTCCTCACCGGAAGAACCCAGAGAGTCCGCCTCCCCCGTTCCGGTCAGCGGCCACCGAAGTCATCTGCGGCGTTCCACAAGGGTCATCGCTCAGCCCCACCCTCTTCAACGTCTACATGAGCCCCCTCGCAACCATCGCACGTCAACACAACCTCAAGATCATCACCTACGCCGACGACACCCAGCTGATCCTCTCCCTCACCAGCGACCCGGACGCCGCCAGAGCCAGCCTACACGAAGGGATGAAAGACGTCGCCGAATGGATGAAGAACAGCCGCCTGAAACTGAACTCAGACAAGACAGAGGTCCTCATCCTGGGATCATCCCCCTCCGCCTGGGACGACTCCTGGTGGCCCCCCGCCCTGGGAGCCACCCCCAAGCCAACGGACCACGCACGCAACCTAGGCTTCATCCTGGACTCCTCCCTCTCGATGACCAGACAAGTCAACACCCTGCGCATGCTTCGAAAGATCTTCCGGTGGATCCCCACCGAGACCAGGAAGACGGTCACCCAGGCCCTCGTCACCAGTCGGCTGGACTACGGGAACGCCCTCTACGCCGGCACCGCCGCCAAACTCCAGAAGAAACTCCAACGGATCCAGAACGCCTCAGCACGACTCATCCTGGACATCCCCCGACACAGCCACATCTCCGGACACCTGAGAGACCTGCACTGGCTCCCCGTCAACAAAACAATCACGTTCCGACTCCTCACCCACGCACACAAGGCCCTCCACGACCTGGGCCCCAAGTTCCTCAACAGCCGCCTGACCTTCCACAAGCCCACCCGCCAGCTCCGCTCCGCCAGCCTCGCTCTTGCCACCGTCCCCCGCATCCGCAGAGCCACCGCCATGTGGTAAATATTTCATTACCGGTACTATTTTTTATGCGGTAAAGTCTATTAAGAATAACTCAGTAAATATAAGAGGCAGAATCCGTGGTATTAGAGGTTTTAAAAGGCTTTATTCCTATACAAAGGAATACAATTCGAATTGCAGGCTTTCTATTCCATCACCACGAAAGTTCAGGAAGGAAGGGCATACATTATTGACAGATAAGCAGTTTTATAGAAAATGCATTACAGTGAAACAGATGCAAGAGGCGTAACAGCTGATAGTACAGATAAAATGTGCATACGTAACTAATAGAGGCGGATATATGGGCGTAATTTAATAAACGTCATCATACATGATGTCACAAGTGGGTGGATCCATAAGAGAATCCTGCAATGTCAGCAGAAATATTTGGCAGAGATGCGCGCGCAGCCGCATGACGTGTGATTGACGTGCAACTAGAGGGTGAAGGGGACTTGACATTTAGCTCTACATGTGGAGACAGAAGTCTGGGGGTCATGTCAACCTAATCCCAAATCATATCTAATATCCTATGTTTAAAGAACTGTGTTATCCAAAAGGAAAGGTCTCTAGGATAGAATCTATTCTATACTGACTGTTAGTGCGTGTACAAGCGTCTAAGTGTCTACATGAGATGCGAGGGGGTAGGAATATTCCATAGTAACGGGGGCTATGAATTACTTGCATGAGGACAGCGAGGCCTGGCCCTTTGCACGGTAGCTGGAGGAATGTTTACCTAAACTACTAGACAGGAATGCATCGGATGAGGAGCGGAGTAGATAATCTTGAAGGTGAAATACAGTTTTTGGCAGGCAACAGGCTGGATCAGGCACCGTTAGCCGCGCAGAGAGTAGGACAAAGTTCATGGATACAGATGCAGGCTCAGACTGGAGCTTTCAGAGGCAGAAGGCAGGAAAAGGCTTGATGACAGAATTCTGGGCCTACTCGCCTGAATCTGTAAAATGTGGAAAGTGAACCACATAAAGTCGGTGGCCTTTCATACTTAGGAATGGAATATCTGACCCATTCATGGCGGATCTGAAAGAGGACATGTTGACGGTGGACGCACATATATTTGCGTCTTCAAAACTGGAACTGGAGGGAACATACATGTACTTATAGCATGCACATGGAGCCGTTGGGGTCTACGATAGGGGACATAACTGATCACAAAATTCATATTTCCTCATTCCCTCCTTGTCCCCTACGGACCCTCAGGAGATATCGATCTTCATCAATCCATCGATCTGTTCATATAGCATCATTTGTTCTTCTTTCTTCTTCCGGGATCTTGAACGAAAACTTGGATGTGGGATACACGATGTGGCACACAGACCACAAATCGCTGGCCCACATTGTAGACATAAGCAGCAACTGAATAGTATGAGAAAGCCAATACCTAGGAAGGATAGTATTCTCCATCCCCAGGCTGACAACACGCCCCAGAACCAACCGGACCAAGTCCAGGTGCCTGGACTCTGGTGTATCTGGCTTACAATCTTATGAAGGCGAGTTATGGCTTTATATACTGACGGCGAATTTTCTGGTATGAAAATGCAGCAACTTGATCCGATGACCCTACAAGCTCCGCCCCTATCGGCTAGGATGACGTCAAGGACAAGACGATTTTGAAGCACAACAATCCGCATAGCAGACTGCTCTTCTGTTAAATTGCCTAAGGCGGAAATAGTTTCGTTCACTACTGCTTCAAGGGTTCTGGTTAATCTACGTATCAGCTTACTATTAGTGACTGTACCTATATAGGGAAAGAAACCTTTATTGAAATCTGTGTATTTTTCCCATGCTGTTTCAGTGTAATCGACAATTGGGAGATCTCTCTGCTGTCTATTGTGTACTAAATGGGTATTCCTGTGATAATCAGAAGGAGCTAGGAAAACAGGTGGTAGAAGGAATGCTATGTAACAGGTACCATCCCAATCTAGAGGTAGGCGTATATATGCGGTCTGGCCACATATAAAGTAGGAATGGCGAGAAGCTCTAAATGTAGACTTGCCTTGATCACTGAATTTTATTACAGTGGTGCATTTACTATGGCCCATGTGTATGGAACCATTCTTTCTTACACATAATTCCCCTTTTACTGGGAATACTGACATGGCGGGCAAGATTGGTGTAGCTTCAGATTCAACGTTCAGGATCATGAGGTTAAGTGTAAAATTACCTAATCCATATACTTCATTTTCTAGATCAGTTCCTGTTCTTTTGGGAAGTCCCTCCTTGTTAGGGTAGCAGACTTTAAGCAAAACTAGGTTCAGGTTTCCCCATACCCATTTGTCTTGATAAACTGCGGAATTTGAATCTAGGGAATTAATCAAACTAAACCATGCTCCACAGGAGCCATTGTGTGTGAACGGATAGGGAAAGAGGGGCAAAACTCCCTTATAGTTCTGATAGGGAGGGAGTCGGCCACATATCCAACAATTTGTGGCATTGCTGGTCTGATGGGAATGATGTAGCATACTAATGAATGTGTTGTTGCGCAGCGCAAATCTATAGGACAACTCATGCGGAGGTAATTCGCTAAAAGAATGTTCTGCAGTTACATTGTAAGCACGCTTAAGAATAGGGTAATACATGTGCAATAGTATGCTGACAATGATGATCAGAAGACTTAGAAAAAACAAAATTAATAATGTTACTGTGCAGTGACTACGAAGTGATTTACAATACGCATGCTTTTTAAGCTGCATCTGATGATTTCTTTCTCTATTCCGGTCTAGAGGATACATGTCAGAGACAAATTCAACCGATTCACCTTGGAGAGGACTTAAACAATCAAATTGTCTGACTTGCTAGACCTTAATTTTAGTTTGTAAAGTTCAGAGTTTGTTAATTCAGCCAAGGGGAGCTTTGAGTCTGTCTGTGAGGGAATACAAGGCTGAGCGTTCACACTAGATGGTAGTCCATAACATTTTTTGATATGACTCGAGTGCAACCATCCTTTACGTCCTTCTATCTTCACGGCTGTCCTTGTAGTTAGTAGAACCAATTTTGGCGATGTCCATCTAGGCTCCAGTTGGGTCTTTCGGTCAAAATTCCTGACCAAAACCAGGTCGCCAGGAACCACGTCATGGGGCTTCACCTCAGTATTGTCGGGAAAAGCTGCGGCTACCTGTGAACGACAAGATTGTAGTGCAGACATCAAGGAAGCCAGGTAATCTGTCAGCATATTACAGTCAACATCAGTGATTTTGCGAGGTATAGGCGTCCCCCACATATTTGGTGGTCTACCGAAGATCACCTCGTACGGGGATAGCCCTGTTCGAGAATGTGCTACCATTCTCATGTAAAAGAGCGCAACTGGTAAGGCTACTATCCAATCGACACCTTTTTCCCTACATATTTTGGACAATCTAATTTTCAGAGTTTGATTATGGCGTTCCACGAGACCTGCTGCCTCGGGATGTCGGACACAGTGGAATTTCCATTGGTAGCCTAACAAAAGGGAGACTTGTTTCATTAGTTCAGATGAGAACGGCTGGCCGTTATCTGAGTAGACAACACGTGGTAAACCGTACCGTGGGAAGAATTCTCGAACTAACTGTTTGGCAGTAGTCGGGGCAGTGTAATCTGAAACCGGGTAGGCTTCTGTCCAACGGGAAAGAGCACAGACAACTACGAGAACATATTTGAATCCTCGACATCGTTCCATCTGGATATAATCCATCTGGAGGACTTCAAAAGCATGATCGGGAGTTTGAAATCCACCCTGCTCTACGGGGATGCTTTTACCTGGATTAAACTGACAACATATCATACAGGTACGTACTTTCTGTTTAGCTGCGGCTCGTAAATGTTTGTTAAACCAGATGTGTTGAATGCTGTCTAGCATAGCTTTTTCTCCTAGGTGCGCTGGACTATGTATAGTGTTAATGATGACTTGAACCATGGAGTCGGGAAGAAACCATATAGATTTTTCCTTCGTCATCCATCCTTGATCTGTTTGGATCCCTCCTAATTCTGTCCATTTCTTTATTTCTTCTGGCGTAGCATGTGTCTGTATGTCAATTACATCAAGGGCGGGATCCTTAACTGTCATGCAATGTGTTGGTGTCAGAACTATTGTCTTTGTCACGTCAGTTGTATGAGTCTGATTCTGAGCAGTCTGTTTAGCTGTTCTGTCAGCTAGGTCATTACCCTGAGAAATGATATCGGTAACTTTTGTATGGGCTTTGCATTTCATAATCGATATTGCAGTAGGTAGATGAATCGCGTCTAATAGGGCTTGAATGAGGGGTCCGTGTTGGATGTGGGCACCGTGAGAAGTTAAATAACCTCTCTCTCGCCACAGTACGCCGAAGTCATGGACGACTCCGAATGCATAACGTGAATCTGTGTATATGTTGACTTTCTTATTTTTGGCTTGAATACAGGCTTGTGTCAGAGCGATGAGCTCTGCTGCTTGAGCTGACAAAGTGTTAATACAATTTGTTTCAATGACTTCAGTGTCTGTTGTGACTGCGTAAGCGGCCACTAACTCTCCTGTACTTGTTCTCATACATGACCCATCTACATACAATGTCAAGTCTGGATCTGACAAAGGGATATCTGTCAAGTCTTGTCTGGGTTTCGTCGTGATAGTAATGACTTCGAAACAATCATGTGCCAATGGATCTGTTCCGCCCACTGGTAACAGTGTGGCAGGATTTAAAGTATTACAACGTCTGATTTCTATGTGTGGCTGAAACAATGTCAATTCGTAACCGGTGAGTCTCGCTATAGTCAAGTGTTGTGTTTGTGTGCGATTCAAGAGAACCTCTACTGCGTGTGGAACTTGTACTGTCAATTGGTGTCCTAACACTATGGCATCGCTTTGTCTGATTGCTAAAGCTGTTGCTGCCACCGATTTCAGGCACGCAGGAAGAGCCTGAGCTACTGGATCTAATGTACTAGAGAAATAAGCACATGGTTTGTGTGATCCTGCTTGTTCCTGAGTGAGTACTGACAAGGCAGTACCTTCGCGTTCTGTAACAAAGAGTGTAAACTGTTTACTGTAACATGGTGTTGCTAGGACAGGTGCTTGGCATAAAGCTTTCTTTAAGCTTTCAAAGGCGTGTGTATGTTCTTGAGTCCAAGGGAGGACAGTCGACGTGGCTGCCTCCTGTGTTGTCAACTGGATGAGTGGTTTTGCTAGAAATGCATATTGAGGGATCCACTGCCTACAGTATGAAGTGAGGCCTATAAAAGCTCGCACCTCCTTTTGTGTCTTGGGTGGTGACATGTTAGCAATTAACTGGATGCGGTCGGGTGTAAGCTGCCTTCCCTCCTTGGACAGCGAGTGCCCAAGGTAAACAACTCGCTGGACACAGAATTGCAGCTTAGAAGGGGACACCTTGTGCCCCTTGTCGGCCAGAAATTTCAAAACCGTCAGTGACGCTGTTTCACATTCAGGTTCGCTTCGGGCGGTGATCAGCAGATCATCGACATATTGAAGCAAGGCAGTGTTAGCTGGCATGTGGATACTGTCAAGTTCTCGTTTCAGTGCTTGGCTATAGATGCTGGGGCTTTCTGTAAATCCTTGAGGTGCGCGTGTGAATTTAAAACTTCGTCCGTTTAAACTGAATCCGAACAGATATTGACTTTCCGGATCGATTGGAACACTAAAGAAAGCATTCTTGAGATCAATTACAGTGAAAAACGTTGCTTCTGAGTCAATAGCGGTGAGTAATGAAGAGATATCTGGGACCACAGGGTATTGTGGTACAATACATTTATTTAATTCGCGCAGATCAATAACTAATCGATATACTGGTGGTGCCTTTGGATCCGTTCTTTTAAGAATCGGAATTATCGGGGAATTACATACATTGGAGTCGGTTTCGGCAACCACTCCTTGTGCAATGAGCTCGTCAATGATTTGCAGTAAAGCCACAACAGCATCTGGTGGTAACTTGTATTGTCGCATTCGTGGTAGTACTACTCCTGTTTTTAGTGTGACACGATATGGTGTAATATTCATGCAACCAACATCAGTGGGGCCTTGTGCCCATAAATGTGTAGGTAAATTCTGCAGTCGGTGATCCATGTCCCTGGACACGTAGTGACCTTTAAAGTCACGTAAAAATAATCGTACTCCCTCCGGAGAACAACATATAATGGCTCCTAGAGCTTTCAATGTTTTTATACCTAACAAGTTTTCTGGACATGATTTAGTAAGCAATAAATCTGTAGTACGTGTCAATGGACCGACCGTAAGTGGAAGAGGTTGTGTTACGTCATTGATTATAGGTTTTCCTGAGAATCCAAGGGAAATATTTTGTGAGCCTGAGAGGGGTGCCCCTGGAACTTCACTGCGTCTTATAGTTGTTCTGCTTGCCCCTGTATCAAGTAAAAACTTTCTGTCTTCCCCTAATAGTTCACTATGTACATAAGGTCCCTCTTGGTCTACAGGAACCTCAATAAGGGGTAAGCCAACTTCCCTCTCTAGGCTATTTCATGTGTATCGCTGATAATCGGGATAATCTGTTTGTGCATACTGATACATCTGTTGTGTTGTTGCTTGTGTTGCAGCAATAGGCTGCGCTTGTGGTGGTGCTACGATCTGTTGTGGAGCTGCCTGTTGCGGAGCTAATTGTTGCGGAGCTAACCTAGGTTGTGCATGCTGAGGGATTTGTTGTTGATTCTGATCCTGTCTAGGTAAACGTGGTCTCTCCTGGGTTCTACCTGTGGCAATATTATGTTTCAGGACTGGACAATCGTGTATATAATGACCTTGTTGTTTACAATAGTTGCATGTCCCTTTCGTAGGACCTGCGGAATCACCCTTTAGGTGACCATCAGCTGGAACTGACTGAGCAACAAGCATTTTCATTTTTGTATCTTTCATACGTCTTTGTTCATGTTCTTGTTCTTCTCTAATTCTATTGTGGTGATATTGTAACATCTGTAACATCTGTGATGGGGTATTACCTTGCCATGTACTTTCGAATTTCAATACTCTATTCTTGATTTGCAGCAGAGAATTTTCAACTAATTTTGTCACAAACAGATGTGGATATGACTCGCTACTGGCTTTTATGCCACTATTTATACCAAAACATTTTTCAAATCGGGAATAGAAATCACTAGTGTCTTCATCTGGCTTTTGTTTACAGGCTGATATTGCACCCCAGTCTTCCTTTTTCGTAGTTAATAAACGTGGCAGTACCTGCACTAGTAGCCCTGCTAGTGCTGTAGCCTTTTCCCCAAGCCCTGCTCCTGCAGCTCGGGCCCTTTCTTCGTTTTCTAATTCTGTCCAATCTATCTTTTGGTCTCCCACCTCCCATTCCTTTTCTTTGAGTTTCTCGTAAACACCGGCGGGTAATAGGACTTTTAATATTTTCATAATGTCGGGGTAGGTATACTCTCCCATGAGTAACATGTCTTTTATTTCACGGTGGAAACCTGCTGGGTCCTTGTCATGGCTGGGTACTACTTTCTTCATTTCTAATAATTCCAGTTTAGTTATAGGCGTGTACACAAACACGCGTGTAAAATTATTACCGTCACCTCTGATTGGGTGTACTTCGCGTAACGGGTTCTGTCTATCTATGTGATACATTCTTCTTCCCATGATGGGAACTGGAACGTGTTCTGGGCATACGAAAGTTAAATATTGGTTTCGAAATTCTAGAATTTCTTTAATCAAATCAGTACCTGACCCTCTCCATATATTCGTGAGTAGTTCTGTCAATATGTCAGGTAAGGGTCCTGGATCGGAGTGTTGGCTTTTATATAATATAAGGAGGTGTTGAATCATGTATATACTAGCTAAACGCTGTTCGTATGGGTCAAGATTCAGAAACGTGTGTGCAAGTACATCATCATTGTATTCACTGGGACTGTCAGCCCATTGTACTGCTGACCTGGCTAATTCTTGTTCGTCCATGGATTCGAGCATGTGGTACCCCCTTCGATCGCGGAGTAATTTATCAGCGGCTTGGAATAGGTGTTCAGGGGATCTGGTATTTAACATAGGGGTTTGAAAATGTCTATTATATTCTGGACGTATCGGACGTATCGGATCATTAAAACCTCTGGTATTATTATGGGGTCTTCCTCTTCCTACATAAGCTATCGTTTCTAATTGTTCTGATTCTACTCGGTTACCTTCCTCAAGTAATAGATTTTCTCGGATTTTATTTGAATTCTCTCTACCTTTCTCTTCCTGTCTGAGTGCTTTTTCTGTACGTCTATATGATTCTTTACGCCATAATTCAATGGCATCTTTCTGTGACTGTCTGGCTTTCTTTTTCCATAATTCTTCTTCTACTCTCATGATGCAATCTGCATCCCAGGTCCCCGCTGCGGGCCATCTCTGACTCTCTGGTAATTCTTTGGTGTAGTCCACCCATAAATCAAGAAATAATACGGCATCTAGGCCATGCTTATGATACATAAAGTACCCTGGAGTGTCCCTAGGTGGGATGGGAACAGCTTCTTCGAGTACACCTTTTCTAGTTTTGATCTGTCTTAATTTCGAAAAGAGCGGCATTTTTAGACCTTATTACTAGAACACACTTTATACAAGAAACACAATAATGAACAGTCATTCACACCACAATATATAGAACGTATTAAAACATTTAACACTTAACAGTTTTACGACCGATGATAACTAATAGAAAACTAGTTACTGACATAATACTGACACTAGATAATACTTATTTATATGCAAGACATACTATATATACTGCTAAACAGTACAGATACACTGCTAAAACAGTGCAGACCGGATTTGTGTACCCAAACCCGTCTTGACCGGCACAGACTATGTGCACGTTAAATGCCTCCCCGGTAATGGTACTCACCGGGTAGCTCGGAACGGAAGGCCTCGGAAACGGAACTGAAACTGGACCGGACTGGACTCGACTCGACTGGATTCGGGACTTCGGAACCTGGCGGGCCTCTGTATACCTCGGATCTTGCTCTCTCAGCTAGGCTCTGGTCGGGATACTTCGCACTTCTCACCGCCTCGTCTGGGTGTTGATCGCAGCCTCAGTCGCCTCCGCTTGGCCGGAGGGAGATACAGGAAATCCTGCAGGTACGCGTTTTTGTCCGTTCAGCTGTGGCAGGAGACCGGGCCTGCAACGCACCGCCGGCGCGTGAGATGAGAAAGTGTCCCTGTTCGGGCGCCAATTTATGTGGTAAATATTTCATTACCGGTACTATTTTTTATGCGGTAAAGTCTATTAAGAATAACTCAGTAAATATAAGAGGCAGAATCCGTGGTATTAGAGGTTTTAAAAGGCTTTATTCCTATACAAAGGAATACAATTCGAATTGCAGGCTTTCTATTCCATCACCACGAAAGTTCAGGAAGGAAGGGCATACATTATTGACAGATAAGCAGTTTTATAGAAAATGCATTACAGTGAAACAGATGCAAGAGGCGTAACAGCTGATAGTACAGATAAAATGTGCATACGTAACTAATAGAGGCGGATATATGGGCGTAATTTAATAAACGTCATCATACATGATGTCACAAGTGGGTGGATCCATAAGAGAATCCTGCAATGTCAGCAGAAATATTTGGCAGAGATGCGCGCGCAGCCGCATGACGTGTGATTGATGTGCAACTAGAGGGTGAAGGGGACTTGACATTTAGCTCTACATGTGGAGACAGAAGTCTGGGGGTCATGTCAACCTAATCCCAAATCATATCTAATATCCTATGTTTAAAGAACTGTGTTATCCAAAAGGAAAGGTCTCTAGGATAGAATCTATTCTATACTGACGGTTAGTGCGTGTACAAGCGTCTAAGTGTCTACATGAGATGCGAGGGGGTAGGAATATTCCATAGTAACGGGGGCTATGAATTACTTGCATGAGGACAGCGAGGCCTGGCCCTTTGCACGGTAGCTGGAGGAATGTTTACCTAAACTACTAGACAGGAATGCATCGGATGAGGAGCGGAGTAGATAATCTTGAAGGTGAAATACAGTTTTTGGCAGGCAACAGGCTGGATCAGGCACCGTTAGCCGCGCAGAGAGTAGGACAAAGTTCATGGATACAGATGCAGGCTCAGACTGGAGCTTTCAGAGGCAGAAGGCAGGAAAAGGCTTGATGACAGAATTCTGGGCCTACTCGCCTGAATCTGTAAAATGTGGAAAGTGAACCACATAAAGTCGGTGGCCTTTCATACTTAGGAATGGAATATCTGACCCATTCATGACGGATCTGAAAGAGGACATGTTGACGGTGGACGCACATATATTTGCGTCTTCAAAACTGGAACTGGAGGGAACATACATGTACTTATAGCATGCACATGGAGCCGTTGGGGTCTACGATAGGGGACATAACTGATCACAAAATTCATATTTCCTCAGCCGGAGGAAGATCCTTCTCCTACCTGGCAGCCAAGACATGGAACTCCCTCCCCATCCACCTCCGGACAACGCAAGACCATCTCGCCTTCAGGAAGCAACTCAAGACCTGGCTGTTCGAGCAGTAGCGTTCCCCCCCCCCCCCCCCCCCCCCCCCAGCGCCTTGAGACCCTCCGGGTGAGCAGTGCGCTATACAAATGCCTATGATTGATTGATGGTTGCTATAGACCGGGTCAAAGTCAAAGTGTCAGGCTGACCACGATGGAGCCCTGGGCGGCTACTCCTCGCGGTAGGTCTTGGTCAAAGTTTTTACCTTCTGACTTGGAAACTTTTCTGGAGCTTTACTTCCAGGGGTCTCTCAAAGCTCTCAGGCAGCCTGTATTCGGTGAGGGTTCGCCGGATTGCCTTGCGACGAGCTGCAGGTCAAACTTATAGAAGTCCGACCTCCGGAGCCTTCCAGCGGAGCAAACCAAAGATCCAGGCTGACACGCGGTTGAAGGCAGGCGGCTTGGCGGTCGTGGTTGCTCCCAGCCACCTGTTCTTCATTGGGACTTAGAAACTTTTACAGAGCTTTTTACTTGTAGGGTCCCTCGATGCTCTTCCCCAGGTCAGTTTCGGTGAGGGTTCGCAGGCCTGGATTTCTTCTACTCCCGGTCAAACTCTGGAAGTAGGACCTACGGAGCTTTTCAGTGGGAAAAACCTGGACGGAAGGCCGGCGGCTTGGTTGAACAGGAAGCGTCTATCCCCTTATGGAGCTTTGTTTCAAAAGTTGCTCCAAAGTTTTCCAAACTTCTGGAACTTCTTCCTGAAGTTCCCCAAAAGGTCCCAAAGTGTCTCAAACTCACTTGAAGGGTCTGGAAGCTCCAAGAAGGTCCTTGAAAGTTGAGGACTTCAGTTTCCACAATCCACTTGGTTAAAACCCTTACAAATCCACTAGTAGTTCTCATGATGTTACAGATGAGCTCTGTTAACCTGTAGCTTGCAGGGGGTCCACTCTTTAGTCCTTTTACAGCAAAGTAATCCACAGTCTGTAGTTGCAGATGGTGCAAAAGGTGCAATCTTCAGAGTGCAGGCCTTTGGAAATGCACATCAAACTTCCAGCATGGCCATCTTGCTTTCTTAGGTTTCAAGCAGCAGATCTGAGGGGCTCTGCCCTTCTCAGATACGTATTCCAACTTCTCTGGGTCAAGCAGGAGATCACTCCTGTCCAATGGGCTGCAGGGTACCACCCAAAGGTCTGACCCGTTCCTGCAGAGTGTGGCACTATTTTGACCCAGAGTGCACAAATTCTTCCAAATTCATAATGGCTGATTTTCCGGCAGGGAGAGAAGAGCTGGCTAAACACACCCCTTGGATGGCTAATCTCCATAGTGTCTCCCCCTTGCATCTGCTCAGTCCTTCCTTAATCCTAGCATCTGGCTGGGGGTCAACAGAGTAAGGTTGTGAATGACACTGGGGTCCTCCCCTTCTCTTGAGGTCCATTGTTTATGACTCTTCCCCCTGCACTGGCATTCCTGTGCAACAGGACACTGCCCTCCCAGCAGAGCTATTCAACCCCAGGGGCTCTTTATCACCTCTTCCAAGAAGCCTGGCTAGTCCCCTTAAATTGATTGATTGATGATATACTTGTATAGCGCAACTATCACCCTACATCTTGGCGCTTTAGACTGAGGAAACCATACCGGAAAGGCAGAAGACGAGACAGGGAGAGTGGATCAGGCTAAACTTTAGGATAGAGCCAGGTTTTGAGTCCCTTGCGGAATTCGAGTAGAGAGTTACACTGTCTCAAGTTCAGAGGGAGCTTATTCCACAACCCGGGGGCTACTATGCTGAAGGACCTGCCGCCTACCCGAGAGCGTTTAAATCTCGGGACTACCAGTAGGCCAGCTGTGGAGGAGCGCAGCTGCCTAGTTGGTATATGGCGAGCAAGTTATCCTGCAGAGGGGCTGGGTCCAGACCATGCACTGCTCTGAATGTCATACACAGAGACTTGAAGGAGACCCTTTCCCTGACCGGGAGCCAATGCAGGTCCCTCAGTGCACCGGTGGACAAGGAGCTGCGTCGTCGATCAAGCACTAGTTTAGCTGCTGCTGATTGTATCCTCTGCAGACCCTGGAAGATATACTGCGGGGCCCCTAGATAGAGGGAGTTGCAGTAGTCGAGCCTGCTTAATACTGTGCAGCGCACTACCATGGCACGTAATTCACTAGGAAGTAAAGGTAGAATACTTCGAAGTAGTCGTAGCAGGGCGAAGCAGACCGAGGTGGTCTTGCTGGCCTGGGAGACCATCTGGAGGTCGTCGTCAAAAAGCACCCCGAGGTTGCGCACCTTGCTCACCGGTATCAAGGGATCCTCCTCTGGAAGAAGTCTAAATTCTGGAGGTAGATGTTTTGGGATCCTAGTAAGAGAGCAGAAGACCACCTCGGTTTTACCGCTATTGAACTGGAGGGAGTTTCTTCTAAGCCAGTCCGTGGTCTGCCTCATGCATTGCTGGGACCGGTCCAAAGGTATCGCATCTTCTCCCTCTAGAGAGAAAGCCAGCTGCGTATCGTCAGCATAGTTCACTAGGCTGACTCCAAAGGATTTAATTAGAGGAAACAGGGGCCGCAGGTAGATGTTAAAAAGGATGGGACTAATTGCCGATCCCTGCGGCACCCCGTACGCAACTGGCGACCTACTAGAGGAGAAAGGGGTCATGGTGACTACTTGCTGTCTGCCCTCCAGATAGGATTGAAGCCATTGCAGCGCACTGCCCTTGACACCTATCTGCTCTAGTCTCTTCAACAGGACCGGATGGCTCACCGTGTCGAAAGCTGCCGACATATCGAGAAGCACTAAAATCATGGCATTCCCGTTGTCGGCACGCATTCGAAGATTGTCCAGCATGGTAGCCAGAGCCGTTTTAGTCCCATGGCCGGGGCGAAAGCCGAACTGATCCCTGTCGAGCAGAAGGTTCTCCTCCAGGAAGCAAGACAACGTCTTGCTAACTGATTTTTCGAGAATTTTCACCGGGTAAGGCAGGAGTGAGATGGGCCTGAAATTAGCAGGAACCAAAGGATCCAGATTTGGTTTCTTAATCAATGGAGTTACTACTGCTAGTTTCCAACATTCCGGGACTGATCCTGCCATCAGAGACTGGTTGCAAATCAGCCTCAGGCCGGGAAAGGTGTTACGCCCGTACAGTTTCCAGATTTTATGAGGGAGGGGGTCAAGAGGAGAGCCAGAGGACACGCTTTCTATTAGACTGTCAAAAGCTGCCTGAGAGAGTGGTTGAAAGCTGTCTAAAGCCGCGGTCAATGGGAGAACTCCGTCGGCCAGGCTAGTTGTTTCCTCAGAGCCCTCCTGAGTCTTGTCGTAGAGTGTGTTAACAATATTAGCGATTTTCTCCTGAAAGAAGGAGGCAATTTCATTGCACAAGGTTTGTGAGGGAGCTACTTTGTTGTTCATGCAATCCGGGTTGGAGAGATCGCGAACAATCTTAAAGAGGGTTTTAGTCCCATTAGAGACCTGGTCGATGGAGCTCGCATAGAAATCAGCCTTGGACCTCAGGATCAGAGCTTTGTATTTTAGTTGGATCAGTCTCAGATCTCGCTTGTCGTCCTCGGCATAGTTTCTTCTCCATTTCCTCTCGGCTTGCCTACGAGATAGTCTAAGCTGATGCAGCTCCTCATTGTACCAGGGCGCTGATCATTTCCGCGCCTTCTTTAGGGATTTTATGGGAATGGTGTGATCAAGAGCCTTAATTATCCGATCGGTGAATGATTTATAGTTTTCATCCACGGACTTATCAGGGGAGAAATGGCTGACGTCCGAAGATATGGTTAAAGGGTCGGCTTTGGCCAATTTGGCCCATTCTCTGTCCTTCCTATAAAGGCTCTGCTGGCTGGACTTGTTCTTTTGACAGGGCAGCATCGTGCTCAAGAGTATAAGGAAGTGGTCTGTCCAGTTCAAAGGCAGGATACTTGATATCCCAGTAGTGTCTGGGCAGGCAAATACCAAGTCCAAAATATGCCCCTTCTGGTGGGTAGGACTGACCACCAATTGATGAAGATTTAAGTTAGAGCACGTGTGCTGGAGGTCCCTCAGATGACTACCGAGACCTCCATCTTCAGTAAGGTTGAAGTCACCTAGTACAATCAAGTTGGTATGAGCAAGCTTTAGATTGGTGATGGTGTCAGCTAGGAGTTGGAAAAGTGTGGTCGCACCCGGGGGCCTGTAGCAAAGCATCCCCGTAAGTAAATATCCGCCAGGAGCCTGTAGGGAAAAACCCATGATTTCTATCCCCCCTACCTCATCAATCAGAAGAGGTCTGAAATCTAGGGTGTCCTTGTACAACATACCCACTCCGCCACCTCTACCTGTGCAGCGGAGTTTGTGGAGAATTTTATAACCACTGGGACAGGCGGCGCCCAGGCTTACTATGGATGTGGCCGTAGCCCAGGTTTCCGTTATAAAAAGAGCGTCGTGCTCCAAATCCTCCAAGAGGCCATAGACTTCAGCGGAGTGTTTAACTAATGACCGGCTGTTGATTAGTCCGCAGGATAGGCTAACGGCGGAAGCATTGTGGTCTTTAGGTGGGTTCAGCTGCAGTAGTTGGTCTCTGCTATAAGTCACACGACCAGGGAGGCCATTTGGCGGGGCAGCATTCCTGGCGCTGGGAGCGGCCGGGGCGCGGAAGGGCTTGCCTCTGGCGCGCCCGCTGCGCGCGCGCGCTGCACGCTTGCATTAAGCGCCTTAAGTAGGTGGCGAGGGAGTTCCCTTGGAGACTAGAGCGCTGCCCAAGATGTCTGCCAATAATGGCAAAAGAGCAGTTTCCCCCACCCAAGATGGCGCTGCAGATGAGTGCGGGTGATCTTCACGCTAAAGCAGCGTGTGAGGAAAAGTTTTACAGTGCGGGTAAGTGGAACATCAATAGCGATCTTTAATTAGAGAATAAGATTTGTATTTAAAATTTAAATTGAGGCCAGAGCCCAAACAAGCAGCAAGCAGATAAAACAAACGAAGTACCTCACGGCGTACTAAACAGTTTTAAACCGTACTTCCAACAGACACTATCACTCACACTGCCTTTAGATATCGTTCACAGTCATCAGGCTGCGCGCTTGCATTAAGCGCCTTAAGTAGGTGGCGAGGGAGTTCCCTTGGTGACTAGAGCGCTGCCCAAGATGTCCGCCAATAATGGCAAAAGAGCAGTTTCCCCCACCCAAGATGGCGCTGCAGATGAGTGCGGGTGATCTTCACGCTAAAGCAGCGTGTGAGGAAAAGTTTTACAGTGCGGGTAAGTGGAACATCAATAGCGATCTTTAATTAGAGAATAAGATTTGTATTTAAAATTTAAATTGAAGCCAGAGCCCAAACAAGCAGCGAGCAGATAAAACAAACGAAGTACCTCACGGCGTACTAAACAGTTTTAAACCGTACTTCCAACAGACACTATCACTCACACTGCCTTTAGATATCGTTCACAGTCACCAATCCACTGGACAGACCACTGGAAGGCTGAATTTGAAACACTATCATATTGTTGGATTTAGTAATACCATTCTGGGAAGTCTTTGAATAGTACTTCTAGCCTTTTCCTATCAAGAGTTATTAGTTATTAACTTTTTCCCATGTTAGCCTATGTGGCAGGGGGTTTGCAATGGGAAAAATGACTTGAACCATTTTTCCAGCACCAAGGCTTATAAAATCATATTTTATAAGTACTCTGTCTATAGCTACAGGACCCTCACCCCTGGTATACCTAGGGGAGACTTTAGGGGTTCTGAATATGCAGACATATTGCAGACCCTCCCTCCACAGTGCTCCTACCACCAAAGCCGATTTGGGGCAGCACTTTATCATAATTTGGGAGTGAAATGTGCAGTTCCACTTTACCCAGGGCATATAAAACACATTTTATCAGGGTCCACCTTATAGATACCTGGCCCCCCACCCCTGGGACACCTAGGCGAGACCCTGGGTGTACCTAATGTGCCCAAACATTGTAGGTTAACCATTTTTAAGTGTCCCAAACACAAAAGTCGAGTTTCGGCACAATTTACTTTTTAAAAGCAGTCCTGCAGCACAGGGCTACTTTTAAACTGACCTTAGGCTCAGCAGTGCACACATGCAAGTGCAGAAAAGGGCTGCTGGCCTCCAAACTAACATGCATGCCCTTTTATATACTAGGGACTTACAGGTAGTTTCAATCCCCCTGCCCTATTATGTACATGTATGGGGTATGCATGCCAATTACAGGGGCACCCCCACACTTAGTGTACCTAGTGTATCTGGGTGTTTTTACTGTATTCTAAGTGTTTTCAGCATAGCACTGGCCCAGGGCCTGTTTAGGGAAAGCCCAGGGTCAGGCAGAGTCAGTTACCACCAGTACCAGTCAGCAAAAAGATGGGGGTGCCCAAGGCACAGGATGACTTTGCAACAAGCATCCACGGGCCAGCAATATGAATGTCATTCAAAAATATTTAAAAAATATTTCATATACTTTTAATAGCGTAGAGCAGGCATTTCTTACCAAACAAGTGTACTTTAAACAGGGATAGAAAATGTTTTCAGTTTTATTGCACATCACAACAAATTATGGTTTTTATTGGTGCAAAAAAAAAAAAAAAAAAAAAAAGCATATTGACCACAATGGCGGCAGGGAAGGAACTCCTTTATGAAAATCTCCACTGGCTGCTGTCATGGCCCCATGCCTCTCTTGAGCCATTCAGTATGATTGTGATGGAGCCTGTTCGTCTGCAAAGTGTGCTGGCGCTTGTTTGTGTTACATAAAACACCCATGCCAACACACCTGATTCCATACCTCTCAGTCTCTTGTAGCAGCTTGGTGGGTCAAAATTGATGTTCTCCCATCCATGCCAACGCTAACTTTAGGTGGGTCATGATTTTTTAGGTCTCGCCTTACTATCGCGTAAGCGATGCAAAGCGAGACTATTGTAAAAGGGCATTTCAAAGTGCTCCCAAAAGCGGATTGCATTGCTAGCACGCGCTCGGTGCTGCCATGCACTCCGCTTTTTGGGAGCACTTCAAAGGGTCCGCTCCCCTGCCTGGAATGCGCTCCCCCGCCCCCGCCAAGCACGCGCGCCACGCTCCGCCGGGCTTGCCTTGTTCTTTCAGAGACCATTCACTGTGACTCCCCCGCGAAGCTGTTTTATGGATCAGCAATTTCACTCAGAGGTCAGAGGCTGCATGGGTCTCAAAGATTAGAATATGGGACGGCAAGGATGGCTCATCATTGACAGCCATTGCACTATCTAGATTGTGATTATCCATTTGTACATCTCTGCGCTCACGTTTTACTTTCGCATGTGGCGCAGCATTTTATCTTAAGCCTTCACTGGAGCCGTTTCCTTCGGCCCGGGTAGCTCAGCACAGTTTAACAAAATATTGCCCAGTGCCGGGTTTCGTGATTGGGTGCCACATGAGCTGCAGAGCATGGATGTGGCTGTTTGTGTGTCAGAGCAGCTGTCTGCCCGGGGCTGAAAAGCCACGTACATCGGGACACCACTACAGAAAATGCAGTTGGCATCGAGACAAGTGAGCGTTCAGGGTGAAAATACACGCACGTTTAAATGCTTGCAAAAGGCTTTGGGAATAACATCGATTGAAATCAAAGACATTTATGAAATATTCATGTCATCACCTCCAATCTCTAGGGCCTTATTGTCTCGATGTGAGCCCCTATTTTATACACACCATCCTTTTGCCTTGCACCTGTGATTTCATGGTGTGACCAAAACAGCGCTTTGAAGCATGTACTAGCCAATACTCGGGCCGTTTTCAGCAACACAAGTTAAAGGAGGAGGGGGAGGGAGGGGTGTATGCAAGGCGGAAAGTGGCACCACCTAAAGAGGTTCTGCTATCCGTAGCCTGCATTGCAGTTGCCTTTTGTAAGGCGGCCGTTTCTATGAGTAAAGTGTTCAGGAAGTGTCTCCATCGCATGGCCTTCACCCCCTCGCAGCCGCCGCTGTCTGCCCCCCCCCACCCGAAAGACACCAGCCTTGTGTTCACTTCCATAAGCTAGCGTTACATTTTAGGTGGGCACTGAGAGCTATAAGTGAGTCAGTCTTCAAACATCTCTCCTCGGAACAAGTGGTATAAGTGCTGCATTTTTTTTGATTTCATTATAGTGGGTAGCTTTTCCCCATAGCCTCCCCACTTTATCATCCCTCGACAGGTGCCAGTGCAGTCTCTTAAATTGATGCCTCTTCTCCCCATGTCTCCCCTCCATTATTACTGTTCCTTCTGGAATAATATGCTGTTCCCCGCATGGCGCTTCGGAACCATAACACCACATGTTGTTGCACTTTCTATTATTCGATCTCCTCTGTGCATTTGTTTTTCAGTATCGGTTTGCATGTCGGTGCCTGGAGACCGTGTTAATTAATTGGCATTCCCTCTGTTGTTTAGCATATTGAGAGCAGGGCAATACGTTGACGTTCTACATATAAGAAATATATCTGCATGTCCAGAATCGCTTGGGTACCGTCTGTGGAAGTACGCTTGATAGCAGAGACATTCATTACTGTTAGGTCAGGCCTACATAACTAGTTAGGTTTTGGTTGCCTCATGTAAACAAATCTTATGAATAAAATATATATGTAAATAGGAGGTGCTTTGGGTCCACCCTCTTTATCTATAGGTGTGTTCAGCAGTCAGCCACACTTTTGCTTCCACCCACCACAGCATTCAACAGGGGACGATGGGATCAATCACTTTAGCCGTTGTATCTCCCTGATCGCACATGCAAATCTTTCTAAAATGTAAATGGGAATGCACTTATTGCATGGCGAGCACGCGCACAATTACGTGCATCGTGCCGCCATGCAATCCGTTTGGCATCCTATTTCAAAGGGTCCGCTCCCCCGCCTGGAATGCGCTCCCCCGCCAAGCGCCACGCTCCGCCGGGCTTGTTCCGTGAAGCTGTGTTTTGCACTTCGCCAACCTCCCATTTCAAATTCTTTCTTAACTGCATTCACCCTATGTGAATCTTTTAAGCTTTCCAATCATGAGCCCTTCTCTTAGAAACCCACCCTCTCTAAAGCGCCCACCAGAGTGCCTGCACCCTCCATGACGATAAGTTTTACTATGCTCCCAATTCCCTCCAGAGTCTGCCAGTGTAAGATATTGCCTGTTTTTAATCATTTTAATAGTGCACGCTAGCCATAAGTTTACTTGAATTTCCCTGGGCGTCTTTCTATCAGCGAGTATCAATCCTAAAATAGTTTTTTCTAAAAATAGCAACAAAAAAAAAAGATTGTTAGTATAACAGTATTATTTGGTTATGAATACTAAGGGGAAGATACAGTCCTAGTATCAAATCTGAATCCAAAAATAAGTCGAAACGTCCATTCAAACAGTACTGTTTCCTGTGTGGGACTATTCACTTCCGCTAGCACCACGTACTTTATTTAATAAAAAACGATCTTTTATTATTCATATAAAAGCAACAACTAAACAGACCATGGCTCCCTTGAGCTTTGAGCTGACGAGCTCCTGGACGACGCACCTGCGTGCCTGTGCGGGCACTGAGGCCCTTGACGGTTGCTTGGCGGCCCTCTCTTCCACCCCTGACTGTTTTCTCTACTGAGGAGGGAAGTTATCCCGAAACCCGAGCCAAGTCTCGGGCGATATTTTAAAACCCGGGACATGTATCGGGTCTAGAGATTATCCGTTTAACAAGTACTCACTTGCACCCACTGGGGTGAACTACTCAAGAACTGCATGTACCAGCTTCCCATGGGGCAACCCGGAGGAGGAGCTAGCGGTGTGCGCTCCATTGCGGTTGTTTAACTAAACAGACCAATCAACGTGTTCCCTTCCTTAAATGGAAATATTTCAGAGCAACTTCATTTTCCATTACTTACATCAATGAGAATAATTTAGCTGGCGTCAATGAATGTGTCCATTACACTTCAATTCGAAATTCGAAATTATTTGCTTTTCACATATGCACCAATCTCATTCAAGACCAGTGCAGGGGGATCCACAGCTGTTATTGAGCCGGATTGGACCCCGCCCCCCACCCCTCAATGAAATATACTGAAATATACTTTCGGATCAGAAACCTGCAGAGAGTGAGCGGGCGTTCATATTTTCACTTCCAGCTGGGAGCAAAACAAAGGCCTCATGTGAATGACCATTAGCTGTCATTGATTCTGGCTGGGAATTACCTGGAGCCCAATACAAGTTGTTGACTATTTGATATACCATTCCACCTTCCAGGAAGTGATTCTATTGCATAAGGGCTATTTTAGATTTGAAATCAGCATGCGGTTTGATACATCAAATTCTGTACCTACTACAGACATTCTACCCAGAAAAACAATAATTTTTACTGCTTTCTTCCCAGCACTGGCAAAGTCAGTAGCGTAGGCTTTAATGTGATAAACAGCATTTGTGCATGCAGTGCACGTAAGCGTCACACTCTATTATGGTGTATTTTTTTGTATGTGTTGTCTCTATGACCTACTTCGTAATCACACTTCTTTTGTTTTTGTGTGCATTTTGTGCCATAGTGGCATACTTAGGTCTCGCATTACTGAAAATTAGAGCTATTGGTGTTGCATTATTATTTGCAACCCCAAAAGCTCAAACTTTAACTAATGCGAGACCTATTGCATGGCAAATGCTTGTTTTAGACTATTTTGTTTTAACACAAAATTACATTACTTTACCCTTGTGGGCATGTTGAAGCCATGTGCTTAAAGTGCACAGGGCTTAACTAAAGACTGATATTTGTGAAGTTGTAAAGTTATCACTATTTCGATACATGACCTTTGGCTAC
This sequence comes from Triturus cristatus, assembly GCF_964204655.1. Lineage (NCBI taxonomy): Eukaryota > Metazoa > Chordata > Amphibia > Caudata > Salamandridae > Triturus > Triturus cristatus. The sequence goes on along the minus strand of NC_140589.1, from coordinate 92,247,609 downwards.
ATTTCTGAGGCTCTGACGTCACTGAGACGAGTCTGGGAAGCTATGAACTGACAGCCTAGCCACAGCAATGTCAGCTCCTTAGAACTGCAGCTCAGGTCTTTAGCATACAGCAGCAAGGTGGTTCAAGAACCGTTGTCCCCACTGTTTGAGAAAAATACAGGCAGCAACCCTGTGATATACTACATCTTAATCATAAATGACGTGGCAATGTGGCATTTCTGTCTGCAGGAGGATTGCTCGGGGACATGTTTGCTTCAGCACTGTGAAACAAGCTTATCAAACGATACAACTGCTGCACAGCAGGATTATCATTACTTCAAGGAACACCCCTCTCTCGTCACAGAAAAACAAGTTCTTCTTTTCAAGTCATTGGGATAAAATTCGAGACGCACCACAGTGGGGATTTCGTTCCTGTGTCTACCATTCTCATTCAGACTCAGTTGCTGAAACTGTCTGAACTGTGAAGTCTTGTGATCATGTATTTTCTTGAAAGAAAAAGGTTAAAAGCGTCCTTGATAGTTAAGTGTAATGAATACTGATGGTCGGAGGTCAACCCATGATGTTTAAAATCGTTGTTGCAGCTGAGATTTATGTAAACGCTGTGGCTCGTGACCGAAAACTACGTAATCCTAGGGAAATCTGCCTCTGCCTAAATTGTCAATATATGAAACACAAATGCATTTAAAAGATGCAAATTCCCCGACTGATATACATACTGTCTTCTATATTGCTGTAGAGTAGCGGCCGTCAAGGTTTTTGGCCACATTCTCCCATGTAAAAAGAATCATGCACCACCTGCCCCAACAGAGATACAAACGTATTATTCAGAATTCCTTCATAAAATTGACAGCTCTAAACATATTTAACAATTTAAACACTGGCGTTATGTTGAGACATCCCTTTAAAAAATGCAAATAAATGGTTACCAACATGCTATAGGCAAATTGGTCTATCTACAGTTTAAAAGTATCTTCAGTGGGATGCTTTCTCAGAAACTGAGGGAAGGGACGTTGGGGATTATTTAGAACCCCTCCCCCATTTACACCTACTCCCAGACAGGACATGAGTGACATAAGATGTTCATGATGGCCCATTACAAGGTGCTTACTGTCACTGTTTTCTTCTCTAAACACATCACTGTTTTCAGCATGATGCTCCACTTGGCAAGTGCATAGAACATCCAGATGAATTTAGACCCCCCCTGGGGGGGCCTGCTCCCCGTTTAAAAACCTCTGCTCAACACCCCCCTTAATGGGACTGCTACATTCAGTGTCGGTGTGTGCTAAGTAAATGGCAGAGTGAAATAAACAAATACTTATCAACGTATTGCAAGTATTTAATGATAACAGGCACTGGCCTAGAAGCCATAATTACTGGTGGGGCCGGTGAAATCCCGGCTAGGAGGCAACCGTAGGTCCAGGAGGGAAAAAGGACACTTTGCGGGTGGGCCTGCGAAAAACCTCCCAAGGCATGAGCCCTTCCCCAAAAGTAAATACAATAATCAGATTTAAACAATAGAAAAAAGATGATGTAGTATAGGTCATGTTTGGAAGGTTGGGTTTTTACGTGCATGGAGAGAACGTTATAAGGAAGGATCGATTAGCAAAGGCAGTTGCGGTTTGACCTTCCGTCCAGGCAGTCGCTCCATGCCGTGGGTGAAGCTTTACGAGAAATAAAGGCACTTTACATGAACGGATCTTGTAGTAATGTTCTTTTCCATTTACCAAATCTTGGCGACGATTTGGGATTCGGCTTCACCCACCGGAGGGTCTCATGCTTTTTGGCACCACGATCGAGCGTTCACGGTGAGCAGTGGAGAGGCACAGGAGGGCAAGTACCGTAGCTCATCGTGGGGAGTCGGTGATAGGGGGGAGATACCTCTTACTCCTATTTTGGGGGTGAGGGACACAGCTCCCATGTCAACTACAGTTTTGGAGCGAGTCTGCTCGCGCTACTAAGAGTGCACGGGCACGCGCACGCACGCACAGCTCTCGTAGTGCCTGCAATTGCTGAGGCCGGAGCAAGTACGCTGGTGTGCATGCGCAGAAGAATCCATTTCAAGACGGCTCAGACGCTAGCTGCGTCTGACGTCTGAGAACCCAGCTAAGTCTGGTGAAGAATAGGAACAGACGACCAGCGATTACTGAGACAGTGCTACATAGTGGAAGAAGCAGACTGCATTGAGCACTTTCAAGGTCAGTGCTACAAAGCAGAAGAAGCAGCCTGCTGTGAACATTTTCAAGATCAGTTGCCTGCGGGAGCAGGGCGGAAGGAGGGGCTGGTGATTCAGTGTTGTGGAGAATTTGACAGAAAAAAAGGCGCTATGGGGTGGATCGAGAAGGAGTTGCAGGAAGCTGGGCTTCTAATTGAATTAGTATTCAGAATTTTTCACTTTTGTTGACTGTCAATTTTGGTAAAAGTAATGGCAACCCTGCATCAAATCACGCACCCTCCTCCATTTCTCAGTAAACCTGGGAAACTATCTATGGTGTGGCCTGAGTGGTTCAGACTATCGGAAAATCATTTGGTGGCTATCAATGCGACAGATTATACCCCAGCGTATACATTTGCTTTGTTGTTTGGAAGCCTTGGTCAAGCAGCGCAACGCATTTTTGACAGTTTACCTCAAATACCTCCACCCCAGGGTCAGGTCGGGGACAGACAGTGGAATGTATATTTGGAAGCAATCGCCAGACTTAAGAAACAGTTTTCGGATACCCCTAAAATCATGCTGGAGATGCATAACTTTTACAAACGTAAACAAATGGAGGAAGAAAAGGTGGAGGAATATATTTCGGCATTGAGAGTATTGGCAACCACCTGTGGGTTCGGTCCCTTGACCGATGACTACATTAGAGACCAATTTGTGTTTAATTGTGCTTCCCGCAAAATCAAAGAAAGATTGCTGAGTTGTAAAAATCTTTCTCTGACAGAAGTGATCGATTTAGCATTAAGTATTGAAAGATCTACAATTTCAACTAAGGCAATGCATTTGGAAACGGTTTCTAAGGTTAATTTGGTTTCTTCTCAGGAAGAGAACAATAAAGAAGGGTTATATGCGGTGGGCACAAAGGATAAGTCACAAAGAATGTTGCAAAAAAGGGGCCCCAGTTTTTGTTCTGATGCGGTTCAAAATCTTATCTAAATGATTTTACTGGGTGCTCAGCCTTGGGTAAACGATTTTTAATTTGTAAGACAAATAGGCATTTCCTGAAGGTGTGCAAGGGAAATAAGAAGCTGTTGGAAGTGAGCAGTGTGGATGTGGAAATGGACATGTGTGCAGAGTCCTTCAACAATGTAGTGTTAACAATTACATGGAGCCAATGGAGGTGAAAGGTCCATTATGTGTGGCTAAGATTGAAAACGTCGAGAGGCAAGTGATGGAGGACTCAGGGTCACCCATACCAATACCTAAGGATTCCACATTTTATTAAAACTGTGGAAAAGATTTTTCTCTACTGAAAACAGATGTAAACCCCAAAGCATTCAGGGGAAAAGATATCAGGATGGTGGGGTATTTTGTAGCCAATATACAAGTGCTTGGCAGAGAGATTGTTACAGAAGTATATGTGGCAGTCAAGGGGAAGAATATAGTTGGGTAGAAGCCTGGCAAGGATGGGACTGTATTTGGTACCGGGTGATTAGAAACCTGTAAGGGTACTTGGGGTATCTGTATGTAATGTAGCTTCAAAATGGCCGACAGGTGAGGAGCTCCGGCCGGGAGCTCCCAGCCAGGGATTGCCTTTTTGGCTTTAATCCCGAAATTTCCACCCCTTACTGGACCCGTTTACTCACCAGGGTCATGCTCCGATTGAGGCCATTGTCTCTCCAATCTCCCCTTCTTGGATTTGTTAACCTCAGACGAATTCAGGTGAACTTCTCTGATCAGCAGAGCAACATGGGCGGTGCCCGGAGGAGTTGCATCGCCAGCTATAGAGGAGATTGGCCCTAGCGCACTGTCATGGCCGTCACCTACCCAGCCGGGCTTCTGGCATTTTTCTCCGCGCCTCTCCCTGCTGACACCTTTCCTCCCCTGCCTCCTTACGAATCGTTGATGGTCGATTGTTCGACGATCTATCCTTCGGCGGTGCTGATGCCTGGTGGCGCTTCTCCAGATGGCTGCGGAACAACTAGGTCACCCCTCCGGATGCCTTCCGGGATCGACAGCCGCTGCTTTCCATTCTGCCCGCCCTGCAGTTTTGCCTCCCGTGGGACGTCCAGGACTCGTGAGTCTTTTTCCAGGTACGGGGGTGCAGAGGCGGCGAGTATCCTGGCACTGCAGCGCGTCACCCCCAGGCTGTTCTTTGCTTCTGGGAGACGCTCCCTCCTGGACTGCGTTGCTGCCTCCCTTTCGAGGGGACCACTACCCCAACACAAAGGCAGATTTCCACGGACCTTGGCGTGCTGATCTACGGTACTACTGCCCCTGTGACCCAGAGCCTGTGCATTCGGATGGACCGGTGGGGTTCGACTCCCTCCAGCTCTCCGCTCTCCTTCAGTGCTTTTGGAGGCTTCCCCCCCTCCGGCTCCACTCCGTAAAATCCGCTCTCAGGAGTTTATTTTGGGCCTTGACTTGCGTGTGTCCCACCATTTCGGGATGTTTTGTTGGCCCCCTCAACTTGGATCCTCCATCTTGTCGACCCTTGTCTGTTTCGCCTTCTCACTGGACTCCATCTTTGTGATCCTCAAACATTTCCCTCTACCGCTCGACTGCTCCTCGTTCTTAGCCTTACTGTCCTTTAATTCTTACCCCCCCTTAGGTCCCCTCCACTCCTCTCTCCTTTTTCTGGCTCCAAATCCTGGGTTGCTGAGATTAAGGGTCCAAACGCCGGTTTGTTTTTTGCTTTTCATTTCCCTGTCCTGGTCCGCTTTCCTTACCCCTTTTTAGGTCTCGCAAAGGGCAGCGCATGCGCTGCCTCTCCGAGGCATCAAGTAATTAGTATGGCGGGTGAAACACCGCCCACTGCCGTGTAATTTCTGTTGCTGCTTGCCATTAGTTTAATGTTGGCATAGCTGTTGTTATCTGGCTTTTTAGTGGCTGTTGATGTGATACTGACTTCCGTTTAGTCCGGAAGCAGCAGCGCCAAACTACTGTTTCAGTCCGCTTGTATGTTTAATCAGTTGCTGAGAGCTCTTTTATACGATTATTGCAGCGACGCTTTCAGACCCCTCCCGCCTCCCAACAGCATGGTGAAGCGCCTTTATTTATTTACATCACTGGCGTTTTCAGACCCCTCCCGCCTCCCAACACAGCATGCCAAAACGCCTTTATTGTTGCAGCGAAACTTGTGGCCGCCCTCCTCTCTCACTACGAGAGGCTTTGTGCCCAGCTTGTTGCAGCCTGTTCAGCGGTGCCTTCAGACCCCTCCCGCCTCCCACCACAGCATGCCGAAGTGCCTTTATTGTTGCAGCGAAACTTGCGGTCGCCCTCCTCTCTCACTACAAGAGGCTTTGCGCCCAGCTTGTTGCAGCCTGTTTCGGGAAGGGCATGATCGCAGGGATACTGGGAGGATAAGAAGTGTGACCCTGCCGAGGATCTGCAAAGCCTTCTGCATTATGTTTATAAAGGTTTCCATAGCACTACAGTGCCACGCGAAGGGCTTCCTGCAAATTGTTGCGATATCGGCCGTTTGTGCTTGTAGTATCTATTACACAGCCTTTAGTGTTGGTAGTGTGTTATAACCTGTCCCGAAAACTTTCAGAATCACATCCGTGTGTGAGCGCAACATACAAACAATAGTTCTGTAGATGCGTCCTTTTTGTGTGTATTGCGGTCTCTGACATAGCCACTGAATATTCGACCACACATCTTGAAAAACCGCTCACTGCATTGTTTACATTTCCAAATGTATGCTTTTCGTTGTTTGTAACTGAGTTTATGCATATTCTGATTGTGTGGCCTTGTGCATGCACGTTGCTTATAAAAGTGCTTCTCTCATGAAGGTCCTGTGTGGCAGGCTGCCAGTGCATGTGTATTGTGATGCAGATTCTTTCAAACAGTGTTAAGTGTTAGTGAACGTCTATCATTTATTTTGGTAAATGTGCATGAGAGTGGGTATAAAGTTTTATAATGTGTACGTTTGTATGTTGGCGGTAGGGACTGCATCGGTGTGTGTCACTGGGTGTGTGCGTCTCCGAGTATTGACGGTCTAATCACTACTTTGACGGTGACGCCCTCACTGCTCCCAACCTCAGGGGCGCGTGCAGAAAACGCACCTCAAGAGACAGGTATAGTGAAGACCTCACGAGCATGGAGACACTGGCACGTGAAAAATGCAGTGCCAGTTCATTGAGTTCTTTATCTGTGCACAGCCTGCTCACTGAGGGTAAGCCATGCTTTCTCAGTGAGTGAACCTCTTGTTCAAAGCCTGTCCTCTTTGCCAAGCGAATGTAGCGCCCGCGAAGCGCAGTGTCTCCTTGGTGAGTGCAGTGCACGCTCAACATAGCATCTGCTCATCCAGTGTAGTGCTTACTGGGCATGCACACTGCATTCTCAGTGAATAAAACCACGGCGGGTGAATGGCTTGCTCGAGGAGATCAGTGCAGTGCTTGTTCAACAAATGCAGTGCCCGCTCATTTGAGTGCAGTGTTTGCTCAGAGTAACATCTGCTCAGTGAGCACAGTGCCTACTGGGGGAGGGAGGGCAGTACTTGTGCAATGAGCACAGTGCCTGCTCAGCTAGAACAGTATGTACTCACTGAGTTGAACATATGCACAATTCACACCGAGTGCAGTGTCTGCTCCACGCCTGCACCAGAGGTACAGTGGATGCTTAGTAGGCGCAGTGCAGTGCCTTCTCAGTAAGAACAATGCCTGCCCAGTGAGTGCACTGCCTTGCTCGGTGCATTCTACTTTCAATGAAATTACCAAGATGAAAGCGGCCGAAGAGATCCTGAGAGGGGGGCTGTAACAGGGAGGGGGCTACGAGAGGGATCGAGATGTTTTTACCCATTACAGCTTTTTAAAACAACTCCGACTTATTAAATAAAGAAAATAAAAGCCAATGTCTACTGCATGATCGAGCTCATTAAACCCCACTCCCCCACAAGCGCCGCCACCTGAAACAACATTTACAGAAGAGCCCCCCTGCAGACACATGTTCACGACCCCAGCCCCAAAGCAAACACTTGCCTTCAAGGGGGCACAGATGGAAAGACTTCCTCGGGTCTAGGAGAGGGTCTGCAGCGAGCTCCACCTCAGCCACGAGCTTCTCCTCAGTCTCACCCCCAAACTCACCCTACGAGTTCTTCATCTCTACACCCTCCATCCTCACCTCCCTTCCCTGCCCCAAGACAAGCACCCATCACCCTCAATGGGGCAAATATAGAAAGACTTCGGCCTGGGAGAGGGTCTGTACCGAACTCTCCCTCAGTCATGAGGTTCTTCTCTGTCTCTCACCCCCCATCCCCACACTCTGTGTCACTCACCCTACCAGCTCTTCATCCCCACACCTTCCCTCCTCACACTCCCTCCCCACCCTAACACTAGCACCCGCCATCAATGGGGCACAGATGGAAAGACTGCCTCGGGCCTGGGAGAGCGTCTGCAGCGAGCTCCCCCTCAGCCACGAACCTTTCCTCAGTCTCACCCCAAACTCACCCTACGAGCTCTTCTTTCCCACATCTTCTCTTACAAATGCTTGTTATAAGTTGAAAGTGCAAGTGGTGTGTTTTACCTGAGTGAACAGCTACAAACGTGCGTTGTTTATGAATATGTATGGTTTTTTGTCTTTTTTTAACCCAAAACGTCAATTCTACTTTTATAAAGTACAATAAAGAGGGCGTTTGTGTCTACTGGGGGGAGGCACACAGATGTCTCTCAGGGACTCCTGGTGACACAGACAGCTCTATGCCTACTGTGTTTCAGTGCCTGCTGGGACACACACACTCCTCTGAGTTGACTGTGTATCGGCGCCTACTGAGGGACATGCATAGCTCTGAGCAAGACTGTATTTTTGTGCCTGCTGGAGACACACTGCTCTTGACAGGATGGGCCCCGGCCTGGTATCTTGTGTGGGGCACACAGAGCACTGGGTAGTCTGTGACACAGACACACATAGGCCTGAACAGATTGTATTTTAGTGCCTTCTGGGGGACACACACTCCTCTGAGTAGACTGTGTATTGGCCTGCAAAAGAATGAAGTCTTAAGTCAGCTTTCCTAGCCCTCGCCTTTGAATATCTCTAGGAAAATGAAAGGATTCTACAGTGTTAAAGATACTGCAGCGCAGTACAGCGGCTCCGGCGCACATTCTGGGCGCTCTATGGGTCACGTTGTCCTCATGTCAGACCCCCGGGTCTCCCACAGCCCAGTCTCCAGAGAAGATGCGAAAAGGGTCTGATGTGTGTCAACAGTTCTCGCGATAGGAAGTCTCTCTCTAACTCCATCAACTGTAATTAACCATAAGGAGTGAGTCAAGTTTATATCACCCTCTTCAGCTCTGCCAGGGTATCTTTACTTTTTAATATAACAACTTTTGTTGTGTAGCGCTTAAACCAACAGGTCTGTGTTTTTAAGCGCTGTAAATGCAAAACGTCTCAATTTCCCAACGCCGGATGGAGGGAAGGCTCAGTCAGCCTTGCCGGAATCCACAGACCCTCTACAGACCACCTCACGTTCCGGGGTCACGCGTTCTACTTGCTGAGCCATCCTGCCGTTCAGGATGAAAGCATTTCCCCTGAGTGTAGTGGAATGGCAGAGACGCATTCTGTGAAGATAACTAACCTGTGGTTTACGTTGCGCTTTATGCTGCACTTCTGATACAGGCAGGCAGGATCACAGTGTCATAGAAGAGGGGGGGGGGGAGACAGAAAAGCAGACACAAAACAACAATCTGACTCAGCGCCAGAAGCTTGAACATCAGACACACTACAACAGTCAGAGGCAGGAAACATCAGGCAGTCATGGGACACGCAGGCTGACAAAACAACAATCTGACTCAGTGACAGGCAGAGAAAGACAGGGTCACACAGTCAGAGAAAAGACAGGAAGATGGAAAGGCAGACACACAACAACAGTCAGAGGCAGGCAACATCAGACAGGCATGGACACACTGACCACACAAGAACAATGTGACTCTGTGACACAGGCGGGCAGGGTCACAATGTCATAGAAGAGGCAGGAAGAAAGTTACGGGTTCACATCTCCTCAAAATCAGTTCAGCCTTCTATGCTTACAGGGTCAGTACTTTGAGCGCCATTACAGCTACTAAGCTTAACTAACACTAGATATTTAATATGCAGAAAAATGCTCCATAGTGTTGTATTAAAAAAGGCACTACAGTTACTGTTTTTATTCCTCTCAGATCCCACTTCACGCACAACTTGTTGGTAATTCAGTGCTTAATTTGTAAATAAAAAGTGCCAGGGCTCAAGGCATTGCTTACCAGGCCACTGCAGGGGACGCCTTTCCTTTCCGTTGTGTCATATGTGTGTTTGTGTGCCTGAATCTTGTCCGTGTTTAGGCTGAGTCTCCAGAAACTGTACAGTAGGAACCTTTGAAGCCTCCTGGGAAGGTTGGGGATAAAAAAAAATGGGCCATAGCAATGTGGCTGTAATTGTTTTATAACTCGCCAGAAATTAGACACCCTTGTGTTGGTAGCTTCCAAAATGGCTGGAGTTCGACAATTTGTTGCCGTTTATGCCCTGCTGTAGCAAGCATTTGCAAAGCAACAGGTCTCGCATTTACGCAAGTTTGAGCTATTGGCATTGTAAATGACAATGCCTTTTATTTATGTTTTGGTTTTTGAAACGTAAATAAAACGCATTATTTGCAATGTCAATAGCTCAAACTCGCGTAAATACGAGACCTATTGCATTGCAAATGCAATAGGTCTTGCATTTGCAAGAGATTAAGCTATTGGCATTATAAATGTCAATGCCATTTATTTATCTGTTTTCAAAACCAACACATAAATAAAAGGTTTGTCATTTACAATAGCTCTAACTTTTGCAAATGCGAGACCTATTGCATTGTAAATGCTTGTTTACTTTTACCCCTTACCTTCTTCACCCCTTATGATACTCTGTCCTCTGCTACTCCATGCTCTTGTAATTAATAGTTACTCTTATCTGTTATGTAACTTTGTGTAACAAATGAAATAATTTTGTTTGTAACTTGCAACTCGCTGTTCTGTATGTAAAGCGCTCTGATACCTCTGGGTCTAGCCAGCGCTATATAAAAGTCATCAAATACATAAATAAATAAATGAATGTAGATGAACAGTAAAGGATGTTAAGGAGCTTTTAGCTGATTTTCATTTGGTATTTAGTGAACAAGTAGGTCTAGTGAAGGGAGTGAACACAGTATCAAGCTGTTGCTGAATGCGCATCCAGTGTCACACAAGGTACGACCTGTTCCGATGAATGTAAGAGAGGAGTTAAAGGCCAAACTGCAGGAGTTGTGTGCACAGGGCATCACTCAACCTACCGATTTGTCATATTGAGTGGCACCCATTGTGGTGGCTCGAAAAAAAACAAGGAGACATTAGACTGTGTGCGGACCTTCATGGTCTCAATAAAAACATTGTCATGGATTGCCACCCCCTGCCTAGGATTCAGGAGCTTTTAGCGAACATTGGGGGAGCTAAGTGGTTCCACTTAATAGATATAAGATCAGCCTATCATCAGTTGCCGCTATCATAGGATTCTCAGGAGTTGACGACGTTTGTAACCCCTTTTGGGACGTTTAAATTCCTGAGACTTCCATTCGGACTGGCTTCAGCGTCCAGTGTATTTCAGAGTCTCCTGGACTCGCTATTTCGGAACACAAAAGGAGTGCAGGCATATTTGGATGATAGCTTGATTTTTCTGCAAAGTTTGGAAGAGCATAACAAATTATTGAGGAAGGTGTTATCCATGCTGTGTGAACGAGGGATGACTGTATGGGCTGATAAATGTAAATTTGCAGTGAGAGAGTTGGAGTATTTGGGACACACCATGTCAGAGGTGGGCATCAAACCTAAGTTCTCCGTAATTAGAGCTATAAAGCAGGCAAAACCACCAAAAGACAGAGATACTCTCCGCTCATTTTTGGGATTAGCAGATTATGCTAGATTTGTGGTGAATTACACACAAACAGTGGAGCCATTACGTGCACTGCTAAAAAAGGGACAAAAATATATCTGGTCTGAGGAGCTTAAAGTGGTGTTTGAGAAGGTGAAAGAGCTAATTATATCTGCACAAGCTCTTCATGATTTTCGGGAGGACAGCAACTCCATTATAACAGTGGATACAAGCATGCATGGTTTAGGGGCGGTGCTCAGCCTATGGGAGGAAGGAAGAGAGCACACAGTATCCTTTGTGTCGAGATCACTGAAGCAGTTTGAATGTCAGTACAGTACAATTGAGTGGGAGGCATTGGCTTGCGTATTGGCAACATAGAAATTCAAAATGTATATTTGTGGTCGCAAGTTCGAGATATATACAGATCACAAACCGTTAACTTTCATCTTTAGTAACATAAATAGTAATAACAAGTCAACCATACTCATTAGACTGGTGTCAAGGTTACAGGAGTACAATTTCGAGATAAGGCACATCACAGGAGGGAAAAACATCCGGGCGGATTGCTTGTCCAGAATGCTGATGGAAAAGGATGATGAGGAGGATCTTGTTGAGGATGATGTGGAATGCGTAACGGTGGTGGAAGCTGTTGCAGAATGTGGTTCTGTTAAGTTGGAAAGTGATTGGAGGGAGGTGTCCAGAAAAGATGCCATTCTGGCTAAAGTTATAGAGTATATGACGCATAAAAGGCCAGAAGTGAGATGTTTGAATGGGGACTTGAGAAACTTTGCACAGGTGGCGGATGAGTTATCGGTGAGAGATGACATGGTGAGAAGAGGTGATCGATTCATTCCTCCTGCAGATTGGCGGGAGTCGATCATAAGGGTGGCGCATTAAAGGCACAAGGGGTTTACCAAGACAAGTATTAAAGTGAAACAACACTACTGGTGGCCAGCCGTGGATGCTCAAGTTAGGAAGCTGATAGATAACTGTACTGAGTGCTTGCTGTCGGATAAAAACTGGAAAACTGTACAGACACCATTGCATCCTACTCAATTTCCTGAAGCTGCCTGGGAAAAAATTAGTTGGGATTTCTCCAGCAGAAATGAAGTATTCAATTTTGGCTATGGTTTATTATTCAAAGTGAATGTTTTACAAATTGGTGGAAGCGTCCGATACGAATAATACTACTGATTTTTTATTAAAAGATATTTTGGTGTGCGGGTTTGATGGAGCAAGGACTAGTTTATGTGAGATTTGCTCGGACTCAATTCACTCGTTTAATTTATTAACATGAATTATTGTGTTTCGTGATTAATCCTTGCACAATACAGTTACATAAGACAGAGAAGCTTGCCTATGTGTTTTCTAACCATTAATACGGATAGCAAACTAAAAGCGCGGCTCTAACGGGGAAAACTTTACTGCGCATGCGTCAATTGCATCTACGTATTGTGACCTTTAACAGCTTTGGAGGGAATTTCTCGCGCATGAGCAGAATGCACTAACATAGCGTCTTCAAGACCCACATGCATGGCACCTGCTTTGCTATTTAGAAAATGCTTTATTTACTAAGAGCTAATGAAGGGAAGGTACTAATGAATAAAGGGAAATAGAGTAGAGATAGGTGGTATACAGTGAAATCATTTATTTCTTGAATTAATATTTTCTCTTTTGACCTTTTATTAGTTCCTATTTTGGGCCTTCTTGCCATAACCCGAGTGATTGAGTGAAAGCCTTCTGCGCATGTGTGACCGCTACTTCCCCTGGAAGAATGATCCCATGATTGGACCACATCTATGGCCACCGACTGCTAAACCCTGGGAACCCAGATGTCAGAAGTGCAGTGGCTGAAGTCATATGAACATTATTGATAAAAATGTTTCAAATGTGAATAAACTCAGGTGGGAATAAAGTAAAATGCATATTAATAAGGGGATGGGTTTGCAAACTAAGAAAAGTGCTATGCCATCATGATGTGATGACCAAACGCCCCTTGCCTGTCCAATTAGAATTCGTATTTTTACGATATTGCAACTTTAGAGGGTGGTACATGAACCCCAAAAGGTATAATTGAGGTATTTTTAGTTAGATTGGTGTGCGTGATCCTGAGAGAATGCAGAGAGGGAAGATGCTGTCAGTTATTGATGATGCTGATGCTGTGAGATGCTGAAGAAGATTCAAATAGAGAATTACCTATCTAAAGCAATTGATTAGAAGATGATCACGGAAGAATCTTGAGGAGGAAGAGCGTGTCAGAGAGGGGTGCAACATGTTCGGTGGTTTAGAGAGGTCCACTGTCCTGTCCTGATTCCTGTCCTGAAGTCTTTGTCCCTGATCTTTTCCGGGAACCCTTACTAGTCCTTTGGCCAGGGGGTTGGTCTTCACACCATCTGTGGTAATTATAAAGTTTGTATATTTCCTGATGTACCGCTGTCTCTATACTCTCCTTTCTGAACAACATCAATCTATTGAATTTGAATTGAATCTTCCTCCCTAATGATTGATGGTGTCCGTGGTGTATATGAATGGTTCACTCACATCTAAACTTTAGATAAAGGTTTTGAAAACTTCCTGAGTCTGCGGTTATTATTTTAGATGAATTATTTGCAAGAGAGGTTATGTGCATCGTCACCATCAACTAGTTTGGTTCATCGACCAAATGGAAAGAACTTATTGATCAGTGATAATAATTAGGAAGAAATACAAATTATTGCAGTACTGATCAATCCATGGAATAAACACCCCCCAGCGGCTAACCAGGTGAATTTAAGTGTATGTGTTATTGATGGGCCCAGGTGAATATATGGTATTGGAGTATCTGTTGTTGGTGCGCCGCTGGATTAGGGTCTCCTAAAATGGTAGTCACTGATAACGGGACACACTTTGTGTCCGATAAAATGTGCAGATTCATGCAGGGGTGAAATAGGAAGGACCTTAAAGTGGCATTATATTCGCCCAGTTCGAATGGCTTAGTGGAGCGAGGTAACAAGGTCTTAAAGGAAGTGATTCAAACAACAATTGCTGCGGGCCTGGATGTGGAGGAGTTCCTTGAGCAGAAGGTGTGGAGTACATGTCACCACACTGTACCACAGGTAACACACCTTTTACACTGTTGAGAGCAGGTTGGCACACACAACGTTATTTCTGTCTTGGTTGGGGGTAGTGAAGAGTGAGAGTAGGTGTGGAGTTAAGTGAAGGTAGTGTGGCAACTACGGCAAGAGAGAAGCAGTTATTGATGAAAGAAAATTTGACAAAAGAAATGATCTGTGTTACAGCAAACAAATGATGGACGGAATGCTGACAATGCAAACATTCTCCCCAGTCAAAAGATCTGGGTGAAATCCATTGTTCTTTTGCCCACTACGCCACCCCAGTTTGGACCCAGCCATATGCAAATCAGTCTTGACCCTGTGCCTCATGGGAACAGTCCAGACCGAACTGCCAGGCCAGGTCCTCCCTGGACCGGAAACAAGCATCCTGGGACCGGTTTCAGGATATGTCACCCTTCTTCAGCCAGGCTAGCTTGAATCCAATGGCACAGTGAGCAAGGGACCCACGTCTGGGCATACCCATCCCACTTAGGGCGAAAAGTGTTACAACAAACAAATGATGGACGGAATGCTGACAATGCAAACATTCTCCCGCAGTCAAAAGATCTGGGTTAAATCAATTGTTCTTTTGCCCACAACCCCACCCCAGTTTGGACCCAGCCATCTGCAAATCAGTCTTGACCCCTGTGCCCCATGGGAACAGTACAGACCGAACTGCCAGGCCAGGTCCTCCCTGGACCGGAAACAAGCATCCTGGGACCGGTTTCAGGGTATGTCACCCTTCTTCAGCCAGGCTAGGTTGAATACAGTGACACAGTGAGCAAGGGACCCGTGTCTGGGCATACCCATCCCACTTAGGGTGAAAAGTGTTACAGCAAAGAAATGATAGACGGAATGCTGACAAGGCAAACATTCTCCCCCAGTCAAAAGATCTAGGTTAAATGTATCGTTCTTTTGCCCACTACGCCACCCCAGTTTGGACCCAGCCATATGCAAATCAGTCTTGACCCTGTGCCCCATGGGAACAGTCCAGACCGAACTGCCAGGCCAGGTCCTCCCTGAACTGGAAACAAGCATCCTGGGACCGGTTTCAGGATATGTCACCCTTCTTCAGCCAGGCTAGCTTGAATCCAGTGGCGCAGTGAACAAGGGACCCACATCTGGGCATACCCATCCCACTTAGGGCGAAAAGTGTTACAGCAAACAAACTGGACTGTTCCCGTGAGGCACAGGATCAAGACTGATTTGCATATGGCTGGGTTCACACTGGAAGGGCATGGTGAGCAAAAAAACGATGGATTTAGGCCCTGATCTCTGTACTGGGGTGAATGGATGACATTGTTCTGCATTCTGTCCATCAACTGTTGTTTTTGCATTTGTCACCCCAAGTGGGACGTGTATGCCCAGACGTGGGTCCCGTGCTCTCCATTCCACTGGAATCAAGCTATCCTGGCTGAAGAGGGGTGAAACCCCGAAACCGGTCCTAGGATGCTTGTTTCCAGTCCAGGGAGGACCTGGCTTGGCAGTTCGGGCTGGACTGTTCCCATAAGGCACAGGGTCAAGACTGATTTGCATATGGCTGGGTTCAAACTGGAATGAAATGGTGAGCAAAGAAACGATGGATTTAGGCCCAGATCTCTGTACTGGGGTGACTGTATGGCATTGTTCTGCATTCTGTCCATTAACTGTTGTTTTTGCAAAAACAATTGTCCAGCAGACAAGGATTTGTCAGTGAGAGATTGGGTGATGGTTAAGACACCCCTTAAGGTAAAAAACGAGGCCTCAATATTTTCGGTTCCAGTGCAGGTTAGCCGGGTCAGTAAATTAGCAGCTTTCATGGATGGTAAAGGTCTGTGGAACAAGAGGCAGCTGATGAAAGTAACACAGGAACAGTCGAGAGTTATTAGGCACAAGAAAATGAAAGTGCCTAAGAAAAATGAATGTGTCCATCTGTAACGAAACTGGTACTCATGTACTAGTTCACGATATATAAAACTCCTTAACAAAATAAATAAAATAAAAAAGGACAGGATGAAGGATCATGAATGGACACATTGGCTGCAAGCTGGGGTGGAGAGTTGAACAGTGACGGATGGTGTATGGATTTGACACCTTGGGGGTCAGACTCTAGGATCAGTGAGTCTGATGTGGGGTCTGCTACTGCTCCAGCGGAAGAGGGCAAATTTACATATCCTCCCTGCGTCACAGACCCGTCGTCACACTAACTCATTCACATTCATTGGTGGGGCCCATAACACCAACACTCATACGTCTCACTTCGAATCTGGGTCCCGTGCTCTCCATTCCACTGGAATCAAGCTATCCTGGCTGAAGAGGGGTGAAACCCCGAAACCGGTCCTAGGATGCTTGTTTCCAGTCCAGGGAGGACCTGGCTTGGCAGTTCGGGCTGGACTGTTCCCATAAGGCACAGGGTCAAGACTGGAAATGAAAGTGCCTAAGAAAAATGAATGTGTCCATCTGTAACGAAACTGGTACTCATGTACTAGTTCACGATATATAAAACTCCTTAACAAAATAAATAAAATAAAAAAGGACAGGATGAAGGATCACGAATGGACACATTGGCTGCAAGCTGGGGTGGAGAGTTGAACAGTGACGGATGGTGTATGGATTTGACACCTTCACATTCATTGGTGCTACTGCTCCAGCGGAAAAGGGCAAATTTACATATCCTCCCTGCGTCACAGACCCGTCGTCACACTAACTCATTCACATTCATTGGTGGGGCCCATAACACCAACACTCATACGTCTCACTTCGAATCTGCACACAGGAGGAAAGGAGCGCCGGACATGTGGGGTACCTTGTTACCTATTGAAGGAAAATCTTTACATTATATACATTAGTACCTATAGAAGCCTAACTTTAACCATCAAGGCACTCCACCACTTGGTCGATGGACCAATTAGTTAGACTGGTTGATGGTGATTTAGAACCAGCTAAAATACATTTTTAAAGCTTCGGAACCTTTCGATTAATCAATACCTTATTGAAAGAATCACAAACTCATTTTATTAATCAATGTTTGGTTTATCTAATTAATTCACTTTCATTGGCATAGTCAGAATTTTAATCAAATCAGAATTTTTCAATGAATATCTTTGGCACAAATTTACATACAATTATATTTACCTAAAATGTTGACACTGGTGACCATTTCCAAGAAACCCGTCAGCCCTGCATAAATCAAAATCCCTTCTAGTAAAATCGTCCAGTCAAACGCAGGTTAAGACCCAAAAGAGTCTGGGAAAGTTCTTTCGTTCAGCACGACACAGTCCCAAAGGTAGTCAAGGGACCAGGAAATCACGCTATCAAATCGACCCTCCTCACCATCAGTCACCAACGGAAATTTGGAACGCACTCTCTTTTCCCTCTTCTAAATTCCTCTTTATATATCTAAATTCTAGGATAATATACAACATTTTCTAGGAGTAGAAGTGTTCTGATTGGCTAAACCCCTGAAATTTTTTTAAATATTGACCTCTGTTCCCAGGTTTTTAGGCCTCAGCTAGCGTAGGCTGCGCAGACATGCGTAGTCTCGCTGGCGAGATTTAATGAGTTAGGGTAGATTTCTCTAGTGGGCTTTAAGCCCCGCCCCTCTTTTCCATTGGCTGGCGTCACCGTTTATGCTAAACGGTGGCCAGCCATTGGAAAAGAGCGTCTAGTGACGTACACTTTTCTCTTTTAGAGCCGTCCCAGTTGGACTGGCTGCCCGGACTTACTGCTGGCGTAAAAGGTTTTTTTATCTTTATGGGGCCAAACACATGGCCCCATAAAGATAAGAAACTTTTTACAGGGGAAGCTCGCTCGGCCGTCCGAGTGGGAGATGTTACAAGGGTGGGGGAGATCAGGGGGAAGCGGAAGTTGTTGCCCGAGATTGAAAGTGGCCCCAGCGGCGGCTGAAGGAGGAGCAGGAAGCCGAGGAGAGGAGTCGAGGCAGGCGGGGCATGCGGGGGCGCAGCACGGCACAACATTGTGCAGAGAGAAGTGTCCTCATGGCCCTGGGGGTTACTGATTGCTTGGTTCCCTGAACACGGACTCTTCCCCCTCCAGCCCGGAAGCAGTGGTAGAGGGTAGGGAAGCCGGAGAGGCACCGGCAGCGGCGACCACAACAAAGCCCAGCGCCGGCCATGCATGCGGACTGCAGGCTGCTGCCGCTGGGGCGCGCATAGCGGGGATGGCTGTCCGAGCCTGCCCGCTGCTGCTGGCCGCCTTGCTGTTGGGCACCGGCCGGGCTCAAAAAGGTGAGTGCCGTCTCCCTCCTCGTACCTTCCTCAAACACTGCTGTCTGAGACTTGAGGGATGTGTGTGCAGAGCTCTCTTGTTCCTTTGGCTTGCGTTTTTGTGTCCATTTGAGCCTCCTTGGAAGCCACAAGACAAAACATTCACCCCTGGCTCGCATGACTGCCAGTCTAATCTGCCCCCGTACTGATAAACCGGTTTAGAGGTGACCTGGTTCACCCAAGCACTTATGGCGCAAACTTTACTTTGTTAATTTAGAAGTCCCAAGTGTATAAAATACGACGAAAATAGTTATTTAGTAACATGGCAAGATGGCGGTCGACTGAGACCGTAGGTGCACAGAGTGCTGAGGGCTGAAGGCTCTGGATTTCAGGAATGCTGCTTTAAAAAAAAGAAGAACATTTATAACCGGCACTATGAATAGTGCAGGGTGCGGCCCAGAAACATCTTACCCCCAAAAGGTTGGCAGCGAGTACCTGCGGCTTCTGGGTACGGCGATTGGCCTTTCCATTCTGCGGCATTTCGCCTGGATCGTGGCGGCCAGGTCTGCGGCTTCACGAGAGGGCTCACTTCCTCAGACGCTGACGGTTAGCGAGGAAGGCTCAGCGGATTCCCGGGCGGTGACTGCCGGGCGCGTGGAGATGGGTCCTAAAGCCGCAGCGGGGGCCAGGGCTAAAGATGTCAAGCAGACCCCCGGGATTGAAGCGGGAGAGGTCGCGGCGGAGGCTCCGCGGAGCGCGCTGCAATCCTGTGCTCTGACCCCGCAGCAAGGAGGACGACGCGGGATGCTGACTGGCCCGGATCCGGAAAAAAGAGGAAGAGGCGGGCCTTCACAGAGAGGTCGCCCGGCCGGCCCTACGGTTGTGGAACTGCTGAGAGGTCCTGGTGGGAGAGCAGATCCGGGTCGCGAAGGGAAGCTCAGGGCAATGGTCCGCTCTGATCTAAGCCCAGACGTACCACCGAGTACACCATACGAAGAACCTGCTGGGAATGACTCGCTGCTTGCACCGGGTGATGGAATTCAGAGATCGGCAAATGGTCTAGTCAGCGAGACAGTTAACACTGAAGGTAGGCCTGGGGGCTCTATATCTCAAACTCTGATGCCGAGTCTTAAGGAGGGGCTGGAAAAAATGCCGATTATGGTGGTTACCTACCCAGAGAGTAGTGGTAATACAGGCAATATCGGAAAAATAGCTATTGATGGTGGGGACTCTAGGGGCCATATCGACAATCACAACTATCTGTGCTCCCAGGAGCAGGAGCCACTTTCCAATGCTAATCTCGATCTAGTTACCACTAAGCACGCTCTTGAAATCGATGCAAATGCCAGTAGTAATATCGACTGCGAATTTCTAACAGAGCCTGATAAGGAATCCAGCGGATTTTTTTTCTGTCTCTGATGGTGATGAGTGGACTGAGGAGTCATCAGGTGACACAGACTTAAGCTATAGTGAGGAGGAAGGGACAGCTGGTCCCAAATGTAAAACTGTTGAGAAAAAAAAGGAAGAGTGGCGGCAAGGAGCTTGCCTGGGACTACACTCCAACGAACCAACTGTCTAACCCTAAGCTCGGCTCTCAACCGGCCCCTGATTTATCTGAGTCAACCCCTTCAACTTTAGAGACTATTTTTCAGGCTATTTCCTTGCCTCGTGAGGAAACTCGCCAAGATTGTCGCAAGGCTCAGTTGGCCATGCATAAAATGCAGGGAGTCGTTCGTAAATTTATGAAAACCTGCAGCTCATTTGGGGTGACGCCTAACAGACCTTGAGTCTAGGATAGTCACCACGGAATCTGATGCTGCCTCAACTCAAGCGATGGTGGGATCTCACGAGGCACAGTTAGTGGATGTAAAATGGAAACTGGAGGAGTTCGAAAATTTCCAACGGAGATCTAACCTGCGGATTCTTGGGATTCCTGAGGGGATCGAGGGAGCGAATATATGCTCTTTTGTGGTTGACCTGCTGCGAGACTCTCTACCTGAGCTTACCGGCTGGAACTGGGCTCTCGAGATCCAGCGTGCTCATCGGGTCCCTTTTGTCCAGAAACTGCCTATGAAAACAGGAGCCTTAACCCGGGCCATCCTAGTCTATTTCGGCAATTTTTTGTTACGCCAGGCAGTGTTCGAAAAAGCGCGACCTGATTCTAAAAGAACCCGCAACGAGATCTCTTACTTCGTCCGCCCGGACTTTTGCCATTCCACTGTCGAAAGGCGGTGGCGACTACGGCAGCTTACCAAACCGTTTCAGGACAAAAAGGCTCAGGCCTTTTTAAACAATCCAGCTCGTTTAAAAGTAATTTTTGATGGCCAAACAAGTTTCTTTATGTCTGAAATAAAGGCCAGAAAGTACCTGGATGGACTACCTAGTTAAAAATCACAGATAAAAGTAACAAGAAAAGTAATCTACAAATGTAGTCTCAGCTCGTAGTATTTGTTTGGGAGCACCACGGTGAGGGATCAAAGAGCTGGGAATTTTGTCTGAAGCAGCGTTTGGTTTTTCTGTTTTTTTTTGTTTACAGTTCCTAGAATAAGGCCCCCAGCATTCAATCGTGCAGCATATCCATCATGTTCAGACTCAGGATTGAGTCTGTCTGCCCTTATTGGGGAGGGGGGGAAGTTTGGGGGGGGGGGGGGGGGAGAGAAGGTGGAGGGGTAAAAGGGGGAGGGAAAAAAGCATATCCAGAAATCACTATAAAGTACGGGGACAAATAAGAGGGATAAATCATTGGCGTAAGGGGATGCAAGTGTTTAATAATGGAATGAGGTTGAGAAAGTTTTGCGGAGGACTTCAGGAATATGGTTCTAACCTAAGATGGGGAAGATAACTATTTGTTCATGGAATGTTGCTGGGTTGAATGATCGGGCTAAGAGGGCAAGGTATGCTGAACTTATTAAACTGAACCCTACTGATATAATTTGTCTGCAGGACACACACATCCTGTGGGGGAAAAGAGAAGTTTTAAGAATAACAGGATATAATCTGCTGGCATGTACCACCCAGACATCTAATATACGGGGGGTGGCTATCCTAGCAAAAACTACTCTGGGATGGCTAAACGGAAATTAGTGGATACACTGGGTAGATGGGCAATTATCGAATTAGCTATGGGTGGCACGCTCTGTGCAGTCTATGGCTCTAACCAGGATGATCCTCAGATGTTTGAGGAGTTAGAAGTGGAGCTTGCTACCTGGCCAACCCCTTTGATTTTTTGTGGGGATTTGAATATTTCTTTGGACTACGGGCCAGGGGTATACACGGGTCGGAAGCCCAGAGTTTATAGGGCATTTAACTCTTTAAGAATTAGTCATGGCCTGGTAGATATTTGGACCTCCAAGCTCCCTGACAATCCTGGGTATACGTACTTCTCTTGTCCACATCAAAAATACGTCAGGATTGATTACTTTTTCAGCACAAGGGATCACGCCGTGCTAGCCAGGATTAAGAAACTTCCTAAAATAATTTCTGATCACAATCCCCTGATTTTAGAGCTCGAAATAGCTAGCTTTAAAAAACCACGGAGTAGGTGGACATTTGATCGGAAACTTCTTGTGAACAGTGAATATATCACTCATATGAAAAAGTGGGCACAGGAATTTTTCAATATAAATAGGTTCAGTGCTAGTAGGGGGGTGGTGTGGGACACCTTTAAGGCTGCCCTCCGTGGCGAGACTATCTCTTTTGTTACTAGGTCTAGAAAGCTGCAGGAATTAGAAAGACAACAAATGATGCAAGACCTAGCTAGTGCCGAAGAAGAGCACACTATGCAAATAGCACAGGGGCTGGAGGGAGATCTAACTCAGTATCGAATTATCGCACTAAAAGAAGAGGTTACCTATTGGTTAAATCAGAAATCAGCTGAGGAATATCAGTTGCACCGTAATAATGTTTACGAAACTGGAGAACAAGTCGGTCGGAGGTTAGCGCTACGCACTAGGCAGAAGACAGTATTAAGTGCCATATCGTCGATTAAAATCGAGGGTCAAGTCTATACAGATCCGTAAGATATAATTAGGGAGTTCCAAAAATACTATCAGGCTCTCTATCAAGATGACATTAATAAAACTCGAGAAGAGGTCTCCCAAGGTATGGCAGGGTTGTTCCCAGGTAATATTCTAGGTGAAAAGATGGCCGGATCCATGCGAGAGGAGCTAGAGAAGAAATTACAGCCGAAGAAGTCCAACTCGCATTGTTAACGCTGGCATCAGGAAAGGCGGCAGGCCCCGATAGCATACCCCTTGAGGTTTATAAAATCTTGGGGTCATCCATTACACCTCTGCTTTTAGACTTGTTTAAGGGGGTACAATATAGTGGAGCCCCCCATGAGTCTTGGAAAGAGACTACTATTGTCATCTTTCCTAAGAAAGGGAAACCGCTGGACAATCCATCGTCGTACCGCCCGATCTCCTTGATAAACTCAGATATTAAAATCTATTCAAAAATCCTGGCCATTAGGCTAGGGCGGGTCATAGGACATCTGGTCTCCCCATGGCAACATGGGTTTATCCCTGGCAAAGGAACAACGGACTACACTCGTAGAGTTGTTTCTCTTTTCAACATTATGTCTGGGACGGGAGGCCAGATGGCCATGATCCTCCTCGATGCCGAAAAGGCCTTTGATCGGGTGTCGTGGGAGTTCTTATGGTTGATATTAGAACAGAACGGTTTTGGCCCACACCTAGTAAAGGCTATTAAGGCAATGTATCACCAGCCAATAGCTCGACTGCAATTACTGAGGGGAGTATCAGGCAACATCAAAATATCAAGAGGGACTAGACAGGGCTGTCCCTGCTCCCCAATTTTATTTGCCCTGTATATTAACCCATTACTTGAGAATCTGTTGCAGTCCAGACGTATTGCACCAATAATTACGGGTGGATTTGAGACAAAAGTATTGGCGTACACCGACGACATTGCGGTCCTCACTCCCGATCCTGTTGAGGCGATCAAGGTAATTGGGGAGATTGCCGAGGCCTTTGGTTGTTTCTCTGGCTACGCCTTAAATTCTGGGAAAACAATAGTAGTATGTACTGACAACCTTGTGTTTATTGACTCTAGGAGAGAAACTTCAGCAGTCTACCTTGGAGTTCGAATATGTGCCAAGGTAGATGAAATTAGTAAAATCAATTTTATACCTTTGATCAAAAACATTGAGAATGACTTAAGGAGGGTTAACGGGCTGCACCTATCTATTATTGGGAGGGGCAACTATTTAAAAATGACTATATTGCCGAAAATACTATATCTGTTTCGTTCTATACCACTGGCAGTTGACGATAGCTTATTGAAGATACTGGAAGTTCATATGGCAATACGGGAAGATTAGAAGAAGCCTCAAATATCTAACACTGCCCCAGGAAAGGGGAGGCCTAGCAGTCCCTAATATCATGAAGTATTATTGCTCAGCCCTTTTACTCCAGATGACCACTCTCTTATCGGTAAACAACAATAAGGAATAAGCACAGGGCCCAAATATACCTACAATTTATGAGCTCTCGCTGGGGAAGGAAGCCTCCGGGTTGTTAGTGAGACAACTGGAACCCAGTTATTTTAAAAAGGTGCGGTTCAAAGTAATTCATGGCTCATGGAAAGTCTGGAAGCAGGTCTCTAAGGCTATGGGTATCCCAAGATTCTCTAGATACACCCCTCTATGGCATTCATCATTGCTGCCCCACCTGGCAAACGATGATATGGGGAAAAGGTGGGAAAAAAATGGGATACGCACAATAGGTGACTTCTGTGGGGGGGGGGGTCCAAGAGGCTCAATTCCCTAGAATACAGCGGGTCTTTGGTATCCTTGTTAATCAATATTTTATATTTCTCCAGATTAGGAACGTCCTTATCACACGGAAGCCAAAGATTAAATTGGAGGAGATTCCGCTATTAGAAACAGCAACCAGGGAAATGAGTAGAATTAAGGATTTCTATAAAATACTCATGGATAAAAGCCCTGATGACCTGGAAAAAACTGAAGCATCTTGGGCAGCTGATCTTAGTAACCCCGATGTGGATATCTACATGAGCCTTTCCTTAACAGCTGAATTTTTTTTAACATCAAACTTAAAAGCTCAAATATATAAAACGATATTTAACCTATATTTTACCCTTGCTAAACTATTTCAATGGGGGATGAGGGCCAACGACAAATGTCCTAGATGTGGGGCTGAACCCGCCACTCTGTTACACATATTTTATGGCTGCGACAAACTGGCCCTACTTAAAGAAGGTTTGTCGGGTTTCTGGGAATGATTGTTCGGTTTTAGACCAGATCTAACTCCGACTTTGGTGATTCTTGGCCATGACAGTACGCTGGGTCTAACACCGATCAAAAATATAGTATGTTCCTTGGGGCAGCGCTCTACAGGTTATTACTGGCCACAAGATGGAAAGACCAGGACTCACCAACCTTTAATATGTGGCTTGCTAGGCTCCTTGGGATATATAAACAAGGGATGGCTATATATGCCTGCAGAGGCAGACAGGCAAGAATTAGGGGTAGGAAGATCTGGGCGTATGTCGCCTATTGGAGTAGTGATGCGAGGATGAATTAGTTGTGCCCCTCTATGTATTATTATAAGTTTTCCTCTGTAAACTGTCATCTCCTTGGTGTAATGTATCTGTATGTATTTGTATTTAATTTTCCTGGATATGCTCTTAATAAAAATACTTTAAAAAAAAAAAAAAAAGTTATTTAGACCACAAAAATATTTTGGCAGTGAAGGGACGGGTATAGAATAGAAATGCGCTGCTTCAATGGTTCCTAACGTTGGCTATAAGCGTTTTAACATAACTTTTTATATGCAGTTATTTTGACCCAAGTAAAGTTTGTAGTCATTTTACAGATTAAAAGGCCGACTTTGTAGAGATTTGAATCTGTAACTTGCGGGTCTCATCAGCGAGTGCTTAGCTCGCTGAGCTACCTAATTCGGTAGTCCAGGCTGCTTCTTTTAGAGAGCCCCTGTGGGTGCCCAGGTGTAGAAGCCACTTTCATTCATTAAAGGGATTCTTCTACTCGCTGCCTGTTTCTAGTTACAGCCTGCAGATCTTATCTGTGATTTGCTCTCGCGACAAAGTTGTAAACTTGATTGATTTGTTTTCGCTGTCTGAAGTTTTTTACACATCATTGTTTGTCTTTGATGTGATTTGCGACCATTGAGACACGCCCGTGCCCCCAGCCCCGTATCTCCTGGCCCCAGGCCTCTGCAGACAGTTCACAGGGGCGGCTTTGTCTCCTAACAATAGCCCCAGAAGGAGCCCCCGTGGGGGGCAAACAACCCGAAACGTAATATAGTTGTCTGGCGGCGGGGCTTGGCGGACACACTTTCGGCCACAAAATGGAAATGTGAGCACGTACCGGGTGATGTCACTTGGTGAGGTGCCCCCTTCCCGTGTCTTGAGTGGTGCAGACGGGTGAGGCGTGGGGGTGTCTGGACCTGTGGGCTACTGTGGGGACAGTGTGCGGGGCTTCGCAGGGTTCAGCTACTAATCCCAGGTGCTGAGCCAACCTAGATTCTATCTGATCCTAGCTGCTGCCGACACTCAGTGTCTCGCCTTTGTTCTTGTGCACCTCTTCGACTGAACACTCCTGGCTCTGTGGGTGTAAAGTACTCCAAGGAATGCTCAGCTTTTGTATCGGAGTCCGCCATGTTTTATTACCTTTATAAAGTGATGCAGGGAGACGGCGCATCGCCCACATCTTTCCCCCACCTACCCGCGAGTCATACCAGCCGCGACTGCTATTACTTGTGGGCTCCGACCTTGCAAGCATAACAGCAAGGCTTGGTGGCATGTTCTTACTCCGTTAGGATTAAAGAGATAGCGTAAAAGCTTTCTGTGTGCTGGTCAGCTTTATGAGATTTAAAGGGTTTGCATGTGGCTGTTTTGTTTCTGTGGCAAAAGAGCAAAACACCCAGATGGCTCTCTTCAAGTATGAAAAATGAGGCACTGTCTTAAATAAAAGCTGTACCAGTCAATAAGGAAGCGCAGTGGATGGAACAACTTCTCCACCTATAGCAGCACAGCTTTGATATCTAACCAGACCTGCTGAGCATTATGTTCTTCCAAATTGGAGACAATGACTGTGAAATAGGGTATTTCCTGTTATTTGCTTCTGCTAAGGATATTTCAGAGTGTCATTAAGTACAACCAAAAATCACAGTCTGCAGAATAACATAATTTGGGAGTGGCCTTGCCCGAGATAGGCTTGCTAGGAATCAAAAGGATTCAATGTGCCATCTATTGTTTACACAAAGAATGGCTCAGTACTGGCTGGTGTACAGTCAGGGGAAAGGGCCGTCAACAAGTTTCAGCATCTCAAAACATTAATTTGTCGTCATATGCCTTCTCCACAACTGTCTGAAGCTCACAACACCTCACCCGCATCACATTGATGCTCGTTATTTCAATTCTTTAGACCTCTTGATGCACTGCCGAAGTCACCCCGGTTTCTGACACTGACAAACTCCAATGAGGACCCTGGTTGAAAGTGCATATTCAGTATCATTTGGTGAAAGTTTGGTCTGTACTACAGTTGTTCCTGTTTTATCCAAACAGCAATAACGCTCTGGAATCTCTTGTTCATTTAAGATTATGTCAATTGGATGAACTATCATTAACTTCCTTAAGTCATTGCTCACTTTTCCAACAAGGTACTGCAAAGGCTACTGATTTCACAAACATTAAAAATGCAATAGGTCTCGCCTTTTATTAAATTAAAGCCATTTGCTTTGCTGTACAATACCATTAGCAAAGCAAATGGCTTTAACTTAATCAAAGGCGAGACCTGTTGCATTTTCAATGTTTGTTCTTGGTTCTCAGGGGATTGAACATGTCATTTCTCAATTGTATTCTTTTGTACAGTTCTCATGCGAAACGTTCTGAAGTAACAACATGTAGACCTCCGGGTACAGATCGCTATTGTATTTTCGGTCATTCACAGTAGCTGAGTCCTGGCAATCCTCGACGTTCCTATCCTTGACAAGGAACACGTCGTCTTCTTGCTAGAGGTCGCCTGGAGATCTTCAGAGCCATCCGAGTCTGCGCAGTAGGCATCGCTCTCAAATTACGGTGGCCACTTCCGAACTCCATTTTGAATACTGCGGCCTAGTAGGCTCGAATGCCAACTTAAGCAAGATAAACATAAAAGTAAAGGCAGTGGCAGTTCGACCTTCTGCCTAGGCCGTTGCTTCATATAATGGGTAAAGCTGTACGAGAAATAAAGTCACTTTACCAAAACGAATCTTGTAGTAGTGTCCTTTTCCATCTACCACAGATTACCGTTAGGTATGTACTTGTGACATAAGTAAAAGGTACTATTAGTTTTGAATTACAAAAACGTAAGCATATAGTTTAAACACAGGAGTATGACTGTAATAAATAAAAAAATAGAAAGGATAGAAAGAAAACAAAACATTGGTAGGGTATTGAGGCATCAACTCCAGCACTTGAGTGGATTTGTTTTTAGGAGGATGCACAAAAGAATCAACGCCTGGAATGGGCTGACCCATTGAACAATGCACTATAGTGTAGTGTGGGAGGTCCAGGTGTGAATAGCAGTTGAATCGATTAACGGATAAAGAGAGCTGACCTAAATTCCCTTTCGGCATGTAAATACATGTACGTATGTTTAGTCATTTACTTTATGTTTTAATTACACAGGGTCGGATGTCTCTAGGATAGAAATAAACAAATGTAGTGTATATCCGTGTATTTTGGTTCCTTACAGCTCGTGCGTAAGTAGCTATCATAGAATGCATGTATGTCATCTGTAGAGGTTTGTTGTTCTAGAGTTCTAGAGTGTGGGACATTAGATGATCTGGGCTGCAGAGTGGTAGTCGTGTTCCCTGGCACTCGCTTGTTCCTGTATATCATATTTACTGCAAATAAACCTTTCTTGAATATCAATCCTGCTTCTGATCTTCACAACAAACTGGCGACGATCGGGATTCGGAAGAATGTTTCAGAGCGAAGAATTGTGAAGATCCGGTTCATGTGAGTCAGACTTCAGTAGACATTTTACGATACACGCATCGGCGTGCGGACTCATCGCATACCATTGGAAAAAATAAATAAAGGAAAAAGAGGCAAGAAGGATCTATAAGGTAGGATTACCTTACCAGCGTCTGATTGAAAAACGGCCGTTAACCGTCATTGGATGCATCATTCAGGCGGCGATGGAGTTCTAGTGCCGAACGCGGGCTGAACTATCTTCATGCTGTGACTGCGCGCTGGTGACACTGACGTATGACGTTGGCACGCTAGTTCACGCTTTATGACCTTGCGTGGCGGCCATTTTGAGTGGGGCTGTGGTAGTCTACGCTACGTGTTTGACAGATGCATTGTGGTGATTAACGCTGCGAGCAACAGGATTAACTCGCAAGCTTAACTAAGAACTGTATTAACGGATACAAACAGGAACAGGTGAGACTGTCGGAGCACGTGTATATTTATATATTTATTTAGTTTTGATCCTTTCCTTCCTCATTTTGTCAACAATAATTTTGCATAGTGAATGGTGAGGAGAACATTAATATAACAGCCTGGGCAGCAATTGCATGGATCAAGGAGATCAAAGTGAGTGCTCAACTGAAAGTGAGTGCTCAACTGAAGGGACAATGGCACAACATAGTTTTAGTATCAGCTCACCTCATCCATTTTGGGTTAATGGTCCACAGCCTGATATGAAATGGCTTGAGTGGAAGGAATATTTTATAAACTATGTGTGTGCAATTGATGAGGCTGGTAAAATGATGAAATGGCTTGAGTGGAAGGAATATTTTATAAACTATGTGTGTGCAATTGATGAGGCTGGTAAAATGAAGCCTGAACAAAAAAAAAGAATTCTTCTTCATTCATTAGGACCTATGGGAATAAAAACGTATTCTCGCATGACAAAAGTAACTGTGGCTGAATTAGACGTTTTTGAATGTGCACTTAAAGATATGGACAGATATTTTGCGCCAAAAGTGTGCATTGGCGTAACAAGGCATAAATTCTTTCAGAGGAAACAAAAAAAAGAAGAATTAGTAGACGAATGGCTTGATGATTTAAAAAAAATTGGCTATTGATTGCAAATTCGGAGATCTCCACGATTACTTAATTAGAGACCAATTAATTGTACACAACAACAAAACACCTATTCAAGATCGATTATGGGTGAATGGAGATGCAGAAAGAATTAGGTGAGGTATATAGTACGGACTAAGCCCAATTAACTAAGTCAAAGGGCAATCTCTTTTAAGGACGTAATCCCTCACTCACCCTAGGTGACATGCTTCATCATATGGGATTCTCCTCCCAGAGAAAAGTCCTAGTTTCTCTGGGGGCTACACCCCCTCTCTGAGAGGGAGGAGCTCAGGGATGTTTTGTTGGTACACTGGAGGATGGACTAAATCCACATATGATGAGCTAATTGGTATGAGTGAGGGGTGCAGTGCTGGTAGAGAAATAATACAGTGAAGAAAGTGTGTTAAAACTAGTCCAGGGACGGCAAGGGAAATATGAAGATATTAGCTGAAAAAAAGAAGAATATTTTTTCTCTTCTCACAGCCGTGCCTAAGCCAGATTAAAATAGTGCACACCACCAGTCAACGATGTAGACTATGGTGAATTAACAACAAATGATGGTCAACATGTTTCAGCCACGGCGCCTAACAAGGCTAGGCTTTCATCAGGACCACATAAGCTACTGAACAAAATGAAAGCTGTGTGACTCCTACACAGAAAAAGGACACTGCGAACACACACGGAATACTTGAAGGGTGTGCGTCGGCTTATCGTCTCAACATCACCCGTGAAAACTGGGTGGGACCATAACCTCCGCCTGGCAACCGCTCAGGAAGGGAACACCGCTCTGTCCGTCGGGGAACCGAGGCTTAAATGAACCTGTAGCCGCATTGATTTGCGCCATCTAAATAATACTATTGTGGTAGAGAAATTTCCACTTCCAAGAATCAATGAGATGGTATCATCATAAAAAGGGGCAACATAGTTTTCCACTATAGATCTTTCAAAAGCTTACCATCAGGTCGTACTGGAACCGCAATCAAGAAAGTTGACTGCTTTCATCACTCCTTTTGGTTGCTACCAGTTTAGACGCATGCCTTTTGGGCTTGCATCAGCAGCGGCCGTTTTTCAACGATTAATGCATAAGCTTTTAGGTAATTTAGAAGGGGTTTCCTTTTTTCAGGATGATATTCTCATTGCCACTAAAAATAGGGAGGAACATGATACCACCTTACACAGAGTTTTAAATACTCTACAAGAAGCGGGGTTATCTGTTGAGTTGTCTAAGTGCAAATTTACAGAAAGAAGTGTTTCGTATCTAGGGCATGTTATAAGTGATGAGGGTGTAAAACCGAAACCTTCGTTGATTAACACTATTGTTATGACACACGCTCCTAAATCTAAAGAGGAAGTCAAGTAATTTTTGGGTATGGCAGAATATTGTGCGAAATACATACCTAACTTTGCAGCAAAAGTGTTCAAAATTCGTTCTCTCTTAAAGAAACATGTTAAGTTTGAATGGTCGCCGGATTGTGAGAAAGAGTTTTTACAAATCAAGGGTGGCTTACAGCATGTTAGTGCTCTAAGCAGTTTTGACCCGAGTTTGGATTGTTTACTAACTACGGATGCAAGCGATAAAGGGCTTGGAGCTGTTCAAAAGTGGGCAAAAGAACGATGGATTTAACCCAGATCTCTTGACTGGGGGAGAATGTCTGCATTGTCAGCATTCTGTCCATCATTTGTTTGTTGTAACGCTTTTCGCCCTAAGTGGGATGGGTATTCCCAGACGTGGGACCCGTGCTCACTACGCCACTGGAGTCAAGCTATCCTGGCTGATGACGGCTGATAGCCAGAAACCGGTCCTAGGATGCTTGAATCCGGTCCAGGGAAGACATGGCTTGGCAGTTCGGGCTGGACTGTTCCCATGAGGCACAGTGTCAAGACTAATTTGCATATGGCCATGTCTGAACTGGGGTGGCGTAGTGGGCAAAAGAACGATGGATTTAACCCAGATCTCTTGACTGGGGGAGAATGTCTGCATTGTCAGCATTCTGTCCATCATTTGTTTGTTGTAACGCTTTTCGCCCTAAGTGGGATGGGTATTCCCAGACGTGGGACCCGTGCTCACTACGCCACTGGAGTCAAGCTATCCTGGCTGATGACGGCTGATAGCCAGAAACCGGTCCTAGGATGCTTGAATCCGGTCCAGGGAAGACATGGCTTGGCAGTTCGGGCTGGACTGTTCCCATGAGGCACAGTGTCAAGACTAATTTGCATATGGCCATGTCTGAACTGGGGTGGCGTAGTGGGCAAAAGAACGATGGATTTAACCCAGATCTCTTGACTGGGGGAGAATGTCTGCATTGTCAGCATTCTGTCCATCATTTGTTTGTTGTAACGCTGTTCTCTCACAGAAAGAAAGTGATGGGGGCAAAGAAAGAATTATCTTATTTGCTTCTAGAGCCTTGTTTCCTGCAGAAAGCAAGTACACAATTATTGAAAGAGAGGCTTTAGCCTGTGCATGGGGTCTAGAACATCTTCGTGCATTTCTCTGGGGAAAACCTGTAATCATTTGCACGGACCATCGACCTTTAGTGCGTATTTTAACCACTGAAGGTAGTGTGGGAGCTTCGGCCAGGTTAGCAAGGATTTCTATGCGCATGAAAGAATTAATTTATAAGATTTGTTATGTACCCGGCAGAGATAATGTGGTTGCGGATTGTTTGCCCAGGTTACCGGTTTCTTTGGAGGAATGTGTTGATGATCCTTGGAGTAGTTACAGTATTGCTCTTGTTCATGACTCAGGTGCTCCAGCTAATGCTAAAGCAGAATGGTTAGAGGAGTTGCACAAGGATAGTGATTTAAGTTTGGTTTCTGATTTTATATGTAAAGGATGGCCTAGGAAAGACAGAATTAAAGTGGATTTGAGAACCTTTTGGGAGGTGCGTACTGAGTTATCAAGTGAAAACGATGTATTGATGAGAGGCGACCGTATTATTCCCCCTAAATCATTACGAAAGAGAATTTTACAATTGTGTCATGAAGGTCATTCTGGAATTATCAGAACTAAATTAGTTGTTAAAAAGGATTTTTGGTGGCCTGGTGTTGATGCTGAAATTGAGAAGTTTGTCAGATCCTGTCCTGTATGTTCCTCAGCTGATAAATCTTTCAAGACCTTAAGACCTCCAATGTCTGAAGGCTTAATTCCTAATCTTCCTTGGGAGACAGTAGCTATTGACATTTTTGGACCTGTTGGTGAATTAAAAGAATATGGATTGGTCTTAATTGATCTTTTTTCTAAGTGGCCAATTGTCAAGATTGTGGATAAGGTGGACACCCAGGTGGTTTTGGAGTTTTTGGATAACATTTTTATTACAGAGGGACTTCCAAATTGTGTACTTAGTGATAATGGTGTACAATTTACATCTAAATTGGCAAAAGATTATTTTGAAAGGTGTGGTATAAAGCACAAAACCACTTCGTTATACAATCCTAGTGGGAATGGCACTGTGGAACGATTTAATAGAGTGGTAAAAGGAGTAATTCAAGCTGCCATGAATAAACAATTGGATTGGAAGTTACTGGTACAAAAGGCTGTTTGGGCTTATAAGATCACCATTCAAACATCTACAAGGTTGTCTCCTTTCGTTATGATGAGGGGTAGGATTCCAAGATGTAAGTTTAACCCTTCTTGGTCTTTTCAAGGGGAAGTGCAGCAATGGTCCCCAGTACAAATTAAAAATGATTTAGAATCCACTCATACAAAGAGCAAAATATTTTATGACATTCGTCATGGAGTGAAATCTACATCTGTAAATGTGGGAGACTGGGTTCGAATAAAAAGACCTATCAAAGGGGGAGAGTAGATTTGACGCACCAAAGCAAATTGTTGAGGTTCTACGCAATTCTGTGAGATTGACTGATGGGAAAGTGTGGAATCTTAAGAATGTGGCATTGGATGTTAATAACCATGTTGTACAAGGTGATCAACAAGTCGTTGTTTCATCCAAAAACGATTGGGTGGAGGATTTCTTTCAAAATAGTGGTGTAGTCCCAGTTATTTTCAGAAGATTATTCGGGCGAGGAATTCAACCCTAAAGAAGGACGTCTTAATAATGCACTTTCCAAGGGAGAGGATTTTCAAAACAAATTGGCTTCTGCTACAACAGGTGGGGAAGGGTCTTCCGTCTTTCGTGAGGTAGTTCAAGACTCTTCTGTTTCTGATACTGAGAGTGTAAAGTTTTCCAAAAGGAATAGAGTTCCTTCAGTGTGGTTAAAAGATTACGTAATATGATGTTATGGTAGAATTATTTGGATGTATCTTGTTTTTTTGTTTTCTCTCTTATTATTTTATGTTTCCTTATTTACGTTCTCTTTTGTATCCTGGTTTCTTCTTTTGTGTTATTAAGGGAGGGGGATGTGTAGTGTATATCCGTGTATTTTGGTTCCTTTCAGCTCGTGCGTAAGTAGCTATCATAGAACGCGTGTATGTCATCTGTAGAGGTTTGTTGTTCTAGAGTTCTAGAGTGTGGGACATTAGATGATCTGGGCTGCAGAGTGGTAGTCGTGTTCCCTGGCACTCGCTTGTTCCTGTATATCATATTTACTGCAAATAAACCTTTCTTGAATATCAATCCTGCTTCCGATCTTCACAACAACAAATATTTCTAGAACTAAAAAATATTTCTAGAAACGAATACCTTTACCTTCGTTGCTGAAGCTTTATTAGGAAGCGATCACATTTTATAATGCACGTGGGCAGAAAGGTCGGGAGTCTCTCATTTTGCTCTCGTCATTGCTGAAGCTTTATTGACAAACGTTCACATTTTCTAAAGCGCCTGCGCAGTAACGTGTCTCCTTCGCACGCAACCGCACTGAGAGACTGCACACTTTTTTTTTCTTGACCCGCCCCTTCTGCGCTCCAGGCCTCACTTTCGTCCAGGGCTCCCTTGTTGGACTTGTAAACCGGTGCTGTGTTTGCCTTCTGGTTTGCCTTCTGGTTTGCCGGTGCCTCCGTGATCAGCTAGTAAGATGTCGTCCTCCACAGCTACCTCGGAGGAGCAAGTGAGAAACCACTGCAGGAAGCTTGTGCGGGCGGTGAATGTCATAATGGACCCGAATGCTAGCCACCAGCATCGGAGCGAGGCCCTGCAGGTGAGGCGCTCCAGCCGAGGCAGGGAAAAGCCCGATCCGCTGCCCTGTGCGTCACTGACAAGCGCATTTACGGAGTTAGCGCGCGCCCTTGTAGAACGTTTTAATCCGGATTGTGTGTGACCCGTTGAGGAGAGGTGTGTGTGAGCGATGTATGACTGAAGGGCCGGCCCCCCTGACCGTTTTCCTAACCGGTAGTAGAGCGTCAGGCCCCATCTCCATGACACACATCCCCGTCACAGATTTTCAAAAGAGCAGAGCCAAACAGTTGCACCAGAAGGAGTGCCTTTTCGCAAGAGGGAAAAGACCCATATGTTGTCAACACTGAGATTATATCGAGACATTCACCTCACAGGAAGTTCAAATCTATTGGCTTTACTTTTCATAGGTGCAGCAAGCACGCTTTTCACCACACGAGGTATCACCCCTAATTAGAACCAATATACCAATTGTCCATCTCATGGGGTGGCGGATCCGACCCATCCATTTGAACCATAGCCATCCATTTACACAGTTTACGGAACAAGAATTACTAGGCCCGCCCATTGGCTTTACTAGGCGCTATACCGAACAGTTCGCAACTTCGGTGGACCAGCCCAGTATATTTGCTGCTCGCTCGGGACAGCAAACCCTTCAATTTACACCACACGAGGGGACCAGACCGTTAATTTACACCACGAGAGACTAATCAGCCGTACATCTCCAACGACCTTGAGAGTTTGGAATAAAATCTGTCCATTTATAGCATAGGATAGACTAGATGTCAGTTCACTGTATTGAGGGCTGAACCTCTCATTTCACCTTAAAGTGGGACCATGCCAATGTATTTGCCCCTCACCAAGTCTCTCCACGCATTTCACCTTGCAGAAAGACAGGCACATCTTTTCACCCAACTGTGGAGAGATAGACCCTACCATTTACCTCTCCAGGGTAGACCTATATGTTTAAATTCATATGGAGTCCAGACTCTTCGTTCATCAGTGTGGCTAAATCTGTCCAATCCCCACACAGATGGGAGGAGGTAGTAGATTTCACAGGGGTTTTATATTCACTCAGTC
This sequence comes from Triturus cristatus, assembly GCF_964204655.1. Classification (NCBI taxonomy): domain Eukaryota; kingdom Metazoa; phylum Chordata; class Amphibia; order Caudata; family Salamandridae; genus Triturus; species Triturus cristatus. The sequence goes on along the minus strand of NC_140589.1, from coordinate 92,212,082 downwards.
GCCTCCCTGACCCTTTCACCTCACTGGGTGTACACATCTATCCTTCACCTTAAGGAGGACTGGACACTTCCATTCCCCTTGTTCATATTTTTATTGTTGATATTTATGTAACATGCTCTGGAGGTGTTCAAGCAGCAGTGTTCAAAGCAACTCGTATCATCTTTTGGGAGGGCGATTTGTGCTGCATGTCATATAGGTGTCCAACCCTTCCCTGACCGTTAGATGGCATTGGGTGGTATTTGGTATCCTGATTAGGTCTCGCCTACGCAGCGCGCAAACGCTGCATAGGAGAAGACTGTTACAGCGTGTAAACTTATGTATTGATTTACTGATGTTATTCCCCTCCACTTTCTCACTATTTATAATGGTACATTCCTCCACTATTTCCCCCCGTTATCTCACTATGGTATCTTCCGCTGTTCTCTGGAGGCTACCTTAGAATCTTCAGGTAAGGCAGTTGCTGGGCTGTTGGTGGAGAAAGGAGACCAGTAATGAAGAGTTTGACTTACCTACTTGAAGGCTTCATCTTTTCATCAGAGACCTCCTTGAAATCGAGTCGCTGTTCAGGCCAAAAACATGCACGCTTTGCTTTGTTCACCCGCAGGCTACGCCGAGAGAGTTTTTTTCCCTCGTCTTCATTGTTTGATTTTGCTTGTGAGAAAGCGTCACTCTTAGTCATTGAAATGTTACTCATAATTACACTGAGATCCTGAAAAATATTCGTAACATTTCAACGACTATCAGTGACGCTTTCTCACGAGCAATATCAAACTATGAAGAGGAGGGAAAAAAACTCTCGGCGTAGCCTGCGGGTGTACGCCAAGAGAGTGTCTCTTGTGGAAAGTATGCGATGAAGCCACATATGTTTCTGCAGAGTTCCTGCAGGGGTCCCAAGTCTCTGCCTGAAGCCATATATATTGTCCAGGGGGTGTGCGAGGGTAGCCAGTGTGCAGCTGTGGAGGGGGTGTGCCGCAACAGTAAGTGGTTAACACAGTACTTATTCTAAGGCCCGACACGCCACATCTCCAGTGCAGTGCTCGAGTGCTGGGACCATGTTTGCTGTAGCCACACGTGAACTATGCCAAGCATGTGCGGGAGTACTGTGTGTTCTGTGGACACTAGCACGCGCTGGAGCCCCAGGTGATGCGCTGTATGCAGTATTTGTGCGGGTACTGTGATGGGCCCTGTCCTGTGGAGTGACGGTGCTATCCACTTTGCCTCCTTTGTACTGCATGTACTAACCACCTTTCCACGTCCACTGTGCGTGTACTGAGCCCCAGGTGTCATGTGAAGTGCACATGCTCGGCCTCCATGTAGTGTGAAGTGTGTCCTGGGACGCCACGTACCTTGCGCAGCGCTCGTGCTGAGCCTCCTCATGTACTGTGCAGTCTACTCGAGTTTCTCCACGGCCTGTGCAGTGACCCGCTGTGCCTTGTGCAGGGGCAGGTGGGTGGGTCTCGGTGTATTTCTTGTTCTGTGCAGAGTTTCTCTGCGCTGGACCCCATGTACCCAGAGTAATAGGACCCAATTGGCCTCGTGCAGTGTATGTGTTTAATGCCTCATGTCTCGTTGACCCCCCCTCACCCCGTGCCGTGTCCTATGCAGAGGGCTTCTGTGTTGGGATCTTATGCGAAGAGTGAGAAAAGAGGGTGTGGAGTTCCTCAGAATCAGAGTGGGTGAACGTAAGGAAGCCAGGTGGGTGTGACACGTCTTATGTTGGTCCACCTAGAGAGAAAAGGCAAGGGAAATTCCCTTTTTTGGAACTAGGGCTCTCACACACCTAGCAAGCTAGGTGTCATGCTTCATCATATGAGCCTGCCCCTCGTCAGTTCGGCGCTGCAATACCTGACGGGCACCCAGTACGGGGCTCTTTGGCGGGGATCTTCTGTTCCTGCGTTAAGGTGCAGTGGGGGTAAGAGGCCTAGTCAGTGTAGATGTGAGGTGAGTGGATTAAAGTTAGTCCTAATAGTGTTTTATTCATGAAGGTAAACTGCCTGATTAAAACAGGAAGAGTGGCAGTGAACAAGATATAAGGTTTCTAACTGTGTATGCTCACTCTCTAATGGTCAACATGGTTTGTGCTCTCAGCGTCAGGAGGATCAAAGCACTTCGTCAGGACCAAGGGGACTATCTACACAACATAAGTGAGATTCTACATACCACGTATTCAGGTAGGTACCCTATAAAAATTGGGAACCAAGAATATGTAATCAAGAAAAACATATAATCACAATACGTTCAAGACACTCGGAGATCAAGGTACTGTTCAAGTAAGTGATGATACACTTGTGCTCAAGGTGTAGTGGTAAGGATAAAAAATTCATGCACTAACCGTGTGGCTAAGGGTGTCCAATGTGCAGACACACGGTAGTAAGCATGAAAAACTAAAACAGGTACATGACAAGTCAAATGAGTTCAATTAAAACCTTAACAGAGAGAAAGGACAAGACTCACCGAAAAGGCTATCAAAGGAAGCCTGCAACGGAATTCCGGCGGTCTAGAGGACATCAATACTATGTCCTGGAGGGTGAGGTAAGGTAAGAATGACACGGGTGAGATATATTGACCATTAAAAGCAGGGGGAAATAGGACCTTGGCGGCAAAAACACGCAAGAGGCATGTAAGCAATTGGGGGAGCGCCGAGGGTACGCTCAAAACACACACAGCCGGAGGAGGCAGCCATGGACCCGTGCATCACAGGCAGTGAGAGAACATGGGGACGTGGTGTGATAACCAAGTAGAAGGGGTCCAACATGGGCAAAGGAACAGCGAGGTACCAGCCCTCCATTTTAAACGCTATCTAGTGAGGAACACAGATAGCACGCCCAACGGGCAGTCTGGGCTAACAGAAGAACCCTCGAAACGCTCCCGCCACAGTCCCTTACCCTCGCTGTATGCGGCGGCGTCGAGGCGATTGAAAAGTGGCAAAAGGGTCACTTACCCGCGTTGCAAGGAACGCTGGCGGTCTCATCAAAATGGTCGCACACTGCTGACCTACCTGCGTGTTACCCCAAAGAACTGTGGTCCCTGTAGTCAGCGTCGGCGGATACACCTTTGCTCGTGTCGTGAGTGCAAGTGTGAATAGCGTTAGCCATCCCTGGACACGTGTTTCGAGGTAGTTGCCTCTCGTCAGCAGGGAGTAGGAAAGAGTGTAGGGTTGCAATGTAAGCTGCTAAAATCATTATTAGGTCTAGTACCTCTCGTAGCAACGCAGGTGCGTAACCTGAGTCCGTCGACTCCCCGGCTCAGAGAGCCACTAAATAGTTACATCAAAATGGTCGCACACTGCTGACCTACCTGCGTGTTACCCCAAAGAACTGTGGTCCCTGTAGTCAGCGTCGGCGGATACACCTTTGCTCGTGTCGTGAGTGCAAGTGTGAATAGCGTTAGCCATCCCTGGACACGTGTTTCGAGGTAGTTGCCTCTCGTCAGCAGGGAGTAGGAAAGAGTGTAGGGTTGCAATGTAAGCTGCTAAAATCATTATCAGGTCTAGTACCTCTCGTAGCAACGCAGGTGCGTAACCTGAGTCCGTCGACTCCCCGGCTCAGAGAGCCACTAAATAGTTACATCAAAATGGTCGCACACTGCTGACCTACCTGCGTGTTACCCCAAAGAACTGTGTCCCTGTAGTCAGTGTCGGCGGATACACCTTAGCGTTAGCCGGGGAGTCGACGGACTCAGGTTACGCACCTGCGTTGCTACGAGAGGTACTAGACCTGATAATGATTTTAGCAGCTTACATTGCAACCCTACACTCTTTCCTCGAAACACGTGTCCCGGGATGGCTAACGCTATTCACACTTGCACTCACGACACGAGCATAGGTGTATCCGCCGACGCTGACTACAGGGACCACAGTTCTTTGGGGTAACACGCAGGTAGGTCAGCAGTGTGCGACCATTTTGATGTAACTATTTAGTGGCTCTCTGAGCCGGGGAGTCGACGGACTCAGGTTGCGCACCTGCGTTGCTGCGAGAGGTACTAGACCTGATAATGATTTTAGCAGCTTACATTGCAACCCTACACTCTTTCCTACTCCCTGCTGACGAGAGGCAACTACCTCGAAACACGTGTCCAGGGATGGCTAACGCTATTCACACTTGCACTCACGACACGAGCATAGGTGTATCCGCCGACGCTGACTACAGGGACCACAGTTCTTTGGGGTAACACGCAGGTAGGTCAGCAGTGTGCGACCATTTTGATGTAACTATTTAGTGGCTCTCTGAGCCGGGGAGTCGACGGACTCAGATTGCGCACCTGCGTTGCTACGAGAGGTACTAGACCTGATAATGATTTTAGCAGCTTACATTGCAACCCTACACTCTTTCCTACTCCCTGCTGACGAGAGGCAACTACCTCGAAACACGTGTCCAGGGATGGCTAACGCTATTCACACTTGCACTCAAGACACGAGCATAGGTGTATCCGCCGACGCTGACTACACGGACCACAGTTCTTTGGGGTAACACGCAGGTAGGTCAGCAGTGTGCGACCATTTTGATGTAACGCTGGCGGTCTGACCTACCCTGGCGCCGGATCCGGGATGGTGGCAAATGGCCCGGTGCGGCGTACAGTTATACTGAATGGTAAACTGGTTACCGCAGAAGTTATCGCGGGTTAAAGGAAACCTCGCGAGATCATAGATCAACACAGTGAGGCTTGCGTGGCCCCTAGTAAATGCTGCGGCCATCTTAGAATGGTACAAATAGGTCGTGTGTCTATGTGGAGAGGTAGGTCATACCTAATGTGGTAGTGCATAAGATTACAAGGAACCATCTAAGTGTGCTAAATAGAGAAGGTAATGGGTTGTAATATCTTGCTCTGGCACTGTGAAATAAAATCAGTATGGCTAGAAGGCGTCCGTGCCAATAGACCAGTATGGGTAAAGAATTCTAGATGGGGCACAACTGTGTGCTGGAGTGTAATGGGAAAATCCATGTCACAGGGTCTAACAGGTGACAATATGTACAAAGTAAGTGTACATGAATGGGCGGTACGAAGGAGTATTGGTTAGTCTCTAGTACAGACAATGAATGTGTCTCTATGGTATGTCAATGTACGGTCGTAGAGCCTGTGGTGTACGTATGAAGAGGCTGTTCATTGTAAAGAATCAGATGCTGACGGGGTCATCCATTGAATCGTTAAAACAAGGGATGTGTATGCCAAGGTAGTGTGAGTTCGTAATGTACTCATGCACAACAACAAGGAGTGGATGCAGGCTAGGCTAAAGCGCTCCATGGGATCTCATCATTGAGCCCTGCATGGTGCGTAGAGAGTCTGTGAAGCCATCTCTGTTCAATCCTAAAAAGTGATGATTGCGAGATCTGTGTATGTGCTTCCAGTATCACCCAGCGTAGAGAATCAGGAGGGTGTCGGGCATCTTTGAAGTGTGTGTACAGTTTGGTAGTTACCCTTAAACATCGGATGTTGCTTTTATGTTCAGTTATCCGCATGACCATGCGTTGGCTGAATGCATGGTCATGCCTATATACCTCAGATCACAAGGGCATGTGATCATATAGATGCATTGTGTTGTGTTACAATTTGTATGGCGTGTCAATGTCCACTTGAAGTTGTCTGCAAAACTGATCTCCTTGGTCACAGCAGTCAGCTTGCATACTACACAAGAGCCACACGGATGGTGCCCTGTCACCGGTGGGAGACCCCACAGGGTTCTCTGTGTGGTAGATTTGTTTAAAGTGGGTCTTGTGTGTATCAGGATGTCTTTAAGATTGCGTGTACGTTTGTACGCAAACCTAGGCTTTGGAATACACAACTCTCCTGTCCCTAGGATGGTCCAGTGTTTCAAGATAATTTTCTTGATGCGGGTTGAGTCTGAGGTGAAAGATGTAACACAAGTCAATGTGTCAGACGTTGGTTTAGGGTGTACCTCTAGAAGATTCTCTCTGGGGTTATTGTTTTCTCTCTTCATGGAGTCTCTGATTTTATGTTGAGGGTAGCCTCTAGCCCTGAGGTTGACTGCCAAAGTGTTTGCCTCTGTTTTATGTCAGAGGTGGTAGTACAATTACGTCTGATGCGTAAAAACTGCCCAAAAGGCAAGTTGTCTCTCAAAGTTCGTGGGTGGTGTTTGTGGTACAGTAACAAGCTGTAACGGTCAGTGGGTTTCATATACAAGGTGGTACTCAGAGACCCACCCGACAGCATGATTTTGAGGTCTAGGAAGGGGATATTAGTCTCTGAGACACTGTGGGTAAATCTGAGAAATTCGTTTTGGTTATTAATCCAAGTGACAAATTCATCACAGACAGAGCGTTCTCCTTTCCAAAAAATTAGGATATTGTCAATGTAACGTTTCTAAAATTTTACGTTGGCAAGGTAAGGGTTGTTGGTGTTATAGATGGTGTCTGTTTCAAAAGCTGCCATATACAGACAGGCTAGGATTCGGGCTAAGGTACTGCCCATCGAAGTACCCTGGCTTTGGTGATAGAGCTGCTTCTTGAATTCAAAGAAGTTCTCAGTCAAAGCCAGGGTAGCGCATTCCATACAGCGAGGGTAAGTGACTGTAACGGGAGCGTTTCGAGGGTTCTTCTCTTAGTCCAGACTGCCCATTGTGTTCCTCACTAGATAGCGTTTAACATGGAGGGCTGGTACCTCGCTGTTCTTTGCTCATGTTGGACCCCTCCTACTTGGTTATCACACCACGTCCCCGTGTTCTCTCACTGCCTGTGATGCACGGGTCCATGGCTGCCTCCTCTGGCTGTGTGTGTTTTGAGTGGACCCTCGGCGCTCCCCCAATTGCTTACATGCCTCTTGCGTGTTTTTGCTGCCAAGGTCCTCTATTTCCCCCTGCTTTTAATGGTGACTATATCTCACCCTTGACATTCTTACCTTACCTCACCCTCCAGGACATACTATTGATGTCCTCCAGACCTCCGGAATTCCGTTGCAGGCTTCCTTTGATAGCCTTTTCGGTGAGCCTTGTCCTTTCTCTCTGTTAAGGTTTTAATTTAACTCATTTGACTTGTCATGTACCTGTTGATTTAATTTTTCATGCTTACTACCGTGTGTCTGCTAATTTGATAACCTTAGCCACACGGTTAGTGCATGAAGTTTTTTTTATCCTTACCACTACACCTTGAGCACGAGTGTATCATCACTTGAACAGTACCTTGATCTCTGAGTGTCTTGAACGTATTGTGATTATATGTTTTTCTTTATTACATATTCTTTGTCCCCAATTTTTATAGGTTACCTACCTGAATACGTGGTATATAGAATCTCACTTATCATGTTGTATAGATAGTCCCCTTGGTCCTGATGAAGTGCTTTGATCCTCCTGACGCTGAGAGCACGAAACATGACCATTAGAGAGTGAGCATACACAGCTAGAAACCTTATATCTAGTTCACTGCCACTCTTCCGTTTTTTAATCAGGCAGTTTACCTTCACGAATAAAACACTATTAGGACTAACTGACCTGTTTTAATCCACTCACCTCACATCTACACTGACTAGGCCTCTTACCCCCACTGCACCTTACGGCAGGAACAGAAGATCCCCGCCAAAGAGCCCCGTACTGGGTGCCCGTCAGGTATTGCAGCGCCGACCTGACGAGGGGCAGGCTCATATGATGAAGCATGACAACCAGCTTGCTAGGTGTGTGAGAGCCCTAGTTCCAACAAGGGAATTTACCCCTTGCCTTTTCTCTCCAGGTGGACCAACACGAGACGTGTCACACCCCCCTGGCTTCCTTACGTTCACCCACTCTGATTCGGAGGAACTCCACACCCTCTTTTCTCATTGATTATGTGGGGCATGTGTGTTGGACCTCGTTAAAACTTGCCCCATTGTCCCCCCCTGTTTGGTATATAGTGGGATCTTATGCGCCATATGGAGTGCATGTTCTTGGTCCCACATGCCCTTCACTCCATGTGTCCTATGCAGCAAACGTGTGTGCTGGGACGACATGTGCCCCATGCAGTGTATGTGCTTGGTCCCATGTACCAAATGCTGCGTGTGTCTTCTGGACACCCTGTGTTACTTGCAGTACATAGAGTGCACATATTATCACCACTTCTTCCCTGTGCATTATGTGCGCGAGCTGAACACCCTGTCTAGCATGCGTTAGGACCCCATGTGGCTTGTGCAGAGTGACCGGGCCCGAGCACCCTGGGTCCGCCGCAGTTTAGGGTCGTATGCGTTCTGGGACCCCATGTGTCATGAGCAGTGTGTGTAAGGATCCCACAAGTGTCCAGTACAGCTCACGTTCCAGAATCCCACCTTTCCGCCCCTTCCACTTTTTTTGTACGACTGATTCATTCACAAGCTGTGATAGAATGAACGACCGCATGAATGCTGTCTGTGCGGATGAAGCGGGAAAACAAGGATTGACAAAGTCAATAGTTCTGGTTTGCATTTTCTGTCAGTGCCTGTGAGTATGTCTGTGCGTGTGTACGTGTGTTCTAGTGTGTGTGTGTGCGTTTATCTCTGTTTTAGTACGGCTGTAGTAGTGTATATCTCTCTGTGCGTGTTTTTGTCTGTCTGTAGATTTATGTGTGAGTGTGTACTTCTCGGTATGTTCGCATACGCTAACTTGTGTTTGTGCGTGCGCCTGTTTCTTTGTGTGACAGTGTATGTTTGCTTGTGTATATCTATACGTATATGTGTAAATCGGTGCATATGTGCCTCGCTTGTTTCTGTGTATGTCTTAGCATGGGTCTGTATGTGTCTGTCTGTGTGTATGTGTTTCAACTGGTATCCTCTTCCCAATAAATTTACAACTTGGGGCTTGTTTAAACTTCTGCTTACAAACACTTTTAGAAGTGTTCCGCTTGATAAAACCGTCCCGTTAATAAAGAGCTATTTCCACTTGCGCCGCCCCGCCCTTGTAGTGTCACTGGCAGTGACCCGGTTGCCGTGGGCATCCTTGCAGAACACTAGTTTATCTTCGGCGCCTGACACTAGCCTGACGTCTCTCAGGGCAGTCCCGATGGATACTGGACAGACTGCCACGATGCCAGTCTGCACTCAGTACAGGCTTGTGGCAGCGGGATGTTTTTAATTTTCCTGCCACTCCAGGCCCCCATATTCTGCTGCTGTAAATTATATGACCGTGTCCGCCCTGACCTCGCTCGTGTTGCTGCCCTGTTCTGTGTAGGAGGAGGGGCGGGGGTAAGTGTGTCCAGTCATGGTGAGAGCAGAGTCACACAGCACAGCTCTCAAGACAGCGGAGCCACCACTCAAAGAGCTTCTCTTACCATAAAAGACTTCAGTCACATCTACAGCACCAGTCTGCAGTCAGTGCGCCTCCCGGACAGACACTTCAGTGGCAGTCTGAGGCAGCAGGCTTTATTTTCCCCGCTGTAGCACAGAGTTGTGACTCTGAGACTTGGTAAGTAAGTTTAAAACATAACGGTGATTATAATCTTCCTGCCGGAAAATGGTCAGAGTTGTTTGTGTCTGCTGGCAGGCAATTTTGACTTGCCATGTACTAGTGCAGAGGGTTAATATCCTACCGTAAAGAACACGTACCATGTAAGGATAAGCAGTTAGTTACTGCTTTTGTCACAGAGATTCTTTTGGTACTTTGGGGGTGGAGGGTACGGCGCTGTGTATTTAGAACTAGCATGGGTTTAAAACCTCCTGCTGCCAAATTACTCGCGTGTACAGGAGTTTTCAGGCAACAATAAAAATGTCAAGTAACTTGTGAATAAGGTTCCTGCTGGAGTGTGCTGCATGGCTAAACACTTCTAATGTCCCAAAGGCGAAACCTATTGGCTATGGCAATGCTTGTTTTTCTTTTGGCCCAGACATCGTACTTCTATGACGAGGTCTAAGGCCATGGCACATGATAAAGCCATGGTTCAAAATCTGTTTGTGACCGAGGAGTGCGTTCCAAGGGTTAGCTAGGTGGTGACATGGGGCTTTTGTCTATATTGTGAGTTGTTGACATAAGCGTGGAGACAGCATACCGATTTTTGAGGATGCTTCTGGGCAGAGGCTTTTTAGGTCTCGCTGAGCCCAGCGCATGCGCTGGCTCGGAGAGACATTTTGTATGTTAGCTTTCAAAGTGCTGCTGGCTGGCCTAGCGCTAGCGTTCACGCGACCGTGCACATGTGAACCGCTAGCCTTCAGCAGCACTTTGAAAACTCTTGCGCGATCGCGATCACTTTCGCTTTCAGAGCGATCGCGATGCCGCACGCTTTCAATGCTTGTTTGAGATGGTATCTGCAATTCTCAGAAGAACAGCGATTTCATGCTCGGATCTCAGGATATACAGTACAGTCTCGGGCCCAACGTCAACCCCACACCGGATAGTTACTTCTCCATGTATGTCAGATATAGTTAATCCCCCTTGTATGTCAGATATATGTGCAGGAGTTACTCCCAGTGGCTTCCCATGTGATGCAGCGGGTAGTGTCCTTGCTAACCCTCATCTCAAGGGGTGAGAATGAAGTGGCAGCATCGACAGAAGGTGATGCATATTTCCTTTGTGAAGAGACACGCTCTTTTCGTAATGCCTCATCAGCAAATAAATGTCTTTTGTTGTGCTGTTGGTGGGGATAAGGTGTAAAACCTGTCATGTCATCAGGAGGACAAAAGGATGCGTGATGTTCCCTCCGCAGCACCTAGTCTTTTGGGGATTCGTCGTCCATGTATGTATGTATTTCTGCAGCTTCTTCAATATCAGCTGCACGTTTAATTCAGCTCTCAACAGTCATGCTGCGTGGTTTAGGATCATGTTTTGAAATGGGCAGTAAAAGCCTTAGTGCTAACACAACGTGCACCCTGTAAAATCGTGCCACGTTGTAATTGGCAAAAAGTCAGCTAGACCATGCTGAAAGTTCCCACGTACACTCATTCATAGACAAACAGCACTGTGATGATGCCATATGAGGGTTTTAGGGTGACCAGATTTAGAAAATCAAAATTCAGCCTTTTTGCATCGACCAGGGGGCACAGAATTAATTAATTGACAGTACTCGCCAACATAGAAAAACAGAAGAAAATGAGGAACTAAGGGAATTAACAGTAAGTTTCACATATGTATCATCTGTGTTAACCAGGTTGCCTTCTGCTAGAGCTGTTAACCAATTCTGTACCTGAAGACTTGTCCCCCTCAGTTTTGAGGCGTCCATTTCTGAAGACCAGGACATGTGCTAAATTTACAGGACAGATAGTGAAACACCGGGACTGTCCTGACACATCCGGGACACCTGGTCTCCCCGGAAGAACTGAATAGGTGTAACGCAGCAGGCGAGCAGTCTGCCCAATCAGCCCCAGCAGTCACTTATTGCACTGTTGGCAGGATGTTATTTCGACCCCACCTTCCTTTCTGATAGATACCCTCACAACTCCCGACGATAAAAGTGTTGTATAAGCAGGGCTCGACAAATCCACTCGACCGCTCGCATTGGCGAGGTAAATTTTATGAGGTCGAGCTATTTTTAGGTCCTACTCGCCCTTTCTGGCGAGTAGGAAAACATACTAACTTTTGTCCTCCGTCTTTGAAAACGGAGCAAATGTGACAAGATAACAAGATTTAAAGGCCTTTTTATTGCTCACAAAGCAAATGAGCAATAAAAATGCCTTTAAATCTTGTTATCTTGTCACTTTGGTTCCGCTTTCATAGACGGAGGTCAAGTAGGTCACTGTTAGGGCGAGGAGATTTTTCAAGGTACTAGTCCTGCAGGACTAGTACCATTTTTCAGATTTTTCGAGCCCTGATAAGGAAGCCACTCTCTCATTAAAGTTACTTCTAGGCGGCCTCAGTTTTTGCTTCTTGACAGCCCCTGTTTGTCTGCTGGGTGACTGACGTAGCATCATAATAAACTAGGATAGTCTGCTTGTTGCTAAGAGAGGTCTAGATGAACTTGCCACGGCGGAGATGCACAGACCAGGACGGCGTAGCCATACACAATAAGATCTATCGGAATGCATCCCGCAGCAAGCATTGCATGATATGCATTTTATTTAAATCAACAAGAGGGGGGGGGGGCAAAAGGGCTTTTGGTAAGGTCCAGCTAAGTGTGCCTTCAGGAACAGCTTTGTCACTTGTTGTTTATATACTTTGGGCACACTTAGCTGGACCTCACCAAAAGCCCTTTTGCCCCCCCCCCCTCTTGTTGATTTACGTTTGCACGGATTTACATCCGTGGGGCCTTTAACGGTGGGTTAACCTGTGTACATCCCCCTTTTTAGACTTTTTTCCTGTTGTCAACTAATTTGGTTGCAACCCTTAAAACCACGCGTTGTGTCCCACTCTTAATTAACCGTTGACTCATAGCCTTACATCACACCCTATAGAAATGGAAGGCCAAGGCCTCAGTTTTGGCGATGACTTAGCTGATGAAATACTTTTTTTTTTTTTTTTTTTTTTGAAACCGTTTATTGCAGTTTGTAAAAGTTACAGGTATGGGCCTACAACCACCCGGCCGGCCGCTAGAGTGACAAAAGCACATTGCATACATACAGTAAGAGTCTCTTGGCAGTGCAGAGTAGCGAAACAGGAGATATCAATGTTGCAGGCCGCATAGCTCCATGCCCACAGTACGGTTCCCTTTTCTCAAAACAAAACAACACGAAAAACCACACCCGCAAGGCAACCCGCGATCCAAAGTGACAGCACGTGCTCCATAAGTGGGGGATCCAAACCAGCAGCAGAACTCTGAAGAGGGGAATGGGAGTAGATCAGGGACTGGGGGACCGCGTGCCCACGGCCGAGGGAGGGGGGCCATCTAGGGAGACGGAGCAGGCGAGGCAGCCGGTAGCAGTGGCGGCTCACAAATACCCCCGCGGTAAGCGTTCCAGGGGCCCCAGATTTTCACCCACGCCCCAGGCTTACCCCTCGCCACATACACCACCTTTTCACGAAACATACACCAATCCATATGTTCTTTCCAGGCCAACACCGCAGGGGGCCTCTGGGATCCCCACAATTGAGCAATATCACGCTTAGCTATCATGTATCCCAGAGTCACCCACCGCGTCTGCGGGACCGAATAGTCATTTGGTTCCCACACATTCAGCAGGCATCTCCTCGCTTCAGGCAACAGCGCGACACGCGTAACCACACGCAGGACCTCATGCACACCACGCCAGAATCGCTCCACCTTTGGGCACTCCCACAGTATATGCATGAAAGTTGCCAACGCACCACAGCCACGCTTACACATTCCGTCACCAGCAAAGCCCATACGTAGAAGCCTTGGCCCCGTCACGTAAACCCGGTGAAGGATCTTAAGCTGGACGAAACGAAGGCGAGCCGGGATGGCCACCTCTTTTGGAGAGGCCACCGCGGAACTCCAATCCTCGTCGTCCAGCTCTAGCCCGTCGGCGACCCAGGCCTCGCGGAGACTAGTCAGCAGGCACGATCTGTCGTTGATCAGTTTTTTATATATGAGGGAGATCGTGCTGTCTGGGACATGGCCATCCAGCACTCTGTCCTCCAGGGGGGAAGACTCCGGAATGGACGCGACATCCGGGAAGACGGAGCCCAGCGCATGGCGGACTTGTAGGTACCGAAAGTACTCACTGCCCTGCAGCTGAAACTCCGTCTGCAGCGCCTCAAAAGTCTTGAATCCCCCCCTCGTCCAGAGATCTCCCACCGTGCTGATTCCGATCGTGTCCCACTTCTCGAAGCCCTTCGACGTCCACAGGGAGCCCAACCTCTCAGACGCGTACAGCGGTGACGCTCGGGTCAAACGGTCCTTCCACCCCATGGCTGCATTAGCCGCGTGCCAGACACGCACCATGACACGCGTCGGTCCCGTCAGACGGGAGTCGGGCGCGGCAGAGTAGAGCGCTCGATTGTAGTCGCCACCGGGCAGGAGCATCTTGTCCATCTCAAACGCCGGGTTCAAGGCGGGCCCGTAAAGGCCATGATTAATTGCAGCCAGTTGGGAGGCCCAGTAATACCGTTTAATGTCCGGGAGGGCGACCCCCCCCATCGTACCACGGGAGCGTCAGTTTAGCTAGAGCAATGCGCGGCCTCCCGTCCCAGAACAGGCGCCGCTGGAGGCCCTCCACCTCACGGAAATAGCGTGCCGGAACCAAGTCCATAGTATTCTGGAGGGCGTAGAGGAAGCGCGGCAAGGACATCATTTTAAACAAGGCCGCTCGGCCGAGCGGCGAAAGCGGCAGACGCCGCCAGCGCACCACGTCCTCCTTCAAGCGCTGGAGGGGGGGCAGCAAATTCCGCTCATAGCGGGCCTCCGGGTCAAGAGTGATATATATACCCAGGTACCGAAACCCCTGGGAGACAATCTGGATCGGACAGTCCTGTGGCAGGACCGGAGCCTCCCCGGAAAGCACGTATACACAGGATTTCGCCCAGTTGATGACAAGTCCTGAGTTGCGACCGAATGAGCGCAAAACATCAACCAGGACGATCAGTGATTTACGCGGGGAGGCGAGATACAGGAGGATATCATCAGCATAGAGGGACACACGGTCCTCATGCTCGGGGGTCCAGCGGAGACCACGGATGGAAGGGTGCCACCGCAGCCACTCCGCCAGGGGCTCCAGGGCTAATGCAAACAGGAGAGGTGACAAGGGGCAACCCTGTCGCGTGCCCCGCCCCAGCGCGAATGGGACCGAGACTCGCCCATTCACCACCACCTGCGCCAATGGGCCCGAGTACAACAATTTGACCCAGCTGATAAAGCCCGGTCCAAATCCAAATTTCGCCAGCATTGCCCAGATGTATGGCCACTCCAGCGTGTCAAACGCCATGGTGGCGTCCTTGGACGCCAAGATGGCCGGCTCCCGCACAAATGGGACACGCGCGAGCACCCCGTGCAAGCACCGCAGATTGAGCGCCGTGTTGCGGTGTGGTATAAAGCCAGATTGGTCTTGGTGGACCAAATCGCCCACCACGCCAACCAACCGGTTGGCCAACACCTTGGCGAGGATTTTGGGCTCCGCGTTCAAGAGCGAGATCGGCCTATAGGATGTGACCCGTTCACGGGGCTTCCCCTCCTTGTGGATCACCACAATTGTGGCCAGACGCTGGTCCGGCGGGAGGGAACCCTGCGAGTGGGCCGCCAGGAACATCGCGCGCAGGTGGGGCGCCAACACATCCGGGCGTAGCTTGTATAGCTCAATGGGAATACCATTGGGGCCCATGGCCTTGCCGGATGCAACCGAGCGTATAGCCAAGGCAATTTCGTCCGAGGTGGGAGGAGCGTCCAGCGAATCCCTGTCCTCCACCGTAAGGGAGGGCAGTGCGATGTCCCGAAGCAGGGCATGGGAATCTTCCTCCGAGCAGGGGGAAACCGGGGAGTAGACTTCGCGGAAATAATCCGCAAAGCAGGAGACAATGGCTTCCGGCTCGGTGACACACGCACCATTCACACTCTCAATCAAAGGAACCACGCGGCTCGCTCTCTCCCTCTTATCCAACCACGCAATCAATTTGCCAGCCTTATCACCCACATCATACAATCGCCCCTGCTGCTCTCTACTGAGGCCCCTGGCCGCCTCCGTGACGAGGGCCCGATAGGCCGCCTGCTTTAGGTGTAGAACATGCAGCTTGGCGTCTGTTACCCCGCTCCCCAGGTCACCCTCCAGTTCTGCAATCTCGGCCTCTACCCGGGTCACCTCCTCCCGCTCGTGCCGCCGGGCATGGGAGATAAAGGAGAGGGCCTCCCCTCTAAGAACTACCTTGAAAGCCTCCCACAGGGAGATGGCCGAAGGGACCGACCCCACATTCTCGTCGAAATATCGCTGTAAGGATTTGATCAAATCGGCACGAATGGTGGGGTCGCGCAAATACCATGCATTGATTGGAGCCACCCTGCCATCCCCCCTCGGGAAGACATCGAAATGTAACAGCAATGGGGAGTGGTCTGAGATACCCCGCGCCAGATGGCGCACCTCCCCCACCCTCCCTGCATGGGCCGCCGGGACAAGGATGTAATCAAGCCGCGAGAGGCTACCATGGGCACCCGAGTGGAAGGTGTACTGCCGCTGCGCGGGATGCTTTAATCGCCAGCAATCCACCAGGCCCAGCGTGTCTAAAAGGCCGGGCAGCCACGCCTGTGCCCGGGGGAGGTCCCTAGGGGGATGGCGATCCATAGACCCAGAAGCCACCGCATTAAAGTCCCCTCCAACCACCAGCAGGCCACTCGGAAGGTCCAGAAGGAGGTGCCCCAGATCCGCAAATGTGGTGGCTTGTAACCCAGGCGGGACGTACACTGATATAAAAATAAACACTCTACCCTCCATTCTTCCCACCAGAACAGTGTAGCGTCCCCTCTCATCATGGCGCACCTCATCAATCTCCAACGGGAGCGAGTTCTTGATCATAATGCCCACCCCCCGCGAGCCCGAAGTGAAGCCAGAATGGGCCGCCAAGCGATATCCCCGCCGATTCATTGCATGAAAGGAGTTACCTATAAGGTGCGTCTCCTGCAGGAAGACAACATCTGGTGAAATACGTTTTAAGTACTGCAGGACCACACCACGCTTAATCCTATCCCCCAGGCCGTTAACATTCCATGACAACAGAGTCAAATCCCTACCCCCCATCATACGTCGAAACAATCAGTCGTCCCCCACCGAGCATCTTAAAAACAACAACACAGTAGCGGGTTTGCCTTGCGGTGCAAACAAACAACACACCCCCCCCACCCCCCCATCCCAACAGAACTCCCCCCTCCCTGCACCCCTGCATGAGCCCAGACAGCCCCCCCAAAGTGCAGTGTGCCTGTCGCCCCATAGCTAAAACTAACTAGTCCCCCAGAGGAGGAGGGAAGCCCCCAACAGACCCCGCACGACCTCCATAGGAGGGGAACATATGCAATCAATAAATGGTGAAGGAACATCGTCCAGAGCAAGGCCTATTCAGTCACCCCTCAATTCTGATCCGGCGGGCCCTCCTCGCCAGCCGCGCCCCCCCCCGCCCCCCCGGCCCCGATCTCCAGGCAGAGTGTCCAGCCAGTCCCCAGCCGCCTCGGGCCGGTCGAAGAAGTGCGTGCGACCATCCACCTCCACCCTCAGCTTAGCTGGAAAAAGCATTGAGTACTTGAGGTTCAGGTCCCGTAGGCGACGTTTAACACCAAGAAAACTCTGTCTCTGCTTCTGAACCGCCGGAGTAAAGTCTGGGTAGAAATGCACATCCATGTTGTCAAGCTTGACCGGTCCCTGTTGCCTGGAGGTCTGGAGGATAGCATCTCTGTCCCGAAAATTAAAAATCCGGGCAATGAGAGGCCGCGGCGGGGCACCGGTCTTAGGTCTGGCCTCAGGGACCCGGTGAGCACGCTCCACCGCAAAAAGCTTACTCAGCCCCCGGGGCTGGAGATGGGTCAGGATCAATTCTTCCACAAAAAGATCCGCCGCCTCCGCCTCTCGTCCCTCCGGCACCCCCACAATACGGACATTATTCCTCCGGGCCCGACCCTCGGAATCCTCCAGTCGCCGGTCCATCAGGGCGCTCGCCTGGCCAAGCCGGCGCACCTCCTTCTGGAGGGCCACCACGTCCGTCGTGAGGCTCGTTGTGGTGTGGGCCAGGGAATCTACCCGGTCGTTCGTTTTGGACAAGTCTGCCCTCACAAGGCTCACATCCACCAGGACCGAGTCTATTTTTTGCGCTAGGGTGTCGAAACGCTGGTCCACCGAGGCCTTCATCTCTGCAATAGCGCCCATGACGTCCCGGAGGGTCAGATCCACCGGGTGAGCAGATGCCTCCGTCGGGCCCACCGGGGATGCGCACGATGTCTCCGGAGAACCCTTCTGGAGCGTGTAGCGGTCCATACTGTTAGCTTGGTGCGCCGTGCCACGGCGGGTTGTCTTCACCTTCGCCCGGTCGCCATCTTGTTTGGTGGACATGCTTGCTCTCCCACCGCCGTGCCAATCTCCTCGAACGGGCCGCTATACCAATTCACGGGCTCCGGGGGGGGGCGGGGGCGACCACCGAACCGCAGGTCAACCCACCGCCGGCGGGTCAGCCGGGCTCCTGGACAAGACCACACCACCGCACCCGGCTCCGCAACCCAACCTCGCTTGAGTGCAAGGAGGGCGCAAAAGCGAAAGTGAAAGTGCGGGGTACGCGAGTCGCCCAGCCCTGCCCGCCGCTGTTGTTCACTGTGTCTCCGGATCGCCCCACTACTCCAATCCGGGGGGCCGGCGAGGAGAAGGCCGCAACCTTCGATCGGTGCTCCCACCGGTGTCCGGGGTCCGATTCGAGCCCGAAAAACGGGTGGCGCCTCAGCTCGGGTTCCCCGACACAGTCCCCTCAACAAGGACAGGATATCGCCAGGATTAATTCAGGAGGTCGCGGAGGTCCTCGGGAGCCTCGCACCTACGCGGCCATCTTGGTTGCGCGCTAGGCTCCTCCCCCAGCTGATGAAATACTTAATGCACCATCCATCTTGGGTGCAGACGGCGGGGCAGCCACAGGGAGTCAAACAGAAGACTGGCAGTCCCTCTCATCTATGAAAAGAGATTGGGTCAAGATCACCCTGCATGGCGCCTTAATGACTGAATACCTGAGGGCAAATATTGCACCTAATGGCTTGATAGTCAAAATCTTTCCACGAATCTTCTTGGAAGACGGAACCTTCAAAGTCGACTGGTCTAAGGTCTCCTGGAAGTGTACCAGGGACCTCCTTATACTAATCATCAGTACAGCAAAGAGACTAGCAGAGACCCTCCTTACAAGGATCCAATTGGTAGAAAGCACATTAAAGAGTGCAACTACATCCACACTCTTCAAGACCAAGCTGACTGAAATTAATCATGAGATGGCCGAACATCGCGAATATCTCATGAGACAAAAAGTCAAAAAATTACAAAAGGATGTCAACAACTTTGACAAAGAAAAAATCTACCCTTATCTGAAGGAAGACTTCATACCTCCAAATTCTAATACTTCGGGAGACTCTGGATCTAACTCCTCTAGAAGAGGCTCATCGAGCAATAGCAATTCTAGTACCGATTCGGCGAATCACGGTACCTCCCGGAGAGGGAATCGCCAGTACTATCCCGACTTCCAAATGGCGGCTTACCAACATCCAGCATTCTGGCAATATCCGATGCACCCACAAGGCCCACCACCTTACCCTGTGCCACCACAAGGCCCCCCCCCCCCCAATTTTACCCCCCGATGTTTAACCAACCTTTTTTAGGCAGAGGCTGGGGCAGAGGGCGCGGGCAAAGAAGAAAAAACAATCAGCGACAAGGGACAAGGATCCAGTGGGAAGACACTCCGAGAACCATGGAGACACGGAGCCATACGACCAACAAGAAGAAAGCCTAGTGGTTAATCTCTCTCAGAGAAACCTCAGTGAAATTGAACAGAGGGTCTTACAGAAGGGCTTAGGGTTTGTACCCACTCCCAAGATTGACGCCTTCAAACAACAATGTGAGATCCAACAATTCTTTCGGAAAATTAGACTGAAAGCCTTCTTCACCAACACTGAGGCTCCCGAAAGGACAGATAGTGGTTTACACAACGCCTCCACCTTCACCCCTAGTACTAATATGGTTCCACCTGAAGTTATTACTTTTGAACAGGCTGTTCTTAAGGATTTAACTAAAATCACCAATTCTAGACATTTTAGTAACATGTCTAAGGCTGAAATGGAGGTAGTCTCCATCTTGTCCAATGACACCTCCATCACCATTAAACAGGCAGACAAAGGGGGAGCCACAGTAATAATGGATACAGTGGACTACGAATTAGAATGTAGACGACAATTGAGTGACCATACTTATTACACCCCTGTCTCTACTGACCCAACCCCACGTCTCCTTACTACGATCACAGCCTTGGTCTTCTCGGCCGAGAGCCAAGGCTGGATAAGTAAGAAAGAAGCAATCTTTCTGATTAAAAAGAACCCACGCACCCCCTATTTTTACATCCTCCCAAAAATCCACAAAGGCACTTTCCCTGTACCCGGGAGACCTATTGTATCAGGTATTGGCTCGGTGTTGGAACCCTTGTCACAATTCTGTGATTTCTTTTTTCAACCACTTGTACACAAGACCAAATCTTACATACAAGACACTTCAGATCTTTTGAGACTTCTATCGTCTCTACCACCTACAGATGAAATCAACTTATTGTTGAGTTTAGACGTGCAGGCCCTCTATACTAACATACCCCAGAGGGCCACACTCGAAGTGGTTGAAAACATCCTACAACTTGAACCTTGGCAACACAACACTCCCATAAGCTTTATTATGGATTGTGCTACCCTTGCCATGACGGAAATTTTTTTTGAATTCAGAGGACAGGTCTACAAACAGACACAGGGCACTTGTATGGGTAGCACCTTTGCGCCCAGTCTGGCCTGTCTGTACATGTCCGATTTTGAGTCCCGTTACATTTTCAACCATACCAACCCCTTTAACACTGATGTTTACCTCTGGAAGAGGTTCATTGACGATATTTTGATACTGTGGAAAGGAGACATGTCAACTTGTCTAGAATTTTGCAACTGGATCAACACTTTGGATCCACACCTTAAATTCACACACACAGTGTCAGACAGGAGTATCCCTTTCCTAGACCTGAACATCAATCTTCAGGGAGGTACACTCTCTACTTCACTATACAAAAAACCAACGGATCGTAACAGTTTGTTACTATACTCCAGCCATCACCCGCGGAGTTTGAGAGATAACCTACCCGTGGGGCAATTCTTAAGGATAAGACGTAATTGTAGCAATCTAACTGACTACAAGACTGAGGCTGAAAAATTGAGCAGGAACCTGAAAGCGCGTGAATACCCATCGAAACAGATTGCCCAAGCCAACAAAAGAGCTCGCAATAACCCAAGAGAGGCCTTGCTAGAACCTAGGACCAGAAGTGAGGCAGAAAACATCACGTGTGTTACCTCGTTCACCCCGGTATCTAACCAGATCACCAAGGTGATCAAAAAACACTGGAATATACTTAACACGGGCTCATTGACCCTAGAAACACCTAGGTTCTCTTTCAAACGCACCAGGAACCTTAAGGACTCTATAATACACACTCGTCCACGAACACAGAGCCAGATGACACAGAGAACACTATGGGAGCTGCCCCCTGTGACCGGGCATTACCCATGTGGCTCCTGTTCTGTATGTCACCTCACTGACATACACAAGACAGTTGATATCAACGACAACTGCAAGTGGGAACTACGACGCCATACCAATTGCAACACCATCAACTGTGTTTATATGATTACATGCCCATGCACACTTCAATACATAGGCATGACAACACGTCCTGTTAAGACACGCATCATAGAACATCGCAGCAACTTCCGCTG
The DNA here is from genome assembly GCF_964204655.1 of Triturus cristatus. Classification (NCBI taxonomy): domain Eukaryota; kingdom Metazoa; phylum Chordata; class Amphibia; order Caudata; family Salamandridae; genus Triturus; species Triturus cristatus. Next base: position 92,190,855 of record NC_140589.1, on the reverse strand, counting down.
TAAAAGAATGAACACTAAAATGTGTGCACACTTTCTAGAGAAAGGACACCCCCCTGATTCCTTTAGATGGCTTATTCTGGAAACATTCCCAAACATAACTAAAGAAGCCTTACTAATTAAGGAACAACTGTGGGTGTACAAAAGTGGCACAGATACCACAGGACTCAATGATGCCATTCCATGGTGTTCCTTAAAACCCCCCTGAGATCTAGGATACACCAAGCTCCTGAGCCACCATACTAACTTCCTCACACACAGAGGTAGTCCCGCCACTGGACTAAATGACACCACCCTTGAGGCCACAACACACCACCGAAAGACATAGCGTATACGAGGCTCTGTAATCACCACCCTGATTTCCGACTAACTTAATAGTATAGCGATCTCCACACTAAGCTCTAACATTCAGGCAAATACTATGGAGATAACAACTAACCCGTTCAATGTACGTGTGTTTTTTACATTGGACACATATGACTACTTAAGATTCAGCTGCCAATGGCCACTGGTTCGAGTATGGTAACCGATTGTCCCACTCGTATTTCACCCAACATAGCGGCCAACTCTAGCCACTCCTCCGAATGAACATTACATTCTAGACCAACTCGGACACATATGACTACTTAAGATTCAGTTGCCATGGCCACTTGTTCGAGTATGGTAACCGATTGTCCCACTCGTATTTCACCCAACATGGCGGCCAACTCTAGCCACTCCCCCGAATGAACATTACATTCTAGACCAACTCGGACCGTGACGCATAAAACACATACGAGACCGTAGAACCACGCCCCCCAGTCCTGGTAGTGCGGGGTAGGTCTACGAGCGACACGGACTCGGCGTGTCAGTAAGTAAAACCCGTTTTTTTCTGGTCTTTTAACGTGTTTTATGTTTGTCACTGGTTCCATTAGGTATCGCTAACTCTATTACGCACCTTGACTACCATATGGCCTTGCTACGCCTAGTCATTAGTTTTCTAGACTTCATTTTAGTTTGAAACCTGCCCACGTATACGGGAATCAACAGAGTAACACCACGAGTACGACAAGGAGCATTTAAATGAAATACGCTCCTATTTTCCGTTTGGCGGGAGAGTTTCATATAACGCTTTTTTTGATTAATCCTTACTGAAAGCGGATTTCACCAATCACTTCTCCATTTATAGTCACTGATCCACATTGCAACTGTCATATTTGATATCGATCCAAGAGAAGGGGTGTCAATGACCCTGGAGTGCTGCATTGACTTTCACATGGTTGTGAATTATGTGACATCTAAGAGAAGGGGTGTTAATGACCCTGGAGTATTGTTTTTACCTAAACCTTTTTTTAAATACTGCCCCCATACACAAAATGCAGAACGCAAGGAACTCCTTGCGCAAGCCTACCAGGGACTGCAGTGGTTTATCCTATGGAATAGATAGGGTAAGTGCAACTACTGCTGTTATAACTCTCTTTAGAGTGATCACTTCACGTGGTTTTGTGTGTTTTTAATTCCCCTTCCCCTCCCTACACAGATTGTGCACTTTCATTGTAAATGCACGCTCCACCCGCACCATGTACGATAACTGTTTTGTGAATGAGCGTTTTTTTAACGATTTTTGGTCTCCCACTTTCCATACAGGTAGACCGAGGCGCAGGTAACGATACCAGTTATACATATTAACGCTTGTTGTCTATCACTTTATCTGTCTGGATAGACTTGTAGATAGAATTTCAAGGTCCTGACGAATCACTTGAGTACAACTCAGCTATAGTGAGAAACATGTTGACCATGACGAGGCAGTGTAGACAACCCAGAACATAGACCTGAGTTTCTATCACTTTACCTCATGTTTTTTAACCAGGTGAGGAGACATCATAATAAAACCATTGAGATAGTACTCCTTCCCCTTTTTAACATTCATCTACATTATCACCTAGCCCCACACCTTT